>NC_138780.1:75648292-78048292 GCF_965119305.1 Pelophylax lessonae
CCACCGTCATTTTCTCTCTACCCACCCTTGCCTCCTTTTCCGCGCAGCTCTCGATTCCCCCCTCTCTTTCGCACCCTCCATGTCATATTCCGCTCCAGGAGTTCCATCATAGCTCCTCACTGTCGCTGGGAGGAAGTTTTCTCCTCCGCTCGCCCCTTCCACCGTCATTTTCTCTCTACCCACCCTTGCCTCCTTTTCCGCGCAGCTCTCGATTCCCCCCTCTCTTTCGCACCCTCCATGTCATATTCCGCTCCAGGAGCTCCATCATAGCTCCTTGCTGTCGCTGGGAGGATGTTTTCTCCTCCGCTCGCCCCTTCCACCGTCATTTTCTCTCTACCCACCCTTGCCTCCTTTTCCGCGCAGCTCTCGATTCCCCCCTCTCTTTCGCACCCTCCATGTCATATTCCGCTCCAGGAGTTCCATCATAGCTCCTCACTGTCGCTGGGAGGATGTTTTCTCCTCCGCTCGCCCCTTCCACCGTCATTTTCTCTCTACCCACCCTTGCCTCCTTCTCCGCGCAGCTCTCGATTCCCCCCTCTCTTTTGCACCCTCCATGGCATATTCCGCTCCAGGAGCTCCATCATAGCTCCTCGCTGTCGCTGGGAGGATGTTTTCTCCTCCGCTCGCCCCTTCCACCGTCATTTTCTCTCTACCCACCCTTGCCTCCTTCTCCGCGCAGCTCTCGATTCCCCCCTCTCTCTCGCACCCTCCATATTACATCCCGCTCAAGGAGCTCCATCATAGCTCCTCGCTGTCGCTGGGAGGATGTTTTCTCCTCCGCTCGCCCCTTCCACCGTCATTTTCTCTCTACCCACCCTTGCCTCCTTTTCCGCGCAGCTCTCGATTCCCCCCTCTCTTTCGCACCCTAAATGTCATATTCCGCTCCAGGAGTTCCATCATAGCTCCTCACTGTCGCTGGGAGGATGTTTTCTCCTCCGCTCGCCCCTTCCACCGTCATTTTCTCTCTACCCACCCTTGCCTCCTTTTCCGCGCAGCTCTCGATTCCCCCCTCTCTTTCGCACCCTCCATGTCATATTCCGCTCCAGGAGTTCCATCATAGCTCCTCACTGTCGCTGGGAGGAAGTTTTCTCCTCCGCTCGCCCCTTCCACCGTCATTTTCTCTCTACCCACCCTTGCCTCCTTTTCCGCGCAGCTCTCGATTCCCCCCTCTCTTTCGCACCCTCCATGTCATATTCCGCTCCAGGAGCTCCATCATAGCTCCTTGCTGTCGCTGGGAGGATGTTTTCTCCTCCGCTCGCCCCTTCCACCGTCATTTTCTCTCTACCCACCCTTGCCTCCTTTTCCGCGCAGCTCTCGATTCCCCCCTCTCTTTCTCACCCTCCATGTCATATTTCGCTCCAGGAGTTCCATCATAGCTCCTCACTGTCGCTGGGAGGATGTTTTCTCCTCCGCTCGCCCCTTCCACCGTCATTTTCTCTCTACCCACCCTTGCCTCCTTTTCCGCGCAGCTCTCGATTCCCCCCTCTCTTTCGCACCCTCCATGTCATATTCCGCTCCAGGAGTTCCATCATAGCTCCTCACTGTCGCTGGGAGGAAGTTTTCTCCTCCGCTCGCCCCTTCCACCGTCATTTTCTCTCTACCCACCCTTGCCTCCTTTTCCGCGCAGCTCTCGATTCCCCCCTCTCTTTCGCACCCTCCATGTCATATTCCGCTCCAGGAGCTCCATCATAGCTCCTTGCTGTCGCTGGGAGGATGTTTTCTCCTCCGCTCGCCCCTTCCACCGTCATTTTCTCTCTACCCACCCTTGCCTCCTTTTCCGCGCAGCTCTCGATTCCCCCCTCTCTTTCTCACCCTCCATGTCATAATCCGCTCCAGGAGTTCCATCATAGCTCCTCACTGTCGCTAGGAGGATGTTTTCTCCTCCGCTCGCACCTTCCACCGTCATTTTCTCTCTACCCACCCTTGCCTCCTTTTCCGCGCAGCTCTCGATTCCCCCCTCTCTTTCGCACCCTCCATGTCATATTCCGCTCCAGGAGCTCCATCATAGCTCCTCGCTGTCGCTGGGAGGATGTTTTCTCCTCTGCTCGCCCCTTCCACCGTCATTTTCTCTCTACCCACCCTTGCCTCCTTTTCCGCGCAGCTCTCGATTCCCCCCTCTCTTTCGCACCCTCCATGTCATATTCCGCTCCAGGAGTTCCATCATAGCTCCTCACTGTCGCTGGGAGGAAGTTTTCTCCTCCGCTCGCCCCTTCCACCGTCATTTTCTCTCTACCCACCCTTGCCTCCTTTTCCGCGCAGCTCTTGATTCCCCCCTCTCTTTCGCACCCTCCATGTCATATTCCGCTCCAGGAGCTCCATCATAGCTCCTTGCTGTCGCTGGGAGGATGTTTTCTCCTCCGCTCGCCCCTTCCACCGTCATTTTCTCTCTACCCACCCTTGCCTCCTTTTCCGCGCAGCTCTCGATTCCCCCCTCTCTTTCGCACCCTCCATGTCATATTCCGCTCCAGGAGTTCCATCATAGCTCCTCACTGTCGCTGGGAGAATGTTTTCTCCTCCGCTCGCCCCTTCCACCGTCATTTTCTCTCTACCCACCCTTGCCTCCTTTTCCGCGCAGCTCTCGATTCCCCCCTCTCTTTCGCACCCTTCATGTCATATTCCGCTCCAGGAGCTCCATCATAGCTCCTCGCTGTCGCTGGGAGGATGTTTTCTCCTCCGCTCGCCCCTTCCACCGTCATTTTATCTCTACCCACCCTTGCCTCCTTTTCCGCGCAGCTCTCGATTCCCCCCTCTCTTTCGCACCCTCAATGTCATATTCCGCTCCAGGAGTTCCATCATAGCTCCTCACTGTCGCTGGGAGGATGTTTTCTCCTCCGCTCGCCCCTTCCACCGTCATTTTCTCTCTACCCACCCTTGCCTCCTTTTCCGCGCAGCTCTCGATTCCCCCCTCTCTTTCGCACCCTTCATGTCATATTCCGCTCCAGGAGCTCCATCATAGCTCCTCGCTGTCGCTGGGAGGATGTTTTCTCCTCCGCTCGCCCCTTCCACCGTCATTTTATCTCTACCCACCCTTGCCTCCTTTTCCGCGCAGCTCTCGATTCCCCCCTCTCTTTCGCACCCTCAATGTCATATTCCGCTCCAGGAGTTCCATCATAGCTCCTCACTGTCGCTGGGAGGATGTTTTCTCCTCCGCTCGCCCCTTCCACCGTCATTTTCTCTCTACCCACCCTTGCCTCCTTTTCCGCGCAGCTCTCGATTCCCCCCTCTCTTTCGCACCCTCCATGTCATATTCCGCTCCAGGAGTTCAGTCATAGCTCCGCACTGTCGCTGGGAGGATGTTTTCTCCTCCGCTCGCCCCTTCCACCGTCATTTTCTCTCTACCCACCCTTGCCTCCTTTTCCGCGCAGCTCTCGATTCCCCCCTCTCTTTCGCACCCTCCATGTCATATTCCGCTCCAGGAGCTCCATCATAGCTCCTCGCTGTCGCTGGGAGGATGTTTTCTCCTCCGCTCGCCCCTTCCACCGTCATTTTCTCTCTACCCACCCTTGCCTCCTTTTCCGCGCAGCTCTCGATTCCCCCCTCTCTTTCGCACCCTCCATGTCATATTCCGCTCCAGGAGTTCCATCATAGCTCCTCACTGTCGCTGGGAGGAAGTTTTCTCCTCCGCTCGCCCCTTCCACCGTCATTTTCTCTCTACCCACCCTTGCCTCCTTTTCCACGCAGCTCTCGATTCCCCCCTCTCTTTCGCACCCTCCATGTCATATTCCGCTCCAGGAGCTCCATCATAGCTGCTTGCTGTCGCTGGGAGGATGTTTTCTCCTCCGCTCGCCCCTTCCACCGTCATTTTCTCTCTACCCACCCTTGCCTCCTTTTCCGCGCAGCTCTCGATTCCCCCCTCTCTTTCGCACCCTCCATGTCATATTCCGCTCCAGGAGTTCCATCATAGCTCCTCACTGTCGCTGGGAGGATGTTTTCTCCTCCGCTCGCCCCTTCCACCATCATTTTCTCTCTACCCACCCTTGCCTCCTTTTCCGCGCAGCTCTCGATTCCCTCCTCTCTTTCGCACCCTCCATGTCATATTCCGCTCCAGGAGTTCCATCATAGCTCCTCACTGTCGCTGGGAGGAAGTTTTCTCCTCCGCTCACCCCTTCCACCGTCATTTTCTCTCTACCCACCCTTGCCTCCTTTTCCGCGCAGCTCTCGATTCCCCCCTCTCTTTCGCACCCTCCATGTCATATTCCGCTCCAGGAGCTCCATCATAGCTCCTTGCTGTCGCTGGGAGGATGTTTTCTCCTCCGCTCGCCCCTTCCACCGTCATTTTCTCTCTACCCACCCTTGCCTCCTTTTCCGCGCAGCTCTCGATTCCCCCCTCTCTTTCGCACCCTCCATGTCATATTCCGCTCCAGGAGTTCCATCATAGCTCCTCACTGTCGCTGGGAGGATGTTTTCTCCTCCGCTCGCCCCTTCCACCATCATTTTCTCTCTACCCACCCTTGCCTCCTTTTCCGCGCAGCTCTCGATTCCCTCCTCTCTTTCGCACCCTCCATGTCATATTCCGCTCCAGGAGTTCCATCATAGCTCCTCACTGTCGCTGGGAGGAAGTTTTCTCCTCCGCTCACCCCTTCCACCGTCATTTTCTCTCTACCCACCCTTGCCTCCTTTTCCGCGCAGCTCTCGATTCCCCCCTCTCTTTCGCACCCTCCATGTCATATTCCGCTCCAGGAGCTCCATCATAGCTCCTTGCTGTCGCTGGGAGGATGTTTTCTCCTCCGCTCGCCCCTTCCACCGTCATTTTCTCTCTACCCACCCTTGCCTCCTTTTCCGCGCAGCTCTCGATTCCCCCCTCTCTTTCGCACCCTCCATGTCATATTCCGCTCCAGGAGTTCCATCATAGCTCCTCACTGTCGCTGGGAGGATGTTTTCTCCTCCGCTCGCCCCTTCCACCGTCATTTTCTCTCTACCCACCCTTGCCTCCTTCTCCGCGCAGCTCTCGATTCCCCCCTCTCTTTCGCACCCTCCATGTCATATTCCGCTCCAGGAGCTCCATCATAGCTAATCGCTGTCGCTGGGAGGATGTTTTCTCCTCCGCTCGCCCCTTCCACCGTCATTTTCTCTCTACCCACCCTTGCCTCCTTTTCCGCGCAGCTCTCGATTCCCCCCTCTCTTTCGCACCCTCCATGTCATATTCCGCTCCAGGAGTTCCATCATAGCTCCTCACTGTCGCTGGGAGGATGTTTTCTCCTCCGCTCGCCCCTTCCACCGTCATTTTCTCTCTACCCACCCTTGCCTCCTTTTCCGCGCAGCTCTCGATTCCCCCCTCTCTTTCGCACCCTCCATGTCATATTCCGCTCCAGGAGCTCCATCATAGCTCCTTGCTGTCGCTGGGAGGATGTTTTCTCCTCCGCTCGCCCCTTCCACCGTCATTTTCTCTCTACCCACCCTTGCCTCCTTTTCCGCGCAGCTCTCGATTCCCCCCTCTCTTTCGCACCCTCCATGTCATATTCCGCTCCAGGAGTTCCATCATAGCTCCTCACTGTCGCTGGGAGGAAGTTTTCTCCTCCGCTCGCCCCTTCCACCGTCATTTTCTCTCTACCCACCCTTGCCTCCTTTTCCGCGCAGCTCTCGATTCCCCCCTCTCTTTCGCACCCTCCATGTCATATTCCGCTCCAGGAGCTCCATCATAGCTAATCGCTGTCGCTGGGAGGATGTTTTCTCCTCCGCTCGCCCCTTCCACCGTCATTTTCTCTCTACCCACCCTTGCCTCCTTTTCCGCGCAGCTCTCGATTCCCCCCTCTCTTTCGCACCCTCCATGTCATATTCCGCTCCAGGAGTTCCATCATAGCTCCTCACTGTCGCTGGGAGGATGTTTTCTCCTCCGCTCGCCCCTTCCACCGTCATTTTCTCTCTACCCACCCTTGCCTCCTTCTCCGCGCAGCTCTCGATTCCCCCCTCTCTTTCGCACCCTCCATGTCATATTCCGCTCCAGGAGCTCCATCATAGCTAATCGCTGTCGCTGGGAGGATGTTTTCTCCTCCGCTCGCCCCTTCCACCGTCATTTTCTCTCTACCCACCCTTGCCTCCTTTTCCGCGCAGCTCTCGATTCCCCCCTCTCTTTCGCACCCTCCATGTCATATTCCGCTCCAGGAGTTCCATCATAGCTCCTCACTGTCGCTGGGAGGAAGTTTTCTCCTCCGCTCGCCCCTTCCACCGTCATTTTCTCTCTACCCACCCTTGCCTCCTTTTCCGCGCAGCTCTCGATTCCCCCCTCTCTTTCGCACCCTCCATGTCATATTCCGCTCCAGGAGCTCCATCATAGCTCCTCGCTGTCGCTGGGAGGATGTTTTCTCCTCCGCTCGCCCCTTCCACCGTCATTTTCTCTCTACCAACCCTTGCCTCCTTTTCTGCGCAGCTCTCGATTCCCCCCTCTCTTTCGCACCCTCAATGTCATATTCTGCTCCAGGAGTTCCATCATAGCTCCTCACTGTCGCTGGGAGGATGTTTTCTCCTCCGCTCGCCCCTTCCACCGTCATTTTCTCTCTACCCACCCTTGCCTCCTTCTCCGCGCAGCTCTCGATTCCCCCCTCTCTTTCGCACCCTCCATGTCATATTCCGCTCCAGGAGCTCCATCATAGCTAATCGCTGTCGCTGGGAGGATGTTTTCTCCTCCGCTCGCCCCTTCCACCGTCATTTTCTCTCTACCCACCCTTGCCTCCTTTTCCGCGCAGCTCTCGATTCCCCCCTCTCTTTCGCACCCTCCATGTCATATTCCGCTCCAGGAGTTCCATCATAGCTCCTCACTGTCGCTGGGAGGATGTTTTCTCCTCCGCTCGCCCCTTCCACCGTCATTTTCTCTCTACCCACCCTTGCCTCCTTTTCCGCGCAGCTCTCGATTCCCCCCTCTCTTTCGCACCCTCCATGTCATATTCCGCTCCAGGAGCTCCATCATAGCTCCTCGCTGTCGCTGGGAGGATGTTTTCTCCTCCGCTCGCCCCTTCCACCGTCATTTTCTCTCTACCAACCCTTGCCTCCTTTTCTGCGCAGCTCTCGATTCCCCCCTCTCTTTCGCACCCTCAATGTCATATTCTGCTCCAGGAGTTCCATCATAGCTCCTCACTGTCGCTGGGAGGAAGTTTTCTCCTCCGCTCGCCCCTTCCACCGTCATTTTCTCTCTACCCACCCTTGCCTCCTTCTCCGCGCAGCTCTCGATTCCCCCCTCTCTTTCGCACCCTCCATGTCATATTCCGCTCCAGGAGCTCCATCATATCTAATCGCTGTCGCTGGGAGGATGTTTTCTCCTCCGCTCGCCCCTTCCACCGTCATTTTCTCTCTACCCACCCTTGCCTCCTTTTCCGCGCAGCTCTCGATTCCCCCCTCTCTTTCGCACCCTCCATGTCATATTCCGCTCCAGGAGTTCCATCATAGCTCCTCACTGTCGCTGGGAGGATGTTTTCTCCTCCGCTCGCCCCTTCCACCGTCATTTTCTCTCTACCCACCCTTGCCTCCTTTTCCGCGCAGCTCTCGATTCCCCCCTCTCTTTCGCACCCTCCATGTCATATTCCGCTCCAGGAGCTCCATCATAGCTCCTTGCTGTCGCTGGGAGGATGTTTTCTCCTCCGCTCGCCCCTTCCACCGTCATTTTCTCTCTACCCACCCTTGCCTCCTTTTCCGCGCAGCTCTCGATTCCCCCCTCTCTTTCGCACCCTCCATGTCATATTCCGCTCCAGGAGTTCCATCATAGCTCCTCACTGTCGCTGGGAGGAAGTTTTCTCCTCCGCTCGCCCCTTCCACCGTCATTTTCTCTCTACCCACCCTTGCCTCCTTTTCCGCGCAGCTCTCGATTCCCCCCTCTCTTTCGCACCCTCCATGTCATATTCCGCTCCAGGAGCTCCATCATAGCTAATCGCTGTCGCTGGGAGGATGTTTTCTCCTCCGCTCGCCCCTTCCACCGTCATTTTCTCTCTACCCACCCTTGCCTCCTTTTCCGCGCAGCTCTCGATTCCCCCCTCTCTTTCGCACCCTCCATGTCATATTCCGCTCCAGGAGTTCCATCATAGCTCCTCACTGTCGCTGGGAGGATGTTTTCTCCTCCGCTCGCCCCTTCCACCGTCATTTTCTCTCTACCCACCCTTGCCTCCTTTTCCGCGCAGCTCTCGATTCCCCCCTCTCTTTCGCACCCTCCATGTCATATTCCGCTCCAGGAGCTCCATCATAGCTCCTTGCTGTCGCTGGGAGGATGTTTTCTCCTCCGCTCGCCCCTTCCACCGTCATTTTCTCTCTACCCACCCTTGCCTCCTTTTCCGCGCAGCTCTCGATTCCCCCCTCTCTTTCGCACCCTCCATGTCATATTCCGCTCCAGGAGTTCCATCATAGCTCCTCACTGTCGCTGGGAGGAAGTTTTCTCCTCCGCTCGCCCCTTCCACCGTCATTTTCTCTCTACCCACCCTTGCCTCCTTTTCCGCGCAGCTCTCGATTCCCCCCTCTCTTTCGCACCCTCCATGTCATATTCCGCTCCAGGAGCTCCATCATAGCTCCTTGCTGTCGCTGGGAGGATGTTTTCTCCTCCGCTCGCCCCTTCCACCGTCATTTTCTCTCTACCCACCCTTGCCTCCTTTTCCGCGCAGCTCTCGATTCCCCCCTCTCTTTCGCACCCTCCATGTCATATTCCCGCTCCAGGAGCTCCATCATAGCTCCTCGCTGTCGCTGGGAGGATGTTTTCTCCTCCGCTCGCCCCTTCCACCGTCATTTTCTCTCTACCAACCCTTGCCTCCTTTTCTGCGCAGCTCTCGATTCCCCCCTCTCTTTCGCACCCTCAATGTCATATTCTGCTCCAGGAGTTCCATCATAGCTCCTCACTGTCGCTGGGAGGATGTTTTCTCCTCCGCTCGCCCCTTCCACCGTCATTTTCTCTCTACCCACCCTTGCCTCCTTTTCCGCGCAGCTCTCGATTCCCCCCTCTCTTTCGCACCCTCCATGTCATATTCCGCTCCAGGAGTTCCATCATAGCTCCTCACTGTCGCTGGGAGGAAGTTTTCTCCTCCGCTCGCCCCTTCCACCGTCATTTTCTCTCTACCCACCCTTGCCTCCTTTTCCGCGCAGCTCTCGATTCCCCCCTCTCTTTCGCACCCTCCATGTCATATTCCGCTCCAGGAGCTCCATCATAGCTCCTTGCTGTCGCTGGGAGGATGTTTTCTCCTCCGCTCGCCCCTTCCACCGTCATTTTCTCTCTACCCACCCTTGCCTCCTTTTCCGCGCAGCTCTCGATTCCCCCCTCTCTTTCGCACCCTCCATGTCATATTCCGCTCCAGGAGTTCTATCATAGCTCCTCACTGTCGCTAAGAGGATGTTTTCTCCTCCGCTCGCCCCTTCCACCGTCATTTTCTCTCTACCCACCCTTGCCTCCTTTTCCGCGCAGCTCTCGATTCCCCCCTCTCTTTCGCACCCTCCATGTCATATTCCGCTCCAGGAGTTCCATCATAGCTCCTCACTGTCGCTGGGAGGATGTTTTCTCCTCCGCTCGCCCCTTCCACCGTCATTTTCTCTCTACCCACCCTTGCCTCCTTCTCCGCGCAGCTCTCGATTCCCCCCTCTCTTTCACACCCTCCATGTCATATTCCGCTCCAGGAGCTCCATCATAGCTCCTCGCTGTCGCTGGGAGGATGTTTTCTCCTCCGCTCGCCCCTTCCACCGTCATTTTCTCTCTACCCACCCTTGCCTCCTTTTCCGCGCAGCTCTCGATTCCCCCCTCTCTTTCGCACCCTCCATGTCATATTCCGCTCCAGGAGTTCCATCATAGCTCCTCACTGTCGCTGGGAGGATGTTTTCTCCTCCGCTCGCCTCTTCCACCGTCATTTTCTCTCTACCCACCCTTGCCCCCTCTTCTCTGCGCAGCTCTCGATTCCCCCCTCTCTTTCGCACCCTCCATGTCATATTCCGCTCCAGGAGTTCCATCATAGCTCCTCACTGTCGCTGGGAGGAAATTTTCTCCTCCGCTCGCCCCTTCCACCGTCATTTTCTCTCTACCCACCCTTGCCTCCTTTTCCGCACAGCTCTCGATTTCCCCCTCTCTTTCGCACCCTCCATGTCAAATTCCGCTCCAGGAGCTCCATCATAGCTCCTTGCTGTCGCTGGGAGGATGTTTTCTCCTCCGCTCGCCCCTTCCACCGTCATTTTCTCTCTACCCACCCTTGCCTCCTTTTCCGCGCAGCTCTCGATTCCCCCCTCTCTTTCGCACCCTCCATGTCATATTCCGCTCCAGGAGTTCCATCATAGCTCCTCACTGTCGCTGGGAGGATGTTTTCTCCTCCGCTCGCCCCTTCCACCGTCATTTTCTCTCTACCCACCCTTGCCTCCTTTTCCGCGCAGCTCTCGATTCCCCCCTCTCTTTCACACCCTCCATGTCATATTCCGCTCCAGGAGCTCCATCATAGCTCCTCGCTGTCGCTGGGAGGATGTTTTCTCCTCCCCTCGCCCCTTCCACCGTCATTTTCTCTCTACCCACCCTTGCCTCCTTTTTCACGCAGCTCTCGATTCCCCCCTCTCTTTCGCACCCTCAATGTCATATTCCGCTCCAGGAGTTCCATCATAGCTCCTCACTGTCGCTGGGAGGATGTTTTCTCCTCCGCTCGCCCCTTCCACCGTCATTTTCTCTCTACCCACCCTTGCCTCCTTTTCCGCGCAGCTCTCGATTCCCCCCTCTCTTTCGCACCCTCCATGTCATATTCCGCTCCAGGAGTTCCATCATAGCTCCTCACTGTCGCTGGGAGGAAGTTTTCTCCTCCGCTCGCCCCTTCCTTCGTCATTTTCTCTCTACCCACCCTTGCCTCCTTTTCCGCGCAGCTCTCGATTCCACCCTCTCTTTCGCACCCTCCATGTCATATTCCGCTCCAGGAGCTCCATCATAGCTCCTTGCTGTCGCTGGGAGGATGTTTTCTCCTCCGCTCGCCCCTTCCACCGTCATTTTCTCTCTACCCACCCTTGCCTCCTTTTCCGCGCAGCTCTCGATTCCCCCCTCTCTTTCGCACCCTCCATGTCATATTCCGCTCCAGGAGTTCCATCATAGCTCCTCACTGTCGCTGGGAGGATGTTTTCTCCTCCGCTCGCCCCTTCCACCATCATTTTCTCTCTACCCACCCTTGCCTCCTTTTCCACGCAGCTCTCGATTCCCCCCTCTCTTTCGCACCCTCCATGTCATATTCCGCTCCAGGAGTTCCATCATAGCTCCTCACTGTCGCTGGGAGGAAGTTTTCTCCTCCGCTCGCCCCTTCCACCGTCATTTTCTCTCTACCCACCCTTGCCTCCTTTTCCGCGCAGCTCTCGATTCCCCCCTCTCTTTCGCACCCTCCATGTCATATTCCGCTCCAGGAGCTCCATCATAGCTAATCGCTGTCGCTGGGAGGATGTTTTCTCCTCCGCTCGCCCCTTCCACCGTCATTTTCTCTCTACCCACCCTTGCCTCCTTTTCCGCGCAGCTCTCGATTCCCCCCTCTCTTTCGCACCCTCCATGTCATATTCCGCTCCAGGAGTTCCATCATAGCTCCTCACTGTCGCTGGGAGGATGTTTTCTCCTCCGCTCGCCCCTTCCACCGTCATTTTCTCTCTACCCACCCTTGCCTCCTTTTCCGCGCAGCTCTCGATTCCCCCCTCTCTTTCGCACCCTCCATGTCATATTCCGCTCCAGGAGCTCCATCATAGCTCCTTGCTGTCGCTGGGAGGATGTTTTCTCCTCCGCTCGCCCCTTCCACCGTCATTTTCTCTCTACCCACCCTTGCCTCCTTTTCCGCGCAGCTCTCGATTCCCCCCTCTCTTTCGCACCCTCCATGTCATATTCCGCTCCAGGAGTTCCATCATAGCTCCTCACTGTCGCTGGGAGGATGTTTTCTCCTCCGCTCGCCCCTTCCACCGTCATTTTCTCTCTACCCACCCTTGCCTCCTTTTCCGCGCAGCTCTCGATTCCCCCCTCTCTTTCGCACCCTCCATGTCATATTCCGCTCCAGGAGTTCCATCATAGCTCCTCACTGTCGCTGGGAGGATGTTTTCTCCTCCGCTCGCCCCTTCCACCGTCATTTTCTCTCTACCCACCCTTGCCTCCTTTTCCGCGCAGCTCTCGATTCCCCCCTCTCTTTCGCACCCTCCATGTCATATTCCGCTCCAGGAGCTCCATCATAGCTCCTTGCTGTCGCTGGGAGGATGTTTTCTCCTCCGCTCGCCCCTTCCACCGTCATTTTCTCTCTACCCACCCTTGCCTCCTTTTCCGCGCAGCTCTCGATTCCCCCCTCTCTTTCGCACCCTCCATGTCATATTCCGCTCCAGGAGTTCCATCATAGCTCCTCACTGTCGCTGGGAGGATGTTTTCTCCTCCGCTCGCCCCTTCCACCGTCATTTTCTCTCTACCCACCCTTGCCTCCTTTTCCGCGCAGCTCTCGATTCCTCCCTCTCTTTCGCACCCTCCATGTCATATTCCGCTCCAGGAGCTCCATCATAGCTCCTTGCTGTCGCTGGGAGGATGTTTTCTCCTCCGCTCGCCCCTTCCACCGTCATTTTCTCTCTACCCACCCTTGCCTCCTTTTCCGCGCAGCTCTCGATTCCCCCCTCTCTTTCGCACCCTCCATGTCATATTCCGCTCCAGGAGTTCCATCATAGCTCCTCACTGTCGCTGGGAGGATGTTTTCTCCTCCGCTCGCCCCTTCCACCATCATTTTCTCTCTACCCACCCTTGCCTCCTTTTCCGCGCAGCTCTCGATTCCCCCCTCTCTTTCGCACCCTCCATGTCATATTCCGCTCCAGGAGTTCCATCATAGCTCCTCACTGTCGCTGGGAGGAAGTTTTCTCCTCCGCTCGCCCCTTCCACCGTCATTTTCTCTCTACCCACCCTTGCCTCCTTTTCCGCGCAGCTCTCGATTCCCCCCTCTCTTTCGCACCCTCCATGTCATATTCCGCTCCAGGAGCTCCATCATAGCTAATCGCTGTCGCTGGGAGGATGTTTTCTCCTCCGCTCGCCCCTTCCACCGTCATTTTCTCTCTACCCACCCTTGCCTCCTTTTCCGCGCAGCTCTCGATTCCCCCCTCTCTTTCGCACCCTCCATGTCATATTCCGCTCCAGGAGTTCCATCATAGCTCCTCACTGTCGCTGGGAGGATGTTTTCTCCTCCGCTCGCCCCTTCCACCGTCATTTTCTCTCTACCCACCCTTGCCTCCTTTTCCGCGCAGCTCTCGATTCCCCCCTCTCTTTCGCACCCTCCATGTCATATTCCGCTCCAGGAGCTCCATCATAGCTCCTTGCTGTCGCTGGGAGGATGTTTTCTCCTCCGCTCGCCCCTTCCACCGTCATTTTCTCTCTACCCACCCTTGCCTCCTTTTCCGCGCAGCTCTCGATTCCCCCCTCTCTTTCGCACCCTCCATGTCATATTCCGCTCCAGGAGTTCCATCATAGCTCCTCACTGTCGCTGGGAGGATGTTTTCTCCTCCGCTCGCCCCTTCCACCGTCATTTTCTCTCTACCCACCCTTGCCTCCTTTTCCGCGCAGCTCTCGATTCCCCCCTCTCTTTCGCACCCTCCATGTCATATTCCGCTCCAGGAGTTCCATCATAGCTCCTCACTGTCGCTGGGAGGATGTTTTCTCCTCCGCTCGCCCCTTCCACCGTCATTTTCTCTCTACCCACCCTTGCCTCCTTTTCCGCGCAGCTCTCGATTCCCCCCTCTCTTTCGCACCCTCCATGTCATATTCCGCTCCAGGAGCTCCATCATAGCTCCTTGCTGTCGCTGGGAGGATGTTTTCTCCTCCGCTCGCCCCTTCCACCGTCATTTGCTCTCTACCCACCCTTGCCTCCTTTTCCGCGCAGCTCTCGATTCCCCCCTCTCTTTCGCACCCTCCATGTCATATTCCGCTCCAGGAGTTCCATCATAGCTCCTCACTGTCGCTGGGAGGATGTTTTCTCCTCCGCTCGCCCCTTCCACCGTCATTTTCTCTCTACCCACCCTTGCCTCCTTTTCCGCGCAGCTCTCGATTCCCCCCTCTCTTTCGCACCCTCCATGTCATATTCCGCTCCAGGAGTTCCATCATAGCTCCTCACTGTCGCTGGGAGGATGTTTTCTCCTCCGCTCGCCCCTTCCACCGTCATTTTCTCTCTACCCACCCTTGCCTCCTTTTCCGCGCAGCTCTCGATTCCCCCCTCTCTTTCGCACCCTCCATGTCATATTCCGCTCCAGGAGTTCCATCATAGCTCCTCACTGTCGCTGGGAGGAAGTTTTCTCCTCCGCTCGCCCCTTCCACCTTCATTTTCTCTCTACCCACCCTTGCCTCCTTTTCCGCGCAGCTCTCGATTCCCCCCTCTCTTTCGCACCCTCCATGTCATATTCCGCTCCAGGAGCTCCATCATAGCTCCTTGCTGTCGCTGGGAGGATGTTTTCTCCTCCGCTCGCCCCTTCCACCGTCATTTTCTCTCTACCCACCCTTGCCTCCTTTTCCGCGCAGCTCTCGATTCCCCCCTCTCTTTCGCACCCTCCATGTCATATTCCGCTCCAGGAGTTCCATCATAGCTCCTCACTGTCGCTGGGAGGATGTTTTCTCCTCCGCTCGCCCCTTCCACCGTCATTTTCTCTCTACCCACCCTTGCCTCCTTCTCCGCACATCTCTCGATTCCCCCCTCTCTTTCGCACCCTCCATGTCATATTCCGCTCCAGGAGCTCCATCATAGCTAATCGCTGTCGCTGGGAGGATGTTTTCTCCTCCGCTCGCCCCTTCCACCGTCATTTTCTCTCTACCCACCCTTGCCTCCTTTTCCGCGCAGCTCTCGATTCCCCCCTCTCTTTCGCACCCTCCATGTCATATTCCGCTCCAGGAGTTCCATCATAGCTCCTCACTGTCGCTGGGAGGATGTTTTCTCCTCCGCTCGCCCCTTCCACCGTCATTTTCTCTCTACCCACCCTTGCCTCCTTTTCCGCGCAGCTCTCGATTCCCCCCTCTCTTTCGCACCCTCCATGTCATATTCCGCTCCAGGAGCTCCATCATAGCTCCTTGCTGTCGCTGGGAGGATGTTTTCTCCTCCGCTCGCCCCTTCCACCGTCATTTTCTCTCTACCCACCCTTGCCTCCTTTTCCGCGCAGCTCTCGATTCCCCCCTCTCTTTCGCACCCTCCATGTCATATTCCGCTCCAGGAGTTTCATCATAGCTCCTCACTGTCGCTGGGAGGAAGTTTTCTCCTCCGCTCGCCCCTTCCACCGTCATTTTCTCTCTACCCACCCTTGCCTCCTTTTCCGCGCAGCTCTCGATTCCCCCCTCTCTTTCGCACCCTCCATGTCATATTCCGCTCCAGGAGCTCCATCATAGCTCCTTGCTGTCGCTGGGAGGATGTTTTCTCCTCCGCTCGCCCCTTCCACCGTCATTTTCTCTCTACCCACCCTTGCCTCCTTTTCCGCGCAGCTCTCGATTCCCCCCTCTCTTTCGCACCCTCCATGTCATATTCCGCTCCAGGAGTTCCATCATAGCTCCTCACTGTCGCTGGGAGGATGTTTTCTCCTCCGCTCGCCCCTTCCACCGTCATTTTCTCTCTACCCACCCTTGCCTCCTTTTCCGCGCAGCTCTCGATTCCCCCCTCTCTTTCGCACCCTCCATGTCATATTCCGCTCCAGGAGCTCCATCATAGCTCCTCGCTGTCGCTGGGAGGATGTTTTCTCCTCCGCTCACCCCTTCCACCGTCATTTTCTCTCTACCCACCCTTGCCTCCTTTTCCGCGCAGCTCTCGATTCCCCCCTCTCTTTCGCACCCTCAATGTCATATTCCGCTCCAGGAGTTCCATCATAGCTCCTCACTGTCGCTGGGAGGATGTTTTCTCCTCCGCTCGCCCCTTCCACCATCATTTTCTCTCTACCCACCCTTGCCTCCTTTTCCGCGCAGCTCTCGATTCCCCCCTCTCTTTCGCACCCTCCATGTCATATTCCGCTCCAGGAGTTCCATCATAGCTCCTCACTGTCGCTGGGAGGAAGTTTTCTCCTCCGCTCGCCCCTTCCACCGTAATTTTCTCTCTACCCACCCTTGCCTCCTTTTCCGCGCAGCTCTCGATTCCCCCCTCTCTTTCGCACCCTCCATGTCATATTCCGCTCCAGGAGCTCCATCATAGCTCCTTGCTATCGCTGGGAGGATGTTTTCTCCTCCGCTCGCCCCTTCCACCGTCATTTTCTCTCTACCCACCCTTGCCTCCTTTTCCGCGCAGCTCTCGATTCCCCCCTCTCTTTCGCACCCTCCATGTCATATTCCGCTCCAGGAGTTCCATCATAGCTCCTCACTGTCGCTGGGAGGATGTTTTCTCCTCCGCTCGCCTCTTCCACCGTCATTTTCTCTCTACCCACCCTTGCCTCCTTTTCCGCGCAGCTCTCGATTCCCCCCTCTCTTTCGCACCCTCCATGTCATATTCCGCTCCAGGAGTTCCATCATAGCTCCTCACTGTCGCTGGGAGGAAGTTTTCTCCTCCGCTCGCCCCTTCCACCGTCATTTTCTCTCTACCCACCCTTGCCTCCTTTTCCGCGCAGCTCTCGATTCCCCCCTCTCTTTCGCACCCTTCATGTCATATTCCGCTCCAGGAGCTCCATCATAGCTCCTCGCTGTCGCTGGGAGGATGTTTTCTCCTCCGCTCACCCCTTCCACCGTCATTTTCTCTCTACCCACCCTTGCCTCCTTTTCCGCGCAGCTCTCGATTCCCCCCTCTCTTTCGCACCCTCAATGTCATATTCCGCTCCAGGAGTTCCATCATAGCTCCTCACTGTCGCTGGGAGGATGTTTTCTCCTCCGCTCGCCCCTTCCACCATCATTTTCTCTCTACCCACCCTTGCCTCCTTTTCCGCGCAGCTCTCGATTCCCCCCTCTCTTTCGCACCCTCCATGTCATATTCCGCTCCAGGAGTTCCATCATAGCTCCTCACTGTCGCTGGGAGGAAGTTTTCTCCTCCGCTCGCCCCTTCCACCGTCATTTTCTCTCTACCCACCCTTGCCTCCTTTTCCGCGCAGCTCTCGATTCCCCCCTCTCTTTCGCACCCTCCATGTCATATTCCGCTCCAGGAGCTCCATCATAGCTCCTTGCTATCGCTGGGAGGATGTTTTCTCCTCCGCTCGCCCCTTCCACCGTCATTTTCTCTCTACCCACCCTTGCCTCCTTTTCCGCGCAGCTCTCGATTCCCCCCTCTCTTTCGCACCCTCCATGTCATATTCCGCTCCAGGAGTTCCATCATAGCTCCTCACTGTCGCTGGGAGGATGTTTTCTCCTCCGCTCGCCTCTTCCACCGTCATTTTCTCTCTACCCACCCTTGCCTCCTTTTCCGCGCAGCTCTCGATTCCCCCCTCTCTTTCGCACCCTCCATGTCATATTCCGCTCCAGGAGTTCCATCATAGCTCCTCACTGTCGCTGGGAGGAAGTTTTCTCCTCCGCTCGCCCCTTCCACCGTCATTTTCTCTCTACCCACCCTTGCCTCCTTTTCCGCGCAGCTCTCGATTCCCCCCTCTCTTTCGCACCCTTCATGTCATATTCCGCTCCAGGAGCTCCATCATAGCTCCTTGCTGTCGCTGGGAGGATGTTTTCTCCTCCGCTCGCCCCTTCCACCGTCATTTTCTCTCTACCCACCCTTGCCTCCTTTTCCGCGCAGCTCTCGATTCCCCCCTCTTTTTCGCACCCTCCATGTCATATTCCGCTCCAGGAGTTCCATCATAGCTCCTCACTGTCGCTGGGAGGATGTTTTCTCCTCCGCTCGCCCCTTCCACCGTCATTTTCTCTCTACCCACCCTTGCCTCCTTTTCCGCGCAGCTCTCGATTCCCCCCTCTCTTTCGCACCCTCCATGTCATATTCCGCTCCAGGGGCTCCATCATAGCTCCTCGCTGTCGCTGGGAGGATGTTTTCTCCTCCGCTCGCCCCTTCCACCGTCATTTTCTCTCTACCCACCCTTGCCTCCTTTTCCGCGCAGCTCTCGATTCCCCCCTCTCTTTCGCACCCTCCATGTCATATTCCGCTCCAGGAGTTCCATCATAGCTCCTCACTGTCGCTGGGAGGATGTTTTCTCCTCCGCTCGCCCCTTCCACCGTCATTTTCTCTCTACCCACCCTTGCCTCCTTTTCCGCGCAGCTCTCGATTCCCCCCTCTCTTTCGCACCCTCCATGTCATATTCCGCTCCAGGGGCTCCATCATAGCTCCTCGCTGTCGCTGGGAGGATGTTTTCTCCTCCGCTCGCCCCTTCCACCGTCATTTTCTCTCTACCCACCCTTGCCTCCTTTTCCGCGCAGCTCTCGATTCCCCCCTCTCTTTCGCACCCTCCATGTCATATTCCGCTCCAGGAGTTCCATCATAGCTCCTCACTGTCGCTGGGAGGATGTTTTCTCCTCCGCTCGCCCCTTCCACCGTCATTTTCTCTCTACCCACCCTTGCCTCCTTCTCCGCGCAGCTCTCGATTCCCCCCTCTCTTTCGCACCCTCCATGTCATATTCCGCTCCAGGAGCTCCATCATAGCTCCTCGCTGTCGCTGGGAGGATGTTTTCTCCTCCGCTCGCCCCTTCCACCGTCATTTTCTCTCTACCCACCCTTGCCTCCTTTTCCGCGCAGCTCTCGATTCCCCCCTATCTTTCGCACCCTTCATGTCATATTCCGCTCCAGGAGTTCCATCATAGCTCCTCACTGTCGCTGGGAGGATGTTTTCTCCTCCGCTCGCCTCTTCCACCGTCATTTTCTCTCTACCCACCCTTGCCTCCTTTTCCGCGCAGCTCTCGATTCCCCCCTCTCTTTCGCACCCTCCATGTCATATTCCGCTCCAGGAGTTCCATCATAGCTCCTCACTGTCGCTGGGAGGAAGTTTTCTCCTCCGCTCGCCCCTTCCACCGTCATTTTCTCTCTACCCACCCTTGCCTCCTTTTCCGCGCAGCTCTCGATTCCCCCCTCTCTTTCGCACCCTCCATGTCATATTCCGCTCCAGGAGCTCCATCATAGCTCCTTGCTGTCGCTGGGAGGATGTTTTCTCCTCCGCTCGCCCCTTCCACCGTCATTTTCTCTCTACCCACCCTTGCCTCCTTTTCCGCGCAGCTCTCGATTCCCCCCTCTCTTTCGCACCCTCCATGTCATATTCCGCTCCAGGAGTTCCATCATAGCTCCTCACTGTCGCTGGGAGGATGTTTTCTCCTCCGCTCGCCCCTTCCACCGTCATTTTCTCTCTACCCACCCTTGCCTCCTTCTCCGCGCAGCTCTCGATTCCCCCCTCTCTTTTGCACCCTCCATGGCATATTCCGCTCCAGGAGCTCCATCATAGCTCCTCGCTGTCGCTGGGAGGATGTTTTCTCCTCCGCTCGCCCCTTCCACCGTCATTTTCTCTCTACCCACCCTTGCCTCCTTCTCCGCGCAGCTCTCGATTCCCCCCTCTCTCTCGCACCCTCCATATTACATCCCGCTCAAGGAGCTCCATCATAGCTCCTCACTGTCGCTGGGAGGATGTTTTCTCCTCCGCTCGCCTCTTCCACCGTCATTTTCTCTCTACCCACCCTTGCCTCCTTTTCCGCGCAGCTCTCGATTCCCCCCTCTCTTTCGCACCCTCCATGTCATATTCCGCTCCAGGAGTTCCATCATAGCTCCTCACTGTCGCTGGGAGGAAGTTTTCTCCTCCGCTCGCCCCTTCCACCGTCATTTTCTCTCTACCCACCCTTGCCTCCTTTTCCGCGCAGCTCTCGATTCCCCCCTCTCTTTCGCACCCTCCATGTCATATTCCGCTCCAGGAGCTCCATCATAGCTCCTTGCTGTCGCTGGGAGGATGTTTTCTCCTCCGCTCGCCCCTTCCACCGTCATTTTCTCTCTACCCACCCTTGCCTCCTTTTCCGCGCAGCTCTCGATTCCCCCCTCTCTTTCGCACCCTCCATGTCATATTCCGCTCCAGGAGTTCCATCATAGCTCCTCACTGTCGCTGGGAGGATGTTTTCTCCTCCGCTCGCCCCTTCCACCGTCATTTTCTCTCTACCCACCCTTGCCTCCTTCTCCGCGCAGCTCTCGATTCCCCCCTCTCTTTTGCACCCTCCATGGCATATTCCGCTCCAGGAGCTCCATCATAGCTCCTCGCTGTCGCTGGGAGGATGTTTTCTCCTCCGCTCGCCCCTTCCACCGTCATTTTCTCTCTACCCACCCTTGCCTCCTTCTCCGCGCAGCTCTCGATTCCCCCCTCTCTCTCGCACCCTCCATATTACATCCCGCTCAAGGAGCTCCATCATAGCTCCTCACTGTCGCTGGGAGGATGTTTTCTCCTCCGCTCGCCTCTTCCACCGTCATTTTCTCTCTACCCACCCTTGCCTCCTTTTCCGCGCAGCTCTCGATTCCCCCCTCTCTTTCGCACCCTCCATGTCATATTCCGCTCCAGGAGTTCCATCATAGCTCCTCACTGTCGCTGGGAGGAAGTTTTCTCCTCCGCTCGCCCCTTCCACCGTCATTTTCTCTCTACCCACCCTTGCCTCCTTTTCCGCGCAGCTCTCGATTCCCCCCTCTCTTTCGCACCCTCCATGTCATATTCCGCTCCAGGAGCTCCATCATAGCTCCTTGCTGTCGCTGGGAGGATGTTTTCTCCTCCGCTCGCCCCTTCCACCGTCATTTTCTCTCTACCCACCCTTGCCTCCTTTTCCGCGCAGCTCTCGATTCCCCCCTCTCTTTCGCACCCTCCATGTCATATTCCGCTCCAGGAGTTCCATCATAGCTCCTCACTGTCGCTGGGAGGATGTTTTCTCCTCCGCTCGCCCCTTCCACCGTCATTTTCTCTCTACCCACCCTTGCCTCCTTCTCCGCGCAGCTCTCGATTCCCCCCTCTCTTTTGCACCCTCCATGGCATATTCCGCTCCAGGAGCTCCATCATAGCTCCTCGCTGTCGCTGGGAGGATGTTTTCTCCTCCGCTCGCCCCTTCCACCGTCATTTTCTCTCTACCCACCCTTGCCTCCTTCTCCGCGCAGCTCTCGATTCCCCCCTCTCTCTCGCACCCTCCATATTACATCCCGCTCAAGGAGCTCCATCATAGCTCCTCGCTGTCGCTGGGAGGATGTTTTCTCCTCCGCTCGCCCCTTCCACCGTCATTTTCTCTCTACCCACCCTTGCCTCCTTTTCCGCGCAGCTCTCGATTCCCCCCTCTCTTTCGCACCCTAAATGTCATATTCCGCTCCAGGAGTTCCATCATAGCTCCTCACTGTCGCTGGGAGGATGTTTTCTCCTCCGCTCGCCCCTTCCACCGTCATTTTCTCTCTACCCACCCTTGCCTCCTTTTCCGCGCAGCTCTCGATTCCCCCCTCTCTTTCGCACCCTCCATGTCATATTCCGCTCCAGGAGTTCCATCATAGCTCCTCACTGTCGCTGGGAGGAAGTTTTCTCCTCCGCTCGCCCCTTCCACCGTCATTTTCTCTCTACCCACCCTTGCCTCCTTTTCCGCGCAGCTCTCGATTCCCCCCTCTCTTTCGCACCCTCCATGTCATATTCCGCTCCAGGAGCTCCATCATAGCTCCTTGCTGTCGCTGGGAGGATGTTTTCTCCTCCGCTCGCCCCTTCCACCGTCATTTTCTCTCTACCCACCCTTGCCTCCTTTTCCGCGCAGCTCTCGATTCCCCCCTCTCTTTCTCACCCTCCATGTCATATTTCGCTCCAGGAGTTCCATCATAGCTCCTCACTGTCGCTGGGAGGATGTTTTCTCCTCCGCTCGCCCCTTCCACCGTCATTTTCTCTCTACCCACCCTTGCCTCCTTTTCCGCGCAGCTCTCGATTCCCCCCTCTCTTTCGCACCCTCCATGTCATATTCCGCTCCAGGAGTTCCATCATAGCTCCTCACTGTCGCTGGGAGGAAGTTTTCTCCTCCGCTCGCCCCTTCCACCGTCATTTTCTCTCTACCCACCCTTGCCTCCTTTTCCGCGCAGCTCTCGATTCCCCCCTCTCTTTCGCACCCTCCATGTCATATTCCGCTCCAGGAGCTCCATCATAGCTCCTTGCTGTCGCTGGGAGGATGTTTTCTCCTCCGCTCGCCCCTTCCACCGTCATTTTCTCTCTACCCACCCTTGCCTCCTTTTCCGCGCAGCTCTCGATTCCCCCCTCTCTTTCTCACCCTCCATGTCATAATCCGCTCCAGGAGTTCCATCATAGCTCCTCACTGTCGCTAGGAGGATGTTTTCTCCTCCGCTCGCACCTTCCACCGTCATTTTCTCTCTACCCACCCTTGCCTCCTTTTCCGCGCAGCTCTCGATTCCCCCCTCTCTTTCGCACCCTCCATGTCATATTCCGCTCCAGGAGCTCCATCATAGCTCCTCGCTGTCGCTGGGAGGATGTTTTCTCCTCTGCTCGCCCCTTCCACCGTCATTTTCTCTCTACCCACCCTTGCCTCCTTTTCCGCGCAGCTCTCGATTCCCCCCTCTCTTTCGCACCCTCCATGTCATATTCCGCTCCAGGAGTTCCATCATAGCTCCTCACTGTCGCTGGGAGGAAGTTTTCTCCTCCGCTCGCCCCTTCCACCGTCATTTTCTCTCTACCCACCCTTGCCTCCTTTTCCGCGCAGCTCTTGATTCCCCCCTCTCTTTCGCACCCTCCATGTCATATTCCGCTCCAGGAGCTCCATCATAGCTCCTTGCTGTCGCTGGGAGGATGTTTTCTCCTCCGCTCGCCCCTTCCACCGTCATTTTCTCTCTACCCACCCTTGCCTCCTTTTCCGCGCAGCTCTCGATTCCCCCCTCTCTTTCGCACCCTCCATGTCATATTCCGCTCCAGGAGTTCCATCATAGCTCCTCACTGTCGCTGGGAGAATGTTTTCTCCTCCGCTCGCCCCTTCCACCGTCATTTTCTCTCTACCCACCCTTGCCTCCTTTTCCGCGCAGCTCTCGATTCCCCCCTCTCTTTCGCACCCTTCATGTCATATTCCGCTCCAGGAGCTCCATCATAGCTCCTCGCTGTCGCTGGGAGGATGTTTTCTCCTCCGCTCGCCCCTTCCACCGTCATTTTATCTCTACCCACCCTTGCCTCCTTTTCCGCGCAGCTCTCGATTCCCCCCTCTCTTTCGCACCCTCAATGTCATATTCCGCTCCAGGAGTTCCATCATAGCTCCTCACTGTCGCTGGGAGGATGTTTTCTCCTCCGCTCGCCCCTTCCACCGTCATTTTCTCTCTACCCACCCTTGCCTCCTTTTCCGCGCAGCTCTCGATTCCCCCCTCTCTTTCGCACCCTTCATGTCATATTCCGCTCCAGGAGCTCCATCATAGCTCCTCGCTGTCGCTGGGAGGATGTTTTCTCCTCCGCTCGCCCCTTCCACCGTCATTTTATCTCTACCCACCCTTGCCTCCTTTTCCGCGCAGCTCTCGATTCCCCCCTCTCTTTCGCACCCTCAATGTCATATTCCGCTCCAGGAGTTCCATCATAGCTCCTCACTGTCGCTGGGAGGATGTTTTCTCCTCCGCTCGCCCCTTCCACCGTCATTTTCTCTCTACCCACCCTTGCCTCCTTTTCCGCGCAGCTCTCGATTCCCCCCTCTCTTTCGCACCCTCCATGTCATATTCCGCTCCAGGAGTTCAGTCATAGCTCCGCACTGTCGCTGGGAGGATGTTTTCTCCTCCGCTCGCCCCTTCCACCGTCATTTTCTCTCTACCCACCCTTGCCTCCTTTTCCGCGCAGCTCTCGATTCCCCCCTCTCTTTCGCACCCTCCATGTCATATTCCGCTCCAGGAGCTCCATCATAGCTCCTCGCTGTCGCTGGGAGGATGTTTTCTCCTCCGCTCGCCCCTTCCACCGTCATTTTCTCTCTACCCACCCTTGCCTCCTTTTCCGCGCAGCTCTCGATTCCCCCCTCTCTTTCGCACCCTCCATGTCATATTCCGCTCCAGGAGTTCCATCATAGCTCCTCACTGTCGCTGGGAGGAAGTTTTCTCCTCCGCTCGCCCCTTCCACCGTCATTTTCTCTCTACCCACCCTTGCCTCCTTTTCCACGCAGCTCTCGATTCCCCCCTCTCTTTCGCACCCTCCATGTCATATTCCGCTCCAGGAGCTCCATCATAGCTGCTTGCTGTCGCTGGGAGGATGTTTTCTCCTCCGCTCGCCCCTTCCACCGTCATTTTCTCTCTACCCACCCTTGCCTCCTTTTCCGCGCAGCTCTCGATTCCCCCCTCTCTTTCGCACCCTCCATGTCATATTCCGCTCCAGGAGTTCCATCATAGCTCCTCACTGTCGCTGGGAGGATGTTTTCTCCTCCGCTCGCCCCTTCCACCATCATTTTCTCTCTACCCACCCTTGCCTCCTTTTCCGCGCAGCTCTCGATTCCCTCCTCTCTTTCGCACCCTCCATGTCATATTCCGCTCCAGGAGTTCCATCATAGCTCCTCACTGTCGCTGGGAGGAAGTTTTCTCCTCCGCTCACCCCTTCCACCGTCATTTTCTCTCTACCCACCCTTGCCTCCTTTTCCGCGCAGCTCTCGATTCCCCCCTCTCTTTCGCACCCTCCATGTCATATTCCGCTCCAGGAGCTCCATCATAGCTCCTTGCTGTCGCTGGGAGGATGTTTTCTCCTCCGCTCGCCCCTTCCACCGTCATTTTCTCTCTACCCACCCTTGCCTCCTTTTCCGCGCAGCTCTCGATTCCCCCCTCTCTTTCGCACCCTCCATGTCATATTCCGCTCCAGGAGTTCCATCATAGCTCCTCACTGTCGCTGGGAGGATGTTTTCTCCTCCGCTCGCCCCTTCCACCATCATTTTCTCTCTACCCACCCTTGCCTCCTTTTCCGCGCAGCTCTCGATTCCCTCCTCTCTTTCGCACCCTCCATGTCATATTCCGCTCCAGGAGTTCCATCATAGCTCCTCACTGTCGCTGGGAGGAAGTTTTCTCCTCCGCTCACCCCTTCCACCGTCATTTTCTCTCTACCCACCCTTGCCTCCTTTTCCGCGCAGCTCTCGATTCCCCCCTCTCTTTCGCACCCTCCATGTCATATTCCGCTCCAGGAGCTCCATCATAGCTCCTTGCTGTCGCTGGGAGGATGTTTTCTCCTCCGCTCGCCCCTTCCACCGTCATTTTCTCTCTACCCACCCTTGCCTCCTTTTCCGCGCAGCTCTCGATTCCCCCCTCTCTTTCGCACCCTCCATGTCATATTCCGCTCCAGGAGTTCCATCATAGCTCCTCACTGTCGCTGGGAGGATGTTTTCTCCTCCGCTCGCCCCTTCCACCGTCATTTTCTCTCTACCCACCCTTGCCTCCTTCTCCGCGCAGCTCTCGATTCCCCCCTCTCTTTCGCACCCTCCATGTCATATTCCGCTCCAGGAGCTCCATCATAGCTAATCGCTGTCGCTGGGAGGATGTTTTCTCCTCCGCTCGCCCCTTCCACCGTCATTTTCTCTCTACCCACCCTTGCCTCCTTTTCCGCGCAGCTCTCGATTCCCCCCTCTCTTTCGCACCCTCCATGTCATATTCCGCTCCAGGAGTTCCATCATAGCTCCTCACTGTCGCTGGGAGGATGTTTTCTCCTCCGCTCGCCCCTTCCACCGTCATTTTCTCTCTACCCACCCTTGCCTCCTTTTCCGCGCAGCTCTCGATTCCCCCCTCTCTTTCGCACCCTCCATGTCATATTCCGCTCCAGGAGCTCCATCATAGCTCCTTGCTGTCGCTGGGAGGATGTTTTCTCCTCCGCTCGCCCCTTCCACCGTCATTTTCTCTCTACCCACCCTTGCCTCCTTTTCCGCGCAGCTCTCGATTCCCCCCTCTCTTTCGCACCCTCCATGTCATATTCCGCTCCAGGAGTTCCATCATAGCTCCTCACTGTCGCTGGGAGGAAGTTTTCTCCTCCGCTCGCCCCTTCCACCGTCATTTTCTCTCTACCCACCCTTGCCTCCTTTTCCGCGCAGCTCTCGATTCCCCCCTCTCTTTCGCACCCTCCATGTCATATTCCGCTCCAGGAGCTCCATCATAGCTAATCGCTGTCGCTGGGAGGATGTTTTCTCCTCCGCTCGCCCCTTCCACCGTCATTTTCTCTCTACCCACCCTTGCCTCCTTTTCCGCGCAGCTCTCGATTCCCCCCTCTCTTTCGCACCCTCCATGTCATATTCCGCTCCAGGAGTTCCATCATAGCTCCTCACTGTCGCTGGGAGGATGTTTTCTCCTCCGCTCGCCCCTTCCACCGTCATTTTCTCTCTACCCACCCTTGCCTCCTTCTCCGCGCAGCTCTCGATTCCCCCCTCTCTTTCGCACCCTCCATGTCATATTCCGCTCCAGGAGCTCCATCATAGCTAATCGCTGTCGCTGGGAGGATGTTTTCTCCTCCGCTCGCCCCTTCCACCGTCATTTTCTCTCTACCCACCCTTGCCTCCTTTTCCGCGCAGCTCTCGATTCCCCCCTCTCTTTCGCACCCTCCATGTCATATTCCGCTCCAGGAGTTCCATCATAGCTCCTCACTGTCGCTGGGAGGAAGTTTTCTCCTCCGCTCGCCCCTTCCACCGTCATTTTCTCTCTACCCACCCTTGCCTCCTTTTCCGCGCAGCTCTCGATTCCCCCCTCTCTTTCGCACCCTCCATGTCATATTCCGCTCCAGGAGCTCCATCATAGCTCCTCGCTGTCGCTGGGAGGATGTTTTCTCCTCCGCTCGCCCCTTCCACCGTCATTTTCTCTCTACCAACCCTTGCCTCCTTTTCTGCGCAGCTCTCGATTCCCCCCTCTCTTTCGCACCCTCAATGTCATATTCTGCTCCAGGAGTTCCATCATAGCTCCTCACTGTCGCTGGGAGGATGTTTTCTCCTCCGCTCGCCCCTTCCACCGTCATTTTCTCTCTACCCACCCTTGCCTCCTTCTCCGCGCAGCTCTCGATTCCCCCCTCTCTTTCGCACCCTCCATGTCATATTCCGCTCCAGGAGCTCCATCATAGCTAATCGCTGTCGCTGGGAGGATGTTTTCTCCTCCGCTCGCCCCTTCCACCGTCATTTTCTCTCTACCCACCCTTGCCTCCTTTTCCGCGCAGCTCTCGATTCCCCCCTCTCTTTCGCACCCTCCATGTCATATTCCGCTCCAGGAGTTCCATCATAGCTCCTCACTGTCGCTGGGAGGATGTTTTCTCCTCCGCTCGCCCCTTCCACCGTCATTTTCTCTCTACCCACCCTTGCCTCCTTTTCCGCGCAGCTCTCGATTCCCCCCTCTCTTTCGCACCCTCCATGTCATATTCCGCTCCAGGAGCTCCATCATAGCTCCTCGCTGTCGCTGGGAGGATGTTTTCTCCTCCGCTCGCCCCTTCCACCGTCATTTTCTCTCTACCAACCCTTGCCTCCTTTTCTGCGCAGCTCTCGATTCCCCCCTCTCTTTCGCACCCTCAATGTCATATTCTGCTCCAGGAGTTCCATCATAGCTCCTCACTGTCGCTGGGAGGAAGTTTTCTCCTCCGCTCGCCCCTTCCACCGTCATTTTCTCTCTACCCACCCTTGCCTCCTTCTCCGCGCAGCTCTCGATTCCCCCCTCTCTTTCGCACCCTCCATGTCATATTCCGCTCCAGGAGCTCCATCATATCTAATCGCTGTCGCTGGGAGGATGTTTTCTCCTCCGCTCGCCCCTTCCACCGTCATTTTCTCTCTACCCACCCTTGCCTCCTTTTCCGCGCAGCTCTCGATTCCCCCCTCTCTTTCGCACCCTCCATGTCATATTCCGCTCCAGGAGTTCCATCATAGCTCCTCACTGTCGCTGGGAGGATGTTTTCTCCTCCGCTCGCCCCTTCCACCGTCATTTTCTCTCTACCCACCCTTGCCTCCTTTTCCGCGCAGCTCTCGATTCCCCCCTCTCTTTCGCACCCTCCATGTCATATTCCGCTCCAGGAGCTCCATCATAGCTCCTTGCTGTCGCTGGGAGGATGTTTTCTCCTCCGCTCGCCCCTTCCACCGTCATTTTCTCTCTACCCACCCTTGCCTCCTTTTCCGCGCAGCTCTCGATTCCCCCCTCTCTTTCGCACCCTCCATGTCATATTCCGCTCCAGGAGTTCCATCATAGCTCCTCACTGTCGCTGGGAGGAAGTTTTCTCCTCCGCTCGCCCCTTCCACCGTCATTTTCTCTCTACCCACCCTTGCCTCCTTTTCCGCGCAGCTCTCGATTCCCCCCTCTCTTTCGCACCCTCCATGTCATATTCCGCTCCAGGAGCTCCATCATAGCTAATCGCTGTCGCTGGGAGGATGTTTTCTCCTCCGCTCGCCCCTTCCACCGTCATTTTCTCTCTACCCACCCTTGCCTCCTTTTCCGCGCAGCTCTCGATTCCCCCCTCTCTTTCGCACCCTCCATGTCATATTCCGCTCCAGGAGTTCCATCATAGCTCCTCACTGTCGCTGGGAGGATGTTTTCTCCTCCGCTCGCCCCTTCCACCGTCATTTTCTCTCTACCCACCCTTGCCTCCTTTTCCGCGCAGCTCTCGATTCCCCCCTCTCTTTCGCACCCTCCATGTCATATTCCGCTCCAGGAGCTCCATCATAGCTCCTTGCTGTCGCTGGGAGGATGTTTTCTCCTCCGCTCGCCCCTTCCACCGTCATTTTCTCTCTACCCACCCTTGCCTCCTTTTCCGCGCAGCTCTCGATTCCCCCCTCTCTTTCGCACCCTCCATGTCATATTCCGCTCCAGGAGTTCCATCATAGCTCCTCACTGTCGCTGGGAGGAAGTTTTCTCCTCCGCTCGCCCCTTCCACCGTCATTTTCTCTCTACCCACCCTTGCCTCCTTTTCCGCGCAGCTCTCGATTCCCCCCTCTCTTTCGCACCCTCCATGTCATATTCCGCTCCAGGAGCTCCATCATAGCTCCTTGCTGTCGCTGGGAGGATGTTTTCTCCTCCGCTCGCCCCTTCCACCGTCATTTTCTCTCTACCCACCCTTGCCTCCTTTTCCGCGCAGCTCTCGATTCCCCCCTCTCTTTCGCACCCTCCATGTCATATTCCCGCTCCAGGAGCTCCATCATAGCTCCTCGCTGTCGCTGGGAGGATGTTTTCTCCTCCGCTCGCCCCTTCCACCGTCATTTTCTCTCTACCAACCCTTGCCTCCTTTTCTGCGCAGCTCTCGATTCCCCCCTCTCTTTCGCACCCTCAATGTCATATTCTGCTCCAGGAGTTCCATCATAGCTCCTCACTGTCGCTGGGAGGATGTTTTCTCCTCCGCTCGCCCCTTCCACCGTCATTTTCTCTCTACCCACCCTTGCCTCCTTTTCCGCGCAGCTCTCGATTCCCCCCTCTCTTTCGCACCCTCCATGTCATATTCCGCTCCAGGAGTTCCATCATAGCTCCTCACTGTCGCTGGGAGGAAGTTTTCTCCTCCGCTCGCCCCTTCCACCGTCATTTTCTCTCTACCCACCCTTGCCTCCTTTTCCGCGCAGCTCTCGATTCCCCCCTCTCTTTCGCACCCTCCATGTCATATTCCGCTCCAGGAGCTCCATCATAGCTCCTTGCTGTCGCTGGGAGGATGTTTTCTCCTCCGCTCGCCCCTTCCACCGTCATTTTCTCTCTACCCACCCTTGCCTCCTTTTCCGCGCAGCTCTCGATTCCCCCCTCTCTTTCGCACCCTCCATGTCATATTCCGCTCCAGGAGTTCTATCATAGCTCCTCACTGTCGCTAAGAGGATGTTTTCTCCTCCGCTCGCCCCTTCCACCGTCATTTTCTCTCTACCCACCCTTGCCTCCTTTTCCGCGCAGCTCTCGATTCCCCCCTCTCTTTCGCACCCTCCATGTCATATTCCGCTCCAGGAGTTCCATCATAGCTCCTCACTGTCGCTGGGAGGATGTTTTCTCCTCCGCTCGCCCCTTCCACCGTCATTTTCTCTCTACCCACCCTTGCCTCCTTCTCCGCGCAGCTCTCGATTCCCCCCTCTCTTTCACACCCTCCATGTCATATTCCGCTCCAGGAGCTCCATCATAGCTCCTCGCTGTCGCTGGGAGGATGTTTTCTCCTCCGCTCGCCCCTTCCACCGTCATTTTCTCTCTACCCACCCTTGCCTCCTTTTCCGCGCAGCTCTCGATTCCCCCCTCTCTTTCGCACCCTCCATGTCATATTCCGCTCCAGGAGTTCCATCATAGCTCCTCACTGTCGCTGGGAGGATGTTTTCTCCTCCGCTCGCCTCTTCCACCGTCATTTTCTCTCTACCCACCCTTGCCCCCTCTTCTCTGCGCAGCTCTCGATTCCCCCCTCTCTTTCGCACCCTCCATGTCATATTCCGCTCCAGGAGTTCCATCATAGCTCCTCACTGTCGCTGGGAGGAAATTTTCTCCTCCGCTCGCCCCTTCCACCGTCATTTTCTCTCTACCCACCCTTGCCTCCTTTTCCGCACAGCTCTCGATTTCCCCCTCTCTTTCGCACCCTCCATGTCAAATTCCGCTCCAGGAGCTCCATCATAGCTCCTTGCTGTCGCTGGGAGGATGTTTTCTCCTCCGCTCGCCCCTTCCACCGTCATTTTCTCTCTACCCACCCTTGCCTCCTTTTCCGCGCAGCTCTCGATTCCCCCCTCTCTTTCGCACCCTCCATGTCATATTCCGCTCCAGGAGTTCCATCATAGCTCCTCACTGTCGCTGGGAGGATGTTTTCTCCTCCGCTCGCCCCTTCCACCGTCATTTTCTCTCTACCCACCCTTGCCTCCTTTTCCGCGCAGCTCTCGATTCCCCCCTCTCTTTCACACCCTCCATGTCATATTCCGCTCCAGGAGCTCCATCATAGCTCCTCGCTGTCGCTGGGAGGATGTTTTCTCCTCCCCTCGCCCCTTCCACCGTCATTTTCTCTCTACCCACCCTTGCCTCCTTTTTCACGCAGCTCTCGATTCCCCCCTCTCTTTCGCACCCTCAATGTCATATTCCGCTCCAGGAGTTCCATCATAGCTCCTCACTGTCGCTGGGAGGATGTTTTCTCCTCCGCTCGCCCCTTCCACCGTCATTTTCTCTCTACCCACCCTTGCCTCCTTTTCCGCGCAGCTCTCGATTCCCCCCTCTCTTTCGCACCCTCCATGTCATATTCCGCTCCAGGAGTTCCATCATAGCTCCTCACTGTCGCTGGGAGGAAGTTTTCTCCTCCGCTCGCCCCTTCCTTCGTCATTTTCTCTCTACCCACCCTTGCCTCCTTTTCCGCGCAGCTCTCGATTCCACCCTCTCTTTCGCACCCTCCATGTCATATTCCGCTCCAGGAGCTCCATCATAGCTCCTTGCTGTCGCTGGGAGGATGTTTTCTCCTCCGCTCGCCCCTTCCACCGTCATTTTCTCTCTACCCACCCTTGCCTCCTTTTCCGCGCAGCTCTCGATTCCCCCCTCTCTTTCGCACCCTCCATGTCATATTCCGCTCCAGGAGTTCCATCATAGCTCCTCACTGTCGCTGGGAGGATGTTTTCTCCTCCGCTCGCCCCTTCCACCATCATTTTCTCTCTACCCACCCTTGCCTCCTTTTCCACGCAGCTCTCGATTCCCCCCTCTCTTTCGCACCCTCCATGTCATATTCCGCTCCAGGAGTTCCATCATAGCTCCTCACTGTCGCTGGGAGGAAGTTTTCTCCTCCGCTCGCCCCTTCCACCGTCATTTTCTCTCTACCCACCCTTGCCTCCTTTTCCGCGCAGCTCTCGATTCCCCCCTCTCTTTCGCACCCTCCATGTCATATTCCGCTCCAGGAGCTCCATCATAGCTAATCGCTGTCGCTGGGAGGATGTTTTCTCCTCCGCTCGCCCCTTCCACCGTCATTTTCTCTCTACCCACCCTTGCCTCCTTTTCCGCGCAGCTCTCGATTCCCCCCTCTCTTTCGCACCCTCCATGTCATATTCCGCTCCAGGAGTTCCATCATAGCTCCTCACTGTCGCTGGGAGGATGTTTTCTCCTCCGCTCGCCCCTTCCACCGTCATTTTCTCTCTACCCACCCTTGCCTCCTTTTCCGCGCAGCTCTCGATTCCCCCCTCTCTTTCGCACCCTCCATGTCATATTCCGCTCCAGGAGCTCCATCATAGCTCCTTGCTGTCGCTGGGAGGATGTTTTCTCCTCCGCTCGCCCCTTCCACCGTCATTTTCTCTCTACCCACCCTTGCCTCCTTTTCCGCGCAGCTCTCGATTCCCCCCTCTCTTTCGCACCCTCCATGTCATATTCCGCTCCAGGAGTTCCATCATAGCTCCTCACTGTCGCTGGGAGGATGTTTTCTCCTCCGCTCGCCCCTTCCACCGTCATTTTCTCTCTACCCACCCTTGCCTCCTTTTCCGCGCAGCTCTCGATTCCCCCCTCTCTTTCGCACCCTCCATGTCATATTCCGCTCCAGGAGTTCCATCATAGCTCCTCACTGTCGCTGGGAGGATGTTTTCTCCTCCGCTCGCCCCTTCCACCGTCATTTTCTCTCTACCCACCCTTGCCTCCTTTTCCGCGCAGCTCTCGATTCCCCCCTCTCTTTCGCACCCTCCATGTCATATTCCGCTCCAGGAGCTCCATCATAGCTCCTTGCTGTCGCTGGGAGGATGTTTTCTCCTCCGCTCGCCCCTTCCACCGTCATTTTCTCTCTACCCACCCTTGCCTCCTTTTCCGCGCAGCTCTCGATTCCCCCCTCTCTTTCGCACCCTCCATGTCATATTCCGCTCCAGGAGTTCCATCATAGCTCCTCACTGTCGCTGGGAGGATGTTTTCTCCTCCGCTCGCCCCTTCCACCGTCATTTTCTCTCTACCCACCCTTGCCTCCTTTTCCGCGCAGCTCTCGATTCCTCCCTCTCTTTCGCACCCTCCATGTCATATTCCGCTCCAGGAGCTCCATCATAGCTCCTTGCTGTCGCTGGGAGGATGTTTTCTCCTCCGCTCGCCCCTTCCACCGTCATTTTCTCTCTACCCACCCTTGCCTCCTTTTCCGCGCAGCTCTCGATTCCCCCCTCTCTTTCGCACCCTCCATGTCATATTCCGCTCCAGGAGTTCCATCATAGCTCCTCACTGTCGCTGGGAGGATGTTTTCTCCTCCGCTCGCCCCTTCCACCATCATTTTCTCTCTACCCACCCTTGCCTCCTTTTCCGCGCAGCTCTCGATTCCCCCCTCTCTTTCGCACCCTCCATGTCATATTCCGCTCCAGGAGTTCCATCATAGCTCCTCACTGTCGCTGGGAGGAAGTTTTCTCCTCCGCTCGCCCCTTCCACCGTCATTTTCTCTCTACCCACCCTTGCCTCCTTTTCCGCGCAGCTCTCGATTCCCCCCTCTCTTTCGCACCCTCCATGTCATATTCCGCTCCAGGAGCTCCATCATAGCTAATCGCTGTCGCTGGGAGGATGTTTTCTCCTCCGCTCGCCCCTTCCACCGTCATTTTCTCTCTACCCACCCTTGCCTCCTTTTCCGCGCAGCTCTCGATTCCCCCCTCTCTTTCGCACCCTCCATGTCATATTCCGCTCCATGAGTTCCATCATAGCTCCTCACTGTCGCTGGGAGGATGTTTTCTCCTCCGCTCGCCCCTTCCACCGTCATTTTCTCTCTACCCACCCTTGCCTCCTTTTCCGCGCAGCTCTCGATTCCCCCCTCTCTTTCGCACCCTCCATGTCATATTCCGCTCCAGGAGCTCCATCATAGCTCCTTGCTGTCGCTGGGAGGATGTTTTCTCCTCCGCTCGCCCCTTCCACCGTCATTTTCTCTCTACCCACCCTTGCCTCCTTTTCCGCGCAGCTCTCGATTCCCCCCTCTCTTTCGCACCCTCCATGTCATATTCCGCTCCAGGAGTTCCATCATAGCTCCTCACTGTCGCTGGGAGGATGTTTTCTCCTCCGCTCGCCCCTTCCACCGTCATTTTCTCTCTACCCACCCTTGCCTCCTTTTCCGCGCAGCTCTCGATTCCCCCCTCTCTTTCGCACCCTCCATGTCATATTCCGCTCCAGGAGTTCCATCATAGCTCCTCACTGTCGCTGGGAGGATGTTTTCTCCTCCGCTCGCCCCTTCCACCGTCATTTTCTCTCTACCCACCCTTGCCTCCTTTTCCGCGCAGCTCTCGATTCCCCCCTCTCTTTCGCACCCTCCATGTCATATTCCGCTCCAGGAGCTCCATCATAGCTCCTTGCTGTCGCTGGGAGGATGTTTTCTCCTCCGCTCGCCCCTTCCACCGTCATTTGCTCTCTACCCACCCTTGCCTCCTTTTCCGCGCAGCTCTCGATTCCCCCCTCTCTTTCGCACCCTCCATGTCATATTCCGCTCCAGGAGTTCCATCATAGCTCCTCACTGTCGCTGGGAGGATGTTTTCTCCTCCGCTCGCCCCTTCCACCGTCATTTTCTCTCTACCCACCCTTGCCTCCTTTTCCGCGCAGCTCTCGATTCCCCCCTCTCTTTCGCACCCTCCATGTCATATTCCGCTCCAGGAGTTCCATCATAGCTCCTCACTGTCGCTGGGAGGATGTTTTCTCCTCCGCTCGCCCCTTCCACCGTCATTTTCTCTCTACCCACCCTTGCCTCCTTTTCCGCGCAGCTCTCGATTCCCCCCTCTCTTTCGCACCCTCCATGTCATATTCCGCTCCAGGAGTTCCATCATAGCTCCTCACTGTCGCTGGGAGGAAGTTTTCTCCTCCGCTCGCCCCTTCCACCTTCATTTTCTCTCTACCCACCCTTGCCTCCTTTTCCGCGCAGCTCTCGATTCCCCCCTCTCTTTCGCACCCTCCATGTCATATTCCGCTCCAGGAGCTCCATCATAGCTCCTTGCTGTCGCTGGGAGGATGTTTTCTCCTCCGCTCGCCCCTTCCACCGTCATTTTCTCTCTACCCACCCTTGCCTCCTTTTCCGCGCAGCTCTCGATTCCCCCCTCTCTTTCGCACCCTCCATGTCATATTCCGCTCCAGGAGTTCCATCATAGCTCCTCACTGTCGCTGGGAGGATGTTTTCTCCTCCGCTCGCCCCTTCCACCGTCATTTTCTCTCTACCCACCCTTGCCTCCTTCTCCGCACATCTCTCGATTCCCCCCTCTCTTTCGCACCCTCCATGTCATATTCCGCTCCAGGAGCTCCATCATAGCTAATCGCTGTCGCTGGGAGGATGTTTTCTCCTCCGCTCGCCCCTTCCACCGTCATTTTCTCTCTACCCACCCTTGCCTCCTTTTCCGCGCAGCTCTCGATTCCCCCCTCTCTTTCGCACCCTCCATGTCATATTCCGCTCCAGGAGTTCCATCATAGCTCCTCACTGTCGCTGGGAGGATGTTTTCTCCTCCGCTCGCCCCTTCCACCGTCATTTTCTCTCTACCCACCCTTGCCTCCTTTTCCGCGCAGCTCTCGATTCCCCCCTCTCTTTCGCACCCTCCATGTCATATTCCGCTCCAGGAGCTCCATCATAGCTCCTTGCTGTCGCTGGGAGGATGTTTTCTCCTCCGCTCGCCCCTTCCACCGTCATTTTCTCTCTACCCACCCTTGCCTCCTTTTCCGCGCAGCTCTCGATTCCCCCCTCTCTTTCGCACCCTCCATGTCATATTCCGCTCCAGGAGTTTCATCATAGCTCCTCACTGTCGCTGGGAGGAAGTTTTCTCCTCCGCTCGCCCCTTCCACCGTCATTTTCTCTCTACCCACCCTTGCCTCCTTTTCCGCGCAGCTCTCGATTCCCCCCTCTCTTTCGCACCCTCCATGTCATATTCCGCTCCAGGAGCTCCATCATAGCTCCTTGCTGTCGCTGGGAGGATGTTTTCTCCTCCGCTCGCCCCTTCCACCGTCATTTTCTCTCTACCCACCCTTGCCTCCTTTTCCGCGCAGCTCTCGATTCCCCCCTCTCTTTCGCACCCTCCATGTCATATTCCGCTCCAGGAGTTCCATCATAGCTCCTCACTGTCGCTGGGAGGATGTTTTCTCCTCCGCTCGCCCCTTCCACCGTCATTTTCTCTCTACCCACCCTTGCCTCCTTTTCCGCGCAGCTCTCGATTCCCCCCTCTCTTTCGCACCCTCCATGTCATATTCCGCTCCAGGAGCTCCATCATAGCTCCTCGCTGTCGCTGGGAGGATGTTTTCTCCTCCGCTCACCCCTTCCACCGTCATTTTCTCTCTACCCACCCTTGCCTCCTTTTCCGCGCAGCTCTCGATTCCCCCCTCTCTTTCGCACCCTCAATGTCATATTCCGCTCCAGGAGTTCCATCATAGCTCCTCACTGTCGCTGGGAGGATGTTTTCTCCTCCGCTCGCCCCTTCCACCATCATTTTCTCTCTACCCACCCTTGCCTCCTTTTCCGCGCAGCTCTCGATTCCCCCCTCTCTTTCGCACCCTCCATGTCATATTCCGCTCCAGGAGTTCCATCATAGCTCCTCACTGTCGCTGGGAGGAAGTTTTCTCCTCCGCTCGCCCCTTCCACCGTAATTTTCTCTCTACCCACCCTTGCCTCCTTTTCCGCGCAGCTCTCGATTCCCCCCTCTCTTTCGCACCCTCCATGTCATATTCCGCTCCAGGAGCTCCATCATAGCTCCTTGCTATCGCTGGGAGGATGTTTTCTCCTCCGCTCGCCCCTTCCACCGTCATTTTCTCTCTACCCACCCTTGCCTCCTTTTCCGCGCAGCTCTCGATTCCCCCCTCTCTTTCGCACCCTCCATGTCATATTCCGCTCCAGGAGTTCCATCATAGCTCCTCACTGTCGCTGGGAGGATGTTTTCTCCTCCGCTCGCCTCTTCCACCGTCATTTTCTCTCTACCCACCCTTGCCTCCTTTTCCGCGCAGCTCTCGATTCCCCCCTCTCTTTCGCACCCTCCATGTCATATTCCGCTCCAGGAGTTCCATCATAGCTCCTCACTGTCGCTGGGAGGAAGTTTTCTCCTCCGCTCGCCCCTTCCACCGTCATTTTCTCTCTACCCACCCTTGCCTCCTTTTCCGCGCAGCTCTCGATTCCCCCCTCTCTTTCGCACCCTTCATGTCATATTCCGCTCCAGGAGCTCCATCATAGCTCCTCGCTGTCGCTGGGAGGATGTTTTCTCCTCCGCTCACCCCTTCCACCGTCATTTTCTCTCTACCCACCCTTGCCTCCTTTTCCGCGCAGCTCTCGATTCCCCCCTCTCTTTCGCACCCTCAATGTCATATTCCGCTCCAGGAGTTCCATCATAGCTCCTCACTGTCGCTGGGAGGATGTTTTCTCCTCCGCTCGCCCCTTCCACCATCATTTTCTCTCTACCCACCCTTGCCTCCTTTTCCGCGCAGCTCTCGATTCCCCCCTCTCTTTCGCACCCTCCATGTCATATTCCGCTCCAGGAGTTCCATCATAGCTCCTCACTGTCGCTGGGAGGAAGTTTTCTCCTCCGCTCGCCCCTTCCACCGTCATTTTCTCTCTACCCACCCTTGCCTCCTTTTCCGCGCAGCTCTCGATTCCCCCCTCTCTTTCGCACCCTCCATGTCATATTCCGCTCCAGGAGCTCCATCATAGCTCCTTGCTATCGCTGGGAGGATGTTTTCTCCTCCGCTCGCCCCTTCCACCGTCATTTTCTCTCTACCCACCCTTGCCTCCTTTTCCGCGCAGCTCTCGATTCCCCCCTCTCTTTCGCACCCTCCATGTCATATTCCGCTCCAGGAGTTCCATCATAGCTCCTCACTGTCGCTGGGAGGATGTTTTCTCCTCCGCTCGCCTCTTCCACCGTCATTTTCTCTCTACCCACCCTTGCCTCCTTTTCCGCGCAGCTCTCGATTCCCCCCTCTCTTTCGCACCCTCCATGTCATATTCCGCTCCAGGAGTTCCATCATAGCTCCTCACTGTCGCTGGGAGGAAGTTTTCTCCTCCGCTCGCCCCTTCCACCGTCATTTTCTCTCTACCCACCCTTGCCTCCTTTTCCGCGCAGCTCTCGATTCCCCCCTCTCTTTCGCACCCTTCATGTCATATTCCGCTCCAGGAGCTCCATCATAGCTCCTTGCTGTCGCTGGGAGGATGTTTTCTCCTCCGCTCGCCCCTTCCACCGTCATTTTCTCTCTACCCACCCTTGCCTCCTTTTCCGCGCAGCTCTCGATTCCCCCCTCTTTTTCGCACCCTCCATGTCATATTCCGCTCCAGGAGTTCCATCATAGCTCCTCACTGTCGCTGGGAGGATGTTTTCTCCTCCGCTCGCCCCTTCCACCGTCATTTTCTCTCTACCCACCCTTGCCTCCTTTTCCGCGCAGCTCTCGATTCCCCCCTCTCTTTCGCACCCTCCATGTCATATTCCGCTCCAGGGGCTCCATCATAGCTCCTCGCTGTCGCTGGGAGGATGTTTTCTCCTCCGCTCGCCCCTTCCACCGTCATTTTCTCTCTACCCACCCTTGCCTCCTTTTCCGCGCAGCTCTCGATTCCCCCCTCTCTTTCGCACCCTCAATGTCATATTCCGCTCCAGGAGTTCCATCATAGCTCCTCACTGTCGCTGGGAGGATGTTTTCTCCTCCGCTCGCCCCTTCCACCATCATTTTCTCTCTACCCACCCTTGCCTCCTTTTCCGCGCAGCTCTCGATTCCCCCCTCTCTTTCGCACCCTCCATGTCATATTCCGCTCCAGGAGTTCCATCATAGCTCCTCACTGTCGCTGGGAGGAAGTTTTCTCCTCCGCTCGCCCCTTCCACCGTCATTTTCTCTCTACCCACCCTTGCCTCCTTTTCCACGCAGCTCTCGATTCCCCCCTCTCTTTCGCACCCTCCATGTCATATTCCGCTCCAGGAGCTCCATCATAGCTCCTTGCTGTCGCTGGGAGGATGTTTTCTCCTCCGCTCGCCCCTTCCACCGTCATTTTCTCTCTACCCACCCTTGCCTCCTTTTCCGCGCAGCTCTCGATTCCCCCCTCTCTTTCGCACCCTCCATGTCATATTCCGCTCCAGGAGTTCCATCATAGCTCCTCACTGTCGCTGGGAGGAAGTTTTCTCCTCCGCTCGCCCCTTCCACCGTCATTTTCTCTCTACCCACCCTTGCCTCCTTTTCCGCGCAGCTCTCGATTCCCCCCTCTCTTTCGCACCCTCCATGTCATATTCCGCTCCAGGAGCTCCATCATAGCTCCTTGCTGTCGCTGGGAGGATGTTTTCTCCTCCGCTCGCCCCTTCCACCGTCATTTTCTCTCTACCCACCCTTGCCTCCTTTTCCGCGCAGCTCTCGATTCCCCCCTCTCTTTCGCACCCTCCATGTCATATTCCGCTCCAGGAGTTCCATCATAGCTCCTCACTGTCGCTGGGAGGATGTTTTCTCCTCCGCTCGCCCCTTCCACCGTCATTTTCTCTCTACCCACCCTTGCCTCCTTCTCCGCGCAGCTCTCGATTCCCCCCTCTCTTTCGCACCCTCCATGTCATATTCCGCTCCAGGAGCTCCATCATAGCTAATCGCTGTCGCTGGGAGGATGTTTTCTCCTCCGCTCGCCCCTTCCACCGTCATTTTCTCTCTACCCACCCTTGCCTCCTTTTCCGCGCAGCTCTCGATTCCCCCCTCTCTTTCGCACCCTCCATGTCATATTCCGCTCCAGGAGCTCCATCATAGCTCCTTGCTGTCGCTGGGAGGATGTTTTCTCCTCCGCTCGCCCCTTCCACCGTCATTTTCTCTCTACCCACCCTTGCCTCCTTTTCCGCGCAGCTCTCGATTCTCCCCTCTCTTTCGCACCCTCCATGTCATATTCCGCTCCAGGAGTTCCATCATAGCTCCTCACTGTCGCTGGGAGGATGTTTTCTCCTCCGCTCGCCCCTTCCACCGTCATTTTCTCTCTACCCACCCTTGCCTCCTTTTCCGCGCAGCTCTCGATTCCCCCCTCTCTTTCGCACCCTCCATGTCATATTCCGCTCCAGGAGTTCCATCATAGCTCCTCACTGTCGCTGGGAGGATGTTTTCTCCTCCGCTCGCCCCTTCCACCGTCATTTTCTCTCTACCCACCCTTGCCTCCTTTTCCGCGCAGCTCTCGATTCCCCCCTCTCTTTCGCACCCTCCATGTCATATTCCGCTCCAGGAGTTCCATCATAGCTCCTCACTGTCGCTGGGAGGATGTTTTCTCCTCCGCTCGCCCCTTCCACCGTCATTTTCTCTCTACCCACCCTTGCCTCCTTTTCCGCGCAGCTCTCGATTCCCCCCTCTCTTTCGCACCCTCCATGTCATATTCCGCTCCAGGAGCTCCATCATAGCTCCTTGCTGTCGCTGGGAGGATGTTTTCTCCTCCGCTCGCCCCTTCCACCGTCATTTTCTCTCTACCCACCCTTGCCTCCTTTTCCGCGCAGCTCTCGAATCCCCCCTCTCTTTCGCACCCTCCATGTCATATTCCGCTCCAGGAGTTCCATCATAGCTCCTCACTGTCGCTGGGAGGATGTTTTCTCCTTCGCTCGCCCCTTCCACCGTCATTTTCTCTCTACCCACCCTTGCCTCCTTTTCCGCGCAGCTCTCGATTCCCCCCTCTCTTTCGCACCCTCCATGTCATATTCCGCTCCAGGAGTTCCATCATAGCTCCTCACTGTCGCTGGGAGGATGTTTTCTCCTCCGCTCGCCCCTTCCACCGTCATTTTCTCTCTACCCACCCTTGCCTCCTTTTCCGCGCAGCTCTCGATTCCCCCCTCTCTTTCGCACCCTCCATGTCATATTCCGCTCCAGGAGCTCCATCATAGCTCCTTGCTGTCGCTGGGAGGATGTTTTCTCCTCCGCTCGCCCCTTCCACCGTCATTTTCTCTCTACCCACCCTTGCCTCCTTTTCCGCGCAGCTCTCGATTCCCCCCTCTCTTTCGCACCCTCCATGTCATATTCCGCTCCAGGAGTTCCATCATAGCTCCTCACTGTCGCTGGGAGGATGTTTTCTCCTCCGCTCGCCCCTTCCACCGTCATTTTCTCTCTACCCACCCTTGCCTCCTTCTCCGCGCAGCTCTCGATTCCCCCCTCTCTTTCGCACCCTCCATGTCATATTCCGCTCCAGGAGCTCCATCATAGCTAATCGCTGTCGCTGGGAGATTGTTTTCTCCTCCGCTCGCCCCTTCCACCGTCATTTTCTCTCTACCCACCCTTGCCTCCTTTTCCGCGCAGCTCTCGATTCCCTCCTCTCTTTCGCACCCTCCATGTCATATTCCGCTCCAGGAGTTCCATCATAGCTCCTCACTGTCGCTGGGAGGATGTTTTCTCCTCCGCTCGCCCCTTCCACCGTCATTTTCTCTCTACCCACCCTTGCCTCCTTCTCCGCGCAGCTCTCGATTCCCCCCTCTCTTTCGCACCCTCCATGTCATATTCCGCTCCAGGAGTTCCATCATAGCTCCTCACTGTCGCTGGGAGGAAGTTTTCTCCTCCGCTCGCCCCTTCCACCGTCATTTTCTCTCTACCCACCCTTGCCTCCTTTTCCGCGCAACTCTCGATTCCCCCCTCTCTTTCGCACCCTCCATGTCATATTCCGCTCCAGGAGCTCCATCATAGCTCCTTGCTGTCGCTGGGAGGACGTTTTCTCCTCCGCTCGCCCCTTCCACCGTCATTTTCTCTCTACCCACCCTTGCCTCCTTTTCCGCGCAGCTCTCGATTCCCCCCTCTCTTTCGCACCCTCCATGTCATATTCCGCTCCAGGAGTTCCATCATAGCTCCTCACTGTCGCTGGGAGGATGTTTTCTCCTCCGCTCGCCCCTTCCACCGTCATTTTCTCTCTACCCACCCTTGCCTCCTTTTCCGCGCAGCTCTCGATTCCCCCCTCTCTTTCGCACCCTCCATGTCATATTCCGCTCCAGGAGTTCCATCATAGCTCCTCACTGTCGCTGGGAGGAAGTTTTCTCCTCCGCTCGCCCCTTCCACCGTCATTTTCTCTCTACCCACCCTTGCCTCCTTTTCCGCGCAGCTCTCGATTCCCCCCTCTCTTTCGCACCCTCCATGTAATATTCCGCTCCAGGAGCTCCATCATAGCTCCTTGCTGTCGCTGGGAGGATGTTTTCTCCTCCGCTCGCCCCTTCCACCGTCATTTTCTCTCTACCCACCCTTGCCTCCTTTTCCGCGCAGCTCTCGATTCCCCCCTCTCTTTCGCACCCTCCATGTCATATTCCGCTCCAGGAGTTCCATCATAGCTCCTCACTGTCGCTGGGAGGATGTTTTCTCCTCCGCTCGCCCCTTCCACCGTCATTTTCTCTCTACCCACCCTTGCCTCCTTTTCCGCGCAGCTCTCGATTCCCCCCTCTCTTTCGCACCCTCCATGTCATATTCCGCTCCAGGAGCTCCATCATAGCTCCTCGCTGTCGCTGGGAGGATGTTTTCTCCTCCGCTCGCCCCTTCCACCGTCATTTTCTCTCTACCCACCCTTGCCTCCTTTTCCGCGCAGCTCTCGATTCCCCCCTCTCTTTCGCACCCTCAATGTCATATTCCGCTCCAGGAGTTCCATCATAGCTCCTCACTGTCGCTGGGAGGAAGTTTTCTCCTCCGCTCGCCCCTTCCACCGTCATTTTCTCTCTACCCACCCTTGCCTCCTTTTCCGCGCAGCTCTCGATTCCCCCCTCTCTTTCGCACCCTCCATGTCATGTTCCGCTCCAGGAGTTCCATCATAGCTCCTCACTGTCGCTGGGAGGAAGTTTTCTCCTCCGCTCGTCCCTTCCACCGTCATTTTCTCTCTACCCACCCTTGCCTCCTTTTCCGCGCAGCTCTCGATTCCCCCCTCTCTTTCGCACCCTCCATGTCATATTCCACTCCAGGAGCTCCATCATAGCTCCTCGCTGTCGCTGGGAGGATGTTTTCTCCTCCGCTCGCCCCTTCCACCGTCATTTTCTCTCTACCCACCCTTGCCTCCTTTTCCGCGCAGCTCTCGATTCCCCCCTCTCTTTCGCACCCTCAATGTCATATTCCGCTCCAGGAGTTCCATCATAGCTCCTCACTGTCGCTGGGAGGATGTTTTCTCCTCCGCTCGCCCCTTCCACCGTCATTTTCTCTCTACCCACCCTTGCCTCCTTTTCCGCGCAGCTCTCGATTCCCCCCTCTCTTTCGCACCCTCCATGTCATATTCCGCTCCAGGAGTTCCATCATAGCTCCTCACTGTCGCTGGGAGGAAGTTTTCTCCTCCGCTCGCCCCTTCCACCGTCATTTTCTCTCTACCCACCCTTGCCTCCTTTTCCGCGCAGCTCTCGATTCCCCCCTCTCTTTCGCACCCTCCATGTCATATTCCGCTCCAGGAGCTCCATCATAGCTCCTTGCTGTCGCTGGGAGGATGTTTTCTCCTCCGCTCGCCCCTTCCACCGTAATTTTCTCTCTACCCACCCTTGCCTCCTTTTCCGCGCAGCTCTCGATTCCCCCCTCTCTTTCGCACCCTCCATGTCATATTCCGCTCCAGGAGTTCCATCATAGCTTCTCACTGTCGCTGGGAGGATGTTTTCTCCTCCGCTCGCCCCTTCCACCATCATTTTCTCTCTAACCACCCTTGCCTCCTTTTCCGCGCAGCTCTCGATTCCCCCCTCTCTTTCGCACCCTCCATGTCATATTCCGCTCCAGGAGCTCCATCATAGCTCCTTGCTGTCGCTGGGAGGATGTTTTCTCCTCCGCTCGCCCCTTCCACCGTCATTTTCTCTCTACCCACCCTTGCCTCCTTTTCCGCGCAGCTCTCGATTCCCCCCTCTCTTTCGCACCCTCCACGTCATATTCCGCTCCAGGAGTTCCATCATAGCTCCTCACTGTCGCTGGGAGGATGTTTTCTCCTCCGCTCGCCCCTTCCACCGTCATTTTCTCTCTACCCACCCTTGCCTCCTTCTCCGCGCAGCTCTCGATTCCCCCCTCTCTTTCGCACCCTCCATGTCATATTCCGCTCCAGGAGCTCCATCATGGCTAATCGCTGTCGCTGGGAGGATGTTTTCTCCTCCGCTCGCCCCTTCCACCGTCATTTTCTCTCTACCCACCCTTGCCTCCTTTTCCGCGCAGCTCTCGATTCCCCCCTCTCTTTCGCACCCTCCATGTCATATTCCGCTCCAGGAGTTCCATCATAGCTCCTCACTGTGGCTGGGAGGATGTTTTCTCCTCCGCTCGCCCCTTCCACCGTCATTTTCTCTCTACCCACCCTTGCCTCCTTTTCCGCGCAGCTCTCGATTCCCCCCTCTCTTTCGCACCCTCCATGTCATATTCCGCTCCAGGAGCTCCATCATAGCTCCTTGCTGTCGCTGGGAGGATGTTTTCTCCTCCGCTCGCCCCTTCCACCGTCATTTTCTCTCTACCCACCCTTGCCTCCTTTTCCGCGCAGCTCTCGATTCCCCCCTCTCTTTCGCACCCTCCATGTCATATTCCGCTCCAGGAGTTCCATCATAGCTCCTCACTGTCGCTGGGAGGATGTTTTCTCCTCCGCTCGCCCCTTCCACCGTCATTTTCTCTCTACCCACCCTTGCCTCCTTTTCCGCGCAGCTCTCGATTCCCCCCTCTCTTTCGCACCCTCCATGTCATATTCCGCTCCAGGAGCTCCATCATAGCTCCTTGCTGTCGCTGGGAGGATGTTTTCTCCTCCGCTCGCCCCTTCCACCGTCATTTTCTCTCTACCCACCCTTGCCTCCTTTTCCGCGCAGCTCTCGATTCCCCCCTCTCTTTCGCACCCTCCATGTCATATTCCGCTCCAGGAGTTCCATCATAGCTCCTCACTGTCGCTGGGAGGATGTTTTCTCCTCCGCTCGCCCCTTCCACCATCATTTTCTCTCTACCCACCCTTGCCTCCTTTTCCGCGCAGCTCTCGATTCCCCCCTCTCTTTCGCACCCTCCATGTCATATTCCGCTCCAGGAGTTCCATCATAGCTCCTCACTGTCGCTGGGAGGAAGTTTTCTCCTCCGCTCGCCCCTTCCGCCGTCATTTTCTCTCTACCCACCCTTGCCTCCTTTTCCGCGCAGCTCTCGATTCCCCCCTCTCTTTCGCACCCTCCATGTCATATTCCGCTCCAGGAGCTCCATCATAGCTCCTTGCTGTCGCTGGGAGGATGTTTTCTCCTCCGCTCGCCCCTTCCACCGTCATTTTCTCTCTACCCACCCTTGCCTCCTTTTCCGCGCAGCTCTCGATTCCCCCCTCTCTTTCGCACCCTCCATGTCATATTCCGCTCCAGGAGTTCCATCATAGCTCCTCACTGTCGCTGGGAGGATGTTTTCTCCTCCGCTCGCCCCTTCCACCGTCATTTTCTCTCTACCCACCCTTGCCTCCTTCTCCGCGCAGCTCTCGATTCCCCCCTCTCTTTCGCACCCTCCATGTCATATTCCGCTCCAGGAGCTCCATCATAGCTAATCGCTGTCGCTGGGAGGATGTTTTCTCCTCCGCTCGCCCCTTCCACCGTCATTTTCTCTCTACCCACCCTTGCCTCCTTTTCCGCGCAGCTCTCGATTCCCCACTCTCTTTCGCACCCTCCATGTCACATTCCGCTCCAGGAGTTCCATCATAGCTCCTCACTGTCGCTGGGAGGATGTTTTCTCCTCCGCTCGCCCCTTCCACCGTCATTTTCTCTCTACCCACCCTTGCCTCCTTTTCCGCGCAGCTCTCGATTCCCCCCTCTCTTTCGCACCCTCCATGTCATATTCCGCTCCAGGAGCTCCATCATAGCTCCTTGCTGTCGCTGGGAGGATGTTTTCTCCTCCGCTCGCCCCTTCCACCGTCATTTTCTCTCTACCCACCCTTGCCTCCTTTTCCGCGCAGCTCTCGATTCCCCCCTCTCTTTCGCACCCTCCATGTCATATTCCGCTCCAGGAGTTCCATCATAGCTCCTCACTGTCGCTGGGAGGATGTTTTCTCCTCCGCTCGCCCCTTCCACCGTCATTTTCTCTCTACCCACCCTTGCCTCCTTCTCCGCGCAGCTCTCGATTCCCCCCTCTCTTTCGCACCCTCCATGTCATATTCCGCTCCAGGAGCTCCATCATAGCTCCTCGCTGTCGCTGGGAGGATGTTTTCTCCTCCGCTCGCCCCTTCCACCGTCATTTTCTCTCTACCCACCCTTGCCTCCTTTTCCGCGCAGCTCTCGATTCCCCCCTCTCTTTCGCACCCTCCATGTAATATTCCGCTCCAGGAGTTCCATCATAGCTCCTCACTGTCGCTGGGAGGATGTTTTCTCCTCCGCTCGCCCCTTCCACCGTCATTTTCTCTCTACCTACCCTTGCCTCCTTTTCCGCGCAGCTCTCGATTCCCCCCTCTCTTTCGCACCCTCCATGTCATATTCCGCTCCAGGAGCTCCATCATAGCTCCTTGCTGTCGCTGGGAGGATGTTTTCTCCTCCGCTCGCCCCTTCCACCGTCATTTTCTCTCTACCCAGCCTTGCCTCCTTTTCCGCGCAGCTCTCGATTCCCCCCTCTCTTTCGCACCCTCCATGTCATATTCCGCTCCAGGAGTTCCATCATAGCTCCTCACTGTCGCTGGGAGGATGTTTTCTCCTCCGCTCGCCCCTTCCACCGTCATTTTCTCTCTACCCACCCTTGCCTCCTTCTCCGCGCAGCTCTCGATTCCCCCCTCTCTTTCGCACCCTCCATGTCATATTCCGCTCCAGGAGCTCCATCATAGCTCCTCGCTGTTGCTGGGAGGATGTTTTCTCCTCCGCTCGCCCCTTCCACCGTCATTTTCTCTCTACCCACCCTTGCCTCCTTTTCCGCGCAGCTCTCGATTCCCCCTCTCTTTCGCACCCTCCATGTCATATTCCGCTCCTGGAGTTCCATCATAGCTCCTCACTGTCGCTGGGAGGAAGTTTTCTCCTCCGCTCGCCCCTTCCACCGTCATTTTCTCTCTACCCACCCTTGCCTCCTTTTCCGCGCAGCTCTCAATTCCCCCCTCTCTTTCGCATCCTCCACGTCATATTCCGCTCCAGGAGTTCCATCATAGCTCCTCACTGTCGCTGGGAGGATGTTTTCTCCTCCGCTCGCCCCTTCCACCGTCATTTTCTCTCTACCCACCCTTGCCTCCTTCTCCGCGCAGCTCTCGATTCCCCCCTCTCTTTCGCACCCTCCATGTCATATTCCGCTCCAGGAGCTCCATCATAGCTCCTCGCTGTCGCTGGGAGGATGTTTTCTCCTCCGCTCGCCCCTTCCACCGTCATTTTCTCTCTACCCACCCTTGCCTCCTTTTCCGCACAGCTCTCGATTCCCCCCTCTCTTTCGCACCCTCCATGTCATATTCCGCTCCAGGAGCTCCATCATAGCTCCTTGCTGTCGCTGGGAGGATGTTTTCTCCTCCGCTCGCCCCTTCCACCATCATTTTCTCTCTACCCACCCTTGCCTCCTTTTCCGCGCAGCTCTCGATTCCCCCCTCTCTTTCGCACCCTCCATGTCATATTCCGCTCCAGGAGTTCCATCATAGCTCCTCACTGTCGCTGGGAGGATGTTTTCTCCTCCGCTCGCCCCTTCCACCGTCATTTTCTCTCTACCCACCCTTGCCTCCTTTTCCGCGCAGCTCTCGATTCCCCCCTCTCTTTCGCACCCTCCATGTCATATTCCGCTCCAGGAGCTCCATCATAGCTCCTTGCTGTCGCTGGGAGGATGTTTTCTCCTCCGCTCGCCCCTTCCACCGTCATTTTCTCTCTACCCACCCTTGCCTCCTTTTCCGCGCAGCTCTCGATTCCCCCCTCTCTTTCGCACCCTCCATGTCATATTCCGCTCCAGGAGTTCCATCATAGCTCCTCACTGTCGCTGGGAGGATGTTTTCTCCTCCGCTCGCCCCTTCCACCGTCATTTTCTCTCTACCCACCCTTGCCTCCTTCTCCGCGCAGCTCTCGATTCCCCCCTCTCTTTCGCACCCTCCATGTCATATTCCGCTCCAGGAGTTCCATCATAGCTCCTCACTGTCGCTGGGAGGATGTTTTCTCCTCCGCTCGCCCCTTCCACCGTCATTTTCTCTCTACCCACCCTTGCCTCCTTTTCCGCGCAGCTCTCAATTCCCCCCTCTCTTTCGCACCCTCCATGTCATATTCCGCTCCAGGAGCTCCATCATAGCTCCTTGCTGTCGCTGGGAGGATGTTTTCTCCTCCGCTCGCCCCTTCCACCCTCATTTTCTCTCTACCCAGCCTTGCCTCCTTTTCCGCGCAGCTCTCGATTCCCCCCTCTCTTTCGCACCCTCCATGTCATATTCCGCTCCAGGAGTTCCATCATAGCTCCTCACTGTCGCTGGGAGGATGTTTTCTCCTCCGCTCGCCCCTTCCACCGTCATTTTCTCTCTACCCACCCTTGCCTCCTTCTCCGCGCAGCTCTCGATTCCCCCCTCTCTTTCGCACCCTCCATGTCATATTCCGCTCCAGGAGCTCCATCATAGCTCCTCGCTGTCGCTGGGAGGATGTTTTCTCCTCCGCTCGCCCCTTCCACCGTCATTTTCTCTCTACCCACCCTTGCCTCCTTTTCCGCGCAGCTCTCGATTCCCCCCTCTCTTTCGCACCCTCCATGTCATATTCCGCTCCAGGAGTTCCATCATAGCTCCTCACTGTCGCTGGGAGGAAGTTTTCACCTCCGCTCGCCCCTTCCACCGTCATTTTCTCTCTACCCACCCTTGCCTCCTTTTCCGCGCAGCTCTCAATTCCCCCCTCTCTTTCGCACCCTCCATGTCATATTCCGCTCCAGGAGTTCCATCATAGCTCCTCACTGTCGCTGGGAGGAAGTTTTCTCCTCCGCTTGCCCCTTCCACCGTCATTTTCTCTCTACCCACCCTTGCCTCCTTCTCCGCGCAGCTCTCGATTCCCCCCTCTCTTTCACACCCTCCATGTCATATTCCGCTCCAGGAGCTCCATCATAGCTAATCGCTGTCGCTGGGAGGATGTTTTCTCCTCCGCTCGCCCCTTCCACCGTCATTTTCTCTCTACCCACCCTTGCCTCCTTCTCCGCGCAGCTCTCGATTCCCCCCTATCTTTCACACCCTCCATGTCATATTCCGCTCCAGGAGCTCCATCATAGCTCCTCGCTGTCGCTGGGAGGATGTTTTCTCCTCCGCTCGCCCCTTCCACCATCGTTTTCTCTCTACCCACCCTTGCCTCCTTCTCCGCGCAGCTCTCGATTCCCCCCTCTCTCTCGCACCCTCCATATTACATCCAGCTCCAGGAGCTCCATCATAGCTCCTCGCTGTCGCTGGGAGGATGTTTTCTCCTCTGCTCGCCCCTTCCACCGTCATTTTCTCTCTACCCACCCTTGCCTCCTTCTCCGCGCAGCTCTCGATTCCCCCCTCTCTTTCGCACCCTCCATGTCACATTCCGCTCCAGGAGTTCCATCATAGCTCCTCACTGTCGCTGGGAGGATGTTTTCTCCTCCGCTCGCCCCTTCCACCGTCATTTTCTCTCTACCCACCCTTGCCTCCTTTTCCGCGCAGCTCTCGATTCCCCCCTCTCTTTCGCACCCTCCATGTCATATTCCGCTCCAGGAGCTCCATCATAGCTCCTTGCTGTCGCTGGGAGGATGTTTTCTCCTCCGCTCGCCCCTTCCACCGTCATTTTCTCTCTACCCACCCTTGCCTCCTTTTCCGCGCAGCTCTCGATTCCCCCCTCTCTTTCGCACCCTCCATGTCATATTCCGCTCCAGGAGTTCCATCATAGCTCCTCACTGTTGCTGGGAGGATGTTTTCTCCTCCGCTCGCCCCTTCCACCGTCATTTTCTCTCTACCCACCCTTGCCTCCTTCTCCGCGCAGCTCTCGATTCCCCCCTCTCTTTCGCACCCTCCATGTCATATTCCGCTCCAGGAGCTCCATCATAGCTCCTCGCTGTCGCTGGGAGGATGTTTTCTCCTCCGCTCGCCCCTTCCACCGTCATTTTCTCTCTACCCACCCTTGCCTCCTTTTCCGCGCAGCTCTCGATTCCCCCCTCTCTTTCGCACCCTCCATGTCATATTCCGCTCCAGGAGTTCCATCATAGCTCCTCACTGTCGCTGGGAGGATGTTTTCTCCTCCGCTCGCCCCTTCCACCGTCATTTTCTCTCTACCCACCCTTGCCTCCTTTTCCGCGCAGCTCTCGATTCCCCCCTCTCTTTCGCACCCTCCATGTCATATTCCGCTCCAGGAGCTCCATCATAGCTCCTTGCTGTCGCTGGGAGGATGTTTTCTCCTCCGCTCGCCCCTTCCACCGTCATTTTCTCTCTACCCAGCCTTGCCTCCTTTTCCGCGCAGCTCTCGATTCCCCCCTCTCTTTCGCACCCTCCATGTCATATTCCGCTCCAGGAGTTCCATCATAGCTCCTCACTGTCGCTGGGAGGATGTTTTCTCCTCCGCTCGCCCCTTCCACCGTCATTTTCTCTCTACCCACCCTTGCCTCCTTCTCCGCGCAGCTCTCGATTCCCCCCTCTCTTTCGCATCCTCCATGTCATATTCCGCTCCAGGAGCTCCATCATAGCTCCTCGCTGTCGCTGGGAGGATGTTTTCTCCTCCGCTCGCCCCTTCCACCGTCATTTTCTCTCTACCCACCCTTGCCTCCTTTTCCGCGCAGCTCTCGATTCCCCCTCTCTTTCGCACCCTCCATGTCATATTCCGCTCCTGGAGTTCCATCATAGCTCCTCACTGTCGCTGGGAGGAAGTTTTCTCCTCCGCTCGCACCTTCCACCGTCATTTTCTCTCTACCCACCCTTGCCTCCTTTTCCGCGCAGCTCTCAATTCCCCCCTCTCTTTCGCACCCTCCATGTCATATTCCGCTCCAGGAGTTCCATCATAGCTCCTCACTGTCGCTGGGAGGAAGTTTTCTTCTCCGCTTGCCCCTTCCACCGTCATTTTCTCTCTACCCACCCTTGCCTCCTTCTCCGCGCAGCTCTCGATTCCCCCCTCTCTTTCACACCCTCCATGTCATATTCCGCTCCAGGAGCTCCATCATAGCTAATCGCTGTCGCTGGGAGGATGTTTTCTCCTCCGCTCGCCCCTTCCACCGTCATTTTCTCTCTACCCACCCTTGCCTCCTTCTCCGCGCAGCTCTCGATTCCCCCCTCTCTTTCACACCCTCCATGTCATATTCCGCTCCAGGAGCTCCATCATAGCTCCTCGCTGTCGCTGGGAGGATGTTTTCTCCTCCGCTCGCCCCTTCCACCGTCATTTTCTCTCTACCCACCCTTGCCTCCTTCTCCGCGCAGCTCTCGATTCCCCCCTCTCTCTCGCACCCTCCATATTACATCCAGCTCCAGGAGCTCCATCATAGCTCCTCGCTGTCGCTGGGAGGATGTTTTCTCCTCTGCTCGCCCCTTCCACCGTCATTTTCTCTCTACCCACCCTTGCCTCCTTCTCCGCGCAGCTCTCGATTCCCCCCTCTCTTTCGCACCCTCCATGTCATATTCCGCTCCAGGAGTTCCATCATAGCTCCTCACTGTCGCTGGGAGGATGTTTTCTCCTCCGCTCGCCCCTTCCACCGTCATTTTCTCTCTACCCACCCTTGCCTCCTTCTCCGCGCAGCTCTCGATTCCCCCCTCTCTTTCGCACCCTCCATGTCATATTCCGCTCCAGGAGCTCCATCATAGCTCCTCGCTGTCGCTGGGAGGATGTTTTCTCCTCCGCTCGCCCCTTCCACCGTCATTTTCTCTCTACCCACCCTTCCCTTCTTCTCCGCGCAGCTCTCGATTCCCTCCTCTCTCTCGCACCCTCCATATTACATCCAGCTCCAGGAGCTCCATCATAGCTCCTTGCTGTCGCTGGGAGGATGTTTTCTCCTCTGCTCGCCGCTTCCACCGTCATTTTCTCTCCACCCACCCTTGCCTCCTTCTCCGCGCCGCTCTCGATTCCCCCCTCTCTCTCGCACCCACCATGTCATATCCCGCTCCAGGAGCTCCATCATAGCTCCTCGCTGTCGCTGGGAGGATGTTTTCTCCTCCGCTCGCCCCTTCCACCGTCATTTTCTCTCTACCCACCCTTGCCTCCTTTTCCGCGCAGCTCTCGATTCCCCCCTCTCTTTCGCACCCTCCATGTCATATTCCGCTCCAGGAGTTCCATCATAGCTCCTCACTGTCGCTGGGAGGATGTTTTCTCCTCCGCTCGCCCCTTCCACCGTCATTTTCTCTCTACCCACCCTTGCCTCCTTCTCCGCGCAGCTCTCGATTCCCCCCTCTCTTTCGCACCCTCCATGTCATATTCCGCTCCAGGAGTTCCATCATAGCTCCTCACTGTCGCTGGGAGGATGTTTTCTCCTCCGCTCGCCCCTTCCACCGTCATTTTCTCTCTACCCACCCTTGCCTCCTTCTCCGCGCAGCTCTCGATTCCCCCCTCTCTTTCGCACCCTCCATGTCATATTCCGCTCCAGGAGCTCCATCATAGCTAATCGCTGTCGCTGGGAGGATGTTTTCTCCTCCGCTCGCCCCTTCCACCGTCATTTTCTCTCTACCCACCCTTGCCTCCTTTTCCGCGCAGCTCTCGATTCCCCACTCTCTTTCGCACCCTCCATGTCACATTCCGCTCCAGGAGTTCCATCATAGCTCCTCACTGTCGCTGGGAGGATGTTTTCTCCTCCGCTCGCCCCTTCCACCGTCATTTTCTCTCTACCCACCCTTGCCTCCTTTTCCGCGCAGCTCTCGATTCCCCCCTCTCTTTCGCACCCTCCATGTCATATTCCGCTCCAGGAGCTCCATCATAGCTCCTTGCTGTCGCTGGGAGGATGTTTTCTCCTCCGCTCGCCCCTTCCACCGTCATTTTCTCTCTACCCACCCTTGCCTCCTTTTCCGCGCAGCTCTCGATTCCCCCCTCTCTTTCGCACCCTCCATGTCATATTCCGCTCCAGGAGTTCCATCATAGCTCCTCACTGTCGCTGGGAGGATGTTTTCTCCTCCGCTCGCCCCTTCCACCGTCATTTTCTCTCTTCCCACCCTTGCCTCCTTCTCCGCGCAGCTCTCGATTCCCCCCTCTCTTTCGCACCCTCCATGTCATATTCCGCTCCAGGAGCTCCATCATAGCTCCTCGCTGTCGCTGGGAGGATGTTTTCTCCTCCGCTCGCCCCTTCCACCGTCATTTTCTCTCTACCCACCCTTGCCTCCTTTTCCGCGCAGCTCTCGATTCCCCCCTCTCTTTCGCACCCTCCATGTCATATTCCGCTCCAGGAGTTCCATCATAGCTCCTCACTGTCGCTGGGAGGATGTTTTCTCCTCCGCTCGCCCCTTCCACCGTCATTTTCTCTCTACCCACCCTTGCCTCCTTTTCCGCGCAGCTCTCAATTCCCCCCTCTCTTTCGCACCCTCCATGTCATATTCCGCTCCAGGAGCTCCATCATAGCTCCTTGCTGTCGCTGGGAGGATATTTTCTCCTCCGCTCGCCCCTTCCACCGTCATTTTCTCTCTACCCACCCTTGCCTCCTTTTCCGCGCAGCTCTCGATTCCCCCCTCTCTTTCGCACCCTCCATGTCATATTCCGCTCCAGGAGTTCCATCATAGCTCCTCACTGTCGCTGGGAGGATGTTTTCTCCTCCGCTCGCCCCTTCCACCGTCATTTTCTCTCTTCCCACCCTTGCCTCCTTCTCCGCGCAGCTCTCGATTCCCCCCTCTCTTTCGCACCCTCCATGTCATATTCCGCTCCAGGAGCTCCATCATAGCTCCTCGCTGTCGCTGGGAGGATGTTTTCTCCTCCGCTCGCCCCTTCCACCGTCATTTTCTCTCTACCCACCCTTGCCTCCTTTTCCGCGCAGCTCTCGATTCCCCCCTCTCTTTCGCACCCTCCATGTCATATTCCGCTCCAGGAGTTCCATCATAGCTCCTCACTGTCGCTGGGAGGATGTTTTCTCCTCCGCTCGCCCCTTCCACCGTCATTTTCTCTCTACCCACCCTTGCCTCCTTTTCCGCGCAGCTCTCAATTCCCCCCTCTCTTTCGCACCCTCCATGTCATATTCCGCTCCAGGAGCTCCATCATAGCTCCTTGCTGTCGCTGGGAGGATATTTTCTCCTCCGCTCGCCCCTTCCACCGTCATTTTCTCTCTACCCAGCCTTGCCTCCTTTTCCGCGCAGCTCTCGATTCCCCCCTCTCTTTCGCACCCTCCATGTCATATTCCGCTCCAGGAGTTCCATCATAGCTCCTCACTGTCGCTGGGAGGATGTTTTCTCCTCCGCTCGCCCCTTCCACCGTCATTTTCTCTCTACCCACCCTTGCCTCCTTCTCCGCGCAGCTCTCGATTCCCCCCTCTCTTTCGCACCCTCCATGTCATATTCCGCTCCAGGAGCTCCATCATAGCTCCTTGCTGTCGCTGGGAGGATGTTTTCTCCTCCGCTCGCCCCTTCCACCGTCATTTTCTCTCTACCCACCCTTGCCTCCTTTTCCGCGCAGCTCTCGATTCCCCCCTCTCTTTCGCACCCTCCATGTCATATTCCGCTCCAGGAGTTCCATCATAGCTCCTCGCTGTCGCTGGGAGGATGTTTTCTCCTCCGCTCGCCCCTTCCACCGTCATTTTCTCTCTACCCACCCTTGCCTCCTTTTCCGCGCAGCTCTCGATTCCCCCCTCTCTTTCGCACCCTCCATGTCATATTCCGCTCCAGGAGTTCCATCATAGCTCCTCACTGTCGCTGGGAGGATGTTTTCTCCTCCGCTCGCCCCTTCCACCGTCATTTTCTCTCTTCCCACCCTTGCCTCCTTCTCCGCGCAGCTCTCGATTCCCCCCTCTCTTTCGCACCCTCCATGTCATATTCCGCTCCAGGAGCTCCATCATAGCTCCTCGCTGTCGCTGGGAGGATGTTTTCTCCTCCGCTCGCCCCTTCCACCGTCATTTTCTCTCTACCCACCCTTGCCTCCTTTTCCGCGCAGCTCTCGATTCCCCCCTCTCTTTCGCACCCTCCATGTCATATTCCGCTCCAGGAGTTCCATCATAGCTCCTCACTGTCGCTGGGAGGATGTTTTCTCCTCCGCTCGCCCCTTCCACCGTCATTTTCTCTCTACCCACCCTTGCCTCCTTTTCCGCGCAGCTCTCAATTCCCCCCTCTCTTTCGCACCCTCCATGTCATATTCCGCTCCAGGAGCTCCATCATAGCTCCTTGCTGTCGCTGGGAGGATATTTTCTCCTCCGCTCGCCCCTTCCACCGTCATTTTCTCTCTACCCAGCCTTGCCTCCTTTTCCGCGCAGCTCTCGATTCCCCCCTCTCTTTCGCACCCTCCATGTCATATTCCGCTCCAGGAGTTCCATCATAGCTCCTCACTGTCGCTGGGAGGATGTTTTCTCCTCCGCTCGCCCCTTCCACCGTCATTTTCTCTCTACCCACCCTTGCCTCCTTCTCCGCGCAGCTCTCGATTCCCCCCTCTCTTTCGCACCCTCCATGTCATATTCCGCTCCAGGAGCTCCATCATAGCTCCTTGCTGTCGCTGGGAGGATGTTTTCTCCTCCGCTCGCCCCTTCCACCGTCATTTTCTCTCTACCCACCCTTGCCTCCTTTTCCGCGCAGCTCTCGATTCCCCCCTCTCTTTCGCACCCTCCATGTCATATTCCGCTCCAGGAGTTCCATCATAGCTCCTCGCTGTCGCTGGGAGGATGTTTTCTCCTCCGCTCGCCCCTTCCACCGTCATTTTCTCTCTACCCACCCTTGCCTCCTTTTCCGCGCAGCTCTCGATTCCCCCCTCTCTTTCGCACCCTCCATGTCATATTCCGCTCCAGGAGTTCCATCATAGCTCCTCACTGTCGCTGGGAGGATGTTTTCTCCTCCGCTCGCCCCTTCCACCGTCATTTTCTCTCTACCCACCCTTGCCTCCTTTTCCGCGCAGCTCTCGATTCCCCCCTCTCTTTCGCACCCTCCATGTCATATTCCGCTCCAGGAGCTCCATCATAGCTCCTTGCTGTCGCTGGGAGGATGTTTTCTCCTCCGCTCGCCCCTTCCACCGTCATTTTCTCTCTACCCAGCCTTGCCTCCTTTTCCGCGCAGCTCTCGATTTCCCCCTCTCTTTCGCACCCTCCATGTCATATTCCGCTCCAGGAGTTCCATCATAGCTCCTCACTGTCGCTGGGAGGATGTTTTCTCCTCCGCTCGCCCCTTCCACCGTCATTTTCTCTCTACCCACCCTTGCCTCCTTCTCCGCGCAGCTCTCGATTCCCCCCTCTCTTTCGCACCCTCCATGTCATATTCCGCTCCAGGAGCTCCATCATAGCTCCTCGCTGTCGCTGGGAGGATGTTTTCTCCTCCGCTCGCCCCTTCCACCGTCATTTTCTCTCTACCCACCCTTGCCTCCTTTTCCGCGCAGCTCTCGATTCCCCCTCTCTTTCGCACCCTCCATGTCATATTCCGCTCCTGGAGTTCCATCATAGCTCCTCACTGTCGCTGGGAGGAAGTTTTCTCCTCCGCTCGCCCCTTCCACCGTCATTTTCTCTCTACCCACCCTTGCCTCCTTTTCCGCGCAGCTCTCAATTCCCCCCTCTCTTTCGCACCCTCCATGTCATATTCCGCTCCAGGAGTTCCATCATAGCTCCTCACTGTCGCTGGGAGGAAGTTTTCTCCTCCGCTTGCCCCTTCCACCGTCATTTTCTCTCTACCCACCCTTGCCTCCTTCTCCGCGCAGCTCTCGATTCCCCCCTCTCTTTCACACCCTCCATGTCATATTCCGCTCCAGGAGCTCCATCATAGCTAATCGCTGTCGCTGGGAGGATGTTTTCTCCTCCGCTCGCCCCTTCCACCGTCATTTTCTCTCTACCCACCCTTGCCTCCTTCTCCGCGCAGCTCTCGATTCCCCCCTCTCTTTCACACCCTCCATGTCATATTCCGCTCCAGGAGCTCCATCATAGCTCCTCGCTGTCGCTGGGAGGATGTTTTCTCCTCCGCTCGCCCCTTCCACCGTCATTTTCTCTCTACCCACCCTTGCCTCCTTCTCCGCGCAGCTCTCGATTCCCCCCTCTCTCTCGCACCCTCCATATTACATCCAGCTCCAGGAGCTCCATCATAGCTCCTCGCTGTCGCTGGGAGGATGTTTTCTCCTCTGCTCGCCCCTTCCACCGTCATTTTCTCTCTACCCACCCTTGCCTCCTTCTCCGCGCAGCTCTCGATTCCCCCCTCTCTTTCGCACCCTCCATGTCATATTCCGCTCCAGGAGCTCCATCATAGCTCCTCGCTGTCGCTGGGAGGATGTTTTCTCCTCCGCTCGCCCCTTCCACCGTCATTTTCTCTCTACCCACCCTTCCCTTCTTCTCCGCGCAGCTCTCGATTCCCTCCTCTCTCTCGCACCCTCCATATTACATCCAGCTCCAGGAGCTCCATCATAGCTCCTTGCTGTCGCTGGGAGGATGTTTTCTCCTCTGCTCGCCGCTTCCACCGTCATTTTCTCTCCACCCACCCTTGCCTCCTTCTCCGCGCCGCTCTCGATTCCCCCCTCTCTCTCGCACCCACCATGTCATATCCCGCTCCAGGAGCTCCATCATAGCTCCTCGCTGTCGCTGGGAGGATGTTTTCTCCTCCGCTCGCCCCTTCCACCGTCATTTTCTCTCTAACCACCCTTGCCTCCTTCTCCGCGCAGCTCTCGATTCCCCCCTCTCTCTTGCACCCTCCATATTACATCCAGCTCCAGGAGCTCCATCATAGCTCCTCGCTGTCGCTGGGAGGATGTTTTCTCCTCCGCTCGCCCCTTCCACCGTCATTTTCTCTCTACCCACCCTTGCCTCCTTCTCTGCGCAGCTCTCGATTCCCCCCTCTCTTTCGCACCCTCCATGTCATATTCCGCTCCAGGAGCTCCATCATAGCTCCTCGCTGTCGCTGGGAGGATGTTTTCTCCTCCGCTCGCCCCTTCCACCGTCATTTTCTCTCTACCCACCCTTGCCTCCTTCTCCGCGCAGCTCTCGATTCCCCCCTCTCTCTCGCACCCTCCATATTACATCCAGCTCCAGGAGCTCCATCATAGCTCCTCGCTGTCGCTGGGAGGATGTTTTCTCCTCCGCTCGCCCCTTCCACCGTCATTTTCTCTCTACCCACCCTTGCCTCCTTTTCCGCGCAGCTCTCGATTCCCCCCTCTCTTTCGCACCCTCCATGTCATATTCCGCTCCAGGAGTTCCATCATAGCTCCTCACTGTCGCTGGGAGGATGTTTTCTCCTCCGCTCGCCCCTTCCACCGTCATTTTCTCTCTACCCACCCTTGCCTCCTTCTCCGCGCAGCTCTCGATTCCCCCCTCTCTTTCGCACCCTCCATGTCATATTCCGCTCCAGGAGTTCCATCATAGCTCCTCACTGTCGCTGGGAGGATGTTTTCTCCTCCGCTCGCCCCTTCCACCGTCATTTTCTCTCTACCCACCCTTGCCTCCTTTTCCGCGCAGCTCTCGATTCCCCCCTCTCTTTCGCACCCTCCATGTCATATTCCGCTCCAGGAGTTCCATCATAGCTCCTCACTGTCGCTGGGAGGAAGTTTTCTCCTCCGCTCGCCCCTTCCACCGTCATTTTCTCTCTACCCACCCTTGCCTCCTTTTCCGCGCAGCTCTCGATTCCCCCCTCTCTTTCGCACCCTCCATGTCATATTCCGCTCCAGGAGCTCCATCATAGCTCCTTGCTGTCGCTGGGAGGATGTTTTCTCCTCCGCTCGCCCCTTCCACCGTCATTTTCTCTCTACCCACCCTTGCCTCCTTCTCCGCGCAGCTCTCGATTCCCCCCTCTCTTTCGCACCCTCCATGTCATATTCCGCTCCAGGAGCTCCATCATAGCTCCTTGCTGTCGCTGGGAGGATGTTTTCTCCTCCGCTCGCCCCTTCCACCGTCATTTTCTCTCTACCCACCCTTGCCTCCTTCTCCGCGCAGCTCTCGATTCCCCCCTCTCTCTCGCACCCTCCATATTACATCCAGCTCCAGGAGCTCCATCATAGCTCCTCGCTGTCGCTGGGAGGATGTTTTCTCCTCCGCTCGCCCCTTCCACCGTCATTTTCTCTCCACCCACCCTTGCCTCCTTCTCCGCGCCGCTCTCGATTCCCCCCTCTCTTTCGCACCCACCATGTCATATCCCGCTCCAGGAGCTCCATCATAGCTCCTCGCTGTCGCTGGGAGGATGTTTTCTCCTCCGCTCGCCCCTTCCACCGTCATTTTCTCTCTACCCACCCTTGCCTCCTTCTCCGCGCAGCTCTCGATTCCCCCCTCTCTCTCGCACCCTCCATATTACATCCAGCTCCAGGAGCTCCATCATAGCTCCTCGCTGTCGCTGGGAGGATGTTTTCTCCTCCGCTCGCCCCTTCCACCGTCATTTTCTCTCTACCCACCCTTGCCTCCTTCTCCGCGCAGCTCTCGATTCCCCCCTCTCTTTCGCACCCTCCATGTCATATTCCGCTCCAGGAGCTCCATCATAGCTCCTCGCTGTCGCTGGGAGGATGTTTTCTCCTCCGCTCGCCCCTTTCACCGTCATTTTCTCTCTACCCACCCTTGCCTCCTTCTCCGCGCAGCTCTCGATTCCCCCCTCTCTTTCGCACCCTCCATGTCATATTCCGCTCCAGGAGCTCCATCATAGCTCCTCGCTGTCGATGGGAGGATGTTTTCTCCTCCGCTCGCCCCTTCCACCGTCATTTTCTCTCTACCCACCCTTGCCTCCTTCTCCGCGCAGCTCTCGATTCCCCCCTCTCTTTCTCACCCTCCATGTCATATTCCGCTCCAGGAGCTCCATCATAGCTCCTCGCTGTCGCTGGGAGGATGTTTTCTCCTCCGCTCGCCCCTTCCACCGTCATTTTCTCTCTACCCACCCTTGCCTCCTTTTCCGCGCAGCTCTCGATTCCCCCCTCTCTTTCGCACCCTCCATGTCATATTCCGCTCCAGGAGCTCCATCATAGCTCCTCGCTGTCACTGGGAGGATGTTTTCTCCTCCGCTCGCCCCTTCCACCATCATTTTCTCTCCACCCACCCTTGCCTCCTTCTTCGCGCAGCTCTCGATTCCCCCCTCTCTTTCGCACCCTCCATGTCATATTCCGCTCCAGGAGCTCCATCATAGCTCCTCGCTGTCGCTGGGAGGATGTTTTCTCCTCCGCTCGCCCCTTCCACCGTCATTTTCTCTCTACCCACCCTTGCCTCCTTCTCCGCGCAGCTCTCGATTCCCCCCTCTCTCTCGCACCCTCCATATTACATCCAGCTCCAGGAGCTCCATCATAGCTCCTCGCTGTCGCTGGGAGGATGTTTTCTCCTCCGCTCGCCCCTTCCACCGTCATTTTCTCTCTACCCACCCTTGCCTCCATCTCCGCGCAGCTCTCGATTACCCCCTCTCTTTCGCACCCTCCATGTCATATTCCGCTCCAGGAGCTCCATCATAGCTCCTTGCTGTCGCTGGGAGGATGTTTTCTCCTCTGCTCGCCCCTTCCACCGTCATTTTCTCTCTACCCACCCTTGCCTCCTTCTCCGCGCAGCTCTCGATTCCCCCCTCTCTTTCGCACCCTCCATGTCATATTCCGCTCCAGGAGCTCCATCATAGCTCCTTGCTGTCGCTGGGAGGATGTTTTCTCCTCCGCTCGCCCCTTCCACCGTCATTTTCTCTCTACCCACCCTTGCCTCCTTCTCCGCGCAGCTCTCGATTCCCCCCTCTCTCTCGCACCCTCCATATTACATCCAGCTCCAGGAGCTCCATCATAGCTCCTCGCTGTCGCTGGGAGGATGTTTTCTCCTCCGCTCGCCCCTTCCACCGTCATTTTCTCTCCACCCACCCTTGCCTCCTTCTCCGCGCCGCTCTCGATTCCCCCCTCTCTTTCGCACCCACCATGTCATATCCCGCTCCAGGAGCTCCATCATAGCTCCTCGCTGTCGCTGGGAGGATGTTTTCTCCTCCGCTCGCCCCTTCCACCGTCATTTTCTCTCTACCCACCCTTGCCTCCTTCTCCGCGCAGCTCTCGATTCCCCCCTCTCTCTCGCACCCTCCATATTACATCCAGCTCCAGGAGCTCCATCATAGCTCCTCGCTGTCGCTGGGAGGATGTTTTCTCCTCCGCTCGCCCCTTCCACCGTCATTTTCTCTCTACCCACCCTTGCCTCCTTCTCCGCGCAGCTCTCGATTCCCCCCTCTCTTTCGCACCCTCCATGTCATATTCCGCTCCAGGAGCTCCATCATAGCTCCTCGCTGTCGCTGGGAGGATGTTTTCTCCTCCGCTCGCCCCTTTCACCGTCATTTTCTCTCTACCCACCCTTGCCTCCTTCTCCGCGCAGCTCTCGATTCCCCCCTCTCTTTCGCACCCTCCATGTCATATTCCGCTCCAGGAGCTCCATCATAGCTCCTCGCTGTCGATGGGAGGATGTTTTCTCCTCCGCTCGCCCCTTCCACCGTCATTTTCTCTCTACCCACCCTTGCCTCCTTCTCCGCGCAGCTCTCGATTCCCCCCTCTCTTTCTCACCCTCCATGTCATATTCCGCTCCAGGAGCTCCATCATAGCTCCTCGCTGTCGCTGGGAGGATGTTTTCTCCTCCGCTCGCCCCTTCCACCGTCATTTTCTCTCTACCCACCCTTGCCTCCTTTTCCGCGCAGCTCTCGATTCCCCCCTCTCTTTCGCACCCTCCATGTCATATTCCGCTCCAGGAGCTCCATCATAGCTCCTCGCTGTCGCTGGGAGGATGTTTTCTCCTCCGCTCGCCCCTTCCACCATCATTTTCTCTCCACCCACCCTTGCCTCCTTCTTCGCACAGCTCTCGATTCCCCCCTCTCTTTCGCACCCTCCATGTCATATTCCGCTCCAGGAGCTCCATCATAGCTCCTCGCTGTCGCTGGGAGGATGTTTTCTCCTCCGCTCGCCCCTTCCACCGTCATTTTCTCTCTACCCACCCTTGCCTCCTTCTCCGCGCAGCTCTCGATTCCCCCCTCTCTCTCGCACCCTCCATATTACATCCAGCTCCAGGAGCTCCATCATAGCTCCTCGCTGTCGCTGGGAGGATGTTTTCTCCTCCGCTCGCCCCTTCCACCGTCATTTTCTCTCTACCCACCCTTGCCTCCATCTCCGCGCAGCTCTCGATTCCCCCCTCTCTTTCGCACCCTCCATGTCATATTCCGCTCCAGGAGTTCCATCATAGCTCCTCACTGTCGCTGGGAGGATGTTTTCTCCTCCGCTCGCCCCTTCCACCGTCATTTTCTCTCTACCCACCCTTGCCTCCTTCTCCGCGCAGCTCTCGATTCCCCCCTCTCTTTCGCACCCTCCATGTCATATTCCGCTCCAGGAGCTCCATCATAGCTCCTCGCTGTCGCTGGGAGGATGTTTTCTCCTCCGCTCGCCCCTTCCACCGTCATTTTCTCTCTACCCACCCTTGCCTCCTTCTCCGCGCAGCTCTCGATTCCCTCCTCTCTCTCGCACCCTCCATTTTACATCCAGCTCCAGGAGCTCCATCATAGCTCCTCGCTGTCGCTGGGAGGATGTTTTCTCCTCTGCTCGCCGCTTCCACCGTCATTTTCTCTCCACCCACCCTTGCCTCCTTCTCCGCGCCGCTCTCGATTCCCCCCTCTCTCTCGCACCCACCATGTCATATCCCGCTCCAGGAGCTCCATCATAGCTCCTCGCTGTCGCTGGGAGGATGTTTTCTCCTCCGCTCGCCCCTTCCACCGTCATTTTCTCTCTACCCACCCTTGCCTCCTTCTCCGCGCAGCTCTCGATTCCTCCCTCTCTCTCGCACCCTCCATATTACATCCAGCTCCAGGAGCTCCATCATAGCTCCTCGCTGTCGCTGGGAGGATGTTTTCTCCTCCGCTCGCCCCATCCACCGTCATTTTCTCTCTACCCACCCTTGCCTCCTTCTCCGCGCAGCTCTCGATTCCCCCCTCTCTTTCGCACCCTCCATGTCATATTCCGCTCCAGGAGCTCCATCATAGCTCCTCGCTGTCGCTGGGAGGATGTTTTCTCCTGCGCTCGCCCCTTCCACCGTCATTTTCTCTCTACCCACCCTTGCCTCCTTCTCCGCGCAGCTCTCGATTCCCCCCTCTCTCTCGCACCCTCCATATTACATCCAGCTCCAGGAGCTCCATCATAGCTCCTCACTGTCGCTGGGAGGATGTTTTCTCCTCCGCTCTCCCCTTCCACCGTCATTTTCTCTCTACCCACCCTTGCCTCCTTTTCCGCGCAGCTCTCGATTCCCCCCTCTCTTTCGCACCCTCCATGTCATATTCCGCTCCAGGAGTTCCATCATAGCTCCTCACTGTCGCTGGGAGGATGTTTTCTCCTCCGCTCGCCCCTTCCACCGTCATTTTCTCTCTACCCACCCTTGCCTCCTTCTCCGCGCAGCTCTCGATTCCCCCCTCTCTTTCGCACCCTCCATGTCATATTCCGCTCCAGGAGCTCCATCATAGCTCCTCGCTGTCGCTGGGAGGATGTTTTCTCCTCCGCTCGCCCCTTCCACCGTCATTTTCTCTCTACCCACCCTTGCCTCCTTTTCCGCGCAGCTCTCGATTCCCCCCTCTCTTTCGCACCCTCCATGTCATATTCCGCTCCAGGAGCTCCATCATAGCTCCTCGCTGTCGCTGGGAGGATGTTTTCTCCTCCGCTCGCCCCTTCCACCGTCATTTTCTCTCTACCCACCCTTGCCTCCTTCTCCGCGCAGCTCTCGATTCCCCCCTCTCTCTCGCACCCTCCATATTACATCCAGCTCCAGGAGCTCCATCATAGCTCCTCGCTGTCGCTGGGAGGATGTTTTCTCCTCCGCTCGCCCCTTCCACCGTCATTTTCTCTCTACCCACCCTTGCCTCCATCTCCGCGCAGCTCTCGATTCCCCCCTCTCTTTCGCACCCTCCATGTCATATTCCGCTCCAGGAGCTCCATCATAGCTCCTTGCTGTCGCTGGGAGGATGTTTTCTCCTCCGCTCGCCCCTTCCACCGTCATTTTCTCTCTACCCACCCTTGCCTCCTTCTCCGCGCAGCTCTCGATTCCCCCCTCTCTTTCGCACCCTCCATGTCATATTCCGCTCCAGGAGCTCCATCATAGCTCCTTGCTGTCGCTGGGAGGATGTTTTCTCCTCCGCTCGCCCCTTCCACCGTCATTTTCTCTCTACCCACCCTTGCCTCCTTCTCCGCGCAGCTCTCGATTCCCCCCTCTCTCTCGCACCCTCCATATTACATCCAGCTCCAGGAGCTCCATCATAGCTCCTCGCTGTCGCTGGGAGGATGTTTTCTCCTCCGCTCGCCCCTTCCACCGTCATTTTCTCTCCACCCACCCTTGCCTCCTTCTCCGCGCCGCTCTCGATTCCCCCCTCTCTTTCGCACCCACCATGTCATATCCCGCTCCAGGAGCTCCATCATAGCTCCTCGCTGTCGCTGGGAGGATGTTTTCTCCTCCGCTCGCCCCTTCCACCGTCATTTTCTCTCTACCCACCCTTGCCTCCTTCTCCGCGCAGCTCTCGATTCCCCCCTCTCTCTCGCACCCTCCATATTACATCCAGCTCCAGGAGCTCCATCATAGCTCCTCGCTGTCGCTGGGAGGATGTTTTCTCCTCCGCTCGCCCCTTCCACCGTCATTTTCTCTCTACCCACCCTTGCCTCCTTCTCCGCGCAGCTCTCGATTCCCCCCTCTCTTTCGCACCCTCCATGTCATATTCCGCTCCAGGAGCTCCATCATAGCTCCTCGCTGTCGCTGGGAGGATGTTTTCTCCTCCGCTCGCCCCTTTCACCGTCATTTTCTCTCTACCCACCCTTGCCTCCTTCTCCGCGCAGCTCTCGATTCCCCCCTCTCTTTCGCACCCTCCATGTCATATTCCGCTCCAGGAGCTCCATCATAGCTCCTCGCTGTCGATGGGAGGATGTTTTCTCCTCCGCTCGCCCCTTCCACCGTCATTTTCTCTCTACCCACCCTTGCCTCCTTCTCCGCGCAGCTCTCGATTCCCCCCTCTCTTTCTCACCCTCCATGTCATATTCCGCTCCAGGAGCTCCATCATAGCTCCTCGCTGTCGCTGGGAGGATGTTTTCTCCTCCGCTCGCCCCTTCCACCGTCATTTTCTCTCTACCCACCCTTGCCTCCTTTTCCGCGCAGCTCTCGATTCCCCCCTCTCTTTCGCACCCTCCATGTCATATTCCGCTCCAGGAGCTCCATCATAGCTCCTCGCTGTCGCTGGGAGGATGTTTTCTCCTCCGCTCGCCCCTTCCACCATCATTTTCTCTCCACCCACCCTTGCCTCCTTCTTCGCGCAGCTCTCGATTCCCCCCTCTCTTTCGCACCCTCCATGTCATATTCCGCTCCAGGAGCTCCATCATAGCTCCTCGCTGTCGCTGGGAGGATGTTTTCTCCTCCGCTCGCCCCTTCCACCGTCATTTTCTCTCTACCCACCCTTGCCTCCTTCTCCGCGCAGCTCTCGATTCCCCCCTCTCTCTCGCACCCTCCATATTACATCCAGCTCCAGGAGCTCCATCATAGCTCCTCGCTGTCGCTGGGAGGATGTTTTCTCCTCCGCTCGCCCCTTCCACCGTCATTTTCTCTCTACCCACCCTTGCCTCCATCTCCGCGCAGCTCTCGATTCCCCCCTCTCTTTCGCACCCTCCATGTCATATTCCGCTCCAGGAGTTCCATCATAGCTCCTCACTGTCGCTGGGAGGATGTTTTCTCCTCCGCTCGCCCCTTCCACCGTCATTTTCTCTCTACCCACCCTTGCCTCCTTCTCCGCGCAGCTCTCGATTCCCCCCTCTCTTTCGCACCCTCCATGTCATATTCCGCTCCAGGAGCTCCATCATAGCTCCTCGCTGTCGCTGGGAGGATGTTTTCTCCTCCGCTCGCCCCTTCCACCGTCATTTTCTCTCTACCCACCCTTGCCTCCTTCTCCGCGCAGCTCTCGATTCCCTCCTCTCTCTCGCACCCTCCATTTTACATCCAGCTCCAGGAGCTCCATCATAGCTCCTCGCTGTCGCTGGGAGGATGTTTTCTCCTCTGCTCGCCGCTTCCACCGTCATTTTCTCTCCACCCACCCTTGCCTCCTTCTCCGCGCCGCTCTCGATTCCCCCCTCTCTCTCGCACCCACCATGTCATATCCCGCTCCAGGAGCTCCATCATAGCTCCTCGCTGTCGCTGGGAGGATGTTTTCTCCTCCGCTCGCCCCTTCCACCGTCATTTTCTCTCTACCCACCCTTGCCTCCTTCTCCGCGCAGCTCTCGATTCCTCCCTCTCTCTCGCACCCTCCATATTACATCCAGCTCCAGGAGCTCCATCATAGCTCCTCGCTGTCGCTGGGAGGATGTTTTCTCCTCCGCTCGCCCCTTCCACCGTCATTTTCTCTCTACCCACCCTTGCCTCCTTCTCCGCGCAGCTCTCGATTCCCCCCTCTCTTTCGCACCCTCCATGTCATATTCCGCTCCAGGAGCTCCATCATAGCTCCTCGCTGTCGCTGGGAGGATGTTTTCTCCTCCGCTCGCCCCTTCCACCGTCATTTTCTCTCTACCCACCCTTGCCTCCTTCTCCGCGCAGCTCTCGATTCCCCCCTCTCTCTCGCACCCTCCATATTACATCCAGCTCCAGGAGCTCCATCATAGCTCCTCGCTGTCGCTGGGAGGAAGTTTTCTCCTCCGCTCGCCCCTTCCACCGTCATTTTCTCTCTACCCACCCTTGCCTCCTTTTCCGCGCAGCTCTCGATTCCCCCCTCTCTTTCGCACCCTCCATGTCATATTCCGCTCCAGGAGCTCCATCATAGCTCCTTGCTGTCGCTGGGAGGATGTTTTCTCCTCCGCTCGCCCCTTCCACCGTCATTTTCTCTCTACCCACCCTTGCCTCCTTTTCCGCGCAGCTCTCGATTCCCCCCTCTCTTTCGCACCCTCCATGTCATATTCCGCTCCAGGAGTTCCATCATAGCTCCTCACTGTCGCTGGGAGGATGTTTTCTCCTCCGCTCGCCCCTTCCACCGTCATTTTCTCTCTACCCACCCTTGCCTCCTTCTCCGCGCAGCTCTCGATTCCCCCCTCTCTTTCGCACCCTCCATGTCATATTCCGCTCCAGGAGCTCCATCATAGCTCCTCGCTGTCGCTGGGAGGATGTTTTCTCCTCCGCTCGCCCCTTCCACCGTCATTTTCTCTCTACCCACCCTTGCCTCCTTTTCCGCGCAGCTCTCGATTCCCCCCTCTCTTTCGCACCCTCCATGTCATATTCCGCTCCAGGAGTTCCATCATAGCTCCTCACTGTCGCTGGGAGGAAGTTTTCTCCTCCGCTCGCCCCTTCCACCGTCATTTTCTCTCTACCCACCCTTGCCTCCTTTTCCGCGCAGCTCTCGATTCCCCCCTCTCTTTCGCACCCTCCATGTCATATTCCGCTCCAGGAGCTCCATCATAGCTCCTTGCTGTCGCTGGGAGGATGTTTTCTCCTCCGCTCGCCCCTTCCAACGTCATTTTCTCTCTACCCACCCTTGCCTCCTTTTCCGCGCAGCTCTCGATTCCCCCCTCTCTTTCGCACCCTCCATGTCATATTCCGCTCCAGGAGTTCCATCATAGCTCCTCACTGTCGCTGGGAGGATGTTTTCTCCTCCGCTCGCCACTTCCACCGTCATTTTCTCTCTACCCACCCTTGCCTCCTTCTCCGCGCAGCTCTCGATTCCCCCCTCTCTTTCGCACCCTCCATGTCATATTCCGCTCCAGGAGCTCCATCATAGCTCCTCGCTGTCGCTGGGAGGATGTTTTCTCCTCCGCTCGCCCCTTCCACCGTCATTTTCTCTCTACCCACCCTTGCCTCCTTTTCCGCGCAGCTCTCGATTCCCCCCTCTCTTTCGCACCCTCCATGTCATATTCCGCTCCAGGAGTTCCATCATAGCTTCTCACTGTCGCTGGGAGGATGTTTTCTCCTCCGCTCGCCCCTTCCACCGTCATTTTCTCTCTACCCACCCTTGCCTCCTTTTCCGCGCAGCTCTCGATTCCCCCCTCTCTTTCGCACCCTCCATGTCATATTCCGCTCCAGGAGCTCCATCATAGCTCCTTGCTGTCGCTGGGAGGATGTTTTCTCCTCCGCTCGCCCCTTCCACCGTCATTTTCTCTCTACCCACCCTTGCCTCCTTCTCCGCGCAGCTCTCGATTCCCCCCTCTCTTTCGCACCCTCCATGTCATATTCCGCTCCAGGAGCTCCATCATAGCTCCTCGCTGTCGCTGGGAGGATGTTTTCTCCTCCGCTCGCCCCTTCCACCGTCATTTTCTCTCTACCCACCCTTGCCTCCTTTTCCGCGCAGCTCTCGATTCCCCCCTCTCTTTCGCACCCTCCATGTCATATTCCGCTCCAGGAGTTCCATCATAGCTCCTCACTGTCGCTGGGAGGAAGTTTTCTCCTCCGCTCGCCCCTTCCACCGTCATTTTCTCTCTACCCACCCTTGCCTCCTTTTCCGCGCAGCTCTCGATTCCCCCCTCTCTTTCGCACCCTCCATGTCATATTCCGCTCCAGGAGCTCCATCATAGCTCCTTGCTGTCGCTGGGAGGATGTTTTCTCCTCCGCTCGCCCCTTCCAACGTCATTTTCTCTCTACCCACCCTTGCCTCCTTTTCCACGCAGCTCTCGATTCCCCCCTCTCTTTCGCACCCTCCATGTCATATTCCGCTCCAGGAGTTCCATCATAGCTCCTCACTGTCGCTGGGAGGATGTTTTCTCCTCCGCTCGCCACTTCCACCGTCATTTTCTCTCTACCCACCCTTGCCTCCTTCTCCGCGCAGCTCTCGATTCCCCCCTCTCTTTCGCACCCTCCATGTCATATTCCGCTCCAGGAGCTCCATCATAGCTCCTCGCTGTCGCTGGGAGGATGTTTTCTCCTCCGCTCGCCCCTTCCACCGTCATTTTCTCTCTACCCACCCTTGCCTCCTTTTCCGCGCAGCTCTCGATTCCCCCCTCTCTTTCGCACCCTCCATGTCATATTCCGCTCCAGGAGTTCCATCATAGCTTCTCACTGTGGCTGGGAGGATGTTTTCTCCTCCGCTCGCCCCTTCCACCGTCATTTTCTCTCTACCCACCCTTGCCTCCTTTTCCGCGCAGCTCTCGATTCCCCCCTCTCTTTCGCACCCTCCATGTCATATTCCGCTCCAGGAGCTCCATCATAGCTCCTTGCTGTCGCTGGGAGGATGTTTTCTCCTCCGCTCGCCCCTTCCACCGTCATTTTCTCTCTACCCACCCTTGCCTCCTTCTCCGCGCAGCTCTCGATTCCCCCCTCTCTTTCGCACCCTCCATGTCATATTCCGCTCCAGGAGCTCCATCATAGCTCCTCGCTGTCGCTGGGAGGATGTTTTCTCCTCCGCTCGCCCCTTCCACCGTCATTTTCTCTCTACCCACCCTTGCCTCCTTTTCCGCGCAGCTCTCGATTCCCCCCTCTCTTTCGCACCCTCCATGTCATATTCCGCTCCAGGAGTTCCATCATAGCTCCTCACTGTCGCTGGGAGGATGTTTTCTCCTCCGCTCGCCCCTTCCACCGTCATTTTCTCTCTACCCACCCTTGCCTCCTTTTCCGCGCAGCTCTCGATTCCCCCCTCTCTTTCGCACCCTCCATGTCATATTCCGCTCCAGGAGTTCCATCATAGCTCCTCACTGTCGCTGGGAGGAAGTTTTCTCCTCCGCTCGCCCCTTCCACCGTCATTTTCTCTCTACCCACCCTTGCCTCCTTTTCCGCGCAGCTCTCGATTCCCCCCTCTCTTTCGCACCCTCCATGTCATATTCCGCTCCAGGAGCTCCATCATAGCTCCTTGCTGTCGCTGGGAGGATGTTTTCTCCTCCGCTCGCCCCTTCCACCGTCATTTTCTCTCTACCCACCCTTGCCTCCTTCTCCGCGCAGCTCTCGATTCCCCCCTCTCTTTCGCACCCTCCATGTCATATTCCGCTCCAGGAGCTCCATCATAGCTCCTTGCTGTCGCTGGGAGGATGTTTTCTCCTCCGCTCGCCCCTTCCACCGTCATTTTCTCTCTACCCACCCTTGCCTCCTTCTCCGCGCAGCTCTCGATTCCCCCCTCTCTCTCGCACCCTCCATATTACATCCAGCTCCAGGAGCTCCATCATAGCTCCTCGCTGTCGCTGGGAGGATGTTTTCTCCTCCGCTCGCCCCTTCCACCGTCATTTTCTCTCCACCCACCCTTGCCTCCTTCTCCGCGCCGCTCTCGATTCCCCCCTCTCTTTCGCACCCACCATGTCATATCCCGCTCCAGGAGCTCCATCATAGCTCCTCGCTGTCGCTGGGAGGATGTTTTCTCCTCCGCTCGCCCCTTCCACCGTCATTTTCTCTCTACCCACCCTTGCCTCCTTCTCCGCGCAGCTCTCGATTCCCCCCTCTCTCTCGCACCCTCCATATTACATCCAGCTCCAGGAGCTCCATCATAGCTCCTCGCTGTCGCTGGGAGGATGTTTTCTCCTCCGCTCGCCCCTTCCACCGTCATTTTCTCTCTACCCACCCTTGCCTCCTTCTCCGCGCAGCTCTCGATTCCCCCCTCTCTTTCGCACCCTCCATGTCATATTCCGCTCCAGGAGCTCCATCATAGCTCCTCGCTGTCGCTGGGAGGATGTTTTCTCCTCCGCTCGCCCCTTTCACCGTCATTTTCTCTCTACCCACCCTTGCCTCCTTCTCCGCGCAGCTCTCGATTCCCCCCTCTCTTTCGCACCCTCCATGTCATATTCCGCTCCAGGAGCTCCATCATAGCTCCTCGCTGTCGATGGGAGGATGTTTTCTCCTCCGCTCGCCCCTTCCACCGTCATTTTCTCTCTACCCACCCTTGCCTCCTTCTCCGCGCAGCTCTCGATTCCCCCCTCTCTTTCTCACCCTCCATGTCATATTCCGCTCCAGGAGCTCCATCATAGCTCCTCGCTGTCGCTGGGAGGATGTTTTCTCCTCCGCTCGCCCCTTCCACCGTCATTTTCTCTCTACCCACCCTTGCCTCCTTTTCCGCGCAGCTCTCGATTCCCCCCTCTCTTTCGCACCCTCCATGTCATATTCCGCTCCAGGAGCTCCATCATAGCTCCTCGCTGTCGCTGGGAGGATGTTTTCTCCTCCGCTCGCCCCTTCCACCATCATTTTCTCTCCACCCACCCTTGCCTCCTTCTTCGCGCAGCTCTCGATTCCCCCCTCTCTTTCGCACCCTCCATGTCATATTCCGCTCCAGGAGCTCCATCATAGCTCCTCGCTGTCGCTGGGAGGATGTTTTCTCCTCCGCTCGCCCCTTCCACCGTCATTTTCTCTCTACCCACCCTTGCCTCCTTCTCCGCGCAGCTCTCGATTCCCCCCTCTCTCTCGCACCCTCCATATTACATCCAGCTCCAGGAGCTCCATCATAGCTCCTCGCTGTCGCTGGGAGGATGTTTTCTCCTCCGCTCGCCCCTTCCACCGTCATTTTCTCTCTACCCACCCTTGCCTCCATCTCCGCGCAGCTCTCGATTCCCCCCTCTCTTTCGCACCCTCCATGTCATATTCCGCTCCAGGAGTTCCATCATAGCTCCTCACTGTCGCTGGGAGGATGTTTTCTCCTCCGCTCGCCCCTTCCACCGTCATTTTCTCTCTACCCACCCTTGCCTCCTTCTCCGCGCAGCTCTCGATTCCCCCCTCTCTTTCGCACCCTCCATGTCATATTCCGCTCCAGGAGCTCCATCATAGCTCCTCGCTGTCGCTGGGAGGATGTTTTCTCCTCCGCTCGCCCCTTCCACCGTCATTTTCTCTCTACCCACCCTTGCCTCCTTCTCCGCGCAGCTCTCGATTCCCTCCTCTCTCTCGCACCCTCCATTTTACATCCAGCTCCAGGAGCTCCATCATAGCTCCTCGCTGTCGCTGGGAGGATGTTTTCTCCTCTGCTCGCCGCTTCCACCGTCATTTTCTCTCCACCCACCCTTGCCTCCTTTTCCGCGCAGCTCTCGATTCCCCCCTCTCTTTCGCACCCTCCATGTCATATTCCGCTCCAGGAGTTCCATCATAGCTCCTCACTGTCGCTGGGAGGAAGTTTTCTCCTCCGCTCGCCCCTTCCACCGTCATTTTCTCTCTACCCACCCTTGCCTCCTTTTCCGCGCAGCTCTCGATTCCCCCCTCTCTTTCGCACCCTCCATGTCATATTCCGCTCCAGGAGCTCCATCATAGCTCCTTGCTGTCGCTGGGAGGATGTTTTCTCCTCCGCTCGCCCCTTCCACCGTCATTTTCTCTCTACCCACCCTTGCCTCCTTCTCCGCGCAGCTCTCGATTCCCCCCTCTCTTTCGCACCCTCCATGTCATATTCCGCTCCAGGAGCTCCATCATAGCTCCTTGCTGTCGCTGGGAGGATGTTTTCTCCTCCGCTCGCCCCTTCCACCGTCATTTTCTCTCTACCCACCCTTGCCTCCTTCTCCGCGCAGCTCTCGATTCCCCCCTCTCTTTCGCACCCTCCATGTCATATTCCGCTCCAGGAGCTCCATCATAGCTCCTTGCTGTCGCTGGGAGGATGTTTTCTCCTCCGCTCGCCCCTTCCACCGTCATTTTCTCTCTACCCACCGTTGCCTCCTTCTCCGCGCAGCTCTCGATTCCCCCCTCTCTCTCGCACCCTCCATATTACATCCAGCTCCAGGAGCTCCATCATAGCTCCTCGCTGTCGCTGGGAGGATGTTTTCTCCTCCGCTCGCCCCTTCCACCGTCATTTTCTCTCCACCCACCCTTGCCTCCTTCTCCGCGCCGCTCTCGATTCCCCCCTCTCTTTCGCACCCACCATGTCATATCCCGCTCCAGGAGCTCCATCATAGCTCCTCGCTGTCGCTGGGAGGATGTTTTCTCCTCCGCTCGCCCCTTCCACCGTCATTTTCTCTCTACCCACCCTTGCCTCCTTCTCCGCGCAGCTCTCGATTCCCCCCTCTCTCTCGCACCCTCCATATTACATCCAGCTCCAGGAGCTCCATCATAGCTCCTCGCTGTCGCTGGGAGGATGTTTTCTCCTCCGCTCGCCCCTTCCACCGTCATTTTCTCTCTACCCACCCTTGCCTCCTTCTCCGGGCAGCTCTCGATTCCCCCCTCTCTTTCGCACCCTCCATGTCATATTCCGCTCCAGGAGCTCCATCATAGCTCCTCGCTGTCGCTGGGAGGATGTTTTCTCCTCCGCTCGCCCCTTTCACCGTCATTTTCTCTCTACCCACCCTTGCCTCCTTCTCCGCGCAGCTCTCGATTCCCCCCTCTCTTTCGCACCCTCCATGTCATATTCCGCTCCAGGAGCTCCATCATAGCTCCTCGCTGTCGCTGGGAGGATGTTTTCTCCTCCGCTCGCCCCTTCCACCATCATTTTCTCTCCACCCACCCTTGCCTCCTTCTTCGCGCAGCTCTCGATTCCCCCCTCTCTTTCGCACCCTCCATGTCATATTCCGCTCCAGGAGCTCCATCATAGCTCCTCGCTGTCGCTGGGAGGATGTTTTCTCCTCCGCTCGCCCCTTCCACCGTCATTTTCTCTCTACCCACCCTTGCCTCCTTCTCCGCGCAGCTCTCGATTCCCCCCTCTCTCTCGCACCCTCCATATTACATCCAGCTCCAGGAGCTCCATCATAGCTCCTCGCTGTCGCTGGGAGGATGTTTTCTCCTCCGCTCGCCCCTTCCACCGTCATTTTCTCTCTACCCACCCTTGCCTCCATCTCCGCGCAGCTCTCGATTCCCCCCTCTCTTTCGCACCCTCCATGTCATATTCCGCTCCAGGAGTTCCATCATAGCTCCTCACTGTCGCTGGGAGGATGTTTTCTCCTCCGCTCGCCCCTTCCACCGTCATTTTCTCTCTACCCACCCTTGCCTCCTTCTCCGCGCAGCTCTCGATTCCCCCCTCTCTTTCGCACCCTCCATGTCATATTCCGCTCCAGGAGCTCCATCATAGCTCCTCGCTGTCGCTGGGAGGATGTTTTCTCCTCCGCTCGCCCCTTCCACCGTCATTTTCTCTCTACCCACCCTTGCCTCCTTCTCCGCGCAGCTCTCGATTCCCTCCTCTCTCTCGCACCCTCCATTTTACATCCAGCTCCAGGAGCTCCATCATAGCTCCTCGCTGTCGCTGGGAGGATGTTTTCTCCTCTGCTCGCCGCTTCCACCATCATTTTCTCTCCACCCACCCTTGCCTCCTTTTCCGCGCAGCTCTCGATTCCCCCCTCTCTTTCGCACCCTCCATGTCATATTCCGCTCCAGGAGTTCCATCATAGCTCCTCACTGTCGCTGGGAGGAAGTTTTCTCCTCCGCTCGCCCCTTCCACCGTCATTTTCTCTCTACCCACCCTTGCCTCCTTTTCCGCGCAGCTCTCGATTCCCCCCTCTCTTTCGCACCCTCCATGTCATATTCCGCTCCAGGAGCTCCATCATAGCTCCTTGCTGTCGCTGGGAGGATGTTTTCTCCTCCGCTCGCCCCTTCCACCGTCATTTTCTCTCTACCCACCCTTGCCTCCTTCTCCGCGCAGCTCTCGATTCCCCCCTCTCTTTCGCACCCTCCATGTCATATTCCGCTCCAGGAGCTCCATCATAGCTCCTTGCTGTCGCTGGGAGGATGTTTTCTCCTCCGCTCGCCCCTTCCACCGTCATTTTCTCTCTACCCACCCTTGCCTCCTTCTCCGCGCAGCTCTCGATTCCCCCCTCTCTTTCGCACCCTCCATGTCATATTCCGCTCCAGGAGCTCCATCATAGCTCCTTGCTGTCGCTGGGAGGATGTTTTCTCCTCCGCTCGCCCCTTCCACCGTCATTTTCTCTCTACCCACCCTTGCCTCCTTCTCCGCGCAGCTCTCGATTCCCCCCTCTCTCTCGCACCCTCCATATTACATCCAGCTCCAGGAGCTCCATCATAGCTCCTCGCTGTCGCTGGGAGGATGTTTTCTCCTCCGCTCGCCCCTTCCACCGTCATTTTCTCTCCACCCACCCTTGCCTCCTTCTCCGCGCCGCTCTCGATTCCCCCCTCTCTTTCGCACCCACCATGTCATATCCCGCTCCAGGAGCTCCATCATAGCTCCTCGCTGTCGCTGGGAGGATGTTTTCTCCTCCGCTCGCCCCTTCCACCGTCATTTTCTCTCTACCCACCCTTGCCTCCTTCTCCGCGCAGCTCTCGATTCCCCCCTCTCTCTCGCACCCTCCATATTACATCCAGCTCCAGGAGCTCCATCATAGCTCCTCGCTGTCGCTGGGAGGATGTTTTCTCCTCCGCTCGCCCCTTCCACCGTCATTTTCTCTCTACCCACCCTTGCCTCCTTCTCCGCGCAGCTCTCGATTCCCCCCTCTCTTTCGCACCCTCCATGTCATATTCCGCTCCATGAGCTCCATCATAGCTCCTCGCTGTCGCTGGGAGGATGTTTTCTCCTCCGCTCGCCCCTTTCACCGTCATTTTCTCTCTACCCACCCTTGCCTCCTTCTCCGCGCAGCTCTCGATTCCCCCCTCTCTTTCGCACCCTCCATGTCATATTCCGCTCCAGGAGCTCCATCATAGCTCCTCGCTGTCGATGGGAGGATGTTTTCTCCTCCGCTCGCCCCTTCCACCGTCATTTTCTCTCTACCCACCCTTGCCTCCTTCTCCGCGCAGCTCTCGATTCCCCCCTCTCTTTCTCACCCTCCATGTCATATTCCGCTCCAGGAGCTCCATCATAGCTCCTCGCTGTCGCTGGGAGGATGTTTTCTCCTCCGCTCGCCCCTTCCACCGTCATTTTCTCTCTACCCACCCTTGCCTCCTTTTCCGCGCAGCTCTCGATTCCCCCCTCTCTTTCGCACCCTCCATGTCATATTCCGCTCCAGGAGCTCCATCATAGCTCCTCGCTGTCGCTGGGAGGATGTTTTCTCCTCCGCTCGCCCCTTCCACCATCATTTTCTCTCCACCCACCCTTGCCTCCTTCTTCGCGCAGCTCTCGATTCCCCCCTCTCTTTCGCACCCTCCATGTCATATTCCGCTCCAGGAGCTCCATCATAGCTCCTCGCTGTCGCTGGGAGGATGTTTTCTCCTCCGCTCGCCCCTTCCACCGTCATTTTCTCTCTACCCACCCTTGCCTCCTTCTCCGCGCAGCTCTCGATTCCCCCCTCTCTCTCGCACCCTCCATATTACATCCAGCTCCAGGAGCTCCATCATAGCTCCTCGCTGTCGCTGGGAGGATGTTTTCTCCTCCGCTCGCCCCTTCCACCGTCATTTTCTCTCTACCCACCCTTGCCTCCATCTCCGCGCAGCTCTCGATTCCCCCCTCTCTTTCGCACCCTCCATGTCATATTCCGCTCCAGGAGTTCCATCATAGCTCCTCACTGTCGCTGGGAGGATGTTTTCTCCTCCGCTCGCCCCTTCCACCGTCATTTTCTCTCTACCCACCCTTGCCTCCTTCTCCGCGCAGCTCTCGATTCCCCCCTCTCTTTCGCACCCTCCATGTCATATTCCGCTCCAGGAGCTCCATCATAGCTCCTCGCTGTCGCTGGGAGGATGTTTTCTCCTCCGCTCGCCCCTTCCACCGTCATTTTCTCTCTACCCACCCTTGCCTCCTTCTCCGCGCAGCTCTCGATTCCCTCCTCTCTCTCGCACCCTCCATTTTACATCCAGCTCCAGGAGCTCCATCATAGCTCCTCGCTGTCGCTGGGAGGATGTTTTCTCCTCTGCTCGCCGCTTCCACCGTCATTTTCTCTCCACCCACCCTTGCCTCCTTTTCCGCGCAGCTCTCGATTCCCCCCTCTCTTTCGCACCCTCCATGTCATATTCCGCTCCAGGAGTTCCATCATAGCTCCTCACTGTCGCTGGGAGGAAGTTTTCTCCTCCGCTCGCCCCTTCCACCGTCATTTTCTCTCTACCCACCCTTGCCTCCTTTTCCGCGCAGCTCTCGATTCCCCCCTCTCTTTCGCACCCTCCATGTCATATTCCGCTCCAGGAGCTCCATCATAGCTCCTTGCTGTCGCTGGGAGGATGTTTTCTCCTCCGCTCGCCCCTTCCACCGTCATTTTCTCTCTACCCACCCTTGCCTCCTTCTCCGCGCAGCTCTCGATTCCCCCCTCTCTTTCGCACCCTCCATGTCATATTCCGCTCCAGGAGCTCCATCATAGCTCCTTGCTGTCGCTGGGAGGATGTTTTCTCCTCCGCTCGCCCCTTCCACCGTCATTTTCTCTCTACCCACCCTTGCCTCCTTCTCCGCGCAGCTCTCGATTCCCCCCTCTCTCTCGCACCCTCCATATTACATCCAGCTCCAGGAGCTCCATCATAGCTCCTCGCTGTCGCTGGGAGGATGTTTTCTCCTCCGCTCGCCCCTTCCACCGTCATTTTCTCTCCACCCACCCTTGCCTCCTTCTCCGCGCCGCTCTCGATTCCCCCCTCTCTTTCGCACCCACCATGTCATATCCCGCTCCAGGAGCTCCATCATAGCTCCTCGCTGTCGCTGGGAGGATGTTTTCTCCTCCGCTCGCCCCTTCCACCGTCATTTTCTCTCTACCCACCCTTGCCTCCTTCTCCGCGCAGCTCTCGATTCCCCCCTCTCTCTCGCACCCTCCATATTACATCCAGCTCCAGGAGCTCCATCATAGCTCCTCGCTGTCGCTGGGAGGATGTTTTCTCCTCCGCTCGCCCCTTCCACCGTCATTTTCTCTCTACCCACCCTTGCCTCCTTCTCCGCGCAGCTCTCGATTCCCCCCTCTCTTTCGCACCCTCCATGTCATATTCCGCTCCAGGAGCTCCATCATAGCTCCTCGCTGTCGCTGGGAGGATGTTTTCTCCTCCGCTCGCCCCTTTCACCGTCATTTTCTCTCTACCCACCCTTGCCTCCTTCTCCGCGCAGCTCTCGATTCCCCCCTCTCTTTCGCACCCTCCATGTCATATTCCGCTCCAGGAGCTCCATCATAGCTCCTCGCTGTCGATGGGAGGATGTTTTCTCCTCCGCTCGCCCCTTCCACCATCATTTTCTCTCCACCCACCCTTGCCTCCTTCTTCGCGCAGCTCTCGATTCCCCCCTCTCTTTCGCACCCTCCATGTCATATTCCGCTCCAGGAGCTCCATCATAGCTCCTCGCTGTCGCTGGGAGGATGTTTTCTCCTCCGCTCGCCCCTTCCACCGTCATTTTCTCTCTACCCACCCTTGCCTCCTTTTCCGCGCAGCTCTCGATTCCCCCCTCTCTTTCGCACCCTCCATGTCATATTCCGCTCCAGGAGCTCCATCATAGCTCCTCGCTGTCGCTGGGAGGATGTTTTCTCCTCCGCTCGCCCCTTCCACCATCATTTTCTCTCCACCCACCCTTGCCTCCTTCTTCGCGCAGCTCTCGATTCCCCCCTCTCTTTCGCACCCTCCATGTCATATTCCGCTCCAGGAGCTCCATCATAGCTCCTCGCTGTCGCTGGGAGGATGTTTTCTCCTCCGCTCGCCCCTTCCACCGTCATTTTCTCTCTACCCACCCTTGCCTCCTTCTCCGCGCAGCTCTCGATTCCCCCCTCTCTCTCGCACCCTCCATATTACATCCAGCTCCAGGAGCTCCATCATAGCTCCTCGCTGTCGCTGGGAGGATGTTTTCTCCTCCGCTCGCCCCTTCCACCGTCATTTTCTCTCTACCCACCCTTGCCTCCATCTCCGCGCAGCTCTCGATTCCCCCCTCTCTTTCGCACCCTCCATGTCATATTCCGCTCCAGGAGTTCCATCATAGCTCCTCACTGTCGCTGGGAGGATGTTTTCTCCTCCGCTCGCCCCTTCCACCGTCATTTTCTCTCTACCCACCCTTGCCTCCTTCTCCGCGCAGCTCTCGATTCCCCCCTCTCTTTCGCACCCTCCATGTCATATTCCGCTCCAGGAGCTCCATCATAGCTCCTCGCTGTCGCTGGGAGGATGTTTTCTCCTCCGCTCGCCCCTTCCACCGTCATTTTCTCTCTACCCACCCTTGCCTCCTTCTCCGCGCAGCTCTCGATTCCCTCCTCTCTCTCGCACCCTCCATTTTACATCCAGCTCCAGGAGCTCCATCATAGCTCCTCGCTGTCGCTGGGAGGATGTTTTCTCCTCTGCTCGCCGCTTCCACCGTCATTTTCTCTCCACCCACCCTTGCCTCCTTTTCCGCGCAGCTCTCGATTCCCCCCTCTCTTTCGCACCCTCCATGTCATATTCCGCTCCAGGAGTTCCATCATAGCTCCTCACTGTCGCTGGGAGGAAGTTTTCTCCTCCGCTCGCCCCTTCCACCGTCATTTTCTCTCTACCCACCCTTGCCTCCTTTTCCGCGCAGCTCTCGATTCCCCCCTCTCTTTCGCACCCTCCATGTCATATTCCGCTCCAGGAGCTCCATCATAGCTCCTTGCTGTCGCTGGGAGGATGTTTTCTCCTCCGCTCGCCCCTTCCACCGTCATTTTCTCTCTACCCACCCTTGCCTCCTTCTCCGCGCAGCTCTCGATTCCCCCCTCTCTTTCGCACCCTCCATGTCATATTCCGCTCCAGGAGCTCCATCATAGCTCCTTGCTGTCGCTGGGAGGATGTTTTCTCCTCCGCTCGCCCCTTCCACCGTCATTTTCTCTCTACCCACCCTTGCCTCCTTCTCCGCGCAGCTCTCGATTCCCCCCTCTCTCTCGCACCCTCCATATTACATCCAGCTCCAGGAGCTCCATCATAGCTCCTCGCTGTCGCTGGGAGGATGTTTTCTCCTCCGCTCTCCCCTTCCACCGTCATTTTCTCTCTACCCACCCTTGCCTCCTTTTCCGCGCAGCTCTCGATTCCCCCCTCTCTTTCGCACCCTCCATGTCATATTCCGCTCCAGGAGTTCCATCATAGCTCCTCACTGTCGCTGGGAGGATGTTTTCTCCTCCGCTCGCCCCTTCCACCGTCATTTTCTCTCTACCCACCCTTGCCTCCTTCTCCGCGCAGCTCTCGATTCCCCCCTCTCTTTCGCACCCTCCATGTCATATTCCGCTCCAGGAGCTCCATCATAGCTCCTCGCTGTCGCTGGGAGGATGTTTTCTCCTCCGCTCGCCCCTTCCACCGTCATTTTCTCTCTACCCACCCTTGCCTCCTTTTCCGCGCAGCTCTCGATTCCCCCCTCTCTTTCGCACCCTCCATGTCATATTCCGCTCCAGGAGTTCCATCATAGCTCCTCACTGTCGCTGGGAGGAAGTTTTCTCCTCCGCTCGCCCCTTCCACCGTCATTTTCTCTCTACCCACCCTTGCCTCCTTTTCCGCGCAGCTCTCGATTCCCCCCTCTCTTTCGCACCCTCCATGTCATATTCCGCTCCAGGAGCTCCATCATAGCTCCTTGCTGTCGCTGGGAGGATGTTTTCTCCTCCGCTCGCCCCTTCCACCGTCATTTTCTCTCTACCCACCCTTGCCTCCTTTTCCGCGCAGCTCTCGATTCCCCCCTCTCTTTCGCACCCTCCATGTCATATTCCGCTCCAGGAGTTCCATCATAGCTCCTCACTGTCGCTGGGAGGATGTTTTCTCCTCCGCTCGCCACTTCCACCGTCATTTTCTCTCTACCCACCCTTGCCTCCTTCTCCGCGCAGCTCTCGATTCCCCCCTCTCTTTCGCACCCTCCATGTCATATTCCGCTCCAGGAGCTCCATCATAGCTCCTCGCTGTCGCTGGGAGGATGTTTTCTCCTCCGCTCGCCCCTTCCACCGTCATTTTCTCTCTACCCACCCTTGCCTCCTTTTCCGCGCAGCTCTCGATTCCCCCCTCTCTTTCGCACCCTCCATGTCATATTCCGCTCCAGGAGTTCCATCATAGCTTCTCACTGTCGCTGGGAGGATGTTTTCTCCTCCGCTCGCCCCTTCCACCGTCATTTTCTCTCTACCCACCCTTGCCTCCTTTTCCGCGCAGCTCTCGATTCCCCCCTCTCTTTCGCACCCTCCATGTCATATTCCGCTCCAGGAGCTCCATCATAGCTCCTTGCTGTCGCTGGGAGGATGTTTTCTCCTCCGCTCGCCCCTTCCACCGTCATTTTCTCTCTACCCACCCTTGCCTCCTTCTCCGCGCAGCTCTCGATTCCCCCCTCTCTTTCGCACCCTCCATGTCATATTCCGCTCCAGGAGCTCCATCATAGCTCCTCGCTGTCGCTGGGAGGATGTTTTCTCCTCCGCTCGCCCCTTCCACCGTCATTTTCTCTCTACCCACCCTCGCCTCCTTTTCCGCGCAGCTCTCGATTCCCCCCTCTCTTTCGCACCCTCCATGTCATATTCCGCTCCAGGAGTTCCATCATAGCTCCTCACTGTCGCTGGGAGGATGTTTTCTCCTCCGCTCGCCCCTTCCACCGTCATTTTCTCTCTACCCACCCTTGCCTCCTTTTCCGCGCAGCTCTCGATTCCCCCCTCTCTTTCGCACCCTCCATGTCATATTCCGCTCCAGGAGTTCCATCATAGCTCCTCACTGTCGCTGGGAGGAAGTTTTCTCCTCCGCTCGCCCCTTCCACCGTCATTTTCTCTCTACCCACCCTTGCCTCCTTTTCCGCGCAGCTCTCGATTCCCCCCTCTCTTTCGCACCCTCCATGTCATATTCCGCTCCAGGAGCTCCATCATAGCTCCTTGCTGTCGCTGGGAGGATGTTTTCTCCTCCGCTCGCCCCTTCCACCGTCATTTTCTCTCCACCCACCCTTGCCTCCTTCTCCGCGCCGCTCTCGATTCCCCCCTCTCTTTCGCACCCACCATGTCATATCCCGCTCCAGGAGCTCCATCATAGCTCCTCGCTGTCGCTGGGAGGATGTTTTCTCCTCCGCTCGCCCCTTCCACCGTCATTTTCTCTCTACCCACCCTTGCCTCCTTCTCCGCGCAGCTCTCGATTCCCCCCTCTCTCTCGCACCCTCCATATTACATCCAGCTCCAGGAGCTCCATCATAGCTCCTCGCTGTCGCTGGGAGGATGTTTTCTCCTCCGCTCGCCCCTTCCACCGTCATTTTCTCTCTACCCACCCTTGCCTCCTTCTCCGCGCAGCTCTCGATTCCCCCCTCTCTTTCGCACCCTCCATGTCATATTCCGCTCCAGGAGCTCCATCATAGCTCCTCGCTGTCGCTGGGAGGATGTTTTCTCCTCCGCTCGCCCCTTTCACCGTCATTTTCTCTCTACCCACCCTTGCCTCCTTCTCCGCGCAGCTCTCGATTCCCCCCTCTCTTTCGCACCCTCCATGTCATATTCCGCTCCAGGAGCTCCATCATAGCTCCTCGCTGTCGATGGGAGGATGTTTTCTCCTCCGCTCGCCCCTTCCACCGTCATTTTCTCTCTACCCACCCTTGCCTCCTTCTCCGCGCAGCTCTCGATTCCCCCCTCTCTTTCTCACCCTCCATGTCATATTCCTCTCCAGGAGCTCCATCATAGCTCCTCGCTGTCGCTGGGAGGATGTTTTCTCCTCCGCTCGCCCCTTCCACCGTCATTTTCTCTCTACCCACCCTTGCCTCCTTTTCCGCGCAGCTCTCGATTCCCCCCTCTCTTTCGCACCCTCCATGTCATATTCCGCTCCAGGAGCTCCATCATAGCTCCTCGCTGTCGCTGGGAGGATGTTTTCTCCTCCGCTCGCCCCTTCCACCATCATTTTCTCTCCACCCACCCTTGCCTCCTTCTTCGCGCAGCTCTCGATTCCCCCCTCTCTTTCGCACCCTCCATGTCATATTCCGCTCCAGGAGCTCCATCATAGCTCCTCGCTGTCGCTGGGAGGATGTTTTCTCCTCTGCTCGCCCCTTCCACCGTCATTTTCTCTCTACCCACCCTTGCCTCCTTCTCTGCGCAGCTCTCGATTCCCCCCTCTCTCTCGCACCCTCCATATTACATCCAGCTCCAGGAGCTCCATCATAGCTCCTCGCTGTCGCTGGGAGGATGTTTTCTCCTCCGCTCGCCCCTTCCACCGTCATTTTCTCTCTACCCACCCTTGCCTCCATCTCCGCGCAGCTCTCGATTCCCCCCTCTCTTTCGCACCCTCCATGTCATATTCCGCTCCAGGAGTTCCATCATAGCTCCTCACTGTCGCTGGGAGGATGTTTTCTCCTCCGCTCGCCCCTTCCACCGTCATTTTCTCTCTACCCACCCTTGCCTCCTTCTCCGCGCAGCTCTCGATTCCCCCCTCTCTTTCGCACCCTCCATGTCATATTCCGCTCCAGGAGCTCCATCATAGCTCCTCGCTGTCGCTGGGAGGATGTTTTCTCCTCCGCTCGCCCCTTCCACCGTCATTTTCTCTCTACCCACCCTTGCCTCCTTCTCCGCGCAGCTCTCGATTCCCTCCTCTCTCTCGCACCCTCCATTTTACATCCCGCTCCAGGAGCTCCATCATAGCTCCTCGCTGTCGCTGGGAGGATGTTTTCTCCTCCGCTCGCCCCTTCCACCGTCATTTTCTCTCTACCCACCCTTGCCTCCTTCTCCGCGCAGCTCTCGATTCCTCCCTCTCTCTCGCACCCTCCATATTACATCCAGCTCCAGGAGCTCCATCATAGCTCCTCGCTGTCGCTGGGAGGATGTTTTCTCCTCCGCTCGCCCCTTCCACCGTCATTTTCTCTCTACCCACCCTTGCCTCCTTCTCCGCGCAGCTCTCGATTCCCCCCTCTCTTTCGCACCCTCCATGTCATATTCCGCTCCAGGAGCTCCATCATAGCTCCTCGCTGTCGCTGGGAGGATGTTTTCTCCTCCGCTCGCCCCTTCCACCGTCATTTTCTCTCTACCCACCCTTGCCTCCTTCTCCGCGCAGCTCTCGATTCCCCCCTCTCTCTCGCACCCTCCATATTACATCCAGCTCCAGGAGCTCCATCATAGCTCCTCGCTGTCGCTGGGAGGATGTTTTCTCCTCCGCTCTCCCCTTCCACCGTCATTTTCTCTCTACCCACCCTTGCCTCCTTTTCCGCGCAGCTCTCGATTCCCCCCTCTCTTTCGCACCCTCCATGTCATATTCCGCTCCAGGAGTTCCATCATAGCTCCTCACTGTCGCTGGGAGGATGTTTTCTCCTCCGCTCGCCCCTTCCACCGTCATTTTCTCTCTACCCACCCTTGCCTCCTTCTCCGCGCAGCTCTCGATTCCCCCCTCTCTTTCGCACCCTCCATGTCATATTCCGCTCCAGGAGCTCCATCATAGCTCCTCGCTGTCGCTGGGAGGATGTTTTCTCCTCCGCTCGCCCCTTCCACCGTCATTTTCTCTCTACCCACCCTTGCCTCCTTTTCCGCGCAGCTCTCGATTCCCCCCTCTCTTTCGCACCCTCCATGTCATATTCCGCTCCAGGAGTTCCATCATAGCTCCTCACTGTCGCTGGGAGGAAGTTTTCTCCTCCGCTCGCCCCTTCCACCGTCATTTTCTCTCTACCCACCCTTGCCTCCTTTTCCGCGCAGCTCTCGATTCCCCCCTCTCTTTCGCACCCTCCATGTCATATTCCGCTCCAGGAGCTCCATCATAGCTCCTTGCTGTCGCTGGGAGGATGTTTTCTCCTCCGCTCGCCCCTTCCACCGTCATTTTCTCTCTACCCACCCTTGCCTCCTTTTCCGCGCAGCTCTCGATTCCCCCCTCTCTTTCGCACCCTCCATGTCATATTCCGCTCCAGGAGTTCCATCATAGCTCCTCACTGTCGCTGGGAGGATGTTTTCTCCTCCGCTCGCCACTTCCACCGTCATTTTCTCTCTACCCACCCTTGCCTCCTTCTCCGCGCAGCTCTCGATTCCCCCCTCTCTTTCGCACCCTCCATGTCATATTCCGCTCCAGGAGCTCCATCATAGCTCCTCGCTGTCGCTGGGAGGATGTTTTCTCCTCCGCTCGCCCCTTCCACCGTCATTTTCTCTCTACCCACCCTTGCCTCCTTTTCCGCGCAGCTCTCGATTCCCCCCTCTCTTTCGCACCCTCCATGTCATATTCCGCTCCAGGAGTTCCATCATAGCTTCTCACTGTCGCTGGGAGGATGTTTTCTCCTCCGCTCGCCCCTTCCACCGTCATTTTCTCTCTACCCACCCTTGCCTCCTTTTCCGCGCAGCTCTCGATTCCCCCCTCTCTTTCGCACCCTCCATGTCATATTCCGCTCCAGGAGTTCCATCATAGCTCCTCACTGTCACTGGGAGGAAGTTTTCTCCTCCGCTCGCCCCTTCCACCGTCATTTTCTCTCTACCCACCCTTGCATCCTTTTCCGCGCAGCTCTCGATTCCCCCCTCTCTTTCGCACCCTCCATGTCATATTCCGCTCCAGGAGTTCCATCATAGCTCCTCACTGTCGCTGGGAGGATGTTTTCTCCTCCGCTCGCCCCTTCCACCGTCATTTTCTCTCTACCCACCCTTGCCTCCTTCTCCGCACAGCTCTCGATTCCCCCCTCTCTTTCGCACCCTCCATGTCATATTCCACTCCAGGAGCTCCATCATAGCTCCTCGCTGTCGCTGGGAGGATGTTTTCTCCTCCGCTCGCCCCTTCCACCGTCATTTTCTCTCTACCCACCCTTGCCTCCTTTTCCGCGCAGCTCTCGATTTCCCCCTCTCTTTCGCACCCTTCATGTCATATTCCGCTCCAGGAGCTCCATCATAGCTCCTCGCTGTCGCTGGGAGGATGTTTTCTCCTCCGCTCGCCCCTTCCACCGTCATTTTCTCTCTACCCACCCTTGCCTCCTTCTCCGCGCAGCTCTCGATTCCCCCCTCTCTTTCGCACCCTCCATGTCATATTCCGCTCCAGGAGCTCCATCATAGCTCCTCGCTGTCGCTGGGAGGATGTTTTCTCCTCCGCTCGCCCCTTCCACCGTCATTTTCTCTCTACCCACCCTTGCCTCCTTCTCCGCGCAGCTCTCGATTCCCCCCTCTCTCTCGCACCCTCCATATTACATCCAGCTCCAGGAGCTCCATCATAGCTCCTCGCTGTCGATGGGAGGATGTTTTCTCCTCTGCTCGCCCCTTCCACCGTCATTTTCTCTCTACCCACCCTTGCCTCCTTCTCCGCGCAGCTCTCGATTCCCCCCTCTCTTTCGCACCCTCCATGTCATATTCCGCTCCAGGAGTTCCATCATAGCTCCTCACTGTCGCTGGGAGGATGTTTTCTCCTCTGCTCGCCGCTTCCACCGTCATTTTCTCTCTACCCACCCTTGCCTCCTTCTCCGCGCAGCTCTCGATTCCCCCCTCTCTTTCGCACCCACCATGTCATATCCCGCTCCAGGAGCTCCATCATAGCTCCTCGCTGTCGCTGGGAGGATGTTTTCTCCTCCGCTCGCCCCTTCCACCGTCATTTTCTCTCTACCCACCCTTGCCTCCTTCTCCGCGCAGCTCTCGATTCCCCCCTCTCTCTCGCACCCTCCATATTACATCCAGCTCCAGGAGCTCCATCATAGCTCCTCGCTGTCGCTGGGAGGATGTTTTCTCCTCCGCTCGCCCCTTCCACCGTCATTTTCTCTCTACCCACCCTTTCCTCCTTCTCCGCGCAGCTCTCGATTCCCCCCTCTCTTTCGCACCCTCCATGTCATATTCCGCTCCAGGAGCTCCATCATAGCTCCTCGCTGTCGCTGGGAGGATGTTTTCTCCTCCGCTCGCCCCTTCCACCGTCATTTTCTCTCTACCCACCCTTGCCTCCTTCTCCGTGCAGCTCTCGATTCCCCCCTCTCTCTCGCACCCTCCATATTACATCCAGCTCCAGGAGCTCCATCATAGCTCCTCGCTGTCGCTGGGAGGATGTTTTCTCCTCCGCTCGCCCCTTCCACCGTCATTTTCTCTCTACCCACCCTTTCCTCCTTCTCCGCGCAGCTCTCGATTCCCCCCTCTCTTTCGCACCCTCCATGTCATATTCCGCTCCAGGAGCTCCATCATAGCTCCTCGCTGTCGCTGGGAGGATGTTTTCTCCTCCGCTCGCCCCTTCCACCGTCATTTTCTCTCTACCCACCCTTGCCTCCTTCTCCGCGCAGCTCTCGATTCCCCCCTCTCTCTCGCACCCTCCATATTACATCCAGCTCCAGGAGCTCCATCATAGCTCCTCGCTGTCGCTGGGAGGATGTTTTCTCCTCCGCTCGCCCCTTCCACCGTCATTTTCTCTCTACCCACCCTTGCCTCCTTTTCCGCGCAGCTCTCGATTCCCCCCTCTCTTTCGCACCCTCCATGTCATATTCCGCTCCAGGAGTTCCATCATAGCTCCTCACTGTCGCTGGGAGGATGTTTTCTCCTCCGCTCGCCCCTTCCACCGTCATTTTCTCTCTACCCACCCTTGCCTCCTTCTCCGCGCAGCTCTCGATTCCCCCCTCTCTTTCGCACCCTCCATGTCATATTCCGCTCCAGGAGCTCCATCATAGCTCCTCGCTGTCGCTGGGAGGATGTTTTCTCCTTCGCTCGCCCCTTCCACCGTCATTTTCTCTCTACCCACCCTTGCCTCCTTTTCCGCGCAGCTCTCGATTCCCCCCTCTCTTTCGCACCCTCCATGTCATATTCCGCTCCAGGAGTTCCATCATAGCTCCTCACTGTCGCTGGGAGGATGTTTTCTCCTCCGCTCGCCCCTTCCACCGTCATTTTCTCTCTACCCACCCTTGCCTCCTTTTCCGCGCAGCTCTCGATTCCCCCCTCTCTTTCGCACCCTCCATGTCATATTCCGCTCCAGGAGTTCCATCATAGCTCCTCACTGTCGCTGGGAGGAAGTTTTCTCCTCCGCTCGCCCCTTCCACCGTCATTTTCTCTCTACCCACCCTTGCCTCCTTTTCCGCGCAGCTCTCGATTCCCCCCTCTCTTTCGCACCCTCCATGTCATATTCCGCTCCAGGAGCTCCATCATAGCTCCTTGCTGTCGCTGGGAGGATGTTTTCTCCTCCGCTCGCCCCTTCCACCGTCATTTTCTCTCTACCCACCCTTGCCTCCTTCTCCGCGCAGCTCTCGATTCCCCCCTCTCTTTCGCACCCTCCATGTCATATTCCGCTCCAGGAGTTCCATCATAGCTCCTCACTGTCGCTGGGAGGATGTTTTCTCCTCCGCTCGCCCCTTCCACCGTCATTTTCTCTCTACCCACCCTTGCCTCCTTCTCCGCGCAGCTCTCGATTCCCCCCTCTCTTTCGCACCCTCCATGTCATATTCCGCTCCAGGAGCTCCATCATAGCTCCTCGCTGTCGCTGGGAGGATGTTTTCTCCTCCGCTCGCCCCTTCCACCGTCATTTTCTCTCTACCCACCCTTGCCTCCTTTTCCGCGCAGCTCTCGATTCCCCCCTCTCTTTCGCACCCTCCATGTCATATTCCGCTCCAGGAGTTCCATCATAGCTCCTCACTGTCGCTGGGAGGAAGTTTTCTCCTCCGCTCGCCCCTTCCACCGTCATTTTCTCTCTACCCACCCTTGCCTCCTTTTCCGCGCAGCTCTCGATTCCCCCCTCTCTTTCGCACCCTCCATGTCATATTCCGCTCCATTAGCTCCATCATAGCTCCTTGCTGTCGCTGGGAGGATGTTTTCTCCTCCGCTCGCCCCTTCCACCGTCATTTTCTCTCTACCCACCCTTGCCTCCTTTTCCGCGCAGCTCTCGATTCCTCCCTCTCTTTCGCACCCTCCATGTCATATTCCGCTCCAGGAGTTCCATCATAGCTCCTCACTGTCGCTGGGAGGATGTTTTCTCCTCCGCTCGCCACTTCCACCGTCATTTTCTCTCTACCCACCCTTGCCTCCTTCTCCGCGCAGCTCTCGATTCCCCCCTCTCTTTCGCACCCTCCATGTCATATTCCGCTCCAGGAGCTCCATCATAGCTCCTCGCTGTCGCTGGGAGGATGTTTTCTCCTCCGCTCGCCCCTTCCACCGTCATTTTCTCTCTACCCACCCTTGCCTCCTTTTCCGCGCAGCTCTCGATTCCCCCCTCTCTTTCGCACCCTCCATGTCATATTCCGCTCCAGGAGTTCCATCATAGCTTCTCACTGTCGCTGGGAGGATGTTTTCTCCTCCGCTCGCCCCTTCCACCGTCATTTTCTCTCTACCCACCCTTGCCTCCTTTTCCGCGCAGCTCTCGATTCCCCCCTCTCTTTCGCACCCTCCATGTCATATTCCGCTCCAGGAGTTCCATCATAGCTCCTCACTGTCACTGGGAGGAAGTTTTCTCCTCCGCTCGCCCCTTCCACCGTCATTTTCTCTCTACCCACCCTTGCATCCTTTTCCGCGCAGCTCTCGATTCCCCCCTCTCTTTCGCACCCTCCATGTCATATTCCGCTCCAGGAGTTCCATCATAGCTCCTCACTGTCGCTGGGAGGATGTTTTCTCCTCCGCTCGCCCCTTCCACCGTCATTTTCTCTCTACCCACCCTTGCCTCCTTCTCCGCACAGCTCTCGATTCCCCCCTCTCTTTCGCACCCTCCATGTCATATTCCACTCCAGGAGCTCCATCATAGCTCCTCGCTGTCGCTGGGAGGATGTTTTCTCCTCCGCTCGCCCCTTCCACCGTCATTTTCTCTCTACCCACCCTTGCCTCCTTTTCCGCGCAGCTCTCGATTTCCCCCTCTCTTTCGCCCCCTCCATGTCATATTCCGCTCCAGGAGCTCCATCATAGCTCCTCGCTGTCGCTGGGAGGATGTTTTCTCCTCCGCTCGCCCCTTCCACCGTCATTTTCTCTCTACCCACCCTTGCCTCCTTCTCCGCGCAGCTCTCGATTCCCCCCTCTCTTTCGCACCCTCCATGTCATATTCCGCTCCAGGAGCTCCATCATAGCTCCTCGCTGTCGCTGGGAGGATGTTTTCTCCTCCGCTCGCCCCTTCCACCGTCATTTTCTCTCTACCCACCCTTGCCTCCTTCTCCGCGCAGCTCTCGATTCCCCCCTCTCTCTCGCACCCTCCATATTACATCCAGCTCCAGGAGCTCCATCATAGCTCCTCGCTGTCGATGGGAGGATGTTTTCTCCTCTGCTCGCCCCTTCCACCGTCATTTTCTCTCTACCCACCCTTGCCTCCTTCTCCGCGCAGCTCTCGATTCCCCCCTCTCTTTCGCACCCTCCATGTCATATTCCGCTCCAGGAGTTCCATCATAGCTCCTCACTGTCGCTGGGAGGATGTTTTCTCCTCTGCTCGCCGCTTCCACCGTCATTTTCTCTCTACCCACCCTTGCCTCCTTCTCCGCGCAGCTCTCGATTCCCCCCTCTCTTTCGCACCCACCATGTCATATCCCGCTCCAGGAGCTCCATCATAGCTCCTCGCTGTCGCTGGGAGGATGTTTTCTCCTCCGCTCGCCCCTTCCACCGTCATTTTCTCTCTACCCACCCTTGCCTCCTTCTCCGCGCAGCTCTCGATTCCCCCCTCTCTCTCGCACCCTCCATATTACATCCAGCTCCAGGAGCTCCATCATAGCTCCTCGCTGTCGCTGGGAGGATGTTTTCTCCTCCGCTCGCCCCTTCCACCGTCATTTTCTCTCTACCCACCCTTTCCTCCTTCTCCGCGCAGCTCTCGATTCCCCCCTCTCTTTCGCACCCTCCATGTCATATTCCGCTCCAGGAGCTCCATCATAGCTCCTCGCTGTCGCTGGGAGGATGTTTTCTCCTCCGCTCGCCCCTTCCACCGTCATTTTCTCTCTACCCACCCTTGCCTCCTTCTCCGCGCAGCTCTCGATTCCCCCCTCTCTCTCGCACCCTCCATATTACATCCAGCTCCAGGAGCTCCATCATAGCTCCTCGCTGTCGCTGGGAGGATGTTTTCTCCTCCGCTCGCCCCTTCCACCGTCATTTTCTCTCTACCCACCCTTTCCTCCTTCTCCGCGCAGCTCTCGATTCCCCCCTCTCTTTCGCACCCTCCATGTCATATTCCGCTCCAGGAGCTCCATCATAGCTCCTTGCTGTCGCTGGGAGGATGTTTTCTCCTCCGCTCGCCCCTTCCACCGTCATTTTCTCTCTACCCACCCTTGCCTCCTTCTCCGCGCAGCTCTCGATTCCCCCCTCTCTCTCTCGCACCCTCCATATTACATCCAGCTCCAGGAGCTCCATCATAGCTCCTCGCTGTCGCTGGGAGGATGTTTTCTCCTCCGCTCGCCCCTTCCACCGTCATTTTCTCTCTACCCACCCTTGCCTCCTTTTCCGCGCAGCTCTCGATTCCCCCCTCTCTTTCGCACCCTCCATGTCATATTCCGCTCCAGGAGTTCCATCATAGCTCCTCACTGTCGCTGGGAGGATGTTTTCTCCTCCGCTCGCCCCTTCCACCGTCATTTTCTCTCTACCCACCCTTGCCTCCTTCTCCGCGCAGCTCTCGATTCCCCCCTCTCTCTCGCACCCTCCATGTCATATTCCGCTCCAGGAGTTCCATCATAGCTCCTCACTGTCGCTGGGAGGATGTTTTCTCCTCCGCTCGCCCCTTCCACCGTCATTTTCTCTCTACCCACCCTTGCCTCCTTTTCCGCGCAGCTCTCGATTCCCCCCTCTCTTTCGCACCCTCCATGTCATATTCCGCTCCAGGAGTTCCATCATAGCTCCTCACTGTCGCTGGGAGGAAGTTTTCTCCTCCGCTCGCCCCTTCCACCGTCATTTTCTCTCTACCCACCCTTGCCTCCTTTTCCGCGCAGCTCTCGATTCCCCCCTCTCTTTCGCACCCTCCATGTCATATTCCGCTCCAGGAGCTCCATCATAGCTCCTTGCTGTCGCTGGGAGGATGTTTTCTCCTCCGCTCGCCCCTTCCACCGTCATTTTCTCTCTACCCACCCTTGCCTCCTTCTCCGCGCAGCTCTCGATTCCCCCCTCTCTTTCGCACCCTCCATGTCATATTCCACTCCAGGAGCTCCATCATAGCTCCTTGCTGTCGCTGGGAGGATGTTTTCTCCTCCGCTCGCCCCTTCCACCGTCATTTTCTCTCTACCCACCCTTGCCTCCTTCTCCGCGCAGCTCTCGATTCCCCCCTCTCTTTCGCACCCTCCATGTCATATTCCGCTCCAGGAGCTCCATCATAGCTCCTTGCTGTCGCTGGGAGGATGTTTTCTCCTCCGCTCGCCCCTTCCACCGTCATTTTCTCTCTACCCACCCTTGCCTCCTTCTCCGCGCAGCTCTCGATTCCCCCCTCTCTCTCGCACCCTCCATATTACATCCAGCTCCAGGAGCTCCATCATAGCTCCTCGCTGTCGCTGGGAGGATGTTTTCTCCTCCGCTCGCCCCTTCCACCATCATTTTCTCTCCACCCACCCTTGCCTCCTTCTCCGCGCCGCTCTTGATTCCCCCCTCTCTCTCGCACCCACCATGTCATATCCCGCTCCAGGAGCTCCATCATAGCTCCTCGCTGTCGCTGGGAGGATGTTTTCTCCTCCGCTCGCCCCTTCCACCGTCATTTTCTCTCTACCCACCCTTGCCTCCTTCTCCGCGCAGCTCTCGATTCCCCCCTCTCTCTCGCACCCTCCATATTACATCCAGCTCCAGGAGCTCCATCATAGCTCCTCGCTGTCGCTGGGAGGATGTTTTCTCCTCCGCTCGCCCCTTCCACCATCATTTTCTCTCTACCCACCCTTGCCTCCTTCTCCGCGCAGCTCTCGATTCCCCCCTCTCTTTCGCACCCTCCATGTCATATTCCGCTCCAGGACCTCCATCATAGCTCCTCGCTGTCGCTGGGAGGATGTTTTCTCCTCCGCTCGCCCCTTCCACCGTCATTTTCTCTCTACCCACCCTTGCCTCCTTCTCCGCGCAGCTCTTGATTCCCCCCTCTCTCTTGCACCCTCCATATTACATCCAGCTCCAGGAGCTCCATCATAGCTCCTCGCTGTCGCTGGGAGGATGTTTTCTCCTCCGCTCGCCCCTTCCACCGTCATTTTCTCTCTACCCACCCTTGCCTCCTTTTCCGCGCAGCTCTCGATTCCCCCCTCTCTTTCGCACCCTCCATGTCATATTCCGCTCCAGGAGTTCCATCATAGCTCCTCGCTGTCGCTGGGAGGATGTTTTCTCCTCTGCTCGCCCCTTCCACCGTCATTTTCTCTCTACCCACCCTTGCCTCCTTCTCCGCGCAGCTCTCGATTCCCCCCTCTCTTTCGCACCCTCCATGTCATATTCCGCTCCAGGAGCTCCATCATAGCTCCTCGCTGTCGATGGGAGGATATTTTCTCCTCCGCTCGCCCCTTCCACCGTCATTTTCTCTCTACCCACCCTTGCCTCCTTTTCCGCGCAGCTCTCAATTCCCCCCTCTCTTTCGCACCCTCCATGTCATATTCCACTCCAGGAGTTCCATCATAGCTCCTCACTGTCGCTGGGAGGATGTTTTCTCCTCCGCTCGCCCCTTCCACCGTCATTTTCTCTCTACCCACCCTTGCCTCCTTCTCCGCGCAGCTCTCGATTCCCCCCTCTCTTTCGAACCCTCCATGTCATATTCCGCTCCAGGAGCTCCATCATAGCTCCTCGCTGTCGCTGGGAGGATGTTTTCTCCTCCGCTCGCCCCTTCCACCGTCATTTTCTCTCTACCCACCCTTGCCTCCTTCTCCGCGCAGCTCTCGATTCCCCCCTCTCTTTCGCACCCTCCATGTCATATTCCGCTCCAGGAGCTCCATCATAGCTCCTCGCTGTCGCTGGGAGGATGTTTTCTCCTCCGCTCGCCCCTTCCACCGTCATTTTCTCTCTACCCACCCTTTCCTACTTTTCCGCGCAGCTCTCGATTCCCCCCTCTCTTTCGCACCCTCCATGTCATATTCCGCTCCAGGAGCTCCATCATAGCTCCTCGCTGTCGCTGGGAGGATGTTTTCTCCTCCGCTCGCCCCTTCCACCGTCATTTTCTCTCTACCCACCCTTGCCTCCTTTTCCGCGCAGCTCTCGATTCCCCCCTCTCTTTCGCACCCTCCATGTCATATTCCGCTCCAGGAGTTCCATCATAGCTCCTCACTGTCGCTGGGAGGATGTTTTCTCCTCCGCTCGCCCCTTCCACCGTCATTTTCTCTCTACCCACCCTTGCCTCCTTTTCCGCGCAGCTCTCGATTCCCCCCTCTCTTTCGCACCCTCCATGTCATATTCCGCTCCAGGAGTTCCATCATAGCTCCTCACTGTCGCTGGGAGGAAGTTTTCTCCTCCGCTCGCCCCTTCCACCGTCATTTTCTCTCTACCCACCCTTGCCTCCTTTTCCGCGCAGCTCTCGATTCCCCCCTCTCTTTCGCACCCTCCATGTCATATTCCGCTCCAGGAGCTCCATGATAGCTCCTTGCTGTCGCTGGGAGGATGTTTTCTCCTCCGCTCGCCCCTTCCACTGTCATTTTCTCTCTACCCACCCTTGCCTCCTTCTCCGCGCAGCTCTCGATTCCCCCCTCTCTTTCGCACCCTTCATGTCATATTCCACTCCAGGAGCTCCATCATAGCTCCTTGCTGTCGCTGGGAGGATGTTTTCTCCTCCGCTCGCCCCTTCCACCATCATTTTCTCTCTACCCACCCTTGCCTCCTTCTCCGCGCAGCTCTCGATTCCCCCCTCTCTCTCGCACCCACCATGTCATATCCCGCTCCAGGAGATCCATCATAGCTCCTCGCTGTCGCTGGGAGGATGTTTTCTCCTCCGCTCGCCCCTTCCACCGTCATTTTCTCTCTACCCACCCTTGCCTCCTTCTCCGCGCAGCTCTCGATTCCCCCCTCTCTCTCGCACCCTCCATATTACATCCAGCTCCAGGAGCTCCATCATAGCTCCTCGCTGTCGCTGGGAGGATGTTTTCTCCTCCGCTCGCCCCTTCCACCGTCATTTTCTCTCTACCCACCCTTTCCTCCTTCTCCGCGCAGCTCTCGATTCCCCCCTCTCTTTCGCACCCTCCATGTCATATTCCGCTCCAGGAGCTCCATCATAGCTCCTCGCTGTCGCTGGGAGGATGTTTTCTCCTCCGCTCGCCCCTTCCACCGTCATTTTCTCTCTACCCACCCTTGCCTCCTTCTCCGCGCAGCTCTCGATTCCCCCCTCTCTCTCGCACCCTCCATATTACATCCAGCTCCAGGAGCTCCATCATAGCTCCTCGCTGTCGCTGGGAGGATGTTTTCTCCTCCGCTCGCCCCTTCCACCGTCATTTTCTCTCTACCCACCCTTGCCTCCTTCTCCGCGCAGCTCTCGATTCCCCCCTCTCTCTCGCACCCTCCATATAACATCCAGCTCCAGGAGCTCCATCATAGCTCCTCGCTGTCGCTGGGAGGATGTTTTCTCCTCCGCTCGCCCCTTCCACCGTCATTTTCTCTCTACCCACCCTTGCCTCCTTTTCCGCGCAGCTCTCGATTCCCAACCTCTCTTTCGCACCCTCCATGTCATATTCCGCTCCAGGAGTTCCATCATAGCTCCTCACTGTCGCTGGGAGGATGTTTTCTCCTCCGCTCGCCCCTTCCACCGTCATTTTCTCTCTACCCACCCTTGCCTCCTTCTCCGCGCAGCTCTCGATTCCCCCCTCTCTTTCGCACCCTCCATGTCATATTCCGCTCCAGGAGCTCCATCATAGCTCCTCGCTGTCGCTGGGAGGATGTTTTCTCCTTCGCTCGCCCCTTCCACCGTCATTTTCTCTCTACCCACCCTTGCCTCCTTTTCCGCGCAGCTCTCGATTCCCCCCTCTCTTTCGCACCCTCCATGTCATATTCCGCTCCAGGAGTTCCATCATAGCTCCTCACTGTCGCTGGGAGGATGTTTTCTCCTCCGCTCGCCCCTTCCACCGTCATTTTCTCTCTACCCACCCTTGCCTCCTTTTCCGCGCAGCTCTCGATTCCCCCCTCTCTTTCGCACCCTCCATGTCATATTCTGCTCCAGGAGTTCCATCATAGCTCCTCACTGTCGCTGGGAGGAAGTTTTCTCCTCCGCTCGCCCCTTCCACCGTCATTTTCTCTCTACCCACCCTTGCCTCCTTTTCCGCGCAGCTCTCGATTCCCCCCTCTCTTTCGCACCCTCCATGTCATATTCCGCTCCAGGAGCTCCATCATAGCTCCTTGCTGTCGCTGGGAGGATGTTTTCTCCTCCGCTCGCCCCTTCCACCGTCATTTTCTCTCTACCCACCCTTGCCTCCTTCTCCGCGCAGCTCTCGATTCCCCCCTCTCTTTCGCACCCTCCATGTCATATTCCACTCCAGGAGCTCCATCATAGCTCCTTGCTGTCGCTGGGAGGATGTTTTCTCCTCCGCTCGCCCCTTCCACCGTCATTTTCTCTCTACCCACCCTTGCCTCCTTCTCCGCGCAGCTCTCGATTCCCCCCTCTCTTTCGCACCCTCCATGTCATATTCCGCTCCAGGAGCTCCATCATAGCTCCTTGCTGTCGCTGGGAGGATGTTTTCTCCTCCGCTCGCCCCTTCCACCGTCATTTTCTCTCTACCCACCCTTGCCTCCTTCTCCGCGCAGCTCTCGATTCCCCCCTCTCTCTCGCACCCTCCATATTACATCCAGCTCCAGGAGCTCCATCATAGCTCCTCGCTGTCGCTGGGAGGATGTTTTCTCCTCCGCTCGCCCCTTCCACCATCATTTTCTCTCCACCCACCCTTGCCTCCTTCTCCGCGCCGCTCTTGATTCCCCCCTCTCTCTCGCACCCACCATGTCATATCCCGCTCCAGGAGCTCCATCATAGCTCCTCGCTGTCGCTGGGAGGATGTTTTCTCCTCCGATCGCCCCTTCCACCGTCATTTTCTCTCTACCCACCCTTGCCTCCTTCTCCGCGCAGCTCTCGATTCCCCCCTCTCTCTCGCACCCTCCATATTACATCCAGCTCCAGGAGCTCCATCATAGCTCCTCGCTGTCGCTGGGAGGATGTTTTCTCCTCCGCTCGCCCCTTCCACCATCATTTTCTCTCTACCCACCCTTGCCTCCTTCTCCGCGCAGCTCTCGATTCCCCCCTCTCTTTCGCACCCTCCATGTCATATTCCGCTCCAGGACCTCCATCATAGCTCCTCGCTGTCGCTGGGAGGATGTTTTCTCCTCCGCTCGCCCCTTCCACCGTCATTTTCTCTCTACCCACCCTTGCCTCCTTCTCCGCGCAGCTCTCGATTCCCCCCTCTCTCTCGCACCCTCCATATTACATCCAGCTCCAGGAGCTCCATCATAGCTCCTCGCTGTCGCTGGGAGGATGTTTTCTCCTCCGCTCGCCCCTTCCACCATCATTTTCTCTCTACCCACCCTTGCCTCCTTCTCCGCGCAGCTCTCGATTCCCCCCTCTCTTTCGCACCCTCCATGTCATATTCCGCTCCAGGACCTCCATCATAGCTCCTCGCTGTCGCTGGGAGGATGTTTTCTCCTCCGCTCGCCCCTTCCACCGTCATTTTCTCTCTACCCACCCTTGCCTCCTTCTCCGCGCAGCTCTTGATTCCCCCCTCTCTCTTGCACCCTCCATATTACATCCAGCTCCAGGAGCTCCATCATAGCTCCTCGCTGTCGCTGGGAGGATGTTTTCTCCTCCGCTCGCCCCTTCCACCGTCATTTTCTCTCTACCCACCCTTGCCTCCTTTTCCGCGCAGCTCTCGATTCCCCCCTCTCTTTCGCACCCTCCATGTCATATTCCGCTCCAGGAGTTCCATCATAGCTCCTCGCTGTCGCTGGGAGGATGTTTTCTCCTCTGCTCGCCCCTTCCACCGTCATTTTCTCTCTACCCACCCTTGCCTCCTTCTCCGCGCAGCTCTCGATTCCCCCCTCTCTTTCGCACCCTCCATGTCATATTCCGCTCCAGGAGCTCCATCATAGCTCCTCACTGTCGATGGGAGGATATTTTCTCCTCCGCTCGCCCCTTCCACCGTCATTTTCTCTCTACCCACCCTTGCCTCCTTTTCCGCGCAGCTCTCAATTCCCCCCTCTCTTTCGCACCCTCCATGTCATATTCCACTCCAGGAGTTCCATCATAGCTCCTCACTGTCGCTGGGAGGATGTTTTCTCCTCCGCTCGCCCCTTCCACCGTCATTTTCTCTCTACCCACCCTTGCCTCCTTCTCCGCGCAGCTCTCGATTCCCCCCTCTCTTTCGAACCCTCCATGTCATATTCCGCTCCAGGAGCTCCATCATAGCTCCTCGCTGTCGCTGGGAGGATGTTTTCTCCTCCGCTCGCCCCTTCCACCGTCATTTTCTCTCTACCCACCCTTGCCTCCTTCTCCGCGCAGCTCTCGATTCCCCCCTCTCTCTCGCACCCACCATGTCATATCCCGCTCCAGGAGCTCCATCATAGCTCCTCGCTGTCGCTGGGAGGATGTTTTCTCCTCCGCTCGCCCCTTCCACCGTCATTTTCTCTCTACCCACCCTTGCCTCCTTCTCCGCGCAGCTCTCGATTCCCCCCTCTCTCTCGCACCCTCCATATTACATCCAGCTCCAGGAGCTCCATCATAGCTCCTCGCTGTCGCTGGGAGGATGTTTTCTCCTCCGCTCGCCCCTTCCACCGTCATTTTCTCTCTACCCACCCTTGCCTCCTTCTCCGCGCAGCTCTCGATTCCCCCCTCTCTTTCGCACCCTCCATGTCATATTCCGCTCCAGGAGCTCCATCATAGCTCCTCGCTGTCGCTGGGAGGATGTTTTCTCCTCCGCTCGCCCCTTCCACCGTCATTTTCTCTCTACCCACCCTTGCCTCCTTCTCCGCGCAGCTCTTGATTCCCCCCTCTCTCTTGCACCCTCCATATTACATCCAGCTCCAGGAGCTCCATCATAGCTCCTCGCTGTCGCTGGGAGGATGTTTTCTCCTCCGCTCGCCCCTTCCACCGTCATTTTCTCTCTACCCACCCTTGCCTCCTTTTCCGCGCAGCTCTCGATTCCCCCCTCTCTTTCGCACCCTCCATGTCATATTCCGCTCCAGGAGTTCCATCATAGCTCCTCGCTGTCGCTGGGAGGATGTTTTCTCCTCTGCTCGCCCCTTCCACCGTCATTTTCTCTCTACCCACCCTTGCCTCCTTCTCCGCGCAGCTCTCGATTCCCCCCTCTCTTTCGCACCCTCCATGTCATATTCCGCTCCAGGAGCTCCATCATAGCTCCTCGCTGTCGATGGGAGGATGTTTTCTCCTCCGCTCGCCCCTTCCACCGTCATTTTCTCTCTACCCACCCTTGCCTCCTTTTTTCCGCGCAGCTCTCAATTCCCCCCTCTCTTTCGCACCCTCCATGTCATATTCCACTCCAGGAGTTCCATCATAGCTCCTCACTGTCGCTGGGAGGATGTTTTCTCCTCCGCTCGCCCCTTCCACCGTCATTTTCTCTCTACCCACCCTTGCCTCCTTCTCCGCGCAGCTCTCGATTCCCCCCTCTCTTTCGAACCCTCCATGTCATATTCCGCTCCAGGAGCTCCATCATAGCTCCTCGCTGTCGCTGGGAGGATGTTTTCTCCTCCGCTCGCCCCTTCCACCGTCATTTTCTCTCTACCCACCCTTGCCTCCTTTTCCGCGCAGCTCTCGATTCCCCCCTCTCTTTCGCACCCTCCATGTCATATCCCGCTCCAGGAGCTCCATCATAGCTCCTCGCTGTCGCTGGGAGGATGTTTTCTCCTCTGCTCGCCCCTTCCACCGTCATTTTCTCTCTACCCACCCTTGCCTCCTTTTCCGCGCAGCTCTCGATTCCCCCCTCTCTTTCGCACCCTCCATGTCATATTCCGCTCCAGGAGTTCCATCATAGCTCCTCACTGTCGCTGGGAGGATGTTTTCTCCTCCGCTCGCCCCTTTCACCGTCATTTTCTCTCTACCCACCCTTGCCTCCTTCTCCGCGCAGCTCTTGATTCCCCCCTCTCTTTTGCACCCTCCATGGCATATTCCGCTTCAGGAGCTCCATCATAGCTCCTCGCTGTCGCTGGGAGGATGTTTTCTCCTCCGCTCGCCCCTTCCACCGTCATTTTCTCTCTACCCACCCTTGCCTCCTTCTCCGCGCAGCTCTCGATTCCCCCCTCTCTCTCGCACCCTCCATATTACATCCAGCTCCAGGAGCTCCATCATAGCTCCTCGCTGTCGCTGGGAGGATGTTTTCTCCTCCGCTCGCCCCTTCCACCGTCATTTTCTCTCTACCCACCCTTGCCTCCTTCTCTGCACAGCTCTCGATTCCCCCCTCTCTTTCGCACCCTCCATGTCATATTCCGCTCCAGGAGCTCCATCATAGCTCCTCGCTGTCGCTGGGAGGATGTTTTCTCCTCCGCTCGCCCCTTCCACCGTCATTTTCTCTCTACCCACCCTTTCCTACTTTTCCGCGCAGCTCTCGATTCCCCCCTCTCTTTCGCACCCTCCATGTCATATTCCGCTCCAGGAGCTCCATCATAGCTCCTCGCTGTCGCTGGGAGGATGTTTTCTCCTCCGCTCGCCCCTTCCACCGTCATTTTCTCTCTACCCACCCTTGCCTCCTTCTCCGCGCAGCTCTCGATTCCCCCTCTCTTTCGCAACCTCCATGTCATATTCCGCTCCAGGAGCTCCATCATAGCTCCTTGCTGTCGCTGGGAGGATGTTTTCTCCTCCGCTCGCCCCTTCCACCGTCATTTTCTCTCTACCCACCCTTGCCTCCTTCTCCGCGCAGCTCTCGATTCCCCCCTCTCTCTCGCACCCTCCATATTACATCCAGCTCCAGGAGCTCCATCATAGCTCCTCGCTGTCGCTGGGAGGATGTTTTCTCCTCCGCTCGCCCCTTCCACCGTCATTTTCTCTCCACCCACCCTTGCCTCCTTCTCCGCGCCGCTCTCGATTCCCCCCTCTCTCTCGCACCCACCATGTCATATCCCGCTCCAGGAGCTCCATCATAGCTCCTCGCTGTCGCTGGGAGGATGTTTTCTCCTCCGCACGCCCCTTCCACCGTCATTTTCTCTCTACCCACCCTTGCCTCCTTCTCCGCGCAGCTCTCGATTCCCCCCTCTCTCTCGCACCCTCCATATTACATCCAGCTCCAGGAGCTCCATCATAGCTCCTCGCTGTCGCTGGGAGGATGTTTTCTCCTCCGCTCGCCCCTTCCACCGTCATTTTCTCTCTACCCACCCTTGCCTCCTTCTCCGCGCAGCTCTCGATTCCCCCCTCTCTTTCGCACCCTCCATGTCATATTCCGCTCCAGGAGCTCCATCATAGCTCCTCGCTGTCGCTGGGAGGATGTTTTCTCCTCCGCTCGCCCCTTCCACCGTCATTTTCTCTCTACCCACCCTTGCTTCCTTCTCCGCGCAGCTCTTGATTCCCCCCTCTCTCTTGCACCCTCCATATTACATCCAGCTCCAGGAGCTCCATCATAGCTCCTCGCTGTCGCTGGGAGGATGTTTTCTCCTCCGCTCGCCCCTTCCACCGTCATTTTCTCTCTACCCACCCTTGCCTCCTTTTCCGCGCAGCTCTCGATTCCCCCCTCTCTTTCGAACCCTCCATGTCATATTCCGCTCCAGGAGCTCCATCATAGCTCCTCGCTGTCGCTGGGAGGATGTTTTCTCCTCCGCTCGCCCCTTCCACCGTCATTTTCTCTCTACCCACCCTTGCCTCCTTCTCCGCGCAGCTCTCGATTCCCCCCTCTCTTTCGCACCCTCCATGTCATATCCCGCTCCAGGAGCTCCATCATAGCTCCTCGCTGTCGCTGGGAGGATGTTTTCTCCTCCGCTCGCCCCTTCCACCGTCATTTTCTCTCTACCCACCCTTTCCTCCTTTTCCGCGCAGCTCTCGATTCCCCCCTCTTTTTCGCACCCTCCATGTCACATTCCGCTCCAGGAGCTCCATCATAGCTCCTCGCTGTCGCTGGGAGGATGTTTTCTCCTCCGCTCGCCCCTTCCACCGTCATTTTCTCTCTACCCACCCTTGCCTCCTTCTCCGCGCAGCTCTCGATTCCCTCCACTCTCTCGCACCCTCCATATTACATCCAGCTCCAGGAGCTCCATCATAGCTCCTCGCTGTCGCTGGGAGGATGTTTTCTCCTCCGCTCGCCCCTCTCACCGTCATTTTCTCTCTACCCACCCTTGCCTCCTTCTCTGCGCAGCTCTCGATTCCCCCCTCTCTTTCGCACCCTCCATGTCATATTCCGCTCCAGGAGCTCCATCATAGCTCCTCGCTGTCGCTGGGAGGATGTTTTCTCCTCCTCTCGCCCCTTCCACCGTCATTTTCTCTCTACCCACCCTTGCCTCCTTCTCCGCGCAGCTCTCGATTCCCCCCTCTCTCTCGCACCCTCCATATTACATCCAGCTCCAGGAGCTCCATCATAGCTCCTCGCTGTCGCTGGGAGGATGTTTTCTCCTCCGCTCGCCCCTTCCACCGTCATTTTCTCTCTACCCACCCTTGCCTCCTTCTCCGCGCAGCTCTCGATTCCCTCCTCTCTCTCGCACCCTCCATATTACATCCAGCTCCAGGAGCTCCATCATAGCTCCTCGCTGTCGCTGGGAGGATGTTTTCTCCTCCGCTCGCCCCTTCCACCGTCATTTTCTCTCTACCCACCCTTGCCTCCTTTTCCGCGCAGCTCTCGATTCCCCCCTCTCTTTCGCACCCTCCATGTCATATTCCGCTCCAGGAGTTCCATCATAGCTCCTCACTGTCGCTGGGAGGATGTTTTCTCCTCCGCTCGCCCCTTCCACCGTCATTTTCTCTCTACCCACCCTTGCCTCCTTCTCCGCGCAGCTCTCGATTCCCCCCTCTCTTTCGCACCCTCCATGTCATATTCCGCTCCAGGAGCTCCATCATAGCTCCTCGCTGTCGCTGGGAGGATGTTTTCTCCTCCGCTCGCCCCTTCCACCGTCATTTTCTCTCTACCCACCCTTGCCTCCTTTTCCGCGCAGCTCTCGATTCCCCCCTCTCTTTCGCACCCTCCATGTCATATCCCGCTCCAGGAGCTCCATCATAGCTCCTCGCTGTCGCTGGGAGGATGTTTTCTCCTCCGCTCGCCCCTTCCACCGTCATTTTCTCTCTACCCACCCTTTCCTCCTTTTCCGCGCAGCTCTCGATTCCCCCCTCTTTTTCGCACCCTCCATGTCACATTCCGCTCCAGGAGCTCCATCATAGCTCCTCGCTGTCGCTGGGAGGATGTTTTCTCCTCCGCTCGCCCCTTCCACCGTCATTTTCTCTCTACCCACCCTTGCCTCCTTCTCCGCGCAGCTCTCGATTCCCTCCACTCTCTCGCACCCTCCATATTACATCCAGCTCCAGGAGCTCCATCATAGCTCCTCGCTGTCGCTGGGAGGATGTTTTCTCCTCCGCTCACCCCTCTCACCGTCATTTTCTCTCTACCCACCCTTGCCTCCTTCTCTGCGCAGCTCTCGATTCCCCCCTCTCTTTCGCACCCTCCATGTCATATTCCGCTCCAGGAGCTCCATCATAGCTCCTCGCTGTCGCTGGGAGGATGTTTTCTCCTCCGCTCGCCCCTTCCACCGTCATTTTCTCTCTACCCACCCTTGCCTCCTTCTCCGCGCAGCTCTCGATTCCCTCCTCTCTCTCGCACCCTCCATATTACATCCAGCTCCAGGAGCTCCATCATAGATCCTCGCTGTCGCTGGGAGGATGTTTTCTCCTCCGCTCGCTCCTTCCACCGTCATTTTCTCTCTACCCACCCTTGCCTCCTTCTCCGCGCAGCTCTCGATTCCCCCCTCTCTCTCGCACCCTCCATATTACATCCAGCTCCAGGAGCTCCATCATAGCTCCTCGCTGTCGCTGGGAGGATGTTTTCTCCTCCGCTCGCCCCTTCCACCGTCATTTTCTCTCTACCCACCCTTGCCTCCTTTTCCGCGCAGCTCTCGATTCCCCCCTCTCTTTCGCACCCTCCATGTCATATTCCGCTCCAGGAGTTCCATCATAGCTCCTCACTGTCGCTGGGAGGATGTTTTCTCCTCCGCTCGCCCCTTCCACCGTCATTTTCTCTCTACCCACCCTTGCCTCCTTCTCCGCGCAGCTCTCGATTCCCCCCTCTCTTTCGCACCCTCCATGACATATTCCGCTCCAGGAGCTCCACCATAGCTCCTCGCTGTCGCTGGGAGGATGTTTTCTCCTCCGCTCGCCCCTTCCACCGTCATTTTCTCTCTACCCACCCTTGCCTCCTTTTCCGCGCAGCTCTCGATTCCCCCCTCTCTTTCGCACCCTCCATGTCATATTCCGCTCCAGGAGTTCCATCATAGCTCCTCACTGTCGCTGGGAGGATGTTTTCTCCTCCGCTCGCCCCTTCCACCGTCATTTTCTCTCTACCCACCCTTGCCTCCTTCTCCGCGCAGCTCTCGATTCCCCCCTCTCTTTCGCACCCTCCATGTCATATTCCGCTCCAGGAGCTCCACCATAGCTCCTCGCTGTCGCTGGGAGGATGTTTTCTCCTCCGCTCGCCCCTTCCACCGTCATTTTCTCTCTACCCACCCTTGCCTCCTTCTCCGCGCAGCTCTCGATTCCCCCCTCTCTTTCGCACCCTCCATGTCATATTCCGCTCCAGGAGTTCCATCATAGCTCCTCACTGTCGCTGGGAGGATGTTTTCTCCTCCGCTCGCCCCTTCCACCGTCATTTTCTCTCTACCCACCCTTGCCTCCTTCTCCGCGCAGCTCTCGATTCCCCCTTCTCTTTCGCACCCTCCATGTCATATTCCGCTCCAGGAGCTCCATCATAGCTCCTCACTGTCGCTGGGAGGATGTTTTCTCCTCCGCTCGCCCCTTCCACCGTCATTTTCTCTCTACCCACCCTTGCCTCCTTTTCCGCGCAGCTCTCGATTCCCCCCTCTCTTTCGCACCCTCCATGTCATATTCCGCTCCAGGAGTTCCATCATAGCTCCTCACTGTCGCTGGGAGGATGTTTTCTCCTCCGCTCGCCCCTTCCACCGTCATTTTCTCTCTACCAACCCTTGCCTCCTTCTCCGCGCAGCTCTCGATTCCCCCCTCTCTTTCGCACCCTCCATGTCATATTCCGCTCCAGCAGCTCCATCATAGCTCCTCGCTGTCGCTGGGAGGATGTTTTCTCCTCCGCTCGCCCCTTCCACCGTCATTTTCTTTCTACCCACCCTTGCCTCCTTCTCCGCGCAGCTCTCGATTCCCTCCTCTCTCTCGCACCCTCCATATTACATCCAGCTCCAGGAGCTCCATCATAGCTCCTCGCTGTCGCTGGGAGGATGTTTTCTCCTCCGCTCGCCCCTTCCACCGTCATTTTCTCTCTACCCACCCTTGCCTCCTTCTCCGCGCAGCTCTCGATTCCCCCCTCTCTTTCACACCCTCCATGTCATATTCCGCTCCAGGAGCTCCATCATAGCTCCTCGCTGTCGCTGGGAGGATGTTTTCTCCTCCGCTCGCCCCTTCCACCGTCATTTTCTCTCTACCCACCCTTGCCTCCTTCTCCGCGCAGCTCTCGATTCCCTCCTCTCTCTCGCACCCTCCATATTACATCCAGCTCCAGGAGCTCCATCATAGCTCCTCGCTGTCGCTGGGAGGATGTTTTCTCCTCCGCTCGCCCCTTCCACCGTCATTTTCTCTCTACCCACTCTTGCCTCCTTCTCCGCGCAGCTCTTGATTCCCCCCTCTCTTTCGCACCCTCCATGTCATATTCCGCTCCAGGAGCTCCATCATAGCTCCTCACTGTCGCTGGGAGGATGTTTTCTCCTCCGCTCGCCCCTTCCACCGTCATTTTCTCTCTACCCACCCTTGCCTCCTTCTCCGCGCAGCTCTCGATTCCCTCCTCTCTCTCGCACCCTCCATATTACATCCAGCTCCAGGAGCTCCATCATAGCTCCTCGCTGTCGCTGGGAGGATGTTTTCTCCTCTGCCCGCCGATTCCACCGTCATTTTCTCTCCACCCACCCTTGCCTCCTTCTCCGCGCCGCTCTCGATTCCCCCCTCTCTTTCGCACCTTCCATGTCATATCCCGCTCCAGGAGCTCCATCATAGCTCCTCACTGTCGCTGGGAGGATGTTTTCTCCTCTGCTCGCCCCTTCCACCGTCATTTTCTCTCTACCCACCCTTGCCTCCTTCTCGGCGCAGCTCTCGATTCCCCCCTCTCTTTCGCACCCTCCATGTCATATTCCGCTCCAGGAGCTCCATCATAGCTCCTTGCTGTCGCTGGGAGGATGTTTTCTCCTCCGCTCGCCCCTTCCACCGTCATTTTCTCTCTACCCACCCTTGCCTCCTTTTCCGCGCAGCTCTCGATTCCCCCCTCTCTTTCGCACCCTCCATGTCTAATTCCGCTCCATGAGCTCCATCATAGCTCCTTGCTGTCGCTGGGAGGATGTTTTCTCCTCCGCTCGCCCCTTCCACCGTCATTTTCTCTCTACCCACCCTTGCCTCCTTTTCCGCGCAGCTCTCGATTCCCCCCTCTCTTTCGCACCCTCCATGTCATATTCCGCTCCAGGAGTTCCATCATAGCTCCTCACTGTCGCTGGGAGGATGTTTTCTCCTCCGCTCGCCCCTTCCACCGTCATTTTCTCTCTACCCACCCTTGCCTCCTTTTCCGTGCAGCTCTCGATTCCCCCCTCTCTTTCGCACCCTCCATGTCATATTCCGCTCCAGGAGCTCCATCATAGCTCCTCGCTGTCGCTGGGAGGATGTTTTCTCCTCCGCTCGCCCCTTCCACCGTCATTTTCTCTCTACCCACCCTTGCCTCCTTTTCCGCGCAGCTCTCGATTCCCCCCTCTCTTTCGCACCCTCAATGTCATATTCCGCTCCAGGAGTTCCATCATAGCTCCTCACTGTCGCTGGGAGGATGTTTTCTCCTCCGCTCGCCCCTTCCACCGTCATTTTCTCTCTACCCACCCTTGCCTCCTTTTCCGCGCAGCTCTCGATTCCCCCCTCTCTTTCGCACCCTCCATGTCATATTCCGCTCCAGGAGTTCCATCATAACTCCTCACTGTCGCTGGGAGGAAGTTTTCTCCTCCGCTCGCCCCTTCCACCGTCATTTTCTCTCTACCCACCCTTGCCTCCTTTTCCGCGCAGCTCTCGATTCCCCCCTCTCTTTCGCACCCTCCATGTCATATTCCGCTCCAGGAGCTCCATCATAGCTCCTTGCTGTCGCTGGGAGGATGTTTTCTCCTCCGCTCGCCCCTTCCACCGTCATTTTCTCTCTACCCACCCTTGCCTCCTTTTCCGCGCAGCTCTAGATTCCCCCCTCTCTTTCGCACCCTCCATGTCATATTCCGCTCCAGGAGTTCCATCATAGCTCCTCACTGTCGCTGGGAGGATGTTTTCTCCTCCGCTCGCCCCTTCCACCATCATTTTCTCTCTACCCACCCTTGCCTCCTTTTCCGCGCAGCTCTCGATTCCCTCCTCTCTTTCGCACCCTCCATGTCATATTCCGCTCCAGGAGTTCCATCATAGCTCCTCACTGTCGCTGGGAGGAAGTTTTCTCCTCCGCTCGCCCCTTCCACCGTCATTTTCTCTCTACCCACCCTTGCCTCCTTTTCCGCGCAGCTCTCGATTCCCCCCTCTCTTTCGCACCCTCCATGTCATATTCCGCTCCAGGAGCTCCATCATAGCTCCTTGCTGTCGCTGGGAGGATGTTTTCTCCTCCGCTCGCCCCTTCCACCGTCATTTTCTCTCTACCCACCCTTGCCTCCTTTTCCGCGCAGCTCTAGATTCCCCCCTCTCTTTCGCACCCTCCATGTCATATTCCGCTCCAGGAGCTCCATCATAGCTAATCGCTGTCGCTGGGAGGATGTTTTCTCCTCCGCTCGCCCCTTCCACCGTCATTTTCTCTCTACCCACCCTTGCCTCCTTTTCCGCGCAGCTCTCGATTCCCCCCTCTCTTTCGCACCCTCCATGTCATATTCCGCTCCAGGAGTTCCATCATAGCTCCTCACTGTCGCTGGGAGGATGTTTTCTCCTCCGCTCGCCCCTTCCACCGTCATTTTCTCTCTACCCACCCTTGCCTCCTTTTCCGCGCAGCTCTCGATTCCCCCCTCTCTTTCGCACCCTCCATGTCATATTCCGCTCCAGGAGTTCCATCATAGCTCCTCACTGTCGCTGGGAGGATGTTTTCTCCTCCGCTCGCCCCTTCCACCGTCATTTTCTCTCTACCCACCCTTGCCTCCTTCTCCGCGCAGCTCTCGATTCCCCCCTCTCTTTCGCACCCTCCATGTCATATTCCGCTCCAGGAGCTCCATCATAGCTCCTCGCTGTCGCTGGGAGGATGTTTTCTCCTCCGCTCGCCCCTTCCACCGTCATTTTCTCTCTACCCACCCTTGCCTCCTTTTCCGCGCAGCTCTCGATTCCCCCCTCTCTTTCGCACCCTCCATGTCATATTCCGCTCCAGGAGTTCCATCATAGCTCCTCACTGTCGCTGGGAGGATGTTTTCTCCTCCGCTCGCCTCTTCCACCGTCATTTTCTCTCTACCCACCCTTGCCTCCTTTTCCGCGCAGCTCTCGATTCCCCCCTCTCTTTCGCACCCTCCATGTCATATTCCGCTCCAGGAGCTCCATCATAGCTCCTTGCTGTCGCTGGGAGGATGTTTTCTCCTCCGCTCGCCCCTTCCACCGTCATTTTCTCTCTACCCACCCTTGCCTCCTTTTCCGCGCAGCTCTCGATTCCCCCCTCTCTTTCGAACCCTCCATGTCATATTCCGCTCCAGGAGTTCCATCATAGCTCCTCACTGTCGCTGGGAGGATGTTTTCTCCTCCGCTCGCCCCTTCCACCGTCATTTTCTCTCTACCCACCCTTGCCTCCTTTTCCGCGCAGCTCTCGATTCCCCCCTCTCTTTCGCACCCTCCATGTCATATTCCGCTCCAGGAGTTCCATCATAGCTCCTCACTGTCGCTGGGAGGATGTTTTCTCCTCCGCTCGCCCCTTCCACCGTCATATTCTCTCTACCCACCCTTGCCTCCTTCTCCGCGCAGCTCTCGATTCCCCCCTCTCTTTCGCACCCTCCATGTCATATTCCGCTCCAGGAGTTCCATCATAGCTCCTCACTGTCGCTGGGAGGATGTTTTCTCCTCCGCTCGCCCCTTCCACCGTCATTTTCTCTCTACCCACCCTTGCCTCCTTTTCCGCGCAGCTCTCGATTCCCCCCTCTCTTTCGCACCCTCCATGTCATATTCCGCTCCAGGAGCTCCATCATAGCTCCTCGCTGTCGCTGGGAGGATGTTTTCTCCTCCGCTCGCCCCTTCCACCGTCATTTTCTCTCTACCCACCCTTGCCTCCTTTTCCGCGCAGCTCTCGATTCCCCCCTCTCTTTCGCACCCTCAATGTCATATTCCGCTCCAGGAGTTCCATCATAGCTCCTCACTGTCGCTGGGAGGATGTTTTCTCCTCCGCTCGCCCCTTCCACCGTCATTTTCTCTCTACCCACCCTTGCCTCCTTTTCCGCGCAGCTCTCGATTCCCCCCTCTCTTTCGCACCCTCCATGTCATATTCCGCTCCAGGAGTTCCATCATAGCTCCTCACTGTCGCTGGGAGGAAGTTTTCTTCTCCGCTCGCCCCTTCCACCGTCATTTTCTCTCTACCCACCCTTGCCTCCTTTTCCGCGCAGCTCTCGATTCCCCCCTCTCTTTCGCACCCTCCATGTCATATTCCGCTCCAGGAGCTCCATCATAGCTCCTTGCTGTCGCTGGGAGGATGTTTTCTCCTCCGCTCGCCCCTTCCACCGTCATTTTCTCTCTACCCACCCTTGCCTCCTTTTCCGCGCAGCTCTCGATTCCCCCCTCTCTTTCGCACCCTCCATGTCATAATCCGCTCCAGGAGTTCCATCATAGCTCCTCACTGTCGCTGGGAGGATGTTTTCTCCTCCGCTCGCCCCTTCCACCATCATTTTCTCTCTACCCACCCTTGCCTCCTTTTCCGCGCAGCTCTCGATTCCCCCCTCTCTTTCGCACCCTCCATGTCATATTCCGCTCCAGGAGTTCCATCATAGCTCCTCACTGTCGCTGGGAGGAAGTTTTCTCCTCCGCTCGCCCCTTCCACCGTCATTTTCTCTCTACCCACCCTTGCCTCCTTTTCCGCGCAGCTCTCGATTCCCCCCTCTCTTTCGCACCCTCCATGTCATATTCCGCTCCAGGAGCTCCATCATAGCTCCTTGCTGTCGCTGGGAGGATGTTTTCTCCTCCGCTCGCCCCTTCCACCGTCATTTTCTCTCTTCCCACCCTTGCCTCCTTTTCCGCGCAGCTCTCGATTCCCCCCTCTCTTTCGCACCCTCCATGTCATATTCCGCTCCAGGAGTTCCATCATAGCTCCTCACTGTCGCTGGGAGGATGTTTTCTCCTCCGCTCGCCCCTTCCACCGTCATTTTCTCTCTACCCACCCTTGCCTCCTTCTCCGCGCAGCTCTCGATTCCCCCCTCTCTTTCGCACCCTCCATGTCATATTCCGCTCCAGGAGCTCCATCATAGCTAATCGCTGTCTCTGGGAGGATGTTTTCTCCTCCGCTCGCCCCTTCCACCGTCATTTTCTCTCTACCCACCCATGCCTCCTTTTCCGCGCAGCTCTCGATTCCCCCCTCTCTTTCGCACCCTCCATGTCATATTCCGCTCCAGGAGTTCCATCATAGCTCCTCACTGTCGCTGGGAGGATGTTTTCTCCTCCGCTCGCCCCTTCCACCGTCATTTTCTCTCTACCCACCCTTGCCTCCTTTTCCGCGCAGCTCTCGATTCCCCCCTCTCTTTCGCACCCTCCATGTCATATTCCGCTCCAGGAGCTCCATCATAGCTCCTTGCTGTCGCTGGGAGGATGTTTTCTCCTCCGCTCGCCCCTTCCACCGTCATTTTCTCTCTACCCACCCTTGCCTCCTTTTCCGCGCAGCTCTCGATTCCCCCCTCTCTTTCGCACCCTCCATGTCATATTCCGCTCCAGGAGTTCCATCATAGCTCCTCACTGTCGCTGGGAGGATGTTTTCTCCTCCGCTCGCCCCTTCCACCGTCATTTTCTCTCTACCCACCCTTGCCTCCTTTTCCGCGCAGCTCTCGATTCCCCCCTCTCTTTCGCACCCTCCATGTCATATTCCGCTCCAGGAGTTCCATCATAGCTCCTCACTGTCGCTGGGAGGATGTTTTCTCCTCCGCTCGCCCCTTCCACCGTCATTTTCTCTCTACCCACCCTTGCCTCCTTTTCCGCACAGCTCTCGATTCCCCCCTCTCTTTCGCACCCTCCATGTCATATTCCGCTCCAGGAGTTCCATCATAGCTCCTCACTGTCGCTGGGAGGATGTTTTCTCCTCCGCTCGCCCCTTCCACCGTCATTTTCTCTCTACCCACCCTTGCCTCCTTTTCCGCGCAGCTCTCGATTCCCCCCTCTCTTTCGCACCCTCCATGTCATATTCCGCTCCAGGAGCTCCATCATAGCTCCTTGCTGTCGCTGGGAGGATGTTTTCTCCTCCGCTCGCCCCTTCCACCGTCATTTTCTCTCTACCCACCCTTGCCTCCTTTTCCGCGCAGCTCTCGATTCCCCCCTCTCTTTCGCACCCTCCATGTCATATTCCGCTCCAGGAGTTCCATCATACCTCCTCACTGTCGCTGGGAGGATGTTTTCTCCTCCGCTCGCCCCTTCCACCGTCATTTTCTCTCTACCCATCCTTGCCTCCTTTTCCGCGCAGCTCTCGATTCCCCCCTCTCTTTCGCACCCTCCATGTCATATTCCGCTCCAGGAGTTCCATCATAGCTCCTCACTGTCGCTGGGAGGATGTTTTCTCCTCCGCTCGCCCCTTCCACCGTCATTTTCTCTCTACCCACCCTTGCCTCCTTTTCCGCGCAGCTCTCGATTCCCCCCTCTCTTTCGCACCCTCCATGTCATATTCCGCTCCAGGAGTTCCATCATAGCTCCTCACTGTCGCTGGGAGGAAGTTTTCTCCTCCGCTCGCCCCTTCCACCTTCATTTTCTCTCTACCCACCCTTGCCTCCTTTTCCGCGCAGCTCTCGATTCCCCCCTCTCTTTCGCACCCTCCATGTCATATTCCGCTCCAGGAGCTCCATCATAGCTCCTTGCTGTCGCTGGGAGGATGTTTTCTCCTCCGCTCGCCCCTTCCACCGTCATTTTCTCTCTACCCACCCTTGCCTCCTTTTCCGCGCAGCTCTCGATTCCCCCCTCTCTTTCGCACCCTCCATGTCATATTCCGCTCCAGGAGCTCCATCATAGCTCCTCGCTGTCGCTGGGAGGATGTTTTCTCCTCCGCTCGCCCCTTCCACCGTCATTTTCTCTCTACCCACCCTTGCCTACTTTTCCGCGCAGCTCTCGATTCCCCCCTCTCTTTCGCACCCTCAATGTCATATTCCGCTCCAGGAGTTCCATCATAGCTCCTCACTGTCGCTGGGAGGATGTTTTCTCCTCCGCTCGCCCCTTCCACCGTCATTTTCTCTCTACCCACCCTTGCCTCCTTTTCCGCGCAGCTCTCGATTCCCCCCTCTCTTTCGCACCCTCCATGTCATATTCCGCTCCAGGAGTTCCATCATAGCTCCTCACTGTCGCTGGGAGGAAGTTTTCTCCTCCGCTCGCCCCTTCCACCGTCATTTTCTCTCTACCCACCCTTGCCTCCTTTTCCGCGCAGCTCTTGATTCCCCCCTCTCTTTCGCACCCTCCATGACATATTCCGCTCCAGGAGCTCCATCATAGCTCCTTGCTGTCGCTGGGAGGATGTTTTCTCCTCCGCTCGCCCCTTCCACCGTCATTTTCTCTCTACCCACCCTTGCCTCCTTTTCCGCGCAGCTCTCGATTCCCCCCTCTCTTTCGCACCCTCCATGTCATATTCCGCTCCAGGAGTTCCATCATAGCTCCTCACTGTCGCTGGGAGGATGTTTTCTCCTCCGCTCGCCCCTTCCACCATCATTTTCTCTCTACCCACCCTTGCCTCCTTTTCCGCGCAGCTCTCGATTCCCTCCTCTCTTTCGCACCCTCCATGTCATATTCCGCTCCAGGAGTTCCATCATAGCTCCTCACTGTCGCTGGGAGGAAGTTTTCTCCTCCGCTCGCCCCTTCCACCGTCATTTTCTCTCTACCCACCCTTGCCTCCTTTTCCGCGCAGCTCTCGATTCCCCCCTCTCTTTCGCACCCTCCATGTCATATTCCGCTCCAGGAGCTCCATCATAGCTCCTTGCTGTCGCTGGGAGGATGTTTTCTCCTCCGCTCGCCCCTTCCACCGTCATTTTCTCTCTACCCACCCTTGCCTCCTTTTCCGCGCAGCTCTCGATTCCCCCCTCTCTTTCGCACCCTCCATGTCATATTCCGCTCCAGGAGTTCCATCATAGCTCCTCACTGTCGCTGGGAGGATGTTTTCTCCTCCGCTCGCCCCTTCCACCGTCATTTTCTCTCTACCCACCCTTGCCTCCTTCTCCGCGCAGCTCTCGATTCCCCCCTCTCTTTCGCACCCTCCATGTCATATTCCGCTCCAGGAGCTCCATCATAGCTAATCGCTGTCGCTGGGAGGATGTTTTCTCCTCCGCTCGCCCCTTCCACCGTCATTTTCTCTCTACCCACCCTTGCCTCCTTTTCCGCGCAGCTCTCGATTCCCCCCTCTCTTTCGCACCCTCCATGTCATATTCCGCTCCAGGAGTTCCATCATAGCTCCTCACTGTCGCTGGGAGGATGTTTTCTCCTCCGCTCGCCCCTTCCACCGTCATTTTCTCTCTACCCACCCTTGCCTCCTTTTCCGCGCAGCTCTCGATTCCCCCCTCTCTTTCGCACCCTCCATGTCATATTCCACTCCAGGAGCTCCATCATAGCTCCTTGCTGTCGCTGGGAGGATGTTTTCTCCTCTGCTCGCCCCTTCCACCGTCATTTTCTCTCTACCCACCCTTGCCTCCTTTTCCGCGCAGCTCTCGATTCCCCCCTCTCTTTCGCACCCTCCATGTCATATTCCGCTCCAGGAGTTCCATCATAGCTCCTCACTGTCGCTGGGAGGATGTTTTCTCCTCCGCTCGCCCCTTCCACCGTCATTTTCTCTCTACCCACCCTTGCCTCCTTTTCCGCGCAGCTCTCGATTCCCCCCTCTCTTTCGCACCCTCCATGTCATATTCCGCTCCAGGAGCTCCATCATAGCTCCTCGCTGTCGCTGGGAGGATGTTTTCTCCTCCGCTCGCCCCTTCCACCGTCATTTTCTCTCTACCCACCCTTGCCTACTTTTCCGCGCAGCTCTCGATTCCCCCCTCTCTTTCGCACCCTCAATGTCATATTCCGCTCCAGGAGTTCCATCATAGCTCCTCACTGTCGCTGGGAGGATGTTTTCTCCTCCGCTCGCCCCTTCCACCGTCATTTTCTCTCTACCCACCCTTGCCTCCTTTTCCGCGCAGCTCTCGATTCCCCCCTCTCTTTCGCACCCTCCATGTCATATTCCGCTCCAGGAGTTCCATCATAGCTCCTCACTGTCGCTGGGAGGAAGTTTTCTCCTCCGCTCGCCCCTTCCACCGTCATTTTCTCTCTACCCACCCTTGCCTCCTTTTCCGCGCAGCTCTCGATTCCCCCCTCTCTTTCGCACCCTCCATGTCATATTCCGCTCCAGGAGCTCCATCATAGCTCCTTGCTGTCGCTGGGAGGATGTTTTCTCCTCCGCTCGCCCCTTCCACCGTCATTTTCTCTCTACCCACCCTTGCCTCCTTTTCCGCGCAGCTCTCGATTCCCCCCTCTCTTTCGCACCCTCCATGTCATATTCCGCTCCAGGAGTTCCATCATAGCTCCTCACTGTCGCTGGGAGGATGTTTTCTCCTCCGCTCGCCCCTTCCACCATCATTTTCTCTCTACCCACCCTTGCCTCCTTTTCCGCGCAGCTCTCGATTCCCCCCTCTCTTTCGCACCCTCCATGTCATATTCCGCTCCAGGAGTTCCATCATAGCTCCTCACTGTCGCTGGGAGGATGTTTTCTCCTCCGCTCGCCCCTTCCACCGTCATTTTCTCTCTACCCACCCTTGCCTCCTTTTCCGCGCAGCTCTCGATTCCCCCCTCTCTTTCGCACCCTCCATGTCATATTCCACTCCAGGAGCTCCATCATAGCTCCTTGCTGTCGCTGGGAGGATGTTTTCTCCTCCGCTCGCCCCTTCCACCGTCATTTTCTCTCTACCCACCCTTGCCTCCTTTTCCGCGCAGCTCTCGATTCCCCCCTCTCTTTCGCACCCTCCATGTCATATTCCGCTCCAGGAGTTCCATCATAGCTCCTCACTGTCGCTGGGAGGATGTTTTCTCCTCCGCTCGCCCCTTCCACCGTCATTTTCTCTCTACCCACCCTTGCCTCCTTTTCCGCGCAGCTCTCGATTCCCCCCTCTCTTTCGCACCCTCCATGTCATATTTCGCTCCAGGAGTTCCATCATAGCTCCTCACTGTCGCTGGGAGGATGTTTTCTCCTCCGCTCGCCCCTTCCACCGTCATTTTCTCTCTACCCACCCTTGCCTCCTTTTCCGCGCAGCTCTCGATTCCCCCCTCTCTTTCGCACCCTCCATGTCATATTCCGCTCCAGGAGCTCCATCATAGCTCCTTGCTGTCGCTGGGAGGATGTTTTCTCCTCCGCTCGCCCCTTCCACCGTCATTTTCTCTCTTCCCACCCTTGCCTCCTTTTCCGCGCAGCTCTCGATTCCCCCCTCTCTTTCGCACCCTCCATGTCATATTCCGCTCCAGGAGTTCCATCATAGCTCCTCACTGTCGCTGGGAGGATGTTTTCTCCTCCGCTCGCCCCTTCCACCGTCATTTTCTCTCTACCCACCCTTGCCTCCTTCTCCGCGCAGCTCTCGATTCCCCCCTCTCTTTCGCACCCTCCATGTCATATTCCGCTCCAGGAGCTCCATCATAGCTAATCGCTGTCTCTGGGAGGATGTTTTCTCCTCCGCTCGCCCCTTCCACCGTCATTTTCTCTCTACCCACCCTTGCCTCCTTTTCCGCGCAGCTCTCGATTCCCCCCTCTCTTTCGCACCCTCCATGTCATATTCCGCTCCAGGAGTTCCATCATAGCTCCTTGCTGTCGCTGGGAGGATGTTTTCTCCTCCGCTCGCCCCTTCCACCGTCATTTTCTCTCTACCCACCCTTGCCTCCTTTTCCGCACAGCTCTCGATTCCCCCCTCTCTTTCGCACCCTCCATGTCATATTCCGCTCCAGGAGTTCCATCATAGCTCCTCACTGTCGCTGGGAGGATGTTTTCTCCTCCGCTCGCCCCTTCCACCGTCATTTTCTCTCTACCCACCCTTGCCTCCTTTTCCGCGCAGCTCTCGATTCCCCCCTCTCTTTCGCACCCTCCATGTCATATTCCGCTCCAGGAGTTCCATCATAGCTCCTCACTGTCGCTGGGAGGATGTTTTCTCCTCCGCTCGCCCCTTCCACCGTCATTTTCTCTCTACCCACCCTTGCCTCCTTTTCCGCGCAGCTCTCGATTCCCCCCTCTCTTTCGCACCCTCCATGTCATATTCCGCTCCAGGAGTTCCATCATAGCTCCTCACTGTCGCTGGGAGGATGTTTTCTCCTCCGCTCGCCCCTTCCACCGTCATTTTCTCTCTACCCACCCTTGCCTCCTTTTCCGCACAGCTCTCGATTCCCCCCTCTCTTTCGCACCCTCCATGTCATATTCCGCTCCAGGAGTTCCATCATAGCTCCTCACTGTCGCTGGGAGGATGTTTTCTCCTCCGCTCGCCCCTTCCACCGTCATTTTCTCTCTACCCACCCTTGCCTCCTTTTCCGCGCAGCTCTCGATTCCCCCCTCTCTTTCGCACCCTCCATGTCATATTCCGCTCCAGGAGCTCCATCATAGCTCCTTGCTGTCGCTGGGAGGATGTTTTCTCCTCCGCTCGCCCCTTCCACCGTCATTTTCTCTCTACCCACCCTTGCCTCCTTTTCCGCGCAGCTCTCGATTCCCCCCTCTCTTTCGCACCCTCCATGTCATATTCCGCTCCAGGAGTTCCATCATAGCTCCTCACTGTCGCTGGGAGGATGTTTTCTCCTCCGCTCGCCCCTTCCACCGTCATTTTCTCTCTACCCATCCTTGCCTCCTTTTCCGCGCAGCTCTCGATTCCCCCCTCTCTTTCGCACCCTCCATGTCATATTCCGCTCCAGGAGTTCCATCATAGCTCCTCACTGTCGCTGGGAGGAAGTTTTCTCCTCCGCTCGCCCCTTCCACCTTCATTTTCTCTCTACCCACCCTTGCCTCCTTTTCCGCGCAGCTCTCGATTCCCCCCTCTCTTTCGCACCCTCCATGTCATATTCCGCTCCAGGAGCTCCATCATAGCTCCTTGCTGTCGCTGGGAGGATGTTTTCTCCTCCGCTCGCCCCTTCCACCGTCATTTTCTCTCTACCCACCCTTGCCTCCTTTTCCGCGCAGCTCTCGATTCCCCCCTCTCTTTCGCACCCTCCATGTCATATTCCGCTCCAGGAGCTCCATCATAGCTAATCGCTGTCGCTGGGAGGATGTTTTCTCCTCCGCTCGCCCCTTCCACCGTCATTTTCTCTCTACCCACCCTTGCCTCCTTTTCCGCGCAGCTCTCGATTCCCCCCTCTCTTTCGCACCCTCCATGTCATATTCCGCTCCAGGAGTTCCATCATAGCTCCTCACTGTCGCTGGGAGGAAGTTTTCTCCTCCGCTCGCCCCTTCCACCGTCATTTTCTCTCTACCCACCCTTGCCTCCTTTTCCGCGCAGCTCTCGATTCCCCCCTCTCTTTCGCACCCTCCATGTCATATTCCACTCCAGGAGCTCCATCATAGCTCCTTGCTGTCGCTGGGAGGATGTTTTCTCCTCCGCTCGCCCCTTCCACCGTCATTTTCTCTCTACCCACCCTTGCCTCCTTTTCCGCGCAGCTCTCGATTCCCCCCTCTCTTTCGCACCCTCCATGTCATATTCCGCTCCAGGAGTTCCATCATAGCTCCTCACTGTCGCTGGGAGGATGTTTTCTCCTCCGCTCGCCCCTTCCACCGTCATTTTCTCTCTACCCACCCTTGCCTCCTTTTCCGCGCAGCTCTCGATTCCCCCCTCTCTTTCGCACCCTCCATGTCATATTCCGCTCCAGGAGCTCCATCATAGCTCCTCGCTGTCGCTGGGAGGATGTTTTCTCCTCCGCTCGCCCCTTCCACCGTCATTTTCTCTCTACCCACCCTTGCCTACTTTTCCGCGCAGCTCTCGATTCCCCCCTCTCTTTCGCACCCTCAATGTCATATTCCGCTCCAGGAGTTCCATCATAGCTCCTCACTGTCGCTGGGAGGATGTTTTCTCCTCCGCTCGCCCCTTCCACCGTCATTTTCTCTCTACCCACCCTTGCCTCCTTTTCCGCGCAGCTCTCGATTCCCCCCTCTCTTTCGCACCCTCCATGTCATATTCCGCTCCAGGAGTTCCATCATAGCTCCTCACTGTCGCTGGGAGGAAGTTTTCTCCTCCGCTCGCCCCTTCCACCGTCATTTTCTCTCTACCCACCCTTGCCTCCTTTTCCGCGCAGCTCTCGATTCCCCAATCTCTTTCGCACCCTCCATGTCATATTCCGCTCCAGGAGCTCCATCATAGCTCCTTGCTGTCGCTGGGAGGATGTTTTCTCCTCCGCTCGCCCCTTCCACCGTCATTTTCTCTCTACCCACCCTTGCCTCCTTTTCCGCGCAGCTCTCGATTCCCCCCTCTCTTTCGCACCCTCCATGTCATATTCTGCTCCAGGAGTTCCATCATAGCTCCTCACTGTCGCTGGGAGGATGTTTTCTCCTCCGCTCGCCCCTTCCACCATCATTTTCTCTCTACCCACCCTTGCCTCCTTTTCCGCGCAGCTCTCGATTCCCCCCTCTCTTTCGCACCCTCCATGTCATATTCCGCTCCAGGAGCTCCATCATAGCTCCTTGCTGTCGCTGGGAGGATGTTTTCTCCTCCGCTCGCCCCTTCCACCGTCATTTTCTCTCTACCCACCCTTGCCTCCTTTTCCGCGCAGCTCTCGATTCCCCCCTCTCTTTCGCACCCTCCATGTCATATTCCGCTCCAGGAGTTCCATCATAGCTCCTCACTGTCGCTGGGAGGATGTTTTCTCCTCCGCTCGCCCCTTCCACCGTCATTTTCTCTCTACCCACCCTTGCCTCCTTCTCCGCGCAGCTCTCGATTCCCCCCTCTCTTTCGCACCCTCCATGTCATATTCCGCTCCAGGAGCTCCATCATAGCTAATCGCTGTCGCTGGGAGGATGTTTTCTCCTCCGCTCGCCCCTTCCACCGTCATTTTCTCTCTACCCACCCTTGCCTCCTTTTCCGCGCAGCTCTCGATTCCCCCCTCTCTTTCGCACCCTCCATGTCATATTCCGCTCCAGGAGTTCCATCATAGCTCCTCACTGTCGCTGGGAGGATGTTTTCTCCTCCGCTCGCCCCTTCCACCGTCATTTTCTCTCTACCCACCCTTGCCTCCTTTTCCGCGCAGCTCTCGATTCCCCCCTCTCTTTCGCACCCTCCATGTCATATTCCACTCCAGGAGCTCCATCATAGCTCCTTGCTGTCGCTGGGAGGATGTTTTCTCCTCTGCTCGCCCCTTCCACCGTCATTTTCTCTCTACCCACCCTTGCCTCCTTTTCCGCGCAGCTCTCGATTACCCCCTCTCTTTCGCACCCTCCATGTCATATTCCGCTCCAGGAGTTCCATCATAGCTCCTCACTGTCGCTGGGAGGATGTTTTCTCCTCCGCTCGCCCCTTCCACCGTCATTTTCTCTCTACCCACCCTTGCCTCCTTTTCCGCGCAGCTCTCGATTCCCCCCTCTCTTTCGCACCCTCCATGTCATATTCCGCTCCAGGAGTTCCATCATAGCTCCTCACTGTCGCTGGGAGGATGTTTTCTCCTCCGCTCGCCCCTTCCACCGTCATTTTCTCTCTACCCACCCTTGCCTCCTTCTCCGCGCAGCTCTCGATTCCCCCCTCTCTTTCGCACCCTCCATGTCATATTCCGCTCCAGGAGCTCCATCATAGCTAATCGCTGTCGCTGGGAGGATGTTTTCTCCTCCGCTCGCCCCTTCCACCGTCATTTTCTCTCTACCCACCCTTGCCTCCTTTTCCGCGCAGCTCTCGATTCCCCCCTCTCTTTCGCACCCTCCATGTCATATTCCGCTCCAGGAGTTCCATCATAGCTCCTCACTGTCGCTGGGAGGATGTTTTCTCCTCCGCTCGCCCCTTCCACCGTCATTTTCTCTCTACCCACCCTTGCCTCCTTTTCCGCGCAGCTCTCGATTCCCCCCTCTCTTTCGCACCCTCCATGTCATATTCCACTCCAGGAGCTCCATCATAGCTCCTTGCTGTCGCTGGGAGGATGTTTTCTCCTCTGCTCGCCCCTTCCACCGTCATTTTCTCTCTACCCACCCTTGCCTCCTTTTCCGCGCAGCTCTCGATTACCCCCTCTCTTTCGCACCCTCCATGTCATATTCCGCTCCAGGAGTTCCATCATAGCTCCTCACTGTCGCTGGGAGGATGTTTTCTCCTCCGCTCGCCCCTTCCACCGTCATTTTCTCTCTACCCACCCTTGCCTCCTTTTCCGCGCAGCTCTCGATTCCCCCCTCTCTTTCGCACCCTCCATGTCATATTCCGCTCCAGGAGCTCCATCATAGCTCCTCGCTGTCGCTGGGAGGATGTTTTCTCCTCCGCTCGCCCCTTCCACCATCATTTTCTCTCTACCCACCCTTGCCTACTTTTCCGCGCAGCTCTCGATTCCCCCCTCTCTTTCGCACCCTCAATGTCATATTCCGCTCCAGGAGTTCCATCATAGCTCCTCACTGTCGCTGGGAGGATGTTTTCTCCTCCGCTCGCCCCTTCCACCGTCATTTTCTCTCTACCCACCCTTGCCTCCTTTTCCGCGCAGCTCTCGATTCCCCCCTCTCTTTCGCACCCTCCATGTCATATTCCGCTCCAGGAGTTCCATCATAGCTCCTCACTGTCGCTGGGAGGAAGTTTTCTCCTCCGCTCGCCCCTTCCACCGTCATTTTCTCTCTACCCACCCTTGCCTCCTTTTCCGCGCAGCTCTCGATTCCCCCCTCTCTTTCGCACCCTCCATGTCATATTCCGCTCCAGGAGCTCCATCATAGCTCCTTGCTGTCGCTGGGAGGATGTTTTCTCCTCCGCTCGCCCCTTCCACCGTCATTTTCTCTCTACCCACCCTTGCCTCCTTTTCCGCGCAGCTCTCGATTCCCCCCTCTCTTTCGCACCCTCCATGTCATATTCCACTCCAGGAGCTCCATCATAGCTCCTTGCTGTCGCTGGGAGGATGTTTTCTCCTCCGCTCGCCCCTTCCACCGTCATTTTCTCTCTACCCACCCTTGCCTCCTTTTCCGCGCAGCTCTCGATTCCCCCCTCTCTTTCGCACCCTCCATGTCATATTCCGCTCCAGGAGTTCCATCATAGCTCCTCACTGTCGCTGGGAGGATGTTTTCTCCTCCGCTCGCCCCTTCCACCGTCATTTTCTCTCTACCCACCCTTGCCTACTTTTCCGCGCAGCTCTCGATTCCCCCCTCTCTTTCGCACCCTCAATGTCATATTCCGCTCCAGGAGTTCCATCATAGCTCCTCACTGTCGCTGGGAGGATGTTTTCTCCTCCGCTCGCCCCTTCCACCGTCATTTTCTCTCTACCCACCCTTGCCTCCTTTTCCGCGCAGCTCTCGATTCCCCCCTCTCTTTCGCACCCTCCATGTCATATTCCGCTCCAGGAGTTCCATCATAGCTCCTCACTGTCGCTGGGAGGAAGTTTTCTCCTCCGCTCACCCCTTCCACCGTCATTTTCTCTCTACCCACCCTTGCCTCCTTTTCCGCGCAGCTCTCGATTCCCCCCTCTCTTTCGCACCCTCCATGTCATATTCCGCTCCAGGAGCTCCATCATAGCTCCTTGCTGTCGCTGGGAGGATGTTTTCTCCTCCGCTCGCCCCTTCCACCGTCATTTTCTCTCTACCCACCCTTGCCTCCTTTTCCGCGCAGCTCTCGATTCCCCCCTCTCTTTCGCACCCTCCATGTCATATTCCGCTCCAGGAGTTCCATCATAGCTCCTCACTGTCGCTGGGAGGATGTTTTCTCCTCCGCTCGCCCCTTCCACCATCATTTTCTCTCTACCCACCCTTGCCTCCTTTTCCGCGCAGCTCTCGATTCCCTCCTCTCTTTCGCACCCTCCATGTCATATTCCGCTCCAGGAGTTCCATCATAGCTCCTCACTGTCGCTGGGAGGAAGTTTTCTCCTCCGCTCGCCCCTTCCACCGTCATTTTCTCTCTACCCACCCTTGCCTCCTTTTCCGCGCAGCTCTCGATTCCCCCCTCTCTTTCGCACCCTCCATGTCATATTCCGCTCCAGGAGCTCCATCATAGCTCCTTGCTGTCGCTGGGAGGATGTTTTCTCCTCCGCTCGCCCCTTCCACCGTCATTTTCTCTCTACCCACCCTTGCCTCCTTTTCCGCGCAGCTCTCGATTCCCCCCTCTCTTTCGCACCCTCCATGTCATATTCCGCTCCAGGAGCTCCATCATAGCTAATCGCTGTTGCTGGGAGGATATTTTCTCCTCCGCTCGCCCCTTCCACCGTCATTTTCTCTCTACCCACCCTTGCCTCCTTTTCCGCGCAGCTCTCGATTCCCCCCTCTCTTTCGCACCCTCCATGTCATATTCCGCTCCAGGAGTTCCATCATAGCTCCTCACTGTCGCTGGGAGGATGTTTTCTCCTCCGCTCGCCCCTTCCACCGTCATTTTCTCTCTACCCACCCTTGCCTCCTTTTCCGCGCAGCTCTCGATTCCCCCCTCTCTTTCGCACCCTCCATGTCATATTCCGCTCCAGGAGTTCCATCATAGCTCCTCACTGTCGCTGGGAGGATGTTTTCTCCTCCGCTCGCCCCTTCCACCGTCATTTTCTCTCTACCCACCCTTGCCTCCTTCTCCGCGCAGCTCTCGATTCCCCCCTCTCTTTCGCACCCTCCATGTCATATTCCGCTCCAGGAGTTCCATCATAGCTCCTCACTGTCGCTGGGAGGATGTTTTCTCCTCCGCTCGCCCCTTCCACCGTCATTTTCTCTCTACCCACCCTTGCCTCCTTCTCCGCGCAGCTCTCGATTCCCCCCTCTCTTTCGCACCCTCCATGTCATATTCCGCTCCAGAAGCTCCATCATAGCTCCTCGCTGTCGCTGGGAGGATGTTTTCTCCTCCGCTCGCCCCTTCCACCGTCATTTTCTCTCTACCCACCCTTGCCTCCTTTTCCGCGCAGCTCTCGATTCCCCCCTCTCTTTCGCACCTTCCATGTCATATTCCGCTCCAGGAGTTCCATCATAGCTCCTCACTGTCGCTGGGAGGATGTTTTCTCCTCCGCTCGCCTCTTCCACCGTCATTTTCTCTCTACCCACCCTTGCCTCCTTTTCCGCGCAGCTCTCGATTCCCCCCTCTCTTTCACACCCTCCATGTCATATTCCGCTCCAGGAGTTCCATCATAGCTCCTCACTGTCGCTGGGAGGAAGTTTTCTCCTCCGCTCCCCCCTTCCACCGTCATTTTCTCTCTACCCACCCTTGCCTCCTTTTCCGCGCAGCTCTCGATTCCCCCCTCTCTTTCGCACCCTCCATGTCATATTCCGCTCCAGGAGCTCCATCATAGCTCCTTGCTGTCGCTGGGAGGATGTTTTCTCCTCCGCTCGCCCCTTCCACCGTCATTTTCTCTCTACCCACCCTTGCCTCCTTTTCCGCGCAGCTCTCGATTCCCCCCTCTCTTTCGCACCCTCCATGTCATATTCCGCTCCAGGAGTTCCATCATAGCTCCTCACTGTCGCTGGGAGGATGTTTTCTCCTCCGCTCGCCCCTTCCACCGTCATTTTCTCTCTACCCACCCTTGCCTCCTTTTCCGCGCAGCTCCCGATTCCCCCCTCTCTTTCGCACCCTCCATGTCATATTCCGCTCCAGGAGTTCCATCATAGCTCCTCACTGTCGCTGGGAGGATGTTTTCTCCTCCGCTCGCCCCTTCCACCGTCATTTTCTCTCTACCCACCCTTGCCTCCTTCTCCGCGCAGCTCTCGATTCCCCCCTCTCTTTCGCACCCTCCATGTCATATTCCGCTCCAGGAGTTCCATCATAGCTCCTCACTGTCGCTGGGAGGATGTTTTCTCCTCCGCTCGCCTCTTCCACCGTCATTTTCTCTCTACCCACCCTTGCCTCCTTTTCCGCGCAGCTCTCGATTCCCCCCTCTCTTTCACACCCTCCATGTCATATTCCGCTCCAGGAGTTCCATCATAGCTCCTCACTGTCGCTGGGAGGAAGTTTTCTCCTCCGCTCCCCCCTTCCACCGTCATTTTCTCTCTTCCCACCCTTGCCTCCTTTTCCGCGCAGCTCTCGATTCCCCCCTCTCTTTCGCACCCTCCATGTCATATTCCGCTCCAGGAGTTCCATCATAGCTCCTCGCTGTCGCTGGGAGGATGTTTTCTCCTCCGCTCGCCCCTTCCACCGTCATTTTCTCTCTACCCACCCTTGCCTCCTTTTCCGCGCAGCTCTCGATTCCCCCCTCTCTTTCGCACCTTCCATGTCATATTCCGCTCCAGGAGTTCCATCATAGCTCCTCACTGTCGCTGGGAGGATGTTTTCTCCTCCGCTCGCCTCTTCCACCGTCATTTTCTCTCTACCCACCCTTGCCTCCTTTTCCGCGCAGCTCTCGATTCCCCCCTCTCTTTCACACCCTCCATGTCATATTCCGCTCCAGGAGTTCCATCATAGCTCCTCACTGTCGCTGGGAGGAAGTTTTCTCCTCCGCTCCCCCCTTCCACCGTCATTTTCTCTCTACCCACCCTTGCCTCCTTTTCCGCGCAGCTCTCGATTCCCCCCTCTCTTTCGCACCCTCCATGTCATATTCCGCTCCAGGAGCTCCATCATAGCTCCTTGCTGTCGCTGGGAGGATGTTTTCTCCTCCGCTCGCCCCTTCCACCGTCATTTTCTCTCTACCCACCCTTGCCTCCTTTTCCGCGCAGCTCTCGATTCCCCCCTCTCTTTCGCACCCTCCATGTCATATTCCGCTCCAGGAGTTCCATCATAGCTCCTCACTGTCGCTGGGAGGATGTTTTCTCCTCCGCTCGCCCCTTCCACCGTCATTTTCTCTCTACCCACCCTTGCCTCCTTTTCCGCGCAGCTCTCGATTCCCCCCTCTCTTTCGCACCCTCCATGTCATATTCCGCTCCAGGAGTTCCATCATAGCTCCTCACTGTCGCTGGGAGGATGTTTTCTCCTCCGCTCGCCCCTTCCACCGTCATTTTCTCTCTACCCACCCTTGCCTCCTTCTCCGCGCAGCTCTCGATTCCCCCCTCTCTTTCGCACCCTCCATGTCATATTCCGCTCCAGGAGTTCCATCATAGCTCCTCACTGTCGCTGGGAGGATGTTTTCTTCTCCGCTCGCCCCTTCCACCGTCATTTTCTCTCTACCCACCCTTGCCTCCTTCTCCGCGCAGCTCTCGATTCCCCCCTCTCTTTCGCACCCTCCATGTCATATTCCGCTCCAGAAGCTCCATCATAGCTCCTCGCTGTCGCTGGGAGGATGTTTTCTCCTCCGCTCGCCCCTTCCACCGTCATTTTCTCTCTACCCACCCTTGCCTCCTTTTCCGCGCAGCTCTCGATTCCCCCCTCTCTTTCGCACCTTCCATGTCATATTCCGCTCCAGGAGTTCCATCATAGCTCCTCACTGTCGCTGGGAGGATGTTTTCTCCTCCGCTCGCCTCTTCCACCGTCATTTTCTCTCTACCCACCCTTGCCTCCTTTTCCGCGCAGCTCTCGATTCCCCCCTCTCTTTCACACCATCCATGTCATATTCCGCTCCAGGAGTTCCATCATAGCTCCTCACTGTCGCTGGGAGGAAGTTTTCTCCTCCGCTCCCCCCTTCCACCGTCATTTTCTCTCTACCCACCCTTGCCTCCTTTTCCGCGCAGCTCTCGATTCCCCCCTCTCTTTCGCACCCTCCATGTCATATTCCGCTCCAGGAGCTCCATCATAGCTCCTTGCTGTCGCTGGGAGGATGTTTTCTCCTCCGCTCGCCCCTTCCACCGTCATTTTCTCTCTACCCACCCTTGCCTCCTTTTCCGCGCAGCTCTCGATTCCCCCCTCTCTTTCGCACCCTCCATGTCATATTCCGCTCCAGGAGTTCCATCATAGCTCCTCACTGTCGCTGGGAGGATGTTTTCTCCTCCGCTCGCCCCTTCCACCGTCATTTTCTCTCTACCCACCCTTGCCTCCTTTTCCGCGCAGCTCTCGATTCCCCCCTCTCTTTCGCACCCTCCATGTCATATTCCGCTCCAGGAGTTCCATCATAGCTCCTCACTGTCGCTGGGAGGAAGTTTTCTCCTCCGCTCGCCCCTTCCACCGTCATTTTCTCTCTACCCACCCTTGCCTCCTTTTCCGCGCAGCTCTCGATTCCCCCCTCTCTTTCGCACCCTCCATGTCATATTCCGCTCCAGGAGCTCCATCATAGCTCCTTGCTGTCGCTGGGAGGATGTTTTCTCCTCCGCTCGCCCCTTCCACCGTCATTTTCTCTCTACCCACCCTTGCCTCCTTTTCCGCGCAGCTCTCGATTCCCCCCTCTCTTTCGCACCCTCCATGTCATATTCCGCTCCAGGAGTTCCATCATAGCTCCTCACTGTCGCTGGGAGGATGTTTTCTCCTCCGCTCGCCCCTTCCACCATCATTTTCTCTCTACCCACCCTTGCCTCCTTTTCCGCGCAGCTCTCGATTCCCTCCTCTCTTTCGCACCCTCCATGTCATATTCCGCTCCAGGAGTTCCATCATAGCTCCTCACTGTCGCTGGGAGGATGTTTTCTCCTCCGCTCGCCCCTTCCACCGTCATTTTCTCTCTACCCACCCTTGCCTCCTTTTCCGCGCAGCTCTCGATTCCCCCCTCTCTTTCGCACCCTTCATGTCATATTCCACTCCAGGAGCTCCATCATAGCTCCTTGCTGTCGCTGGGAGGATGTTTTCTCCTCCGCTCGCCCCTTCCACCGTCATTTTCTCTCTACCCACCCTTGCCTCCTTTTCCGCGCAGCTCTCGATTCCCCCCTCTCTTTCGCACCCTCCATGTCATATTCCGCTCCAGGAGCTCCATCATAGCTCCTCGCTGTCGCTGGGAGGATGTTTTCTCCTCCGCTCGCCCCTTCCACCGTCATTTTCTCTCTACCCACCCTTGCCTACTTTTCCGCGCAGCTCTCGATTCCCCCCTCTCTTTCGCACCCTCCATGTCATATTCCACTCCAGGAGCTCCATCATAGCTCCTTGCTGTCGCTGGGAGGATGTTTTCTCCTCCGCTCGCCCCTTCCACCGTCATTTTCTCTCTACCCACCCTTGCCTCCTTTTCCGCGCAGCTCTCGATTCCCCCCTCTCTTTCGCACCCTCCATGTCATATTCCGCTCCAGGAGCTCCATCATAGCTCCTTGCTGTTGCTGGGAGGATGTTTTCTCCTCCGCTCGCCCCTTCCACCGTCATTTTCTCTCTACCCACCCTTGCCTCCTTTTCCGCGCAGCTCTCGATTCCCCCCTCTCTTTCGCACCCTCCATGTCATATTCCGCTCCAGGAGTTCCATCATAGCTCCTCACTGTCGCTGGGAGGATGTTTTCTCCTCCGCTCGCCCCTTCCACCATCATTTTCTCTCTACCCACCCTTGCCTCCTTTTCCGCGCAGCTCTCGATTCCCTCCTCTCTTTCGCACCCTCCATGTCATATTCCGCTCCAGGAGTTCCATCATAGCTCCTCACTGTCGCTGGGAGGAAGTTTTCTCCTCCGCTCGCCCCTTCCACCGTCATTTTCTCTCTACCCACCCTTGCCTCCTTTTCCGCGCAGCTCTCGATTCCCCCCTCTCTTTCGCACCCTCCATGTCATATTCCGCTCCAGGAGCTCCATCATAGCTCCTTGCTGTCGCTGGGAGGATGTTTTCTCCTCCGCTCGCCCCTTCCACCGTCATTTTCTCTCTACCCACCCTTGCCTCCTTTTCCGCGCAGCTCTCGATTCCCCCCTCTCTTTCGCACCCTCCATGTCATATTCCGCTCCAGGAGTTCCATCATAGCTCCTCACTGTCGCTGGGAGGATGTTTTCTCCTCCGCTCGCCCCTTCCACCGTCATTTTCTCTCTACCCACCCTTGCCTCCTTCTCCGCGCAGCTCTCGATTCCCCCCTCTCTTTCGCACCCTCCATGTCATATTCCGCTCCAGGAGTTCCATCATAGCTCCTCACTGTCGCTGGGAGGATGTTTTCTCCTCCGCTTGCCCCTTCCACCGTCATTTTCTCTCTACCCACCCTTGCCTCCTTCTCCGCGCAGCTCTCGATTCCCCCCTCTCTTTCGCACCCTCCATGTCATATTCCGCTCCAGGAGCTCCATCATAGCTAATCGCTGTCGCTGGGAGGATGTTTTCTCCTCCGCTCGCCCCTTCCACCGTCATTTTCTCTCTACCCACCCTTGCCTCCTTTTCCGCGCAGCTCTCGATTCCCCCCTCTCTTTCGCACCCTCCATGTCATATTCCGCTCCAGGAGTTCCATCATAGCTCCTCACTGTCGCTGGGAGGATGTTTTCTCCTCCGCTCGCCCCTTCCACCGTCATTTTCTCTCTACCCACCCTTGCCTCCTTTTCCGCGCAGCTCTCGATTCCCCCCTCTCTTTCGCACCCTCCATGTCATATTCCGCTCCAGGAGTTCCATCATAGCTCCTCACTGTCGCTGGGAGGATGTTTTCTCCTCCGCTCGCCCCTTCCACCGTCATTTTCTCTCTACCCACCCTTGCCTCCTTCTCCGCGCAGCTCTCGATTCCCCCCTCTCTTTCGCACCCTCCATGTCATATTCCGCTCCAGGAGTTCCATCATAGCTCCTCACTGTCGCTGGGAGGAAGTTTTCTCCTCCGCTCGCCCCTTCCACCGTCATTTTCTCTCTACCCACCCTTGCCTCCTTTTCCGCGCAGCTCTCGATTCCCCCCTCTCTTTCGCACCCTCCATGTCATATTCCGCTCCAGGAGCTCCATCATAGCTCCTTGCTGTCGCTGGGAGGATGTTTTCTCCTCCGCTCGCCCCTTCCACCGTCATTTTCTCTCTACCCACCCTTGCCTCCTTTTCCGCGCAGCTCTCGATTCCCCCCTCTCTTTCGCACCCTCCATGTCATATTCCGCTCCAGGAGTTCCATCATAGCTCCTCACTGTCGCTGGGAGGATGTTTTCTCCTCCGCTCACCCCTTCCACCGTCATTTTCTCTCTACCCACCCTTGCCTCCTTTTCAGCGCAGCTCTCGATTCCCCCCTCTCTTTCGCACCCTCCATGTCATATTCCGCTCCAGGAGCTCCATCATAGCTCCTCGCTGTCGCTGGGAGGATGTTTTCTCCTCCGCTCGCCCCTTCCACCGTCATTTTCTCTCTACCCACCCTTGCCTCCTTTTCCGCGCAGCTCTCGATTCCCCCCTCTCTTTCGCACCCTCAATGTCATATTCCGCTCCAGGAGTTCCATCATAGCTCCTCACTGTCGCTGGGAGGATGTTTTCTCCTCCGCTCGCCCCTTCCACCGTCATTTTCTCTCTACCCACCCTTGCCTCCTTTTCCGCGCAGCTCTCGATTCCCCCCTCTCTTTCGCACCCTCCATGTCATATTCCGCTCCAGGAGTTCCATCATAGCTCCTCACTGTCGCTGGGAGGAAGTTTTCTCCTCCGCTCGCCCCTTCCACCGTCATTTTCTCTCTACCCACCCTTGCCTCCTTTTCCGCGCAGCTCTCGATTCCCCCCTCTCTTTCGCACCCTCCATGTCATATTCCGCTCCAGGAGCTCCATCATAGCTCCTTGCTGTCGCTGGGAGGATGTTTTCTCCTCCGCTCGCCCCTTCCACCGTCATTTTCTCTCTACCCACCCTTGCCTCCTTTTCCGCGCAGCTCTCGATTCCCCCCTCTCTTTCGCACCCTCCATGTCATATTCCGCTCCAGGAGTTCCATCATAGCTCCTCACTGTCGCTGGGAGGATGTTTTCTCCTCCGCTCGCCCCTTCCACCGTCATTTTCTCTCTACCCACCCTTGCCTCCTTTTCCGCGCAGCTCTCGATTCCCCCCTCTCTTTCGCACCCTCCATGTCATATTCCGCTCCAGGAGTTCCATCATAGCTCCTCACTGTCGCTGGGAGGATGTTTTCTCCTCCGCTCGCCCCTTCCACCGTCATTTTCTCTCTACCCACCCTTGCCTCCTTCTCCGCGCAGCTCTCGATTCCCCCCTCTCTTTCGCACCCTCCATGTCATATTCCGCTCCAGGAGCTCCATCATAGCTCCTCGCTGTCGCTGGGAGGATGTTTTCTCCTCCGCTCGCCCCTTCCACCGTCATTTTCTCTCTACCCACCCTTGCCTCCTTTTCCGCGCAGCTCTCGATTCCCCCCTCTCTTTCGCACCCTCCATGTCATATTCCGCTCCAGGAGTTCCATCATAGCTCCTCACTGTCGCTGGGAGGAAGTTTTCTCCTCCGCTCGCCCCTTCCACCGTCATTTTCTCTCTACCCACCCTTGCCTCCTTTTCCGCGCAGCTCTCGATTCCCCCCTCTCTTTCGCACCCTCCATGTCATATTCCGCTCCAGGAGCTCCATCATAGCTCCTTGCTGTCGCTGGGAGGATGTTTTCTCCTCCGCTCGCCCCTTCCACCGTCATTTTCTCTCTACCCACCCTTGCCTCCTTTTCCGCGCAGCTCTCGATTCCCCCCTCTCTTTCGCACCCTCCATGTCATATTCCGCTCCAGGAGTTCCATCATAGCTCCTCACTGTCGCTGGGAGGATGTTTTCTCCTCCGCTCGCCCCTTCCACCGTCATTTTCTCTCTACCCACCCTTGCCTCCTTTTCCGCGCAGCTCTCGATTCCCCCCTCTCTTTCGCACCCTCCATGTCATATTCCGCTCCAGGAGTTCCATCATAGCTCCTCACTGTCGCTGGGAGGATGTTTTCTCCTCCGCTCGCCCCTTCCACCGTCATTTTCTCTCTACCCACCCTTGCCTCCTTCTCCGCGCAGCTCTCGATTCCCCCCTCTCTTTCGCACCCTCCATGTCATATTCCGCTCCAGGAGCTCCATCATAGCTCCTCGCTGTCGCTGGGAGGATGTTTTCTCCTCCGCTCGCCCCTTCCACCGTCATTTTCTCTCTACCCACCCTTGCCTCCTTTCCTGCGCAGCTCTCGATTCCCCCCTCTCTTTTGCACCCTCCATGTCATATTCCGCTCCAGGAGTTCCATCATAGCTCCTCACTGTCGCTGGGAGGATGTTTTCTCCTCCGCTCGCCTCTTCCACCGTCATTTTCTCTCTACCCACCCTTGCCTCCTTTTCCGCGCAGCTCTCGATTCCCCCCTCTCTTTCGCACCCTCCATGTCATATTCCGCTCCAGGAGTTCCATCATAGCTCCTCACTGTCGCTGGGAGGAAGTTTTCTCCTCCGCTCGCCCCTTCCACCGTCATTTTCTCTCTACCCACCCTTGCCTCCTTTTCCGCGCAGCTCTCGATTCCCCCCTCTCTTTCGCACCCTCCATGTCATATTCCGCTCCAGGAGCTCCATCATAGCTCCTTGCTGTCGCTGGGAGGATGTTTTCTCCTCCGCTCGCCCCTTCCACCGTCATTTTCTCTCTACCCACCCTTGCCTCCTTTTCCGCGCAGCTCTCGATTCCCCCCTCTCTTTCGCACCCTCCATGTCATATTCCGCTCCAGGAGTTCCATCATAGCTCCTCACTGTCGCTGGGAGGAAGTTTTCTCCTCCGCTCGCCCCTTCCACCGTCATTTTCTCTCTACCCACCCTTGCCTCCTTTTCCGCGCAGCTCTCGATTCCCCCCTCTCTTTCGCACCCTCCATGTCATATTCCGCTCCAGGAGCTCCATCATAGCTCCTTGCTGTCGCTGGGAGGATGTTTTCTCCTCCGCTCGCCCCTTCCACCGTCATTTTCTCTCTACCCACCCTTGCCTCCTTTTCCGCGCAGCTCTCGATTCCCCCCTCTCTTTCGCACCCTCCATGTCATATTCCGCTCCAGGAGTTCCATCATAGCTCCTCACTGTCGCTGGGAGGATGTTTTCTCCTCCGCTCGCCCCTTCCACCGTCATTTTCTCTCTACCCACCCTTGCCTCCTTTTCCGCGCAGCTCTCGATTCCCCCCTCTCTTTCGCACCCTCCATGTCATATTCCGCTCCAGGAGTTCCATCATAGCTCCTCACTGTCGCTGGGAGGATGTTTTCTCCTCCGTTCGCCCCTTCCACCGTCATTTTCTCTCTACCCACCCTTGCCTCCTTCTCCGCGCAGCTCTCGATTCCCCCCTCTCTTTCGCACCCTCCATGTCATATTCCGCTCCAGGAGCTCCATCATAGCTCCTCGCTGTCGCTGGGAGGATGTTTTCTCCTCCGCTCGCCCCTTCCACCGTCATTTTCTCTCTACCCACCCTTGCCTCCTTTTCCGCGCAGCTCTCGATTCCCCCCTCTCTTTCGCACCCTCCATGTCATATTCCGCTCCAGGAGTTCCATCATAGCTCCTCACTGTCGCTGGGAGGATGTTTTCTCCTCCGCTCGCCTCTTCCACCGTCATTTTCTCTCTACCCACCCTTGCCTCCTTTTCCGCGCAGCTCTCGATTCCCCCCTCTCTTTCGCACCCTCCATGTCATATTCCGCTCCAGGAGCTCCATCATAGCTCCTTGCTGTCGCTGGGAGGATGTTTTCTCCTCCGCTCGCCCCTTCCACCGTCATTTTCTCTCTACCCACCCTTGCCTCCTTTTCCGCGCAGCTCTCGATTCCCCCCTCTCTTTCGCACCCTCCATGTCATATTCCGCTCCAGGAGTTCCATCATAGCTCCTCACTGTCGCTGGGAGGATGTTTTCTCCTCCGCTCGCCCCTTCCACCGTCATTTTCTCTCTACCCACAATTGCCTCCTTTTCAGCGCAGCTCTCGATTCCCCCCTCTCTTTCGCACCCTCCATGTCATATTCCGCTCCAGGAGCTCCATCATAGCTCCTCGCTGTCGCTGGGAGGATGTTTTCTCCTCCGCTCGCCCCTTCCACCGTCATTTTCTCTCTACCCACCCTTGCCTCCTTTTCCGCGCAGCTCTCGATTCCCCCCTCTCTTTCGCACCCTCAATGTCATATTCCGCTCCAGGAGTTCCATCATAGCTCCTCACTGTCGCTGGGAGGATGTTTTCTCCTCCGCTCGCCCCTTCCACCGTCATTTTCTCTCTACCCACCCTTGCCTCCTTTTCCGCGCAGCTCTCGATTCCCCCCTCTCTTTCGCACCCTCCATGTCATATTCCGCTCCAGGAGTTCCATCATAGCTCCTCACTGTCGCTGGGAGGAAGTTTTCTCCTCCGCTCGCCCCTTCCACCGTCATTTTCTCTCTACCCACCCTTGCCTCCTTTTCCGCGCAGCTCTCGATTCCCCCCTCTCTTTCGCACCCTCCATGTCATATTCCGCTCCAGGAGTTCCATCATAGCTCCTCACTGTCGCTGGGAGGAAGTTTTCTCCTCCGCTCGCCCCTTCCACCGTCATTTTCTCTCTACCCACCCTTGCCTCCTTTTCCGCGCAGCTCTCGATTCCCCCCTCTCTTTCGCACCCTCCATGTCATATTCCGCTCCAGGAGCTCCATCATAGCTCCTTGCTGTCGCTGGGAGGATGTTTTCTCCTCCGCTCGCCCCTTCCACCGTCATTTTCTCTCTACCCACCCTTGCCTCCTTTTCCGCGCAGCTCTCGATTCCCCCCTCTCTTTCGCACCCTCCATGTCATATTCCGCTCCAGGAGTTCCATCATAGCTCCTCACTGTCGCTGGGAGGAAGTTTTCTCCTCCGCTCGCCCCTTCCACCGTCATTTTCTCTCTACCCACCCTTGCCTCCTTTTCCGCGCAGCTCTCGATTCCCCCCTCTCTTTCGCACCCTCCATGTCATATTCCGCTCCAGGAGTTCCATCATAGCTCCTCACTGTCGCTGGGAGGAAGTTTTCTCCTCCGCTCGCCCCTTCCACCGTCATTTTCTCTCTACCCACCCTTGCCTCCTTTTCCGCGCAGCTCTCGATTCCCCCCTCTCTTTCGCACCCTCCATGTCATATTCCGCTCCAGGAGCTCCATCATAGCTCCTTGCTGTCGCTGGGAGGATGTTTTCTCCTCCGCTCGCCCCTTCCACCGTCATTTTCTCTCTACCCACCCTTGCCTCCTTTTCCGCGCAGCTCTCGATTCCCCCCTCTCTTTCGCACCCTCCATGTCATATTCCGCTCCAGGAGTTCCATCATAGCTCCTCACTGTCGCTGGGAGGATGTTTTCTCCTCCGCTCGCCCCTTCCACCGTCATTTTCTCTCTACCCACCCTTGCCTCCTTCTCCGCGCAGCTCTCGATTCCCCCCTCTCTTTCGCACCCTCCATGTCATATTCCGCTCCAGGAGTTCCATCATAGCTCCTCACTGTCGCTGGGAGGATGTTTTCTCCTCCGCTTGCCCCTTCCACCGTCATTTTCTCTCTACCCACCCTTGCCTCCTTCTCCGCGCAGCTCTCGATTCCCCCCTCTCTTTCGCACCCTCCATGTCATATTCCGCTCCAGGAGCTCCATCATAGCTAATCGCTGTCGCTGGGAGGATGTTTTCTCCTCCGCTCGCCCCTTCCACCGTCATTTTCTCTCTACCCACCCTTGCCTCCTTTTCCGCGCAGCTCTCGATTCCCCCCTCTCTTTCGCACCCTCCATGTCATATTCCGCTCCAGGAGTTCCATCATAGCTCCTCACTGTCGCTGGGAGGATGTTTTCTCCTCCGCTCGCCCCTTCCACCGTCATTTTCTCTCTACCCACCCTTGCCTCCTTTTCCGCGCAGCTCTCGATTCCCCCCTCTCTTTCGCACCCTCCATGTCATATTCCGCTCCAGGAGTTCCATCATAGCTCCTCACTGTCGCTGGGAGGATGTTTTCTCCTCCGCTCACCCCTTCCACCGTCATTTTCTCTCTACCCACCCTTGCCTCCTTTTCAGCGCAGCTCTCGATTCCCCCCTCTCTTTCGCACCCTCCATGTCATATTCCGCTCCAGGAGCTCCATCATAGCTCCTCGCTGTCGCTGGGAGGATGTTTTCTCCTCCGCTCGCCCCTTCCACCGTCATTTTCTCTCTACCCACCCTTGCCTCCTTTTCCGCGCAGCTCTCGATTCCCCCCTCTCTTTCGCACCCTCAATGTCATATTCCGCTCCAGGAGTTCCATCATAGCTCCTCACTGTCGCTGGGAGGATGTTTTCTCCTCCGCTCGCCCCTTCCACCGTCATTTTCTCTCTACCCACCCTTGCCTCCTTTTCCGCGCAGCTCTCGATTCCCCCCTCTCTTTCGCACCCTCCATGTCATATTCCGCTCCAGGAGTTCCATCATAGCTCCTCACTGTCGCTGGGAGGAAGTTTTCTCCTCCGCTCGCCCCTTCCACCGTCATTTTCTCTCTACCCACCCTTGCCTCCTTTTCCGCGCAGCTCTCGATTCCCCCCTCTCTTTCGCACCCTCCATGTCATATTCCGCTCCAGGAGCTCCATCATAGCTCCTTGCTGTCGCTGGGAGGATGTTTTCTCCTCCGCTCGCCCCTTCCACCGTCATTTTCTCTCTACCCACCCTTGCCTCCTTTTCCGCGCAGCTCTCGATTCCCCCCTCTCTTTCGCACCCTCCATGTCATATTCCGCTCCAGGAGTTCCATCATAGCTCCTCACTGTCGCTGGGAGGATGTTTTCTCCTCCGCTCGCCCCTTCCACCGTCATTTTCTCTCTACCCACCCTTGCCTCCTTTTCCGCGCAGCTCTCGATTCCCCCCTCTCTTTCGCACCCTCCATGTCATATTCCGCTCCAGGAGTTCCATCATAGCTCCTCACTGTCGCTGGGAGGATGTTTTCTCCTCCGCTCGCCCCTTCCACCGTCATTTTCTCTCTACCCACCCTTGCCTCCTTCTCCGCGCAGCTCTCGATTCCCCCCTCTCTTTCGCACCCTCCATGTCATATTCCGCTCCAGGAGCTCCATCATAGCTCCTCGCTGTCGCTGGGAGGATGTTTTCTCCTCCGCTCGCCCCTTCCACCGTCATTTTCTCTCTACCCACCCTTGCCTCCTTTTCCGCGCAGCTCTCGATTCCCCCCTCTCTTTCGCACCCTCCATGTCATATTCCGCTCCAGGAGTTCCATCATAGCTCCTCACTGTCGCTGGGAGGAAGTTTTCTCCTCCGCTCGCCCCTTCCACCGTCATTTTCTCTCTACCCACCCTTGCCTCCTTTTCCGCGCAGCTCTCGATTCCCCCCTCTCTTTCGCACCCTCCATGTCATATTCCGCTCCAGGAGCTCCATCATAGCTCCTTGCTGTCGCTGGGAGGATGTTTTCTCCTCCGCTCGCCCCTTCCACCGTCATTTTCTCTCTACCCACCCTTGCCTCCTTTTCCGCGCAGCTCTCGATTCCCCCCTCTCTTTCGCACCCTCCATGTCATATTCCGCTCCAGGAGTTCCATCATAGCTCCTCACTGTCGCTGGGAGGATGTTTTCTCCTCCGCTCGCCCCTTCCACCGTCATTTTCTCTCTACCCACCCTTGCCTCCTTTTCCGCGCAGCTCTCGATTCCCCCCTCTCTTTCGCACCCTCCATGTCATATTCCGCTCCAGGAGTTCCATCATAGCTCCTCACTGTCGCTGGGAGGATGTTTTCTCCTCCGCTCGCCCCTTCCACCGTCATTTTCTCTCTACCCACCCTTGCCTCCTTCTCCGCGCAGCTCTCGATTCCCCCCTCTCTTTCGCACCCTCCATGTCATATTCCGCTCCAGGAGCTCCATCATAGCTCCTCGCTGTCGCTGGGAGGATGTTTTCTCCTCCGCTCGCCCCTTCCACCGTCATTTTCTCTCTACCCACCCTTGCCTCCTTTCCTGCGCAGCTCTCGATTCCCCCCTCTCTTTTGCACCCTCCATGTCATATTCCGCTCCAGGAGTTCCATCATAGCTCCTCACTGTCGCTGGGAGGATGTTTTCTCCTCCGCTCGCCTCTTCCACCGTCATTTTCTCTCTACCCACCCTTGCCTCCTTTTCCGCGCAGCTCTCGATTCCCCCCTCTCTTTCGCACCCTCCATGTCATATTCCGCTCCAGGAGTTCCATCATAGCTCCTCACTGTCGCTGGGAGGAAGTTTTCTCCTCCGCTCGCCCCTTCCACCGTCATTTTCTCTCTACCCACCCTTGCCTCCTTTTCCGCGCAGCTCTCGATTCCCCCCTCTCTTTCGCACCCTCCATGTCATATTCCGCTCCAGGAGCTCCATCATAGCTCCTTGCTGTCGCTGGGAGGATGTTTTCTCCTCCGCTCGCCCCTTCCACCGTCATTTTCTCTCTACCCACCCTTGCCTCCTTTTCCGCGCAGCTCTCGATTCCCCCCTCTCTTTCGCACCCTCCATGTCATATTCCGCTCCAGGAGTTCCATCATAGCTCCTCACTGTCGCTGGGAGGAAGTTTTCTCCTCCGCTCGCCCCTTCCACCGTCATTTTCTCTCTACCCACCCTTGCCTCCTTTTCCGCGCAGCTCTCGATTCCCCCCTCTCTTTCGCACCCTCCATGTCATATTCCGCTCCAGGAGCTCCATCATAGCTCCTTGCTGTCGCTGGGAGGATGTTTTCTCCTCCGCTCGCCCCTTCCACCGTCATTTTCTCTCTACCCACCCTTGCCTCCTTTTCCGCGCAGCTCTCGATTCCCCCCTCTCTTTCGCACCCTCCATGTCATATTCCGCTCCAGGAGTTCCATCATAGCTCCTCACTGTCGCTGGGAGGATGTTTTCTCCTCCGCTCGCCCCTTCCACCGTCATTTTCTCTCTACCCACCCTTGCCTCCTTTTCCGCGCAGCTCTCGATTCCCCCCTCTCTTTCGCACCCTCCATGTCATATTCCGCTCCAGGAGTTCCATCATAGCTCCTCACTGTCGCTGGGAGGATGTTTTCTCCTCCGTTCGCCCCTTCCACCGTCATTTTCTCTCTACCCACCCTTGCCTCCTTCTCCGCGCAGCTCTCGATTCCCCCCTCTCTTTCGCACCCTCCATGTCATATTCCGCTCCAGGAGCTCCATCATAGCTCCTCGCTGTCGCTGGGAGGATGTTTTCTCCTCCGCTCGCCCCTTCCACCGTCATTTTCTCTCTACCCACCCTTGCCTCCTTTTCCGCGCAGCTCTCGATTCCCCCCTCTCTTTCGCACCCTCCATGTCATATTCCGCTCCAGGAGTTCCATCATAGCTCCTCACTGTCGCTGGGAGGATGTTTTCTCCTCCGCTCGCCTCTTCCACCGTCATTTTCTCTCTACCCACCCTTGCCTCCTTTTCCGCGCAGCTCTCGATTCCCCCCTCTCTTTCGCACCCTCCATGTCATATTCCGCTCCAGGAGCTCCATCATAGCTCCTTGCTGTCGCTGGGAGGATGTTTTCTCCTCCGCTCGCCCCTTCCACCGTCATTTTCTCTCTACCCACCCTTGCCTCCTTTTCCGCGCAGCTCTCGATTCCCCCCTCTCTTTCGCACCCTCCATGTCATATTCCGCTCCAGGAGTTCCATCATAGCTCCTCACTGTCGCTGGGAGGATGTTTTCTCCTCCGCTCGCCCCTTCCACCGTCATTTTCTCTCTACCCACAATTGCCTCCTTTTCAGCGCAGCTCTCGATTCCCCCCTCTCTTTCGCACCCTCCATGTCATATTCCGCTCCAGGAGCTCCATCATAGCTCCTCGCTGTCGCTGGGAGGATGTTTTCTCCTCCGCTCGCCCCTTCCACCGTCATTTTCTCTCTACCCACCCTTGCCTCCTTTTCCGCGCAGCTCTCGATTCCCCCCTCTCTTTCGCACCCTCAATGTCATATTCCGCTCCAGGAGTTCCATCATAGCTCCTCACTGTCGCTGGGAGGATGTTTTCTCCTCCGCTCGCCCCTTCCACCGTCATTTTCTCTCTACCCACCCTTGCCTCCTTTTCCGCGCAGCTCTCGATTCCCCCCTCTCTTTCGCACCCTCCATGTCATATTCCGCTCCAGGAGTTCCATCATAGCTCCTCACTGTCGCTGGGAGGAAGTTTTCTCCTCCGCTCGCCCCTTCCACCGTCATTTTCTCTCTACCCACCCTTGCCTCCTTTTCCGCGCAGCTCTCGATTCCCCCCTCTCTTTCGCACCCTCCATGTCATATTCCGCTCCAGGAGCTCCATCATAGCTCCTTGCTGTCGCTGGGAGGATGTTTTCTCCTCCGCTCGCCCCTTCCACCGTCATTTTCTCTCTACCCACCCTTGCCTCCTTTTCCGCGCAGCTCTCGATTCCCCCCTCTCTTTCGCACCCTCCATGTCATATTCCGCTCCAGGAGTTCCATCATAGCTCCTCACTGTCGCTGGGAGGATGTTTTCTCCTCCGCTCGCCCCTTCCACCGTCATTTTCTCTCTACCCACCCTTGCCTCCTTTTCCGCGCAGCTCTCGATTCCCCCCTCTCTTTCGCACCCTCCATGTCATATTCCGCTCCAGGAGTTCCATCATAGCTCCTCACTGTCGCTGGGAGGATGTTTTCTCCTCCGCTCGCCCCTTCCACCGTCATTTTCTCTCTACCCACCCTTGCCTCCTTCTCCGCGCAGCTCTCGATTCCCCCCTCTCTTTCGCACCCTCCATGTCATATTCCGCTCCAGGAGCTCCATCATAGCTCCTCGCTGTCGCTGGGAGGATGTTTTCTCCTCCGCTCGCCCCTTCCACCGTCATTTTCTCTCTACCCACCCTTGCCTCCTTTTCCGCGCAGCTCTCGATTCCCCCCTCTCTTTTGCACCCTCCATGTCATATTCCGCTCCAGGAGTTCCATCATAGCTCCTCACTGTCGCTGGGAGGATGTTTTCTCCTCCGCTCGCCTCTTCCACCGTCATTTTCTCTCTACCCACCCTTGCCTCCTTTTCCGCGCAGCTCTCGATTCCCCCCTCTCTTTCGCACCCTCCATGTCATATTCCGCTCCAGGAGTTCCATCATAGCTCCTCACTGTCGCTGGGAGGAAGTTTTCTCCTCCGCTCGCCCCTTCCACCGTCATTTTCTCTCTACCCACCCTTGCCTACTTTTCCGCGCAGCTCTCGATTCCCCCCTCTCTTTCGCACCCTCAATGTCATATTCCGCTCCAGGAGTTCCATCATAGCTCCTCACTGTCGCTGGGAGGATGTTTTCTCCTCCGCTCGCCCCTTCCACCGTCATTTTCTCTCTACCCACCCTTGCCTCCTTTTCCGCGCAGCTCTCGATTCCCCCCTCTCTTTCGCACCCTCCATGTCATATTCCGCTCCAGGAGTTCCATCATAGCTCCTCACTGTCGCTGGGAGGAAGTTTTCTCCTCCGCTCACCCCTTCCACCGTCATTTTCTCTCTACCCACCCTTGCCTCCTTTTCCGCGCAGCTCTCGATTCCCCCCTCTCTTTCGCACCCTCCATGTCATATTCCGCTCCAGGAGCTCCATCATAGCTCCTTGCTGTCGCTGGGAGGATGTTTTCTCCTCCGCTCGCCCCTTCCACCGTCATTTTCTCTCTACCCACCCTTGCCTCCTTTTCCGCGCAGCTCTCGATTCCCCCCTCTCTTTCGCACCCTCCATGTCATATTCCGCTCCAGGAGTTCCATCATAGCTCCTCACTGTCGCTGGGAGGATGTTTTCTCCTCCGCTCGCCCCTTCCACCATCATTTTCTCTCTACCCACCCTTGCCTCCTTTTCCGCGCAGCTCTCGATTCCCTCCTCTCTTTCGCACCCTCCATGTCATATTCCGCTCCAGGAGTTCCATCATAGCTCCTCACTGTCGCTGGGAGGAAGTTTTCTCCTCCGCTCGCCCCTTCCACCGTCATTTTCTCTCTACCCACCCTTGCCTCCTTTTCCGCGCAGCTCTCGATTCCCCCCTCTCTTTCGCACCCTCCATGTCATATTCCGCTCCAGGAGCTCCATCATAGCTCCTTGCTGTCGCTGGGAGGATGTTTTCTCCTCCGCTCGCCCCTTCCACCGTCATTTTCTCTCTACCCACCCTTGCCTCCTTTTCCGCGCAGCTCTCGATTCCCCCCTCTCTTTCGCACCCTCCATGTCATATTCCGCTCCAGGAGCTCCATCATAGCTAATCGCTGTTGCTGGGAGGATATTTTCTCCTCCGCTCGCCCCTTCCACCGTCATTTTCTCTCTACCCACCCTTGCCTCCTTTTCCGCGCAGCTCTCGATTCCCCCCTCTCTTTCGCACCCTCCATGTCATATTCCGCTCCAGGAGTTCCATCATAGCTCCTCACTGTCGCTGGGAGGATGTTTTCTCCTCCGCTCGCCCCTTCCACCGTCATTTTCTCTCTACCCACCCTTGCCTCCTTTTCCGCGCAGCTCTCGATTCCCCCCTCTCTTTCGCACCCTCCATGTCATATTCCGCTCCAGGAGTTCCATCATAGCTCCTCACTGTCGCTGGGAGGATGTTTTCTCCTCCGCTCGCCCCTTCCACCGTCATTTTCTCTCTACCCACCCTTGCCTCCTTCTCCGCGCAGCTCTCGATTCCCCCCTCTCTTTCGCACCCTCCATGTCATATTCCGCTCCAGGAGTTCCATCATAGCTCCTCACTGTCGCTGGGAGGATGTTTTCTCCTCCGCTCGCCCCTTCCACCGTCATTTTCTCTCTACCCACCCTTGCCTCCTTCTCCGCGCAGCTCTCGATTCCCCCCTCTCTTTCGCACCCTCCATGTCATATTCCGCTCCAGAAGCTCCATCATAGCTCCTCGCTGTCGCTGGGAGGATGTTTTCTCCTCCGCTCGCCCCTTCCACCGTCATTTTCTCTCTACCCACCCTTGCCTCCTTTTCCGCGCAGCTCTCGATTCCCCCCTCTCTTTCGCACCTTCCATGTCATATTCCGCTCCAGGAGTTCCATCATAGCTCCTCACTGTCGCTGGGAGGATGTTTTCTCCTCCGCTCGCCTCTTCCACCGTCATTTTCTCTCTACCCACCCTTGCCTCCTTTTCCGCGCAGCTCTCGATTCCCCCCTCTCTTTCACACCCTCCATGTCATATTCCGCTCCAGGAGTTCCATCATAGCTCCTCACTGTCGCTGGGAGGAAGTTTTCTCCTCCGCTCCCCCCTTCCACCGTCATTTTCTCTCTACCCACCCTTGCCTCCTTTTCCGCGCAGCTCTCGATTCCCCCCTCTCTTTCGCACCCTCCATGTCATATTCCGCTCCAGGAGCTCCATCATAGCTCCTTGCTGTCGCTGGGAGGATGTTTTCTCCTCCGCTCGCCCCTTCCACCGTCATTTTCTCTCTACCCACCCTTGCCTCCTTTTCCGCGCAGCTCTCGATTCCCCCCTCTCTTTCGCACCCTCCATGTCATATTCCGCTCCAGGAGTTCCATCATAGCTCCTCACTGTCGCTGGGAGGATGTTTTCTCCTCCGCTCGCCCCTTCCACCGTCATTTTCTCTCTACCCACCCTTGCCTCCTTTTCCGCGCAGCTCCCGATTCCCCCCTCTCTTTCGCACCCTCCATGTCATATTCCGCTCCAGGAGTTCCATCATAGCTCCTCACTGTCGCTGGGAGGATGTTTTCTCCTCCGCTCGCCCCTTCCACCGTCATTTTCTCTCTACCCACCCTTGCCTCCTTCTCCGCGCAGCTCTCGATTCCCCCCTCTCTTTCGCACCCTCCATGTCATATTCCGCTCCAGGAGTTCCATCATAGCTCCTCACTGTCGCTGGGAGGATGTTTTCTCCTCCGCTCGCCTCTTCCACCGTCATTTTCTCTCTACCCACCCTTGCCTCCTTTTCCGCGCAGCTCTCGATTCCCCCCTCTCTTTCACACCCTCCATGTCATATTCCGCTCCAGGAGTTCCATCATAGCTCCTCACTGTCGCTGGGAGGAAGTTTTCTCCTCCGCTCCCCCCTTCCACCGTCATTTTCTCTCTTCCCACCCTTGCCTCCTTTTCCGCGCAGCTCTCGATTCCCCCCTCTCTTTCGCACCCTCCATGTCATATTCCGCTCCAGGAGTTCCATCATAGCTCCTCGCTGTCGCTGGGAGGATGTTTTCTCCTCCGCTCGCCCCTTCCACCGTCATTTTCTCTCTACCCACCCTTGCCTCCTTTTCCGCGCAGCTCTCGATTCCCCCCTCTCTTTCGCACCTTCCATGTCATATTCCGCTCCAGGAGTTCCATCATAGCTCCTCACTGTCGCTGGGAGGATGTTTTCTCCTCCGCTCGCCTCTTCCACCGTCATTTTCTCTCTACCCACCCTTGCCTCCTTTTCCGCGCAGCTCTCGATTCCCCCCTCTCTTTCACACCCTCCATGTCATATTCCGCTCCAGGAGTTCCATCATAGCTCCTCACTGTCGCTGGGAGGAAGTTTTCTCCTCCGCTCCCCCCTTCCACCGTCATTTTCTCTCTACCCACCCTTGCCTCCTTTTCCGCGCAGCTCTCGATTCCCCCCTCTCTTTCGCACCCTCCATGTCATATTCCGCTCCAGGAGCTCCATCATAGCTCCTTGCTGTCGCTGGGAGGATGTTTTCTCCTCCGCTCGCCCCTTCCACCGTCATTTTCTCTCTACCCACCCTTGCCTCCTTTTCCGCGCAGCTCTCGATTCCCCCCTCTCTTTCGCACCCTCCATGTCATATTCCGCTCCAGGAGTTCCATCATAGCTCCTCACTGTCGCTGGGAGGATGTTTTCTCCTCCGCTCGCCCCTTCCACCGTCATTTTCTCTCTACCCACCCTTGCCTCCTTTTCCGCGCAGCTCTCGATTCCCCCCTCTCTTTCGCACCCTCCATGTCATATTCCGCTCCAGGAGTTCCATCATAGCTCCTCACTGTCGCTGGGAGGATGTTTTCTCCTCCGCTCGCCCCTTCCACCGTCATTTTCTCTCTACCCACCCTTGCCTCCTTCTCCGCGCAGCTCTCGATTCCCCCCTCTCTTTCGCACCCTCCATGTCATATTCCGCTCCAGGAGTTCCATCATAGCTCCTCACTGTCGCTGGGAGGATGTTTTCTTCTCCGCTCGCCCCTTCCACCGTCATTTTCTCTCTACCCACCCTTGCCTCCTTCTCCGCGCAGCTCTCGATTCCCCCCTCTCTTTCGCACCCTCCATGTCATATTCCGCTCCAGAAGCTCCATCATAGCTCCTCGCTGTCGCTGGGAGGATGTTTTCTCCTCCGCTCGCCCCTTCCACCGTCATTTTCTCTCTACCCACCCTTGCCTCCTTTTCCGCGCAGCTCTCGATTCCCCCCTCTCTTTCGCACCTTCCATGTCATATTCCGCTCCAGGAGTTCCATCATAGCTCCTCACTGTCGCTGGGAGGATGTTTTCTCCTCCGCTCGCCTCTTCCACCGTCATTTTCTCTCTACCCACCCTTGCCTCCTTTTCCGCGCAGCTCTCGATTCCCCCCTCTCTTTCACACCATCCATGTCATATTCCGCTCCAGGAGTTCCATCATAGCTCCTCACTGTCGCTGGGAGGAAGTTTTCTCCTCCGCTCCCCCCTTCCACCGTCATTTTCTCTCTACCCACCCTTGCCTCCTTTTCCGCGCAGCTCTCGATTCCCCCCTCTCTTTCGCACCCTCCATGTCATATTCCGCTCCAGGAGCTCCATCATAGCTCCTTGCTGTCGCTGGGAGGATGTTTTCTCCTCCGCTCGCCCCTTCCACCGTCATTTTCTCTCTACCCACCCTTGCCTCCTTTTCCGCGCAGCTCTCGATTCCCCCCTCTCTTTCGCACCCTCCATGTCATATTCCGCTCCAGGAGTTCCATCATAGCTCCTCACTGTCGCTGGGAGGATGTTTTCTCCTCCGCTCGCCCCTTCCACCGTCATTTTCTCTCTACCCACCCTTGCCTCCTTTTCCGCGCAGCTCTCGATTCCCCCCTCTCTTTCGCACCCTCCATGTCATATTCCGCTCCAGGAGTTCCATCATAGCTCCTCACTGTCGCTGGGAGGAAGTTTTCTCCTCCGCTCGCCCCTTCCACCGTCATTTTCTCTCTACCCACCCTTGCCTCCTTTTCCGCGCAGCTCTCGATTCCCCCCTCTCTTTCGCACCCTCCATGTCATATTCCGCTCCAGGAGCTCCATCATAGCTCCTTGCTGTCGCTGGGAGGATGTTTTCTCCTCCGCTCGCCCCTTCCACCGTCATTTTCTCTCTACCCACCCTTGCCTCCTTTTCCGCGCAGCTCTCGATTCCCCCCTCTCTTTCGCACCCTCCATGTCATATTCCGCTCCAGGAGTTCCATCATAGCTCCTCACTGTCGCTGGGAGGATGTTTTCTCCTCCGCTCGCCCCTTCCACCATCATTTTCTCTCTACCCACCCTTGCCTCCTTTTCCGCGCAGCTCTCGATTCCCTCCTCTCTTTCGCACCCTCCATGTCATATTCCGCTCCAGGAGTTCCATCATAGCTCCTCACTGTCGCTGGGAGGATGTTTTCTCCTCCGCTCGCCCCTTCCACCGTCATTTTCTCTCTACCCACCCTTGCCTCCTTTTCCGCGCAGCTCTCGATTCCCCCCTCTCTTTCGCACCCTTCATGTCATATTCCACTCCAGGAGCTCCATCATAGCTCCTTGCTGTCGCTGGGAGGATGTTTTCTCCTCCGCTCGCCCCTTCCACCGTCATTTTCTCTCTACCCACCCTTGCCTCCTTTTCCGCGCAGCTCTCGATTCCCCCCTCTCTTTCGCACCCTCCATGTCATATTCCGCTCCAGGAGCTCCATCATAGCTCCTCGCTGTCGCTGGGAGGATGTTTTCTCCTCCGCTCGCCCCTTCCACCGTCATTTTCTCTCTACCCACCCTTGCCTACTTTTCCGCGCAGCTCTCGATTCCCCCCTCTCTTTCGCACCCTCCATGTCATATTCCACTCCAGGAGCTCCATCATAGCTCCTTGCTGTCGCTGGGAGGATGTTTTCTCCTCCGCTCGCCCCTTCCACCGTCATTTTCTCTCTACCCACCCTTGCCTCCTTTTCCGCGCAGCTCTCGATTCCCCCCTCTCTTTCGCACCCTCCATGTCATATTCCGCTCCAGGAGCTCCATCATAGCTCCTTGCTGTCGCTGGGAGGATGTTTTCTCCTCCGCTCGCCCCTTCCACCGTCATTTTCTCTCTACCCACCCTTGCCTCCTTTTCCGCGCAGCTCTCGATTCCCCCCTCTCTTTCGCACCCTCCATGTCATATTCCGCTCCAGGAGTTCCATCATAGCTCCTCACTGTCGCTGGGAGGATGTTTTCTCCTCCGCTCGCCCCTTCCACCATCATTTTCTCTCTACCCACCCTTGCCTCCTTTTCCGCGCAGCTCTCGATTCCCTCCTCTCTTTCGCACCCTCCATGTCATATTCCGCTCCAGGAGTTCCATCATAGCTCCTCACTGTCGCTGGGAGGAAGTTTTCTCCTCCGCTCGCCCCTTCCACCGTCATTTTCTCTCTACCCACCCTTGCCTCCTTTTCCGCGCAGCTCTCGATTCCCCCCTCTCTTTCGCACCCTCCATGTCATATTCCGCTCCAGGAGCTCCATCATAGCTCCTTGCTGTCGCTGGGAGGATGTTTTCTCCTCCGCTCGCCCCTTCCACCGTCATTTTCTCTCTACCCACCCTTGCCTCCTTTTCCGCGCAGCTCTCGATTCCCCCCTCTCTTTCGCACCCTCCATGTCATATTCCGCTCCAGGAGTTCCATCATAGCTCCTCACTGTCGCTGGGAGGATGTTTTCTCCTCCGCTCGCCCCTTCCACCGTCATTTTCTCTCTACCCACCCTTGCCTCCTTCTCCGCGCAGCTCTCGATTCCCCCCTCTCTTTCGCACCCTCCATGTCATATTCCGCTCCAGGAGTTCCATCATAGCTCCTCACTGTCGCTGGGAGGATGTTTTCTCCTCCGCTTGCCCCTTCCACCGTCATTTTCTCTCTACCCACCCTTGCCTCCTTCTCCGCGCAGCTCTCGATTCCCCCCTCTCTTTCGCACCCTCCATGTCATATTCCGCTCCAGGAGCTCCATCATAGCTAATCGCTGTCGCTGGGAGGATGTTTTCTCCTCCGCTCGCCCCTTCCACCGTCATTTTCTCTCTACCCACCCTTGCCTCCTTTTCCGCGCAGCTCTCGATTCCCCCCTCTCTTTCGCACCCTCCATGTCATATTCCGCTCCAGGAGTTCCATCATAGCTCCTCACTGTCGCTGGGAGGATGTTTTCTCCTCCGCTCGCCCCTTCCACCGTCATTTTCTCTCTACCCACCCTTGCCTCCTTTTCCGCGCAGCTCTCGATTCCCCCCTCTCTTTCGCACCCTCCATGTCATATTCCGCTCCAGGAGTTCCATCATAGCTCCTCACTGTCGCTGGGAGGATGTTTTCTCCTCCGCTCGCCCCTTCCACCGTCATTTTCTCTCTACCCACCCTTGCCTCCTTCTCCGCGCAGCTCTCGATTCCCCCCTCTCTTTCGCACCCTCCATGTCATATTCCGCTCCAGGAGTTCCATCATAGCTCCTCACTGTCGCTGGGAGGAAGTTTTCTCCTCCGCTCGCCCCTTCCACCGTCATTTTCTCTCTACCCACCCTTGCCTCCTTTTCCGCGCAGCTCTCGATTCCCCCCTCTCTTTCGCACCCTCCATGTCATATTCCGCTCCAGGAGCTCCATCATAGCTCCTTGCTGTCGCTGGGAGGATGTTTTCTCCTCCGCTCGCCCCTTCCACCGTCATTTTCTCTCTACCCACCCTTGCCTCCTTTTCCGCGCAGCTCTCGATTCCCCCCTCTCTTTCGCACCCTCCATGTCATATTCCGCTCCAGGAGTTCCATCATAGCTCCTCACTGTCGCTGGGAGGATGTTTTCTCCTCCGCTCACCCCTTCCACCGTCATTTTCTCTCTACCCACCCTTGCCTCCTTTTCAGCGCAGCTCTCGATTCCCCCCTCTCTTTCGCACCCTCCATGTCATATTCCGCTCCAGGAGCTCCATCATAGCTCCTCGCTGTCGCTGGGAGGATGTTTTCTCCTCCGCTCGCCCCTTCCACCGTCATTTTCTCTCTACCCACCCTTGCCTCCTTTTCCGCGCAGCTCTCGATTCCCCCCTCTCTTTCGCACCCTCAATGTCATATTCCGCTCCAGGAGTTCCATCATAGCTCCTCACTGTCGCTGGGAGGATGTTTTCTCCTCCGCTCGCCCCTTCCACCGTCATTTTCTCTCTACCCACCCTTGCCTCCTTTTCCGCGCAGCTCTCGATTCCCCCCTCTCTTTCGCACCCTCCATGTCATATTCCGCTCCAGGAGTTCCATCATAGCTCCTCACTGTCGCTGGGAGGAAGTTTTCTCCTCCGCTCGCCCCTTCCACCGTCATTTTCTCTCTACCCACCCTTGCCTCCTTTTCCGCGCAGCTCTCGATTCCCCCCTCTCTTTCGCACCCTCCATGTCATATTCCGCTCCAGGAGCTCCATCATAGCTCCTTGCTGTCGCTGGGAGGATGTTTTCTCCTCCGCTCGCCCCTTCCACCGTCATTTTCTCTCTACCCACCCTTGCCTCCTTTTCCGCGCAGCTCTCGATTCCCCCCTCTCTTTCGCACCCTCCATGTCATATTCCGCTCCAGGAGTTCCATCATAGCTCCTCACTGTCGCTGGGAGGATGTTTTCTCCTCCGCTCGCCCCTTCCACCGTCATTTTCTCTCTACCCACCCTTGCCTCCTTTTCCGCGCAGCTCTCGATTCCCCCCTCTCTTTCGCACCCTCCATGTCATATTCCGCTCCAGGAGTTCCATCATAGCTCCTCACTGTCGCTGGGAGGATGTTTTCTCCTCCGCTCGCCCCTTCCACCGTCATTTTCTCTCTACCCACCCTTGCCTCCTTCTCCGCGCAGCTCTCGATTCCCCCCTCTCTTTCGCACCCTCCATGTCATATTCCGCTCCAGGAGCTCCATCATAGCTCCTCGCTGTCGCTGGGAGGATGTTTTCTCCTCCGCTCGCCCCTTCCACCGTCATTTTCTCTCTACCCACCCTTGCCTCCTTTTCCGCGCAGCTCTCGATTCCCCCCTCTCTTTCGCACCCTCCATGTCATATTCCGCTCCAGGAGTTCCATCATAGCTCCTCACTGTCGCTGGGAGGAAGTTTTCTCCTCCGCTCGCCCCTTCCACCGTCATTTTCTCTCTACCCACCCTTGCCTCCTTTTCCGCGCAGCTCTCGATTCCCCCCTCTCTTTCGCACCCTCCATGTCATATTCCGCTCCAGGAGCTCCATCATAGCTCCTTGCTGTCGCTGGGAGGATGTTTTCTCCTCCGCTCGCCCCTTCCACCGTCATTTTCTCTCTACCCACCCTTGCCTCCTTTTCCGCGCAGCTCTCGATTCCCCCCTCTCTTTCGCACCCTCCATGTCATATTCCGCTCCAGGAGTTCCATCATAGCTCCTCACTGTCGCTGGGAGGATGTTTTCTCCTCCGCTCGCCCCTTCCACCGTCATTTTCTCTCTACCCACCCTTGCCTCCTTTTCCGCGCAGCTCTCGATTCCCCCCTCTCTTTCGCACCCTCCATGTCATATTCCGCTCCAGGAGTTCCATCATAGCTCCTCACTGTCGCTGGGAGGATGTTTTCTCCTCCGCTCGCCCCTTCCACCGTCATTTTCTCTCTACCCACCCTTGCCTCCTTCTCCGCGCAGCTCTCGATTCCCCCCTCTCTTTCGCACCCTCCATGTCATATTCCGCTCCAGGAGCTCCATCATAGCTCCTCGCTGTCGCTGGGAGGATGTTTTCTCCTCCGCTCGCCCCTTCCACCGTCATTTTCTCTCTACCCACCCTTGCCTCCTTTCCTGCGCAGCTCTCGATTCCCCCCTCTCTTTTGCACCCTCCATGTCATATTCCGCTCCAGGAGTTCCATCATAGCTCCTCACTGTCGCTGGGAGGATGTTTTCTCCTCCGCTCGCCTCTTCCACCGTCATTTTCTCTCTACCCACCCTTGCCTCCTTTTCCGCGCAGCTCTCGATTCCCCCCTCTCTTTCGCACCCTCCATGTCATATTCCGCTCCAGGAGTTCCATCATAGCTCCTCACTGTCGCTGGGAGGAAGTTTTCTCCTCCGCTCGCCCCTTCCACCGTCATTTTCTCTCTACCCACCCTTGCCTCCTTTTCCGCGCAGCTCTCGATTCCCCCCTCTCTTTCGCACCCTCCATGTCATATTCCGCTCCAGGAGCTCCATCATAGCTCCTTGCTGTCGCTGGGAGGATGTTTTCTCCTCCGCTCGCCCCTTCCACCGTCATTTTCTCTCTACCCACCCTTGCCTCCTTTTCCGCGCAGCTCTCGATTCCCCCCTCTCTTTCGCACCCTCCATGTCATATTCCGCTCCAGGAGTTCCATCATAGCTCCTCACTGTCGCTGGGAGGAAGTTTTCTCCTCCGCTCGCCCCTTCCACCGTCATTTTCTCTCTACCCACCCTTGCCTCCTTTTCCGCGCAGCTCTCGATTCCCCCCTCTCTTTCGCACCCTCCATGTCATATTCCGCTCCAGGAGCTCCATCATAGCTCCTTGCTGTCGCTGGGAGGATGTTTTCTCCTCCGCTCGCCCCTTCCACCGTCATTTTCTCTCTACCCACCCTTGCCTCCTTTTCCGCGCAGCTCTCGATTCCCCCCTCTCTTTCGCACCCTCCATGTCATATTCCGCTCCAGGAGTTCCATCATAGCTCCTCACTGTCGCTGGGAGGATGTTTTCTCCTCCGCTCGCCCCTTCCACCGTCATTTTCTCTCTACCCACCCTTGCCTCCTTTTCCGCGCAGCTCTCGATTCCCCCCTCTCTTTCGCACCCTCCATGTCATATTCCGCTCCAGGAGTTCCATCATAGCTCCTCACTGTCGCTGGGAGGATGTTTTCTCCTCCGTTCGCCCCTTCCACCGTCATTTTCTCTCTACCCACCCTTGCCTCCTTCTCCGCGCAGCTCTCGATTCCCCCCTCTCTTTCGCACCCTCCATGTCATATTCCGCTCCAGGAGCTCCATCATAGCTCCTCGCTGTCGCTGGGAGGATGTTTTCTCCTCCGCTCGCCCCTTCCACCGTCATTTTCTCTCTACCCACCCTTGCCTCCTTTTCCGCGCAGCTCTCGATTCCCCCCTCTCTTTCGCACCCTCCATGTCATATTCCGCTCCAGGAGTTCCATCATAGCTCCTCACTGTCGCTGGGAGGATGTTTTCTCCTCCGCTCGCCTCTTCCACCGTCATTTTCTCTCTACCCACCCTTGCCTCCTTTTCCGCGCAGCTCTCGATTCCCCCCTCTCTTTCGCACCCTCCATGTCATATTCCGCTCCAGGAGCTCCATCATAGCTCCTTGCTGTCGCTGGGAGGATGTTTTCTCCTCCGCTCGCCCCTTCCACCGTCATTTTCTCTCTACCCACCCTTGCCTCCTTTTCCGCGCAGCTCTCGATTCCCCCCTCTCTTTCGCACCCTCCATGTCATATTCCGCTCCAGGAGTTCCATCATAGCTCCTCACTGTCGCTGGGAGGATGTTTTCTCCTCCGCTCGCCCCTTCCACCGTCATTTTCTCTCTACCCACAATTGCCTCCTTTTCAGCGCAGCTCTCGATTCCCCCCTCTCTTTCGCACCCTCCATGTCATATTCCGCTCCAGGAGCTCCATCATAGCTCCTCGCTGTCGCTGGGAGGATGTTTTCTCCTCCGCTCGCCCCTTCCACCGTCATTTTCTCTCTACCCACCCTTGCCTCCTTTTCCGCGCAGCTCTCGATTCCCCCCTCTCTTTCGCACCCTCAATGTCATATTCCGCTCCAGGAGTTCCATCATAGCTCCTCACTGTCGCTGGGAGGATGTTTTCTCCTCCGCTCGCCCCTTCCACCGTCATTTTCTCTCTACCCACCCTTGCCTCCTTTTCCGCGCAGCTCTCGATTCCCCCCTCTCTTTCGCACCCTCCATGTCATATTCCGCTCCAGGAGTTCCATCATAGCTCCTCACTGTCGCTGGGAGGAAGTTTTCTCCTCCGCTCGCCCCTTCCACCGTCATTTTCTCTCTACCCACCCTTGCCTCCTTTTCCGCGCAGCTCTCGATTCCCCCCTCTCTTTCGCACCCTCCATGTCATATTCCGCTCCAGGAGCTCCATCATAGCTCCTTGCTGTCGCTGGGAGGATGTTTTCTCCTCCGCTCGCCCCTTCCACCGTCATTTTCTCTCTACCCACCCTTGCCTCCTTTTCCGCGCAGCTCTCGATTCCCCCCTCTCTTTCGCACCCTCCATGTCATATTCCGCTCCAGGAGTTCCATCATAGCTCCTCACTGTCGCTGGGAGGATGTTTTCTCCTCCGCTCGCCCCTTCCACCGTCATTTTCTCTCTACCCACCCTTGCCTCCTTTTCCGCGCAGCTCTCGATTCCCCCCTCTCTTTCGCACCCTCCATGTCATATTCCGCTCCAGGAGTTCCATCATAGCTCCTCACTGTCGCTGGGAGGATGTTTTCTCCTCCGCTCGCCCCTTCCACCGTCATTTTCTCTCTACCCACCCTTGCCTCCTTCTCCGCGCAGCTCTCGATTCCCCCCTCTCTTTCGCACCCTCCATGTCATATTCCGCTCCAGGAGCTCCATCATAGCTCCTCGCTGTCGCTGGGAGGATGTTTTCTCCTCCGCTCGCCCCTTCCACCGTCATTTTCTCTCTACCCACCCTTGCCTCCTTTTCCGCGCAGCTCTCGATTCCCCCCTCTCTTTTGCACCCTCCATGTCATATTCCGCTCCAGGAGTTCCATCATAGCTCCTCACTGTCGCTGGGAGGATGTTTTCTCCTCCGCTCGCCTCTTCCACCGTCATTTTCTCTCTACCCACCCTTGCCTCCTTTTCCGCGCAGCTCTCGATTCCCCCCTCTCTTTCGCACCCTCCATGTCATATTCCGCTCCAGGAGTTCCATCATAGCTCCTCACTGTCGCTGGGAGGAAGTTTTCTCCTCCGCTCGCCCCTTCCACCGTCATTTTCTCTCTACCCACCCTTGCCTCCTTTTCCGCGCAGCTCTCGATTCCCCCCTCTCTTTCGCACCCTCCATGTCATATTCCGCTCCAGGAGCTCCATCATAGCTCCTTGCTGTCGCTGGGAGGATGTTTTCTCCTCCGCTCGCCCCTTCCACCGTCATTTTCTCTCTACCCACCCTTGCCTCCTTTTCCGCGCAGCTCTCGATTCCCCCCTCTCTTTCGCACCCTCCATGTCATATTCCGCTCCAGGAGTTCCATCATAGCTCCTCACTGTCGCTGGGAGGATGTTTTCTCCTCCGCTCGCCCCTTCCACCGTCATTTTCTCTCTACCCACCCTTGCCTCCTTTTCCGCGCAGCTCTCGATTCCCCCCTCTCTTTCGCACCCTCCATGTCATATTCCGCTCCAGGAGTTCCATCATAGCTCCTCACTGTCGCTGGGAGGATGTTTTCTCCTCCGTTCGCCCCTTCCACCGTCATTTTCTCTCTACCCACCCTTGCCTCCTTCTCCGCGCAGCTCTCGATTCCCCCCTCTCTTTCGCACCCTCCATGTCATATTCCGCTCCAGGAGCTCCATCATAGCTCCTCGCTGTCGCTGGGAGGATGTTTTCTCCTCCGCTCGCCCCTTCCACCGTCATTTTCTCTCTACCCACCCTTGCCTCCTTTTCCGCGCAGCTCTCGATTCCCCCCTCTCTTTCGCACCCTCCATGTCATATTCCGCTCCAGGAGTTCCATCATAGCTCCTCACTGTCGCTGGGAGGATGTTTTCTCCTCCGCTCGCCTCTTCCACCGTCATTTTCTCTCTACCCACCCTTGCCTCCTTTTCCGCGCAGCTCTCGATTCCCCCCTCTCTTTCGCACCCTCCATGTCATATTCCGCTCCAGGAGTTCCATCATAGCTCCTCACTGTCGCTGGGAGGATGTTTTCTCCTCCGCTCGCCTCTTCCACCGTCATTTTCTCTCTACCCACCCTTGCCTCCTTTTCCGCGCAGCTCTCGATTCCCCCCTCTCTTTCGCACCCTCCATGTCATATTCCGCTCCAGGAGTTCCATCATAGCTCCTCACTGTCGCTGGGAGGAAGTTTTCTCCTCCGCTCGCCCCTTCCACCGTCATTTTCTCTCTACCCACCCTTGCCTCCTTCTCCGCGCAGCTCTCGATTCCCCCCTCTCTTTCGCACCCTCCATGTCATATTCCGCTCCAGGAGCTCCATCATAGCTCCTCGCTGTCGCTGGGAGGATGTTTTCTCCTCCGCTCGCCCCTTCCACCGTCATTTTCTCTCTACCCACCCTTGCCTCCTTTTCCGCGCAGCTCTCGATTCCCCCCTCTCTTTCGCACCCTCCATGTCATATTCCGCTCCAGGAGTTCCATCATAGCTCCTCACTGTCGCTGGGAGGATGTTTTCTCCTCCGCTCGCCCCTTCCACCGTCATTTTCTCTCTACCCACCCTTGCCTCCTTTTCCGCGCAGCTCTCGATTCCCCCCTCTCTTTCGCACCCTCCATGTCATATTCCGCTCCAGGAGTTCCATCATAGCTCCTCACTGTCGCTGGGAGGATGTTTTCTCCTCCGCTCGCCCCTTCCACCGTCATTTTCTCTCTACCCACCCTTGCCTCCTTTTCCGCGCAGCTCTCGATTCCCCCCTCTCTTTCGCACCCTCCATGTCATATTCCGCTCCAGGAGCTCCATCATAGCTCCTTGCTGTCGCTGGGAGGATGTTTTCTCCTCCGCTCGCCCCTTCCACCGTCATTTTCTCTCTACCCACCCTTGCCTCCTTTTCCGCGCAGCTCTCGATTCCCCCCTCTCTTTCGCACCCTCCATGTCATATTCCACTCCAGGAGTTCCATCATAGCTCCTCACTGTCGCTGGGAGGATGTTTTCTCCTCCGCTCGCCCCTTCCACCGTCATTTTCTCTCTACCCACCCTTGCCTCCTTTTCCGCGCAGCTCTCAATTCCCCCCTCTCTTTCGCACCCTCCATGTCATATTCCGCTCCAGGAGTTCCATCATAGCTCCTCACTGTCGCTGGGAGGATGTTTTCTCCTCCGCTCGCCCCTTCCACCGTCATTTTCTCTCTACCCACCCTTGCCTCCTTCTCCGCGCAGCTCTCGATTCCCCCCTCTCTTTCGCACCCTCCATGTCATATTCCGCTCCAGGAGCTCCATCATAGCTCCTCGCTGTCGCTGGGAGGATGTTTTCTCCTCCGCTCACCCCTTCCACCGTCATTTTCTCTCTACCCACCCTTGCCTCCTTTTCCGCGCAGCTCTCGATTCCCCCCTCTCTTTCGCACCCTCCATGTCATATTCCGCTCCAGGAGTTCCATCATAGCTCCTCACTGTCGCTTGGAGGATGTTTTCTCCTCCGCTCGCCTCTTCCACCGTCATTTCCTCTCTACCCACCCTTGCCTCCTTTTCCGCGCAGCTCTCGATTCCCCCCTCTCTTTCGCACCCTCCATGTCATATTCCGCTCCAGGAGTTCCATCATAGCTCCTCACTGTCGCTGGGAGGATGTTTTCTCCTCCGCTCGCCTCTTCCACCGTCATTTTCTCTCTACCCACCCTTGCCTCCTTTTCCGCGCAGCTCTCGATTCCCCCCTCTCTTTCGCACCCTCCATGTCATATTCCGCTCCAGGAGTTCCATCATAGCTCCTCACTGTCGCTGGGAGGAAGTTTTCTCCTCCGCTCGCCCCTTCCACCGTCATTTTCTCTCTACCCACCCTTGCCTCCTTTTCCGCGCAGCTCTCGATTCCCCCCTCTCTTTCGCACCCTCCATGTCATATTCCGCTCCAGGAGCTCCATCATAGCTCCTTGCTGTCGCTGGGAGGATGTTTTCTCCTCCGCTCGCCCCTTCCACCGTCATTTTCTCTCTACCCACCCTTGCCTCCTTTTCCGCGCAGCTCTCGATTCCCCCCTCTCTTTCGCACCCTCCATGTCATATTCCGCTCCAGGAGTTCCATCATAGCTCCTCACTGTCGCTGGGAGGATGTTTTCTCCTCCGCTCGCCCCTTCCACCGTCATTTTCTCTCTACCCACCCTTGCCTCCTTTTCCGCGCAGCTCTCGATTCCCCCCTCTCTTTCGCACCCTCCATGTCATATTCCGCTCCAGGAGTTCCATCATAGCTCCTCACTGTCGCTGGGAGGATGTTTTCTCCTCCGCTCGCCCCTTCCACCGTCATTTTCTCTCTACCCACCCTTGCCTCCTTTTCCGCGCAGCTCTCGATTCCCCCCTCTCTTTCGCACCCTCCATGTCATATTCCGCTCCAGGAGCTCCATCATAGCTCCTTGCTGTCGCTGGGAGGATGTTTTCTCCTCCGCTCGCCCCTTCCACCGTCATTTTCTCTCTACCCACCCTTGCCTCCTTTTCCGCGCAGCTCTCGATTCCCCCCTCTCTTTCGCACCCTCCATGTCATATTCCGCTCCAGGAGTTCCATCATAGCTCCTCACTGTCGCTGGGAGGATGTTTTCTCCTCCGCTCGCCCCTTCCACCATCATTTTCTCTCTACCCACCCTTGCCTCCTTTTCCGCGCAGCTCTCGATTCCCCCCTCTCTTTCGCACCCTCCATGTCATATTCCGCTCCAGGAGTTCCATCATAGCTCCTCACTGTCGCTGGGAGGAAGTTTTCTCCTCCGCTCGCCCCTTCCACCGTCATTTTCTCTCTACCCACCCTTGCCTCCTTTTCCGCGCAGCTCTCGATTCCCCCCTCTCTTTCGCAACCTCCATTTCATATTCCGCTCCAGGAGTTTCATCATAGCTCCTCACTGTCGCTGGGAGGATGTTTTCTCCTCCGCTCGCCCCTTCCACCGTCATTTTCTCTCTACCCACCCTTGCCTCCTTCTCCGCGCAGCTCTCAATTCCCCCCTCTCTTTCGCACCCTCCATGTCATATTCCGCTCCAGGAGCTCCATCATAGCTAATCGCTGTCGCTGGGAGGATGTTTTCTCCTCCGCTCGCCCCTTTCACCGTCATTTTCTCTCTACCCACCCTTGCCTCCTTTTCCGCGCAGCTCTCGATTCCCCCCTCTCTTTCGCACCCTCCATGTCATATTCCGCTCCAGGAGCTCCATCATAGCTGCTTGCTGTCGCTGGGAGGATGTTTTCTCCTCCGCTCGCCCCTTCCACCGTCATTTTCTCTCTACCCACCCTTGCCTCCTTTTCCGCGCAGCTCTCGATTCCCCCCTCTCTTTCGCACCCTCCATGTCATATTCCGCTCCAGGAGTTCCATCATAGCTCCTCACTGTCGCTGGGAGGATGTTTTCTCCTCCGCTCGCCCCTTCCACCGTCATTTTCTCTCTACCCACCCTTGCCTCCTTTTCCGCGCAGCTCTCGATTCCCCCCTCTCTTTCGCACCCTCCATGTCATATTCCGCTCCAGGAGTTCCATCATAGCTCCTCACTGTCGCTGGGAGGATGTTTTCTCCTCCGCTCGCCCCTTCCACCGTCATTTTCTCTCTACCCACCCTTGCCTCCTTTTCCGCGCAGCTCTCGATTCCCCCCTCTCTTTCGCACCCTCCATGTCATATTCCGCTCCAGGAGTTCCATCATAGCTCCTCACTGTCGCTGGGAGGATGTTTTCTCCTCCGCTCGCCCCTTCCACCGTCATTTTCTCTCTACCCACCCTTGCCTCCTTTTCCGCGCAGCTCTCGATTCCCCCCTCTCTTTCGCACCCTCCATGTCATATTCCGCTCCAGGAGCTCATCATAGCTCCTTGCTGTCGCTGGGAGGATGTTTTCTCCTCCGCTCGCCCCTTCCACCGTCATTTTCTCTCTACCCACCCTTGCCTCCTTTTCCGCGCAGCTCTCGATTCCCCCCTCTCTTTCGCACCCTCCATGTCATATTCCGCTCCAGGAGTTCCATCATAGCTCCTCACTGTCGCTGGGAGGAAGTTTTCTCCTCCGCTCGCCCCTTCCACCGTCATTTTCTCTCTACCCACCCTTGCCTCCTTTTCCGCGCAGCTCTCGATTCCCCCCTCTCTTTCGCACCCTCCATGTCATATTCCGCTCCAAGAGCTCCATCATAGCTCCTTGCTGTCGCTGGGAGGATGTTTTCTCCTCCGCTCGCCCCTTCCACCGTCATTTTCTCTCTACCCACCCTTGCCTCCTTTTCCGCGCAGCTCTCGATTCCCCCCTCTCTTTCGCACCCTCCATGTCATATTCCGCTCCAGGAGTTCCATCATAGCTCCTCACTGTCGCTGGGAGGATGTTTTCTCCTCCGCTCGCCCCTTCCACCGTCATTTTCTCTCTACCCACCCTTGCCTCCTTCTCCGCGCAGCTCTCGATTCCCCCCTCTCTTTCGCACCCTCCATGTCATATTCCGCTCCAGGAGCTCCATCATAGCTAATCGCTGTCGCTGGGAGGATGTTTTCTCCTCCGCTCGCCCCTTCCACCGTCATTTTCTCTCTACCCACCCTTGCCTCCTTTTCCGCGCAGCTCTCGATTCCCCCCTCTCTTTCGCACCCTCCATGTCATATTCCGCTCCAGGAGTTCCATCATAGCTCCTCACTGTCGCTGGGAGGATGTTTTCTCCTCCGCTCGCCCCTTCCACCGTCATTTTCTCTCTACCCACCCTTGCCTTCTTTTCCGCGCAGCTCTCGATTCCCCCCTCTCTTTCGCACCCTCCATGTCATATTCCGCTCCAGGAGCTCCATCATAGCTCCTTGCTGTCGCTGGGAGGATGTTTTCTCCTCCGCTCGCCCCTTCCACCGTCATTTTCTCTCTACCCACCCTTGCCTCCTTTTCCGCGCAGCTCTCGACTCCCCCCTCTCTTTCGCACCCTCCATGTCATATTCCGCTCCAGGAGTTCCATCATAGCTCCTCACTGTCGCTGGGAGGATGTTTTCTCCTCCGCTCGCCCCTTCCACCATCATTTTCTCTCTACCCACCCTTGCCTCCTTTTCCGCGCAGCTCTCGATTCCCCCCTCTCTTTCGCACCCTCCATGTCATATTCCGCTCCAGGAGTTCCATCATAGCTCCTCACTGTCGCTGGGAGGATGTTTTCTCCTCCGCTCGCCCCTTCCACCGTCATTTTCTCTCTACCCACCCTTGCCTCCTTCTCCGCGCAGCTCTCGATTCCCCCCTCTCTTTCGCACCCTCCATGTCATATTCCGCTCCAGGAGCTCCATCATAGCTAATCGCTGTCGCTGGGAGATTGTTTTCTCCTCCGCTCGCCCCTTCCACCGTCATTTTCTCACTACCCACCCTTGCCTCCTTTTCCGCGCAGCTCTCGATTCCCCCCTCTCTTTCGCACCCTCCATGTCATATTCCGCTCCAGGAGTTCCATCATAGCTCCTCACTGTCGCTGGGAGGATGTTTTCTCCTCCGCTCGCCCCTTCCACCGTCATTTTCTCTCTACACACCCTTGCCTCCTTTTCCGCGCAGCTCTCGATTCCCCCCTCTCTTTCGCACCCTCCATGTCATATTCCGCTCCAGGAGTTCCATCATAGCTCCTCACTGTCGCTGGGAGGATGTTTTCTCCTCCGCTCGCCCCTTCCACCGTCATTTTCTCTCTACCCACCCTTGCCTCCTTCTCCGCGCAGCTCTCGATTCCCCCCTCTCTTTCGCACCCTCCATGTCATATTCCGCTCCAGGAGCTCCATCATAGCTCCTCGCTGTCGCTGGGAGGATGTTTTCTCCTCCGCTCGCCCCTTCCACCGTCATTTTCTCTCTACCCACCCTTGCCTCCTTTTCCGCGCAGCTCTCGATTCCCCCCTCTCTTTTGCACCCTCCATGTCATATTCCGCTCCAGGAGTTCCATCATAGCTCCTCACTGTCGCTGGGAGGATGTTTTCTCCTCCGCTCGCCTCTTCCACCGTCATTTTCTCTCTACCCACCCTTGCCTCCTTTTCCGCGCAGCTCTCGATTCCCCCCTCTCTTTCGCACCCTCCATGTCATATTCCGCTCCAAGAGCTCCATCATAGCTCCTTGCTGTCGCTGGGAGGATGTTTTCTCCTCCGCTCGCCCCTTCCACCGTCATTTTCTCTCTACCCACCCTTGCCTCCTTTTCCGCGCAGCTCTCGATTCCCCCCTCTCTTTCGCACCCTCCATGTCATATTCCGCTCCAGGAGTTCCATCATAGCTCCTCACTGTCGCTGGGAGGATGTTTTCTCCTCCGCTCGCCCCTTCCACCGTCATTTTCTCTCTACCCACCCTTGCCTCCTTCTCCGCGCAGCTCTCGATTCCCCCCTCTCTTTCGCACCCTCCATGTCATATTCCGCTCCAGGAGCTCCATCATAGCTAATCGCTGTCGCTGGGAGGATGTTTTCTCCTCCGCTCGCCCCTTCCACCGTCATTTTCTCTCTACCCACCCTTGCCTCCTTTTCCGCGCAGCTCTCGATTCCCCCCTCTCTTTCGCACCCTCCATGTCATATTCCGCTCCAGGAGTTCCATCATAGCTCCTCACTGTCGCTGGGAGGATGTTTTCTCCTCCGCTCGCCCCTTCCACCGTCATTTTCTCTCTACCCACCCTTGCCTTCTTTTCCGCGCAGCTCTCGATTCCCCCCTCTCTTTCGCACCCTCCATGTCATATTCCGCTCCAGGAGCTCCATCATAGCTCCTTGCTGTCGCTGGGAGGATGTTTTCTCCTCCGCTCGCCCCTTCCACCGTCATTTTCTCTCTACCCACCCTTGCCTCCTTTTCCGCGCAGCTCTCGACTCCCCCCTCTCTTTCGCACCCTCCATGTCATATTCCGCTCCAGGAGTTCCATCATAGCTCCTCACTGTCGCTGGGAGGATGTTTTCTCCTCCGCTCGCCCCTTCCACCATCATTTTCTCTCTACCCACCCTTGCCTCCTTTTCCGCGCAGCTCTCGATTCCCCCCTCTCTTTCGCACCCTCCATGTCATATTCCGCTCCAGGAGTTCCATCATAGCTCCTCACTGTCGCTGGGAGGATGTTTTCTCCTCCGCTCGCCCCTTCCACCGTCATTTTCTCTCTACCCACCCTTGCCTCCTTCTCCGCGCAGCTCTCGATTCCCCCCTCTCTTTCGCACCCTCCATGTCATATTCCGCTCCAGGAGCTCCATCATAGCTAATCGCTGTCGCTGGGAGATTGTTTTCTCCTCCGCTCGCCCCTTCCACCGTCATTTTCTCACTACCCACCCTTGCCTCCTTTTCCGCGCAGCTCTCGATTCCCCCCTCTCTTTCGCACCCTCCATGTCATATTCCGCTCCAGGAGTTCCATCATAGCTCCTCACTGTCGCTGGGAGGATGTTTTCTCCTCCGCTCGCCCCTTCCACCGTCATTTTCTCTCTACACACCCTTGCCTCCTTTTCCGCGCAGCTCTCGATTCCCCCCTCTCTTTCGCACCCTCCATGTCATATTCCGCTCCAGGAGTTCCATCATAGCTCCTCACTGTCGCTGGGAGGATGTTTTCTCCTCCGCTCGCCCCTTCCACCATCATTTTCTCTCTACCCACCCTTGCCTCCTTTTCCGCGCAGCTCTCGATTCCCCCCTCTCTTTCGCACCCTCCATGTCATATTCCGCTCCAGGAGTTCCATCATAGCTCCTCACTGTCGCTGGGAGGAAGTTTTCTCCTCCGCTCGCCCCTTCCACCGTCATTTTCTCTCTACCCACCCTTGCCTCCTTTTCCGCGCAGCTCTCGATTCCCCCCTCTCTTTCGCACCCTCCATGTCATATTCCGCTCCAGGAGCTCCATCATAGCTCCTTGCTGTCGCTGGGAGGATGTTTTCTCCTCCGCTCGCCCCTTCCACCGTCATTTTCTCTCTACCCACCCTTGCCTCCTTTTCCGCGCAGCTCTCGATTCCCCCCTCTCTTTCGCACCCTCCATGTCATATTCCGCTCCAGGAGTTCCATCATAGCTCCTCACTGTCGCTGGGAGGAAGTTTTCTCCTCCGCTCGCCCCTTCCACCGTCATTTTCTCTCTACCCACCCTTGCCTCCTTTTCCGCGCAGCTCTCGATTCCCCCCTCTCTTTCGCACCCTCCATGTCATATTCCGCTCCAGGAGCTCCATCATAGCTCCTTGCTGTCGCTGGGAGGATGTTTTCTCCTCCGCTCGCCCCTTCCACCGTCATTTTCTCTCTACCCACCCTTGCCTCCTTTTCCGCGCAGCTCTCGATTCCCCCCTCTCTTTCGCACCCTCCATGTCATATTCCGCTCCAGGAGTTCCATCATAGCTCCTCACTGTCGCTGGGAGGATGTTTTCTCCTCCGCTCGCCCCTTCCACCGTCATTTTCTCTCTACCCACCCTTGCCTCCTTCTCCGCGCAGCTCTCGATTCCCCCCTCTCTTTCGCACCCTCCATGTCATATTCCGCTCCAGGAGCTCCATCATAGCTAATCGCTGTCGCTGGGAGGATGTTTTCTCCTCCGCTCGCCCCTTCCACCGTCATTTTCTCTCTACCCACCCTTGCCTCCTTTTCCGCGCAGCTCTCGATTCCCCCCTCTCTTTCGCACCCTCCATGTCATATTCCGCTCCAGGAGTTCCATCATAGCTCCTCACTGTCGCTGGGAGGATGTTTTCTCCTCCGCTCGCCCCTTCCACCGTCATTTTCTCTCTACCCACCCTTGCCTCCTTTTCCGCGCAGCTCTCGATTCCCCCTCTCTTTCGCACCCTCCATGTCATATTCCGCTCCAGGAGCTCCATCATAGCTCCTTGCTGTCGCTGGGAGGATGTTTTCTCCTCCGCTCGCCCCTTCCACCGTCATTTTCTCTCTACCCACCCTTGCCTCCTTTTCCGCGCAGCTCTCGACTCCCCCCTCTCTTTCGCACCCTCCATGTCATATTCCGCTCCAGGAGTTCCATCATAGCTCCTCACTGTCGCTGGGAGGATGTTTTCTCCTCCGCTCGCCCCTTCCACCGTCATTTTCTCTCTACCCACCCTTGCCTCCTTTTCCGCGCAGCTCTCGATTCCCCCTCTCTTTCGCACCCTCCATGTCATATTCCGCTCCAGGAGCTCCATCATAGCTCCTTGCTGTCGCTGGGAGGATGTTTTCTCCTCCGCTCGCCCCTTCCACCGTCATTTTCTCTCTACCCACCCTTGCCTCCTTTTCCGCGCAGCTCTCGACTCCCCCCTCTCTTTCGCACCCTCCATGTCATATTCCGCTCCAGGAGTTCCATCATAGCTCCTCACTGTCGCTGGGAGGATGTTTTCTCCTCCGCTCGCCCCTTCCACCGTCATTTTCTCTCTACCCACCCTTGCCTCCTTTTCCGCGCAGCTCTCGATTCCCCCCTCTCTTTCGCACCCTCCATGTCATATTCCGCTCCAGGAGTTCCATCATAGCTCCTCACTGTCGCTGGGAGGATGTTTTCTCCTCCGCTCGCCCCTTCCACCGTCATTTTCTCTCTACCCACCCTTGCCTCCTTCTCCGCGCAGCTCTCGATTCCCCCCTCTCTTTCGCACCCTCCATGTCATATTCCGCTCCAGGAGCTCCATCATAGCTAATCGCTGTCGCTGGGAGATTGTTTTCTCCTCCGCTCGCCCCTTCCACCGTCATTTTCTCACTACCCACCCTTGCCTCCTTTTCCGCGCAGCTCTCGATTCCCCCCTCTCTTTCGCACCCTCCATGTCATATTCCGCTCCAGGAGTTCCATCATAGCTCCTCACTGTCGCTGGGAGGATGTTTTCTCCTCCGCTCGCCCCTTCCACCGTCATTTTCTCTCTACACACCCTTGCCTCCTTTTCCGCGCAGCTCTCGATTCCCCCCTCTCTTTCGCACCCTCCATCTCATATTCCGCTCCAGGAGTTCCATCATAGCTCCTCACTGTCGCTGGGAGGATGTTTTCTCCTCCGCTCGCCCCTTCCACCGTCATTTTCTCTCTACCCACCCTTGCCTCCTTTTCCGCGCAGCTCTCGATTCCCCCCTCTCTTTCGCACCCTCCATGTCATATTCCGCTCCAGGAGTTCCATCATAGCTCCTCACTGTCGCTGGGAGGATGTTTTCTCCTCCGCTCGCCCCTTCCACCATCATTTTCTCTCTACCCACCCTTGCCTCCTTTTCCGCGCAGCTCTCGATTCCCCCCTCTCTTTCGCACCCTCCATGTCATATTCCGCTCCAGGAGTTCCATCATAGCTCCTCACTGTCGCTGGGAGGAAGTTTTCTCCTCCGCTCGCCCCTTCCACCGTCATTTTCTCTCTACCCACCCTTGCCTCCTTTTCCGCGCAGCTCTCGATTCCCCCCTCTCTTTCGCAACCTCCATGTCATATTCCGCTCCAGGAGTTCCATCATAGCTCCTCACTGTCGCTGGGAGGATGTTTTCTCCTCCGCTCGCCCCTTCCACCGTCATTTTCTCTCTACCCACCCTTGCCTCCTTCTCCGCGCAGCTCTCAATTCCCCCCTCTCTTTCGCACCCTCCATGTCATATTCCGCTCCAGGAGCTCCATCATAGCTAATCGCTGTCGCTGGGAGGATGTTTTCTCCTCCGCTCGCCCCTTCCACCGTCATTTTCTCTCTACCCACCCTTGCCTCCTTTTCCGCGCAGCTCTCGATTCCCCCCTCTCTTTCGCACCCTCCATGTCATATTCCGCTCCAGGAGTTCCATCATAGCTCCTCACTGTCGCTGGGAGGATGTTTTCTCCTCCGCTCGCCCCTTCCACCGTCATTTTCTCTCTACCCACCCTTGCCTCCTTTTCCGCGCAGCTCTCGATTCCCCCCTCTCTTTCGCACCCTCCATGTCATATTCCGCTCCAGGAGCTCCATCATAGCTCCTTGCTGTCGCTGGGAGGATGTTTTCTCCTCCGCTCGCCCCTTCCACCGTCATTTTCTCTCTACCCACCCTTGCCTCCTTTTCCGCGCAGCTCTCGATTCCCCCCTCTCTTTCGCACCCTCCATGTCATATTCCGCTCCAGGAGTTCCATCATAGCTCCTCACTGTCGCTGGGAGGATGTTTTCTCCTCCGCTCGCCCCTTCCACCGTCATTTTCTCTCTACCCACCCTTGCCTCCTTTTCCGCGCAGCTCTCGATTCCCCCCTCTCTTTCGCACCCTCCATGTCATATTCCGCTCCAGGAGTTCCATCATAGCTCCTCACTGTCGCTGGGAGGATGTTTTCTCCTCCGCTCGCCCCTTCCACCGTCATTTTCTCTCTACCCACCCTTGCCTCCTTTTCCGCGCAGCTCTCGACTCCCCCCTCTCTTTCGCACCCTCCATGTCATATTCCGCTCCAGGAGTTCCATCATAGCTCCTCACTGTCGCTGGGAGGATGTTTTCTCCTCCGCTCGCCCCTTCCACCGTCATTTTCTCTCTACCCACCCTTGCCTCCTTTTCCGCGCAGCTCTCGATTCCCCCCTCTCTTTCGCACCCTCCATGTCATATTCCGCTCCAGGAGTTCCATCATAGCTCCTCACTGTCGCTGGGAGGATGTTTTCTCCTCCGCTCGCCCCTTCCACCGTCATTTTCTCTCTACCCACCCTTGCCTCCTTCTCCGCGCAGCTCTCGATTCCCCCCTCTCTTTCGCACCCTCCATGTCATATTCCGCTCCAGGAGCTCCATCATAGCTAATCGCTGTCGCTGGGAGATTGTTTTCTCCTCCGCTCGCCCCTTCCACCGTCATTTTCTCACTACCCACCCTTGCCTCCTTTTCCGCGCAGCTCTCGATTCCCCCCTCTCTTTCGCACCCTCCATGTCATATTCCGCTCCAGGAGTTGCATCATAGCTCCTCACTGTCGCTGGGAGGATGTTTTCTCCTCCGCTCGCCCCTTCCACCGTCATTTTCTCTCTACACACCCTTGCCTCCTTTTCCGCGCAGCTCTCGATTCCCCCCTCTCTTTCGCACCCTCCATCTCATATTCCGCTCCAGGAGTTCCATCATAGCTCCTCACTGTCGCTGGGAGGATGTTTTCTCCTCCGCTCGCCCCTTCCACCGTCATTTTCTCTCTACCCACCCTTGCCTCCTTTTCCGCGCAGCTCTCGATTCCCCCCTCTCTTTCGCACCCTCCATGTCATATTCCGCTCCAGGAGTTCCATCATAGCTCCTCACTGTCGCTGGGAGGATGTTTTCTCCTCCGCTCGCCCCTTCCACCATCATTTTCTCTCTACCCACCCTTGCCTCCTTTTCCGCGCAGCTCTCGATTCCCCCCTCTCTTTCGCACCCTCCATGTCATATTCCGCTCCAGGAGTTCCATCATAGCTCCTCACTGTCGCTGGGAGGAAGTTTTCTCCTCCGCTCGCCCCTTCCACCGTCATTTTCTCTCTACCCACCCTTGCCTCCTTTTCCGCGCAGCTCTCGATTCCCCCCTCTCTTTCGCAACCTCCATGTCATATTCCGCTCCAGGAGTTCCATCATAGCTCCTCACTGTCGCTGGGAGGATGTTTTCTCCTCCGCTCGCCCCTTCCACCGTCATTTTCTCTCTACCCACCCTTGCCTCCTTCTCCGCGCAGCTCTCAATTCCCCCCTCTCTTTCGCACCCTCCATGTCATATTCCGCTCCAGGAGCTCCATCATAGCTAATCGCTGTCGCTGGGAGGATGTTTTCTCCTCCGCTCGCCCCTTCCACCGTCATTTTCTCTCTACCCACCCTTGCCTCCTTTTCCGCGCAGCTCTCGATTCCCCCCTCTCTTTCGCACCCTCCATGTCATATTCCGCTCCAGGAGTTCCATCATAGCTCCTCACTGTCGCTGGGAGGATGTTTTCTCCTCCGCTCGCCCCTTCCACCGTCATTTTCTCTCTACCCACCCTTGCCTCCTTTTCCGCGCAGCTCTCGATTCCCCCCTCTCTTTCGCACCCTCCATGTCATATTCCGCTCCAGGAGCTCCATCATAGCTCCTTGCTGTCGCTGGGAGGATGTTTTCTCCTCCGCTCGCCCCTTCCACCGTCATTTTCTCTCTACCCACCCTTGCCTCCTTTTCCGCGCAGCTCTCGATTCCCCCCTCTCTTTCGCACCCTCCATGTCATATTCCGCTCCAGGAGTTCCATCATAGCTCCTCACTGTCGCTGGGAGGATGTTTTCTCCTCCGCTCGCCCCTTCCACCGTCATTTTCTCTCTACCCACCCTTGCCTCCTTTTCCGCGCAGCTCTCGATTCCCCCCTCTCTTTCGCACCCTCCATGTCATATTCCGCTCCAGGAGTTCCATCATAGCTCCTCACTGTCGCTGGGAGGATGTTTTCTCCTCCGCTCGCCCCTTCCACCGTCATTTTCTCTCTACCCACCCTTGCCTCCTTTTCCGCGCAGCTCTCGATTCCCCCCTCTCTTTCGCACCCTCCATGTCATATTCCGCTCCAGGAGTTCCATCATAGCTCCTCACTGTCGCTGGGAGGATGTTTTCTCCTCCGCTCGCCCCTTCCACCGTCATTTTCTCTCTACCCACCCTTGCCTCCTTTTCCGCGCAGCTCTCGATTCCCCCCTCTCTTTCGCACCCTCCATGTCATATTCCGCTCCAGGAGCTCCATCATAGCTCCTTGCTGTCGCTGGGAGGATGTTTTCTCCTCCGCTCGCCCCTTCCACCGTCATTTTCTCTCTACCCACCCTTGCCTCCTTTTCCGCGCAGCTCTCGATTCCCCCCTCTCTTTCGCACCCTCCATGTCATATTCCGCTCCAGGAGTTCCATCATAGCTCCTCACTGTCGCTGGGAGGATGTTTTCTCCTCCGCTCGCCCCTTCCACCGTCATTTTCTCTCTACCCACCCTTGCCTCCTTTTCCGCGCAGCTCTCGATTCCCCCTCTCTTTCGCACCCTCCATGTCATATTCCGCTCCAGGAGCTCCATCATAGCTCCTTGCTGTCGCTGGGAGGATGTTTTCTTCTCCGCTCGCCCCTTCCACCGTCATTTTCTCTCTACCCACCCTTGCCTCCTTTTCCGCGCAGCTCTCGACTCCCCCCTCTCTTTCGCACCCTCCATGTCATATTCCGCTCCAGGAGTTCCATCATAGCTCCTCACTGTCGCTGGGAGGATGTTTTCTCCTCCGCTCGCCCCTTCCACCGTCATTTTCTCTCTACCCACCCTTGCCTCCTTTTCCGCGCAGCTCTCGATTCCCCCCTCTCTTTCGCACCCTCCATGTCATATTCCGCTCCAGGAGTTCCATCATAGCTCCTCACTGTCGCTGGGAGGATGTTTTCTCCTCCGCTCGCCCCTTCCACCGTCATTTTCTCTCTACCCACCCTTGCCTCCTTCTCCGCGCAGCTCTCGATTCCCCCCTCTCTTTCGCACCCTCCATGTCATATTCCGCTCCAGGAGTTCCATCATAGCTCCTCACTGTCGCTGGGAGGATGTTTTCTCCTCCGCTCGCCCCTTCCACCGTCATTTTCTCTCTACCCACCCTTGCCTCCTTTTCCGCGCAGCTCTCGATTCCCCCCTCTCTTTCGCACCCTCCATGTCATATTCCGCTCCAGGAGTTCCATCATAGCTCCTCACTGTCGCTGGGAGGATGTTTTCTCCTCCGCTCGCCCCTTCCACCGTCATTTTCTCTCTACCCACCCTTGCCTCCTTCTCCGCGCAGCTCTCGATTCCCCCCTCTCTTTCGCACCCTCCATGTCATATTCCGCTCCAGGAGCTCCATCATAGCTAATCGCTGTCGCTGGGAGGATGTTTTCTCCTCCGCTCGCCCCTTCCACCGTCATTTTCTCTCTACCCACCCTTGCCTCCTTTTCCGCGCAGCTCTCGATTCCCCCCTCTCTTTTGCACCCTCCATGTCATATTCCGCTCCAGGAGTTCCATCATAGCTCCTCACTGTCGCTGGGAGGATGTTTTCTCCTCCGCTCGCCCCTTCCACCGTCATTTTCTCTCTACCCACCCTTGCCTCCTTTTCCGCGCAGCTCTCGATTCCCCCCTCTCTTTCGCACCCTCCATGTCATATTCCGCTCCAGGAGTTCCATCATAGCTCCTCACTGTCGCTGGGAGGATGTTTTCTCCTCCGCTCACCCCTTCCACCGTCATTTTCTCTCTACCCACCCTTGCCTCCTTCTCCGCGCAGCTCTCGATTCCCCCCTCTCTTTCGCACCCTCCATGTCATATTCCGCTCCAGGAGCTCCATCATAGCTCCTCGCTGTCGCTGGGAGGATGTTTTCTCCTCCGCTCGCCCCTTCCACTGTCATTTTCTCTCTACCCACCCTTGCCTCCTTTTCCGCGCAGCTCTCGATTCCCCCCTCTCTTTCGCACCCTCCATGTCATATTCCGCTCCAGGAGTTCCATCATAGCTCCTCACTAGCGCTGGGAGGATGTTTTCTCCTCCGCTCGCCTCTTCCACCGTCATTTTCTCTCTACCCACCCTTGCCTCCTTTTCCGCGCAGCTCTCGATTCCCCCCTCTCTTTCGCACCCTCCATGTCATATTCCGCTCCAGGAGTTCCATCATAGCTCCTCACTGTCGCTGGGAGGAAGTTTTCTCCTCCGCTCGCCCCTTCCACCGTCATTTTCTCTCTACCCACCCTTGCCTCCTTTTCCGCGCAGCTCTCGATTCCCCCCTCTCTTTCGCACCCTCCATGTCATATTCCGCTCCAGGAGTTCCATCATAGCTCCTCACTAGCGCTGGGAGGATGTTTTCTCCTCCGCTCGCCTCTTCCACCGTCATTTTCTCTCTACCCACCCTTGCCTCCTTTTCCGCGCAGCTCTCGATTCCCCCCTCTCTTTCGCACCCTCCATGTCATATTCCGCTCCAGGAGTTCCATCATAGCTCCTCACTGTCGCTGGGAGGATGTTTTCTCCTCCGCTCGCCTCTTCCACCGTCATTTTCTCTCTACCCACCCTTGCCTCCTTTTCCGCGCAGCTCTCGATTCCCCCCTCTCTTTCACACCCTCCATGTCATATTCCGCTCCAGGAGTTCCATCATAGCTCCTCACTGTCGCTGGGAGGAAGTTTTCTCCTCCGCTCGCCCCTTCCACCGTCATTTTCTCTCTACCCACCCTTGCCTCCTTTTCCGCGCAGCTCTCGATTCCCCCCTCTCTTTCGCACCCTCCATGTCATATTCCGCTCCAGGAGCTCCATCATAGCTCCTTGCTGTCGCTGGGAGGATGTTTTCTCCTCCGCTCGCCCCTTCCACCGTCATTTTCTCTCTACCCACCCTTGCCTCCTTTTCCGCGCAGCTCTCGATTCCCCCCTCTCTTTCCCACCCTCCATGTCATATTCCGCTCCAGGAGCTCCATCATAGCTCCTCGCTGTCGCTGGGAGGATGTTTTCTCCTCCGCTCGCCCCTTCCACCGTCATTTTCTCTCTACCCACCCTTGCCTCCTTTTCCGCGCAGCTCTCGATTCCCCCCTCTCTTTCGCACCCTCAATGTCATATTCCGCTCCAGGAGTTCCATCATAGCTCCTCACTGTCGCTGGGAGGATGTTTTCTCCTCCGCTCGCCCCTTCCACCGTCATTTTCTCTCTACCCACCCTTGCCTCCTTTTCCGCGCAGCTCTCGATTCCCCCCTCTCTTTCGCACCCTCCATGTCATATTCCGCTCCAGGAGTTCCATCATAGCTCCTCACTGTCGCTGGGAGGAAGTTTTCTCCTCCGCTCGCCCCTTCCACCGTCATTTTCTCTCTACCCACCCTTGCCTCCTTTTCCGCGCAGCTCTCGATTCCCCCCTCTCTTTCGCACCCTCCATGTCATATTCCGCTCCAGGAGTTCCATCATAGCTCCTCACTGTCGCTGGGAGGATGTTTTCTCCTCCGCTCGCCCCTTCCACCGTCATTTTCTCTCTACCCACCCTTGCCTCCTTCTCCGCGCAGCTCTCGATTCCCCCCTCTCTTTCGCACCCTCCATGTCATATTCCGCTCCAGGAGCTCCATCATAGCTCCTCGCTGTCGCTGGGAGGATGTTTTCTCCTCCGCTCGCCCCTTCCACCGTCATTTTCTCTCTACCCACCCTTGCCTCCTTTTCCGCGCAGCTCTCGATTCCCCCCTCTCTTTCGCACCCTCAATGTCATATTCCGCTCCAGGAGTTCCATCATAGCTCCTCACTGTCGCTGGGAGAATGTTTTCTCCTCCGCTCGCCCCTTCCACCGTCATTTTCTCTCTACCCACCCTTGCCTCCTTTTCCGCGCAGCTCTCGATTCCCCCCTCTCTTTCGCACCCTCCATGTCATATTCCGCTCCAGGATTTCCTTTATAGCTCCTCACTGTCGCTGGGAGGATGTTTTCTCCTCCGCTCGCCCCTTCCACCGTCATTTTCTCTCTACCCACCCTTGCCTCCTTCTCCGCGCAGCTCTCGATTCCCCCCTCTCTTTCGCACCCTCCATGTCATATTCCGCTCCAGGAGCTCCATCATAGCTCCTCGCTGTCGCTGGGAGGATGTTTTCTCCTCCGCTCGCCCCTTCCACCGTCATTTTCTCTCTACCCACCCTTGCCTCCTTTTCCGCGCAGCTCTCGATTCCCCCCTCTCTTTCGCACCCTCCATGTCATATTCCGCTCCAGGAGTTCCATCATAGCTCCTCACTGTCGCTGGGAGGATGTTTTCTCCTCCGCTCGCCTCTTCCACCGTCATTTTCTCTCTACCCACCCTTGCCTCCTTTTCCGTGCAGCTCTCGATTCCCCCCTCTCTTTCACACCCTCCATGTCATATTCCGCTCCAGGAGCTCCATCATAGCTCCTTGCTGTCGCTGGGAGGATGTTTTCTCCTCCGCTCGCCCCTTCCACCGTCATTTTCTCTCTACCCACCCTTGCCTCCTTTTCCGCGCAGCTCTCGATTCCCCCCTCTCTTTCGCACCCTCCATGTCATATTCCGCTCCAGGAGTTCCATCATAGCTCCTCACTGTCGCTGGGAGGATGTTTTCTCCTCCGCTCGCCCCTTCCACCGTCATTTTCTCTCTACCCACCCTTGCCTCCTTTTCCGCGCAGCTCTCAATTCCCCCCTCTCTTTCGCACCCTCCATGTCATATTCCGCTCCAGGAGCTCCATCATAGCTCCTCGCTGTCGCTGGGAGGATGTTTTCTCCTCCGCTCGCCCCTTCCACCGTCATTTTCTCTCTACCCACCCTTGCCTCCTTTTCCGCGCAGCTCTCGATTCCCCCCTCTCTTTCGCACCCTCCATGTCATATTCCGCTCCAGGAGTTCCATCATAGCTCCTCACTGTCGCTGGGAGGAAGTTTTCTCCTCCGCTCGCCCCTTCCACCGTCATTTTCTCTCTACCCACCCTTGCCTCCTTTTCCGCGCAGCTCTCGATTCCCCCCTCTCTTTCGCACCCTCCATGTCATATTCCGCTCCAGGAGCTCCATCATAGCTCCTTGCTGTCGCTGGGAGGATGTTTTCTCCTCCGCTCGCCCCTTCCACCGTCATTTTCTCTCTACCCACCCTTGCCTCCTTTTCCGCGCAGCTCTCGATTCCCCCCTCTCTTTCGCACCCTCCATGTCATATTCCGCTCCAGGAGTTCCATCATAGCTCCTCACTGTCGCTGGGAGGATGTTTTCTCCTCCGCTCGCCCCTTCCACCGTCATTTTCTCTCTACCCACCCTTGCCTCCTTTTCCGCGCAGCTCTCGATTCCCCCCTCTCTTTCGCACCCTCCATGTCATATTCCGCTCCAGGAGTTCCATCATAGCTCCTCACTGTCGCTGGGAGGATGTTTTCTCCTCCGCTCGCCCCTTCCACCGTCATTTTCTCTCTACACACCCTTGCCTCCTTCTCCGCGCAGCTCTCGATTCCCCCCTCTCTTTCGCACCCTCCATGTCATATTCCGCTCCAGGAGCTCCATCATAGCTCCTCGCTGTCGCTGGGAGGATGTTTTCTCCTCCGCTCGCCCCTTCCACCGTCATTTTCTCTCTACCCACCCTTGCCTCCTTTTCCGCGCAGCTCTCGATTCCCCCCTCTCTTTCGCACCCTCCATGTCATATTCCGCTCCAGGAGTTCCATCATAGCTCCTCACTGTCGCTGGGAGGATGTTTTCTCCTCCGCTCGCCTCTTCCACCGTCATTTTCTCTCTACCCACCCTTGCATCCTTTTCCGCGCAGCTCTCGATTCCCCCCTCTCTTTCGCACCCTCCATGTCATATTCCGCTCCAGGAGTTCCATCATAGCTCCTCACTGTCGCTGGGAGGAAGTTTTCTCCTCCGCTCGCACCTTCCACCGTCATTTTCTCTCTACCCACCCTTGCCTTTTTTTCCGCGCAGCTCTCGATTCCCCCCTCTCTTTCGCACCCTCCATGTCATATTCCGCTCCAGGAGCTCCATCATAGCTCCTTGCTGTCGCTGGGAGGATGTTTTCTCCTCCGCTCGCCCCTTCCACCGTCATTTTCTCTCTACCCACCCTTGCCTCCTTTTCCGCGCAGCTCTCGATTCCCCCCTCTCTTTCGCACCCTCCATGTCATATTCCGCTCCAGGAGTTCCATCATAGCTCCTCACTGTCGCTGGGAGGATGTTTTCTCCTCCGCTCGCCCCTTCCACCGTCATTTTCTCTCTACCCACCCTTGCCTCCTTTTCCGCGCAGCTCTCGATTCCCCCCTCTCTTTCGCACCCTCCATGTCATATTCCGCTCCAGGAGCTCCATCATAGCTCCTCGCTGTCGCTGGGAGGATGTTTTCTCCTCCGCTCGCCCCTTCCACCGTCATTTTCTCTCTACCCACCCTTGCCTCCTTTTCCGCGCAGCTCTCGATTCCCCCCTCTCTTTCGCACCCTCCATGTCATATTCCGCTCCAGGAGCTCCATCATAGCTCCTCGCTGTCGCTGGGAGGATGTTTTCTCCTCCGCTCGCCCCTTCCACCGTCATTTTCTCTCTACCCACCCTTGCCTCCTTTTCCGCGCAGCTCTCGATTCCCCCCTCTCTTTCGCACCCTCAATGTCATATTCCGCTCCAGGAGTTCCATCATAGCTCCTCACTGTCGCTGGGAGGATGTTTTCTCCTCCGCTCGCCCCTTCCACCGTCATTTTCTCTCTACCCACCCTTGCCTCCTTTTCCGCGCAGCTCTCAATTCCCCCCTCTCTTTCGCACCCTCCATGTCATATTCCGCTCCAGGAGTTCCATCATAGCTCCTCACTGTCGCTGGGAGGATGTTTTCTCCTCCGCTCGCCCCTTCCACCGTCATTTTCTCTCTACCCACCCTTGCCTCCTTTTCCGCGCAGCTCTCGATTCCCCCCTCTCTTTCGCACCCTCCATGTCATATTCCGCTCCAGGAGCTCCATCATAGCTCCTCACTGTCGCTGGGAGGATGTTTTCTCCTCCGCTCGCCTCTTCCACCGTCATTTTCTCTCTACCCACCCTTGCATCCTTTTCCGCGCAGCTCTCGATTCCCCCCTCTCTTTCGCACCCTCCATGTCATATTCCGCTCCAGGAGTTCCATCATAGCTCCTCACTGTCGCTGGGAGGAAGTTTTCTCCTCCGCTCGCACCTTCCACCGTCATTTTCTCTCTACCCACCCTTGCCTTCTTTTCCGCGCAGCTCTCGATTCCCCCCTCTCTTTCGCACCCTCCATGTCATATTCCGCTCCAGGAGCTCCATCATAGCTCCTTGCTGTCGCTGGGAGGATGTTTTCTCCTCCGCTCGCCCCTTCCACCGTCATTTTCTCTCTACCCACCCTTGCCTCCTTTTCCGCGCAGCTCTCGATTCCCCCCTCTCTTTCGCACCCTCCATGTCATATTCCGCTCCAGGAGTTCCATCATAGCTCCTCACTGTCGCTGGGAGGATGTTTTCTCCTCCGCTCGCCCCTTCCACCGTCATTTTCTCTCTACCCACCCTTGCCTCCTTTTCCGCGCAGCTCTCGATTCCCCCCTCTCTTTCGCACCCTCCATGTCATATTCCGCTCCAGGAGCTCCATCATAGCTCCTCGCTGTCGCTGGGAGGATGTTTTCTCCTCCGCTCGCCCCTTCCACCGTCATTTTCTCTCTACCCACCCTTGCCTCCTTTTCCGCGCAGCTCTCGATTCCCCCCTCTCTTTCGCACCCTCCATGTCATATTCCGCTCCAGGAGCTCCATCATAGCTCCTCGCTGTCGCTGGGAGGATGTTTTCTCCTCCGCTCGCCCCTTCCACCGTCATTTTCTCTCTACCCACCCTTGCCTCCTTTTCCGCGCAGCTCTCGATTCCCCCCTCTCTTTCGCACCCTCAATGTCATATTCCGCTCCAGGAGTTCCATCATAGCTCCTCACTGTCGCTGGGAGGATGTTTTCTCCTCCGCTCGCCCCTTCCACCGTCATTTTCTCTCTACCCACCCTTGCCTCCTTTTCCGCGCAGCTCTCAATTCCCCCCTCTCTTTCGCACCCTCCATGTCATATTCCGCTCCAGGAGTTCCATCATAGCTCCTCACTGTCGCTGGGAGGATGTTTTCTCCTCCGCTCGCCCCTTCCACCGTCATTTTCTCTCTACCCACCCTTGCCTCCTTTTCCGCGCAGCTCTCGATTCCCCCCTCTCTTTCGCACCCTCCATGTCATATTCCGCTCCAGGAGCTCCATCATAGCTCCTTGCTGTCGCTGGGAGGATGTTTTCTCCTCCGCTCGCCCCTTCCACCGTCATTTTCTCTCTACCCACCCTTGCCTCCTTTTCCGCGCAGCTCTCGATTCCCCCCTCTCTTTCGCACCCTCCATGTCATATTCCGCTCCAGGAGTTCCATCATAGCTCCTCACTGTCGCTGGGAGGATGTTTTCTCCTCCGCTCGCCCCTTCCACCATCATTTTCTCTCTACCCACCCTTGCCTCCTTTTCCGCGCAGCTCTCGATTCCCCCCTCTCTTTCGCACCCTCCATGTCATATTCCGCTCCAGGAGTTCCATCATAGCTCCTCACTGTCGCTGGGAGGAAGTTTTCTCCTCCGCTCGCCCCTTCCACCGTCATTTTCTCTCTACCCACCCTTGCCTCCTTTTCCGCGCAGCTCTCGATTCCCCCCTCTCTTTCGCACCCTCCATGTCATATTCCGCTCCAGGAGCTCCATCATAGCTCCTTGCTGTCGCTGGGAGGATGTTTTCTCCTCCGCTCGCCCCTTCCACCGTCATTTTCTCTCTACCCACCCTTGCCTCCTTTTCCGCGCAGCTCTCGATTCCCCCCTCTCTTTCGCACCCTCCATGTCATATTCCGCTCCAGGAGTTCCATCATAGCTCCTCACTGTCGCTGGGAGGATGTTTTCTCCTCCGCTCGCCCCTTCCACCGTCATTTTCTCTCTACCCACCCTTGCCTCCTTCTCCGCGCAGCTCTCAATTCCCCCCTCTCTTTCGCACCCTCCATGTCATATTCCGCTCCAGGAGTTCCATCATAGCTCCTCACTGTCGCTGGGAGGATGTTTTCTCCTCCGCTCGCCCCTTCCACCGTCATTTTCTCTCTACCCACCCTTGCCTCCTTTTCCGCGCAGCTCTCGATTCCCCCCTCTCTTTCGCACCCTCCATGTCATATTCCGCTCCAGGAGTTCCATCATAGCTCCTCACTGTCGCTGGGAGGATGTTTTCTCCTCCGCTCGCCCCTTCCACCATCATTTTCTCTCTACCCACCCTTGCCTCCTTTTCCGCGCAGCTCTCGATTCCCCCCTCTCTTTCGCACCCTCCATGTCATATTCCGCTCCAGGAGTTCCATCATAGCTCCTCACTGTCGCTGGGAGGAAGTTTTCTCCTCCGCTCGCCCCTTCCACCGTCATTTTCTCTCTACCCACCCTTGCCTCCTTTTCCGCGCAGCTCTCGATTCCCCCCTCTCTTTCGCACCCTCCATGTCATATTCCGCTCCAGGAGCTCCATCATAGCTCCTTGCTGTCGCTGGGAGGATGTTTTCTCCTCCGCTCGCCCCTTCCACCGTCATTTTCTCTCTACCCACCCTTGCCTCCTTTTCCGCGCAGCTCTCGATTCCCCCCTCTCTTTCGCACCCTCCATGTCATATTCCGCTCCAGGAGTTCCATCATAGCTCCTCACTGTCGCTGGGAGGATGTTTTCTCCTCCGCTCGCCCCTTCCACCGTCATTTTCTCTCTACCCACCCTTGCCTCCTTCTCCGCGCAGCTCTCAATTCCCCCCTCTCTTTCGCACCCTCCATGTCATATTCCGCTCCAGGAGTTCCATCATAGCTCCTCACTGTCGCTGGGAGGATGTTTTCTCCTCCGCTCGCCCCTTCCACCGTCATTTTCTCTCTACCCACCCTTGCCTCCTTTTCCGCGCAGCTCTCGATTCCCCCCTCTCTTTCGCACCCTCCATGTCATATTCCGCTCCAGGAGTTCCATCATAGCTCCTCACTGTCGCTGGGAGGATGTTTTCTCCTCCGCTCGCCCCTTCCACCGTCATTTTCTCTCTACCCACCCTTGCCTCCTTTTCCGCGCAGCTCTCGATTCCCCCCTCTCTTTCGCACCCTCCATGTCATATTCCGCTCCAGGAGCTCCATCATAGCTCCTTGCTGTCGCTGGGAGGATGTTTTCTCCTCCGCTCGCCCCTTCCACCGTCATTTTCTCTCTACCCACCCTTGCCTCCTTTTCCGCGCAGCTCTCGATTCCCCCCTCTCTTTCGCACCCTCCATGTCATATTCCGCTCCAGGAGTTCCATCATAGCTCCTCACTGTCGCTGGGAGGATGTTTTCTCCTCCGCTCGCCCCTTCCACCGTCATTTTCTCTCTACCCACCCTTGCCTCCTTTTCCGCGCAGCTCTCGATTCCCCCCTCTCTTTCGCACCCTCCATGTCATATTCCGCTCCAGGAGTTCCATCATAGCTCCTCACTGTCGCTGGGAGGATGTTTTCTCCTCCGCTCGCCCCTTCCACCATCATTTTCTCTCTACCCACCCTTGCCTCCTTTTCCGCACAGCTCTCGATTCCCCCCTCTCTTTCGCACCCTCCATGTCATATTCCGCTCCAGGAGTTCCATCATAGCTCCTCACTGTCGCTGGGAGGAAGTTTTCTCCTCCGCTCGCCCCTTCCACCGTCATTTTCTCTCTACCCACCCTTGCCTCCTTTTCCGCGCAGCTCTCGATTCCCCCCTCTCTTTCGCACCCTCCATGTCATATTCCGCTCCAGGAGCTCCATCATAGCTCCTTGCTGTCGCTGGGAGGATGTTTTCTCCTCCGCTCGCCCCTTCCACCGTCATTTTCTCTCTACCCACCCTTGCCTCCTTTTCCGCGCAGCTCTCGATTCCCCCCTCTCTTTCGCACCCTCCATGTCATATTCCGCTCCAGGAGTTCCATCATAGCTCCTCACTGTCGCTGGGAGGATGTTTTCTCCTCCGCTCGCCCCTTCCACCGTCATTTTCTCTCTACCCACCCTTGCCTCCTTCTCCGCGCAGCTCTCGATTCCCCCCTCTCTTTCGCACCCTCCATGTCATATTCCGCTCCAGGAGCTCCATCATAGCTAATCGCTGTCGCTGGGAGGATGTTTTCTCCTCCGCTCGCCCCTTCCACCGTCATTTTCTCTCTACCCACCCTTGCCTCCTTTACCGCGCAGCTCTCGATTCCCCCCTCTCTTTCACACCCTCCATGACATATTCCGCTCCAGGAGTTCCATCATAGCTCCTCACTGTCGCTGGGAGGATGTTTTCTCCTCCGCTCGCCCCTTCCACCGTCATTTTCTCTCTACCCACCCTTGCCTCCTTTTCCGCGCAGCTCTCGATTCCCCCCTCTCTTTCGCACCCTCCATGTCATATTCCGCTCCAGGAGCTCCATCATAGCTCCTTGCTGTCGCTGGGAGGATGTTTTCTCCTCCGCTCGCCCCTTCCACCGTCATTTACTCTCTACCCACCCTTGCCTCCTTTTCCGCGCAGCTCTCGATTTCCCCCTCTCTTTCGCATCCTCCATGTCATATTCCGCTCCAGGAGTTCCATCATAGCTCCTCACTGTCGCTGGGAGGATGTTTTCTCCTCCGCTCGCCCCTTCCACCGTCATTTTCTCTCTACCCACCCTTGCCTCCTTTTCCGCGCAGCTCTCGATTCCCCCCTCTCTTTCGCACCCTCCATGTCATATTCCGCTCCAGGAGTTCCATCATAGCTCCTCACTGTCGCTGGGAGGATGTTTTCTCCTCCGCTCGCCCCTTCCACCGTCATTTTCTCTCTACCCACCCTTGCCTCCTTCTCCGCGCAGCTCTCGATTCCCCCCTCTCTTTCGCACCCTCCATGTCATATTCCGCTCCAGGAGCTCCATCATAGCTAATCGCTGTCGCTGGGAGATTGTTTTCTCCTCCGCTCGCCCCTTCCACCGTCATTTTCTCTCTACCCACCCTTGCCTCCTTTTCCGCGCAGCTCTCGATTCCCCCCTCTCTTTCGCACCCTCCATGTCATATTCCGCTCCAGGAGTTCCATCATAGCTCCTCACTGTCGCTGGGAGGATGTTTTCTCCTCCGCTCGCCCCTTCCACCGTCATTTTCTCTCTACCCACCCTTGCCTCCTTTTCCGCGCAGCTCTCGATTCCCCCCTCTCTTTCGCACCCTCCATGTCATATTCCGCTCCAGGAGTTCCATCATAGCTCCTCACTGTCGCTGGGAGGATGTTTTCTCCTCCGCTCGCCCCTTCCACCGTCATTTTCTCTCTACCCACCCTTGCCTCCTTCTCCGCGCAGCTCTCGATTCCCCCCTCTCTTTCGCACCCTCCATGTCATATTCCGCTCCAGGAGTTCCATCATAGCTCCTCACTGTCGCTGGGAGGATGTTTTCTCCTCCGCTCGCCCCTTCCACCGTCATTTTCTCTCTACCCACCCTTGCCTCCTTTTCCGTGCAGCTCTCGATTCCCCCCTCTCTTTCACACCCTCCATGTCATATTCCGCTCCAGGAGTTCCATCATAGCTCCTCACTGTCGCTGGGAGGAAGTTTTCTCCTCCGCTCGCCCCTTCCACCGTCATTTTCTCTCTACCCACCCTTGCCTCCTTTTCCGCGCAGCTCTCGATTCCCCCCTCTCTTTCGCACCCTCCATGTCATATTCCGCTCCAGGAGCTCCATCATAGCTCCTTGCTGTCGCTGGGAGGATGTTTTCTCCTCCGCTCGCCCCTTCCACCGTCATTTTCTCTCTACCCACCCTTGCCTCCTTTTCCGCGCAGCTCTCGATTCCCCCCTCTCTTTCGCACCCTCCATGTCATATTCCGCTCCAGGAGTTCCATCATAGCTCCTCACTGTCGCTGGGAGGATGTTTTCTCCTCCGCTCGCCCCTTCCACCGTCATTTTCTCTCTACCCACCCTTGCCTCCTTTTCCGCGCAGCTCTCAATTCCCCCCTCTCTTTCGCACCCTCCATGTCATATTCCGCTCCAGGAGCTCCATCATAGCTCCTCGCTGTCGCTGGGAGGATGTTTTCTCCTCCGCTCGCCCCTTCCACCGTCATTTTCTCTCTACCCACCCTTGCCTCCTTTTCCGCGCAGCTCTCGATTCCCCCCTCTCTTTCGCACCCTCAATGTCATATTCCGCTCCAGGAGTTCCATCATAGCTCCTCACTGTCGCTGGGAGGATGTTTTCTCCTCCGCTCGCCCCTTCCACCGTCATTTTCTCTCTACCCACCCTTGCCTCCTTTTCCGCGCAGCTCTCGATTCCCCCCTCTCTTTCGCACCCTCCATGTCATATTCCGCTCCAGGAGTTCCATCATAGCTCCTCACTGTCGCTGGGAGGAAGTTTTCTCCTCCGCTCGCCCCTTCCACCGTCATTTTCTCTCTACCCACCCTTGCCTCCTTTTCCGCGCAGCTCTCGATTCCCCCCTCTCTTTCGCACCCTCCATGTCATATTCCGCTCCAGGAGCTCCATCATAGCTCCTTGCTGTCGCTGGGAGGATGTTTTCTCCTCCGCTCGCCCCTTCCACCGTCATTTTCTCTCTACCCACCCTTGCCTCCTTTTCCGCGCAGCTCTCGATTCCCCCCTCTCTTTCGCACCCTCCATGTCATATTCCGCTCCAGGAGTTCCATCATAGCTCTTCACTGTCGCTGGGAGGATGTTTTCTCCTCCGCTCGCCCCTTCCACCGTCATTTTCTCTCTACCCACCCTTGCCTCCTTTTCCGCGCAGCTCTCGATTCCCCCCTCTCTTTCGCACCCTCCATGTCATATTCCGCTCCAGGAGTTCCATCATAGCTCCTCACTGTCGCTGGGAGGATGTTTTCTCCTCCGCTCGCCCCTTCCACCGTCATTTTCTCTCTACCCACCCTTGCCTCCTTCTCCGCGCAGCTCTCGATTCCCCCCTCTCTTTCGCACCCTCCATGTCATATTCCGCTCCAGGAGCTCCATCATAGCTCCTCGCTGTCGCTGGGAGGATGTTTTCTCCTCCGCTCGCCCCTTCCACCGTCATTTTCTCTCTACCCACCCTTGCCTCCTTTTCCGCGCAGCTCTCGATTCCCCCCTCTCTTTCGCACCCTCCATGTCATATTCCGCTCCAGGAGTTCCATCATAGCTCCTCACTGTCGCTGGGAGGATGTTTTCTCCTCCGCTCGCCTCTTCCACCGTCATTTTCTCTCTACCCACCCTTGCATCCTTTTCCGCGCAGCTCTCGATTCCCCCCTCTCTTTCGCACCCTCCATGTCATATTCCGCTCCAGGAGTTCCATCATAGCTCCTCACTGTCGCTGGGAGGAAGTTTTCTCCTCCGCTCGCACCTTCCACCGTCATTTTCTCTCTACCCACCCTTGCCTTCTTTTCCGCGCAGCTCTCGATTCCCCCCTCTCTTTCGCACCCTCCATGTCATATTCCGCTCCAGGAGCTCCATCATAGCTCCTTGCTGTCGCTGGGAGGATGTTTTCTCCTCCGCTCGCCCCTTCCACCGTCATTTTCTCTCTACCCACCCTTGCCTCCTTTTCCGCGCAGCTCTCGATTCCCCCCTCTCTTTCGCACCCTCCATGTCATATTCCGCTCCAGGAGTTCCATCATAGCTCCTCACTGTCGCTGGGAGGATGTTTTCTCCTCCGCTCGCCCCTTCCACCGTCATTTTCTCTCTACCCACCCTTGCCTCCTTTTCCGCGCAGCTCTCGATTCCCCCCTCTCTTTCGCACCCTCCATGTCATATTCCGCTCCAGGAGCTCCATCATAGCTCCTCGCTGTCGCTGGGAGGATGTTTTCTCCTCCGCTCGCCCCTTCCACCGTCATTTTCTCTCTACCCACCCTTGCCTCCTTTTCCGCGCAGCTCTCGATTCCCCCCTCTCTTTCGCACCCTCCATGTCATATTCCGCTCCAGGAGCTCCATCATAGCTCCTCGCTGTCGCTGGGAGGATGTTTTCTCCTCCGCTCGCCCCTTCCACCGTCATTTTCTCTCTACCCACCCTTGCCTCCTTTTCCGCGCAGCTCTCGATTCCCCCCTCTCTTTCGCACCCTCAATGTCATATTCCGCTCCAGGAGTTCCATCATAGCTCCTCACTGTCGCTGGGAGGATGTTTTCTCCTCCGCTCGCCCCTTCCACCGTCATTTTCTCTCTACCCACCCTTGCCTCCTTTTCCGCGCAGCTCTCAATTCCCCCCTCTCTTTCGCACCCTCCATGTCATATTCCGCTCCAGGAGTTCCATCATAGCTCCTCACTGTCGCTGGGAGGATGTTTTCTCCTCCGCTCGCCCCTTCCACCGTCATTTTCTCTCTACCCACCCTTGCCTCCTTTTCCGCGCAGCTCTCGATTCCCCCCTCTCTTTCGCACCCTCCATGTCATATTCCGCTCCAGGAGCTCCATCATAGCTCCTTGCTGTCGCTGGGAGGATGTTTTCTCCTCCGCTCGCCCCTTCCACCGTCATTTTCTCTCTACCCACCCTTGCCTCCTTTTCCGCGCAGCTCTCGATTCCCCCCTCTCTTTCGCACCCTCCATGTCATATTCCGCTCCAGGAGTTCCATCATAGCTCCTCACTGTCGCTGGGAGGATGTTTTCTCCTCCGCTCGCCCCTTCCACCATCATTTTCTCTCTACCCACCCTTGCCTCCTTTTCCGCGCAGCTCTCGATTCCCCCCTCTCTTTCGCACCCTCCATGTCATATTCCGCTCCAGGAGTTCCATCATAGCTCCTCACTGTCGCTGGGAGGAAGTTTTCTCCTCCGCTCGCCCCTTCCACCGTCATTTTCTCTCTACCCACCCTTGCCTCCTTTTCCGCGCAGCTCTCGATTCCCCCCTCTCTTTCGCACCCTCCATGTCATATTCCGCTCCAGGAGCTCCATCATAGCTCCTTGCTGTCGCTGGGAGGATGTTTTCTCCTCCGCTCGCCCCTTCCACCGTCATTTTCTCTCTACCCACCCTTGCCTCCTTTTCCGCGCAGCTCTCGATTCCCCCCTCTCTTTCGCACCCTCCATGTCATATTCCGCTCCAGGAGTTCCATCATAGCTCCTCACTGTCGCTGGGAGGATGTTTTCTCCTCCGCTCGCCCCTTCCACCGTCATTTTCTCTCTACCCACCCTTGCCTCCTTCTCCGCGCAGCTCTCAATTCCCCCCTCTCTTTCGCACCCTCCATGTCATATTCCGCTCCAGGAGTTCCATCATAGCTCCTCACTGTCGCTGGGAGGATGTTTTCTCCTCCGCTCGCCCCTTCCACCGTCATTTTCTCTCTACCCACCCTTGCCTCCTTTTCCGCGCAGCTCTCGATTCCCCCCTCTCTTTCGCACCCTCCATGTCATATTCCGCTCCAGGAGTTCCATCATAGCTCCTCACTGTCGCTGGGAGGATGTTTTCTCCTCCGCTCGCCCCTTCCACCGTCATTTTCTCTCTACCCACCCTTGCCTCCTTTTCCGCGCAGCTCTCGATTCCCCCCTCTCTTTCGCACCCTCCATGTCATATTCCGCTCCAGGAGCTCCATCATAGCTCCTTGCTGTCGCTGGGAGGATGTTTTCTCCTCCGCTCGCCCCTTCCACCGTCATTTTCTCTCTACCCACCCTTGCCTCCTTTTCCGCGCAGCTCTCGATTCCCCCCTCTCTTTCGCACCCTCCATGTCATATTCCGCTCCAGGAGTTCCATGATAGCTCCTCACTGTCGCTGGGAGGATGTTTTCTCCTCCGCTCGCCCCTTCCACCGTCATTTTCTCTCTACCCACCCTTGCCTCCTTTTCCGCGCAGCTCTCGATTCCCCCCTCTCTTTCGCACCCTCCATGTCATATTCCGCTCCAGGAGTTCCATCATAGCTCCTCACTGTCGCTGGGAGGATGTTTTCTCCTCCGCTCGCCCCTTCCACCGTCATTTTCTCTCTACCCACCCTTGCCTCCTTTTCTGCGCAGCTCTCGATTCCCCCCTCTCTTTCGCACCCTCCATGTCATATTCCGCTCCAGGAGTTCCATCATAGCTCCTCACTGTCGCTGGGAGGATGTTTTCTCCTCCGCTCGCCCCTTCCACCATCATTTTCTCTCTACCCACCCTTGCCTCCTTTTCCGCACAGCTCTCGATTCCCCCCTCTCTTTCGCACCCTCCATGTCATATTCCGCTCCAGGAGTTCCATCATAGCTCCTCACTGTCGCTGGGAGGATGTTTTCTCCTCCGCTCGCCCCTTCCACCGTCATTTTCTCTCTACCCACCCTTGCCTCCTTCTCCGCGCAGCTCTCGATTCCCCCCTCTCTTTCGCACCCTCCATGTCATATTCCGCTCCAGGAGCTCCATCATAGCTAATCGCTGTCGCTGGGAGGATGTTTTCTCCTCCGCTCGCCCCTTCCACCGTCATTTTCTCTCTACCCACCCTTGCCTCCTTTACCGCGCAGCTCTCGATTCCCCCCTCTCTTTCGCACCCTCCATGACATATTCCGCTCCAGGAGTTCCATCATAGCTCCTCACTGTCGCTGGGAGGATGTTTTCTCCTCCGCTCGCCCCTTCCACCGTCATTTTCTCTCTACCCACCCTTGCCTCCTTTTCCGCGCAGCTCTCGATTCCCCCCTCTCTTTCGCACCCTCCATGTCATATTCCGCTCCAGGAGCTCCATCATAGCTCCTTGCTGTCGCTGGGAGGATGTTTTCTCCTCCGCTCGCCCCTTCCACCGTCATTTACTCTCTACCCACCCTTGCCTCCTTTTCCGCGCAGCTCTCGATTTCCCCCTCTCTTTCGCACCCTCCATGTCATATTCCGCTCCAGGAGTTCCATCATAGCTCCTCACTGTCGCTGGGAGGATGTTTTCTCCTCCGCTCGCCCCTTCCACCGTCATTTTCTCTCTACCCACCCTTGCCTCCTTTTCCGCGCAGCTCTCGATTCCCCCCTCTCTTTCGCACCCTCCATGTCATATTCCGCTCCAGGAGTTCCATCATAGCTCCTCACTGTCGCTGGGAGGATGTTTTCTCCTCCGCTCGCCCCTTCCACCGTCATTTTCTCTCTACCCACCCTTGCCTCCTTCTCCGCGCAGCTCTCGATTCCCCCCTCTCTTTCGCACCCTCCATGTCATATTCCGCTCCAGGAGCTCCATCATAGCTAATCGCTGTCGCTTTGAGATTGTTTTCTCCTCCGCTCGCCCCTTCCACCGTCATTTTCTCTCTACCCACCCTTGCCTCCTTTTCCGCGCAGCTCTCGATTCCCCCCTCTCTTTCGCACCCTCCATGTCATATTCCGCTCCAGGAGTTCCATCATAGCTCCTCACTGTCGCTGGGAGGATGTTTTCTCCTCCGCTCGCCCCTTCCACCGTCATTTTCTCTCTACCCACCCTTGCCTCCTTTTCCGCGCAGCTCTCGATTCCCCCCTCTCTTTCGCACCCTCCATGTCATATTCCGCTCCAGGAGTTCCATCATAGCTCCTCACTGTCGCTGGGAGGATGTTTTCTCCTCCGCTCGCCCCTTCCACCGTCATTTTCTCTCTACCCACCCTTGCCTCCTTCTCCGCGCAGCTCTCGATTCCCCCCTCTCTTTCGCACCCTCCATGTCATATTCCGCTCCAGGAGCTCCATCATAGCTAATCGCTGTCGCTGGGAGATTGTTTTCTCCTCCGCTCGCCCCTTCCACCGTCATTTTCTCTCTACCCACCCTTGCCTCCTTTTCCGCGCAGCTCTCGATTCCCCCCTCTCTTTCGCACCCTCCATGTCATATTCCGCTCCAGGAGTTCCATCATAGCTCCTCACTGTCGCTGGGAGGATGTTTTCTCCTCCGCTCGCCCCTTCCACCGTCATTTTCTCTCTACCCACCCTTGCCTCCTTTTCTGCGCAGCTCTCGATTCCCCCCTCTCTTTCGCACCCTCCATGTCATATTCCGCTCCAGGAGTTCCATCATAGCTCCTCACTGTCGCTGGGAGGATGTTTTCTCCTCCGCTCGCCCCTTCCACCGTCATTTTCTCTCTACCCACCCTTGCCTCCTTTTCCGCGCAGCTCTCGATTCCCCCCTCTCTTTCGCACCCTCCATGTCATATTCCGCTCCAGGAGCTCCATCATAGCTCCTTGCTGTCGCTGGGAGGATGTTTTCTCCTCCGCTCGCCCCTTCCACCGTCATTTTCTCTCTACCCACCCTTGCCTCCTTTTCCGCGCAGCTCTCGATTCCCCCCTCTCTTTCGCACCCTCCATGTCATATTCCGCTCCAGGAGCTCCATCATAGCTAATCGCTGTCGCTGGGAGATTGTTTTCTCCTCCGCTCGCCCCTTCCACCGTCATTTTCTCTCTACCCACCCTTGCCTCCTTTTCCGCGCAGCTCTCGATTCCCCCCTCTCTTTCGCACCCTCCATGTCATATTCCGCTCCAGGAGTTCCATCATAGCTCCTCACTGTCGCTGGGAGGATGTTTTCTCCTCCGCTCGCCCCTTCCACCGTCATTTTCTCTCTACCCACCCTTGCCTCCTTTTCCGCGCAGCTCTCGATTCCCCCCTCTCTTTCGCACCCTCCATGTCATATTCCGCTCCAGGAGTTCCATCATAGCTCCTCACTGTCGCTGGGAGGATGTTTTCTCCTCCGCTCGCCCCTTCCACCGTCATTTTCTCTCTACCCACCCTTGCCTCCTTTTCCGCGCAGCTCTCGATTCCCCCCTCTCTTTCGCACCCTCCATGTCATATTCCGCTCCAGGAGCTCCATCATAGCTCCTTGCTGTCGCTGGGAGGATGTTTTCTCCTCCGCTCGCCCCTTCCACCGTCATTTTCTCTCTACCCACCCTTGCCTCCTTTTCCGCGCAGCTCTCGATTCCCCCCTCTCTTTCGCACCCTCCATGTCATATTCCGCTCCAGGAGTTCCATCATAGCTCCTCACTGTCGCTGGGAGGATGTTTTCTCCTCCGCTCGCCCCTTCCACCGTCATTTTCTCTCTACCCACCCTTGCCTCCTTTTCCGCGCAGCTCTCGATTCCCCCCTCTCTTTCGCACCCTCCATGTCATATTCCGCTCCAGGAGCTCCATCATAGCTCCTCGCTGTCGCTGGGAGGATGTTTTCTCCTCCGCTCGCCCCTTCCACCGTCATTTTCTCTCTACCCACCCTTGCCTCCTTTTCCGCGCAGCTCTCGATTCCCCCCTCTCTTTCGCACCCTCCATGTCATATTCCACTCCAGGAGTTCCATCATAGCTCCTCACTGTCGCTGGGAGGATGTTTTCTCCTCCGCTCGCCCCTTCCACCGTCATTTTCTCTCTACCCACCCTTGCCTCCTTCTCCGCGCAGCTCTCGATTCCCCCCTCTCTTTCGCACCCTCCATGTCATATTCCGCTCCAGGAGCTCCATCATAGCTAATCGCTGTCGCTGGGAGGATGTTTTCTCCTCCGCTCGCCCCTTCCACCGTCATTTTCTCTCTACCCACCCTTGCCTCCTTTTCCGCGCAGCTCTCGATTCCCCCCTCTCTTTCGCACCCTCCATGTCATATTCCGCTCCAGGAGTTCCATCATAGCTCCTCACTGTCGCTGGGAGGATGTTTTCTCCTCCGCTCGCCCCTTCCACCGTCATTTTCTCTCTACCCACCCTTGCCTCCTTTTCCGCGCAGCTCTCGATTCCCCCCTCTCTTTCGCACCCTCCATGTCATATTCCGCTCCAGGAGCTCCATCATAGCTCCTTGCTGTCGCTGGGAGGATGTTTTCTCCTCCGCTCGCCCCTTCCACCGTCATTTTCTCTCTACCCACCCTTGCCTCCTTTTCCGCGCAGCTCTCGATTCCCCCCTCTCTTTCGCACCCTCCATGTCATATTCCGCTCCAGGAGTTCCATCATAGCTCCTCACTGTCGCTGGGAGGATGTTTTCTCCTCCGCTCGCCCCTTCCACCGTCATTTTCTCTCTACCCACCCTTGCCTCCTTTTCCGCGCAGCTCTCGATTCCCCCCTCTCTTTCGCACCCTCCATGTCATATTCCGCTCCAGGAGCTCCATCATAGCTCCTCGCTGTCGCTGGGAGGATGTTTTCTCCTCCGCTCGCCCCTTCCACCGTCATTTTCTCTCTACCCACCCTTGCCTCCTTTTCCGCGCAGCTCTCGATTCCCCCCTCTCTTTCGCACCCTCCATGTCATATTCCGCTCCAGGAGTTCCATCATAGCTCCTCACTGTCGCTGGGAGGATGTTTTCTCCTCCGCTCGCCCCTTCCACCGTCATTTTCTCTCTACCCACCCTTGCCTCCTTTTCCGCGCAGCTCTCGATTCCCCCCTCTCTTTCGCACCCTCCATGTCATATTCCGCTCCAGGAGCTCCATCATAGCTCCTTGCTGTCGCTGGGAGGATGTTTTCTCCTCCGCTCGCCCCTTCCACCGTCATTTTCTCTCTATCCACCCTTGCCTCCTTTTCCGCGCAGCTCTCGATTCCCCCCTCTCTTTCGCACCCTCCATGTCATATTCCGCTCCAGGAGTTCCATCATAGCTCCTCACTGTCGCTGGGAGGATGTTTTCTCCTCCGCTCGCCCCTTCCACCGTCATTTTCTCTCTACCCACCCTTGCCTCCTTTTCCGCGCAGCTCTCGATTCCCCCCTCTCTTTCGCACCCTCCATGTCATATTCCGCTCCAGGAGCTCCATCATAGCTCCTCGCTGTCGCTGGGAGGATGTTTTCTCCTCCGCTCGCCCCTTCCACCGTCATTTTCTCTCTACCCACCCTTGCCTCCTTTTCCGCGCAGCTCTCGATTCCCCCCTCTCTTTCGCACCCTCAATGTCATATTCCGCTCCAGGAGTTCCATCATAGCTCCTCACTGTCGCTGGGAGGATGTTTTCTCCTCCGCTCGCCCCTTCCACCGTCATTTTCTCTCTACCCACCCTTGCCTCCTTTTCCGCGCAGCTCTCGATTCCCCCCTCTCTTTCGCACCCTCCATGTCATATTCCGCTCCAGGAGTTCCATCATAGCTCCTCACTGTCGCTGGGAGGAAGTTTTCTCCTCCGCTCGCCCCTTCCACCGTCATTTTCTCTCTACCCACCCTTGCCTCCTTTTCCGCGCAGCTCTCGATTCCCCCCTCTCTTTCGCACCCTCCATGTCATATTCCGCTCCAGGAGCTCCATCATAGCTCCTCTCTGTCGCTGGGAGGATGTTTTCTCCTCCGCTCGCCCCTTCCACCGTCATTTTCTCTCTACCCACCCTTGCCTCCTTTTCCATGCAGCTCTCGATTCCCCCCTCTCTTTCGCACCCTCCATGTCATATTCCGCTCCAGGAGTTCCATCATAGCTCCTCACTGTCGCTGGGAGGATGTTTTCTCCTCCGCTCGCCCCTTCCACCGTCATTTTCTCTCTACCCACCCTTGCCTCCTTCTCCGCGCAGCTCTCGATTCCCCCCTCTCTTTCGCACCCTCCATGTCATATTCCGCTCCAGGAGCTCCATCATAGCTAATCGCTGTCGCTGGGAGGATGTTTTCTCCTCCGCTCGCCCCTTCCACCGTCATTTTCTCTCTACCCACCCTTGCCTCCTTTTCCGCGCAGCTCTCGATTCCCCCCTCTCTTTCGCACCCTCCATGTCATATTCCGCTCCAGGAGTTCCATCATAGCTCCTCACTGTCGCTGGGAGGAAGTTTTCTCCTCCGCTCGCCCCTTCCACCGTCATTTTCTCTCTACCCACCCTTGCCTCCTTTTCCGCGCAGCTCTCGATTCCCCCCTCTCTTTCGCACCCTCCATGTCATATTCCGCTCCAGGAGCTCCATCATAGCTCCTCGCTGTCGCTGGGAGGATGTTTTCTCCTCCGCTCGCCCCTTCCACCGTCATTTTCTCTCTACCCACCCTTGCCTCCTTTTCCGCGCAGCTCTCGATTCCCCCCTCTCTTTCGCACCCTCCATGTCATATTCCGCTCCAGGAGTTCCATCATAGCTCCTCACTGTCGCTGGGAGGATGTTTTCTCCTCCGCTCGCCCCTTCCACCGTCATTTTCTCTCTACCCACCCTTGCCTCCTTCTCCGCGCAGCTCTCGATTCCCCCCTCTCTTTCGCACCCTCCATGTCATATTCCGCTCCAGGAGCTCCATCATAGCTAATCGCTGTCGCTGGGAGGATGTTTTCTCCTCCGCTCGCCCCTTCCACCGTCATTTTCTCTCTACCCACCCTTGCCTCCTTTTCCGCGCAGCTCTCGATTCCCCCCTCTCTTTCGCACCCTCCATGTCATATTCCGCTCCAGGAGTTCCATCATAGCTCCTCACTGTCGCTGGGAGGATGTTTTCTCCTCCGCTCGCCCCTTCCACCGTCATTTTCTCTCTACCCACCCTTGCCTCCTTTTCCGCGCAGCTCTCGATTCCCCCCTCTCTTTCGCACCCTCCATGTCATATTCCGCTCCAGGAGCTCCATCATAGCTCCTTGCTGTTGCTGGGAGGATGTTTTCTCCTCCGCTCGCCCCTTCCACCGTCATTTTCTCTCTACCCACCCTTGCCTCCTTTTCCGCGCAGCTCTCGATTCCCCCCTCTCTTTCGCACCCTCCATGTCATATTCCGCTCCAGGAGTTCCATCATAGCTCCTCACTGTCGCTGGGAGGATGTTTTCTCCTCCGCTCGCCCCTTCCACCGTCATTTTCTCTCTACCCACCCTTGCCTCCTTCTCCGCGCAGCTCTCGATTCCCCCCTCTCTTTCGCACCCTCCATGTCATATTCCGCTCCAGGAGCTCCATCATAGCTCCTCGCTGTCGCTGGGAGGATGTTTTCTCCTCCGCTCGCCCCTTCCACCGTCATTTTCTCTCTACCCACCCTTGCCTCCTTTTCCGCGCAGCTCTCGATTCCCCCCTCTCTTTCGCACCCTCCATGTCATATTCCGCTCCAGGAGTTCCATCATAGCTCCTCACTGTCGCTGGGAGGATGTTTTCTCCTCCGCTCGCCCCTTCCACCATCATTTTCTCTCTACCCACCCTTGCCTCCTTCTCCGCGCAGCTCTCGATTCCCCCCTCTCTTTCGCACCCTCCATGTCATATTCCGCTCCAGGAGCTCCATCATAGCTCCTTGCTGTCGCTGGGAGGATGTTTTCTCCTCCGCTCGCCCCTTCCACCGTCATTTTCTCCCTACCCACCCTTGCCTCCTTTTCCGCGCAGCTCTCGATTCCCCCCTCTCTTTCGCACCCTCCATGTCATATTCCGCTCCAGGAGTTCCATCATAGCTCCTCACTGTCGCTGGGAGGATGTTTTCTCCTCCGCTCGCCTCTTCCACCGTCATTTTCTCTCTACCCACCCTTGCCTCCTTTTCCACGCAGCTCTCGATTCCCCCCTCTCTTTCGCACCCTCCATGTCATATTCCGCTCCAGGAGTTCCATCATAGCTCCTCACTGTCGCTGGGAGGAAGTTTTCTCCTCCGCTCGCCCCTTCCACCGTCATTTTCTCTCTACCCACCCTTGCCTCCTTTTCCGCGCAGCTCTCGATTCCCCCCTCTCTTTTGCACCCTCCATATCATATTCCGCTCCAGGAGCTCCATCATAGCTCCTTGCTGTCGCTGGGAGGATGTTTTCTCCTCCGCTCGCCCCTTCCACCGTCATTTTCTCTCTACCCACCCTTGCCTCCTTTTCCGCGCAGCTCTCGATTCCCCCCTCTCTTTCGCACCCTCCATGTCATATTCCGCTCCAGGAGTTCCATCATAGCTCCTCACTGTCGCTGGGAGGATGTTTTCTCCTCCGCTCGCCCCTTCCACCGTCATTTTCTCTCTACCCACCCTTGCCTCCTTCTCCGCGCAGCTTTCGATTCCCCCCTCTCTTTCGCACCCTCCATGTCATATTCCGCTCCAGGAGCTCCATCATAGCTCCTCGCTGTCGCTGGGAGGATGTTTTCTCCTCCGCTCGCCCCTTCCACGGTCATTTTCTCTCTACCCACCCTTGCCTCCTTTTCCGCGCAGCTCTCGATTCCCCCCTCTCTTTCGCACCCTCCATGTCATATTCCGCTCCAGGAGTTCCATCATAGCTCCTCACTGTCGCTGGGAGGAAGTTTTCTCCTCCGCTCGCCCCTTCCACCGTCATTTTCTCTCTACCCACCCTTGCCTCCTTTTCCGCGCAGCTCTCGATTCCCCCCTCTCTTTCGCACCCTCCATGTCATATTCCGCTCCAGGAGCTCCATCATAGCTCCTTGCTGTCGCTGGGAGGATGTTTTCTCCTCCGCTCGCCCCTTCCACCGTCATTTTCTCTCTACCCACCCTTGCCTCCTTTTCCGCGCAGCTCTCGATTCCCCCCTCTCTTTCTCACCCTCCATGTCATATTCCGCTCCAGGAGTTCCATCATAGCTCCTCACTGTCGCTGGGAGGATGTTTTCTCCTCCGCTCGCCCCTTCCACCGTCATTTTCTCTCTACCCACCCTTGCCTCCTTTTCCGCGCAGCTCTCGATTCCCCCCTCTCTTTCGCACCCTCCATGTCATATTCCGCTCCAGGAGCTCCATCATAGCTCCTCGCTGTCGCTGGGAGGATGTTTTCTCCTCCGCTCGCCCCTTCCACCGTCATTTTCTCTCTACCCACCCTTGCCTCCTTTTCCGCGCAGCTCTCGATTCCCCCCTCTCTTTCGCACCCTCAATGTCATATTCCGCTCCAGGAGTTCCATCATAGCTCCTCACTGTCGCTGGGAGGAAGTTTTCTCCTCCGCTCGCCCCTTCCACCGTCATTTTCTCTCTACCCACCCTTGCCTCCTTTTCCGCGCAGCTCTCGATTCCCCCCTCTCTTTCGCACCCTCCATGTCATATTCCGCTCCAGGAGCTCCATCATAGCTCCTTGCTGTCGCTGGGAGGATGTTTTCTCCTCCGCTCGCCCCTTCCACCGTCATTTTCTCTCTACCCACCCTTGCCTCCTTTTCCGCACAGCTCTCGATTCCCCCCTCTCTTTCGCACCCTCCATGTCATATTCCGCTCCAGGAGTTCCATCATAGCTCCTCACTGTCGCTGGGAGGATGTTTTCTCCTCCGCTCGCCCCTTCCACCGTCATTTTCTCTCTACCCACCCTTGCCTCCTTCTCCGCACAGCTCTCGATTCCCCCCTCTCTTTCGCACCCTCCATGTCATATTCCGCTCCAGGAGCTCCATCATAGCTCCTCGCTGTCGCTGGGAGGATGTTTTCTCCTCTGCTCGCCCCTTCCACCGTCATTTTCTCTCTACCCACCCTTTCCTCCTTTTCCGCGCAGCTCTCGATTCCCCCCTCTCTTGCGCACCCTCCATGTCATATTCCGCTCCAGGAGCTCCATCATAGCTCCTCGCTGTCGCTGGGAGGATGTTTTCTCCTCCGCTCGCCCCTTCCACCGTCATTTTCTCTCTACCCACCCTTGCCTCCTTTTCCGCGCAGCTCTCGATTCCCCCCTCTCTTTCGCACCCTCCATGTCATATTCCGCTCCAGGAGCTCCATCATAGCTCCTTGCTGTCGCTGGGAGGATGTTTTCTCCTCCGCTCGCCCCTTCCACCGTCATTTTCTCTCTACCCACCCTTGCCTCCTTCTCCGCGCAGCTCTCAAATCCCCCCTCTCTTTCGCACCCTCCATGTCATATTCCGCTCCAGGAGCTCCATCATAGCTCCTCGCTGTCGCTGGGAGGATGTTTTCTCCTCCGCTCGCCCCTTCCACCGTCATTTTCTCTCTACCCACCCTTGCCTCCTTCTCCGCGCAGCTCTCAATTCCCCCCTCTCTTTCGCACCCTCCATGTCATTTTCCGCTCCAGGAGCTCCATCATAGCTCCTCGCTGTCGCTGGGAGGATGTTTTCTCCTCCGCTCGCCCCTTCCACCGTCATTTTCTCTCTACCCACCCTTGCCTCCTTCTCCGTGCAGCTCTCGATTCCCCCCTCTCTTTCGAACCCTCCATGTCATATTCCGCTCCAGGAGCTCCATCATAGCTCCTCGCTGTCGCTGGGGAGGATGTTTTCTCCTCTGCTCGCCCCTTCCACCGTCATTTTCTCTCTACCCACCCTTTCCTCCTTTTCCGCGCAGCTCTCGATTCCCCCCTCTCTTTCGCACCCTCCATGTCATATTCCGCTCCAGGAGCTCCATCATAGCTCCTCGCTGTCGATGGGAGGATGTTTTCTCCTCCGCTCGCCCCTTCCACCGTCATTTTCTTTCTACCCACCCTTGCCTCCTTTTCCACGCAGTTCTCGATTCCCCCCTCTCTTTCGCACCCTCCATGTCATATTCCGCTCCAGGAGCTCCATCATAGCTCCTCGCTGTTGCTGGGAGGATGTTTTCTCCTCCACTCGCCCCTTCCACCGTCATTTTCTCTCTACCCACCCTTGCCTCCTTCTCCGCACAGCTCTCGATTCCCCCCTCTCTTTCGCACCCTCCATGTCATATTCCGCTCCAGGAGCTCCATCATAGCTCCTCGCTGTCGCTGGGAGGATGTTTTCTCCTCTGCTCGCCCCTTCCACCGTCATTTTCTCTCTACCCACCCTTTCCTCCTTTTCCGCGCAGCTCTCGATTCCCCCCTCTCTTGCGCACCCTCCATGTCATATTCCGCTCCAGGAGCTCCATCATAGCTCCTCGCTGTCGATGGGAGGATGTTTTCTCCTCCGCTCGCCCCTTCCACCGTCATTTTCTCTCTACCCACCCTTGCCTCCTTTTCCGCGCAGCTCTCGATTCCCCCCTCTCTTTCGCACCCTCCATGTCATATTCCGCTCCAGGAGCTCCATCATAGCTCCTCGCTGTCGCTGGGAGGATGTTTTCTCCTCCGCTCGCCCCTTCCACCGTCATTTTCTCTCTACCCACCCTTGCCTCCTTCTCCGCGCAGCTCTCAATTCCCCCCTCTCTTTCGCACCCTCCATGTCATATTCCGCTCCAGGAGCTCCATCATAGCTCCTCGCTGTCGCTGGGAGGATGTTTTCTCCTCCGCTCGCCCCTTCCACCGTCATTTTCTCTCTACCCACCCTTGCCTCCTTCTCCGCGCAGCTCTCGATTCCCCCCTCTCTTTCGAACCCTCCATGTCATATTCCGCTCCAGGAGCTCCATCATAGCTCCTCGCTGTCGCTGGGAGGATGTTTTCTCCTCTGCTCGCCCCTTCCACCGTCATTTTCTCTCTACCCACCCTTTCCTCCTTTTCCGCGCAGCTCTCGATTCCCCCCTCTCTTTCGCACCCTCCATGTCATATTCCGCTCCAGGAGCTCCATCATAGCTCCTCGCTGTCGCTGGGAGGATGTTTTCTCCTCCGCTCGCCCCTTCCACCGTCATTTTCTTTCTACCCACCCTTGCCTCCTTTTCCACGCAGCTCTCGATTCCCCCCTCTCTTTCGCACCCTCCATGTCATATTCCGCTCCAGGAGCTCCATCATAGCTCCTCGCTGTTGCTGGGAGGATGTTTTCTCCTCCGCTCGCCCCTTCCACCGTCATTTTCTCTCTACCCACCCTTGCCTCCTTCTCCGCACAGCTCTCGATTCCCCCCTCTCTTTCGCACCCTCCATGTCATATTCCGCTCCAGGAGCTCCATCATAGCTCCTCGCTGTCGCTGGGAGGAAGTTTTCTCCTCTGCTCGCCCCTTCCACCGTCATTTTCTCTCTACCCACCCTTTCCTCCTTTTCCGCGCAGCTCTCGATTCCCCCCTCTCTTGCGCACCCTCCATGTCATATTCCGCTCCAGGAGCTCCATCATAGCTCCTCGCTGTCGCTGGGAGGATGTTTTCTCCTCCGCTCGCCCCTTCCACCGTCATTTTCTCTCTACCCACCCTTGCCTCCTTTTCCGCGCAGCTCTCGATTCCCCCCTCTCTTTCGCACCCTCCATGTCATATTCCGCTCCAGGAGTTCCATCATAGCTCCTCACTGTCGCTGGGAGGATGTTTTCTCCTCCGCTCGCCCCTTCCACCGTCATTTTCTCTCTACCCACCCTTGCCTCCTTCTCCGCGCAGCTCTCGATTCCCCCCTCTCTTTCGCACCCTCCATGTCATATTCCGCTCCAGGAGCTCCATCATAGCTCCTCGCTGTCGCTGGGAGGATGTTTTCTCCTCCGCTCGCCCCTTCCACCGTCATTTTCTCTCTACCCACCCTTGCCTCCTTCTCCGCGCAGCTCTCGATTCCCTCCTCTCTCTCGCACCCTCCATATTACATCCAGCTCCAGGAGCTCCATCATACCTCTTCGCTGTCGCTGGGAGGATGTTTTCTCCTCCACTCGCCCCTTCCACCGTCATTTTCTCTCTACCCACCCTTGCCTCCTTCTCCGCGCTGCTCTCGATTCCCTCCTCTCTCTCGCACCCTCCATATTACATCCAGCTCCAGGAGCTCCATCATAGCTCCTCGCTGTCGCTGGGAGGATGTTTTCTCCTCCGCTCGCCCCTTCCACCGTCATTTTCTCTCTACCCACCCTTGCCTCCTTCTCCGCGCAGCTCTCGATTCCCTCCTCTCTCTCGCACCCTCCATATTACATCCAGCTCCAGGAGCTCCATCATAGCTCCTCGCTGTCGCTGGGAGGATGTTTTCTCCTCTGCTCGCCGCTTCCGCCGTCATTTTCTCTCCACCCACCCTTGCCTCCTTCTCCGCGCCGCTCTCGATTCCCCCCTCTCTTTCGCACCCTCCATGCCATATTCTGCTCCAGGAGCTCCATCATAGCTCCTCGCTGTCGCTGGGAGGATGTTTTCTCCTCCGCTCGCCCCTTCCACCGTCATTTTCTCTCTACCCACCCTTGCCTCCTTCTCCGCGCAGCTCTCGATTCCCCCCTCTCTTTCGCACCCTCCATGTCATATTCCGCTCCAGGAGCTCCATCATAGCTCCTCGCTGTCGCTGGGAGGATGTTTTCTCCTCCGCTCGCCCCTTCCACCGTCATTTTCTCTCTACCCACCCTTGCCTCCTTCTCAGCGCAGCTCTCGATTCCCCCCTCTCTTTCGCACCCTCCATGTCATATTCCGCTCCAGGAGCTCCATCATAGCTCCTCGCTGTCGCTGGGAGGATGTTTTCTCCTCCGCTCGCCCCTTCCACCGTCATTTTCTTTCTACCCACCCTTGCCTCCTTTTCCACGCAGCTCTCGATTCCCCCCTCTCTTTCGCACCCTCCATGTCATATTCCGCTCCAGGAAATCCATCATAGCTCCTCACTGTCGCTGGGAGGATGTTTTCTCCTCCACTCGCCCCTTCCACCGTCATTTTCTCTCTACCCACCCTTGCCTCCTTCTCCGCGCTGCTCTCGATTCCCTCCTCTCTCTCGCACCCTCCATATTACATCCAGCTCCAGGAGCTCCATCATAGCTCCGCTGTCGCTGGGAGGATGTTTTCTCCTCCGCTCGCCCCTTCCACCGTCATTTTCTCTCTACCCACCCTTGCCTCCTTCTCCGCGCAGCTCTCGATTCCCTCCTCTCTCTCGCACCCTCCATATTACATCCAGCTCCAGGAGCTCCATCATAGCTCCTCGCTGTCGCTGGGAGGATGTTTTCTCCTCTGCTCGCCGCTTCCGCCGTCATTTTCTCTCCACCCACCCTTGCCTCCTTCTCCGCGCCGCTCTCGATTCCCCCCTCTCTTTCGCACCCTCCATGTCATATTCTGCTCCAGGAGCTCCATCATAGCTCCTCGCTGTCGCTGGGAGGATGTTTTCTCCTCCGCTCGCCCCTTCCACCGTCATTTTCTCTCTACCCACCCTTGCCTCCTTCTCCGCGCAGCTCTCGATTCCCCCCTCTCTTTCGCACCCTCCATGTCATATTCCGCTCCAGGAGCTCCATCATAGCTCCTCGCTGTCGCTGGGAGGATGTTTTCTCCTCCGCTCGCCCCTTCCACCGTCATTTTCTCTCTACCCACCCTTTCCTCCTTTTCCGAGCAGCTCTTGATTCCCCCCTCTCTTTCGCACCCTCCATGTCATATTCCGCTCCAGGAGCTCCATCATAGCTCCTCGCTGTCGCTGGGAGGATGTTTTCTCCTCCGCTCGCCCCTTCCACTGTCATTTTCTCTCTACCCACCCTTGCCTCCTTTTCCGCGCAGCTCTCGATTCCCCCCTCTCTTTCGCACCCTCCATGTCATATTCCGCTCCAGGAGCTCCATCATAGCTCCTCGCTGTCGCTGGGAGGATGTTTTCTCCTCCGCTCGCCCCTTCCACCGTCATTTTCTCTCTACCCACCCTTGCCTCCTTCTCAGCGCAGCTCTCGATTCCCCCCTCTCTTTCGCACCCTCCATGTCATATTCCGCTCCAGGAGCTCCATCATAGCTCCTCGCTGTCGCTGGGAGGATGTTTTCTCCTCCGCTCGCCCCTTCTACCGTCATTTTCTTTCTACCCACCCTTGCCTCCTTTTCCACGCAGCTCTCGATTCCCCCCTCTCTTTCGCACCCTCCATGTCATATTCCGCTCCAGGAGCTCCATCATAGCTCCTCGCTGTTGCTGGGAGGATGTTTTCTCCTCCGCTCGCCCCTTCCACCGTCATTTTCTCTCTACCCACCCTTGCCTCCTTCTCCGCGCAGCTCTCGATTCCCCCCTCGCTTTCGCACCCTCCATGTCATATTCCGCTCCAGGAGCTCCATCATAGCTCCTCGCTGTCGCTGGGAGGATTTTTTCTCCTCTGCTCGCCCCTTCCACCGTCATTTTCTCTCTACCCACCCTTTCCTCCTTTTCCGCGCAGCTCTCGATTCCCCCCTCTCTTGCGCACCCTCCATGTCATATTCCACTCCAGGAGCTCCATCATAGCTCCTCGCTGTCGCTGGGAGGATGTTTTCTCCTCCGCTCGCCCCTTCCACCGTCATTTTCTCTCTACCCACCCTTGCCTCCTTTTCCGCGCAGCTCTCGATTCCCCCCTCTCTTTCGCACCCTCCATGTCATATTCCGCTCCAGGAGTTCCATCATAGCTCCTCACTGTCGCTGGGAGGATGTTTTCTCCTCCACTCGCCCCTTCCACCGTCATTTTCTCTCTACCCACCCTTGCCTCCTTCTCCGCGCTGCTCTTGATTCCCTCCTCTCTCTCGCACCCTCCATATTACATCCAGCTCCAGGAGCTCCATCATAGCTCCGCTGTCGCTGGGAGGATGTTTTCTCCTCCGCTCGCCCCTTCCACCGTCATTTTCTCTCTACCCACCCTTGCCTCCTTCTCCGCGCAGCTCTCGATTCCCTCCTCTCTCTCGCACCCTCCATATTACATCCAGCTCCAGGAGCTCCATCATAGCTCCTCGCTGTCGCTGGGAGGATGTTTTCTCCTCTGCTCGCCGCTTCCGCCGTCATTTTCTCTCCACCCACCCTTGCCTCCTTCTCCGCGCCGCTCTCGATTCCCCCCTCTCTTTCGCACCCTCCATGTCATATTCTGCTCCAGGAGCTCCATCATAGCTCCTCGCTGTCGCTGGGAGGATGTTTTCTCCTCCGCTCGCCCCTTCCACCGTCATTTTCTCTCTACCCACCCTTGCCTCCTTCTCCGCGCAGCTCTCGATTCCCCCCTCTCTTTCGCACCCTCCATGTCATATTCCGCTCCAGGAGCTCCATCATAGCTCCTCGCTGTCGCTGGGAGGATGTTTTCTCCTCCGCTCGCCCCTTCCACCGTCATTTTCTCTCTACCCACCCTTTCCTCCTTTTCCGCGCAGCTCTTGATTCCCCCCTCTCTTTCGCACCCTCCATGTCATATTCCGCTCCAGGAGCTCCATCATAGCTCCTCGCTGTCGCTGGGAGGATGTTTTCTCCTCCGCTCGCCCCTTCCACCGTCATTTTCTCTCTACCCACCCTTGCCTCCTTTTCCGCGCAGCTCTCGATTCCCCCCTCTCTTTCGCACCCTCCATGTCATATTCCGCTCCAGGAGCTCCATCATAGCTCCTCGCTGTCGCTGGGAGGATGTTTTCTCCTCCGCTCGCCCCTTCCACCGTCATTTTCTCTCTACCCACCCTTGCCTCCTTCTCCGCGCAGCTCTCAATTCCCCCCTCTCTTTCGCACCCTCCATGTCATATTCCGCTCCAGGAGCTCCATCATAGCTCCTCGCTGTCGCTGGGAGGATGTTTTCTCCTCCGCTCGCCCCTTCCACCGTCATTTTCTCTCTACCCACCCTTGCCTCCTTTTCCGCGCAGCTCTCGATTCCCCCCTCTCTTTCGCACCCTCCATGTCATATTCCGCTCCAGGAGCTCCATCATAGCTCCTCGCTGTCGCTGGGAGGATGTTTTCTCCTCCGCTCGCCCCTTCCACCGTCATTTTCTCTCTACCCACCCTTGCCTCCTTCTCAGCGCAGCTCTCGATTCCCCCCTCTCTTTCGCACCCTCCATGTCATATTCCGCTCCAGGAGCTCCATCATAGCTCCTCGCTGTCGCTGGGAGGATGTTTTCTCCTCCGCTCGCCCCTTCCACCGTCATTTTCTTTCTACCCACCCTTGCCTCCTTTTCCACGCAGCTCTCGATTCCCCCCTCTCTTTCGCACCCTCCATGTCATATTCCGCTCCAGGAGCTCCATCATAGCTCCTCGCTGTTGCTGGGAGGATGTTTTCTCCTCCGCTCGCCCCTTCCACCGTCATTTTCTCTCTACCCACCCTTGCCTCCTTCTCCGCGCAGCTCTCGATTCCCCCCTCTCTTTCGCACCCTCCATGTCATATTCCGCTCCAGGAGCTCCATCATAGCTCCTCGCTGTCGCTGGGAGGATTTTTTCTCCTCTGCTCGCCCCTTCCACCGTCATTTTCTCTCTACCCACCCTTGCCTCCTTTTCCGCGCAGCTCTCGATTCCCCCCTCTCTTTCGCACCCTCCATGTCATATTCCGCTCCAGGAGTTCCATCATAGCTCCTCGCTGTCGCTGGGAGGATGTTTTCTCCTCCGCTCGCCCCTTCCACCGTCATTTTCTCTCTACCCACCCTTGCCTCCTTTTCCGCGCAGCTCTCGATTCCCCCCTCTCTTTCGCACCCTCCATGTCATATTCCGCTCCAGGAGTTCCATCATAGCTCCTCACTGTCGCTGGGAGGATGTTTTCTCCTCCACTCGCCCCTTCCACCGTCATTTTCTCTCTACCCACCCTTGCCTCCTTCTCCGCGCTGCTCTCGATTCCCTCCTCTCTCTCGCACCCTCCATATTACATCCAGCTCCAGGAGCTCCATCATAGCTCCGCTGTCGCTGGGAGGATGTTTTCTCCTCCGCTCGCCCCTTCCACCGTCATTTTCTCTCTACCCACCCTTGCCTCCTTCTCCGCGCAGCTCTCGATTCCCTCCTCTCTCTCGCACCCTCCATATTACATCCAGCTCCAGGAGCTCCATCATAGCTCCTCGCTGTCGCTGGGAGGATGTTTTCTCCTCTGCTCGCCGCTTCCGCCGTCATTTTCTCTCCACCCACCCTTGCCTCCTTCTCCGCGCCACTCTCGATTCCCCCCTCTCTTTCGCACCCTCCATGTCATATTCTGCTCCAGGAGCTCCATCATAGCTCCTCGCTGTCGCTGGGAGGATGTTTTCTCCTCCGCTCGCCCCTTCCACCGTCATTTTCTCTCTACCCACCCTTGCCTCCTTCTCCGCGCAGCTCTCGATTCCCCCCTCTCTTTCGCACCCTCCATGTCATATTCCGCTCCAGGAGCTCCATCATAGCTCCTCGCTGTCGCTGGGAGGATGTTTTCTCCTCCGCTCGCCCCTTCCACCGTCATTTTCTCTCTACCCACCCTTTCCTCCTTTTCCGCGCAGCTCTTGATTCCCCCCTCTCTTTCGCACCCTCCATGTCATATTCCGCTCCAGGAGCTCCATCATAGCTCCTCGCTGTCGCTGGGAGGATGTTTTCTCCTCCGCTCGCCCCTTCCACCGTCATTTTCTCTCTACCCACCCTTGCCTCCTTTTCCGCGCAGCTCTCGATTCCCCCCTCTCTTTCGCACCCTCCATGTCATATTCCGCTCCAGGAGCTCCATCATAGCTCCTCGCTGTCGCTGGGAGGATGTTTTCTCCTCCGCTCGCCCCTTCCACCGTCATTTTCTCTCTACCCACCCTTGCCTCCTTCTCCGCGCAGCTCTCAATTCCCCCCTCTCTTTCGCACCCTCCATGTCATATTCCGCTCCAGGAGCTCCATCATAGCTCCTCGCTGTCGCTGGGAGGATGTTTTCTCCTCCGCTCGCCCCTTCCACCGTCATTTTCTCTCTACCCACCCTTGCCTCCTTTTCCGCGCAGCTCTCGATTCCCCCCTCTCTTTCGCACCCTCCATGTCATATTCCGCTCCAGGAGCTCCATCATAGCTCCTCGCTGTCGCTGGGAGGATGTTTTCTCCTCCGCTCGCCCCTTCCACCGTCATTTTCTCTCTACCCACCCTTGCCTCCTTCTCAGCGCAGCTCTCGATTCCCCCCTCTCTTTCGCACCCTCCATGTCATATTCCGCTCCAGGAGCTCCATCATAGCTCCTCGCTGTCGCTGGGAGGATGTTTTCTCCTCCGCTCGCCCCTTCCACCGTCATTTTCTTTCTACCCACCCTTGCCTCCTTTTCCACGCAGCTCTCGATTCCCCCCTCTCTTTCGCACCCTCCATGTCATATTCCGCTCCAGGAGCTCCATCATAGCTCCTCGCTGTTGCTGGGAGGATGTTTTCTCCTCCGCTCGCCCCTTCCACCGTCATTTTCTCTCTACCCACCCTTGCCTCCTTCTCCGCGCAGCTCTCGATTCCCCCCTCTCTTTCGCACCCTCCATGTCATATTCCGCTCCAGGAGCTCCATCATAGCTCCTCGCTGTCGCTGGGAGGATTTTTTCTCCTCTGCTCGCCCCTTCCACCGTCATTTTCTCTCTACCCACCCTTGCCTCCTTTTCCGCGCAGCTCTCGATTCCCCCCTCTCTTTCGCACCCTCCATGTCATATTCCGCTCCAGGAGTTCCATCATAGCTCCTCGCTGTCGCTGGGAGGATGTTTTCTCCTCCGCTCGCCCCTTCCACCGTCATTTTCTCTCTACCCACCCTTGCCTCCTTTTCCGCGCAGCTCTCGATTCCCCCCTCTCTTTCGCACCCTCCATGTCATATTCCGCTCCAGGAGTTCCATCATAGCTCCTCACTGTCGCTGGGAGGATGTTTTCTCCTCCACTCGCCCCTTCCACCGTCATTTTCTCTCTACCCACCCTTGCCTCCTTCTCCGCGCTGCTCTCGATTCCCTCCTCTCTCTCGCACCCTCCATATTACATCCAGCTCCAGGAGCTCCATCATAGCTCCGCTGTCGCTGGGAGGATGTTTTCTCCTCCGCTCGCCCCTTCCACCGTCATTTTCTCTCTACCCACCCTTGCCTCCTTCTCCGCGCAGCTCTCGATTCCCTCCTCTCTCTCGCACCCTCCATATTACATCCAGCTCCAGGAGCTCCATCATAGCTCCTCGCTGTCGCTGGGAGGATGTTTTCTCCTCTGCTCGCCGCTTCCGCCGTCATTTTCTCTCCACCCACCCTTGCCTCCTTCTCCGCGCCACTCTCGATTCCCCCCTCTCTTTCGCACCCTCCATGTCATATTCTGCTCCAGGAGCTCCATCATAGCTCCTCGCTGTCGCTGGGAGGATGTTTTCTCCTCCGCTCGCCCCTTCCACCGTCATTTTCTCTCTACCCACCCTTGCCTCCTTCTCCGCGCAGCTCTCGATTCCCCCCTCTCTTTCGCACCCTCCATGTCATATTCCGCTCCAGGAGCTCCATCATAGCTCCTCGCTGTCGCTGGGAGGATGTTTTCTCCTCCGCTCGCCCCTTCCACCGTCATTTTCTCTCTACCCACCCTTTCCTCCTTTTCCGCGCAGCTCTTGATTCCCCCCTCTCTTTCGCACCCTCCATGTCATATTCCGCTCCAGGAGCTCCATCATAGCTCCTCGCTGTCGCTGGGAGGATGTTTTCTCCTCCGCTCGCCCCTTCCACCGTCATTTTCTCTCTACCCACCCTTGCCTCCTTTTCCGCGCAGCTCTCGATTCCCCCCTCTCTTTCGCACCCTCCATGTCATATTCCGCTCCAGGAGCTCCATCATAGCTCCTCGCTGTCGCTGGGAGGATGTTTTCTCCTCCGCTCGCCCCTTCCACCGTCATTTTCTCTCTACCCACCCTTGCCTCCTTCTCCGCGCAGCTCTCAATTCCCCCCTCTCTTTCGCACCCTCCATGTCATATTCCGCTCCAGGAGCTCCATCATAGCTCCTCGCTGTCGCTGGGAGGATGTTTTCTCCTCTGCTCGCCCCTTCCACCGTCATTTTCTCTCTACCCACCCTTTCCTCCTTTTCCGCGCAGCTCTCGATTCCCCCCTCTCTTTCGCACCCTCCATGTCATATTCCGCTCCAGGAGCTCCATCATAGCTCCTCGCTGTCGCTGGGAGGATGTTTTCTCCTCCGCTCGCCCCTTCCACCGTCATTTTCTTTCTACCCACCCTTGCCTCCTTTTCCACGCAGCTCTCGATTCCCCCCTCTCTTTCGCACCCTCCATGTCAGATTCCGCTCCAGGAGCTCCATCATAGCTCCTCGCTGTTGCTGGGAGGATGTTTTCTCCTCCGCTCGCCCCTTCCACCGTCATTTTCTCTCTACCCACCCTTGCCTCCTTCTCCGCACAGCTCTCGATTCCCCCCTCTCTTTCGCACCCTCCATGTCATATTCCGCTCCAGGAGTTCCATCATAGCTCCTCACTGTCGCTGGGAGGATGTTTTCTCCTCCACTCGCCCCTTCCACCGTCATTTTCTCTCTACCCACCCTTGCCTCCTTCTCCGCGCAGCTCTCGATTCCCCCCTCTCTTTCGCACCCTCCATGTCATATTCCGCTCCAGGAGCTCCATCATAGCTCCTCGCTGTCGCTGGGAGGATTTTTTCTCCTCTGCTCGCCCCTTCCACCGTCATTTTCTCTCTACCCACCCTTTCCTCCTTTTCCGCGCAGCTCTCGATTCCCCCCTCTCTTGCGCACCCTCCATGTCATATTCCGCTCCAGGAGCTCCATCATAGCTCCTCGCTGTCGCTGGGAGGAAGTTTTCTCCTCCGCTCGCCCCTTCCACCGTCATTTTCTCTCTACCCACCCTTGCCTCCTTTTCCGCGCAGCTCTCAATTCCCCCCTCTCTTTCGCACCCTCCATGTCATATTCCGCTCCAGGAGCTCCATCATAGCTCCTTGCTGTCGCTGGGAGGATGTTTTCTCCTCCGCTCGCCCCTTCCACCGTCATTTTCTCTCTACCCACCCTTGCCTCCTTTTCCGCGCAGCTCTCGATTCCCCCCTCTCTTTCGCACCCTCCATGTCATATTCCGCTCCAGGAGTTCCATCATAGCTCCTCACTGTCGCTGGGAGGATGTTTTCTCCTCCGCTCGCCCCTTCCACCGTCATTTTCTCTCTACCCACCCTTGCCTCCTTCTCCGCGCAGCTCTCGATTCCCCCCTCTCTTTCGCACCCTCCATGTCATATTCTGCTCCAGGAGCTCCATCATAGCTCTTCGCTGTCGCTGGGAGGATGTTTTCTCCTCCGCTCGCCCCTTCCACCGTCATTTTCTCTCTACCCACCCTTTCCTCCTTTTCCGCGCAGCTCTCGATTCCCCCCTCTCTTTCGCACCCTCCATGTCATATTCCGCTCCAGGAGCTCTATCATAGCTCCTCGCTGTCGCTGGGAGGATTTTTTCTCCTCTGCTCGCCCCTTCCACCGTCATTTTCTCTCTACCCACCCTTTCCTCCTTTTCCGCGCAGCTCTCGATTCCCCCCTCTCTTGCGCACCCTCCATGTCATATTCCGCTCCAGGAGCTCCATCATAGCTCCTCGCTGTCGCTGGGAGGAAGTTTTCTCCTCCGCTCGCCCCTTCCACCGTCATTTTCTCTCTACCCACCCTTGCCTCCTTTTCCGCGCAGCTCTCGATTCCCCCCTCTCTTTCGCACCCTCCATGTCATATTCCGCTCCAGGAGTTCCATCATAGCTCCTCACTGTCGCTGGGAGGATGTTTTCTCCTCCGCTCGCCCCTTCCACCGTCATTTTCTCTCTACCCACCCTTGCCTCCTTCTCCGCGCAGCTCTCGATTCCCCCCTCTCTTTCGCACCCTCCATGTCATATTCTGCTCCAGGAGCTCCATCATAGCTCCTCGCTGTCGCTGGGAGGATGTTTTCTCCTCCGCTCGCCCCTTCCACCGTCATTTTCTCTCTACCCACCCTTGCCTCCTTCTCCGCGCAGCTCTCGATTCCCCCCTCTCTTTCGCACCCTCCATGTCATATTCCGCTCCAGGAGCTCCATCATAGCTCCTCGCTGTCGCTGGGAGGATGTTTTCTCCTCCGCTCGCCCCTTCCACCGTCATTTTCTTTCTACCCACCCTTGCCTCCTTTTCCACGCAGCTCTCGATTCCCCCCTCTCTTTCGCACCCTCCATGTCATATTCCGCTCCAGGAGCTCCATCATAGCTCCTCGCTGTTGCTGGGAGGATGTTTTCTCCTCCGCTCGCCCCTTCCACCGTCATTTTCTCTCTACCCACCCTTGCCTCCTTCTCCGCACAGCTCTCGATTCCCCCCTCTCTTTCGCACCCTCCATGTCATATTCCGCTCCAGGAGCTCCATCATAGCTCCTCGCTGGGAGGATGTTTTCTCCTCTGCTCGCCCCTTCCACCGTCATTTTCTCTCTACCCACCCTTTCCTCCTTTTCCGCGCAGCTCTCGATTCCCCCCTCTCTTGCGCACCCTCCATGTCATATTCCGCTCCAGGAGCTCCATCATAGCTCCTCGCTGTCGCTGGGAGGATGTTTTCTCCTCCGCTCGCCCCTTCCACCGTCATTTTCTCTCTACCCACCCTTGCCTCCTTTTCCGCGCAGCTCTCGATTCCCCCCTCTCTTTCGCACCCTCCATGTCATATTCCGCTCCAGGAGTTCCATCATAGCTCCTCACTGTCGCTGGGAGGATGTTTTCTCCTCCGCTCGCCCCTTCCACCGTCATTTTCTCTCTACCCACCCTTGCCTCCTTCTCCGCGCAGCTCTCGATTCCCCCCTCTCTTTCGCACCCTCCATGTCATATTCCGCTCCAGGAGCTCCATCATAGCTCTTCGCTGTCGCTGGGAGGATGTTTTCTCCTCCGCTCGCCCCTTCCACCGTCATTTTCTTTCTACCCACCCTTTCCTCCTTTTCCGCGCAGCTCTCGATTCCCCCCTCTCTTTCGCACCCTCCATGTCATATTCCGCTCCAGGAGCTCCATCATAGCTCCTCGCTGTCGCTGGGAGGATGTTTTCTCCTCCGCTCGCCCCTTCCACCGTCATTTTCTCTCTACCCACCCTTGCCTCCTTTTCCGCGCAGCTCTCGATTCCCCCCTCTCTTTCGCACCCTCCATGTCATATTCCGCTCCAGGAGCTCCATCATAGCTCCTCGCTGTCGCTGGGAGGATGTTTTCTCCTCCGCTCGCCCCTTCCACCGTCATTTTCTCTCTACCCACCCTTGCCTCCTTCTCCGCGCAGCTCTCAATTCCCCCCTCTCTTTCGCACCCTCCATGTCATATTCCGCTCCAGGAGCTCCATCATAGCTCCTCGCTGTCGCTGGGAGGATGTTTTCTCCTCCGCTCGCCCCTTCCACCGTCATTTTCTCTCTACCCACCCTTGCCTCCTTTTCCGCGCAGCTCTCGATTCCCCCCTCTCTTTCGCACCCTCCATGTCATATTCCGCTCCAGGAGTTCCATCATAGCTCCTCACTGTCGCTGGGAGGATGTTTTCTCCTCCGCTCGCCCCTTCCACCGTCATTTTCTCTCTACCAACCCTTGCCTCCTTTTCCGCGCAGCTCTCGATTCCCCCCTCTCTTTCGCACCCTCCATGTCATATTCCGCTCCAGGAGTTCCATCATAGCTCCTCACTGTCGCTGGGAGGAAGTTTTCTCCTCCGCTTGCCCCTTCCACCGTCATTTTCTCTCTACCCACCCTTGCCTCCTTTTCCGCGCAGCTCTCGATTCCCCCCTCTCTTTCGCACCCTCCATGTCATATTCCGCTCCAGGAGCTCCATCATAGCTCCTTGCTGTCGCTGGGAGGATGTTTTCTCCTCCGCTCGCCCCTTCCACCGTCATTTTCTCTCTACCCACCCTTGCCTCCTTTTCCGCGCAGCTCTCGATTCCCCCCTCTCTTTCGCACCCTCCATGTCATATTCCGCTCCAGGAGTTCCATCATAGCTCCTCACTGTCGCTGGGAGGATGTTTTCTCCTCCGCTCGCCCCTTCCACCGTCATTTTCTCTCTACCCACCCTTGCCTCCTTTTCCGCGCAGCTCTCGATTCCCCCCTCTCTTTCGCACCCTCCATGTCATATTCCGCTCCAGGAGCTCCATCATAGCTCCTCGCTGTCGCTGGGAGGATGTTTTCTCCTCCGCTCGCCCCTTCCACCGTCATTTTCTCTCTACCCACCCTTGCCTCCTTTTCCGCTCAGCTCTCGATTCCCCCCTCTCTTTCGCACCCTCCATGTCATATTCCGCTCCAGGAGCTCCATCATAGCTCCTTGCTGTCGCTGGGAGGATGTTTTCTCCTCCGCTCGCCCCTTCCACCGTCATTTTCTCTCTACCCACCCTTGCCTCCTTTTCCGCGCAGCTCTCGATTCCCCCCTCTCTTTCGCACCCTCCATGTCATATTCCGCTCCAGGAGTTCCATCATAGCTCCTCACTGTCGCTGGGAGGATGTTTTCTCCTCCGCTCGCCCCTTCCACCATCATTTTCTCTCTACCCACCCTTGCCTCCTTTTCCGCGCAGCTCTCGATTCCCACCTCTCTTTCGCACCCTCCATGTCATATTCCGCTCCAGGAGTTCCATCATAGCTCCTCACTGTCGCTGGGAGGATGTTTTCTCCTCCGCTCGCCCCTTCCACCGTCATTTTCTCTCTACCCACCCTTGCCTCCTTTTCCGCGCAGCTCTCGATTCCCCCCTCTCTTTCGCACCCTCCATGTCATATTCCGCTCCAGGAGCTCCATCATAGCTCCTTGCTGTCGCTGGGAGGATGTTTTCTCCTCCGCTCGCCCCTTCCACCGTCATTTTCTCTCTACCCACCCTTGCCTCCTTTTCCGCGCAGCTCTCGATTCCCCCCTCTCTTTCGCACCCTCCATGTCATATTCCGCTCCAGGAGTTCCATCATAGCTCCTCACTGTCGCTGGGAGGATGTTTTCTCCTCCGCTCGCCCCTTCCACCATCATTTTCTCTCTACCCACCCTTGCCTCCTTTTCCGCGCAGCTCTCGATTCCCACCTCTCTTTCGCACCCTCCATGTCATATTCCGCTCCAGGAGTTCCATCATAGCTCCTCACTGTCGCTGGGAGGATGTTTTCTCCTCCGCTCGCCCCTTCCACCGTCATTTTCTCTCTACCCACCCTTGCCTCCTTCTCCGCGCAGCTCTCGATTCCCCCCTCTCTTTCGCACCCTCCATGTCATATTCCGCTCCAGGAGCTCAATCATAGCTCCTTGCTGTCGCTGGGAGGATGTTTTCTCCTCCGCTCGCCCCTTCCACCATCATTTTCTCTCTACCCACCCTTGCCTCCTTCTCCGCGCAGCTCTCGATTCCCCCCTCTCTTTCGCACCCTCCATGTCATATTCCGCTCCAGGAGCTCCATCATAGCTCCTCGCTGTCGCTGGGAGGATGTTTTCTCCTCCGCTCGCCCCTTCCACCGTCATTTTCTCTCTACCCACCCTTGCCTCCTTTTCCGCGCATCTCTCGATTCCCCCCTCTCTTTCGCACCCTCCATGTCATATTCCGCTCCAGGAGCTCCATCATAGCTCCTCGCTGTTGCTGGGAGGATGTTTTCTCCTCCGCTCGCCCCTTCCACCGTCATTTTCTCTCTACCCACCCTTGCCTCCTTCTCCGCACAGCTCTCGATTCCCCCCTCTCTTTCGCACCCTCCATGTCATATTCCGCTCCAGGAGCTCCATCATAGCTCCTCGCTGTCGCTGGGAGGATGTTTTCTCCTCTGCTCGCCCCTTCCACCGCCATTTTCTCTCTACCCACCCTTTCCTCCTTTTCCGCGCAGCTCTCGATTCCCCCCTCTCTTTCGCACCCTCCATGTCATATTCCGCTCCAGGAGCTCCATCATAGCTCCTCGCTGTCGCTGGGAGGATGTTTTCTCCTCCGCTCGCCCCTTCCACCGTCATTTTCTTTCTACCCACCCTTGCCTCCTTTTCCACGCAGCTCTCGATTCCCCCCTCTCTTTCGCACCCTCCATGTCATATTCCGCTCCAGGAGCTCCATCATAGCTCCTCGCTGTTGCTGGGAGGATGTTTTCTCCTCCGCTCGCCCCTTCCACCGTCATTTTCTCTCTACCCACCCTTGCCTCCTTCTCCGCACAGCTCTCGATTCCCCCCTCTCTTTCGCACCCTCCATGTCATATTCCGCTCCAGGAGCTCCATCATAGCTCCTCGCTGTCGCTGGGAGGATGTTTTCTCCTCTGCTCGCCCCTTCCACCGTCATTTTCTCTCTACCCACCCTTTCCTCCTTTTCCGCACAGCTCTCGATTCCCCCCTCTCTTGCGCACCCTCCATGTCATATTCCGCTCCAGGAGCTCCATCATAGCTCCTCGCTGTCGCTGGGAGGATGTTTTCTCCTCCGCTCGCCCCTTCCACCGTCATTTTCTCTCTACCCACCCTTGCCTCCTTTTCCGCGCAGCTCTCGATTCCCCCCTCTCTTTCGCACCCTCCATGTCATATTCCGCTCCAGGAGTTCCATCATAGCTCCTCACTGTCGCTGGGAGGATGTTTTCTCCTCCGCTCGCCCCTTCCACCGTCATTTTCTCTCTACCCACCCTTGCCTCCTTCTCCGCGCAGCTCTCGATTCCCCCCTCTCTTTCGCACCCTCCATGTCATATTCCGCTCCAGGAGCTCCATCATAGCTCTTCGCTGTCGCTGGGAGGATGTTTTCTCCTCCGCTCGCCCCTTCCACCGTCATTTTCTCTCTACCCACCCTTTCCTCCTTTTCCGCGCAGCTCTCGATTCCCCCCTCTCTTTCGCACCCTCCATGTCATATTCCGCTCCAGGAGCTCCATCATAGCTCCTCGCTGTCGCTGGGAGGATGTTTTCTCCTCCGCTCGCCCCTTCCACCGTCATTTTCTCTCTACCCACCCTTGCCTCCTTCTCCGCGCAGCTCTCAATTCCCCCCTCTCTTTCGCACCCTCCATGTCATATTCCGCTCCAGGAGCTCCATCATAGCTCCTCGCTGTCGCTGGGAGGATGTTTTCTCCTCCGCTCGCCCCTTCCACCGTCATTTTCTCTCTACCCACCCTTGCCTCCTTCTCCGCGCAGCTCTCGATTCCCCCCTCTCTTTCGAACCCTCCATGTCATATTCCGCTCCAGGAGCTCCATCATAGCTCCTCGCTGTCGCTGGGAGGATGTTTTCTCCTCTGCTCGCCCCTTCCACCGTCATTTTCTCTCTACTCACCCTTTCCTCCTTTTCCGCGCAGCTCTCGATTCCCCCCTCTCTTTCGCACCCTCCATGTCATATTCCGCTCCAGGAGCTCCATCATAGCTCCTCGCTGTCGCTGGGAGGATGTTTTCTCCTCCGCTCGCCCCTTCCACCGTCATTTTCTTTCTACCCACCCTTGCCTCCTTTTCCACGCAGCTCTCGATTCCCCCCTCTCTTTCGCACCCTCCATGTCATATTCCGCTCCAGGAGCTCCATCATAGCTCCTCGCTGTCGCTGGGAGGATGTTTTCTCCTCTGCTCGCCCCTTCCACCGTCATTTTCTCTCTACCCACCCTTTCCTCCTTTTCCGCGCAGCTCTCGATTCCCCCCTCTCTTTCGCACCCTCCATGTCATATTCCGCTCCAGGAGTTCCATCATAGCTCCTCACTGTCGCTGGGAGGAAGTTTTCTCCTCCGCTCGCCCCTTCCACCGTCATTTTCTCTCTACCCACCCTTGCCTCCTTTTCCGCGCAGCTCTCGATTCCCCCCTCTCTTTCGCACCCTCCATGTCATATTCCGCTCCAGGAGCTCCATCATAGCTCCTTGCTGTCGCTGGGAGGACGTTTTCTCCTCCGCTCGCCCCTTCCACCGTCATTTTCTCTCTACCCACCCTTGCCTCCTTTTCCGCGCAGCTCTCGATTCCCCCCTCTCTTTCGCACCCTCCATGTCATATTCCGCTCCAGGAGTTCCATCATAGCTCCTCACTGTCGCTGGGAGGAAGTTTTCTCCTCCGCTTGCCCCTTCCACCGTCATTTTCTCTCTACCCACCCTTGCCTCCTTTTCCGCGCAGCTCTCGATTCCCCCCTCTCTTGCGCACCCTCCATGTCATATTCCGCTCCAGGAGCTCCATCATAGCTCCTTGCTGTCGCTGGGAGGATGTTTTCTCCTCCGCTCGCCCCTTCCACCGTCATTTTCTCTCTACCCACCCTTGCCTCCTTTTCCGCGCAGCTCTCGATTCCCCCCTCTCTTTCGCACCCTCCATGTCATATTCCGCTCCAGGAGCTCCATCATAGCTCCTCGCTGTCGCTGGGAGGATGTTTTCTCCTCCGCTCGCCCCTTCCACCGTCATTTTCTCTCTACCCACCCTTGCCTCCTTTTCCGCGCAGCTCTTGATTCCCCCCTCTCTTTCGCACCCTCAATGTCATATTCCGCTCCAGGAGTTCCATCATAGCTCCTCACTGTCGCTGGGAGGATGTTTTCTCCTCCGCTCGCCCCTTCCACCGTCATTTTCTCTCTACCCACCCTTGCCTCCTTTTCCGCGCAGCTCTCGATTCCCCCCTCTCTTTCGCACCCTCCATGTCATATTCCGCTCCAGGAGCTCCATCATAGCTCCTTGCTGTCGCTGGGAGGACGTTTTCTCCTCCGCTCGCCCCTTCCACAGTCATTTTCTCTCTACCCACCCTTGCCTCCTTTTCCGCGCAGCTCTCGATTCCCCCCTCTCTTTCGCACCCTCCATGTCATATTCCGCTCCAGGAGTTCCATCATAGCTCCTCACTGTCGCTGGGAGGATGTTTTCTCCTCCGCTCGCCCCTTCCACCGTCATTTTCTCTCTACCCACCCTTGCCTCCTTTTCCGCGCAGCTCTCGATTCCCCCCTCTCTTTCGCACCCTCCATGTCATATTCCGCTCCAGGAGTTCCATCATAGCTCCTCACTGTCGCTGGGAGGAAGTTTTCTCCTCCGCTTGCCCCTTCCACCGTCATTTTCTCTCTACCCACCCTTGCCTCCTTTTCCGCGCAGCTCTCGATTCCCCCCTCTCTTGCGCACCCTCCATGTCATATTCCGCTCCAGGAGCTCCATCATAGCTCCTTGCTGTCGCTGGGAGGATGTTTTCTCCTCCGCTCGCCCCTTCCACCGTCATTTTCTCTCTACCCACCCTTGCCTCCTTTTCCGCGCAGCTCTCGATTCCCCCCTCTCTTTCGCACCCTCCATGTCATATTCCGCTCCAGGAGCTCCATCATAGCTCCTCGCTGTCGCTGGGAGGATGTTTTCTCCTCCGCTCGCCCCTTCCACCGTCATTTTCTCTCTACCCACCCTTGCCTCCTTCTCCGCGCAGCTCTCAATTCCCCCCTCTCTTTCGCACCCTCCATGTCATATTCCGCTCCAGGAGCTCCATCATAGCTCCTTGCTGTCGCTGGGAGGACGTTTTCTCCTCCGCTCGCCCCTTCCACCGTCATTTTCTCTCTACCCACCCTTGCCTCCTTTTCCGCGCAGCTCTCGATTCCCCCCTCTCTTTCGCACCCTCCATGTCATATTCCGCTCCAGGAGTTCCATCATAGCTCCTCACTGTCGCTGGGAGGATGTTTTCTCCTCCGCTCGCCCCTTCCACCGTCATTTTCTCTCTACCCACCCTTGCCTCCTTTTCCGCGCAGCTCTCGATTCCCCCCTCTCTTTCGCACCCTCCATGTCATATTCCGCTCCAGGAGTTCCATCATAGCTCCTCACTGTCGCTGGGAGGAAGTTTTCTCCTCCGCTTGCCCCTTCCACCGTCATTTTCTCTCTACCCACCCTTGCCTCCTTTTCCGCGCAGCTCTCGATTCCCCCCTCTCTTGCGCACCCTCCATGTCATATTCCGCTCCAGGAGCTCCATCATAGCTCCTTGCTGTCGCTGGGAGGATGTTTTCTCCTCCGCTCGCCCCTTCCACCGTCATTTTCTCTCTACCCACCCTTGCCTCCTTTTCCGCGCAGCTCTCGATTCCCCCCTCTCTTTCGCACCCTCCATGTCATATTCCGCTCCAGGAGCTCCATCATAGCTCCTCGCTGTCGCTGGGAGGATGTTTTCTCCTCCGCTCGCCCCTTCCACCGTCATTTTCTCTCTACCCACCCTTGCCTCCTTTTCCGCGCAGCTCTCGATTCCCCCCTCTCTTTCGCACCCTCAATGTCATATTCCGCTCCAGGAGTTCCATCATAGCTCCTCACTGTCGCTGGGAGGATGTTTTCTCCTCCGCTCGCCCCTTCCACCGTCATTTTCTCTCTACCCACCCTTGCCTCCTTTTCCGCGCAGCTCTCGATTCCCCCCTCTCTTTCGCACCCTCCATGTCATATTCCGCTCCAGGAGCTCCATCATAGCTCCTTGCTGTCGCTGGGAGGACGTTTTCTCCTCCGCTCGCCCCTTCCACCGTCATTTTCTCTCTACCCACCCTTGCCTCCTTTTCCGCGCAGCTCTCGATTCCCCCCTCTCTTTCGCACCCTCCATGTCATATTCCGCTCCAGGAGTTCCATCATAGCTCCTCACTGTCGCTGGGAGGATGTTTTCTCCTCCGCTCGCCCCTTCCACCGTCATTTTCTCTCTACCCACCCTTGCCTCCTTTTCCGCGCAGCTCTCGATTCCCCCCTCTCTTTCGCACCCTCCATGTCATATTCCGCTCCAGGAGTTCCATCATAGCTCCTCACTGTCGCTGGGAGGAAGTTTTCTCCTCCGCTTGCCCCTTCCACCGTCATTTTCTCTCTACCCACCCTTGCCTCCTTTTCCGCGCAGCTCTCGATTCCCCCCTCTCTTGCGCACCCTCCATGTCATATTCCGCTCCAGGAGCTCCATCATAGCTCCTTGCTGTCGCTGGGAGGATGTTTTCTCCTCCGCTCGCCCCTTCCACCGTCATTTTCTCTCTACCCACCCTTGCCTCCTTTTCCGCGCAGCTCTCGATTCCCCCCTCTCTTTCGCACCCTCCATGTCATATTCCGCTCCAGGAGCTCCATCATAGCTCCTCGCTGTCGCTGGGAGGATGTTTTCTCCTCCGCTCGCCCCTTCCACCGTCATTTTCTCTCTACCCACCCTTGCCTCCTTTTCCGCGCAGCTCTCGATTCCCCCCTCTCTTTCGCACCCTCAATGTCATATTCCGCTCCAGGAGTTCCATCATAGCTCCTCACTGTCGCTGGGAGGATGTTTTCTCCTCCGCTCGCCCCTTCCACCGTCATTTTCTCTCTACCCACCCTTGCCTCCTTTTCCGCGCAGCTCTCGATTCCCCCCTCTCTTTCGCACCCTCCATGTCATATTCCGCTCCAGGAGTTCCATCATAGCTCCTCACTGTCGCTGGGAGGAAGTTTTCTCCTCCGCTCGCCCCTTCCACCGTCATTTTCTCTCTACCCACCCTTGCCTCCTTTTCCGCGCAGCTCTCGATTCCCCCCTCTCTTTCGCACCCTCCATGTCATATTCCGCTCCAGGAGCTCCATCATAGCTCCTCGCTGTCGCTGGGAGGATGTTTTCTCCTCCGCTCGCCCCTTCCACCGTCATTTTCTCTCTACCCACCCTTGCCTCCTTTTCCGCGCAGCTCTCGATTCCCCCCTCTCTTTCGCACCCTCAATGTCATATTCCGCTCCAGGAGTTCCATCATAGCTCCTCACTGTCGCTGGGAGGATGTTTTCTCCTCCGCTCGCCCCTTCCACCGTCATTTTCTCTCTACCCACCCTTGCCTCCTTTTCCGCGCAGCTCTCGATTCCCCCCTCTCTTTCGCACCCTCCATGTCATATTCCGCTCCAGGAGTTCCATCATAGCTCCTCACTGTCGCTGGGAGGAAGTTTTCTCCTCCGCTCGCCCCTTCCACCGTCATTTTCTCTCTACCCACCCTTGCCTCCTTTTCCGCGCAGCTCTCGATTCCCCCCTCTCTTTCGCACCCTCCATGTCATATTCCGCTCCAGGAGTTCCATCATAGCTCCTCACTGTCGCTGGGAGGAAGTTTTCTCCTCCGCTCGCCCCTTCCACCGTCATTTTCTCTCTACCCACCCTTGCCTCCTTTTCCGCGCAGCTCTCGATTCCCCCCTCTCTTTCGCACCCTCCATGTCATATTCCGCTCCAGGAGTTCCATCATAGCTCCTCACTGTCGCTGGGAGGATGTTTTCTCCTCCGCTCGCCCCTTCCACCATCATTTTCTCTCTACCCACCCTTGCCTCCTTTTCCGCGCAGCTCTCGATTCCTCCCTCTCTTTCGCACCCTCCATGTCATATTCCGCTCCAGGAGTTCCATCATAGCTCCTCACTGTCGCTGGGAGGATGTTTTCTCCTCCGCTCGCCCCTTCCACCATCATTTTCTCTCTACCCACCCTTGCCTCCTTTTCCGCGCAGCTCTCGATTCCCCCCTCTCTTTCGCACCCTCCATGTCATATTCCGCTCCAGGAGCTCCATCATAGCTCCTTGCTGTCGCTGGGAGGATGTTTTCTCCTCCGCTCGCCCCTTCCACCGTCATTTTCTCTCTACCCACCCTTGCCTCCTTTTCCGCGCAGCTCTCGATTCCCCCCTCTCTTTCGCACCCTCCATGTCATATTCCGCTCCAGGAGTTCCATCATAGCTCCTCACTGTCGCTGGGAGGATGTTTTCTCCTCCGCTCGCCCCTTCCACCGTCATTTTCTCTCTACCCACCCTTGCCTCCTTCTCCGCGCAGCTCTCGATTCCCCCCTCTCTTTCGCACCCTCCATGTCATATTCCGCTCCAGGAGCTCCATCATAGCTCCTCGCTGTCGCTGGGAGGATGTTTTCTCCTCCGCTCGCCCCTTCCACCGTCATTTTCTCTCTACCCACCCTTGCCTCCTTTTCCGCGCAGCTCTCGATTCCCCCCTCTCTTTCGCACCCTCCATGTCATATTCCGCTCCAGGAGCTCCATCATAGCTCCTTGCTGTCGCTGGGAGGATGTTTTCTCCTCCGCTCGCCCCTTCCACCGTCATTTTCTCTCTACCCACCCTTGCCTCCTTTTCCGCGCAGCTCTCGATTCCCCCCTCTCTTTCGCACCCTCCATGTCATATTCCGCTCCAGGAGTTCCATCATAGCTCCTCACTGTCGCTGGGAGGATGTTTTCTCCTCTGCTCGCCCCTTCCACCGTCATTTTCTCTCTACCCACCCTTGCCTCCTTCTCCGCGCAGCTCTCGATTCCCCCCTCTCTTTCGCACCCTCCATGTCATATTCCGCTCCAGGAGCTCCATCATAGCTCCTCGCTGTCGCTGGGAGGATGTTTTCTCCTCCGCTCGCCCCTTCCACCGTCATTTTCTCTCTACCCACCCTTGCCTCCTTTTCCGCGCAGCTCTCGATTCCCCCCTCTCTTTCGCACCCTCCATGTCATATTCCGCTCCAGGAGCTCCATCATAGCTCCTTGCTGTCACTGGGAGGATGTTTTCTCCTCCGCTCGCCCCTTCCACCGTCTTTTTCTCTCTACCCACCCTTGCCTCCTTTTCCGCGCAGCTCTCGATTCCCCCCTCTCTTTCGCACCCTCCATGTCATATTCCGCTCCAGGAGTTCCATCATAGCTCCTCACTGTCGCTGGTAGGATGTTTTCTCCTCCGCTCGCCCCTTCCACCGTCATTTTCTCTCTACCCACCCTTGCCTCCTTCTCCGCGCAGCTCTCGATTCCCCCCTCTCTTTCGCACCCTCCATGTCATATTCCGCTCCAGGAGCTCCATCATAGCTCTTCGCTGTCGCTGGGAGGATGTTTTCTCCTCCGCTCGCCCCTTCCACCGTCATTTTCTCTCTACCCACCCTTGCCTCCTTTTACGCGCAGCTCTCGATTCCCCCCTCTCTTTCGCACCCTCCATGTCATATTCCGCTCCAGGAGTTCCATCATAGCTCCTCACTGTCGCTGGGAGGATGTTTTCTCCTCCGCTCGCCCCTTCCACCGTCATTTTCTCTCTACCCACCCTTGCCTCCTTTTCCGCGCAGCTCTCGATTCCCCCCTCTCTTTCGCACCCTCCATGTCATATTCCGCTCCAGGAGTTCCATCATAGCTCCTCACAGTCGCTGGGAGGAAGTTTTCTCCTCCGCTCGCCCCTTCCACCGTCATTTTCTCTCTACCCACCCTTGCCTCCTTTTCCGCGCAGTTTTCGATTCCCCCCTCTCTTTCGCACCCTCCATGTCATATTCCGCTCCAGGAGCTCCATCATAGCTCCTTGCTGTCGCTGGGAGGATGTTTTCTCCTCCGCTCGCCCCTTCCACCGTCATTTTCTCTCTACCCACCCTTGCCTCCTTCTCCGCGCAGCTCTCGATTCCCCCCTCTCTTTCGCACCCTCCATGTCATATTCCGCTACAGGAGCTCCATCATAGCTCCTTGCTGTCGCTGGGAGGATGTTTTCTCCTCCGCTCGCCCCTTCCACCGTCATTTTCTCTCTACCCACCCTTGCCTCCTTTTCCGCGCAGTTTTCGATTCCCCCCTCTCTTTCGCACCCTCCATGTCATATTCCGCTCCAGGAGCTCCATCATAGCTCCTTGCTGTCGCTGGGAGGATGTTTTCTCCTCCGCTCGCCCCTTCCACCGTCATTTTCTCTCTACCCACCCTTGCCTCCTTTTCCGCGCAGCTCTCAATTCCCCCCTCTCTTTCGCACCCTCCATGTCATATTCCGCTCCAGGAGCTCCATCATAGCTCCTCGCTGTCGCTGGGAGGATGTTTTCTCCTCCGCTCGCCCCTTCCACCGTCATTTTCTCTCTACCCACCCTTGCCTCCTTTTCCGCGCAGCTCTCGATTCCCCCCTCTCTTTCGCACCCTCAATGTCATATTCCGCTCCAGGAGTTCCATCATAGCTCCTCACTGTCGCTGGGAGGATGTTTTCTCCTCCGCTCGCCCCTTCCACCGTCATTTTCTCTCTACCCACCCTTGCCTCCTTTTCCGCGCAGCTCTCGATTCCCCCCTCTCTTTCGCACCCTCCATGTCATATTCCGCTCCAGGAGTTCCATCATAGCTCCTCACTGTCGCTGGGAGGAAGTTTTCTCCTCCGCTCGCCCCTTCCACCGTCATTTTCTCTCTACCCACCCTTGCCTCCTTTTCCGCGCAGCTCTCGATTCCCCCCTCTCTTTCGCACCCTCCATGTCATATTCCGCTCCAGGAGTTCCATCATAGCTCCTCACTGTCGCTGGGAGGAAGTTTTCTCCTCCGCTCGCCCCTTCCACCGTCATTTTCTCTCTACCCACCCTTGCCTCCTTTTCCGCGCAGCTCTCGATTCCCCCCTCTCTTTCGCACCCTCCATGTCATATTCCGCTCCAGGAGTTCCATCATAGCTCCTCACTGTCGCTGGGAGGATGTTTTCTCCTCCGCTCGCCCCTTCCACCATCATTTTCTCTCTACCCACCCTTGCCTCCTTTTCCGCGCAGCTCTCGATTCCTCCCTCTCTTTCGCACCCTCCATGTCATATTCCGCTCCAGGAGTTCCATCATAGCTCCTCACTGTCGCTGGGAGGATGTTTTCTCCTCCGCTCGCCCCTTCCACCATCATTTTCTCTCTACCCACCCTTGCCTCCTTTTCCGCGCAGCTCTCGATTCCCCCCTCTCTTTCGCACCCTCCATGTCATATTCCGCTCCAGGAGCTCCATCATAGCTCCTTGCTGTCGCTGGGAGGATGTTTTCTCCTCCGCTCGCCCCTTCCACCGTCATTTTCTCTCTACCCACCCTTGCCTCCTTTTCCGCGCAGCTCTCGATTCCCCCCTCTCTTTCGCACCCTCCATGTCATATTCCGCTCCAGGAGTTCCATCATAGCTCCTCACTGTCGCTGGGAGGATGTTTTCTCCTCCGCTCGCCCCTTCCACCGTCATTTTCTCTCTACCCACCCTTGCCTCCTTCTCCGCGCAGCTCTCGATTCCCCCCTCTCTTTCGCACCCTCCATGTCATATTCCGCTCCAGGAGCTCCATCATAGCTCCTCGCTGTCGCTGGGAGGATGTTTTCTCCTCCGCTCGCCCCTTCCACCGTCATTTTCTCTCTACCCACCCTTGCCTCCTTTTCCGCGCAGCTCTCGATTCCCCCCTCTCTTTCGCACCCTCCATGTCATATTCCGCTCCAGGAGTTCCATCATAGCTCCTCACTGTCGCTGGGAGGATGTTTTCTCCTCCGCTCGCCCCTTCCACCGTCATTTTCTCTCTACCCACCCTTGCCTCCTTCTCCGCGCAGCTCTCGATTCCCCCCTCTCTTTCGCACCCTCCATGTCATATTCCGCTCCAGGAGCTCCATCATAGCTCCTCGCTGTCGCTGGGAGGATGTTTTCTCCTCCGCTCGCCCCTTCCACCGTCATTTTCTCTCTACCCACCCTTGCCTCCTTTTCCGCGCAGCTCTCGATTCCCCCCTCTCTTTCGCACCCTCCATGTCATATTCCGCTCCAGGAGCTCCATCATAGCTCCTTGCTGTCGCTGGGAGGATGTTTTCTCCTCCGCTCGCCCCTTCCACCGTCATTTTCTCTCTACCCACCCTTGCCTCCTTTTCCGCGCAGCTCTCGATTCCCCCCTCTCTTTCGCACCCTCCATGTCATATTCCGCTCCAGGAGTTCCATCATAGCTCCTCACTGTCGCTGGGAGGATGTTTTCTCCTCTGCTCGCCCCTTCCACCGTCATTTTCTCTCTACCCACCCTTGCCTCCTTCTCCGCGCAGCTCTCGATTCCCCCCTCTCTTTCGCACCCTCCATGTCATATTCCGCTCCAGGAGCTCCATCATAGCTCCTCGCTGTCGCTGGGAGGATGTTTTCTCCTCCGCTCGCCCCTTCCACCGTCATTTTCTCTCTACCCACCCTTGCCTCCTTTTCCGCGCAGCTCTCGATTCCCCCCTCTCTTTCGCACCCTCCATGTCATATTCCGCTCCAGGAGCTCCATCATAGCTCCTTGCTGTCGCTGGGAGGATGTTTTCTCCTCCGCTCGCCCCTTCCACCGTCATTTTCTCTCTACCCACCCTTGCCTCCTTTTCCGCGCAGCTCTCGATTCCCCCCTCTCTTTCGCACCCTCCATGTCATATTCCGCTCCAGGAGTTCCATCATAGCTCCTCACTGTCGCTGGTAGGATGTTTTCTCCTCCGCTCGCCCCTTCCACCGTCATTTTCTCTCTACCCACCCTTGCCTCCTTCTCCGCGCAGCTCTCGATTCCCCCCTCTCTTTCGCACCCTCCATGTCATATTCCGCTCCAGGAGCTCCATCATAGCTCTTCGCTGTCGCTGGGAGGATGTTTTCTCCTCCGCTCGCCCCTTCCACCGTCATTTTCTCTCTACCCACCCTTGCCTCCTTTTACGCGCAGCTCTCGATTCCCCCCTCTCTTTCGCACCCTCCATGTCATATTCCGCTCCAGGAGTTCCATCATAGCTCCTCACTGTCGCTGGGAGGATGTTTTCTCCTCCGCTCGCCCCTTCCACCGTCATTTTCTCTCTACCCACCCTTGCCTCCTTTTCCGCGCAGCTCTCGATTCCCCCCTCTCTTTCGCACCCTCCATGTCATATTCCGCTCCAGGAGTTCCATCATAGCTCCTCACAGTCGCTGGGAGGAAGTTTTCTCCTCCGCTCGCCCCTTCCACCGTCATTTTCTCTCTACCCACCCTTGCCTCCTTTTCCGCGCAGTTTTCGATTCCCCCCTCTCTTTCGCACCCTCCATGTCATATTCCGCTCCAGGAGCTCCATCATAGCTCCTTGCTGTCGCTGGGAGGATGTTTTCTCCTCCGCTCGCCCCTTCCACCGTCATTTTCTCTCTACCCACCCTTGCCTCCTTCTCCGCGCAGCTCTCGATTCCCCCCTCTCTTTCGCACCCTCCATGTCATATTCCGCTACAGGAGCTCCATCATAGCTCCTTGCTGTCGCTGGGAGGATGTTTTCTCCTCCGCTCGCCCCTTCCACCGTCATTTTCTCTCTACCCACCCTTGCCTCCTTTTCCGCGCAGTTTTCGATTCCCCCCTCTCTTTCGCACCCTCCATGTCATATTCCGCTCCAGGAGCTCCATCATAGCTCCTTGCTGTCGCTGGGAGGATGTTTTCTCCTCCGCTCGCCCCTTCCACCGTCATTTTCTCTCTACCCACCCTTGCCTCCTTCTCCGCGCAGCTCTCGATTCCCCCCTCTCTTTCGCACCCTCCATGTCATATTCCGCTCCAGGAGTTCCATCAAAGCTCCTCACTGTCGCTGGGAGGAAGTTTTCTCCTCCGCTCGCCCCTTCCACCGTCATTTTCTCTCTACCCACCCTTGCCTCCTTTTCCGCGCAGCTCTCAATTCCCCCCTCTCTTTCGCACCCTCCATGTCATATTCCGCTCCAGGAGCTCCATCATAGCTCCTCGCTGTCGCTGGGAGGATGTTTTCTCCTCCGCTCGCCCCTTCCACCGTCATTTTCTCTCTACCCACCCTTGCCTCCTTTTCCGCGCAGCTCTCGATTCCCCCCTCTCTTTCGCACCCTCAATGTCATATTCCGCTCCAGGAGTTCCATCATAGCTCCTCACTGTCGCTGGGAGGATGTTTTCTCCTCCGCTCGCCCCTTCCACCGTCATTTTCTCTCTACCCACCCTTGCCTCCTTTTCCGCGCAGCTCTCGATTCCCCCCTCTCTTTCGCACCCTCCATGTCATATTCCGCTCCAGGAGTTCCATCATAGCTCCTCACTGTCGCTGGGAGGAAGTTTTCTCCTCCGCTCGCCCCTTCCACCGTCATTTTCTCTCTACCCACCCTTGCCTCCTTTTCCGCGCAGCTCTCGATTCCCCCCTCTCTTTCGCACCCTCCATGTCATATTCCGCTCCAGGAGTTCCATCATAGCTCCTCACTGTCGCTGGGAGGAAGTTTTCTCCTCCGCTCGCCCCTTCCACCGTCATTTTCTCTCTACCCACCCTTGCCTCCTTTTCCGCGCAGCTCTCGATTCCCCCCTCTCTTTCGCACCCTCCATGTCATATTCCGCTCCAGGAGTTCCATCATAGCTCCTCACTGTCGCTGGGAGGATGTTTTCTCCTCCGCTCGCCCCTTCCACCATCATTTTCTCTCTACCCACCCTTGCCTCCTTTTCCGCGCAGCTCTCGATTCCTCCCTCTCTTTCGCACCCTCCATGTCATATTCCGCTCCAGGAGTTCCATCATAGCTCCTCACTGTCGCTGGGAGGATGTTTTCTCCTCCGCTCGCCCCTTCCACCATCATTTTCTCTCTACCCACCCTTGCCTCCTTTTCCGCGCAGCTCTCGATTCCCCCCTCTCTTTCGCACCCTCCATGTCATATTCCGCTCCAGGAGCTCCATCATAGCTCCTTGCTGTCGCTGGGAGGATGTTTTCTCCTCCGCTCGCCCCTTCCACCGTCATTTTCTCTCTACCCACCCTTGCCTCCTTTTCCGCGCAGCTCTCGATTCCCCCCTCTCTTTCGCACCCTCCATGTCATATTCCGCTCCAGGAGTTCCATCATAGCTCCTCACTGTCGCTGGGAGGATGTTTTCTCCTCCGCTCGCCCCTTCCACCGTCATTTTCTCTCTACCCACCCTTGCCTCCTTCTCCGCGCAGCTCTCGATTCCCCCCTCTCTTTCGCACCCTCCATGTCATATTCCGCTCCAGGAGCTCCATCATAGCTCCTCGCTGTCGCTGGGAGGATGTTTTCTCCTCCGCTCGCCCCTTCCACCGTCATTTTCTCTCTACCCACCCTTGCCTCCTTTTCCGCGCAGCTCTCGATTCCCCCCTCTCTTTCGCACCCTCCATGTCATATTCCGCTCCAGGAGCTCCATCATAGCTCCTCGCTGTCGCTGGGAGGATGTTTTCTCCTCCGCTCGCCCCTTCCACCGTCATTTTCTCTCTACCCACCCTTGCCTCCTTTTCCGCGCAGCTCTCGATTCCCCCCTCTCTTTCGCACCCTCCATGTCATATTCCGCTCCAGGAGTTCCATCATAGCTCCTCACTGTCGCTGGGAGGATGTTTTCTCCTCCGCTCGCCCCTTCCACCGTCATTTTCTCTCTACCCACCCTTGCCTCCTTCTCCGCGCAGCTCTCGATTCCCCCCTCTCTTTCGCACCCTCCATGTCATATTCCGCTCCAGGAGCTCCATCATAGCTCCTCGCTGTCGCTGGGAGGATGTTTTCTCCTCCGCTCGCCCCTTCCACTGTCATTTTCTCTCTACCCACCCTTGCCTCCTTTTCCGCGCAGCTCTCGATTCCCCCCTCTCTTTCGCACCCTCCATGTCATATTCCGCTCCAGGAGCTCCATCATAGCTCCTTGCTGTCGCTGGGAGGATGTTTTCTCCTCCGCTCGCCCCTTCCACCGTCATTTTCTCTCTACCCACCCTTGCCTCCTTTTCCGCGCAGCTCTCGATTCCCCCCTCTCTTTCGCACCCTCCATGTCATATTCCGCTCCAGGAGTTCCATCATAGCTCCTCACTGTCGCTGGTAGGATGTTTTCTCCTCCGCTCGCCCCTTCCACCGTCATTTTCTCTCTACCCACCCTTGCCTCCTTCTCCGCGCAGCTCTCGATTCCCCCCTCTCTTTCGCACCCTCCATGTCATATTCCGCTCCAGGAGCTCCATCATAGCTCTTCGCTGTCGCTGGGAGGATGTTTTCTCCTCCGCTCGCCCCTTCCACCGTCATTTTCTCTCTACCCACCCTTGCCTCCTTTTACGCGCAGCTCTCGATTCCCCCCTCTCTTTCGCACCCTCCATGTCATATTCCGCTCCAGGAGTTCCATCATAGCTCCTCACTGTCGCTGGGAGGATGTTTTCTCCTCCGCTCGCCCCTTCCACCGTCATTTTCTCTCTACCCACCCTTGCCTCCTTCTCCGCGCAGCTCTCGATTCCCTCCTCTCTCTCGCACCCTCCATATTACATCCAGCTCCAGGAGCTCCATCATAGCTCCTCGCTGTCGCTGGGAGGATGTTTTCTCCTCCGCTCGCCCCTTCCACCGTCATTTTCTCTCTACCCACCCTTGCCTCCTTCTCCGCGCAGCTCTCGATTCCCTCCTCTCTCTCGCACCCTCCATATTACATCCAGCTCCAGGAGCTCCATCATAGCTCCTCGCTGTCGCTGGGAGGATGTTTTCTCCTCCGCTCGCCCCTTCCACCGTCATTTTCTCTCTACCCACCCTTGCCTCCTTTTCCGCGCAGCTCTCGATTCCCCCCTCTCTTTCGCACCCTCCATGTCATATTCCGCTCCAGGAGCTCCATCATAGCTCCTTGCTGTCGCTGGGAGGATGTTTTCTCCTCCGCTCGCCCCTTCCACCGTCATTTTCTCTCTACCCACCCTTGCCTCCTTCTCCGCGCAGCTCTCGATTTCCCCCTCTCTCTCGCACCCTCCATATTACATCCAGCTCCAGGAGCTCCATCATAGCTCCTCGCTGTCGCTGGGAGGATGTTTTCTCCTCCGCTCGCCCCTTCCACCGTCATTTTCTCTCTACCCACCCTTGCCTCCTTTTCCGCGCAGCTCTCGATTCCCCCCTCTCTTTCGCACCCTCCATGTCATATTCCGCTCCAGGAGTTCCATCATAGCTCCTCACTGTCGCTGGGAGGATGTTTTCTCCTCCGCTCGCCCCTTCCACCGTCATTTTCTCTCTACCCACCCTTGCCTCCTTCTCCGCGCAGCTCTCGATTCCCCCCTCTCTTTCGCACCCTCCATGTCATATTCCGCTACAGGAGCTCCATCATAGCTCCTTGCTGTCGCTGGGAGGATGTTTTCTCCTCCGCTCGCCCCTTCCACCGTCATTTTCTCTCTACCCACCCTTGCCTCCTTCTCCGCGCAGCTCTCGATTCCCCCCTCTCTCTCGCACCCTCCATATTACATCCAGCTCCAGGAGCTCCATCATAGCTCCTCGCTGTCGCTGGGAGGATGTTTTCTCCTCCGCTCGCCCCTTCCACCGTCATTTTCTCTCTACCCACCCTTGCCTCCTTTTCCGCGCAGCTCTCGATTCCCCCCTCTCTTTCGCACCCTCCATGTCATATTCCGCTCCAGGAGTTCCATCATAGCTCCTCACTGTCGCTGGGAGGATGTTTTCTCCTCCGCTCGCCCCTTCCACCGTCATTTTCTCTCTACCCACCCTTGCCTCCTTCTCCGCGCAGCTCTCGATTCCCTCCTCTCTCTCGCACCCTCCATATTACATCCAGCTCCAGGAGCTCCATCATAGCTCCTCGCTGTCGCTGGGAGGATGTTTTCTCCTCCGCTCGCCCCTTCCACCGTCATTTTCTCTCTACCCACCCTTGCCTCCTTCTCCGCGCAGCTCTCGATTCCCTCCTCTCTCTCGCACCCTCCATATTACATCCAGCTCCAGGAGCTCCATCATAGCTCCTCGCTGTCGCTGGGAGGATGTTTTCTCCTCCGCTCGCCCCTTCCACCGTCATTTTCTCTCTACCCACCCTTGCCTCCTTTTCCGCGCAGCTCTCGATTCCCCCCTCTCTTTCGCACCCTCCATGTCATATTCCGCTCCAGGAGCTCCATCATAGCTCCTTGCTGTCGCTGGGAGGATGTTTTCTCCTCCGCTCGCCCCTTCCACCGTCATTTTCTCTCTACCCACCCTTGCCTCCTTCTCCGCGCAGCTCTCGATTCCCTCCTCTCTCTCGCACCCTCCATATTACATCCAGCTCCAGGAGCTCCATCATAGCTCCTCGCTGTCGCTGGGAGGATGTTTTCTCCTCCGCTCGCCCCTTCCACCGTCATTTTCTCTCTACCCACCCTTGCCTCCTTCTCCGCGCAGCTCTCGATTCCCTCCTCTCTCTCGCACCCTCCATATTACATCCAGCTCCAGGAGCTCCATCATAGCTCCTCGCTGTCACTGGGAGGATGTTTTCTCCTCCGCTCGCCCCTTCCACCGTCATTTTCTCTCTACCCACCCTTGCCTCCTTTTCCGCGCAGCTCTCGATTCCCCCCTCTCTTTCGCACCCTCCATGTCATATTCCGCTCCAGGAGCTCCATCATAGCTCCTTGCTGTCGCTGGGAGGATGTTTTCTCCTCCGCTCGCCCCTTCCACCGTCATTTTCTCTCTACCCACCCTTGCCTCCTTCTCCGCGCAGCTCTCGATTCCCCCCTCTCTCTCGCACCCTCCATATTACATCCAGCTCCAGGAGCTCCATCATAGCTCCTCGCTGTCGCTGGGAGAATATTTTTTTTCCTCCGCTCGCCCCTTCCACCGTCATTTTCTCTCTACCCACCCTTGCCTCCTTTTCCGCGCAGCTCTCGATTCCCCCCTCTCTTTCGCACCCTCCATGTCATATTCCGCTCCAGGAGTTCCATCATAGCTCCTCACTGTCGCTGGGAGGATGTTTTCTCCTCCGCTCGCCCCTTCCACCGTCATTTTCTCTCTACCCACCCTTGCCTCCTTCTCCGCGCAGCTCTCGATTCCCCCCTCTCTTTCGCACCCTCCATGTCATATTCCGCTCCAGGAGCTCCATCATAGCTCCTCGCTGTCGCTGGGAGGATGTTTTCTCCTCCGCTCGCCCCTTCCACCGTCATTTTCTCTCTACCCACCCTTGCCTCCTTTTCCGCGCAGCTCTCGATTCCCCCCTCTCTTTCGCACCCTCCATGTCATATTCCGCTCCAGGAGTTCCATCATAGCTCCTCACTGTCGCTGGGAGGATTTTTTCTCCTCCGCTCGCCCCTTCCACCGTCATTTTCTCTCTACCCACCCTTGCCTCCTTTTCCGCGCAGCTCTCGATTCCCCCCTCTCTTTCGCACCCTCCATGTCATATTCCGCTCCAGGAGTTCCATCATAGCTCCTCACTGTCGCTGGGAGGATGTTTTCTCCTCCGCTCGCCCCTTCCACCGTCATTTTCTCTCTACCCACCCTTGCCTCCTTCTCCGCGCAGCTCTCGATTCCCTCCTCTCTCTCGCACCCTCCATATTACATCCAGCTCCAGGAGCTCCATCATAGCTCCTCGCTGTCGCTGGGAGGATGTTTTCTCCTCCGCTCGCCCCTTCCACCGTCATTTTCTCTCTACCCACCCTTGCCTCCTTCTCCGCGCAGCTCTCGATTCCCTCCTCTCTCTCGCACCCTCCATATTACATCCAGCTCCAGGAGCTCCATCATAGCTCCTCGCTGTCGCTGGGAGGATGTTTTCTCCTCCGCTCGCCCCTTCCACCGTCATTTTCTCTCTACCCACCCTTGCCTCCTTTTCCGCGCAGCTCTCGATTCCCCCCTCTCTTTCGCACCCTCCATGTCATATTCCGCTCCAGGAGCTCCATCATAGCTCCTTGCTGTCGCTGGGAGGATGTTTTCTCCTCCGCTCGCCCCTTCCACCGTCATTTTCTCTCTACCCACCCTTGCCTCCTTCTCCGCGCAGCTCTCGATTCCCCCCTCTCTTTCGCACCCTCCATGTCATATTCCGCTCCAGGAGCTCCATCATAGCTCCTCGCTGTCGCTGGGAGGAAGTTTTCTCCTCCGCTCGCCCCTTCCACCGTCATTTTCTCTCTACCCACCCTTGCCTCCTTTTCCGCGCAGCTCTCGATTCCCCCCTCTCTTTCGCACCCTCCATGTCATATTCCGCTCCAGGAGTTCCATCATAGCTCCTCACTGTCGCTGGGAGGATGTTTTCTCCTCCGCTCGCCCCTTCCACCGTCATTTTCTCTCTACCCACCCTTGCCTCCTTTTCCGCGCAGCTCTCGATTCCCCCCTCTCTTTCGCACCCTCCATGTCATATTCCGCTCCAGGAGCTCCATCATAGCTCCTTGCTGTCGCTGGGAGGATGTTTTCTCCTCCGCTCGCCCCTTCCACCGTCATTTTCTCTCTACCCACCCTTGCCTCCTTCTCCGCGCTGCTCTCGATTCCCCCCTCTCTTTCGCACCCTCCTTGTCATATTCCGCTCCAGGAGTTCCATCATAGCTCCTCACTGTCGCTGGGAGGATGTTTTCTCCTCCGCTCGCCCCTTCCACCGTCATTTTCTCTCTACCCACCCTTGCCTCCTTCTCCGCGCAGCTCTCGATTCCCCCCTCTCTCTCGCACCCTCCATATTACATCCAGCTCCAGGAGCTCCATCATAGCTCCTCGCTGTCGCTGGGAGGATGATTTCTCCTCCGCTCGCCCCTTCCACCGTCATTTTCTCTCTACCCACCCTTGCCTCCTTTTCCGCGCAGCTCTCGATTCCCCCCTCTCTTTCGCACCCTCCATGTCATATTCCGCTCCAGGAGTTCCATCATAGCTCCTCACTGTCGCTGGGAGGATTTTTTCTCCTCCGCTCGCCCCTTCCACTGTCATTTTCTCTCTACCCACCCTTGCCTCCTTCTCCGCGCAGCTCTCGATTCCCTCCTCTCTCTCGCACCCTCCATATTACATCCAGCTCCAGGAGCTCCATCATAGCTCCTCGCTGTCGCTGGGAGGATGTTTTCTCCTCCGCTCGCCCCTTCCACCGTCATTTTCTCTCTACCCACCCTTGCCTCCTTCTCCGCGCAGCTCTCGATTCCCTCCTCTCTCTCGCACCCTCCATATTACATCCAGCTCCAGGAGCTCCATCATAGCTCCTCGCTGTCGCTTGGAAGGGAGGATGTTTTCTCCTCCGCTCGCCCCTTCCACCGTCATTTTCTCTCTACCCACCCTTGCCTCCTTTTCCGCGCAGCTCTCGATTCCCCCCTCTCTTTCGCACCCTCCATGTCATATTCCGCTCCAGGAGCTCCATCATAGCTCCTTGCTGTCGCTGGGAGGATGTTTTCTCCTCCGCTCGCCCCTTCCACCGTCATTTTCTCTCTACCCACCCTTGCCTCCTTCTCCGCGCAGCTCTCGATTCCCCCCTCTCTCTCGCACCCTCCATATTACATCCAGCTCCAGGAGCTCCATCATAGCTCCTCGCTGTCGCTGGGAGGATGTTTTCTCCTCCGCTCGCCCCTTCCACCGTCATTTTCTCTCTACCCACCCTTGCCTCCTTTTCCGCGCAGCTCTCGATTCCCCCCTCTCTTTCGCACCCTCCATGTCATATTCCGCTCCAGGAGTTCCATCATAGCTCCTCACTGTCGCTGGGAGGATGTTTTCTCCTCCGCTCGCCCCTTCCACCGTCATTTTCTCTCTACCCACCCTTGCCTCCTTCTCCGCGCAGCTCTCGATTCCCCCCTCTCTCTCGCACCCTCCATATTACATCCAGCTCCAGGAGCTCCATCATAGCTCCTCGCTGTCGCTGGGAGGATGTTTTCTCCTCCGCTCGCCCCTTCCACCGTCATTTTCTCTCTACCCACCCTTGCCTCCTTTTCCGCGCAGCTCTCGATTCCCCCCTCTCTTTCGCACCCTCCATGTCATATTCCGCTCCAGGAGCTCCATCATAGCTCCTTGCTGTCGCTGGGAGGATGTTTTCTCCTCCGCTCGCCCCTTCCACCGTCATTTTCTCTCTACCCACCCTTGCCTCCTTCTCCGCGCAGCTCTCGATTCCCTCCTCTCTCTCGCACCCTCCATATTACATCCAGCTCCAGGAGCTCCATCATAGCTCCTCGCTGTCGCTGGGAGGATGTTTTCTCCTCCGCTCGCCCCTTCCACCGTCATTTTCTCTCTACCCACCCTTGCCTCCTTCTCCGCGCAGCTCTCGATTCCCTCCTCTCTCTCGCACCCTCCATATTACATCCAGCTCCAGGAGCTCCATCATAGCTCCTCGCTGTCACTGGGAGGATGTTTTCTCCTCCGCTCGCCCCTTCCACCGTCATTTTCTCTCTACCCACCCTTGCCTCCTTTTCCGCGCAGCTCTCGATTCCCCCCTCTCTTTCGCACCCTCCATGTCATATTCCGCTCCAGGAGCTCCATCATAGCTCCTTGCTGTCGCTGGGAGGATGTTTTCTCCTCCGCTCGCCCCTTCCACCGTCATTTTCTCTCTACCCACCCTTGCCTCCTTCTCCGCGCAGCTCTCGATTCCCCCATCTCTCTCGCACCCTCCATATTACATCCAGCTCCAGGAGCTCCATCATAGCTCCTCGCTGTCGCTGGGAGGATGTTTTCTCCTCCGCTCGCCCCTTCCACCGTCATTTTCTCTCTACCCACCCTTGCCTCCTTTTCCGCGCAGCTCTCGATTCCCCCCTCTCTTTCGCACCCTCCATGTCATATTCCGCTCCAGGAGTTCCATCATAGCTCCTCACTGTCGCTGGGAGGATTTTTTCTCCTCCGCTCGCCCCTTCCACCGTCATTTTCTCTCTACCCACCCTTGCCTCCTTCTCCGCGCAGCTCTCGATTCCCTCCTCTCTCTCGCACCCTCCATATTACATCCAGCTCCAGGAGCTCCATCATAGCTCCTCGCTGTCGCTGGGAGGATGTTTTCTCCTCCGCTCGCCCCTTCCACCGTCATTTTCTCTCTACCCACCCTTGCCTCCTTCTCCGCGCAGCTCTCGATTCCCTCCTCTCTCTCGCACCCTCCATATTACATCCAGCTCCAGGAGCTCCATCATAGCTCCTCGCTGTCGCTGGGAGGATGTTTTCTCCTCCGCTCGCCCCTTCCACCGTCATTTTCTCTCTACCCACCCTTGCCTCCTTTTCCGCGCAGCTCTCGATTCCCCCCTCTCTTTCGCACCCTCCATGTCATATTCCGCTCCAGGAGCTCCATCATAGCTCCTTGCTGTCGCTGGGAGGATGTTTTCTCCTCCGCTCGCCCCTTCCACCGTCATTTTCTCTCTACCCACCCTTGCCTCCTTCTCCGCGCAGCTCTCGATTCCCCCCTCTCTCTCGCACCCTCCATATTACATCCAGCTCCAGGAGCTCCATCATAGCTCCTCGCTGTCGCTGGGAGGATGTTTTCTCCTCCGCTCGCCCCTTCCACCGTCATTTTCTCTCTACCCACCCTTGCCTCCTTTTCCGCGCAGCTCTCGATTCCCCCCTCTCTTTCGCACCCTCCATGTCATATTCCGCTCCAGGAGTTCCATCATAGCTCCTCACTGTCGCTGGGAGGATGTTTTCTCCTCCGCTCGCCCCTTCCACCGTCATTTTCTCTCTACCCACCCTTGCCTCCTTCTCCGCGCAGCTCTCGATTCCCTCCTCTCTCTCGCACCCTCCATATTACATCCAGCTCCAGGAGCTCCATCATAGCTCCTCGCTGTCGCTGGGAGGATGTTTTCTCCTCCGCTCGCCCCTTCCACCGTCATTTTCTCTCTACCCACCCTTGCCTCCTTCTCCGCGCAGCTCTCGATTCCCTCCTCTCTCTCGCACCCTCCATATTACATCCAGCTCCAGGAGCTCCATCATAGCTCCTCGCTGTCGCTGGGAGGATGTTTTCTCCTCCGCTCGCCCCTTCCACCGTCATTTTCTCTCTACCCACCCTTGCCTCCTTCTCCGCGCAGCTCTCGATTCCCCCCTCTCTTTCGCACCCTCCATGTCATATTCCGCTCCAGGAGCTCCATCATAGCTCCTTGCTGTCGCTGGGAGGATGTTTTCTCCTCCGCTCGTCCCTTCCACCGTCATTTTCTCTCTACCCACCCTTGCCTCCTTCTCCGCGCTGCTCTCGATTCCCCCCTCTCTTTCGCACCCTCCATGTCATATTCCGCTACAGGAGCTCCATCATAGCTCCTTGCTGTCGCTGGGAGGATGTTTTCTCCTCCGCTCGCCCCTTCCACCGTCATTTTCTCTCTACCCACCCTTGCCTCCTTCTCCGCGCAGCTCTCGATTCCCCCCTCTCTCTCGCACCCTCCATATTACATCCAGCTCCAGGAGCTCCATCATAGCTCCTCGCTGTCGCTGGGAGGATGTTTTCTCCTCCGCTCGCCCCTTCCACCGTCATTTTCTCTCTACCCACCCTTGCCTCCTTTTCCGCGCAGCTCTCGATTCCCCCCTCTCTTTCGCACCCTCAATGTCATATTCCGCTCCAGGAGTTCCATCATAGCTCCTCACTGTCGCTGGGAGGATGTTTTCTCCTCCGCTCGCCCCTTCCACCGTCATTTTCTCTCTACCCACCCTTGCCTCCTTTTCCGCGCAGCTCTCGATTCCCCCCTCTCTTTCGCACCCTCCATGTCATATTCCGCTCCAGGAGTTCCATCATAGCTCCTCACTGTCGCTGGGAGGAAGTTTTCTCCTCCGCTCGCCCCTTCCACCGTCATTTTCTCTCTACCCACCCTTGCCTCCTTTTCCGCGCAGCTCTCGATTCCCCCCTCTCTTTCGCACCCTCCATGTCATATTCCGCTCCAGGAGCTCCATCATAGCTCCTCGCTGTCGCTGGGAGGATGTTTTCTCCTCCGCTCGCCCCTTCCACCGTCATTTTCTCTCTACCCACCCTTGCCTCCTTTTCCGCGCAGCTCTCGATTCCCCCCTCTCTTTCGCACCCTCAATGTCATATTCCGCTCCAGGAGTTCCATCATAGCTCCTCACTGTCGCTGGGAGGATGTTTTCTCCTCCGCTCGCCCCTTCCACCGTCATTTTCTCTCTACCCACCCTTGCCTCCTTTTCCGCGCAGCTCTCGATTCCCCCCTCTCTTTCGCACCCTCCATGTCATATTCCGCTCCAGGAGTTCCATCATAGCTCCTCACTGTCGCTGGGAGGAAGTTTTCTCCTCCGCTCGCCCCTTCCACCGTCATTTTCTCTCTACCCACCCTTGCCTCCTTTTCCGCGCAGCTCTCGATTCCCCCCTCTCTTTCGCACCCTCCATGTCATATTCCGCACCAGGAGCTCCATCATAGCTCCTCGCTGTCGCTGGGAGGATGTTTTCTCCTCCGCTCGCCCCTTCCACCGTCATTTTCTCTCTACCCACCCTTGCCTCCTTTTCCGCGCAGCTCTCGATTCCCCCCTCTCTTTCGCACCCTCAATGTCATATTCCGCTCCAGGAGTTCCATCATAGCTCCTCACTGTCGCTGGGAGGATGTTTTCTCCTCCGCTCGCCCCTTCCACCGTCATTTTCTCTCTACCCACCCTTGCCTCCTTTTCCGCGCAGCTCTCGATTCCCCCCTCTCTTTCGCACCCTCCATGTCATATTCCGCTCCAGGAGTTCCATCATAGCTCCTCACTGTCGCTGGGAGGATGTTTTCTCCTCCGCTCGCCCCTTCCACCGTCATTTTCTCTCTACCCACCCTTGCCTCCTTTTCCGCGCAGCTCTCGATTCCCCCCCTCTCTTTCGCACCCTCCATGTCATATTCCGCTCCAGGAGCTCCATCATAGCTCCTTGCTGTCGCTGGGAGGATGTTTTCTCCTCCGCTCGCCCCTTCCACCGTCATTTTCTCTCTACCCACCCTTGCCTCCTTTTCCGCGCAGCTCTCGATTCCCCCCTCTCTTTCGCACCCTCCATGTCATATTCCGCTCCAGGAGTTCCATCATAGCTCCTCACTGTCGCTGGGAGGATGTTTTCTCCTCCGCTCGCCCCTTCCACCGTCATTTTCTCTCTACCCACCCTTGCCTCCTTCTCCGCGCAGCTTTCGATTCCCCCCTCTCTTTCGCACCCTCCATGTCATATTCCGCTCCAGGAGCTCCATCATAGCTCCTCGCTGTTGCTGGGAGGATGTTTTCTCCTCCGCTCGCCCCTTCCACCGTCATTTTCTCTCTACCCACCCTTGCCTCCTTTTCCGCGCAGCTCTCGATTCCCCCCTCTCTTTCGCACCCTCCATGTCATATTCCGCTCCAGGAGCTCCATCATAGCTCCTTGCTGTCGCTGGGAGGATGTTTTCTCCTCCACTCGCCCCTTCCACCGTCATTTTCTCTCTACCCACCCTTGCCTCCTTTTCCGCGCAGCTCTCGATTCCCCCCTCTCTTTCGCACCCTCCATGTCATATTCCGCTCCAGGAGTTCCATCATAGCTCCTCACTGTCGCTGGGAGGATGTTTTCTCCTCCGCTCGCCCCTTCCACCGTCATTTTCTCTCTACCCACCCTTGCCTCCTTTTCCGCGCAGCTCTCGATTCCCCCCTCTCTTTCGCACCCTCCATGTCATATTCCGCTCCAGGAGTTCCATCATAGCTCCTCACTGTCGCTGGGAGGATGTTTTCTCCTCCGCTCGCCCCTTCCACCGTCATTTTCTCTCTACCCACCCTTGCCTCCTTCTCCGCGCAGCTCTCGATTCCCCCCTCTCTTTCGCACCCTCCATGTCATATTCCGCTCCAGGAGCTCCATCATAGCTCTTCGCTGTCGCTGGGAGGATGTTTTCTCCTCCGCTCGCCCCTTCCACCGTCATTTTCTCTCTACCCACCCTTGCCTCCTTCTCCGCGCAGCTCTCGATTCCCCCCTCTCTTTCGAACCCTCCATGTCATATTCCGCTCCAGGAGCTCCATCATAGCTCCTCGCTGTCGCTGGGAGGATGTTTTCTCCTCTGCTCGCCCCTTCCACCGTCATTTTCTCTCTACCCACCCTTTCCTCCTTTTCCGCGCAGCTCTCGATTCCCCCCTCTCTTTCGCACCCTCCATGTCATATTCCGCTCCAGGAGCTCCATCATAGCTCCTTGCTGTCGCTGGGAGGATGTTTTCTCCTCCGCTCGCCCCTTCCACCGTCATTTTCTCTCTACCCACCCTTTCCTCCTTCTCCGCGCAGCTCTCGATTCCCCCCTCTCTTTCGAACCCTCCATGTCATATTCCGCTCCAGGAGCTCCATCATAGCTCCTCGCTGTCGCTGGGAGGATGTTTTCTCCTCTGCTCGCCCCTTCCACCGTCATTTTCTCTCTACCCACCCTTTCCTCCTTTTCCGCGCAGCTCTAGATTCCCCCCTCTCTTTCGCACCCTCCATGTCATATTCCGCTCCAGGAGCTCCATCATAGCTCCTCGCTGTCGCTGGGAGGATGTTTTCTCCTCCGCTCGCCCCTTCCACCGTCATTTTCTTTCTACCCACCCTTGCCACCTTTTCCACGCAGCTCTCGATTCCCCCCTCTCTTTCGCACCCTCCATGTCATATTCCGCTCCAGGAGCTCCATCATAGCTCCTCGCTGTCGCTGGGAGGATGTTTTCTCCTCCGCTCGCCCCTTCCACCGTCATTTTCTCTCTACCCACCCTTGCCTCCTTCTCCGCACAGCTCTCGATTCCCCCCTCTCTTTCGCACCCTCCATGTCATATTCCGCTCCAGGAGCTCCATCATAGCTCCTCGCTGTCGCTGGGAGGATGTTTTCTCCTCTGCTCGCCCCTTCCACCGTCATTTTCTCTCTACCCACCCTTTCCTCCTTTTCCGCGCAGCTCTCGATTCCCCCCTCTCTTGCGCACCCTCCATGTCATATTCCGCTCCAGGAGCTCCATCATAGCTCCTCACTGTCGCTGGGAGGATGTTTTCTCCTCCGCTCGCCTCTTCCACCGTCATTTTCTCTCTACCCACCCTTGCCTCCTTTTCCGCGCAGCTCTCGATTCCCCCCTCTCTTTCGCACCCTCCATGTCATATTCTGCTCCAGGAGTTCCATCATAGCTCCTCACTGTCGCTGGGAGGATGTTTTCTCCTCCGCTCGCCCCTTCCACCGTCATTTTCTCTCTACCCACCCTTGCCTCCTTTTCCGCGCAGCTCTCGATTCCCCCCTCTCTTTCGCACCCTCCATGTCATATTCCGCTCCAGGAGCTCCATCATAGCTCCTTGCTGTCGCTGGGAGGATGTTTTCTCCTCCGCTCGCCCCTTCCACCGTCATTTTCTCTCTACCCACCCTTGCCTCCTTTTCCGCGCAGCTCTCGATTCCCCCCTCTCTTTCGCACCCTCCATGTCATATTCCGCTCCAGGAGTTCCATCATAGCTCCTCACTGTCGCTGGGAGGATGTTTTCTCCTCCGCTCGCCCCTTCCACCGTCATTTTCTCTCTACCCACCCTTGCCTCCTTCTCCGCGCAGCTCTCGATTCCCCCCTCTCTTTCGCACCCTCCATGTCATATTCCGCTCCAGGAGCTCCATCATAGCTCCTCGCTGTTGCTGGGAGGATGTTTTCTCCTCCGCTCGCCCCTTCCACCGTCATTTTCTCTCTACCCACCCTTGCCTCCTTTTCCGCGCAGCTCTCGATTCCCCCCTCTCTTTCGCACCCTCCATGTCATATTCCGCTCCAGGAGCTCCATCATAGCTCCTTGCTGTCGCTGGGAGGATGTTTTCTCCTCTACTCGCCCCTTCCACCGTCATTTTCTCTCTACCCACCCTTGCCTCCTTTTCCGCGCAGCTCTCGATTCCCCCCTCTCTTTCGCACCCTCCATGTCATATTCCGCTCCAGGAGTTCCATCATAGCTCCTCACTGTCGCTGGGAGGATGTTTTCTCCTCCGCTCGCCCCTTCCACCGTCATTTTCTCTCTACCCACCCTTGCCTCCTTTTCCGCGCAGCTCTCGATTCCCCCCTCTCTTTCGCACCCTCCATGTCATATTCCGCTCCAGGAGTTCCATCATAGCTCCTCACTGTCGCTGGGAGGATGTTTTCTCCTCCGCTCGCCCCTTCCACCGTCATTTTCTCTCTACCCACCCTTGCCTCCTTCTCCGCGCAGCTCTCGATTCCCCCCTCTCTTTCGCACCCTCCATGTCATATTCCGCTCCAGGAGCTCCATCATAGCTCTTCGCTGTCGCTGGGAGGATGTTTTCTCCTCCGCTCGCCCCTTCCACCGTCATTTTCTCTCTACCCACCCTTGCCTCCTTCTCCGCGCAGCTCTCGATTCCCCCCTCTCTTTCGAACCCTCCATGTCATATTCCGCTCCAGGAGCTCCATCATAGCTCCTCGCTGTCGCTGGGAGGATGTTTTCTCCTCTGCTCGCCCCTTCCACCGTCATTTTCTCTCTACCCACCCTTTCCTCCTTTTCCGCGCAGCTCTCGATTCCCCCCTCTCTTTCGCACCCTCCATGTCATATTCCGCTCCAGGAGCTCCATCATAGCTCCTTGCTGTCGCTGGGAGGATGTTTTCTCCTCCGCTCGCCCCTTCCACCGTCATTTTCTCTCTACCCACCCTTGCCTCCTTCTCCGCGCAGCTCTCGATTCCCCCCTCTCTTTCGAACCCTCCATGTCATATTCCGCTCCAGGAGCTCCATCATAGCTCCTCGCTGTCGCTGGGAGGATGTTTTCTCCTCTGCTCGCCCCTTCCACCGTCATTTTCTCTCTACCCACCCTTTCCTCCTTTTCCGCGCAGCTCTCGATTCCCCCCTCTCTTTCGCACCCTCCATGTCATATTCCGCTCCAGGAGCTCCATCATAGCTCCTCGCTGTCGCTGGGAGGATGTTTTCTCCTCCGCTCGCCCCTTCCACCGTCATTTTCTTTCTACCCACCCTTGCCACCTTTTCCACGCAGCTCTCGATTCCCCCCTCTCTTTCGCACCCTCCATGTCATATTCCGCTCCAGGAGCTCCATCATAGCTCCTCGCTGTCGCTGGGAGGATGTTTTCTCCTCCGCTCGCCCCTTCCACCGTCATTTTCTCTCTACCCACCCTTGCCTCCTTCTCCGCACAGCTCTCGATTCCCCCCTCTCTTTCGCACCCTCCATGTCATATTCCGCTCCAGGAGCTCCATCATAGCTCCTCGCTGTCGCTGGGAGGATGTTTTCTCCTCTGCTCGCCCCTTCCACCGTCATTTTCTCTCTACCCACCCTTTCCTCCTTTTCCGCGCAGCTCTCGATTCCCCCCTCTCTTGCGCACCCTCCATGTCATATTCCGCTCCAGGAGCTCCATCATAGCTCCTCGCTGTCGCTGGGAGGATGTTTTCTCCTCCGCTCGCCCCTTCCACCGTCATTTTCTCTCTACCCACCCTTGCCTCCTTTTCCGCGCAGCTCTCGATTCCCCCCTCTCTTTCGCACCCTCCATGTCATATTCCGCTCCAGGAGTTCCATCATAGCTCCTCACTGTCGCTGGGAGGATGTTTTCTCCTCCGCTCGCCTCTTCCACCGTCATTTTCTCTCTACCCACCCTTGCCTCCTTTTCCGCGCAGCTCTCGATTCCCCCCTCTCTTTCGCACCCTCCATGTCATATTCCGCTCCAGGAGTTCCATCATAGCTCCTCACTGTCGCTGGGAGGATGTTTTCTCCTCCGCTCGCCCCTTCCACCGTCATTTTCTCTCTACCCACCCTTGCCTCCTTTTCCGCGCAGCTCTCGATTCCCCCCTCTCTTTCGCACCCTCCATGTCATATTCCGCTCCAGGAGTTCCATCATAGCTCCTCACTGTTGCTGGGAGGAAGTTTTCTCCTCCGCTCGCCCCTTCCACCGTCATTTTCTCTCTACCCACCCTTGCCTCCTTTTCCACGCAGTTTTCGATTCCCCCTCTCTTTCGCACCCTCCATGTCATATTCCGCTCCAGGAGCTCCATCATAGCTCCTTGCTGTCGCTGGGAGGATGTTTTCTCCTCCGCTCGCCCCTTCCACCGTCATTTTCTCTCTACCCACCCTTGCCTCCTTCTCCGCGCAGCTCTCGATTCCCCCCTCTCTTTCGCACCCTCCATGTCATATTCCGCTCCAGGAGCTCCATCATATCTCCTTGCTGTCGCTGGGAGGATGTTTTCTCCTCCGCTCGCCCCTTCCACCGTCATTTTCTCTCTACCCACCCTTGCCTCCTTCTCCGCGCAGCTCTCGATTCCCCCCTCTCTTTCGCACCCTCCATGTCATATTCCGCTCCAGGAGCTCCATCATAGCTCCTTGCTGTCGCTGGGAGGATGTTTTCTCCTCCGCTCGCCCCTTCCACCGTCATTTTCTCTCTACCCACCCTTGCCTCCTTCTCCGCGCAGCTCTCGATTCCCCCCTCTCTCTCGCACCCTCCATATTACATCCAGCTCCAGGAGCTCCATCATAGCTCCTCGCTGTCGCTGGGAGGATGTTTTCTCCTCCGCTCGCCCCTTCCACTGTCATTTTCTCTCTACCCACCCTTGCCTCCTTTTCCGCACAGCTCTCGATTCCCCCCTCTCTTTCGCACCCTCCATGTCATATTCCGCTCCAGGAGTTCCATCATAGCTCCTCACTGTCGCTGGGAGGATGTTTTCTCCTCCGCTCGCCCCTTCCACCGTCATTTTCTCTCTACCCACCCTTGCCTCCTTCTCCGCGCAGCTCTCGATTCCCTCCTCTCTCTCGCACCCTCCATATTACATCCAGCTCCAGGAGCTCCATCATAGCTCCTTGCTGTCGCTGGGAGGATGTTTTCTCCTCCGCTCGCCCCTTCCACCGTCATTTTCTCTCTACCCACCCTTGTCTCCTTTTCCGCGCAGCTCTCGATTCCCCCCTCTCTTTCGCACCCTCCATGTCATATTCCGCTCCAGGAGCTCCATCATAGCTCCTTGCTGTCGCTGGGAGGATGTTTTCTCCTCCGCTCGCCCCTTCCACCGTCATTTTCTCTCTACCCACCCTTGCCTCCTTCTCCGCGCAGCTCTCGATTCCCTCCTCTCTCTCGCACCCTCCATATTACATCCAGCTCCAGGAGCTCCATCATAGCTCCTCGCTGTCGCTGGGAGGATGTTTTCTCCTCCGCTCGCCCCTTCCACCGTCATTTTCTCTCTACCCACCCTTGCCTCCTTCTCCGCGCAGCTCTCGATTCCCTCCTCTCTCTCGCACCCTCCATATTACATCCAGCTCCAGGAGCTCCATCATAGCTCCTCGCTGTCGCTGGGAGGATGTTTTCTCCTCCGCTCGCCCCTTCCACCGTCATTTTCTCTCTACCCACCCTTGCCTCCTTTTCCGCGCAGCTCTCGATTCCCCCCTCTCTTTCGCACCCTCCATGTTATATTCCGCTCCAGGAGCTCCATCATAGCTCCTTGCTGTCGCTGGGAGGATGTTTTCTCCTCCGCTCGCCCCTTCCACCGTCATTTTCTCTCTACCCACCCTTGCCTCCTTCTCCGCGCAGCTCTCGATTCCCCCCTCTCTCTCGCACCCTCCATATTACATCCAGCTCCAGGAGCTCCATCATAGCTCCTCGCTGTCGCTGGGAGGATGTTTTCTCCTCTGCTCGCCCCTTCCACCGTCATTTTCTCTCTACCCACCCTTTCCTCCTTTTCCGCGCAGCTCTCGATTCCCCCCTCTCTTTCGCACCCTCCATGTCATATTCCGCTCCAGGAGTTCCATCATAGCTCCTCACTGTCGCTGGGAGGAAGTTTTCTCCTCCGCTCGCCCCTTCCACCGTCATTTTCTCTCTACCCACCCTTGCCTCCTTTTCCGCGCAGCTCTCGATTCCCCCCTCTCTTTCGCACCCTCCATGTCATATTCCGCTCCAGGAGCTCCATCATAGCTCCTTGCTGTCGCTGGGAGGACGTTTTCTCCTCCGCTCGCCCCTTCCACCGTCATTTTCTCTCTACCCACCCTTGCCTCCTTTTCCGCGCAGCTCTCGATTCCCCCCTCTCTTTCGCACCCTCCATGTCATATTCCGCTCCAGGAGCTCCATCATAGCTCCTCGCTGTCGCTGGGAGGATGTTTTCTCCTCTGCTCGCCCCTTCCACCGTCATTTTCTCTCTACCCACCCTTTCCTCCTTTTCCGCGCAGCTCTCGATTCCCCCCTCTCTTTCGCACCCTCCATGTCATATTCCGCTCCAGGAGCTCCATCATAGCTCCTCGCTGTCGCTGGGAGGATGTTTTCTCCTCCGCTCGCCCCTTCCACCGTCATTTTCTTTCTACCCACCCTTGCCTCCTTTTCCACGCAGCTCTCGATTCCCCCCTCTCTTTCGCACCCTCCATGTCATATTCCGCTCCAGGAGCTCCATCATAGCTCCTCGCTGTCGCTGGGAGGATGTTTTCTCCTCTGCTCGCCCCTTCCACCGTCATTTTCTCTCTACCCACCCTTTCCTCCTTTTCCGCGCAGCTCTCGATTCCCCCCTCTCTTTCGCACCCTCCATGTCATATTCCGCTCCAGGAGTTCCATCATAGCTCCTCACTGTCGCTGGGAGGAAGTTTTCTCCTCCGCTCGCCCCTTCCACCGTCATTTTCTCTCTACCCACCCTTGCCTCCTTTTCCGCGCAGCTCTCGATTCCCCCCTCTCTTTCGCACCCTCCATGTCATATTCCGCTCCAGGAGCTCCATCATAGCTCCTTGCTGTCGCTGGGAGGACGTTTTCTCCTCCGCTCGCCCCTTCCACCGTCATTTTCTCTCTACCCACCCTTGCCTCCTTTTCCGCGCAGCTCTCGATTCCCCCCTCTCTTTCGCACCCTCCATGTCATATTCCGCTCCAGGAGCTCCATCATAGCTCCTTGCTGTCGCTGGGAGGACGTTTTCTCCTCCGCTCGCCCCTTCCACCGTCATTTTCTCTCTACCCACCCTTGCCTCCTTTTCCGCGCAGCTCTCGATTCCCCCCTCTCTTTCGCACCCTCCATGTCATATTCCGCTCCAGGAGCTCCATCATAGCTCCTCGCTGTCGCTGGGAGGATGTTTTCTCCTCTGCTCGCCCCTTCCACCGTCATTTTCTCTCTACCCACCCTTTCCTCCTTTTCCGCGCAGCTCTCGATTCCCCCCTCTCTTTCGCACCCTCCATGTCATATTCCGCTCCAGGAGCTCCATCATAGCTCCTCGCTGTCGCTGGGAGGATGTTTTCTCCTCCGCTCGCCCCTTCCACCGTCATTTTCTTTCTACCCACCCTTGCCTCCTTTTCCACGCAGCTCTCGATTCCCCCCTCTCTTTCGCACCCTCCATGTCATATTCCGCTCCAGGAGCTCCATCATAGCTCCTCGCTGTCGCTGGGAGGATGTTTTCTCCTCTGCTCGCCCCTTCCACCGTCATTTTCTCTCTACCCACCCTTTCCTCCTTTTCCGCGCAGCTCTCGATTCCCCCCTCTCTTTCGCACCCTCCATGTCATATTCCGCTCCAGGAGTTCCATCATAGCTCCTCACTGTCGCTGGGAGAAAGTTTTCTCCTCCGCTCGCCCCTTCCACCGTCATTTTCTCTCTACCCACCCTTGCCTCCTTTTCCGCGCAGCTCTCGATTCCCCCCTCTCTTTCGCACCCTCCATGTCATATTCCGCTCCAGGAGCTCCATCATAGCTCCTTGCTGTCGCTGGGAGGACGTTTTCTCCTCCGCTCGCCCCTTCCACCGTCATTTTCTCTCTACCCACCCTTGCCTCCTTTTCTGCGCAGCTCTCGATTCCCCCCTCTCTTTCGCACCCTCCATGTCATATTCCGCTCCAGGAGTTCCATCATAGCTCCTCACTGTCGCTGGGAGGATGTTTTCTCCTCCGCTCGCCCCTTCCACCGTCATTTTCTCTCTACCCACCCTTGCCTCCTTTTCCGCGCAGCTCTCGATTCCCCCCTCTCTTTCGCACCCTCCATGTCATATTCCGCTCCAGGAGTTCCATCATAGCTCCTCACTGTCGCTGGGAGGATGTTTTCTCCTCCGCTCGCCCCTTCCACCGTCATTTTCTCTCTACCCACCCTTGCCTCCTTTTCCGCGCAGCTCTCGATTCCCCCCTCTCTTTCGCACCCTCCATGTCATATTCCGCTCCAGGAGCTCCATCATAGCTCCTCGCTGTCGCTGGGAGGATGTTTTCTCCTCCGCTCGCCCCTTCCACCGTCATTTTCTCTCTACCTACCCTTGCCTCCTTTTCCGCGCAGCTCTCGATTCCCCCCTCTCTTTCGCACCCTCAATGTCATATTCTGCTCCAGGAGTTCCATCATAGCTCCTCACTGTCGCTGGGAGGATGTTTTCTCCTCCGCTCGCCCCTTCCACCGTCATTTTCTCTCTACCCACCCTTGCCTCCTTTTCCGCGCAGCTCTCGATTCCCCCCTCTCTTTCGCACCCTCCATGTCATATTCCGCTCCAGGAGTTCCATCATAGCTCCTCACTGTCGCTGGGAGGAAGTTTTCTCCTCCGCTCGCCCCTTCCACCGTCATTTTCTCTCTACCCACCCTTGCCTCCTTTTCCGCGCAGCTCTCGATTCCCCCCTCTCTTTCGCACCCTCCATGTCATATTCCGCTCCAGGAGCTCCATCATAGCTCCTTGCTGTCGCTGGGAGGATGTTTTCTCCTCCGCTCGCCCCTTCCACCGTCATTTTCTCTCTACCCACCCTTGCCTCCTTCTCCGCGCAGCTCTCGATTCCCCCCTCTCTTTCGCACCCTCCATGTCATATTCCGCTCCAGGAGCTCCATCATATCTCCTTGCTGTCGCTGAGAGGATGTTTTCTCCTCCGCTCGCCCCTTCCACCGTCATTTTCTCTCTACCCACCCTTGCCTCCTTCTCCGCGCAGCTCTCGATTCCCCCCTCTATTTCGCACCCTCCATGTCATATTCCGCTACAGGAGCTCCATCATAGCTCCTTGCTGTCGCTGGGAGGATGTTTTCTCCTCCGCTCGCCCCTTCCACCGTCATTTTCTCTCTACCCACCCTTGCCTCCTTCTCCGCGCAGCTCTCGATTCCCCCCTCTCTCTCGCACCCTCCATATTACATCCAGCTCCAGGAGCTCCATCATAGCTCCTCGCTGTCGCTGGGAGGATGTTTTCTCCTCCGCTCGCCCCTTCCACTGTCATTTTCTCTCTACCCACCCTTGCCTCCTTTTCCGCGCAGCTCTCGATTCCCCCCTCTCTTTCGCACCCTCCATGTCATATTCCGCTCCAGGAGTTCCATCATAGCTCCTCACTGTCGCTGGGAGGATGTTTTCTCCTCCGCTCGCCCCTTCCACCGTCATTTTCTCTCTACCCACCCTTGCCTCCTTCTCCGCGCAGCTCTCGATTCCCTCCTCTCTCTCGCACCCTCCATATTACATCCAGCTCCAGGAGCTCCATCATAGCTCCTCGCTGTCGCTGGGAGGATGTTTTCTCCTCCGCTCGCCCCTTCCACCGTCATTTTCTCTCTACCCACCCTTGTCTCCTTTTCCGCGCAGCTCTCGATTCCCCCCTCTCTTTCGCACCCTCCATGTCATATTCCGCTCCAGGAGCTCCATCATAGCTCCTTGCTGTCGCTGGGAGGATGTTTTCTCCTCCGCTCGCCCCTTCCACCGTCATTTTCTCTCTACCCACCCTTGCCTCCTTCTCCGCGCAGCTCTCGATTCCCTCCTCTCTCTCGCACCCTCCATATTACATCCAGCTCCAGGAGCTCCATCATAGCTCCTCGCTGTCGCTGGGAGGATGTTTTCTCCTCCGCTCGCCCCTTCCACCGTCATTTTCTCTCTACCCACCCTTGCCTCCTTCTCCGCGCAGCTCTCGATTCCCTCCTCTCTCTCGCACCCTCCATATTACATCCAGCTCCAGGAGCTCCATCATAGCTCCTCGCTGTCGCTGGGAGGATGTTTTCTCCTCCGCTCGCCCCTTCCACCGTCATTTTCTCTCTACCCACCCTTGCCTCCTTTTCCGCGCAGCTCTCGATTCCCCCCTCTCTTTCGCACCCTCCATGTCATATTCCGCTCCAGGAGCTCCATCATAGCTCCTTGCTGTCGCTGGGAGGATGTTTTCTCCTCCGCTCGCCCCTTCCACCGTCATTTTCTCTCTACCCACCCTTGCCTCCTTCTCCGCGCAGCTCTCGATTCCCCCCTCTCTCTCGCACCCTCCATATTACATCCAGCTCCAGGAGCTCCATCATAGCTCCTCGCTGTCGCTGGGAGGATGTTTTCTCCTCTGCTCGCCCCTTCCACCGTCATTTTCTCTCTACCCACCCTTTCCTCCTTTTCCGCGCAGCTCTCGATTCCCCCCTCTCTTTCGCACCCTCCATGTCATATTCCGCTCCAGGAGTTCCATCATAGCTCCTCACTGTCGCTGGGAGGAAGTTTTCTCCTCCGCTCGCCCCTTCCACCGTCATTTTCTCTCTACCCACCCTTGCCTCCTTTTCCGCGCAGCTCTCGATTCCCCCCTCTCTTTCGCACCCTCCATGTCATATTCCGCTCCAGGAGCTCCATCATAGCTCCTTGCTGTCGCTGGGAGGACGTTTTCTCCTCCGCTCGCCCCTTCCACCGTCATTTTCTCTCTACCCACCCTTGCCTCCTTTTCCGCGCAGCTCTCGATTCCCCCCTCTCTTTTGCACCCTCCATGTCATATTCCGCTCCAGGAGCTCCATCATAGCTCCTCGCTGTCGCTGGGAGGATGTTTTCTCCTCTGCTCGCCCCTTCCACCGTCATTTTCTCTCTACCCACCCTTTCCTCCTTTTCCGCGCAGCTCTCGATTCCCCCCTCTCTTTCGCACCCTCCATGTCATATTCCGCTCCAGGAGCTCCATCATAGCTCCTCGCTGTCGCTGGGAGGATGTTTTCTCCTCCGCTCGCCCCTTCCACCGTCATTTTCTTTCTACCCACCCTTGCCTCCTTTTCCACGCAGCTCTCGATTCCCCCCTCTCTTTCGCACCCTCCATGTCATATTCCGCTCCAGGAGCTCCATCATAGCTCCTCGCTGTCGCTGGGAGGATGTTTTCTCCTCTGCTCGCCCCTTCCACCGTCATTTTCTCTCTACCCACCCTTTCCTCCTTTTCCGCGCAGCTCTCGATTCCCCCCTCTCTTTCGCACCCTCCATGTCATATTCCGCTCCAGGAGTTCCATCATAGCTCCTCACTGTCGCTGGGAGGATGTTTTCTCCTCCGCTCGCCCCTTCCACCGTCATTTTCTCTCTACCCACCCTTGCCTCCTTCTCCGCGCAGCTCTCGATTCCCTCCTCTCTCTCGCACCCTCCATATTACATCCAGCTCCAGGAGCTCCATCATAGCTCCTCGCTGTCGCTGGGAGGATGTTTTCTCCTCCGCTCGCCCCTTCCACCGTCATTTTCTCTCTACCCACCCTTGTCTCCTTTTCCGCGCAGCTCTCGATTCCCCCCTCTCTTTCGCACCCTCCATGTCATATTCCGCTCCAGGAGCTCCATCATAGCTCCTTGCTGTCGCTGGGAGGATGTTTTCTCCTCCGCTCGCCCCTTCCACCGTCATTTTCTCTCTACCCACCCTTGCCTCCTTCTCCGCGCAGCTCTCGATTCCCTCCTCTCTCTCGCACCCTCCATATTACATCCAGCTCCAGGAGCTCCATCATAGCTCCTCGCTGTCGCTGGGAGGATGTTTTCTCCTCCGCTCGCCCCTTCCACCGTCATTTTCTCTCTACCCACCCTTGCCTCCTTCTCCGCGCAGCTCTCGATTCCCTCCTCTCTCTCGCACCCTCCATATTACATCCAGCTCCAGGAGCTCCATCATAGCTCCTCGCTGTCGCTGGGAGGATGTTTTCTCCTCCGCTCGCCCCTTCCACCGTCATTTTCTCTCTACCCACCCTTGCCTCCTTTTCCGCGCAGCTCTCGATTCCCCCCTCTCTTTCGCACCCTCCATGTCATATTCCGCTCCAGGAGCTCCATCATAGCTCCTTGCTGTCGCTGGGAGGATGTTTTCTCCTCCGCTCGCCCCTTCCACCGTCATTTTCTCTCTACCCACCCTTGTCTCCTTCTCCGCGCAGCTCTCGATTCCCCCCTCTCTCTCGCACCCTCCATATTACATCCAGCTCCAGGAGCTCCATCATAGCTCCTCGCTGTCGCTGGGAGGATGTTTTCTCCTCTGCTCGCCCCTTCCACCGTCATTTTCTCTCTACCCACCCTTTCCTCCTTTTCCGTGCAGCTCTCGATTCCCCCCTCTCTTTCGCACCCTCCATGTCATATTCCGCTCCAGGAGTTCCATCATAGCTCCTCACTGTCGCTGGGAGGAAGTTTTCTCCTCCGCTCGCCCCTTCCACCGTCATTTTCTCTCTACCCACCCTTGCCTCCTTTTCCGCGCAGCTCTCGATTCCCCCCTCTCTTTCGCACCCTCCATGTCATATTCCGCTCCAGGAGCTCCATCATAGCTCCTTGCTGTCGCTGGGAGGACGTTTTCTCCTCCGCTCGCCCCTTCCACCGTCATTTTCTCTCTACCCACCCTTGCCTCCTTTTCCGCGCAGCTCTCGATTCCCCCCTCTCTTTTGCACCCTCCATGTCATATTCCGCTCCAGGAGCTCCATCATAGCTCCTCGCTGTCGCTGGGAGGATGTTTTCTCCTCTGCTCGCCCCTTCCACCGTCATTTTCTCTCTACCCACCCTTTCCTCCTTTTCCGCGCAGCTCTCGATTCCCCCCTCTCTTTCGCACCATCCATGTCATATTCCGCTCCAGGAGCTCCATCATAGCTCCTCGCTGTCGCTGGGAGGATGTTTTCTCCTCCGCTCGCCCCTTCCACCGTCATTTTCTTTCTACCCACCCTTGCCTCCTTTTCCACGCAGCTCTCGATTCCCCCCTCTCTTTCGCACCCTCCATGTCATATTCCGCTCCAGGAGCTCCATCATAGCTCCTCGCTGTCGCTGGGAGGATGTTTTCTCCTCTGCTCGCCCCTTCCACCGTCATTTTCTCTCTACCCACCCTTTCCTCCTTTTCCGCGCAGCTCTCGATTCCCCCCTCTCTTTCGCACCCTCCATGTCATATTCCGCTCCAGGAGTTCCATCATAGCTCCTCACTGTCGCTGGGAGGAAGTTTTCTCCTCCGCTCGCCCCTTCCACCGTCATTTTCTCTCTACCCACCCTTGCCTCCTTTTCCGCGCAGCTCTCGATTCCCCCCTCTCTTTCGCACCCTCCATGTCATATTCCGCTCCAGGAGCTCCATCATAGCTCCTTGCTGTCGCTGGGAGGACGTTTTCTCCTCCGCTCGCCCCTTCCACCGTCATTTTCTCTCTACCCACCCTTGCCTCCTTTTCCGCGCAGCTCTCGATTCCCCCCTCTCTTTCGCACCCTCCATGTCATATTCCGCTCCAGGAGTTCCATCATAGCTCCTCACTGTCGCTGGGAGGATGTTTTCCCCTCCCCCCCCCCCTCCACCGTCATTTTCTCTCTACCCACCCTTGCCTCCTTTTCCGCGCAGCTCTCGATTCCCCCCTCTCTTTCGCACCCTCCATGTCATATTCCGCTCCAGGAGTTCCATCATAGCTCCTCACTGTCGCTGGGAGGAAGTTTTCTCCTCCGCTTGCCCCTTCCACCGTCATTTTCTCTCTACCCACCCTTGCCTCCTTTTCCGCGCAGCTCTCGATTCCCCCCTCTCTTTCGCACCCTCCATGTCATATTCCGCTCCAGGAGCTCCATCATAGCTCCTTGCTGTCGCTGGGAGGATGTTTTCTCCTCCGCTCGCCCCTTCCACCGTCATTTTCTCTCTACCCACCCTTGCCTCCTTTTCTGCGCAGCTCTCGATTCCCCCCTCTCTTTTGCACCCTCCATGTCATATTCCGCTCCAGGAGTTCCATCATAGCTCCTCACTGTCGCTGGGAGGATGTTTTCTCCTCCGCTCGCCCCTTCCACCGTCATTTTCTCTCTACCCACCCTTGCCTCCTTTTCCGCGCAGCTCTCGATTCCCCCCTCTCTTTCGAACCCTCCATGTCATATTCCGCTCCAGGAGCTCCATCATAGCTCCTCGCTGTCGCTGGGAGGATGTTTTCTCCTCCGCTCGCCCCTTCCACCGTCATTTTCTCTCTACCCACCCTTGCCTCCTTTTCCGCGCAGCTCTCGATTCCCCCCTCTCTTTCGCACCCTCAATGTCATATTCCGCTCCAGGAGTTCCATCATAGCTCCTCACTGTCGCTGGGAGGATGTTTTCTCCTCCGCTCGCCCCTTCCACCGTCATTTTCTCTCTACCCACCCTTGCCTCCTTTTCCGCGCAGCTCTCGATTCCCCCCTCTCTTTCGCACCCTCCATGTCATATTCCGCTCCAGGAGTTCCATCATAGCTCCTCACTGTCGCTGGGAGGAAGTTTTCTCCTCCGCTCGCCCCTTCCACCGTCATTTTCTCTCTACCCACCCTTGCCTCCTTTTCCGCGCAGCTCTCGATTCCCCCCTCTCTTTCGCACCCTCCATGTCATATTCCGCTCCAGGAGCTCCATCATAGCTCCTCGCTGTCGCTGGGAGGATGTTTTCTCCTCCGCTCGCCCCTTCCACCGTCATTTTCTCTCTACCCACCCTTGCCTCCTTTTCCGCGCAGCTCTCGATTCCCCCCTCTCTTTCGCACCCTCAATGTCATATTCCGCTCCAGGAGTTCCATCATAGCTCCTCACTGTCGCTGGGAGCATGTTTTCTCCTCCGCTCGCCCCTTCCACCGTCATTTTCTCTCTACCCACCCTTGCCTCCTTTTCCGCGCAGCTCTCGATTCCCCCCTCTCTTTCGCACCCTCCATGTCATATTCCGCTCCAGGAGTTCCATCATAGCTCCTCACTGTCGCTGGGAGGAAGTTTTCTCCTCCGCTCGCCCCTTCCACCGTCATTTTCTCTCTACCCACCCTTGCCTCCTTTTCCGCGCAGCTCTCGATTCCCCCCTCTCTTTCGCACCCTCCATGTCATATTCCGCTCCAGGAGCTCCATCATAGCTCCTCGCTGTCGCTGGGAGGATGTTTTCTCCTCTGCTCGCCCCTTCCACCGTCATTTTCTCTCTACCCACCCTTTCCTCCTTTTCCGCGCAGCTCTCGATTCCCCCCTCTCTTTCGCACCCTCCATGTCATATTCCGCTCCAGGAGTTCCATCATAGCTCCTCACTGTCGCTGGGAGGAAGTTTTCTCCTCCGCTCGCCCCTTCCACCGTCATTTTCTCTCTACCCACCCTTGCCTCCTTTTCCGCGCAGCTCTCGATTCCCCCCTCTCTTTCGCACCCTCCATGTCATATTCCGCTCCAGGAGCTCCATCATAGCTCCTTGCTGTCGCTGGGAGGACGTTTTCTCCTCCGCTCGCCCCTTCCACCGTCATTTTCTCTCTACCCACCCTTGCCTCCTTTTCCGCGCAGCTCTCGATTCCCCCCTCTCTTTCGCACCCTCCATGTCATATTCCGCTCCAGGAGTTCCATCATAGCTCCTCACTGTCGCTGGGAGGATGTTTTCTCCTCCGCTCGCCCCTTCCACCGTCATTTTCTCTCTACCCACCCTTGCCTCCTTTTCCGCGCAGCTCTCGATTCCCCCCTCTCTTTCGAACCCTCCATGTCATATTCCGCTCCAGGAGCTCCATCATAGCTCCTCGCTGTCGCTGGGAGGATGTTTTCTCCTCCGCTCGCCCCTTCCACCGTCATTTTCTCTCTACCCACCCTTGCCTCCTTTTCCGCGCAGCTCTCGATTCCCCCCTCTCTTTCGCACCCTCAATGTCATATTCCGCTCCAGGAGTTCCATCATAGCTCCTCACTGTCGCTGGGAGGATGTTTTCTCCTCCGCTCGCCCCTTCCACCGTCATTTTCTCTCTACCCACCCTTGCCTCCTTTTCCGCGCAGCTCTCGATTCCCCCCTCTCTTTCGCACCCTCCATGTCATATTCCGCTCCAGGAGTTCCATCATAGCTCCTCACTGTCGCTGGGAGGAAGTTTTCTCCTCCGCTCGCCCCTTCCACCGTCATTTTCTCTCTACCCACCCTTGCCTCCTTTTCCGCGCAGCTCTCTATTCCCCCCTCTCTTTCGCACCCTCCATGTCATATTCCGCTCCAGGAGCTCCATCATAGCTCCTCGCTGTCGCTGGGAGGATGTTTTCTCCTCCGCTCGCCCCTTCCACCGTCATTTTCTCTCTACCCACCCTTGCCTCCTTTTCCGCGCAGCTCTCGATTCCCCCCTCTCTTTCGCACCCTCAATGTCATATTCCGCTCCAGGAGTTCCATCATAGCTCCTCACTGTCGCTGGGAGCATGTTTTCTCCTCCGCTCGCCCCTTCCACCGTCATTTTCTCTCTACCCACCCTTGCCTCCTTTTCCGCGCAGCTCTCGATTCCCCCCTCTCTTTCGCACCCTCCATGTCATATTCCGCTCCAGGAGTTCCATCATAGCTCCTCACTGTCGCTGGGAGGAAGTTTTCTCCTCCGCTCGCCCCTTCCACCGTCATTTTCTCTCTACCCACCCTTGCCTCCTTTTCCGCGCAGCTCTCGATTCCCCCCTCTCTTTCGCACCCTCCATGTCATATTCCGCTCCAGGAGCTCCATCATAGCTCCTTGCTGTCACTGGGAGGATGTTTTCTCCTCCGCTCGCCCCTTCCACCGTCATTTTCTCTCTACCCACCCTTGCCTCCTTTTCCGCGCAGCTCTCGATTCCCCCCTCTCTTTCGCACCCTCCATGTCATATTCCGCTCCAGGAGTTCCATCATAGCTCCTCACTGTCGCTGGGAGGATGTTTTCTCCTCCGCTCGCCCCTTCCACCATCATTTTCTCTCTACCCACCCTTGCCTCCTTTTCCGCGCAGCTCTCGATTCCCCCCTCTCTTTCGCACCCTCCATGTCATATTCCGCTCCAGGAGTTCCATCATAGCTCCTCACTGTCGCTGGGAGGATGTTTTCTCCTCCGCTCGCCCCTTCCACCATCATTTTCTCTCTACCCACCCTTGCCTCCTTTTCCGCGCAGCTCTCGATTCCCCCCTCTCTTTCGCACCCTCCATGTCATATTCCGCTCCAGGAGCTCCATCATAGCTCCTTGCTGTCGCTGGGAGGATGTTTTCTCCTCCGTTCGCCCCTTCCACCGTCATTTTCTCTCTACCCACCCTTGCCTCCTTTTCCGCGCAGCTCTCGATTCCCCCCTCTCTTTCGCACCCTCCATGTCATATTCCGCTCCAGGAGTTCCATCATAGCTCCTCACTGTCGCTGGGAGGATGTTTTCTCCTCCGCTCGCCCCTTCCACCGTCATTTTCTCTCTACCCACCCTTGCCTCCTTCTCCGCGCAGCTCTCGATTCCCCCCTCTCTTTCGCACCCTCCATGTCATATTCCGCTCCAGGAGCTCCATCATAGCTCCTCGCTGTCGCTGGGAGGATGTTTTCTCCTCCGCTCGCCCCTTCCACCGTCATTTTCTCTCTACCCACCCTTGCCTCCTTTTCCGCGCAGCTCTCGATTCCCCCCTCTCTTTCGCACCCTCCATGTCATATTCCGCTCCAGGAGCTCCATCATAGCTCCTTGCTGTCGCTGGGAGGATGTTTTCTCCTCCGCTCGCCCCTTCCACCGTCATTTTCTCTCTACCCACCCTTGCCTCCTTTTCCACGCAGCTCTCGATTCCCCCCTCTCTTTCGCACCCTCCATGTCATATTCCGCTCCAGGAGTTCCATCATAGCTCCTCACTGTCGCTGGGAGGATGTTTTCTCCTCCGCTCGCCCCTTCCACCATCATTTTCTCTCTACCCACCCTTGCCTCCTTTTCCGCGCAGCTCTCGATTCCCCCCTCTCTTTCGCACCCTCCATGTCATATTCCGCTCCAGGAGTTCCATCATAGCTCCTCACTGTCGCTGGGAGGAAGTTTTCTCCTCCGCTCGCCCCTTCCACCGTCATTTTCTCTCTACCCACCCTTGCCTCCTTTTCCGCGCAGCTCTCGATTCCCCCCTCTCTTTCGCACCCTCCATGTCATATTCCGCTCCAGGAGTTCCATCATAGCTCCTCACTGTCGCTGGGAGGATGTTTTCTCCTCCGCTCGCCCCTTCCACCGTCATTTTCTCTCTACCCACCCTTGCCTCCTTCTCCGCGCAGCTCTCGATTCCCCCCTCTCTTTCGCACCCTCCATGTCATATTCCGCTCCAGGAGCTCCATCATAGCTCTTCGCTGTCGCTGGGAGGATGTTTTCTCCTCCGCTCGCCCCTTCCACCGTCATTTTCTCTCTACCCACCCTTGCCTCCTTCTCCGCGCAGCTCTCGATTCCCCCCTCTCTTTCGAACCCTCCATGTCATATTCCGCTCCAGGAGCTCCATCATAGCTCCTCGCTGTCGCTGGGAGGATGTTTTCTCCTCTGCTCGCCCCTTCCACCGTCATTTTCTCTCTACCCACCCTTTCCTCCTTTTCCGCGCAGCTCTCGATTCCCCCCTCTCTTTCGCTCCCTCCATGTCATATTCCGCTCCAGGAGCTCCATCATAGCTCCTCGCTGTCGCTGGGAGGATGTTTTCTCCTCCGCTCGCCCCTTCCACCGTCATTTTCTTTCTACCCACCCTTGCCTCCTTTTCCACGCAGCTCTCGATTCCCCCCTCTCTTTCGCACCCTCCATGTCATATTCCGCTCCAGGAGCTCCATCATAGCTCCTCGCTGTTGCTGGGAGGATGTTTTCTCCTCCGCTCGCCCCTTCCACCGTCATTTTCTCTCTACCCACCCTTGCCTCCTTTTCCGCGCAGCTCTCGATTCCCCCCTCTCTTTCGCACCCTCCATGTCATATTCCGCTCCAGGAGTTCCATCATAGCTCCTCACTGTCGCTGGGAGGATGTTTTCTCCTCCGCTCGCCCCTTCCACCGTCATTTTCTCTCTACCCACCCTTGCCTCCTTCTCCGCGCAGCTCTCGATTCCCCCCTCTCTTTCGCACCCTCCATGTCATATTCCGCTCCAGGAGCTCCATCATAGCTCTTCGCTGTCGCTGGGAGGATGTTTTCTCCTCCGCTCGCCCCTTCCACCGTCATTTTCTCTCTACCCACCCTTTCCTCCTTCTCCGCGCAGCTCTCGATTCCCCCCTCTCTTTCGAACCCTCCATGTCATATTCCGCTCCAGGAGCTCCATCATAGCTCCTCGCTGTCGCTGGGAGGATGTTTTCTCCTCTGCTCGCCCCTTCCACCGTCATTTTCTCTCTACCCACCCTTTCCTCCTTTTCCGCGCAGCTCTCGATTCCCCCCTCTCTTTCGCACCCTCCATGTCATATTCCGCTCCAGGAGCTCCATCATAGCTCCTCGCTGTCGCTGGGAGGATGTTTTCTCCTCCGCTCGCCCCTTCCACCGTCATTTTCTTTCTACCCACCCTTGCCTCCTTTTCCACGCAGCTCTCGATTCCCCCCTCTCTTTCGCACCCTCAATGTCATATTCCGCTCCAGGAGTTCCATCATAGCTCCTCACTGTCGCTGGGAGGATGTTTTCTCCTCCGCTCGCCCCTTCCACCGTCATTTTCTCTCTACCCACCCTTGCCTCCTTTTCCGCGCAGCTCTCGATTCCCCCCTCTCTTTCGCACCCTCCATGTCATATTCCGCTCCAGGAGTTCCATCATAGCTCCTCACTGTCGCTGGGAGGAAGTTTTCTCCTCCGCTCGCCCCTTCCACCGTCATTTTCTCTCTACCTACCCTTGCCTCCTTTTCCGCGCAGCTCTCGATTCCCCCCTCTCTTTCGCACCCTCCATGTCATATTCCGCTCCAGGAGCTCCATCATAGCTCCTTGCTGTCGCTGGGAGGATGTTTTCTCCTCCGCTCGCCCCTTCCACCGTCATTTTCTCTCTACCCACCCTTGCCTCCTTTTCCGCGCAGCTCTCGATTCCCCCCTCTCTTTCGCACCCTCCATGTCATATTCCGCTCCAGGAGTTCCATCATAGCTCCTCACTGTCGCTGGGAGGATGTTTTCTCCTCCGCTCGCCCCTTCCACCGTCATTTTCTCTCTACCCACCCTTGCCTCCTTCTCCGCGCAGCTCTCGATTCCCCCCTCTCTTTCGCACCCTCCATGTCATATTCCGCTCCAGGAGCTCCATCATAGCTCCTCGCTGTCGCTGGGAGGATGTTTTCTCCTCCGCTCGCCCCTTCCACCGTCATTTTCTCTCTACCCACCCTTGCCTCCTTTTCCGCGCAGCTCTCGATTCCCCCCTCTCTTTCGCACCCTCCATGTCATATTCCGCTCCAGGAGCTCCATCATAGCTCCTTGCTGTCGCTGGGAGGATGTTTTCTCCTCCGCTCGCCCCTTCCACCGTCATTTTCTCTCTACCCACCCTTGCCTCCTTTTCCGCGCAGCTCTCGATTCCCCCCTCTCTTTCGCACCCTCAATGTCATATTCCGCTCCAGGAGTTCCATCATAGCTCCTCACTGTCGCTGGGAGGATGTTTTCTCCTCCGCTCGCCCCTTCCACCGTCATTTTCTCTCTACCCACCCTTGCCTCCTTTTCCGCGCAGCTCTCGATTCCCCCCTCTCTTTCGCACCCTCCATGTCATATTCCGCTCCAGGAGTTCCATCATAGCTCCTCACTGTCGCTGGGAGGAAGTTTTCTCCTCCGCTCGCCCCTTTCACCGTCATTTTCTCTCTACCCACCCTTGCCTCCTTTTCCGCGCAGCTCTCGATTCCCCCCTCTCTTTCGCACCCTCCATGTCATATTCCGCTCCAGGAGCTCCATCATAGCTCCTTGCTGTCGCTGGGAGGATGTTTTCTCCTCTGCTCGCCCCTTCCACCGTCATTTTCTCTCTACCCACCCTTGCCTCCTTTTCCGCGCAGCTCTCGATTCCCCCCTCTCTTTCGCACCCTCCATGTCATATTCCGCTCCAGGAGTTCCATCATAGCTCCTCACTGTCGCTGGGAGGATGTTTTCTCCTCCGCTCGCCCCTTCCACCGTCATTTTCTCTCTACCCACCCTTGCCTCCTTCTCCGCGCAGCTCTCGATTCCCCCCTCTCTTTCGCACCCTCCATGTCATATTCCGCTCCAGGAGCTCCATCATAGCTCCTCGCTGTCGCTGGGAGGATGTTTTCTCCTCCGCTCGCCCCTTCCACCGTCATTTTCTCTCTACCCACCCTTGCCTCCTTTTCCGCGCAGCTCTCGATTCCCCCCTCTCTTTCGCACCCTCCATGTCATATTCCGCTCCAGGAGCTCCATCATAGCTCCTTGCTGTCGCTGGGAGGATGTTTTCTCCTCCGCTCGCCCCTTCCACCGTCATTTTCTCTCTACCCACCCTTGCCTCCTTTTCCACGCAGCTCTCGATTCCCCCCTCTCTTTCGCACCCTCCATGTCATATTCCGCTCCAGGAGTTCCATCATAGCTCCTCACTGTCGCTGGGAGGATGTTTTCTCCTCCGCTCGCCCCTTCCACCATCATTTTCTCTCTACCCACCCTTGCCTCCTTTTCCGCGCAGCTCTCGATTCCCCCCTCTCTTTCGCACCCTCCATGTCATATTCCGCTCCAGGAGTTCCATCATAGCTCCTCACTGTCGCTGGGAGGAAGTTTTCTCCTCCGCTCGCCCCTTCCACCGTCATTTTCTCTCTACCCACCCTTGCCTCCTTTTCCGCGCAGCTCTCGATTCCCCCCTCTCTTTCGCACCCTCCATGTCATATTCCGCTCCAGGAGTTCCATCATAGCTCCTCACTGTCGCTGGGAGGATGTTTTCTCCTCCGCTCGCCCCTTCCACCGTCATTTTCTCTCTACCCACCCTTGCCTCCTTCTCCGCGCAGCTCTCGATTCCCCCCTCTCTTTCGCACCCTCCATGTCATATTCCGCTCCAGGAGCTCCATCATAGCTCTTCGCTGTCGCTGGGAGGATGTTTTCTCCTCCGCTCGCCCCTTCCACCGTCATTTTCTCTCTACCCACCCTTGCCTCCTTCTCCGCGCAGCTCTCGATTCCCCCCTCTCTTTCGAACCCTCCATGTCATATTCCGCTCCAGGAGCTCCATCATAGCTCCTCGCTGTCGCTGGGAGGATGTTTTCTCCTCTGCTCGCCCCTTCCACCGTCATTTTCTCTCTACCCACCCTTTCCTCCTTTTCCGCGCAGCTCTCGATTCCCCCCTCTCTTTCGCTCCCTCCATGTCATATTCCGCTCCAGGAGCTCCATCATAGCTCCTCGCTGTCGCTGGGAGGATGTTTTCTCCTCCGCTCGCCCCTTCCACCGTCATTTTCTTTCTACCCACCCTTGCCTCCTTTTCCACGCAGCTCTCGATTCCCCCCTCTCTTTCGCACCCTCCATGTCATATTCCGCTCCAGGAGCTCCATCATAGCTCCTCGCTGTTGCTGGGAGGATGTTTTCTCCTCCGCTCGCCCCTTCCACCGTCATTTTCTCTCTACCCACCCTTGCCTCCTTTTCCGCGCAGCTCTCGATTCCCCCCTCTCTTTCGCACCCTCCATGTCATATTCCGCTCCAGGAGTTCCATCATAGCTCCTCACTGTCGCTGGGAGGATGTTTTCTCCTCCGCTCGCCCCTTCCACCGTCATTTTCTCTCTACCCACCCTTGCCTCCTTCTCCGCGCAGCTCTCGATTCCCCCCTCTCTTTCGCACCCTCCATGTCATATTCCGCTCCAGGAGCTCCATCATAGCTCTTCGCTGTCGCTGGGAGGATGTTTTCTCCTCCGCTCGCCCCTTCCACCGTCATTTTCTCTCTACCCACCCTTTCCTCCTTCTCCGCGCAGCTCTCGATTCCCCCCTCTCTTTCGAACCCTCCATGTCATATTCCGCTCCAGGAGCTCCATCATAGCTCCTCGCTGTCGCTGGGAGGATGTTTTCTCCTCTGCTCGCCCCTTCCACCGTCATTTTCTCTCTACCCACCCTTTCCTCCTTTTCCGCGCAGCTCTCGATTCCCCCCTCTCTTTCGCACCCTCCATGTCATATTCCGCTCCAGGAGCTCCATCATAGCTCCTCGCTGTCGCTGGGAGGATGTTTTCTCCTCCGCTCGCCCCTTCCACCGTCATTTTCTTTCTACCCACCCTTGCCTCCTTTTCCACGCAGCTCTCGATTCCCCCCTCTCTTTCGCACCCTCAATGTCATATTCCGCTCCAGGAGTTCCATCATAGCTCCTCACTGTCGCTGGGAGGATGTTTTCTCCTCCGCTCGCCCCTTCCACCGTCATTTTCTCTCTACCCACCCTTGCCTCCTTTTCCGCGCAGCTCTCGATTCCCCCCTCTCTTTCGCACCCTCCATGTCATATTCCGCTCCAGGAGTTCCATCATAGCTCCTCACTGTCGCTGGGAGGAAGTTTTCTCCTCCGCTCGCCCCTTCCACCGTCATTTTCTCTCTACCTACCCTTGCCTCCTTTTCCGCGCAGCTCTCGATTCCCCCCTCTCTTTCGCACCCTCCATGTCATATTCCGCTCCAGGAGCTCCATCATAGCTCCTTGCTGTCGCTGGGAGGATGTTTTCTCCTCCGCTCGCCCCTTCCACCGTCATTTTCTCTCTACCCACCCTTGCCTCCTTTTCCGCGCAGCTCTCGATTCCCCCCTCTCTTTCGCACCCTCCATGTCATATTCCGCTCCAGGAGTTCCATCATAGCTCCTCACTGTCGCTGGGAGGATGTTTTCTCCTCCGCTCGCCCCTTCCACCGTCATTTTCTCTCTACCCACCCTTGCCTCCTTCTCCGCGCAGCTCTCGATTCCCCCCTCTCTTTCGCACCCTCCATGTCATATTCCGCTCCAGGAGCTCCATCATAGCTCCTCGCTGTCGCTGGGAGGATGTTTTCTCCTCCGCTCGCCCCTTCCACCGTCATTTTCTCTCTACCCACCCTTGCCTCCTTTTCCGCGCAGCTCTCGATTCCCCCCTCTCTTTCGCACCCTCCATGTCATATTCCGCTCCAGGAGCTCCATCATAGCTCCTTGCTGTCGCTGGGAGGATGTTTTCTCCTCCGCTCGCCCCTTCCACCGTCATTTTCTCTCTACCCACCCTTGCCTCCTTTTCCGCGCAGCTCTCGATTCCCCCCTCTCTTTCGCACCCTCAATGTCATATTCCGCTCCAGGAGTTCCATCATAGCTCCTCACTGTCGCTGGGAGGATGTTTTCTCCTCCGCTCGCCCCTTCCACCGTCATTTTCTCTCTACCCACCCTTGCCTCCTTTTCCGCGCAGCTCTCGATTCCCCCCTCTCTTTCGCACCCTCCATGTCATATTCCGCTCCAGGAGTTCCATCATAGCTCCTCACTGTCGCTGGGAGGAAGTTTTCTCCTCCGCTCGCCCCTTTCACCGTCATTTTCTCTCTACCCACCCTTGCCTCCTTTTCCGCGCAGCTCTCGATTCCCCCCTCTCTTTCGCACCCTCCATGTCATATTCCGCTCCAGGAGCTCCATCATAGCTCCTTGCTGTCGCTGGGAGGATGTTTTCTCCTCTGCTCGCCCCTTCCACCGTCATTTTCTCTCTACCCACCCTTGCCTCCTTTTCCGCGCAGCTCTCGATTCCCCCCTCTCTTTCGCACCCTCCATGTCATATTCCACTCCAGGAGTTCCATCATAGCTCCTCACTGTCGCTGGGAGGATGTTTTCTCCTCCGCTCGCCCCTTCCACCATCATTTTCTCTCTACCCACCCTTGCCTCCTTTTCCGCGCAGCTCTCGATTCCCCCCTCTCTTTCGCACCCTCCATGTCATATTCCGCTCCAGGAGTTCCATCATAGCTCCTCACTGTCGCTGGGAGGATGTTTTCTCCTCCGCTCGCCCCTTCCACCGTCATTTTCTCTCTACCCACCCTTGCCTCCTTTTCCGCGCAGCTCTCGATTCCCCCCTCTCTTTCGCACCCTCCATGTCATATTCCGCTCCAGGAGCTCCATCATAGCTCCTTGCTGTCGCTGGGAGGATGTTTTCTCCTCCGCTCGCCCCTTCCACCGTCATTTTCTCTCTACCCACCCTTGCCTCCTTTTCCGCGCAGCTCTCGATTCCCCCCTCTCTTTCGCACCCTCCATGTCATATTCCGCTCCAGGAGTTCCATCATAGCTCCTCACTGTCGCTGGGAGGATGTTTTCTCCTCCGCTCGCCCCTTCCACCGTCATTTTCTCTCTACCCACCCTTGCCTCCTTCTCCGCGCAGCTCTCGATTCCCCCCTCTCTTTCGCACCCTCCATGTCATATTCCGCTCCAGGAGCTCCATCATAGCTCCTCGCTGTCGCTGGGAGGATGTTTTCTCCTCCGCTCGCCCCTTCCACCGTCATTTTCTCTCTACCCACCCTTGCCTCCTTTTCCGCGCAGCTCTCGATTCCCCCCTCTCTTTCGCACCCTCCATGTCATATTCCGCTCCAGGAGTTCCATCATAGCTCCTCACTGTCGCTGGGAGGATGTTTTCTCCTCCGCTCGCCCCTTCCACCGTCATTTTCTCTCTACCCACCCTTGCCTCCTTTTCCGCGCAGCTCTCGATTCCCCCCTCTCTTTCGCACCCTCCATGTCATATTCCGCTCCAGGAGTTCCATCATAGCTCCTCACTGTCGCTGGGAGGATGTTTTCTCCTCCGCTCGCCCCTTCCACCGTCATTTTCTCTCTACCCACCCTTGCCTCCTTCTCCGCGCAGCTCTCGATTCCCCCCTCTCTTTCGCACCCTCCATGTCATATTCCGCTCCAGGAGCTCCATCATAGCTCCTCGCTGTCGCTGGGAGGATGTTTTCTCCTCCGCTCGCCCCTTCCACCGTCATTTTCTCTCTACCCACCCTTGCCTCCTTTTCCGCGCAGCTCTCGATTCCCCCCTCTCTTTCGCACCCTCCATGTCATATTCCGCTCCAGGAGCTCCATCATAGCTCCTTGCTGTCGCTGGGAGGATGTTTTCTCCTCCGCTCGCCCCTTCCACCGTCATTTTCTCTCTACCCACCCTTGCCTCCTTTTCCGCGCAGCTCTCGATTCCCCCCTCTCTTTCGCACCCTCCATGTCATATTCCGCTCCAGGAGTTCCATCATAGCTCCTCACTGTCGCTGGGAGGATGTTTTCTCCTCCGCTCGCCCCTTCCACCGTCATTTTCTCTCTACCCACCCTTGCCTCCTTCTCCGCGCAGCTCTCGATTCCCCCCTCTCTTTCGCACCCTCCATGTCATATTCCGCTCCAGGAGCTCCATCATAGCTCCTCGCTGTCGCTGGGAGGATGTTTTCTCCTCCGCTCGCCCCTTCCACCGTCATTTTCTCTCTACCCACCCTTGCCTCCTTTTCCGCGCAGCTCTCGATTCCCCCCTCTCTTTCGCACCCTCCATGTCATATTCCGCTCCAGGAGCTCCATCATAGCTCCTTGCTGTCGCTGGGAGGATGTTTTCTCCTCCGCTCGCCCCTTCCACCGTCATTTTCTCTCTACCCACCCTTGCCTCCTTTTCCGCGCAGCTCTCGATTCCCCCCTCTCTTTCGCACCCTCCATGTCATATTCCGCTCCAGGAGTTCCATCATAGCTCCTCACTGTCGCTGGGAGGATGTTTTCTCCTCCGCTCGCCCCTTCCACCATCATTTTCTCTCTACCCACCCTTGCCTCCTTTTCCGCGCAGCTCTCGATTCCCCCCTCTCTTTCGCACCCTCCATGTCATATTCCGCTCCAGGAGTTCCATCATAGCTCCTCACTGTCGCTGTGAGGAAGTTTTCTCCTCCGCTCGCCCCTTCCACCGTCATTTTCTCTCTACCCACCCTTGCCTCCTTCTCCGCGCAGCTCTCGATTCCCCCCTCTCTTTCGCACCCTCCATGTCATATTCCGCTCCAGGAGCTCCATCATAGCTCCTCGCTGTCGCTGGGAGGATGTTTTCTCCTCCGCTCGCCCCTTCCACCGTCATTTTCTCTCTACCCACCCTTGCCTCCTTTTCCGCGCAGCTCTCGATTCCCCCCTCTCTTTCGCACCCTCCATGTCATATTCCGCTCCAGGAGTTCCATCATAGCTCCTCACTGTCGCTGGGAGGATGTTTTCTCCTCCGCTCGCCCCTTCCACCGTCATTTTCTCTCTACCCACCCTTGCCTCCTTCTCCGCGCAGCTCTCGATTCCCCCCTCTCTTTCGCACCCTCCATGTCATATTCCGCTCCAGGAGCTCCATCATAGCTAATCGCTGTGGCTGGGAGGATGTTTTCTCCTCCGCTCGCCCCTTCCACCGTCATTTTCTCTCTACCCACCCTTGCCTCCTTTTCCGCGCAGCTCTCGATTCCCCCCTCTCTTTCGCACCCTCCATGTCATATTCCGCTCCAGGAGTTCCATCATAGCTCCTCACTGTCGCTGGGAGGATGTTTTCTCCTCCGCTCGCCCCTTCCACCGTCATTTTCTCTCTACCCACCCTTGCCTCCTTCTCCGCGCAGCTCTCGATTCCCCCCTCTCTTTCGCACCCTCCATGTCATATTCCGCTCCAGGAGCTCCATCATAGCTAATCGCTGTGGCTGGGAGGATGTTTTCTCCTCCGCTCGCCCCTTCCACCGTCATTTTCTCTCTACCCACCCTTGCCTCCTTTTCCGCGCAGCTCTCGATTCCCCCCTCTCTTTCGCACCCTCCATGTCATATTCCGCTCCAGGAGTTCCATCATAGCTCCTCACTGTCGCTGGGAGGATGTTTTCTCCTCCGCTCGCCCCTTCCACCGTCATTTTCTCTCTACCCACCCTTGCCTCCTTTTCCGCGCAGCTCTCGATTCCCCCCTCTCTTTCGCACCCTCCATGTCATATTCCGCTCCAGGAGCTCCATCATAGCTCCTTGCTGTCGCTGGGAGGATGTTTTCTCCTCCGCTCACCCCTTCCACCGTCATTTTCTCTCTACCCACCCTTGCCTCCTTTTCCGCGCAGCTCTCGATTCCCCCCTCTCTTTCGCACCCTCCATGTCATATTCCGCTCCAGGAGTTCCATCATAGCTCCTCACTGTCGCTGGGAGGATGTTTTCTCCTCCGCTCGCCTCTTCCACCGTCATTTTCTCTCTACCCACCCTTGCCTCCTTTTCCGCGCAGCTCTCGATTCCCCCCTCTCTTTCGCACCCTCCATGTCATATTCCGCTCCAGGAGTTCCATCATAGCTCCTCACTGTCGCTGGGAGGATGTTTTCTCCTCCGCTCGCCCCTTCCACCGTCATTTTCTCTCTACCCACCCTTGCCTCCTTTTCCGCGCAGCTCTCGATTCCCCCCTCTCTTTCGCACCCTCTATGTCATATTCCGCTCCAGGAGTTCCATCATAGCTCCTCACTGTCGCTGGGAGGATGTTTTCTCCTCCGCTCGCCCCTTCCACCGTCATTTTCTCTCTACCCACCCTTGCCTCCTTTTCCGCGCAGCTCTCGATTCCCCCCTCTCTTTCGCACCCTCCATGTCATATTCCGCTCCAGGAGCTCCATCATAGCTCCTTGCTGTCGCTGGGAGGATGTTTTCTCCTCCGCTCGCCCCTTCCACCGTCATTTTCTCTCTACCCACCCTTGCCTCCTTTTCCGCGCAGCTCTCGATTCCCCCCTCTCTTTCGCACCCTCCATGTCATATTCCGCTCCAGGAGTTCCATCATAGCTCCTCACTGTCGCTGGGAGGATGTTTTCTCCTCCGCTCGCCCCTTCCACCGTCATTTTCTCTCTACCCACCCTTGCCTCCTTTTCCACGCAGCTCTCGATTCCCCCCTCTCTTTCGCACCCTCCATGTCATATTCCGCTCCAGGAGTTCCATCATAGCTCCTCACTGTCGCTGGGAGGATGTTTTCTCCTCCGCTCGCCCCTTCCACCGTCATTTTCTCTCTACCCACCCTTGCCTCCTTTTCCGCGCAGCTCTCGATTCCCCCCTCTCTTTCGCACCCTCCATGTCATATTCCGCTCCAGGAGCTCCATCATAGCTAATCGCTGTCGCTGGGAGGATGTTTTCTCCTCCGCTCGCCCCTTCCACCGCCATTTTCTCTCTACCCACCCTTGCCTCCTTTTCCGCGCAGCTCTCGATTCCCCCCTCTCTTTCGCACCCTCCATGTCATATTCCGCTCCAGGAGTTGCATCATAGCTCCTCACTGTCGCTGGGAGGATGTTTTCTCCTCCGCTCGCCCCTTCCACCGTCATTTTCTCTCTACCCACCCTTGCCTCCTTCTCCGCGCAGCTCTCAATTCCCCCCTCTCTTTCGCACCCTCCATGTCATATTCCGCTCCAGGAGCTCCATCATAGCTCCTCGCTGTCGCTGGGAGGATGTTTTCTCCTCCGCTCGCCCCTTCCACCGTCATTTTCTCTCTACCCACCCTTGCCTCCTTCTCCGCGCAGCTCTCGATTCCCCCCTCTCTTTCGAACCCTCCATGTCATATTCCGCTCCAGGAGCTCCATCATAGCTCCTCACTGTCGCTGGGAGGATGTTTTCTCCTCCGCTCGCCCCTTCCACCGTCATTTTCTCTCTACCCACCCTTGCCTCCTTCTCCGCGCAGCTCTCAATTCCCCCCTCTCTTTCGCACCCTCCATGTCATATTCCGCTCCAGGAGCTCCATCATAGCTCCTCGCTGTCGCTGGGAGGATGTTTTCTCCTCCGCTCGCCCCTTCCACCGTCATTTTCTCTCTACCCACCCTTGCCTCCTTCTCCGCGCAGCTCTCGATTCCCCCCTCTCTTTCGAACCCTCCATGTCATATTCCGCTCCAGGAGCTCCATCATAGCTCCTCGCTGTCGCTGGGAGGATGTTTTCTCCTCTGCTCGCCCCTTCCACCGTCATTTTCTCTCTACCCACCCTTTCCTCCTTTTCCGCGCAGCTCTCGATTCCCCCCTCTCTTTCGCACCCTCCATGTCATATTCCGCTCCAGGAGCTCCATCATAGCTCCTCGCTGTCGCTGGGAGGATGTTTTCTCCTCCGCTCGCCCCTTCCACCGTCATTTTCTCCCTACCCACCCTTGTCTCCTTCTCCGCACAGCTCTCGATTCCCCCCTCTCTTTCGCACCCTCCATGTCATATTCCGCTCCAGGAGCTCCATCATAGCTCCTCGCTGTCGCTGGGAGGATGTTTTCTCCTCTGCTCGCCCCTTCCACCGTCATTTTCTCTCTACCCACCCTTTCCTCCTTTTCCGCGCAGCTCTCGATTCCCCCCTCTCTTGCGCACCCTCCATGTCATATTCCGCTCCAGGAGCTCCATCATAGCTCCTCGCTGTCGCTGGGAGGATGTTTTCTCCTCCGCTCGCCCCTTCCACCGTCATTTTCTCTCTACCCACCCTTGCCTCCTTTTCCGCGCAGCTCTCGATTCCCCCCTCTCTTTCGCACCCTCCATGTCATATTCCGCTCCAGGAGTTCCATCATAGCTCCTCACTGTCGCTGGGAGGATGTTTTCTCCTCCGCTCGCCCCTTCCACCGTCATTTTCTCTCTACCCACCCTTGCCTCCTTCTCCGCGCAGCTCTCGATTCCCCCCTCTCTTTCGCACCCTCCATGTCATATTCCGCTCCAGGAGCTCCATCATAGCTCTTCGCTGTCGCTGGGAGGATGTTTTCTCCTCCGCTCGCCCCTTCCACCGTCATTTTCTCTCTACTCACCCTTTCCTCCTTTTCCGCGCAGCTCTCGATTCCCCCCTCTCTTTCGCACCCTCCATGTCATATTCCGCTCCAGGAGCTCCATCATAGCTCCTCGCTGTCGCTGGGAGGATGTTTTCTCCTCCGCTCGCCCCTTCCACCGTCATTTTCTCTCTACCCACCCTTGCCTCCTTTTCCGCGCAGCTCTCGATTCCCCCCTCTCTTTCGCACCCTCCATGTCATATTCCGCTCCAGGAGTTCCATCATAGCTCCTCACTGTCGCTGGGAGGAAGTTTTCTCCTCCGCTCGCCCCTTCCACCGTCATTTTCTCTCTACCCACCCTTGCCTCCTTTTCCGCGCAGCTCTCGATTCCCCCCTCTCTTTCGCACCCTCCATGTCATATTCCGCTCCAGGAGCTCCATCATAGCTCCTTGCTGTCGCTGGGAGGATGTTTTCTCCTCCGCTCGCCCCTTCCACCGTCATTTTCTCTCTACCCACCCTTGCCTCCTTTTCCGCGCAGCTCTCGATTCCCCCCTCTCTTTCGCACCCTCCATGTCATATTCCGCTCCAGGAGTTCCATCATAGCTCCTCACTGTCGCTGGGAGGATGTTTTCTCCTCCGCTCGCCCCTTCCACCGTCATTTTCTCTCTACCCACCCTTGCCTCCTTCTCCGCGCAGCTCTCGATTCCCCCCTCTCTTTCGCACCCTCCATGTCATATTCCGCTCCAGGAGCTCCATCATAGCTCCTCGCTGTCGCTGGGAGGATGTTTTCTCCTCCGCTCGCCCCTTCCACCGTCATTTTCTCTCTACCCACCCTTGCCTCCTTTTCCGCGCAGCTCTCGATTCCCCCCTCTCTTTCGCACCCTCAATGTCATATTCCACTCCAGGAGTTCCATCATAGCTCCTCACTGTCGCTGGGAGGATGTTTTCTCCTCCGCTCGCCCCTTCCACCGTCATTTTCTCTCTACCCACCCTTGCCTCCTTTTCCGCGCAGCTCTCGATTCCCCCCTCTCTTTCGCACCCTCCATGTCATATTCCGCTCCAGGAGTTCCATCATAGCTCCTCACTGTCGCTGGGAGGAAGTTTTCTCCTCCGCTCGCCCCTTCCACCGTCATTTTCTCTCTACCCACCCTTGCCTCCTTTTCCGCGCAGCTCTCGATTCCCCCCTCTCTTTCGCACCCTCCATGTCATATTCCGCTCCAGGAGCTCCATCATAGCTCCTTGCTGTCGCTGGGAGGATGTTTTCTCCTCCGCTCGCCCCTTCCACCGTCATTTTCTCTCTACCCACCCTTGCCTCCTTTTCCGCGCAGCTCTCGATTCCCCCCTCTCTTTCGCACCCTCCATGTCATATTCCGCTCCAGGAGTTCCATCATAGCTCCTCACTGTCGCTGGGAGGATGTTTTCTCCTCCGCTCGCCCCTTCCACCGTCATTTTCTCTCTACCCACCCTTGCCTCCTTCTCCGCGCAGCTCTCGATTCCCCCCTCTCTTTCGCACCCTCCATGTCATATTCCGCTCCAGGAGCTCCATCATAGCTAATCGCTGTGGCTGGGAGGATGTTTTCTCCTCCGCTCGCCCCTTCCACCGTCATTTTCTCTCTACCCACCCTTGCCTCCTTTTCCGCGCAGCTCTCGATTCCCCCCTCTCTTTCGCACCCTCCATGTCATATTCCGCTCCAGGAGTTCCATCATAGCTCCTCACTGTCGCTGGGAGGATGTTTTCTCCTCCGCTCGCCCCTTCCACCGTCATTTTCTCTCTACCCACCCTTGCCTCCTTTTCCGCGCAGCTCTCGATTCCCCCCTCTCTTTCGCACCCTCCATGTCATATTCCGCTCCAGGAGCTCCATCATAGCTCCTTGCTGTCGCTGGGAGGATGTTTTCTCCTCCGCTCACCCCTTCCACCGTCATTTTCTCTCTACCCACCCTTGCCTCCTTTTCCGCGCAGCTCTCGATTCCCCCCTCTCTTTCGCACCCTCCATGTCATATTCCGCTCCAGGAGTTCCATCATAGCTCCTCACTGTCGCTGGGAGGATGTTTTCTCCTCCGCTCGCCTCTTCCACCGTCATTTTCTCTCTACCCACCCTTGCCTCCTTTTCCGCGCAGCTCTCGATTCCCCCCTCTCTTTCGCACCCTCCATGTCATATTCCGCTCCAGGAGTTCCATCATAGCTCCTCACTGTCGCTGGGAGGATGTTTTCTCCTCCGCTCGCCCCTTCCACCGTCATTTTCTCTCTACCCACCCTTGCCTCCTTTTCCGCGCAGCTCTCGATTCCCCCCTCTCTTTCGCACCCTCTATGTCATATTCCGCTCCAGGAGTTCCATCATAGCTCCTCACTGTCGCTGGGAGGATGTTTTCTCCTCCGCTCGCCCCTTCCACCGTCATTTTCTCTCTACCCACCCTTGCCTCCTTTTCCGCGCAGCTCTCGATTCCCCCCTCTCTTTCGCACCCTCCATGTCATATTCCGCTCCAGGAGCTCCATCATAGCTCCTTGCTGTCGCTGGGAGGATGTTTTCTCCTCCGCTCGCCCCTTCCACCGTCATTTTCTCTCTACCCACCCTTGCCTCCTTTTCCGCGCAGCTCTCGATTCCCCCCTCTCTTTCGCACCCTCCATGTCATATTCCGCTCCAGGAGTTCCATCATAGCTCCTCACTGTCGCTGGGAGGATGTTTTCTCCTCCGCTCGCCCCTTCCACCGTCATTTTCTCTCTACCCACCCTTGCCTCCTTTTCCACGCAGCTCTCGATTCCCCCCTCTCTTTCGCACCCTCCATGTCATATTCCGCTCCAGGAGTTCCATCATAGCTCCTCACTGTCGCTGGGAGGATGTTTTTTCCTCCGCTCGCCCCTTCCACCGTCATTTTCTCTCTACCCACCCTTGCCTCCTTCTCCGCACAGCTCTCGATTCCCCCCTCTCTTTCGCACCCTCCATGTCATATTCCACTCCAGGAGCTCCATCATAGCTCCTCGCTGTCGCTGGGAGGATGTTTTCTCCTCCGCTCGCCCCTTCCACCGTCATTTTCTCTCTACCCACCCTTGCCTCCTTCTCCGCGCAGCTCTCGATTCCCCCCTCTCTTTCGAACCCTCCATGTCATATTCCGCTCCAGGAGCTCCATCATAGCTCCTCGCTGTCGCTGGCAGGATGTTTTCTCCTCTGCTCGCCCCTTCCACCGTCATTTTCTCTCTACCCACCCTTTCCTCCTTTTCCGCGCAGCTCTCGATTCCCCCCTCTCTTTCGCACCCTCCATGTCATATTCCGCTCCAGGAGCTCCATCATAGCTCCTCGCTGTCGCTGGGAGGATGTTTTCTCCTCCGCTCGCCCCTTCCACCGTCATTTTCTCTCTACCCACCCTTGCCTCCTTCTCCGCACAGCTCTCGATTCCCCCCTCTCTTTCGCACCCTCCATGTCATATTCCGCTCCAGGAGCTCCATCATAGCTCCTCGCTGTCGCTGGGAGGATGTTTTCTCCTCTGCTCGCCCCTTCCACCGTCATTTTCTCTCTACCCACCCTTTCCTCCTTTTCCGCGCAGCTCTCGATTCCCCCCTCTCTTGCGCACCCTCCATGTCATATTCCGCTCCAGGAGCTCCATCATAGCTCCTCGCTGTCGCTGGGAGGATGTTTTCTCCTCCGCTCGCCCCTTCCACCGTCATTTTCTCTCTACCCACCCTTGCCTCCTTTTCCGCGCAGCTCTCGATTCCCCCCTCTCTTTCGCACCCTCCATGTCATATTCCGCTCCAGGAGTTCCATCATAGCTCCTCACTGTCGCTGGGAGGATGTTTTCTCCTCCGCTCGCCCCTTCCACCGTCATTTTCTCTCTACCCACCCTTGCCTCCTTCTCCGCGCAGCTCTCGATTCCCCCCTCTCTTTCGCACCCTCCATGTCATATTCCGCTCCAGGAGCTCCATCATAGCTCTTCGCTGTCGCTGGGAGGATGTTTTCTCCTCCGCTCGCCCCTTCCACCGTCATTTTCTCTCTACTCACCCTTTCCTCCTTTTCCGCGCAGCTCTCGATTCCCCCCTCTCTTTCGCACCCTCCATGTCATATTCCGCTCCAGGAGCTCCATCATAGCTCCTCGCTGTCGCTGGGAGGATGTTTTCTCCTCCGCTCGCCCCTTCCACCGTCATTTTCTCTCTACCCACCCTTGCCTCCTTTTCCGCGCAGCTCTCGATTCCCCCCTCTCTTTCGCACCCTCCATGTCATATTCCGCTCCAGGAGCTCCATCATAGCTCCTAGCTGTCGCTGGGAGGATGTTTTCTCCTCCGCTCGCCCCTTCCACCGTCATTTTCTCTCTACCCACCCTTGCCTCCTTCTCCGCGCAGCTCTCAATTCCCCCCTCTCTTTCGCACCCTCCATGTCATATTCCGCTCCAGGAGCTCCATCATAGCTCCTCGCTGTCGCTGGGAGGATGTTTTCTCCTCCGCTCGCCCCTTCCACCGTCATTTTCTTTCTACCCACCCTTGCCTCCTTTTCCACGCAGCTCTCGATTCCCCCCTCTCTTTCGCACCCTCCATGTCATATTCCGCTCCAGGAGCTCCATCATAGCTCCTCGCTGTTGCTGGGAGGATGTTTTCTCCTCCGCTCGCCCCTTCCACCGTCATTTTCTCTCTACCCACCCTTGCCTCCTTCTCCGCACAGCTCTCGATTCCCCCCTCTCTTTCGCACCCTCCATGTCATATTCCGCTCCAGGAGCTCCATCATAGCTCCTCGCTGTCGCTGGGAGGATGTTTTCTCCTCCGCTCGCCCCTTCCACCGTCATTTTCTCTCTACCCACCCTTGCCTCCTTTTCCGTGCAGCTCTCGATTCCCCCCTCTCTTTCGCACCCTCCATGTCATATTCCGCTCCAGGAGTTCCATTATAGCTCCTCACTGTCGCTGGGAGGATGTTTTCTCCTCCGCTCGCCCCTTCCACCGTCATTTTCTCTCTACCCACCCTTGCCTCCTTTTCCACGCAGCTCTCGATTCCCCCCTCTCTTTCGCACCCTCCATGTCATATTCCGCTCCAGGAGCTCCATCATAGCTCCTCGCTGTTGCTGGGAGGATGTTTTCTCCTCCGCTCGCCCCTTCCACCGTCATTTTCTCTCTACCCACCCTTGCCTCCTTCTCCGCACAGCTCTCGATTCCCCCCTCTCTTTCGCACCCTCCATGTCATATTCCGCTCCAGGAGCTCCATCATAGCTCCTCGCTGTCGCTGGGAGGATGTTTTCTCCTCCGCTCGCCCCTTCCACCGTCATTTTCTCTCTACCCACCCTTGCCTCCTTTTCCGCGCAGCTCTCGATTCCCCCCTCTCTTTCGCACCCTCCATGTCATATTCCGCTCCAGGAGTTCCATTATAGCTCCTCACTGTCGCTGGGAGGATGTTTTCTCCTCCGCTCGCCCCTTCCACCGTCATTTTCTCTCTACCCACCCTTGCCTCCTTCTCCGCGCAGCTCTCGATTCCCCCCTCTCTTTCGCACCCTCCATGTCATATTCCGCTCCAGGAGCTCCATCATAGCTCCTCGCTGTCGCTGGGAGGATGTTTTCTCCTCTGCTCGCCGCTTCCGCCGTCATTTTCTCTCCACCCACCCTTGCCTCCTTCTCCGCGCCGCTCTCGATTCCCCCCTCTCTTTCGCACCCTCCATGCCATATTCTGCTCCAGGAGCTCCATCATAGCTCCTCGCTGTCGCTGGGTGGATGTTTTCTCCTCCGCTCGCCCCTTCCACCGTCATTTTCTCTCTACCCACCCTTGCCTCCTTCTCCGCGCAGCTCTCGATTCCCCCCTCTCTTTCGCACCCTCCATGTCATATTCCGCTCCAGGAGCTCCATCATAGCTCCTCGCTGTCGCTGGGAGGATGTTTTCTCCTCCGCTCGCCCCTTCCACCGTCATTTTCTCTCTACCCACCCTTTCCTCCTTTTCCGCGCAGCTCTCGATTCCCCCCTCTCTTTCGCACCCTCCATGTCATATTCCGCTCCAGGAGCTCCATCATAGCTCCTCGCTGTCGCTGGGAGGATGTTTTCTCCTCCGCTCGCCCCTTCCACCGTCATTTTCTCTCTACCCACCCTTGCCTCCTTTTCCGCGCAGCTCTCGATTCCCCCCTCTCTTTCGCACCCTCCATGTCATATTCTGCTCCAGGAGCTCCATCATAGCTCCTCGCTGTCGCTGGGAGGATGTTTTCTCCTCCGCTCGCCCCTTCCACCGTCATTTTCTCTCTACCCACCCTTGCCTCCTTCTCCGCGCAGCTCTCAATTCCCCCCTCTCTTTCGCACCCTCCATGTCATATTCCGCTCCAGGAGCTCCATCATAGCTCCTCGCTGTCGCTGGGAGGATGTTTTCTCCTCCGCTCGCCCCTTCCACCGTCATTTTCTCTCTACCCACCCTTGCCTCCTTCTCCGCGCAGCTCTCGATTCCCCCCTCTCTTTCGAACCCTCCATGTCATATTCCGCTCCAGGAGCTCCATCATAGCTCCTCGCTGTCGCTGGGAGGATGTTTTCTCCTCTGCTCGCCCCTTCCACCGTCATTTTCTCTCTACCCACCCTTTCCTCCTTTTCCGCGCAGCTCTCGATTCCCCCCTCTCTTTCGCACCCTCCATGTCATATTCCGCTCCAGGAGCTCCATCATAGCTCCTCGCTGTCGCTGGGAGGATGTTTTCTCCTCCGCTCGCCCCTTCCACCGTCATTTTCTCTCTACCCACCCTTTCCTCCTTTTCCGCGCAGCTCTCGATTCCCCCCTCTCTTTCGCACCCTCCATGTCATATTCCGCTCCAGGAGCTCCATCATAGCTCCTCGCTGTCGCTGGGAGGATGTTTTCTCCTCCGCTCGCCCCTTCCACCGTCATTTTCTTTCTACCCACCTTTGCCTCCTTTTCCACGCAGCTCTCGATTCCCCCCTCTCTTTCGCACCCTCCATGTCATATTCCGCTCCAGGAGCTCCATCATAGCTCCTCGCTGTTGCTGGGAGGATGTTTTCTCCTCCGCTCGCCCCTTCCACCGTCATTTTCTCTCTACCCACCCTTGCCTCCTTTTCCGCGCAGCTCTCGATTCCCCCCTCTCTTTCGCACCCTCCATGTCATATTCCGCTCCAGGAGTTCCATCATAGCTCCTCACTGTCGCTGGGAGGATGTTTTCTCCTCCGCTCGCCCCTTCCACCGTCATTTTCTCTCTACCCACCCTTGCCTCCTTCTCCGCGCAGCTCTCGATTCCCCCCTCTCTTTCGCACCCTCCATGTCATATTCCGCTCCAGGAGCTCCATCATAGCTCTTCGCTGTCGCTGGGAGGATGTTTTCTCCTCCGCTCGCCCCTTCCACCGTCATTTTCTCTCTACTCACCCTTTCCTCCTTTTCCGCGCAGCTCTCGATTCCCCCCTCTCTTTCGCACCCTCCATGTCATATTCCGCTCCAGGAGCTCCATCATAGCTCCTCGCTGTCGCTGGGAGGATGTTTTCTCCTCCGCTCGCCCCTTCCACCGTCATTTTCTCTCTACCCACCCTTGCCTCCTTTTCCGCGCAGCTCTCGATTCCCCCCTCTCTTTCGCACCCTCCATGTCATATTCCGCTCCAGGAGCTCCATCATAGCTCCTCGCTGTCGCTGGGAGGATGTTTTCTCCTCCGCTCGCCCCTTCCACCGTCATTTTCTCTCTACCCACCCTTGCCTCCTTCTCCGCGCAGCTCTCAATTCCCCCCTCTCTTTCGCACCCTCCATGTCATATTCCGCTCCAGGAGCTCCATCATAGCTCCTCGCTGTCGCTGGGAGGATGTTTTCTCCTCCGCTCGCCCCTTCCACCGTCATTTTCTCTCTACCCACCCTTGCCTCCTTCTCCGCGCAGCTCTCGATTCCCCCCTCTCTTTCGAACCCTCCATGTCATATTCCGCTCCAGGAGCTCCATCATAGCTCCTCACTGTCGCTGGGAGGATGTTTTCTCCTCCGCTCGCCCCTTCCACCGTCATTTTCTCTCTACCCACCCTTGCCTCCTTCTCCGCGCAGCTCTCAATTCCCCCCTCTCTTTCGCACCCTCCATGTCATATTCCGCTCCAGGAGCTCCATCATAGCTCCTCGCTGTCGCTGGGAGGATGTTTTCTCCTCCGCTCGCCCCTTCCACCGTCATTTTCTCTCTACCCACCCTTGCCTCCTTCTCCGCGCAGCTCTCGATTCCCCCCTCTCTTTCGAACCCTCCATGTCATATTCCGCTCCAGGAGCTCCATCATAGCTCCTCGCTGTCGCTGGGAGGATGTTTTCTCCTCTGCTCGCCCCTTCCACCGTCATTTTCTCTCTACCCACCCTTTCCTCCTTTTCCGCACAGCTCTCGATTCCCCCCTCTCTTTCGCACCCTCCATGTCATATTCCGCTCCAGGAGCTCCATCATAGCTCCTCGCTGTCGCTGGGAGGATGTTTTCTCCTCCGCTCGCCCCTTCCACCGTCATTTTCTCCCTACCCACCCTTGTCTCCTTCTCCGCACAGCTCTCGATTCCCCCCTCTCTTTCGCACCCTCCATGTCATATTCCGCTCCAGGAGCTCCATCATAGCTCCTCGCTGTCGCTGGGAGGATGTTTTCTCCTCTGCTCGCCCCTTCCACCGTCATTTTCTCTCTACCCACCCTTTCCTCCTTTTCCGCGCAGCTCTCGATTCCCCCCTCTCTTGCGCACCCTCCATGTCATATTCCGCTCCAGGAGCTCCATCATAGCTCCTCGCTGTCGCTGGGAGGATGTTTTCTCCTCCGCTCGCCCCTTCCACCGTCATTTTCTCTCTACCCACCCTTGCCTCCTTTTCCGCGCAGCTCTCGATTCCCCCCTCTCTTTCGCACCCTCCATGTCATATTCCGCTCCAGGAGTTCCATCATAGCTCCTCACTGTCGCTGGGAGGATGTTTTCTCCTCCGCTCGCCCCTTCCACCGTCATTTTCTCTCTACCCACCCTTGCCTCCTTCTCCGCGCAGCTCTCGATTCCCCCCTCTCTTTCGCACCCTCCATGTCATATTCCGCTCCAGGAGCTCCATCATAGCTCTTCGCTGTCGCTGGGAGGATGTTTTCTCCTCCGCTCGCCCCTTCCACCGTCATTTTCTCTCTACTCACCCTTTCCTCCTTTTCCGCGCAGCTCTCGATTCCCCCCTCTCTTTCGCACCCTCCATGTCATATTCCGCTCCAGGAGCTCCATCATAGCTCCTCGCTGTCGCTGGGAGGATGTTTTCTCCTCCGCTCGCCCCTTCCACCGTCATTTTCTCTCTACCCACCCTTGCCTCCTTTTCCGCGCAGCTCTCGATTCCCCCCTCTCTTTCGCACCCTCCATGTCATATTCCGCTCCAGGAGTTCCATCATAGCTCCTCACTGTCGCTGGGAGGAAGTTTTCTCCTCCGCTCGCCCCTTCCACCGTCATTTTCTCTCTACCCACCCTTGCCTCCTTTTCCGCGCAGCTCTCGATTCCCCCCTCTCTTTCGCACCCTCCATGTCATATTCCGCTCCAGGAGCTCCATCATAGCTCCTTGCTGTCGCTGGGAGGATGTTTTCTCCTCCGCTCGCCCCTTCCACCGTCATTTTCTCTCTACCCACCCTTGCCTCCTTTTCCGCGCAGCTCTCGATTCCCCCCTCTCTTTCGCACCCTCCATGTCATATTCCGCTCCAGGAGTTCCATCATAGCTCCTCACTGTCGCTGGGAGGATGTTTTCTCCTCCGCTCGCCCCTTCCACCGTCATTTTCTCTCTACCCACCCTTGCCTCCTTCTCCGCGCAGCTCTCGATTCCCCCCTCTCTTTCGCACCCTCCATGTCATATTCCGCTCCAGGAGCTCCATCATAGCTAATCGCTGTCGCTGGGAGGATGTTTTCTCCTCCGCTCGCCCCTTCCACCGTCATTTTCTCTCTACCCACCCTTGCCTCCTTTTCCGCGCAGCTCTCGATTCCCCCCTCTCTTTCGCACCCTCCATGTCATATTCCGCTCCAGGAGTTCCATCATAGCTCCTCACTGTCGCTGGGAGGATGTTTTCTCCTCCGCTCGCCCCTTCCACCGTCATTTTCTCTCTACCCACCCTTGCCTCCTTTTCCGCGCAGCTCTCGATTCCCCCCTCTCTTTCGCACCCTCCATGTCATATTCCGCTCCAGGAGCTCCATCATAGCTCCTTGCTGTCGCTGGGAGGATGTTTTCTCCTCCGCTCACCCCTTCCACCGTCATTTTCTCTCTACCCACCCTTGCCTCCTTTTCCGCGCAGCTCTCGATTCCCCCCTCTCTTTCGCACCCTCCATGTCATATTCCGCTCCAGGAGTTCCATCATAGCTCCTCACTGTCGCTGGGAGGATGTTTTCTCCTCCGCTCGCCTCTTCCACCGTCATTTTCTCTCTACCCACCCTTGCCTCCTTTTCCGCGCAGCTCTCGATTCCCCCCTCTCTTTCGCACCCTCCATGTCATATTCCGCTCCAGGAGTTCCATCATAGCTCCTCACTGTCGCTGGGAGGATGTTTTCTCCTCCGCTCGCCCCTTCCACCGTCATTTTCTCTCTACCCACCCTTGCCTCCTTTTCCGCGCAGCTCTCGATTCCCCCCTCTCTTTCGCACCCTCTATGTCATATTCCGCTCCAGGAGTTCCATCATAGCTCCTCACTGTCGCTGGGAGGATGTTTTCTCCTCCGCTCGCCCCTTCCACCGTCATTTTCTCTCTACCCACCCTTGCCTCCTTTTCCGCGCAGCTCTCGATTCCCCCCTCTCTTTCGCACCCTCCATGTCATATTCCGCTCCAGGAGCTCCATCATAGCTCCTTGCTGTCGCTGGGAGGATGTTTTCTCCTCCGCTCGCCCCTTCCACCTTCATTTTCTCTCTACCCACCCTTGCCTCCTTTTCCGCGCAGCTCTCGATTCCCCCCTCTCTTTCGCACCCTCCATGTCATATTCCGCTCCAGGAGCTCCATCATAGCTCCTTGCTGTCGCTGGGAGGATGTTTTCTCCTCCGCTCGCCCCTTCCACCGTCATTTTCTCTCTACCCACCCTTGCCTCCTTTTCCGCGCAGCTCTCGATTCCCCCCTCTCTTTCGCACCCTCCATGTCATATTCCGCTCCAGGAGTTCCATCATAGCTCCTCACTGTCGCTGGGAGGATGTTTTCTCCTCCGCTCGCCCCTTCCACCGTCATTTTCTCTCTACCCACCCTTGCCTCCTTTTCCGCGCAGCTCTCGATTCCCCCCTCTCTTTCGCACCCTCCATGTCATATTCCGCTCCAGGAGTTCCATCATAGCTCCTCACTGTCGCTGGGAGGATGTTTTCTCCTCCGCTCGCCCCTTCCACCGTCATTTTCTCTCTACCCACCCTTGCCTCCTTCTCCGCGCAGCTCTCGATTCCCCCCTCTCTTTCGCACCCTCCATGTCATATTCCGCTCCAGGAGCTCCATCATAGCTAATCGCTGTCGCTGGGAGGATGTTTTCTCCTCCGCTCGCCCCTTCCACCGTCATTTTCTCTCTACCCACCCTTTCCTCCTTTTCCGCGCAGCTCTCGATTCCCCCCTCTCTTTCGCACCCTCCATGTCATATTCCACTCCAGGAGCTCCATCATAGCTCCTCGCTGTCGCTGGGAGGATGTTTTCTCCTCCGCTCGCCCCTTCCACCGTCATTTTCTCTCTACCCACCCTTGCCTCCTTCTCCGCGCAGCTCTCAATTCCCCCCTCTCTTTCGCACCCTCCATGTCATATTCCACTCCAGGAGCTCCATCATAGCTCCTCGCTGTCGCTGGGAGGATGTTTTCTCCTCCGCTCGCCCCTTCCACCGTCATTTTCTCTCTACCCACCCTTGCCTCCTTCTCCGCGCAGCTCTCGATTCCCCCCTCTCTTTCGAACCCTCCATGTCATATTCCGCTCCAGGAGCTCCATCATAGCTCCTCGCTGTCGCTGGCAGGATGTTTTCTCCTCTGCTCGCCCCTTCCACCGTCATTTTCTCTCTACCCACCCTTTCCTCCTTTTCCGCGCAGCTCTCGATTCCCCCCTCTCTTTCGCACCCTCCATGTCATATTCCGCTCCAGGAGCTCCATCATAGCTCCTCGCTGTCGCTGGGAGGATGTTTTCTCCTCCGCTCGCCCCTTCCACCGTCATTTTCTCTCTACCCACCCTTGCCTCCTTCTCCGCACAGCTCTCGATTCCCCCCTCTCTTTCGCACCCTCCATGTCATATTCCGCTCCAGGAGCTCCATCATAGCTCCTCGCTGTCGCTGGGAGGATGTTTTCTCCTCTGCTCGCCCCTTCCACCGTCATTTTCTCTCTACCCACCCTTTCCTCCTTTTCCGCGCAGCTCTCGATTCCCCCCTCTCTTGCGCACCCTCCATGTCATATTCCGCTCCAGGAGCTCCATCATAGCTCCTCGCTGTCGCTGGGAGGATGTTTTCTCCTCCGCTCGCCCCTTCCACCGTCATTTTCTCTCTACCCACCCTTGCCTCCTTTTCCGCGCAGCTCTCGATTCCCCCCTCTCTTTCGCACCCTCCATGTCATATTCCGCTCCAGGAGTTCCATCATAGCTCCTCACTGTCGCTGGGAGGATGTTTTCTCCTCCGCTCGCCCCTTCCACCGTCATTTTCTCTCTACCCACCCTTGCCTCCTTCTCCGCGCAGCTCTCGATTCCCCCCTCTCTTTCGCACCCTCCATGTCATATTCCGCTCCAGGAGCTCCATCATAGCTCTTCGCTGTCGCTGGGAGGATGTTTTCTCCTCCGCTCGCCCCTTCCACCGTCATTTTCTCTCTACTCACCCTTTCCTCCTTTTCCGCGCAGCTCTCGATTCCCCCCTCTCTTTCGCACCCTCCATGTCATATTCCGCTCCAGGAGCTCCATCATAGCTCCTCGCTGTCGCTGGGAGGATGTTTTCTCCTCCGCTCGCCCCTTCCACCGTCATTTTCTCTCTACCCACCCTTGCCTCCTTTTCCGCGCAGCTCTCGATTCCCCCCTCTCTTTCGCACCCTCCATGTCATATTCCGCTCCAGGAGCTCCATCATAGCTCCTAGCTGTCGCTGGGAGGATGTTTTCTCCTCCGCTCGCCCCTTCCACCGTCATTTTCTCTCTACCCACCCTTGCCTCCTTCTCCGCGCAGCTCTCAATTCCCCCCTCTCTTTCGCACCCTCCATGTCATATTCCGCTCCAGGAGCTCCATCATAGCTCCTCGCTGTCGCTGGGAGGATGTTTTCTCCTCCGCTCGCCCCTTCCACCGTCATTTTCTTTCTACCCACCCTTGCCTCCTTTTCCACGCAGCTCTCGATTCCCCCCTCTCTTTCGCACCCTCCATGTCATATTCCGCTCCAGGAGCTCCATCATAGCTCCTCGCTGTTGCTGGGAGGATGTTTTCTCCTCCGCTCGCCCCTTCCACCGTCATTTTCTCTCTACCCACCCTTGCCTCCTTCTCCGCACAGCTCTCGATTCCCCCCTCTCTTTCGCACCCTCCATGTCATATTCCGCTCCAGGAGCTCCATCATAGCTCCTCGCTGTCGCTGGGAGGATGTTTTCTCCTCCGCTCGCCCCTTCCACCGTCATTTTCTCTCTACCCACCCTTGCCTCCTTTTCCGTGCAGCTCTCGATTCCCCCCTCTCTTTCGCACCCTCCATGTCATATTCCGCTCCAGGAGTTCCATTATAGCTCCTCACTGTCGCTGGGAGGATGTTTTCTCCTCCGCTCGCCCCTTCCACCGTCATTTTCTCTCTACCCACCCTTGCCTCCTTTTCCACGCAGCTCTCGATTCCCCCCTCTCTTTCGCACCCTCCATGTCATATTCCGCTCCAGGAGCTCCATCATAGCTCCTCGCTGTTGCTGGGAGGATGTTTTCTCCTCCGCTCGCCCCTTCCACCGTCATTTTCTCTCTACCCACCCTTGCCTCCTTCTCCGCACAGCTCTCGATTCCCCCCTCTCTTTCGCACCCTCCATGTCATATTCCGCTCCAGGAGCTCCATCATAGCTCCTCGCTGTCGCTGGGAGGATGTTTTCTCCTCCGCTCGCCCCTTCCACCGTCATTTTCTCTCTACCCACCCTTGCCTCCTTTTCCGCGCAGCTCTCGATTCCCCCCTCTCTTTCGCACCCTCCATGTCATATTCCGCTCCAGGAGTTCCATTATAGCTCCTCACTGTCGCTGGGAGGATGTTTTCTCCTCCGCTCGCCCCTTCCACCGTCATTTTCTCTCTACCCACCCTTGCCTCCTTCTCCGCGCAGCTCTCGATTCCCCCCTCTCTTTCGCACCCTCCATGTCATATTCCGCTCCAGGCGCTCCATCATAGCTCCTCGCTGTCGCTGGGAGGATGTTTTCTCCTCTGCTCGCCGCTTCCGCCGTCATTTTCTCTCCACCCACCCTTGCCTCCTTCTCCGCGCCGCTCTCGATTCCCCCCTCTCTTTCGCACCCTCCATGCCATATTCTGCTCCAGGAGCTCCATCATAGCTCCTCGCTGTCGCTGGGTGGATGTTTTCTCCTCCGCTCGCCCCTTCCACCGTCATTTTCTCTCTACCCACCCTTGCCTCCTTCTCCGCGCAGCTCTCGATTCCCCCCTCTCTTTCGCACCCTCCATGTCATATTCCGCTCCAGGAGCTCCATCATAGCTCCTCGCTGTCGCTGGGAGGATGTTTTCTCCTCCGCTCGCCCCTTCCACCGTCATTTTCTCTCTACCCACCCTTTCCTCCTTTTCCGCGCAGCTCTCGATTCCCCCCTCTCTTTCGCACCCTCCATGTCATATTCCGCTCCAGGAGCTCCATCATAGCTCCTCGCTGTCGCTGGGAGGATGTTTTCTCCTCCGCTCGCCCCTTCCACCGTCATTTTCTCTCTACCCACCCTTGCCTCCTTTTCCGCGCAGCTCTCGATTCCCCCCTCTCTTTCGCACCCTCCATGTCATATTCTGCTCCAGGAGCTCCATCATAGCTCCTCGCTGTCGCTGGGAGGATGTTTTCTCCTCCGCTCGCCCCTTCCACCGTCATTTTCTCTCTACCCACCCTTGCCTCCTTCTCCGCGCAGCTCTCAATTCCCCCCTCTCTTTCGCACCCTCCATGTCATATTCCGCTCCAGGAGCTCCATCATAGCTCCTCGCTGTCGCTGGGAGGATGTTTTCTCCTCCGCTCGCCCCTTCCACCGTCATTTTCTCTCTACCCACCCTTGCCTCCTTCTCCGCGCAGCTCTCGATTCCCCCCTCTCTTTCGAACCCTCCATGTCATATTCCGCTCCAGGAGCTCCATCATAGCTCCTCGCTGTCGCTGGGAGGATGTTTTCTCCTCTGCTCGCCCCTTCCACCGTCATTTTCTCTCTACCCACCCTTTCCTCCTTTTCCGCGCAGCTCTCGATTCCCCCCTCTCTTTCGCACCCTCCATGTCATATTCCGCTCCAGGAGCTCCATCATAGCTCCTCGCTGTCGCTGGGAGGATGTTTTCTCCTCCGCTCGCCCCTTCCACCGTCATTTTCTCTCTACCCACCCTTTCCTCCTTTTCCGCGCAGCTCTCGATTCCCCCCTCTCTTTCGCACCCTCCATGTCATATTCCGCTCCAGGAGCTCCATCATAGCTCCTCGCTGTCGCTGGGAGGATGTTTTCTCCTCCGCTCGCCCCTTCCACCGTCATTTTCTTTCTACCCACCTTTGCCTCCTTTTCCACGCAGCTCTCGATTCCCCCCTCTCTTTCGCACCCTCCATGTCATATTCCGCTCCAGGAGCTCCATCATAGCTCCTCGCTGTTGCTGGGAGGATGTTTTCTCCTCCGCTCGCCCCTTCCACCGTCATTTTCTCTCTACCCACCCTTGCCTCCTTTTCCGCGCAGCTCTCGATTCCCCCCTCTCTTTCGCACCCTCCATGTCATATTCCGCTCCAGGAGTTCCATCATAGCTCCTCACTGTCGCTGGGAGGATGTTTTCTCCTCCGCTCGCCCCTTCCACCGTCATTTTCTCTCTACCCACCCTTGCCTCCTTCTCCGCGCAGCTCTCGATTCCCCCCTCTCTTTCGCACCCTCCATGTCATATTCCGCTCCAGGAGCTCCATCATAGCTAATCGCTGTCGCTGGGAGGATGTTTTCTCCTCCGCTCGCCCCTTCCACCGTCATTTTCTCTCTACCCACCCTTGCCTCCTTTTCCGCGCAGCTCTCGATTCCCCCCTCTCTTTCGCACCCTCCATGTCATATTCCGCTCCAGGAGTTCCATCATAGCTCCTCACTGTCGCTGGGAGGATGTTTTCTCCTCCGCTCGCCCCTTCCACCGTCATTTTCTCTCTACCCACCCTTGCCTCCTTTTCCGCGCAGCTCTCGATTCCCCCCTCTCTTTCGCACCCTCCATGTCATATTCCGCTCCAGGAGCTCCATCATAGCTCCTTGCTGTCGCTGGGAGGATGTTTTCTCCTCCGCTCACCCCTTCCACCGTCATTTTCTCTCTACCCACCCTTGCCTCCTTTTCCGCGCAGCTCTCGATTCCCCCCTCTCTTTCGCACCCTCCATGTCATATTCCGCTCCAGGAGTTCCATCATAGCTCCTCACTGTCGCTGGGAGGATGTTTTCTCCTCCGCTCGCCTCTTCCACCGTCATTTTCTCTCTACCCACCCTTGCCTCCTTTTCCGCGCAGCTCTCGATTCCCCCCTCTCTTTCGCACCCTCCATGTCATATTCCGCTCCAGGAGTTCCATCATAGCTCCTCACTGTCGCTGGGAGGATGTTTTCTCCTCCGCTCGCCCCTTCCACCGTCATTTTCTCTCTACCCACCCTTGCCTCCTTTTCCGCGCAGCTCTCGATTCCCCCCTCTCTTTCGCACCCTCTATGTCATATTCCGCTCCAGGAGTTCCATCATAGCTCCTCACTGTCGCTGGGAGGATGTTTTCTCCTCCGCTCGCCCCTTCCACCGTCATTTTCTCTCTACCCACCCTTGCCTCCTTTTCCGCGCAGCTCTCGATTCCCCCCTCTCTTTCGCACCCTCCATGTCATATTCCGCTCCAGGAGCTCCATCATAGCTCCTTGCTGTCGCTGGGAGGATGTTTTCTCCTCCGCTCGCCCCTTCCACCTTCATTTTCTCTCTACCCACCCTTGCCTCCTTTTCCGCGCAGCTCTCGATTCCCCCCTCTCTTTCGCACCCTCCATGTCATATTCCGCTCCAGGAGCTCCATCATAGCTCCTTGCTGTCGCTGGGAGGATGTTTTCTCCTCCGCTCGCCCCTTCCACCGTCATTTTCTCTCTACCCACCCTTGCCTCCTTTTCCGCGCAGCTCTCGATTCCCCCCTCTCTTTCGCACCCTCCATGTCATATTCCGCTCCAGGAGTTCCATCATAGCTCCTCACTGTCGCTGGGAGGATGTTTTCTCCTCCGCTCGCCCCTTCCACCGTCATTTTCTCTCTACCCACCCTTGCCTCCTTTTCCGCGCAGCTCTCGATTCCCCCCTCTCTTTCGCACCCTCCATGTCATATTCCGCTCCAGGAGTTCCATCATAGCTCCTCACTGTCGCTGGGAGGATGTTTTCTCCTCCGCTCGCCCCTTCCACCGTCATTTTCTCTCTACCCACCCTTGCCTCCTTCTCCGCGCAGCTCTCGATTCCCCCCTCTCTTTCGCACCCTCCATGTCATATTCCGCTCCAGGAGCTCCATCATAGCTAATCGCTGTCGCTGGGAGGATGTTTTCTCCTCCGCTCGCCCCTTCCACCGTCATTTTCTCTCTACCCACCCTTTCCTCCTTTTCCGCGCAGCTCTCGATTCCCCCCTCTCTTTCGCACCCTCCATGTCATATTCCACTCCAGGAGCTCCATCATAGCTCCTCGCTGTCGCTGGGAGGATGTTTTCTCCTCCGCTCGCCCCTTCCACCGTCATTTTCTCTCTACCCACCCTTGCCTCCTTCTCCGCGCAGCTCTCAATTCCCCCCTCTCTTTCGCACCCTCCATGTCATATTCCACTCCAGGAGCTCCATCATAGCTCCTCGCTGTCGCTGGGAGGATGTTTTCTCCTCCGCTCGCCCCTTCCACCGTCATTTTCTCTCTACCCACCCTTGCCTCCTTCTCCGCGCAGCTCTCGATTCCCCCCTCTCTTTCGAACCCTCCATGTCATATTCCGCTCCAGGAGCTCCATCATAGCTCCTCGCTGTCGCTGGCAGGATGTTTTCTCCTCTGCTCGCCCCTTCCACCGTCATTTTCTCTCTACCCACCCTTTCCTCCTTTTCCGCGCAGCTCTCGATTCCCCCCTCTCTTTCGCACCCTCCATGTCATATTCCGCTCCAGGAGCTCCATCATAGCTCCTCGCTGTCGCTGGGAGGATGTTTTCTCCTCCGCTCGCCCCTTCCACCGTCATTTTCTCTCTACCCACCCTTGCCTCCTTCTCCGCACAGCTCTCGATTCCCCCCTCTCTTTCGCACCCTCCATGTCATATTCCGCTCCAGGAGCTCCATCATAGCTCCTCGCTGTCGCTGGGAGGATGTTTTCTCCTCTGCTCGCCCCTTCCACCGTCATTTTCTCTCTACCCACCCTTTCCTCCTTTTCCGCGCAGCTCTCGATTCCCCCCTCTCTTGCGCACCCTCCATGTCATATTCCGCTCCAGGAGCTCCATCATAGCTCCTCGCTGTCGCTGGGAGGATGTTTTCTCCTCCGCTCGCCCCTTCCACCGTCATTTTCTCTCTACCCACCCTTGCCTCCTTTTCCGCGCAGCTCTCGATTCCCCCCTCTCTTTCGCACCCTCCATGTCATATTCCGCTCCAGGAGTTCCATCATAGCTCCTCACTGTCGCTGGGAGGATGTTTTCTCCTCCGCTCGCCCCTTCCACCGTCATTTTCTCTCTACCCACCCTTGCCTCCTTCTCCGCGCAGCTCTCGATTCCCCCCTCTCTTTCGCACCCTCCATGTCATATTCCGCTCCAGGAGCTCCATCATAGCTCTTCGCTGTCGCTGGGAGGATGTTTTCTCCTCCGCTCGCCCCTTCCACCGTCATTTTCTCTCTACTCACCCTTTCCTCCTTTTCCGCGCAGCTCTCGATTCCCCCCTCTCTTTCGCACCCTCCATGTCATATTCCGCTCCAGGAGCTCCATCATAGCTCCTCGCTGTCGCTGGGAGGATGTTTTCTCCTCCGCTCGCCCCTTCCACCGTCATTTTCTCTCTACCCACCCTTGCCTCCTTTTCCGCGCAGCTCTCGATTCCCCCCTCTCTTTCGCACCCTCCATGTCATATTCCGCTCCAGGAGCTCCATCATAGCTCCTAGCTGTCGCTGGGAGGATGTTTTCTCCTCCGCTCGCCCCTTCCACCGTCATTTTCTCTCTACCCACCCTTGCCTCCTTCTCCGCGCAGCTCTCAATTCCCCCCTCTCTTTCGCACCCTCCATGTCATATTCCGCTCCAGGAGCTCCATCATAGCTCCTCGCTGTCGCTGGGAGGATGTTTTCTCCTCCGCTCGCCCCTTCCACCGTCATTTTCTTTCTACCCACCCTTGCCTCCTTTTCCACGCAGCTCTCGATTCCCCCCTCTCTTTCGCACCCTCCATGTCATATTCCGCTCCAGGAGCTCCATCATAGCTCCTCGCTGTTGCTGGGAGGATGTTTTCTCCTCCGCTCGCCCCTTCCACCGTCATTTTCTCTCTACCCACCCTTGCCTCCTTCTCCGCACAGCTCTCGATTCCCCCCTCTCTTTCGCACCCTCCATGTCATATTCCGCTCCAGGAGCTCCATCATAGCTCCTCGCTGTCGCTGGGAGGATGTTTTCTCCTCCGCTCGCCCCTTCCACCGTCATTTTCTCTCTACCCACCCTTGCCTCCTTTTCCGTGCAGCTCTCGATTCCCCCCTCTCTTTCGCACCCTCCATGTCATATTCCGCTCCAGGAGTTCCATTATAGCTCCTCACTGTCGCTGGGAGGATGTTTTCTCCTCCGCTCGCCCCTTCCACCGTCATTTTCTCTCTACCCACCCTTGCCTCCTTTTCCACGCAGCTCTCGATTCCCCCCTCTCTTTCGCACCCTCCATGTCATATTCCGCTCCAGGAGCTCCATCATAGCTCCTCGCTGTTGCTGGGAGGATGTTTTCTCCTCCGCTCGCCCCTTCCACCGTCATTTTCTCTCTACCCACCCTTGCCTCCTTCTCCGCACAGCTCTCGATTCCCCCCTCTCTTTCGCACCCTCCATGTCATATTCCGCTCCAGGAGCTCCATCATAGCTCCTCGCTGTCGCTGGGAGGATGTTTTCTCCTCCGCTCGCCCCTTCCACCGTCATTTTCTCTCTACCCACCCTTGCCTCCTTTTCCGCGCAGCTCTCGATTCCCCCCTCTCTTTCGCACCCTCCATGTCATATTCCGCTCCAGGAGTTCCATTATAGCTCCTCACTGTCGCTGGGAGGATGTTTTCTCCTCCGCTCGCCCCTTCCACCGTCATTTTCTCTCTACCCACCCTTGCCTCCTTCTCCGCGCAGCTCTCGATTCCCCCCTCTCTTTCGCACCCTCCATGTCATATTCCGCTCCAGGAGCTCCATCATAGCTCCTCGCTGTCGCTGGGAGGATGTTTTCTCCTCTGCTCGCCGCTTCCGCCGTCATTTTCTCTCCACCCACCCTTGCCTCCTTCTCCGCGCCGCTCTCGATTCCCCCCTCTCTTTCGCACCCTCCATGCCATATTCTGCTCCAGGAGCTCCATCATAGCTCCTCGCTGTCGCTGGGTGGATGTTTTCTCCTCCGCTCGCCCCTTCCACCGTCATTTTCTCTCTACCCACCCTTGCCTCCTTCTCCGCGCAGCTCTCGATTCCCCCCTCTCTTTCGCACCCTCCATGTCATATTCCGCTCCAGGAGCTCCATCATAGCTCCTCGCTGTCGCTGGGAGGATGTTTTCTCCTCCGCTCGCCCCTTCCACCGTCATTTTCTCTCTACCCACCCTTTCCTCCTTTTCCGCGCAGCTCTCGATTCCCCCCTCTCTTTCGCACCCTCCATGTCATATTCCGCTCCAGGAGCTCCATCATAGCTCCTCGCTGTCGCTGGGAGGATGTTTTCTCCTCCGCTCGCCCCTTCCACCGTCATTTTCTCTCTACCCACCCTTGCCTCCTTTTCCGCGCAGCTCTCGATTCCCCCCTCTCTTTCGCACCCTCCATGTCATATTCTGCTCCAGGAGCTCCATCATAGCTCCTCGCTGTCGCTGGGAGGATGTTTTCTCCTCCGCTCGCCCCTTCCACCGTCATTTTCTCTCTACCCACCCTTGCCTCCTTCTCCGCGCAGCTCTCAATTCCCCCCTCTCTTTCGCACCCTCCATGTCATATTCCGCTCCAGGAGCTCCATCATAGCTCCTCGCTGTCGCTGGGAGGATGTTTTCTCCTCCGCTCGCCCCTTCCACCGTCATTTTCTCTCTACCCACCCTTGCCTCCTTCTCCGCGCAGCTCTCGATTCCCCCCTCTCTTTCGAACCCTCCATGTCATATTCCGCTCCAGGAGCTCCATCATAGCTCCTCGCTGTCGCTGGGAGGATGTTTTCTCCTCTGCTCGCCCCTTCCACCGTCATTTTCTCTCTACCCACCCTTTCCTCCTTTTCCGCGCAGCTCTCGATTCCCCCCTCTCTTTCGCACCCTCCATGTCATATTCCGCTCCAGGAGCTCCATCATAGCTCCTCGCTGTCGCTGGGAGGATGTTTTCTCCTCCGCTCGCCCCTTCCACCGTCATTTTCTCTCTACCCACCCTTTCCTCCTTTTCCGCGCAGCTCTCGATTCCCCCCTCTCTTTCGCACCCTCCATGTCATATTCCGCTCCAGGAGCTCCATCATAGCTCCTCGCTGTCGCTGGGAGGATGTTTTCTCCTCCGCTCGCCCCTTCCACCGTCATTTTCTTTCTACCCACCTTTGCCTCCTTTTCCACGCAGCTCTCGATTCCCCCCTCTCTTTCGCACCCTCCATGTCATATTCCGCTCCAGGAGCTCCATCATAGCTCCTCGCTGTTGCTGGGAGGATGTTTTCTCCTCCGCTCGCCCCTTCCACCGTCATTTTCTCTCTACCCACCCTTGCCTCCTTTTCCGCGCAGCTCTCGATTCCCCCCTCTCTTTCGCACCCTCCATGTCATATTCCGCTCCAGGAGTTCCATCATAGCTCCTCACTGTCGCTGGGAGGATGTTTTCTCCTCCGCTCGCCCCTTCCACCGTCATTTTCTCTCTACCCACCCTTGCCTCCTTCTCCGCGCAGCTCTCGATTCCCCCCTCTCTTTCGCACCCTCCATGTCATATTCCGCTCCAGGAGCTCCATCATAGCTCTTCGCTGTCGCTGGGAGGATGTTTTCTCCTCCGCTCGCCCCTTCCACCGTCATTTTCTCTCTACTCACCCTTTCCTCCTTTTCCGCGCAGCTCTCGATTCCCCCCTCTCTTTCGCACCCTCCATGTCATATTCCGCTCCAGGAGCTCCATCATAGCTCCTCGCTGTCGCTGGGAGGATGTTTTCTCCTCCGCTCGCCCCTTCCACCGTCATTTTCTCTCTACCCACCCTTGCCTCCTTTTCCGCGCAGCTCTCGATTCCCCCCTCTCTTTCGCACCCTCCATGTCATATTCCGCTCCAGGAGCTCCATCATAGCTCCTCGCTGTCGCTGGGAGGATGTTTTCTCCTCCGCTCGCCCCTTCCACCGTCATTTTCTCTCTACCCACCCTTGCCTCCTTCTCCGCGCAGCTCTCAATTCCCCCCTCTCTTTCGCACCCTCCATGTCATATTCCGCTCCAGGAGCTCCATCATAGCTCCTCGCTGTCGCTGGGAGGATGTTTTCTCCTCCGCTCGCCCCTTCCACCGTCATTTTCTCTCTACCCACCCTTGCCTCCTTCTCCGCGCAGCTCTCGATTCCCCCCTCTCTTTCGAACCCTCCATGTCATATTCCGCTCCAGGAGCTCCATCATAGCTCCTCACTGTCGCTGGGAGGATGTTTTCTCCTCCGCTCGCCCCTTCCACCGTCATTTTCTCTCTACCCACCCTTGCCTCCTTCTCCGCGCAGCTCTCAATTCCCCCCTCTCTTTCGCACCCTCCATGTCATATTCCGCTCCAGGAGCTCCATCATAGCTCCTCGCTGTCGCTGGGAGGATGTTTTCTCCTCCGCTCGCCCCTTCCACCGTCATTTTCTCTCTACCCACCCTTGCCTCCTTCTCCGCGCAGCTCTCGATTCCCCCCTCTCTTTCGAACCCTCCATGTCATATTCCGCTCCAGGAGCTCCATCATAGCTCCTCGCTGTCGCTGGGAGGATGTTTTCTCCTCTGCTCGCCCCTTCCACCGTCATTTTCTCTCTACCCACCCTTTCCTCCTTTTCCGCGCAGCTCTCGATTCCCCCCTCTCTTTCGCACCCTCCATGTCATATTCCGCTCCAGGAGCTCCATCATAGCTCCTCGCTGTCGCTGGGAGGATGTTTTCTCCTCCGCTCGCCCCTTCCACCGTCATTTTCTCCCTACCCACCCTTGTCTCCTTCTCCGCACAGCTCTCGATTCCCCCCTCTCTTTCGCACCCTCCATGTCATATTCCGCTCCAGGAGCTCCATCATAGCTCCTCGCTGTCGCTGGGAGGATGTTTTCTCCTCTGCTCGCCCCTTCCACCGTCATTTTCTCTCTACCCACCCTTTCCTCCTTTTCCGCGCAGCTCTCGATTCCCCCCTCTCTTGCGCACCCTCCATGTCATATTCCGCTCCAGGAGCTCCATCATAGCTCCTCGCTGTCGCTGGGAGGATGTTTTCTCCTCCGCTCGCCCCTTCCACCGTCATTTTCTCTCTACCCACCCTTGCCTCCTTTTCCGCGCAGCTCTCGATTCCCCCCTCTCTTTCGCACCCTCCATGTCATATTCCGCTCCAGGAGTTCCATCATAGCTCCTCACTGTCGCTGGGAGGATGTTTTCTCCTCCGCTCGCCCCTTCCACCGTCATTTTCTCTCTACCCACCCTTGCCTCCTTCTCCGCGCAGCTCTCGATTCCCCCCTCTCTTTCGCACCCTCCATGTCATATTCCGCTCCAGGAGCTCCATCATAGCTCTTCGCTGTCGCTGGGAGGATGTTTTCTCCTCCGCTCGCCCCTTCCACCGTCATTTTCTCTCTACTCACCCTTTCCTCCTTTTCCGCGCAGCTCTCGATTCCCCCCTCTCTTTCGCACCCTCCATGTCATATTCCGCTCCAGGAGCTCCATCATAGCTCCTCGCTGTCGCTGGGAGGATGTTTTCTCCTCCGCTCGCCCCTTCCACCGTCATTTTCTCTCTACCCACCCTTGCCTCCTTTTCCGCGCAGCTCTCGATTCCCCCCTCTCTTTCGCACCCTCCATGTCATATTCCGCTCCAGGAGTTCCATCATAGCTCCTCACTGTCGCTGGGAGGAAGTTTTCTCCTCCGCTCGCCCCTTCCACCGTCATTTTCTCTCTACCCACCCTTGCCTCCTTTTCCGCGCAGCTCTCGATTCCCCCCTCTCTTTCGCACCCTCCATGTCATATTCCGCTCCAGGAGCTCCATCATAGCTCCTTGCTGTCGCTGGGAGGATGTTTTCTCCTCCGCTCGCCCCTTCCACCGTCATTTTCTCTCTACCCACCCTTGCCTCCTTTTCCGCGCAGCTCTCGATTCCCCCCTCTCTTTCGCACCCTCCATGTCATATTCCGCTCCAGGAGTTCCATCATAGCTCCTCACTGTCGCTGGGAGGATGTTTTCTCCTCCGCTCGCCCCTTCCACCGTCATTTTCTCTCTACCCACCCTTGCCTCCTTCTCCGCGCAGCTCTCGATTCCCCCCTCTCTTTCGCACCCTCCATGTCATATTCCGCTCCAGGAGCTCCATCATAGCTAATCGCTGTCGCTGGGAGGATGTTTTCTCCTCCGCTCGCCCCTTCCACCGTCATTTTCTCTCTACCCACCCTTGCCTCCTTTTCCGCGCAGCTCTCGATTCCCCCCTCTCTTTCGCACCCTCCATGTCATATTCCGCTCCAGGAGTTCCATCATAGCTCCTCACTGTCGCTGGGAGGATGTTTTCTCCTCCGCTCGCCCCTTCCACCGTCATTTTCTCTCTACCCACCCTTGCCTCCTTTTCCGCGCAGCTCTCGATTCCCCCCTCTCTTTCGCACCCTCCATGTCATATTCCGCTCCAGGAGCTCCATCATAGCTCCTTGCTGTCGCTGGGAGGATGTTTTCTCCTCCGCTCACCCCTTCCACCGTCATTTTCTCTCTACCCACCCTTGCCTCCTTTTCCGCGCAGCTCTCGATTCCCCCCTCTCTTTCGCACCCTCCATGTCATATTCCGCTCCAGGAGTTCCATCATAGCTCCTCACTGTCGCTGGGAGGATGTTTTCTCCTCCGCTCGCCTCTTCCACCGTCATTTTCTCTCTACCCACCCTTGCCTCCTTTTCCGCGCAGCTCTCGATTCCCCCCTCTCTTTCGCACCCTCCATGTCATATTCCGCTCCAGGAGTTCCATCATAGCTCCTCACTGTCGCTGGGAGGATGTTTTCTCCTCCGCTCGCCCCTTCCACCGTCATTTTCTCTCTACCCACCCTTGCCTCCTTTTCCGCGCAGCTCTCGATTCCCCCCTCTCTTTCGCACCCTCTATGTCATATTCCGCTCCAGGAGTTCCATCATAGCTCCTCACTGTCGCTGGGAGGATGTTTTCTCCTCCGCTCGCCCCTTCCACCGTCATTTTCTCTCTACCCACCCTTGCCTCCTTTTCCGCGCAGCTCTCGATTCCCCCCTCTCTTTCGCACCCTCCATGTCATATTCCGCTCCAGGAGCTCCATCATAGCTCCTTGCTGTCGCTGGGAGGATGTTTTCTCCTCCGCTCGCCCCTTCCACCTTCATTTTCTCTCTACCCACCCTTGCCTCCTTTTCCGCGCAGCTCTCGATTCCCCCCTCTCTTTCGCACCCTCCATGTCATATTCCGCTCCAGGAGCTCCATCATAGCTCCTTGCTGTCGCTGGGAGGATGTTTTCTCCTCCGCTCGCCCCTTCCACCGTCATTTTCTCTCTACCCACCCTTGCCTCCTTTTCCGCGCAGCTCTCGATTCCCCCCTCTCTTTCGCACCCTCCATGTCATATTCCGCTCCAGGAGTTCCATCATAGCTCCTCACTGTCGCTGGGAGGATGTTTTCTCCTCCGCTCGCCCCTTCCACCGTCATTTTCTCTCTACCCACCCTTGCCTCCTTTTCCGCGCAGCTCTCGATTCCCCCCTCTCTTTCGCACCCTCCATGTCATATTCCGCTCCAGGAGTTCCATCATAGCTCCTCACTGTCGCTGGGAGGATGTTTTCTCCTCCGCTCGCCCCTTCCACCGTCATTTTCTCTCTACCCACCCTTGCCTCCTTCTCCGCGCAGCTCTCGATTCCCCCCTCTCTTTCGCACCCTCCATGTCATATTCCGCTCCAGGAGCTCCATCATAGCTAATCGCTGTCGCTGGGAGGATGTTTTCTCCTCCGCTCGCCCCTTCCACCGTCATTTTCTCTCTACCCACCCTTTCCTCCTTTTCCGCGCAGCTCTCGATTCCCCCCTCTCTTTCGCACCCTCCATGTCATATTCCACTCCAGGAGCTCCATCATAGCTCCTCGCTGTCGCTGGGAGGATGTTTTCTCCTCCGCTCGCCCCTTCCACCGTCATTTTCTCTCTACCCACCCTTGCCTCCTTCTCCGCGCAGCTCTCAATTCCCCCCTCTCTTTCGCACCCTCCATGTCATATTCCACTCCAGGAGCTCCATCATAGCTCCTCGCTGTCGCTGGGAGGATGTTTTCTCCTCCGCTCGCCCCTTCCACCGTCATTTTCTCTCTACCCACCCTTGCCTCCTTCTCCGCGCAGCTCTCGATTCCCCCCTCTCTTTCGAACCCTCCATGTCATATTCCGCTCCAGGAGCTCCATCATAGCTCCTCGCTGTCGCTGGCAGGATGTTTTCTCCTCTGCTCGCCCCTTCCACCGTCATTTTCTCTCTACCCACCCTTTCCTCCTTTTCCGCGCAGCTCTCGATTCCCCCCTCTCTTTCGCACCCTCCATGTCATATTCCGCTCCAGGAGCTCCATCATAGCTCCTCGCTGTCGCTGGGAGGATGTTTTCTCCTCCGCTCGCCCCTTCCACCGTCATTTTCTCTCTACCCACCCTTGCCTCCTTCTCCGCACAGCTCTCGATTCCCCCCTCTCTTTCGCACCCTCCATGTCATATTCCGCTCCAGGAGCTCCATCATAGCTCCTCGCTGTCGCTGGGAGGATGTTTTCTCCTCTGCTCGCCCCTTCCACCGTCATTTTCTCTCTACCCACCCTTTCCTCCTTTTCCGCGCAGCTCTCGATTCCCCCCTCTCTTGCGCACCCTCCATGTCATATTCCGCTCCAGGAGCTCCATCATAGCTCCTCGCTGTCGCTGGGAGGATGTTTTCTCCTCCGCTCGCCCCTTCCACCGTCATTTTCTCTCTACCCACCCTTGCCTCCTTTTCCGCGCAGCTCTCGATTCCCCCCTCTCTTTCGCACCCTCCATGTCATATTCCGCTCCAGGAGTTCCATCATAGCTCCTCACTGTCGCTGGGAGGATGTTTTCTCCTCCGCTCGCCCCTTCCACCGTCATTTTCTCTCTACCCACCCTTGCCTCCTTCTCCGCGCAGCTCTCGATTCCCCCCTCTCTTTCGCACCCTCCATGTCATATTCCGCTCCAGGAGCTCCATCATAGCTCTTCGCTGTCGCTGGGAGGATGTTTTCTCCTCCGCTCGCCCCTTCCACCGTCATTTTCTCTCTACTCACCCTTTCCTCCTTTTCCGCGCAGCTCTCGATTCCCCCCTCTCTTTCGCACCCTCCATGTCATATTCCGCTCCAGGAGCTCCATCATAGCTCCTCGCTGTCGCTGGGAGGATGTTTTCTCCTCCGCTCGCCCCTTCCACCGTCATTTTCTCTCTACCCACCCTTGCCTCCTTTTCCGCGCAGCTCTCGATTCCCCCCTCTCTTTCGCACCCTCCATGTCATATTCCGCTCCAGGAGCTCCATCATAGCTCCTAGCTGTCGCTGGGAGGATGTTTTCTCCTCCGCTCGCCCCTTCCACCGTCATTTTCTCTCTACCCACCCTTGCCTCCTTCTCCGCGCAGCTCTCAATTCCCCCCTCTCTTTCGCACCCTCCATGTCATATTCCGCTCCAGGAGCTCCATCATAGCTCCTCGCTGTCGCTGGGAGGATGTTTTCTCCTCCGCTCGCCCCTTCCACCGTCATTTTCTTTCTACCCACCCTTGCCTCCTTTTCCACGCAGCTCTCGATTCCCCCCTCTCTTTCGCACCCTCCATGTCATATTCCGCTCCAGGAGCTCCATCATAGCTCCTCGCTGTTGCTGGGAGGATGTTTTCTCCTCCGCTCGCCCCTTCCACCGTCATTTTCTCTCTACCCACCCTTGCCTCCTTCTCCGCACAGCTCTCGATTCCCCCCTCTCTTTCGCACCCTCCATGTCATATTCCGCTCCAGGAGCTCCATCATAGCTCCTCGCTGTCGCTGGGAGGATGTTTTCTCCTCCGCTCGCCCCTTCCACCGTCATTTTCTCTCTACCCACCCTTGCCTCCTTTTCCGTGCAGCTCTCGATTCCCCCCTCTCTTTCGCACCCTCCATGTCATATTCCGCTCCAGGAGTTCCATTATAGCTCCTCACTGTCGCTGGGAGGATGTTTTCTCCTCCGCTCGCCCCTTCCACCGTCATTTTCTCTCTACCCACCCTTGCCTCCTTTTCCACGCAGCTCTCGATTCCCCCCTCTCTTTCGCACCCTCCATGTCATATTCCGCTCCAGGAGCTCCATCATAGCTCCTCGCTGTTGCTGGGAGGATGTTTTCTCCTCCGCTCGCCCCTTCCACCGTCATTTTCTCTCTACCCACCCTTGCCTCCTTCTCCGCACAGCTCTCGATTCCCCCCTCTCTTTCGCACCCTCCATGTCATATTCCGCTCCAGGAGCTCCATCATAGCTCCTCGCTGTCGCTGGGAGGATGTTTTCTCCTCCGCTCGCCCCTTCCACCGTCATTTTCTCTCTACCCACCCTTGCCTCCTTTTCCGCGCAGCTCTCGATTCCCCCCTCTCTTTCGCACCCTCCATGTCATATTCCGCTCCAGGAGTTCCATTATAGCTCCTCACTGTCGCTGGGAGGATGTTTTCTCCTCCGCTCGCCCCTTCCACCGTCATTTTCTCTCTACCCACCCTTGCCTCCTTCTCCGCGCAGCTCTCGATTCCCCCCTCTCTTTCGCACCCTCCATGTCATATTCCGCTCCAGGAGCTCCATCATAGCTCCTCGCTGTCGCTGGGAGGATGTTTTCTCCTCTGCTCGCCGCTTCCGCCGTCATTTTCTCTCCACCCACCCTTGCCTCCTTCTCCGCGCCGCTCTCGATTCCCCCCTCTCTTTCGCACCCTCCATGCCATATTCTGCTCCAGGAGCTCCATCATAGCTCCTCGCTGTCGCTGGGTGGATGTTTTCTCCTCCGCTCGCCCCTTCCACCGTCATTTTCTCTCTACCCACCCTTGCCTCCTTCTCCGCGCAGCTCTCGATTCCCCCCTCTCTTTCGCACCCTCCATGTCATATTCCGCTCCAGGAGCTCCATCATAGCTCCTCGCTGTCGCTGGGAGGATGTTTTCTCCTCCGCTCGCCCCTTCCACCGTCATTTTCTCTCTACCCACCCTTTCCTCCTTTTCCGCGCAGCTCTCGATTCCCCCCTCTCTTTCGCACCCTCCATGTCATATTCCGCTCCAGGAGCTCCATCATAGCTCCTCGCTGTCGCTGGGAGGATGTTTTCTCCTCCGCTCGCCCCTTCCACCGTCATTTTCTCTCTACCCACCCTTGCCTCCTTTTCCGCGCAGCTCTCGATTCCCCCCTCTCTTTCGCACCCTCCATGTCATATTCTGCTCCAGGAGCTCCATCATAGCTCCTCGCTGTCGCTGGGAGGATGTTTTCTCCTCCGCTCGCCCCTTCCACCGTCATTTTCTCTCTACCCACCCTTGCCTCCTTCTCCGCGCAGCTCTCAATTCCCCCCTCTCTTTCGCACCCTCCATGTCATATTCCGCTCCAGGAGCTCCATCATAGCTCCTCGCTGTCGCTGGGAGGATGTTTTCTCCTCCGCTCGCCCCTTCCACCGTCATTTTCTCTCTACCCACCCTTGCCTCCTTCTCCGCGCAGCTCTCGATTCCCCCCTCTCTTTCGAACCCTCCATGTCATATTCCGCTCCAGGAGCTCCATCATAGCTCCTCGCTGTCGCTGGGAGGATGTTTTCTCCTCTGCTCGCCCCTTCCACCGTCATTTTCTCTCTACCCACCCTTTCCTCCTTTTCCGCGCAGCTCTCGATTCCCCCCTCTCTTTCGCACCCTCCATGTCATATTCCGCTCCAGGAGCTCCATCATAGCTCCTCGCTGTCGCTGGGAGGATGTTTTCTCCTCCGCTCGCCCCTTCCACCGTCATTTTCTCTCTACCCACCCTTTCCTCCTTTTCCGCGCAGCTCTCGATTCCCCCCTCTCTTTCGCACCCTCCATGTCATATTCCGCTCCAGGAGCTCCATCATAGCTCCTCGCTGTCGCTGGGAGGATGTTTTCTCCTCCGCTCGCCCCTTCCACCGTCATTTTCTTTCTACCCACCTTTGCCTCCTTTTCCACGCAGCTCTCGATTCCCCCCTCTCTTTCGCACCCTCCATGTCATATTCCGCTCCAGGAGCTCCATCATAGCTCCTCGCTGTTGCTGGGAGGATGTTTTCTCCTCCGCTCGCCCCTTCCACCGTCATTTTCTCTCTACCCACCCTTGCCTCCTTTTCCGCGCAGCTCTCGATTCCCCCCTCTCTTTCGCACCCTCCATGTCATATTCCGCTCCAGGAGTTCCATCATAGCTCCTCACTGTCGCTGGGAGGATGTTTTCTCCTCCGCTCGCCCCTTCCACCGTCATTTTCTCTCTACCCACCCTTGCCTCCTTCTCCGCGCAGCTCTCGATTCCCCCCTCTCTTTCGCACCCTCCATGTCATATTCCGCTCCAGGAGCTCCATCATAGCTCTTCGCTGTCGCTGGGAGGATGTTTTCTCCTCCGCTCGCCCCTTCCACCGTCATTTTCTCTCTACTCACCCTTTCCTCCTTTTCCGCGCAGCTCTCGATTCCCCCCTCTCTTTCGCACCCTCCATGTCATATTCCGCTCCAGGAGCTCCATCATAGCTCCTCGCTGTCGCTGGGAGGATGTTTTCTCCTCCGCTCGCCCCTTCCACCGTCATTTTCTCTCTACCCACCCTTGCCTCCTTTTCCGCGCAGCTCTCGATTCCCCCCTCTCTTTCGCACCCTCCATGTCATATTCCGCTCCAGGAGCTCCATCATAGCTCCTCGCTGTCGCTGGGAGGATGTTTTCTCCTCCGCTCGCCCCTTCCACCGTCATTTTCTCTCTACCCACCCTTGCCTCCTTCTCCGCGCAGCTCTCAATTCCCCCCTCTCTTTCGCACCCTCCATGTCATATTCCGCTCCAGGAGCTCCATCATAGCTCCTCGCTGTCGCTGGGAGGATGTTTTCTCCTCCGCTCGCCCCTTCCACCGTCATTTTCTTTCTACCCACCCTTGCCTCCTTTTCCACGCAGCTCTCGATTCCCCCCTCTCTTTCGCACCCTCCATGTCATATTCCGCTCCAGGAGCTCCATCATAGCTCCTCGCTGTTGCTGGGAGGATGTTTTCTCCTCCGCTCGCCCCTTCCACCGTCATTTTCTCTCTACCCACCCTTGCCTCCTTCTCCGCACAGCTCTCGATTCCCCCCTCTCTTTCGCACCCTCCATGTCATATTCCGCTCCAGGAGCTCCATCATAGCTCCTCGCTGTCGCTGGGAGGATGTTTTCTCCTCTGCTCGCCCCTTCCACCGTCATTTTCTCTCTACCCACCCTTTCCTCCTTTTCCGCGCAGCTCTCGATTCCCCCCTCTCTTGCGCACCCTCCATGTCATATTCCGCTCCAGGAGCTCCATCATAGCTCCTCGCTGTCGCTGGGAGGATGTTTTCTCCTCCGCTCGCCCCTTCCACCGTCATTTTCTCTCTACCCACCCTTGCCTCCTTTTCCGCGCAGCTCTCGATTCCCCCCTCTCTTTCGCACCCTCCATGTCATATTCCGCTCCAGGAGTTCCATCATAGCTCCTCACTGTCGCTGGGAGGATGTTTTCTCCTCCGCTCGCCCCTTCCACCGTCATTTTCTCTCTACCCACCCTTGCCTCCTTCTCCGCGCAGCTCTCGATTCCCCCCTCTCTTTCGCACCCTCCATGTCATATTCCGCTCCAGGAGCTCCATCATAGCTCCTCGCTGTCGCTGGGAGGATGTTTTCTCCTCCGCTCGCCCCTTCCACCGTCATTTTCTCTCTACCCACCCTTGCCTCCTTCTCCGCGCAGCTCTCGATTCCCTCCTCTCTCTCGCACCCTCCATATTACATCCAGCTCCAGGAGCTCCATCATAGCTCTTCGCTGTCGCTGGGAGGATGTTTTCTCCTCCACTCGCCCCTTCCACCGTCATTTTCTCTCTACCCACCCTTGCCTCCTTCTCCGCGCTGCTCTCGATTCCCTCCTCTCTCTCGCACCCTCCATATTACATCCAGCTCCAGGAGCTCCATCATAGCTCCTCGCTGTCGCTGGGAGGATGTTTTCTCCTCCGCTCGCCCCTTCCACCGTCATTTTCTCTCTACCCACCCTTGCCTCCTTCTCCGCGCAGCTCTCGATTCCCTCCTCTCTCTCGCACCCTCCATATTACATCCAGCTCCAGGAGCTCCATCATAGCTCCTCGCTGTCGCTGGGAGGATGTTTTCTCCTCTGCTCGCCGCTTCCGCCGTCATTTTCTCTCCACCCACCCTTGCCTCCTTCTCCGCGCAGCTCTCGATTCCCCCCTCTCTTTCGCACCCTCCATGTCATATTCCGCTCCAGGAGCTCCATCATAGCTCCTCGCTGTCGCTGGGAGGATGTTTTCTCCTCCGCTCGCCCCTTCCACCGTCATTTTCTCTCTACCCACCCTTTCCTCCTTTTCCGCGCAGCTCTCGATTCCCCCCTCTCTTTCGCACCCTCCATGTCATATTCCGCTCCAGGAGCTCCATCATAGCTCCTCGCTGTCGCTGGGAGGATGTTTTCTCCTCCGCTCGCCCCTTCCACCGTCATTTTCTCTCTACCCACCCTTGCCTCCTTTTCCGCGCAGCTCTCGATTCCCCCCTCTCTTTCGCACCCTCCATGTCATATTCCGCTCCAGGAGCTCCATCATAGCTCCTCGCTGTCGCTGGGAGGATTTTTTCTCCTCTGCTCGCCCCTTCCACCGTCATTTTCTCTCTACCCACCCTTTCCTCCTTTTCCGCGCAGCTCTCGATTCCCCCCTCTCTTGCGCACCCTCCATGTCATATTCCGCTCCAGGAGCTCCATCATAGCTCCTCACTGTCGCTGGGAGGAAGTTTTCTCCTCCGCTTGCCCCTTCCACCGTCATTTTCTCTCTACCCACCCTTGCCTCCTTTTCCGCGCAGCTCTCGATTCCCCCCTCTCTTTCGCACCCTCCATGTCATATTCCGCTCCAGGAGCTCCATCATAGCTCCTCGCTGTCGCTGGGAGGATGTTTTCTCCTCCGCTCGCCCCTTCCACCGTCATTTTCTCTCTACCCACCCTTGCCTCCTTTTCCGCGCAGCTCTCGATTCCCCCCTCTCTTTCGCACCCTCCATGTCATATTCCGCTCCAGGAGTTCCATCATAGCTCCTCACTGTCGCTGGGAGGATGTTTTCTCCTCCGCTCGCCCCTTCCACCGTCATTTTCTCTCTACCCACCCTTGCCTCCTTTTCCGCGCAGCTCTCGATTCCCCCCTCTCTTTCGCACCCTCCATGTCATATTCCGCTCCAGGAGCTCCATCATAGCTCCTCGCTGTCGCTGGGAGGATGTTTTCTCCTCCGCTCGCCCCTTCCACCGTCATTTTCTCTCTACCCACCCTTGCCTCCTTTTCCGCGCAGCTCTCGATTCCCCCCTCTCTTTCGCACCCTCCATGTCATATTCCGCTCCAGGAGTTCCATCATAGCTCCTCACTGTCGCTGGGAGGATGTTTTCTCCTCCGCTCGCCCCTTCCACCATCATTTTCTCTCTACCCCCCCTTGCCTCCTTTTCCGCGCAGCTCTCGATTCCCCCCTCTCTTTCGCACCCTCCATGTCATATTCCGCTCCAGGAGTTCCATCATAGCTCCTCACTGTCGCTGGGAGGATGTTTTCTCCTCCGCTCGCCCCTTCCACCGTCATTTTCTCTCTACCCACCCTAGCCTCCTTTTCCGCGCAGCTCTCGATTCCCCCCTCTCTTTCGCACCCTCCATGTCATATTCCGCTCCAGGAGCTCCATCATAGCTCCTCGCTGTCGCTGGGAGGATGTTTTCTCCTCCGCTCGCCCCTTCCACCGTCATTTTCTCTCTACCCACCCTTGCCTCCTTTTCCGCGCAGCTCTCGATTCCCCCCTCTCTTTCGCACCCTCCATGTCATATTCCGCTCCAGGAGCTCCATCATAGCTCCTTGCTGTCGCTGGGAGGATGTTTTCTCCTCCGCTCGCCCCTTCCACCGTCATTTTCTCTCTACCCACCCTTGCCTCCTTTTCCGCGCAGCTCTCGATTCCCCCCTCTCTTTCGCACCCTCCATGTCATATTCCGCTCCAGGAGTTCCATCATAGCTCCTCACTGTCGCTGGGAGGATGTTTTCTCCTCCGCTCGCCCCTTCCACCGTCATTTTCTCTCTACCCACCCTTGCCTCCTTTTCCGCGCAGCTCTCGATTCCCCCCTCTCTTTCGCACCCTCCATGTCATATTCCGCTCCAGGAGTTCCATCATAGCTCCTCACTGTCGCTGGGAGGAAGTTTTCTCCTCCGCTCGCCCCTTCCACCGTCATTTTCTCTCTACCCACCCTTGCCTCCTTTTCCGCGCAGCTCTCGATTCCCCCCTCTCTTTCGCACCCTCCATGTCATATTCCGCTCCAGGAGCTCCATCATAGCTCCTCGCTGTCGCTGGGAGGATGTTTTCTCCTCCGCTCGCCCCTTCCACCGTCATTTTCTCTCTACCAACCCTTGCCTCCTTTTCCGCGCAGCTCTCGATTCCCCCCTCTCTTTCGCACCCTCAATGTCATATTCCGCTCCAGGAGTTCCATCATAGCTCCTCACTGTCGCTGGGAGGATGTTTTCTCCTCCGCTCGCCCCTTCCACCGTCATTTTCTCTCTACCCACCCCTGCCTCCTTTTCCGCGCAGCTCTCGATTCCCCCCTCTCTTTCGCACCCTCCATGTCATATTCCGCTCCAGGAGTTCCATCATAGCTCCTCACTGTCGCTGGGAGGAAGTTTTCTCCTCCGCTCGCCCCTTCCACCGTCATTTTCTCTCTACCCACCCTTGCCTCCTTTTCCGCGCAGCTCTCGATTCCCCCCTCTCTTTCGCACCCTCCATGTCATATTCCGCTCCAGGAGTTCCATCATAGCTCCTCGCTGTCGCTGGGAGGATGTTTTCTCCTCCGCTCGCCCCTTCCACCGTCATTTTCTCTCTACCCACCCTTGCCTCCTTCTCCGCGCAGCTCTCGATTCCCCCCTCTCTTTCGAACCCTCCATGTCATATTCCGCTCCAGGAGCTCCATCATAGCTCCTCGCTGTCGCTGGGAGGATGTTTTCTCCTCTGCTCGCCCCTTCCACCGTCATTTTCTCTCTACCCACCCTTTCCTCCTTTTCCGCGCAGCTCTCGATTCCCCCCTCTCTTTCGCACCCTCCATGTCATATTCCGCTCCAGGAGCTCCATCATAGCTCCTCACTGTCGCTGGGAGGATGTTTTCTCCTCCGCTCGCCCCTTCCACCGTCATTTTCTTTCTACCCACCCTTGCCTCCTTTTCCACACAGCTCTCGATTCCCCCCTCTCTTTCGCACCCTCCATGTCATATTCCGCTCCAGGAGCTCCATCATAGCTCTTCGCTGTCGCTGGGAGGATGTTTTCTCCTCCGCTCGCCCCTTCCACCGTCATTTTCTCTCTACTCACCCTTTCCTCCTTTTCCGCGCAGCTCTCGATTCCCCCCTCTCTTTCGCACCCTCCATGTCATATTCCGCTCCAGGAGCTCCATCATAGCTCCTCGCTGTCGCTGGGAGGATGTTTTCTCCTCCGCTCGCCCCTTCCACCGTCATTTTCTCTCTACCCACCCTTGCCTCCTTTTCCGCGCAGCTCTCGATTCCCCCCTCTCTTTCGCACCCTCCATGTCATATTCCGCTCCAGGAGCTCCATCATAGCTCCTCGCTGTCGCTGGGAGGATGTTTTCTCCTCCGCTCGCCCCTTCCACCGTCATTTTCTCTCTACCCACCCTTGCCTCCTTCTCCGCGCAGCTCTCAATTCCCCCCTCTCTTTCGCACCCTCCATGTCATATTCCGCTCCAGGAGCTCCATCATAGCTCCTCGCTGTCGCTGGGAGGATGTTTTCTCCTCCGCTCGCCCCTTCCACCGTCATTTTCTTTCTACCCACCCTTGCCTCCTTTTCCACGCAGCTCTCGATTCCCCCCTCTCTTTCGCACCCTCCATGTCATATTCCGCTCCAGGAGCTCCATCATAGCTCCTCGCTGTTGCTGGGAGGATGTTTTCTCCTCCGCTCGCCCCTTCCACCGTCATTTTCTCTCTACCCACCCTTGCCTCCTTCTCCGCACAGCTCTCGATTCCCCCCTCTCTTTCGCACCCTCCATGTCATATTCCGCTCCAGGAGCTCCATCATAGCTCCTCGCTGTCGCTGGGAGGATGTTTTCTCCTCTGCTCGCCCCTTCCACCGTCATTTTCTCTCTACCCACCCTTTCCTCCTTTTCCGCGCAGCTCTCGATTCCCCCCTCTCTTGCGCACCCTCCATGTCATATTCCGCTCCAGGAGCTCCATCATAGCTCCTCGCTGTCGCTGGGAGGATGTTTTCTCCTCCGCTCGCCCCTTCCACCGTCATTTTCTCTCTACCCACCCTTGCCTCCTTTTCCGCGCAGCTCTCGATTCCCCCCTCTCTTTCGCACCCTCCATGTCATATTCCGCTCCAGGAGTTCCATCATAGCTCCTCACTGTCGCTGGGAGGATGTTTTCTCCTCCGCTCGCCCCTTCCACCGTCATTTTCTCTCTACCCACCCTTGCCTCCTTCTCCGCGCAGCTCTCGATTCCCCCCTCTCTTTCGCACCCTCCATGTCATATTCCGCTCCAGGAGCTCCATCATAGCTCCTCGCTGTCGCTGGGAGGATGTTTTCTCCTCCGCTCGCCCCTTCCACCGTCATTTTCTCTCTACCCACCCTTGCCTCCTTCTCCGCGCAGCTCTCGATTCCCTCCTCTCTCTCGCACCCTCCATATTACATCCAGCTCCAGGAGCTCCATCATAGCTCTTCGCTGTCGCTGGGAGGATGTTTTCTCCTCCACTCGCCCCTTCCACCGTCATTTTCTCTCTACCCACCCTTGCCTCCTTCTCCGCGCTGCTCTCGATTCCCTCCTCTCTCTCGCACCCTCCATATTACATCCAGCTCCAGGAGCTCCATCATAGCTCCTCGCTGTCGCTGGGAGGATGTTTTCTCCTCCGCTCGCCCCTTCCACCGTCATTTTCTCTCTACCCACCCTTTCCTCCTTTTCCGCGCAGCTCTCGATTCCCCCCTCTCTTTCGCACCCTCCATGTCATATTCCGCTCCAGGAGCTCCATCATAGCTCCTCGCTGTCGCTGGGAGGATGTTTTCTCCTCCGCTCGCCCCTTCCACCGTCATTTTCTCTCTACCCACCCTTGCCTCCTTTTCCGCGCAGCTCTCGATTCCCCCCTCTCTTTCGCACCCTCCATGTCATATTCCGCTCCAGGAGCTCCATCATAGCTCCTCGCTGTCGCTGGGAGGATTTTTTCTCCTCTGCTCGCCCCTTCCACCGTCATTTTCTCTCTACCCACCCTTTCCTCCTTTTCCGCGCAGCTCTCGATTCCCCCCTCTCTTGCGCACCCTCCATGTCATATTCCGCTCCAGGAGCTCCATCATAGCTCCTCACTGTCGCTGGGAGGAAGTTTTCTCCTCCGCTTGCCCCTTCCACCGTCATTTTCTCTCTACCCACCCTTGCCTCCTTTTCCGCGCAGCTCTCGATTCCCCCCTCTCTTTCGCACCCTCCATGTCATATTCCGCTCCAGGAGCTCCATCATAGCTCCTCGCTGTCGCTGGGAGGATGTTTTCTCCTCCGCTCGCCCCTTCCACCGTCATTTTCTCTCTACCCACCCTTGCCTCCTTTTCCGCGCAGCTCTCGATTCCCCCCTCTCTTTCGCACCCTCCATGTCATATTCCGCTCCAGGAGTTCCATCATAGCTCCTCACTGTCGCTGGGAGGATGTTTTCTCCTCCGCTCGCCCCTTCCACCGTCATTTTCTCTCTACCCACCCTTGCCTCCTTTTCCGCGCAGCTCTCGATTCCCCCCTCTCTTTCGCACCCTCCATGTCATATTCCGCTCCAGGAGCTCCATCATAGCTCCTCGCTGTCGCTGGGAGGATGTTTTCTCCTCCGCTCGCCCCTTCCACCGTCATTTTCTCTCTACCCACCCTTGCCTCCTTTTCCGCGCAGCTCTCGATTCCCCCCTCTCTTTCGCACCCTCCATGTCATATTCCGCTCCAGGAGTTCCATCATAGCTCCTCACTGTCGCTGGGAGGATGTTTTCTCCTCCGCTCGCCCCTTCCACCATCATTTTCTCTCTACCCCCCCTTGCCTCCTTTTCCGCGCAGCTCTCGATTCCCCCCTCTCTTTCGCACCCTCCATGTCATATTCCGCTCCAGGAGTTCCATCATAGCTCCTCACTGTCGCTGGGAGGATGTTTTCTCCTCCGCTCGCCCCTTCCACCGTCATTTTCTCTCTACCCACCCTAGCCTCCTTTTCCGCGCAGCTCTCGATTCCCCCCTCTCTTTCGCACCCTCCATGTCATATTCCGCTCCAGGAGCTCCATCATAGCTCCTCGCTGTCGCTGGGAGGATGTTTTCTCCTCCGCTCGCCCCTTCCACCGTCATTTTCTCTCTACCCACCCTTGCCTCCTTTTCCGCGCAGCTCTCGATTCCCCCCTCTCTTTCGCACCCTCCATGTCATATTCCGCTCCAGGAGCTCCATCATAGCTCCTTGCTGTCGCTGGGAGGATGTTTTCTCCTCCGCTCGCCCCTTCCACCGTCATTTTCTCTCTACCCACCCTTGCCTCCTTTTCCGCGCAGCTCTCGATTCCCCCCTCTCTTTCGCACCCTCCATGTCATATTCCGCTCCAGGAGTTCCATCATAGCTCCTCACTGTCGCTGGGAGGATGTTTTCTCCTCCGCTCGCCCCTTCCACCGTCATTTTCTCTCTACCCACCCTTGCCTCCTTTTCCGCGCAGCTCTCGATTCCCCCCTCTCTTTCGCACCCTCCATGTCATATTCCGCTCCAGGAGTTCCATCATAGCTCCTCACTGTCGCTGGGAGGAAGTTTTCTCCTCCGCTCGCCCCTTCCACCGTCATTTTCTCTCTACCCACCCTTGCCTCCTTTTCCGCGCAGCTCTCGATTCCCCCCTCTCTTTCGCACCCTCCATGTCATATTCCGCTCCAGGAGCTCCATCATAGCTCCTCGCTGTCGCTGGGAGGATGTTTTCTCCTCCGCTCGCCCCTTCCACCGTCATTTTCTCTCTACCAACCCTTGCCTCCTTTTCCGCGCAGCTCTCGATTCCCCCCTCTCTTTCGCACCCTCAATGTCATATTCCGCTCCAGGAGTTCCATCATAGCTCCTCACTGTCGCTGGGAGGATGTTTTCTCCTCCGCTCGCCCCTTCCACCGTCATTTTCTCTCTACCCACCCCTGCCTCCTTTTCCGCGCAGCTCTCGATTCCCCCCTCTCTTTCGCACCCTCCATGTCATATTCCGCTCCAGGAGTTCCATCATAGCTCCTCACTGTCGCTGGGAGGAAGTTTTCTCCTCCGCTCGCCCCTTCCACCGTCATTTTCTCTCTACCCACCCTTGCCTCCTTTTCCGCGCAGCTCTCGATTCCCCCCTCTCTTTCGCACCCTCCATGTCATATTCCGCTCCAGGAGTTCCATCATAGCTCCTCGCTGTCGCTGGGAGGATGTTTTCTCCTCCGCTCGCCCCTTCCACCGTCATTTTCTCTCTACCCACCCTTGCCTCCTTCTCCGCGCAGCTCTCGATTCCCCCCTCTCTTTCGAACCCTCCATGTCATATTCCGCTCCAGGAGCTCCATCATAGCTCCTCGCTGTCGCTGGGAGGATGTTTTCTCCTCTGCTCGCCCCTTCCACCGTCATTTTCTCTCTACCCACCCTTTCCTCCTTTTCCGCGCAGCTCTCGATTCCCCCCTCTCTTTCGCACCCTCCATGTCATATTCCGCTCCAGGAGCTCCATCATAGCTCCTCACTGTCGCTGGGAGGATGTTTTCTCCTCCGCTCGCCCCTTCCACCGTCATTTTCTTTCTACCCACCCTTGCCTCCTTTTCCACACAGCTCTCCATTCCCCCCTCTCTTTCGCACCCTCCATGTCATATTCCGCTCCAGGAGCTCCATCATAGCTCCTCGCTGTTGCTGGGAGGATGTTTTCTCCTCCGCTCGCCCCTTCCACCGTCATTTTCTCTCTACCCACCCTTGCCTCCTTCTCCGCGCAGCTCTCGATTCCCCCCTCTCTTTCGCACCCTCCATGTCATATTCCGCTCCAGGAGCTCCATCATAGCTCCTCGCTGTCGCTGGGAGGATTTTTTCTCCTCTGCTCGCCCCTTCCACCGTCATTTTCTCTCTACCCACCCTTTCCTCCTTTTCCGCGCAGCTCTCGATTCCCCCCTCTCTTGCGCACCCTCCATGTCATATTCCTCTCCAGGAGCTCCATCATAGCTCCTCACTGTCGCTGGGAGGAAGTTTTCTCCTCCGCTTGCCCCTTCCACCGTCATTTTCTCTCTACCCACCCTTGCCTCCTTTTCCGCGCAGCTCTCGATTCCCCCCTCTCTTTCGCACCCTCCATGTCATATTCCGCTCCAGGAGCTCCATCATAGCTCCTTGCTGTCGCTGGGAGGATGTTTTCTCCTCCGCTCGCCCCTTCCACCGTCATTTTCTCTCTACCCACCCTTGCCTCCTTTTCCGCGCAGCTCTCGATTCCCCCCTCTCTTTCGCACCCTCCATGTCATATTCCGCTCCAGGAGTTCCATCATAGCTCCTCACTGTCGCTGGGAGGATGTTTTCTCCTCCGCTCGCCCCTTCCACCGTCATTTTCTCTCTACCCACCCTTGCCTCCTTTTCCGCGCAGCTCTCGATTCCCCCCTCTCTTTCGCACCCTCCATGTCATATTCCGCTCCAGGAGCTCCATCATAGCTCCTCGCTGTCGCTGGGAGGATGTTTTCTCCTCCGCTCGCCCCTTCCACCGTCATTTTCTCTCTACCCACCCTTGCCTCCTTTTCCGCGCAGCTCTCGATTCCCCCCTCTCTTTCGCACCCTCCATGTCATATTCCGCTCCAGGAGTTCCATCATAGCTCCTCACTGTCGCTGGGAGGATGTTTTCTCCTCCGCTCGCCCCTTCCACCATCATTTTCTCTCTACCCCCCCTTGCCTCCTTTTCCGCGCAGCTCTCGATTCCCCCCTCTCTTTCGCACCCTCCATGTCATATTCCGCTCCAGGAGTTCCATCATAGCTCCTCACTGTCGCTGGGAGGATGTTTTCTCCTCCGCTCGCCCCTTCCACCGTCATTTTCTCTCTACCCACCCTTGCCTCCTTTTCCGCGCAGCTCTCGATTCCCCCCTCTCTTTCGCACCCTCCATGTCATATTCCGCTCCAGGAGCTCCATCATAGCTCCTTGCTGTCGCTGGGAGGATGTTTTCTCCTCCGCTCGCCCCTTCCACCGTCATTTTCTCTCTACCCACCCTTGCCTCCTTTTCCGCGCAGCTCTCGATTCCCCCCTCTCTTTCGCACCCTCCATGTCATATTCCGCTCCAGGAGTTCCATCATAGCTCCTCACTGTCGCTGGGAGGATGTTTTCTCCTCCGCTCGCCCCTTCCACCGCCATTTTCTCTCTACCCACCCTTGCCTCCTTCTCCGCGCAGCTCTCGATTCCCCCCTCTCTTTCGCACCCTCCATGTCATATTCCGCTCCAGGAGCTCCATCATAGCTCCTCGCTGTCGCTGGGAGGATGTTTTCTCCTCCGCTCGCCCCTTCCACCGTCATTTTCTCTCTACCCACCCTTGCCTCCTTTTCCGCGCAGCTCTCGATTCCCCCCTCTCTTTCGCACCCTCCATGTCATATTCCGCTCCAGGAGCTCCATCATAGCTCCTTGCTGTCGCTGGGAGGATGTTTTCTCCTCCGCTCGCCCCTTCCACCGTCATTTTCTCTCTACCCACCCTTGCCTCCTTTTCCGCGCAGCTCTCGATTCCCCCCTCTCTTTCGCACCCTCCATGTCATATTCCGCTCCAGGAGCTCCATCATAGCTCCTCGCTGTCGCTGGGAGGATGTTTTCTCCTCCGCTCGCCCCTTCCACCGTCATTTTCTCTCTACCCACCCTTGCCTCCTTTTCCGCGCAGCTCTCGATTCCCCCCTCTCTTTCGCACCCTCAATGTCATATTCCGCTCCAGGAGTTCCATCATAGCTCCTCACTGTCGCTGGGAGGATGTTTTCTCCTCCGCTCGCCCCTTCCACCGTCATTTTCTCTCTACCCACCCTTGCCTCCTTTTCCGCGCAGCTCTCGATTCCCCCCTCTCTTTCGCACCCTCCATGTCATATTCCGCTCCAGGAGTTCCATCATAGCTCCTCACTGTCGCTGGGAGGAAGTTTTCTCCTCCGCTCGCCCCTTCCACCGTCATTTTCTCTCTACCCACCCTTGCCTCCTTTTCCGCGCAGCTCTCGATTCCCCCCTCTCTTTCGCACCCTCCATGTCATATTCCGCTCCAGGAGCTCCATCATAGCTCCTTGCTGTTGCTGGGAGGAAGTTTTCTCCTCCGCTCGCCCCTTCCACCGTCATTTTCTCTCTACCCACCCTTGCCTCCTTTTCCGCGCAGCTCTCGATTCCCCCCTCTCTTTCGCACCCTCCATGTCATATTCCGCTCCAGGAGTTCCATCATAGCTCCTCACTGTCGCTGGGAGGATGTTTTCTCCTCCGCTCGCCCCTTCCACCGTCATTTTCTCTCTACCCACCCTTGCCTCCTTCTCCGCGCAGCTCTCGATTCCCCCCTCTCTTTCGCACCCTCCATGTCATATTCTGCTCCAGGAGCTCCATCATAGCTCCTCGCTGTCGCTGGGAGGATGTTTTCTCCTCCGCTCGCCCCTTCCACCGTCATTTTCTCTCTACCCACCCTTGCCTCCTTCTCCGCGCAGCTCTCGATTCCCCCCTCTCTTTCGCACCCTCCATGTCATATTCCGCTCCAGGAGCTCCATCATAGCTCCTCGCTGTCGCTGGGAGGATGTTTTCTCCTCCGCTCGCCCCTTCCACCGTCATTTTCTCTCTACCCACCCTTGCCTCCTTTTCCGCGCAGCTCTCGATTCCCCCCTCTCTTTCGCACCCTCCATGTCATATTCCGCTCCAGGAGCTCCATCATAGCTCCTCGCTGTTGCTGGGAGGATGTTTTCTCCTCCGCTCGCCCCTTCCACCGTCATTTTCTCTCTACCCACCCTTGCCTCCTTCTCCGCACAGCTCTCGATTCCCCCCTCTCTTTCGCACCCTCCATGTCATATTCCGCTCCAGGAGTTCCATCATAGCTCCTCACTGTCGCTGGGAGGATGTTTTCTCCTCCGCTCGCCCCTTCCACCGTCATTTTCTCTCTACCCACCCTTGCCTCCTTTTCCGCGCAGCTCTCGATTCCCCCCTCTCTTTCGCACCCTCCATGTCATATTCCGCTCCAGGAGTTCCATCATAGCTCCTCACTGTCGCTGGGAGGAAGTTTTCTCCTCCGCTCGCCCCTTCCACCGTCATTTTCTCTCTACCCACCCTTGCCTCCTTTTCCGCGCAGCTCTCGATCCCCCCCTCTCTTTCGCACCCTCCATGTCATATTCCGCTCCAGGAGCTCCATCATAGCTCCTTGCTGTCGCTGGGAGGATGTTTTCTCCTCCGCTCGCCCCTTCCACCGTCATTTTCTCTCTACCCACCCTTGCCTCCTTCTCCGCGCAGCTCTCGATTCCCCCCTCTCTTTCGCACCCTCCATGTCATATTCCGCTCCAGGAGCTCCATCATAGCTCCTCGCTGTCGCTGGGAGGATGTTTTCTCCTCCGCTCGCCCCTTCCACCGTCATTTTCTCTCTACCCACCCTTGCCTCCTTTTCCGCGCAGCTCTCGATTCCCCCCTCTCTTTCGCACCCTCCATGTCATATTCCGCTCCAGGAGCTCCATCATAGCTCCTCGCTGTTGCTGGGAGGATGTTTTCTCCTCCGCTCGCCCCTTCCACCGTCATTTTCTCTCTACCCACCCTTGCCTCCTTCTCCGCACAGCTCTCGATTCCCCCCTCTCTTTCGCACCCTCCATGTCATATTCCGCTCCAGGAGTTCCATCATAGCTCCTCACTGTTGCTGGGAGGATGTTTTCTCCTCCGCTCGCCCCTTCCACCGTCATTTTCTCTCTACCCACCCTTGCCTCCTTTTCCGCGCAGCTCTCGATTCCCCCCTCTCTTTCGCACCCTCCATGTCATATTCCGCTCCAGGAGTTCCATCATAGCTCCTCACTGTCGCTGGGAGGAAGTTTTCTCCTCCGCTCGCCCCTTCCACCGTCATTTTCTCTCTACCCACCCTTGCCTCCTTCTCCGCACAGCTCTCGATTCCCCCCTCTCTTTCGCACCCTCCATGTCATATTCCGCTCCAGGAGTTCCATCATAGCTCCTCACTGTTGCTGGGAGGATGTTTTCTCCTCCGCTCGCCCCTTCCACCGTCATTTTCTCTCTACCCACCCTTGCCTCCTTTTCCGCGCAGCTCTCGATTCCCCCCTCTCTTTCGCACCCTCCATGTCATATTCCGCTCCAGGAGTTCCATCATAGCTCCTCACTGTCGCTGGGAGGAAGTTTTCTCCTCCGCTCGCCCCTTCCACCGTCATTTTCTCTCTACCCACCCTTGCCTCCTTTTCCGCGCAGCTCTCGATCCCCCCCTCTCTTTCGCACCCTCCATGTCATATTCCGCTCCAGGAGCTCCATCATAGCTCCTTGCTGTCGCTGGGAGGATGTTTTCTCCTCCGCTCGCCCCTTCCACCGTCATTTTCTCTCTACCCACCCTTGCCTCCTTTTCCGCGCAGCTCTCGATTCCCCCCTCTCTTTCGCACCCTCCATGTCATATTCCGCTCCAGGAGCTCCATCATAGCTCCTCGCTGTCGCTGGGAGGATGTTTTCTCCTCCGCTCGCCCCTTCCACCGTCATTTTCTCTCTACCCACCCTTGCCTCCTTTTCAGCGCAGCTCTCGATTCCCCCCTCTCTTTCGCACCCTCCATGTCATATTCCGCTCCAGGAGTTCCATCATAGCTCCTCACTGTCGCTGGGAGGATGTTTTCTCCTCCGCTCGCCCCTTCCACCATCATTTTCTCTCTACCCCCCCTTGCCTCCTTTTCCGCGCAGCTCTCGATTCCCCCCTCTCTTTCGCACCCTCCATGTCATATTCCGCTCCAGGAGTTCCATCATATTTCCTCACTGTCGCTGGGAGGATGTTTTCTCCTCCGCTCGCCCCTTCCACCGTCATTTTCTCTCTACCCACCCTTGCCTCCTTTTCCGCGCAGCTCTCGATTCCCCCCTCTCTTTCGCACCCTCCATGTCATATTCCGCTCCAGGAGTTCCATCATAGCTCCTCACTGTCGCTGGGAGGATGTTTTCTCCTCCGCTCGCCCCTTCCACCGTCATTTTCTCTCTACCCACCCTTGCCTCCTTCTCCGCGCAGCTCTCGATTCCCCCCTCTCTTTCGCACCCTCCATGTCATATTCCGCTCCAGGAGCTCCATCATAGCTCCTCGCTGTCGCTGGGAGGATGTTTTCTCCTCCGCTCGCCCCTTCCACCGTCATTTTCTCTCTACCCACCCTTGCCTCCTTTTCCGCGCAGCTCTCGATTCCCCCCTCTCTTTCGCACCCTCCATGTCATATTCCGCTCCAGGAGCTCCATCATAGCTCCTTGCTGTCGCTGGGAGGATGTTTTCTCCTCCGCTCGCCCCTTCCACCGTCATTTTCTCTCTACCCACCCTTGCCTCCTTTTCCGCGCAGCTCTCGATTCCCCCCTCTCTTTCGCACCCTCCATGTCATATTCCGCTCCAGGAGTTCCATCATAGCTCCTCACTGTCGCTGGGAGGATGTTTTCTCCTCCGCTCGCCCCTTCCACCGTCATTTTCTCTCTACCCACCCTTGCCTCCTTCTCCGCGCAGCTCTCGATTCCCCCCTCTCTTTCGCACTCTCCATGTCATATTCCGCTCCAGGAGCTCCATCATAGCTCCTCGCTGTCGCTGGGAGGATGTTTTCTCCTCCGCTCGCCCCTTCCACTGTCATTTTCTCTCTACCCACCCTTGCCTCCTTTTCCGCGCAGCTCTCGATTCCCCCCTCTCTTTCGCACCCTCCATGTCATATTCCGCTCCAGGAGCTCCATCATAGCTCCTTGCTGTCGCTGGGAGGATGTTTTCTCCTCCGCTCGCCCCTTCCACCGTCATTTTCTCTCTACCCACCCTTGCCTCCTTTTCCGCGCAGCTCTCGATTCCCCCCTCTCTTTCGCACCCTCCATGTCATATTCCGCTCCAGGAGTTCCATCATAGCTCCTCACTGTCGCTGGGAGGATGTTTTCTCCTCCGCTCGCCCCTTCCACCATCATTTTCTCTCTACCCACCCTTGCCTCCTTTTCCGCGCAGCTCTCGATTCCCCCCTCTCTTTCGCACCCTCCATGTCATATTCCGCTCCAGGAGTTCCATCATAGCTCCTCACTGTCGCTGGGAGGAAGTTTTCTCCTCCGCTCGCCCCTTCCACCGTCATTTTCTCTCTACCCACCCTTGCCTCCTTCTCCGCGCAGCTCTCGATTCCCCCCTCTCTTTCGCACCCTCCATGTCATATTCCGCTCCAGGAGCTCCATCATAGCTCCTCGCTGTCGCTGGGAGGATGTTTTCTCCTCCGCTCGCCCCTTCCACCGTCATTTTCTCTCTACCCACCCTTTCCTCCTTTTCCGCGCAGCTCTCGATTCCCCCCTCTCTTTCGCACCCTCCATGTCATATTCCGCTCCAGGAGCTCCATCATAGCTCCTCGCTGTCGCTGGGAGGATGTTTTCTCCTCCGCTCGCCCCTTCCACCGTCATTTTCTCTCTACCCACCCTTGCCTCCTTTTCCGCGCAGCTCTCGATTCCCCCCTCTCTTTCGCACCCTCCATGTCATATTCCGCTCCAGGAGCTCCATCATAGCTCCTCGCTGTCGCTGGGAGGATTTTTTCTCCTCTGCTCGCCCCTTCCACCGTCATTTTCTCTCTACCCACCCTTTCCTCCTTTTCCGCGCAGCTCTCGATTCCCCCCTCTCTTGCGCACCCTCCATGTCATATTCCGCTCCAGGAGCTCCATCATAGCTCCTCACTGTCGCTGGGAGGAAGTTTTCTCCTCCGCTTGCCCCTTCCACCGTCATTTTCTCTCTACCCACCCTTGCCTCCTTTTCCGCGCAGCTCTCGATTCCCCCCTCTCTTTCGCACCCTCCATGTCATATTCCGCTCCAGGAGCTCCATCATAGCTCCTCGCTGTCGCTGGGAGGATGTTTTCTCCTCCGCTCGCCCCTTCCACCGTCATTTTCTCTCTACCCACCCTTGCCTCCTTTTCCGCGCAGCTCTCGATTCCCCCCTCTCTTTCGCACCCTCCATGTCATATTCCGCTCCAGGAGTTCCATCATAGCTCCTCACTGTCGCTGGGAGGATGTTTTCTCCTCCGCTCGCCCCTTCCACCGTCATTTTCTCTCTACCCACCCTTGCCTCCTTTTCCGCGCAGCTCTCGATTCCCCCCTCTCTTTCGCACCCTCCATGTCATATTCCGCTCCAGGAGCTCCATCATAGCTCCTCGCTGTCGCTGGGAGGATGTTTTCTCCTCCGCTCGCCCCTTCCACCGTCATTTTCTCTCTACCCACCCTTGCCTCCTTTTCCGCGCAGCTCTCGATTCCCCCCTCTCTTTCGCACCCTCCATGTCATATTCCGCTCCAGGAGTTCCATCATAGCTCCTCACTGTCGCTGGGAGGATGTTTTCTCCTCCGCTCGCCCCTTCCACCATCATTTTCTCTCTACCCCCCCTTGCCTCCTTTTCCGCGCAGCTCTCGATTCCCCCCTCTCTTTCGCACCCTCCATGTCATATTCCGCTCCAGGAGTTCCATCATAGCTCCTCACTGTCGCTGGGAGGATGTTTTCTCCTCCGCTCGCCCCTTCCACCGTCATTTTCTCTCTACCCACCCTAGCCTCCTTTTCCGCGCAGCTCTCGATTCCCCCCTCTCTTTCGCACCCTCCATGTCATATTCCGCTCCAGGAGCTCCATCATAGCTCCTCGCTGTCGCTGGGAGGATGTTTTCTCCTCCGCTCGCCCCTTCCACCGTCATTTTCTCTCTACCCACCCTTGCCTCCTTTTCCGCGCAGCTCTCGATTCCCCCCTCTCTTTCGCACCCTCCATGTCATATTCCGCTCCAGGAGCTCCATCATAGCTCCTTGCTGTCGCTGGGAGGATGTTTTCTCCTCCGCTCGCCCCTTCCACCGTCATTTTCTCTCTACCCACCCTTGCCTCCTTTTCCGCGCAGCTCTCGATTCCCCCCTCTCTTTCGCACCCTCCATGTCATATTCCGCTCCAGGAGTTCCATCATAGCTCCTCACTGTCGCTGGGAGGATGTTTTCTCCTCCGCTCGCCCCTTCCACCGTCATTTTCTCTCTACCCACCCTTGCCTCCTTTTCCGCGCAGCTCTCGATTCCCCCCTCTCTTTCGCACCCTCCATGTCATATTCCGCTCCAGGAGTTCCATCATAGCTCCTCACTGTCGCTGGGAGGAAGTTTTCTCCTCCGCTCGCCCCTTCCACCGTCATTTTCTCTCTACCCACCCTTGCCTCCTTTTCCGCGCAGCTCTCGATTCCCCCCTCTCTTTCGCACCCTCCATGTCATATTCCGCTCCAGGAGCTCCATCATAGCTCCTCGCTGTCGCTGGGAGGATGTTTTCTCCTCCGCTCGCCCCTTCCACCGTCATTTTCTCTCTACCCACCCTTGCCTCCTTTTCCGCGCAGCTCTCGATTCCCCCCTCTCTTTCGCACCCTCAATGTCATATTCCGCTCCAGGAGTTCCATCATAGCTCCTCACTGTCGCTGGGAGGATGTTTTCTCCTCCGCTCGCCCCTTCCACCGTCATTTTCTCTCTACCCACCCCTGCCTCCTTTTCCGCGCAGCTCTCGATTCCCCCCTCTCTTTCGCACCCTCCATGTCATATTCCGCTCCAGGAGTTCCATCATAGCTCCTCACTGTCGCTGGGAGGAAGTTTTCTCCTCCGCTCGCCCCTTCCACCGTCATTTTCTCTCTACCCACCCTTGCCTCCTTTTCCGCGCAGCTCTCGATTCCCCCCTCTCTTTCGCACCCTCCATGTCATATTCCGCTCCAGGAGTTCCATCATAGCTCCTCGCTGTCGCTGGGAGGATGTTTTCTCCTCCGCTCGCCCCTTCCACCGTCATTTTCTCTCTACCCACCCTTGCCTCCTTCTCCGCGCAGCTCTCGATTCCCCCCTCTCTTTCGAACCATCCATGTCATATTCCGCTCCAGGAGCTCCATCATAGCTCCTCGCTGTCGCTGGGAGGATGTTTTCTCCTCTGCTCGCCCCTTCCACCGTCATTTTCTCTCTACCCACCCTTTCCTCCTTTTCCGCGCAGCTCTCGATTCCCCCCTCTCTTTCGCACCCTCCATGTCATATTCCGCTCCAGGAGCTCCATCATAGCTCCTCACTGTCGCTGGGAGGATGTTTTCTCCTCCGCTCGCCCCTTCCACCGTCATTTTCTTTCTACCCACCCTTGCCTCCTTTTCCACACAGCTCTCGATTCCCCCCTCTCTTTCGCACCCTCCATGTCATATTCCGCTCCAGGAGCTCCATCATAGCTCCTCGCTGTTGCTGGGAGGATGTTTTCTCCTCCGCTCGCCCCTTCCACCGTCATTTTCTCTCTACCCACCCTTGCCTCCTTCTCCGCGCAGCTCTCGATTCCCCCCTCTCTTTCGCACCCTCCATGTCATATTCCGCTCCAGGAGCTCCATCATAGCTCCTCGCTGTCGCTGGGAGGATTTTTTCTCCTCTGCTCGCCCCTTCCACCGTCATTTTCTCTCTACCCACCCTTTCCTCCTTTTCCGCGCAGCTCTCGATTCCCCCCTCTCTTGCGCACCCTCCATGTCATATTCCGCTCCAGGAGCTCCATCATAGCTCCTCACTGTCGCTGGGAGGAAGTTTTCTCCTCCGCTTGCCCCTTCCACCGTCATTTTCTCTCTACCCACCCTTGCCTCCTTTTCCGCGCAGCTCTCGATTCCCCCCTCTCTTTCGCACCCTCCATGTCATATTCCGCTCCAGGAGCTCCATCATAGCTCCTTGCTGTCGCTGGGAGGATGTTTTCTCCTCCGCTCGCCCCTTCCACCGTCATTTTCTCTCTACCCACCCTTGCCTCCTTTTCCGCGCAGCTCTTGATTCCCCCCTCTCTTTCGCACCCTCCATGTCATATTCCGCTCCAGGAGTTCCATCATAGCTCCTCACTGTCGCTGGGAGGATGTTTTCTCCTCCGCTCGCCCCTTCCACCGTCATTTTCTCTCTACCCACCCTTGCCTCCTTTTCCGCGCAGCTCTCGATTCCCCCCTCTCTTTCGCACCCTCCATGTCATATTCCGCTCCAGGAGCTCCATCATAGCTCCTCGCTGTCGCTGGGAGGATGTTTTCTCCTCCGCTCGCCCCTTCCACCGTCATTTTCTCTCTACCCACCCTTGCCTCCTTTTCCGCGCAGCTCTCGATTCCCCCCTCTCTTTCGCACCCTCCATGTCATATTCCGCTCCAGGAGTTCCATCATAGCTCCTCACTGTCGCTGGGAGGATGTTTTCTCCTCCGCTCGCCCCTTCCACCATCATTTTCTCTCTACCCCCCCTTGCCTCCTTTTCCGCGCAGCTCTCGATTCCCCCCTCTCTTTCGCACCCTCCATGTCATATTCCGCTCCAGGAGTTCCATCATAGCTCCTCACTGTCGCTGGGAGGATGTTTTCTCCTCCGCTCGCCCCTTCCACCGTCATTTTCTCTCTACCCACCCTTGCCTCCTTTTCCGCGCAGCTCTCGATTCCCCCTCTCTTTCGCACCCTCCATGTCATATTCCGCTCCAGGAGCTCCATCATAGCTCCTTGCTGTCGCTGGGAGGATGTTTTCTCCTCCGCTCGCCCCTTCCACCGTCATTTTCTCTCTACCCACCCTTGCCTCCTTTTCCGCGCAGCTCTCGATACCCCCTCTCTTTCGCACCCTCCATGTCATATTCCGCTCCAGGAGTTCCATCATAGCTCCTCACTGTCGCTGGGAGGATGTTTTCTCCTCCGCTCGCCCCTTCCACCGCCATTTTCTCTCTACCCACCCTTGCCTCCTTCTCCGCGCAGCTCTCGATTCCCCCCTCTCTTTCGCACCCTCCATGTCATATTCCGCTCCAGGAGCTCCATCATAGCTCCTCGCTGTCGCTGGGAGGATGTTTTCTCCTCCGCTCGCCCCTTCCACCGTCATTTTCTCTCTACCCACCCTTGCCTCCTTTTCCGCGCAGCTCTCGATTCCCCCCTCTCTTTCGCACCCTCCATGTCATATTCCGCTCCAGGAGCTCCATCATAGCTCCTTGCTGTCGCTGGGAGGATGTTTTCTCCTCCGCTCGCCCCTTCCACCGTCATTTTCTCTCTACCCACCCTTGCCTCCTTTTCCGCGCAGCTCTCGATTCCCCCCTCTCTTTCGCACCCTCCATGTCATATTCCGCTCCAGGAGTTCCATCATAGCTCCTCACTGTCGCTGGGAGGATGTTTTCTCCTCCGCTCGCCCCTTCCACCATCATTTTCTCTCTACCCACCCTTGCCTCCTTTTCCGCGCAGCTCTCGATTCCCCCCTCTCTTTCGCACCCTCCATGTCATATTCCGCTCCAGGAGTTCCATCATAGCTCCTCACTGTCGCTGGGAGGAAGTTTTCTCCTCCGCTCGCCCCTTCCACCGTCATTTTCTCTCTACCCACCCTTGCCTCCTTTTCCGCGCAGCTCTCGATTCCCCCCTCTCTTTCGCACCCTCCATGTCATATTCCGCTCCAGGAGTTCCATCATAGCTCCTCACTGTCGCTGGGAGGAAGTTTTCTCCTCCGCTTGCCCCTTCCACCGTCATTTTCTCTCTACCCACCCTTGCCTCCTTTTCCGCGCAGCTCTCGATTCCCCCCTCTCTTTCGCACCCTCCATGTCATATTCCGCTCCAGGAGCTCCATCATAGCTCCTTGCTGTCGCTGGGAGGATGTTTTCTCCTCCGCTCGCCCCTTCCACCGTCATTTTCTCTCTACCCACCCTTGCCTCCTTTTCCGCGCAGCTCTCGATTCCCCCCTCTCTTTCGCACCCTCCATGTCATATTCCGCTCCAGGAGTTCCATCATAGCTCCTCACTGTCGCTGGGAGGATGTTTTCTCCTCCGCTCGCCCCTTCCACCGTCATTTTCTCTCTACCCACCCTTGCCTCCTTTTCCGCGCAGCTCTCGATTCCCCCCTCTCTTTCGCACCCTCCATGTCATATTCCGCTCCAGGAGCTCCATCATAGCTCCTCGCTGTCGCTGGGAGGATGTTTTCTCCTCCGCTCGCCCCTTCCACCGTCATTTTCTCTCTACCCACCCTTGCCTCCTTTTCCGCGCAGCTCTCGATTCCCCCCTCTCTTTCGCACCCTCAATGTCATATTCCGCTCCAGGAGTTCCATCATAGCTCCTCACTGTCGCTGGGAGGATGTTTTCTCCTCCGCTCGCCCCTTCCACCGTCATTTTCTCTCTACCCACCCTTGCCTCCTTTTCCGCGCAGCTCTCGATTCCCCCCTCTCTTTCGCACCCTCCATGTCATATTCCGCTCCAGGAGTTCCATCATAGCTCCTCACTGTCGCTGGGAGGAAGTTTTCTCCTCCGCTCGCCCCTTCCACCGTCATTTTCTCTCTACCCACCCTTGCCTCCTTTTCCGCGCAGCTCTCGATTCCCCCCTCTCTTTCGCACCCTCCATGTCATATTCCGCTCCAGGAGCTCCATCATAGCTCCTTGCTGTTGCTGGGAGGAAGTTTTCTCCTCCGCTCGCCCCTTCCACCGTCATTTTCTCTCTACCCACCCTTGCCTCCTTTTCCGCGCAGCTCTCGATTCCCCCCTCTCTTTCGCACCCTCCATGTCATATTCCGCTCCAGGAGTTCCATCATAGCTCCTCACTGTCGCTGGGAGGATGTTTTCTCCTCCGCTCGCCCCTTCCACCGTCATTTTCTCTCTACCCACCCTTGCCTCCTTCTCCGCGCAGCTCTCGATTCCCCCCTCTCTTTCGCACCCTCCATGTCATATTCTGCTCCAGGAGCTCCATCATAGCTCCTCGCTGTCGCTGGGAGGATGTTTTCTCCTCCGCTCGCCCCTTCCACCGTCATTTTCTCTCTACCCACCCTTGCCTCCTTCTCCGCGCAGCTCTCGATTCCCCCCTCTCTTTCGCACCCTCCATGTCATATTCCGCTCCAGGAGCTCCATCATAGCTCCTCGCTGTCGCTGGGAGGATGTTTTCTCCTCCGCTCGCCCCTTCCACCGTCATTTTCTCTCTACCCACCCTTGCCTCCTTTTCCGCGCAGCTCTCGATTCCCCCCTCTCTTTCGCACCCTCCATGTCATATTCCGCTCCAGGAGCTCCATCATAGCTCCTCGCTGTTGCTGGGAGGATGTTTTCTCCTCCGCTCGCCCCTTCCACCGTCATTTTCTCTCTACCCACCCTTGCCTCCTTCTCCGCACAGCTCTCGATTCCCCCCTCTCTTTCGCACCCTCCATGTCATATTCCGCTCCAGGAGTTCCATCATAGCTCCTCACTGTCGCTGGGAGGATGTTTTCTCCTCCGCTCGCCCCTTCCACCGTCATTTTCTCTCTACCCACCCTTGCCTCCTTTTCCGCGCAGCTCTCGATTCCCCCCTCTCTTTCGCACCCTCCATGTCATATTCCGCTCCAGGAGTTCCATCATAGCTCCTCACTGTCGCTGGGAGGAAGTTTTCTCCTCCGCTCGCCCCTTCCACCGTCATTTTCTCTCTACCCACCCTTGCCTCCTTTTCCGCGCAGCTCTCGATCCCCCCCTCTCTTTCGCACCCTCCATGTCATATTCCGCTCCAGGAGCTCCATCATAGCTCCTTGCTGTCGCTGGGAGGATGTTTTCTCCTCCGCTCGCCCCTTCCACCGTCATTTTCTCTCTACCCACCCTTGCCTCCTTCTCCGCGCAGCTCTCGATTCCCCCCTCTCTTTCGCACCCTCCATGTCATATTCCGCTCCAGGAGCTCCATCATAGCTCCTCGCTGTCGCTGGGAGGATGTTTTCTCCTCCGCTCGCCCCTTCCACCGTCATTTTCTCTCTACCCACCCTTGCCTCCTTTTCCGCGCAGCTCTCGATTCCCCCCTCTCTTTCGCACCCTCCATGTCATATTCCGCTCCAGGAGCTCCATCATAGCTCCTCGCTGTTGCTGGGAGGATGTTTTCTCCTCCGCTCGCCCCTTCCACCGTCATTTTCTCTCTACCCACCCTTGCCTCCTTCTCCGCACAGCTCTCGATTCCCCCCTCTCTTTCGCACCCTCCATGTCATATTCCGCTCCAGGAGTTCCATCATAGCTCCTCACTGTTGCTGGGAGGATGTTTTCTCCTCCGCTCGCCCCTTCCACCGTCATTTTCTCTCTACCCACCCTTGCCTCCTTTTCCGCGCAGCTCTCGATTCCCCCCTCTCTTTCGCACCCTCCATGTCATATTCCGCTCCAGGAGTTCCATCATAGCTCCTCACTGTCGCTGGGAGGAAGTTTTCTCCTCCGCTCGCCCCTTCCACCGTCATTATCTCTCTACCCACCCTTGCCTCCTTTTCCGCGCAGCTCTCGATCCCCCCCTCTCTTTCGCACCCTCCATGTCATATTCCGCTCCAGGAGCTCCATCATAGCTCCTTGCTGTCGCTGGGAGGATGTTTTCTCCTCCGCTCGCCCCTTCCACCGTCATTTTCTCTCTACCCACCCTTGCCTCCTTTTCCGCGCAGCTCTCGATTCCCCCCTCTCTTTCGCACCCTCCATGTCATATTCCGCTCCAGGAGCTCCATCATAGCTCCTCGCTGTCGCTGGGAGGATGTTTTCTTCTCCGCTCGCCCCTTCCACCGTCATTTTCTCTCTACCCACCCTTGCCTCCTTTTCAGCGCAGCTCTCGATTCCCCCCTCTCTTTCGCACCCTCCATGTCATATTCCGCTCCAGGAGTTCCATCATAGCTCCTCACTGTCGCTGGGAGGATGTTTTCTCCTCCGCTCGCCCCTTCCACCATCATTTTCTCTCTACCCCCCCTTGCCTCCTTTTCCGCGCAGCTCTCGATTCCCCCCTCTCTTTCGCACCCTCCATGTCATATTCCGCTCCAGGAGTTCCATCATAGCTCCTCACTGTCGCTGGGAGGATGTTTTCTCCTCCGCTCGCCCCTTCCACCGTCATTTTCTCTCTACCCACCCTTGCCTCCTTTTCCGCGCAGCTCTCGATTCCCCCCTCTCTTTCGCACCCTCCATGTCATATTCCGCTCCAGGAGTTCCATCATAGCTCCTCACTGTCGCTGGGAGGATGTTTTCTCCTCCGCTCGCCCCTTCCACCGTCATTTTCTCTCTACCCACCCTTGCCTCCTTCTCCGCGCAGCTCTCGATTCCCCCCTCTCTTTCGCACCCTCCATGTCATATTCCGCTCCAGGAGCTCCATCATAGCTCCTCGCTGTCGCTGGGAGGATGTTTTCTCCTCCGCTCGCCCCTTCCACCGTCATTTTCTCTCTACCCACCCTTGCCTCCTTTTCCGCGCAGCTCTCGATTCCCCCCTCTCTTTCGCACCCTCCATGTCATATTCCGCTCCAGGAGCTCCATCATAGCTCCTTGCTGTCGCTGGGAGGATGTTTTCTCCTCCGCTCGCCCCTTCCACCGTCATTTTCTCTCTACCCACCCTTGCCTCCTTTTCCGCGCAGCTCTCGATTCCCCCCTCTCTTTCGCACCCTCCATGTCATATTCCGCTCCAGGAGTTCCATCATAGCTCCTCACTGTCGCTGGGAGGATGTTTTCTCCTCCGCTCGCCCCTTCCACCGTCATTTTCTCTCTACCCACCCTTGCCTCCTTCTCCGCGCAGCTCTCGATTCCCCCCTCTCTTTCGCACTCTCCATGTCATATTCCGCTCCAGGAGCTCCATCATAGCTCCTCGCTGTCGCTGGGAGGATGTTTTCTCCTCCGCTCGCCCCTTCCACTGTCATTTTCTCTCTACCCACCCTTGCCTCCTTTTCCGCGCAGCTCTCGATTCCCCCCTCTCTTTCGCACCCTCCATGTCATATTCCGCTCCAGGAGCTCCATCATAGCTCCTTGCTGTCGCTGGGAGGATGTTTTCTCCTCCGCTCGCCCCTTCCACCGTCATTTTCTCTCTACCCACCCTTGCCTCCTTTTCCGCGCAGCTCTCGATTCCCCCCTCTCTTTCGCACCCTCCATGTCATATTCCGCTCCAGGAGTTCCATCATAGCTCCTCACTGTCGCTGGGAGGATGTTTTCTCCTCCGCTCGCCCCTTCCACCATCATTTTCTCTCTACCCACCCTTGCCTCCTTTTCCGCGCAGCTCTCGATTCCCCCCTCTCTTTCGCACCCTCCATGTCATATTCCGCTCCAGGAGTTCCATCATAGCTCCTCACTGTCGCTGGGAGGAAGTTTTCTCCTCCGCTCGCCCCTTCCACCGTCATTTTCTCTCTACCCACCCTTGCCTCCTTCTCCGCGCAGCTCTCGATTCCCCCCTCTCTTTCGCACCCTCCATGTCATATTCCGCTCCAGGAGCTCCATCATAGCTAATCGCTGTCGCTGGGAGGATGTTTTCTCCTCCGCTCGCCCCTTCCACCGTCATTTTCTCTCTACCCACCCTTGCCTCCTTTTCCGCGCAGCTCTCGATTCCCCCCTCTCTTTCGCACCCTCCATGTCATATTCCGCTCCAGGAGTTCCATCATAGCTCCTCACTGTCGCTGGGAGGATGTTTTCTCCTCCGCTCGCCCCTTCCACCGTCATTTTCTCTCTACCCACCCTTGCCTCCTTTTCCGCGCAGCTCTCGATTCCCCCCTCTCTTTCGCACCCTCCATGTCATATTCCGCTCCAGGAGCTCCATCATAGCTCCTTGCTGTCGCTGGGAGGATGTTTTCTCCTCCGCTCGCCCCTTCCACCGTCATTTTCTCTCTACCCACCCTTGCCTCCTTTTCCGCGCAGCTCTCGATTCCCCCCTCTCTTTCGCACCCTCCATGTCATATTCCGCTCCAGGAGTTCCATCATAGCTCCTCACTGTCGCTGGGAGGATGTTTTCTCCTCCGCTCGCCCCTTCCACCGTCATTTTCTCTCTACCCACCCTTGCCTTCTTTTCCGCGCAGCTCTCGATTCCCCCCTCTCTTTCGCACCCTCCATGTCATATTCCGCTCCAAGAGCTCCATCATAGCTCCTTGCTGTCGCTGGGAGGATGTTTTCTCCTCTGCTCGCCGCTTCCGCCGTCATTTTCTCTCCACCCACCCTTGCCTCCTTCTCCGCGCCGCTCTCGATTCCCCCCTCTCTTTCGCACCCTCCATGTCATATTCCGCTCCAGGAGCTCCATCATAGCTCCTCGCTGTCGCTGGGAGGATGTTTTCTCCTCCGCTCGCCCCTTCCACCGTCATTTTCTCTCTACCCACCCTTTCCTCCTTTTCCGCGCAGCTCTCGATTCCCCCCTCTCTTTCACACCCTCCATGTCATATTCCGCTCCAGGAGCTCCATCATTGCTCCTCGCTGTCGCTGGGAGGATGTTTTCTCCTCCGCTCGCCCCTTCCACCGTCATTTTCTCTCTACCCACCCTTGCCTCCTTCTCTGCGCAGCTCTCAATTCCCCCCTCTCTTTCGCACCCTCCATGTCATATTCCGCTCCAGGAGCTCCATCATAGCTCCTCGCTGTCGCTGGGAGGATGTTTTCTCCTCCGCTCGCCCCTTCCACCGTCATTTTCTCTCTACCCACCCTTGCCTCCTTCTCCGCGCAGCTCTCGATTCCCCCCTCTCTTTCGAACCCTCCATGTCATATTCCGCTCCAGGAGCTCCATCATAGCTCCTCGCTGTCGCTGGGAGGATGTTTTCTCCTCTGCTCGCCCCTTCCACCGTCATTTTCTCGCTACCCACCCTTTCCTCCTTTTCCGCGCAGCTCTCGATTCCCCCCTCTCTTTCGCACCCTCCATGTCATATTCCGCTCCAGGAGCTCCATCATAGCTCCTCGCTGTCGCTGGGAGGATGTTTTCTCCTCCGCTCGCCCCTTCCACCTTCATTTTCTCTCTACCCACCCTTGCCTCCTTCTCCGCGCAGCTCTCGATTCCCTCCTCTCTCTCGCACCCTCCATATTACATCCAGCTCCAGGAGCTCCATCATAGCTCTTCGCTGTCGCTGGGAGGATGTTTTCTCCTCCACTCGCCCCTTCCACCGTCATTTTCTCTCTACCCACCCTTGCCTCCTTCTCCGCGCTGCTCTCGATTCCCTCCTCTCTCTCGCACCCTCCATATTACATCCAGCTCCAGGAGCTCCATCATAGCTCCTCGCTGTCGCTGGGAGGATGTTTTCTCCTCCGCTCGCCCCTTCCACCGTCATTTTCTCTCTACCCACCCTTGCCTCCTTCTCCGCGCAGCTCTCGATTCCCTCCTCTCTCTCGCACCCTCCATATTACATCCAGCTCCAGGAGCTCCATCATAGCTCCTCGCTGTCGCTGGGAGGATGTTTTCTCCTCTGCTCGCCGCTTCCGCCGTCATTTTCTCTCCACCCACCCTTGCCTCCTTCTCCGCGCCGCTCTCGATTCCCCCCTCTCTTTCGCACCCTCCATGCCATATTCTGCTCCAGGAGCTCCATCATAGCTCCTCGCTGTCGCTGGGAGGATGTTTTCTCCTCCGCTCGCCCCTTCCACCGTCATTTTCTCTCTACCCACCCTTTCCTCCTTTTCCGCGCAGCTCTCGATTCCCCCCTCTCTTTCGCACCCTCCATGTCATATTCTGCTCCAGGAGCTCCATCATAGCTCCTCGCTGTCGCTGGGAGGATGTTTTCTCCTCCGCTCGCCCCTTCCACCGTCATTTTCTCTCTACCCACCCTTGCCTCCTTCTCCGCGCAGCTCTCAATTCCCCCCTCTCTTTCGCACCCTCCATGTCATATTCCGCTCCAGGAGCTCCATCATAGCTCCTCGCTGTCGCTGGGAGGATGTTTTCTCCTCCGCTCGCCCCTTCCACCGTCATTTTCTCTCTACCCACCCTTGCCTCCTTCTCCGCGCAGCTCTCGATTCCCCCCTCTCTTTCGAACCCTCCATGTCATATTCCGCTCCAGGAGCTCCATCATAGCTCCTCGCTGTCGCTGGGAGGATGTTTTCTCCTCTGCTCGCCCCTTCCACCGTCATTTTCTCTCTACCCACCCTTTCCTCCTTTTCCGCGCAGCTCTCGATTCCCCCCTCTCTTTCGCACCCTCCATGTCATATTCCGCTCCAGGAGCTCCATCATAGCTCCTCGCTGTCGCTGGGAGGATGTTTTCTCCTCCGCTCGCCCCTTTCACCGTCATTTTCTTTCTACCCACCCTTGCCTCCTTTTCCACGCAGCTCTCGATTCCCCCCTCTCTTTCGCACCCTCCATGTCATATTCCGCTCCAGGAGCTCCATCATAGCTCCTCGCTGTTGCTGGGAGGATGTTTTCTCCTCCGCTCGCCCCTTCCACCGTCATTTTCTCTCTACCCACCCTTGCCTCCTTCTCCGCGCAGCTCTCGATTCCCCCCTCTCTTTCGCACCCTCCATGTCATATTCCGCTCCAGGAGCTCCATCATAGCTCCTCGCTGTCGCTGGGAGGATTTTTTCTCCTCTGCTCGCCCCTTCCACCGTCATTTTCTCTCTACCCACCCTTTCCTCCTTTTCCGCGCAGCTCTCGATTCCCCCCTCTCTTGCGCACCCTCCATGTCATATTCCGCTCCAGGAGCTCCATCATAGCTCCTCGCTGTCGCTGGGAGGATGTTTTCTCCTCCGCTCGCCCCTTCCACCGTCATTTTCTCTCTACCCACCCTTGCCTCCTTTTCCGCGCAGCTCTCGATTCCCCCCTCTCTTTCGCACCCTCCATGTCATATTCCGCTCCAGGAGTTCCATCATAGCTCCTCACTGTCGCTGGGAGGATGTTTTCTCCTCCACTCGCCCCTTCCACCGTCATTTTCTCTCTACCCACCCTTGCCTCCTTCTCCGCGCTGCTCTCGATTCCCTCCTCTCTCTCGCACCCTCCATATTACATCCAGCTCCAGGAGCTCCATCATAGCTCCTCGCTGTCGCTGGGAGGATGTTTTCTCCTCCGCTCGCCCCTTCCACCGTCATTTTCTCTCTACCCACCCTTGCCTCCTTCTCCGCGCAGCTCTCGATTCCCTCCTCTCTCTCGCACCCTCCATATTACATCCAGCTCCAGGAGCTCCATCATAGCTCCTCGCTGTCGCTGGGAGGATGTTTTCTCCTCTGCTCGCCGCTTCCGCCGTCATTTTCTCTCCACCCACCCTTGCCTCCTTCTCCGCGCCGCTCTCGATTCCGCCCTCTCTTTCGCACCCTCCATGTCATATTCTGCTCCAGGAGCTCCATCATAGCTCCTCGCTGTCGCTGGGAGGATGTTTTCTCCTCCGCTCGCCCCTTCCACCGTCATTTTCTCTCTATCCACCCTTGCCTCCTTCTCCGCGCAGCTCTCGATTCCCCCCTCTCTTTCGCACCCTCCATGTCATATTCCGCTCCAGGAGCTCCATCATAGCTCCTCGCTGTCGCTGGGAGGATGTTTTCTCCTCCGCTCGCCCCTTCCACCGTCATTTTCTCTCTACCCACCCTTTCCTCCTTTTCCGCGCAGCTCTCGATTCCCCCCTCTCTTTCGCACCCTCCATGTCATATTCCGCTCCAGGAGCTCCATCATAGCTCCTCGCTGTCGCTGGGAGGATGTTTTCTCCTCCGCTCGCCCCTTCCACCGTCATTTTCTCTCTACCCACCCTTGCCTCCTTTTCCGCGCAGCTCTCGATTCCCCCCTCTCTTTCGCACCCTCCATGTCATATTCCGCTCCAGGAGCTCCATCATAGCTCCTCGCTGTCGCTGGGAGGATGTTTTCTCCTCTGCTCGCCCCTTCCACCGTCATTTTCTCTCTACCCACCCTTTCCTCCTTTTCCGCGCAGCTCTCGATTCCCCCCTCTCTTTCGCACCCTCCATGTCATATTCCGCTCCAGGAGCTCCATCATAGCTCCTCGCTGTCGCTGGGAGGATGTTTTCTCCTCCGCTCGCCCCTTCCACCGTCATTTTCTTTCTACCCACCCTTGCCTCCTTTTCCACGCAGCTCTCGATTCCCCCCTCTCTTTCGCACCCTCCATGTCATATTCCGCTCCAGGAGCTCCATCATAGCTCCTCGCTGTCGCTGGGAGGATGTTTTCTCCTCCGCTCGCCCCTTCCACCGTCATTTTCTCTCTACCCACCCTTTCCTCCTTTTCCGCGCAGCTCTCGATTCCCCCCTCTCTTTCGCACCCTCCATGTCATATTCCGCTCCAGGAGCTCCATCATAGCTCCTCGCTGTCGCTGGGAGGATGTTTTCTCCTCCGCTCGCCCCTTCCACCGTCATTTTCTCTCTACCCACCCTTGCCTCCTTTTCCGCGCAGCTCTTGATTCCCCCCTCTCTTTCGCACCCTCCATGTCATATTCCGCTCCAGGAGCTCCATCATAGCTCCTCGCTGTCGCTGGGAGGATGTTTTCTCCTCCGCTCGCCCCTTCCACCGTCATTTTCTCTCTACCCACCCTTGCCTCCTTCTCCGCGCAGCTCTCAATTCCCCCCTCTCTTTCGCACCCTCCATGTCATATTCCGCTCCAGGAGCTCCATCATAGCTCCTCGCTGTCGCTGGGAGGATGTTTTCTCCTCCGCTCGCCCCTTCCACCGTCATTTTCTCTCTACCCACCCTTGCCTCCTTCTCCGCGCAGCTCTCGATTCCCCCCTCTCTTTCGAACCCTCCATGTCATATTCCGCTCCAGGAGCTCCATCATAGCTCCTCGCTGTCGCTGGGAGGATGTTTTCTCCTCTGCTCGCCCCTTCCACCGTCATTTTCTCTCTACCCACCCTTTCCTCCTTTTCCGCGCAGCTCTCGATTCCCCCCTCTCTTTCGCACCCTCCATGTCATATTCCGCTCCAGGAGCTCCATCATAGCTCCTCGCTGTCGCTGGGAGGATGTTTTCTCCTCTGCTCGCCCCTTCCACCGTCATTTTCTCTCTACCCACCCTTTCCTCCTTTTCCGCGCAGCTCTCGATTCCCCCCTCTCTTGCGCACCCTCCATGTCATATTCCGCTCCAGGAGCTCCATCATAGCTCCTCGCTGTCGCTGGGAGGATGTTTTCTCCTCCGCTCGCCCCTTCCACCGTCATTTTCTCTCTACCCACCCTTGCCTCCTTTTCCGCGCAGCTCTCGATTCCCCCCTCTCTTTCGCACCCTCCATGTCATATTCCGCTCCAGGAGTTCCATCATAGCTCCTCACTGTCGCTGGGAGGATGTTTTCTCCTCCGCTCGCCCCTTCCACCGTCATTTTCTCTCTACCCACCCTTGCCTCCTTCTCCGCGCAGCTCTCGATTCCCCCCTCTCTTTCGCACCCTCCATGTCATATTCCGCTCCAGGAGCTCTATCATAGCTCTTCGCTGTCGCTGGGAGGATGTTTTCTCCTCCGCTCGCCCCTTCCACCGTCATTTTCTCTCTACCCACGCTTGCCTCCTTCTCCGCGCAGCTCTCGATTCCCTACTCTCTCTCGCACCCTCCATATTACATCCAGCTCCAGGAGCTTCATCATAGCTCCTCGCTGTCGCTGGGAGGATGTTTTCTCCTCCGCTCGCCCCTTCCACCGTCATTTTCTTTCTACCTTCCCTTCCCTCCTTATCTGCGCAGCTCTCGATTCCCCCCTCTCTTTCGCACCCTCCATGTCATATTCCGCTCCAGGAGCTCCATCATAGCTCCTCGCTGTCGCTGGGAGGATGTTTTCTCCTCCGCTCGCCCCTTCCACCGTCATTTTCTCTCTACCCACCCTTGCCTCCTTCTCCGCGCAGCTCTCGATTCCCTCTTCTCTCTCGCACCCTCCATATTACATCCAGCTCCAGGAGCTCCATCATAGCTCCTCGCTGTCGCTGGGAGGATGTTTTCTCCTCTGCTCGCCGCTTCCGCCGTCATTTTCTCTCCACCCACCCTTGCCTCCTTCTCCGCGCCGCTCTCGATTCCCCCCTCTCTTTCGCACCCTCCATGTCATATTCCGCTCCAGGAGCTCCATCATAGCTCCTCGCTGTCGCTGGGAGGATGTTTTCTCCTCCGCTCGCCCCTTCCACCGTCATTTTCTCTCTACCCACCCTTGCCTCCTTCTCCGCGCAGCTCTCGATTCCCCCCTCTCTTTCGCACCCTTCATGTCATATTCCGCTCCAGGAGCTCCATCATAGCTCCTCGCTGTCGCTGGGAGGATGTTTTCTCCTCCGCTCGCCCCTTCCACCGTCATTTTCTCTCTACCCACCCTTTCCTCCTTTTCCGTGCAGCTCTCGATTCCCCCCTCTCTTTCACACCCTCCATGTCATATTCCGCTCCAGGAGCTCCATCATTGCTCCTCGCTGTCGCTGGGAGGATGTTTTCTCCTCCACTCGCCCCTTCCACCGTCATTTTCTCTCTACCCACCCTTGCCTCCCTCTCCGCGCAGCTCTCAATTCCCCCCTCTCTTTCGCACCCTCCATGTCATATTCCGCTCCAGGAGCTCCATCATAGCTCCTCGCTGTCGCTGGGAGGATGTTTTCTCCTCCGCTCGCCCTTTTCACCGTCATTTTCTCTCTACCCACCCTTTCCTCCTTTTCCGCACAGCTCTCGATTCCCCCCTCTCTTTCGCACCCTCCATGTCATATTCCGCTCCAGGAGTTCCATCATAGCTCCTCACTGTCGCTGGGAGGATGTTTTCTCCTCCACTCGCCCCTTCCACCGTCATTTTCTCTCTACCCACCCTTGCCTCCTTCTCCGCGCTGCTCTCGATTCCCTCCTCTCTCTCGCACCCTCCATATTACATCCAGCTCCAGGAGCTCCATCATAGCTCCTCGCTGTCGCTGGGAGGATGTTTTCTCCTCCGCTCGCCCCTTCCACCGTCATTTTCTCTCTACCCACCCTTGCCTCCTTCTCCGCGCAGCTCTCGATTCCCTCCTCTCTCTCGCACCCTCCATATTACATCCAGCTCCAGGAGCTCCATCATAGCTCCTCGCTGTCGCTGGGAGGATGTTTTCTCCTCTGCTCGCCGCTTCCGCCGTCATTTTCTCTCCACCCACCCTTGCCTCCTTCTCCGCGCCGCTCTCGATTCCCCCCTCTCTTTCGCACCCTCCATGTCATATTCTGCTCCAGGAGCTCCATCATAGCTCCTCGCTGTCGCTGGGAGGATGTTTTCTCCTCCGCTCGCCCCTTCCACCGTCATTTTCTCTCTACCCACCCTTGCCTCCTTCTCCGCGCAGCTCTCGATTCCCCCCTCTCTTGCGCACCCTCCATGTCATATTCCGCTCCAGGAGCTCCATCATAGCTCCTCGCTGTCGCTGGGAGGATGTTTTCTCCTCCGCTCGCCCCTTCCACCGTCATTTTCTCTCTACCCACCCTTGCCTCCTTTTCCGCGCAGCTCTCGATTCCCCCCTCTCTTTCGCACCCTCCATGTCATATTCCGCTCCAGGAGTTCCATCATAGCTCCTCACTGTCGCTGGGAGGATGTTTTCTCCTCCGCTCGCCCCTTCCACCGTCATTTTCTCTCTACCCACCCTTGCCTCCTTCTCCGCGCAGCTCTCGATTCCCCCCTCTCTTTCGCACCCTCCATGTCATATTCCGCTCCAGGAGCTCTATCATAGCTCTTCGCTGTCGCTGGGAGGATGTTTTCTCCTCCGCTCGCCCCTTCCACCGTCATTTTCTCTCTACCCACGCTTGCCTCCTTCTCCGCGCAGCTCTCGATTCCCTACTCTCTCTCGCACCCTCCATATTACATCCAGCTCCAGGAGCTTTATCATAGCTCCTCGCTGTCGCTGGGAGGATGTTTTCTCCTCCGCTCGCCCCTTCCACCGTCATTTTCTTTCTACCTTCCCTTCCCTCCTTATCTGCGCAGCTCTCGATTCCCCCCTCTCTTTCGCACCCTCCATGTCATATTCCGCTCCAGGAGCTCCATCATAGCTCCTCGCTGTCGCTGGGAGGATGTTTTCTCCTCCGCTCGCCCCTTCCACCGTCATTTTCTCTCTACCCACCCTTGCCTCCTTCTCCGCGCAGCTCTCGATTCCCTCTTCTCTCTCGCACCCTCCATATTACATCCAGCTCCAGGAGCTCCATCATAGCTCCTCGCTGTCGCTGGGAGGATGTTTTCTCCTCTGCTCGCCGCTTCCGCCGTCATTTTCTCTCCACCCACCCTTGCCTCCTTCTCCGCGCCGCTCTCGATTCCCCCCTCTCTTTCGCACCCTCCATGTCATATTCCGCTCCAGGAGCTCCATCATAGCTCCTCGCTGTCGCTGGGAGGATGTTTTCTCCTCCGCTCGCCCCTTCCACCGTCATTTTCTCTCTACCCACCCTTGCCTCCTTCTCCGCGCAGCTCTCGATTCCCCCCTCTCTTTCGCACCCTTCATGTCATATTCCGCTCCAGGAGCTCCATCATAGCTCCTCGCTGTCGCTGGGAGGATGTTTTCTCCTCCGCTCGCCCCTTCCACCGTCATTTTCTCTCTACCCACCCTTTCCTCCTTTTCCGTGCAGCTCTCGATTCCCCCCTCTCTTTCACACCCTCCATGTCATATTCCGCTCCAGGAGCTCCATCATTGCTCCTCGCTGTCGCTGGGAGGATGTTTTCTCCTCCGCTCGCCCCTTCCACCGTCATTTTCTCTCTACCCACCCTTGCCTCCCTCTCCGCGCAGCTCTCAATTCCCCCCTCTCTTTCGCACCCTCCATGTCATATTCCGCTCCAGGAGCTCCATCATAGCTCCTCGCTGTCGCTGGGAGGATGTTTTCTCCTCCGCTCGCCCTTTTCACCGTCATTTTCTCTCTACCCACCCTTTCCTCCTTTTCCGCACAGCTCTCGATTCCCCCCTCTCTTTCGCACCCTCCATGTCATATTCCGCTCCAGGAGTTCCATCATAGCTCCTCACTGTCGCTGGGAGGATGTTTTCTCCTCCGCTCGCCCCTTCCACCGTCATTTTCTCTCTACCCACCCTTGCCTCCTTCTCCGCGCAGCTCTCGATTCCCTCCTCTCTCTCGCACCCTCCATATTACATCCAGCTCCAGGAGCTCCATCATAGCTCCTCGCTGTCGCTGGGAGGATGTTTTCTCCTCTGCTCGCCGCTTCCGCCGTCATTTTCTCTCCACCCACCCTTGCCTCCTTCTCCGCGCCGCTCTCGATTCCCCCCTCTCTTTCGCACCCTCCATGTCATATTCTGCTCCAGGAGCTCCATCATAGCTCCTCGCTGTCGCTGGGAGGATGTTTTCTCCTCCGCTCGCCCCTTCCACCGTCATTTTCTCTCTACCCACCCTTGCCTCCTTCTCCGCGCAGCTCTCGATTCCCCCCTCTCTTTCGCACCCTCCATGTCATATTCCGCTCCAGGAGCTCCATCATAGCTCCTCGCTGTCGCTGGGAGGATGTTTTCTCCTCCGCTCGCCCCTTCCACCGTCATTTTCTCTCTACCCACCCTTTCCTCCTTTTCCGCGCAGCTCTCGATTCCCCCCTCTCTTTCGCACCCTCCATGTCATATTCCGCTCCAGGAGCTCCATCATAGCTCCTCGCTGTCGCTGGGAGGATGTTTTCTCCTCCGCTCGCCCCTTCCACCGTCATTTTCTCTCTACCCACCCTTGCCTCCTTCTCCGCGCAGCTCTCAATTCCCCCCTCTCTTTCGCACCCTCCATGTCATATTCCGCTCCAGGAGCTCCATCATAGCTCCTCGCTGTCGCTGGGAGGATGTTTTCTCCTCCGCTCGCCCCTTCCACCGTCATTTTCTCTCTACCCACCCTTGCCTCCTTCTCCGCGCAGCTCTCGATTCCCCCCTCTCTTTCGAACCCTCCATGTCATATTCCGCTCCAGGAGCTCCATCATAGCTCCTCGCTGTCGCTGGGAGGATGTTTTCTTCTCTGCTCGCCCCTTCCACCGTCATTTTCTCTCTACCCACCCTTTCCTCCTTTTCCGCGCAGCTCTCGATTCCCCCCTCTCTTTCGCACCCTCCATGTCATATTCCGCTCCAGGAGCTCCATCATAGCTCCTCGCTGTCGCTGGGAGGATGTTTTCTCCTCCGCTCGCCCCTTCCACCGTCATTTTCTTTCTACCCACCCTTGCCTCCTTTTCCACGCAGCTCTCGATTCCCCCCTCTCTTTCGCACCCTCCATGTCATATTCCGCTCCAGGAGCTCCATCATAGCTCCTTGCTGTCGCTGGGAGGATGTTTTCTCCTCCGCTCGCCCCTTCCACCGTCATTTTCTCTCTACCCACCCTTGCCTCCTTTTCCGCGCAGCTCTCGATTCCCCCCTCTCTTTCGCACCCTCCATGTCATATTCCGCTCCAGGAGTTCCATCATAGCTCCTCACTGTCGCTGGGAGGATGTTTTCTCCTCCGCTCGCCCCTTCCACCGTCATTTTCTCTCTACCCACCCTTGCCTCCTTCTCCGCGCAGCTCTCGATTCCCCCCTCTCTTTCGCACTCTCCATGTCATATTCCGCTCCAGGAGCTCCATCATAGCTCCTCGCTGTCGCTGGGAGGATGTTTTCTCCTCCGCTCGCCCCTTCCACTGTCATTTTCTCTCTACCCACCCTTGCCTCCTTTTCCGCGCAGCTCTCGATTCCCCCCTCTCTTTCGCACCCTCCATGTCATATTCCGCTCCAGGAGCTCCATCATAGCTCCTTGCTGTCGCTGGGAGGATGTTTTCTCCTCCGCTCGCCCCTTCCACCGTCATTTTCTCTCTACCCACCCTTGCCTCCTTTTCCGCGCAGCTCTCGATTCCCCCCTCTCTTTCGCACCCTCCATGTCATATTCCGCTCCAGGAGTTCCATCATAGCTCCTCACTGTCGCTGGGAGGATGTTTTCTCCTCCGCTCGCCCCTTCCACCATCATTTTCTCTCTACCCACCCTTGCCTCCTTTTCCGCGCAGCTCTCGATTCCCCCCTCTCTTTCGCACCCTCCATGTCATATTCCGCTCCAGGAGTTCCATCATAGCTCCTCACTGTCGCTGGGAGGAAGTTTTCTCCTCCGCTCGCCCCTTCCACCGTCATTTTCTCTCTACCCACCCTTGCCTCCTTCTCCGCGCAGCTCTCGATTCCCCCCTCTCTTTCGCACCCTCCATGTCATATTCCGCTCCAGGAGCTCCATCATAGCTAATCGCTGTCGCTGGGAGGATGTTTTCTCCTCCGCTCGCCCCTTCCACCGTCATTTTCTCTCTACCCACCCTTGCCTCCTTTTCCGCGCAGCTCTCGATTCCCCCCTCTCTTTCGCACCCTCCATGTCATATTCCGCTCCAGGAGTTCCATCATAGCTCCTCACTGTCGCTGGGAGGATGTTTTCTCCTCCGCTCGCCCCTTCCACCGTCATTTTCTCTCTACCCACCCTTGCCTCCTTTTCCGCGCAGCTCTCGATTCCCCCCTCTCTTTCGCACCCTCCATGTCATATTCCGCTCCAGGAGCTCCATCATAGCTCCTTGCTGTCGCTGGGAGGATGTTTTCTCCTCCGCTCGCCCCTTCCACCGTCATTTTCTCTCTACCCACCCTTGCCTCCTTTTCCGCGCAGCTCTCGATTCCCCCCTCTCTTTCGCACCCTCCATGTCATATTCCGCTCCAGGAGTTCCATCATAGCTCCTCACTGTCGCTGGGAGGATGTTTTCTCCTCCGCTCGCCCCTTCCACCGTCATTTTCTCTCTACCCACCCTTGCCTTCTTTTCCGCGCAGCTCTCGATTCCCCCCTCTCTTTCGCACCCTCCATGTCATATTCCGCTCCAGGAGCTCCATCATAGCTCCTTGCTGTCGCTGGGAGGATGTTTTCTCCTCTGCTCGCCGCTTCCGCCGTCATTTTCTCTCCACCCACCCTTGCCTCCTTCTCCGCGCCGCTCTCGATTCCCCCCTCTCTTTCGCACCCTCCATGTCATATTCCGCTCCAGGAGCTCCATCATAGCTCCTCGCTGTCGCTGGGAGGATGTTTTCTCCTCCGCTCGCCCCTTCCACCGTCATTTTCTCTCTACCCACCCTTTCCTCCTTCTCCGCGCAGCTCTCGATTCCCCCCTCTCTTTCGAACCCTCCATGTCATATTCCGCTCCAGGAGCTCCATCATAGCTCCTCGCTGTCGCTGGGAGGATGTTTTCTCCTCTGCTCGCCCCTTCCACCGTCATTTTCTCGCTACCCACCCTTTCCTCCTTTTCCGCGCAGCTCTCGATTCCCCCCTCTCTTTCGCACCCTCCATGTCATATTCCGCTCCAGGAGCTCCATCATAGCTCCTCGCTGTCGCTGGGAGGATGTTTTCTCCTCCGCTCGCCCCTTCCACCTTCATTTTCTCTCTACCCACCCTTGCCTCCTTCTCCGCGCAGCTCTCGATTCCCTCCTCTCTCTCGCACCCTCCATATTACATCCAGCTCCAGGAGCTCCATCATAGCTCTTCGCTGTCGCTGGGAGGATGTTTTCTCCTCCACTCGCCCCTTCCACCGTCATTTTCTCTCTACCCACCCTTGCCTCCTTCTCCGCGCTGCTCTCGATTCCCTCCTCTCTCTCGCACCCTCCATATTACATCCAGCTCCAGGAGCTCCATCATAGCTCCTCGCTGTCGCTGGGAGGATGTTTTCTCCTCCGCTCGCCCCTTCCACCGTCATTTTCTCTCTACCCACCCTTGCCTCCTTCTCCGCGCAGCTCTCGATTCCCTCCTCTCTCTCGCACCCTCCATATTACATCCAGCTCCAGGAGCTCCATCATAGCTCCTCGCTGTCGCTGGGAGGATGTTTTCTCCTCTGCTCGCCGCTTCCGCCGTCATTTTCTCTCCACCCACCCTTGCCTCCTTCTCCGCGCCGCTCTCGATTCCCCCCTCTCTTTCGCACCCTCCATGCCATATTCTGCTCCAGGAGCTCCATCATAGCTCCTCGCTGTCGCTGGGAGGATGTTTTCTCCTCCGCTCGCCCCTTCCACCGTCATTTTCTCTCTACCCACCCTTTCCTCCTTTTCCGCGCAGCTCTCGATTCCCCCCTCTCTTTCGCACCCTCCATGTCATATTCTGCTCCAGGAGCTCCATCATAGCTCCTCGCTGTCGCTGGGAGGATGTTTTCTCCTCCGCTCGCCCCTTCCACCGTCATTTTCTCTCTACCCACCCTTGCCTCCTTCTCCGCGCAGCTCTCAATTCCCCCCTCTCTTTCGCACCCTCCATGTCATATTCCGCTCCAGGAGCTCCATCATAGCTCCTCGCTGTCGCTGGGAGGATGTTTTCTCCTCCGCTCGCCCCTTCCACCGTCATTTTCTCTCTACCCACCCTTGCCTCCTTCTCCGCGCAGCTCTCGATTCCCCCCTCTCTTTCGAACCCTCCATGTCATATTCCGCTCCAGGAGCTCCATCATAGCTCCTCGCTGTCGCTGGGAGGATGTTTTCTCCTCTGCTCGCCCCTTCCACCGTCATTTTCTCTCTACCCACCCTTTCCTCCTTTTCCGCGCAGCTCTCGATTCCCCCCTCTCTTTCGCACCCTCCATGTCATATTCCGCTCCAGGAGCTCCATCATAGCTCCTCGCTGTCGCTGGGAGGATGTTTTCTCCTCCGCTCGCCCCTTTCACCGTCATTTTCTTTCTACCCACCCTTGCCTCCTTTTCCACGCAGCTCTCGATTCCCCCCTCTCTTTCGCACCCTCCATGTCATATTCCGCTCCAGGAGCTCCATCATAGCTCCTCGCTGTTGCTGGGAGGATGTTTTCTCCTCCGCTCGCCCCTTCCACCGTCATTTTCTCTCTACCCACCCTTGCCTCCTTCTCCGCGCAGCTCTCGATTCCCCCCTCTCTTTCGCACCCTCCATGTCATATTCCGCTCCAGGAGCTCCATCATAGCTCCTCGCTGTCGCTGGGAGGATTTTTTCTCCTCTGCTCGCCCCTTCCACCGTCATTTTCTCTCTACCCACCCTTTCCTCCTTTTCCGCGCAGCTCTCGATTCCCCCCTCTCTTGCGCACCCTCCATGTCATATTCCGCTCCAGGAGCTCCATCATAGCTCCTCGCTGTCGCTGGGAGGATGTTTTCTCCTCCGCTCGCCCCTTCCACCGTCATTTTCTCTCTACCCACCCTTGCCTCCTTTTCCGCGCAGCTCTCGATTCCCCCCTCTCTTTCGCACCCTCCATGTCATATTCCGCTCCAGGAGTTCCATCATAGCTCCTCACTGTCGCTGGGAGGATGTTTTCTCCTCCACTCGCCCCTTCCACCGTCATTTTCTCTCTACCCACCCTTGCCTCCTTCTCCGCGCTGCTCTCGATTCCCTCCTCTCTCTCGCACCCTCCATATTACATCCAGCTCCAGGAGCTCCATCATAGCTCCTCGCTGTCGCTGGGAGGATGTTTTCTCCTCCGCTCGCCCCTTCCACCGTCATTTTCTCTCTACCCACCCTTGCCTCCTTCTCCGCGCAGCTCTCGATTCCCTCCTCTCTCTCGCACCCTCCATATTACATCCAGCTCCAGGAGCTCCATCATAGCTCCTCGCTGTCGCTGGGAGGATGTTTTCTCCTCTGCTCGCCGCTTCCGCCGTCATTTTCTCTCCACCCACCCTTGCCTCCTTCTCCGCGCCGCTCTCGATTCCGCCCTCTCTTTCGCACCCTCCATGTCATATTCTGCTCCAGGAGCTCCATCATAGCTCCTCGCTGTCGCTGGGAGGATGTTTTCTCCTCCGCTCGCCCCTTCCACCGTCATTTTCTCTCTACCCACCCTTGCCTCCTTCTCCGCGCAGCTCTCGATTCCCCCCTCTCTTTCGCACCCTCCATGTCATATTCCGCTCCAGGAGCTCCATCATAGCTCCTCGCTGTCGCTGGGAGGATGTTTTCTCCTCCGCTCGCCCCTTCCACCGTCATTTTCTCTCTACCCACCCTTTCCTCCTTTTCCGCGCAGCTCTCGATTCCCCCCTCTCTTTCGCACCCTCCATGTCATATTCCGCTCCAGGAGCTCCATCATAGCTCCTCGCTGTCGCTGGGAGGATGTTTTCTCCTCCGCTCGCCCCTTCCACCGTCATTTTCTCTCTACCCACCCTTGCCTCCTTTTCCGCGCAGCTCTCGATTCCCCCCTCTCTTTCGCACCCTCCATGTCATATTCCGCTCCAGGAGCTCCATCATAGCTCCTCGCTGTCGCTGGGAGGATGTTTTCTCCTCCGCTCGCCCCTTCCACCGTCATTTTCTCTCTACCCACCCTTGCCTCCTTCTCCGCGCAGCTCTCAATTCCCCCCTCTCTTTCGCACCCTCCATGTCATATTCCGCTCCAGGAGCTCCATCATAGCTCCTCGCTGTCGCTGGGAGGATGTTTTCTCCTCCGCTCGCCCCTTCCACCGTCATTTTCTCTCTACCCACCCTTGCCTCCTTCTCCGCGCAGCTCTCGATTCCCCCCTCTCTTTCGAACCCTCCATGTCATATTCCGCTCCAGGAGCTCCATCATAGCTCCTCGCTGTCGCTGGGAGGATGTTTTCTCCTCTGCTCGCCCCTTCCACCGTCATTTTCTCTCTACCCACCCTTTCCTCCTTTTCCGCGCAGCTCTCGATTCCCCCCTCTCTTGCGCACCCTCTATGTCATATTCCGCTCCAGGAGCTCCATCATAGCTCCTCGCTGTTGCTGGGAGGATGTTTTCTCCTCCGCTCGCCCCTTCCACCGTCATTTTCTCTCTACCCACCCTTACCTCCTTTTCCGCGCAGCTCTCGATTCCCCCCTCTCTTTCGCACCCTCCATGTCATATTCCGCTCCAGGAGTTCCATCATAGCTCCTCACTGTCGCTGGGAGGATGTTTTCTCCTCCGCTCGCCCCTTCCACCGTCATTTTCTCTCTACCCACCCTTGCCTCCTTCTCCGCGCAGCTCTCGATTCCCCCCTCTCTTTCGCACCCTCCATGTCATATTCCGCTCCAGGAGCTCCATCATAGCTCTTCGCTGTCGCTGGGAGGATGTTTTCTCCTCCGCTCGCCCCTTCCACCGTCATTTTCTCTCTACCCACCCTTTCCTCCTTTTCCGCGCAGCTCTCGATTCCCCCCTCTCTTTCGCACCCTCCATGTCATATTCCGCTCCAGGAGCTCCATCATAGCTCCTCGCTGTCGCTGGGAGGATGTTTTCTCCTCCGCTCGCCCCTTCCACCGTCATTTTCTCTCTACCCACCCTTGCCTCCTTTTCCGCGCAGCTCTCGATTCCCCCCTCTCTTTCGCACCCTCCATGTCATATTCCGCTCCAGGAGCTCCATCATAGCTCCTCGCTGTCGCTGGGAGGATGTTTTCTCCTCCGCTCGCCCCTTCCACCGTCATTTTCTCTCTACCCACCCTTGCCTCCTTCTCCGCGCAGCTCTCAATTCCCCCCTCTCTTTCGCACCCTCCATGTCATATTCCGCTCCAGGAGCTCCATCATAGCTCCTCGCTGTCGCTGGGAGGATGTTTTCTCCTCCGCTCGCCCCTTCCACCGTCATTTTCTCTCTACCCACCCTTGCCTCCTTCTCCGCGCAGCTCTCGATTCCCCCCTCTCTTTCGAACCCTCCATGTCATATTTCGCTCCAGGAGCTCCATCATAGCTCCTCGCTGTCGCTGGGAGGATGTTTTCTCCTCTGCTCGCCCCTTCCACCGTCATTTTCTCTCTACCCACCCTTTCCTCCTTTTCCGCGCAGCTCTCGATTCCCCCCTCTCTTTCGCACCCTCCATGTCATATTCCGCTCCAGGAGCTCCATCATAGCTCCTCGCTGTCGCTGGGAGGATGTTTTCTCCTCTGCTCGCCCCTTCCACCGTCATTTTCTCTCTACCCACCCTTTCCTCCTTTTCCGCGCAGCTCTCGATTCCCCCCTCTCTTGCGCACCCTCCATGTCATATTCCGCTCCAGGAGCTCCATCATAGCTCCTCGCTGTCGCTGGGAGGATGTTTTCTCCTCCGCTCGCCCCTTCCACCGTCATTTTCTCTCTACCCACCCTTGCCTCCTTTTCCGCGCAGCTCTCGATTCCCCCCTCTCTTTCGCACCCTCCATGTCATATTCCGCTCCAGGAGTTCCATCATAGCTCCTCACTGTCGCTGGGAGGATGTTTTCTCCTCCGCTCGCCCCTTCCACCGTCATTTTCTCTCTACCCACCCTTGCCTCCTTCTCCGCGCAGCTCTCGATTCCCCCCTCTCTTTCGCACCCTCCATGTCATATTCCGCTCCAGGAGCTCTATCATAGCTCTTCGCTGTCGCTGGGAGGATGTTTTCTCCTCCGCTCGCCCCTTCCACCGTCATTTTCTCTCTACCCACGCTTGCCTCCTTCTCCGCGCAGCTCTCGATTCCCTACTCTCTCTCGCACCCTCCATATTACATCCAGCTCCAGGAGCTTCATCATAGCTCCTCGCTGTCGCTGGGAGGATGTTTTCTCCTCCGCTCGCCCCTTCCACCGTCATTTTCTTTCTACCTTCCCTTCCCTCCTTATCTGCGCAGCTCTCGATTCCCCCCTCTCTTTCGCACCCTCCATGTCATATTCCGCTCCAGGAGCTCCATCATAGCTCCTCGCTGTCGCTGGGAGGATGTTTTCTCCTCCGCTCGCCCCTTCCACCGTCATTTTCTCTCTACCCACCCTTGCCTCCTTCTCCGCGCAGCTCTCAATTCCCTCTTCTCTCTCGCACCCTCCATATTACATCCAGCTCCAGGAGCTCCATCATAGCTCCTCGCTGTCGCTGGGAGGATGTTTTCTCCTCCGCTCGCCCCTTCCACCGTCATTTTCTCTCTACCCACCCTTGCCTCCTTCTCCGCGCAGCTCTCGATTCCCCCCTCTCTTTCGCACCCTTCATGTTATATTCCGCTCCAGGAGCTCCATCATAGCTCCTCGCTGTCGCTGGGAGGATGTTTTCTCCTCCGCTCGCCCCTTCCACCGTCATTTTCTCTCTACCCACCCTTTCCTCCTTTTCCGTGCAGCTCTCGATTCCCCCCTCTCTTTCACACCCTCCATGTCATATTCCGCTCCAGGAGCTCCATCATTGCTCCTCGCTGTCGCTGGGAGGATGTTTTCTCCTCCGCTCGCCCCTTCCACCGTCATTTTCTCTCTACCCACCCTTGCCTCCCTCTCCGCGCAGCTCTCAATTCCCCCCTCTCTTTCGCACCCTCCATGTCATATTCCGCTCCAGGAGCTCCATCATAGCTCCTCGCTGTCGCTGGGAGGATGTTTTCTCCTCCGCTCGCCCTTTTCACCGTCATTTTCTCTCTACCCACCCTTTCCTCCTTCTCCGCGCAGCTCTCGATTCCCCCCTCTCTTTCGAACCCTCCATGTCATATTCCGCTCCAGGAGCTCCATCATAGCTCCTCGCTGTCGCTGGGAGGATGTTTTCTCCTCTGCTCGCCCCTTCCACCGTCATTTTCTCTCTACCCACCCTTTCCTCCTTTTCCGCGCAGCTCTCGATTCCCCCCTCTCTTTCGCACCCTCCATGTCATATTCCGCTCCAGGAGCTCCATCATAGCTCCTCGCTGTCGCTGGGAGGATGTTTTCTCCTCCGCTCGCCCCTTCCACCGTCATTTTCTCTCTACCCACCCTTGCCTCCTTTTCCGCGCAGCTCTCGATTCCCCCCTCTCTTTCGCACCCTCCATGTCATATTCCGCTCCAGGAGCTCCATCATAGCTCCTCGCTGTCGCTGGGAGGAAGTTTTCTCCTCCGCTCGCCCCTTCCACCGTCATTTTCTCTCTACCCACCCTTGCCTCCTTTTCCGCGCAGCTCTCGATTCCCCCCTCTCTTTCGCACCCTCCATGTCATATTCCGCTCCAGGAGTTCCATCATAGCTCCTCACTGTCGCTGGGAGGATGTTTTCTCCTCCACTCGCCCCTTCCACCGTCATTTTCTCTCTACCCACCCTTGCCTCCTTCTCCGCGCTGCTCTCGATTCCCTCCTCTCTCTCGCACCCTCCATATTACATCCAGCTCCCGGAGCTCCATCATAGCTCCTCGCTGTCGCTGGGAGGATGTTTTCTCCTCCGCTCGCCCCTTCCACCGTCATTTTCTCTCTACCCACCCTTGCCTCCTTCTCCGCGCAGCTCTCGATTCCCTCCTCTCTCTCGCACCCTCCATATTACATCCAGCTCCAGGAGCTCCATCATAGCTCCTCGCTGTCGCTGGGAGGATGTTTTCTCCTCTGCTCGCCGCTTCCGCCGTCATTTTCTCTCCACCCACCCTTGCCTCCTTCTCCGCGCCGCTCTCGATTCCCCCCTCTCTTTCGCACCCTCCATGTCATATTCTGCTCCAGGAGCTCCATCATAGCTCCTCGCTGTCGCTGGGAGGATGTTTTCTCCTCCGCTCGCCCCTTCCACCGTCATTTTCTCTCTACCCACCCTTGCCTCCTTCTCCGCGCAGCTCTCGATTCCCCCCTCTCTTTCGCACCCTCCATGTCATATTCCGCTCCAGGAGCTCCATCATAGCTCCTCGCTGTCGCTGGGAGGATGTTTTCTCCTCCGCTCGCCCCTTCCACCGTCATTTTCTCTCTACCCACCCTTTCCTCCTTTTCCGCGCAGCTCTCGATTCCCCCCTCTCTTTCGCACCCTCCATGTCATATTCCGCTCCAGGAGCTCCATCATAGCTCCTCGCTGTCGCTGGGAGGATGTTTTCTCCTCCGCTCGCCCCTTCCACCGTCATTTTCTCTCTACCCACCCTTGCCTCCTTTTCCGCGCAGCTCTCGATTCCCCCCTCTCTTTCGCACCCTCCATGTCATATTCCGCTCCAGGAGTTCCATCATAGCTCCTCACTGTCGCTGGGAGGATGTTTTCTCCTCCGCTCGCCTCTTCCACCGTCATTTTCTCTCTACCCACCCTTGCCTCCTTTTCCGCGCAGCTCTCGATTCCCCCCTCTCTTTCGCACCCTCCATGTCATACTCCGCTCCAGGAGTTCCATCATAGCTCCTCACTGTCGCTGGGAGGAAGTTTTCTCCTCCGCTCGCCCCTTCCACCGTCATTTTCTCTCTACCCACCCTTGCCTCCTTTTCCTCGCAGCTCTCGATTCCCCCCTCTCTTTCGCACCCTCCATGTCATATTCCGCTCCAGGAGCTCCATCATAGCTCCTTGCTGTCGCTGGGAGGATGTTTTCTCCTCCGCTCGCCCCTTCCACCGTCATTTTCTCTCTACCCACCCTTGCCTCCTTTTCCGCGCAGCTCTCGATTCCCCCCTCTCTTTCGCACCCTCCATGTCATATTCCGCTCCAGGAGTTCCATCATAGCTCCTCACTGTCGCTGGGAGGATGTTTTCTCCTCCGCTCGCCCCTTCCACCGTCATTTTCTCTCTACGCACCCTTGCCTCCTTTTCCGCGCAGCTCTCGATTCCCCCCTCTCTTTCGCACCCTCCATGTCATATTCCGCTCCAGGAGCTCCATCATAGCTCCTCGCTGTCGCTGGGAGGATGTTTTCTCCTCCGCTCGCCCCTTCCACCGTCATTTTCTCTCTACCCACCCTTGCCTCCTTTTCCGCGCAGCTCTCGATTCCCCCCTCTCTTTCGCACCCTCAATGTCATATTCCGCTCCAGGAGTTCCATCATAGCTCCTCACTGTCGCTGGGAGGATGTTTTCTCCTCCGCTCGCCCCTTCCACCGTCATTTTCTCTCTACCCATCCTTGCCTCCTTTTCCGCGCAGCTCTCGATTCCCCCCTCTCTTTCGCACCCTCCATGTCATATTCCGCTCCAGGAGTTCCATCATAGCTCCTCACTGTCGCTGGGAGGATGTTTTCTCCTCCGCTCGCCCCTTCCACCATCATTTTCTCTCTACCCACCCTTGCCTCCTTTTCCGCGCAGCTCTCGATTCCCCCCTCTCTTTCGCACCCTCCATGTCATATTCTGCTCCAGGAGTTCCATCATAGCTCCTCACTGTCGCTGGGAGGATGTTTTCTCCTCCGCTCGCCCCTTCCACCGTCATTTTCTCTCTACCCACCCTTGCCTCCTTCTCCGCGCAGCTCTCGATTCCCCCCTCTCTTTCGCACCCTCCATGTCATATTCCGCTCCAGGAGCTCCATCATAGCTAATCGCTGTCGCTGGGAGGATGTTTTCTCCTCCGCTCGCCCCTTCCACCGTCATTTTCTCTTTACCCACCCTTGCCTCCTTTTCCGCGCAGCTCTCGATTCCCCCCTCTCTTTCGCACCCTCCATGTCATATTCCGCTCCAGGAGTTCCATCATAGCTCCTCACTGTCGCTGGGAGGATGTTTTCTCCTCCGCTCGCCCCTTCCACCGTCATTTTCTCTCTACCCACCCTTGCCTCCTTTTCCGCGCAGCTCTCGATTCCCCCCTCTCTTTCGCACCCTCCATGTCATATTCCGCTCCAGGAGCTCCATCATAGCTCCTTGCTGTCGCTGGGAGGATGTTTTCTCCTCCGCTCGCCCCTTCCACCGTCATTTTCTCTCTACCCACCCTTGCCTCCTTTTCCGCGCAGCTCTCGATTCCCCCCTCTCTTTCGCACCCTCCATGTCATATTCCGCTCCAGGAGTTCCATCATAGCTCCTCACTGTCGCTGGGAGGATGTTTTCTCCTCCGCTCGCCCCTTCCACCGTCATTTTCTCTCTACCCACCCTTGCCTCCTTTTCCGCGCAGCTCTCGATTCCCCCCTCTGTTTCGCACCCTCCATGTCATATTCCGCTCCAGGAGTTCCATCATAGCTCCTCACTGTCGCTGGGAGGATGTTTTCTCCTCCGCTCGCCCCTTCCACCGTCATTTTCTCTCTACCCACCCTTGCCTCCTTTTCCGCGCAGCTCTCGATTCCCCCCTCTCTTTCGCACCCTCTATGTCATATTCCGCTCCAGGAGTTCCATCATAGCTCCTCACTGTCGCTGGGAGGATGTTTTCTCCTCCGCTCGCCCCTTCCACCGTCATTTTCTCTCTACCCACCCTTGCCTCCTTTTCCGCGCAGCTCTCGATTCCCCCCTCTCTTTCGCACCCTCCATGTCATATTCCGCTCCAGGAGCTCCATCATAGCTCCTTGCTGTCGCTGGGAGGATGTTTTCTCCTCCGCTCGCCCCTTCCACCGTCATTTTCTCTCTACCCACCCTTGCCTCCTTTTCCGCGCAGCTCTCGATTCCCCCCTCTCTTTCGCACCCTCCATGTCATATTCCGCTCCAGGAGTTCCATCATAGCTCCTCACTGTCGCTGGGAGGATGTTTTCTCCTCCGCTCGCCCCTTCCACCGTCATTTTCTCTCTACCCACCCTTGCCTCCTTTTCCGCGCAGCTCTCGATTCCCCCCTCTCTTTCGCACCCTCCATGTCATATTCCGCTCCAGGAGTTCCATCATAGCTCCTCACTGTCGCTGGGAGGAAGTTTTCTCCTCCGCTCGCCCCTTCCACCTTCATTTTCTCTCTACCCACCCTTGCCTCCTTTTCCGCGCAGCTCTCGATTCCCCCCCTCTCTTTCGCACCCTCCATGTCATATTCCGCTCCAGGAGCTCCATCATAGCTCCTTGCTGTCGCTGGGAGGATGTTTTCTCCTCCGCTCGCCCCTTCCACCGTCATTTTCTCTCTACCCACCCTTGCCTCCTTTTCCGCGCAGCTCTCGATTCCCCCCTCTCTTTCGCACCCTCCATGTCATATTCCGCTCCAGGAGCTCCATCATAGCTCCTTGCTGTCGCTGGGAGGATGTTTTCTCCTCCGCTCGCCCCTTCCACCGTCATTTTTTCTCTACCCACCCTTGCCTCCTTTTCCGCGCAGCTCTCGATTCCCCCCTCTCTTTCGCACCCTCCATGTCATATTCCGCTCCAGGAGTTCCATCATAGCTCCTCACTGTCGCTGGGAGGATGTTTTCTCCTCCGCTCGCCCCTTCCACCGTCATTTTCTCTCTACCCACCCTTGCCTCCTTTTCCGCGCAGCTCTCGATTCCCCCCTCTCTTTCGCACCCTCCATGTCATATTCCGCTCCAGGAGCTCCATCATAGCTCCTCGCTGTCGCTGGGAGGATGTTTTCTCCTCCGCTCGCCCCTTCCACCGTCATTTTCTCTCTACCCACCCTTGCCTACTTTTCCGCGCAGCTCTCGATTCCCCCCTCTCTTTCGCACCCTCAATGTCATATTCCGCTCCAGGAGTTCCATCATAGCTCCTCACTGTCGCTGGGAGGATGTTTTCTCCTCCGCTCGCCCCTTCCACCGTCATTTTCTCTCTACCCACCCTTGCCTCCTTTTCCGTGCAGCTCTCGATTCCCCCCTCTCTTTCGCACCCTCCATGTCATATTCCGCTCCAGGAGTTCCATCATAGCTCCTCACTGTCGCTGGGAGGAAGTTTTCTCCTCCGCTCGCCCCTTCCACCGTCATTTTCTCTCTACCCACCCTTGCCTCCTTTTCCGCGCAGCTCTCGATTCCCCCCTCTCTTTCGCACCCTCCATGTCATATTCCGCTCCAGGAGCTCCATCATAGCTCCTTGCTGTCGCTGGGAGGATGTTTTCTCCTCCGCTCGCCCCTTCCACCGTCATTTTCTCTCTACCCACCCTTGCCTCCTTTTCCGCGCAGCTCTCGATTCCCCCCTCTCTTTCGCACCCTCCATGTCATATTCCGCTCCAGGAGCTCCATCATAGCTCCTTGCTGTCGCTGGGAGGATGTTTTCTCCTCCGCTCGCCCCTTCCACCGTCATTTTCTCTCTACCCACCCTTGCCTCCTTTTCCGCGCAGCTCTCGATTCCCCCCTCTCTTTCGCACCCTCCATGTCATATTCCGCTCCAGGAGCTCCATCATAGCTCCTCACTGTCGCTGGGAGGATGTTTTCTCCTCCGCTCGCCCCTTCCACCGTCATTTTCTCTCTACCCACCCTTGCCTCCTTCTCCGCGCAGCTCTCGATTCCCCCCTCTCTTTCGCACCCTCCATGTCATATTCCGCTCCAGGAGCTCCATCATAGCTAATCGCTGTCGCTGGGAGGATGTTTTCTCCTCCGCTCGCCCCTTCCACCGTCATTTTCTCTCTACCCACCCTTGCCTCCTTTTCCGCGCAGCTCTCGATTCCCCCCTCTCTTTCGCACCCTCCATGTCATATTCCGCTCCAGGAGTTCCATCATAGCTCCTCACTGTCGCTGGGAGGATGTTTTCTCCTCCGCTCGCCCCTTCCACCGTCATTTTCTCTCTACCCACCCTTCCCTTCTTTTCCGCGCAGCTCTCGATTCCCCCCTCTCTTTCGCACCCTCCATGTCATATTCCGCTCCAGGAGCTCCATCATAGCTCCTTGCTGTCGCTGGGAGGATGTTTTCTCCTCCGCTCGCCCCTTCCACCGTCATTTTCTCTCTACCCACCCTTGCCTCCTTTTCCGCGCAGCTCTCGATTCCCCCCTCTCTTTCACACCCTCCATGTCATATTCCGCTCCAGGAGTTCCATCATAGCTCCTCACTGTCGCTGGGAGGATGTTTTCTCCTCCGCTCGCCCCTTCCACCGTCATTTTCTCTCTACCCACCCTTGCCTCCTTTTCCGCGCAGCTCTCGATTCCCCCCTCTCTTTCGCACCCTCCATGTCATATTCCACTCCAGGAGTTCCATCATAGCTCCTCACTGTCGCTGGGAGGATGTTTTCTCCTCCGCTCGCCCCTTCCCCCTTCATTTTCTCTCTACCCACCCTTGCCTCCTTTTCCGCGCAGCTCTCGATTCCCCCCTCTCTTTCGCACCCTCCATGTCATATTCCGCTCCAGGAGTTCCATCATAGCTCCTCACTGTCGCTGGGAGGATGTTTTCTCCTCCGCTCGCTCCTTCCACCGTCATTTTCTCTCTACCCACCCTTGCCTCCTTTTCCGCGAGCTCTCGATTCCCCCCTCTCTTTCGCACCCTCCATGTCATATTCCGCTCCAGGAGCTCCATCATAGCTCCTTGCTGTCGCTGGGAGGATGTTCTCTCCTCCGCTCGCCCCTTCCACCGTCATTTTCTCTCTACCCACCCTTGCCTCCTTTTCCGCGCAGCTCTCGATTCCCCCCTCTCTTTCGCACCCTCCATGTCATATTCCGCTCCAGGAGTTCCATCATAGCTCCTCACTGTCGCTGGGAGGATGTTTTCTCCTCCGCTCGCCCCTTCCACCGTCATTTTCTCTCTACCCACCCTTGCCTCCTTTTCCGCGCAGCTCTCGATTCCCCCCTCTCTTTCGCACCCTCCATGTCATATTCCGCTCCAGGAGTTCCATCATAGCTCCTCACTGTCGCTGGGAGGATGTTTTCTCCTCCGCTCGCCCCTTCCACCGTCATTTTCTCTCTACCCACCCTTGCCTACTTTTCCGCGCAGCTCTCGATTCCCCCCTCTCTTTCGCACCCTCCATGTCATATTCCGCTCCAGGAGCTCCATCATAGCTCCTTGCTGTCGCTGGGAGGATGTTTTCTCCTCCGCTCGCCCCTTCCACCGTCATTTTCTCTCTACCCACCCTTGCCTCCTTTTCCGCGCAGCTCTCGATTCCCCCCTCTCTTTCGCACCCTCCATGTCATATTCCGCTAAAGGAGTTCCATCATAGCTCCTCACTGTCGCTGGGAGGAAGTTTTCTCCTCCGCTCGCCCCTTCCACCGTCATTTTCTCTCTACCCACCCTTGCCTCCTTTTCCGCGCAGCTCTCGATTCCCCCCTCTCTTTCGCACCCTCCATGTCATATTCCGCTCCAGGAGCTCCATCATAGCTCCTCGCTGTCGCTGGGAGGATGTTTTCTCCTCCGCTCGCCCCTTCCACCGTCATTTTCTCTCTACCCACCCTTGCCTACTTTTCCGCGCAGCTCTCGATTCCCCCCTCTCTTTCGCACCCTCAATGTCATATTCCGCTCCAGGAGTTCCATCATAGCTCCTCACTGTCGCTGGGAGGATGTTTTCTCCTCCGCTCGCCCCTTCCACCGTCATTTTCTCTCTACCCACCCTTGCCTCCTTTTCCGCGCAGCTCTCGATTCCCCCCTCTCTTTCGCACCCTCCATGTCATATTCCGCTCCAGGAGCTCCATCATAGCTCCCCGCTGTCGCTGGGAGGATGTTTTCTCCTCCGCTCGCCCCTTCCACCGTCATTTTCTCTCTACCCACCCTTGCCTCCTTTTCCGCGCAGCTCTCGATTCCCCCCTCTCTTTCGCACCCTCAATGTCATATTCCGCTCCAGGAGTTCCATCATAGCTCCTCACTGTCGCTGGGAGGATGTTTTCTCCTCCGCTCGCCCCTTCCACCGTCATTTTCTCTCTACCCACCCTTGCCTCCTTTTCCGCGCAGCTCTCGATTCCCCCCTCTCTTTCGCACCCTCCATGTCATATTCCGCTCCAGGAGTTCCATCATAGCTCCTCACTGTCGCTGGGAGGAAGTTTTCTCCTCCGCTCGCCCCTTCCACCGTCATTTTCTCTCTACCCACCCTTGCCTCCTTTTCCGCGCAGCTCTCGATTCCCCCCTCTCTTTCGCACCCTCCATGTCATATTCCGCTCCAGGAGCTCCATCATAGCTCCTTGCTGTCGCTGGGAGGATGTTTTCTCCTCCGCTCGCCCCTTCCACCGTCATTTTCTCTCTACCCACCCTTGCCTCCTTTTCCGCGCAGCTCTCGATTCCCCCCTCTCTTTCGCACCCTCCATGTCATATTCCGCTCCAGGAGTTCCATCATAGCTCCTCACTGTCGCTGGGAGGATGTTTTCTCCTCCGCTCGCCCCTTCCACCATCATTTTCTCTCTACCCACCCTTGCCTCCTTTTCCGCGCAGCTCTCGATTCCCTCCTCTCTTTCGCACCCTCCATGTCATATTCCGCTCCAGGAGTTCCATCATAGCTCCTCACTGTCGCTGGGAGGAAGTTTTCTCCTCCGCTCGCCCCTTCCACCGTCATTTTCTCTCTACCCACCCTTGCCTCCTTTTCCGCGCAGCTCTCGATTCCCCCCTCTCTTTCGCACCCTCCATGTCATATTCCGCTCCAGGAGCTCCATCATAGCTCCTTGCTGTCGCTGGGAGGATGTTTTCTCCTCCGCTCGCCCCTTCCACCGTCATTTTCTCTCTACCCACCCTTGCCTCCTTTTCCGCGCAGCTCTCGATTCCCCCCTCTCTTTCGCACCCTCCATGTCATATTCCGCTCCAGGAGTTCCATCATAGCTCCTCACTGTCGCTGGGAGGATGTTTTCTCCTCCGCTCGCCCCTTCCACCGTCATTTTCTCTCTACCCACCCTTGCCTCCTTCTCCGCGCAGCTCTCGATTCCCCCCTCTCTTTCGCACCCTCCATGTCATATTCCGCTCCAGGAGCTCCATCATAGCTAATCGCTGTCGCTGGGAGGATGTTTTCTCCTCCGCTCGCCCCTTCCACCGTCATTTTCTCTCTACCCACCCTTGCCTCCTTCTCCGCGCAGCTCTCGATTCCCCCCTCTCTTTCGCACCCTCCATGTCATATTCCGCTCCAGGAGCTCCATCATAGCTCCTTGCTGTCGCTGGGAGGATGTTTTCTCCTCCGCTCGCCCCTTCCACCGTCATTTTCTCTCTACCCACCCTTGCCTCCTTTTCCGCGCAGCTCTCGATTCCCCCCTCTCTTTCGCACCCTCCATGTCATATTCCGCTCCAGGAGCTCCATCATAGCTCCTCACTGTCGCTGGGAGGATGTTTTCTCCTCTGCCCGCCGATTCCACCATCATTTTCTCTCTACCCACCCTTGCCTCCTTCTCCGCGCAGCTCTCGATTCCCCCCTCTCTTTCGCACCCTCCATGTCATATTCCGCTCCAGGAGCTCCATCATAGCTCCTTGCTGTCGCTGGGAGGATGTTTTCTCCTCCGCTCGCCCCTTCCACCGTCATTTTCTCTCTACCCACCCTTGCCTCCTTTTCCGCGCAGCTCTCGATTCCCCCCTCTCTTTCGCACCCTCCATGTCATATTCCGCTCCAGGAGCTCCATCATAGCTCCTCACTGTCGCTGGGAGGATGTTTTCTCCTCCGCTCGCCCCTTCCACCGTCATTTTCTCTCTACCCACCCTTGCCTACTTTTCCGCGCAGCTCTCGATTCCCCCCTCTCTTTCGCACCCTCCATGTCATATTCCGCTCCAGGAGCTCCATCATAGCTCCTTGCTGTCGCTGGGAGGATGTTTTCTCCTCCGCTCGCCCCTTCCACCGTCATTTTCTCTCTACCCACCCTTGCCTCCTTTTCCGCGCAGCTCTCGATTCCCCCCTCTCTTTCGCACCCTCCATGTCATATTCCGCTAAAGGAGTTCCATCATAGCTCCTCACTGTCGCTGGGAGGAAGTTTTCTCCTCCGCTCGCCCCTTCCACCGTCATTTTCTCTCTACCCACCCTTGCCTCCTTTTCCGCGCAGCTCTCGATTCCCCCCTCTCTTTCGCACCCTCCATGTCATATTCCGCTCCAGGAGCTCCATCATAGCTCCTCGCTGTCGCTGGGAGGATGTTTTCTCCTCCGCTCGCCCCTTCCACCGTCATTTTCTCTCTACCCACCCTTGCCTACTTTTCCGCGCAGCTCTCGATTCCCCCCTCTCTTTCGCACCCTCCATGTCATATTCCGCTCCAGGAGCTCCATCATAGCTCCTTGCTGTCGCTGGGAGGATGTTTTCTCCTCCGCTCGCCCCTTCCACCGTCATTTTCTCTCTACCCACCCTTGCCTCCTTTTCCGCGCAGCTCTCGATTCCCCCCTCTCTTTCGCACCCTCCATGTCATATTCCGCTAAAGGAGTTCCATCATAGCTCCTCACTGTCGCTGGGAGGAAGTTTTCTCCTCCGCTCGCCCCTTCCACCGTCATTTTCTCTCTACCCACCCTTGCCTCCTTTTCCGCGCAGCTCTCGATTCCCCCCTCTCTTTCGCACCCTCCATGTCATATTCCGCTCCAGGAGCTCCATCATAGCTCCTCGCTGTCGCTGGGAGGATGTTTTCTCCTCCGCTCGCCCCTTCCACCGTCATTTTCTCTCTACCCACCCTTGCCTACTTTTCCGCGCAGCTCTCGATTCCCCCCTCTCTTTCGCACCCTCAATGTCATATTCCGCTCCAGGAGTTCCATCATAGCTCCTCACTGTCGCTGGGAGGATGTTTTCTCCTCCGCTCGCCCCTTCCACCGTCATTTTCTCTCTACCCACCCTTGCCTCCTTTTCCGCGCAGCTCTCGATTCCCCCCTCTCTTTCGCACCCTCCATGTCATATTCCGCTCCAGGAGCTCCATCATAGCTAATCGCTGTCGCTGGGAGGATGTTTTCTCCTCCGCTTGCCCCTTCCACCGTCATTTTCTCTCTACCCACCCTTGCCTCCTTTTCCGCGCAGCTCTCGATTCCCCCCTCTCTTTCGCACCCTCCATGTCATATTCCGCTCCAGGAGTTCCATCATAGCTCCTCACTGTCGCTGGGAGGATGTTTTCTCCTCCGCTCGCCCCTTCCACCGTCATTTTCTCTCTACCCACCCTTGCCTCCTTCTCCGCGCAGCTCTCGATTCCCCCCTCTCTTTCGCACCTTCCATGTCATATTCCGCTCCAGGAGCTCCATCATAGCTCCTCGCTGTCGCTGGGAGGATGTTTTCTCCTCCGCTCGCCCCTTCCACCGTCATTTTCTCTCTACCCACCCTTGCCTCCTTTTCCGCGCAGCTCTCGATTCCCCCCTCTCTTTCGCACCCTCCATGTCATATTCCGCTCCAGGAGCTCCATCATAGCTCCCCGCTGTCGCTGGGAGGATGTTTTCTCCTCCGCTCGCCCCTTCCACCGTCATTTTCTCTCTACCCACCCTTGCCTCCTTTTCCGCGCAGCTCTCGATTCCCCCCTCTCTTTCGCACCCTCAATGTCATATTCCGCTCCAGGAGTTCCATCATAGCTCCTCACTGTCGCTGGGAGGATGTTTTCTCCTCCGCTCGCCCCTTCCACCGTCATTTTCTCTCTACCCACCCTTGCCTCCTTTTCCGCGCAGCTCTCGATTCCCCCCTCTCTTTCGCACCCTCCATGTCATATTCCGCTCCAGGAGTTCCATCATAGCTCCTCACTGTCGCTGGGAGGAAGTTTTCTCCTCCGCTCGCCCCTTCCACCGTCATTTTCTCTCTACCCACCCTTGCCTCCTTTTCCGCGCAGCTCTCGATTCCCCCCTCTCTTTCGCACCCTCCATGTCATATTCCGCTCCAGGAGCTCCATCATAGCTCCTTGCTGTCGCTGGGAGGATGTTTTCTCCTCCGCTCGCCCCTTCCACCGTCATTTTCTCTCTACCCACCCTTGCCTCCTTTTCCGCGCAGCTCTCGATTCCCCCCTCTCTTTCGCACCCTCCATGTCATATTCCGCTCCAGGAGTTCCATCATAGCTCCTCACTGTCGCTGGGAGGATGTTTTCTCCTCCGCTCGCCCCTTCCACCGTCATTTTCTCTCTACCCATCCTTGCCTACTTTTCCGCGCAGCTCTCGATTCCCCCCTCTCTTTCGCACCCTCCATGTCATATTCCGCTCCAGGAGCTCCATCATAGCTCCTTGCTGTCGCTGGGAGGATGTTTTCTCCTCCGCTCGCCCCTTCCACCGTCATTTTCTCTCTACCCACCCTTGCCTCCTTTTCCGCGCAGCTCTCGATTCCCCCCTCTCTTTCGCACCCTCCATGTCATATTCCGCTAAAGGAGTTCCATCATAGCTCCTCACTGTCGCTGGGAGGAAGTTTTCTCCTCCGCTCGCCCCTTCCACCGTCATTTTCTCTCTACCCACCCTTGCCTCCTTTTCCGCGCAGCTCTCGATTCCCCCCTCTCTTTCGCACCCTCCATGTCATATTCCGCTCCAGGAGCTTCATCATAGCTCCTCGCTGTCGCTGGGAGGATGTTTTCTCCTCCGCTCGCCCCTTCCACCGTCATTTTCTCTCTACCCACCCTTGCCTACTTTTCCGCACAGCTCTCGATTCCCCCCTCTCTTTCGCACCCTCAATGTCATATTCCGCTCCAGGAGTTCCATCATAGCTCCTCACTGTCGCTGGGAGGATGTTTTCTCCTGCGCTCGCCCCTTCCACCGTCATTTTCTCTCTACCCACCCTTGCCTCCTTTTCCGCGCAGCTCTCGATTCCCCCCTCTCTTTCGCACCCTCCATGTCATATTCCGCTCCAGGAGCTCCATCATAGCTAATCGCTGTCGCTGGGAGGATGTTTTCTCCTCCGCTCGCCCCTTCCACCGTCATTTTCTCTCTACCCACCCTTGCCTCCTTTTCCGCGCAGCTCTCGATTCCCCCCTCTCTTTCGCACCCTCCATGTCATATTCCGCTCCAGGAGTTCCATCATAGCTCCTCACTGTCGCTGGGAGGATGTTTTCTCCTCCGCTCGCCCCTTCCACCGTCATTTTCTCTCTACCCACCCTTGCCTCCTTTTCCGCGCAGCTCTCGATTCCCCCCTCTCTTTCGCACCCTCCATGTCATATTCCGCTCCAGGAGTTCCATCATAGCTCCTCACTGTCGCTGGGAGGATGTTTTCTCCTCCGCTCGCCCCTTCCACCGTCATTTTCTCTCTACCCAACCTTGCCTCCTTCTCCGCGCAGCTCTCGATTCCCCCCTCTCTTTCGCACCCTCCATGTCATATTCCGCTCCAGGAGCTCCATCATAGCTAATCGCTGTCGCTGGGAGGATGTTTTCTCCTCCGCTCGCCCCTTCCACCGTCATTTTCTCTCTACCCACCCTTGCCTCCTTTTCCGCGCAGCTCTCGATTCCCCCCTCTCTTTCGCACCCTCCATGTCATATTCCGCTCCAGGAGTTCCATCATAGCTCCTCACTGTCGCTGGGAGGATGTTTTCTCCTCCGCTCGCCCCTTCCACCATCATTTTCTCTCTACCCACCCTTGCCTCCTTTTCCGCGCAGCTCTCGATTCCCCCCTCTCTTTCGCACCCTCCATGTCATATTCCGCTCCAGGAGCTCCATCATAGCTCCTTGCTGTCGCTGGGAGGATGTTTTCTCCTCCGCTCGCCCCTTCCACCGTCATTTTCTCTCTACCCACCCTTGCCTCCTTTTCCGCGCAGCTCTCGATTCCCCCCTCTCTTTCGTACCCTCCATGTCATATTCCGCTCCAGGAGTTCCATCATAGCTCCTCACTGTCGCTGGGAGGATGTTTTCTCCTCCGCTCGCCCCTTTGACCATCATTTTCTCTCTACCCACCCTTGCCTCCTTCTCCGCGCAGCTCTCGATTCCCCCCTCTCTTTCGCACCCTCCATGTCATATTCCGCTCCAGGAGCTCCATCATAGCTCCTCGCTGTCGCTGGGAGGATGTTTTCTCCTCCGCTCGCCCCTTCCACCGTCATTTTCTCTCTACCCACCCTTGCCTCCTTTTCCGCGCAGCTCTCGATTCCCCCCTCTCTTTCGCACCCTCCATGTCATATTCCGCTCCAGGAGTTCCATCATAGCTCCTCACTGTCGCTGGGAGGATGTTTTCTCCTCCGCTCGCCCCTTCCACCGTCATTTTCTCTCTACCCACCCTTGCCTCCTTTTCCGCGCAGCTCTCGATTCCCCCCTCTCTTTCGCACCCTCCATGTCATATTCCGCTCCAGGAGCTCCATCATAGCTCCTTGCTGTCGCTGGGAGGATGTTTTCTCCTCCGCTCGCCCCTTCCACCGTCATTTTCTCTCTACCCACCCTTGCCTCCTTTTCCGCGCAGCTCTCGATTCCCCCCTCTCTTTCGTACCCTCCATGTCATATTCCGCTCCAGGAGTTCCATCATAGCTCCTCACTGTCGCTGGGAGGATGTTTTCTCCTCCGCTCGCCCCTTCCACCGTCATTTTCTCTCTACCCACCCTTGCCTCCTTCTCCGCGCAGCTCTCGATTCCCCCCTCTCTTTCACACCCTCCATGTCATATTCAGCTCCAGGAGCTCCATCATAGCTCCTCGCTGTCGCTGGGAGGATGTTTTCTCCTCCGCTCGCCCCTTCCACCGTCATTTTCTCTCTACCCACCCTTGCCTCCTTTTCCGCGCAGCTCTCGATTCCCCCCTCTCTTTCGCACCCTCCATGTCATATTCCGCTCCAGGAGTTCCATCATAGCTCCTCACTGTCGCTGGGAGGATGTTTTCTCCTCCGCTCGCCTCTTCCACCGTCATTTTCTCTCTACCCACCCTTGCCTCCTTTTCCGCGCAGCTCTCGATTCCCCCCTCTCTTTCGCACCCTCCATGTCATATTCCGCTCCAGGAGTTCCATCATAGCTCCTCACTGTCGCTGGGAGGAAGTTTTCTCCTCCGCTCGCCCCTTCCACCGTCATTTTCTCTCTACCCACCCTTGCCTCCTTTTCCGCGCAGCTCTCGATTCCCCCCTCTCTTTCGCACCCTCCATGTCATATTCCGCTCCAGGAGCTCCATCATAGCTCCTTGCTGTCACTGGGAGGATGTTTTCTCCTCCGCTCGCCCCTTCCACCGTCATTTTCTCTCTACCCACCCTTGCCTCCTTTTCCGCGCAGCTCTCGATTCCCCCCTCTCTTTCGCACCCTCCATGTCATATTCCGCTCCAGGAGTTCCATCATAGCTCCTCACTGTCGCTGGGAGGATGTTTTCTCCTCCGCTCGCCCCTTCCACCGTCATTTTCTCTCTACCCACCCTTGCCTCCTTTTCCGCGCAGCTCTCGATTCCCCCCTCTCTTTCGTACCCTCCATGTCATATTCCGCTCCAGGAGTTCCATCATAGCTCCTCACTGTCGCTGGGAGGATGTTTTCTCCTCCGCTCGCCCCTTCCACCGTCATTTTCTCTCTACCCACCCTTGCCTCCTTCTCCGCGCAGCTCTCGATTCCCCCCTCTCTTTCACACCCTCCATGTCATATTCAGCTCCAGGAGCTCCATCATAGCTCCTCGCTGTCGCTGGGAGGATGTTTTCTCCTCCGCTCGCCCCTTCCACCGTCATTTTCTCTCTACCCACCCTTGCCTCCTTTTCCGCGCAGCTCTCGATTCCCCCCTCTCTTTCGCACCCTCCATGTCATATTCCGCTCCAGGAGTTCCATCATAGCTCCTCACTGTCGCTGGGAGGATGTTTTCTCCTCCGCTCGCCTCTTCCACCGTCATTTTCTCTCTACCCACCCTTGCCTCCTTTTCCGCGCAGCTCTCGATTCCCCCCTCTCTTTCGCACCCTCCATGTCATATTCCGCTCCAGGAGTTCCATCATAGCTCCTCACTGTCGCTGGGAGGAAGTTTTCTCCTCCGCTCGCCCCTTCCACCGTCATTTTCTCTCTACCCACCCTTGCCTCCTTTTCCGCGCAGCTCTCGATTCCCCCCTCTCTTTCGCACCCTCCATGTCATATTCCGCTCCAGGAGCTCCATCATAGCTCCTTGCTGTCACTGGGAGGATGTTTTCTCCTCCGCTCGCCCCTTCCACCGTCATTTTCTCTCTACCCACCCTTGCCTCCTTTTCCGCGCAGCTCTCGATTCCCCCCTCTCTTTCGCACCCTCAATGTCATATTCCGCTCCAGGAGTTCCATCATAGCTCCTCACTGTCGCTGGGAGGATGTTTTCTCCTCCGCTCGCCCCTTCCACCGTCATTTTCTCTCTACCCACCCTTGCCTCCTTTTCCGCGCAGCTCTCGATTCCCCCCTCTCTTTCGCACCCTCCATGTCATATTCCGCTCCAGGAGTTCCATCATAGCTCCTCACTGTCGCTGGGAGGAAGTTTTCTCCTCCGCTCGCCCCTTCCACCGTCATTTTCTCTCTACCCACCCTTGCCTCCTTTTCCGCGCAGCTCTCGATTCCCCCCTCTCTTTCACACCCTCCATGTCATATTCCACTCCAGGAACTCCATCATAGCTCCTTGCTGTCGCTGGGAGGATGTTTTCTCCTCCGCTCGCCCCTTCCACCGTCATTTTCTCTCTACCCACCCTTGCCTCCTTTTCCGCGCAGCTCTCGATTCCCCCCTCTCTTTCGCACCCTCCATGTCATATTCCGCTCCAGGAGTTCCATCATAGCTCCTCACTGTCGCTGGGAGGATGTTTTCTCCTCCGCTCGCCCCTTCCACCATCATTTTCTCTCTACCCACCCTTGCCTCCTTTTCCGCGCAGCTCTCGATTCCCCCCTCTCTTTCGCACCCTCCATGTCATATTCCGCTCCAGGAGTTCCATCATAGCTCCTCACTGTCGCTGGGAGGAAGTTTTCTCCTCCGCTCGCCCCTTCCACCGTCATTTTCTCTTTACCCACCCTTGCCTCCTTTTCCGCGCAGCTCTCGATTCCCCCCTCTCTTTCGCACCCTCCATGTCATATTCCGCTCCAGGAGCTCCATCGTAGCTCCTTGCTGTCGCTGGGAGGATGTTTTCTCCTCCGCTCGCCCCTTCCACCGTCATTTTCTCTCTACCCACCCTTGCCTCCTTTTCCGCGCAGCTCTCGATTCCCCCCTCTCTTTCGTACCCTCCATGTCATATTCCGCTCCAGGAGTTCCATCATAGCTCCTCACTGTCGCTGGGAGGATGTTTTCTCCTCCGCTCGCCCCTTCCACCGTCATTTTCTCTCTACCCACCCTTGCCTCCTTCTCCGCGCAGCTCTCGATTCCCCCCTCTCTTTCGCACCCTCCATGTCATATTCCGCTCCAGGAGCTCCATCATAGCTCCTCGCTGTCGCTGGGAGGATGTTTTCTCCTCCGCTAGCCCCTTCCACCGTCATTTTCTCTCTACCCACCCTTGCCTCCTTTTCCGCGCAGCTCTCGATTCCCCCCTCTCTTTCGCACCCTCCATGTCATATTCCGCTCCAGGAGCTCCATCATAGCTCCTTGCTGTCACTGGGAGGATGTTTTCTCCTCCGCTCGCCCCTTCCACCGTCATTTTCTCTCTACCCACCCTTGCCTCCTTTTCCGCGCAGCTCTCGATTCCCCCCTCTCTTTCGCACCCTCCATGTCATATTCCGCTCCAGGAGTTCCATCATAGCTCCTCACTGTCGCTGGGAGGATGTTTTCTCCTCCGCTCGCCCCTTCCACCGTCATTTTCTCTCTACCCACCCTTGCCTCCTTCTCCGCGCAGCTCTCGATTCCCCCCTCTCTTTCGCACCCTCCATGTCATATTCCGCTCCAGGAGCTCCATCATAGCTCCTCGCTGTCGCTGGGAGGATGTTTTCTCCTCCGCTCGCCCCTTCCACCGTCATTTTCTCTCTACCCACCCTTGCCTCCTTTTCCGCGCAGCTCTCGATTCCCCCCTCTCTTTCGCACCCTCAATGTCATATTCCGCTCCAGGAGTTCCATCATAGCTCCTCACTGTCGCTGGGAGGATGTTTTCTCCTCCGCTCGCCCCTTCCACCGTCATTTTCTCTCTACCCACCCTTGCCTCCTTTTCCGCGCAGCTCTCGATTCCCCCCTCTCTTTCGCACCCTCCATGTCATATTCCGCTCCAGGAGTTCCATCATAGCTCCTCACTGTCGCTGGGAGGAAGTTTTCTCCTCCGCTCGCCCCTTCCACCGTCATTTTCTCTCTACCCACCCTTGCCTCCTTTTCCGCGCAGCTCTCGATTCCCCCCTCTCTTTCGCACCCTCCATGTCATATTCCGCTCCAGGAGCTCCATCATAGCTCCTTGCTGTCGCTGGGAGGATGTTTTCTCCTCCGCTCGCCCCTTCCACCGTCATTTTCTCTCTACCCACCCTTGCCTCCTTTTCTGCGCAGCTTTCGATTCCCCCCTCTCTTTCACACCCTCCATGTCATATTCCGCTCCAGGAGTTCCATCATAGCTCCTCACTGTCGCTGGGAGGATGTTTTCTCCTCCGCTCGCCCCTTCCACCGTCATTTTCTCTCTACCCACCCTTGCCTCCTTCTCCGCGCAGCTCTCGATTCCCCCCTCTCTTTCGCACCCTCCATGTCATATTCCGCTCCAGGAGCTCCATCATAGCTAATCGCTGTCGCTGGGAGGATGTTTTCTCCTCCGCTCGCCCCTTCCACCGTCATTTTCTCTCTACCCACCCTTGCCTCCTTTTCCGCGCAGCTCTCGATTCCCCCCTCTCTTTCGCACCCTCCATGTCATATTCCGCTCCAGGAGTTCCATCATAGCTCCTCACTGTCGCTGGGAGGATGTTTTCTCCTCCGCTCGCCCCTTCCACCGTCATTTTCTCTCTACCCACCCTTGCCTCCTTTTCCGCGCAGCTCTCGATTCCCCCCTCTCTTTCGCACCCTCCATGTCATATTCCGCTCCAGGAGTTCCATCATAGCTCCTCACTGTCGCTGGGAGGATGTTTTCTCCTCCGCTCGCCCCTTCCACCATCATTTTCTCTCTACCCACCCTTGCCTCCTTTTCCGCGCAGCTCTCGATTCCCCCCTCTCTTTCGCACCCTCCATGTCATATTCCGCTCCAGGAGTTCCATCATAGCTCCTCACTGTCGCTGGGAGGATGTTTTCTCCTCCGCTCGCCCCTTCCACCATCATTTTCCCTCTACCCACCCTTGCCTCCTTTTCCGCGCAGCTCTCGATTCCCCCCTCTCTTTCGCACCCTCCATGTCATATTCCGCTCCAGGAGTTCCATCATAGCTCCTCACTGTTGCTGGGAGGATGTTTTCTCCTCCGCTCGCCCCTTCCACCGTCATTTTCTCTCTACCCACCCTTGCCTCCTTCTCCGCGCAGCTCTCCATTCCCCCCTCTCTTTCGCACCCTCCATGTCATATTCCGCTCCAGGAGCTCCATCATAGCTCCTCGCTGTCGCTGGGAGGATGTTTTCTCCTCCGCTCGCCCCTTCCACCGTCATTTTCTCTCTACCCACCCTTGCCTCCTTTTCCGCGCAGCTCTCGATTCCCCCCTCTCTTTCGCACCCTCCATGTCATATTCCGCTCCAGGAGTTCCATCATAGCTCCTCACTGTCGCTGGGAGGATGTTTTCTCCTCCGCTCGCCCCTTCCACCATCATTTTCTCTCTACCCACCCTTGCCTCCTTTTCCGCGCAGCTCTCGATTCCCCCCTCTCTTTCGCACCCTCCATGTCATATTCCGCTCCAGGAGTTCCATCATAGCTCCTCACTGTCGCTGGGAGGAAGTTTTCTCCTCCGCTCGCCCCTTCCACCGTCATTTTCTCTCTACCCACCCTTGCCTCCTTTTCCGCGCAGCTCTCGATTCCCCCCTCTCTTTCGCACCCTCCATGTCATATTCCGCTCCAGGAGCTCCATCATAGCTCCTCGCTGTCGCTGGGAGGATGTTTTCTCCTCCGCTCGCCCCTTCCACCGTCATTTTCTCTCTACCCACCCTTGCCTCCTTTTCCGCGCAGCTCTCGATTCCCCCCTCTCTTTCGCACCCTCCATGTCATATTCCGCTCCAGGAGTTCCATCATAGCTCCTCACTGTCACTGGGAGGATGTTTTCTCCTCCGCTCGCCCCTTCCACCGTCATTTTCTCTCTACCCACCCTTGCCTCCTTCTCCGCGCAGCTCTCGATTCCCCCCTCTCTTTCGCACCCTCCATGTCATATTCCGCTCCAGGAGCTCCATCATAGCTAATCGCTGTCGCTGGGAGGATGTTTTCTCCTCCGCTCGCCCCTTCCACCGTCATTTTCTCTCTACCCACCCTTGCCTCCTTTTCCGCGCAGCTCTCGATTCCCCCCTCTCTTTCGCACCCTCCATGTCATATTCCGCTCCAGGAGTTCCATCATAGCTCCTCACTGTCGCTGGGAGGATGTTTTCTCCTCCACTCGCCCCTTCCACCGTCATTTTCTCTCTACCCACCCTTGCCTCCTTTTCCGCGCAGCTCTCGATTCCCCCCTCTCTTTCGCACCCTCCATGTCATATTCCGCTCCAGGAGTTCCATCATAGCTCCTCACTGTTGCTGGGAGGATGTTTTCTCCTCCGCTCGCCCCTTCCACCGTCATTTTCTCTCTACCCACCCTTGCCTCCATCTCCGCGCAGCTCTCGATTCCCCCCTCTCTTTCGCACCCTCCATGTCATATTCCGCTCCAGGAGCTCCATCATAGCTCCTCGCTGTCGCTGGGAGGATGTTTTCTCCTCCGCTCGCCCCTTCCACCGTCATTTTCTCTCTACCCACCCTTGCCTCCTTTTCCGCGCAGCTCTCGATTCCCCCCTCTCTTTCGCACCCTCCATGTCATATTCCGCTCCAGGAGTTCCATCCTAGCTCCTCACTGTCGCTGGGAGGATGTTTTCTCCTCCGCTCGCCTCTTCCACTGTCATTTTCTCTCTACCCACCCTTGCCTCCTTTTCCGCGCAGCTCTCGATTCCCCCCTCTCTTTCGCACCCTCCCTGTCATATTCCGCTCCAGGAGCTCCATCATAGCTCCTTGCTGTCGCTGGGAGGATGTTTTCTCCTCCGCTCGCCCCTTCCACCGTCATTTTCTCTCTACCCACCCTTGCCTCCTTTTCCGCGCAGCTCTCGATTCCCCCCTCTCTTTCGCACCCTCAATGTCATATTCCGCTCCAGGAGTTCCATCATAGCTCCTCACTGTCGCTGGGAGGATGTTTTCTCCTCCGCTCGCCCCTTCCACCGTCATTTTCTCTCTACCCACCCTTGCCTCCTTTTCCGCGCAGCTCTCGATTCCCCCCTCTCTTTCGCACCCTCCATGTCATATTCCGCTCCAGGAGTTCCATCATAGCTCCTCACTGTCGCTGGGAGGAAGTTTTCTCCTCCGCTCGCCCCTTCCACCGTCATTTTCTCTCTACCCACCCTTGCCTCCTTTTCCGCGCAGCTCTCGATTCCCCCCTCTCTTTCGCACCCTCCATGTCATATTCCACTCCAGGAGCTCCATCATAGCTCCTTGCTGTCGCTGGGAGGATGTTTTCTCCTCCGCTCGCCTTTTCCACCGTCATTTTCTCTCTACCCACCCTTGCCTCCTTTTCCGCGCAGCTCTCAATTCCCCCCTCTCTTTCGCACCCTCCATGTCATATTCCGCTCCAGGAATTCCATCATAGCTCCTCACTGTCGCTGGGAGGATGTTTTCTCCTCCGCTCGCCCCTTCCACCGTCATTTTCTCTCTACCCACCCTTGCCTCCTTTTCCGCGCAGCTCTCGATTCCCCCCTCTCTTTCGCACCCTCCATGTCATATTCCGCTCCAGGAGTTCCATCATAGCTCCTCACTGTTGCTGGGAGGATGTTTTCTCCTCCGCTCGCCCCTTCCACCGTCATTTTCTCTCTACCCACCCTTGCCTCCTTCTCCGCGCAGCTCTCGATTCCCCCCTCTCTTTCGCACCCTCCATGTCATATTCCGCTCCAGGAGCTCCATCATAGCTCCTCGCTGTCGCTGGGAGGATGTTTTCTCCTCCGCTCGCCCCTTCCACCGTCATTTTCTCTCTACCCACCCTTGCCTCCGTTTCCGCGCAGCTCTCGATTCCCCCCTCTCTTTCGCACCCTCCATGTCATATTCCGCTCCAGGAGTTCCATCCTAGCTCCTCACTGTCGCTGGGAGGATGTTTTCTCCTCCGCTCGCCTCTTCCACTGTCATTTTCTCTCTACCCACCCTTGCCTCCTTTTCCGCGCAGCTCTCGATTCCCCCCTCTCTTTCGCACCCTCCCTGTCATATTCCGCTCCAGGAGCTCCATCATAGCTCCTTGCTGTCGCTGGGAGGATGTTTTCTCCTCCGCTCGCCCCTTCCACCGTCATTTTCTCTCTACCCACCCTTGCCTCCTTTTCCGCGCAGCTCTCGATTCCCCCCTCTCTTTCGCACCCTCAATGTCATATTCCGCTCCAGGAGTTCCATCATAGCTCCTCACTGTCGCTGGGAGGATGTTTTCTCCTCCGCTCGCCCCTTCCACCGTCATTTTCTCTCTACCCACCCTTGCCTCCTTTTCCGCGCAGCTCTCGATTCCCCCCTCTCTTTCGCACCCTCCATGTCATATTCCGCTCCAGGAGTTCCATCATAGCTCCTCACTGTCGCTGGGAGGAAGTTTTCTCCTCCGCTCGCCCCTTCCACCGTCATTTTCTCTCTACCCACCCTTGCCTCCTTTTCCGCGCAGCTCTCGATTCCCCCCTCTCTTTCGCACCCTCCATGTCATATTCCACTCCAGGAGCTCCATCATAGCTCCTTGCTGTCGCTGGGAGGATGTTTTCTCCTCCGCTCGCCTTTTCCACCGTCATTTTCTCTCTACCCACCCTTGCCTCCTTTTCCGCGCAGCTCTCAATTCCCCCCTCTCTTTCGCACCCTCCATGTCATATTCCGCTCCAGGAGTTCCATCATAGCTCCTCACTGTCGCTGGGAGGATGTTTTCTCCTCCGCTCGCCCCTTCCACCATCATTTTCTCTCTACCCACCCTTGCCTCCTTTTCCGCGCAGCTCTCGATTCCCCCCTCTCTTTCGCACCCTCCATGTCATATTCCGCTCCAGGAGTTCCATCATAGCTCCTCACTGTCACTGGGAGGATGTTTTCTCCTCCGCTCGCCCCTTCCACCGTCATTTTCTCTCTACCCACCCTTGCCTCCTTCTCCGCGCAGCTCTCGATTCCCCCCTCTCTTTCGCACCCTCCATGTCATATTCCGCTCCAGGAGTTCCATCATAGCTCCTCACTGTCGCTGGGAGGATGTTTTCTCCTCCGCTCGCCCCTTCCACCGTCATTTTCTCTCTACCCACCCTTGCCTCCTTCTCCGCGCAGCTCTCGATTCCCCCCTCTCTTTCGCACCCTCCATGTCATATTCCGCTCCAGGAGCTCCATCATAGCTAATCGCTGTCGCTGGGAGGATGTTTTCTCCTCCGCTCGCCCCTTCCACCGTCATTTTCTCTCTACCCACCCTTGCCTCCTTTTCCGCGCAGCTCTCGATTCCCCCCTCTCTTTCGCACCCTCCATGTCATATTCCGCTCCAGGAGTTCCATCATAGCTCCTCACTGTCGCTGGGAGGAAGTTTTCTCCTCCGCTCGCCCCTTCCACCGTCATTTTCTCTCTACCCACCCTTGCCTCCTTTTCCGCGCAGCTCTCGATTCCCCCCTCTCTTTCGCACCCTCCATGTCATATTCCGCTCCAGGAGCTCCATCATAGCTCCTTGCTGTCGCTGGGAGGATGTTTTCTCCTCCGCTCGCCCCTTCCACCGTCATTTTCTCTCTACCCACCCTTGCCTCCTTTTCCGCACAGCTCTCGATTCCCCCCTCTCTTTCGCACCCTCCATGTCATATTCCGCTCCAGGAGTTCCATCATAGCTCCTCACTGTCGCTGGGAGGATGTTTTCTCCTCCGCTCGCCCCTTCCACCGTCATTTTCTCTCTACCCACCCTTGCCTCCTTCTCCGCGCAGCTCTCGATTCCCCCCTCTCTTTCGCACCCTCCATGTCATATTCCGCTCCAGGAGCTCCATCATAGCTCCTCGCTGTCGCTGGGAGGATGTTATCTCCTCCGCTCGCCCCTTCCACCGTCATTTTCTCTCTACCCACCCTTGCCTCCTTTTCCGCGCAGCTCTCAATTCCCCCCTCTCTTTCGCACCCTCCATGTCATATTCCGCTCCCGGAGTTCCATCTTAGCTCCTCACTGTCGCTGGGAGGAAGTTTTCTCCTCCGCTCGCCCCTTCCACCGTCATTTTCTCTCTACCCACCCTTGCCTCCTTTTCCGCGCAGCTCTCAATTCCCCCCTCTCTTTCGCACCCTCCATGTCATATTCCGCTCCAGGAGCTCCATCATAGCTCCTTGCTGTCGCTGGGAGGATGTTTTCTCCTCCGCTCGCCCCTTCCACCGTCATTTTCTCTCTACCCACCCTTGCCTCCTTTTCCGCGCAGCTCTCGATTCCCCCCTCTCTTTCGCAACCTCCATGTCATATTCCGCTCCAGGAGTTCCATCATAGCTCCTCACTGTCGCTGGGAGGATGTTTTCTCCTCCGCTCGCCCCTTCCACCGTCATTTTCTCTCTACCCACCCTTGCCTCCTTTTCCGCGCAGCTCTCGATTCCCCCCTCTCTTTCGCACCCTCCATGTCATATTCCACTCCAGGAGCTCCATCATAGCTCCTTGCTGTCGCTGGGAGGATGTTTTCTCTTCCGCTCGCCCCTTCCACCGTCATTTTCTCTCTACCCACCCTTGCCTCCTTTTCCGCGCAGCTCTCGATTCCCCCCTCTCTTTCGCACCCTCCATGTCATATTCCGCTCCAGGAGTTCCATCATAGCTCCTCACTGTCGCTGGGAGGATGTTTTCTCCTCCGCTCGCCCCTTCCACCATCATTTTCTCTCTACCCACCCTTGCCTCCTTTTCCGCGCAGCTCTCGATTCCCCCCTCTCTTTCGCACCCTCCATGTCATATTCCGCTCCAGGAGTTCCATCATAGCTCCTCACTGTCGCTGGGAGGATGTTTTCTCCTCCGCTCGCCCCTTCCACCATCATTTTCTCTCTACCCACCCTTGCCTCCTTTTCCGCGCAGCTCTCGATTCCCCCCTCTCTTTCGCACCCTCCATGTCATATTCCGCTCCAGGAGTTCCATCATAGCTCCTCACTGTCGCTGGGAGGAAGTTTTCTCCTCCGCTCGCCCCTTCCACCGTCATTTTCTCTCTACCCACCCTTGCCTCCTTTTCCGCGCAGCTCTCGATTCCCCCCTCTCTTTCGCACCCTCCATGTCATATTCCGCTCCAGGAGCTCCATCATAGCTCCTTGCTGTCGCTGGGAGGATGTTTTCTCCTCCGCTCGCCCCTTCCACCGTCATTTTCTCTCTACCCACCCTTGCCTCCTTTTCCGCGCAGCTCTCGATTCCCCCCTCTCTTTCGCACCCTCCATGTCATATTCCGCTCCAGGAGCTCCATCATAGCTCCTTGCTGTCGCTGGGAGGAAGTTTTCTCCTCCGCTCGCCCCTTCCACCGTCATTTTCTCTCTACCCACCCTTGCCTCCTTTTCCGCGCAGCTCTCGATTCCCCCCTCTCTTTCGCACCCTCCATGTCATATTCCGCTCCAGGAGTTCCATCATAGCTCCTCACTGTCGCTGGGAGGATGTTTTCTCCTCCGCTCGCCCCTTCCACCGTCATTTTCTCTCTACCCACCCTTGCCTCCTTCTCCGCGCAGCTCTCGATTCCCCCCTCTCTTTCGCACCCTCCATGTCATATTCCGCTCCAGGAGCTCCATCATAGCTCCTCGCTGTCGCTGGGAGGATGTTTTCTCCTCCGCTCGCCCCTTCCACCGTCATTTTCTCTCTACCCACCCTTGCCTCCTTTTCCGCGCAGCTCTCGATTCCCCCCTCTCTTTCGCACCCTCAATGTCATATTCCGCTCCAGGAGTTCCATCATAGCTCCTCACTGTCGCTGGGAGGATGTTTTCTCCTCCGCTCGCCCCTTCCACCGTCATTTTCTCTCTACCCACCCTTGCCTCCTTTTCCGCGCAGCTCTCGATTCCCCCCTCTCTTTCGCACCCTCCATGTCATATTCCGCTCCAGGAGTTCCATCATAGCTCCTCACTGTCGCTGGGAGGAAGTTTTCTCCTCCGCTCGCCCCTTCCACCGTCATTTTCTCTCTACCCACCCTTGCCTCCTTTTCCGCGCAGCTCTCGATTCCCCCCTCTCTTTCGCACCCTCCATGTCATATTCCACTCCAGGAGCTCCATCATAGCTCCTTGCTGTCGCTGGGAGGATGTTTTCTCCTCCGCTCGCCCCTTCCACCGTCATTTTCTCTCTACCCACCCTTGCCTCCTTTTCCGCGCAGCTCTCGATTCCCCCCTCTCTTTCGCACCCTCCATGTCATATTCCGCTCCAGGAGTTCCATCATAGCTCCTCACTGTCGCTGGGAGGATGTTTTCTCCTCCGCTCGCCCCTTCCACCATCATTTTCTCTCTACCCACCCTTGCCTCCTTTTCCGCGCAGCTCTCGATTCCCCCCTCTCTTTCGCACCCTCCATGTCATATTCCGCTCCAGGAGTTCCATCATAGCTCCTCACTGTTGCTGGGCGGAAGTTTTCTCCTCCGCTCGCCCCTTCCACCGTCATTTTCTCTCTACCCACCCTTGCCTCCTTTTCCGCGCAGCTCTCGATTCCCCCCTCTCTTTCGCACCCTCCATGTCATATTCCGCTCCAGGAGTTCCATCATAGCTCCTCACTGTCGCTGGGAGGATGTTTTCTCCTCCGCTCGCCCCTTCCACCGTCATTTTCTCTCTACCCACCCTTGCCTCCTTCTCCGCGCAGCTCTCGATTCCCCCCTCTCTTTCGCACCCTCCATGTCATATTCCGCTCCAGGAGCTCCATCATAGCTCCTCGCTGTCGCTGGAGGATGTTTTCTCCTCCGCTCGCCCCTTCCACCGTCATTTTCTCTCTACCCACCCTTGCCTCCTTTTCCGCGCAGCTCTCGATTCCCCCCTCTCTTTCGCACCCTCCATGTCATATTCCGCTCCAGGAGTTCCATCATAGCTCCTCACTGTCGCTGGGAGGATGTTTTCTCCTCCGCTCGCCCCTTCCACCGTCATTTTCTCTCTACCCACCCTTGCCTCCTTTTCCGCGCAGCTCTCGATTCCCCCCTCTCTTTCGCACCCTCCATGTCATATTCCGCTCCAGGAGTTCCATCATAGCTCCTCACTGTCGCTGGGAGGATGTTTTCTCCTCCGCTCGCCTCTTCCACCGTCATTTTCTCTCTACCCACCCTTGCCTCCTTTTCCGCGCAGCTCTCGATTCCCCCCTCTCTTTCGCACCCTCCATGTCATATTCCGCTCCAGGAGTTCCATCATAGCTCCTCACTGTCGCTGGGAGGAAGTTTTCTCCTCCGCTCGCCCCTTCCACCGTCATTTTCTCTCTACCCACCCTTGCCTCCTTTTCCGCGCAGCTCTCGATTCCCCCCTCTCTTTCGCACCCTCCATGTCATATTCCGCTCCAGGAGCTCCATCATAGCTCCTTGCTGTCACTGGGAGGATGTTTTCTCCTCCGCTCGCCCCTTCCACCGTCATTTTCTCTCTACCCACCCTTGCCTCCTTTTCCGCGCAGCTCTCGATTCCCCCCTCTCTTTCGCACCCTCCATGTCATATTCCGCTCCAGGAGTTCCATCATAGCTCCTCACTGTCGCTGGGAGGATGTTTTCTCCTCCGCTCGCCCCTTCCACCGTCATTTTCTCTCTACCCACCCTTGCCTCCTTTTCCGCGCAACTCTCGATTCCCCCCTCTCTTTCGCACCCTCAATGTCATATTCCGCTCCAGGAGTTCCATCATAGCTCCTCACTGTCGCTGGGAGGATGTTTTCTCCTCCGCTCGCCCCTTCCACCGTCATTTTCTCTCTACCCACCCTTGCCTCCTTTTCCGCGCAGCTCTCGATTCCCCCCTCTCTTTCGCACCCTCCATGTCATATTCCGCTCCAGGAGTTCCATCATAGCTCCTCACTGTCGCTGGGAGGAAGTTTTCTCCTCCGCTCGCCCCTTCCACCGTCATTTTCTCTCTACCCACCCTTGCCTCCTTTTCCGCGCAGCTCTCGATTCCCCCCTCTCTTTCGCACCCTCCATGTCATATTCCGCTCCAGGAGCTCCATCATAGCTCCTTGCTGTCGCTGGGAGGATGTTTTCTCCTCCGCTCGCCCCTTCCACCGTCATTTTCTCTCTACCCACCCTTGCCTCCTTTTCCGCGCAGCTCTCGATTCCCCCCTCTCTTTCGCACCCTCCATGTCATATTCCGCTCCAGGAGTTCCATCATAGCTCCTCACTGTCGCTGGGAGGATGTTTTCTCCTCCGCTCGCCCCTTCCACCGTCATTTTCTCTCTACCCACCCTTGCCTCCTTCTCCGCGCAGCTCTCGATTCCCCCCTCTCTTTCGCACCCTCCATGTCATATTCCGCTCCAGGAGCTCCATCATAGCTAATCGCTGTCGCTGGGAGGATGTTTTCTCCTCCGCTCGCCCCTTCCACCGTCATTTTCTCTTTACCCACCCTTGCCTCCTTTTCCGCGCAGCTCTCGATTCCCCCCTCTCTTTCGCACCCTCCATGTCATATTCCGCTCCAGGAGCTCCATCATAGCTCCTTACTGTTGCTGGGAGGATGTTTTCTCCTCCGCTCGCCCCTTCCACCGTCATTTTCTCTCTACCCACCCTTGCCTCCTTTTCCGCGCAGCTCTCGATTCCCCCCTCTCTTTCACACCCTCCATGTCATATTCCGCTCCAGGAGTTCCATCATAGCTCCTCACTGTCGCTGGGAGGATGTTTTCTCCTCCGCTCGCCCCTTCTACCATCATTTTCTCTCTACCCACCCTTGCCTCCTTTTCCGCGCAGCTCTCGACTCCCCCCTCTCTTTCGCACCCTCCATGTCATATTCCGCTCCAGGAGCTCCATCATAGCTCCTTGCTGTCGCTGGGAGGAAGTTTTCTCCTCCGCTCGCCCCTTCCACCGTCATTTTCTCTCTACCCACCCTTGCCTCCTTTTCCGCGCAGCTCTCGATTCCCCCCTCTCTTTCGCACCCTCCATGTCATATTCCGCTCCAGGAGTTCCATCATAGCTCCTCACTGTCGCTGGGAGGATGTTTTCTCCTCCGCTCGCCCCTTCCACCGTCATTTTCTCTCTACCCACCCTTGCCTCCTTCTCCGCGCAGCTCTCGATTCCCCCCTCTCTTTCGCACCCTCCATGTCATATTCCGCTCCAGGAGCTCCATCATAGCTCCTCGCTGTCGCTGGGAGGATGTTTTCTCCTCCGCTCGCCCCTTCCACCGTCATTTTCTCTCTACCCACCCTTGCCTCCTTTTCCGCGCAGCTCTCGATTCCCCCCTCTCTTTCGCACCCTCCATGTCATATTCCGCTCCAGGAGTTCCATCATAGCTCCTCACTGTCGCTGGGAGGAAGTTTTCTCCTCCGCTCGCCCCTTCCACCGTCATTTTCTCTCTACCCACCCTTGCCTCCTTTTCCGCGCAGCTCTCGATTCCCCCCTCTCTTTCGCACCCTCCATGTCATATTCCACTCCAGGAGCTCCATCATAGCTCCTTGCTGTCGCTGGGAGGATGTTTTCTCCTCCGCTCGCCCCTTCCACCGTCATTTTCTCTCTACCCACCCTTGCCTCCTTTTCCGCGCAGCTCTCGATTCCCCCCTCTCTTTCGCACCCTCCATGTCATATTCCGCTCCAGGAGATCCATCATAGCTCCTCACTGTCGCTGGGAGGATGTTTTCTCCTCCGCTCGCCCCTTCCACCATCATTTTCTCTCTACCCACCCTTGCCTCCTTTTCCGCGCAGCTCTCGATTCCCCCCTCTCTTTCGCACCCTCCATGTCATATTCCGCTCCAGGAGTTCCATCATAGCTCCTCACTGTTGCTGGGCGGAAGTTTTCTCCTCCGCTCGCCCCTTCCACCGTCATTTTCTCTCTACCCACCCTTGCCTCCTTTTCCGCGCAGCTCTCGATTCCCCCCTCTCTTTCGCACCCTCCATGTCATATTCCGCTCCAGGAGTTCCATCATAGCTCCTCACTGTCGCTGGGAGGATGTTTTCTCCTCCGCTCGCCCCTTCCACCGTCATTTTCTCTCTACCCACCCTTGCCTCCTTCTCCGCGCAGCTCTCGATTCCCCCCTCTCTTTCGCACCCTCCATGTCATATTCCGCTCCAGGAGCTCCATCATAGCTCCTCGCTGTCGCTGGAGGATGTTTTCTCCTCCGCTCGCCCCTTCCACCGTCATTTTCTCTCTACCCACCCTTGCCTCCTTTTCCGCGCAGCTCTCGATTCCCCCCTCTCTTTCGCACCCTCCATGTCATATTCCGCTCCAGGAGTTCCATCATAGCTCCTCACTGTCGCTGGGAGGATGTTTTCTCCTCCGCTCGCCCCTTCCACCGTCATTTTCTCTCTACCCACCCTTGCCTCCTTTTCCGCGCAGCTCTCGATTCCCCCCTCTCTTTCGCACCCTCCATGTCATATTCCGCTCCAGGAGATCCATCATAGCTCCTCACTGTCGCTGGGAGGATGTTTTCTCCTCCGCTCGCCCCTTCCACCATCATTTTCTCTCTACCCACCCTTGCCTCCTTTTCCGCGCAGCTCTCGATTCCCCCCTCTCTTTCGCACCCTCCATGTCATATTCCGCTCCAGGAGTTCCATCATAGCTCCTCACTGTTGCTGGGCGGAAGTTTTCTCCTCCGCTCGCCCCTTCCACCGTCATTTTCTCTCTACCCACCCTTGCCTCCTTTTCCGCGCAGCTCTCGATTCCCCCCTCTCTTTCGCACCCTCCATGTCATATTCCGCTCCAGGAGTTCCATCATAGCTCCTCACTGTCGCTGGGAGGATGTTTTCTCCTCCGCTCGCCCCTTCCACCGTCATTTTCTCTCTACCCACCCTTGCCTCCTTCTCCGCGCAGCTCTCGATTCCCCCCTCTCTTTCGCACCCTCCATGTCATATTCCGCTCCAGGAGCTCCATCATAGCTCCTCGCTGTCGCTGGAGGATGTTTTCTCCTCCGCTCGCCCCTTCCACCGTCATTTTCTCTCTACCCACCCTTGCCTCCTTTTCCGCGCAGCTCTCGATTCCCCCCTCTCTTTCGCACCCTCCATGTCATATTCCGCTCCAGGAGTTCCATCATAGCTCCTCACTGTCGCTGGGAGGATGTTTTCTCCTCCGCTCGCCCCTTCCACCGTCATTTTCTCTCTACCCACCCTTGCCTCCTTTTCCGCGCAGCTCTCGATTCCCCCCTCTCTTTCGCACCCTCCATGTCATATTCCGCTCCAGGAGTTCCATCATAGCTCCTCACTGTCGCTGGGAGGATGTTTTCTCCTCCGCTCGCCTCTTCCACCGTCATTTTCTCTCTACCCACCCTTGCCTCCTTTTCCGCGCAGCTCTCGATTCCCCCCTCTCTTTCGCACCCTCCATGTCATATTCCGCTCCAGGAGTTCCATCATAGCTCCTCACTGTCGCTGGGAGGAAGTTTTCTCCTCCGCTCGCCCCTTCCACCGTCATTTTCTCTCTACCCACCCTTGCCTCCTTTTCCGCGCAGCTCTCGATTCCCCCCTCTCTTTCGCACCCTCCATGTCATATTCCGCTCCAGGAGCTCCATCATAGCTCCTTGCTGTCACTGGGAGGATGTTTTCTCCTCCGCTCGCCCCTTCCACCGTCATTTTCTCTCTACCCACCCTTGCCTCCTTTTCCGCGCAGCTCTCGATTCCCCCCTCTCTTTCGCACCCTCCATGTCATATTCCGCTCCAGGAGTTCCATCATAGCTCCTCACTGTCGCTGGGAGGATGTTTTCTCCTCCGCTCGCCCCTTCCACCGTCATTTTCTCTCTACCCACCCTTGCCTCCTTTTCCGCGCAACTCTCGATTCCCCCCTCTCTTTCGCACCCTCAATGTCATATTCCGCTCCAGGAGTTCCATCATAGCTCCTCACTGTCGCTGGGAGGATGTTTTCTCCTCCGCTCGCCCCTTCCACCGTCATTTTCTCTCTACCCACCCTTGCCTCCTTTTCCGCGCAGCTCTCGATTCCCCCCTCTCTTTCGCACCCTCCATGTCATATTCCGCTCCAGGAGTTCCATCATAGCTCCTCACTGTCGCTGGGAGGAAGTTTTCTCCTCCGCTCGCCCCTTCCACCGTCATTTTCTCTCTACCCACCCTTGCCTCCTTTTCCGCGCAGCTCTCGATTCCCCCCTCTCTTTCGCACCCTCCATGTCATATTCCGCTCCAGGAGCTCCATCATAGCTCCTTGCTGTCGCTGGGAGGATGTTTTCTCCTCCGCTCGCCCCTTCCACCGTCATTTTCTCTCTACCCACCCTTGCCTCCTTTTCCGCGCAGCTCTCGATTCCCCCCTCTCTTTCGCACCCTCCATGTCATATTCCGCTCCAGGAGTTCCATCATAGCTCCTCACTGTCGCTGGGAGGATGTTTTCTCCTCCGCTCGCCCCTTCCACCGTCATTTTCTCTCTACCCACCCTTGCCTCCTTCTCCGCGCAGCTCTCGATTCCCCCCTCTCTTTCGCACCCTCCATGTCATATTCCGCTCCAGGAGCTCCATCATAGCTAATCGCTGTCGCTGGGAGGATGTTTTCTCCTCCGCTCGCCCCTTCCACCGTCATTTTCTCTTTACCCACCCTTGCCTCCTTTTCCGCGCAGCTCTCGATTCCCCCCTCTCTTTCGCACCCTCCATGTCATATTCCGCTCCAGGAGCTCCATCATAGCTCCTTACTGTTGCTGGGAGGATGTTTTCTCCTCCGCTCGCCCCTTCCACCGTCATTTTCTCTCTACCCACCCTTGCCTCCTTTTCCGCGCAGCTCTCGATTCCCCCCTCTCTTTCACACCCTCCATGTCATATTCCGCTCCAGGAGTTCCATCATAGCTCCTCACTGTCGCTGGGAGGATGTTTTCTCCTCCGCTCGCCCCTTCTACCATCATTTTCTCTCTACCCACCCTTGCCTCCTTTTCCGCGCAGCTCTCGACTCCCCCCTCTCTTTCGCACCCTCCATGTCATATTCCGCTCCAGGAGCTCCATCATAGCTCCTCGCTGTCGCTGGGAGGATGTTTTCTCCTCCGCTCGCCCCTTCCACCGTCATTTTCTCTCTACCCACCCTTGCCTCCTTCTCCGCGCAGCTCTCGATTCCCCCCTCTCTTTCGCACCCTCCATGTCATGTTCCGCTCCAGGAGCTCCATCATAGCTCCTCGCTGTCGCTGGGAGGATGTTTTCTCCTCCGCTCGCCCCTTCCACCGTCATTTTCTCTCTACCCACCCTTGCCTCCTTTTCCGCGCAGCTCTCGATTCCCCCCTCTCTTTCGCACCCTCCATGTCATATTCCGCTCCAGGAGTTCCATCATAGCTCCTCACTGTCGCTGGGAGGATGTTTTCTCCTCCGCTCGCCCCTTCCACCGTCATTTTCTCTCTACCCACCCTTGCCTCCTTTTCCGCGCAGCTCTCGATTCCCCCCTCTCTTTCGCACCCTCCATGTCATATTCCGCTCCAGGAGTTCCATCATAGCTCCTCACTGTCGCTGGGAGGAAGTTTTCTCCTCCGCTCGCCCCTTCCACCGTCATTTTCTCTCTACCCACCGTTGCCTCCTTTTCCGCGCAGCTCTCGATTCCCCCCTCTCTTTCGCACCCTCCATGTCATATTCCGCTCCAGGAGTTCCATCATAGCTCCTCACTGTCGCTGGGAGGAAGTTTTCTCCTCCGCTCGCCCCTTCCACCGTCATTTTCTCTCTACCCACCCTTGCCTCCTTCTCCGCGCAGCTCTCGATTCCCCCCTCTCTTTCGCACCCTCCATGTCATGTTCCGCTCCAGGAGCTCCATCATAGCTCCTCGCTGTCGCTGGGAGGATGTTTTCTCCTCCGCTCGCCCCTTCCACCGTCATTTTCTCTCTACCCACCCTTGCCTCCTTTTCCGCGCAGCTCTCGATTCCCCCCTCTCTTTCGCACCCTCCATGTCATATTCCGCTCCAGGAGTTCCATCATAGCTCCTCACTGTCGCTGGGAGGAAGTTTTCTCCTCCGCTCGCCCCTTCCACCGTCATTTTCTCTCTACCCACCGTTGCCTCCTTTTCCGCGCAGCTCTCGATTCCCCCCTCTCTTTCGCACCCTCCATGTCATATTCCGCTCCAGGAGTTCCATCATAGCTCCTCACTGTCGCTGGGAGGAAGTTTTCTCCTCCGCTCGCCCCTTCCACCGTCATTTTCTCTCTACCCACCCTTGCCTACTTTTCCGCGCAGCTCTCGATTCCCCCCTCTCTTTCGCACCCTCCATGTCATATTCCACTCCAGGAGCTCCATCATAGCTCCTCGCTGTCGCTGGGAGGATGTTTTCTCCTCCGCTCGCCCCTTCCACCGTCATTTTCTCTCTACCCACCCTTGCCTCCTTTTCCGCGCAGCTCTCGATTCCCCCCTCTCTTTCGCACCCTCCATGTCATATTCCGCTCCAGGAGTTCCATCATAGCTCCTCACTGTCGCTGGGAGGATGTTTTCTCCTCCGCTCGCCCCTTCCACCGTCATTTTCTCTCTACCCACCCTTGCCTCCTTTTCCGCGCAGCTCTCGATTCCCCCCTCTCTTTCGCACCCTCCATGTCATATTCCGCTCCAGGAGTTCCATCATAGCTCCTCACTGTCGCTGGGAGGAAGTTTTCTCCTCCGCTCGCCCCTTCCACCGTCATTTTCTCTCTACCCACCCTTGCCTCCTTTTCCGCGCAGCTCTCGATTCCCCCCTCTCTTTCGCACCCTCCATGTCATATTCCACTCCAGGAGCTCCATCATAGCTCCTTGCTGTCGCTGGGAGGATGTTTTCTCCTCCGCTCGCCCCTTCCACCGTCATTTTCTCTCTACCCACCCTTGCCTCCTTTTCCGCGCAGCTCTCGATTCCCCCCTCTCTTTCGCACCCTCCATGTCATATTCCGCTCCAGGAGTTCCATCATAGCTCCTCACTGTCGCTGGGAGGATGTTTTCTCCTCCGCTCGCCCCTTCCACCATCATTTTCTCTCTACCCACCCTTGCCTCCTTTTCCGCGCAGCTCTCGATTCCCCCCTCTCTTTCGCACCCTCCATGTCATATTCCGCTCCAGGAGTTCCATCATAGCACCTCACTGTCGCTGGGAGGAAGTTTTCTCCTCTGCTCGCCCCTTCCACCGTCATTTTCTCTCTACCCACCCTTGCCTCCTTTTCCGCGCAGCTCTCGATTCCCCCCTCTCTTTCGCACCCTCCATGTCATATTCCGCTCCAGGAGTTCCATCATAGCTCCTCACTGTCGCTGGGAGGAAGTTTTCTCCTCCGCTCGCCCCTTCCACCGTCATTTTCTCTCTACCCACCCTTGCCTCCTTCTCCGCGCAGCTCTCGATTCCCCCCTCTCTTTCGCACCCTCCATGTCATATTCCGCTCCAGGAGCTCCATCATAGCTCCTCGCTGTCGCTGGGAGGATGTTTTCTCCTCCGCTCGCCCCTTCCACCATCATTTTCTCTCTACCCACCCTTGCCTCCTTTTCCGCGCAGCTCTCGATTCCCCCCTCTCTTTCGCACCCTCCATGTCATATTCCGCTCCAGGAGTTCCATCATAGCTCCTCACTGTCGCTGGGAGGATGTTTTCTCCTCCGCTCGCCTCTTCCACTGTCATTTTCTCTCTACACACCCTTGCCTCCTTTTCCGCGCAGCTCTCGATTCCCCCCTCTCTTTCGCACCCTCCATGTCATATTCCGCTCCAGGAGTTCCATCATAGCTCCTCACTGTCGCTGGGAGGAAGTTTTCTCCTCCGCTCGCCCCTTCCACCGTCATTTTCTCTCTACCCACCGTTGCCTCCTTTTCCGCGCAGCTCTCGATTCCCCCCTCTCTTTCGCACCCTCCCTGTCATATTCCGCTCCAGGAGCTCCATCATAGCTCCTTGCTGTCGCTGGGAGGATGTTTTCTCCTCCGCTCGCCCCTTCCACCGTCATTTTCTCTCTACCCACCCTTGCCTCCTTTTCCGCGCAGCTCTCGATTCCCCCCTCTCTTTCGCACCCTCCATGTCATATTCCGCTCCAGGAGTTCCATCATAGCTCCTCACTGTCGCTGGGAGGAAGTTTTCTCCTCTGCTCGCCCCTTCCACCGTCATTTTCTCTCTACCCACCCTTGCCTCCTTTTCCGCGCAGCTCTCGATTCCCCCCTCTCTTTCGCACCCTCCATGTCATATTCCGCTCCAGGAGCTCCATCATAGCTCCTTGCTGTCGTTGGGAGGATGTTTTCTCCTCCGCTCGCCCCTTCCACCGTCATTTTCTCTCTACCCACCCTTGCCTCCTTTTCCGCGCAGCTCTCGATTCCCCCCTCTCTTTCGCACCCTCCATGTCATATTCCGCTCCAGGAGTTCCATCATAGCTCCTCACTGTCGCTGGGAGGATGTTTTCTCCTCCGCTCGCCCCTTCCACCGTCATTTTCTCTCTACCCACCCTTGCCTCCTTCTCCGCGCAGCTCTCGATTCCCCCCTCTCTTTCGCACCCTCCATGTCATATTCCGCTCCAGGAGCTCCATCATAGCTAATCGCTGTCGCTGGGAGGATGTTTTCTCCTCCGCTCGCCCCTTCCACCGTCATTTTCTCTCTACCCACCCTTGCCTCCTTTTCCGCGCAGCTCTCGATTCCCCCCTCTCTTTCGCACCCTCCATGTCATATTCCGCTCCAGGAGTTCCATCATAGCTCCTCACTGTCGCTGGGAGGAAGTTTTCTCCTCCGCTCGCCCCTTCCACCGTCATTTTCTCTCTACCCACCCTTGCCTCCTTTTCCGCGCAGCTCTCGATTCCCCCCTCTCTTTCGCACCCTCCATGTCATATTCCGCTCCAGGAGCTCCATCATAGCTCCTTGCTGTCGCTGGGAGGATGTTTTCTCCTCCGCTCGCCCCTTCCACCGTCATTTTCTCTCTACCCACCCTTGCCTCCTTTTCCGCACAGCTCTCGATTCCCCCCTCTCTTTCGCACCCTCCATGTCATATTCCGCTCCAGGAGTTCCATCATAGCTCCTCACTGTCGCTGGGAGGATGTTTTCTCCTCCGCTCGCCCCTTCCACCGTCATTTTCTCTCTACCCACCCTTGCCTCCTTCTCAGCGCAGCTCTCGATTCCCCCATCTCTTTCGCACCCTCCATGTCATATTCCGCTCCAGGAGCTCCATCATAGCTCCTCGCTGTCGCTGGGAGGATGTTTTCTCCTCCGCTCGCCCCTTTCTTCGTCATTTTCTCTCTACCCACCCTTGCCTCCTTCTCCGCGCAGCTCTCGATTCCCCCCTCTCTTTCGCACCCTCCATGTCATATTCCGCTCCAGGAGTTCCATCATAGCTCCTCACTGTCGCTGGGAGGATGTTTTCTCCTCCGCTCGCCCCTTCCACCGTCATTTTCTCTCTACCCACCCTTGCCTCCTTTTCCGCGCAGCTCTCAATTCCCCCCTCTCTTTCGCACCCTCCATGTCATATTCCGCTCCCGGAGCTCCATCTTAGCTCCTCACTGTCGCTGGGAGGAAGTTTTCTCCTCCGCTCGCCCCTTCCACCGTCATTTTCTCTCTACCCACCCTTGCCTCCTTTTCCGCGCAGCTCTCAATTCCCCCCTCTCTTTCGCACCCTCCATGTCATATTCCGCTCCAGGAGCTCCATCATAGCTCCTTGCTGTCGCTGGGAGGATGTTTTCTCCTCCGCTCGCCCCTTCCACCGTCATTTTCTCTCTACCCACCCTTGCCTCCTTTTCCGCGCAGCTCTCGATTCCCCCCTCTCTTTCGCACCCTCCATGTCATATTCCGCTCCAGGAGTTCCATCATAGCTCCTCACTGTCGCTGGGAGGATGTTTTCTCCTCCGCTCGCCCCTTCCACCGTCATTTTCTCTCTACCCACCCTTGCCTCCTTCTCCGCGCAGCTCTCGATTCCCCCCTCTCTTTCGCACCCTCCATGTCATATTCCGCTCCAGGAGCTCCATCATAGCTCCTCGCTGTCGCTGGGAGGATGTTTTCTCCTCCGCTCGCCCCTTTCTTCGTCATTTTCTCTCTACCCACCCTTGCCTCCTTCTCCGCGCAGCTCTCGATTCCCCCCTCTCTTTCGCACCCTCCATGTCATATTCCGCTCCAGGAGTTCCATCATAGCTCCTCACTGTCGCTGGGAGGATGTTTTCTCCTCCGCTCGCCCCTTCCACCGTCATTTTCTCTCTACCCACCCTTGCCTCCTTTTCCGCGCAGCTCTCAATTCCCCCCTCTCTTTCGCACCCTCCATGTCATATTCCGCTCCCGGAGCTCCATCTTAGCTCCTCACTGTCGCTGGGAGGAAGTTTTCTCCTCCGCTCGCCCCTTCCACCGTCATTTTCTCTCTACCCACCCTTGCCTCCTTTTCCGCGCAGCTCTCAATTCCCCCCTCTCTTTCGCACCCTCCATGTCATATTCCGCTCCAGGAGCTCCATCATAGCTCCTTGCTGTCGCTGGGAGGATGTTTTCTCCTCCGCTCGCCCCTTCCACCGTCATTTTCTCTCTACCCACCCTTGCCTCCTTTTCCGCGCAGCTCTCGATTCCCCCCTCTCTTTCGCACCCTCCATGTCATATTCCGCTCCAGGAGTTCCATCATAGCTCCTCACTGTCGCTGGGAGGATGTTTTCTCCTCCGCTCGCCTCTTCCACTGTCATTTTCTCTCTACCCACCCTTGCCTCCTTTTCCGCGCAGCTCTCGATTCCCCCCTCTCTTTCGCACCCTCCATGTCATATTCCGCTCCAGGAGCTCCATCATAGCTCCTTGCTGTCGCTGGGAGGATGTTTTCTCCTCCGCTCGCCCCTTCCACCGTCATTTTCTCTCTACCCACCCTTGCCTCCTTTTCCGCGCAGCTCTCGATTCCCCCCTCTCTTTCGCACCCTCCATGTCATATTCCGCTCCAGGAGTTCCATCATAGCTCCTCACTGTCGCTGGGAGGATGTTTTCTCCTCCGCTCGCCCCTTCCACCGTCATTTTCTCTCTACCCACCCTTGCCTCCTTCTCCGCGCAGCTCTCGATTCCCCCCTCTCTTTCGCACCCTCCATGTCATATTCCGCTCCAGGAGCTCCATCATAGCTCCTTGCTGTCGCTGGGAGGATGTTTTCTCCTCCGCTCGCCCCTTCCACCGTCATTTTCTCTCTACCCACCCTTGCCTCCTTTTCCGCGCAGCTCTCGATTCCCCCCTCTCTTTCACACCCTCCATGTCATATTCCGCTCCAGGAGTTCCATCATAGCTCCTCACTGTCGCTGGGAGGATGTTTTCTCCTCCGCTCGCCCCTTCCACCGTCATTTTCTCTCTACCCACCCTTGCCTCCTTCTCCGCGCAGCTCTCGATTCCCCCCTCTCTTTCGCACCCTCCATGTCATATTCCGCTCCAGGAGCTCCATCATAGCTCCTCGCTGTCGCTGGGAGGATGTTTTCTCCTCCGCTCGCCCCTTCCACCGTCATTTTCTCTCTACCCACCCTTGCCTCCTTTTCCGCGCAGCTCTCGATTCCCCCCTCTCTTTCGCACCCTCAATGTCATATTCCGCTCCAGGAGTTCCATCATAGCTCCTCACTGTCGCTGGGAGGATGTTTTCTCCTCCGCTCGCCTCTTCCACCGTCATTTTCTCTCTACCCACCCTTGCCTCCTTTTCCGCGCAGCTCTCGATTCCCCCCTCTCTTTCGCACCCTCCATGTCATATTCCGCTCCAGGAGTTCCATCATAGCTCCTCACTGTCGCTGGGAGGAAGTTTTCTCCTCCGCTCGCCCCTTCCACCGTCATTTTCTCTCTACCCACCCTTGCCTCCTTTTCCGCGCAGCTCTCGATTCCCCCCTCTCTTTCGCACCCTCCATGTCATATTCCGCTCCAGGAGCTCCATCATAGCTCCTTGCTGTCACTGGGAGGATGTTTTCTCCTCCGCTCGCCCCTTCCACCGTCATTTTCTCTCTACCCACCCTTGCCTCCTTTTCCGCGCAGCTCTCGATTCCCCCCTCTCTTTCGCACCCTCCATGTCATATTCCGCTCCTGGAGTTCCATCATAGCTCCTCACTGTCGCTGGGAGGATGTTTTCTCCTCCGCTCGCCCCTTCCACCGTCATTTTCTCTCTACCCACCCTTGCCTCCTTTTCCGCGCAGCTCTCAATTCCCCCCTCTCTTTCGCACCCTCCATGTCATATTCCGCTCCCGGAGCTCCATCTTAGCTCCTCACTGTCGCTGGGAGGAAGTTTTCTCCTCCGCTCGCCCCTTCCACCGTCATTTTCTCTCTACCCACCCTTGCCTCCTTTTCCGCGCAGCTCTCAATTCCCCCCTCTCTTTCGCACCCTCCATGTCATATTCCGCTCCAGGAGCTCCATCATAGCTCCTTGCTGTCGCTGGGAGGATGTTTTCTCCTCCGCTCGCCCCTTCCACCGTCATTTTCTCTCTACCCACCCTTGCCTCCTTTTCCGCGCAGCTCTCGATTCCCCCCTCTCTTTCGCACCCTCCATGTCATATTCCGCTCCAGGAGTTCCATCATAGCTCCTCACTGTCGCTGGGAGGATGTTTTCTCCTCCGCTCGCCCCTTCCACCGTCATTTTCTCTCTACCCACCCTTGCCTCCTTCTCCGCGCAGCTCTCGATTCCCCCCTCTCTTTCGCACCCTCCATGTCATATTCCGCTCCAGGAGCTCCATCATAGCTCCTCGCTGTCGCTGGGAGGATGTTTTCTCCTCCGCTCGCCCCTTTCTTCGTCATTTTCTCTCTACCCACCCTTGCCTCCTTCTCCGCGCAGCTCTCGATTCCCCCCTCTCTTTCGCACCCTCCATGTCATATTCCGCTCCAGGAGTTCCATCATAGCTCCTCACTGTCGCTGGGAGGATGTTTTCTCCTCCGCTCGCCCCTTCCACCGTCATTTTCTCTCTACCCACCCTTGCCTCCTTTTCCGCGCAGCTCTCAATTCCCCCCTCTCTTTCGCACCCTCCATGTCATATTCCGCTCCCGGAGCTCCATCTTAGCTCCTCACTGTCGCTGGGAGGAAGTTTTCTCCTCCGCTCGCCCCTTCCACCGTCATTTTCTCTCTACCCACCCTTGCCTCCTTTTCCGCGCAGCTCTCAATTCCCCCCTCTCTTTCGCACCCTCCATGTCATATTCCGCTCCAGGAGCTCCATCATAGCTCCTTGCTGTCGCTGGGAGGATGTTTTCTCCTCCGCTCGCCCCTTCCACCGTCATTTTCTCTCTACCCACCCTTGCCTCCTTTTCCGCGCAGCTCTCGATTCCCCCCTCTCTTTCGCACCCTCCATGTCATATTCCGCTCCAGGAGTTCCATCATAGCTCCTCACTGTCGCTGGGAGGATGTTTTCTCCTCCGCTCGCCTCTTCCACTGTCATTTTCTCTCTACCCACCCTTGCCTCCTTTTCCGCGCAGCTCTCGATTCCCCCCTCTCTTTCGCACCCTCCATGTCATATTCCGCTCCAGGAGCTCCATCATAGCTCCTTGCTGTCGCTGGGAGGATGTTTTCTCCTCCGCTCGCCCCTTCCACCGTCATTTTCTCTCTACCCACCCTTGCCTCCTTTTCCGCGCAGCTCTCGATTCCCCCCTCTCTTTCGCACCCTCCATGTCATATTCCGCTCCAGGAGTTCCATCATAGCTCCTCACTGTCGCTGGGAGGATGTTTTCTCCTCCGCTCGCCCCTTCCACCGTCATTTTCTCTCTACCCACCCTTGCCTCCTTCTCCGCGCAGCTCTCGATTCCCCCCTCTCTTTCGCACCCTCCATGTCATATTCCGCTCCAGGAGCTCCATCATAGCTCCTTGCTGTCGCTGGGAGGATGTTTTCTCCTCCGCTCGCCCCTTCCACCGTCATTTTCTCTCTACCCACCCTTGCCTCCTTTTCCGCGCAGCTCTCGATTCCCCCCTCTCTTTCACACCCTCCATGTCATATTCCGCTCCAGGAGTTCCATCATAGCTCCTCACTGTCGCTGGGAGGATGTTTTCTCCTCCGCTCGCCCCTTCCACCGTCATTTTCTCTCTACCCACCCTTGCCTCCTTCTCCGCGCAGCTCTCGATTCCCCCCTCTCTTTCGCACCCTCCATGTCATATTCCGCTCCAGGAGCTCCATCATAGCTCCTCGCTGTCGCTGGGAGGATGTTTTCTCCTCCGCTCGCCCCTTCCACCGTCATTTTCTCTCTACCCACCCTTGCCTCCTTTTCCGCGCAGCTCTCGATTCCCCCCTCTCTTTCGCACCCTCAATGTCATATTCCGCTCCAGGAGTTCCATCATAGCTCCTCACTGTCGCTGGGAGGATGTTTTCTCCTCCGCTCGCCTCTTCCACCGTCATTTTCTCTCTACCCACCCTTGCCTCCTTTTCCGCGCAGCTCTCGATTCCCCCCTCTCTTTCGCACCCTCCATGTCATATTCCGCTCCAGGAGTTCCATCATAGCTCCTCACTGTCGCTGGGAGGAAGTTTTCTCCTCCGCTCGCCCCTTCCACCGTCATTTTCTCTCTACCCACCCTTGCCTCCTTTTCCGCGCAGCTCTCGATTCCCCCCTCTCTTTCGCACCCTCCATGTCATATTCCGCTCCAGGAGCTCCATCATAGCTCCTTGCTGTCACTGGGAGGATGTTTTCTCCTCCGCTCGCCCCTTCCACCGTCATTTTCTCTCTACCCACCCTTGCCTCCTTTTCCGCGCAGCTCTCGATTCCCCCCTCTCTTTCGCACCCTCCATGTCATATTCCGCTCCTGGAGTTCCATCATAGCTCCTCACTGTCGCTGGGAGGATGTTTTCTCCTCCGCTCGCCCCTTCCACCGTCATTTTCTCTCTACCCACCCTTGCCTCCTTCTCCGCGCAGCTCTCGATTCCCCCCTCTCTTTCGCACCCTCCATGTCATATTCCGCTCCAGGAGCTCCATCATAGCTCCTCGCTGTCGCTGGGAGGATGTTTTCTCCTCCGCTCGCCCCTTCCACCGTCATTTTCTCTCTACCCACCCTTGCCTCCTTTTCCGCGCAGCTCTCGATTCCCCCCTCTCTTTCGCACCCTCAATGTCATATTCCGCTCCAGGAGTTCCATCATAGCTCCTCACTGTCGCTGGGAGGATGTTTTCTCCTCCGCTCGCCCCTTCCACCGTCATTTTCTCTCTACCCACCCTTGCCTCCTTTTCCGCGCAGCTCTCGATTCCCCCCTCTCTTTCGCACCCTCCATGTCATATTCCGCTCCAGGAGTTCCATCATAGCTCCTCACTGTCGCTGGGAGGAAGTTTTCTAATCCGCTCTCCCCTTCCACCGTCATTTTCTCTCTACCCACCCTTGCCTCCTTTTCCGCGCAGCTCTCGATTCCCCCCTCTCTTTCGCACCCTCCAGGTCATATTCCGCTCCAGGAGCTCCATCATAGCTCCTTGCTGTCGCTGGGAGGATGTTTTCTCCTCCGCTCGCCCCTTCCACCGTCATTTTCTCTCTACCCACCCTTGCCTCCTTTTCCGCGCAGCTCTCGATTCCCCCCTCTCTTTCGCACCCTCCATGTCATATTCCGCTCCAGGAGTTCCATCATAGCTCCTCACTGTCGCTGGGAGGATGTTTTCTCCTCCGCTCGCCCCTTCCACCGTCATTTTCTCTCTACCCACCCTTGCCTCCTTTTCCGCGCAGCTCTCGATTCCCCCCTCTCTTTCGCACCCTCCATGTCATATTCCGCTCCAGGAGTTCCATCATAGCTCCTCACTGTTGCTGGGAGGATGTTTTCTCCTCCGCTCGCCCCTTCCACCGTCATTTTCTCTCTACCCACCCTTGCCTCCTTCTCCGCGCAGCTCTCGATTCCCCCCTCTCTTTCGCACCCTCCATGTCATATTCCGCTCCAGGAGCTCCATCATAGCTCCTCGCTGTCGCTGGGAGGATGTTTTCTCCTCCACTCGCCCCTTCCACCGTCATTTTCTCTCTACCCACCCTTGCCTCCTTTTCCGCGCAGCTCTCGATTCCCCCCTCTCTTTCGCACCCTCCATGTCATATTCCGCTCCAGGAGTTCCATCATAGCTCCTCACTGTCGCTGGGAGGATGTTTTCTCCTCCGCTCGCCCCTTCCACCATCATTTTCTCTCTACCCACCCTTGCCTCCTTTTCCGCGCAGCTCTCGATTCCCCCCTCTCTTTCGCACCCTCCATGTCATATTCCGCTCCAGGAGCTCCATCATAGCTCCTCGCTGTCGCTGGGAGGATGTTTTCTCCTCCGCTCGCCCCTTCCACCGTCATTTTCTCTCTACCCACCCTTGCCTCCTTCTCCGCGCAGCTCTCGATTCCCCCCTCTCTTTCGCACCCTCCATGTCATATTCCGCTCCAGGAGCTCCATCATAGCTCCTCGCTGTCGCTGGGAGGATGTTTTCTCCTCCGCTCGCCCCTTCCACCGTCATTTTCTCTCTACCCACCCTTGCCTCCTTTTCCGCGCAGCTCTCGATTCCCCCCTCTCTTTCGCACCCTCCATGTCATATTCCGCTCCAGGAGTTCCATCATAGCTCCTCACTGTCGCTGGGAGGATGTTTTCTCCTCCGCTCGTCCCTTCCACCGTCATTTTCTCTCTACCCACCCTTGCCTCCTTTTCCGCGCAGCTCTCGATTCCCCCCTCTCTTTCGCACCCTCCATGTCATATTCCGCTCCAGGAGTTCCATCATAGCTCCTCACTGTCGCTGGGAGGAAGTTTTCTCCTCCGCTCGCCCCTTCCACCGTCATTTTCTCTCTACCCACCGTTGCCTCCTTTTCCGCGCAGCTCTCGATTCCCCCCTCTCTTTCGCACCCTCCATGTCATATTCCGCTCCAGGAGTTCCATCATAGCTCCTCACTGTCGCTGGGAGGATGTTTTCTCCTCCGCTCGCCCCTTCCACCGTCATTTTCTCTCTACCCACCCTTGCCTCCTTCTCCGCGCAGCTCTCGATTCCCCCCTCTCTTTCGCACCCTCCATGTCATATTCCGCTCCAGGAGCTCCATCATAGCTCCTCGCTGTCGCTGGGAGGATGTTTTCTCCTCCGCTCGCCCCTTCCACCGTCATTTTCTCTCTACCCACCCTTGCCTCCTTTTCCGCGCAGCTCTCGATTCCCCCCTCTCTTTCGCACCCTCAATGTCATATTCCGCTCCAGGAGTTCCATCATAGCTCCTCACTGTCGCTGGGAGGATGTTTTCTCCTCCGCTCGCCCCTTCCACCGTCATTTTCTCTCTACCCACCCTTGCCTCCTTTTCTGCGCAGCTCTCGATTCCCCCCTCTCTTTCGCACCCTCCATGTCATATTCCGCTCCAGGAGTTCCATCATAGCTCCTCACTGTCGCTGGGAGGAAGTTTTCTCCTCCGCTCGCCCCTTCCACCGTCATTTTCTCTCTACCCACCGTTGCCTCCTTTTCCGCGCAGCTCTCGATTCCCCCCTCTCTTTCGCACCCTCCATGTCATATTCCGCTCCAGGAGCTCCATCATAGCTCCTCGCTGTCGCTGGGAGGATGTTTTCTCCTCCGCTCGCCCCTTCCACCGTCATTTTCTCTCTACCCACCCTTGCCTCCTTCTCCGCGCAGCTCTCGATTCCCCCCTCTCTTTCGCACCCTCCATGTCATATTCCGCTCCAGGAGTTCCATCATAGCTCCTCACTGTTGCTGGGAGGATGTTTTCTCCTCCGCTCGCCCCTTCCACCGTCATTTTCTCTCTACCCACCCTTGCCTCCTTCTCCGCGCAGCTCTCGATTCCCCCCTCTCTTTCGCACCCTCCATGTCATATTCCGCTCCAGGAGCTCCATCATAGCTCCTCGCTGTCGCTGGGAGGATGTTTTCTCCTCCGCTCGCCCCTTCCACCGTCATTTTCTCTCTACCCACCCTTGCCTCCTTTTCCGCGCAGCTCTCGATTCCCCCCTCTCTTTCGCACCCTCCATGTCATATTCCGCTCCAGGAGTTCCATCATAGCTCCTCACTGTCGCTGGGAGGATGTTTTCTCCTCCGCTCGCCCCTTCCACCATCATTTTCTCTCTACCCACCCTTGCCTCCTTTTCCGCGCAGCTCTCGATTCCCCCCTCTCTTTCGCACCCTCCATGTCATATTCCGCTCCAGGAGCTCCATCATAGCTCCTCGCTGTCGCTGGGAGGATGTTTTCTCCTCCGCTCGCCCCTTCCACCGTCATTTTCTCTCTACCCACCCTTGCCTCCTTCTCCGCGCAGCTCTCGATTCCCCCCTCTCTTTCGCACCCTCCATGTCATATTCCGCTCCAGGAGCTCCATCATAGCTCCTCGCTGTCGCTGGGAGGATGTTTTCTCCTCCGCTCGCCCCTTCCACCGTCATTTTCTCTCTACCCACCCTTGCCTCCTTTTCCGCGCAGCTCTCGATTCCCCCCTCTCTTTCGCACCCTCCATGTCATATTCCGCTCCAGGAGTTCCATCATAGCTCCTCACTGTCGCTGGGAGGATGTTTTCTCCTCCGCTCGCCCCTTCCACCGTCATTTTCTCTCTACCCACCCTTGCCTCCTTTTCCGCGCAGCTCTCGATTCCCCCCTCTCTTTCGCACCCTCCATGTCATATTCCGCTCCAGGAGTTCCATCATAGCTCCTCACTGTCGCTGGGAGGAAGTTTTCTCCTCCGCTCGCCCCTTCCACCGTCATTTTCTCTCTACCCACCGTTGCCTCCTTTTCCGCGCAGCTCTCGATTCCCCCCTCTCTTTCGCACCCTCCATGTCATATTCCGCTCCAGGAGCTCCATCATAGCTCCTTGCTGTCGCTGGGAGGATGTTTTCTCCTCCGCTCGCCCCTTCCACCGTCATTTTCTCTCTACCCACCCTTGCCTCCTTTTCCGCGCAGCTCTCGATTCCCCCCTCTCTTTCGCACCCTCCATGTCATATTCCGCTCCAGGAGTTCCATCATAGCTCCTCACTGTCGCTGGGAGGATGTTTTCTCCTCCGCTCGCCCCTTCCACCGTCATTTTCTCTCTACCCACCCTTGCCTCCTTCTCCGCGCAGCTCTCGATTCCCCCCTCTCTTTCGCACCCTCCATGTCATATTCCGCTCCAGGAGCTCCATCATAGCTCCTCGCTGTCGCTGGGAGGATGTTTTCTCCTCCGCTCGCCCCTTCCACCGTCATTTTCTCTCTACCCACCCTTGCCTCCTTTTCCGCGCAGCTCTCGATTCCCCCCTCTCTTTCGCACCCTCAATGTCATATTCCGCTCCAGGAGTTCCATCATAGCTCCTCACTGTCGCTGGGAGGATGTTTTCTCCTCCGCTCGCCCCTTCCACCGTCATTTTCTCTCTACCCACCCTTGCCTCCTTTTCCGCGCAGCTCTCGATTCCCCCCTCTCTATCGCACCCTCCATGTCATATTCCGCTCCAGGAGTTCCATCATAGCTCCTCACTGTCGCTGGGAGGAAGTTTTCTCCTCCGCTCGCCCCTTCCACCGTCATTTTCTCTCTACCCACCCTTGCCTCCTTTTCCGCGCAGCTCTCGATTCCCCCCTCTCTTTCGCACCCTCCATGTCATATTCCACTCCAGGAGCTCCATCATAGCTCCTTGCTGTCGCTGGGAGGATGTTTTCTCCTCCGCTCGCCCCTTCCACCGTCATTTTCTCTCTACCCACCCTTGCCTCCTTTTCCGCGCAGCTCTCGATTCCCCCCTCTCTTTCGCACCCTCCATGTCATATTCCGCTCCAGGAGTTCCATCATAGCTCCTCACTGTCGCTGGGAGGATGTTTTCTCCTCCGCTCGCCCCTTCCACCATCATTTTCTCTCTACCCACCCTTGCCTCCTTTTCCGCGCAGCTCTCGATTCCCCCCTCTCTTTCGCACCCTCCATGTCATATTCCGCTCCAGGAGTTCCATCATAGCTCCTCACTGTCGCTGGGAGGAAGTTTTCTCCTCTGCTCGCCCCTTCCACCGTCATTTTCTCTCTACCCACCCTTGCCTCCTTCTCCGCGCAGCTCTCGATTCCCCCCTCTCTTTCGCACCCTCCATGTCATATTCCGCTCCAGGAGCTCCATCATAGCTAATCGCTGTCGCTGGGAGGATGTTTTCTCCTCCGCTCGCCCCTTCCACCGTCATTTTCTCTCTACCCACCCTTGCCTCCTTTTCCGCGCAGCTCTCGATTCCCCCCTCTCTTTCGCACCCTCCATGTCATATTCCGCTCCAGGAGTTCCATCATAGCTCCTCACTGTCGCTGGGAGGATGTTTTCTCCTCCGCTCGCCCCTTTCTTCGTCATTTTCTCTCTACCCACCCTTGCCTCCTTCTCCGCGCAGCTCTCGATTCCCCCCTCTCTTTCGCACCCTCCATGTCATATTCCGCTCCAGGAGTTCCATCATAGCTCCTCACTGTCGCTGGGAGGATGTTTTCTCCTCCGCTCGCCCCTTCCACCGTCATTTTCTCTCTACCCACCCTTGCCTCCTTTTCCGCGCAGCTCTCAATTCCCCCCTCTCTTTCGCACCCTCCATGTCATATTCCGCTCCAGGAGTTCCATCATAGCTCCTCACTGTCGCTGGGAGGATGTTTTCTCCTCCGCTCGCCCCTTTCTTCGTCATTTTCTCTCTACCCACCCTTGCCTCCTTCTCCGCGCAGCTCTCGATTCCCCCCTCTCTTTCGCACCCTCCATGTCATATTCCGCTCCAGGAGTTCCATCATAGCTCCTCACTGTCGCTGGGAGGATGTTTTCTCCTCCGCTCGCCCCTTCCACCGTCATTTTCTCTCTACCCACCCTTGCCTCCTTTTCCGCGCAGCTCTCAATTCCCCCCTCTCTTTCGCACCCTCCATGTCATATTCCGCTCCCGGAGTTCCATCTTAGCTCCTCACTGTCGCTGGGAGGAAGTTTTCTCCTCCGCTCGCCCCTTCCACCGTCATTTTCTCTCTACCCACCCTTGCCTCCTTTTCCGCGCAGCTCTCAATTCCCCCCTCTCTTTCGCACCCTCCATGTCAAATTCCGCTCCAGGAGCTCCATCATAGCTCCTTGCTGTCGCTGGGAGGATGTTTTCTCCTCCGCTCGCCCCTTCCACCGTCATTTTCTCTCTACCCACCCTTGCCTCCTTTTCCGCGCAGCTCTCGATTCCCCCCTCTCTTTCGCACCCTCCATGTCATATTCCGCTCCAGGAGTTCCATCATAGCTCCTCACTGTCGCTGGGAGGATGTTTTCTCCTCCGCTCGCCCCTTCCACCGTCATTTTCTCTCTACCCACCCTTGCCTCCTTCTCCGCGCAGCTCTCGATTCCCCCCTCTCTTTCGCACCCTCCATGTCATATTCCGCTCCAGGAGCTCCATCATAGCTCCTCGCTGTCGCTGGGAGGATGTTTTCTCCTCCGCTCGCCCCTTCCACCGTCATTTTCTCTCTACCCACCCTTGCCTCCTTCTCCGTGCAGCTCTCGATTCCCCCCTCTCTTTCGCACCCTCCATGTCATATTCTGCTCCAGGAGCTCCATCATAGCTCCTTGCTGTCGCTGGGAGGATGTTTTCTCCTCCGCTCGCCCCTTCCACCGTCATTTTCTCTCTACCCACCCTTGCCTCCTTCTCCGCGCAGCTATCTATTCCCCCCTCTCTTTTGCACCCTACATGTCATATTCCGCTCCAGGAGCTCCATCATAGCTCCTCGCTGTCGCTGGGAGGATGTTTTCTCCTCCGCTCGCCCCTTCCACCGTCATTTTCTCTCTATCCACCCTTGCCTCCTTTTCCGCGCAGCTCTCGATTCCCCCCTCTCTTTCGCACCCTCCATGTCATATTCCGCTCCAGGAGCTCCATCATAGCTCCTCGCTGTCGCTGGGAGGATGTTTTCTCCTCCGCTCGCCCCTTCCACCGTCATTTTCTCTCTACCCACCCTTGCCTCCTTTTCCGCGCAGCTCTCGATTCCCCCCTCTCTTTCGCACCCTCCATGTCATATTCCGCTCCAGGAGCTCCATCATAGCTCCTCGCTGTCGCTGGGAGGATGTTTTCTCCTCCGCTCGCCCCTTCCACCGTCATTTTCTCTCTACCCACCCTTGCCTCCTTCTCCGCGCAGCTCTCGATTCCCCCCTCTCTCTCGCACCCTCCATATTACATCCAGCTCCAGGAGCTCCATCATAGCTCCTCGCTGTCGCTGGGAGGATGTTTTCTCCTCTGCTCGCCCCTTCCACCGTCATTTTCTCTCTACCCACCCTTGCCTCCTTCTCCGCGCAGCTCTCGATTCCCCCCTCTCTTTCGCACCCTCCATGTCATATTCCGCTCCAGGAGCTCCATCATAGCTCCTCGCTGTCGCTGGGAGGATGTTTTCTCCTCCGCTCGCCCCTTCCACCGTCATTTTCTCTCTACCCACCCTTGCCTCCTTCTCCACGCAGCTCTCGATTCCCTCCTCTCTCTCGCACCCTCCATATTACATCCAGCTCCAGGAGCTCCATCATAGCTCCTCGCTGTCGCTGGGAGGATGTTTTCTCCTCTGCTCGCCGCTTCCACCGTCATTTTCTCTCCACCCACCCTTGCCTCCTTCTCCGCGCCGCTCTCGATTCCCCCCTCTCTCTCGCACCCACCATGTCATATCCCGCTCCAGGAGCTCCATCATAGCTCCTCACTGTCGCTGGGAGGATGTTTTCTCCTCCGCTCCCCCCTTCCACCGTCATTTTCTCTCTACCCACCCTTGCCTCCTTCTCCGCGCAGCTCTCGATTCCCCCCTCTCTCTCGCACCCTCCATATTACATCCAGCTCCAGGAGCTCCATCATAGCTCCTCGCTGTCGCTGGGAGGATGTTTTCTCCTCCGCTCGCCCCTTCCACCGTCATTTTCTCTCTACCCACCCTTGCCTCCTTCTCCGCGCAGCTCTCGATTCCCCCCTCTCTTTCGCACCCTCCATGTCATATTCCGCTCCAGGAGCTCCATCATAGCTCCTCGCTGTCGCTGGGAGGATGTTTTCTCCTCCGCTCGCCCCTTCCACCGTCATTTTCTCTCTACCCACCCTTGCCTCCTTCTCCGCGCAGCTCTCGATTCCCCCCTCTCTCTCGCACCCTCCATATTACATCCAGCTCCAGGAGCTCCATCATAGCTCCTCGCTGTCGCTGGGAGGATGTTTTCTCCTCCGCTCGCCCCTTCCACCGTCATTTTCTCTCTACCCACCCTTGCCTCCTTTTCCGCGCAGCTCTCGATTCCCCCCTCTCTTTCGCACCCTCCATGTCATATTCCGCTCCCGGAGTTCCATCATAGCTCCTCACTGTCGCTGGGAGGAAGTTTTCTCCTCCGCTCGCCCCTTCCACCGTCATTTTCTCTCTACCCACCCTTGCCTCCTTTTCCGCGCAGCTCTCAATTCCCCCCTCTCTTTCGCACCCTCCATGTCATATTCCGCTCCAGGAGCTCCATCATAGCTCCTTGCTGTCGCTGGGAGGATGTTTTCTCCTCCGCTCGCCCCTTCCACCGTCATTTTCTCTCCACCCACCCTTGCCTCCTTTTCCGCGCAGCTCTCGATTCCCCCCTCTCTTTCGCACCCTCCATGTCATATTCCGCTCCAGGAGCTCCATCATAGCTCCTCGCTGTCGCTGGGAGGATGTTTTCTCCTCCGCTCGCCCCTTCCACTGTCATTTTCTCTCTACCCACCCTTGCCTCCTTCTCCGCGCAGCTCTCGATTCCCTCCTCTCTCTCGCACCCTCCATATTACATCCAGCTCCAGGAGCTCCATCATAGCTCCTCGCTGTCGCTGGGAGGATGTTTTCTCCTCTGCTCGCCGCTTCCACCGTCATTTTCTCTCCACCCACCCTTGCCTCCTTCTCCGCGCCGCTCTCGATTCCCCCCTCTCTCTCGCACCCACCATGTCATATCCCGCTCCAGGAGCTCCATCATAGCTCCTCGCTGTCGCTGGGAGGATGTTTTCTCCTCTGCTCGCCCCTTCCACCGTCATTTTCTCTCTACCCACCCTTGCCTCCTTCTCCGCGCAGCTCTCGATTCCCCCCTCTCTCTCGCACCCTCCATATTACATCCAGCTCCAGGAGCTCCATCATAGCTCCTCGCTGTCGCTGGGAGGATGTTTTCTCCTCCGCTCGCCCCTTCCACCGTCATTTTCTCTCTACCCACCCTTGCCTCCTTCTCCGCGCAGCTCTCGATTCCCCCCTCTCTTTCGCACCCTCCATGTCATATTCCGCTCCAGGAGCTCCATCATAGCTCCTCGCTGTCGCTGGGAGGATGTTTTCTCTTCCGCTCGCCCCTTCCACCGTCATTTTCTCTCTACCCACCCTTGCCTCCTTCTCCGCGCAGCTCTCGATTCCCCCCTCTCTCTCGCACCCTCCATATTACATCCAGCTCCAGGAGCTCCATCATAGCTCCTCGCTGTCGCTGGGAGGATGTTTTCTCCTCCGCTCGCCCCTTCCACCGTCATTTTCTCTCTACCCACCCTTGCCTCCTTCTCCGCGCAGCTCTCGATTCCCCCCTCTCTTTCGCACCCTCCATGTCATATTCCGAGCCAGGAGTTCCATCATAGCTCCTCACTGTCGCTGGGAGGATGTTTTCTCCTCCGCTCGCCCCTTCCACCGTCATTTTCTCTCTACCCACCCTTGCCTCCTTCTCCGCGCAGCTCTCGATTCCCCCCTCTCTTTCGCACCCTCCATGTCATATTCCGCTCCAGGAGCTCCATCATAGCTCCTCGCTGTCGCTGGGAGGATGTTTTCTCCTCCGCTCGCCCCTTCCACCGTCATTTTCTCTCTACCCACCCTTGCCTCCTTTTCCGCGCAGCTCTCGATTCCCCCCTCTCTTTCGCACCCTCCATGTCATATTCCGCTCCAGGAGTTCCATCATAGCTCCTCACTGTCGCTGGGAGGATGTTTTCTCCTCCGCTCGCCCCTTCCACCGTCATTTTCTCTCTACCCACCCTTGCCTCCTTTTCCGCGCAGCTCTCGATTCCCCCCTCTCTTTCGCACCCTCCATGTCATATTCCGCTCCCGGAGTTCCATCATAGCTCCTCACTGTCGCTGGGAGGAAGTTTTCTCCTCCGCTCGCCCCTTCCACCGTCATTTTCTCTCTACCCACCCTTGCCTCCTTTTCCGCGCAGCTCTCAATTCCCCCCTCTCTTTCGCACCCTCCATGTCATATTCCGCTCCAGGAGCTCCATCATAGCTCCTTGCTGTCGCTGGGAGGATGTTTTCTCCTCCGCTCGCCACTTCCACCGTCATTTTCTCTCCACCCACCCTTGCCTCCTTTTCCGCGCAGCTCTCGATTCCCCCCTCTCTTTCGCACCCTCCATGTCATATTCCGCTCCAGGAGTTCCATCATAGCTCCTCACTGTCGCTGGGAGGATGTTTTCTCCTCCGCTAGCCCCTTCCACCGTCATTTTCTCTCTACCCACCCTTGTCTCCTTCTCCGCGCAGCTCTCGATTCCCCCCTCTCTTTCGCACCCTCCATGTCATATTCTGCTCCAGGAGCTCCATCATAGCTCCTCGCTGTCGCTGGGAGGATGTTTTCTCCTCCGATCGCCCCTTCCACCGTCATTTTCTCTCTACCCACCCTTGCCTCCTTCTCCGCGCAGCTCTCGATTCCCCCCTCTCTTTCGCACCCTCCATGTCATATTCCGCTCCAGGAGCTCCATCATAGCTCCTTGCTGTCGCTGGGAGGATGTTTTCTCCTCCGCTCGCCCCTTCCACCGTCATTTTCTCTCTACCCACCCTTGCCTCCTTCTCCGCGCAGCTCTCGATTCCCCCCTCTCTTTTGCACCCTCCATGTCATATTCCGCTCCAGGAGCTCCATCATAGCTCCTCGCTGTCGCTGGGAGGATGTTTTCTCCTCCGCTCGCCCCTTCCACCGTCATTTTCTCTCTACCCACCCTTGCCTCCTTCTCCGCGCAGCTCTCGATTCCCCCCTGTCTTTCGCACCCTCCATGTCATATTCCGCTCCAGGAGCTCCATCATAGCTCCTTGCTGTCGCTGGGAGGATGTTTTCTCCTCCGCTCGCCCCTTCCACCGTCATTTTCTCTCTACCCACCCTTGCCTCCTTCTCCGCGCAGCTCTCGATTCCCCCCTCTCTTTTGCACCCTCCATGTCATATTCCGCTCCAGCAGCTCCATCATAGCTCCTCGCTGTCGCTGGGAGAATGTTTTCTCCTCCGCTCGCCCCTTCCACCGTCATTTTCTCTCTACCCACCCTTGCCTCCTTCTCCGCGCAGCTCTCGATTCCCCCCTCTCTTTCGCACCCTCCATGTCATATTCCGCTCCAGGAGCTCCATCATAGCTCCTCGCTGTCGCTGGGAGGATGTTTTCTCCTCCGCTCGCCCCTTCCACCGTCATTTTCTCTCTACCCACCCTTGCCTCCTTCTCCGCGCAGCTCTCGATTCCCTCCTCTCTCTCGCACCCTCCATATTACATCCAGCTCCAGGAGCTCCATCATAGCTCTTCGCTGTCGCTGGGAGGATGTTTTCTCCTCCACTCGCCCCTTCCACCGTCATTTTCTCTCTACCCACCCTTGCCTCCTTCTCCGCGCTGCTCTCGATTCCCTCCTCTCTCTCGCACCCTCCATATTACATCCAGCTCCAGGAGCTCCATCATAGCTCCTCGCTGTCGCTGGGAGGATGTTTTCTCCTCCGCTCGCCCCTTCCACCGTCATTTTCTCTCTACCCACCCTTGCCTCCTTCTCCGCGCAGCTCTCGATTCCCTCCTCTCTCTCGCACCCTCCATATTACATCCAGCTCAAGGAGCTCCATCATAGCTCCTCGCTGTCGCTGGGAGGATGTTTTCTCCTCTGCTCGCCGCTTCCGCCGTCATTTTCTCTCCACCCACCCTTTCCTCCTTTTCCGCGCAGCTCTCGATTCCCCCCTCTCTTTCGCACCCTCCATGTCATATTCCGCTCCAGGAGCTCCATCATAGCTCCTCGCTGTCGCTGGGAGGATGTTTTCTCCTCCGCTCGCCCCTTCCACCGTCATTTTCTCTCTACCCACCCTTGCCTCCTTTTCCGCGCAGCTCTCGATTCCCCCCTCTCTTTCGCACCCTCCATGTCATATTCCGCTCCAGGAGCTCCATCATAGCTCCTCGCTGTCGCTGGGAGGATTTTTTCTCCTCCGCTCGCCCCTTCCACCGTCATTTTCTCTCTACCCACCCTTTCCTCCTTTTCCGCGCAGCTCTCGATTCCCCCCTCTCTTTCGCACCCTCCATGTCATATTCCGCTCCAGGAGCTCCATCATAGCTCCTCGCTGTCGCTGGGAGGATGTTTTCTCCTCCGCTCGCCCCTTCCACCGTCATTTTCTCTCTACCCACCCTTGCCTCCTTTTCCGCGCAGCTCTCGATTCCCCCCTCTCTTTCGCACCCTCCATGTCATATTCTGCTCCAGGAGCTCCATCATAGCTCCTCGCTGTCGCTGGGAGGATGTTTTCTCCTCCGCTCGCCCCTTCCACCGTCATTTTCTCTCTACCCACCCTTGCCTCCTTCTCCGCGCAGCTCTCAATTCCCCCCTCTCTTTCGCACCCTCCATGTCATATTCCGCTCCAGGAGCTCCATCATAGCTCCTCGCTGTCGCTGGGAGGATGTTTTCTCCTCCGCTCGCCCCTTCCACCGTCATTTTCTCTCTACCCACCCTTGCCTCCTTCTCCGCGCAGCTCTCGATTCCCCCCTCTCTTTCGAACCCTCCATGTCATATTCCGCTCCAGGAGCTCCATCATAGCTCCTCGCTGTCGCTGGGAGGATGTTTTCTCCTCTGCTCGCCCCTTCCACCGTCATTTTCTCTCTACCCACCCTTTCCTCCTTTTCCGCGCAGCTCTCGATTCCCCCCTCTCTTTCGCACCCTCCATGTCATATTCCGCTCCAGGAGCTCCATCATAGCTCCTCGCTGTCGCTGGGAGGATGTTTTCTCCTCCGCTCACCCCTTCCACCGTCATTTTCTTTCTACCCACCCTTGCCTCCTTTTCCACACAGCTCTCGATTCCCCCCTCTCTTTCGCACCCTCCATGTCATATTCCGCTCCAGGAGCTCCATCATAGCTCCTCGCTGTTGCTGGGAGGATGTTTTCTCCTCCGCTCGCCCCTTCCACCGTCATTTTCTCTCTACCCACCCTTGCCTCCTTCTCCGCGCAGCTCTCGATTCCCCCCTCTCTTTCGCACCCTCCATGTCATATTCCGCTCCAGGAGCTCCATCATAGCTCCTCGCTGTCGCTGGGAGGAATTTTTCTCCTCTGCTCGCCCCTTCCACCGTCATTTTCTCTCTACCCACCCTTTCCTCCTTTTCCGCGCAGCTCTCGATTCCCCCCTCTCTTGCGCACCCTCCATGTCATATTCCGCTCCAGGAGCTCCATCATAGCTCCTCACTGTCGCTGGGAGGAAGTTTTCTCCTCCGCTTGCCCCTTCCACCGTCATTTTCTCTCTACCCACCCTTGCCTCCTTTTCCGCGCAGCTCTCGATTCCCCCCTCTCTTTCGCACCCTCCATGTCATATTCCGCTCCAGGAGCTCCATCATAGCTCCTTGCTGTCGCTGGGAGGATGTTTTCTCCTCCGCTCGCCCCTTCCACCGTCATTTTCTCTCTACCCACCCTTGCCTCCTTTTCCGCGCAGCTCTCGATTCCCCCCTCTCTTTCGCACCCTCCATGTCATATTCCGCTCCAGGAGTTCCATCATAGCTCCTCACTGTCGCTGGGAGGATGTTTTCTCCTCCGCTCGCCCCTTCCACCGTCATTTTCTCTCTACCCACCCTTGCCTCCTTTTCCGCGCAGCTCTCGATTCCCCCCTCTCTTTCGCACCCTCCATGTCATATTCCGCTCCAGGAGCTCCATCATAGCTCCTCGCTGTCGCTGGGAGGATGTTTTCTCCTCCGCTCGCCCCTTCCACCGTCATTTTCTCTCTACCCACCCTTGCCTCCTTTTCCGCGCAGCTCTCGATTCCCCCCTCTCTTTCGCACCCTCCATGTCATATTCCGCTCCAGGAGTTCCATCATAGCTCCTCACTGTCGCTGGGAGGATGTTTTCTCCTCCGCTCGCCCCTTCCACCGTCATTTTCTCTCTACCCCCCCTTGCCTCCTTTTCCGCGCAGCTCTCGATTCCCCCCTCTCTTTCGCACCCTCCATGTCATATTCCGCTCCAGGAGTTCCATCATAGCTCCTCACTGTCGCTGGGAGGATGTTTTCTCCTCCGCTCGCCCCTTCCACCGTCATTTTCTCTCTACCCACCCTTGCCTCCTTTTCCGCGCAGCTCTCGATTCCCCCCTCTCTTTCGCACCCTCCATGTCATATTCCGCTCCAGGAGCTCCATCATAGCTCCTTGCTGTCGCTGGGAGGATGTTTTCTCCTCCGCTCGCCCCTTCCACCGTCATTTTCTCTCTACCCACCCTTGCCTCCTTTTCCGCGCAGCTCTCAATTCCCCCCTCTCTTTCGCACCCTCCATGTCATATTCCGCTCCAGGAGTTCCATCATAGCTCCTCACTGTCGCTGGGAGGATGTTTTCTCCTCCGCTCGCCCCTTCCACCGTCATTTTCTCTCTACCCACCCTTGCCTCCTTCTCCGCGCAGCTCTCGATTCCCCCCTCTCTTTCGCACCCTCCATGTCATATTCCGCTCCAGGAGCTCCATCATAGCTCCTTGCTGTCGCTGGGAGGATGTTTTCTCCTCCGCTCGCCCCTTCCACCGTCATTTTCTCTCTACCCACCCTTGCCTCCTTTTCCGCGCAGCTCTCGATTCCCCCCTCTCTTTCGCACCCTCCATGTCATATTCCGCTCCAGGAGCTCCATCATAGCTCCTTGCTGTCGCTGGGAGGATGTTTTCTCCTCCGCTCGCCCCTTCCACCGTCATTTTCTCTCTACCCACCCTTGCCTCCTTTTCCGCGCAGCTCTCGATTCCCCCCTCTCTTTCGCACCCTCCATGTCATATTCCGCTCCAGGAGTTCCATCATAGCTCCTCACTGTCGCTGGGAGGATGTTTTCTCCTCCGCTCGCCCCTTCCACCGTCATTTTCTCTCTACCCACCCTTGCCTCCTTCTCCGCGCAGCTCTCGATTCCCCCCTCTCTTTCGCACCCTCCATGTCATATTCCGCTCCAGGAGCTCCATCATAGCTCCTCGCTGTCGCTGGGAGGATGTTTTCTCCTCCGCTCGCCCCTTCCACCGTCATTTTCTCTCTACCCACCCTTGCCTCCTTTTCCGCGCAGCTCTCGATTCCCCCCTCTCTTTCGCACCCTCCATGTCATATTCCGCTCCAGGAGTTCCATCATAGCTCCTCACTGTCGCTGGGAGGATGTTTTCTCCTCCGCTCGCCCCTTCCACCGTCATTTTCTCTCTACCCACCCTTGCCTCCTTCTCCGCGCAGCTCTCGATTCCCCCCTCTCTTTCGCACCCTCCATGTCATATTCCGCTCCAGGAGCTCCATCATAGCTCCTCGCTGTCGCTGGGAGGATGTTTTCTCCTCCGCTCGCCCCTTCCACCGTCATTTTCTCTCTACCCACCCTTGCCTCCTTTTCCGCGCAGCTCTCGATTCCCCCCTCTCTTTCGCACCCTCCATGTCATATTCCGCTCCAGGAGTTCCATCATAGCTCCTCACTGTCGCTGGGAGGATGTTTTCTCCTCCGCTCGCCCCTTCCACCATCATTTTCTCTCTACCCACCCTTGCCTCCTTCTCCGCGCAGCTCTCGATTCCCCCCTCTCTTTCGCACCCTCCATGTCATATTCCGCTCCAGGAGTTCCATCATAGCTCCTCACTGTCGCTGGGAGGAAGTTTTCTCCTCCGCTCGCCCCTTCCACCGTCATTTTCTCTCTACCCACCCTTGCCTCCTTTTCCGCGCAGCTCTCGATTCCCCCCTCTCTTTCGCACCCTCCATGTCATATTCCGCTCCAGGAGTTCCATCATAGCTCCTCACTGTCGCTGGGAGGAAGTTTTCTCCTCCGCTTGCCCCTTCCACCGTCATTTTCTCTCTACCCACCCTTGCCTCCTTTTCCGCGCAGCTCTCGATTCCCCCCTCTCTTTCGCACCCTCCATGTCATATTCCGCTCCAGGAGCTCCATCATAGCTCCTTGCTGTCGCTGGGAGGATGTTTTCTCCTCCGCTCGCCCCTTCCACCGTCATTTTCTCTCTACCCACCCTTGCCTCCTTTTCCGCGCAGCTCTCGATTCCCCCCTCTCTTTCGCACCCTCCATGTCATATTCCGCTCCAGGAGTTCCATCATAGCTCCTCACTGTCGCTGGGAGGATGTTTTCTCCTCCGCTCGCCCCTTCCACCGTCATTTTCTCTCTACCCACCCTTGCCTCCTTTTCCGCGCAGCTCTCGATTCCCCCCTCTCTTTCGCACCCTCCATGTCATATTCCGCTCCAGGAGCTCCATCATAGCTCCTCGCTGTCGCTGGGAGGATGTTTTCTCCTCCGCTCGCCCCTTCCACCGTCATTTTCTCTCTACCCACCCTTGCCTCCTTTTCCGCGCAGCTCTCGATTCCCCCCTCTCTTTCGCACCCTCAATGTCATATTCCGCTCCAGGAGTTCCATCATAGCTCCTCACTGTCGCTGGGAGGATGTTTTCTCCTCCGCTCGCCCCTTCCACCGTCATTTTCTCTCTACCCACCCTTGCCTCCTTTTCCGCGCAGCTCTCGATTCCCCCCTCTCTTTCGCACCCTCCATGTCATATTCCGCTCCAGGAGTTCCATCATAGCTCCTCACTGTCGCTGGGAGGAAGTTTTCTCCTCCGCTCGCCCCTTCCACCGTCATTTTCTCTCTACCCACCCTTGCCTCCTTCTCCGCGCAGCTCTCGATTCCCCCCTCTCTTTCGAACCCTCCATGTCATATTCCGTTCCAGGAGCTCCATCATAGCTCCTCGCTGTCGCTGGGAAGATGTTTTCTCCTCTGCTCGCCCCTTCCACCGTCATTTTCTCTCTACCCACCCTTTCCTCCTTTTCCGCGCAGCTCTCGATTCCCCCCTCTCTTTCGCACCCTCCATGTCATATTCCGCTCCAGGAGCTCCATCATAGCTCCTCGCTGTCGCTGGGAGGATGTTTTCTCCTCCGCTCACCCCTTCCACCGTCATTTTCTTTCTACCCACCCTTGCCTCCTTTTCCACACAGCTCTCGATTCCCCCCTCTCTTTCGCACCCTCCATGTCATATTCCGCTCCAGGAGCTCCATCATAGCTCCTCGCTGTTGCTGGGAGGATGTTTTCTCCTCCGCTCGCCCCTTCCACCGTCATTTTCTCTCTACCCACCCTTGCCTCCTTCTCCGCGCAGCTCTCGATTCCCCCCTCTCTTTCGCACCCTCCATGTCATATTCCGCTCCAGGAGCTCCATCATAGCTCCTCGCTGTCGCTGGGAGGATTTTTTCTCCTCTGCTCGCCCCTTCCACCGTCATTTTCTCTCTACCCACCCTTTCCTCCTTTTCCGCGCAGCTCTCGATTCCCCCCTCTCTTGCGCACCCTCCATGTCATATTCCGCTCCAGGAGCTCCATCATAGCTCCTCACTGTCGCTGGGAGGAAGTTTTCTCCTCCGCTTGCCCCTTCCACCGTCATTTTCTCTCTACCCACCCTTGCCTCCTTTTCCGCGCAGCTCTCGATTCCCCCCTCTCTTTCGCACCCTCCATGTCATATTCCGCTCCAGGAGCTCCATCATAGCTCCTTGCTGTCGCTGGGAGGATGTTTTCTCCTCCGCTCGCCCCTTCCACCGTCATTTTCTCTCTACCCACCCTTGCCTCCTTTTCCGCGCAGCTCTCGATTCCCCCCTCTCTTTCGCACCCTCCATGTCATATTCCGCTCCAGGAGTTCCATCATAGCTCCTCACTGTCGCTGGGAGGATGTTTTCTCCTCCGCTCGCCCCTTCCACCGTCATTTTCTCTCTACCCACCCTTGCCTCCTTTTCCGCGCAGCTCTCGATTCCCCCCTCTCTTTCGCACCCTCCATGTCATATTCCGCTCCAGGAGCTCCATCATAGCTCCTCGCTGTCGCTGGGAGGATGTTTTCTCCTCCGCTCGCCCCTTCCACCGTCATTTTCTCTCTACCCACCCTTGCCTCCTTTTCCGCGCAGCTCTCGATTCCCCCCTCTCTTTCGCACCCTCCATGTCATATTCCGCTCCAGGAGTTCCATCATAGCTCCTCACTGTCGCTGGGAGGATGTTTTCTCCTCCGCTCGCCCCTTCCACCATCATTTTCTCTCTACCCCCCATTGCCTCCTTTTCCGCGCAGCTCTCGATTCCCCCCTCTCTTTCGCACCCTCCATGTCATATTCCGCTCCAGGAGTTCCATCATAGCTCCTCACTGTCGCTGGGAGGATGTTTTCTCCTCCGCTCGCCCCTTCCACCGTCATTTTCTCTCTACCCACCCTTGCCTCCTTTTCCGCGCAGCTCTCGATTCCCCCCTCTCTTTCGCACCCTCCATGTCATATTCCGCTCCAGGAGCTCCATCATAGCTCCTTGCTGTCGCTGGGAGGATGTTTTCTCCTCCGCTCGCCCCTTCCACCGTCATTTTCTCTCTACCCACCCTTGCCTCCTTTTCCGCGCAGCTCTCGATTCCCCCCTCTCTTTCGCACCCTCCATGTCATATTCCGCTCCAGGAGTTCCATCATAGCTCCTCACTGTCGCTGGGAGGATGTTTTCTCCTCCGCTCGCCCCTTCCACCGTCATTTTCTCTCTACCCACCCTTGCCTCCTTCTCCGCGCAGCTCTCGATTCCCCCCTCTCTTTCGCACCCTCCATGTCATATTCCGCTCCAGGAGCTCCATCATAGCTCCTCGCTGTCGCTGGGAGGATGTTTTCTATACCGCTCGCCCCTTCCACCGTCATTTTCTCTCTACCCACCCTTGCCTCCTTTTCCGCGCAGCTCTCGATTCCCCCCTCTCTTTCGCACCCTCCATGTCATATTCCGCTCCAGGAGCTCCATCATAGCTCCTTGCTGTCGCTGGGAGGATGTTTTCTCCTCCGCTCGCCCCTTCCACCGTCATTTTCTCTCTACCCACCCTTGCCTCCTTTTCCGCGCAGCTCTCGATTCCCCCCTCTCTTTCGCACCCTCCATGTCATATTCCGCTCCAGGAGTTCCATCATAGCTCCTCACTGTCGCTGGGAGGATGTTTTCTCCTCCGCTCGCCCCTTCCACCGTCATTTTCTCTCTACCCACCCTTGCCTCCTTCTCCGCGCAGCTCTCGATTCCCCCCTCTCTTTCGCACCCTCCATGTCATATTCCGCTCCAGGAGCTCCATCATAGCTCCTCGCTGTCGCTGGGAGGATGTTTTCTCCTCCGCTCGCCCCTTCCACCGTCATTTTCTCTCTACCCACCCTTGCCTCCTTTTCCGCGCAGCTCTCGATTCCCCCCTCTCTTTTGCACCCTCCATGTCATATTCCGCTCCAGGAGTTCCATCATAGCTCCTCACTGTCGCTGGGAGGATGTTTTCTCCTCCGCTCGCCCCTTCCACCGTCATTTTCTCTCTACCCACCCTTGCCTCCTTCTCCGCGCAGCTCTCAATTCCCCCCTCTCTTTCGCACCCTCCATGTCATATTCCGCTCCAGGAGCTCCATCATAGCTCCTCGCTGTCGCTGGGAGGATGTTTTCTCCTCCGCTCGCCCCTTCCACCGTCATTTTCTCTCTACCCACCCTTGCCTCCTTTTCCGCGTAGCTCTCGATTCCCCCCTCTCTTTCGCACCCTCCATGTCATATTCCGCTCCAGGAGTTCCATCATAGCTCCTCACTGTCGCTGGGAGGATGTTTTCTCCTCCGCTCGCCCCTTCCACCATCATTTTCTCTCTACCCACCCTTGCCTCCTTTTCCGCGCAGCTCTCGATTCCCCCCTCTCTTTCGCACCCTCCATGTCATATTCCGCTCCAGGAGTTCCATCATAGCTCCTCACTGTCGCTGGGAGGAAGTTTTCTCCTCCGCTCGCCCCTTCCACCGTCATTTTCTCTCTACCCACCCTTGCCTCCTTTTCCGCGCAGCTCTCGATTCCCCCCTCTCTTTCGCACCCTCCATGTCATATTCCGCTCCAGGAGTTCCATCATAGCTCCTCACTGTCGCTGGGAGGAAGTTTTCTCCTCCGCTCGCCCCTTCCACCGTCATTTTCTCTCTACCCACCCTTGCCTCCTTTTCCGCGCAGCTCTCGATTCCCCCCTCTCTTTCGCACCCTCAATGTCATATTCCGCTCCAGGAGTTCCATCATAGCTCCTCACTGTCGCTGGGAGGATGTTTTCTCCTCCGCTCGCCCCTTCCACCGTCATTTTCTCTCTACCCACCCTTGCCTCCTTTTCCGCGCAGCTCTCGATTCCCCCCTCTCTTTCGCACCCTCCATGTCATATTCCGCTCCAGGAGTTCCATCATAGCTCCTCACTGTCGCTGGGAGGAAGTTTTCTCCTCCGCTCGCCCCTTCCACCGTCATTTTCTCTCTACCCACCCTTGCCTCCTTTTCCGCGCAGCTCTCGATTCCCCCCTCTCTTTCGCACCCTCCATGTCATATTCCGCTCCAGGAGTTCTATCATAGCTCCTCGCTGTCGCTGGGAGGATGTTTTCTCCTCCGCTCGCCCCTTCCACCGTCATTTTCTCTCTACCCACCCTTGCCTCCTTCTCCGCGCAGCTCTCGATTCCCCCCTCTCTTTCGAACCCTCCATGTCATATTCCGCTCCAGGAGCTCCATCATAGCTCCTCGCTGTCGCTGGGAGGATGTTTTCTCCTCTGCTCGCCCCTTCCACCGTCATTTTCTCTCTACCCACCCTTTCCTCCTTTTCCGCGCAGCTCTCGATTCCCCCCTCTCTTTCGCACCCTCCATGTCATATTCCGCTCCAGGAGCTCCATCATAGCTCCTCGCTGTCGCTGGGAGGATGTTTTCTCCTCCGCTCGCCCCTTCCACCGTCATTTTCTTTCTACCCACCCTTGCCTCCTTTTCCACACAGCTCTCGATTCCCCCCTCTCTTTCGCACCCTCCATGTCATATTCCGCTCCAGGAGCTCCATCATAGCTCCTCGCTGTTGCTGGGAGGATGTTTTCTCCTCCGCTCGCCCCTTCCACCGTCATTTTCTCTCTACCCACCCTTGCCTCCTTCTCCGCGCAGCTCTCGATTCCCCCCTCTCTTTCGCACCCTCCATGTCATATTCCGCTCCAGGAGCTCCATCATAGCTCCTCGCTGTCGCTGGGAGGATTTTTTCTCCTCTGCTCGCCCCTTCCACCGTCATTTTCTCTCTACCCACCCTTTCCTCCTTTTCCGCGCAGCTCTCGATTCCCCCCTCTCTTGCGCACCCTCCATGTCATATTCCGCTCCAGGAGCTCCATCATAGCTCCTCACTGTCGCTGGGAGGAAGTTTTCTCCTCCGCTTGCCCCTTCCACCGTCATTTTCTCTCTACCCACCCTTGCCTCCTTTTCCGCGCAGCTCTCGATTCCCCCCTCTCTTTCGCACCCTCCATGTCATATTCCGCTCCAGGAGCTCCATCATAGCTCCTTGCTGTCGCTGGGAGGATGTTTTCTCCTCCGCTCGCCCCTTCCACCGTCATTTTCTCTCTACCCACCCTTGCCTCCTTTTCCGCGCAGCTCTCGATTCCCCCCTCTCTTTCGCACCCTCCATGTCATATTCCGCTCCAGGAGTTCCATCATAGCTCCTCACTGTCGCTGGGAGGATGTTTTCTCCTCCGCTCGCCCCTTCCACCGTCATTTTCTCTCTACCCACCCTTGCCTCCTTTTCCGCGCAGCTCTCGATTCCCCCCTCTCTTTCGCACCCTCCATGTCATATTCCGCTCCAGGAGCTCCATCATAGCTCCTCGCTGTCGCTGGGAGGATGTTTTCTCCTCCGCTCGCCCCTTCCACCGTCATTTTCTCTCTACCCACCCTTGCCTCCTTTTCCGCGCAGCTCTCGATTCCCCCCTCTCTTTCGCACCCTCCATGTCATATTCCGCTCCAGGAGTTCCATCATAGCTCCTCACTGTCGCTGGGAGGATGTTTTCTCCTCCGCTCGCCCCTTCCACCATCATTTTCTCTCTACCCCCCCTTGCCTCCTTTTCCGCGCAGCTCTCGATTCCCCCCTCTCTTTCGCACCCTCCATGTCATATTCCGCTCCAGGAGTTCCATCATAGCTCCTCACTGTCGCTGGGAGGATGTTTTCTCCTCCGCTCGCCCCTTCCACCGTCATTTTCTCTCTACCCACCCTTGCCTCCTTTTCCGCGCAGCTCTCGATTCCCCCCTCTCTTTCGCACCCTCCATGTCATATTCCGCTCCAGGAGCTCCATCATAGCTCCTTGCTGTCGCTGGGAGGATGTTTTCTCCTCCGCTCGCCCCTTCCACCGTCATTTTCTCTCTACCCACCCTTGCCTCCTTTTCCGCGCAGCTCTCGATTCCCCCCTCTCTTTCGCACCCTCCATGTCATATTCCGCTCCAGGAGTTCCATCATAGCTCCTCACTGTCGCTGGGAGGATGTTTTCTCCTCCGCTCGCCCCTTCCACCGTCATTTTCTCTCTACCCACCCTTGCCTCCTTCTCCGCGCAGCTCTCGATTCCCCCCTCTCTTTCGCACCCTCCATGTCATATTCCGCTCCAGGAGCTCCATCATAGCTCCTTGCTGTCGCTGGGAGGATGTTTTCTCCTTCGCTCGCCCATTCCACCGTCATTTTCTCTCTACCCACCCTTGCCTCCTTTTCCGCGCAGCTCTCGATTCCCCCCTCTCTTTCGCACCCTCCATGTCATATTCCGCTCCAGGAGCTCCATCATAGCTCCTTGCTGTCGCTGGGAGGATGTTTTCTCCTCCGCTCGCCCCTTCCACCGTCATTTTCTCTCTACCCACCCTTGCCTCCTTTTCCGCGCAGCTCTCGATTCCCCCCTCTCTTTCGCACCCTCCATGTCATATTCCGCTCCAGGAGTTCCATCATAGCTCCTCACTGTCGCTGGGAGGATGTTTTCTCCTCCGCTCGCCCCTTCCACCGTCATTTTCTCTCTACCCACCCTTGCCTCCTTCTCCGCGCAGCTCTCGATTCCCCCCTCTCTTTCGCACCCTCCATGTCATATTCCGCTCCAGGAGCTCCATCATATCTCCTCGCTGTCGCTGGGAGGATGTTTTCTCCTCCGCTCGCCCCTTCCACCGTCATTTTCTCTCTACCCACCCTTGCCTCCTTTTCCGCGCAGCTCTCGATTCCCCCCTCTCTTTCGCACCCTCCATGTCATATTCCGCTCCAGGAGTTCCATCATAGCTCCTCACTGTCGCTGGGAGGATGTTTTCTCCTCCGCTCGCCCCTTCCACCGTCATTTTCTCTCTACCCACCCTTGCCTCCTTTTCCGCGCAGCTCTCGATTCCCCCCTCTCTTTCGCACCCTCCATGTCATATTCCTCTCCAGGAGTTCCATCATAGCTCCTCACTGTCGCTGGGAGGATGTTTTCTCCTCCGCTCGCCCCTTCCACCGTCATTTTCTCTCTACCCACCCTTGCCTCCTTCTCCGCGCAGCTCTCGATTCCCCCCTCTCTTTCGCACCCTCCATGTCATATTCCGCTCCAGGAGCTCCATCATATCTCCTTGCTGTCGCTGGGAGGATGTTTTCTCCTCCGCTCGCCCCTTCCACCGTCATTTTCTCTCTACCCACCCTTGCCTCCTTTTCCGCGCAGCTCTCGATTCCCCCCTCTCTTTCGCACCCTCCATGTCATATTCCGCTCCAGGAGTTCCATCATAGCTCCTCACTGTCGCTGGGAGGATGTTTTCTCCTCCGCTCGCCCCTTCCACCATCATTTTCTCTCTACCCACCCTTGCCTCCTTTTCCGCGCAGCTCTCGATTCCCCCCTCTCTTTCGCACCCTCCATGTCATATTCCGCTCCAGGAGTTCCATCATAGCTCCTCACTGTCGCTGGGAGGAAGTTTTCTCCTCCGCTCGCCCCTTCCACCGTCATTTTCTCTCTACCCACCCTTGCCTCCTTTTCCGCGCAGCTCTCGATTCCCCCCTCTCTTTCGCACCCTCCATGTCATATTCCGCTCCAGGAGTTCCATCATAGCTCCTCACTGTCGCTGGGAGGAAGTTTTCTCCTCCGCTTGCCCCTTCCACCGTCATTTTCTCTCTACCCACCCTTGCCTCCTTTTCCGCGCAGCTCTCGATTCCCCCCTCTCTTTCGCACCCTCCATGTCATATTCCGCTCCAGGAGCTCCATCATAGCTCCTTGCTGTCGCTGGGAGGATGTTTTCTCCTCCGCTCGCCCCTTCCACCGTCATTTTCTCTCTACCCACCCTTGCCTCCTTTTCCGCGCAGCTCTCGATTCCCCCCTCTCTTTCGCACCCTCCATGTCATATTCCGCTCCAGGAGTTCCATCATAGCTCCTCACTGTCGCTGGGAGGATGTTTTCTCCTCCGCTCGCCCCTTCCACCGTCATTTTCTCTCTACCCACCCTTGCCTCCTTTTCCGCGCAGCTCTCGATTCCCCCCTCTCTTTCGCACCCTCCATGTCATATTCCGCTCCAGGAGCTCCATCATAGCTCCTCGCTGTCGCTGGGAGGATGTTTTCTCCTCCGCTCGCCCCTTCCACCGTCATTTTCTCTCTACCCACCCTTGCCTCCTTTTCCGCGCAGCTCTCGATTCCCCCCTCTCTTTCGCACCCTCAATGTCATATTCCGCTCCAGGAGTTCCATCATAGCTCCTCACTGTCGCTGGGAGGATGTTTTCTCCTCCGCTCGCCCCTTCCACCGTCATTTTCTCTCTACCCACCCTTGCCTCCTTTTCCGCGCAGCTCTCGATTCCCCCCTCTCTTTCGCACCCTCCATGTCATATTCCGCTCCAGGAGCTCCATCATAGCTCCTCGCTGTCGCTGGGAGGATGTTTTCTCCTCCGCTCGCCCATTCCACCGTCATTTTCTCTCTACCCACCCTTGCCTCCTTTTCCGCGCAGCTCTCGATTCCCCCCTCTCTTTCGCACCCTCCATGTCATATTCCGCTCCAGGAGCTCCATCATAGCTCCTTGCTGTCGCTGGGAGGATGTTTTCTCCTCCGCTCGCCCCTTCCACCGTCATTTTCTCTCTACCCACCCTTGCCTCCTTTTCCGCGCAGCTCTCGATTCCCCCCTCTCTTTCGCACCCTCCATGTCATATTCCGCTCCAGGAGTTCCATCATAGCTCCTCACTGTCGCTGGGAGGATGTTTTCTCCTCCGCTCGCCCCTTCCACCGTCATTTTCTCTCTACCCACCCTTGCCTCCTTCTCCGCGCAGCTCTCGATTCCCCCCTCTCTTTCGCACCCTCCATGTCATATTCCGCTCCAGGAGCTCCATCATATCTCCTCGCTGTCGCTGGGAGGATGTTTTCTCCTCCGCTCGCCCCTTCCACCGTCATTTTCTCTCTACCCACCCTTGCCTCCTTTTCCGCGCAGCTCTCGATTCCCCCCTCTCTTTCGCACCCTCCATGTCATATTCCGCTCCAGGAGTTCCATCATAGCTCCTCACTGTCGCTAGGAGGATGTTTTCTCCTCCGCTCGCCCCTTCCACCGTCATTTTCTCTCTACCCACCCTTGCCTCCTTTTCCGCGCAGCTCTCGATTCCCCCCTCTCTTTCGCACCCTCCATGTCATATTCCGCTCCAGGAGTTCCATCATAGCTCCTCACTGTCGCTGGGAGGATGTTTTCTCCTCCGCTCGCCCCTTCCACCGTCATTTTCTCTCTACCCACCCTTGCCTCCTTCTCCGCGCAGCTCTCGATTCCCCCCTCTCTTTCGCACCCTCCATGTCATATTCCGCTCCAGGAGCTCCATCATATCTCCTTGCTGTCGCTGGGAGGATGTTTTCTCCTCCGCTCGCCCCTTCCACCGTCATTTTCTCTCTACCCACCCTTGCCTCCTTTTCCGCGCAGCTCTCGATTCCCCCCTCTCTTTCGCACCCTCCATGTCATATTCCGCTCCAGGAGTTCCATCATAGCTCCTCACTGTCGCTGGGAGGATGTTTTCTCCTCCGCTCGCCCCTTCCACCATCATTTTCTCTCTACCCACCCTTGCCTCCTTTTCCGCGCAGCTCTCGATTCCCCCCTCTCTTTCGCACCCTCCATGTCATATTCCGCTCCAGGAGTTCCATCATAGCTCCTCACTGTCGCTGGGAGGAAGTTTTCTCCTCCGCTCGCCCCTTCCACCGTCATTTTCTCTCTACCCACCCTTGCCTCCTTTTCCGCGCAGCTCTCGATTCCCCCCTCTCTTTCGCACCCTCCATGTCATATTCCGCTCCAGGAGTTCCATCATAGCTCCTCACTGTCGCTGGGAGGAAGTTTTCTCCTCCGCTTGCCCCTTCCACCGTCATTTTCTCTCTACCCACCCTTGCCTCCTTTTCCGCGCAGCTCTCGATTCCCCCCTCTCTTTCGCACCCTCCATGTCATATTCCGCTCCAGGAGCTCCATCATAGCTCCTTGCTGTCGCTGGGAGGATGTTTTCTCCTCCGCTCGCCCCTTCCACCGTCATTTTCTCTCTACCCACCCTTGCCTCCTTTTCCGCGCAGCTCTCGATTCCCCCCTCTCTTTCGCACCCTCCATGTCATATTCCGCTCCAGGAGTTCCATCATAGCTCCTCACTGTCGCTGGGAGGATGTTTTCTCCTCCGCTCGCCCCTTCCACCGTCATTTTCTCTCTACCCACCCTTGCCTCCTTTTCCGCGCAGCTCTCGATTCCCCCCTCTCTTTCGCACCCTCCATGTCATATTCCGCTCCAGGAGCTCCATCATAGCTCCTCGCTGTCGCTGGGAGGATGTTTTCTCCTCCGCTCGCCCCTTCCACCGTCATTTTCTCTCTACCCACCCTTGCCTCCTTTTCCGCGCAGCTCTCGATTCCCCCCTCTCTTTCGCACCCTCAATGTCATATTCCGCTCCAGGAGTTCCATCATAGCTCCTCACTGTCGCTGGGAGGATGTTTTCTCCTCCGCTCGCCCCTTCCACCGTCATTTTCTCTCTACCCACCCTTGCCTCCTTTTCCGCGCAGCTCTCGATTCCCCCCTCTCTTTCGCACCCTCCATGTCATATTCCGCTCCAGGAGTTCCATCATAGCTCCTCACTGTCGCTGGGAGGAAGTTTTCTCCTCCGCTCGCCCCTTCCACCGTCATTTTCTCTCTACCCACCCTTGCCTCCTTTTCCGCGCAGCTCTCGATTCCCCCCTCTCTTTCGCACCCTCCATGTCATATTCCGCTCCAGGAGCTCCATCATAGCTCCTTGCTGTCGCTGGGAGGATGTTTTCTCCTCCGCTCGCCCCTTCCACCGTCATTTTCTCTCTACCCACCCTTGCCTCCTTCTCCGCGCAGCTCTCGATTCCCCCCTCTCTTTCTCACCCTCCATGTCATATTCCGCTCCAGGAGCTCCATCATAGCTCCTTGCTGTCGCTGGGAGGATGTTTTCTCCTCCGCTCGCCCCTTCCACCATCATTTTCTCTCTACCCACCCTTGCCTCCTTTTCCGCGCAGCTCTCGATTCCCCCCTCTCTTTCGCACCCTCCATGTCATATTCCGCTCCAGGAGCTCCATCATAGCTCCTCGCTGTCGCTGGGAGGATGTTTTCTCCTCCGCTCGCCCCTTCCACCGTCATTTTCTCTCTACCCACCCTTGCCTCCTTTTCCGCGCAGCTCTCGATTCCCCCCTCTCTTTCGCACCCTCCATGTCATATTCCGCTCCAGGAGCTCCATCATAGCTCCTCGCTGTCGCTGGGAGGATGTTTTCTCCTCCGCTCGCCCCATCCACCGTCATTTTCTTTCTACCCACCCTTGCCTCCTTTTCCACGCAGCTCTCGATTCCCCCCTCTCTTTCGCACCCTCCATGTCATATTCCGCTCCAGGAGCTCCATCATAGCTCCTCGCTGTTGCTGGGAGGATGTTTTCTCCTCCGCTCGCCCCTTCCACCGTCATTTTCTCTCTACCCACCCTTGCCTCCTTCTCCGCACAGCTCTCGATTCCCCCCTCTCTTTCGCACCCTCCATGTCATATTCCGCTCCAGGAGCTCCATCATAGCTCCTCGCTGTCGCTGGGAGGATGTTTTCTCCTCTGCTCGCCCCTTCCACCGTCATTTTCTCTCTACCCACCCTTTCCTCCTTTTCCGCGCAGCTCTCGATTCCCCCCTCTCTTTCGCACCCTCCATGTCATATTCCGCTCCAGGAGCTCCATCATAGCTCCTCGCTGTCGCTGGGAGGATGTTTTCTCCTCCGCTCGCCCCTTCCACCGTCATTTTCTTTCTACCCACCCTTGCCTCCTTTTCCACGCAGCTCTCGATTCCCCCCTCTCTTTCGCACCCTCCATGTCATATTCCGCTCCAGGAGCTCCATCATAGCTCCTCGCTGTTGCTGGGAGGATGTTTTCTCCTCCGCTCGCCCCTTCCACCGTCATTTTCTCTCTACCCACCCTTGCCTCCTTCTCCGCACAGCTCTCGATTCCCCCCTCTCTTTCGCACCCTCCATGTCATATTCCGCTCCAGGAGCTCCATCATAGCTCCTCGCTGTCGCTGGGAGGATGTTTTCTCCTCTGCTCGCCCCTTCCACCGTCATTTTCTCTCTACCCACCCTTTCCTCCTTTTCCGCGCAGCTCTCGATTCCCCCCTCTCTTGCGCACCCTCCATGTCATATTCCGCTCCAGGAGCTCCATCATAGCTCCTCGCTGTCGCTGGGAGGATGTTTTCTCCTCCGCTCGCCCCTTCCACCGTCATTTTCTCTCTACCCACCCTTGCCTCCTTTTCCGCGCAGCTCTCGATTCCCCCCTCTCTTTCGCACCCTCAATGTCATATTCCGCTCCAGGAGTTCCATCATAGCTCCTCACTGTCGCTGGGAGGATGTTTTCTCCTCCGCTCGCCCCTTCCACCGTCATTTTCTCTCTACCCACCCTTGCCTCCTTTTCCGCGCAGCTCTCGATTCCCCCCTCTCTTTCGCACCCTCCATGTCATATTCCGCTCCAGGAGCTCCATCATAGCTCCTCGCTGTCGCTGGGAGGATGTTTTCTCCTCCGCTCGCCCATTCCACCGTCATTTTCTCTCTACCCACCCTTGCCTCCTTTTCCGCGCAGCTCTCGATTCCCCCCTCTCTTTCGCACCCTCCATGTCATATTCCGCTCCAGGAGCTCCATCATAGCTCCTTGCTGTCGCTGGGAGGATGTTTTCTCCTCCGCTCGCCCCTTCCACCGTCATTTTCTCTCTACCCACCCTTGCCTCCTTTTCCGCGCAGCTCTCGATTCCCCCCTCTCTTTCGCACCCTCCATGTCATATTCCGCTCCAGGAGTTCCATCATAGCTCCTCACTGTCGCTGGGAGGATGTTTTCTCCTCCGCTCGCCCCTTCCACCGTCATTTTCTCTCTACCCACCCTTGCCTCCTTCTCCGCGCAGCTCTCGATTCCCCCCTCTCTTTCGCACCCTCCATGTCATATTCCGCTCCAGGAGCTCCATCATATCTCCTCGCTGTCGCTGGGAGGATGTTTTCTCCTCCGTTCGCCCCTTCCACCGTCATTTTCTCTCTACCCACCCTTGCCTCCTTTTCCGCGCAGCTCTCGATTCCCCCCTCTCTTTCGCACCCTCCATGTCATATTCCGCTCCAGGAGTTCCATCATAGCTCCTCACTGTCGCTGGGAGGATGTTTTCTCCTCCGCTCGCCCCTTCCACCGTCATTTTCTCTCTACCCACCCTTGCCTCCTTTTCCGCGCAGCTCTCGATTCCCCCCTCTCTTTCGCACCCTCCATGTCATATTCCGCTCCAGGAGTTCCATCATAGCTCCTCACTGTCGCTGGGAGGATGTTTTCTCCTCCGCTCGCCCCTTCCACCGTCATTTTCTCTCTACCCACCCTTGCCTCCTTCTCCGCGCAGCTCTCGATTCCCCCCTCTCTTTCGCACCCTCCATGTCATATTCCGCTCCAGGAGCTCCATCATATCTCCTTGCTGTCGCTGGGAGGATGTTTTCTCCTCCGCTCGCCCCTTCCACCGTCATTTTCTCTCTACCCACCCTTGCCTCCTTTTCCGCGCAGCTCTCGATTCCCCCCTCTCTTTCGCACCCTCCATGTCATATTCCGCTCCAGGAGTTCCATCATAGCTCCTCACTGTCGCTGGGAGGATGTTTTCTCCTCCGCTCGCCCCTTCCACCATCATTTTCTCTCTACCCACCCTTGCCTCCTTTTCCGCGCAGCTCTCGATTCCCCCCTCTCTTTCGCACCCTCCATGTCATATTCCGCTCCAGGAGTTCCATCATAGCTCCTCACTGTCGCTGGGAGGAAGTTTTCTCCTCCGCTCGCCCCTTCCACCGTCATTTTCTCTCTACCCACCCTTGCCTCCTTTTCCGCGCAGCTCTCGATTCCCCCCTCTCTTTCGCACCCTCCATGTCATATTCCGCTCCAGGAGTTCCATCATAGCTCCTCACTGTCGCTGGGAGGAAGTTTTCTCCTCCGCTTGCCCCTTCCACCGTCATTTTCTCTCTACCCACCCTTGCCTCCTTTTCCGCGCAGCTCTCGATTCCCCCCTCTCTTTCGCACCCTCCATGTCATATTCCGCTCCAGGAGCTCCATCATAGCTCCTTGCTGTCGCTGGGAGGATGTTTTCTCCTCCGCTCGCCCCTTCCACCGTCATTTTCTCTCTACCCACCCTTGCCTCCTTTTCCGCGCAGCTCTCGATTCCCCCCTCTCTTTCGCACCCTCCATGTCATATTCCGCTCCAGGAGTTCCATCATAGCTCCTCACTGTCGCTGGGAGGATGTTTTCTCCTCCGCTCGCCCCTTCCACCGTCATTTTCTCTCTACCCACCCTTGCCTCCTTTTCCGCGCAGCTCTCGATTCCCCCCTCTCTTTCGCACCCTCCATGTCATATTCCGCTCCAGGAGCTCCATCATAGCTCCTTGCTGTCGCTGGGAGGATGTTTTCTCCTCCGCTCGCCCCTTCCACCGTCATTTTCTCTCTACCCACCCTTGCCTCCTTCTCCGCGCAGCTCTCGATTCCCCCCTCTCTTTCTCACCCTCCATGTCATATTCCGCTCCAGGAGCTCCATCATAGCTCCTTGCTGTCGCTGGGAGGATGTTTTCTCCTCCGCTCGCCCCTTCCACCATCATTTTCTCTCTACCCACCCTTGCCTCCTTTTCCGCGCAGCTCTCGATTCCCCCCTCTCTTTCGCACCCTCCATGTCATATTCCGCTCCAGGAGCTCCATCATAGCTCCTCGCTGTCGCTGGGAGGATGTTTTCTCCTCCGCTCGCCCCTTCCACCGTCATTTTCTCTCTACCCACCCTTGCCTCCTTTTCCGCGCAGCTCTCGATTCCCCCCTCTCTTTCGCACCCTCCATGTCATATTCCGCTCCAGGAGCTCCATCATAGCTCCTCGCTGTCGCTGGGAGGATGTTTTCTCCTCCGCTCGCCCCTTCCACCGTCATTTTCTCTCTACCCACCCTTGCCTCCTTTTCCGCGCAGCTCTCGATTCCCCCCTCTCTTTCGCACCCTCCATGTCATATTCCGCTCCAGGAGTTCCATCATAGCTCCTCACTGTCGCTGGGAGGAAGTTTTCTCCTCCGCTCGCCCCTTCCACCGTCATTTTCTCTCTACCCACCCTTGCCTCCTTTTCCGCGCAGCTCTCGATTCCCCCCTCTCTTTCGCACCCTCCATGTCATATTCCGCTCTAGGAGCTCCATCATAGCTCCTTGCTGTCGCTGGGAGGATGTTTTCTCCTCCGCTCGCCCCTTCCACCGTCATTTTCTCTCTACCCACCCTTGCCTCCTTCTCCGCGCAGCTCTCGATTCCCCCCTCTCTTTCTCACCCTCCATGTCATATTCCGCTCCAGGAGCTCCATCATAGCTCCTTGCTGTCGCTGGGAGGATGTTTTCTCCTCCGCTCGCCCCTTCCACCATCATTTTCTCTCTACCCACCCTTGCCTCCTTTTCCGCGCAGCTCTCGATTCCCCCCTCTCTTTCGCACCCTCCATGTCATATTCCGCTCCAGGAGCTCCATCATAGCTCCTCGCTGTCGCTGGGAGGATGTTTTCTCCTCCGCTCGCCCCTTCCACCGTCATTTTCTCTCTACCCACCCTTGCCTCCTTTTCCGCGCAGCTCTCGATTCCCCCCTCTCTTTCGCACCCTCCATGTCATATTCCGCTCCAGGAGCTCCATCATAGCTCCTCGCTGTCGCTGGGAGGATGTTTTCTCCTCCGCTCGCCCCATCCACCGTCATTTTCTTTCTACCCACCCTTGCCTCCTTTTCCACGCAGCTCTCGATTCCCCCCTCTCTTTCGCACCCTCCATGTCATATTCCGCTCCAGGAGCTCCATCATAGCTCCTCGCTGTTGCTGGGAGGATGTTTTCTCCTCCGCTCGCCCCTTCCACCGTCATTTTCTCTCTACCCACCCTTGCCTCCTTCTCCGCACAGCTCTCGATTCCCCCCTCTCTTTCGCACCCTCCATGTCATATTCCGCTCCAGGAGCTCCATCATAGCTCCTCGCTGTCGCTGGGAGGATGTTTTCTCCTCTGCTCGCCCCTTCCACCGTCATTTTCTCTCTACCCACCCTTTCCTCCTTTTCCGCGCAGCTCTCGATTCCCCCCTCTCTTTCGCACCCTCCATGTCATATTCCGCTCCAGGAGCTCCATCATAGCTCCTCGCTGTCGCTGGGAGGATGTTTTCTCCTCCGCTCGCCCCTTCCACCGTCATTTTCTTTCTACCCACCCTTGCCTCCTTTTCCACGCAGCTCTCGATTCCCCCCTCTCTTTCGCACCCTCCATGTCATATTCCGCTCCAGGAGCTCCATCATAGCTCCTCGCTGTTGCTGGGAGGATGTTTTCTCCTCCGCTCGCCCCTTCCACCGTCATTTTCTCTCTACCCACCCTTGCCTCCTTCTCCGCACAGCTCTCGATTCCCCCCTCTCTTTCGCACCCTCCATGTCATATTCCGCTCCAGGAGCTCCATCATAGCTCCTCGCTGTCGCTGGGAGGATGTTTTCTCCTCTGCTCGCCCCTTCCACCGTCATTTTCTCTCTACCCACCCTTTCCTCCTTTTCCGCGCAGCTCTCGATTCCCCCCTCTCTTGCGCACCCTCCATGTCATATTCCGCTCCAGGAGCTCCATCATAGCTCCTCGCTGTCGCTGGGAGGATGTTTTCTCCTCCGCTCGCCCCTTCCACCGTCATTTTCTCTCTACCCACCCTTGCCTCCTTTTCCGCGCAGCTCTCGATTCCCCCCTCTCTTTCGCACCCTCCATGTCATATTCCGCTCCAGGAGTTCCATCATAGCTCCTCACTGTCGCTGGGAGGATGTTTTCTCCTCCGCTCGCCCCTTCCACCGTCATTTTCTCTCTACCCACCCTTGCCTCCTTTTACGCGCAGCTCTCGATTCCCCCCTCTCTTTCGCACCCTCCATGTCATATTCCGCTCCAGGAGCTCCATCATAGCTCCTTGCTGTCGCTGGGAGGACGTTTTCTCCTCCGCTCGCCCCTTCCACCGTCATTTTCTCTCTACCCACCCTTGCCTCCTTTTCCGCGCAGCTCTCGATTCCCCCCTCTCTTTCGCACCCTCCATGTCATATTCCGCTCCAGGAGTTCCATCATAGCTCCTCACTGTCGCTGGGAGGATGTTTTCTCCTCCGCTCGCCCCTTCCACCATCATTTTCTCTCTACCCACCCTTGCCTCCTTTTCCGCGCAGCTCTCGATTCCCCCCTCTCTTTCGCACCCTCCATGTCATATTCCGCTCCAGGAGTTCCATCATAGCTCCTCACTGTCGCTGGGAGGATGTTTTCTCCTCCGCTCGCCCCTTCCACCGTCATTTTCTCTCTACCCACCCTTGCCTCCTTTTCCGCGCAGCTCTCGATTCCCCCCTCTCTTTCGCACCCTCCATGTCATATTCCGCTCCAGGAGTTCCATCATAGCTCCTCACTGTCGCTGGGAGGATGTTTTCTCCTCCGCTCGCCCCTTCCACCGTCATTTTCTCTCTACCCACCCTTGCCTCCTTTTCCGCGCAGCTCTCGATTCCCCCCTCTCTTTCGCACCCTCCATGTCATATTCCGCTCCAGGAGCTCCATCATAGCTCCTTGCTGTCGCTGGGAGGACGTTTTCTCCTCCGTTTGCCCCTTCCACCGTCATTTTCTCTCTACCCACCCTTGCCTCCTTTTCCGCGCAGCTCTCGATTCCCCCCTCTCTTTCGCACCCTCCATGTCATATTCCGCTCCAGGAGTTCCATCATAGCTCCTCACTGTCGCTGGGAGGATGTTTTCTCCTCCGCTCGCCCCTTCCACCGTCATTTTCTCTCTACCCACCCTTGCCTCCTTTTCCGCGCAGCTCTCGATTCCCCCCTCTCTTTCGCACCCTCCATGTCATATTCCGCTCCAGGAGTTCCATCATAGCTCCTCACTGTCGCTGGGAGGAATTTTTCTCCTCCGCTTGCCCCTTCCACCGTCATTTTCTCTCTACCCACCCTTGCCTCCTTTTCCGCGCAGCTCTCGATTCCCCCCTCTCTTTCACACCCTCCATGTCATATTCCGCTCCAGGAGCTCCATCATAGCTCCTCGCTGTCGCTGGGAGGATGTTTTCTCCTCCGCTCGCCCCTTCCACCGTCATTTTCTCTCTACCCACCCTTGCCTCCTTTTCCGCGCAGCTCTCGATTCCCCCCTCTCTTTCGCACCCTCCATGTCATATTCCGCTCCAGGAGTTCCATCATAGCTCCTCACTGTCGCTGGGAGGATGTTTTCTCCTCCGCTCGCCCCTTCCACCATCATTTTCTCTCTACCCCCCCTTGCCTCCTTTTCCGCGCAGCTCTCAATTCCCCCCTCTCTTTCGCACCCTCCATGTCATATTCCGCTCCAGGAGTTCCATCATAGCTCCTCACTGTCGCTGGGAGGATGTTTTCTCCTCCGCTCGCCCCTTCCACCGTCATTTTCTCTCTACCCACCCTTGCCTCCTTTTCCGCGCAGCTCTCGATTCCCCCCTCTCTTTCGCACCCTCCATGTCATATTCCGCTCCAGGAGTTCCATCATAGCTCCTTACTGTCGCTGGGAGGATGTTTTCTCCTCCGCTCGCCCCTTCCACCGTCATTTTCTCTCTACCCACCCTTGCCTCCTTCTCCGCGCAGCTCTCGATTCCCCCCTCTCTTTCGCACCCTCCATGTCATATTCCGCTCCAGGAGCTCCATCATAGCTCCTCGCTGTCGCTGGGAGGATGTTTTCTCCTCCGCTCGCCCATTCCACCGTCATTTTCTCTCTACCCACCCTTGCCTCCTTTTCCGCGCAGCTCTCGATTCCCCCCTCTCTTTCGCACCCTCCATGTCATATTCCGCTCCAGGAGCTCCATCATAGCTCCTTGCTGTCGCTGGGAGGATGTTTTCTCCTCCGCTCGCCCCTTCCACCGTCATTTTCTCTCTACCCACCCTTGCCTCCTTTTCCGCGCAGCTCTCGATTCCCCCCTCTCTTTCGCACCCTCCATGTCATATTCCGCTCCAGGAGTTCCATCATAGCTCCTCACTGTCGCTGGGAGGATGTTTTCTCCTCCGCTCGCCCCTTCCACCGTCATTTTCTCTCTACCCACCCTTGCCTCCTTCTCCGCGCAGCTCTCGATTCCCCCCTCTCTTTCGCACCCTCCATGTCATATTCCGCTCCAGGAGCTCCATCATATCTCCTCGCTGTCGCTGGGAGGATGTTTTCTCCTCCGCTCGCCCCTTCCACCGTCATTTTCTCTCTACCCACCCTTGCCTCCTTTTCCGCGCAGCTCTCGATTCCCCCCTCTCTTTCGCACCCTCCATGTCATATTCCGCTCCAGGAGCTCCATCATAGCTCCTTGCTGTCGCTGGGAGGATGTTTTCTCCTCCGCTCGCCCCTTCCACCGTCATTTTCTCTCTACCCACCCTTGCCTCCTTTTCCGCGCAGCTCTCGATTCCCCCCTCTCTTTCGCACCCTCCATGTCATATTCCGCTCCAGGAGTTCCATCATAGCTCCTCACTGTCGCTGGGAGGATGTTTTCTCCTCCGCTCGCCCCTTCCACCATCATTTTCTCTCTACCCACCCTTGCCTCCTTTTCCGCGCAGCTCTCGATTCCCCCCTCTCTTTCGCACCCTCCATGTCATATTCCGCTCCAGGAGTTCCATCATAGCTCCTCACTGTCGCTGGGAGGAAGTTTTCTCCTCCGCTCGCCCCTTCCACCGTCATTTTCTCTCTACCCACCCTTGCCTCCTTTTCCGCGCAGCTCTCGATTCCCCCCTCTCTTTCGCACCCTCCATGTCATATTCCGCTCCAGGAGTTCCATCATAGCTCCTCACTGTCGCTGGGAGGAAGTTTTCTCCTCCGCTTGCCCCTTCCACCGTCATTTTCTCTCTACCCACCCTTGCCTCCTTTTCCGCGCAGCTCTCGATTCCCCCCTCTCTTTCGCACCGTCCATGTCATATTCCGCTCCAGGAGCTCCATCATAGCTCCTTGCTGTCGCTGGGAGGATGTTTTCTCCTCCGCTCGCCCCTTCCACCGTCATTTTCTCTCTACCCACCCTTGCCTCCTTTTCCGCGCAGCTCTCGATTCCCCCCTCTCTTTCGCACCCTCCATGTCATATTCCGCTCCAGGAGTTCCATCATAGCTCCTCACTGTCGCTGGGAGGATGTTTTCTCCTCCGCTCGCCCCTTCCACCGTCATTTTCTCTCTACCCACCCTTGCCTCCTTTTCCGCGCAGCTCTCGATTCCCCCCTCTCTTTCGCACCCTCCATGTCATATTCCGCTCCAGGAGCTCCATCATAGCTCCTCGCTGTCGCTGGGAGGATGTTTTCTCCTCCGCTCGCCCCTTCCACCGTCATTTTCTCTCTACCCACCCTTGCCTCCTTTTCCGCGCAGCTCTCGATTCCCCCCTCTCTTTCGCACCCTCAATGTCATATTCCGCTCCAGGAGTTCCATCATAGCTCCTCACTGTCGCTGGGAGGATGTTTTCTCCTCCGCTCGCCCCTTCCACCGTCATTTTCTCTCTACCCACCCTTGCCTCCTTTTCCGCGCAGCTCTCGATTCCCCCCTCTCTTTCGCACCCTCCATGTCATATTCCGCTCCAGGAGTTCCATCATAGCTCCTCACTGTCGCTGGGAGGAAGTTTTCTCCTCCGCTCGCCCCTTCCACCGTCATTTTCTCTCTACCCACCCTTGCCTCCTTTTCCGCGCAGCTCTCGATTCCCCCCTCTCTTTCGCACCCTCCATGTCATATTCCGCTCCAGGAGCTCCATCATATCTCCTCGCTGTCGCTGGGAGGATGTTTTCTCCTCCGCTCGCCCCTTCCACCGTCATTTTCTCTCTACCCACCCTTGCCTCCTTTTCCGCGCAGCTCTCGATTCCCCCCTCTCTTTCGCACCCTCCATGTCATATTCCGCTCCAGGAGCTCCATCATAGCTCCTTGCTGTCGCTGGGAGGATGTTTTCTCCTCCGCTCGCCCCTTCCACCGTCATTTTCTCTCTACCCACCCTTGCCTCCTTTTCCGCGCAGCTCTCGATTCCCCCCTCTCTTTCGCACCCTCCATGTCATATTCCGCTCCAGGAGTTCCATCATAGCTCCTCACTGTCGCTGGGAGGATGTTTTCTCCTCCGCTCGCCCCTTCCACCATCATTTTCTCTCTACCCACCCTTGCCTCCTTTTCCGCGCAGCTCTCGATTCCCCCCTCTCTTTCGCACCCTCCATGTCATATTCCGCTCCAGGAGTTCCATCATAGCTCCTCACTGTCGCTGGGAGGAAGTTTTCTCCTCCGCTCGCCCCTTCCACCGTCATTTTCTCTCTACCCACCCTTGCCTCCTTTTCCGCGCAGCTCTCGATTCCCCCCTCTCTTTCGCACCCTCCATGTCATATTCCGCTCCAGGAGTTCCATCATAGCTCCTCACTGTCGCTGGGAGGAAGTTTTCTCCTCCGCTCGCCCCTTCCACCGTCATTTTCTCTCTACCCACCCTTGCCTCCTTTTCCGCGCAGCTCTCGATTCCCCCCTCTCTTTCGCACCGTCCATGTCATATTCCGCTCCAGGAGCTCCATCATAGCTCCTTGCTGTCGCTGGGAGGATGTTTTCTCCTCCGCTCGCCCCTTCCACCGTCATTTTCTCTCTACCCACCCTTGCCTCCTTTTCCGCGCAGCTCTCGATTCCCCCCTCTCTTTCGCACCCTCCATGTCATATTCCGCTCCAGGAGTTCCATCATAGCTCCTCACTGTCGCTGGGAGGATGTTTTCTCCTCCGCTCGCCCCTTCCACCGTCATTTTTCTCTACCCACCCTTGCCTCCTTTTCCGCGCAGCTCTCGATTCCCCCCTCTCTTTCGCACCCTCCATGTCATATTCCGCTCCAGGAGCTCCATCATAGCTCCTCGCTGTCGCTGGGAGGATGTTTTCTCCTCCGCTCGCCCCTTCCACCGTCATTTTCTCTCTACCCACCCTTGCCTCCTTTTCCGCGCAGCTCTCGATTCCCCCCTCTCTTTCGCACCCTCAATGTCATATTCCGCTCCAGGAGTTCCATCATAGCTCCTCACTGTCGCTGGGAGGATGTTTTCTCCTCCGCTCGCCCCTTCCACCGTCATTTTCTCTCTACCCACCCTTGCCTCCTTTTCCGCGCAGCTCTCGATTCCCCCCTCTCTTTCGCACCCTCCATGTCATATTCCGCTCCAGGAGCTCCATCATAGCTCCTTGCTGTCGCTGGGAGGATGTTTTCTCCTCCGCTCGCCCCTTCCACCGTCATTTTCTCTCTACCCACCCTTGCCTCCTTTTCCGCGCAGCTCTCGATTCCCCCCTCTCTTTCGCACCCTCCATGTCATATTCCGCTCCAGGAGTTCCATCATAGCTCCTCACTGTCGCTGGGAGGATGTTTTCTCCTCCGCTCGCCCCTTCCACCATCATTTTCTCTCTACCCACCCTTGCCTCCTTTTCCGCGCAGCTCTCGATTCCCCCCTCTCTTTCGCACCCTCCATGTCATATTCCGCTCCAGGAGTTCCATCATAGCTCCTCACTGTCGCTGGGAGGATGTTTTCTCCTCCGCTCGCCCCTTCCACCGTCATTTTCTCTCTACCCACCCTTGCCTCCTTCTCCGCGCAGCTCTCGATTCCCCCCTCTCTTTCGCACCCTCCATGTCATATTCCGCTCCAGGAGCTCCATCATAGCTCCTCGCTGTCGCTGGGAGGATGTTTTCTCCTCCGCTCGCCCCTTCCACCGTCATTTTCTTTCTACCCACCCTTGCCTCCTTTTCCACGCAGCTCTCGATTCCCCCCTCTCTTTCGCACCCTCCATGTCATATTCCGCTCCAGGAGCTCCATCATAGCTCCTCGCTGTTGCTGGGAGGATGTTTTCTCCTCCGCTCGCCCCTTCCACCGTCATTTTCTCTCTACCCACCCTTGCCTCCTTCTCCGCACAGCTCTCGATTCCCCCCTCTCTTTCGCACCCTCCATGTCATATTCCGCTCCAGGAGCTCCATCATAGCTCCTCGCTGTCGCTGGGAGGATGTTTTCTCCTCTGCTCGCCCCTTCCACCGTCATTTTCTCTCTACCCACCCTTTCCTCCTTTTCTGCGCAGCTCTCGATTCCCCCCTCTCTTGCGCACCCTCCATGTCATATTCCGCTCCAGGAGCTCCATCATAGCTCCTCGCTGTCGCTGGGAGGATGTTTTCTCCTCCGCTCGCCCCTTCCACCGTCATTTTCTCTCTACCCACCCTTGCCTCCTTTTCCGCGCAGCTCTCGATTCCCCCCTCTCTTTCGCACCCTCCATGTCATATTCCGCTCCAGGAGTTCCATCATAGCTCCTCACTGTCACTGGGAGGATGTTTTCTCCTCCGCTCGCCCCTTCCACCGTCATTTTCTCTCTACCCACCCTTGCCTCCTTTTCCGCGCAGCTCTCGATTCCCCCCTCTCTTTCGCACCCTCCATGTCATATTCCGCTCCAGGAGCTCCATCATAGCTCCTTGCTGTCGCTGGGAGGACGTTTTCTCCTCCGCTCGCCCCTTCCACCGTCATTTTCTCTCTACCCACCCTTGCCTCCTTTTCCGCGCAGCTCTCGATTCCCCCCTCTCTTTCGCACCCTCCATGTCATATTCCGCTCCAGGAGTTCCATCATAGCTCCTCACTGTCGCTGGGAGGATGTTTTCTCCTCCGCTCGCCCCTTCCACCGTCATTTTCTCTCTACCCACCCTTGCCTCCTTTTCCGCGCAGCTCTCGATTCCCCCCTCTCTTTCGCACCCTCCATGTCATATTCCGCTCCAGGAGTTCCATCATAGCTCCTTGCTGTCGCTGGGAGGATGTTTTCTCCTCCGCTCGCCCCTTCCACCGTCATTTTCTCTCTACCCACCCTTGCCTCCTTTTCCGCGCAGCTCTCGATTCCCCCCTCTCTTTCGCACCCTCCATGTCATATTCCGCTCCAGGAGTTCCATCATAGCTCCTCACTGTCGCTGGGAGGATGTTTTCTCCTCCGCTCGCCCCTTCCACCGTCATTTTCTCTCTACCCACCCTTGCCTCCTTTTCCGCGCAGCTCTCGATTCCCCCCTCTCTTTCGCACCCTCCATGTCATATTCCGCTCCAGGAGTTCCATCATAGCTCCTCACTGTCGCTGGGAGGATGTTTTCTCCTCCGCTCGCCCCTTCCACCGTCATTTTCTCTCTACCCACCCTTGCCTCCTTTTCCGCGCAGCTCTCGATTCCCCCCTCTCTTTCGCACCCTCCATGTCATATTCCGCTCCAGGAGCTCCATCATAGCTCCTCGCTGTCGCTGGGAGGATGTTTTCTCCTCCGCTCGCCCCTTCCACCGTCATTTTCTCTCTACCCACCCTTGCCTCCTTTTCCGCGCAGCTCTCGATTCCCCCCTCTCTTTCGCACCCTCCATGTCATATTCCGCTCCAGGAGTTCCATCATAGCTCCTCACTGTCGCTGGGAGGATGTTTTCTCCTCCGCTCGCCCCTTCCACCATCATTTTCTCTCTACCCACCCTTGCCTCCTTTTCCGCGCAGCTCTCGATTCCCCCCTCTCTTTCGCACCCTCCATGTCATATTCCGCTCCAGGAGTTCCATCATAGCTCCTCACTGTCGCTGGGAGGATGTTTTCTCCTCCGCTCGCCCCTTCCACCGTCATTTTCTCTCTACCCACCCTTGCCTCCTTTTCCGCGCAGCTCTCGATTCCCCCCTCTCTTTCGCACCCTCCATGTCATATTCCGCTCCAGGAGCTCCATCATAGCTCCTCGCTGTCGCTGGGAGGATGTTTTCTCCTCTGCTCGCCCCTTCCACCGTCATTTTCTCTCTACCCACCCTTTCCTCCTTTTCCGCGCAGCTCTCGATTCCCCCCTCTCTTGCGCACCCTCCATGTCATATTCCGCTCCAGGAGCTCCATCATAGCTCCTCGCTGTCGCTGGGAGGATGTTTTCTCCTCCGCTCGCCCCTTCCACCGTCATTTTCTCTCTACCCACCCTTGCCTCCTTTTCCGCGCAGCTCTCGATTCCCCCCTCTCTTTCGCACCCTCCATGTCATATTCCGCTCCAGGAGCTCCATCATAGCTCCTCGCTGTCGCTGGGAGGATGTTTTCTCCTCTGCTCGCCCCTTCCACCGTCATTTTCTCTCTACCCACCCTTTCCTCCTTTTCCGCGCAGCTCTCGATTCCCCCCTCTCTTGCGCACCCTCCATGTCATATTCCGCTCCAGGAGCTCCATCATAGCTCCTCGCTGTCGCTGGGAGGATGTTTTCTCCTCCGCTCGCCCCTTCCACCGTCATTTTCTCTCTACCCACCCTTGCCTCCTTTTCCGCGCAGCTCTCGATTCCCCCCTCTCTTTCGCACCCTCCATGTCATATTCCGCTCCAGGAGCTCCATCATAGCTCCTCGCTGTCGCTGGGAGGATGTTTTCTCCTCCGCTCGCCCCTTCCACCGTCATTTTCTCTCTACCCACCCTTGCCTCCTTTTCCGCACAGCTCTCGATTCCCCCCTCTCTTTCGCACCCTCCATGTCATATTCCGCTCCAGGAGTTCCATCATAGCTCCTCGCTGTCGCTGGGAGGATGTTTTCTCCTCCGCTCGCCCCTTCCACCGTCATTTTCTCTCTACCCACCCTTGCCTCCTTTTCCGCACAGCTCTCGATTCCCCCCTCTCTTTCGCACCCTCCATGTCATATTCCGCTCCAGGAGTTCCATCATAGCTCCTCACTGTCGCTGGGAGGATGTTTTCTCCTCCGCTCGCCCCTTCCACCATCATTTTCTCTCTACCCACCCTTGCCTCCTTTTCCGCGCAGCTCTCGATTCCCCCCTCTCTTTCGCACCCTCCATGTCATATTTCGCTCCAGGAGTTCCATCATAGCTCCTCACTGTCGCTGGGAGGAAGTTTTCTCCTCCGCTCGCCCCTTCCACCGTCATTTTCTCTCTACCCACCCTTGCCTCCTTTTCCGCGCAGCTCTCGATTCCCCCCTCTCTTTCGCACCCTCCATGTCATATTCCGCTCCAGGAGTTCCATCATAGCTCCTCACTGTCGCTGGGAGGATGTTTTCTCCTCCGCTCGCCCCTTCCACCGTCATTTTCTCTCTACCCACCCTTGCCTCCTTCTCCGCGCAGCTCTCGATTCCCCCCTCTCTTTCGCACCCTCCATGTCATATTCCGCTCCAGGAGCTCCATCATAGCTCTTCGCTGTCGCTGGGAGGATGTTTTCTCCTCCGCTCGCCCCTTCCACCGTCATTTTCTCTCTACCCACCCTTTCCTCCTTTTCCGCGCAGCTCTCGATTCCCCCCTCTCTTTCGCACCCTCCATGTCATATTCCGCTCCAGGAGCTCCATCATAGCTCCTCGCTGTCGCTGGGAGGATGTTTTCTCCTCCGCTCGCCCCTTCCACCGTCATTTTCTCTCTACCCACCCTTGCCTCCTTTTCCGCGCAGCTCTCGATTCCCCCCTCTCTTTCGCACCCTCCATGTCATATTCCGCTCCAGGAGCTCCATCATAGCTCCTCGCTGTCGCTGGGAGGATGTTTTCTCCTCCGCTCGCCCCTTCCACCGTCATTTTCTCTCTACCCACCCTTGCCTCCTTCTCCGCGCAGCTCTCAATTCCCCCCTCTCTTTCGCACCCTCCATGTCATATTCCGCTCCAGGAGCTCCATCATAGCTCCTCGCTGTCGCTGGGAGGATGTTTTCTCCTCCGCTCGCCCCTTCCACCGTCATTTTCTCTCTACCCACCCTTGCCTCCTTTTCCGCGCAGCTCTCGATTCCCCCCTCTCTTTCGCACCCTCCATGTCATATTCCGCTCCAGGAGCTCCATCATAGCTCCTCGCTGTCGCTGGGAGGATGTTTTCTCCTCCGCTCGCCCCTTCCACCGTCATTTTCTCTCTACCCACCCTTGCCTCCTTTTCCGCGCAGCTCTCGATTCCCCCCTCTCTTTCGCACCCTCAATGTCATATTCCGCTCCAGGAGTTCCATCATAGCTCCTCACTGTCGCTGGGAGGATGTTTTCTCCTCCGCTCGCCCCTTCCACCGTCATTTTCTCTCTACCCACCCTTGCCTCCTTTTCCGCGCAGCTCTCGATTCCCCCCTCTCTTTCGCACCCTCCATGTCATATTCCGCTCCAGGAGCTCCATCATAGCTCCTTGCTGTCGCTGGGAGGATGTTTTCTCCTCCGCTCGCCCCTTCCACCGTCATTTTCTCTCTACCCACCCTTGCCTCCTTTTCCGCGCAGCTCTCGATTCCCCCCTCTCTTTCGCACCCTCCATGTCATATTCCGCTCCAGGAGTTCCATCATAGCTCCTCACTGTCGCTGGGAGGATGTTTTCTCCTCCGCTCGCCCCTTCCACCGTCATTTTCTCTCTACCCACCCTTGCCTCCTTTTCCGCGCAGCTCTCGATTCCCCCCTCTCTTTCGCACCCTCCATGTCATATTCCGCTCCAGGAGCTCCATCATAGCTCCTCGCTGTCGCTGGGAGGATGTTTTCTCCTCCGCTCGCCCCTTCCACCGTCATTTTCTCTCTACCCACCCTTGCCTCCTTTTCCGCGCAGCTCTCGATTCCCCCCTCTCTTTCGCACCCTCCATGTCATATTCCGCTCCAGGAGCTCCATCATAGCTCCTCGCTGTCGCTGGGAGGATGTTTTCTCCTCCGCTCGCCCCTTCCACCGTCATTTTCTCTCTACCCACCCTTGCCTCCTTTTCCGCGCAGCTCTCGATTCCCCCCTCTCTTTCGCACCCTCAATGTCATATTCCGCTCCGGGAGTTCCATCATAGCTCCTCACTGTCGCTGGGAGGATGTTTTCTCCTCCGCTCGGCCCTTCCACCGTCATTTTCTCTCTACCCACCCTTGCCTCCTTTTCCGCGCAGCTCTCGATTCCCCCCTCTCTTTCGCACCCTCCATGTCATATTCCGCTCCAGGAGTTCCATCATAGCTCCTCACTGTCGCTGGGAGGAAGTTTTCTCCTCCGCTCGCCCCTTCCACCGTCATTTTCTCTCTACCCACCCTTGCCTCCTTTTCCGCGCAGCTCTCGATTCCCCCCTCTCTTTCGCACCCTCCATGTCATATTCCGCTCCAGGAGCTCCATCATAGCTCCTTGCTGTCGCTGGGAGGATGTTTTCTCCTCCGCTCGCCCCTTCCACCGTCATTTTCTCTCTACCCACCCTTGCCTCCTTTTCCGCGCAGCTCTCGATTCCCCCCTCTCTTTCGCACCCTCCATGTCATATTCCGCTCCAGGAGCTCCATCATAGCTCCTCGCTGTCGCTGGGAGGATGTTTTCTCCTCCGCTCGCCCCTTCCACCGTCATTTTCTCTCTACCCACCCTTGCCTCCTTTTCCGCGTAGCTCTCGATTACCCCCTCTCTTTCGCACCCTCCATGTCATATTCCGCTCCAGGAGTTCCATCATAGCTCCTCACTGTCGCTGGGAGGATGTTTTCTCCTCCGCTCGCCCCTTCCACCGTCATTTTCTCTCTACCCACCCTTGCCTCCTTTTCCGCGCAGCTCTCGATTCCCCTCTCTCTTTCGCACCCTCCATGTCATATTCCGCTCCAGGAGTTCCATCATAGCTCCTCACTGTCGCTGGGAGGAAGTTTTCTCCTCCGCTTGCCCCTTCCACCGTCATTTTCTCTCTACCCACCCTTGCCTCCTTTTCCGCGCAGCTCTCGATTCCCCCCTCTCTTTCGCACCCTCCAAGTCATATTCCGCTCCAGGAGCTCCATCATAGCTCCTTGCTGTCGCTGGGAGGATGTTTTCTCCTCCGCTCGCCCCTTCCACCGTCATTTTCTCTCTACCCACCCTTGCCTCCTTTTCCGCGCAGCTCTCGATTCCCCCCTCTCTTTCGCACCCTCCATGTCATATTCCGCTCCAGGAGTTCCATCATAGCTCCTCACTGTCGCTGGGAGGATGTTTTCTCCTCCGCTCGCCCCTTCCACCGTCATTTTCTCTCTACCCACCCTTGCCTCCTTTTCCGCGCAGCTCTCGATTCCCCCCTCTCTTTCGCACCCTCCATGTCATATTCCGCTCCAGGAGCTCCATCATAGCTCCTCGCTGTCGCTGGGAGGATGTTTTCTCCTCCGCTCGGCCCTTCCACCGTCATTTTCTCTCTACCCACCCTTGCCTCCTTTTCCGCGCAGCTCTCGATTCCCCCCTCTCTTTCGCACCCTCAATGTCATATTCCGCTCCAGGAGTTCCATCATAGCTCCTCACTGTCGCTGGGAGGATGTTTTCTCCTCCGCTCGCCCCTTCCACCGTCATTTTCTCTCTACCCACCCTTGCCTCCTTTTCCGCGCAGCTCTCGATTCCCCCCTCTCTTTCGCACCCTCCATGTCATATTCCGCTCCAGGAGCTCCATCATAGCTCCTCGCTGTCGCTGGGAGGATGTTTTCTCCTCCGCTCGCCCCTTCCACCGTCATTTTCTCTCTACCCACCCTTGCCTCCTTTTCCGCGCAGCTCTCGATTCCCCCCTCTCTTTCGCACCCTCAATGTCATATTCCGCTCCAGGAGTTCCATCATAGCTCCTCACTGTCGCTGGGAGGATGTTTTCTCCTCCGCTCGCCCCTTCCACCGTCATTTTCTCTCTACCCACCCTTGCCTCCTTTTCCGCGCAGCTCTCGATTCCCCCCTCTCTTTCGCACCCTCCATGTCATATTCCGCTCCAGGAGTTCCATCATAGCTCCTCACTGTCGCTGGGAGGAAGTTTTCTCCTCCGCTCGCCCCTTCCACCGTCATTTTCTCTCTACCCACCCTTGCCTCCTTTTCCGCGCAGCTCTCGATTCCCCCCTCTCTTTCGCACCCTCCATGTCATATTCCGCTCCAGGAGCTCCATCATAGCTCCTTGCTGTCGCTGGGAGGATGTTTTCTCCTCCGCTCGCCCCTTCCACCGTCATTTTCTCTCTACCCACCCTTGCCTCCTTTTCCGCGCAGCTCTCGATTCCCCCCTCTCTTTCGCACCCTCCATGTCATATTCCGCTCCAGGAGCTCCATCATAGCTCCTCGCTGTCGCTGGGAGGATGTTTTCTCCTCCGCTCGCCCCTTCCACCGTCATTTTCTCTCTACCCACCCTTGCCTCCTTTTCCGCGTAGCTCTCGATTCCCCCCTCTCTTTCGCACCCTCCATGTCATATTCCGCTCCAGGAGTTCCATCATAGCTCCTCACTGTCGCTGGGAGGATGTTTTCTCCTCCGCTCGCCCCTTCCACCGTCATTTTCTCTCTACCCACCCTTGCCTCCTTTTCCGCGCAGCTCTCGATTCCCCCCTCTCTTTCGCACCCTCAATGTCATATTCCGCTCCAGGAGTTCCATCATAGCTCCTCACTGTCGCTGGGAGGATGTTTTCTCCTCCGCTCGCCCCTTCCACCGTCATTTTCTCTCTACCCACCCTTGCCTCCTTTTCCGCGCAGCTCTCGATTCCCCCCTCTCTTTCGCACCCTCCATGTCATATTCCGCTCCAGGAGTTCCATCATAGCTCCTCACTGTCGCTGGGAGGAAGTTTTCTCCTCCGCTCGCCCCTTCCACCGTCATTTTCTCTCTACCCACCCTTGCCTCCTTTTCCGCGCAGCTCTCGATTCCCCCCTCTCTTTCGCACCCTCCATGTCATATTCCGCTCCAGGAGCTCCATCATAGCTCCTTGCTGTCGCTGGGAGGATGTTTTCTCCTCCGCTCGCCCCTTCCACCGTCATTTTCTCTCTACCCACCCTTGCCTCCTTTTCCGCGCAGCTCTCGATTCCCCCCTCTCTTTCGCACCCTCCATGTCATATTCCGCTCCAGGAGTTCCATCATAGCTCCTCACTGTCGCTGGGAGGATGTTTTCTCCTCCGCTCGCCCCTTCCACCATCATTTTCTCTCTACCCACCCTTGCCCCCTTTTCCGCGCAGCTCTCGATTCCCCCCTCTCTTTCGCACCCTCCATGTCATATTCCGCTCCAGGAGTTCCATCATAGCTCCTCACTGTCGCTGGGAGGATGTTTTCTCCTCCGCTCGCCCCTTCCACCGTCATTTTCTCTCTACCCACCCTTGCCTCCTTCTCCGCGCAGCTCTCGATTCCCCCCTCTCTTTCGCACCCTCCATGTCATATTCCGCTCCAGGAGCTCCATCATAGCTCCTCGCTGTCGCTGGGAGGATGTTTTCTCCTCCGCTCGCCCCTTCCACCGTCATTTTCTCTCTACCCACCCTTGCCTCCTTCTCCGCGCAGCTCTCGATTCCCCCCTCTCTTTCGCACCCTCCATGTCATATTCCGCTCCAGGAGCTCCATCATAGCTCCTTGCTGTCGCTGGGAGGATGTTTTCTCCTCCGCTCGCCCCTTCCACCATCATTTTCTCTCTACCCACCCTTGCCTCCTTCTCCGCGCAGCTCTCGATTCCCCCCTCTCTTTTGCACCCTCCATGTCATATTCCGCTCCAGGAGCTCCATCATAGCTCCTCGCTGTCGCTGGGAGGATGTTTTCTCCTCCGCTCGCCCCTTCCACCGTCATTTTCTCTCTACCCACCCTTGCCTCCTTTTCCGCGCAGCTCTCGATTCCCCCCTCTCTTTCGCACCCTCCATGTCATATTCCGCTCCAGGAGCTCCATCATAGCTCCTCGCTGTCGCTGGGAGGATGTTTTCTCCTCCGCTCGCCCCTTCCACCGTCATTTTCTTTCTACCCACCCTTGCCTCCTTTTCCACGCAGCTCTCGATTCCCCCCTCTCTTTCGCACCCTCCATGTCATATTCCGCTCCAGGAGCTCCATCATAGCTCCTCGCTGTTGCTGGGAGGATGTTTTCTCCTCCGCTCGCCCCTTCCACCGTCATTTTCTCTCTACCCACCCTTGCCTCCTTCTCCGCACAGCTCTCGATTCCCCCCTCTCTTTCGCACCCTCCATGTCATATTCCGCTCCAGGAGCTCCATCATAGCTCCTCGCTGTCGCTGGGAGGATGTTTTCTCCTCTGCTCGCCCCTTCCACCGTCATTTTCTCTCTACCCACCCTTTCCTCCTTTTCCGCGCAGCTCTCGATTCCCCCCTCTCTTTCGCACGCTCCATGTCATATTCCGCTCCAGGAGCTCCATCATAGCTCCTCGCTGTCGCTGGGAGGATGTTTTCTCCTCCGCTCACCCCTTCCACCGTCACTTTCTTTCTACCCACCCTTGCCTCCTTTTCCACCCAGCTCTCGATTCCCCCCTCTCTTTCGCACCCTCCATGTCATATTCCGCTCCAGGAGCTCCATCATAGCTCCTCGCTGTTGCTGGGAGGATGTTTTCTCCTCCGCTCGCCCTTCCACCGTCATTTTCTCTCTACCCACCCTTGCCTCCTTCTCCGCACAGCTCTCGATTCCCCCCTCTCTTTCGCACCCTCCATGTCATATTCCGCTCCAGGAGCTCCATCATAGCTCCTCGCTGTCGCTGGGAGGATGTTTTCTCCTCTGCTCGCCCCTTCCACCGTCATTTTCTCTCTACCCACCCTTTCCTCCTTTTCCGCGCAGCTCTCGGTTCCCCCCTCTCTTGCGCACCCTCCATGTCATATTCCGCTCCAGGAGCTCCATCATAGCTCCTCGCTGTCGCTGGGAGGATGTTTTCTCCTCCGCTCGCCCCTTCCACCGTCATTTTCTCTCTACCCACCCTTTCCTCCTTTTCCGCGCAGCTCTCGATTCCCCCCTCTCTTTCGCACCCTCCATGTCATATTCCGCTCCAGGAGCTCCATCATAGCTCCTCGCTGTCGCTGGGAGGATATTTTCTCCTCCGCTCGCCCCTTCCACCGTCATTTTCTCTCTACCCACCCTTGCCTCCTTTTCCGCGCAGCTCTCGATTCCCCCCTCTCTTTCGCACCCTCCATGTCATATTCCGCTCCAGGAGCTCCATCATAGCTCCTCGCTGTCGCTGGGAGGATGTTTTCTCCTCCGCTCGCCCCTTCCACCGTCATTTTCTCTCTACCCACCCTTGCCTCCTTCTCCGCGCAGCTCTCAATTCCCCCCTCTCTTTCGCACCCTCCATGTCATATTCCGCTCCAGGAGCTCCATCATAGCTCCTCGCTGTCGCTGGGAGGATGTTTTCTCCTCCGCTCGCCCCTTCCACCGTCATTTTCTCTCTACCCACCCTTGCCTCCTTCTCCGCGCAGCTCTCGATTCCCCCCTCTCTTTCGAACCCTCCATGTCATATTCCGCTCCAGGAGCTCCATCATAGCTCCTCGCTGTCGCTGGGAGGATGTTTTCTCCTCTGCTCGCCCCTTCCACCGTCATTTTCTCTCTACCCACCCTTTCCTCCTTTTCCGCGCAGCTCTCGATTCCCCCCTCTCTTTCGCACCCTCCATGTCATATTCCGCTCCAGGAGCTCCATCATAGCTCCTCGCTGTCGCTGGGAGGATGTTTTCTCCTCCGCTCGCCCCTTCCACCGTCATTTTCTTTCTACCCACCCTTGCCTCCTTTTCCACGCAGCTCTCGATTCCCCCCTCTCTTTCGCACCCTCCATGTCATATTCCGCTCCAGGAGCTCCATCATAGCTCCTCGCTGTCGCTGGGAGGATGTTTACTCCTCTGCTCGCCCCTTCCACCGTCATTTTCTCTCTACCCACCCTTTCCTCCTTTTCCGCGCAGCTCTCGATTCCCCCCTCTCTTTCGCACCCTCCATGTCATATTCCGCTCCAGGAGCTCCATCATAGCTCCTTGCTGTCGCTGGGAGGACGTTTTCTCCTCCGCTCGCCCCTTCCACCGTCATTTTCTCTCTACCCACCCTTGCCTCCTTTTCCGCGCAGCTCTCTATTCCCCCCTCTCTTTCGCACCCTCCATGTCATATTCCGCTCCAGGAGTTCCATCATAGCTCCTCACTGTCGCTGGGAGGATGTTTTCTCCTCCGCTCGCCCCTTCCACCGTCATTTTCTCTCTACCCACCCTTGCCTCCTTTTCCGCGCAGCTCTCGATTCCCCCCTCTCTTTCGCACCCTCCATGTCATATTCCGCTCCAGGAGTTCCATCATAGCTCCTTACTGTCGCTGGGAGGAATTTTTCTCCTCCGCTTGCCCCTTCCACCGTCATTTTCTCTCTACCCACCCTTGCCTCCTTTTCCGCGCAGCTCTCGATTCCCCCCTCTCTTTCGCACCCTCCATGTCATATTCCGCTCCAGGAGCTCCATCATAGCTCCTTGCTGTCGCTGGGAGGATGTTTTCTCCTCCGCTCGCCCCTTCCACCGTCATTTTCTCTCTACCCACCCTTGCCTCCTTTTCCGCGCAGCTCTCGATTCCCCCCTCTCTTTCGCACCCTCCATGTCATATTCCGCTCCAGGAGTTCCATCATAGCTCCTCACTGTCGCTGGGAGGATGTTTTCTCCTCCGCTCGCCCCTTCCACCGTCATTTTCTCTCTACCCACCCTTGCCTCCTTTTCCGCGCAGCTCTCGATTCCCCCCTCTCTTTCGCACCCTCCATGTCATATTCCGCTCCAGGAGCTCCATCATAGCTCCTCGCTGTCGCTGGGAGGATGTTTTCTCCTCCGCTCGCCCCTTCCACCGTCATTTTCTCTCTACCCACCCTTGCCTCCTTTTCCGCGCAGCTCTCGATTCCCCCCTCTCTTTCGCACCCTCAATGTCATATTCCGCTCCAGGAGATCCATCATAGCTCCTCACTGTCGCTGGGAGGATGTTTTCTCCTCCGCTCGCCCCTTCCACCGTCATTTTCTCTCTACCCACCCTTGCCTCCTTCTCCGCACAGCTCTCGATTCCCCCCTCTCTTTCGCACCCTCCATGTCATATTCCGCTCCAGGAGCTCCATCATAGTTCCTCGCTGTCGCTGGGAGGATGTTTTCTCCTCTGCTCGCCCCTTCCACCGTCATTTTCTCTCTACCCACCCTTTCCTCCTTTTCCGCGCAGCACTCGATTCCCCCCTCTCTTTCGCACCCTCCATGTCATATTCCGCTCCAGGAGCTCCATCATAGCTCCTCGCTGTCGCTGGGAGGATGTTTTCTCCTCCGCTCGCCCCTTCCACCGTCATTTTCTTTCTACCCACCCTTGCCTCCTTTTCCACGCAGCTCTCGATTCCCCCCTCTCTTTCGCACCCTCCATGTCATATTCCGCTCCAGGAGCTCCATCATAGCTCCTCGCTGTTGCTGGGAGGATGTTTTCTCCTCCGCTCGCCCCTTCCACCGTCATTTTCTCTCTACCCACCCTTGCCTCCTTCTCCGCACAGCTCTCGTTCCCCCCCTCTCTTTCGCACCCTCCATGTCATATTCCGCTCCAGGAGCTCCATCATAGCTCCTCGCTGTCGCTGGGAGGATGTTTTCTCCTCTGCTCGCCCCTTCCACCGTCATTTTCTCTCTACCCACCCTTTCCTCCTTTTCCGCGCAGCTCTCGATTCCCCCCTCTCTTGCGCACCCTCCATGTCATATTCCGCTCCAGGAGCTCCATCATAGCTCCTCGCTGTCGCTGGGAGGATGTTTACTCCTCCGCTCGCCCCTTCCACCGTCATTTTCTCTCTACCCACCCTTGCCTCCTTTTCCGCGCAGCTCTCGATTCCCCCCCTCTCTTTCGCACCCTCCATGTCATATTCCGCTCCAGGAGCTCCATCATAGCTCTTCGCTGTCGCTGGGAGGATGTTTTCTCCTCCGCTCGCCCCTTCCACCGTCATTTTCTCTCTACCCACCCTTTCCTCCTTTTCCGCGCAGCTCTCGATTCCCCCCTGTCTTTCGCACCCTCCATGTCATATTCCGCTCCAGGAGCTCCATCATAGCTCCTCGCTGTCGCTGGGAGGATGTTTTCTCCTCCGCTCGCCCCTTCCACCATCATTTTCTCTCTACCCACCCTTGCCTCCTTTTCCGCGCAGCTCTCGATTCCCCCCTCTCTTTCGCACCCTCCATGTCATATTCCGCTCCAGGAGCTCCATCATAGCTCCTCGCTGTCGCTGGGAGGATGTTTTCTCCTCCGCTCGCCCCTTCCACCGTCATTTTCTCTCTACCCACCCTTGCCTCCTTCTCCGCGCAGCTCTCAATTCCCCCCTCTCTTTCGCACCCTCCATGTCATATTCCGCTCCAGGAGCTCCATCATAGCTCCTCGCTGTCGCTGGGAGGATGTTTTCTCCTCCGCTCGCCCCTTCCACCGTCATTTTCTCTCTACCCACCCTTGCCTCCTTCTCCGCGCAGCTCTCGATTCCCCCCTCTCTTTCGAAGCCTCCATGTCATATTCCGCTCCAGGAGCTCCATCATAGCTCCTCGCTGTCGCTGGGAGGATGTTTTCTCCTCTGCTCGCCCCTTCCACCGTCATTTTCTCTCTACCCACCCTTTCCTCCTTTTCCGCGCAGCTCTCGATTCCCCCCTCTCTTTCGCACCCTCCATGTCATATTCCGCTCCAGGAGCTCCATCATAGCTCCTCGCTGTCGCTGGGAGGATGTTTTCTCCTCCGCTCGCCCCTTCCACCGTCATTTTCTTTCTACCCACCCTTGCCTCCTTTTCCACGCAGCTCTCGATTCCCCCCTCTCTTTCGCACCCTCCATGTCATATTCCGCTCCAGGAGCTCCATCATAGCTCCTCGCTGTCGCTGGGAGGATGTTTTCTCCTCTGCTCGCCCCTTCCACCGTCATTTTCTTTCTACCCACCCTTTCCTCCTTTTCCGCGCAGCTCTCGATTCCCCCCTCTCTTTCGCACCCTCCATGTCATATTCCGCTCCAGGAGTTCCATCATAGCTCCTCACTGTCGCTGGGAGGAAGTTTTCTCCTCCGCTCGCCCCTTCCACCGTCATTTTCTCTCTACCCACCCTTGCCTCCTTTTCCGCGCAGCTCTCGATTCCCCCCTCTCTTTCGCACCCTCCATGTCATATTCCGCTCCAGGAGCTCCATCATAGCTCCTCGCTGTCGCTGGGAGGATGTTTTCTCCTCCGCTCGCCCCTTCCACCGTCATTTTCTCTCTACCCACCCTTGCCTCCTTTTCCGCGCAGCTCTCAAATCCCCCCTCTCTTTCGCACCCTCCATGTCATATTCCGCTCCAGGAGTTCCATCATAGCTCCTCACTGTCGCTGGGAGGAAGTTTTCTCCTCCGCTCGCCCCTTCCACCGTCATTTTCTCTCTACCCACCCTTGCCTCCTTTTCCGCGCAGCTCTCGATTCCGCCCTCTCTTTCGCACCCTCCATGTCATATTCCGCTCCAGGAGCTCCATCATAGCTCCTCGCTGTCGCTGGGAGGATGTTTTCTCCTCCGCTCGCCCCTTCCACCGTCATTTTCTCTCTACCCACCCTTGCCTCCTTTTCCACGCAGCTCTCGATTCCCCCCTCTCTTTCGCACCCTCAATGTCATATTCCGCTCCAGGAGTTCCATCATAGCTCCTCACTGTCGCTGGGAGGATGTTTTCTCCTCCGCTCGCCCCTTCCACCGTCATTTTCTCTCTACCCACCCTTGCCTCCTTTTCCGCGCAGCTCTCGATTCCCCCCTCTCTTTCGCACCCTCCATGTCATATTCCGCTCCAGGAGTTCCATCATAGCTCCTCACTGTCGCTGGGAGGAAGTTTTCTCCTCCGCTCGCCCCTTCCACCGTCATTTTCTCTCTACCCACCCTTGCCTCCTTTTCCGCGCAGCTCTCGATTCCCCCCTCTCTTTCGCACCCTCCATGTCATATTCCGCTCCAGGAGCTCCATCATAGCTCCTTGCTGTCGCTGGGAGGATGTTTTCTCCTCCGCTCGCCCCTTCCACCGTCATTTTCTCACTACCCACCCTTGCCTCCTTTTCCGCGCAGCTCTCGATTCCCCCCTCTCTTTCGCACCCTCCATGTCATATTCCGCTCCAGGAGTTCCATCATAGCTCCTCACTGTCGCTGGGAGGATGTTTTCTCCTCCGCTCGCCCCTTCCACCATCATTTTCTCTCTACCCACCCTTGCCTCCTTTTCCACGCAGCTCTCGATTCCCCCCTCTCTTTCGCACCCTCCATGTCATATTCCGCTCCAGGAGTTCCATCATAGCTCCTCACTGTCGCTGGGAGGATATTTTCTCCTCTGCTCGCCCCTTCCACCGTCATTTTCTCTCTACCCACCCTTGCCTCCTTTTCCGCGCAGCTCTCGATTCCCCCCTCTCTTTCGCACCCTCCATGTCATATTCCGCTCCAGGAGCTCCATCATAGCTCCTTGCTGTCGCTGGGAGGATGTTTTCTCCTCCGCTCGCCCCTTCCACCGTCATTTTCTCTCTACCCACCCTTGCCTCCTTTTCCGCGCAGCTCTCGATTCCCCCCTCTCTTTCGCACCCTCCATGTCATATTCCGCTCCAGGAGTTCCATCATAGCTCCTCACTGTCGCTGGGAGGATGTTTTCTCCTCCGCTCGCCCCTTCCACCGTCATTTTCTCTCTACCCACCCTTGCCTCCTTTTCCGCGCAGCTCTCGATTCCCCCCTCTCTTTCGCACCCTCCATGTCATATTCCGCTCCAGGAGTTCCATCATAGCTCCTCACTGTCGCTGGGAGGATGTTTTCTCCTCCGCTCGCCCCTTCCACCGTCATTTTCTCTCTACCCACCCTTGCCTCCTTCTCCGCGCAGCTCTCGATTCCCCCCTCTCTTTCGCACCCTCCATATCATATTCCGCTCCAGGAGCTCCATCATAGCTCCTCGCTGTCGCTGGGAGGATGTTTTCTCCTCCGCTCGCCCCTTCCACCGTCATTTTCTCTCTACCCACCCTTGCCTTCTTTTCCGCGCAGCTCTCGATTCCCCCCTCTCTTTCGCACCCTCCATGTCATATTCCGCTCCAGGAGCTCCATCATAGCTCCTTGCTGTCGCTGGGAGGATGTTTTCTCCTCCGCTCGCCCCTTCCACCGTCATTTTCTCTCTACCCACCCTTGCCTCCTTTTCCGCGCAGCTCTCGATTCCCCCCTCTCTTTCGCACCCTCCATGTCATATTCCGCTCCAGGAGTTCCATCATAGCTCCTCACTGTCGCTGGGAGGATGTTTTCTCCTCCGCTCGCCCCTTCCACCGTCATTTTCTCTCTACCCACCCTTGCCTCCTTCTCCGCGCAGCTCTCGATTCCCCCTCTCTTTCGCACCCTCCATGTCATATTCCGCTCCAGGAGCTCCATCATAGCTCCTCGCTGTCGCTGGGAGGATGTTTTCTCCTCCGCTCGCCCCTTCCACCGTCATTTTCTCTCTACCCACCCTTGCCTCCTTTTCCGCGCAGCTCTCGTTTCCCCCCTCTCTTTCGCACCCTCCATGTCATATTCCGCTCCAGGAGCTCCATCATAGCTCCTTGCTGTCGCTGGGAGGATGTTTTCTCCTCCGCTCGCCCCTTCCACCGTCATTTTCTCTCTACCCACCCTTGCCTCCTTTTCCGCGCAGCTCTCGATTCCCCCCTCTCTTTCGCACCCTCCATGTCATATTCCGCTCCAGGAGTTCCATCATAGCTCCTCACTGTCGCTGGGAGGATGTTTTCTCCTCCGCTCGCCCGTTCCACCATCATGTTCTCTCTACCCACCCTTGCCTCCTTTTCCGCGCAGCTCTCGATTCCCCCCTCTCTTTCGCACCCTCCATGTCATATTCCGCTCCAGGAGTTCCATCATAGCTCCTCACTGTCGCTGGGAGGAAGTTTTCTCCTCCGCTCGCCCCTTCCACCGTCATTTTCTCTCTACCCACCCTTGCCTCCTTCTCCGCGCAGCTCTCGATTCCCCCCTCTCTTTCGCACCCTCCATGTCATATTCCGCTCCAGGAGCTCCATCATAGCTAATCGCTGTCGCTGGGAGGATGTTTTCTCCTCCGCTCGCCCCTTCCACCATCATTTTCTCTCTACCCACCCTTGCCTCCTTTTCCGCGCAGCTCTCGATTCCCCCCTCTCTTTCGCACCCTCCATGTCATATTCCGCTCCAGGAGCTCCATCATAGCTCCTCGCTGTCGCTGGGAGGATGTTTTCTCCTCCGCTCGCCCCTTCCACCGTCATTTTCTCTCTACCCACCCTTGCCTCCTTCTCCGCGCAGCTCTCAATTCCCCCCTCTCTTTCGCACCCTCCATGTCATATTCCGCTCCAGGAGCTCCATCATAGCTCCTCGCTGTCGCTGGGAGGATGTTTTCTCCTCCGCTCGCCCCTTCCACCGTCATTTTCTCTCTACCCACCCTTGCCTCCTTCTCCGCGCAGCTCTCGATTCCCCCCTCTCTTTCGAAGCCTCCATGTCATATTCCGCTCCAGGAGCTCCATCATAGCTCCTCGCTGTCGCTGGGAGGATGTTTTCTCCTCTGCTCGCCCCTTCCACCGTCATTTTCTCTCTACCCACCCTTTCCTCCTTTTCCGCGCAGCTCTCGATTCCCCCCTCTCTTTCGCACCCTCCATGTCATATTCCGCTCCAGGAGCTCCATCATAGCTCCTCGCTGTCGCTGGGAGGATGTTTTCTCCTCCGCTCGCCCCTTCCACCGTCATTTTCTTTCTACCCACCCTTGCCTCCTTTTCCACGCAGCTCTCGATTCCCCCCTCTCTTTCGCACCCTCCATGTCATATTCCGCTCCAGGAGCTCCATCATAGCTCCTCGCTGTCGCTGGGAGGATGTTTTCTCCTCTGCTCGCCCCTTCCACCGTCATTTTCTTTCTACCCACCCTTTCCTCCTTTTCCGCGCAGCTCTCGATTCCCCCCTCTCTTTCGCACCCTCCATGTCATATTCCGCTCCAGGAGTTCCATCATAGCTCCTCACTGTCGCTGGGAGGAAGTTTTCTCCTCCGCTCGCCCCTTCCACCGTCATTTTCTCTCTACCCACCCTTGCCTCCTTTTCCGCGCAGCTCTCGATTCCCCCCTCTCTTTCGCACCCTCCATGTCATATTCCGCTCCAGGAGCTCCATCATAGCTCCTCGCTGTCGCTGGGAGGATGTTTTCTCCTCCGCTCGCCCCTTCCACCGTCATTTTCTCTCTACCCACCCTTGCCTCCTTTTCCGCGCAGCTCTCAAATCCCCCCTCTCTTTCGCACCCTCCATGTCATATTCCGCTCCAGGAGTTCCATCATAGCTCCTCACTGTCGCTGGGAGGAAGTTTTCTCCTCCGCTCGCCCCTTCCACCGTCATTTTCTCTCTACCCACCCTTGCCTCCTTTTCCGCGCAGCTCTCGATTCCGCCCTCTCTTTCGCACCCTCCATGTCATATTCCGCTCCAGGAGCTCCATCATAGCTCCTCGCTGTCGCTGGGAGGATGTTTTCTCCTCCGCTCGCCCCTTCCACCGTCATTTTCTCTCTACCCACCCTTGCCTCCTTTTCCGCGCAGCTCTCGATTCCCCCCTCTCTTTCGCACCCTCAATGTCATATTCCGCTCCAGGAGTTCCATCATAGCTCCTCACTGTCGCTGGGAGGATGTTTTCTCCTCCGCTCGCCCCTTCCACCGTCATTTTCTCTCTACCCACCCTTGCCTCCTTTTCCGCGCAGCTCTCGATTCCCCCCTCTCTTTCGCACCCTCCATGTCATATTCCGCTCCAGGAGTTCCATCATAGCTCCTCACTGTCGCTGGGAGGAAGTTTTCTCCTCCGCTCGCCCCTTCCACCGTCATTTTCTCTCTACCCACCCTTGCCTCCTTTTCCGCGCAGCTCTCGATTCCCCCCTCTCTTTCGCACCCTCCATGTCATATTCCGCTCCAGGAGCTCCATCATAGCTCCTTGCTGTCGCTGGGAGGATGTTTTCTCCTCCGCTCGCCCCTTCCACCGTCATTTTCTCACTACCCACCCTTGCCTCCTTTTCCGCGCAGCTCTCGATTCCCCCCTCTCTTTCGCACCCTCCATGTCATATTCCGCTCCAGGAGTTCCATCATAGCTCCTCACTGTCGCTGGGAGGATGTTTTCTCCTCCGCTCGCCCCTTCCACCATCATTTTCTCTCTACCCACCCTTGCCTCCTTTTCCACGCAGCTCTCGATTCCCCCCTCTCTTTCGCACCCTCCATGTCATATTCCGCTCCAGGAGTTCCATCATAGCTCCTCACTGTCGCTGGGAGGATATTTTCTCCTCTGCTCGCCCCTTCCACCGTCATTTTCTCTCTACCCACCCTTGCCTCCTTTTCCGCGCAGCTCTCGATTCCCCCCTCTCTTTCGCACCCTCCATGTCATATTCCGCTCCAGGAGCTCCATCATAGCTCCTTGCTGTCGCTGGGAGGATGTTTTCTCCTCCGCTCGCCCCTTCCACCGTCATTTTCTCTCTACCCACCCTTGCCTCCTTTTCCGCGCAGCTCTCGATTCCCCCCTCTCTTTCGCACCCTCCATGTCATATTCCGCTCCAGGAGTTCCATCATAGCTCCTCACTGTCGCTGGGAGGATGTTTTCTCCTCCGCTCGCCCCTTCCACTGTCATTTTCTCTCTACCCACCCTTGCCTCCTTTTCCGCGCAGCTCTCGATTCCCCCCTCTCTTTCGCACCCTCCATGTCATATTCCGCTCCAGGAGTTCCATCATAGCTCCTCACTGTCGCTGGGAGGATGTTTTCTCCTCCGCTCGCCCCTTCCACCGTCATTTTCTCTCTACCCACCCTTGCCTCCTTCTCCGCGCAGCTCTCGATTCCCCCCTCTCTTTCGCACCCTCCATATCATATTCCGCTCCAGGAGCTCCATCATAGCTCCTCACTGTCGCTGGGAGGATGTTTTCTCCTCCGCTCGCCCCTTCCACCGTCATTTTCTCTCTACCCACCCTTGCCTTCTTTTCCGCGCAGCTCTCGATTCCCCCCTCTCTTTCGCACCCTCCATGTCATATTCCGCTCCAGGAGCTCCATCATAGCTCCTTGCTGTCGCTGGGAGGATGTTTTCTCCTCCGCTCGCCCCTTCCACCGTCATTTTCTCTCTACCCACCCTTGCCTCCTTTTCCGCGCAGCTCTCGATTCCCCCCTCTCTTTCGCACCCTCCATGTCATATTCCGCTCCAGGAGTTCCATCATAGCTCCTCACTGTCGCTGGGAGGATGTTTTCTCCTCCGCTCGCCCCTTCCACCGTCATTTTCTCTCTACCCACCCTTGCCTCCTTCTCCGCGCAGCTCTCGATTCCCCCTCTCTTTCGCACCCTCCATGTCATATTCCGCTCCAGGAGCTCCATCATAGCTCCTCGCTGTCGCTGGGAGGATGTTTTCTCCTCCGCTCGCCCCTTCCACCGTCATTTTCTCTCTACCCACCCTTGCCTCCTTTTCCGCGCAGCTCTCGATTCCCCCCTCTCTTTCGCACCCTCCATGTCATATTCCGCTCCAGGAGTTCCATCATAGCTCCTCACTGTCGCTGGGAGGATGTTTTCTCCTCCGCTCGCCCCTTCCACCATCATGTTCTCTCTACCCACCCTTGCCTCCTTTTCCGCGCAGCTCTCGATTCCCCCCTCTCTTTCGCACCCTCCATGTCATATTCCGCTCCAGGAGTTCCATCATAGCTCCTCACTGTCGCTGGGAGGAAGTTTTCTCCTCCGCTCGCCCCTTCCACCGTCATTTTCTCTCTACCCACCCTTGCCTCCTTCTCCGCGCAGCTCTCGATTCCCCCCTCTCTTTCGCACCCTCCATGTCATATTCCGCTCCAGGAGCTCCATCATAGCTAATCGCTGTCGCTGGGAGGATGTTTTCTCCTCCGCTCGCCCCTTCCACCATCATTTTCTCTCTACCCACCCTTGCCTCCTTTTCCGCGCAGCTCTCGATTCCCCCCTCTCTTTCGCACCCTCCATGTCATATTCCGCTCCAGGAGTTCCATCATAGCTCCTCACTGTCGCTGGGAGGATGTTTTCTCCTCCGCTCGCCCCTTCCACCGTCATTTTCTCTCTACCCACCCTTGCCTCCTTTTCCGCGCAGCTCTCGATTCCCCCCTCTCTTTCGCACCCTCCATGTCATATTCCGCTCCAGGAGCTCCATCATAGCTCCTTGCTGTCGCTGGGAGGATGTTTTCTCCTCCGCTCGCCCCTTCCACCGTCATTTTCTCTCTACCCACCCTTGCCTCCTTTTCCGCGCAGCTCTCGATTCCCCCCTCTCTTTCGCACCCTCCATGTCATATTCCGCTCCAGGAGTTCCATCATAGCTCCTCACTGTCGCTGGGAGGATGTTTTCTCCTCCGCTCGCCCCTTCCACCGTCATTTTCTCTCTACCCACCCTTGCCTCCTTCTCCGCGCAGCTCTCGATTCCCTCCTCTCTCTCGCACCCTCCATATTACATCCAGCTCCAGGAGCTTCATCATAGCTCCTCGCTGTCGCTGGGAGGATGTTTTCTCCTCCGCTCGCCCCTTCCACCGTCATTTTCTCTCTACCCACCCTTGCCTCCTTCTCTGCGCAGCTCTCGATTCCCCCCTCTCTTTCGCACCCTCCATGTCATATTCCGCTCCAGGAGCTCCATCATAGCTCCTCGCTGTCGCTGGGAGGATGTTTTCTCCTCCGCTCGCCCCTTCCACCGTCATTTTCTCTCTACCCACCCTTGCCTCCTTCTCTGCGCAGCTCTCGATTCCCTCCTCTCTCTCGCACCCTCCATATTACATCCAGCTCAAGGAGCTCCATCATAGCTCCTCGCTGTCGCTGGGAGGATGTTTTCTCCTCTGCTCGCCGCTTCCGCCGTCATTTTCTCTCCACCCACCCTTGCCTCCTTCTCCGCGCCGCTCTCGATTCCCCCCTCTCTTTCGCACCCTCCATGTCATATTCCGCTCCAGGAGCTCCATCATAGCTCCTCGCTGTCGCTGGGAGGATGTTTTCTCCTCCGCTCGCCCCTTCCACCGTCATTTTCTCTCTACCCACCCTTGCCTCCTTCTCCGCGCAGCTCTCGATTCCCCCCTCTCTTTCGCACCCTCCATGTCATATTCCGCTCCAGGAGCTCCATCATAGCTCCTCGCTGTCGCTGGGAGGATGTTTTCTCCTCTGCTCGCCCCTTCCACCGTCATTTTCTCTCTACCCACCCTTGCCTCCTTCTCCGCGCAGCTCTCGATTCCCCCCTCTCTTTCGAACCCTCCATGTCATATTCCGCTCCAGGAGCTCCATCATAGCTCCTCGCTGTCGCTGGGAGGATGTTTTCTCCTCTGCTCGCCCCTTCCACCGTCATTTTCTCGCTACCCACCCTTTCCTCCTTTTCCGCGCAGCTCTCGATTCCCCCCTCTCTTTCGCACCCTCCATGTCATATTCCGCTCCAGGAGCTCCATCATAGCTCCTCGCTGTCGCTGGGAGGATGTTTTCTCCTCCGCTCGCCCCTTCCACCGTCATTTTCTCTCTACCCACCCTTGCCTCCTTCTCCGCGCAGCTCTCGATTCCCTCCTCTCTCTCGCACCCTCCATATTACATCCAGCTCCAGGAGCTCCATCATAGCTCTTCGCTGTCGCTGGGAGGATGTTTTCTCCTCCGCTCGCCCCTTCCACCGTCATTTTCTCTCTACCCACCCTTGCCTCCTTTTCCGCGCAGCTCTCGATTCCCCCCTCTCTTTCGCACCCTCCATGTCATATTCCGCTCCAGGAGTTCCATCATAGCTCCTCACTGTCGCTGGGAGGATGTTTTCTCCTCCGCTCGCCCCTTCCACCGTCATTTTCTCTCTACCCACCCTTGCCTCCTTCTCCGCGCAGCTCTCGATTCCCCCTCTCTTTCGCACCCTCCATGTCATATTCCGCTCCAGGAGCTCCATCATAGCTCCTCGCTGTCGCTGGGAGGATGTTTTCTCCTCCGCTCGCCCCTTCCACCGTCATTTTCTCTCTACCCACCCTTGCCTCCTTTTCCGCGCAGCTCTCGATTCCCCCCTCTCTTTCGCACCCTCCATGTCATATTCCGCTCCAGGAGCTCCATCATAGCTCCTTGCTGTCGCTGGGAGGATGTTTTCTCCTCCGCTCGCCCCTTCCACCGTCATTTTCTCTCTACCCACCCTTGCCTCCTTTTCCGCGCAGCTCTCGATTCCCCCCTCTCTTTCGCACCCTCCATGTCATATTCCGCTCCAGGAGTTCCATCATAGCTCCTCACTGTCGCTGGGAGGATGTTTTCTCCTCCGCTCGCCCCTTCCACCATCATGTTCTCTCTACCCACCCTTGCCTCCTTTTCCGCGCAGCTCTCGATTCCCCCCTCTCTTTCGCACCCTCCATGTCATATTCCGCTCCAGGAGTTCCATCATAGCTCCTCACTGTCGCTGGGAGGAAGTTTTCTCCTCCGCTCGCCCCTTCCACCGTCATTTTCTCTCTACCCACCCTTGCCTCCTTCTCCGCGCAGCTCTCGATTCCCCCCTCTCTTTCGCACCCTCCATGTCATATTCCGCTCCAGGAGCTCCATCATAGCTAATCGCTGTCGCTGGGAGGATGTTTTCTCCTCCGCTCGCCCCTTCCACCGTCATTTTCTCTCTACCCACCCTTGCCTCCTTTTCCGCGCAGCTCTCGATTCCCCCCTCTCTTTCGCACCCTCCATGTCATATTCCGCTCCAGGAGTTCCATCATAGCTCCTCACTGTCGCTGGGAGGATGTTTTCTCCTCCGCTCGCCCCTTCCACCGTCATTTTCTCTCTACCCACCCTTGCCTCCTTTTCCGCGCAGCTCTCGATTCCCCCCTCTCTTTCGCACCCTCCATGTCATATTCCGCTCCAGGAGCTCCATCATAGCTCCTTGCTGTCGCTGGGAGGATGTTTTCTCCTCCGCTCGCCCCTTCCACCGTCATTTTCTCTCTACCCACCCTTGCCTCCTTTTCCGCGCAGCTCTCGATTCCCCCCTCTCTTTCGCACCCTCCATGTCATATTCCGCTCCAGGAGTTCCATCATAGCTCCTCACTGTCGCTGGGAGGATGTTTTCTCCTCCGCTCGCCCCTTCCACCGTCATTTTCTCTCTACCCACCCTTGCCTCCTTCTCCGCGCAGCTCTCGATTCCCTCCTCTCTCTCGCACCCTCCATATTACATCCAGCTCCAGGAGCTTCATCATAGCTCCTCGCTGTCGCTGGGAGGATGTTTTCTCCTCCGCTCGCCCCTTCCACCGTCATTTTCTCTCTACCCACCCTTGCCTCCTTCTCTGCGCAGCTCTCGATTCCCCCCTCTCTTTCGCACCCTCCATGTCATATTCCGCTCCAGGAGCTCCATCATAGCTCCTCGCTGTCGCTGGGAGGATGTTTTCTCCTCCGCTCGCCCCTTCCACCGTCATTTTCTCTCTACCCACCCTTGCCTCCTTCTCTGCGCAGCTCTCGATTCCCTCCTCTCTCTCGCACCCTCCATATTACATCCAGCTCAAGGAGCTCCATCATAGCTCCTCGCTGTCGCTGGGAGGATGTTTTCTCCTCTGCTCGCCGCTTCCGCCGTCATTTTCTCTCCACCCACCCTTGCCTCCTTCTCCGCGCCGCTCTCGATTCCCCCCTCTCTTTCGCACCCTCCATGTCATATTCCGCTCCAGGAGCTCCATCATAGCTCCTCGCTGTCGCTGGGAGGATGTTTTCTCCTCCGCTCGCCCCTTCCACCGTCATTTTCTCTCTACCCACCCTTGCCTCCTTCTCCGCGCAGCTCTCGATTCCCCCCTCTCTTTCGCACCCTCCATGTCATATTCCGCTCCAGGAGCTCCATCATAGCTCCTCGCTGTCGCTGGGAGGATGTTTTCTCCTCCGCTCGCCCCTTCCACTGTCATTTTCTCTCTACCCACCCTTTCCTCCTTTTCCGCGAAGCTCTCGATTCCCCCCTCTCTTTCACACCCTCCATGTCATATTCCGCTCCAGGAGCTCCATCATTGCTCCTCGCTGTCGCTGGGAGGATGTTTTCTCCTCCGCTCGCCCCTTCCACCGTCATTTTCTCTCTACCCACCCTTGCCTCCTTCTCTGCGCAGCTCTCAATTCCCCCCTCTCTTTCGCACCCTCCATGTCATATTCCGCTCCAGGAGCTCCATCATAGCTCCTCGCTGTCGCTGGGAGGATGTTTTCTCCTCCGCTCGCCCCTTCCACCGTCATTTTCTCTCTACCCACCCTTGCCTCCTTCTCCGCGCAGCTCTCGATTCCCCCCTCTCTTTCGAACCCTCCATGTCATATTCCGCTCCAGGAGCTCCATCATAGCTCCTCGCTGTCGCTGGGAGGATGTTTTCTCCTCTGCTCGCCCCTTCCACCGTCATTTTCTCGCTACCCACCCTTTCCTCCTTTTCCGCGCAGCTCTCGATTCCCCCCTCTCTTTCGCACCCTCCATGTCATATTCCGCTCCAGGAGCTCCATCATAGCTCCTCGCTGTCGCTGGGAGGATGTTTTCTCCTCCGCTCGCCCCTTCCACCGTCATTTTCTCTCTACCCACCCTTGCCTCCTTCTCCGCGCAGCTCTCGATTCCCTCCTCTCTCTCGCACCCTCCATATTACATCCAGCTCCAGGAGCTCCATCATAGCTCTTCGCTGTCGCTGGGAGGATGTTTTCTCCTCCGCTCGCCCCTTCCACCGTCATTTTCTCTCTACCCACCCTTGCCTCCTTTTCCGCGCAGCTCTCGATTCCCCCCTCTCTTTCGCACCCTCCATGTCATATTCCGCTCCAGGAGTTCCATCATAGCTCCTCACTGTCGCTGGGAGGATGTTTTCTCCTCCGCTCGCCCCTTCCACCGTCATTTTCTCTCTACCCACCCTTGCCTCCTTCTCCGCGCAGCTCTCGATTCCCTCCTCTCTCTCGCACCCTCCATATTACATCCAGCTCCAGGAGCTTCATCATAGCTCCTCGCTGTCGCTGGGAGGATGTTTTCTCCTCCGCTCGCCCCTTCCACCGTCATTTTCTCTCTACCCACCCTTGCCTCCTTCTCTGCGCAGCTCTCGATTCCCCCCTCTCTTTCGCACCCTCCATGTCATATTCCGCTCCAGGAGCTCCATCATAGCTCCTCGCTGTCGCTGGGAGGATGTTTTCTCCTCCGCTCGCCCCTTCCACCGTCATTTTCTCTCTACCCACCCTTGCCTCCTTCTCTGCGCAGCTCTCGATTCCCTCCTCTCTCTCGCACCCTCCATATTACATCCAGCTCAAGGAGCTCCATCATAGCTCCTCGCTGTCGCTGGGAGGATGTTTTCTCCTCTGCTCGCCGCTTCCGCCGTCATTTTCTCTCCACCCACCCTTGCCTCCTTCTCCGCGCCGCTCTCGATTCCCCCCTCTCTTTCGCACCCTCCATGTCATATTCCGCTCCAGGAGCTCCATCATAGCTCCTCGCTGTCGCTGGGAGGATGTTTTCTCCTCCGCTCGCCCCTTCCACCGTCATTTTCTCTCTACCCACCCTTGCCTCCTTCTCCGCGCAGCTCTCGATTCCCCCCTCTCTTTCGCACCCTCCATGTCATATTCCGCTCCAGGAGCTCCATCATAGCTCCTCGCTGTCGCTGGGAGGATGTTTTCTCCTCCGCTCGCCCCTTCCACCGTCATTTTCTCTCTACCCACCCTTTCCTCCTTTTCCGTGCAGCTCTCGATTCCCCCCTCTCTTTCACACCCTCCATGTCATATTCCGCTCCAGGAGCTCCATCATTGCTCCTCGCTGTCGCTGGGAGGATGTTTTCTCCTCCGCTCGCCCCTTCCACCGTCATTTTCTCTCTACCCACCCTTGCCTCCTTCTCTGCGCAGCTCTCAATTCCCCCCTCTCTTTCGCACCCTCCATGTCATATTCCGCTCCAGGAGCTCCATCATAGCTCCTCGCTGTCGCTGGGAGGATGTTTTCTCCTCCGCTCGCCCCTTCCACCGTCATTTTCTCTCTACCCACCCTTGCCTCCTTCTCCGCGCAGCTCTCGATTCCCCCCTCTCTTTCGAACCCTCCATGTCATATTCCGCTCCAGGAGCTCCATCATAGCTCCTCGCTGTCGCTGGGAGGATGTTTTCTCCTCTGCTCGCCCCTTCCACCGTCATTTTCTCGCTACCCACCCTTTCCTCCTTTTCCGCGCAGCTCTCGATTCCCCCCTCTCTTTCGCACCCTCCATGTCATATTCCGCTCCAGGAGCTCCATCATAGCTCCTCGCTGTCGCTGGGAGGATGTTTTCTCCTCCGCTCGCCCCTTCCACCGTCATTTTCTCTCTACCCACCCTTGCCTCCTTCTCCGCGCAGCTCTCGATTCCCTCCTCTCTCTCGCACCCTCCATATTACATCCAGCTCCAGGAGCTCCATCATAGCTCTTCGCTGTCGCTGGGAGGATGTTTTCTCCTCCGCTCGCCCCTTCCACCGTCATTTTCTCTCTACCCACCCTTGCCTCCTTCTCCGCGCAGCTCTCGATTCCCTCCTCTCTCTCGCACCCTCCATATTACATCCAGCTCCAGGAGCTCCATCATAGCTCTTCGCTGTCGCTGGGAGGATGTTTTCTCCTCCACTCGCCCCTTCCACCGTCATTTTCTCTCTACCCACCCTTGCCTCCTTCTCCGCGCTGCTCTCGATTCCCTCCTCTCTCTCGCACCCTCCATATTACATCCAGCTCCAGGAGCTCCATCATAGCTCCTCGCTGTCGCTGGGAGGATGTTTTCTCCTCCGCTCGCCCCTTCCACCGTCATTTTCTCTCTACCCACCCTTGCCTCCTTCTCCGCGCAGCTCTCGATTCCCTCCTCTCTCTCGCACCCTCCATATTACATCCAGCTCCAGGAGCTCCATCATAGCTCCTCGCTGTCGCTGGGAGGATGTTTTCTCCTCTGCTCGCCGCTTCCGCCGTCATTTTCTCTCCACCCACCCTTGCCTCCTTCTCCGCGCCGCTCTCGATTCCCCCCTCTCTTTCGCACCCTCCATGCCATATTCTGCTCCAGGAGCTCCATCATAGCTCCTCGCTGTCGCTGGGAGGATGTTTTCTCCTCCGCTCGCCCCTTCCACCGTCATTTTCTCTCTACCCACCCTTGCCTCCTTCTCCGCGCAGCTCTCGATTCCCCCCTCTCTTTCGCACCCTCCATGTCATATTCCGCTCCAGGAGCTCCATCATAGCTCCTCGCTGTCGCTGGGAGGATGTTTTCTCCTCCGCTCGCCCCTTCCACCGTCATTTTCTCTCTACCCACCCTTTCCTCCTTTTCCGCGCAGCTCTCGATTCCCCCCTCTCTTTCGCACCCTCCATGTCATATTCCGCTCCAGGAGCTCCATCATAGCTCCTCGCTGTCGCTGGGAGGATGTTTTCTCCTCCGCTCGCCCCTTCCACCGTCATTTTCTCTCTACCCACCCTTGCCTCCTTTTCCGCGCAGCTCTCGATTCCCCCCTCTCTTTCGCACCCTCCATGTCATATTCTGCTCCAGGAGCTCCATCATAGCTCCTCGCTGTCGCTGGGAGGATGTTTTCTCCTCCGCTCGCCCCTTCCACCGTCATTTTCTCTCTACCCACCCTTGCCTCCTTCTCCGCGCAGCTCTCAATTCCCCCCTCTCTTTCGCACCCTCCATGTCATATTCCGCTCCAGGAGCTCCATCATAGCTCCTCGCTGTCGCTGGGAGGATGTTTTCTCCTCCGCTCGCCCCTTCCACCGTCATTTTCTCTCTACCCACCCTTGCCTCCTTCTCCGCGCAGCTCTCGATTCCCCCCTCTCTTTCGAACCCTCCATGTCATATTCCGCTCCAGGAGCTCCATCATAGCTCCTCGCTGTCGCTGGGAGGATGTTTTCTCCTCCGCTCGCCCCTTCCACCGTCATTTTCTTTCTACCCACCCTTGCCTCCTTTTCCACGCAGCTCTCGATTCCCCCCTCTCTTTCGCACCCTCCATGTCATATTCCGCTCCAGGAGCTCCATCATAGCTCCTCGCTGTTGCTGGGAGGATGTTTTCTCCTCCGCTCGCCCCTTCCACCGTCATTTTCTCTCTACCCACCCTTGCCTCCTTCTCCGCGCAGCTCTCGATTCCCCCCTCTCTTTCGCACCCTCCATGTCATATTCCGCTCCAGGAGCTCCATCATAGCTCCTCGCTGTCGCTGGGAGGATTTTTTCTCCTCTGCTCGCCCCTTCCACCGTCATTTTCTCTCTACCCACCCTTTCCTCCTTTTCCGCGCAGCTCTCGATTCCCCCCTCTCTTGCGCACCCTCCATGTCATATTCCGCTCCAGGAGCTCCATCATAGCTCCTCGCTGTCGCTGGGAGGATGTTTTCTCCTCCACTCGCCCCTTCCACCGTCATTTTCTCTCTACCCACCCTTGCCTCCTTTTCCGCGCAGCTCTCGATTCCCCCCTCTCTTTCGCACCCTCCATGTCATATTCCGCTCCAGGAGTTCCATCATAGCTCCTCACTGTCGCTGGGAGGATGTTTTCTCCTCCACTCGCCCCTTCCACCGTCATTTTCTCTCTACCCACCCTTGCCTCCTTTTCCGCGCAGCTCTCGATTCCCCCCTCTCTTTCGCACCCTCCATGTCATATTCCGCTCCAGGAGTTCCATCATAGCTCCTCACTGTCGCTGGGAGGAAGTTTTCTCCTCCGCTCACCCCTTCCACCGTCATTTTCTCTCTACCCACCCTTGCCTCCTTTTCCGCGCAGCTCTCGATTCCCCCCTCTCTTTCGCACCCTCCATGTCATATTCCGCTCCAGGAGCTCCATCATAGCTCCTCGCTGTCGCTGGGAGGATGTTTTCTCCTCCGCTCGCCCCTTCCACCGTCATTTTCTCTCTACCCACCCTTGCCTCCTTTTCCGCGCAGCTCTCGATTCCCCCCTCTCTTTCGCACCCTCCATGTCATATTCCGCTCCAGGAGCTCCATCATAGCTCCTTGCTGTCGCTGGGAGGATGTTTTCTCCTCCGCTCGCCCCTTCCACCGTCATTTTCTCTCTACCCACCCTTGCCTCCTTTTCCGCGCAGCTCTCGATTCCCCCCTCTCTTTCGCACCCTCCATGTCATATTCCGCTCCAGGAGTTCCATCATAGCTCCTCACTGTCGCTGGGAGGATGTTTTCTCCTCCGCTCGCCCCTTCCACCGTCATTTTCTCTCTACCCACCCTTGCCTCCTTTTCCGCGCAGCTCTCGATTCCCCCCTCTCTTTCGCACCCTCAATGTCATATTCCGCTCCAGGAGTTCCATCATAGCTCCTCACTGTCGCTGGGAGGATGTTTTCTCCTCCGCTCGCCCCTTCCACCGTCATTTTCTCTCTACCCACCCTTGCCTCCTTTTCCGCGCAGCTCTCGATTCCCCCCTCTCTTTCGCACCCTCCATGTCATATTCCGCTCCAGGAGTTCCATCATAGCTCCTCACTGTCGCTGGGAGGATGTTTTCTCCTCCGCTCGCCCCTTCCACCGTCATTTTCTCTCTACCCACCCTTGCCTCCTTTTCCGCGCAGCTCTCGATTCCCCCCTCTCTTTCGCACCCTCCATGTCATATTCCGCTCCAGGAGCTCCATCATAGCTCCTTGCTGTCGCTGGGAGGATGTTTTCTCCTCCGCTCGCCCCTTCCACCGTCATTTTCTCTCTACCCACCCTTGCCTCCTTTTCCGCGCAGCTCTCGATTCCCCCCTCTCTTTCGCACCCTCCATGTCATATTCCGCTCCAGGAGTTCCATCATAGCTCCTCACTGTCGCTGGGAGGATGTTTTCTCCTCCGCTCGCCCCTTCCACCATCATGTTCTCTCTACCCACCCTTGCCTCCTTTTCCGCGCAGCTCTCGATTCCCCCCTCTCTTTCGCACCCTCCATGTCATATTCCGCTCCAGGAGTTCCATCATAGCTCCTCACTGTCGCTGGGAGGAAGTTTTCTCCTCCGCTCGCCCCTTCCACCGTCATTTTCTCTCTACCCACCCTTGCCTCCTTCTCCGCGCAGCTCTCGATTCCCCCCTCTCTTTCGCACCCTCCATGTCATATTCCGCTCCAGGAGCTCCATCATAGCTAATCGCTGTCGCTGGGAGGATGTTTTCTCCTCCGCTCGCCCCTTCCACCGTCATTTTCTCTCTACCCACCCTTGCCTCCTTTTCCGCGCAGCTCTCGATTCCCCCCTCTCTTTCGCACCCTCCATGTCATATTCCGCTCCAGGAGTTCCATCATAGCTCCTCACTGTCGCTGGGAGGATGTTTTCTCCTCCGCTCGCCCCTTCCACCGTCATTTTCTCTCTACCCACCCTTGCCTCCTTTTCCGCGCAGCTCTCGATTCCCCCCTCTCTTTCGCACCCTCCATGTCATATTCCGCTCCAGGAGCTCCATCATAGCTCCTTGCTGTCGCTGGGAGGATGTTTTCTCCTCCGCTCGCCCCTTCCACCGTCATTTTCTCTCTACCCACCTTTGCCTCCTTTTCCGCGCAGCTCTCGATTCCCCCCTCTCTTTCGCACCCTCCATGTCATATTCCGCTCCAGGAGTTCCATCATAGCTCCTCACTGTCGCTGGGAGGATGTTTTCTCCTCCGCTCGCCCCTTCCACCGTCATTTTCTCTCTACCCACCCTTGCCTCCTTCTCCGCGCAGCTCTCGATTCCCTCCTCTCTCTCGCACCCTCCATATTACATCCAGCTCCAGGAGCTTCATCATAGCTCCTCGCTGTCGCTGGGAGGATGTTTTCTCCTCCGCTCGCCCCTTCCACCGTCATTTTCTCTCTACCCACCCTTGCCTCCTTCTCTGCGCAGCTCTCGATTCCCCCCTCTCTTTCGCACCCTCCATGTCATATTCCGCTCCAGGAGCTCCATCATAGCTCCTCGCTGTCGCTGGGAGGATGTTTTCTCCTCCGCTCGCCCCTTCCACCGTCATTTTCTCTCTACCCACCCTTGCCTCCTTCTCTGCGCAGCTCTCGATTCCCTCCTCTCTCTCGCACCCTCCATATTACATCCAGCTCAAGGAGCTCCATCATAGCTCCTCGCTGTCGCTGGGAGGATGTTTTCTCCTCTGCTCGCCGCTTCCGCCGTCATTTTCTCTCCACCCACCCTTGCCTCCTTCTCCGCGCCGCTCTCGATTCCCCCCTCTCTTTCGCACCCTCCATGTCATATTCCGCTCCAGGAGCTCCATCATAGCTCCTCGCTGTCGCTGGGAGGATGTTTTCTCCTCCGCTCGCCCCTTCCACCGTCATTTTCTCTCTACCCACCCTTGCCTCCTTCTCCGCGCAGCTCTCGATTCCCCCCTCTCTTTCGCACCCTCCATGTCATATTCCGCTCCAGGAGCTCCATCATAGCTCCTCGCTGTCGCTGGGAGGATGTTTTCTCCTCCGCTCGCCCCTTCCACCGTCATTTTCTCTCTACCCACCCTTTCCTCCTTTTCCGCGAAGCTCTCGATTCCCCCCTCTCTTTCACACCCTCCATGTCATATTCCGCTCCAGGAGCTCCATCATTGCTCCTCGCTGTCGCTGGGAGGATGTTTTCTCCTCCGCTCGCCCCTTCCACCGTCATTTTCTCTCTACCCACCCTTGCCTCCTTCTCTGCGCAGCTCTCAATTCCCCCCTCTCTTTCGCACCCTCCATGTCATATTCCGCTCCAGGAGCTCCATCATAGCTCCTCGCTGTCGCTGGGAGGATGTTTTCTCCTCTGCTCGCCCCTTCCACCGTCATTTTCTCTCTACCCACCCTTTCCTCCTTTTCCGCGCAGCTCTCGATTCCCCCCTCTCTTTCGCACCCTCCATGTCATATTCCGCTCCAGGAGTTCCATCATAGCTCCTCACTGTCGCTGGGAGGAAGTTTTCTCCTCCGCTCGCCCCTTCCACCGTCATTTTCTCTCTACCCACCCTTGCCTCCTTTTCCGCGCAGCTCTCGATTCCCCCCTCTCTTTCGCACCCTCCATGTCATATTCCGCTCCGGGAGCTCCATCATAGCTCCTCGCTGTCGCTGGGAGGATGTTTTCTCCTCCGCTCGCCCCTTCCACCTTCATTTTCTCTCTACCCACCCTTGCCTCCTTTTCCGCGCAGCTCTCGATTCCCCCCTCTCTTTCGCACCCTCCATGTCATATTCCGCTCCAGGAGTTCCATCATAGCTCCTCACTGTCGCTGGGAGGAAGTTTTCTCCTCCGCTCGCCCCTTCCACCGTCATTTTCTCTCTACCCACCCTTGCCTCCTTTTCCGCGCAGCTCTCGATTCCCCCCTCTCTTTCGCACCCTCCATGTCATATTCCGCTCCAGGAGCTCCATCATAGCTCCTTGCTGTCGCTGGGAGGATGTTTTCTCCTCCGCTCGCCCCTTCCACCGTCATTTTCTCTCTACCCACCCTTGCCTCCTTTTCCGCGCAGCTCTCGATTCCCCCCTCTCTTTCGCACCCTCCATGTCATATTCCGCTCCAGGAGTTCCATCATAGCTCCTCACTGTCGCTGGGAGGATGGTTTCTCCTCCGCTCGCCCCTTCCACCGTCATTTTCTCTCTACCCACCCTTGCCTCCTTTTCCGCGCAGCTCTCGATTCCCCCCTCTCTTTCGCACCCTCCAAGTCATATTCCGCTCCAGGAGTTCCATCACAGCTCCTCACTGTCGCTGGGAGGAAGTTTTCTCCTCCGCTCGCCCCTTCCACCGTCATTTTCTCTCTACCCACCCTTGCCTCCTTTTCCGCGCAGCTCTCGATTCCCCCCTCTCTTTCGCACCCTCCATGTCATATTCCGCTCCAGGAGCTCCATCATAGCTCCTTGCTGTCGCTGGGAGGATGTTTTCTCCTCCGCTCGCCCCTTCCACCGTCATTTTCTCTCTACCCACCCTTGCCTCCTTTTCCGCGCAGCTCTCGATTCCCCCCTCTCTTTCGCACCCTCCATGTCATATTCCGCTCCAGGAGTTCCATCATAGCTCCTCACTGTCGCTGGGAGGATGTTTTCTCCTCCGCTCGCCCCTTCCACCATCATTTTCTCTCTACCCACCCTTGCCTCCTTTTCCGCGCAGCTCTCGATTCCCCCCTCTCTTTCGCACCCTCCATGTCATATTCCGCTCCAGGAGTTCCATCATAGCTCCTCACTGTCGCTGGGAGGATGTTTTCTCCTCCGCTCGCCTCTTCCACTGTCATTTTCTCTCTACCCACCCTTGCCTCCTTTTCCGCGCAGCTCTCGATTCCCCCCTCTCTTTCGCACCCTCCATGTCATATTCCGCTCCAGGAGCTCCATCATAGCTCCTTGCTGTCGCTGGGAGGATGTTTTCTCCTCCGCTCGCCCCTTCCACCGTCATTTTCTCTCTACCCACCCTTGCCTCCTTTTCCGCGCAGCTCTCGATTCCCCCCTCTCTTTCGCACCCTCCATGTCATATTCCACTCCAGGAGTTCCATCATAGCTCCTCACTGTCGCTGGGAGGATGTTTTCTCCTCCGCTCGCCCCTTCCACCGTCATTTTCTCTCTACCCACCCTTGCCTCCTTCTCCGCGCAGCTCTCGATTCCCCCCTCTCTTTCGCACCCTCCATGTCATATTCCGCTCCAGGAGCTCCATCATAGCTCCTCGCTGTCGCTGGGAGGATGTTTTCTCCTCCGCTCGCCCCTTCCACCGTCATTTTCTCTCTACCCACCCTTGCCTCCTTTTCCGCGCAGCTCTCGATTCCCCCCTCTCTTTCGCACCCTCCATGTCATATTCCGCTCCAGGAGTTCCATCATAGCTCCTCACTGTCGCTGGGAGGAAGTTTTCTCCTCCGCTCGCCCCTTCCACCGTCATTTTCTCTCTACCCACCGTTGCCTCCTTTTCCGCGCAGCTCTCGATTCCCCCCTCTCTTTCGCACCCTCCATGTCATATTCCGCTCCAGGAGCTCCATCATAGCTCCTTGCTGTCGCTGGGAGGATGTTTTCTCCTCCGCTCGCCCCTTCCACCGTCATTTTCTCTCTACCCACCCTTGCCTCCTTTTCCGCGCAGCTCTCGATTCCCCCCTCTCTTTCGCACCCTCCATGTCATATTCCGCTCCAGGAGTTCCATCATAGCTCCTCACTGTCGCTGGGAGGATGTTTTCTCCTCCGCTCGCCCCTTCCACCGTCATTTTCTCTCTACCCACCCTTGCCTCCTTCTCCGCGCAGCTCTCGATTCCCCCCTCTCTTTCGCACCCTCCATGTCATATTCCGCTCCAGGAGCTCCATCATAGCTCCTCGCTGTCGCTGGGAGGATGTTTTCTCCTCCGCTCGCCCCTTCCACCGTCATTTTCTCTCTACCCACCCTTGCCTCCTTTTCCGCGCAGCTCTCGATTCCCCCCTCTCTTTCGCACCCTCAATGTCATATTCCGCTCCAGGAGTTCCATCATAGCTCCTCACTGTCGCTGGGAGGATGTTTTCTCCTCCGCTCGCCCCTTCCACCGTCATTTTCTCTCTACCCACCCTTGCCTCCTTTTCCGCGCAGCTCTTAATTCCCCCCTCTCTTTCGCACCCTCCATGTCATATTCCGCTCCAGGAGTTCCATCATAGCTCCTCACTGTCGCTGGGAGGAAGTTTTCTCCTCCGCTCGCCCCTTCCACCGTCATTTTCTCTCTACCCACCCTTGCCTCCTTTTCCGCGCAGCTCTCGATTCCCCCCTCTCTTTCGCACCCTCCATGTCATATTCCACTCCAGGAGCTCCATCATAGCTCCTTGCTGTCGCTGGGAGGATGTTTTCTCCTCCGCTCGCCCCTTCCACCGTCATTTTCTCTCTACCCACCCTTGCCTCCTTTTCCGCGCAGCTCTCGATTCCCCCCTCTCTTTCGCACCCTCCATGTCATATTCCGCTCCAGGAGTTCCATCATAGCTCCTCACTGTCGCTGGGAGGATGTTTTCTCCTCCGCTCGCCCCTTCCACCATCATTTTCTCTCTACCCACCCTTGCCTCCTTTTCCGCGCAGCTCTCGATTCCCCCCTCTCTTTCGCACCCTCCATGTCATATTCCGCTCCAGGAGTTCCATCATAGCTCCTCACTGTCGCTGGGAGGAAGTTTTCTCCTCTGCTCGCCCCTTCCACCGTCATTTTCTCTCTACCCACCCTTGCCTCCTTCTCCGCGCAGCTCTCGATTCCCCCCTCTCTTTCGCACCCTCCATGTCATATTCCGCTCCAGGAGCTCCATCATAGCTAATCGCTGTCGCTGGGAGGATGTTTTCTCCTCCGCTCGCCCCTTCCACCGTCATTTTCTCTCTACCCACCGTTGCCTCCTTTTCCGCGCAGCTCTCGATTCCCCCCTCTCTTTCGCACCCTCCATGTCATATTCCGCTCCAGGAGCTCCATCATAGCTCCTCGCTGTCGCTGGGAGGATGTTTTCTCCTCCGCTCGCCCCTTCCACCGTCATTTTCTCTCTACCCACCCTTGCCTCCTTCTCCGCGCAGCTCTCGATTCCCCCCTCTCTTTCGCACCCTCCATGTCATATTCCGCTCCAGGAGTTCCATCATAGCTCCTCACTGTTGCTGGGAGGATGTTTTCTCCTCCGCTCGCCCCTTCCACCGTCATTTTCTCTCTACCCACCCTTGCCTCCTTCTCCGCGCAGCTCTCGATTCCCCCCTCTCTTTCGCACCCTCCATGTCATATTCCGCTCCAGGAGCTCCATCATAGCTCCTCGCTGTCGCTGGGAGGATGTTTTCTCCTCCGCTCGCCCCTTCCACCGTCATTTTCTCTCTACCCACCCTTGCCTCCTTTTCCGCGCAGCTCTCGATTCCCCCCTCTCTTTCGCACCCTCCATGTCATATTCCGCTCCAGGAGTTCCATCATAGCTCCTCACTGTCGCTGGGAGGATGTTTTCTCCTCCGCTCGCCCCTTCCACCATCATTTTCTCTCTACCCACCCTTGCCTCCTTTTCCGCGCAGCTCTCGATTCCCCCCTCTCTTTCGCACCCTCCATGTCATATTCCGCTCCAGGAGCTCCATCATAGCTCCTCGCTGTCGCTGGGAGGATGTTTTCTCCTCCGCTCGCCCCTTCCACCGTCATTTTCTCTCTACCCACCCTTGCCTCCTTCTCCGCGCAGCTCTCGATTCCCCCCTCTCTTTCGCACCCTCCATATCATATTCCGCTCCAGGAGCTCCATCATAGCTCCTCGCTGTCGCTGGGAGGATGTTTTCTCCTCCGCTCGCCCCTTCCACCGTCATTTTCTCTCTAACCACCCTTGCCTCCTTTTCCGCGCAGCTCTCGATTCCCCCCTCTCTTTCGCACCCTCCATGTCATATTCCGCTCCAGGAGTTCCATCATAGCTCCTCACTGTCGCTGGGAGGATGTTTTCTCCTCCGCTCGCCCCTTCCACCGTCATTTTCTCTCTACCCACCCTTGCCTCCTTTTCCACGCAGCTCTCGATTCCCCCCTCTCTTTCGCACCCTCCATGTCATATTCCGCTCCAGGAGTTCCATCATAGCTCCTCACTGTCGCTGGGAGGAAGTTTTCTCCTCCGCTCGCCCCTTCCACCGTCATTTTCTCTCTACCCACCGTTGCCTCCTTTTCCGCGCAGCTCTCGATTCCCCCCTCTCTTTCGCACCCTCCATGTCATATTCCGCTCCAGGAGCTCCATCATAGCTCCTTGCTGTCGCTGGGAGGATGTTTTCTCCTCCGCTCGCCCCTTCCACCGTCATTTTCTCTCTACCCACCCTTGCCTCCTTTTCCGCGCAGCTCTCGATTCCCCCCTCTCTTTCGCACCCTCCATGTCATATTCCGCTCCAGGAGTTCCATCATAGCTCCTCACTGTCGCTGGGAGGATGTTTTCTCCTCCGCTCGCCCCTTCCACCGTCATTTTCTCTCTACCCACCCTTGCCTCCTTCTCCGCGCAGCTCTCGATTCCCCCCTCTCTTTCGCACCCTCCATGTCATATTCCGCTCCAGGAGTTCCATCATAGCTCCTCACTGTCGCTGGGAGGATGTTTTCTCCTCCGCTCGCCCCTTCCACCGTCATTTTCTCTCTACCCACCCTTGCCTCCTTTTCCGCGCAGCTCTCGATTCCCCCCTCTCTTTCGCACCCTCCATGTCATATTCCGCTCCAGGAGCTCCATCATAGCTCCTCGCTGTCGCTGGGAGGATGTTTTCTCCTCCGCTCGCCCCTTCCACCGTCATTTTCTCTCTACCCACCCTTGCCTCCTTTTCCGCGCAGCTCTCGATTCCCCCCTCTCTTTCGCACCCTCAATGTCATATTCCGCTCCAGGAGTTCCATCATAGCTCCTCACTGTCGCTGGGAGGATGTTTCCTCTTCCGCTCGCCCCTTCCACCGTCATTTTCTCTCTACCCACCCTTGCCTCCTTTTCCGCGCAGCTCTCGATTCCCCCCTCTCTTTCGCACCCTCAATGTCATATTCCGCTCCAGGAGTTCCATCATAGCTCCTCACTGTCGCTGGGAGGATGTTTTCTCCTCCGCTCGCCCCTTCCACCGTCATTTTCTCTCTACCCACCCTTGCCTCCTTTTCCGCGCAGCTCTCGATTCCCCCCTCTCTTTCGCACCCTCCATGTCATATTCCGCTCCAGGAGTTCCATCATAGCTCCTCACTGTCGCTGGGAGGAAGTTTTCTCCTCCGCTCGCCCCTTCCACCGTCATTTTCTCTCTACCCACCCTTGCCTCCTTTTCCGCGCAGCTCTCAATTCCCCCCTCTCTTTCGCACCCTCCATGTCATATTCCGCTCCCGGAGTTCCATCTTAGCTCCTCACTGTCGCTGGGAGGAAGTTTTCTCCTCCGCTCGCCCCTTCCACCGTCATTTTCTCTCTACCCACCCTTGCCTCCTTTTCCGCGCAGCTCTCAATTCCCCCCTCTCTTTCGCACCCTCCATGTCATATTCCGCTCCAGGAGCTCCATCATAGCTCCTTGCTGTCGCTGGGAGGATGTTTTCTCCTCCGCTCGCCCCTTCCACCGTCATTTTCTCTCTACCCACCCTTGCCTCCTTTTCCGCGCAGCTCTCGATTCCCCCCTCTCTTTCGCACCCTCCATGTCATATTCCGCTCCAGGAGTTCCATCATAGCTCCTCACTGTCGCTGGGAGGATGTTTTCTCCTCCGCTCGCCCCTTCCACCGTCATTTTCTCTCTACCCACCCTTGCCTCCTTCTCCGCGCAGCTCTCGATTCCCCCCTCTCTTTCGCACCCTCCATGTCATATTCCGCTCCAGGAGCTCCATCATAGCTCCTCGCTGTCGCTGGGAGGATGTTTTCTCCTCCGCTCGCCCCTTCCACCGTCATTTTCTCTCTACCCACCCTTGCCTCCTTTTCTGCGCAGCTCTCGATTCCCCCCTCTCTTTCGCACCCTCCATGTCATATTCCGCTCCAGGAGTTCCATCATAGCTCCTCACTGTCGCTGGGAGGAAGTTTTCTCCTCCGCTCGCCCCTTCCACCGTCATTTTCTCTCTACCCACCGTTGCCTCCTTTTCCGCGCAGCTCTCGATTCCCCCCTCTCTTTCGCACCCTCCATGTCATATTCCGCTCCAGGAGCTCCATCATAGCTCCTTGCTGTCGCTGGGAGGATGTTTTCTCCTCCGCTCGCCCCTTCCACCGTCATTTTCTCTCTACCCACCCTTGCCTCCTTTTCCGCGCAGCTCTCGATTCCCCCCTCTCTTTCGCACCCTCCATGTCATATTCCGCTCCAGGAGTTCCATCATAGCTCCTCACTGTCGCTGGGAGGATGTTTTCTCCTCCGCTCGCCCCTTCCACCGTCATTTTCTCTCTACCCACCCTTGCCTCCTTCTCCGCGCAGCTCTCGATTCCCCCCTCTCTTTCGCACCCTCCATGTCATATTCCGCTCCAGGAGCTCCATCATAGCTCCTCGCTGTCGCTGGGAGGATGTTTTCTCCTCCGCTCGCCCCTTCCACCGTCATTTTCTCTCTACCCACCCTTGCCTCCTTTTCCGCGCAGCTCTCGATTCCCCCCTCTCTTTCGCACCCTCCATGTCATATTCCGCTCCAGGAGTTCCATCATAGCTCCTCACTGTCGCTGGGAGGATGTTTTCTCCTCCGCTCGCCCCTTCCACCGTCATTTTCTCTCTACCCACCCTTGCCTCCTTCTCCGCGCAGCTCTCGATTCCCCCCTCTCTTTCGCACCCTCCATGTCATATTCCGCTCCAGGAGCTCCATCATAGCTCCTCGCTGTCGCTGGGAGGATGTTTTCTCCTCCGCTCGCCCCTTCCACCGTCATTTTCTCTCTACCCACCCTTGCCTCCTTCTCCGCGCAGCTCTCGATTCCCCCCTCTCTTTCGCACCCTCCATGTCATATTCCGCTCCAGGAGCTCCATCATAGCTCCTCGCTGTCGCTGGGAGGATGTTTTCTCCTCCGCTCGCCCCTTCCACCGTCATTTTCTCTCTACCCACCCTTGCCTCCTTTTCCGCGCAGCTCTCGATTCCCCCCTCTCTTTCGCACCCTCCATGTCATATTCCGCTCCAGGAGTTCCATCATAGCTCCTCACTGTCGCTGGGAGGATGTTTTCTCCTCCGCTCGCCTCTTCCACTGTCATTTTCTCTCTACCCACCCTTGCCTCCTTTTCCGCGCAGCTCTCGATTCCCCCCTCTCTTTCGCACCCTCCATGTCATATTCCGCTCCAGGAGCTCCATCATAGCTCCTTGCTGTCGCTGGGAGGATGTTTTCTCCTCCGCTCGCCTCTTCCACCGTCATTTTCTCTCTACCCACCCTTGCCTCCTTCTCCGCGCAGCTCTCGATTCCCCCCTCTCTTTCGCACCCTCCATGTCATATTCCGCTCCAGGAGCTCCATCATAGCTCCTCGCTGTCGCTGGGAGGATGTTTTCTCCTCCGCTCGCCCCTTCCACCGTCATTTTCTCTCTACCCACCCTTGCCTCCTTCTCCCCGCAGCTCTCGATTCCCCCCTCTCTCTCGCACCCTCCATATTACATCCAGCTCCAGGAGCTCCATCATAGCTCCTCGCTGTCGCTGGAAGGATGTTTTCTCCTCCGCTCGCCCCTTCCACCGTCATTTTCTCTCTACCCACCCTTGCCTCCTTCTCCGCGCAGCTTTTGATTCCCCCCTCTCTTTCGCACCCTCCATGTCATATTCCGCTCCAGGAGCTCCATCATAGCTCCTCGCTGTCGCTGGGAGGATGTTTTCTCCTCCGCTCGCCCCTTCCACCGTCATTTTCTCTCCACCCACCCTTGCCTCCTTCTCCGCGCCGCTCTCGATTCCCCCCTCTCTCTCGCACCCACCATGTCATATCCCGCTCCAGGAGCTCCATCATAGCTCCTCGCTGTCGCTGGGAGGATGTTTTCTCCTCCGCTCGCCCCTTCCACCGTCATTTTCTCTCTACCCACCCTTGCCTCCTTCTCCGCGCAGCTCTCGATTCCCCCCTCTCTCTCGCACCCTCCATATTACATCCAGCTCCAGGAGCTCCATCATAGCTCCTCGCTGTCGCTGGGAGGATGTTTTCTCCTCCGCTCGCCCCTTCCACCGTCATTTTCTCTTTACCCACCCTTGCCTCCTTCTGAGCGCAGCTCTCGATTCCCCCCTCTCTTTCGCACCCTCCATGTCATATTCCGCTCCAGGAGTTCCATCATAGCTCCTCGCTGTCGCTGGGAGGATGTTTTCTCCTCTGCTCGCCGCTTCCGCCGTTATTTTCTCTCCACCCACCCTTGCCTCCTTCTCCGCGCTGCTCTTGATTCCCCCCTCTCTTTCGCACCCTCCATGTCATATTCCGCTCCACGAGCTCCATCATAGCTCCTCGCTGTCGCTGGGAGGATGTTTTCTCCTCCGCTCGCCCCTTCCACCGTCATTTTCTCTCTACCCACCCTTGCCTCCTTTTCCGTGCAGCTCTCGATTCCCTCCTCTCTCTCGCACCCTCCATATTACATCCAGCTCCAGGAGCTCCATCATAGCTCCTCGCTGTCGCTGGGAGGATGTTTTCTCCTCCGCTCGCCTCTTCCACCGTCATTTTCTCTCTACCCACCCTTGCCTTCTTCTCCGCGCAGCTCTCGATTCCCCCCTCTCTTTCGCACCCTCCATGTCATATTCCGCTCCAGGAGCTCCATCATAGCTCCTCGCTGTCACTGGGAGGATGTTTTCTCCTCCGCTCGCCCCTTCCACCGTCATTTTCTCTCTACCCACCCTTGCCTCCTTCTCCGCGCAGCTCTCGATTCCCCCCTCTCTTTCGCACCCTCCATGTCATATCCCGCTCCAGGAGTTCCATCATAGCTCCTCACTGTCACTGGGAGGATGTTTTCTCCTCCGCTCGCCCCTTCCACCGTCATTTTCTCTCTACCCACCCTTGCCTCCTTCTCCGCGCAGCTCTCGATTCCCTCCTCTCTCTCGCACCCTCCATATTACATCCAGCTCCAGGTGCTCCATCATAGCTCCTCGCTGTCGCTGGGAGGATGTTTTCTCCTCTGCTCGCCGCTTCCGCCGTTATTTTCTCTCCACCCACCCCTGCCTCCTTCTCCGCGCTGCTCTTGATTCCCCCCTCTCTTTCGCACCCTCCATGTCATATTCCGCTCCAGGAGCTCCATCATAGCTCCTCGCTGTCGCTGGGAGGATGTTTTCTCCTCCGCTCGCCCCTTCCACCGTCATTTTCTCTCTACCCACCCTTGCCTCCTTCTCCGCGCAGCTCTCGATTCCCTCCTCTCTCTCGCACCCTCCATATTACATCCAGCTCCAGGAGCTCCATCATAGCTCCTCGCTGTCGCTGGGAGGATGTTTTCTCCTCCGCTCGCCCCTTCCACCGTCATTTTCTCTCTACCCACCCTTGCCTCCTTTTCCGCGCAGCTCTCGATTCCCCCCTCTCTTTCGCACCCTCCATGTCATATTCCGCTCCAGGAGTTCCATCATAGCTCCTCACTGTCGCTGGGAGGATGTTTTCTCCTCCGCTCGCCCCTTTCACCGTCATTTTCTCTCTACCCACCCTTTCCTCCTTCTCCGCGCAGCTCTCGATTCCCCCCTCTCTTTCGAACCCTCCATGTCATATTCCGCTCCAGGAGCTCCATCATAGTTCCTCGCTGTCGCTGGGAGGATGTTTTCTCCTCTGCTCGCCCCTTCCACCGTCATTTTCTCTCTACCCACCCTTTCCTCCTTTTCCGCGCAGCTCTCGATTCCCCCCTCTCTTTCGCACCCTCCATGTCATATTCCGCTCCAGGAGCTCCATCATAGCTCCTCGCTGTCGCTGGGAGGATGTTTTCTCCTCCGCTCGCCCCTTCCACCGTCATTTTCTTTCTACCCACCCTTGCCTCCTTTTCCACGCAGCTCTCGATTCCCCCTCTCTTTCGCACCCTCCATGTCATATTCCGCTCCAGGAGCTCCATCATAGCTCCTCGCTGTTGCTGGGAGGATGTTTTCTCCTCCGCTCGCCCCTTCCACCGTCATTTTCTCTCTACCCACCCTTGCCTCCTTCTCCGCACAGCTCTCGATTCCCCCCTCTCTTTCGCACCCTCCATGTCATATTCCGCTCCAGGAGCTCCATCATAGCTCCTCGCTATCGCTGGGAGGATGTTTTCTCCTCTGCTCGCCCCTTCCACCGTCATTTTCTCTCTACCCACCCTTGCCTCCTTTTCCGCGCAGCTCTCGATTCCCCCCTCTCTTTCGCACCCTCCATGTCATATTCCACTCCAGGAGCTCCATCATAGCTCCTTGCTGTCGCTGGGAGGATGTTTTCTCCTCCGCTCGCCCCTTCCACCGTCATTTTCTCTCTACCCACCCTTGCCTCCTTTTCCGCGCAGCTCTCGATTCCCCGCTGTCTTTCGCACCCTCCATGTCATATTCCGCTCCAGGAGTTCCATCATAGCTCCTCACTGTCGCTGGGAGGATGTTTTCTCCTCCGCTCGCCCCTTCCACCATCATTTTCTCTCTACCCACCCTTGCCTCCTTTTCCGCGCAGCTCTCGATTCCCCCCTCTCTTTCGCACCCTCCATGTCATATTCCGCTCCAGGAGTTCCATCATAGCTCCTCACTGTCGCTGGGAGGATGTTTTCTCCTCCGCTCGCCTCTTCCACTGTCATTTTCTCTCTACCCACCCTTGCCTCCTTTTCCGCGCAGCTCTCGATTCCCCCCTCTCTTTCGCACCCTCCATGTCATATTCCGCTCCAGGAGCTCCATCATAGCTCCTTGCTGTCGCTGGGAGGATGTTTTCTCCTCCGCTCGCCCCTTCCACCGTCATTTTCTCTCTACCCACCCTTGCCTCCTTTTCCGCGCAGCTCTCGATTCCCCCCTCTCTTTCGCACCCTCCATGTCATATTCCACTCCAGGAGTTCCATCATAGCTCCTCACTGTCGCTGGGAGGATGTTTTCTCCTCCGCTCGCCCCTTCCACCGTCATTTTCTCTCTACCCACCCTTGCCTCCTTCTCCGCGCAGCTCTCGATTCCCCCCTCTCTTTCGCACCCTCCATGTCATATTCCGCTCCAGGAGCTCCATCATAGCTCCTCGCTGTCGCTGGGAGGATGTTTTCTCCTCCGCTCGCCCCTTCCACCGTCATTTTCTCTCTACCCACCCTTGCCTCCTTTTCCGCGCAGCTCTCGATTCCCCCCTCTCTTTCGCACCCTCCATGTCATATTCCGCTCCAGGAGTTCCATCATAGCTCCTCACTGTCGCTGGGAGGAAGTTTTCTCCTCCGCTCGCCCCTTCCACCGTCATTTTCTCTCTACCCACCGTTGCCTCCTTTTCCGCGCAGCTCTCGATTCCCCCCTCTCTTTCGCACCCTCCATGTCATATTCCGCTCCAGGAGCTCCATCATAGCTCCTTGCTGTCGCTGGGAGGATGTTTTCTCCTCCGCTCGCCCCTTCCACCGTCATTTTCTCTCTACCCACCCTTGCCTCCTTTTCCGCGCAGCTCTCGATTCCCCCCTCTCTTTCGCACCCTCCATGTCATATTCCGCTCCAGGAGTTCCATCATAGCTCCTCACTGTCGCTGGGAGGAAGTTTTCTCCTCCGCTCGCCCCTTCCACCGTCATTTTCTCTCTACCCACCCTTGCCTCCTTTTCCGCGCAGCTCTCGATTCCCCCCTCTCTTTCGCACCCTCCATGTCATATTCCGCTCCAGGAGTTCCATCATAGCTCCTCACTGTCGCTGGGAGGATGTTTTCTCCTCCGCTCGCCCCTTCCACCATCATTTTCTCTCTACCCACCCTTGCCTCCTTTTCCGCGCAGCTCTCAATTCCCTCCTCTCTTTCGCACCCTCCATGTCATATTCCGCTCCAGGAGTTCCATCATAGCTCCTCACTGTCGCTGGGAGGAAGTTTTCTCCTCCGCTCGCCCCTTCCACTGTCATTTTCTCTCTACCCACCCTTGCCTCCTTTTCCGCGCAGCTCTCGATTCCCTCCTCTCTTTCGCACCCTCCATGTCATATTCCGCTCCAGGAGTTCCATCATAGCTCCTCACTGTCGCTGGGAGGAAGTTTTCTCCTCCGCTCGCCCCTTCCACCGTCATTTTCTCTCTACCCACCCTTGCCTCCTTTTCCGCGCAGCTCTCGATTCCCCCCTCTCTTTCGCACCCTCCATGTCATATTCCGCTCCAGGAGCTCCATCATAGCTCCTTGCTGTTGCTGGGAGGATGTTTTCTCCTCCGCTCGCCCCTTCCACCGTCATTTTCTCTCTACCCACCCTTGCCTCCTTTTCCGCGCAGCTCTCGATTCCCCCCTCTCTTTCGCACCCTCAATGTCATATTCCGCTCCAGGAGTTCCATCATAGCTCCTCACTGTCGCTGGGAGGAAGTTTTCTCCTCCGCTCGCCCCTTCCACCGTCATTTTCTCTCTACCCACCCTTGCCTCCTTTTCCGCGCAGCTCTCGATTCCCCCCTCTCTTTCGCACCCTCCATGTCATATTCCGCTCCAGGAGCTCCATCATAGCTCCTTGCTGTCGCTGGGAGGATGTTTTCTCCTCTGCTCGCCCCTTCCACCGTCATTTTCTCTCTACCCACCCTTGCCTCCTTTTCCGCGCAGCTCTCGATTCCCCCCTCTCTTTCGCACCCTCCATGTCATATTCCGCTCCAGGAGTTCCATCATAGCTCCTCACTGTCGCTGGGAGGATGTTTTCTCCTCCGCTCGCCCCTTCCACCATCATTTTCTCTCTACCCACCCTTGCCTCCTTTTCCGCGCAGCTCTCGATTCCCCCCTCTCTTTCGCACCCTCCATGTCATATTCCGCTCCAGGAGCTCCATCATAGCTCCTTGCTGTCGCTGGGAGGATGTTTTCTCCTCCGCACGCCCCTTCCACCGTCATTTTCTCTCTACCCACCCTTGCCTCCTTTTCCGCGCAGCTCTCGATTCCCCCCTCTCTTTCGCACCCTCCATGTCATATTCCGCTCCAGGAGCTCCATCATAGCTCCTTGCTGTCGCTGGGAGGATGTTTTCTCCTCCGCTCGCCCCTTCCACCGTCATTTTCTCTCTACCCACCCTTGCCTCCTTTTCCGCACAGCTCTCGATTCCCCCCTCTCTTTCGCACCCTCCATGTCATATTCCGCTCCAGGAGTTCCATCATAGCTCCTCACTGTCGCTGGGAGGATGTTTTCTCCTCCGCTCGCCCCTTCCACCGTCATTTTCTCTCTACCCACCCTTGCCTCCTTCTCCGCGCAGCTCTCGATTCCCCCCTCTCTTTCGCACCCTCCATGTCATATTCCGCTCCAGGAGCTCCATCATAGCTCCTCGCTGTCGCTGGGAGGATGTTTTCTCCTCCGCTCGCCCCTTCCACCGTCATTTTCTCTCTACCCACCCTTGCCTCCTTTTCCGCGCAGCTCTCGATTCCCCCCTCTCTTTCGCACCCTCCATGTCATATTCCGCTCCAGGAGTTCCATCATAGCTCCTCACTGTCGCTGGGAGGAAGTTTTCTCCTCCGCTCGCCCCTTCCACCGTCATTTTCTCTCTACCCACCCTTGCCTCCTTTTCCGCGCAGCTCTCAATTCCCCCCTCTCTTTCGCACCCTCCATGTCATATTCCGCTCCCGGAGTTCCATCTTAGCTCCTCACTGTCGCTGGGAGGAAGTTTTCTCCTCCGCTCGCCCCTTCCACCGTCATTTTCTCTCTACCCACCCTTGCCTCCTTTTCCGCGCAGCTCTCAATTCCCCCCTCTCTTTCGCACCCTCCATGTCATATTCCGCTCCAGGAGCTCCATCATAGCTCCTTGCTGTCGCTGGGAGGATGTTTTCTCCTCCGCTCGCCCCTTCCACCGTCATTTTCTCTCTACCCACCCTTGCCTCCTTTTCCGCGCAGCTCTCGATTCCCCCCTCTCTTTCGCACCCTCCATGTCATATTCCGCTCCAGGAGTTCCATCATAGCTCCTCACTGTCGCTGGGAGGATGTTTTCTCCTCCGCTCGCCCCTTCCACCGTCATTTTCTCTCTACCCACCCTTGCCTCCTTCTCCGCGCAGCTCTCGATTCCCCCCTCTCTTTCGCACCCTCCATGTCATATTCCGCTCCAGGAGCTCCATCATAGCTCCTCGCTGTCGCTGGGAGGATGTTTTCTCCTCCGCTCGCCCCTTCCACCGTCATTTTCTCTCTACCCACCCTTGCCTCCTTTTCTGCGCAGCTCTCGATTCCCCCCTCTCTTTCGCACCCTCCATGTCATATTCCGCTCCAGGAGTTCCATCATAGCTCCTCACTGTCGCTGGGAGGAAGTTTTCTCCTCCGCTCGCCCCTTCCACCGTCATTTTCTCTCTACCCACCGTTGCCTCCTTTTCCGCGCAGCTCTCGATTCCCCCCTCTCTTTCGCACCCTCCATGTCATATTCCGCTCCAGGAGCTCCATCATAGCTCCTTGCTGTCGCTGGGAGGATGTTTTCTCCTCCGCTCGCCCCTTCCACCGTCATTTTCTCTCTACCCACCCTTGCCTCCTTTTCCGCGCAGCTCTCGATTCCCCCCTCTCTTTCGCACCCTCCATGTCATATTCCGCTCCAGGAGTTCCATCATAGCTCCTCACTGTCGCTGGGAGGATGTTTTCTCCTCCGCTCGCCCCTTCCACCGTCATTTTCTCTCTACCCACCCTTGCCTCCTTCTCCGCGCAGCTCTCGATTCCCCCCTCTCTTTCGCACCCTCCATGTCATATTCCGCTCCAGGAGCTCCATCATAGCTCCTCGCTGTCGCTGGGAGGATGTTTTCTCCTCCGCTCGCCCCTTCCACCGTCATTTTCTCTCTACCCACCCTTGCCTCCTTTTCCGCGCAGCTCTCGATTCCCCCCTCTCTTTCGCACCCTCCATGTCATATTCCGCTCCAGGAGTTCCATCATAGCTCCTCACTGTCGCTGGGAGGATGTTTTCTCCTCCGCTCGCCTCTTCCACTGTCATTTTCTCTCTACCCACCCTTGCCTCCTTTTCCGCGCAGCTCTCGATTCCCCCCTCTCTTTCGCACCCTCCATGTCATATTCCGCTCCAGGAGTTCCATCATAGCTCCTCACTGTCGCTGGGAGGAAGTTTTCTCCTCCGCTCGCCCCTTCCACCGTCATTTTCTCTCTACCCACCGTTGCCTCCTTTTCCGCGCAGCTCTCGATTCCCCCCTCTCTTTCGCACCCTCCATGTCATATTCCACTCCAGGAGCTCCATCATAGCTCCTTGCTGTCGCTGGGAGGATGTTTTCTCCTCCGCTCGCCCCTTCCACCGTCATTTTCTCTCTACCCACCCTTGCCTCCTTTTCCGCGCAGCTCTCGATTCCCCCCTCTCTTTCGCACCCTCCATGTCATATTCCGCTCCAGGAGTTCCATCATAGCTCCTCACTGTCGCTGGGAGGATGTTTTCTCCTCCGCTCGCCCCTTCCACCGTCATTTTCTCTCTACCCACCCTTGCCTCCTTCTCCGCGCAGCTCTCGATTCCCCCCTCTCTTTCGCACCCTCCATGTCATATTCCACTCCAGGAGCTCCATCATAGCTCCTTGCTGTCGCTGGGAGGATGTTTTCTCCTCCGCTCGCCCCTTCCACCGTCATTTTCTCTCTACCCACCCTTGCCTCCTTTTCCGCGCAGCTCTCGATTCCCCCCTCTCTTTCGCACCCTCCATGTCATATTCCGCTCCAGGAGTTCCATCATAGCTCCTCACTGTCGCTGGGAGGATGTTTTCTCCTCCGCTCGCCCCTTCCACCGTCATTTTCTCTCTACCCACCCTTACCTCCTTCTCCGCGCAGCTCTCGATTCCCCCCTCTCTTTCGCACCCTCCATGTCATATTCCGCTCCAGGAGCTCCATCATAGCTCCTCGCTGTCGCTGGGAGGATGTTTTCTCCTCCGCTCGCCCCTTCCACCGTCATTTTCTCTCTACCCACCCTTGCCTCCTTTTCCGCGCAGCTCTCGATTCCCCCCTCTCTTTCGCACCCTCAATGTCATATTCCGCTCCAGGAGTTCCATCATAGCTCCTCACTGTCGCTGGGAGGATGTTTTCTCCTCCGCTCGCCCCTTCCACCGTCATTTTCTCTCTACCCACCCTTACCTCCTTCTCCGCGCAGCTCTCGATTCCCCCCTCTCTTTCGCACCCTCCATGTCATATTCCGCTCCAGGAGCTCCATCATAGCTCCTCGCTGTCGCTGGGAGGATGTTTTCTCCTCCGCTCGCCCCTTCCACCGTCATTTTCTTTCTACCCACCCTTGCCTCCTTTTCCACGCAGCTCTCGATTCCCCCCTCTCTTTCGCACCCTCCATGTCATATTCCGCTCCAGGAGCTCCATCATAGCTCCTCGCTGTTGCTGGGAGTATGTTTTCTCCTCCGCTCGCCCCTTCCACCGTCATTTTCTCTCTACCCACCCTTGCCTCCTTCTCCGCACAGCTCTCGATTCCCCCCTCTCTTTCGCACCCTCCATGTCATATTCCGCTCCAGGAGCTCCATCATAGCTCCTCGCTGTCGCTGGGAGGATGTTTTCTCCTCTGCTCGCCCCTTCCACCGTCATTTTCTCTCTACCCACCCTTTCCTCCTTTTCCGCGCAGCTCTCGATTCCCCCCTCTCTTGCGCACCCTCCATGTCATATTCCGCTCCAGGAGCTCCATCATAGCTCCTCGCTGTCGCTGGGAGGATGTTTTCTCCTCCGCTCGCCCCTTCCACTGTCATTTTCTCTCTACCCACCCTTGCCTCCTTTTCCGCGCAGCTCTCGATTCCCCCCTCTCTTTCGCACCCTCCATGTCATATTCCGCTCCAGGAGTTCCATCATAGCTCCTCACTGTCGCTGGGAGGATGTTTTCTCCTCCGCTCGCCCCTTCCACCGTCATTTTCTCTCTACCCACCCTTGCCTCCTTCTCCGCGCAGCTCTCGATTCCCCCCTCTCTTTCGCACCCTCCATGTCATATTCCGCTCCAGGAGTTCCATCATAGCTCCTCACTAGCGCTGGGAGGATGTTTTCTCCTCCGCTCGCCTCTTCCACCGTCATTTTCTCTCTACCCACCCTTGCCTCCTTTTCCGCGCAGCTCTCGATTCCCCCCTCTCTTTCGCACCCTCCATGTCATATTCCGCTCCAGGAGTTCCATCATAGCTCCTCACTGTCGCTGGGAGGAAGTTTTCTCCTCCGCTCGCCCCTTCCACCGTCATTTTCTCTCTACCCACCCTTGCCTCCTTTTCCGCGCAGCTCTCGATTCCCCCCTCTCTTTCGCACCCTCCATGTCATATTCCGCTCCAGGAGCTCCATCATAGCTAATCGCTGTCGCTGGGAGATTGTTTTCTCCTCCGCTCGCCCCTTCCACCGTCATTTTCTCTCTACCCACCCTTGCCTCCTTTTCCGCGCAGCTCTCGATTCCCCCCTCTCTTTCGCACCCTCCATGTCATATTCCGCTCCAGGAGTTCCATCATAGCTCCTCACTGTCGCTGGGAGGATGTTTTCTCCTCCGCTCGCCCCTTCCACCGTCATTTTCTCTCTACCCACCCTTGCCTCCTTTTCCGCGCAGCTCTCGATTCCCCCCTCTCTTTCGCACCCTCCATGTCATATTCCGCTCCAGGAGTTCCATCATAGCTCCTCACTGTCGCTGGGAGGAAGTTTTCTCCTCCGCTCGCCCCTTCCACCGTCATTTTCTCTCTACCCACCCTTGCCTCCTTTTCCGCGCAGCTCTCGATTCCCCCCTCTCTTTCGCACCCTCCATGTCATATTCCGCTCCAGGAGCTCCATCATAGCTAATCGCTGTCGCTGGGAGGATGTTTTCTCCTCCGCTCGCCCCTTCCACCGTCATTTTCTCTCTACCCACCCTTGCCTCCTTTTCCGCGCAGCTCTCGATTCCCCACTCTCTTTCGCACCCTCCATGTCATATTCCGCTCCAGGAGTTCCATCATAGCTCCTCACTGTCGCTGGGAGGATGTTTTCTCCTCCGCTCGCCCCTTCCACCGTCATTTTCTCTCTACCCACCCTTGCCTCCTTCTCCGCGCAGCTCTCGATTCCCCCCTCTCTTTCGCACCCTCCATGTCATATTCCGCTCCAGGAGCTCCATCATAGCTAATCGCTGTCGCTGGGAGATTGTTTTCTCCTCCGCTCGCCCCTTCCACCGTCATTTTCTCTCTACCCACCCTTGCCTCCTTTTCCGCGCAGCTCTCGATTCCCCCCTCTCTTTCGCACCCTCCATGTCATATTCCGCTCCAGGAGTTCCATCATAGCTCCTCACTGTCGCTGGGAGGATGTTTTCTCCTCCGCTCGCCCCTTCCACCGTCATTTTCTCTCTACCCACCCTTGCCTCCTTTTCCGCGCAGCTCTCGATTCCCCCCTCTCTTTCGCACCCTCCATGTCATATTCCGCTCCAGGAGTTCCATCATAGCTCCTCACTGTCGCTGGGAGGATGTTTTCTCCTCCGCTCGCCCCTTCCACCGTCATTTTCTCTCTACCCACCCTTGCCTCCTTCTCCGCGCAGCTCTCGATTCCCCCCTCTCTTTCGCACCCTCCATGTCATATTCCGCTCCAGGAGCTCCATCATAGCTAATCGCTGTCGCTGGGAGGATGTTTTCTCCTCCGCTCGCCCCTTCCACCGTCATTTTCTCTCTACCCACCCTTGCCTCCTTTTCCGCGCAGCTCTCGATTCCCCCCTCTCTTTCGCACCCTCCATGTCATATTCCGCTCCAGGAGTTCCATCATAGCTCCTCACTGTCGCTGGGATAATGTTTTCTCCTCCGCTCGCCCCTTCCACCGTCATTTTCTCTCTACCCACCCTTGCCTCCTTCTCCACGCAGCTCTCGATTCCCCCCTCTCTTTCGCACCCTCCATGTCATATTCCGCTCCAGGAGCTCCATCATAGCTCCTCGCTGTCGCTGGGAGGATGTTTTCTCCTCCGCTCGCCCCTTCCACCGTCATTTTCTCTCTACCCACCCTTGCCTCCTTTTCCGCGCAGCTCTCGATTCCCCCCTCTCTTTCGCACCCTCCATGTCATATTCCGCTCCAGGAGTTCCATCATAGCTCCTCACTGTCGCTGGGAGGATGTTTTCTCTTCCGCTCGCCCCTTCCACCATCATTTTCTCTCTACCCACCCTTGCCTCCTTTTCCGCGCAGCTCTCGATTCCCCCCTCTCTTTCGCACCCTCCATGTCATATTCCGCTCCAGGAGTTCCATCATAGCTCCTCACTGTCGCTGGGAGGAAGTTTTCTCCTCCGCTCGCCCCTTCCACCGTCATTTTCTCTCTACCCACCCTTGCCTCCTTTTCCGCGCAGCTCTCGATTCCCCCCTCTCTTTCGCACCCTCCATGTCATATTCCGCTCCAGGAGCTCCATCATAGCTCCTTGCTGTCGCTGGGAGGATGTTTTCTCCTCCGCTCGCCCCTTCCACCGTCATTTTCTCTCTACCCACCCTTGCCTCCTTTTCCGCGCAGCTCTCGATTCCCCCCTCTCTTTCGCACCCTCCATGTCATATTCCGCTCCAGGAGTTCCATCATAGCTCCTCACTGTCGCTGGGAGGATGTTTTCTCCTCCGCTCGCCCCTTCCACTGTCATTTTCTCTCTACCCACCCTTGCCTCCTTCTCCGCGCAGCTCTCGATTCCCCCCTCTCTTTCGCACCCTCCATGTCATATTCCGCTCCAGGAGCTCCATCATAGCTCCTCGCTGTCGCTGGGAGGATGTTTTCTCCTCCGCTCGCCCCTTCCACTGTCATTTTCTCTCTACCCACCCTTGCCTCCTTTTCCGCGCAGCTCTCGATTCCCCCCTCTCTTTCGCACCCTCCATGTCATATTCCGCTCCAGGAGTTCCATCATAGCTCCTCACTGTCGCTGGGAGGATGTTTTCTCCTCCGCTCGCCCCTTCCACTGTCATTTTCTCTCTACCCACCCTTGCCTCCTTTTCCGCGCAGCTCTCGATTCCCCCCTCTCTTTCGCACCCTCCATGTCATATTCCGCTCCAGGAGTTCCATCATAGCTCCTCACTGTCGCTGGGAGGAAGTTTTCTCCTCCGCTCGCCCCTTCCACCGTCATTTTCTCTCTACCCACCCTTGCCTCCTTTTCCGCGCAGCTCTCGATTCCCCCCTCTCTTTCGCACCCTCCATGTCATATTCCGCTCCAGGAGCTCCATCATAGCTAATCGCTGTCGCTGGGAGATTGTTTTCTCCTCCGCTCGCCCCTTCCACCGTCATTTTCTCTCTACCCACCCTTGCCTCCTTTTCCGCGCAGCTCTCGATTCCCCCCTCTCTTTCGCACCCTCCATGTCATATTCCGCTCCAGGAGTTCCATCATAGCTCCTCACTGTCGCTGGGAGGATGTTTTCTCCTCCGCTCGCCCCTTCCACCGTCATTTTCTCTCTACCCACCCTTGCCTCCTTTTCCGCGCAGCTCTCGATTCCCCCCTCTCTTTCGCACCCTCCATGTCATATTCCGCTCCAGGAGTTCCATCATAGCTCCTCACTGTCGCTGGGAGGAAGTTTTCTCCTCCGCTCGCCCCTTCCACCGTCATTTTCTCTCTACCCACCCTTGCCTCCTTTTCCGCGCAGCTCTCGATTCCCCCCTCTCTTTCGCACCCTCCATGTCATATTCCGCTCCAGGAGCTCCATCATAGCTAATCGCTGTCGCTGGGAGGATGTTTTCTCCTCCGCTCGCCCCTTCCACCGTCATTTTCTCTCTACCCACCCTTGCCTCCTTTTCCGCGCAGCTCTCGATTCCCCCCTCTCTTTCGCACCCTCCATGTCATATTCCGCTCCAGGAGTTCCATCATAGCTCCTCACTGTCGCTGGGAGGATGTTTTCTCCTCCGCTCGCCCCTTCCACCGTCATTTTCTCTCTACCCACCCTTGCCTCCTTCTCCGCGCAGCTCTCGATTCCCCCCTCTCTTTCGCACCCTCCATGTCATATTCCGCTCCAGGAGCTCCATCATAGCTAATCGCTGTCGCTGGGAGATTGTTTTCTCCTCCGCTCGCCCCTTCCACCGTCATTTTCTCTCTACCCACCCTTGCCTCCTTTTCCGCGCAGCTCTCGATTCCCCCCTCTCTTTCGCACCCTCCATGTCATATTCCGCTCCAGGAGTTCCATCATAGCTCCTCACTGTCGCTGGGAGGATGTTTTCTCCTCCGCTCGCCCCTTCCACCGTCATTTTCTCTCTACCCACCCTTGCCTCCTTTTCCGCGCAGCTCTCGATTCCCCCCTCTCTTTCGCACCCTCCATGTCATATTCCGCTCCAGGAGCTCCATCATAGCTCCTCGCTGTCGCTGGGAGGATGTTTTCTCCTCCGCTCGCCCCTTCCACCGTCATTTTCTCTCTACCCACCCTTGCCTCCTTTTCCGCGCAGCTCTCGATTCCCACCTCTCTTTCGCACCCTCCATGTCATATTCCGCTCCAGGAGCTCCATCATAGCTCCTTGCTGTCGCTGGGAGGATGTTTTCTCCTCCGCTCGCCCCTTCCACTGTCATTTTCTCTCTACCCACCCTTGCCTCCTTTTCCGCGCAGCTCTCGATTCCCCCCTCTCTTTCGCACCCTCCATGTCATATTCCGCTCCAGGAGTTCCATCATAGCTCCTCACTGTCGCTGGGAGGATGTTTTCTCCTCCGCTCGCCCCTTCCACCGTCATTTTCTCTCTACCCACCCTTGCCTCCTTCTCCGCGCAGCTCTCGATTCCCCCCTCTCTTTCGCACCCTCCATGTCATATTCCGCTCCAGGAGCTCCATCATAGCTAATCGCTGTCGCTGGGAGGATGTTTTCTCCTCCGCTCGCCCCTTCCACCGTCATTTTCTCTCTACCCTCCCTTGCCTCCTTTTCCGCGCAGCTCTCGATTCCCCCCTCTCTTTCGCACCCTCCATGTCATATTCCGCTCCAGGAGTTCCATCATAGCTCCTCACTGTCGCTGGGAGGATGTTTTCTCCTCCGCTCGCCCCTTCCACCGTCATTTTCTCTCTACCCACCCTTGCCTCCTTTTCCGCGCAGCTCTCGATTCCCCCCTCTCTTTCGCACCCTCCATGTCATATTCCGCTCCAGGAGCTCCATCATAGCTCCTCGCTGTCGCTGGGAGGATGTTTTCTCCTCCGCTCGCCCCTTCCACCGTCATTTTCTCTCTACCCACCCTTTCCTCCTTTTCCACGCAGCTCTCGATTCCCCCCTCTCTTTCGCACCCTCCATGTCATATTCCGCTCCAGGAGCTCCATCATAGCTCCTCGCTGTCGCTGGGAGGATGTTTTCTCCTCCGCTCGCCCCTTCCACCGTCATTTTCTCTCTACCCACCCTTGCCTCCTTCTCCGCGCAGCTCTCAATTCCCCCCTCTCTTTCGCACCCTCCATGTCATATTCCGCTCCAGGAGCTCCATCATAGCTCCTCGCTGTCGCTGGGAGGATGTTTTCTCCTCCGCTCGCCCCTTCCACCGTCATTTTCTCTCTACCCACCCTTGCCTCCTTCTCCGCGCAGCTCTCGATTCCCCCCTCTCTTTCGAACCCTCCATGTCATATTCCGCTCCAGGAGCTCCATCATAGCTCCTCGCTGTCGCTGGGAGGATGTTTTCTCCTCTGCTCGCCCCTTCCACCGTCATTTTCTCTCTACCCACCCTTTCCTCCTTTTCCGCGCAGCTCTCGATTCCCCCCTCTCTTTCGCACCCTCCATGTCATATTCCGCTCCAGGAGCTCCATCATAGCTCCTCGCTGTCGCTGGGAGGATGTTTTCTCCTCTGCTCGCCCCTTCCACCGTCATTTTCTCTCTACCCACCCTTGCCTCCTTTTCCGCGCAGCTCTCGATTCCCCCCTCTCTTTCGCACCCTCCATGTCATATTCCGCTCCAGGAGTTCCATCATAGCTCCTCACTGTCGCTGGGAGGATGTTTTCTCCTCCGCTCACCCCTTCCACCGTCATTTTCTCTCTACCCACCCTTGCCTCCTTCTCCGCGCAGCTCTCGATTCCCCCCTCTCTTTCGCACCCTCCATGTCATATTCCGCTCCAGGAGCTCCATCATAGCTCTTCGCTGTTGCTGGGAGGATGTTTTCTCCTCCGCTCGCCCCTTCCACCGTCATTTTCTCTCTACTCACCCTTTCCTCCTTTTCCGCGCAGCTCTCGATTCCCCCCTCTCTTTCGCACCCTCCATGTCATATTCCGCTCCAGGAGCTCCATCATAGCTCCTCGCTGTCGCTGGGAGGATGTTTTCTCCTCCGCTCGCCCCTTCCACCGTCATTTTCTCTCTACCCACCCTTGCCTCCTTTTCCGCGCAGCTCTCGATTCCCCCCTCTCTTTCGCACCCTCCATGTCATATTCCGCTCCAGGAGCTCCATCATAGCTCCTCGCTGTCGCTGGGAGGATGTTTTCTCCTCCGCTCGCCCCTTCCACCGTCATTTTCTCTCTACCCACCCTTGCCTCCTTCTCCGCGCAGCTCTCAATTCCCCCCTCTCTTTCGCACCCTCCATGTCATATTCCGCTCCAGGAGCTCCATCATAGCTCCTCGCTGTCGCTGGGAGGATGTTTTCTCCTCCGCTCGCCCCTTCCACCATCATTTTCTCTCTACCCACCCTTGCCTCCTTCTCCGCGCAGCTCTCAATTCCCCCCTCTCTTTCGCACCCTCCATGTCATATTCCGCTCCAGGAGCTCCATCATAGCTCCTCGCTGTCGCTGGGAGGATGTTTTCTCCTCCGCTCGCCCCTTCCACCGTCATTTTCTCTCTACCCACCCTTGCCTCCTTCTCCGCGCAGCTCTCGATTCCCCCCTCTCTTTCGCACCCTCCATGTCATATTCCGCTCCAGGAGTTCCATCATAGCTCCTCACTGTCGCTGGGAGGAAGTTTTCTCCTCCGCTCGCCCCTTCCACCGTCATTTTCTCTCTACCCACCCTTGCCTCCTTTTCCGCGCAGCTCTCGATTCCCCCCTCTCTTTCGCACCCTCCATGTCATATTCCGCTCCAGGAGCTCCATCATAGCTCCTTGCTATCGCTGGGAGGATGTTTTCTCCTCCGCTCGCCCCTTCCACCGTCATTTTCTCTCTACCCACCCTTGCCTCCTTTTCCGCGCAGCTCTCGATTCCCCCCTCTCTTTCGCACCCTCCATGTCATATTCCGCTCCAGGAGTTCCATCATAGCTCCTCACTGTCGCTGGGAGGATGTTTTCTCCTCCGCTCGCCTCTTCCACCGTCATTTTCTCTCTACCCACCCTTGCCTCCTTTTCCGCGCAGCTCTCGATTCCCCCCTCTCTTTCGCACCCTCCATGTCATATTCCGCTCCAGGAGTTCCATCATAGCTCCTCACTGTCGCTGGGAGGATGTTTTCTCCTCCGCTCGCCCCTTCCACCGTCATTTTCTCTCTACCCACCCTTGCCTCCTTTTCCGCGCAGCTCTCGATTCCCCCCTCTCTTTCGCACCCTCCATGTCATATTCCGCTCCAGGAGTTCCATCATAGCTCCTCACTGTTGCTGGGAGGATGTTTTCTCCTCCGCTCGCCCCTTCCACCGTCATTTTCTCTCTACCCACCCTTGCCTCCTTCTCCGCGCAGCTCTCCATTCCCCCCTCTCTTTCGCACCCTCCATGTCATATTCCGCTCCAGGAGCTCCATCATAGCTCCTCGCTGTCGCTGGGAGGATGTTTTCTCCTCCGCTCGCCCCTTCCACCGTCATTTTCTCTCTACCCACCCTTGCCTCCTTTTCCGCGCAGCTCTCGATTCTCCCCTCTCTTTCGCACCCTCCATGTCATATTCCGCTCCAGGAGTTCCATCATAGCTCCTCACTGTCGCTGGGAGGATGTTTTCTCCTCCGCTCGCCCCTTCCACCATCATTTTCTCTCTACCCACCCTTGCCTCCTTTTCCGCGCAGCTCTCGATTCCCCCCTCTCTTTCGCACCCTCCATGTCATATTCCGCTCCAGGAGTTCCATCATAGCTCCTCACTGTCGCTGGGAGGAAGTTTTCTCCTCCGCTCGCCCCTTCCACCGTCATTTTCTCTCTACCCACCCTTGCCTCCTTTTCCGCGCAGCTCTCGATTCCCCCCTCTCTTTCGCACCCTCCATGTCATATTCCGCTCCAGGAGTTCCATCATAGCTCCTCACTGTCGCTGGGAGGATGTTTTCTCCTCCGCTCGCCCCTTCCACCGTCATTTTCTCTCTACCCACCCTTGCCTCCTTTTCCGCGCAGCTCTCGATTCCCCCCTCTCTTTCGCACCCTCCATGTCATATCCGCTCCAGGAGTTCCATCATAGCTCCTCACTGTCGCTGGGAGGATGTTTTCTCCTCCGCTCGCCCCTTCCACCGTCATTTTCTCTCTACCCACCCTTGCCTCCTTTTCCGCGCAGCTCTCGATTCCCCCCTCTCTTTCGCACCCTCCATGTCATATTCCGCTCCAGGAGTTCCATCATAGCTCCTCACTGTCGCTGGGAGGAAGTTTTCTCCTCCGCTCGCCCCTTCCACCTTCATTTTCTCTCTACCCACCCTTGCCTCCTTTTCCGCGCAGCTCTCGATTCCCCCCTCTCTTTCGCACCCTCCATGTCATATTCCGCTCCAGGAGCTCCATCATAGCTCCTTGCTGTCGCTGGGAGGATGTTTTCTCCTCCGCTCGCCCCTTCCACCGTCATTTTCTCTCTACCCACCCTTGCCTCCTTTTCCGCGCAGCTCTCGATTCCCCCCTCTCTTTCACACCCTCCATGTCATATTCCGCTCCAGGAGTTCCATCATAGCTCCTCACTGTCGCTGGGAGGATGTTTTCTCCTCCGCTCGCCCCTTCCACCGTCATTTTCTCTCTACCCACCCTTGCCTCCTTCTCCGCGCAGCTCTCGATTCCCCCCTCTCTTTCGCACCCTCCATGTCATATTCCGCTCCAGGAGCTCCATCATAGCTAATCGCTGTCGCTGGGAGGATGTTTTCTCCTCCGCTCGCCCCTTCCACCGTCATTTTCTCTCTACCCTCCCTTGCCTCCTTTTCCGCGCAGCTCTCGATTCCCCCCTCTCTTTCGCACCCTCCATGTCATATTCCGCTCCAGGAGTTCCATCATAGCTCCTCACTGTCGCTGGGAGGATGTTTTCTCCTCCGCTCGCCCCTTCCACCGTCATTTTCTCTCTACCCACCCTTGCCTCCTTTTCCGCGCAGCTCTCGATTCCCCCCTCTCTTTCGCACCCTCCATGTCATATTCCGCTCCAGGAGCTCCATCATAGCTCCTCGCTGTCGCTGGGAGGATGTTTTCTCCTCCGCTCGCCCCTTCCACCGTCATTTTCTCTCTACCCACCCTTTCCTCCTTTTCCACGCAGCTCTCGATTCCCCCCTCTCTTTCGCACCCTCCATGTCATATTCCGCTCCAGGAGCTCCATCATAGCTCCTCGCTGTCGCTGGGAGGATGTTTTCTCCTCCGCTCGCCCCTTCCACCGTCATTTTCTCTCTACCCACCCTTGCCTCCTTCTCCGCGCAGCTCTCAATTCCCCCCTCTCTTTCGCACCCTCCATGTCATATTCCGCTCCAGGAGCTCCATCATAGCTAATCGCTGTCGCTGGGAGATTGTTTTCTCCTCCGCTCGCCCCTTCCACCGTCATTTTCTCTCTACCCACCCTTGCCTCCTTTTCCGCGCAGCTCTCGATTCCCCCCTCTCTTTCGCACCCTCCATGTCATATTCCGCTCCAGGAGTTCCATCATAGCTCCTCACTGTCGCTGGGAGGATGTTTTCTCCTCCGCTCGCCCCTTCCACCGTCATTTTCTCTCTACCCACCCTTGCCTCCTTTTCCGCGCAGCTCTCGATTCCCCCCTCTCTTTCGCACCCTCCATGTCATATTCCGCTCCAGGAGTTCCATCATAGCTCCTCACTGTCGCTGGGAGGATGTTTTCTCCTCCGCTCGCCCCTTCCACCGTCATTTTCTCTCTACCCACCCTTGCCTCCTTCTCCGCGCAGCTCTCGATTCCCCCCTCTCTTTCGCACCCTCCATGTCATATTCCGCTCCAGGAGTTCCATCATAGCTCCTCACTGTCGCTGGGAGGATGTTTTCTCCTCCGCTCGCCCCTTCCACCGTCATTTTCTCTCTACCCACCCTTGCCTCCTTTTCCGCGCAGCTCTCGATTCCCCCCTCTCTTTCGCACCCTCCATGTCATATTCCGCTCCAGGAGTTCCATCATAGCTCCTCACTGTCGCTGGGAGGATGTTTTCTCCTCCGCTCGCCCCTTCCACCGTCATTTTCTCTCTACCCACCCTTGCCTCCTTCTCCGCGCAGCTCTCGATTCCCCCCTCTCTTTCGCACCCTCCATGTCATATTCCGCTCCAGGAGCTCCATCATAGCTAATCGCTGTCGCTGGGAGGATGTTTTCTCCTCCGCTCGCCCCTTCCACCGTCATTTTCTCTCTACCCACCCTTGCCTCCTTTTCCGCGCAGCTCTCGATTCCCCCCTCTCTTTCGCACCCTCCATGTCATATTCCGCTCCAGGAGTTCCATCATAGCTCCTCACTGTCGCTGGGAGGATGTTTTCTCCTCCGCTCGCCCCTTCCACCGTCATTTTCTCTCTACCCACCCTTGCCTCCTTTTCCGCGCAGCTCTCGATTCCCCCCTCTCTTTCGCACCCTCCATGTCATATTCCGCTCCAGGAGCTCCATCATAGCTCCTTGCTATCGCTGGGAGGATGTTTTCTCCTCCGCTCGCCCCTTCCACCGTCATTTTCTCTCTACCCACCCTTGCCTCCTTTTCCGCGCAGCTCTCGATTCCCCCCTCTCTTTCGCACCCTCCATGTCATATTCCGCTCCAGGAGTTCCATCATAGCTCCTCACTGTCGCTGGGAGGATGTTTTCTCCTCCGCTCGCCTCTTCCACCGTCATTTTCTCTCTACCCACCCTTGCCTCCTTTTCCGCGCAGCTCTCGATTCCCCCCTCTCTTTCGCACCCTCCATGTCATATTCCGCTCCAGGAGTTCCATCATAGCTCCTCACTGTCGCTGGGAGGATGTTTTCTCCTCCGCTCGCCCCTTCCACCGTCATTTTCTCTCTACCCACCCTTGCCTCCTTCTCCGCACAGCTCTCGATTCCCCCCTCTCTTTCGCACCCTCCATGTCATATTCCGCTCCAGGAGCTCCATCATAGTTCCTCGCTGTCGCTGGGAGGATGTTTTCTCCTCTGCTCGCCCCTTCCACCGTCATTTTCTCTCTACCCACCCTTTCCTCCTTTTCCGCGCAGCACTCGATTCCCCCCTCTCTTTCGCACCCTCCATGTCATATTCCGCTCCAGGAGCTCCATCATAGCTCCTCGCTGTCGCTGGGAGGATGTTTTCTCCTCCGCTCGCCCCTTCCACCGTCATTTTCTCTCTACCCACCCTTGCCTCCTTTTCCGCGCAGCTCTCGATTCCCCCCTCTCTTTCGCACCCTCCATGTCATATTCCGCTCCAGGAGCTCCATCATAGCTCCTCGCTGTCGCTGGGAGGATGTTTTCTCCTCCGCTCGCCCCTTCCACCGTCATTTTCTCTCTACCCACCCTTGCCTCCTTCTCCGCGCAGCTCTCAATTCCCCCCTCTCTTTCGCACCCTCCATGTCATATTCCGCTCCAGGAGCTCCATCATAGCTCCTCGCTGTCGCTGGGAGGATGTTTTCTCCTCCGCTTGCCCCTTCCACCGTCATTTTCTCTCTACCCACCCTTGCCTCCTTCTCCGCGCAGCTCTCGATTCCCCCCTCTCTTTCGAACCCTCCATGTCATATTCCGCTCCAGGAGCTCCATCATAGCTCCTCGCTGTCGCTGGGAGGATGTTTTCTCCTCTGCTCGCCCCTTCCACCGTCATTTTCTCTCTACCCACCCTTTCCTCCTTTTCCGCGCAGCTCTCGATTCCCCCCTCTCTTTCGCACCCTCCATGTCATATTCCGCTCCAGGAGCTCCATCATAGCTCCTCGCTGTCGCTGGGAGGATGTTTTCTCCTCCGCTCGCCCCTTCCACCGTCATTTTCTTTCTACCCACCCTTGCCTCCTTCTCCGCGCAGCTCTCGATTCCCTCCTCTCTCTCGCACCCTCCATATTACATCCAGCTCCAGGAGCTCCATCATAGCTCTTCGCTGTCGCTGGGAGGATGTTTTCTCCTCCACTCGCCCCTTCCACCGTCATTTTCTCTCTACCCACCCTTGCCTCCTTCTCCGCGCTGCTCTCGATTCCCTCCTCTCTCTCGCACCCTCCATATTACATCCAGCTCCAGGAGCTCCATCATAGCTCCTCGCTGTTGCTGGGAGGATGTTTTCTCCTCCGCTCGCCCCTTCCACCGTCATTTTCTCTCTACCCACCCTTGCCTCCTTCTCCGCGCAGCTCTCGATTCCCTCCTCTCTCTCGCACCCTCCATATTACATCCAGCTTCAGGAGCTCCATCATAGCTCCTCGCTGTCGCTGGGAGGATGTTTTCTCCTCTGCTCGCCGCTTCCGCCGTCATTTTCTCTCCACCCACCCTTGCCTCCTTCTCCGCGCCGCTCTCGATTCCCCCCTCTCTTTCGCACCCTCCATGCCATATTCTGCTCCAGGAGCTCCATCATAGCTCCTCGCTGTCGCTGGGAGGATGTTTTCTCCTCCGCTCGCCCCTTCCACCGTCATTTTCTCTCTACCCACCCTTGCCTCCTTCTCCGCGCAGCTCTCGATTTCCCCCTCTCTTTCGCACCCTCCATGTCATATTCCGCTCCAGGAGCTCCATCATAGCTCCTCGCTGTCGCTGGGAGGATGTTTTCTCCTCTGCTCGCCCCTTCCACCGTCATTTTCTCTCTACCCACCCTTGCCTCCTTCTCCGCGCAGCTCTCAATTCCCCCCTCTCTTTCGCACCCTCCATGTCATATTCCGCTCCAGGAGCTCCATCATAGCTCCTCGCTGTCGCTGGGAGGATGTTTTCTCCTCCGCTTGCCCCTTCCACCGTCATTTTCTCTCTACCCACCCTTGCCTCCTTCTCCGCGCAGCTCTCGATTCCCCCCTCTCTTTCGAACCCCCCATGTCATATTCCGCTCCAGGAGCTCCATCATAGCTCCTCGCTGTCGCTGGGAGGATGTTTTCTCCTCTGCTCGCCCCTTCCACCGTCATTTTCTCTCTACCCACCCTTTCCTCCTTTTCCGCGCAGCTCTCGATTCCCCCCTCTCTTTCGCACCCTCCATGTCATATTCCGCTCCAGGAGCTCCATCATAGCTCCTCGCTGTCGCTGGGAGGATGTTTTCTCCTCCGCTCGCCCCTTCCACCATCATTTTCTTTCTACCCACCCTTGCCTCCTTCTCCGCGCAGCTCTCGATTCCCTCCTCTCTCTCGCACCCTCCATATTACATCCAGCTCCAGGAGCTCCATCATAGCTCTTCGCTGTCGCTGGGAGGATGTTTTCTCCTCCACTCGCCCCTTCCACCGTCATTTTCTCTCTACCCACCCTTGCCTCCTTCTCCGCGCTGCTCTCGATTCCCTCCTCTCTCTCGCACCCTCCATATTACATCCAGCTCCAGGAGCTCCATCATAGCTCCTCGCTGTTGCTGGGAGGATGTTTTCTCCTCCGCTCGCCCCTTCCACCGTCATTTTCTCTCTACCCACCCTTGCCTCCTTCTCCGCGCAGCTCTCGATTCCCTCCTCTCTCTCGCACCCTCCATATTACATCCAGCTCCAGGAGCTCCATCATAGCTCCTCGCTGTCGCTGGGAGGATGTTTTCTCCTCTGCTCGCCGCTTCCGCCGTCATTTTCTCTCCACCCACCCTTGCCTCCTTCTCCGCGCCGCTCTCGATTCCCCCCTCTCTTTCGCACCCTCCATGCCATATTCTGCTCCAGGAGCTCCATCATAGCTCCTCGCTGTCGCTGGGAGGATGTTTTCTCCTCCGCTCGCCCCTTCCACCGTCATTTTCTCTCTACCCACCCTTGCCTCCTTCTCCGCGCAGCTCTCGATTTCCCCCTCTCTTTCGCACCCTCCATGTCATATTCCGCTCCAGGAGCTCCATCATAGCTCCTCGCTGTCGCTGGGAGGATGTTTTCTCCTCTGCTCGCCCCTTCCACCGTCATTTTCTCTCTACCCACCCTTGCCTCCTTCTCCGCGCAGCTCTCAATTCCCCCCTCTCTTTCGCACCCTCCATGTCATATTCCGCTCCAGGAGCTCCATCATAGCTCCTCGCTGTCGCTGGGAGGATGTTTTCTCCTCCGCTCGCCCCTTCCACCGTCATTTTCTCTCTACCCACCCTTGCCTCCTTCTCCGCGCAGCTCTCGATTCCCCCCTCTCTTTCGAACCCTCCATGTCATATTCCGCTCCAGGAGCTCCATCATAGCTCCTCGCTGTCGCTGGGAGGATGTTTTCTCCTCTGCTCGCCCCTTCCACCGTCATTTTCTCTCTACCCACCCTTGCCTCCTTCTCCGCGCAGCTCTCGATTCCCCCCTCTCTTTCGCACCCTCCATGTCATATTCCGCTCCAGGAGCTCCATCATAGCTCTTCGCTGTCGCTGGGAGGATGTTTTCTCCTCCGCTCGCCCCTTCCACCGTCATTTTCTCTCTACTCACCCTTTCCTCCTTTTCCGCGCAGCTCTCGATTCCCCCCTCTCTTTCGAACCCTCCATGTCATATTCCGCTCCAGGAGCTCCATCATAGCTCCTCGCTGTCGCTGGGAGGATGTTTTCTCCTCTGCTCGCCCCTTCCACCGTCATTTTCTCTCTACCCACCCTTTCCTCCTTTTCCGCGCAGCTCTCGATTCCCCCCTCTCTTTCGCACCCTCCATGTCATATTCCGCTCCAGGAGCTCCATCATAGCTCCTCGCTGTCGCTGGGAGGATGTTTTCTCCTCCGCTCGCCCCTTCCACCGTCATTTTCTCTCTACCCACCCTTGCCTCCTTCTCCGCGCAGCTCTCAATTCCCCCCTCTCTTTCGCACCCTCCATGTCATATTCCGCTCCAGGAGCTCCATCATAGCTCCTCGCTGTCGCTGGGAGGATGTTTTCTCCTCCGCTTGCCCCTTCCACCGTCATTTTCTCTCTACCCACCCTTGCCTCCTTTTCCGCGCAGCTCTCAATTCCCCCCTCTCTTTCGCACCCTCCATGTCATATTCCGTTCCCGGAGTTCCATCTTAGCTCCTCACTGTCGCTGGGAGGAAGTTTTCTCCTCCGCTCGCCCCTTCCACCGTCATTTTCTCTCTACCCACCCTTGCCTCCTTTTCCGCGCAGCTCTCGATTCCCCCCTCTCTTTCGCACCCTCCATGTCATATTCCACTCCAGGAGCTCCATCATAGCTCCTTGCTGTCGCTGGGAGGATTTTTTCTCCTCTGCTCGCCCCTTCCACCGTCATTTTCTCTCTACCCACCCTTTCCTCCTTTTCCGCGCAGCTCTCGATTCCCCCCTCTCTTGCGCACCCTCCATGTCATATTCCGCTCCAGGAGCTCCATCATAGCTCCTCGCTGTCGCTGGGAGGATGTTTTCTCCTCCGCTCGCCCCTTCCACCGTCATTTTCTCTCTACCCACCCTTGCCTCCTTCTCCGCGCAGCTCTCGATTCCCCCCTCTCTTTCGCACCCTCCATGTCATATTCCGCTCCAGGAGCTCCATCATAGCTCCTCGCTGTCGCTGGGAGGATGTTTTCTCCTCCGCTCGCCCCTTCCACCGTCATTTTCTCTCTACCCACCCTTGCCTCCTTTTCCGCGCAGCTCTCGATTCCCCCCTCTCTTTCGCACCCTCCATGTCATATTCCGCTCCAGGAGTTCCATCATAGCTCCTCACTGTCGCTGGGAGGATGTTTTCTCCTCCGCTCGCCTCTTCCACTGTCATTTTCTCTCTACCCACCCTTGCCTCCTTTTCCGCGCAGCTCTCGATTCCCCCCTCTCTTTCGCACCCTCCATGTCATATTCCGCTCCAGGAGCTCCATCATAGCTCCTTGCTGTCGCTGGGAGGATGTTTTCTCCTCCGCTCGCCCCTTCCACCGTCATTTTCTCTCTACCCACCCTTGCCTCCTTTTCCGCGCAGCTCTCGATTCCCCCCTCTCTTTCGCACCCTCCATGTCATATTCCACTCCAGGAGTTCCATCATAGCTCCTCACTGTCGCTGGGAGGATGTTTTCTCCTCCGCTCGCCCCTTCCACCGTCATTTTCTCTCTACCCACCCTTGCCTCCTTCTCCGCGCAGCTCTCGATTCCCCCCTCTCTTTCGCACCCTCCATGTCATATTCCGCTCCAGGAGCTCCATCATAGCTCCTCGCTGTCGCTGGGAGGATGTTTTCTCCTCCGCTCGCCCCTTCCACCGTCATTTTCTCTCTACCCACCCTTGCCTCCTTTTCCGCGCAGCTCTCGATTCCCCCCTCTCTTTCGCACCCTCCATGTCATATTCCGCTCCAGGAGTTCCATCATAGCTCCTCACTGTCGCTGGGAGGAAGTTTTCTCCTCCGCTCGCCCCTTCCACCGTCATTTTCTCTCTACCCACCGTTGCCTCCTTTTCCGCGCAGCTCTCGATTCCCCCCTCTCTTTCGCACCCTCCATGTCATATTCCGCTCCAGGAGCTCCATCATAGCTCCTTGCTGTCGCTGGGAGGATGTTTTCTCCTCCGCTCGCCCCTTCCACCGTCATTTTCTCTCTACCCACCCTTGCCTCCTTTTCCGCGCAGCTCTCGATTCCCCCCTCTCTTTCGCACCCTCCATGTCATATTCCGCTCCAGGAGTTCCATCATAGCTCCTCACTGTCGCTGGGAGGATGTTTTCTCCTCCGCTCGCCCCTTCCACCGTCATTTTCTCTCTACCCACCCTTGCCTCCTTCTCCGCGCAGCTCTCGATTCCCCCCTCTCTTTCGCACCCTCCATGTCATATTCCGCTCCAGGAGCTCCATCATAGCTCCTCGCTGTCGCTGGGAGGATGTTTTCTCCTCCGCTCGCCCCTTCCACCGTCATTTTCTCTCTACCCACCCTTGCCTCCTTTTCCGCGCAGCTCTCGATTCCCCCCTCTCTTTCGCACCCTCAATGTCATATTCCGCTCCAGGAGTTCCATCATAGCTCCTCACTGTCGCTGGGAGGATGTTTTCTCCTCCGCTCGCCCCTTCCACCGTCATTTTCTCTCTACCCACCCTTGCCTCCTTTTCCGCGCAGCTCTCAATTCCCCCCTCTCTTTCGCACCCTCCATGTCATATTCCGCTCCAGGAGTTCCATCATAGCTCCTCACTGTCGCTGGGAGGAAGTTTTCTCCTCCGCTCGCCCCTTCCACCGTCATTTTCTCTCTACCCACCCTTGCCTCCTTTTCCGCGCAGCTCTCGATTCCCCCCTCTCTTTCGCACCCTCCATGTCATATTCCACTCCAGGAGCTCCATCATAGCTCCTTGCTGTCGCTGGGAGGATGTTTTCTCCTCCGCTCGCCCCTTCCACCGTCATTTTCTCTCTACCCACCCTTGCCTCCTTTTCCGCGCAGCTCTCGATTCCCCCCTCTCTTTCGCACCCTCCATGTCATATTCCGCTCCAGGAGTTCCATCATAGCTCCTCACTGTCGCTGGGAGGATGTTTTCTCCTCCGCTCGCCCCTTCCACCATCATTTTCTCTCTACCCACCCTTGCCTCCTTTTCCGCGCAGCTCTCGATTCCCCCCTCTCTTTCGCACCCTCCATGTCATATTCCGCTCCAGGAGTTCCATCATAGCTCCTCACTGTCGCTGGGAGGAAGTTTTCTCCTCTGCTCGCCCCTTCCACCGTCATTTTCTCTCTACCCACCCTTGCCTCCTTCTCCGCGCAGCTCTCGATTCCCCCCTCTCTTTCGCACCCTCCATGTCATATTCCGCTCCAGGAGCTCCATCATAGCTAATCGCTGTCGCTGGGAGGATGTTTTCTCCTCCGCTCGCCCCTTCCACCGTCATTTTCTCTCTACCCACCGTTGCCTCCTTTTCCGCGCAGCTCTCGATTCCCCCCTCTCTTTCGCACCCTCCATGTCATATTCCGCTCCAGGAGCTCCATCATAGCTCCTCGCTGTCGCTGGGAGGATGTTTTCTCCTCCGCTCGCCCCTTCCACCGTCATTTTCTCTCTACCCACCCTTGCCTCCTTCTCCGCGCAGCTCTCGATTCCCCCCTCTCTTTCGCACCCTCCATGTCATATTCCGCTCCAGGAGTTCCATCATAGCTCCTCACTGTTGCTGGGAGGATGTTTTCTCCTCCGCTCGCCCCTTCCACCGTCATTTTCTCTCTACCCACCCTTGCCTCCTTCTCCGCGCAGCTCTCGATTCCCCCCTCTCTTTCGCACCCTCCATGTCATATTCCGCTCCAGGAGCTCCATCATAGCTCCTCGCTGTCGCTGGGAGGATGTTTTCTCCTCCGCTCGCCCCTTCCACCGTCATTTTCTCTCTACCCACCCTTGCCTCCTTTTCCGCGCAGCTCTCGATTCCCCCCTCTCTTTCGCACCCTCCATGTCATATTCCGCTCCAGGAGTTCCATCATAGCTCCTCACTGTCGCTGGGAGGATGTTTTCTCCTCCGCTCGCCCCTTCCACCATCATTTTCTCTCTACCCACCCTTGCCTCCTTTTCCGCGCAGCTCTCGATTCCCCCCTCTCTTTCGCACCCTCCATGTCATATTCCGCTCCAGGAGCTCCATCATAGCTCCTCGCTGTCGCTGGGAGGATGTTTTCTCCTCCGCTCGCCCCTTCCACCGTCATTTTCTCTCTACCCACCCTTGCCTCCTTCTCCGCGCAGCTCTCGATTCCCCCCTCTCTTTCGCACCCTCCATATCATATTCCGCTCCAGGAGCTCCATCATAGCTCCTCGCTGTCGCTGGGAGGATGTTTTCTCCTCCGCTCGCCCCTTCCACCGTCATTTTCTCTCTACCCACCCTTGCCTCCTTTTCCGCGCAGCTCTCGATTCCCCCCTCTCTTTCGCACCCTCCATGTCATATTCCGCTCCAGGAGTTCCATCATAGCTCCTCACTGTCGCTGGGAGGATGTTTTCTCCTCCGCTCGCCCCTTCCACCGTCATTTTCTCTCTACCCACCCTTGCCTCCTTTTCCACGCAGCTCTCGATTCCCCCCTCTCTTTCGCACCCTCCATGTCATATTCCGCTCCAGGAGTTCCATCATAGCTCCTCACTGTCGCTGGGAGGAAGTTTTCTCCTCCGCTCGCCCCTTCCACCGTCATTTTCTCTCTACCCACCGTTGCCTCCTTTTCCGCGCAGCTCTCGATTCCCCCCTCTCTTTCGCACCCTCCATGTCATATTCCGCTCCAGGAGCTCCATCATAGCTCCTTGCTGTCGCTGGGAGGATGTTTTCTCCTCCGCTCGCCCCTTCCACCGTCATTTTCTCTCTACCCACCCTTGCCTCCTTTTCCGCGCAGCTCTCGATTCCCCCCTCTCTTTCGCACCCTCCATGTCATATTCCGCTCCAGGAGTTCCATCATAGCTCCTCACTGTCGCTGGGAGGATGTTTTCTCCTCCGCTCGCCCCTTCCACCGTCATTTTCTCTCTACCCACCCTTGCCTCCTTCTCCGCGCAGCTCTCGATTCCCCCCTCTCTTTCGCACCCTCCATGTCATATTCCGCTCCAGGAGTTCCATCATAGCTCCTCACTGTCGCTGGGAGGATGTTTTCTCCTCCGCTCGCCCCTTCCACCGTCATTTTCTCTCTACCCACCCTTGCCTCCTTTTCCGCGCAGCTCTCGATTCCCCCCTCTCTTTCGCACCCTCCATGTCATATTCCGCTCCAGGAGCTCCATCATAGCTCCTCGCTGTCGCTGGGAGGATGTTTTCTCCTCCGCTCGCCCCTTCCACCGTCATTTTCTCTCTACCCACCCTTGCCTCCTTTTCCGCGCAGCTCTCGATTCCCCCCTCTCTTTCGCACCCTCAATGTCATATTCCGCTCCAGGAGTTCCATCATAGCTCCTCACTGTCGCTGGGAGGATGTTTCCTCTTCCGCTCGCCCCTTCCACCGTCATTTTCTCTCTACCCACCCTTGCCTCCTTTTCCGCGCAGCTCTCGATTCCCCCCTCTCTTTCGCACCCTCAATGTCATATTCCGCTCCAGGAGTTCCATCATAGCTCCTCACTGTCGCTGGGAGGATGTTTTCTCCTCCGCTCGCCCCTTCCACCGTCATTTTCTCTCTACCCACCCTTGCCTCCTTTTCCGCGCAGCTCTCGATTCCCCCCTCTCTTTCGCACCCTCCATGTCATATTCCGCTCCAGGAGTTCCATCATAGCTCCTCACTGTCGCTGGGAGGAAGTTTTCTCCTCCGCTCGCCCCTTCCACCGTCATTTTCTCTCTACCCACCCTTGCCTCCTTTTCCGCGCAGCTCTCAATTCCCCCCTCTCTTTCGCACCCTCCATGTCATATTCCGCTCCCGGAGTTCCATCTTAGCTCCTCACTGTCGCTGGGAGGAAGTTTTCTCCTCCGCTCGCCCCTTCCACCGTCATTTTCTCTCTACCCACCCTTGCCTCCTTTTCCGCGCAGCTCTCAATTCCCCCCTCTCTTTCGCACCCTCCATGTCATATTCCGCTCCAGGAGCTCCATCATAGCTCCTTGCTGTCGCTGGGAGGATGTTTTCTCCTCCGCTCGCCCCTTCCACCGTCATTTTCTCTCTACCCACCCTTGCCTCCTTTTCCGCGCAGCTCTCGATTCCCCCCTCTCTTTCGCACCCTCCATGTCATATTCCGCTCCAGGAGTTCCATCATAGCTCCTCACTGTCGCTGGGAGGATGTTTTCTCCTCCGCTCGCCCCTTCCACCGTCATTTTCTCTCTACCCACCCTTGCCTCCTTCTCCGCGCAGCTCTCGATTCCCCCCTCTCTTTCGCACCCTCCATGTCATATTCCGCTCCAGGAGCTCCATCATAGCTCCTCGCTGTCGCTGGGAGGATGTTTTCTCCTCCGCTCGCCCCTTCCACCGTCATTTTCTCTCTACCCACCCTTGCCTCCTTCTCCGCGCAGCTCTCGATTCCCCCCTCTCTTTCGCACCCTCCATGTCATATTCCGCTCCAGGAGCTCCATCATAGCTCCTCGCTGTCGCTGGGAGGATGTTTTCTCCTCCGCTCGCCCCTTCCACCGTCATTTTCTCTCTACCCACCCTTGCCTCCTTTTCCGCGCAGCTCTCGATTCCCCCCTCTCTTTCGCACCCTCCATGTCATATTCCGCTCCAGGAGTTCCATCATAGCTCCTCACTGTCGCTGGGAGGATGTTTTCTCCTCCGCTCGCCTCTTCCACTGTCATTTTCTCTCTACCCACCCTTGCCTCCTTTTCCGCGCAGCTCTCGATTCCCCCCTCTCTTTCGCACCCTCCATGTCATATTCCGCTCCAGGAGCTCCATCATAGCTCCTTGCTGTCGCTGGGAGGATGTTTTCTCCTCCGCTCGCCTCTTCCACCGTCATTTTCTCTCTACCCACCCTTGCCTCCTTCTCCGCGCAGCTCTCGATTCCCCCCTCTCTTTCGCACCCTCCATGTCATATTCCGCTCCAGGAGCTCCATCATAGCTCCTCGCTGTCGCTGGGAGGATGTTTTCTCCTCCGCTCGCCCCTTCCACCGTCATTTTCTCTCTACCCACCCTTGCCTCCTTCTCCCCGCAGCTCTCGATTCCCCCCTCTCTCTCGCACCCTCCATATTACATCCAGCTCCAGGAGCTCCATCATAGCTCCTCGCTGTCGCTGGAAGGATGTTTTCTCCTCCGCTCGCCCCTTCCACCGTCATTTTCTCTCTACCCACCCTTGCCTCCTTCTCCGCTCAGCTTTTGATTCCCCCCTCTCTTTCGCACCCTCCATGTCATATTCCGCTCCAGGAGCTCCATCATAGCTCCTCGCTGTCGCTGGGAGGATGTTTTCTCCTCCGCTCGCCCCTTCCACCGTCATTTTCTCTCCACCCACCCTTGCCTCCTTCTCCGCGCCGCTCTCGATTCCCCCCTCTCTCTCGCACCCACCATGTCATATCCCGCTCCAGGAGCTCCATCATAGCTCCTCGCTGTCGCTGGGAGGATGTTTTCTCCTCCGCTCGCCCCTTCCACCGTCATTTTCTCTCTACCCACCCTTGCCTCCTTCTCCGCGCAGCTCTCGATTCCCCCCTCTCTCTCGCACCCTCCATATTACATCCAGCTCCAGGAGCTCCATCATAGCTCCTCGCTGTCGCTGGGAGGATGTTTTCTCCTCCGCTCGCCCCTTCCACCGTCATTTTCTCTCTACCCACCCTTGCCTCCTTCTGAGCGCAGCTCTCGATTCCCCCCTCTCTTTCGCACCCTCCATGTCATATTCCGCTCCAGGAGTTCCATCATAGCTCCTCGCTGTCGCTGGGAGGATGTTTTCTCCTCTGCTCGCCGCTTCCGCCGTTATTTTCTCTCCACCCACCCTTGCCTCCTTCTCCGCGCTGCTCTTGATTCCCCCCTCTCTTTCGCACCCTCCATGTCATATTCCGCTCCACGAGCTCCATCATAGCTCCTCGCTGTCGCTGGGAGGATGTTTTCTCCTCCGCTCGCCCCTTCCACCGTCATTTTCTCTCTACCCACCCTTGCCTCCTTTTCCGTGCAGCTCTCGATTCCCTCCTCTCTCTCGCACCCTCCATATTACATCCAGCTCCAGGAGCTCCATCATAGCTCCTCGCTGTCGCTGGGAGGATGTTTTCTCCTCCGCTCGCCTCTTCCACCGTCATTTTCTCTCTACCCACCCTTGCCTTCTTCTCCGCGCAGCTCTCGATTCCCCCCTCTCTTTCGCACCCTCCATGTCATATTCCGCTCCAGGAGCTCCATCATAGCTCCTCGCTGTCACTGGGAGGATGTTTTCTCCTCCGCTCGCCCCTTCCACCGTCATTTTCTCTCTACCCACCCTTGCCTCCTTCTCCGCGCAGCTCTCGATTCCCCCCTCTCTTTCGCACCCTCCATGTCATATCCCGCTCCAGGAGTTCCATCATAGCTCCTCACTGTCACTGGGAGGATGTTTTCTCCTCCGCTCGCCCCTTCCACCGTCATTTTCTCTCTACCCACCCTTGCCTCCTTCTCCGCGCAGCTCTCGATTCCCTCCTCTCTCTCGCACCCTCCATATTACATCCAGCTCCAGGTGCTCCATCATAGCTCCTCGCTGTCGCTGGGAGGATGTTTTCTCCTCTGCTCGCCGCTTCCGCCGTTATTTTCTCTCCACCCACCCCTGCCTCCTTCTCCGCGCTGCTCTTGATTCCCCCCTCTCTTTCGCACCCTCCATGTCATATTCCGCTCCAGGAGCTCCATCATAGCTCCTCGCTGTCGCTGGGAGGATGTTTTCTCCTCCGCTCGCCCCTTCCACCGTCATTTTCTCTCTACCCACCCTTGCCTCCTTCTCCGCGCAGCTCTCGATTCCCTCCTCTCTCTCGCACCCTCCATATTACATCCAGCTCCAGGAGCTCCATCATAGCTCCTCGCTGTCGCTGGGAGGATGTTTTCTCCTCCGCTCGCCCCTTCCACCGTCATTTTCTCTCTACCCACCCTTGCCTCCTTTTCCGCGCAGCTCTCGATTCCCCCCTCTCTTTCGCACCCTCCATGTCATATTCCGCTCCAGGAGTTCCATCATAGCTCCTCACTGTCGCTGGGAGGATGTTTTCTCCTCCGCTCGCCCCTTTCACCGTCATTTTCTCTCTACCCACCCTTTCCTCCTTCTCCGCGCAGCTCTCGATTCCCCCCTCTCTTTCGAACCCTCCATGTCATATTCCGCTCCAGGAGCTCCATCATAGTTCCTCGCTGTCGCTGGGAGGATGTTTTCTCCTCTGCTCGCCCCTTCCACCGTCATTTTCTCTCTACCCACCCTTTCCTCCTTTTCCGCGCAGCTCTCGATTCCCCCCTCTCTTTCGCACCCTCCATGTCATATTCCGCTCCAGGAGCTCCATCATAGCTCCTCGCTGTCGCTGGGAGGATGTTTTCTCCTCCGCTCGCCCCTTCCACCGTCATTTTCTTTCTACCCACCCTTGCCTCCTTTTCCACGCAGCTCTCGATTCCCCCTCTCTTTCGCACCCTCCATGTCATATTCCGCTCCAGGAGCTCCATCATAGCTCCTCGCTGTTGCTGGGAGGATGTTTTCTCCTCCGCTCGCCCCTTCCACCGTCATTTTCTCTCTACCCACCCTTGCCTCCTTCTCCGCACAGCTCTCGATTCCCCCCTCTCTTTCGCACCCTCCATGTCATATTCCGCTCCAGGAGCTCCATCATAGCTCCTCGCTATCGCTGGGAGGATGTTTTCTCCTCTGCTCGCCCCTTCCACCGTCATTTTCTCTCTACCCACCCTTTCCTCCTTTTCCGCGCAGCTCTCGATTCCCCCCTCTCTTGCGCACCCTCCATGTCATATTCCGCTCCAGGAGCTCCATCATAGCTCCTCGCTGTTGCTGGGAGGATGTTTTCTCCTCCGCTCGCCCCTTCCACCGTCATTTTCTCTCTACCCACCCTTGCCTCCTTCTCCGCACAGCTCTCGATTCCCCCCTCTCTTTCGCACCCTCCATGTCATATTCCGCTCCAGGAGCTCCATCATAGCTCCTCGCTGTCGCTGGGAGGATGTTTTCTCCTCTGCTCGCCCCTTCCACCGTCATTTTCTCTCTACCCACCCTTTCCTCCTTTTCCGCGCAGCTCTCGATTCCCCCCTCTCTTTCGCACCCTCCATGTCATATTCCGCTCCAGGAGCTCCATCATAGCTCCTCGCTGTCGCTGGGAGGATGTTTTCTCCTCCGCTCGCCCCTTCCACCGTCATTTTCTTTCTACCCACCCTTGCCTCCTTTTCCACGCAGCTCTCGATTCCCCCCTCTCTTTCGCACCCTCCATGTCATATTCCGCTCCAGGAGCTCCATCATAGCTCCTCGCTGTTGCTGGGAGGATGTTTTCTCCTCCGCTCGCCCCTTCCACCGTCATTTTCTCTATACCCACCCTTGCCTCCTTCTCCGCACAGCTCTCGATTCCCCCCTCTCTTTCGCACCCTCCATGTCATATTCCGCTCCAGGAGCTCCATCATAGCTCCTCGCTGTCGCTGGGAGGATGTTTTCTTCTCTGCTCGCCTCTTCCACCGTCATTTTCTCTCTACCCACCCTTTCCTCCTTTTCCGCGCAGCTCTCGATTCCCCCCTCTCTTGCGCACCCTCCATGTCATATTCCGCTCCAGGAGCTCCATCATAGCTCCTCGCTGTCGCTGGGAGGATGTTTTCTCCTCCGCTCGCCCCTTCCACCGTCATTTTCTCTGTACCCACCCTTGCCTCCTTTTCCGCGCAGCTCTCGATTCCCCCCTCTCTTTCGCACCCTCCATGTCATATTCCGCTCCAGGAGTTCCATCATAGCTCCTCACTGTCGCTGGGAGGATGTTTTCTCCTCCGCTCGCCCCTTCCACCGTCATTTTCTCTCTACCCACCCTTGCCTCCTTCTCCGCGCAGCTCTCGATTCCCCCCTCTCTTTCGCACCCTCCATGTCATATTCCGCTCCAGGAGCTCCATCATAGCTCTTCGCTGTCGCTGGGAGGATGTTTTCTCCTCCGCTCGCCCCTTCCACCGTCATTTTCTCTCTACCCACCCTTTCCTCCTTTTCCGCGCAGCTCTCGATTCCCCCCTCTCTTTCGCACCCTCCATGTCATATTCCGCTCCAGGAGCTCCATCATAGCTCCTCGCTGTCGCTGGGAGGATGTTTTCTCCTCTGCTCGCCCCTTCCACCGTCATTTTCTCTCTACCCACCCTTTCCTCCTTTTCCGCGCAGCTCTGGATTCCCCCCTCTCTTTCGCACCCTCCATGTCATATTCCGCTCCAGGAGCTCCATCATAGCTCTTCGCTGTCGCTGGGAGGATGTTTTCTCCTCCGCTCGCCCCTTCCACCGTCATTTTCTCTCTACCCACCCTTTCCTCCTTTTCCGCGCAGCTCTCGATTCCCCCCTCTCTTTCGCACCCTCCATGTCATATTCCGCTCCAGGAGCTCCATCATAGCTCCTCGCTGTCGCTGGGAGGATGTTTTCTCCTCTGCTCGCCCCTTCCACCGTCATTTTCTCTCTACCCACCCTTTCCTCCTTTTCCGCGCAGCTCTCGATTCCCCCCTCTCTTTCGCACCCTCCATGTCATATTCCGCTCCAGGAGCTCCATCATAGCTCCTCGCTGTCGCTGGGAGGATGTTTTCTCCTCCGCTCGCCCCTTCCACCGTCATTTTCTTTCTACCCACCCTTGCCTCCTTTTCCACGCAGCTCTCGATTCCCCCCTCTCTTTCGCACCCTCCATGTCATATTCCGCTCCAGGAGCTCCATCATAGCTCCTCGCTGTTGCTGGGAGGATGTTTTCTCCTCCGCTCGCCCCTTCCACCGTCATTTTCTCTCTACCCACCCTTGCCTCCTTCTCCGCACAGCTCTCGATTCCCCCCTCTCTTTCGCACCCTCCATGTCATATTCCGCTCCAGGAGCTCCATCATAGCTCCTCGCTGTCGCTGGGAGGATGTTTTCTCCTCTGCTCGCCCCTTCCACCGTCATTTTCTCTCTACCCACCCTTTCCTCCTTTTCCGCGCAGCTCTCGATTCCCCCCTCTCTTGCGCACCCTCCATGTCATATTCCGCTCCAGGAGCTCCATCATAGCTCCTCGCTGTCGCTGGGAGGATGTTTTCTCCTCCGCTCGCCCCTTCCACCGTCATTTTCTCTCTACCCACCCTTGCCTCCTTTTCCGCGCAGCTCTCGATTCCCCCCTCTCTTTCGCACCCTCCATGTCATATTCCGCTCCAGGAGCTCCATCATAGCTCCTCGCTGTCGCTGGGAGGAAGTTTTCTCCTCCGCTCGCCCCTTCCACCGTCATTTTCTCTCTACCCACCCTTGCCTCCTTTTCCGCGCAGCTCTCGATTCCCCCCTCTCTTTCGCACCCTCCATGTCATATTCCGCTCCAGGAGCTCCATCATAGCTCCTTGCTGTCACTGGGAGGATGTTTTCTCCTCTGCTCGCCCCTTCCACCGTCATTTTCTCTCTACCCACCCTTGCCTCCTTTTCCGCGCAGCTCTCGATTCCCCCCTCTCTTTCGCACCCTCCATGTCATATTCCGCTCCAGGAGTTCCATCATAGCTCCTCACTGTCGCTGGGAGGATGTTTTCTCCTCCGCTCGCCCCTTCCACCATCATTTTCTCTCTACCCACCCTTGCCTCCTTTTCCGCGCAGCTCTCGATTCCCCCCTCTCTTTCGCACCCTCCATGTCATATTCCGCTCCAGGAGCTCCATCATAGCTCCTTGCTGTTGCTGGGAGTATGTTTTCTCCTCCGCTCGCCCCTTCCACCGTCATTTTCTCTCTACCCACCCTTGCCTCCTTTTCCGCGCAGCTCTCGATTCCCCCCTCTCTTTCGCACCCTCAATGTCATATTCCGCTCCAGGAGTTCCATCATAGCTCCTCACTGTCGCTGGGAGGATGTTTTCTCCTCCGCTCGCCCCTTCCACCGTCATTTTCTCTCTACCCACCCTTGCCTCCTTTTCCGCGCAGCTCTCGATTCCCCCCTCTCTTTCGCACCCTCCATGTCATATTCCGCTCCAGGAGTTCCATCATAGCTCCTCGCTGTCGCTGGGAGGATGTTTTCTCCTCTGCTCGCCCCTTCCACCGTCATTTTCTCTCTACCCACCCTTTCCTCCTTTTCCGCGCAGCTCTCGATTCCCCCCTCTCTTTCGCACCCTCCATGTCATATTCCGCTCCAGGAGCTCCATCATAGCTCCTCGCTGTCGCTGGGAGGATGTTTTCTCCTCCGCTCGCCCCTTCCACCGTCATTTTCTTTCTACCCACCCTTGCCTCCTTTTCCACGCAGCTCTCGATTCCCCCCTCTCTTTCGCACCCTCCATGTCATATTCCGCTCCAGGAGCTCCATCATAGCTCCTCGCTGTTGCTGGGAGGATGTTTTCTCCTCCGCTCGCCCCTTCCACCGTCATTTTCTCTCTACCCACCCTTGCCTCCTTCTCCGCACAGCTCTCGATTCCCCCCTCTCTTTCGCACCCTCCATGTCATATTCCGCTCCAGGAGCTCCATCATAGCTCCTCGCTGTCGCTGGGAGGATGTTTTCTCCTCTGCTCGCCCCTTCCACCGTCATTTTCTCTCTACCCACCCTTTCCTCCTTTTCCGCGCAGCTCTCGATTCCCCCCTCTCTTGCGCACCCTCCATGTCATATTCCGCTCCAGGAGCTCCATCATAGCTCCTCGCTGTCGCTGGGAGGATGTTTTCTCCTCCGCTCGCCCCTTCCACCGTCATTTTCTCTCTACCCACCCTTGCCTCCTTTTCCGCGCAGCTCTCGATTCCCCCCTCTCTTTCGCACCCTCCATGTCATATTCCGCTCCAGGAGCTCCATCATAGCTCCTCGCTGTCGCTGGGAGGAAGTTTTCTCCTCCGCTCGCCCCTTCCACCGTCATTTTCTCTCTACCCACCCTTGCCTCCTTTTCCGCGCAGCTCTCGATTCCCCCCTCTCTTTCGCACCCTCCATGTCATATTCCGCTCCAGGAGCTCCATCATAGCTCCTTGCTGTCACTGGGAGGATGTTTTCTCCTCTGCTCGCCCCTTCCACCGTCATTTTCTCTCTACCCACCCTTGCCTCCTTTTCCGCGCAGCTCTCGATTCCCCCCTCTCTTTCGCACCCTCCATGTCATATTCCGCTCCAGGAGTTCCATCATAGCTCCTCACTGTCGCTGGGAGGATGTTTTCTCCTCCGCTCGCCCCTTCCACCATCATTTTCTCTCTACCCACCCTTGCCTCCTTTTCCGCGCAGCTCTCGATTCCCCCCTCTCTTTCGCACCCTCCATGTCATATTCCGCTCCAGGAGCTCCATCATAGCTCCTTGCTGTTGCTGGGAGTATGTTTTCTCCTCCGCTCGCCCCTTCCACCGTCATTTTCTCTCTACCCACCCTTGCCTCCTTTTCCGCGCAGCTCTCGATTCCCCCCTCTCTTTCGCACCCTCAATGTCATATTCCGCTCCAGGAGTTCCATCATAGCTCCTCACTGTCGCTGGGAGGATGTTTTCTCCTCCGCTCGCCCCTTCCACCGTCATTTTCTCTCTACCCACCCTTGCCTCCTTTTCCGCGCAGCTCTCGATTCCCCCCTCTCTTTCGCACCCTCCATGTCATATTCCGCTCCAGGAGTTCCATCATAGCTCCTCACTGTCGCTGGGAGGAAGTTTTCTCCTCCGCTCGCCCCTTCCACCGTCATTTTCTCTCTACCCACCCTTGCCTCCTTTTCCGCGCAGCTCTCGATTCCCCCCTCTCTTTCGCACCCTCCATGTCATATTCCGCTCCAGGAGCTCCATCATAGCTCCTTGCTGTCGCTGGGAGGATGTTTTCTCCTCTGCTCGCCCCTTCCACCGTCATTTTCTCTCTACCCACCCTTGCCTCCTTTTCCGCGCAGCTCTCGATTCCCCCCTCTCTTTCGCACCCTCCATGTCATATTCCGCTCCAGGAGTTCCATCATAGCTCCTCACTGTCGCTGGGAGGATGTTTTCTCCTCCGCTCGCCCCTTCCACCATCATTTTCTCTCTACCCACCCTTGCCTCCTTTTCCGCGCAGCTCTCGATTCCCCCCTCTCTTTCGCACCCTCCATGTCATATTCCGCTCCAGGAGCTCCATCATAGCTCCTTGCTGTCGCTGGGAGGATGTTTTCTCCTCCGCACGCCCCTTCCACCGTCATTTTCTCTCTACCCACCCTTGCCTCCTTTTCCGCGCAGCTCTCGATTCCCCCCTCTCTTTCGCACCCTCCATGTCATATTCCGCTCCAGGAGCTCCATCATAGCTCCTTGCTGTCGCTGGGAGGATGTTTTCTCCTCCGCTCGCCCCTTCCACCGTCATTTTCTCTCTACCCACCCTTGCCTCCTTTTCCGCACAGCTCTCGATTCCCCCCTCTCTTTCGCACCCTCCATGTCATATTCCGCTCCAGGAGTTCCATCATAGCTCCTCACTGTCGCTGGGAGGATGTTTTCTCCTCCGCTCGCCCCTTCCACCGTCATTTTCTCTCTACCCACCCTTGCCTCCTTCTCCGCGCAGCTCTCGATTCCCCCCTCTCTTTCGCACCCTCCATGTCATATTCCGCTCCAGGAGCTCCATCATAGCTCCTCGCTGTCGCTGGGAGGATGTTTTCTCCTCTGCTCGCCCCTTCCACCGTCATTTTCTCTCTACCCACCCTTTCCTCCTTTTCCGCGCAGCTCTCGATTCCCCCCTCTCTTTCGCACCCTCCATGTCATATTCCGCTCCAGGAGCTCCATCATAGCTCCTCGCTGTCGCTGGGAGGATGTTTTCTCCTCCGCTCGCCCCTTCCACCGTCATTTTCTTTCTACCCACCCTTGCCTCCTTTTCCACGCAGCTCTCGATTCCCCCCTCTCTTTCGCACCCTCCATGTCATATTCCGCTCCAGGAGCTCCATCATAGCTCCTCGCTGTTGCTGGGAGGATGTTTTCTCCTCCGCTCGCCCCTTCCACCGTCATTTTCTCTATACCCACCCTTGCCTCCTTCTCCGCACAGCTCTCGATTCCCCCCTCTCTTTCGCACCCTCCATGTCATATTCCGCTCCAGGAGCTCCATCATAGCTCCTCGCTGTCGCTGGGAGGATGTTTTCTTCTCTGCTCGCCTCTTCCACCGTCATTTTCTCTCTACCCACCCTTTCCTCCTTTTCCGCGCAGCTCTCGATTCCCCCCTCTCTTGCGCACCCTCCATGTCATATTCCGCTCCAGGAGCTCCATCATAGCTCCTCGCTGTCGCTGGGAGGATGTTTTCTCCTCCGCTCGCCCCTTCCACCGTCATTTTCTCTGTACCCACCCTTGCCTCCTTTTCCGCGCAGCTCTCGATTCCCCCCTCTCTTTCGCACCCTCCATGTCATATTCCGCTCCAGGAGTTCCATCATAGCTCCTCACTGTCGCTGGGAGGATGTTTTCTCCTCCGCTCGCCCCTTCCACCGTCATTTTCTCTCTACCCACCCTTGCCTCCTTCTCCGCGCAGCTCTCGATTCCCCCCTCTCTTTCGCACCCTCCATGTCATATTCCGCTCCAGGAGCTCCATCATAGCTCTTCGCTGTCGCTGGGAGGATGTTTTCTCCTCCGCTCGCCCCTTCCACCGTCATTTTCTCTCTACCCACCCTTTCCTCCTTTTCCGCGCAGCTCTCGATTCCCCCCTCTCTTTCGCACCCTCCATGTCATATTCCGCTCCAGGAGCTCCATCATAGCTCCTCGCTGTCGCTGGGAGGATGTTTTCTCCTCTGCTCGCCCCTTCCACCGTCATTTTCTCTCTACCCACCCTTTCCTCCTTTTCCGCGCAGCTCTGGATTCCCCCCTCTCTTTCGCACCCTCCATGTCATATTCCGCTCCAGGAGCTCCATCATAGCTCTTCGCTGTCGCTGGGAGGATGTTTTCTCCTCCGCTCGCCCCTTCCACCGTCATTTTCTCTCTACCCACCCTTTCCTCCTTTTCCGCGCAGCTCTCGATTCCCCCCTCTCTTTCGCACCCTCCATGTCATATTCCGCTCCAGGAGCTCCATCATAGCTCCTCGCTGTCGCTGGGAGGATGTTTTCTCCTCTGCTCGCCCCTTCCACCGTCATTTTCTCTCTACCCACCCTTTCCTCCTTTTCCGCGCAGCTCTCGATTCCCCCCTCTCTTTCGCACCCTCCATGTCATATTCCGCTCCAGGAGCTCCATCATAGCTCCTCGCTGTCGCTGGGAGGATGTTTTCTCCTCCGCTCGCCCCTTCCACCGTCATTTTCTTTCTACCCACCCTTGCCTCCTTTTCCACGCAGCTCTCGATTCCCCCCTCTCTTTCGCACCCTCCATGTCATATTCCGCTCCAGGAGCTCCATCATAGCTCCTCGCTGTTGCTGGGAGGATGTTTTCTCCTCCGCTCGCCCCTTCCACCGTCATTTTCTCTCTACCCACCCTTGCCTCCTTCTCCGCACAGCTCTCGATTCCCCCCTCTCTTTCGCACCCTCCATGTCATATTCCGCTCCAGGAGCTCCATCATAGCTCCTCGCTGTCGCTGGGAGGATGTTTTCTCCTCTGCTCGCCCCTTCCACCGTCATTTTCTCTCTACCCACCCTTTCCTCCTTTTCCGCGCAGCTCTCGATTCCCCCCTCTCTTGCGCACCCTCCATGTCATATTCCGCTCCAGGAGCTCCATCATAGCTCCTCGCTGTCGCTGGGAGGATGTTTTCTCCTCCGCTCGCCCCTTCCACCGTCATTTTCTCTCTACCCACCCTTGCCTCCTTTTCCGCGCAGCTCTCGATTCCCCCCTCTCTTTCGCACCCTCCATGTCATATTCCGCTCCAGGAGCTCCATCATAGCTCCTCGCTGTCGCTGGGAGGAAGTTTTCTCCTCCGCTCGCCCCTTCCACCGTCATTTTCTCTCTACCCACCCTTGCCTCCTTTTCCGCGCAGCTCTCGATTCCCCCCTCTCTTTCGCACCCTCCATGTCATATTCCGCTCCAGGAGCTCCATCATAGCTCCTTGCTGTCACTGGGAGGATGTTTTCTCCTCTGCTCGCCCCTTCCACCGTCATTTTCTCTCTACCCACCCTTGCCTCCTTTTCCGCGCAGCTCTCGATTCCCCCCTCTCTTTCGCACCCTCCATGTCATATTCCGCTCCAGGAGTTCCATCATAGCTCCTCACTGTCGCTGGGAGGATGTTTTCTCCTCCGCTCGCCCCTTCCACCATCATTTTCTCTCTACCCACCCTTGCCTCCTTTTCCGCGCAGCTCTCGATTCCCCCCTCTCTTTCGCACCCTCCATGTCATATTCCGCTCCAGGAGCTCCATCATAGCTCCTTGCTGTTGCTGGGAGTATGTTTTCTCCTCCGCTCGCCCCTTCCACCGTCATTTTCTCTCTACCCACCCTTGCCTCCTTTTCCGCGCAGCTCTCGATTCCCCCCTCTCTTTCGCACCCTCAATGTCATATTCCGCTCCAGGAGTTCCATCATAGCTCCTCACTGTCGCTGGGAGGATGTTTTCTCCTCCGCTCGCCCCTTCCACCGTCATTTTCTCTCTACCCACCCTTGCCTCCTTTTCCGCGCAGCTCTCGATTCCCCCCTCTCTTTCGCACCCTCCATGTCATATTCCGCTCCAGGAGTTCCATCATAGCTCCTCGCTGTCGCTGGGAGGATGTTTTCTCCTCTGCTCGCCCCTTCCACCGTCATTTTCTCTCTACCCACCCTTTCCTCCTTTTCCGCGCAGCTCTCGATTCCCCCCTCTCTTTCGCACCCTCCATGTCATATTCCGCTCCAGGAGCTCCATCATAGCTCCTCGCTGTCGCTGGGAGGATGTTTTCTCCTCCGCTCGCCCCTTCCACCGTCATTTTCTTTCTACCCACCCTTGCCTCCTTTTCCACGCAGCTCTCGATTCCCCCCTCTCTTTCGCACCCTCCATGTCATATTCCGCTCCAGGAGCTCCATCATAGCTCCTCGCTGTTGCTGGGAGGATGTTTTCTCCTCCGCTCGCCCCTTCCACCGTCATTTTCTCTCTACCCACCCTTGCCTCCTTCTCCGCACAGCTCTCGATTCCCCCCTCTCTTTCGCACCCTCCATGTCATATTCCGCTCCAGGAGCTCCATCATAGCTCCTCGCTGTCGCTGGGAGGATGTTTTCTCCTCTGCTCGCCCCTTCCACCGTCATTTTCTCTCTACCCACCCTTTCCTCCTTTTCCGCGCAGCTCTCGATTCCCCCCTCTCTTGCGCACCCTCCATGTCATATTCCGCTCCAGGAGCTCCATCATAGCTCCTCGCTGTCGCTGGGAGGATGTTTTCTCCTCCGCTCGCCCCTTCCACCGTCATTTTCTCTCTACCCACCCTTGCCTCCTTTTCCGCGCAGCTCTCGATTCCCCCCTCTCTTTCGCACCCTCCATGTCATATTCCGCTCCAGGAGCTCCATCATAGCTCCTCGCTGTCGCTGGGAGGAAGTTTTCTCCTCCGCTCGCCCCTTCCACCGTCATTTTCTCTCTACCCACCCTTGCCTCCTTTTCCGCGCAGCTCTCGATTCCCCCCTCTCTTTCGCACCCTCCATGTCATATTCCGCTCCAGGAGCTCCATCATAGCTCCTTGCTGTCACTGGGAGGATGTTTTCTCCTCTGCTCGCCCCTTCCACCGTCATTTTCTCTCTACCCACCCTTGCCTCCTTTTCCGCGCAGCTCTCGATTCCCCCCTCTCTTTCGCACCCTCCATGTCATATTCCGCTCCAGGAGTTCCATCATAGCTCCTCACTGTCGCTGGGAGGATGTTTTCTCCTCCGCTCGCCCCTTCCACCATCATTTTCTCTCTACCCACCCTTGCCTCCTTTTCCGCGCAGCTCTCGATTCCCCCCTCTCTTTCGCACCCTCCATGTCATATTCCGCTCCAGGAGCTCCATCATAGCTCCTTGCTGTTGCTGGGAGTATGTTTTCTCCTCCGCTCGCCCCTTCCACCGTCATTTTCTCTCTACCCACCCTTGCCTCCTTTTCCGCGCAGCTCTCGATTCCCCCCTCTCTTTCGCACCCTCAATGTCATATTCCGCTCCAGGAGTTCCATCATAGCTCCTCACTGTCGCTGGGAGGATGTTTTCTCCTCCGCTCGCCCCTTCCACCGTCATTTTCTCTCTACCCACCCTTGCCTCCTTTTCCGCGCAGCTCTCGATTCCCCCCTCTCTTTCGCACCCTCCATGTCATATTCCGCTCCAGGAGTTCCATCATAGCTCCTCACTGTCGCTGGGAGGAAGTTTTCTCCTCCGCTCGCCCCTTCCACCGTCATTTTCTCTCTACCCACCCTTGCCTCCTTTTCCGCGCAGCTCTCGATTCCCCCCTCTCTTTCGCACCCTCCATGTCATATTCCGCTCCAGGAGCTCCATCATAGCTCCTTGCTGTCGCTGGGAGGATGTTTTCTCCTCTGCTCGCCCCTTCCACCGTCATTTTCTCTCTACCCACCCTTGCCTCCTTTTCCGCGCAGCTCTCGATTCCCCCCTCTCTTTCGCACCCTCCATGTCATATTCCGCTCCAGGAGTTCCATCATAGCTCCTCACTGTCGCTGGGAGGATGTTTTCTCCTCCGCTCGCCCCTTCCACCATCATTTTCTCTCTACCCACCCTTGCCTCCTTTTCCGCGCAGCTCTCGATTCCCCCCTCTCTTTCGCACCCTCCATGTCATATTCCGCTCCAGGAGCTCCATCATAGCTCCTTGCTGTCGCTGGGAGGATGTTTTCTCCTCCGCACGCCCCTTCCACCGTCATTTTCTCTCTACCCACCCTTGCCTCCTTTTCCGCGCAGCTCTCGATTCCCCCCTCTCTTTCGCACCCTCCATGTCATATTCCGCTCCAGGAGCTCCATCATAGCTCCTTGCTGTCGCTGGGAGGATGTTTTCTCCTCCGCTCGCCCCTTCCACCGTCATTTTCTCTCTACCCACCCTTGCCTCCTTTTCCGCACAGCTCTCGATTCCCCCCTCTCTTTCGCACCCTCCATGTCATATTCCGCTCCAGGAGTTCCATCATAGCTCCTCACTGTCGCTGGGAGGATGTTTTCTCCTCCGCTCGCCCCTTCCACCGTCATTTTCTCTCTACCCACCCTTGCCTCCTTCTCCGCGCAGCTCTCGATTCCCCCCTCTCTTTCGCACCCTCCATATCATATTCCGCTCCAGGAGCTCCATCATAGCTCCTCGCTGTCGCTGGGAGGATGTTTTCTCCTCCGCTCGCCCCTTCCACCGTCATTTTCTCTCTACCCACCCTTGCCTCCTTTTCCGCGCAGCTCTCGATTCCCCCCTCTCTTTCGCACCCTCCATGTCATATTCCGCTCCAGGAGCTCCATCATAGCTCCTTGCTGTCGCTGGGAGGATGTTTTCTCCTCCGCTCGCCCCTTCCACCGTCATTTTCTCTCTACCCACCCTTGCCTCCTTTTCCGCGCAGCTCTCGATTCCCCCCTCTCTTTCGCACCCTCCATGTCATATTCCGCTCCAGGAGTTCCATCATAGCTCCTCACTGTCGCTGGGAGGATGTTTTCTCCTCCGCTCGCCCCTTCCACCGTCATTTTCTCTCTACCCACCCTTGCCTCCTTCTCCGCGCAGCTCTCGATTCCCCCCTCTCTTTCGCACCCTCCATGTCATATTCCGCTCCAGGAGCTCCATCATAGCTCCTCGCTGTCGCTGGGAGGATGTTTTCTCCTCCGCTCGCCCCTTCCACCGTCATTTTCTCTTTACCCACCCTTGCCTCCTTTTCCGCGCAGCTCTCGATTCCCCCCTCTCTTTCGCACCCTCCATGTCATATTCCGCTCCAGGAGCTCCATCATAGCTCCTTGCTGTCGCTGGGAGGATGTTTTCTCCTCCGCTCGCCCCTTCCACCGTCATTTTCTCTCTACCCACCCTTGCCTCCTTTTCCGCGCAGCTCTCGATTCCCCCCTCTCTTTCGCACCCTCCATGTCATATTCCGCTCCAGGAGTTCCATCATAGCTCCTCACTGTCGCTGGGAGGATGTTTTCTCCTCCGCTCGCCCCTTCCACCATCATTTTCTCTCTACCCACCCTTGCCTCCTTTTCCGCGCAGCTCTCGATTCCCCCCTCTCTTTCGCACCCTCCATGTCATATTCCGCTCCAGGAGTTCCATCATAGCTCCTCACTGTCGCTGGGAGGATGTTTTCTCCTCCGCTCGCCCCTTCCACCGTCATTTTCTCTCTACCCACCCTTGCCTCCTTTTCCGCGCAGCTCTCGATTCCCCCCTCTCTTTCGCACCCTCCATGTCATATTCCGCTCCAGGAGCTCCATCATAGCTAATCGCTGTCGCTGGGAGGATGTTTTCTCCTCCGCTCGCCCCTTCCACCGTCATTTTCTCTCTACCCACCCTTGCCTCCTTTTCCGCGCAGCTCTCGATTCCCCCCTCTCTTTCGCACCCTCCATGTCATATTCCGCTCCAGGAGTTCCATCATAGCTCCTCACTGTCGCTGGGAGGATGTTTTCTCCTCCGCTCGCCCCTTCCACCGTCATTTTCTCTCTACCCACCCTTGCCTCCTTTTCCGCGCAGCTCTCGATTCCCCCCTCTCTTTCGCACCCTCCATGTCATATTCCGCTCCAGGAGCTCCATCATAGCTCCTTGCTGTCGCTGGGAGGATGTTTTCTCCTCCGCTCGCCCCTTCCACCGTCATTTTCTCTCTACCCACCCTTGCCTCCTTTTCCGCGCAGCTCTCGATTCCCCCCTCTCTTTCGCACCCTCCATGTCATATTCCGCTCCAGGAGTTCCATCATAGCTCCTCACTGTCGCTGGGAGGATGTTTTCTCCTCCGCTCGCCCCTTCCACCGTCATTTTCTCTCTACCCACCCTTGCCTCCTTCTCCGCGCAGCTCTCGATTCCCTCCTCTCTCTCGCACCCTCCATATTACATCCAGCTCCAGGAGCTTCATCATAGCTCCTCGCTGTCGCTGGGAGGATGTTTTCTCCTCCGCTCGCCCCTTCCACCGTCATTTTCTCTCTACCCACCCTTGCCTCCTTCTCTGCGCAGCTCTCGATTCCCCCCTCTCTTTCGCACCCTCCATGTCATATTCCGCTCCAGGAGCTCCATCATAGCTCCTCGCTGTCGCTGGGAGGATGTTTTCTCCTCCGCTCGCCCCTTCCACCGTCATTTTCTCTCTACCCACCCTTGCCTCCTTCTCCGCGCAGCTCTCGATTCCCTCCTCTCTCTCGCACCCTCCATATTACATCCAGCTCCAGGAGCTCCATCATAGCTCCTCGCTGTCGCTGGGAGGATGTTTTCTCCTCTGCTCGCCGCTTCCGCCGTCATTTTCTCTCCACCCACCCTTGCCTCCTTCTCCGCGCCGCTCTCGATTCCCCCCTCTCTTTCGCACCCTCCATGTCATATTCCGCTCCAGGAGCTCCATCATAGCTCCTCGCTGTCGCTGGGAGGATGTTTTCTCCTCCGCTCGCCCCTTCCACCGTCATTTTCTCTCTACCCACCCTTGCCTCCTTCTCCGCGCAGCTCTCGATTCCCCCCTCTCTTTCGCACCCTCCATGTCATATTCCGCTCCAGGAGCTCCATCATAGCTCCTCGCTGTCGCTGGGAGGATGTTTTCTCCTCCGCTCGCCCCTTCCACCGTCATTTTCTCTCTACCCACCCTTTCCTCCTTTTCCGCGCAGCTCTCGATTCCCCCCTCTCTTTCACACCCTCCATGTCATATTCCGCTCCAGGAGCTCCATCATTGCTCCTCGCTGTCGCTGGGAGGATGTTTTCTCCTCCGCTCGCCCCTTCCACCGTCATTTTCTCTCTACCCACCCTTGCCTCCTTCTCTGCGCAGCTCTCAATTCCCCCCTCTCTTTCGCACCCTCCATGTCATATTCCGCTCCAGGAGCTCCATCATAGCTCCTCGCTGTCGCTGGGAGGATGTTTTCTCCTCCGCTCGCCCCTTCCACCGTCATTTTCTCTCTACCCACCCTTGCCTCCTTCTCCGCGCAGCTCTCGATTCCCCCCTCTCTTTCGAACCCTCCATGTCATATTCCGCTCCAGGAGCTCCATCATAGCTCCTCGCTGTCGCTGGGAGGATGTTTTCTCCTCTGCTCGCCCCTTCCACCGTCATTTTCTCGCTACTATCCCTTTCCTCCTTTTCCGCGCAGCTCTCGATTCCCCCCTCTCTTTCGCACCCTCCATGTCATATTCCGCTCCAGGAGCTCCATCATAGCTCCTCGCTGTCGCTGGGAGGATGTTTTCTCCTCCGCTCGCCCCTTCCACCGTCATTTTCTCTCTACCCACCCTTGCCTCCTTCTCCGCGCAGCTCTCGATTCCCTCCTCTCTCTCGGACCCTCCATATTACATCCAGCTCCAGGAGCTCCATCATAGCTCTTCGCTGTCGCTGGGAGGATGTTTTCTCCTCCGCTCGCCCCTTCCACCGTCATTTTCTCTCTACCCACCCTTGCCTCCTTCTCCGCGCAGCTCTCGATTCCCTCCTCTCTCTCGCACCCTCCATATTACATCCAGCTCCAGGAGCTCCATCATAGCTCTTCGCTGTCGCTGGGAGGATGTTTTCTCCTCCACTCGCCCCTTCCACCGTCATTTTCTCTCTACCCACCCTTGCCTCCTTCTCCGCGCTGCTCTCGATTCCCTCCTCTCTCTCGCACCCTCCATATTACATCCAGCTCCAGGAGCTCCATCATAGCTCCTCGCTGTCGCTGGGAGGATGTTTTCTCCTCCGCTCGCCCCTTCCACCGTCATTTTCTCTCTACCCACCCTTGCCTCCTTCTCCGCGCAGCTCTCGATTCCCTCCTCTCTCTCGCACCCTCCATATTACATCCAGCTCCAGGAGCTCCATCATAGCTCCTCGCTGTCGCTGGGAGGATGTTTTCTCCTCTGCTCGCCCCTTCCACCGTCATTTTCTCTCTACCCACCCTTGCCTCCTTTTCCGCGCAGCTCTCGATTCCCCCCTCTCTTTTGCATCCTCCATGTCATATTCTGCTCCAGGAGCTCCATCATAGCTCCTCGCTGTCGCTGGGAGGATGTTTTCTCCTCCGCTCGCCCCTTCCACCGTCATTTTCTCTCTACCCACCCTTGCCTCCTTCTCCGCGCAGCTCTCAATTCCCCCCTCTCTTTCGCACCCTCCATGTCATATTCCGCTCCAGGAGCTCCATCATAGCTCCTCGCTGTCGCTGGGAGGATGTTTTCTCCTCCGCTCGCCCCTTCCACCGTCATTTTCTTTCTACCCACCCTTGCCTCCTTTTCCACGCAGCTCTCGATTCCCCCCTCTCTTTCGCACCCTCCATGTCATATTCCGCTCCAGGAGCTCCATCATAGCTCCTCGCTGTTGCTGGGAGGATGTTTTCTCCTCCGCTCGCCCCTTCCACCGTCATTTTCTCTCTACCCACCCTTGCCTCCTTCTCCGCGCAGCTCTCGATTCCCCCCTCTCTTTCGCACCCTCCATGTCATATTCCGCTCCAGGAGCTCCATCATAGCTCCTCGCTGTCGCTGGGAGGATTTTTTCTCCTCTGCTCGCCCCTTCCACCGTCATTTTCTCTCTACCCACCCTTTCCTCCTTTTCCGCGCAGCTCTCGATTCCCCCCTCTCTTGCGCACCCTCCATGTCATATTCCGCTCCAGGAGCTCCATCATAGCTCCTCGCTGTCGCTGGGAGGATGTTTTCTCCTCCGCTCGCCCCTTCCACCGTCATTTTCTCTCTACCCACCCTTGCCTCCTTTTCCGCGCAGCTCTCGATTCCCCCCTCTCTTTCGCACCCTCCATGTCATATTCCGCTCCAGGAGTTCCATCATAGCTCCTCACTGTAGCTGGGAGGATGTTTTCTCCTCCACTCGCCCCTTCCACCGTCATTTTCTCTCTACCCACCCTTGCCTCCTTCTCCGCGCTGCTCTCGATTCCCTCCTCTCTCTCGCACCCTCCATATTACATCCAGCTCCAGGAGCTCCATCATAGCTCCTCGCTGTCGCTGGGAGGATGTTTTCTCCTCTGCTCGCCGCTTCCGCCGTCATTTTCTCTCCACCCACCCTTGCCTCCTTCTCCGCGCCGCTCTCGATTCCCCCCTCTCTTTCGCACCCTCCATGTCATATTCTGCTCCAGGAGCTCCATCATAGCTCCTCGCTGTCGCTGGGAGGATGTTTTCTCCTCTGCTCGCCCCTTCCACCGTCATTTTCTCTCTACCCACCCTTGCCTCCTTCTCCGCGCAGCTCTCGATTCCCCCCTCTCTTTCGCACCCTCCATGTCATATTCCGCTCCAGGAGCTCCATCATAGCTCCTTGCTGTCGCTGGGAGGATGTTTTCTCCTCCGCTCGCCCCTTCCACCGTCATTTTCTCTCTACCCACCCTTGCCTCCTTTTCCGCGCAGCTCTCGATTCCCCCCTCTCTTTCGCACCCTCCATGTCATATTCCGCTCCAGGAGTTCCATCATAGCTCCTCGCTGTCGCTGGGAGGATGTTTTCTCCTCCGCTCGCCCCTTCCACCGTCATTTTCTCTCTACCCACCCTTGCCTCCTTTTCCGCGCAGCTCTCGATTCCCCCCTCTCTTTCGCACCCTCCATGTCATATTCCGCTCCAGGAGTTCCATCATAGCTCCTCACTGTCGCTGGGAGGAAGTTTTCTCCTCCGCTCGCCCCTTCCACCGTCATTTTCTCTCTACCCACCGTTGCCTCCTTTTCCGCGCAGCTCTCGATTCCCCCCTCTCTTTCGCACCCTCCATGTCATATTCCGCTCCAGGAGCTCCATCATAGCTCCTTGCTGTCGCTGGGAGGATGTTTTCTCCTCCGCTCGCCCCTTCCACCGTCATTTTCTCTCTACCCACCCTTGCCTCCTTTTCCGCGCAGCTCTCGATTCCCCCCTCTCTTTCGCACCCTCCATGTCATATTCCGCTCCAGGAGTTCCATCATAGCTCCTCACTGTCGCTGGGAGGATGTTTTCTCCTCCGCTCGCCCCTTCCACCGTCATTTTCTCTCTACCCACCCTTGCCTCCTTCTCCGCGCAGCTCTCGATTCCCCCCTCTCTTTCGCACCCTCCATGTCATATTCCGCTCCAGGAGCTCCATCATAGCTCCTCGCTGTCGCTGGGAGGATGTTTTCTCCTCCGCTCGCCCCTTCCACCGTCATTTTCTCTCTACCCACCCTTGCCTCCTTTTCCGCGCAGCTCTCGATTCCCCCCTCTCTTTCGCACCCTCAATGTCATATTCCGCTCCAGGAGTTCCATCATAGCTCCTCACTGTCGCTGGGAGGATGTTTTCTCCTCCGCTCGCCCCTTCCACCGTCATTTTCTCTCTACCCACCCTTGCCTCCTTTTCCGCGCAGCTCTCAATTCCCCCCTCTCTTTCGCACCCTCCATGTCATATTCCGCTCCAGGAGTTCCATCATAGCTCCTCACTGTCGCTGGGAGGAAGTTTTCTCCTCCGCTCGCCCCTTCCACCGTCATTTTCTCTCTACCCACCCTTGCCTCCTTTTCCGCGCAGCTCTCGATTCCCCCCTCTCTTTCGCACCCTCCATGTCATATTCCACTCCAGGAGCTCCATCATAGCTCCTTGCTGTCGCTGGGAGGATGTTTTCTCCTCCGCTCGCCCCTTCCACCGTCATTTTCTCTCTACCCACCCTTGCCTCCTTTTCCGCGCAGCTCTCGATTCCCCCCTCTCTTTCGCACCCTCCATGTCATATTCCGCTCCAGGAGTTCCATCATAGCTCCTCACTGTCGCTGGGAGGATGTTTTCTCCTCCGCTCGCCCCTTCCACCATCATTTTCTCTCTACCCACCCTTGCCTCCTTTTCCGCGCAGCTCTCGATTCCCCCCTCTCTTTCGCACCCTCCATGTCATATTCCGCTCCAGGAGTTCCATCATAGCTCCTCACTGTCGCTGGGAGGATGTTTTCTCCTCCGCTCGCCTCTTCCACTGTCATTTTCTCTCTACCCACCCTTGCCTCCTTTTCCGCGCAGCTCTCGATTCCCCCCTCTCTTTCGCACCCTCCATGTCATATTCCGCTCCAGGAGCTCCATCATAGCTCCTTGCTGTCGCTGGGAGGATGTTTTCTCCTCCGCTCGCCCCTTCCACCGTCATTTTCTCTCTACCCACCCTTGCCTCCTTTTCCGCGCAGCTCTCGATTCCCCCCTCTCTTTCGCACCCTCCATGTCATATTCCACTCCAGGAGTTCCATCATAGCTCCTCACTGTCGCTGGGAGGATGTTTTCTCCTCCGCTCGCCCCTTCCACCGTCATTTTCTCTCTACCCACCCTTGCCTCCTTCTCCGCGCAGCTCTCGATTCCCCCCTCTCTTTCGCACCCTCCATGTCATATTCCGCTCCAGGAGCTCCATCATAGCTCCTCGCTGTCGCTGGGAGGATGTTTTCTCCTCCGCTCGCCCCTTCCACCGTCATTTTCTCTCTACCCACCCTTGCCTCCTTTTCCGCGCAGCTCTCGATTCCCCCCTCTCTTTCGCACCCTCCATGTCATATTCCGCTCCAGGAGTTCCATCATAGCTCCTCACTGTCGCTGGGAGGAAGTTTTCTCCTCCGCTCGCCCCTTCCACCGTCATTTTCTCTCTACCCACCGTTGCCTCCTTTTCCGCGCAGCTCTCGATTCCCCCCTCTCTTTCGCACCCTCCATGTCATATTCCGCTCCAGGAGCTCCATCATAGCTCCTTGCTGTCGCTGGGAGGATGTTTTCTCCTCCGCTCGCCCCTTCCACCGTCATTTTCTCTCTACCCACCCTTGCCTCCTTTTCCGCGCAGCTCTCGATTCCCCCCTCTCTTTCGCACCCTCCATGTCATATTCCGCTCCAGGAGTTCCATCATAGCTCCTCACTGTCGCTGGGAGGATGTTTTCTCCTCCGCTCGCCCCTTCCACCGTCATTTTCTCTCTACCCACCCTTGCCTCCTTCTCCGCGCAGCTCTCGATTCCCCCCTCTCTTTCGCACCCTCCATGTCATATTCCGCTCCAGGAGCTCCATCATAGCTCCTCGCTGTCGCTGGGAGGATGTTTTCTCCTCCGCTCGCCCCTTCCACCGTCATTTTCTCTCTACCCACCCTTGCCTCCTTTTCCGCGCAGCTCTCGATTCCCCCCTCTCTTTCGCACCCTCAATGTCATATTCCGCTCCAGGAGTTCCATCATAGCTCCTCACTGTCGCTGGGAGGATGTTTTCTCCTCCGCTCGCCCCTTCCACCGTCATTTTCTCTCTACCCACCCTTGCCTCCTTTTCCGCGCAGCTCTCAATTCCCCCCTCTCTTTCGCACCCTCCATGTCATATTCCGCTCCAGGAGTTCCATCATAGCTCCTCACTGTCGCTGGGAGGAAGTTTTCTCCTCCGCTCGCCCCTTCCACCGTCATTTTCTCTCTACCCACCCTTGCCTCCTTTTCCGCGCAGCTCTCGATTCCCCCCTCTCTTTCGCACCCTCCATGTCATATTCCACTCCAGGAGCTCCATCATAGCTCCTTGCTGTCGCTGGGAGGATGTTTTCTCCTCCGCTCGCCCCTTCCACCGTCATTTTCTCTCTACCCACCCTTGCCTCCTTTTCCGCGCAGCTCTCGATTCCCCCCTCTCTTTCGCACCCTCCATGTCATATTCCGCTCCAGGAGTTCCATCATAGCTCCTCACTGTCGCTGGGAGGATGTTTTCTCCTCCGCTCGCCCCTTCCACCATCATTTTCTCTCTACCCACCCTTGCCTCCTTTTCCGCGCAGCTCTCGATTCCCCCCTCTCTTTCGCACCCTCCATGTCATATTCCGCTCCAGGAGCTCCATCATAGCTCCTCGCTGTCGCTGGGAGGATGTTTTCTCCTCCGCTCGCCCCTTCCACCGTCATTTTCTCTCTACCCACCCTTGCCTCCTTCTCCGCGCAGCTCTCGATTCCCCCCTCTCTTTCGCACCCTCCATGTCATATTCCGCTCCAGGAGTTCCATCATAGCTCCTCACTGTTGCTGGGAGGATGTTTTCTCCTCCGCTCGCCCCTTCCACCGTCATTTTCTCTCTACCCACCCTTGCCTCCTTCTCCGCGCAGCTCTCGATTCCCCCCTCTCTTTCGCACCCTCCATGTCATATTCCGCTCCAGGAGCTCCATCATAGCTCCTCGCTGTCGCTGGGAGGATGTTTTCTCCTCTGCTCGCCCCTTCCACCGTCATTTTCTCTCTACCCACCCTTGCCTCCTTTTCCGCGCAGCTCTCGATTCCCCCCTCTCTTTCGCACCCTCCATGTCATATTCCGCTCCAGGAGTTCCATCATAGCTCCTCACTGTCGCTGGGAGGATGTTTTCTCCTCCGCTCGCCCCTTCCACCGTCATTTTCTCTCTACCCACCCTTGCCTCCTTCTCCGCGCAGCTCTCGATTCCCCCCTCTCTTTCGCACCCTCCATGTCATATTCCGCTCCAGGAGCTCCATCATAGCTCCTTGCTGTCGCTGGGAGGATGTTTTCTCCTCCGCTCGCCCCTTCCACCGTCATTTTCTCTCTACCCACCCTTGCCTCCTTTTCCGCGCAGCTCTCGATTCCCCCCTCTCTTTCGCACCCTCCATGTCATATTCCGCTCCAGGAGTTCCATCATAGCTCCTCGCTGTCGCTGGGAGGATGTTTTCTCCTCCGCTCGCCCCTTCCACCGTCATTTTCTCTCTACCCACCCTTTCCTCCTTTTCCACGCAGCTCTCGATTCCCCCCTCTCTTTCGCACCCTCCATGTCATATTCCGCTCCAGGAGCTCCATCATAGCTCCTCGCTGTCGCTGGGAGGATGTTTTCTCCTCCGCTCGCCCCTTCCACCGTCATTTTCTCTCTACCCACCCTTGCCTCCTTCTCCGCGCAGCTCTCGATTCCCCCCTCTCTTTCGAACCCTCCATGTCATATTCCGCTCCAGGAGCTCCATCATAGCTCCTCACTGTCGCTGGGAGGAAGTTTTCTCCTCCGCTCGCCCCTTCCACCGTCATTTTCTCTCTACCCACCCTTGCCTCCTTTTCCGCGCAGCTCTCGATTCCCCCCTCTCTTTCGCACCCTCCATGTCATATTCCGCTCCAGGAGCTCCATCATAGCTCCTCGCTGTCGCTGGGAGGATGTTTTCTCCTCCGCTCGCCCCTTCCACCGTCATTTTCTCTCTACCCACCCTTGCCTCCTTTTCCACGCAGCTCTCGATTCCCCCCTCTCTTTCGCACCCTCCATGTCATATTCCGCTCCAGGAGTTCCATCATAGCTCCTCACTGTCGCTGGGAGGATGTTTTCTCCTCCGCTCGCCCCTTCCACCGTCATTTTCTCTCTACCCACCCTTGCCTCCTTTTCCGCGCAGCTCTCGATTCCCCCCTCTCTTTCGCACCCTCCATGTCATATTCCGCTCCAGGAGTTCCATCATAGCTCCTCACTGTCGCTGGGAGGAAGTTTTCTCCTCCGCTCGCCCCTTCCACCGTCATTTTCTCTCTACCCACCCTTGCCTCCTTTTCCGCGCAGCTCTCGATTCCCCCCTCTCTTTCGCACCCTCCATGTCATATTCCGCTCCAGGAGCTCCATCATAGCTCCTCGCTGTCGCTGGGAGGATGTTTTCTCCTCCGCTCGCCCCTTCCACCGTCATTTTCTCTCTACCCACCCTTTCCTCCTTTTCCGCGCAGCTCTCGATTCCCCCCTCTCTTTCGCACCCTCCATGTCATATTCCGCTCCAGGAGCTCCATCATAGCTCCTCGCTGTCGCTGGGAGGATGTTTTCTCCTCCGCTCGCCCCTTCCACCGTCATTTTCTCTCTACCCACCCTTGCCTCCTTTTCCACGCAGCTCTCGATTCCCCCCTCTCTTTCGCACCCTCCATGTCATATTCCGCTCCAGGAGTTCCATCATAGCTCCTCACTGTCGCTGGGAGGATGTTTTCTCCTCCGCTCGCCCCTTCCACCGTCATTTTCTCTCTACCCACCCTTGCCTCCTTTTCCGCGCAGCTCTCGATTCCCCCCTCTCTTTCGCACCCTCCATGTCATATTCCGCTCCAGGAGTTCCATCATAGCTCCTCACTGTCGCTGGGAGGAAGTTTTCTCCTCCGCTCGCCCCTTCCACCGTCATTTTCTCTCTACCCACCCTTGCCTCCTTTTCCGCGCAGCTCTCGATTCCCCCCTCTCTTTCGCACCCTCCATGTCATATTCCGCTCCAGGAGCTCCATCATAGCTCCTCGCTGTCGCTGGGAGGATGTTTTCTCCTCCGCTCGCCCCTTCCACCGTCATTTTCTCTCTACCCACCCTTGCCTCCTTTTCCGCGCAGCTCTCGATTCCCCCCTCTCTTTCGCACCCTCCATGTCATATTCCGCTCCAGGAGTTCCATCATAGCTCCTCACTGTCGCTGGGAGGAAGTTTTCTCCTCCGCTCGCCCCTTCCACCGTCATTTTCTCTCTACCCACCCTTGCCTCCTTTTCCGCGCAGCTCTCGATTCCCCCCTCTCTTTCGCACCCTCCATGTCATATTCCGCTCCAGGAGCTCCATCATAGCTCCTCGCTGTCGCTGGGAGGATGTTTTCTCCTCCGCTCGCCCCTTCCACCGTCATTTTCTCTCTACCCACCCTTGCCTCCTTTTCCGCGCAGCTCTCGATTCCCCCCTCTCTTTCACACCCTCCATGTCATATTCCGCTCCAGGAGCTCCATCATAGCTCCTCGCTGTCGCTGGGAGGATGTTTTCTCCTCCGCTCGCCCCTTCCACCGTCATTTTCTTTCTACCCACCCTTGCCTCCTTTTCCACGCAGCTCTTGATTCCCCCCTCTCTTTCGCACCCTCCATGTCATATTCCGCTCCAGGAGCTCCATCATAGCTCCTCGCTTTTGCTGGGAGGATGTTTTCTCCTCCGCTCGCCCCTTCCACCGTCATTTTCTCTCTACCCACCCTTGCCTCCTTCTCCGCACAGCTCTCGATTCCCCCCTCTCTTTCGCACCCTCCATGTCATATTCCGCTCCAGGAGCTCCATCATAGCTCCTCGCTGTCGCTGGGAGGATGTTTTCTCCTCTGCTCGCCCCTTCCACCGTCATTTTCTCTCTACCCACCCTTTCCTCCTTTTCCGCGCAGCTCTCGATTCCCCCCTCTCTTGCGCACCCTCCATGTCATATTCCGCTCCAGGAGCTCCATCATAGCTCCTCGCTGTCGCTGGGAGGATGTTTTCTCCTCCGCTCGCCCCTTCCACCGTCATTTTCTCTCTACCCACCCTTGCCTCCTTTTCCGCGCAGCTCTCGATTCCCCCCTCTCTTTCGCACCCTCCATGTCATATTCCGCTCCAGGAGTTCCATCATAGCTCCTCACTGTCGCTGGGAGGATGTTTTCTCCTCCGCTCGCCCCTTCCACCGTCATTTTCTCTCTACCCACCCTTGCCTCCTTCTCCGCGCAGCTCTCGATTCCCCCCTCTCTTTCGCACCCTCCATGTCATATTCCGCTCCAGGAGCTCCATCATAGCTCTTCGCTGTCGCTGGGAGGATGTTTTCTCCTCCGCTCGCCCCTTCCACCGTCATTTTCTCTCTACCCACCCTTGCCTCCTTTTCCGCGCAGCTCTCGATTCCCCCCTCTCTTTCGCACCCTCCATGTCATATTCCGCTCCAGGAGCTCCATCATAGCTCCTCGCTGTCGCTGGGAGGATGTTTTCTCCTCCGCTCGCCCCTTCCACCGTCATTTTCTTTCTACCCACCCTTGCCTCCTTTTCCACGCAGCTCTCGATTCCCCCCTCTCTTTCGCACCCTCCATGTCATATTCCGCTCCAGGAGCTCCATCATAGCTCCTCGCTGTTGCTGGGAGGATGTTTTCTCCTCCGCTCGCCCCTTCCACCGTCATTTTCTCTCTACCCACCCTTGCCTCCTTCTCCGCACAGCTCTCGATTCCCCCCTCTCTTTCGCACCCTCCATGTCATATTCCGCTCCAGGAGCTCCATCATAGCTCCTCGCTGTCGCTGGGAGGATGTTTTCTCCTCTGCTCGCCCCTTCCACCGTCATTTTCTCTCTACCCACCCTTTCCTCCTTTTCCGCGCAGCTCTCGATTCCCCCCTCTCTTTCGCACCCTCCATGTCATATTCCGCTCCAGGAGCTCCATCATAGCTCCTCGCTGTCGCTGGGAGGATGTTTTCTCCTCCGCTCGCCCCTTCCACCGTCATTTTCTCTCTACCCACCCTTGCCTCCTTTTCCGCGCAGCTCTCGATTCCCCCCTCTCTTTCGCACCCTCCATGTCATATTCCGCTCCAGGAGTTCCATCATAGCTCCTCACTGTCGCTGGGAGGATGTTTTCTCCTCCGCTCGCCCCTTCCACCGTCATTTTCTCTCTACCCACCCTTGCCTCCTTCTCCGCGCAGCTCTCGATTCCCCCCTCTCTTTCGCACCCTCCATGTCATATTCCGCTCCAGGAGCTCCATCATAGCTCTTCGCTGTCGCTGGGAGGATGTTTTCTCCTCCGCTCGCCCCTTCCACCGTCATTTTCTCTCTACCCACCCTTTCCTCCTTTTCCGCGCAGCTCTCGATTCCCCCCTCTCTTTCGCACCCTCCATGTCATATTCCGCTCCAGGAGCTCCATCATAGCTCCTCACTGTCGCTGGGAGGATGTTTTCTCCTCCGCTCGCCCCTTCCACCGTCATTTTCTCTCTACCCACCCTTGCCTCCTTTTCCGCGCAGCTCTCGATTCCCCCCTCTCTTTCGCACCCTCCATGTCATATTCCGCTCTAGGAGCTCCATCATAGCTCCTCGCTGTCGCTGGGAGGATGTTTTCTCCTCCGCTCGCCCCTTCCACCGTCATTTTCTCTCTACCCACCCTTTCCTCCTTTTCCGCGCAGCTCTCGATTCCCCCCTCTCTTTCGCACCCTCCATGTCATATTCCGCTCCAGGAGCTCCATCATAGCTCCTCGCTGTCGCTGGGAGGATGTTTTCTCCTCCGCTCGCCCCTTCCACCGTCATTTTCTCTCTACCCACCCTTGCCTCCTTTTCCGCGCAGCTCTCGATTCCCCCCTCTCTTTCGCACCCTCCATGTCATATTCCGCTCCAGGAGTTCCATCATAGCTCCTCACTGTCGCTGGGAGGATGTTTTCTCCTCCGCTCGCCCCTTCCACCGTCATTTTCTCTCTACCCACCCTTGCCTCCTTCTCCGCGCAGCTCTCGATTCCCCCCTCTCTTTCGCACCCTCCATGTCATATTCCGCTCCAGGAGCTCCATCATAGCTCTTCGCTGTCGCTGGGAGGATGTTTTCTCCTCCGCTTGCCCCTTCCACCGTCATTTTCTCTCTACCCACCCTTTCCTCCTTTTCCGCGCAGCTCTCGATTCCCCCCTCTCTTTCGCACCCTCCATGTCATATTCCGCTCCAGGAGCTCCATCATAGCTCCTCGCTGTCGCTGGGAGGATGTTTTCTCCTCCGCTCGCCCCTTCCACCGTCATTTTCTCTCTACCCACCCTTGCCTCCTTTTCCGCGCAGCTCTCGATTCCCCCCTCTCTTTCGCACCCTCCATGTCATATTCCGCTCTAGGAGCTCCATCATAGCTCCTCGCTGTCGCTGGGAGGATGTTTTCTCCTCCGCTCGCCCCTTCCACCGTCATTTTCTCTCTACCCACCCTTGCCTCCTTTTCCGCGCAGCTCTCGATTCCCCCCTCTCTTTCGCACCCTCCATGTCATATTCCGCTCCAGGAGTTCCATCATAGCTCCTCACTGTCGCTGGGAGGAAGTTTTCTCCTCCGCTCGCCCCTTCCACCGTCATTTTCTCTCTACCCACCCTTGCCTCCTTTTCCGCGCAGCTCTCGATTCCCCCCTCTCTTTCGCACCCTCCATGTCATATTCCGCTCCAGGAGCTCCATCATAGCTCCTCGCTGTCGCTGGGAGGATGTTTTCTCCTCCGCTCGCCCCTTCCACCGTCATTTTCTCTCTACCCACCCTTGCCTCCTTTTCCGCGCAGCTCTCGATTCCCCCCTCTCTTTCGCACCCTCCATGTCATATTCCGCTCCAGGAGTTCCATCATAGCTCCTCACTGTCGCTGGGAGGAAGTTTTCTCCTCCGCTCGCCCCTTCCACCGTCATTTTCTCTCTACCCACCCTTGCCTCCTTTTCCGCGCAGCTCTCGATTCCCCCCTCTCTTTCGCACCCTCCATGTCATATTCCGCTCCAGGAGTTCCATCATAGCTCCTCACTGTCGCTGGGAGGAAGTTTTCTCCTCCGCTCGCCCCTTCCACCGTCATTTTCTCTCTACCCACCCTTGCCTCCTTTTCCGCGCAGCTCTCGATTCCCCCCTCTCTTTCGCACCCTCCATGTCATATTCCGCTCCAGGAGCTCCATCATAGCTCCTCGCTGTCGCTGGGAGGATGTTTTCTCCTCTGCTCGCCCCTTCCACCGTCATTTTCTCTCTACCCACCCTTGCCTCCTTCTCCGCGCAGCTCTCGATTCCCCCCTCTCTTTCGCACCCTCCATGTCATATTCCGCTCCAGGAGCTCCATCATAGCTCCTTGCTGTCGCTGGGAGGATGTTTTCTCCTCCGCTCGCCCCTTCCACCGTCATTTTCTCTCTACCCACCCTTGCCTCCTTTTCCGCGCAGCTCTCGATTCCCCCCTCTCTTTCGCACCCTCCATGTCATATTCCGCTCCAGGAGTTCCATCATAGCTCCTCGCTGTCGCTGGGAGGATGTTTTCTCCTCCGCTCGCCCCTTCCACCGTCATTTTCTCTCTACCCACCCTTGCCTCCTTTTCCGCGCAGCTCTCGATTCCCCCCTCTCTTTCGCACCCTCCATGTCATATTCCGCTCCAGGAGTTCCATCATAGCTCCTCACTGTCGCTGGGAGGAAGTTTTCTCCTCCGCTCGCCCCTTCCACCGTCATTTTCTCTCTACCCACCGTTGCCTCCTTTTCCGCGCAGCTCTCGATTCCCCCCTCTCTTTCGCACCCTCCATGTCATATTCCGCTCCAGGAGCTCCATCATAGCTCCTTGCTGTCGCTGGGAGGATGTTTTCTCCTCCGCTCGCCCCTTCCACCGTCATTTTCTCTCTACCCACCCTTGCCTCCTTTTCCGCGCAGCTCTCGATTCCCCCCTCTCTTTCGCACCCTCCATGTCATATTCCGCTCCAGGAGTTCCATCATAGCTCCTCACTGTCGCTGGGAGGATGTTTTCTCCTCCGCTCGCCCCTTCCACCGTCATTTTCTCTCTACCCACCCTTGCCTCCTTCTCCGCGCAGCTCTCGATTCCCCCCTCTCTTTCGCACCCTCCATGTCATATTCCGCTCCAGGAGCTCCATCATAGCTCCTCGCTGTCGCTGGGAGGATGTTTTCTCCTCCGCTCGCCCCTTCCACCGTCATTTTCTCTCTACCCACCCTTGCCTCCTTTTCCGCGCAGCTCTCGATTCCCCCCTCTCTTTCGCACCCTCAATGTCATATTCCGCTCCAGGAGTTCCATCATAGCTCCTCACTGTCGCTGGGAGGATGTTTTCTCCTCCGCTCGCCCCTTCCACCGTCATTTTCTCTCTACCCACCCTTGCCTCCTTTTCCGCGCAGCTCTCAATTCCCCCCTCTCTTTCGCACCCTCCATGTCATATTCCGCTCCAGGAGTTCCATCATAGCTCCTCACTGTCGCTGGGAGGAAGTTTTCTCCTCCGCTCGCCCCTTCCACCGTCATTTTCTCTCTACCCACCCTTGCCTCCTTTTCCGCGCAGCTCTCGATTCCCCCCTCTCTTTCGCACCCTCCATGTCATATTCCACTCCAGGAGCTCCATCATAGCTCCTTGCTGTCGCTGGGAGGATGTTTTCTCCTCCGCTCGCCCCTTCCACCGTCATTTTCTCTCTACCCACCCTTGCCTCCTTTTCCGCGCAGCTCTCGATTCCCCCCTCTCTTTCGCACCCTCCATGTCATATTCCGCTCCAGGAGTTCCATCATAGCTCCTCACTGTCGCTGGGAGGATGTTTTCTCCTCCGCTCGCCCCTTCCACCATCATTTTCTCTCTACCCACCCTTGCCTCCTTTTCCGCGCAGCTCTCGATTCCCCCCTCTCTTTCGCACCCTCCATGTCATATTCCGCTCCAGGAGTTCCATCATAGCTCCTCACTGTCGCTGGGAGGATGTTTTCTCCTCCGCTCGCCTCTTCCACTGTCATTTTCTCTCTACCCACCCTTGCCTCCTTTTCCGCGCAGCTCTCGATTCCCCCCTCTCTTTCGCACCCTCCATGTCATATTCCGCTCCAGGAGCTCCATCATAGCTCCTTGCTGTCGCTGGGAGGATGTTTTCTCCTCCGCTCGCCCCTTCCACCGTCATTTTCTCTCTACCCACCCTTGCCTCCTTTTCCGCGCAGCTCTCGATTCCCCCCTCTCTTTCGCACCCTCCATGTCATATTCCACTCCAGGAGTTCCATCATAGCTCCTCACTGTCGCTGGGAGGATGTTTTCTCCTCCGCTCGCCCCTTCCACCGTCATTTTCTCTCTACCCACCCTTGCCTCCTTCTCCGCGCAGCTCTCGATTCCCCCCTCTCTTTCGCACCCTCCATGTCATATTCCGCTCCAGGAGCTCCATCATAGCTCCTCGCTGTCGCTGGGAGGATGTTTTCTCCTCCGCTCGCCCCTTCCACCGTCATTTTCTCTCTACCCACCCTTGCCTCCTTTTCCGCGCAGCTCTCGATTCCCCCCTCTCTTTCGCACCCTCCATGTCATATTCCGCTCCAGGAGTTCCATCATAGCTCCTCACTGTCGCTGGGAGGAAGTTTTCTCCTCCGCTCGCCCCTTCCACCGTCATTTTCTCTCTACCCACCGTTGCCTCCTTTTCCGCGCAGCTCTCGATTCCCCCCTCTCTTTCGCACCCTCCATGTCATATTCCGCTCCAGGAGCTCCATCATAGCTCCTTGCTGTCGCTGGGAGGATGTTTTCTCCTCCGCTCGCCCCTTCCACCGTCATTTTCTCTCTACCCACCCTTGCCTCCTTTTCCGCGCAGCTCTCGATTCCCCCCTCTCTTTCGCACCCTCCATGTCATATTCCGCTCCAGGAGTTCCATCATAGCTCCTCACTGTCGCTGGGAGGATGTTTTCTCCTCCGCTCGCCCCTTCCACCGTCATTTTCTCTCTACCCACCCTTGCCTCCTTCTCCGCGCAGCTCTCGATTCCCCCCTCTCTTTCGCACCCTCCATGTCATATTCCGCTCCAGGAGCTCCATCATAGCTCCTCGCTGTCGCTGGGAGGATGTTTTCTCCTCCGCTCGCCCCTTCCACCGTCATTTTCTCTCTACCCACCCTTGCCTCCTTTTCCGCGCAGCTCTCGATTCCCCCCTCTCTTTCGCACCCTCAATGTCATATTCCGCTCCAGGAGTTCCATCATAGCTCCTCACTGTCGCTGGGAGGATGTTTTCTCCTCCGCTCGCCCCTTCCACCGTCATTTTCTCTCTACCCACCCTTGCCTCCTTTTCCGCGCAGCTCTCAATTCCCCCCTCTCTTTCGCACCCTCCATGTCATATTCCGCTCCAGGAGTTCCATCATAGCTCCTCACTGTCGCTGGGAGGAAGTTTTCTCCTCCGCTCGCCCCTTCCACCGTCATTTTCTCTCTACCCACCCTTGCCTCCTTTTCCGCGCAGCTCTCGATTCCCCCCTCTCTTTCGCACCCTCCATGTCATATTCCACTCCAGGAGCTCCATCATAGCTCCTTGCTGTCGCTGGGAGGATGTTTTCTCCTCCGCTCGCCCCTTCCACCGTCATTTTCTCTCTACCCACCCTTGCCTCCTTTTCCGCGCAGCTCTCGATTCCCCCCTCTCTTTCGCACCCTCCATGTCATATTCCGCTCCAGGAGTTCCATCATAGCTCCTCACTGTCGCTGGGAGGATGTTTTCTCCTCCGCTCGCCCCTTCCACCATCATTTTCTCTCTACCCACCCTTGCCTCCTTTTCCGCGCAGCTCTCGATTCCCCCCTCTCTTTCGCACCCTCCATGTCATATTCCGCTCCAGGAGTTCCATCATAGCTCCTCACTGTCGCTGGGAGGAAGTTTTCTCCTCTGCTCGCCCCTTCCACCGTCATTTTCTCTCTACCCACCCTTGCCTCCTTCTCCGCGCAGCTCTCGATTCCCCCCTCTCTTTCGCACCCTCCATGTCATATTCCGCTCCAGGAGCTCCATCATAGCTAATCGCTGTCGCTGGGAGGATGTTTTCTCCTCCGCTCGCCCCTTCCACCGTCATTTTCTCTCTACCCACCGTTGCCTCCTTTTCCGCGCAGCTCTCGATTCCCCCCTCTCTTTCGCACCCTCCATGTCATATTCCGCTCCAGGAGCTCCATCATAGCTCCTCGCTGTCGCTGGGAGGATGTTTTCTCCTCCGCTCGCCCCTTCCACCGTCATTTTCTCTCTACCCACCCTTGCCTCCTTCTCCGCGCAGCTCTCGATTCCCCCCTCTCTTTCGCACCCTCCATGTCATATTCCGCTCCAGGAGTTCCATCATAGCTCCTCACTGTTGCTGGGAGGATGTTTTCTCCTCCGCTCGCCCCTTCCACCGTCATTTTCTCTCTACCCACCCTTGCCTCCTTCTCCGCGCAGCTCTCGATTCCCCCCTCTCTTTCGCACCCTCCATGTCATATTCCGCTCCAGGAGCTCCATCATAGCTCCTCGCTGTCGCTGGGAGGATGTTTTCTCCTCCGCTCGCCCCTTCCACCGTCATTTTCTCTCTACCCACCCTTGCCTCCTTTTCCGCGCAGCTCTCGATTCCCCCCTCTCTTTCGCACCCTCCATGTCATATTCCGCTCCAGGAGTTCCATCATAGCTCCTCACTGTCGCTGGGAGGATGTTTTCTCCTCCGCTCGCCCCTTCCACCGTCATTTTCTCTCTACCCACCCTTGCCTCCTTCTCCGCGCAGCTCTCGATTCCCCCCTCTCTTTCGCACCCTCCATGTCATATTCCGCTCCAGGAGCTCCATCATAGCTCCTTGCTGTCGCTGGGAGGATGTTTTCTCCTCCGCTCGCCCCTTCCACCGTCATTTTCTCTCTACCCACCCTTGCCTCCTTTTCCGCGCAGCTCTCGATTCCCCCCTCTCTTTCGCACCCTCCATGTCATATTCCGCTCCAGGAGTTCCATCATAGCTCCTCGCTGTCGCTGGGAGGATGTTTTCTCCTCCGCTCGCCCCTTCCACCGTCATTTTCTCTCTACCCACCCTTTCCTCCTTTTCCACGCAGCTCTCGATTCCCCCCTCTCTTTCGCACCCTCCATGTCATATTCCGCTCCAGGAGCTCCATCATAGCTCCTCGCTGTCGCTGGGAGGATGTTTTCTCCTCCGCTCGCCCCTTCCACCGTCATTTTCTCTCTACCCACCCTTGCCTCCTTCTCCGCGCAGCTCTCGATTCCCCCCTCTCTTTCGAACCCTCCATGTCATATTCCGCTCCAGGAGCTCCATCATAGCTCCTCACTGTCGCTGGGAGGAAGTTTTCTCCTCCGCTCGCCCCTTCCACCGTCATTTTCTCTCTACCCACCCTTGCCTCCTTTTCCGCGCAGCTCTCGATTCCCCCCTCTCTTTCGCACCCTCCATGTCATATTCCGCTCCAGGAGCTCCATCATAGCTCCTCGCTGTCGCTGGGAGGATGTTTTCTCCTCCGCTCGCCCCTTCCACCGTCATTTTCTCTCTACCCACCCTTGCCTCCTTTTCCACGCAGCTCTCGATTCCCCCCTCTCTTTCGCACCCTCCATGTCATATTCCGCTCCAGGAGTTCCATCATAGCTCCTCACTGTCGCTGGGAGGATGTTTTCTCCTCCGCTCGCCCCTTCCACCGTCATTTTCTCTCTACCCACCCTTGCCTCCTTTTCCGCGCAGCTCTCGATTCCCCCCTCTCTTTCGCACCCTCCATGTCATATTCCGCTCCAGGAGTTCCATCATAGCTCCTCACTGTCGCTGGGAGGAAGTTTTCTCCTCCGCTCGCCCCTTCCACCGTCATTTTCTCTCTACCCACCCTTGCCTCCTTTTCCGCGCAGCTCTCGATTCCCCCCTCTCTTTCGCACCCTCCATGTCATATTCCGCTCCAGGAGCTCCATCATAGCTCCTCGCTGTCGCTGGGAGGATGTTTTCTCCTCCGCTCGCCCCTTCCACCGTCATTTTCTCTCTACCCACCCTTTCCTCCTTTTCCGCGCAGCTCTCGATTCCCCCCTCTCTTTCGCACCCTCCATGTCATATTCCGCTCCAGGAGCTCCATCATAGCTCCTCGCTGTCGCTGGGAGGATGTTTTCTCCTCCGCTCGCCCCTTCCACCGTCATTTTCTCTCTACCCACCCTTGCCTCCTTTTCCACGCAGCTCTCGATTCCCCCCTCTCTTTCGCACCCTCCATGTCATATTCCGCTCCAGGAGTTCCATCATAGCTCCTCACTGTCGCTGGGAGGATGTTTTCTCCTCCGCTCGCCCCTTCCACCGTCATTTTCTCTCTACCCACCCTTGCCTCCTTTTCCGCGCAGCTCTCGATTCCCCCCTCTCTTTCGCACCCTCCATGTCATATTCCGCTCCAGGAGTTCCATCATAGCTCCTCACTGTCGCTGGGAGGAAGTTTTCTCCTCCGCTCGCCCCTTCCACCGTCATTTTCTCTCTACCCACCCTTGCCTCCTTTTCCGCGCAGCTCTCGATTCCCCCCTCTCTTTCGCACCCTCCATGTCATATTCCGCTCCAGGAGCTCCATCATAGCTCCTCGCTGTCGCTGGGAGGATGTTTTCTCCTCCGCTCGCCCCTTCCACCGTCATTTTCTCTCTACCCACCCTTGCCTCCTTTTCCGCGCAGCTCTCGATTCCCCCCTCTCTTTCGCACCCTCCATGTCATATTCCGCTCCAGGAGTTCCATCATAGCTCCTCACTGTCGCTGGGAGGAAGTTTTCTCCTCCGCTCGCCCCTTCCACCGTCATTTTCTCTCTACCCACCCTTGCCTCCTTTTCCGCGCAGCTCTCGATTCCCCCCTCTCTTTCGCACCCTCCATGTCATATTCCGCTCCAGGAGCTCCATCATAGCTCCTCGCTGTCGCTGGGAGGATGTTTTCTCCTCCGCTCGCCCCTTCCACCGTCATTTTCTCTCTACCCACCCTTGCCTCCTTTTCCGCGCAGCTCTCGATTCCCCCCTCTCTTTCGCACCCTCCATGTCATATTCCGCTCCAGGAGCTCCATCATAGCTCCTCGCTGTCGCTGGGAGGATGTTTTCTCCTTCGCTCGCCCCTTCCACCGTCATTTTCTCTCTACCCACCCTTGCCTCCTTTTCCACGCAGCTCTCGATTCCCCCCTCTCTTTCGCACCCTCCATGTCATATTCCGCTCCAGGAGCTCCATCATAGCTCCTCGCTGTTGCTGGGAGGATGTTTTCTCCTCCGCTCGCCCCTTCCACCGTCATTTTCTCTCTACCCACCCTTGCCTCCTTCTCCGCACAGCTCTCGATTCCCCCCTCTCTTTCGCACCCTCCATGTCATATTCCGCTCCAGGAGCTCCATCATAGCTCCTCGCTGTCGCTGGGAGGATGTTTTCTCCTCTGCTCGCCCCTTCCACCGTCATTTTCTCTCTACCCACCCTTTCCTCCTTTTCCGCGCAGCTCTCGATTCCCCCCTCTCTCTCGCACCCTCCATGTCATATTCCGCTCCAGGAGCTCCATCATAGCTCCTCGCTGTCGCTGGGAGGATGTTTTCTCCTCCGCTCGCCCCTTCCACCGTCATTTTCTTTCTACCCACCCTTGCCTCCTTTTCCACGCAGCTCTTGATTCCCCCCTCTCTTTCGCACCCTCCATGTCATATTCCGCTCCAGGAGCTCCATCATAGCTCCTCGCTTTTGCTGGGAGGATGTTTTCTCCTCCGCTCGCCCCTTCCACCGTCATTTTCTCTCTACCCACCCTTGCCTCCTTCTCCGCACAGCTCTCGATTCCCCCCTCTCTTTCGCACCCTCCATGTCATATTCCGCTCCAGGAGCTCCATCATAGCTCCTCGCTGTCGCTGGGAGGATGTTTTCTCCTCTGCTCGCCCCTTCCACCGTCATTTTCTCTCTACCCACCCTTTCCTCCTTTTCCGCGCAGCTCTCGATTCCCCCCTCTCTTGCGCACCCTCCATGTCATATTCCGCTCCAGGAGCTCCATCATAGCTCCTCGCTGTCGCTGGGAGGATGTTTTCTCCTCCGCTCGCCCCTTCCACCGTCATTTTCTCTCTACCCACCCTTGCCTCCTTTTCCGCGCAGCTCTCGATTCCCCCCTCTCTTTCGCACCCTCCATGTCATATTCCGCTCCAGGAGTTCCATCATAGCTCCTCACTGTCGCTGGGAGGATGTTTTCTCCTCCGCTCGCCCCTTCCACCGTCATTTTCTCTCTACCCACCCTTGCCTCCTTCTCCGCGCAGCTCTCGATTCCCCCCTCTCTTTCGCACCCTCCATGTCATATTCCGCTCCAGGAGCTCCATCATAGCTCTTCGCTGTCGCTGGGAGGATGTTTTCTCCTCCGCTCGCCCCTTCCACCGTCATTTTCTCTCTACCCACCCTTGCCTCCTTTTCCGCGCAGCTCTCGATTCCCCCCTCTCTTTCGCACCCTCCATGTCATATTCCGCTCCAGGAGCTCCATCATAGCTCCTCGCTGTCGCTGGGAGGATGTTTTCTCCTCCGCTCGCCCCTTCCACCGTCATTTTCTTTCTACCCACCCTTGCCTCCTTTTCCACGCAGCTCTCGATTCCCCCCTCTCTTTCGCACCCTCCATGTCATATTCCGCTCCAGGAGCTCCATCATAGCTCCTCGCTGTTGCTGGGAGGATGTTTTCTCCTCCGCTCGCCCCTTCCACCGTCATTTTCTCTCTACCCACCCTTGCCTCCTTCTCCGCACAGCTCTCGATTCCCCCCTCTCTTTCGCACCCTCCATGTCATATTCCGCTCCAGGAGCTCCATCATAGCTCCTCGCTGTCGCTGGGAGGATGTTTTCTCCTCTGCTCGCCCCTTCCACCGTCATTTTCTCTCTACCCACCCTTTCCTCCTTTTCCGCGCAGCTCTCGATTCCCCCCTCTCTTTCGCACCCTCCATGTCATATTCCGCTCCAGGAGCTCCATCATAGCTCCTCGCTGTCGCTGGGAGGATGTTTTCTCCTCCGCTCGCCCCTTCCACCGTCATTTTCTCTCTACCCACCCTTGCCTCCTTTTCCGCGCAGCTCTCGATTCCCCCCTCTCTTTCGCACCCTCCATGTCATATTCCGCTCCAGGAGTTCCATCATAGCTCCTCACTGTCGCTGGGAGGATGTTTTCTCCTCCGCTCGCCCCTTCCACCGTCATTTTCTCTCTACCCACCCTTGCCTCCTTCTCCGCGCAGCTCTCGATTCCCCCCTCTCTTTCGCACCCTCCATGTCATATTCCGCTCCAGGAGCTCCATCATAGCTCTTCGCTGTCGCTGGGAGGATGTTTTCTCCTCCGCTCGCCCCTTCCACCGTCATTTTCTCTCTACCCACCCTTTCCTCCTTTTCCGCGCAGCTCTCGATTCCCCCCTCTCTTTCGCACCCTCCATGTCATATTCCGCTCCAGGAGCTCCATCATAGCTCCTCACTGTCGCTGGGAGGATGTTTTCTCCTCCGCTCGCCCCTTCCACCGTCATTTTCTCTCTACCCACCCTTGCCTCCTTTTCCGCGCAGCTCTCGATTCCCCCCTCTCTTTCGCACCCTCCATGTCATATTCCGCTCTAGGAGCTCCATCATAGCTCCTCGCTGTCGCTGGGAGGATGTTTTCTCCTCCGCTCGCCCCTTCCACCGTCATTTTCTCTCTACCCACCCTTTCCTCCTTTTCCGCGCAGCTCTCGATTCCCCCCTCTCTTTCGCACCCTCCATGTCATATTCCGCTCCAGGAGCTCCATCATAGCTCCTCGCTGTCGCTGGGAGGATGTTTTCTCCTCCGCTCGCCCCTTCCACCGTCATTTTCTCTCTACCCACCCTTGCCTCCTTTTCCGCGCAGCTCTCGATTCCCCCCTCTCTTTCGCACCCTCCATGTCATATTCCGCTCCAGGAGTTCCATCATAGCTCCTCACTGTCGCTGGGAGGATGTTTTCTCCTCCGCTCGCCCCTTCCACCGTCATTTTCTCTCTACCCACCCTTGCCTCCTTCTCCGCGCAGCTCTCGATTCCCCCCTCTCTTTCGCACCCTCCATGTCATATTCCGCTCCAGGAGCTCCATCATAGCTCTTCGCTGTCGCTGGGAGGATGTTTTCTCCTCCGCTTGCCCCTTCCACCGTCATTTTCTCTCTACCCACCCTTTCCTCCTTTTCCGCGCAGCTCTCGATTCCCCCCTCTCTTTCGCACCCTCCATGTCATATTCCGCTCCAGGAGCTCCATCATAGCTCCTCGCTGTCGCTGGGAGGATGTTTTCTCCTCCGCTCGCCCCTTCCACCGTCATTTTCTCTCTACCCACCCTTGCCTCCTTTTCCGCGCAGCTCTCGATTCCCCCCTCTCTTTCGCACCCTCCATGTCATATTCCGCTCCAGGAGCTCCATCATAGCTCCTCGCTGTCGCTGGGAGGATGTTTTCTCCTCCGCTCGCCCCTTCCACCGTCATTTTCTCTCTACCCACCCTTGCCTCCTTTTCCGCGCAGCTCTCGATTCCCCCCTCTCTTTCGCACCCTCCATGTCATATTCCGCTCTAGGAGCTCCATCATAGCTCCTCGCTGTCGCTGGGAGGATGTTTTCTCCTCCGCTCGCCCCTTCCACCGTCATTTTCTCTCTACCCACCCTTGCCTCCTTTTCCGCGCAGCTCTCGATTCCCCCCTCTCTTTCGCACCCTCCATGTCATATTCCGCTCCAGGAGTTCCATCATAGCTCCTCACTGTCGCTGGGAGGAAGTTTTCTCCTCCGCTCGCCCCTTCCACCGTCATTTTCTCTCTACCCACCCTTGCCTCCTTTTCCGCGCAGCTCTCGATTCCCCCCTCTCTTTCGCACCCTCCATGTCATATTCCGCTCCAGGAGCTCCATCATAGCTCCTCGCTGTCGCTGGGAGGATGTTTTCTCCTCCGCTCGCCCCTTCCACCGTCATTTTCTCTCTACCCACCCTTGCCTCCTTTTCCGCGCAGCTCTCGATTCCCCCCTCTCTTTCGCACCCTCCATGTCATATTCCGCTCCAGGAGTTCCATCATAGCTCCTCACTGTCGCTGGGAGGAAGTTTTCTCCTCCGCTCGCCCCTTCCACCGTCATTTTCTCTCTACCCACCCTTGCCTCCTTTTCCGCGCAGCTCTCGATTCCCCCCTCTCTTTCGCACCCTCCATGTCATATTCCGCTCCAGGAGTTCCATCATAGCTCCTCACTGTCGCTGGGAGGAAGTTTTCTCCTCCGCTCGCCCCTTCCACCGTCATTTTCTCTCTACCCACCCTTGCCTCCTTTTCCGCGCAGCTCTCGATTCCCCCCTCTCTTTCGCACCCTCCATGTCATATTCCGCTCCAGGAGCTCCATCATAGCTCCTCGCTGTCGCTGGGAGGATGTTTTCTCCTCTGCTCGCCCCTTCCACCGTCATTTTCTCTCTACCCACCCTTGCCTCCTTCTCCGCGCAGCTCTCGATTCCCCCCTCTCTTTCGCACCCTCCATGTCATATTCCGCTCCAGGAGCTCCATCATAGCTCCTTGCTGTCGCTGGGAGGATGTTTTCTCCTCCGCTCGCCCCTTCCACCGTCATTTTCTCTCTACCCACCCTTGCCTCCTTTTCCGCGCAGCTCTCGATTCCCCCCTCTCTTTCGCACCCTCCATGTCATATTCCGCTCCAGGAGTTCCATCATAGCTCCTCGCTGTCGCTGGGAGGATGTTTTCTCCTCCGCTCGCCCCTTCCACCGTCATTTTCTCTCTACCCACCCTTGCCTCCTTTTCCGCGCAGCTCTCGATTCCCCCCTCTCTTTCGCACCCTCCATGTCATATTCCGCTCCAGGAGTTCCATCATAGCTCCTCACTGTCGCTGGGAGGAAGTTTTCTCCTCCGCTCGCCCCTTCCACCGTCATTTTCTCTCTACCCACCGTTGCCTCCTTTTCCGCGCAGCTCTCGATTCCCCCCTCTCTTTCGCACCCTCCATGTCATATTCCGCTCCAGGAGCTCCATCATAGCTCCTTGCTGTCGCTGGGAGGATGTTTTCTCCTCCGCTCGCCCCTTCCACCGTCATTTTCTCTCTACCCACCCTTGCCTCCTTTTCCGCGCAGCTCTCGATTCCCCCCTCTCTTTCGCACCCTCCATGTCATATTCCGCTCCAGGAGTTCCATCATAGCTCCTCACTGTCGCTGGGAGGATGTTTTCTCCTCCGCTCGCCCCTTCCACCGTCATTTTCTCTCTACCCACCCTTGCCTCCTTCTCCGCGCAGCTCTCGATTCCCCCCTCTCTTTCGCACCCTCCATGTCATATTCCGCTCCAGGAGCTCCATCATAGCTCCTCGCTGTCGCTGGGAGGATGTTTTCTCCTCCGCTCGCCCCTTCCACCGTCATTTTCTCTCTACCCACCCTTGCCTCCTTTTCCGCGCAGCTCTCGATTCCCCCCTCTCTTTCGCACCCTCAATGTCATATTCCGCTCCAGGAGTTCCATCATAGCTCCTCACTGTCACTGGGAGGATGTTTTCTCCTCCGCTCGCCCCTTCCACCGTCATTTTCTCTCTACCCACCCTTGCCTCCTTTTCCGCGCAGCTCTCAATTCCCCCCTCTCTTTCGCACCCTCCATGTCATATTCCGCTCCAGGAGTTCCATCATAGCTCCTCACTGTCGCTGGGAGGAAGTTTTCTCCTCCGCTCGCCCCTTCCACCGTCATTTTCTCTCTACCCACCCTTGCCTCCTTTTCCGCGCAGCTCTCGATTCCCCCCTCTCTTTCGCACCCTCCATGTCATATTCCACTCCAGGAGCTCCATCATAGCTCCTTGCTGTCGCTGGGAGGATGTTTTCTCCTCCGCTCGCCCCTTCCACCGTCATTTTCTCTCTACCCACCCTTGCCTCCTTTTCCGCGCAGCTCTCGATTCCCCCCTCTCTTTCGCACCCTCCATGTCATATTCCGCTCCAGGAGTTCCATCATAGCTCCTCACTGTCGCTGGGAGGATGTTTTCTCCTCCGCTCGCCCCTTCCACCATCATTTTCTCTCTACCCACCCTTGCCTCCTTTTCCGCGCAGCTCTCGATTCCCCCCTCTCTTTCGCACCCTCCATGTCATATTCCGCTCCAGGAGTTCCATCATAGCTCCTCACTGTCGCTGGGAGGATGTTTTCTCCTCCGCTCGCCTCTTCCACTGTCATTTTCTCTCTACCCACCCTTGCCTCCTTTTCCGCGCAGCTCTCGATTCCCCCCTCTCTTTCGCACCCTCCATGTCATATTCCGCTCCAGGAGCTCCATCATAGCTCCTTGCTGTCGCTGGGAGGATGTTTTCTCCTCCGCTCGCCCCTTCCACCGTCATTTTCTCTCTACCCACCCTTGCCTCCTTTTCCGCGCAGCTCTCGATTCCCCCCTCTCTTTCGCACCCTCCATGTCATATTCCACTCCAGGAGTTCCATCATAGCTCCTCACTGTCGCTGGGAGGATGTTTTCTCCTCCGCTCGCCCCTTCCACCGTCATTTTCTCTCTACCCACCCTTGCCTCCTTCTCCGCGCAGCTCTCGATTCCCCCCTCTCTTTCGCACCCTCCATGTCATATTCCGCTCCAGGAGCTCCATCATAGCTCCTCGCTGTCGCTGGGAGGATGTTTTCTCCTCCGCTCGCCCCTTCCACCGTCATTTTCTCTCTACCCACCCTTGCCTCCTTTTCCGCGCAGCTCTCGATTCCCCCCTCTCTTTCGCACCCTCCATGTCATATTCCGCTCCAGGAGTTCCATCATAGCTCCTCACTGTCGCTGGGAGGATGTTTTCTCCTCCGCTCGCCCCTTCCACCGTCATTTTCTCTCTACCCACCCTTGCCTCCTTCTCCGCGCAGCTCTCGATTCCCCCCTCTCTTTCGCACCCTCCATGTCATATTCCGCTCCAGGAGCTCCATCATAGCTCTTCGCTGTCGCTGGGAGGATGTTTTCTCCTCCGCTCGCCCCTTCCACCGTCATTTTCTCTCTACCCACCCTTTCCTCCTTTTCCGCGCAGCTCTCGATTCCCCCCTCTCTTTCGCACCCTCCATGTCATATTCCGCTCCAGGAGCTCCATCATAGCTCCTCACTGTCGCTGGGAGGATGTTTTCTCCTCCGCTCGCCCCTTCCACCGTCATTTTCTCTCTACCCACCCTTGCCTCCTTTTCCGCGCAGCTCTCGATTCCCCCCTCTCTTTCGCACCCTCCATGTCATATTCCGCTCTAGGAGCTCCATCATAGCTCCTCGCTGTCGCTGGGAGGATGTTTTCTCCTCCGCTCGCCCCTTCCACCGTCATTTTCTCTCTACCCACCCTTTCCTCCTTTTCCGCGCAGCTCTCGATTCCCCCCTCTCTTTCGCACCCTCCATGTCATATTCCGCTCCAGGAGCTCCATCATAGCTCCTCGCTGTCGCTGGGAGGATGTTTTCTCCTCCGCTCGCCCCTTCCACCGTCATTTTCTCTCTACCCACCCTTGCCTCCTTTTCCGCGCAGCTCTCGATTCCCCCCTCTCTTTCGCACCCTCCATGTCATATTCCGCTCCAGGAGTTCCATCATAGCTCCTCACTGTCGCTGGGAGGATGTTTTCTCCTCCGCTCGCCCCTTCCACCGTCATTTTCTCTCTACCCACCCTTGCCTCCTTCTCCGCGCAGCTCTCGATTCCCCCCTCTCTTTCGCACCCTCCATGTCATATTCCGCTCCAGGAGCTCCATCATAGCTCTTCGCTGTCGCTGGGAGGATGTTTTCTCCTCCGCTTGCCCCTTCCACCGTCATTTTCTCTCTACCCACCCTTTCCTCCTTTTCCGCGCAGCTCTCGATTCCCCCCTCTCTTTCGCACCCTCCATGTCATATTCCGCTCCAGGAGCTCCATCATAGCTCCTCGCTGTCGCTGGGAGGATGTTTTCTCCTCCGCTCGCCCCTTCCACCGTCATTTTCTCTCTACCCACCCTTGCCTCCTTTTCCGCGCAGCTCTCGATTCCCCCCTCTCTTTCGCACCCTCCATGTCATATTCCGCTCCAGGAGCTCCATCATAGCTCCTCGCTGTCGCTGGGAGGATGTTTTCTCCTCCGCTCGCCCCTTCCACCGTCATTTTCTCTCTACCCACCCTTGCCTCCTTTTCCGCGCAGCTCTCGATTCCCCCCTCTCTTTCGCACCCTCCATGTCATATTCCGCTCTAGGAGCTCCATCATAGCTCCTCGCTGTCGCTGGGAGGATGTTTTCTCCTCCGCTCGCCCCTTCCACCGTCATTTTCTCTCTACCCACCCTTGCCTCCTTTTCCGCGCAGCTCTCGATTCCCCCCTCTCTTTCGCACCCTCCATGTCATATTCCGCTCCAGGAGTTCCATCATAGCTCCTCACTGTCGCTGGGAGGAAGTTTTCTCCTCCGCTCGCCCCTTCCACCGTCATTTTCTCTCTACCCACCCTTGCCTCCTTTTCCGCGCAGCTCTCGATTCCCCCCTCTCTTTCGCACCCTCCATGTCATATTCCGCTCCAGGAGCTCCATCATAGCTCCTCGCTGTCGCTGGGAGGATGTTTTCTCCTCCGCTCGCCCCTTCCACCGTCATTTTCTCTCTACCCACCCTTGCCTCCTTTTCCGCGCAGCTCTCGATTCCCCCCTCTCTTTCGCACCCTCCATGTCATATTCCGCTCCAGGAGTTCCATCATAGCTCCTCGCTGTCGCTGGGAGGAAGTTTTCTCCTCCGCTCGCCCCTTCCACCGTCATTTTCTCTCTACCCACCCTTGCCTCCTTTTCCGCGCAGCTCTCGATTCCCCCCTCTCTTTCGCACCCTCCATGTCATATTCCGCTCCAGGAGTTCCATCATAGCTCCTCACTGTCGCTGGGAGGAAGTTTTCTCCTCCGCTCGCCCCTTCCACCGTCATTTTCTCTCTACCCACCCTTGCCTCCTTTTCCGCGCAGCTCTCGATTCCCCCCTCTCTTTCGCACCCTCCATGTCATATTCCGCTCCAGGAGCTCCATCATAGCTCCTCGCTGTCGCTGGGAGGATGTTTTCTCCTCTGCTCGCCCCTTCCACCGTCATTTTCTCTCTACCCACCCTTGCCTCCTTCTCCGCGCAGCTCTCGATTCCCCCCTCTCTTTCGCACCCTCCATGTCATATTCCGCTCCAGGAGCTCCATCATAGCTCCTTGCTGTCGCTGGGAGGATGTTTTCTCCTCCGCTCGCCCCTTCCACCGTCATTTTCTCTCTACCCACCCTTGCCTCCTTTTCCGCGCAGCTCTCGATTCCCCCCTCTCTTTCGCACCCTCCATGTCATATTCCGCTCCAGGAGTTCCATCATAGCTCCTCGCTGTCGCTGGGAGGATGTTTTCTCCTCCGCTCGCCCCTTCCACCGTCATTTTCTCTCTACCCACCCTTGCCTCCTTTTCCGCGCAGCTCTCGATTCCCCCCTCTCTTTCGCACCCTCCATGTCATATTCCGCTCCAGGAGTTCCATCATAGCTCCTCACTGTCGCTGGGAGGAAGTTTTCTCCTCCGCTCGCCCCTTCCACCGTCATTTTCTCTCTACCCACCGTTGCCTCCTTTTCCGCGCAGCTCTCGATTCCCCCCTCTCTTTCGCACCCTCCATGTCATATTCCGCTCCAGGAGCTCCATCATAGCTCCTTGCTGTCGCTGGGAGGATGTTTTCTCCTCCGCTCGCCCCTTCCACCGTCATTTTCTCTCTACCCACCCTTGCCTCCTTTTCCGCGCAGCTCTCGATTCCCCCCTCTCTTTCGCACCCTCCATGTCATATTCCGCTCCAGGAGTTCCATCATAGCTCCTCACTGTCGCTGGGAGGATGTTTTCTCCTCCGCTCGCCCCTTCCACCGTCATTTTCTCTCTACCCACCCTTGCCTCCTTCTCCGCGCAGCTCTCGATTCCCCCCTCTCTTTCGCACCCTCCATGTCATATTCCGCTCCAGGAGCTCCATCATAGCTCCTCGCTGTCGCTGGGAGGATGTTTTCTCCTCCGCTCGCCCCTTCCACCGTCATTTTCTCTCTACCCACCCTTGCCTCCTTTTCCGCGCAGCTCTCGATTCCCCCCTCTCTTTCGCACCCTCAATGTCATATTCCGCTCCAGGAGTTCCATCATAGCTCCTCACTGTCGCTGGGAGGATGTTTTCTCCTCCGCTCGCCCCTTCCACCGTCATTTTCTCTCTACCCACCCTTGCCTCCTTTTCCGCGCAGCTCTCGATTCCCCCCTCTCTTTCGCACCCTCCATGTCATATTCCGCTCCAGGAGCTCCATCATAGCTCCTCGCTGTCGCTGGGAGGATGTTTTCTCCTCCGCTCGCCCCTTCCACCGTCATTTTCTCTCTACCCACCCTTGCCTCCTTTTCCGCGCAGCTCTCGATTCCCCCCTCTCTTTCGCACCCTCCATGTCATATTCCGCTCTAGGAGCTCCATCATAGCTCCTCGCTGTCGCTGGGAGGATGTTTTCTCCTCCGCTCGCCCCTTCCACCGTCATTTTCTCTCTACCCACCCTTGCCTCCTTTTCCGCGCAGCTCTCGATTCCCCCCTCTCTTTCGCACCCTCCATGTCATATTCCGCTCCAGGAGTTCCATCATAGCTCCTCACTGTCGCTGGGAGGAAGTTTTCTCCTCCGCTCGCCCCTTCCACCGTCATTTTCTCTCTACCCACCCTTGCCTCCTTTTCCGCGCAGCTCTCGATTCCCCCCTCTCTTTCGCACCCTCCATGTCATATTCCGCTCCAGGAGCTCCATCATAGCTCCTCGCTGTCGCTGGGAGGATGTTTTCTCCTCCGCTCGCCCCTTCCACCGTCATTTTCTCTCTACCCACCCTTGCCTCCTTTTCCGCGCAGCTCTCGATTCCCCCCTCTCTTTCGCACCCTCCATGTCATATTCCGCTCCAGGAGTTCCATCATAGCTCCTCACTGTCGCTGGGAGGAAGTTTTCTCCTCCGCTCGCCCCTTCCACCGTCATTTTCTCTCTACCCACCCTTGCCTCCTTTTCCGCGCAGCTCTCGATTCCCCCCTCTCTTTCGCACCCTCCATGTCATATTCCGCTCCAGGAGTTCCATCATAGCTCCTCACTGTCGCTGGGAGGAAGTTTTCTCCTCCGCTCGCCCCTTCCACCGTCATTTTCTCTCTACCCACCCTTGCCTCCTTTTCCGCGCAGCTCTCGATTCCCCCCTCTCTTTCGCACCCTCCATGTCATATTCCGCTCCAGGAGCTCCATCATAGCTCCTCGCTGTCGCTGGGAGGATGTTTTCTCCTCTGCTCGCCCCTTCCACCGTCATTTTCTCTCTACCCACCCTTGCCTCCTTCTCCGCGCAGCTCTCGATTCCCCCCTCTCTTTCGCACCCTCCATGTCATATTCCGCTCCAGGAGCTCCATCATAGCTCCTTGCTGTCGCTGGGAGGATGTTTTCTCCTCCGCTCGCCCCTTCCACCGTCATTTTCTCTCTACCCACCCTTGCCTCCTTTTCCGCGCAGCTCTCGATTCCCCCCTCTCTTTCGCACCCTCCATGTCATATTCCGCTCCAGGAGTTCCATCATAGCTCCTCGCTGTCGCTGGGAGGATGTTTTCTCCTCCGCTCGCCCCTTCCACCGTCATTTTCTCTCTACCCACCCTTGCCTCCTTTTCCGCGCAGCTCTCGATTCCCCCCTCTCTTTCGCACCCTCCATGTCATATTCCGCTCCAGGAGTTCCATCATAGCTCCTCACTGTCGCTGGGAGGAAGTTTTCTCCTCCGCTCGCCCCTTCCACCGTCATTTTCTCTCTACCCACCGTTGCCTCCTTTTCCGCGCAGCTCTCGATTCCCCCCTCTCTTTCGCACCCTCCATGTCATATTCCGCTCCAGGAGCTCCATCATAGCTCCTTGCTGTCGCTGGGAGGATGTTTTCTCCTCCGCTCGCCCCTTCCACCGTCATTTTCTCTCTACCCACCCTTGCCTCCTTTTCCGCGCAGCTCTCGATTCCCCCCTCTCTTTCGCACCCTCCATGTCATATTCCGCTCCAGGAGTTCCATCATAGCTCCTCACTGTCGCTGGGAGGATGTTTTCTCCTCCGCTCGCCCCTTCCACCGTCATTTTCTCTCTACCCACCCTTGCCTCCTTCTCCGCGCAGCTCTCGATTCCCCCCTCTCTTTCGCACCCTCCATGTCATATTCCGCTCCAGGAGCTCCATCATAGCTCCTCGCTGTCGCTGGGAGGATGTTTTCTCCTCCGCTCGCCCCTTCCACCGTCATTTTCTCTCTACCCACCCTTGCCTCCTTTTCCGCGCAGCTCTCGATTCCCCCCTCTCTTTCGCACCCTCAATGTCATATTCCGCTCCAGGAGTTCCATCATAGCTCCTCACTGTCGCTGGGAGGATGTTTTCTCCTCCGCTCGCCCCTTCCACCGTCATTTTCTCTCTACCCACCCTTGCCTCCTTTTCCGCGCAGCTCTCAATTCCCCCCTCTCTTTCGCACCCTCCATGTCATATTCCGCTCCAGGAGTTCCATCATAGCTCCTCACTGTCGCTGGGAGGAAGTTTTCTCCTCCGCTCGCCCCTTCCACCGTCATTTTCTCTCTACCCACCCTTGCCTCCTTTTCCGCGCAGCTCTCGATTCCCCCCTCTCTTTCGCACCCTCCATGTCATATTCCACTCCAGGAGCTCCATCATAGCTCCTTGCTGTCGCTGGGAGGATGTTTTCTCCTCCGCTCGCCCCTTCCACCGTCATTTTCTCTCTACCCACCCTTGCCTCCTTTTCCGCGCAGCTCTTGATTCCCCCCTCTCTTTCGCACCCTCCATGTCATATTCCGCTCCAGGAGTTCCATCATAGCTCCTCACTGTCGCTGGGAGGATGTTTTCTCCTCCGCTCGCCCCTTCCACCATCATTTTCTCTCTACCCACCCTTGCCTCCTTTTCCGCGCAGCTCTCGATTCCCCCCTCTCTTTCGCACCCTCCATGTCATATTCCGCTCCAGGAGTTCCATCATAGCTCCTCACTGTCGCTGGGAGGATGTTTTCTCCTCCGCTCGCCTCTTCCACTGTCATTTTCTCTCTACCCACCCTTGCCTCCTTTTCCGCGCAGCTCTCGATTCCCCCCTCTCTTTCGCACCCTCCATGTCATATTCCGCTCCAGGAGCTCCATCATAGCTCCTTGCTGTCGCTGGGAGGATGTTTTCTCCTCCGCTCGCCCCTTCCACCGTCATTTTCTCTCTACCCACCCTTGCCTCCTTTTCCGCGCAGCTCTCGATTCCCCCCTCTCTTTCGCACCCTCCATGTCATATTCCACTCCAGGAGTTCCATCATAGCTCCTCACTGTCGCTGGGAGGATGTTTTCTCCTCCGCTCGCCCCTTCCACCGTCATTTTCTCTCTACCCACCCTTGCCTCCTTCTCCGCGCAGCTCTCGATTCCCCCCTCTCTTTCGCACCCTCCATGTCATATTCCGCTCCAGGAGCTCCATCATAGCTCCTCGCTGTCGCTGGGAGGATGTTTTCTCCTCCGCTCGCCCCTTCCACCGTCATTTTCTCTCTACCCACCCTTGCCTCCTTTTCCGCGCAGCTCTCGATTCCCCCCTCTCTTTCGCACCCTCCATGTCATATTCCGCTCCAGGAGTTCCATCATAGCTCCTCACTGTCGCTGGGAGGAAGTTTTCTCCTCCGCTCGCCCCTTCCACCGTCATTTTCTCTCTACCCACCGTTGCCTCCTTTTCCGCGCAGCTCTCGATTCCCCCCTCTCTTTCGCACCCTCCATGTCATATTCCGCTCCAGGAGTTCCATCATAGCTCCTCACTGTCGCTGGGAGGAAGTTTTCTCCTCCGCTCGCCCCTTCCACCGTCATTTTCTCTCTACCCACCCTTGCCTCCTTTTCCGCGCAGCTCTCGATTCCCCCCTCTCTTTCGCACCCTCCATGTCATATTCCGCTCCAGGAGCTCCATCATAGCTCCTCGCTGTCGCTGGGAGGATGTTTTCTCCTCCGCTCGCCCCTTCCACCGTCATTTTCTCTCTACCCACCCTTGCCTCCTTTTCCGCGCAGCTCTCGATTCCCCCCTCTCTTTCGCACCCTCCATGTCATATTCCGCTCCAGGAGTTCCATCATAGCTCCTCACTGTCGCTGGGAGGAAGTTTTCTCCTCCGCTCGCCCCTTCCACCGTCATTTTCTCTCTACCCACCCTTGCCTCCTTTTCCGCGCAGCTCTCGATTCCCCCCTCTCTTTCGCACCCTCCATGTCATATTCCGCTCCAGGAGTTCCATCATAGCTCCTCACTGTCGCTGGGAGGAAGTTTTCTCCTCCGCTCGCCCCTTCCACCGTCATTTTCTCTCTACCCACCCTTGCCTCCTTTTCCGCGCAGCTCTCGATTCCCCCCTCTCTTTCGCACCCTCCATGTCATATTCCGCTCCAGGAGCTCCATCATAGCTCCTCGCTGTCGCTGGGAGGATGTTTTCTCCTCTGCTCGCCCCTTCCACCGTCATTTTCTCTCTACCCACCCTTGCCTCCTTCTCCGCGCAGCTCTCGATTCCCCCCTCTCTTTCGCACCCTCCATGTCATATTCCGCTCCAGGAGCTCCATCATAGCTCCTTGCTGTCGCTGGGAGGATGTTTTCTCCTCCGCTCGCCCCTTCCACCGTCATTTTCTCTCTACCCACCCTTGCCTCCTTTTCCGCGCAGCTCTCGATTCCCCCCTCTCTTTCGCACCCTCCATGTCATATTCCGCTCCAGGAGTTCCATCATAGCTCCTCGCTGTCGCTGGGAGGATGTTTTCTCCTCCGCTCGCCCCTTCCACCGTCATTTTCTCTCTACCCACCCTTGCCTCCTTTTCCGCGCAGCTCTCGATTCCCCCCTCTCTTTCGCACCCTCCATGTCATATTCCGCTCCAGGAGTTCCATCATAGCTCCTCACTGTCGCTGGGAGGAAGTTTTCTCCTCCGCTCGCCCCTTCCACCGTCATTTTCTCTCTACCCACCGTTGCCTCCTTTTCCGCGCAGCTCTCGATTCCCCCCTCTCTTTCGCACCCTCCATGTCATATTCCGCTCCAGGAGCTCCATCATAGCTCCTTGCTGTCGCTGGGAGGATGTTTTCTCCTCCGCTCGCCCCTTCCACCGTCATTTTCTCTCTACCCACCCTTGCCTCCTTTTCCGCGCAGCTCTCGATTCCCCCCTCTCTTTCGCACCCTCCATGTCATATTCCGCTCCAGGAGTTCCATCATAGCTCCTCACTGTCGCTGGGAGGATGTTTTCTCCTCCGCTCGCCCCTTCCACCGTCATTTTCTCTCTACCCACCCTTGCCTCCTTCTCCGCGCAGCTCTCGATTCCCCCCTCTCTTTCGCACCCTCCATGTCATATTCCGCTCCAGGAGCTCCATCATAGCTCCTCGCTGTCGCTGGGAGGATGTTTTCTCCTCCGCTCGCCCCTTCCACCGTCATTTTCTCTCTACCCACCCTTGCCTCCTTTTCCGCGCAGCTCTCGATTCCCCCCTCTCTTTCGCACCCTCAATGTCATATTCCGCTCCAGGAGTTCCATCATAGCTCCTCACTGTCGCTGGGAGGATGTTTTCTCCTCCGCTCGCCCCTTCCACCGTCATTTTCTCTCTACCCACCCTTGCCTCCTTTTCCGCGCAGCTCTCAATTCCCCCCTCTCTTTCGCACCCTCCATGTCATATTCCGCTCCAGGAGTTCCATCATAGCTCCTCACTGTCGCTGGGAGGAAGTTTTCTCCTCCGCTCGCCCCTTCCACCGTCATTTTCTCTCTACCCACCCTTGCCTCCTTCTCCGCGCAGCTCTCGATTCCCCCCTCTCTTTCGCACCCTCCATGTCATATTCCGCTCCAGGAGCTCCATCATAGCTCTTCGCTGTCGCTGGGAGGATGTTTTCTCCTCCGCTCGCCCCTTCCACCGTCATTTTCTCTCTACCCACCCTTGCCTCCTTTTCCGCGCAGCTCTCGATTCCCCCCTCTCTTTCGCACCCTCCATGTCATATTCCGCTCCAGGAGCTCCATCATAGCTCCTCGCTGTCGCTGGGAGGATGTTTTCTCCTCCGCTCGCCCCTTCCACCGTCATTTTCTTTCTACCCACCCTTGCCTCCTTTTCCACGCAGCTCTCGATTCCCCCCTCTCTTTCGCACCCTCCATGTCATATTCCGCTCCAGGAGCTCCATCATAGCTCCTCGCTGTCGCTGGGAGGATGTTTTCTCCTCCGCTCGCCCCTTCCACCGTCATTTTCTCTCTACCCACCCTTGCCTCCTTCTCCGCGCAGCTCTCGATTCCCCCCTCTCTTTCGAACCCTCCATGTCATATTCCGCTCCAGGAGCTCCATCATAGCTCCTCACTGTCGCTGGGAGGAAGTTTTCTCCTCCGCTCGCCCCTTCCACCGTCATTTTCTCTCTACCCACCCTTGCCTCCTTTTCCGCGCAGCTCTCGATTCCCCCCTCTCTTTCGCACCCTCCATGTCATATTCCGCTCCAGGAGCTCCATCATAGCTCCTCGCTGTCGCTGGGAGGATGTTTTCTCCTCCGCTCGCCCCTTCCACCGTCATTTTCTCTCTACCCACCCTTGCCTCCTTTTCCACGCAGCTCTCGATTCCCCCCTCTCTTTCGCACCCTCCATGTCATATTCCGCTCCAGGAGTTCCATCATAGCTCCTCACTGTCGCTGGGAGGATGTTTTCTCCTCCGCTCGCCCCTTCCACCGTCATTTTCTCTCTACCCACCCTTGCCTCCTTTTCCGCGCAGCTCTCGATTCCCCCCTCTCTTTCGCACCCTCCATGTCATATTCCGCTCCAGGAGTTCCATCATAGCTCCTCACTGTCGCTGGGAGGAAGTTTTCTCCTCCGCTCGCCCCTTCCACCGTCATTTTCTCTCTACCCACCCTTGCCTCCTTTTCCGCGCAGCTCTCGATTCCCCCCTCTCTTTCGCACCCTCCATGTCATATTCCGCTCCAGGAGCTCCATCATAGCTCCTCGCTGTCGCTGGGAGGATGTTTTCTCCTCCGCTCGCCCCTTCCACCGTCATTTTCTCTCTACCCACCCTTTCCTCCTTTTCCGCGCAGCTCTCGATTCCCCCCTCTCTTTCGCACCCTCCATGTCATATTCCGCTCCAGGAGCTCCATCATAGCTCCTCGCTGTCGCTGGGAGGATGTTTTCTCCTCCGCTCGCCCCTTCCACCGTCATTTTCTCTCTACCCACCCTTGCCTCCTTTTCCACGCAGCTCTCGATTCCCCCCTCTCTTTCGCACCCTCCATGTCATATTCCGCTCCAGGAGTTCCATCATAGCTCCTCACTGTCGCTGGGAGGATGTTTTCTCCTCCGCTCGCCCCTTCCACCGTCATTTTCTCTCTACCCACCCTTGCCTCCTTTTCCGCGCAGCTCTCGATTCCCCCCTCTCTTTCGCACCCTCCATGTCATATTCCGCTCCAGGAGTTCCATCATAGCTCCTCACTGTCGCTGGGAGGAAGTTTTCTCCTCCGCTCGCCCCTTCCACCGTCATTTTCTCTCTACCCACCCTTGCCTCCTTTTCCGCGCAGCTCTCGATTCCCCCCTCTCTTTCGCACCCTCCATGTCATATTCCGCTCCAGGAGCTCCATCATAGCTCCTCGCTGTCGCTGGGAGGATGTTTTCTCCTCCGCTCGCCCCTTCCACCGTCATTTTCTCTCTACCCACCCTTGCCTCCTTTTCCGCGCAGCTCTCGATTCCCCCCTCTCTTTCGCACCCTCCATGTCATATTCCGCTCCAGGAGTTCCATCATAGCTCCTCACTGTCGCTGGGAGGAAGTTTTCTCCTCCGCTCGCCCCTTCCACCGTCATTTTCTCTCTACCCACCCTTGCCTCCTTTTCCGCGCAGCTCTCGATTCCCCCCTCTCTTTCGCACCCTCCATGTCATATTCCGCTCCAGGAGTTCCATCATAGCTCCTCACTGTCGCTGGGAGGATGTTTTCTCCTCCGCTCGCCCCTTCCACCGTCATTTTCTCTCTACCCACCCTTGCCTCCTTTTCCGCGCAGCTCTCGATTCCCCCCTCTCTTTCGCACCCTCCATGTCATATTCCGCTCCAGGAGTTCCATCATAGCTCCTCACTGTCGCTGGGAGGATGTTTTCTCCTCCGCTCGCCCCTTCCACCGTCATTTTCTCTCTACCCACCCTTGCCTCCTTCTCCGCGCAGCTCTCGATTCCCCCCTCTCTTTCGCACCCTCCATGTCATATTCCGCTCCAGGAGTTCCATCATAGCTCCTCACTGTCGCTGGGAGGAAGTTTTCTCCTCCGCTCGCCCCTTCCACCGTCATTTTCTCTCTACCCACCCTTGCCTCCTTCTCCGCGCAGCTCTCGATTCCCCCCTCTCTTTCGCACCCTCCATGTCATATTCCGCTCCAGGAGCTCCATCATAGCTCTTCGCTGTCGCTGGGAGGATGTTTTCTCCTCCGCTCGCCCCTTCCACCGTCATTTTCTCTCTACCCACCCTTGCCTCCTTTTCCGTGCAGCTCTCGATTCCCCCCTCTCTTTCGCACCCTCCATGTCATATTCCGCTCCAGGAGCTCCATCATAGCTCCTCGCTGTCGCTGGGAGGATGTTTTCTCCTCCGCTCGCCCCTTCCACCGTCATTTTCTTTCTACCCACCCTTGCCTCCTTTTCCACGCAGCTCTCGATTCCCCCCTCTCTTTCGCACCCTCCATGTCATATTCCGCTCCAGGAGCTCCATCATAGCTCCTCGCTGTCGCTGGGAGGATGTTTTCTCCTCCGCTCGCCCCTTCCACCGTCATTTTCTCTCTACCCACCCTTGCCTCCTTCTCCGCGCAGCTCTCGATTCCCCCCTCTCTTTCGAACCCTCCATGTCATATTCCGCTCCAGGAGCTCCATCATAGCTCCTCACTGTCGCTGGGAGGAAGTTTTCTCCTCCGCTCGCCCCTTCCACCGTCATTTTCTCTCTACCCACCCTTGCCTCCTTTTCCGCGCAGCTCTCGATTCCCCCCTCTCTTTCGCACCCTCCATGTCATATTCCGCTCCAGGAGCTCCATCATAGCTCCTCGCTGTCGCTGGGAGGATGTTTTCTCCTCCGCTCGCCCCTTCCACCGTCATTTTCTCTCTACCCACCCTTGCCTCCTTTTCCACGCAGCTCTCGATTCCCCCCTCTCTTTCGCACCCTCCATGTCATATTCCGCTCCAGGAGTTCCATCATAGCTCCTCACTGTCGCTGGGAGGATGTTTTCTCCTCCGCTCGCCCCTTCCACCGTCATTTTCTCTCTACCCACCCTTGCCTCCTTTTCCGCGCAGCTCTCGATTCCCCCCTCTCTTTCGCACCCTCCATGTCATATTCCGCTCCAGGAGTTCCATCATAGCTCCTCACTGTCGCTGGGAGGAAGTTTTCTCCTCCGCTCGCCCCTTCCACCGTCATTTTCTCTCTACCCACCCTTGCCTCCTTTTCCGCGCAGCTCTCGATTCCCCCCTCTCTTTCGCACCCTCCATGTCATATTCCGCTCCAGGAGCTCCATCATAGCTCCTCGCTGTCGCTGGGAGGATGTTTTCTCCTCCGCTCGCCCCTTCCACCGTCATTTTCTCTCTACCCACCCTTTCCTCCTTTTCCGCGCAGCTCTCGATTCCCCCCTCTCTTTCGCACCCTCCATGTCATATTCCGCTCCAGGAGCTCCATCATAGCTCCTCGCTGTCGCTGGGAGGATGTTTTCTCCTCCGCTCGCCCCTTCCACCGTCATTTTCTCTCTACCCACCCTTGCCTCCTTTTCCACGCAGCTCTCGATTCCCCCCTCTCTTTCGCACCCTCCATGTCATATTCCGCTCCAGGAGTTCCATCATAGCTCCTCACTGTCGCTGGGAGGATGTTTTCTCCTCCGCTCGCCCCTTCCACCGTCATTTTCTCTCTACCCACCCTTGCCTCCTTTTCCGCGCAGCTCTCGATTCCCCCCTCTCTTTCGCACCCTCCATGTCATATTCCGCTCCAGGAGTTCCATCATAGCTCCTCACTGTCGCTGGGAGGAAGTTTTCTCCTCCGCTCGCCCCTTCCACCGTCATTTTCTCTCTACCCACCCTTGCCTCCTTTTCCGCGCAGCTCTCGATTCCCCCCTCTCTTTCGCACCCTCCATGTCATATTCCGCTCCAGGAGCTCCATCATAGCTCCTCGCTGTCGCTGGGAGGATGTTTTCTCCTCCGCTCGCCCCTTCCACCGTCATTTTCTCTCTACCCACCCTTGCCTCCTTTTCCGCGCAGCTCTCGATTCCCCCCTCTCTTTCGCACCCTCCATGTCATATTCCGCTCCAGGAGTTCCATCATAGCTCCTCACTGTCGCTGGGAGGAAGTTTTCTCCTCCGCTCGCCCCTTCCACCGTCATTTTCTCTCTACCCACCCTTGCCTCCTTTTCCGCGCAGCTCTCGATTCCCCCCTCTCTTTCGCACCCTCCATGTCATATTCCGCTCCAGGAGCTCCATCATAGCTCCTCGCTGTCGCTGGGAGGATGTTTTCTCCTCCGCTCGCCCCTTCCACCGTCATTTTCTCTCTACCCACCCTTGCCTCCTTTTCCGCGCAGCTCTCGATTCCCCCCTCTCTTTCGCACCCTCCATGTCATATTCCGCTCCAGGAGCTCCATCATAGCTCCTCGCTGTCGCTGGGAGGATGTTTTCTCCTTCGCTCGCCCCTTCCACCGTCATTTTCTCTCTACCCACCCTTGCCTCCTTTTCCACGCAGCTCTCGATTCCCCCCTCTCTTTCGCACCCTCCATGTCATATTCCGCTCCAGGAGCTCCATCATAGCTCCTCGCTGTTGCTGGGAGGATGTTTTCTCCTCTGCTCGCCCCTTCCACCGTCATTTTCTCTCTACCCACCCTTGCCTCCTTCTCCGCACAGCTCTCGATTCCCCCCTCTCTTTCGCACCCTCCATGTCATATTCCGCTCCAGGAGCTCCATCATAGCTCCTCGCTGTCGCTGGGAGGATGTTTTCTCCTCTGCTCGCCCCTTCCACCGTCATTTTCTCTCTACCCACCCTTTCCTCCTTTTCCGCGCAGCTCTCGATTCCCCCCTCTCTCTCGCACCCTCCATGTCATATTCCGCTCCAGGAGCTCCATCATAGCTCCTCGCTGTCGCTGGGAGGATGTTTTCTCCTCCGCTCGCCCCTTCCACCGTCATTTTCTTTCTACCCACCCTTGCCTCCTTTTCCACGCAGCTCTTGATTCCCCCCTCTCTTTCGCACCCTCCATGTCATATTCCGCTCCAGGAGCTCCATCATAGCTCCTCGCTTTTGCTGGGAGGATGTTTTCTCCTCCGCTCGCCCCTTCCACCGTCATTTTCTCTCTACCCACCCTTGCCTCCTTCTCCGCACAGCTCTCGATTCCCCCCTCTCTTTCGCACCCTCCATGTCATATTCCGCTCCAGGAGCTCCATCATAGCTCCTCGCTGTCGCTGGGAGGATGTTTTCTCCTCTGCTCGCCCCTTCCACCGTCATTTTCTCTCTACCCACCCTTTCCTCCTTTTCCGCGCAGCTCTCGATTCCCCCCTCTCTTGCGCACCCTCCATGTCATATTCCGCTCCAGGAGCTCCATCATAGCTCCTCGCTGTCGCTGGGAGGATGTTTTCTCCTCCGCTCGCCCCTTCCACCGTCATTTTCTCTCTACCCACCCTTGCCTCCTTTTCCGCGCAGCTCTCGATTCCCCCCTCTCTTTCGCACCCTCCATGTCATATTCCGCTCCAGGAGTTCCATCATAGCTCCTCACTGTCGCTGGGAGGATGTTTTCTCCTCCGCTCGCCCCTTCCACCGTCATTTTCTCTCTACCCACCCTTGCCTCCTTCTCCGCGCAGCTCTCGATTCCCCCCTCTCTTTCGCACCCTCCATGTCATATTCCGCTCCAGGAGCTCCATCATAGCTCTTCGCTGTCGCTGGGAGGATGTTTTCTCCTCCGCTCGCCCCTTCCACCGTCATTTTCTCTCTACCCACCCTTGCCTCCTTTTCCGCGCAGCTCTCGATTCCCCCCTCTCTTTCGCACCCTCCATGTCATATTCCGCTCCAGGAGCTCCATCATAGCTCCTCGCTGTCGCTGGGAGGATGTTTTCTCCTCCGCTCGCCCCTTCCACCGTCATTTTCTTTCTACCCACCCTTGCCTCCTTTTCCACGCAGCTCTCGATTCCCCCCTCTCTTTCGCACCCTCCATGTCATATTCCGCTCCAGGAGCTCCATCATAGCTCCTCGCTGTTGCTGGGAGGATGTTTTCTCCTCCGCTCGCCCCTTCCACCGTCATTTTCTCTCTACCCACCCTTGCCTCCTTCTCCGCACAGCTCTCGATTCCCCCCTCTCTTTCGCACCCTCCATGTCATATTCCGCTCCAGGAGCTCCATCATAGCTCCTCGCTGTCGCTGGGAGGATGTTTTCTCCTCTGCTCGCCCCTTCCACCGTCATTTTCTCTCTACCCACCCTTTCCTCCTTTTCCGCGCAGCTCTCGATTCCCCCCTCTCTTTCGCACCCTCCATGTCATATTCCGCTCCAGGAGCTCCATCATAGCTCCTCGCTGTCGCTGGGAGGATGTTTTCTCCTCCGCTCGCCCCTTCCACCGTCATTTTCTCTCTACCCACCCTTGCCTCCTTTTCCGCGCAGCTCTCGATTCCCCCCTCTCTTTCGCACCCTCCATGTCATATTCCGCTCCAGGAGTTCCATCATAGCTCCTCACTGTCGCTGGGAGGATGTTTTCTCCTCCGCTCGCCCCTTCCACCGTCATTTTCTCTCTACCCACCCTTGCCTCCTTCTCCGCGCAGCTCTCGATTCCCCCCTCTCTTTCGCACCCTCCATGTCATATTCCGCTCCAGGAGCTCCATCATAGCTCTTCGCTGTCGCTGGGAGGATGTTTTCTCCTCCGCTCGCCCCTTCCACCGTCATTTTCTCTCTACCCACCCTTTCCTCCTTTTCCGCGCAGCTCTCGATTCCCCCCTCTCTTTCGCACCCTCCATGTCATATTCCGCTCCAGGAGCTCCATCATAGCTCCTCACTGTCGCTGGGAGGATGTTTTCTCCTCCGCTCGCCCCTTCCACCGTCATTTTCTCTCTACCCACCCTTGCCTCCTTTTCCGCGCAGCTCTCGATTCCCCCCTCTCTTTCGCACCCTCCATGTCATATTCCGCTCTAGGAGCTCCATCATAGCTCCTCGCTGTCGCTGGGAGGATGTTTTCTCCTCCGCTCGCCCCTTCCACCGTCATTTTCTCTCTACCCACCCTTTCCTCCTTTTCCGCGCAGCTCTCGATTCCCCCCTCTCTTTCGCACCCTCCATGTCATATTCCGCTCCAGGAGCTCCATCATAGCTCCTCGCTGTCGCTGGGAGGATGTTTTCTCCTCCGCTCGCCCCTTCCACCGTCATTTTCTCTCTACCCACCCTTGCCTCCTTTTCCGCGCAGCTCTCGATTCCCCCCTCTCTTTCGCACCCTCCATGTCATATTCCGCTCCAGGAGTTCCATCATAGCTCCTCACTGTCGCTGGGAGGATGTTTTCTCCTCCGCTCGCCCCTTCCACCGTCATTTTCTCTCTACCCACCCTTGCCTCCTTCTCCGCGCAGCTCTCGATTCCCCCCTCTCTTTCGCACCCTCCATGTCATATTCCGCTCCAGGAGCTCCATCATAGCTCTTCGCTGTCGCTGGGAGGATGTTTTCTCCTCCGCTTGCCCCTTCCACCGTCATTTTCTCTCTACCCACCCTTTCCTCCTTTTCCGCGCAGCTCTCGATTCCCCCCTCTCTTTCGCACCCTCCATGTCATATTCCGCTCCAGGAGTTCCATCATAGCTCCTCACTGTCGCTGGGAGGAAGTTTTCTCCTCCGCTCGCCCCTTCCACCGTCATTTTCTCTCTACCCACCCTTGCCTCCTTTTCCGCGCAGCTCTCGATTCCCCCCTCTCTTTCGCACCCTCCATGTCATATTCCGCTCCAGGAGCTCCATCATAGCTCCTCGCTGTCGCTGGGAGGATGTTTTCTCCTCCGCTCGCCCCTTCCACCGTCATTTTCTCTCTACCCACCCTTGCCTCCTTTTCCGCGCAGCTCTCGATTCCCCCCTCTCTTTCGCACCCTCCATGTCATATTCCGCTCCAGGAGCTCCATCATAGCTCCTCGCTGTCGCTGGGAGGATGTTTTCTCCTCCGCTCGCCCCTTCCACCGTCATTTTCTCTCTACCCACCCTTGCCTCCTTTTCCACGCAGCTCTCGATTCCCCCCTCTCTTTCGCACCCTCCATGTCATATTCCGCTCCAGGAGTTCCATCATAGCTCCTCACTGTCGCTGGGAGGATGTTTTCTCCTCCGCTCGCCCCTTCCACCGTCATTTTCTCTCTACCCACCCTTGCCTCCTTTTCCGCGCAGCTCTCGATTCCCCCCTCTCTTTCGCACCCTCCATGTCATATTCCGCTCCAGGAGTTCCATCATAGCTCCTCACTGTCGCTGGGAGGAAGTTTTCTCCTCCGCTCGCCCCTTCCACCGTCATTTTCTCTCTACCCACCCTTGCCTCCTTTTCCGCGCAGCTCTCGATTCCCCCCTCTCTTTCGCACCCTCCATGTCATATTCCGCTCCAGGAGCTCCATCATAGCTCCTCGCTGTCGCTGGGAGGATGTTTTCTCCTCCGCTCGCCCCTTCCACCGTCATTTTCTCTCTACCCACCCTTTCCTCCTTTTCCGCGCAGCTCTCGATTCCCCCCTCTCTTTCGCACCCTCCATGTCATATTCCGCTCCAGGAGCTCCATCATAGCTCCTCGCTGTCGCTGGGAGGATGTTTTCTCCTCCGCTCGCCCCTTCCACCGTCATTTTCTCTCTACCCACCCTTGCCTCCTTTTCCACGCAGCTCTCGATTCCCCCCTCTCTTTCGCACCCTCCATGTCATATTCCGCTCCAGGAGTTCCATCATAGCTCCTCACTGTCGCTGGGAGGATGTTTTCTCCTCCGCTCGCCCCTTCCACCGTCATTTTCTCTCTACCCACCCTTGCCTCCTTTTCCGCGCAGCTCTCGATTCCCCCCTCTCTTTCGCACCCTCCATGTCATATTCCGCTCCAGGAGTTCCATCATAGCTCCTCACTGTCGCTGGGAGGAAGTTTTCTCCTCCGCTCGCCCCTTCCACCGTCATTTTCTCTCTACCCACCCTTGCCTCCTTTTCCGCGCAGCTCTCGATTCCCCCCTCTCTTTCGCACCCTCCATGTCATATTCCGCTCCAGGAGCTCCATCATAGCTCCTCGCTGTCACTGGGAGGATGTTTTCTCCTCCGCTCGCCCCTTCCACCGTCATTTTCTCTCTACCCACCCTTGCCTCCTTTTCCGCGCAGCTCTCGATTCCCCCCTCTCTTTCGCACCCTCCATGTCATATTCCGCTCCAGGAGTTCCATCATAGCTCCTCACTGTCGCTGGGAGGATGTTTTCTCCTCCGCTCGCCTCTTCCACTGTCATTTTCTCTCTACCCACCCTTGCCTCCTTTTCCGCGCAGCTCTCGATTCCCCCCTCTCTTTCGCACCCTCCATGTCATATTCCGCTCCAGGAGCTCCATCATAGCTCCTTGCTGTCGCTGGGAGGATGTTTTCTCCTCCGCTCGCCCCTTCCACCGTCATTTTCTCTCTACCCACCCTTGCCTCCTTTTCCGCGCAGCTCTCGATTCCCCCCTCTCTTTCGCACCCTCCATGTCATATTCCACTCCAGGAGTTCCATCATAGCTCCTCACTGTCGCTGGGAGGATGTTTTCTCCTCCGCTCGCCCCTTCCACCGTCATTTTCTCTCTACCCACCCTTGCCTCCTTCTCCGCGCAGCTCTCGATTCCCCCCTCTCTTTCGCACCCTCCATGTCATATTCCGCTCCAGGAGCTCCATCATAGCTCCTCGCTGTCGCTGGGAGGATGTTTTCTCCTCCGCTCGCCCCTTCCACCGTCATTTTCTCTCTACCCACCCTTGCCTCCTTTTCCGCGCAGCTCTCGATTCCCCCCTCTCTTTCGCACCCTCCATGTCATATTCCGCTCCAGGAGTTCCATCATAGCTCCTCACTGTCGCTGGGAGGAAGTTTTCTCCTCCGCTCGCCCCTTCCACCGTCATTTTCTCTCTACCCACCGTTGCCTCCTTTTCCGCGCAGCTCTCGATTCCCCCCTCTCTTTCGCACCCTCCATGTCATATTCCGCTCCAGGAGCTCCATCATAGCTCCTTGCTGTCGCTGGGAGGATGTTTTCTCCTCCGCTCGCCCCTTCCACCGTCATTTTCTCTCTACCCACCCTTGCCTCCTTTTCCGCGCAGCTCTCGATTCCCCCCTCTCTTTCGCACCCTCCATGTCATATTCCGCTCCAGGAGTTCCATCATAGCTCCTCACTGTCGCTGGGAGGATGTTTTCTCCTCCGCTCGCCCCTTCCACCGTCATTTTCTCTCTACCCACCCTTGCCTCCTTCTCCGCGCAGCTCTCGATTCCCCCCTCTCTTTCGCACCCTCCATGTCATATTCCGCTCCAGGAGCTCCATCATAGCTCCTCGCTGTCGCTGGGAGGATGTTTTCTCCTCCGCTCGCCCCTTCCACCGTCATTTTCTCTCTACCCACCCTTGCCTCCTTTTCCGCGCAGCTCTCGATTCCCCCCTCTCTTTCGCACCCTCAATGTCATATTCCGCTCCAGGAGTTCCATCATAGCTCCTCACTGTCGCTGGGAGGATGTTTTCTCCTCCGCTCGCCCCTTCCACCGTCATTTTCTCTCTACCCACCCTTGCCTCCTTTTCCGCGCAGCTCTCAATTCCCCCCTCTCTTTCGCACCCTCCATGTCATATTCCGCTCCAGGAGTTCCATCATAGCTCCTCACTGTCGCTGGGAGGAAGTTTTCTCCTCCGCTCGCCCCTTCCACCGTCATTTTCTCTCTACCCACCCTTGCCTCCTTTTCCGCGCAGCTCTCGATTCCCCCCTCTCTTTCGCACCCTCCATGTCATATTCCACTCCAGGAGCTCCATCATAGCTCCTTGCTGTCGCTGGGAGGATGTTTTCTCCTCCGCTCGCCCCTTCCACCGTCATTTTCTCTCTACCCACCCTTGCCTCCTTTTCCGCGCAGCTCTCGATTCCCCCCTCTCTTTCGCACCCTCCATGTCATATTCCGCTCCAGGAGTTCCATCATAGCTCCTCACTGTCGCTGGGAGGATGTTTTCTCCTCCGCTCGCCCCTTCCACCATCATTTTCTCTCTACCCACCCTTGCCTCCTTTTCCGCGCAGCTCTCGATTCCCCCCTCTCTTTCGCACCCTCCATGTCATATTCCGCTCCAGGAGTTCCATCATAGCTCCTCACTGTCGCTGGGAGGAAGTTTTCTCCTCTGCTCGCCCCTTCCACCGTCATTTTCTCTCTACCCACCCTTGCCTCCTTCTCCGCGCAGCTCTCGATTCCCCCCTCTCTTTCGCACCCTCCATGTCATATTCCGCTCCAGGAGCTCCATCATAGCTAATCGCTGTCGCTGGGAGGATGTTTTCTCCTCCGCTCGCCCCTTCCACCGTCATTTTCTCTCTACCCACCGTTGCCTCCTTTTCCGCGCAGCTCTCGATTCCCCCCTCTCTTTCGCACCCTCCATGTCATATTCCGCTCCAGGAGCTCCATCATAGCTCCTCGCTGTCGCTGGGAGGATGTTTTCTCCTCCGCTCGCCCCTTCCACCGTCATTTTCTCTCTACCCACCCTTGCCTCCTTCTCCGCGCAGCTCTCGATTCCCCCCTCTCTTTCGCACCCTCCATGTCATATTCCGCTCCAGGAGTTCCATCATAGCTCCTCACTGTTGCTGGGAGGATGTTTTCTCCTCCGCTCGCCCCTTCCACCGTCATTTTCTCTCTACCCACCCTTGCCTCCTTCTCCGCGCAGCTCTCGATTCCCCCCTCTCTTTCGCACCCTCCATGTCATATTCCGCTCCAGGAGCTCCATCATAGCTCCTCGCTGTCGCTGGGAGGATGTTTTCTCCTCCGCTCGCCCCTTCCACCGTCATTTTCTCTCTACCCACCCTTGCCTCCTTTTCCGCGCAGCTCTCGATTCCCCCCTCTCTTTCGCACCCTCCATGTCATATTCCGCTCCAGGAGTTCCATCATAGCTCCTCACTGTCGCTGGGAGGATGTTTTCTCCTCCGCTCGCCCCTTCCACCATCATTTTCTCTCTACCCACCCTTGCCTCCTTTTCCGCGCAGCTCTCGATTCCCCCCTCTCTTTCGCACCCTCCATGTCATATTCCGCTCCAGGAGCTCCATCATAGCTCCTCGCTGTCGCTGGGAGGATGTTTTCTCCTCCGCTCGCCCCTTCCACCGTCATTTTCTCTCTACCCACCCTTGCCTCCTTCTCCGCGCAGCTCTCGATTCCCCCCTCTCTTTCGCACCCTCCATATCATATTCCGCTCCAGGAGCTCCATCATAGCTCCTCGCTGTCGCTGGGAGGATGTTTTCTCCTCCGCTCGCCCCTTCCACCGTCATTTTCTCTCTACCCACCCTTGCCTCCTTTTCCGCGCAGCTCTCGATTCCCCCCTCTCTTTCGCACCCTCCATGTCATATTCCGCTCCAGGAGTTCCATCATAGCTCCTCACTGTCGCTGGGAGGATGTTTTCTCCTCCGCTCGCCCCTTCCACCGTCATTTTCTCTCTACCCACCCTTGCCTCCTTTTCCACGCAGCTCTCGATTCCCCCCTCTCTTTCGCACCCTCCATGTCATATTCCGCTCCAGGAGTTCCATCATAGCTCCTCACTGTCGCTGGGAGGAAGTTTTCTCCTCCGCTCGCCCCTTCCACCGTCATTTTCTCTCTACCCACCGTTGCCTCCTTTTCCGCGCAGCTCTCGATTCCCCCCTCTCTTTCGCACCCTCCATGTCATATTCCGCTCCAGGAGCTCCATCATAGCTCCTTGCTGTCGCTGGGAGGATGTTTTCTCCTCCGCTCGCCCCTTCCACCGTCATTTTCTCTCTACCCACCCTTGCCTCCTTTTCCGCGCAGCTCTCGATTCCCCCCTCTCTTTCGCACCCTCCATGTCATATTCCGCTCCAGGAGTTCCATCATAGCTCCTCACTGTCGCTGGGAGGATGTTTTCTCCTCCGCTCGCCCCTTCCACCGTCATTTTCTCTCTACCCACCCTTGCCTCCTTCTCCGCGCAGCTCTCGATTCCCCCCTCTCTTTCGCACCCTCCATGTCATATTCCGCTCCAGGAGTTCCATCATAGCTCCTCACTGTCGCTGGGAGGATGTTTTCTCCTCCGCTCGCCCCTTCCACCGTCATTTTCTCTCTACCCACCCTTGCCTCCTTTTCCGCGCAGCTCTCGATTCCCCCCTCTCTTTCGCACCCTCCATGTCATATTCCGCTCCAGGAGCTCCATCATAGCTCCTCGCTGTCGCTGGGAGGATGTTTTCTCCTCCGCTCGCCCCTTCCACCGTCATTTTCTCTCTACCCACCCTTGCCTCCTTTTCCGCGCAGCTCTCGATTCCCCCCTCTCTTTCGCACCCTCAATGTCATATTCCGCTCCAGGAGTTCCATCATAGCTCCTCACTGTCGCTGGGAGGATGTTTCCTCTTCCGCTCGCCCCTTCCACCGTCATTTTCTCTCTACCCACCCTTGCCTCCTTTTCCGCGCAGCTCTCGATTCCCCCCTCTCTTTCGCACCCTCAATGTCATATTCCGCTCCAGGAGTTCCATCATAGCTCCTCACTGTCGCTGGGAGGATGTTTTCTCCTCCGCTCGCCCCTTCCACCGTCATTTTCTCTCTACCCACCCTTGCCTCCTTTTCCGCGCAGCTCTCGATTCCCCCCTCTCTTTCGCACCCTCCATGTCATATTCCGCTCCAGGAGTTCCATCATAGCTCCTCACTGTCGCTGGGAGGAAGTTTTCTCCTCCGCTCGCCCCTTCCACCGTCATTTTCTCTCTACCCACCCTTGCCTCCTTTTCCGCGCAGCTCTCAATTCCCCCCTCTCTTTCGCACCCTCCATGTCATATTCCGCTCCCGGAGTTCCATCTTAGCTCCTCACTGTCGCTGGGAGGAAGTTTTCTCCTCCGCTCGCCCCTTCCACCGTCATTTTCTCTCTACCCACCCTTGCCTCCTTTTCCGCGCAGCTCTCAATTCCCCCCTCTCTTTCGCACCCTCCATGTCATATTCCGCTCCAGGAGCTCCATCATAGCTCCTTGCTGTCGCTGGGAGGATGTTTTCTCCTCCGCTCGCCCCTTCCACCGTCATTTTCTCTCTACCCACCCTTGCCTCCTTTTCCGCGCAGCTCTCGATTCCCCCCTCTCTTTCGCACCCTCCATGTCATATTCCGCTCCAGGAGTTCCATCATAGCTCCTCACTGTCGCTGGGAGGATGTTTTCTCCTCCGCTCGCCCCTTCCACCGTCATTTTCTCTCTACCCACCCTTGCCTCCTTCTCCGCGCAGCTCTCGATTCCCCCCTCTCTTTCGCACCCTCCATGTCATATTCCGCTCCAGGAGCTCCATCATAGCTCCTCGCTGTCGCTGGGAGGATGTTTTCTCCTCCGCTCGCCCCTTCCACCGTCATTTTCTCTCTACCCACCCTTGCCTCCTTTTCTGCGCAGCTCTCGATTCCCCCCTCTCTTTCGCACCCTCCATGTCATATTCCGCTCCAGGAGTTCCATCATAGCTCCTCACTGTCGCTGGGAGGAAGTTTTCTCCTCCGCTCGCCCCTTCCACCGTCATTTTCTCTCTACCCACCGTTGCCTCCTTTTCCGCGCAGCTCTCGATTCCCCCCTCTCTTTCGCACCCTCCATGTCATATTCCGCTCCAGGAGCTCCATCATAGCTCCTTGCTGTCGCTGGGAGGATGTTTTCTCCTCCGCTCGCCCCTTCCACCGTCATTTTCTCTCTACCCACCCTTGCCTCCTTTTCCGCGCAGCTCTCGATTCCCCCCTCTCTTTCGCACCCTCCATGTCATATTCCGCTCCAGGAGTTCCATCATAGCTCCTCACTGTCGCTGGGAGGATGTTTTCTCCTCCGCTCGCCCCTTCCACCGTCATTTTCTCTCTACCCACCCTTGCCTCCTTCTCCGCGCAGCTCTCGATTCCCCCCTCTCTTTCGCACCCTCCATGTCATATTCCGCTCCAGGAGCTCCATCATAGCTCCTCGCTGTCGCTGGGAGGATGTTTTCTCCTCCGCTCGCCCCTTCCACCGTCATTTTCTCTCTACCCACCCTTGCCTCCTTTTCCGCGCAGCTCTCGATTCCCCCCTCTCTTTCGCACCCTCCATGTCATATTCCGCTCCAGGAGTTCCATCATAGCTCCTCACTGTCGCTGGGAGGATGTTTTCTCCTCCGCTCGCCTCTTCCACTGTCATTTTCTCTCTACCCACCCTTGCCTCCTTTTCCGCGCAGCTCTCGATTCCCCCCTCTCTTTCGCACCCTCCATGTCATATTCCGCTCCAGGAGTTCCATCATAGCTCCTCACTGTCGCTGGGAGGAAGTTTTCTCCTCCGCTCGCCCCTTCCACCGTCATTTTCTCTCTACCCACCGTTGCCTCCTTTTCCGCGCAGCTCTCGATTCCCCCCTCTCTTTCGCACCCTCCATGTCATATTCCACTCCAGGAGCTCCATCATAGCTCCTTGCTGTCGCTGGGAGGATGTTTTCTCCTCCGCTCGCCCCTTCCACCGTCATTTTCTCTCTACCCACCCTTGCCTCCTTTTCCGCGCAGCTCTCGATTCCCCCCTCTCTTTCGCACCCTCCATGTCATATTCCGCTCCAGGAGTTCCATCATAGCTCCTCACTGTCGCTGGGAGGATGTTTTCTCCTCCGCTCGCCCCTTCCACCGTCATTTTCTCTCTACCCACCCTTGCCTCCTTCTCCGCGCAGCTCTCGATTCCCCCCTCTCTTTCGCACCCTCCATGTCATATTCCACTCCAGGAGCTCCATCATAGCTCCTTGCTGTCGCTGGGAGGATGTTTTCTCCTCCGCTCGCCCCTTCCACCGTCATTTTCTCTCTACCCACCCTTGCCTCCTTTTCCGCGCAGCTCTCGATTCCCCCCTCTCTTTCGCACCCTCCATGTCATATTCCGCTCCAGGAGTTCCATCATAGCTCCTCACTGTCGCTGGGAGGATGTTTTCTCCTCCGCTCGCCCCTTCCACCGTCATTTTCTCTCTACCCACCCTTACCTCCTTCTCCGCGCAGCTCTCGATTCCCCCCTCTCTTTCGCACCCTCCATGTCATATTCCGCTCCAGGAGCTCCATCATAGCTCCTCGCTGTCGCTGGGAGGATGTTTTCTCCTCCGCTCGCCCCTTCCACCGTCATTTTCTCTCTACCCACCCTTGCCTCCTTTTCCGCGCAGCTCTCGATTCCCCCCTCTCTTTCGCACCCTCAATGTCATATTCCGCTCCAGGAGTTCCATCATAGCTCCTCACTGTCGCTGGGAGGATGTTTTCTCCTCCGCTCGCCCCTTCCACCGTCATTTTCTCTCTACCCACCCTTACCTCCTTCTCCGCGCAGCTCTCGATTCCCCCCTCTCTTTCGCACCCTCCATGTCATATTCCGCTCCAGGAGCTCCATCATAGCTCCTCGCTGTCGCTGGGAGGATGTTTTCTCCTCCGCTCGCCCCTTCCACCGTCATTTTCTTTCTACCCACCCTTGCCTCCTTTTCCACGCAGCTCTCGATTCCCCCCTCTCTTTCGCACCCTCCATGTCATATTCCGCTCCAGGAGCTCCATCATAGCTCCTCGCTGTTGCTGGGAGGATGTTTTCTCCTCCGCTCGCCCCTTCCACCGTCATTTTCTCTCTACCCACCCTTGCCTCCTTCTCCGCACAGCTCTCGATTCCCCCCTCTCTTTCGCACCCTCCATGTCATATTCCGCTCCAGGAGCTCCATCATAGCTCCTCGCTGTCGCTGGGAGGATGTTTTCTCCTCTGCTCGCCCCTTCCACCGTCATTTTCTCTCTACCCACCCTTTCCTCCTTTTCCGCGCAGCTCTCGATTCCCCCCTCTCTTGCGCACCCTCCATGTCATATTCCGCTCCAGGAGCTCCATCATAGCTCCTCGCTGTCGCTGGGAGGATGTTTTCTCCTCCGCTCGCCCCTTCCACTGTCATTTTCTCTCTACCCACCCTTGCCTCCTTTTCCGCGCAGCTCTCGATTCCCCCCTCTCTTTCGCACCCTCCATGTCATATTCCGCTCCAGGAGTTCCATCATAGCTCCTCACTGTCGCTGGGAGGATGTTTTCTCCTCCGCTCGCCCCTTCCACCGTCATTTTCTCTCTACCCACCCTTGCCTCCTTCTCCGCGCAGCTCTCGATTCCCCCCTCTCTTTCGCACCCTCCATGTCATATTCCGCTCCAGGAGTTCCATCATAGCTCCTCACTAGCGCTGGGAGGATGTTTTCTCCTCCGCTCGCCTCTTCCACCGTCATTTTCTCTCTACCCACCCTTGCCTCCTTTTCCGCGCAGCTCTCGATTCCCCCCTCTCTTTCGCACCCTCCATGTCATATTCCGCTCCAGGAGTTCCATCATAGCTCCTCACTGTCGCTGGGAGGAAGTTTTCTCCTCCGCTCGCCCCTTCCACCGTCATTTTCTCTCTACCCACCCTTGCCTCCTTTTCCGCGCAGCTCTCGATTCCCCCCTCTCTTTCGCACCCTCCATGTCATATTCCGCTCCAGGAGCTCCATCATAGCTAATCGCTGTCGCTGGGAGATTGTTTTCTCCTCCGCTCGCCCCTTCCACCGTCATTTTCTCTCTACCCACCCTTGCCTCCTTTTCCGCGCAGCTCTCGATTCCCCCCTCTCTTTCGCACCCTCCATGTCATATTCCGCTCCAGGAGTTCCATCATAGCTCCTCACTGTCGCTGGGAGGATGTTTTCTCCTCCGCTCGCCCCTTCCACCGTCATTTTCTCTCTACCCACCCTTGCCTCCTTTTCCGCGCAGCTCTCGATTCCCCCCTCTCTTTCGCACCCTCCATGTCATATTCCGCTCCAGGAGTTCCATCATAGCTCCTCACTGTCGCTGGGAGGAAGTTTTCTCCTCCGCTCGCCCCTTCCACCGTCATTTTCTCTCTACCCACCCTTGCCTCCTTTTCCGCGCAGCTCTCGATTCCCCCCTCTCTTTCGCACCCTCCATGTCATATTCCGCTCCAGGAGCTCCATCATAGCTAATCGCTGTCGCTGGGAGGATGTTTTCTCCTCCGCTCGCCCCTTCCACCGTCATTTTCTCTCTACCCACCCTTGCCTCCTTTTCCGCGCAGCTCTCGATTCCCCCCTCTCTTTCGCACCCTCCATGTCATATTCCGCTCCAGGAGTTCCATCATAGCTCCTCACTGTCGCTGGGAGGATGTTTTCTCCTCCGCTCGCCCCTTCCACCGTCATTTTCTCTCTACCCACCCTTGCCTCCTTCTCCGCGCAGCTCTCGATTCCCCCCTCTCTTTCGCACCCTCCATGTCATATTCCGCTCCAGGAGCTCCATCATAGCTAATCGCTGTCGCTGGGAGATTGTTTTCTCCTCCGCTCGCCCCTTCCACCGTCATTTTCTCTCTACCCACCCTTGCCTCCTTTTCCGCGCAGCTCTCGATTCCCCCCTCTCTTTCGCACCCTCCATGTCATATTCCGCTCCAGGAGTTCCATCATAGCTCCTCACTGTCGCTGGGAGGATGTTTTCTCCTCCGCTCGCCCCTTCCACCGTCATTTTCTCTCTACCCACCCTTGCCTCCTTTTCCGCGCAGCTCTCGATTCCCCCCTCTCTTTCGCACCCTCCATGTCATATTCCGCTCCAGGAGTTCCATCATAGCTCCTCACTGTCGCTGGGAGGATGTTTTCTCCTCCGCTCGCCCCTTCCACCGTCATTTTCTCTCTACCCACCCTTGCCTCCTTCTCCGCGCAGCTCTCGATTCCCCCCTCTCTTTCGCACCCTCCATGTCATATTCCGCTCCAGGAGCTCCATCATAGCTAATCGCTGTCGCTGGGAGGATGTTTTCTCCTCCGCTCGCCCCTTCCACCGTCATTTTCTCTCTACCCACCCTTGCCTCCTTTTCCGCGCAGCTCTCGATTCCCCCCTCTCTTTCGCACCCTCCATGTCATATTCCGCTCCAGGAGTTCCATCATAGCTCCTCACTGTCGCTGGGATAATGTTTTCTCCTCCGCTCGCCCCTTCCACCGTCATTTTCTCTCTACCCACCCTTGCCTCCTTCTCCACGCAGCTCTCGATTCCCCCCTCTCTTTCGCACCCTCCATGTCATATTCCGCTCCAGGAGCTCCATCATAGCTCCTCGCTGTCGCTGGGAGGATGTTTTCTCCTCCGCTCGCCCCTTCCACCGTCATTTTCTCTCTACCCACCCTTGCCTCCTTTTCCGCGCAGCTCTCGATTCCCCCCTCTCTTTCGCACCCTCCATGTCATATTCCGCTCCAGGAGTTCCATCATAGCTCCTCACTGTCGCTGGGAGGATGTTTTCTCTTCCGCTCGCCCCTTCCACCATCATTTTCTCTCTACCCACCCTTGCCTCCTTTTCCGCGCAGCTCTCGATTCCCCCCTCTCTTTCGCACCCTCCATGTCATATTCCGCTCCAGGAGTTCCATCATAGCTCCTCACTGTCGCTGGGAGGAAGTTTTCTCCTCCGCTCGCCCCTTCCACCGTCATTTTCTCTCTACCCACCCTTGCCTCCTTTTCCGCGCAGCTCTCGATTCCCCCCTCTCTTTCGCACCCTCCATGTCATATTCCGCTCCAGGAGTTCCATCATAGCTCCTCACTGTCGCTGGGAGGATGTTTTCTCCTCCGCTCGCCCCTTCCACTGTCATTTTCTCTCTACCCACCCTTGCCTCCTTCTCCGCGCAGCTCTCGATTCCCCCCTCTCTTTCGCACCCTCCATGTCATATTCCGCTCCAGGAGCTCCATCATAGCTCCTCGCTGTCGCTGGGAGGATGTTTTCTCCTCCGCTCGCCCCTTCCACTGTCATTTTCTCTCTACCCACCCTTGCCTCCTTTTCCGCGCAGCTCTCGATTCCCCCCTCTCTTTCGCACCCTCCATGTCATATTCCGCTCCAGGAGTTCCATCATAGCTCCTCACTGTCGCTGGGAGGATGTTTTCTCCTCCGCTCGCCCCTTCCACTGTCATTTTCTCTCTACCCACCCTTGCCTCCTTTTCCGCGCAGCTCTCGATTCCCCCCTCTCTTTCGCACCCTCCATGTCATATTCCGCTCCAGGAGTTCCATCATAGCTCCTCACTGTCGCTGGGAGGAAGTTTTCTCCTCCGCTCGCCCCTTCCACCGTCATTTTCTCTCTACCCACCCTTGCCTCCTTTTCCGCGCAGCTCTCGATTCCCCCCTCTCTTTCGCACCCTCCATGTCATATTCCGCTCCAGGAGTTCCATCATAGCTCCTCACTGTCGCTGGGAGGAAGTTTTCTCCTCCGCTCGCCCCTTCCACCGTCATTTTCTCTCTACCCACCCTTGCCTCCTTTTCCGCGCAGCTCTCGATTCCCCCCTCTCTTTCGCACCCTCCATGTCATATTCCGCTCCAGGAGCTCCATCATAGCTAATCGCTGTCGCTGGGAGGATGTTTTCTCCTCCGCTCGCCCCTTCCACCGTCATTTTCTCTCTACCCACCCTTGCCTCCTTTTCCGCGCAGCTCTCGATTCCCCCCTCTCTTTCGCACCCTCCATGTCATATTCCGCTCCAGGAGTTCCATCATAGCTCCTCACTGTCGCTGGGAGGATGTTTTCTCCTCCGCTCGCCCCTTCCACCGTCATTTTCTCTCTACCCACCCTTGCCTCCTTCTCCGCGCAGCTCTCGATTCCCCCCTCTCTTTCGCACCCTCCATGTCATATTCCGCTCCAGGAGCTCCATCATAGCTAATCGCTGTCGCTGGGAGATTGTTTTCTCCTCCGCTCGCCCCTTCCACCGTCATTTTCTCTCTACCCACCCTTGCCTCCTTTTCCGCGCAGCTCTCGATTCCCCCCTCTCTTTCGCACCCTCCATGTCATATTCCGCTCCAGGAGTTCCATCATAGCTCCTCACTGTCGCTGGGAGGATGTTTTCTCCTCCGCTCGCCCCTTCCACCGTCATTTTCTCTCTACCCACCCTTGCCTCCTTTTCCGCGCAGCTCTCGATTCCCCCCTCTCTTTCGCACCCTCCATGTCATATTCCGCTCCAGGAGTTCCATCATAGCTCCTCACTGTCGCTGGGAGGATGTTTTCTCCTCCGCTCGCCCCTTCCACCGTCATTTTCTCTCTACCCACCCTTGCCTCCTTCTCCGCGCAGCTCTCGATTCCCCCCTCTCTTTCGCACCCTCCATGTCATATTCCGCTCCAGGAGCTCCATCATAGCTAATCGCTGTCGCTGGGAGGATGTTTTCTCCTCCGCTCGCCCCTTCCACCGTCATTTTCTCTCTACCCACCCTTGCCTCCTTTTCCGCGCAGCTCTCGATTCCCCCCTCTCTTTCGCACCCTCCATGTCATATTCCGCTCCAGGAGTTCCATCATAGCTCCTCACTGTCGCTGGGATAATGTTTTCTCCTCCGCTCGCCCCTTCCACCGTCATTTTCTCTCTACCCACCCTTGCCTCCTTCTCCACGCAGCTCTCGATTCCCCCCTCTCTTTCGCACCCTCCATGTCATATTCCGCTCCAGGAGCTCCATCATAGCTCCTCGCTGTCGCTGGGAGGATGTTTTCTCCTCCGCTCGCCCCTTCCACCGTCATTTTCTCTCTACCCACCCTTGCCTCCTTTTCCGCGCAGCTCTCGATTCCCCCCTCTCTTTCGCACCCTCCATGTCATATTCCGCTCCAGGAGTTCCATCATAGCTCCTCACTGTCGCTGGGAGGATGTTTTCTCTTCCGCTCGCCCCTTCCACCATCATTTTCTCTCTACCCACCCTTGCCTCCTTTTCCGCGCAGCTCTCGATTCCCCCCTCTCTTTCGCACCCTCCATGTCATATTCCGCTCCAGGAGTTCCATCATAGCTCCTCACTGTCGCTGGGAGGAAGTTTTCTCCTCCGCTCGCCCCTTCCACCGTCATTTTCTCTCTACCCACCCTTGCCTCCTTTTCCGCGCAGCTCTCGATTCCCCCCTCTCTTTCGCACCCTCCATGTCATATTCCGCTCCAGGAGCTCCATCATAGCTCCTTGCTGTCGCTGGGAGGATGTTTTCTCCTCCGCTCGCCCCTTCCACCGTCATTTTCTCTCTACCCACCCTTGCCTCCTTTTCCGCGCAGCTCTCGATTCCCCCCTCTCTTTCGCACCCTCCATGTCATATTCCGCTCCAGGAGTTCCATCATAGCTCCTCACTGTCGCTGGGAGGATGTTTTCTCCTCCGCTCGCCCCTTCCACTGTCATTTTCTCTCTACCCACCCTTGCCTCCTTCTCCGCGCAGCTCTCGATTCCCCCCTCTCTTTCGCACCCTCCATGTCATATTCCGCTCCAGGAGCTCCATCATAGCTCCTCGCTGTCGCTGGGAGGATGTTTTCTCCTCCGCTCGCCCCTTCCACTGTCATTTTCTCTCTACCCACCCTTGCCTCCTTTTCCGCGCAGCTCTCGATTCCCCCCTCTCTTTCGCACCCTCCATGTCATATTCCGCTCCAGGAGTTCCATCATAGCTCCTCACTGTCGCTGGGAGGATGTTTTCTCCTCCGCTCGCCCCTTCCACTGTCATTTTCTCTCTACCCACCCTTGCCTCCTTTTCCGCGCAGCTCTCGATTCCCCCCTCTCTTTCGCACCCTCCATGTCATATTCCGCTCCAGGAGTTCCATCATAGCTCCTCACTGTCGCTGGGAGGAAGTTTTCTCCTCCGCTCGCCCCTTCCACCGTCATTTTCTCTCTACCCACCCTTGCCTCCTTTTCCGCGCAGCTCTCGATTCCCCCCTCTCTTTCGCACCCTCCATGTCATATTCCGCTCCAGGAGCTCCATCATAGCTAATCGCTGTCGCTGGGAGATTGTTTTCTCCTCCGCTCGCCCCTTCCACCGTCATTTTCTCTCTACCCACCCTTGCCTCCTTTTCCGCGCAGCTCTCGATTCCCCCCTCTCTTTCGCACCCTCCATGTCATATTCCGCTCCAGGAGTTCCATCATAGCTCCTCACTGTCGCTGGGAGGATGTTTTCTCCTCCGCTCGCCCCTTCCACCGTCATTTTCTCTCTACCCACCCTTGCCTCCTTTTCCGCGCAGCTCTCGATTCCCCCCTCTCTTTCGCACCCTCCATGTCATATTCCGCTCCAGGAGTTCCATCATAGCTCCTCACTGTCGCTGGGAGGAAGTTTTCTCCTCCGCTCGCCCCTTCCACCGTCATTTTCTCTCTACCCACCCTTGCCTCCTTTTCCGCGCAGCTCTCGATTCCCCCCTCTCTTTCGCACCCTCCATGTCATATTCCGCTCCAGGAGCTCCATCATAGCTAATCGCTGTCGCTGGGAGGATGTTTTCTCCTCCGCTCGCCCCTTCCACCGTCATTTTCTCTCTACCCACCCTTGCCTCCTTTTCCGCGCAGCTCTCGATTCCCCCCTCTCTTTCGCACCCTCCATGTCATATTCCGCTCCAGGAGTTCCATCATAGCTCCTCACTGTCGCTGGGAGGATGTTTTCTCCTCCGCTCGCCCCTTCCACCGTCATTTTCTCTCTACCCACCCTTGCCTCCTTCTCCGCGCAGCTCTCGATTCCCCCCTCTCTTTCGCACCCTCCATGTCATATTCCGCTCCAGGAGCTCCATCATAGCTAATCGCTGTCGCTGGGAGATTGTTTTCTCCTCCGCTCGCCCCTTCCACCGTCATTTTCTCTCTACCCACCCTTGCCTCCTTTTCCGCGCAGCTCTCGATTCCCCCCTCTCTTTCGCACCCTCCATGTCATATTCCGCTCCAGGAGTTCCATCATAGCTCCTCACTGTCGCTGGGAGGATGTTTTCTCCTCCGCTCGCCCCTTCCACCGTCATTTTCTCTCTACCCACCCTTGCCTCCTTTTCCGCGCAGCTCTCGATTCCCCCCTCTCTTTCGCACCCTCCATGTCATATTCCGCTCCAGGAGCTCCATCATAGCTCCTCGCTGTCGCTGGGAGGATGTTTTCTCCTCCGCTCGCCCCTTCCACCGTCATTTTCTCTCTACCCACCCTTGCCTCCTTTTCCGCGCAGCTCTCGATTCCCCCCTCTCTTTCGCACCCTCCATGTCATATTCCGCTCCAGGAGCTCCATCATAGCTCCTTGCTGTCGCTGGGAGGATGTTTTCTCCTCCGCTCGCCCCTTCCACTGTCATTTTCTCTCTACCCACCCTTGCCTCCTTTTCCGCGCAGCTCTCGATTCCCCCCTCTCTTTCGCACCCTCCATGTCATATTCCGCTCCAGGAGTTCCATCATAGCTCCTCACTGTCGCTGGGAGGATGTTTTCTCCTCCGCTCGCCCCTTCCACCGTCATTTTCTCTCTACCCACCCTTGCCTCCTTCTCCGCGCAGCTCTCGATTCCCCCCTCTCTTTCGCACCCTCCATGTCATATTCCGCTCCAGGAGTTCCATCATAGCTCCTCACTAGCGCTGGGAGGATGTTTTCTCCTCCGCTCGCCTCTTCCACCGTCATTTTCTCTCTACCCACCCTTGCCTCCTTTTCCGCGCAGCTCTCGATTCCCCCCTCTCTTTCGCACCCTCCATGTCATATTCCGCTCCAGGAGTTCCATCATAGCTCCTCACTGTCGCTGGGAGGAAGTTTTCTCCTCCGCTCGCCCCTTCCACCGTCATTTTCTCTCTACCCACCCTTGCCTCCTTTTCCGCGCAGCTCTCGATTCCCCCCTCTCTTTCGCACCCTCCATGTCATATTCCGCTCCAGGAGCTCCATCATAGCTAATCGCTGTCGCTGGGAGATTGTTTTCTCCTCCGCTCGCCCCTTCCACCGTCATTTTCTCTCTACCCACCCTTGCCTCCTTTTCCGCGCAGCTCTCGATTCCCCCCTCTCTTTCGCACCCTCCATGTCATATTCCGCTCCAGGAGTTCCATCATAGCTCCTCACTGTCGCTGGGAGGATGTTTTCTCCTCCGCTCGCCCCTTCCACCGTCATTTTCTCTCTACCCACCCTTGCCTCCTTTTCCGCGCAGCTCTCGATTCCCCCCTCTCTTTCGCACCCTCCATGTCATATTCCGCTCCAGGAGTTCCATCATAGCTCCTCACTGTCGCTGGGAGGATGTTTTCTCCTCCGCTCGCCCCTTCCACCGTCATTTTCTCTCTACGCACCCTTGCCTCCTTCTCCGCGCAGCTCTCGATTCCCTCCTCTCTCTCGCACCCTCCATATTACATCCAGCTCCAGGAGCTCCATCATAGCTCTTCGCTGTCGCTGGGAGGATGTTTTCTCCTCCACTCGCCCCTTCCACCGTCATTTTCTCTCTACCCACCCTTGCCTCCTTCTCTGCGCAGCTCTCAATTCCCCCCTCTCTTTCGCACCCTCCATGTCATATTCCGCTCCAGGAGCTCCATCATAGCTCCTCGCTGTCGCTGGGAGGATGTTTTCTCCTCCGCTCGCCCCTTCCACCGTCATTTTCTCTCTACCCACCCTTGCCTCCTTCTCCGCGCAGCTCTCGATTCCCTCCTCTCTCTCGCACCCTCCATATTACATCCAGCTCCAGGAGCTCCATCATAGCTCCTCGCTGTCGCTGGGAGGATGTTTTCTCCTCTGCTCGCCGCTTCCGCCGTCATTTTCTCTCCACCCACCCTTGCCTCCTTCTCCGCGCCGCTCTCGATTCCCCCCTCTCTTTCGCACCCTCCATGTCATATTCCGCTCCAGGAGCTCCATCATAGCTCCTCGCTGTCGCTGGGAGGATGTTTTCTCCTCCGCTCGCCCCTTCCACCGTCATTTTCTCTCTACCCACCCTTGCCTCCTTCTCCGCGCAGCTCTCGATTCCCTCCTCTCTCTCGCACCCTCCATATTACATCCAGCTCCAGGAGCTCCATCATAGCTCTTCACTGTCGCTGGGAGGATGTTTTCTCCTCCACTCGCCCCTTCCACCGTCATTTTCTCTCTACCCACCCTTGCCTCCTTCTCCGCGCTGCTCTCGATTCCCTCCTCTCTCTCGCACCCTCCATATTACATCCAGCTCCAGGAGCTCCATCATAGCTCCTCGCTGTCGCTGGGAGGATGTTTTCTCCTCCGCTCGCCCCTTCCACCGTCATTTTCTCTCTACCCACCCTTGCCTCCTTCTCCGCGCAGCTCTCGATTCCCTCCTCTCTCTCGCACCCTCCATATTACATCCAGCTCCAGGAGCTCCATCATAGCTCCTCGCTGTCGCTGGGAGGATGTTTTCTCCTCTGCTCGCCGCTTCCGCCGTCATTTTCTCTCCACCCACCCTTGCCTCCTTCTCCGCGCCGCTCTCGATTCCCCCCTCTCTTTCGCACCCTCCATGCCATATTCTGCTCCAGGAGCTCCATCATAGCTCCTCGCTGTCGCTGGGAGGATGTTTTCTCCTCCGCTCGCCCCTTCCACCGTCATTTTCTCTCTACCCACCCTTGCCTCCTTCTCCGCGCAGCTCTCGATTCCCCCCTCTCTTTCGCACCCTCCATGTCATATTCCGCTCCAGGAGCTCCATCATAGCTCCTCGCTGTCGCTGGGAGGATGTTTTCTCCTCCGCTCGCCCCTTCCACCGTCATTTTCTCTCTACCCACCCTTTCCTCCTTTTCCGCGCAGCTCTCGATTCCCCCCTCTCTTGCGCACCCTCCATGTCATATTCCGCTCCAGGAGCTCCATCATAGCTCCTCGCTGTCGCTGGGAGGATGTTTTCTCCTCCGCTCGCCCCTTCCACCGTCATTTTCTCTCTACCCACCCTTGCCTCCTTTTCCGCGCAGCTCTCGATTCCCCCCTCTCTTTCGCACCCTCCATGTCATATTCCGCTCCAGGAGTTCCATCATAGCTCCTCACTGTCGCTGGGAGGATGTTTTCTCCTCCACTCGCCCCTTCCACCGTCATTTTCTCTCTACCCACCCTTGCCTCCTTCTCCGCGCTGCTCTCGATTCCCTCCTCTCTCTCGCACCCTCCATATTACATCCAGCTCCAGGAGCTCCATCATAGCTCCTCGCTGTCGCTGGGAGGATGTTTTCTCCTCCGCTCGCCCCTTCCACCGTCATTTTCTCTCTACCCACCCTTGCCTCCTTCTCCGCGCAGCTCTCGATTCCCTCCTCTCTCTCGCACCCTCCATATTACATCCAGCTCCAGGAGCTCCATCATAGCTCCTCGCTGTCGCTGGGAGGATGTTTTCTCCTCTGCTCGCCGCTTCCGCCGTCATTTTCTCTCCACCCTCCCTTGCCTCCTTCTCCGCGCCGCTCTCGATTCCCCCCTCTCTTTCGCACCCTCCATGCCATATTCTGCTCCAGGAGCTCCATCATAGCTCCTCGCTGTCGCTGGGAGGATGTTTTCTCCTCCGCTCGCCCCTTCCACCGTCATTTTCTCTCTACCCACCCTTGCCTCCTTCTCCGCGCAGCTCTCGATTCCCCCCTCTCTTTCGCACCCTCCATGTCATATTCCGCTCCAGGAGCTCCATCATAGCTCCTCGCTGTCGCTGGGAGGATGTTTTCTCCTCCGCTCGCCCCTTCCACCGTCATTTTCTCTCTACCCACCCTTTCCTCCTTTTCCGCGCAGCTCTCGATTCCCCCCTCTCTTTCGCACCCTCCATGTCATATTCCGCTCCAGGAGTTCCATCATAGCTCCTCACTGTCGCTGGGATAATGTTTTCTCCTCCGCTCGCCCCTTCCACCGTCATTTTCTCTCTACCCACCCTTGCCTCCTTCTCCACGCAGCTCTCGATTCCCCCCTCTCTTTCGCACCCTCCATGTCATATTCCGCTCCAGGAGCTCCATCATAGCTCCTCGCTGTCGCTGGGAGGATGTTTTCTCCTCCGCTCGCCCCTTCCACCGTCATTTTCTCTCTACCCACCCTTGCCTCCTTTTCCGCGCAGCTCTCGATTCCCCCCTCTCTTTCGCACCCTCCATGTCATATTCCGCTCCAGGAGTTCCATCATAGCTCCTCACTGTCGCTGGGAGGATGTTTTCTCTTCCGCTCGCCCCTTCCACCATCATTTTCTCTCTACCCACCCTTGCCTCCTTTTCCGCGCAGCTCTCGATTCCCCCCTCTCTTTCGCACCCTCCATGTCATATTCCGCTCCAGGAGTTCCATCATAGCTCCTCACTGTCGCTGGGAGGAAGTTTTCTCCTCCGCTCGCCCCTTCCACCGTCATTTTCTCTCTACCCACCCTTGCCTCCTTTTCCGCGCAGCTCTCGATTCCCCCCTCTCTTTCGCACCCTCCATGTCATATTCCGCTCCAGGAGCTCCATCATAGCTCCTTGCTGTCGCTGGGAGGATGTTTTCTCCTCCGCTCGCCCCTTCCACCGTCATTTTCTCTCTACCCACCCTTGCCTCCTTTTCCGCGCAGCTCTCGATTCCCCCCTCTCTTTCGCACCCTCCATGTCATATTCCGCTCCAGGAGTTCCATCATAGCTCCTCACTGTCGCTGGGAGGATGTTTTCTCCTCCGCTCGCCCCTTCCACTGTCATTTTCTCTCTACCCACCCTTGCCTCCTTCTCCGCGCAGCTCTCGATTCCCCCCTCTCTTTCGCACCCTCCATGTCATATTCCGCTCCAGGAGCTCCATCATAGCTCCTCGCTGTCGCTGGGAGGATGTTTTCTCCTCCGCTCGCCCCTTCCACTGTCATTTTCTCTCTACCCACCCTTGCCTCCTTTTCCGCGCAGCTCTCGATTCCCCCCTCTCTTTCGCACCCTCCATGTCATATTCCGCTCCAGGAGTTCCATCATAGCTCCTCACTGTCGCTGGGAGGATGTTTTCTCCTCCGCTCGCCCCTTCCACTGTCATTTTCTCTCTACCCACCCTTGCCTCCTTTTCCGCGCAGCTCTCGATTCCCCCCTCTCTTTCGCACCCTCCATGTCATATTCCGCTCCAGGAGTTCCATCATAGCTCCTCACTGTCGCTGGGAGGAAGTTTTCTCCTCCGCTCGCCCCTTCCACCGTCATTTTCTCTCTACCCACCCTTGCCTCCTTTTCCGCGCAGCTCTCGATTCCCCCCTCTCTTTCGCACCCTCCATGTCATATTCCGCTCCAGGAGCTCCATCATAGCTAATCGCTGTCGCTGGGAGATTGTTTTCTCCTCCGCTCGCCCCTTCCACCGTCATTTTCTCTCTACCCACCCTTGCCTCCTTTTCCGCGCAGCTCTCGATTCCCCCCTCTCTTTCGCACCCTCCATGTCATATTCCGCTCCAGGAGTTCCATCATAGCTCCTCACTGTCGCTGGGAGGATGTTTTCTCCTCCGCTCGCCCCTTCCACCGTCATTTTCTCTCTACCCACCCTTGCCTCCTTTTCCGCGCAGCTCTCGATTCCCCCCTCTCTTTCGCACCCTCCATGTCATATTCCGCTCCAGGAGTTCCATCATAGCTCCTCACTGTCGCTGGGAGGAAGTTTTCTCCTCCGCTCGCCCCTTCCACCGTCATTTTCTCTCTACCCACCCTTGCCTCCTTTTCCGCGCAGCTCTCGATTCCCCCCTCTCTTTCGCACCCTCCATGTCATATTCCGCTCCAGGAGCTCCATCATAGCTAATCGCTGTCGCTGGGAGGATGTTTTCTCCTCCGCTCGCCCCTTCCACCGTCATTTTCTCTCTACCCACCCTTGCCTCCTTTTCCGCGCAGCTCTCGATTCCCCCCTCTCTTTCGCACCCTCCATGTCATATTCCGCTCCAGGAGTTCCATCATAGCTCCTCACTGTCGCTGGGAGGATGTTTTCTCCTCCGCTCGCCCCTTCCACCGTCATTTTCTCTCTACCCACCCTTGCCTCCTTCTCCGCGCAGCTCTCGATTCCCCCCTCTCTTTCGCACCCTCCATGTCATATTCCGCTCCAGGAGCTCCATCATAGCTAATCGCTGTCGCTGGGAGATTGTTTTCTCCTCCGCTCGCCCCTTCCACCGTCATTTTCTCTCTACCCACCCTTGCCTCCTTTTCCGCGCAGCTCTCGATTCCCCCCTCTCTTTCGCACCCTCCATGTCATATTCCGCTCCAGGAGTTCCATCATAGCTCCTCACTGTCGCTGGGAGGATGTTTTCTCCTCCGCTCGCCCCTTCCACCGTCATTTTCTCTCTACCCACCCTTGCCTCCTTTTCCGCGCAGCTCTCGATTCCCCCCTCTCTTTCGCACCCTCCATGTCATATTCCGCTCCAGGAGCTCCATCATAGCTCCTCGCTGTCGCTGGGAGGATGTTTTCTCCTCCGCTCGCCCCTTCCACCGTCATTTTCTCTCTACCCACCCTTGCCTCCTTTTCCGCGCAGCTCTCGATTCCCCCCTCTCTTTCGCACCCTCCATGTCATATTCCGCTCCAGGAGCTCCATCATAGCTCCTTGCTGTCGCTGGGAGGATGTTTTCTCCTCCGCTCGCCCCTTCCACTGTCATTTTCTCTCTACCCACCCTTGCCTCCTTTTCCGCGCAGCTCTCGATTCCCCCCTCTCTTTCGCACCCTCCATGTCATATTCCGCTCCAGGAGTTCCATCATAGCTCCTCACTGTCGCTGGGAGGATGTTTTCTCCTCCGCTCGCCCCTTCCACCGTCATTTTCTCTCTACCCACCCTTGCCTCCTTCTCCGCGCAGCTCTCGATTCCCCCCTCTCTTTCGCACCCTCCATGTCATATTCCGCTCCAGGAGTTCCATCATAGCTCCTCACTAGCGCTGGGAGGATGTTTTCTCCTCCGCTCGCCTCTTCCACCGTCATTTTCTCTCTACCCACCCTTGCCTCCTTTTCCGCGCAGCTCTCGATTCCCCCCTCTCTTTCGCACCCTCCATGTCATATTCCGCTCCAGGAGTTCCATCATAGCTCCTCACTGTCGCTGGGAGGAAGTTTTCTCCTCCGCTCGCCCCTTCCACCGTCATTTTCTCTCTACCCACCCTTGCCTCCTTTTCCGCGCAGCTCTCGATTCCCCCCTCTCTTTCGCACCCTCCATGTCATATTCCGCTCCAGGAGCTCCATCATAGCTAATCGCTGTCGCTGGGAGATTGTTTTCTCCTCCGCTCGCCCCTTCCACCGTCATTTTCTCTCTACCCACCCTTGCCTCCTTTTCCGCGCAGCTCTCGATTCCCCCCTCTCTTTCGCACCCTCCATGTCATATTCCGCTCCAGGAGTTCCATCATAGCTCCTCACTGTCGCTGGGAGGATGTTTTCTCCTCCGCTCGCCCCTTCCACCGTCATTTTCTCTCTACCCACCCTTGCCTCCTTTTCCGCGCAGCTCTCGATTCCCCCCTCTCTTTCGCACCCTCCATGTCATATTCCGCTCCAGGAGTTCCATCATAGCTCCTCACTGTCGCTGGGAGGATGTTTTCTCCTCCGCTCGCCCCTTCCACCGTCATTTTCTCTCTACGCACCCTTGCCTCCTTCTCCGCGCAGCTCTCGATTCCCTCCTCTCTCTCGCACCCTCCATATTACATCCAGCTCCAGGAGCTCCATCATAGCTCTTCGCTGTCGCTGGGAGGATGTTTTCTCCTCCACTCGCCCCTTCCACCGTCATTTTCTCTCTACCCACCCTTGCCTCCTTCTCTGCGCAGCTCTCAATTCCCCCCTCTCTTTCGCACCCTCCATGTCATATTCCGCTCCAGGAGCTCCATCATAGCTCCTCGCTGTCGCTGGGAGGATGTTTTCTCCTCCGCTCGCCCCTTCCACCGTCATTTTCTCTCTACCCACCCTTGCCTCCTTCTCCGCGCAGCTCTCGATTCCCTCCTCTCTCTCGCACCCTCCATATTACATCCAGCTCCAGGAGCTCCATCATAGCTCCTCGCTGTCGCTGGGAGGATGTTTTCTCCTCTGCTCGCCGCTTCCGCCGTCATTTTCTCTCCACCCACCCTTGCCTCCTTCTCCGCGCCGCTCTCGATTCCCCCCTCTCTTTCGCACCCTCCATGTCATATTCCGCTCCAGGAGCTCCATCATAGCTCCTCGCTGTCGCTGGGAGGATGTTTTCTCCTCCGCTCGCCCCTTCCACCGTCATTTTCTCTCTACCCACCCTTGCCTCCTTCTCCGCGCAGCTCTCGATTCCCCCCTCTCTTTCGCACCCTCCATGTCATATTCCGCTCCAGGAGCTCCATCATAGCTCCTCGCTGTCGCTGGGAGGATGTTTTCTCCTCCGCTCGCCCCTTCCACCGTCATTTTCTCTCTACCCACCCTTTCCTCCTTTTCCGCGCAGCTCTCGATTCCCCCCTCTCTTTCACACCCTCCATGTCATATTCCGCTCCAGGAGCTCCATCATTGCTCCTCGCTGTCGCTGGGAGGATGTTTTCTCCTCCGCTCGCCCCTTCCACCGTCATTTTCTCTCTACCCACCCTTGCCTCCTTCTCTGCGCAGCTCTCAATTCCCCCCTCTCTTTCGCACCCTCCATGTCATATTCCGCTCCAGGAGCTCCATCATAGCTCCTCGCTGTCGCTGGGAGGATGTTTTCTCCTCCGCTCGCCCCTTCCACCGTCATTTTCTCTCTACCCACCCTTGCCTCCTTCTCCGCGCAGCTCTCGATTCCCCCCTCTCTTTCGAACCCTCCATGTCATATTCCGCTCCAGGAGCTCCATCATAGCTCCTCGCTGTCGCTGGGAGGATGTTTTCTCCTCTGCTCGCCCCTTCCACCGTCATTTTCTCTCTACCCACCCTTGCCTCCTTCTCCGCGCAGCTCTCGATTCCCCCCTCTCTCTCGCACCCTCCATATTACATCAAGCTCCAGGAGCTCCATCATAGCTCCTCGCTGTCGCTGGGAGGATGTTTTCTCCTCCGCTCGCCCCTTCCACCGTCATTTTCTCTCTACCCACCCTTGCCTCCTTCTCCGCGCAGCTCTCGATTCCCCCCTCTCTCTCGCACCCTCCATATTACATCCAGCTCCAGGAGCTCCATCATAGCTCCTCGCTGTCGCTGGGAGGATGTTTTCTCCTCCGCTCGCCCCTTCCACCGTCATTTTCTCTCTACCCACCCTTGCCTCCTTTTCCGCGCAGCTCTCGATTCCCCCCTCTCTTTCGCACCCTCCATGTCATATTCCGCTCCAGGAGTTCCATCGTAGCTCCTCACTGTCGCTGGGAGGATGTTTTCTCCTCTGCTCGCCCCTTCCACCGTCATTTTCTCTCTACCCACCCTTGCCTCCTTCTCCGCGCAGCTCTCGATTCCCCCCACTCTTTCGCACCCTCCATGTCATATCCCGCTCCAGGAGCTCCATTATAGCTCCTGACTGTCGCTGGGAGGATGTTTTCTCCTCTGCTCGCCCCTTCCACCGTCATTTTCTCTCTACCCACCCTTGCCTCCTTCTCCGCGCAGCTCTCGATTCCCCCCTCTCTTTCGCACCCTCCATGTCATATTCCGCTCCAGGAGCTCCATCATAGCTCCTCGCTGTCGCTGGGAGGATGTTTTCTCCTCCGCTCGCCCCTTCCACCGTCATTTTCTCTCTACCCACCCTTGCCTCCTTCTCCGCGCAGCTCTCGATTCCCCCCTCTCTTTCGCACCCTCCATGTCATATTCCGCTCCAGGAGCTCCATCATAGCTCCTCGCTGTCGCTGGGAGGATGTTTTCTCCTCCGCGCGCCCCTTCCACCGTCATTTTCTCTCTACCCACCCTTGCCTCCTTTTCCGCGCAGCTCTCGATTCCCCCCTCTCTTTCGCACCCTCCATGTCATATTCCGCTCCAGGAGCTCCATCATAGCTCCTCGCTGTTGCTGGGAGGATGTTTTCTCCTCCGCTCGCCCCTTCCACCGTCATTTTCTCTCTACCCACCCTTGCCTCCTTCTCCGCGCAGCTCTCGATTCCCCCCTCTCTTTCGCACCCTCCATGTCATATTCCGCTCCAGGAGCTCCATCATAGCTCCTCGCTGTCGCTGGGAGGATGTTTTCTCCTCCGCTCGCCCCTTCCACCGTCATTTTCTCTCTACCCACCCTTGCCTCCTTCTCCGCGCAGCTCTCGATTCCCCCCTCTCTCTCGCACCCTCCATATTACATCAAGCTCCAGGAGCTCCATCATAGCTCCTCGCTGTCGCTGGGAGGATGTTTTCTCCTCCGCTCGCCCCTTCCACCGTCATTTTCTCTCTACCCACCCTTGCCTCCTTCTCCGCGCAGCTCTCGATTCCCCCCTCTCTCTCGCACCCTCCATATTACATCCAGCTCCAGGAGCTCCATCATAGCTCCTCGCTGTCGCTGGGAGGATGTTTTCTCCTCCGCTCGCCCCTTCCACCGTCATTTTCTCTCTACCCACCCTTGCCTCCTTTTCCGCGCAGCTCTCGATTCCCCCCTCTCTTTCGCACCCTCCATGTCATATTCCGCTCCAGGAGTTCCATCGTAGCTCCTCACTGTCGCTGGGAGGATGTTTTCTCCTCTGCTCGCCCCTTCCACCGTCATTTTCTCTCTACCCACCCTTGCCTCCTTCTCCGCGCAGCTCTCGATTCCCCCCACTCTTTCGCACCCTCCATGTCATATCCCGCTCCAGGAGCTCCATTATAGCTCCTGACTGTCGCTGGGAGGATGTTTTCTCCTCTGCTCGCCCCTTCCACCGTCATTTTCTCTCTACCCACCCTTGCCTCCTTCTCCGCGCAGCTCTCGATTCCCCCCTCTCTTTCGCACCCTCCATGTCATATTCCGCTCCAGGAGCTCCATCATAGCTCCTCGCTGTCGCTGGGAGGATGTTTTCTCCTCCGCTCGCCCCTTCCACCGTCATTTTCTCTCTACCCACCCTTGCCTCCTTCTCCGCGCAGCTCTCGATTCCCCCCTCTCTTTCGCACCCTCCATGTCATATTCCGCTCCAGGAGCTCCATCATAGCTCCTCGCTGTCGCTGGGAGGATGTTTTCTCCTCCGCTCGCCCCTTCCACCGTCATTTTCTCTCTACCCACCCTTGCCTCCTTTTCCGCGCAGCTCTCGATTCCCCCCTCTCTTTCGCACCCTCCATGTCATATTCCGCTCCAGGAGCTCCATCATAGCTCCTCGCTGTTGCTGGGAGGATGTTTTCTCCTCCGCTCGCCCCTTCCACCGTCATTTTCTCTCTACCCACCCTTGCCTCCTTCTCCGCGCAGCTCTCGATTCCCCCCTCTCTTTCGCACCCTCCATGTCATATTCCGCTCCAGGAGCTCCATCATAGCTCCTCGCTGTCGCTGGGAGGATGTTTTCTCCTCCGCTCGCCCCTTCCACCGTCATTTTCTCTCTACCCACCCTTGCCTCCTTCTCCGCGCAGCTCTCGATTCCCCCCTCTCTCTCGCACCCTCCATATTACATCAAGCTCCAGGAGCTCCATCATAGCTCCTCGCTGTCGCTGGGAGGATGTTTTCTCCTCCGCTCGCCCCTTCCACCGTCATTTTCTCTCTACCCACCCTTGCCTCCTTTTCCGCGCAGCTCTCGATTCCCCCCTCTCTTTCGCACCCTCCATGTCATATTCCGCTCCAGGAGTTCCATCGTAGCTCCTCACTGTCGCTGGGAGGATGTTTTCTCCTCTGCTCGCCCCTTCCACCGTCATTTTCTTTCTACCCACCCTTGCCTCCTTCTCCGCGCAGCTCTCGATTCCCCCCACTCTTTCGCACCCTCCATGTCATATCCCGCTCCAGGAGCTCCATTATAGCTCCTGACTGTCGCTGGGAGGATGTTTTCTCCTCTGCTCGCCCCTTCCACCGTCATTTTCTCTCTACCCACCCTTGCCTCCTTCTCCGCGCAGCTCTCGATTCCCCCCTCTCTTTCGCACCCTCCATGTCATATTCCGCTCCAGGAGCTCCATCATAGCTCCTCGCTGTCGCTGGGAGGATGTTTTCTCCTCCGCTCGCCCCTTCCACCGTCATTTTCTCTCTACCCACCCTTGCCTCCTTCTCCGCGCAGCTCTCGATTCCCCCCTCTCTTTCGCACCCTCCATGTCATATTCCGCTCCAGGAGCTCCATCATAGCTCCTCGCTGTCGCTGGGAGGATGTTTTCTCCTCCGCTCGCCCCTTCCACCGTCATTTTCTCTCTACCCACCCTTGCCTCCTTTTCCGCGCAGCTCTCGATTCCCCCCTCTCTTTCGCACCCTCCATGTCATATTCCGCTCCAGGAGCTCCATCATAGCTCCTCGCTGTTGCTGGGAGGATGTTTTCTCCTCCGCTCGCCCCTTCCACCGTCATTTTCTCTCTACCCACCCTTGCCTCCTTCTCCGCGCAGCTCTCGATTCCCCCCTCTCTTTCGCACCCTCCATGTCATATTCCGCTCCAGGAGCTCCATCATAGCTCCTCGCTGTCGCTGGGAGGATGTTTTCTCCTCCGCTCGCCCCTTCCACCGTCATTTTCTCTCTACCCACCCTTGCCTCCTTCTCCCCGCAGCTCTCGATTCCCCCCTCTCTCTCGCACCCTCCATATTACATCCAGCTCCAGGAGCTCCATCATAGCTCCTCGCTGTCGCTGGAAGGATGTTTTCTCCTCCGCTCGCCCCTTCCACCGTCATTTTCTCTCTACCCACCCTTGCCTCCTTCTCCGCGCAGCTTTTGATTCCCCCCTCTCTTTCGCACCCTCCATGTCATATTCCGCTCCAGGAGCTCCATCATAGCTCCTCGCTGTCGCTGGGAGGATGTTTTCTCCTCCGCTCGCCCCTTCCACCGTCATTTTCTCTCCACCCACCCTTGCCTCCTTCTCCGCGCCGCTCTCGATTCCCCCCTCTCTCTCGCACCCACCATGTCATATCCCGCTCCAGGAGCTCCATCATAGCTCCTCGCTGTCGCTGGGAGGATGTTTTCTCCTCCGCTCGCCCCTTCCACCGTCATTTTCTCTCTACCCACCCTTGCCTCCTTCTCCGCGCAGCTCTCGATTCCCCCCTCTCTCTCGCACCCTCCATATTACATCCAGCTCCAGGAGCTCCATCATAGCTCCTCGCTGTCGCTGGGAGGATGTTTTCTCCTCCGCTCGCCCCTTCCACCGTCATTTTCTCTCTACCCACCCTTGCCTCCTTCTGAGCGCAGCTCTCGATTCCCCCCTCTCTTTCGCACCCTCCATGTCATATTCCGCTCCAGGAGTTCCATCATAGCTCCTCGCTGTCGCTGGGAGGATGTTTTCTCCTCTGCTCGCCGCTTCCGCCGTTATTTTCTCTCCACCCACCCTTGCCTCCTTCTCCGCGCTGCTCTTGATTCCCCCCTCTCTTTCGCACCCTCCATGTCATATTCCGCTCCACGAGCTCCATCATAGCTCCTCGCTGTCGCTGGGAGGATGTTTTCTCCTCCGCTCGCCCCTTCCACCGTCATTTTCTCTCTACCCACCCTTGCCTCCTTTTCCGTGCAGCTCTCGATTCCCTCCTCTCTCTCGCACCCTCCATATTACATCCAGCTCCAGGAGCTCCATCATAGCTCCTCGCTGTCGCTGGGAGGATGTTTTCTCCTCCGCTCGCCTCTTCCACCGTCATTTTCTCTCTACCCACCCTTGCCTTCTTCTCCGCGCAGCTCTCGATTCCCCCCTCTCTTTCGCACCCTCCATGTCATATTCCGCTCCAGGAGCTCCATCATAGCTCCTCGCTGTCACTGGGAGGATGTTTTCTCCTCCGCTCGCCCCTTCCACCGTCATTTTCTCTCTACCCACCCTTGCCTCCTTCTCCGCGCAGCTCTCGATTCCCCCCTCTCTTTCGCACCCTCCATGTCATATCCCGCTCCAGGAGTTCCATCATAGCTCCTCACTGTCACTGGGAGGATGTTTTCTCCTCCGCTCGCCCCTTCCACCGTCATTTTCTCTCTACCCACCCTTGCCTCCTTCTCCGCGCAGCTCTCGATTCCCTCCTCTCTCTCGCACCCTCCATATTACATCCAGCTCCAGGTGCTCCATCATAGCTCCTCGCTGTCGCTGGGAGGATGTTTTCTCCTCTGCTCGCCGCTTCCGCCGTTATTTTCTCTCCACCCACCCCTGCCTCCTTCTCCGCGCTGCTCTTGATTCCCCCCTCTCTTTCGCACCCTCCATGTCATATTCCGCTCCAGGAGCTCCATCATAGCTCCTCGCTGTCGCTGGGAGGATGTTTTCTCCTCCGCTCGCCCCTTCCACCGTCATTTTCTCTCTACCCACCCTTGCCTCCTTCTCCGCGCAGCTCTCGATTCCCTCCTCTCTCTCGCACCCTCCATATTACATCCAGCTCCAGGAGCTCCATCATAGCTCCTCGCTGTCGCTGGGAGGATGTTTTCTCCTCCGCTCGCCCCTTCCACCGTCATTTTCTCTCTACCCACCCTTGCCTCCTTTTTCGCGCAGCTCTCGATTCCCCCCTCTCTTTCGCACCCTCCATGTCATATTCCGCTCCAGGAGTTCCATCATAGCTCCTCACTGTCGCTGGGAGGATGTTTTCTCCTCCGCTCGCCCCTTTCACCGTCATTTTCTCTCTACCCACCCTTTCCTCCTTCTCCGCGCAGCTCTCGATTCCCCCCTCTCTTTCGAACCCTCCATGTCATATTCCGCTCCAGGAGCTCCATCATAGCTCCTCGCTGTCGCTGGGAGGATGTTTTCTCCTCCGCTCGCCCCTTCCACCGTCATTTTCTCTCTACCCACCCTTGCCTCCTTCTCCACGCTGCTCTCGATTCCCCCCTCTCTTTCGCACCCTCCATGTCATATTCCGCTCCAGGAGCTCCATCATAGCTCCTTGCTGTCGCTGGGAGGATGTTTTCTCCTCCGCTCGCCCCTTCCACCATCATTTTCTCTCTACCCACCCTTGCCTCCTTCTCCGCGCAGCTCTCGATTCCCCCCTCTCTTTCGCACCCTCCATGTCATATTCCGCTCCAGGAGCTCCATCATAGCTCCTCGCTGTCGCTGGGAGGATGTTTTCTCCTCCGCTCGCCCCTTCCACCGTCATTTTCTCTCTACCCACCCTTGCCTCCTTTTCCGCGCAGCTCTCGATTCCCCCCTCTCTTTCGCACCCTCCATGTCATATTCCGCTCCAGGAGCTCCATCATAGCTCCTCGCTGTCGCTGGGAGGATGTTTTCTCCTCCGCTCGCCCCTTCCACCGTCATTTTCTCTCTACCCACCCTTGCCTCCTTTTCCGCGCAGCTCTCGATTCCCCCTCTCTTTCGCACTCTCCATGTCATATTCCGCTCCCGGAGTTCCATCATAGCTCCTCACTGTCGCTGGGAGGAAGTTTTCTCCTCCGCTCGCCCCTTCCACCGTCATTTTCTCTCTACCCACCCTTGCCTCCTTTTCCGCGCAGCTCTCAATTACCCCCTCTCTTTCGCACCCTCCATGTCATATTCCGCTCCAGGAGCTCCATCATAGCTCCTTGCTGTCGCTGGGAGGATGTTTTCTCCTCCGCTCGCCCCTTCCACCGTCATTTTCTCTCTACCCACCCTTGCCTCCTTCTCCGCGCAGCTCTCGATTCCCCCCTCTCTCTCGCACCCTCCATATTACATCCAGCTCCAGGAGCTCCATCATAGCTCCTCGCTGTCGCTGGGAGGATGTTTTCTCCTCCGCTCGCCCCTTCCACCGTCATTTTCTCTCTACCCACCCTTGCCTCCTTTTCCGCGCAGCTCTCGATTCCCCCCTCTCTTTCGCACCCTCCATGTCATATTCCGCTCCAGGAGTTCCATCATAGCTCCTCACTGTCGCTGGGAGGATGTTTTCTCCTCCGCTCGCCCCTTCCACCGTCATTTTCTCTCTACCCACCCTTGCCTCCTTCTCCGCGCAGCTCTCGATTCCCCCCTCTCTTTCGCACCCTCCATGTCATATTCCGCTCCAGGAGCTCCATCATAGCTCCTCACTGTCGCTGGGAGGAAGTTTTCTCCTCCGCTCGCCCCTTCCACCGTCATTTTCTCTCTACCCACCCTTGCCTCCTTTTCCGCGCAGCTCTCAATTCCCCTCTCTCTTTCGCACCCTCCATGTCATATTCCGCTCCAGGAGCTCCATCATAGCTCCTTGCTGTCGCTGGGAGGATGTTTTCTCCTCCGCTCGCCCCTTCCACCGTCATTTTCTCTCTACCCACCCTTGCCTCCTTCTCCGCGCAGCTCTCGATTCCCCCCTCTCTTTCGCACCCTCCATGTCATATTCCGCTCCAGGAGCTCCATCATAGCTCCTCGCTGTCGCTGGGAGGATGTTTTCTCCTCCGCTCGCCCCTTCCACCGTCATTTTCTTTCTACCCACCCTTGCCTCCTTTTCCACGCAGCTCTCGATTCCCCCCTCTCTTTCGCACCCTCCATGTCATATTCCGCTCCAGGAGCTCCATCATAGCTCCTCGCTGTTGCTGGGAGGATGTTTTCTCCTCCGCTCGCCCCTTCCACCGTCATTTTCTCTCTACCCACCCTTGCCTCCTTCTCCGCACAGCTCTCGATTCCCCCCTCTCTTTCGCACCCTCCATGTCATATTCCGCTCCAGGAGCTCCATCATAGCTCCTCGCTGTCGCTGGGAGGATGTTTTCTCCTCTGCTCGCCCCTTCCACCGTCATTTTCTCTCTACCCACCCTTGCCTCCTTCTCCGCGCAGCTCTCGATTCCCCCCTCTCTTTCGCACCCTCCATGTCATATTCCGCTCCAGGAGCTCCATCATAGCTCTTCGCTGTCACTGGGAGGATGTTTTCTCCTCCGCTCGCCCCTTCCACCGTCATTTTCTCTCTACCCACCCTTTCCTCCTTTTCCGCGCAGCTCTCGATTCCCCCCTCTCTTTCGCACCCTCCATGTCATATTCCGCTCCAGGAGCTCCATCATAGCTCCTCGCTGTCGCTGGGAGGATGTTTTCTCCTCCGCTCGCCCCTTCCACCGTCATTTTCTTTCTACCCACCCTTGCCTCCTTTTCCACGCAGCTCTCGATTCCCCCCTCTCTTTCGCACCCTCCATGTCATATTCCGCTCCAGGAGCTCCATCATAGCTCCTCGCTGTTGCTGGGAGGATGTTTTCTCCTCCGCTCGCCCCTTCCACCGTCATTTTCTCTCTACCCACCCTTGCCTCCTTCTCCGCACAGCTCTCGATTCCCCCCTCTCTTTCGCACCCTCCATGTCATATTCCGCTCCAGGAGCTCCATCATAGCTCCTCGCTGTCGCTGGGAGGATGTTTTCTCCTCTGCTCGCCCCTTCCACCGTCATTTTCTCTCTACCCACCCTTTCCTCCTTTTCCGCGCAGCTCTCGATTCCCCCCTCTCTTGCGCACCCTCCATGTCATATTCCGCTCCAGGAGCTCCATCATAGCTCCTCGCTGTCGCTGGGAGGATGTTTTCTCCTCCGCTCGCCCCTTCCACCGTCATTTTCTCTCTACCCACCCTTGCCTCCTTTTCCGCGCAGCTCTCGATTCCCCCCTCTCTTTCGCACCCTCCATGTCATATTCCGCTCCAGGAGTTCCATCATAGCTCCTCACTGTCGCTGGGAGGATGTTTTCTCCTCCGCTCGCCCCTTCCACCGTAATTTTCTCTCTACCCACCCTTGCCTCCTTCTCCGCGCAGCTCTCGATTCCCCCCTCTCTTTCGCACCCTCCATGTCATATTCCGCTCCAGGAGCTCTATCATAGCTCTTCGCTGTCGCTGGGAGGATGTTTTCTCCTCCGCTCGCCCCTTCCACCGTCATTTTCTCTCTACCCACCCTTGTTTCCTTTTCCGCGCAGCTCTCGATTCCCCCCTCTCTTTCGCACCCTCCATGTCATATTCCGCTCCAGGAGTTCCATCATAGCTCCTCACTTTCGCTGGGAGGATGTTTTCTCCTCCACTCGCCCCTTCCACCGTCATTTTCTCTCTACCCACCCTTGCCTCCTTCTCCGCGCTGCTCTCGATTCCCTCCTCTCTCTCGCACCCTCCATATTACATCCAGCTCCAGGAGCTCCATCATAGCTCCTCGCTGTCGCTGGGAGGATGTTTTCTCCTCCGCTCGCCCCTTCCACCGTCATTTTCTCTCTACCCACCCTTGCCTCCTTCTCCGCGCAGCTCTCGATTCCCTCCTCTCTCTCGCACCCTCCATATTACATCCAGCTCCAGGAGCTCCATCATAGCTCCTCGCTGTCGCTGGGAGGATGTTTTCTCCTCTGCTCGCTCCTTCCACCGTCATTTTCTCTCTACCCACCCTTGCCTCCTTCTCCGCGCAGCTCTCGATTCCCCCCTCTCTTTCGCACCCTCCATGTCATATTCCGCTCCAGGAGCTCCATCATAGCTCCTCGCTGTCGCTGGGAGGATGTTTTCTCCTCCGCTCGCCCCTTCCACCGTCATTTTCTCTCTACCCACCCTTGCCTCCTTTTCCGCGCAGCTCTCGATTCCCCCCTCTCTTTCGCACCCTCCATGTCATATTCCGCTCCAGGAGCTCCATCATAGCTCCTCGCTGTCGCTGGGAGGATGTTTTCTCCTCCGCTCGCCCCTTCCACCGTCATTTTCTCTCTACCCACCCATGCCTCCTTCTCCGCGCAGCTCTCGATTCCCTCCTCTCTCTCGCACCCTCCATATTACATCCAGCTCCAGGAGCTCCATCATAGCTCCTCGCTGTCGCTGGGAGGATGTTTTCTCCTCTGCTCGCCGCTTCCGCCGTCATTTTCTCTCCACCCACCCTTGCCTCCTTCTCCGCGCCGCTCTCGATTCCCCCCTCTCTTTCGCACCCTCCATGTCATATTCTGCTCCAGGAGCTCCATCATAGCTCCTCGCTGTCGCTGGGAGGATGTTTTCTCCTCCGCTCGCCCCTTCCACCGTCATTTTCTCTCTACCCACCCTTTCCTCCTTTTCCGCGCAGCTCTCGATTCCCCCCTCTCTTTCGCACCCTCCATGTCATATTCCGCTCCAGGAGCTCCATCATAGCTCCTCGCTGTCGCTGGGAGGATGTTTTCTCCTCCGCTCGCCCCTTCCACCGTCATTTTCTTTCTACCCACCCTTGCCTCCTTTTCCACGCAGCTCTCGATTCCCCCCTCTCTTTCGCACCCTCCATGTCATATTCCGCTCCAGGAGCTCCATCATAGCTCCTCGCTGTTGCTGGGAGGATGTTTTCTCCTCCGCTCGCCCCTTCCACCGTCATTTTCTCTCTACCCACCCTTGCCTCCTTCTCCGCACAGCTCTCGATTCCCCCCTCTCTTTCGCACCCTCCATGTCATATTCCGCTCCAGGAGCTCCATCATAGCTCCTCGCTGTCGCTGGGAGGATGTTTTCTCCTCTGCTCGCCCCTTCCACCGTCATTTTCTCTCTACCCACCCTTTCCTCCTTTTCCGCGCAGCTCTCGATTCCCCCCTCTCTTGCGCACCCTCCATGTCATATTCCGCTCCAGGAGCTCCATCATAGCTCCTCGCTGTCGCTGGGAGGATGTTTTCTCCTCCGCTCGCCCCTTCCACTGTCATTTTCTCTCTACCCACCCTTGCCTCCTTTTCCGCGCAGCTCTCGATTCCCCCCTCTCTTTCGCACCCTCCATGTCATATTCCGCTCCAGGAGTTCCATCATAGCTCCTCACTGTCGCTGGGAGGATGTTTTCTCCTCCGCTCGCCCCTTCCACCGTCATTTTCTCTCTACCCACCCTTGCCTCCTTCTCCGCGCAGCTCTCGATTCCCCCCTCTCTTTCGCACCCTCCATGTCATATTCCGCTCCAGGAGTTCCATCATAGCTCCTCACTAGCGCTGGGAGGATGTTTTCTCCTCCGCTCGCCTCTTCCACCGTCATTTTCTCTCTACCCACCCTTGCCTCCTTTTCCGCGCAGCTCTCGATTCCCCCCTCTCTTTCGCACCCTCCATGTCATATTCCGCTCCAGGAGTTCCATCATAGCTCCTCACTGTCGCTGGGAGGAAGTTTTCTCCTCCGCTCGCCCCTTCCACCGTCATTTTCTCTCTACCCACCCTTGCCTCCTTTTCCGCGCAGCTCTCGATTCCCCCCTCTCTTTCGCACCCTCCATGTCATATTCCGCTCCAGGAGCTCCATCATAGCTAATCGCTGTCGCTGGGAGATTGTTTTCTCCTCCGCTCGCCCCTTCCACCGTCATTTTCTCTCTACCCACCCTTGCCTCCTTTTCCGCGCAGCTCTCGATTCCCCCCTCTCTTTCGCACCCTCCATGTCATATTCCGCTCCAGGAGTTCCATCATAGCTCCTCACTGTCGCTGGGAGGATGTTTTCTCCTCCGCTCGCCCCTTCCACCGTCATTTTCTCTCTACCCACCCTTGCCTCCTTTTCCGCGCAGCTCTCGATTCCCCCCTCTCTTTCGCACCCTCCATGTCATATTCCGCTCCAGGAGTTCCATCATAGCTCCTCACTGTCGCTGGGAGGAAGTTTTCTCCTCCGCTCGCCCCTTCCACCGTCATTTTCTCTCTACCCACCCTTGCCTCCTTTTCCGCGCAGCTCTCGATTCCCCCCTCTCTTTCGCACCCTCCATGTCATATTCCGCTCCAGGAGCTCCATCATAGCTAATCGCTGTCGCTGGGAGGATGTTTTCTCCTCCGCTCGCCCCTTCCACCGTCATTTTCTCTCTACCCACCCTTGCCTCCTTTTCCGCGCAGCTCTCGATTCCCCCCTCTCTTTCGCACCCTCCATGTCATATTCCGCTCCAGGAGTTCCATCATAGCTCCTCACTGTCGCTGGGAGGATGTTTTCTCCTCCGCTCGCCCCTTCCACCGTCATTTTCTCTCTACCCACCCTTGCCTCCTTCTCCGCGCAGCTCTCGATTCCCCCCTCTCTTTCGCACCCTCCATGTCATATTCCGCTCCAGGAGCTCCATCATAGCTAATCGCTGTCGCTGGGAGATTGTTTTCTCCTCCGCTCGCCCCTTCCACCGTCATTTTCTCTCTACCCACCCTTGCCTCCTTTTCCGCGCAGCTCTCGATTCCCCCCTCTCTTTCGCACCCTCCATGTCATATTCCGCTCCAGGAGTTCCATCATAGCTCCTCACTGTCGCTGGGAGGATGTTTTCTCCTCCGCTCGCCCCTTCCACCGTCATTTTCTCTCTACCCACCCTTGCCTCCTTTTCCGCGCAGCTCTCGATTCCCCCCTCTCTTTCGCACCCTCCATGTCATATTCCGCTCCAGGAGTTCCATCATAGCTCCTCACTGTCGCTGGGAGGATGTTTTCTCCTCCGCTCGCCCCTTCCACCGTCATTTTCTCTCTACCCACCCTTGCCTCCTTCTCCGCGCAGCTCTCGATTCCCCCCTCTCTTTCGCACCCTCCATGTCATATTCCGCTCCAGGAGCTCCATCATAGCTAATCGCTGTCGCTGGGAGGATGTTTTCTCCTCCGCTCGCCCCTTCCACCGTCATTTTCTCTCTACCCACCCTTGCCTCCTTTTCCGCGCAGCTCTCGATTCCCCCCTCTCTTTCGCACCCTCCATGTCATATTCCGCTCCAGGAGTTCCATCATAGCTCCTCACTGTCGCTGGGATAATGTTTTCTCCTCCGCTCGCCCCTTCCACCGTCATTTTCTCTCTACCCACCCTTGCCTCCTTCTCCACGCAGCTCTCGATTCCCCCCTCTCTTTCGCACCCTCCATGTCATATTCCGCTCCAGGAGCTCCATCATAGCTCCTCGCTGTCGCTGGGAGGATGTTTTCTCCTCCGCTCGCCCCTTCCACCGTCATTTTCTCTCTACCCACCCTTGCCTCCTTTTCCGCGCAGCTCTCGATTCCCCCCTCTCTTTCGCACCCTCCATGTCATATTCCGCTCCAGGAGTTCCATCATAGCTCCTCACTGTCGCTGGGAGGATGTTTTCTCTTCCGCTCGCCCCTTCCACCATCATTTTCTCTCTACCCACCCTTGCCTCCTTTTCCGCGCAGCTCTCGATTCCCCCCTCTCTTTCGCACCCTCCATGTCATATTCCGCTCCAGGAGTTCCATCATAGCTCCTCACTGTCGCTGGGAGGAAGTTTTCTCCTCCGCTCGCCCCTTCCACCGTCATTTTCTCTCTACCCACCCTTGCCTCCTTTTCCGCGCAGCTCTCGATTCCCCCCTCTCTTTCGCACCCTCCATGTCATATTCCGCTCCAGGAGCTCCATCATAGCTCCTTGCTGTCGCTGGGAGGATGTTTTCTCCTCCGCTCGCCCCTTCCACCGTCATTTTCTCTCTACCCACCCTTGCCTCCTTTTCCGCGCAGCTCTCGATTCCCCCCTCTCTTTCGCACCCTCCATGTCATATTCCGCTCCAGGAGTTCCATCATAGCTCCTCACTGTCGCTGGGAGGATGTTTTCTCCTCCGCTCGCCCCTTCCACTGTCATTTTCTCTCTACCCACCCTTGCCTCCTTCTCCGCGCAGCTCTCGATTCCCCCCTCTCTTTCGCACCCTCCATGTCATATTCCGCTCCAGGAGCTCCATCATAGCTCCTCGCTGTCGCTGGGAGGATGTTTTCTCCTCCGCTCGCCCCTTCCACTGTCATTTTCTCTCTACCCACCCTTGCCTCCTTTTCCGCGCAGCTCTCGATTCCCCCCTCTCTTTCGCACCCTCCATGTCATATTCCGCTCCAGGAGTTCCATCATAGCTCCTCACTGTCGCTGGGAGGATGTTTTCTCCTCCGCTCGCCCCTTCCACTGTCATTTTCTCTCTACCCACCCTTGCCTCCTTTTCCGCGCAGCTCTCGATTCCCCCCTCTCTTTCGCACCCTCCATGTCATATTCCGCTCCAGGAGTTCCATCATAGCTCCTCACTGTCGCTGGGAGGATGTTTTCTCCTCCGCTCGCCCCTTCCACTGTCATTTTCTCTCTACCCACCCTTGCCTCCTTCTCCGCGCAGCTCTCGATTCCCCCCTCTCTTTCGCACCCTCCATGTCATATTCCGCTCCAGGAGCTCCATCATAGCTAATCGCTGTCGCTGGGAGGATGTTTTCTCCTCCGCTCGCCCCTTCCACCGTCATTTTCTCTCTACCCACCCTTGCCTCCTTTTCCGCGCAGCTCTCGATTCCCCCCTCTCTTTCGCACCCTCCATGTCATATTCCGCTCCAGGAGTTCCATCATAGCTCCTCACTGTCGCTGGGATAATGTTTTCTCCTCCGCTCGCCCCTTCCACCGTCATTTTCTCTCTACCCACCCTTGCCTCCTTCTCCACGCAGCTCTCGATTCCCCCCTCTCTTTCGCACCCTCCATGTCATATTCCGCTCCAGGAGCTCCATCATAGCTCCTCGCTGTCGCTGGGAGGATGTTTTCTCCTCCGCTCGCCCCTTCCACCGTCATTTTCTCTCTACCCACCCTTGCCTCCTTTTCCGCGCAGCTCTCGATTCCCCCCTCTCTTTCGCACCCTCCATGTCATATTCCGCTCCAGGAGTTCCATCATAGCTCCTCACTGTCGCTGGGAGGATGTTTTCTCTTCCGCTCGCCCCTTCCACCATCATTTTCTCTCTACCCACCCTTGCCTCCTTTTCCGCGCAGCTCTCGATTCCCCCCTCTCTTTCGCACCCTCCATGTCATATTCCGCTCCAGGAGTTCCATCATAGCTCCTCACTGTCGCTGGGAGGAAGTTTTCTCCTCCGCTCGCCCCTTCCACCGTCATTTTCTCTCTACCCACCCTTGCCTCCTTTTCCGCGCAGCTCTCGATTCCCCCCTCTCTTTCGCACCCTCCATGTCATATTCCGCTCCAGGAGCTCCATCATAGCTCCTTGCTGTCGCTGGGAGGATGTTTTCTCCTCCGCTCGCCCCTTCCACCGTCATTTTCTCTCTACCCACCCTTGCCTCCTTTTCCGCGCAGCTCTCGATTCCCCCCTCTCTTTCGCACCCTCCATGTCATATTCCGCTCCAGGAGTTCCATCATAGCTCCTCACTGTCGCTGGGAGGATGTTTTCTCCTCCGCTCGCCCCTTCCACTGTCATTTTCTCTCTACCCACCCTTGCCTCCTTCTCCGCGCAGCTCTCGATTCCCCCCTCTCTTTCGCACCCTCCATGTCATATTCCGCTCCAGGAGCTCCATCATAGCTCCTCGCTGTCGCTGGGAGGATGTTTTCTCCTCCGCTCGCCCCTTCCACTGTCATTTTCTCTCTACCCACCCTTGCCTCCTTTTCCGCGCAGCTCTCGATTCCCCCCTCTCTTTCGCACCCTCCATGTCATATTCCGCTCCAGGAGTTCCATCATAGCTCCTCACTGTCGCTGGGAGGATGTTTTCTCCTCCGCTCGCCCCTTCCACTGTCATTTTCTCTCTACCCACCCTTGCCTCCTTTTCCGCGCAGCTCTCGATTCCCCCCTCTCTTTCGCACCCTCCATGTCATATTCCGCTCCAGGAGTTCCATCATAGCTCCTCACTGTCGCTGGGAGGAAGTTTTCTCCTCCGCTCGCCCCTTCCACCGTCATTTTCTCTCTACCCACCCTTGCCTCCTTTTCCGCGCAGCTCTCGATTCCCCCCTCTCTTTCGCACCCTCCATGTCATATTCCGCTCCAGGAGCTCCATCATAGCTAATCGCTGTCGCTGGGAGATTGTTTTCTCCTCCGCTCGCCCCTTCCACCGTCATTTTCTCTCTACCCACCCTTGCCTCCTTTTCCGCGCAGCTCTCGATTCCCCCCTCTCTTTCGCACCCTCCATGTCATATTCCGCTCCAGGAGTTCCATCATAGCTCCTCACTGTCGCTGGGAGGATGTTTTCTCCTCCGCTCGCCCCTTCCACCGTCATTTTCTCTCTACCCACCCTTGCCTCCTTTTCCGCGCAGCTCTCGATTCCCCCCTCTCTTTCGCACCCTCCATGTCATATTCCGCTCCAGGAGTTCCATCATAGCTCCTCACTGTCGCTGGGAGGATGTTTTCTCCTCCGCTCGCCCCTTCCACCGTCATTTTCTCTCTACCCACCCTTGCCTCCTTCTCCGCACAGCTCTCGATTCCCCCCTCTCTTTCGCACCCTCCATGTCATATTCCGCTCCAGGAGCTCCATCATAGCTCCTCGCTGTCACTGGGAGGATGTTTTCTCCTCCGCTCGCCCCTTCCACCGTTATTTTCTCTCTACCCACCCTTGCCTCCTTCTCCGCGCAGCTCTCGATTCCCTCCTCTCTCTCGCACCCTCCATATTACATCCAGCTCCAGGAGCTCCATCATACCTCTTCGCTGTCGCTGGGAGGATGTTTTCTCCTCCACTCGCCCCTTCCACCGTCATTTTCTCTCTACCCACCCTTGCCTCCTTCTCCGCGCTGCTCTCGATTCCCTCCTCTCTCTCGCACCCTCCATATTACATCCAGCTCCAGGAGCTCCATCATAGCTCCTCGCTGTCGCTGGGAGGATGTTTTCTCCTCCGCTCGCCCCTTCCACCGTCATTTTCTCTCTACCCACCCTTGCCTCCTTCTCCGCGCAGCTCTCGATTCCCTCCTCTCTCTCGCACCCTCCATATTACATCCAGCTCCAGGAGCTCCATCATAGCTCCTCGCTGTCGCTGGGAGGATGTTTTCTCCTCTGCTCGCCGCTTCCGCCGTCATTTTCTCTCCACCCACCCTTGCCTCCTTCTCCGAGCCGCTCTCGATTCCCCCCTCTCTTTCGCACCCTCCATGCCATATTCTGCTCCAGGAGCTCCATCATAGCTCCTCGCTGTCGCTGGGAGGATGTTTTCTCCTCCGCTCGCCCCTTCCACCGTCATTTTCTCTCTACCCACCCTTGCCTCCTTCTCCGCGCAGCTCTCAAATCCCCCCTCTCTTTCGCACCCTCCATGTCATATTCCGCTCCAGGAGCTCCATCATAGCTCCTCGCTGTCGCTGGGAGGATGTTTTCTCCTCCGCTCGCCCCTTCCACCGTCATTTTCTCTCTACCCACCCTTGCCTCCTTCTCCGCGCAGCTCTCGATTCCCCCCTCTCTTTCGCACCCTCCATGTCATATTCCGCTCCAGGAGCTCCATCATAGCTCCTCGCTGTCGCTGGGAGGATGTTTTCTCCTCCGCTCGCCCCTTCCACCGTCATTTTCTTTCTACCCACCCTTGCCTCCTTTTCCACGCAGCTCTCGATTCCCCCCTCTCTTTCGCACCCTCCATGTCATATTCCGCTCCAGGAGCTCCATCATAGCTCCTCGCTGTTGCTGGGAGGATGTTTTCTCCTCCGCTCGCCCCTTCCACCGTCATTTTCTCTCTACCCACCCTTGCCTCCTTCTCCGCGCAGCTCTCGATTCCCCCCTCTCTTTCGCACCCTCCATGTCATATTCCGCTCCAGGAGCTCCATCATAGCTCCTCGCTGTCGCTGGGAGGATTTTTTCTCCTCTGCTCGCCCCTTCCACCGTCATTTTCTCTCTACCCACCCTTTCCTCCTTTTCCGCGCAGCTCTCGATTCCCCCCTCTCTTGCGCACCCTCCATGTCATATTCCGCTCCAGGAGCTCCATCATAGCTCCTCGCTGTCGCTGGGAGGATGTTTTCTCCTCCGCTCGCCCCTTCCACCGTCATTTTCTCTCTACCCACCCTTGCCTCCTTTTCCGCGCAGCTCTCGATTCCCCCCTCTCTTTCGCACCCTCCATGTCATATTCCGCTCCAGTTGTTCCATCATAGCTCCTCAGTGTCGCTGGGAGGATGTTTTCTCCTCCACTGGCCCCTTCCACCGTCATTTTCTCTCTACCCACCCTTGCCTCCTTCTCCGCGCTGCTCTCGATTCCCTCCTCTCTCTCGCACCCTCCATATTACATCCAGCTCCAGGAGCTCCATCATAGCTCCGCTGTCGCTGGGAGGATGTTTTCTCCTCCGCTCGCCCCTTCCACCGTCATTTTCTCTCTACCCACCCTTGCCTCCTTCTCCGCGCAGCTCTCGATTCCCTCCTCTCTCTCGCACCCTCCATATTACATCCAGCTCCAGGAGCTCCATCATAGCTCCTCGCTGTCGCTGGGAGGATGTTTTCTCCTCTGCTCGCCGCTTCCGCCGTCATTTTCTCTCCACCCACCCTTGCCTCCTTCTCCGCGCCGCTCTCGATTCCCCCCTCTCTTTCGCACCCTCCATGTCATATTCTGCTCCAGGAGCTCCATCATAGCTCCTCGCTGTCGCTGGGAGGAAGTTTTCTCCTCCGCTCGCCCCTTCCACCGTCATTTTCTCTCTACCCACCCTTGCCTCCTTCTCCGCGCAGCTCTCGATTCCCCCCTCTCTTTCACACCCTCCATGTCATATTCCGCTCCAGGAGCTCCATCATAGCTCCTCGCTGTCGCTGGGAGGATGTTTTCTCCTCCGCTCGCCCCTTCCACCGTCATTTTCTCTCTACCCACCCTTGCCTCCTTCTCCGCGCAGCTCTCGATTCCCCCCTCTCTTTCACACCCTCCATGTCATATTCCGCTCCAGGAGCTCCATCATAGCTCCTCGCTGTCGCTGGGAGGATGTTTTCTCCTCCGCTCGCCCCTTCCACCGTCATTTTCTCTCTACCCACCCTTTCCTCCTTTTCCGCGCAGCTCTCGATTCCCCCCTCTCTTTCGCACCCTCCATGTCATATTCCGCTCCAGGAGCTCCATCATAGCTCCTCGCTGTCGCTGGGAGGATGTTTTCTCCTCCGCTCGCCCCTTCCACCGTCATTTTCTCTCTACCCACCCTTGCCTCCTTTTCCGCGCAGCTCTCGATTCCCCCCTCTCTTTCGCACCCTCCATGTCATATTCCGCTCCAGGAGCTCCATCATAGCTCCTCGCTTTCGCTGGGAGGATGTTTTCTCCTCCGCTCGCCCCTTCCACCGTCATTTTCTCTCTACCCACCCTTGCCTCCTTCTCCGCGCAGCTCTCAATTCCCCCCTCTCTTTCGCACCCTCCATGTCATATTCCGCTCCAGGAGCTCCATCATAGCTCCTCGCTGTCGCTGGGAGGATGTTTTCTCCTCCGCTCGCCCCTTCCACAGTCATTTTCTCTCTACCCACCCTTGCCTCCTTCTCCGCGCAGCTCTCGATTCCCCCCTCTCTTTCGAACCCTCCATGTCATATTCCGCTCCAGGAGCTCCATCATAGCTCCTCGCTGTCGCTGGGAGGATGTTTTCTCCTCCGCTCGCCCCTTCCACCGTCATTTTCTCTCTACCCACCCTTTCCTCCTTTTCCGCGCAGCTCTCGATTCCCCCCTCTCTTTCGCACCCTCCATGTCATATTCCGCTCCAGGAGCTCCATCATAGCTCCTCGCTGTCGCTGGGAGGATGTTTTCTCCTCCGCTCGCCCCTTCCACCGTCATTTTCTCTCTACCCACCCTTGCCTCCTTTTCCGCGCAGCTCTCGATTCCCCCCTCTCTTTCGCACCCTCCATGTCATATTCCGCTCCAGGAGCTCCATCATAGCTCCTCGCTGTCGCTGGGAGGATGTTTTCTCCTCCGCTCGCCCCTTCCACCGTCATTTTCTCTCTACCCACCCTTGCCTCCTTCTCCGCGCAGCTCTCAATTCCCCCCTCTCTTTCGCACCCTCCATGTCATATTCCGCTCCAGGAGCTCCATCATAGCTCCTCGCTGTCGCTGGGAGGATGTTTTCTCCTCCGCTCGCCCCTTCCACAGTCATTTTCTCTCTACCCACCCTTGCCTCCTTCTCCGCGCAGCTCTCGATTCCCTCCTCTCTCTCGCACCCTCCATATTACATCCAGCTCCAGGAGCTCCATCATAGCTCCTCGCTGTCGCTGGGAGGATGTTTTCTCCTCTGCTCGCCGCTTCCGCCGTCATTTTCTCTCCACCCACCCTTGCCTCCTTCTCCGCGCCGCTCTCGATTCCCCCCTCTCTTTCGCACCCTCCATGTCATATTCTGCTCCAGGAGCTCCATCATAGCTCCTCGCTGTCGCTGGGAGGATGTTTTCTCCTCCGCTCGCCCCTTCCACCGTCATTTTCTCTCTACCCACCCTTGCCTCCTTCTCCGCGCAGCTCTCGATTCCCCCCTCTCTTTCACACCCTCCATGTCATATTCCGCTCCAGGAGCTCCATCATAGCTCCTCGCTGTCGCTGGGAGGATGTTTTCTCCTCCGCTCGCCCCTTCCACCGTCATTTTCTCTCTACCCACCCTTTCCTCCTTTTCCGCGCAGCTCTCGATTCCCCCCTCTCTTTCGCACCCTCCATGTCATATTCCGCTCCAGGAGCTCCATCATAGCTCCTCGCTGTCGCTGGGAGGATGTTTTCTCCTCCGCTCGCCCCTTCCACCGTCATTTTCTCTCTACCCACCCTTGCCTCCTTTTCCGCGCAGCTCTCGATTCCCCCCTCTCTTTCGCACCCTCCATGTCATATTCCGCTCCAGGAGCTCCATCATAGCTCCTCGCTTTCGCTGGGAGGATGTTTTCTCCTCCGCTCGCCCCTTCCACCGTCATTTTCTCTCTACCCACCCTTGCCTCCTTTTCCGCGCAGCTCTCGATTCCCCCCTCTCTTTCGAACCCTCCATGTCATATTCCGCTCCAGGAGCTCCATCATAGCTCCTCGCTGTCGCTGGGAGGATGTTTTCTCCTCCGCTCGCCCCTTCCACCGTCATTTTCTCTCTACCCACCCTTTCCTCCTTTTCCGCGCAGCTCTCGATTCCCCCCTCTCTTTCGCACCCTCCATGTCATATTCCGCTCCAGGAGCTCCATCATAGCTCCTCGCTGTCGCTGGGAGGATGTTTTCTCCTCCGCTCGCCCCTTCCACCGTCATTTTCTCTCTACCCACCCTTGCCTCCTTTTCCGCGCAGCTCTCGATTCCCCCCTCTCTTTCGCACCCTCCATGTCATATTCCGCTCCAGGAGCTCCATCATAGCTCCTCGCTGTCGCTGGGAGGATGTTTTCTCCTCCGCTCGCCCCTTCCACCGTCATTTTCTCTCTACCCACCCTTGCCTCCTTCTCCGCGCAGCTCTCAATTCCCCCCTCTCTTTCGCACCCTCCATGTCATATTCCGCTCCAGGAGCTCCATCATAGCTCCTCGCTGTCGCTGGGAGGATGTTTTCTCCTCCGCTCGCCCCTTCCACAGTCATTTTCTCTCTACCCACCCTTGCCTCCTTCTCCGCGCAGCTCTCGATTCCCCCCTCTCTTTCGAACCCTCCATGTCATATTCCGCTCCAGGAGCTCCATCATAGCTCCTCGCTGTCGCTGGGAGGATGTTTTCTCCTCTGCTCGCCCCTTCCACCGTCATTTTCTCTCTACCCACCCTTTCCTCCTTTTCCGCGCAGCTCTCGATTCCCCCCTCTCTTTCGCACCCTCCATGTCATATTCCGCTCCAGGAGCTCCATCATAGCTCCTCGCTGTCGCTGGGAGGATGTTTTCTCCTCCGCTCGCCCCTTCCACCGTCATTTTCTCTCTACCCACCCTTGCCTCCTTTTCCGCGCAGCTCTCGATTCCCCCCTCTCTTTCGCACCCTCCATGTCATATTCCGCTCCAGGAGTTCCATCATAGCTCCTCACTGTCGCTGGGAGGATGTTTTCTCCTCCACTCGCCCCTTCCACCGTCATTTTCTCTCTACCCACCCTTGCCTCCTTCTCCGCGCAGCTCTCGATTCCCCCCTCTCTTTCGCACCCTCCATGTCATATTCCGCTCCAGGAGCTCCATCATAGCTCCTCGCTGTCGCTGGGAGGATTTTTTCTCCTCTGCTCGCCCCTTCCACCGCCATTTTCTCTCTACCCACCCTTTCCTCCTTTTCCGCGCAGCTCTCGATTCCCCCCTCTCTTGCGCACCCTCCATGTCATATTCCGCTCCAGGAGCTCCATCATAGCTCCTCGCTGTCGCTGGGAGGAAGTTTTCTCCTCCGCTCGCCCCTTCCACCGTCATTTTCTCTCTACCTACCCTTGCCTCCTTTTCCGCGCAGCTCTCAATTCCCCCCTCTCTTTCGCACCCTTCATGTCATATTCCGCTCCAGGAGCTCCATCATAGCTCCTTGCTGTCGCTGGGAGGATGTTTTCTCCTCCGCTCGCCCCTTCCACCGTCATTTTCTCTCTACCCACCCTTGCCTCCTTTTCCGCGCAGCTCTCGATTCCCCCCTCTCTTTCGCACCCTCCATGTCATATTCCGCTCCAGGAGTGTCATCATAGCTCCTCACTGTCGCTGGGAGGATGTTTTCTCCTCCGCTCGCCCCTTCCACCGTCATTTTCTCTCTACCCACCCTTGCCTCCTTCTCCGCGCAGCTCTCGATTCCCCCCTCTCTTTCGCACCCTCCATGTCATATTCTGCTCCAGGAGCTCCATCATAGCTCCTCGCTGTCGCTGGGAGGATGTTTTCTCCTCCGCTCGCCCCTTCCACCGTCATTTTCTCTCTACCCACCCTTGCCTCCTTCTCCGCGCAGCTCTCGATTCCCCCCTCTCTTTCGCACCCTCCATGTCATATTCCGCTCCAGGAGCTCCATCATAGCTCCTTGCTGTCGCTGGGAGGATGTTTTCTCCTCCGCTCGCCCCTTCCACCATCATTTTCTCTCTACCCACCCTTGCCTCCTTCTCCGCGCAGCTCTCGATTCCCCCCTCTCTTTCGCACCCTCCATGTCATATTCCGCTCCAGGAGCTCCATCATAGCTCCTCGCTGTCGCTGGGAGGATGTTTTCTCCTCCGCTCGCCCCTTCCACCGTCATTTTCTCTCTACCCACCCTTGCCTCCTTTTCCGCGCAGCTCTCGATTCCCCCCTCTCTTTCGCACCCTCCATGTCATATTCCGCTCCAGGAGCTCCATCATAGCTCCTCGCTGTCGCTGGGAGGATGTTTTCTCCTTCGCTCGCCCCTTCCACCGTCATTTTCTCTCTACCCACCCTTGCCTCCTTCTCCGCACAGCTCTCGATTCCCCCCTCTCTTTCGCACCCTCCATGTCATATTCCGCTCCAGGAGCTCCATCATAGCTCCTCGCTGTCGCTGGGAGGATGTTTTCTCCTCCGCTCGCCCCTTCCACCGTCATTTTCTCTCTACCCACCCTTGCCTCCTTCTCCGCGCAGCTCTCAATTCCCCCCTCTCTTTCGCACCCTCCATGTCATATTCCGCTCCAGGAGCTCCATCATAGCTCCTCGCTGTCGCTGGGAGGATGTTTTCTCCTCCGCTCGCCCCTTCCACCGTCATTTTCTCTCTACCCACCCTTTCCTCCTTTTCCGCGCAGCTCTCGATTCCCCCCTCTCTTTCGCACCCTCCATGTCATATTCCGCTCCAGGAGCTCCATCATAGCTCCTCGCTGTCGCTGGGAGGATGTTTTCTCCTCCGCTCGCCCCTTCCACCGTCATTTTCTCTCTACCCACCCTTGCCTCCTTTTCCGCGCAGCTCTCGATTCCCCCCTCTCTTTCGCACCCTCCATGTCATATTCCGCTCCAGGAGCTCCATCATAGCTCCTCGCTGTCGCTGGGAGGATGTTTTCTCCTCCGCTCGCCCCTTCCACCGTCATTTTCTCTCTACCCACCCTTGCCTCCTTCTCCGCGCAGCTCTCAATTCCCCCCTCTCTTTCGCACCCTCCATGTCATATTCCGCTCCAGGAGCTCCATCATAGCTCCTCGCTGTCGCTGGGAGGATGTTTTCTCCTCCGCTCGCCCCTTCCACAGTCATTTTCTCTCTACCCACCCTTGCCTCCTTCTCCGCGCAGCTCTCGATTCCCTCCTCTCTCTCGCACCCTCCATATTACATCCAGCTCCAGGAGCTCCATCATAGCTCCTCGCTGTCGCTGGGAGGATGTTTTCTCCTCTGCTCGCCGCTTCCGCCGTCATTTTCTCTCCACCCACCCTTGCCTCCTTCTCCGCGCCGCTCTCGATTCCCCCCTCTCTTTCGCACCCTCCATGTCATATTCTGCTCCAGGAGCTCCATCATAGCTCCTCGCTGTCGCTGGGAGGATGTTTTCTCCTCCGCTCGCCCCTTCCACCGTCATTTTCTCTCTACCCACCCTTGCCTCCTTCTCCGCGCAGCTCTCGATTCCCCCCTCTCTTTCACACCCTCCATGTCATATTCCGCTCCAGGAGCTCCATCATAGCTCCTCGCTGTCGCTGGGAGGATGTTTTCTCCTCCGCTCGCCCCTTCCACCGTCATTTTCTCTCTACCCACCCTTTCCTCCTTTTCCGCGCAGCTCTCGATTCCCCCCTCTCTTTCGCACCCTCCATGTCATATTCCGCTCCAGGAGCTCCATCATAGCTCCTCGCTGTCGCTGGGAGGATGTTTTCTCCTCCGCTCGCCCCTTCCACCGTCATTTTCTCTCTACCCACCCTTGCCTCCTTTTCCGCGCAGCTCTCGATTCCCCCCTCTCTTTCGCACCCTCCATGTCATATTCCGCTCCAGGAGCTCCATCATAGCTCCTCGCTTTCGCTGGGAGGATGTTTTCTCCTCCGCTCGCCCCTTCCACCGTCATTTTCTCTCTACCCACCCTTGCCTCCTTCTCCGCGCAGCTCTCAATTCCCCCCTCTCTTTCGCACCCTCCATGTCATATTCCGCTCCAGGAGCTCCATCATAGCTCCTCGCTGTCGCTGGGAGGATGTTTTCTCCTCCGCTCGCCCCTTCCACAGTCATTTTCTCTCTACCCACCCTTGCCTCCTTCTCCGCGCAGCTCTCGATTCCCCCCTCTCTTTCGAACCCTCCATGTCATATTCCGCTCCAGGAGCTCCATCATAGCTCCTCGCTGTCGCTGGGAGGATGTTTTCTCCTCCGCTCGCCCCTTCCACCGTCATTTTCTCTCTACCCACCCTTTCCTCCTTTTCCGCGCAGCTCTCGATTCCCCCCTCTCTTTCGCACCCTCCATGTCATATTCTGCTCCAGGAGCTCCATCATAGCTCCTCGCTGTCGCTGGGAGGATGTTTTCTCCTCCGCTCGCCCCTTCCACCGTCATTTTCTCTCTACCCACCCTTGCCTCCTTTTCCGCGCAGCTCTCGATTCCCCCCTCTCTTTCGCACCCTCCATGTCATATTCCGCTCCAGGAGCTCCATCATAGCTCCTCGCTGTCGCTGGGAGGATGTTTTCTCCTCCGCTCGCCCCTTCCACCGTCATTTTCTCTCTACCCACCCTTGCCTCCTTCTCCGCGCAGCTCTCAATTCCCCCCTCTCTTTCGCACCCTCCATGTCATATTCCGCTCCAGGAGCTCCATCATAGCTCCTCGCTGTCGCTGGGAGGATGTTTTCTCCTCCGCTCGCCCCTTCCACAGTCATTTTCTCTCTACCCACCCTTGCCTCCTTCTCCGCGCAGCTCTCGATTCCCCCCTCTCTTTCGAACCCTCCATGTCATATTCCGCTCCAGGAGCTCCATCATAGCTCCTCGCTGTCGCTGGGAGGATGTTTTCTCCTCTGCTCGCCCCTTCCACCGTCATTTTCTCTCTACCCACCCTTTCCTCCTTTTCCGCGCAGCTCTCGATTCCCCCCTCTCTTTCGCACCCTCCATGTCATATTCCGCTCCAGGAGCTCCATCATAGCTCCTCGCTGTCGCTGGGAGGATGTTTTCTCCTCCGCTCGCCCCTTCCACCGTCATTTTCTTTCTACCCACCCTTGCCTCCTTTTCCACGCAGCTCTCGATTCCCCCCTCTCTTTCGCACCCTCCATGTCATATTCCGCTCCAGGAGCTCCATCATAGCTCCTCGCTGTTGCTGGGAGGATGTTTTCTCCTCCGCTCGCCCCTTCCACCGTCATTTTCTCTCTACCCACCCTTGCCTCCTTCTCCGCACAGCTCTCGATTCCCCCCTCTCTTTCGCACCCTCCATGTCATATTCCGCTCCAGGAGCTCCATCATAGCTCCTCGCTGTCGCTGGGAGGATGTTTTCTCCTCTGCTCGCCCCTTCCACCGTCATTTTCTCTCTACCCACCCTTTCCTCCTTTTCCGCGCAGCTCTCGATTCCCCCCTCTCTTGCGCACCCTCCATGTCATATTCCGCTCCAGGAGCTCCATCATAGCTCCTCGCTGTCGCTGGGAGGATGTTTTCTCCTCCGCTCGCCCCTTCCACCGTCATTTTCTCTCTACCCACCCTTGCCTCCTTTTCCGCGCAGCTCTCGATTCCCCCCTCTCTTTCGCACCCTCCATGTCATATTCCGCTCCAGGAGTTCCATCATAGCTCCTCACTGTCGCTGGGAGGATGTTTTCTCCTCCACTCGCCCCTTCCACCGTCATTTTCTCTCTACCCACCCTTGCCTCCTTCTCCGCGCAGCTCTCGATTCCCCCCTCTCTTTCGCACCCTCCATGTCATATTCCGCTCCAGGAGCTCCATCATAGCTCCTCGCTGTCGCTGGGAGGATTTTTTCTCCTCTGCTCGCCCCTTCCACCGCCATTTTCTCTCTACCCACCCTTGCCTCCTTTTCCGCGCAGCTCTCGATTCCCCCCTCTCTTTCGCACCCTCCATGTCATATTCCGCTCCAGGAGTTCCATCATAGCTCCTCACTGTCGCTGGGAGGATGTTTTCTCCTCCGCTCGCCCCTTCCACCGTCATTTTCTCTCTACCCACCCTTGCCTCCTTCTCCGCGCAGCTCTCGATTCCCCCCTCTCTTTCGCACCCTCCATGTCATATTCCGCTCCAGGAGCTCCATCATAGCTCCTTGCTGTCGCTGGGAGGATGTTTTCTCCTCCGCTCGCCCCTTCCACCATCATTTTCTCTCTACCCACCCTTGCCTCCTTCTCCGCGCAGCTCTCGATTCCCCCCTCTCTTTCGCACCCTCCATGTCATATTCCACTCCAGGAGCTCCATCATAGCTCCTCGCTGTCGCTGGGAGGATGTTTTCTCCTCCGCTCGCCCCTTCCACCGTCATTTTCTCTCTACCCACCCTTGCCTCCTTTTCCGCGCAGCTCTCGATTCCCCCCTCTCTTTCGCACCCTCCATGTCATATTCCGCTCCAGGAGCTCCATCATAGCTCCTCGCTGTCGCTGGGAGGATGTTTTCTCCTTCGCTCGCCCCTTCCACCGTCATTTTCTCTCTACCCACCCTTGCCTCCTTCTCCGCACAGCTCTCGATTCCCCCCTCTCTTTCGCACCCTCCATGTCATATTCCGCTCCAGGAGCTCCATCATAGCTCCTCGCTGTCGCTGGGAGGATGTTTTCTCCTCTGCTCGCCCCTTCCACCGTCATTTTCTCTCTACCCACCCTTTCCTCCTTTTCCGCGCAGCTCTCGATTCCCCCCTCTCTCTCGCACCCTCCATGTCATATTCCGCTCCAGGAGCTCCATCATAGCTCCTCGCTGTCGCTGGGAGGATGTTTTCTCCTCCGCTCGCCCCTTCCACCGTCATTTTCTTTCTACCCACCCTTGCCTCCTTTTCCACGCAGCTCTCGATTCCCCCCTCTATTTCGCACCCTCCATGTCATATTCCGCTCCAGGAGCTCCATCATAGCTCCTCGCTGTTGCTGGGAGGATGTTTTCTCCTCCGCTCGCCCCTTCCACCGTCATTTTCTCTCTACCCACCCTTGCCTCCTTCTCCGCACAGCTCTCGATTCCCCCCTCTCTTTCGCACCCTCCATGTCATATTCCGCTCCAGGAGCTCCATCATAGCTCCTCGCTGTCGCTGGGAGGATGTTTTCTCCTCTGCTCGCCCCTTCCACCGTCATTTTCTCTCTACCCACCCTTTCCTCCTTTTCCGCGCAGCTCTCAATTCCCCCCTCTCTTTCGCACCCTCCATGTCATATTCCGCTCCAGGAGCTCCATCATAGCTCCTTGCTGTCGCTGGGAGGATGTTTTCTCCTCCGCTCGCCCCTTCCACCGTCATTTTCTCTCTACCCACCCTTGCCTCCTTTTCCGCGCAGCTCTCGATTCCCCCCTCTCTTTCGCACCCTCCATGTCATATTCCGCTCCAGGAGTTCCATCATAGCTCCTCACTGTCGCTGGGAGGATGTTTTCTCCTCCGCTCGCCCCTTCCACCGTCATTTTCTCTCTACCCACCCTTGCCTCCTTCTCCGCGCAGCTCTCGATTCCCCCCTCTCTTTCGCACCCTCCATGTCATATTCTGCTCCAGGAGCTCCATCATAGCTCCTCGCTGTCGCTGGGAGGATGTTTTCTCCTCCGCTCGCCCCTTCCACCGTCATTTTCTCTCTACCCACCCTTGCCTCCTTCTCCGCGCAGCTCTCGATTCCCCCCTCTCTTTCGCACCCTCCATGTCATATTCCGCTCCAGGAGCTCCATCATAGCTCCTTGCTGTCGCTGGGAGGATGTTTTCTCCTTCGCTCGCCCCTTCCACCATCATTTTCTCTCTACCCACCCTTGCCTCCTTCTCCGCGCAGCTCTCGATTCCCCCCTCTCTTTCGCACCCTCCATGTCATATTCCGCTCCAGGAGCTCCATCATAGCTCCTCGCTGTCGCTGGGAGGATGTTTTCTCCTCCGCTCGCCCCTTCCACCGTCATTTTCTCTCTACCCACCCTTGCCTCCTTTTCCGCGCAGCTCTCGATTCCCCCCTCTCTTTCGCACCCTCCATGTCATATTCCGCTCCAGGAGCTCCATCATAGCTCCTCGCTGTCGCTGGGAGGATGTTTTCTCCTTCGCTCGCCCCTTCCACCGTCATTTTCTCTCTACCCACCCTTGCCTCCTTTTCCACGCAGCTCTCGATTCCCCCCTCTCTTTCGCACCCTCCATGTCATATTCCGCTCCAGGAGCTCCATCATAGCTCCTCGCTGTTGCTGGGAGGATGTTTTCTCCTCCGCTCGCCCCTTCCACCGTCATTTTCTCTCTACCCACCCTTGCCTCCTTCTCCGCACAGCTCTCGATTCCCCCCTCTCTTTCGCACCCTCCATGTCATATTCCGCTCCAGGAGCTCCATCATAGCTCCTCGCTGTCGCTGGGAGGATGTTTTCTCCTCTGCTCGCCCCTTCCACCGTCATTTTCTCTCTACCCACCCTTTCCTCCTTTTCCGCGCAGCTCTCGATTCCCCCCTCTCTCTCGCACCCTCCATGTCATATTCCGCTCCAGGAGCTCCATCATAGCTCCTCGCTGTCGCTGGGAGGATGTTTTCTCCTCCGCTCGCCCCTTCCACCGTCATTTTCTTTCTACCCACCCTTGCCTCCTTTTCCACGCAGCTCTTGATTCCCCCCTCTCTTTCGCACCCTCCATGTCATATTCCGCTCCAGGAGCTCCATCATAGCTCCTCGCTTTTGCTGGGAGGATGTTTTCTCCTCCGCTCGCCCCTTCCACCGTCATTTTCTCTCTACCCACCCTTGCCTCCTTCTCCGCACAGCTCTCGATTCCCCCCTCTCTTTCGCACCCTCCATGTCATATTCCGCTCCAGGAGCTCCATCATAGCTCCTCGCTGTCGCTGGGAGGATGTTTTCTCCTCTGCTCGCCCCTTCCACCGTCATTTTCTCTCTACCCACCCTTTCCTCCTTTTCCGCGCAGCTCTCGATTCCCCCCTCTCTTGCGCACCCTCCATGTCATATTCCGCTCCAGGAGCTCCATCATAGCTCCTCGCTGTCGCTGGGAGGATGTTTTCTCCTCCGCTCGCCCCTTCCACCGTCATTTTCTCTCTACCCACCCTTGCCTCCTTTTCCGCGCAGCTCTCGATTCCCCCCTCTCTTTCGCACCCTCCATGTCATATTCCGCTCCAGGAGTTCCATCATAGCTCCTCACTGTCGCTGGGAGGATGTTTTCTCCTCCGCTCGCCCCTTCCACCGTCATTTTCTCTCTACCCACCCTTGCCTCCTTCTCCGCGCAGCTCTCGATTCCCCCCTCTCTTTCGCACCCTCCATGTCATATTCCGCTCCAGGAGCTCCATCATAGCTCTTCGCTGTCGCTGGGAGGATGTTTTCTCCTCCGCTCGCCCCTTCCACCGTCATTTTCTCTCTACCCACCCTTGCCTCCTTTTCCGCGCAGCTCTCGATTCCCCCCTCTCTTTCGCACCCTCCATGTCATATTCCGCTCCAGGAGCTCCATCATAGCTCCTCGCTGTCGCTGGGAGGATGTTTTCTCCTCCGCTCGCCCCTTCCACCGTCATTTTCTTTCTACCCACCCTTGCCTCCTTTTCCACGCAGCTCTCGATTCCCCCCTCTCTTTCGCACCCTCCATGTCATATTCCGCTCCAGGAGCTCCATCATAGCTCCTCGCTGTTGCTGGGAGGATGTTTTCTCCTCCGCTCGCCCCTTCCACCGTCATTTTCTCTCTACCCACCCTTGCCTCCTTCTCCGCACAGCTCTCGATTCCCCCCTCTCTTTCGCACCCTCCATGTCATATTCCGCTCCAGGAGCTCCATCATAGCTCCTCGCTGTCGCTGGGAGGATGTTTTCTCCTCTGCTCGCCCCTTCCACCGTCATTTTCTCTCTACCCACCCTTTCCTCCTTTTCCGCGCAGCTCTCGATTCCCCCCTCTCTTTCGCACCCTCCATGTCATATTCCGCTCCAGGAGCTCCATCATAGCTCCTCGCTGTCGCTGGGAGGATGTTTTCTCCTCCGCTCGCCCCTTCCACCGTCATTTTCTCTCTACCCACCCTTGCCTCCTTTTCCGCGCAGCTCTCGATTCCCCCCTCTCTTTCGCACCCTCCATGTCATATTCCGCTCCAGGAGTTCCATCATAGCTCCTCACTGTCGCTGGGAGGATGTTTTCTCCTCCGCTCGCCCCTTCCACCGTCATTTTCTCTCTACCCACCCTTGCCTCCTTCTCCGCGCAGCTCTCGATTCCCCCCTCTCTTTCGCACCCTCCATGTCATATTCCGCTCCAGGAGCTCCATCATAGCTCTTCGCTGTCGCTGGGAGGATGTTTTCTCCTCCGCTCGCCCCTTCCACCGTCATTTTCTCTCTACCCACCCTTTCCTCCTTTTCCGCGCAGCTCTCGATTCCCCCCTCTCTTTCGCACCCTCCATGTCATATTCCGCTCCAGGAGCTCCATCATAGCTCCTCACTGTCGCTGGGAGGATGTTTTCTCCTCCGCTCGCCCCTTCCACCGTCATTTTCTCTCTACCCACCCTTGCCTCCTTTTCCGCGCAGCTCTCGATTCCCCCCTCTCTTTCGCACCCTCCATGTCATATTCCGCTCTAGGAGCTCCATCATAGCTCCTCGCTGTCGCTGGGAGGATGTTTTCTCCTCCGCTCGCCCCTTCCACCGTCATTTTCTCTCTACCCACCCTTTCCTCCTTTTCCGCGCAGCTCTCGATTCCCCCCTCTCTTTCGCACCCTCCATGTCATATTCCGCTCCAGGAGCTCCATCATAGCTCCTCGCTGTCGCTGGGAGGATGTTTTCTCCTCCGCTCGCCCCTTCCACCGTCATTTTCTCTCTACCCACCCTTGCCTCCTTTTCCGCGCAGCTCTCGATTCCCCCCTCTCTTTCGCACCCTCCATGTCATATTCCGCTCCAGGAGTTCCATCATAGCTCCTCACTGTCGCTGGGAGGATGTTTTCTCCTCCGCTCGCCCCTTCCACCGTCATTTTCTCTCTACCCACCCTTGCCTCCTTCTCCGCGCAGCTCTCGATTCCCCCCTCTCTTTCGCACCCTCCATGTCATATTCCGCTCCAGGAGCTCCATCATAGCTCTTCGCTGTCGCTGGGAGGATGTTTTCTCCTCCGCTTGCCCCTTCCACCGTCATTTTCTCTCTACCCACCCTTTCCTCCTTTTCCGCGCAGCTCTCGATTCCCCCCTCTCTTTCGCACCCTCCATGTCATATTCCGCTCCAGGAGCTCCATCATAGCTCCTCGCTGTCGCTGGGAGGATGTTTTCTCCTCCGCTCGCCCCTTCCACCGTCATTTTCTCTCTACCCACCCTTGCCTCCTTTTCCGCGCAGCTCTCGATTCCCCCCTCTCTTTCGCACCCTCCATGTCATATTCCGCTCTAGGAGCTCCATCATAGCTCCTCGCTGTCGCTGGGAGGATGTTTTCTCCTCCGCTCGCCCCTTCCACCGTCATTTTCTCTCTACCCACCCTTGCCTCCTTCTCCGCGCAGCTCTCAATTCCCCCCTCTCTTTCGCACCCTCCATGTCATATTCCGCTCCAGGAGCTCCATCATAGCTCCTCGCTGTCGCTGGGAGGATGTTTTCTCCTCCGCTCGCCCCTTCCACCGTCATTTTCTCTCTACCCACCCTTGCCTCCTTTTCCGCGCAGCTCTCGATTCCCCCCTCTCTTTCGCACCCTCCATTTCATATTCCGCTCCAGGAGTTCCATCATAGCTCCTCACTGTCGCTGGGAGGATGTTTTCTCCTCCGCTCGCCCCTTCCACCGTCATTTTCTCTCTACCAACCCTTGCCTCCTTTTCCGCGCAGCTCTCGATTCCCCCCTCTCTTTCGCACCCTCCATGTCATATTCCGCTCCAGGAGTTCCATCATAGCTCCTCACTGTCGCTGGGAGGAAGTTTTCTCCTCCGCTTGCCCCTTCCACCGTCATTTTCTCTCTACCCACCCTTGCCTCCTTTTCCGCGCAGCTCTCGATTCCCCCCTCTCTTTCGCACCCTCCATGTCATATTCCGCTCCAGGAGCTCCATCATAGCTCCTTGCTGGCGCTGGGAGGATGTTTTCTCCTCCGCTCGCCCCTTCCACCGTCATTTTCTCTCTACCCACCCTTGCCTCCTTTTCCGCGCAGCTCTCGATTCCCCCCTCTCTTTCGCACCCTCCATGTCATATTCCGCTCCAGGAGTTCCATCATAGCTCCTCACTGTCGCTGGGAGGATGTTTTCTCCTCCGCTCGCCCCTTCCACCGTCATTTTCTCTCTACCCACCCTTGCCTCCTTTTCCGCGCAGCTCTCGATTCCCCCCTCTCTTTCGCACCCTCCATGTCATATTCCGCTCCAGGAGCTCCATCATAGCTCCTCGCTGTCGCTGGGAGGATGTTTTCTCCTCCGCTCGCCCCTTCCACCGTCATTTTCTCTCTACCCACCCTTGCCTCCTTTTCCGCGCAGCTCTCGATTCCCCCCTCTCTTTCGCACCCTCAATGTCATATTCCGCTCCAGGAGTTCCATCATAGCTCCTCACTGTCGCTGGGAGGATGTTTTCTCCTCCGCTCGCCCCTTCCACCGTCATTTTCTCTCTACCCACCCTTGCCTCCTTTTCCGCGCAGCTCTCGATTCCCCCCTCTCTTTCGCACCCTCCATGTCATATTCCGCTCCAGGAGCTCCATCATAGCTCCTCGCTGTCGCTGGGAGGATGTTTTCTCCTCCGCTCGCCCCTTCCACCGTCATTTTCTCTCTACCCACCCTTGCCTCCTTTTCCGCGCAGCTCTCGATTCCCCCCTCTCTTTCGCACCCTCCATGTCATATTCCGCTCCAGGAGCTCCATCATAGCTCCTCGCTGTCGCTGGGAGGATGTTTTCTCCTCCGCTCGCCCCTTCCACCGTCATTTTCTTTCTACCCACCCTTGCCTCCTTTTCCACGCAGCTCTCGATTCCCCCCTCTCTTTCGCACCCTCCATGTCATATTCCGCTCCAGGAGCTCCATCATAGCTCCTCGCTGTTGCTGGGAGGATGTTTTCTCCTCCGCTCGCCCCTTCCACCGTCATTTTCTCTCTACCCACCCTTGCCTCCTTCTCCGCACAGCTCTCGATTCCCCCCTCTCTTTCGCACCCTCCATGTCATATTCCGCTCCAGGAGCTCCATCATAGCTCCTCGCTGTCGCTGGGAGGATGTTTTCTCCTCTGCTCGCCCCTTCCACCGTCATTTTCTCTCTACCCACCCTTTCCTCCTTTTCCGCGCAGCTCTCGATTCCCCCCTCTCTTTCGCACCCTCCATGTCATATTCCGCTCCAGGAGCTCCATCATAGCTCCTCGCTGTCGCTGGGAGGATGTTTTCTCCTCCGCTCGCCCCTTCCACCGTCATTTTCTTTCTACCCACCCTTGCCTCCTTTTCCACGCAGCTCTCGATTCCCCCCTCTCTTTCGCACCCTCCATGTCATATTCCGCTCCAGGAGCTCCATCATAGCTCCTCGCTGTTGCTGGGAGGATGTTTTCTCCTCCGCTCGCCCCTTCCACCGTCATTTTCTCTCTACCCACCCTTGCCTCCTTCTCCGCACAGCTCTCGATTCCCCCCTCTCTTTCGCACCCTCCATGTCATATTCCGCTCCAGGAGCTCCATCATAGCTCCTCGCTGTCGCTGGGAGGATGTTTTCTCCTCTGCTCGCCCCTTCCACCGTCATTTTCTCTCTACCCACCCTTTCCTCCTTTTCCGCGCAGCTCTCGATTCCCCCCTCTCTTGCGCACCCTCCATGTCATATTCCGCTCCAGGAGCTCCATCATAGCTCCTCGCTGTCGCTGGGAGGATGTTTTCTCCTCCGCTCGCCCCTTCCACCGTCATTTTCTCTCTACCCACCCTTGCCTCCTTTTCCGCGCAGCTCTCGATTCCCCCCTCTCTTTCGCACCCTCCATGTCATATTCCGCTCCAGGAGTTCCATCATAGCTCCTCACTGTCGCTGGGAGGATGTTTTCTCCTCCGCTCGCCCCTTCCACCGTCATTTTCTCTCTACCCACCCTTGCCTCCTTCTCCGCGCAGCTCTCGATTCCCCCCTCTCTTTCGCACCCTCCATGTCATATTCCGCTCCAGGAGCTCCATCATAGCTCTTCGCTGTCGCTGGGAGGATGTTTTCTCCTCCGCTCGCCCCTTCCACCGTCATTTTCTCTCTACCCACCCTTTCCTCCTTTTCCGCGCAGCTCTCGATTCCCCCCTCTCTTTCGCACCCTCCATGTCATATTCCGCTCCAGGAGCTCCATCATAGCTCCTCGCTGTCGCTGGGAGGATGTTTTCTCCTCTGCTCGCCCCTTCCACCGTCATTTTCTCTCTACCCACCCTTTCCTCCTTTTCCGCGCAGCTCTCGATTCCCCCCTCTCTTGCGCACCCTCCATGTCATATTCCGCTCCAGGAGCTCCATCATAGCTCCTCGCTGTCGCTGGGAGGATGTTTTCTCCTCCGCTCGCCCCTTCCACCGTCATTTTCTCTCTACCCACCCTTGCCTCCTTTTCCGCGCAGCTCTCGATTCCCCCCTCTCTTTCGCACCCTCCATGTCATATTCCGCTCTAGGAGCTCCATCATAGCTCCTCGCTGTCGCTGGGAGGATGTTTTCTCCTCCGCTCGCCCCTTCCACCGTCATTTTCTCTCTACCCACCCTTGCCTCCTTCTCCGCGCAGCTCTCAATTCCCCCCTCTCTTTCGCACCCTCCATGTCATATTCCGCTCCAGGAGCTCCATCATAGCTCCTCGCTGTCGCTGGGAGGATGTTTTCTCCTCCGCTCGCCCCTTCCACCGTCATTTTCTCTCTACCCACCCTTGCCTCCTTTTCCGCGCAGCTCTCGATTCCCCCCTCTCTTTCGCACCCTCCATTTCATATTCCGCTCCAGGAGTTCCATCATAGCTCCTCACTGTCGCTGGGAGGATGTTTTCTCCTCCGCTCGCCCCTTCCACCGTCATTTTCTCTCTACCAACCCTTGCCTCCTTTTCCGCGCAGCTCTCGATTCCCCCCTCTCTTTCGCACCCTCCATGTCATATTCCGCTCCAGGAGTTCCATCATAGCTCCTCACTGTCGCTGGGAGGAAGTTTTCTCCTCCGCTTGCCCCTTCCACCGTCATTTTCTCTCTACCCACCCTTGCCTCCTTTTCCGCGCAGCTCTCGATTCCCCCCTCTCTTTCGCACCCTCCATGTCATATTCCGCTCCAGGAGCTCCATCATAGCTCCTTGCTGTCGCTGGGAGGATGTTTTCTCCTCCGCTCGCCCCTTCCACCGTCATTTTCTCTCTACCCACCCTTGCCTCCTTTTCCGCGCAGCTCTCGATTCCCCCCTCTCTTTCGCACCCTCCATGTCATATTCCGCTCCAGGAGTTCCATCATAGCTCCTCACTGTCGCTGGGAGGATGTTTTCTCCTCCGCTCGCCCCTTCCACCGTCATTTTCTCTCTACCCACCCTTGCCTCCTTTTCCGCGCAGCTCTCGATTCCCCCCTCTCTTTCGCACCCTCCATGTCATATTCCGCTCCAGGAGCTCCATCATAGCTCCTCGCTGTCGCTGGGAGGATGTTTTCTCCTCCGCTCGCCCCTTCCACCGTCATTTTCTCTCTACCCACCCTTGCCTCCTTTTCCGCGCAGCTCTCGATTCCCCCCTCTCTTTCGCACCCTCAATGTCATATTCCGCTCCAGGAGTTCCATCATAGCTCCTCACTGTCGCTGGGAGGATGTTTTCTCCTCCGCTCTCCCCTTCCACCGTCATTTTCTCTCTACCCACCCTTGCCTCCTTTTCCGCGCAGTTCTCGATTCCCCCCTCTCTTTCGCACCCTCCATGTCATATTCCGCTCCAGGAGTTCCATCATAGCTCCTCACTGTCGCTGGGAGGATGTTTTCTCCTCCGCTCGCCCCTTCCACCGTCATTTTCTCTCTACCCACCCTTGCCTCCTTCTCCGCGCAGCTCTCGATTCCCCCCTCTCTTTCGCACCCTCCATGTCATATTCTGCTCCAGGAGCTCCATCATAGCTCCTCGCTGTCGCTGGGAGGATGTTTTCTCCTCCGCTCGCCCCTTCCACCGTCATTTTCTCTCTACCCACCCTTGCCTCCTTCTCCGCGCAGCTCTCGATTCCCCCCTCTCTTTCGCACCCTCCATGTCATATTCCGCTCCAGGAGCTCCATCATAGCTCCTTGCTGTCGCTGGGAGGATGTTTTCTCCTCCGCTCGCCCCTTCCACCATCATTTTCTCTCTACCCACCCTTGCCTCCTTCTCCGCGCAGCTCTCGATTCCCCCCTCTCTTTCGCACCCTCCATGTCATATTCCGCTCCAGGAGCTCCATCATAGCTCCTCGCTGTCGCTGGGAGGATGTTTTCTCCTCCGCTCGCCCCTTCCACCGTCATTTTCTCTCTACCCACCCTTGCCTCCTTTTCCGCGCATCTCTCGATTCCCCCCTCTCTTTCGCACCCTCCATGTCATATTCCGCTCCAGGAGCTCCATCATAGCTCCTCGCTGTTGCTGGGAGGATGTTTTCTCCTCCGCTCGCCCCTTCCACCGTCATTTTCTCTCTACCCACCCTTGCCTCCTTCTCCGCACAGCTCTCGATTCCCCCCTCTCTTTCGCACCCTCCATGTCATATTCCGCTCCAGGAGCTCCATCATAGCTCCTCGCTGTTGCTGGGAGGATGTTTTCTCCTCCGCTCGCCCCTTCCACCGTCATTTTCTCTCTACCCACCCTTGCCTCCTTCTCCGCACAGCTCTCGATTCCCCCCTCTCTTTCGCACCCTCCATGTCATATTCCGCTCCAGGAGTTCCATCATAGCTCCTCACTGTCGCTGGGAGGATGTTTTCTCCTCCGCTCGCCCCTTCCACCGTCATTTTCTCTCTACCCACCCTTGCCTCCTTCTCCGCGCAGCTCTCGATTCCCCCCTCTCTTTCGCACCCTCCATGTCATATTCTGCTCCAGGAGCTCCATCATAGCTCCTCGCTGTCGCTGGGAGGATGTTTTCTCCTCCGCTCGCCCCTTCCACCGTCATTTTCTCTCTACCCACCCTTGCCTCCTTCTCCGTGCAGCTCTCGATTCCCCCCTCTCTTTCGCACCCTCCATGTCATATTCCGCTCCAGGAGCTCCATCATAGCTCCTTGCTGTCGCTGGGAGGATGTTTTCTCCTCCGCTCGCCCCTTCCACCATCATTTTCTCTCTACCCACCCTTGCCTCCTTCTCCGCGCAGCTCTCGATTCCCCCCTCTCTTTCGCACCCTCCATGTCATATTCCGCTCCAGGAGCTCCATCATAGCTCCTCGCTGTCGCTGGGAGGATGTTTTCTCCTCCGCTCGCCCCTTCCACCGTCATTTTCTCTCTACCCACCCTTGCCTCCTTTTCCGCGCATCTCTCGATTCCCCCCTCTCTTTCGCACCCTCCATGTCATATTCCGCTCCAGGAGCTCCATCATAGCTCCTCGCTGTTGCTGGGAGGATGTTTTCTCCTCCGCTCGCCCCTTCCACCGTCATTTTCTCTCTACCCACCCTTGCCTCCTTCTCCGCACAGCTCTCGATTCCCCCCTCTCTTTCGCACCCTCCATGTCATATTCCGCTCCAGGAGCTCCATCATAGCTCCTCGCTGTTGCTGGGAGGATGTTTTCTCCTCCGCTCGCCCCTTCCACCGTCATTTTCTCTCTACCCACCCTTGCCTCCTTCTCCGCACAGCTCTCGATTCCCCCCTCTCTTTCGCACCCTCCATGTCATATTCCGCTCCAGGAGCTCCATCATAGCTCCTCGCTGTCACTGGGAGGATGTTTTCTCCTCTGCTCGCCCCTTCCACCGTCATTTTCTCTCTACCCACCCTTTCCTCCTTTTCCGCGCAGCTCTCGATTCCCCCCTCTCTTGCGCACCCTCCATGTCATATTCCGCTCCAGGAGCTCCATCATAGCTCCTCGCTGTCGCTGGGAGGATGTTTTCTCCTCCGCTCGCCCATTCCACCGTCATTTTCTCTCTACCCACCCTTGCCTCCTTTTCCGCGCAGCTCTCGATTCCCCCTCTCTTTCGCACCCTCCATGTCATATTCCGCTCCAGGAGTTCCATCATAGCTCCTCACTGTCGCTGGGAGGATGTTTTCTCCTCCGCTCGCCCCTTCCACCGTCATTTTCTCTCTACCCACCCTTGCCTCCTTCTCCGCGCAGCTCTCGATTCCCCCCTCTCTTTCGCACCCTCCATGTCATATTCCGCTCCAGGAGCTCCATCATAGCTCTTCGCTGTCGCTGGGAGGATGTTTTCTCCTCCGCTCGCCCCTTCCACCGTCATTTTCTCTCTACCCACCCTTTCCTCCGTTTCCGCGCAGCTCTCGATTCCCCCCTCTCTTTCGCACCCTCCATGTCATATTCCGCTCCAGGAGCTCCATCATAGCTCCTCGCTGTCGCTGGGAGGATGTTTTCTCCTCCGCTCGCCCCTTCCACCGTCATTTTCTCTCTACCCACCCTTGCCTCCTTTTCCGCGCAGCTCTCGATTCCCCCCTCTCTTTCGCACCCTCCATGTCATATTCCGCTCCAGGAGCTCCATCATAGCTCCTCGCTGTCGCTGGGAGGATGTTTTCTCCTCCGCTCGCCCCTTCCACCGTCATTTTCTCTCTACCCACCCTTGCCTCCTTCTCCGCGCAGCTCTCAATTCCCCCCTCTCTTTCGCACCCTCCATGTCATATTCCGCTCCAGGAGCTCCATCATAGCTCCTCGCTGTCGCTGGGAGGATGTTTTCTCCTCCGCTCGCCCCTTCCACCGTCATTTTCTCTCTACCCACCCTTGCTTCCTTCTCCGCGCAGCTCTCGATTCCCCCCTCTCTTTCGAACCCTCCATGTCATATTCCGCTCCAGGAGCTCCATCATAGCTCCTCGCTGTCGCTGGGAGGATGTTTTCTCCTCTGCTCGCCCCTTCCACCGTCATTTTCTCTCTACTCACCCTTTCCTCCTTTTCCGCGCAGCTCTCGATTCCCCCCTCTCTTTCGCACCCTCCATGTCATATTCCGCTCCAGGAGCTCCATCATAGCTCCTCGCTGTCGCTGGGAGGATGTTTTCACCTCCGCTCGCCCCTTCCACCGTCATTTTCTTTCTACCCACCCTTGCCTCCTTTTCCACGCAGCTCTCGATTCCCCCCTCTCTTTCGCACCCTCCATGTCATATTCCGCTCCAGGAGCTCCATCATAGCTCCTCGCTGTCGCTGGGAGGATGTTTTCTCCTCTGCTCGCCCCTTCCACCGTCATTTTCTCTCTACCCACCCTTTCCTCCTTTTCCGCGCAGCTCTCGATTCCCCCCTCTCTTTCGCACCCTCCATGTCATATTCCGCTCCAGGAGTTCCATCATAGCTCCTCACTGTCGCTGGGAGGAAGTTTTCTCCTCCGCTCGCCCCTTCCACCGTCATTTTCTCTCTACCCACCCTTGCCTCCTTTTGCGCGCAGCTCTCGATTCCCCCCTCTCTTTCGCACCCTCCATGTCATATTCCGCTCCAGGAGCTCCATCATAGCTCCTTGCTGTCGCTGGGAGGACGTTTTCTCCTCCGCTCGCCCCTTCCACCGTCATTTTCTCTCTACCCACCCTTGCCTCCTTTTCCGCGCAGCTCTCGATTCCCCCCTCTCTTTCGCACCCTCCATGTCATATTCCGCTCCAGGAGTTCCATCATAGCTCCTCACTGTCGCTGGGAGGATGTTTTCTCCTCCGCTCGCCCCTTCCACCGTCATTTTCTCTCTACCCACCCTTGCCTCCTTTTCCGCGCAGCTCTCGATTCCCCCCTCTCTTTCGCACCCTCCATGTCATATTCCGCTCCAGGAGTTCCATCATAGCTCCTCACTGTCGCTGGGAGGAAGTTTTCTCCTCCGCTTGCCCCTTCCACCGTCATTTTCTCTCTACCCACCCTTGCCTCCTTTTCCGCGCAGCTCTCGATTCCCCCCTCTCTTTCGCACCCTCCATGTCATATTCCGCTCCAGGAGTTCCATCATAGCTCCTCACTGTCGCTGGGAGGAAGTTTTCTCCTCCGCTTGCCCCTTCCACCGTCATTTTCTCTCTACCCACCCTTGCCTCCTTTTCCGCGCAGCTCTCGATTCCCCCCTCTCTTTCGCACCCTCCATGTCATATTCCGCTCCAGGAGCTCCATCATAGCTCCTTGCTGTCGCTGGGAGGATGTTTTCTCCTCCGCTCGCCCCTTCCACCGTCATTTTCTCTCTACCCACCCTTGCCTCCTTTTCCGCGCAGCTCTCGATTCCCCCCTCTCTTTCGCACCCTCCATGTCATATTCCGCTCCAGGAGCTCCATCATAGCTCCTCGCTGTCGCTGGGAGGATGTTTTCTCCTCCGCTCGCCCCTTCCACCGTCATTTTCTCTCTACCCACCCTTGCCTCCTTTTCCGCGCAGCTCTCGATTCCCCCCTCTCTTTCGCACCCTCAATGTCATATTCCGCTCCAGGAGTTCCATCATAGCTCCTCACTGTCGCTGGGAGGATGTTTTCTCCTCCGCTCGCCCCTTCCACCGTCATTTTCTCTCTACCCACCCTTGCCTCCTTTTCCGCGCAGCTCTCGATTCCCCCCTCTCTTTCGCACCCTCCATGTCATATTCCGCTCCAGGAGTTCCATCATAGCTCCTCACTGTCGCTGGGAGGAAGTTTTCTCCTCCGCTCGCCCCTTCCACCGTCATTTTCTCTCTACCCACCCTTGCCTCCTTTTCCGCGCAGCTCTCGATTCCCCCCTCTCTTTCGCACCCTCCATGTCATATTCCGCTCCAGGAGCTCCATCATAGCTCCTCGCTGTCGCTGGGAGGATGTTTTCTCCTCCGCTCGCCCCTTCCACCGTCATTTTCTCTCTACCCACCCTTGCCTCCTTTTCCGCGCAGCTCTCGATTCCCCCCTCTCTTTCGCACCCTCAATGTCATATTCCGCTCCAGGAGTTCCATCATAGCTCCTCACTGTCGCTGGGAGGATGTTTTCTCCTCCGCTCGCCCCTTCCACCGTCATTTTCTCTCTACCCACCCTTGCCTCCTTTTCCGCGCAGCTCTCGATTCCCCCCTCTCTTTCGCACCCTCCATGTCATATTCCGCTCCAGGAGTTCCATCATAGCTCCTCACTGTCGCTGGGAGGAAGTTTTCTCCTCCGCTCGCCCCTTCCACCGTCATTTTCTCTCTACCCACCCTTGCCTCCTTTTCCGCGCAGCTCTCGATTCCCCCCTCTCTTTCGCACCCTCCATGTCATATTCCGCTCCAGGAGTTCCATCATAGCTCCTCACTGTCGCTGGGAGGAAGTTTTCTCCTCCGCTCGCCCCTTCCACCGTCATTTTCTCTCTACCCACCCTTGCCTCCTTTTCCGCGCAGCTCTCGATTCCCCCCTCTCTTTCGCACCCTCCATGTCATATTCCGCTCCAGGAGTTCCATCATAGCTCCTCACTGTCGCTGGGAGGATGTTTTCTCCTCCGCTCGCCCCTTCCACCATCATTTTCTCTCTACCCACCCTTGCCTCCTTTTCCGCGCAGCTCTCGATTCCCCCCTCTCTTTCGCACCCTCCATGTCATATTCCGCTCCAGGAGTTCCATCATAGCTCCTCACTGTCGCTGGGAGGATGTTTTCTCCTCCGCTCGCCCCTTCCACCATCATTTTCTCTCTACCCACCCTTGCCTCCTTTTCCGCGCAGCTCTCGATTCCCCCCTCTCTTTCGCACCCTCCATGTCATATTCCGCTCCAGGAGCTCCATCATAGCTCCTTGCTGTCGCTGGGAGGATGTTTTCTCCTCCGCTCGCCCCTTCCACCGTCATTTTCTCTCTACCCACCCTTGCCTCCTTTTCCGCGCAGCTCTCGATTCCCCCCTCTCTTTCGCACCCTCCATGTCATATTCCGCTCCAGGAGTTCCATCATAGCTCCTCACTGTCGCTGGGAGGATGTTTTCTCCTCCGCTCGCCCCTTCCACCGTCATTTTCTCTCTACCCACCCTTGCCTCCTTCTCCGCGCAGCTCTCGATTCCCCCCTCTCTTTCGCACCCTCCATGTCATATTCCGCTCCAGGAGCTCCATCATAGCTCCTCGCTGTCGCTGGGAGGATGTTTTCTCCTCCGCTCGCCCCTTCCACCGTCATTTTCTCTCTACCCACCCTTGCCTCCTTTTCCGCGCAGCTCTCGATTCCCCCCTCTCTTTCGCACCCTCCATGTCATATTCCGCTACAGGAGCTCCATCATAGCTCCTTGCTGTCGCTGGGAGGATGTTTTCTCCTCCGCTCGCCCCTTCCACCGTCATTTTCTCTCTACCCACCCTTGCCTCCTTTTCCGCGCAGCTCTCGATTCCCCCCTCTCTTTCGCACCCTCCATGGCATATTCCGCTCCAGGAGTTCCATCATAGCTCCTCACTGTCGCTGGGAGGATGTTTTCTCCTCCGCTCGCCCCTTCCACCATCATTTTCTCTCTACCCACCCTTGCCTCCTTTTCCGCGCAGCTCTCGATTCCCCCCTCTCTTTCGCACCCTCCATGTCATATTCCGCTCCAGGAGTTCCATCATAGCTCCTCACTGTCGCTGGGAGGAAGTTTTCTCCTCCGCTCGCCCCTTCCACCGTCATTTTCTCTCTACCCACCCTTGCCTCCTTTTCCGCGCAGCTCTCGATTCCCCCCTCTCTTTCGCACCCTCCATGTCATATTCCGCTCCAGGAGTTCCATCATAGCTCCTCACTGTCGCTGGGAGGATGTTTTCTCCTCCGCTCGCTCCTTCCACCGTCATTTTCTCTCTACCCACCCTTGCCTCCTTTTCCGCGCAGCTCTCGATTCCCCCCTCTCTTTCGCACCCTCCATGTCATATTCCGCTCCAGGAGCTCCATCATAGCTCTTCGCTGTCGCTGGGAGGATGTTTTCTCCTCTGCTCGCCCCTTCCACCGTCATTTTCTCTCTACCCACCCTTTCCTCCTTTTCCGCGCAGCTCTCGATTCCCCCCTCTCTTTCGCACCCTCCATGTCATATTCCGCTCCAGGAGCTCCATCATAGCTCCTCGCTGTCGCTGGGAGGATGTTTTCTCCTCCGCTCGCCCCTTCCACCGTCATTTTCTTTCTACCCACCCTTGCCTCCTTTTCCAAGCAGCTCTCGATTCCCCCCTCTCTTTCGCACCCTCCATGTCATATTCCGCTCCAGGAGCTCCATCATAGCTCCTGGCTGTTGCTGGGAGGATGTTTTCTCCTCCGCTCGCCCCTTCCACCGTCATTTTCTCTCTACCCACCCTTGCCTCCTTCTCCGCACAGCTCTCGATTCCCCCCTCTCTTTCGCACCCTCCATGTCATATTCCGCTCCAGGAGCTCCATCATAGCTCCTCGCTGTCGCTGGGAGGATGTTTTCTCCTCTGCTCGCCCCTTCCACCGTCATTTTCTCTCTACCCACCCTTTCCTCCTTTTCCGCGCAGCTCTCGATTCCCCCCTCTCTTTCGCACCCTCAATGTCATATTCCGCTCCAGGAGTTCCATCATAGCTCCTCGCTGTCGCTGGGAGGATGTTTTCTCCTCCGCTCGCCCCTTCCACCGTCATTTTCTCTCTACCCACCCTTGCCTCCATTTTCCGCGCAGCTCTCGATTCCCCCCTCTCTTTCGCACCCTCCATGTCATATTCCGCTCCAGGAGTTCCATCATAGCTCCTCACTGTCGCTGGGAGGATGTTTTCTCCTCCGCTCGCCTCTTCCACCGTCATTTTCTCTCTACCCACCCTTGCCTCCTTTTCCGCGCAGCTCTCGATTCCCCCCTCTCTTTCGCACCCTCCATGTCATATTCCGCTCCAGGAGTTCCATCATAGCTCCTCACTGTCGCTGGGAGGATGTTTTCTCCTCCGCTCGCCCCTTCCACCGTCATTTTCTCTCTACCCACCCTTGCCTCCTTTTCCGCGCAGCTCTCGATTCCCCCCTCTCTTTCGCACACTCCATGTCATATTCCGCTCCAGGAGTTCCATCATAGCTCCTCACTGTCGCTGGGAGGAAGTTTTCTCCTCCGCTCGCCCCTTCCACCGTCATTTTCTCTCTACCCACCCTTGCCTCCTTTTCCGCGCAGTTTTCGATTCCCCCCTCTCTTTCGCACCCTCCATGTCATATTCCGCTCCAGGAGCTCCATCATAGCTCCTTGCTGTCGCTGGGAGGATGTTTTCTCCTCCGCTCGCCCCTTCCACCGTCATTTTCTCTCTACCCACCCTTGCCTCCTTCTCCGCGCAGCTCTCGATTCCCCCCTCTCTTTCGCACCCTCCATGTCATATTCCGCTACAGGAGCTCCATCATAGCTCCTTGCTGTCGCTGGGAGGATGTTTTCTCCTCCGCTCGCCCCTTCCACCGTCATTTTCTCTCTACCCACCCTTGCCTCCTTCTCCGCGCAGCTCTCGATTCCCCCCTCTCTCTCGCACCCTCCATATTACATCCAGCTCCAGGAGCTCCATCATAGCTCCTCGCTGTCGCTGGGAGGATGTTTTCTCCTCCGCTCGCCCCTTCCACCGTCATTTTCTCTCTACCCACCCTTGCCTCCTTTTCCGCGCAGCTCTCGATTCCCCCCTCTCTTTCGCACCCTCCATGTCATATTCCGCTCCAGGAGTTCCATCATAGCTCCTCACTGTCGCTGGGAGGATGTTTTCTCCTCCGCTCGCCCCTTCCACCGTCATTTTCTCTCTACCCACCCTTGCCTCCTTCTCCGCGCAGCTCTCGATTCCCTCCTCTCTCTCGCACCCTCCATATTACATCCAGCTCCAGGAGCTCCATCATAGCTCCTCGCTGTCGCTGGGAGGATGTTTTCTCCTCCGCTCGCCCCTTCCACCGTCATTTTCTCTCTACCCACCCTTGCCTCCTTCTCCGCGCAGCTCTCGATTCCCTCCTCTCTCTCGCACCCTCCATATTACATCCAGCTCCAGGAGCTCCATCATAGCTCCTCGCTGTCGCTGGGAGGATGTTTTCTCCTCCGCTCGCCCCTTCCACCGTCATTTTCTCTCTACCCACCCTTGCCTCCTTTTCCGCGCAGCTCTCGATTCCCCCCTCTCTTTCGCACCCTCCATGTCATATTCCGCTCCAGGAGCTCCATCATAGCTCCTTGCTGTCGCTGGGAGGATGTTTTCTCCTCCGCTCGCCCCTTCCACCGTCATTTTCTCTCTACCCACCCTTGCCTCCTTCTCCGCGCAGCTCTCGATTCCCCCCTCTCTTTCGCACCCTCCATGTCATATTCCGCTACAGGAGCTCCATCATAGCTCAATGCTGTCGCTGGGAGGATGTTTTCTCCTCCGCTCGCCCCTTCCACCGTCATTTTCTCTCTACCCACCCTTGCCTCCTTCTCCGCGCAGCTCTCGATTCCCCCCTCTCTCTCGCACCCTCCATATTACATCCAGCTCCAGGAGCTCCATCATAGCTCCTTGCTGTCGCTGGGAGGATGTTTTCTCCTCCGCTCGCCCCTTCCACCGTCATTTTCTCTCTACCCACCCTTGCCTCCTTTTCCGCGCAGCTCTCGATTCCCCCCTCTCTTTCGCACCCTCCATGTCATATTCCGCTCCAGGAGTTCCATCATAGCTCCTCACTGTCGCTGGGAGGATGTTTTCTCCTCCGCTCGCCCCTTCCACCGTCATTTTCTCTCTACCCACCCTTGCCTCCTTCTCCGCGCAGCTCTCGATTCCCTCCTCTCTCTCGCACCCTCCATATTACATCCAGCTCCAGGAGCTCCATCATAGCTCCTCGCTGTCGCTGGGAGGATGTTTTCTCCTCCGCTCGCCCCTTCCACCGTCATTTTCTCTCTACCCACCCTTGCCTCCTTCTCCGCGCAGCTCTCGATTCCCTCCTCTCTCTCGCACCCTCCATATTACATCCAGCTCCAGGAGCTCCATCATAGCTCCTCGCTGTCGCTGGGAGGATGTTTTCTCCTCCGCTCGCCCCTTCCACCGTCATTTTCTCTCTACCCACCCTTGCCTCCTTTTCCGCACAGCTCTCGATTCCCCCCTCTCTTTCGCACCCTCCATGTCATATTCCGCTCCAGGAGCTCCATCATAGCTCCTTGCTGTCGCTGGGAGGATGTTTTCTCCTCCGCTCGCCCCTTCCACCGTCATTTTCTCTCTACCCACCCTTGCCTCCTTCTCCGCGCAGCTCTCGATTCCCTCCTCTCTCTCGCACCCTCCATATTACATCCAGCTCCAGGAGCTCCATCATAGCTCCTCGCTGTCGCTGGGAGGATGTTTTCTCCTCCGCTCGCCCCTTCCACCGTCATTTTCTCTCTACCCACCCTTGCCTCCTTTTCCGCGCAGCTCTCGATTCCCCCCTCTCTTTCGCACCCTCCATGTCATATTCCGCTCCAGGAGTTCCATCATAGCTCCTCACTGTCGCTGGGAGGATGTTTTCTCCTCCGCTCGCCCCTTCCACCGTCATTTTCTCTCTACCCACCCTTGCCTCCTTTTCCGCGCAGCTCTCGATTCCCCCCTCTCTTTCGCACCCTCCATGTCATATTCCGCTCCAGGAGTTCCATCATAGCTCCTCACTGTCGCTGGGAGGAAGTTTTCTCCTCCGCTCGCCCCTTCCACCGTCATTTTCTCTCTACCCACCCTTGCCTCCTTTTCCGCGCAGTTTTCGATTCCCCCCTCTCTTTCGCACCCTCCATGTCATATTCCGCTCCAGGAGCTCCATCATAGCTCCTTGCTGTCGCTGGGAGGATGTTTTCTCCTCCGCTCGCCCCTTCCACCGTCATTTTCTCTCTACCCACCCTTGCCTCCTTCTCCGCGCAGCTCTCGATTCCCCCCTCTCTTTCGCACCCTCCATGTCATATTCCGCTACAGGAGCTCCATCATAGCTCCTTGCTGTCGCTGGGAGGATGTTTTCTCCTCCGCTCGCCCCTTCCACCGTCATTTTCTCTCTACCCACCCTTGCCTCCTTCTCCGCGCAGCTCTCGATTCCCCCCTCTCTCTCGCACCCTCCATATTACATCCAGCTCCAGGAGCTCCATCATAGCTCCTCGCTGTCGCTGGGAGGATGTTTTCTCCTCCGCTCGCCCCTTCCACCGTCATTTTCTCTCTACCCACCCTTGCCTCCTTTTCCGCGCAGCTCTCGATTCCTCATATTCCGCTCCAGGAGTTCCATCATAGCTCCTCACTGTCGCTGGGAGGATGTTTTCTCCTCCGCTCGCCCCTTCCACCGTCATTTTCTCTCTACCCACCCTTGCCTCCTTCTCCGCGCAGCTCTCGATTCCCTCCTCTCTCTCGCACCCTCCATATTACATCCAGCTCCAGGAGCTCCATCATAGCTCCTCGCTGTCGCTGGGAGGATGTTTTCTCCTCCGCTCGCCCCTTCCACCGTCATTTTCTTTCTACCCACCCTTGCCTCCTTTTCCACGCAGCTCTCGATTCCCCCCTCTCTTTCGCACCCTCCATGTCATATTCCGCTCCAGGAGCTCCATCATAGCTCCTCGCTGTTGCTGGGAGGATGTTTTCTCCTCCGCTCGCCCCTTCCACCGTCATTTTCTCTCTACCCACCCTTGCCTCCTTCTCCGCACAGCTCTCGATTCCCCCCTCTCTTTCGCACCCTCCATGTCATATTCCGCTCCAGGAGCTCCATCATAGCTCCTCGCTGTTGCTGGGAGGATGTTTTCTCCTCCGCTCGCCCCTTCCACCGTCATTTTCTCTCTACCCACCCTTGCCTCCTTCTCCGCACAGCTCTCGATTCCCCCCTCTCTTTCGCACTCTCCATGTCATATTCCGCTCCAGGAGCTCCATCATAGCTCCTCGCTGTCGCTGGGAGGATGTTTTCTCCTCCGCTCGCCCCTTCCACCATCATTTTCTCTCTACCCACCCTTGCCTCCTTTTCCGCGCAGCTCTCGATTCCCCCCTCTCTTTCGCACCCTCCATGTCATATTCCGCTCCAGGAGTTCCATCATAGCTCCTCACTGTCGCTGGGAGGATGTTTTCTCCTCCGCTCGCCCCTTCCACCATCATTTTCTCTCTACCCACCCTTGCCTCCTTTTCCGCGCAGCTCTCGATTCCCCCCTCTCTTTCGCACCCTCCATGTCATATTCCGCTCCAGGAGCTCCATCATAGCTCCTTGCTGTCGCTGGGAGGATGTTTTCTCCTCCGCTCGCCCCTTCCACCGTCATTTTCTCTCTACCCACCCTTGCCTCCTTTTCCGCGCAGCTCTCGATTCCCCCCTCTCTTTCGCACCCTCCATGTCATATTCCGCTCCAGGAGTTCCATCATAGCTCCTCACTGTCGCTGGGAGGATGTTTTCTCCTCCGCTCGCCCCTTCCACTGTCATTTTCTCTCTACCCACCCTTGCCTCCTTCTCCGCGCAGCTCTCGATTCCCCCCTCTCTTTCGCACCCTCCATGTCATATTCCGCTCCAGGAGCTCCATCATAGCTCCTCGCTGTCGCTGGGAGGATGTTTTCTCCTCCGCTCGCCCCTTCCACCGTCATTTTCTCTCTACCCACCCTTGCCTCCTTTTCCGCGCAGCTCTCGATTCCCCCCTCTCTTTCGCACCCTCCATGTCATATTCCGCTACAGGAGCTCCATCATAGCTCCTTGCTGTCGCTGGGAGGATGTTTTCTCCTCCGCTCGCCCCTTCCACCGTCATTTTCTCTCTACCCACCCTTGCCTCCTTTTCCGCGCAGCTCTCGATTCCCCCCTCTCTTTCGCACCCTCCATGGCATATTCCGCTCCAGGAGTTCCATCATAGCTCCTCACTGTCGCTGGGAGGATGTTTTCTCCTCCGCTCGCCCCTTCCACCATCATTTTCTCTCTACCCACCCTTGCCTCCTTTTCCGCGCAGCTCTCGATTCCCCCCTCTCTTTCGCACCCTCCATGTCATATTCCGCTCCAGGAGTTCCATCATAGCTCCTCACTGTCGCTGGGAGGAAGTTTTCTCCTCCGCTCGCCCCTTCCACCGTCATTTTCTCTCTACCCACCCTTGCCTCCTTTTCCGCGCAGCTCTCGATTCCCCCCTCTCTTTCGCACCCTCCATGTCATATTCCGCTCCAGGAGTTCCATCATAGCTCCTCACTGTCGCTGGGAGGATGTTTTCTCCTCCGCTCGCTCCTTCCACCGTCATTTTCTCTCTACCCACCCTTGCCTCCTTTTCCGCGCAGCTCTCGATTCCCCCCTCTCTTTCGCACCCTCCATGTCATATTCCGCTCCAGGAGCTCCATCATAGCTCTTCGCTGTCGCTGGGAGGATGTTTTCTCCTCTGCTCGCCCCTTCCACCGTCATTTTCTCTCTACCCACCCTTTCCTCCTTTTCCGCGCAGCTCTCGATTCCCCCCTCTCTTTCGCACCCTCCATGTCATATTCCGCTCCAGGAGCTCCATCATAGCTCCTCGCTGTCGCTGGGAGGATGTTTTCTCCTCCGCTCGCCCCTTCCACCGTCATTTTCTTTCTACCCACCCTTGCCTCCTTTTCCACGCAGCTCTCGATTCCCCCCTCTCTTTCGCACCCTCCATGTCATATTCCGCTCCAGGAGCTCCATCATAGCTCCTGGCTGTTGCTGGGAGGATGTTTTCTCCTCCGCTCGCCCCTTCCACCGTCATTTTCTCTCTACCCACCCTTGCCTCCTTCTCCGCACAGCTCTCGATTCCCCCCTCTCTTTCGCACCCTCCATGTCATATTCCGCTCCAGGAGCTCCATCATAGCTCCTCGCTGTCGCTGGGAGGATGTTTTCTCCTCTGCTCGCCCCTTCCACCGTCATTTTCTCTCTACCCACCCTTTCCTCCTTTTCCGCGCAGCTCTCGATTCCCCCCTCTCTTGCGCACCCTCCATGTCATATTCCGCTCCAGGAGCTCCATCATAGCTCCTCGCTGTCGCTGGGAGGATGTTTTCTCCTCCGCTCGCCCCTTCCACCGTCATTTTCTCTCTACCCACCCTTGCCTCCATTTTCCGCGCAGCTCTCGATTCCCCCCTCTCTTTCGCACCCTCCATGTCATATTCCGCTCCAGGAGTTCCATCATAGCTCCTCACTGTCGCTGGGAGGATGTTTTCTCCTCCGCTCGCCTCTTCCACCGTCATTTTCTCTCTACCCACCCTTGCCTCCTTTTCCGCGCAGCTCTCGATTCCCCCCTCTCTTTCGCACCCTCCATGTCATATTCCGCTCCAGGAGTTCCATCATAGCTCCTCACTGTCGCTGGGAGGATGTTTTCTCCTCCGCTCGCCCCTTCCACCGTCATTTTCTCTCTACCCACCCTTGCCTCCTTTTCCGCGCAGCTCTCGATTCCCCCCTCTCTTTCGCACACTCCATGTCATATTCCGCTCCAGGAGTTCCATCATAGCTCCTCACTGTCGCTGGGAGGAAGTTTTCTCCTCCGCTCGCCCCTTCCACCGTCATTTTCTCTCTACCCACCCTTGCCTCCTTTTCCGCGCAGTTTTCGATTCCCCCCTCTCTTTCGCACCCTCCATGTCATATTCCGCTCCAGGAGCTCCATCATAGCTCCTTGCTGTCGCTGGGAGGATGTTTTCTCCTCCGCTCGCCCCTTCCACCGTCATTTTCTCTCTACCCACCCTTGCCTCCTTCTCCGCGCAGCTCTCGATTCCCCCCTCTCTTTCGCACCCTCCATGTCATATTCCGCTACAGGAGCTCCATCATAGCTCCTTGCTGTCGCTGGGAGGATGTTTTCTCCTCCGCTCGCCCCTTCCACCGTCATTTTCTCTCTACCCACCCTTGCCTCCTTCTCCGCGCAGCTCTCGATTCCCCCCTCTCTCTCGCACCCTCCATATTACATCCAGCTCCAGGAGCTCCATCATAGCTCCTCGCTGTCGCTGGGAGGATGTTTTCTCCTCCGCTCGCCCCTTCCACCGTCATTTTCTCTCTACCCACCCTTGCCTCCTTTTCCGCGCAGCTCTCGATTCCCCCCTCTCTTTCGCACCCTCCATGTCATATTCCGCTCCAGGAGTTCCATCATAGCTCCTCACTGTCGCTGGGAGGATGTTTTCTCCTCCGCTCGCCCCTTCCACCGTCATTTTCTCTCTACCCACCCTTGCCTCCTTCTCCGCGCAGCTCTCGATTCCCTCCTCTCTCTCGCACCCTCCATATTACATCCAGCTCCAGGAGCTCCATCATAGCTCCTCGCTGTCGCTGGGAGGATGTTTTCTCCTCCGCTCGCCCCTTCCACCGTCATTTTCTCTCTACCCACCCTTGCCTCCTTCTCCGCGCAGCTCTCGATTCCCTCCTCTCTCTCGCACCCTCCATATTACATCCAGCTCCAGGAGCTCCATCATAGCTCCTCGCTGTCGCTGGGAGGATGTTTTCTCCTCCGCTCGCCCCTTCCACCGTCATTTTCTCTCTACCCACCCTTGCCTCCTTTTCCGCGCAGCTCTCGATTCCCCCCTCTCTTTCGCACCCTCCATGTCATATTCCGCTCCAGGAGCTCCATCATAGCTCCTTGCTGTCGCTGGGAGGATGTTTTCTCCTCCGCTCGCCCCTTCCACCGTCATTTTCTCTCTACCCACCCTTGCCTCCTTCTCCGCGCAGCTCTCGATTCCCCCCTCTCTTTCGCACCCTCCATGTCATATTCCGCTACAGGAGCTCCATCATAGCTCAATGCTGTCGCTGGGAGGATGTTTTCTCCTCCGCTCGCCCCTTCCACCGTCATTTTCTCTCTACCCACCCTTGCCTCCTTCTCCGCGCAGCTCTCGATTCCCCCCTCTCTCTCGCACCCTCCATATTACATCCAGCTCCAGGAGCTCCATCATAGCTCCTTGCTGTCGCTGGGAGGATGTTTTCTCCTCCGCTCGCCCCTTCCACCGTCATTTTCTCTCTACCCACCCTTGCCTCCTTTTCCGCGCAGCTCTCGATTCCCCCCTCTCTTTCGCACCCTCCATGTCATATTCCGCTCCAGGAGTTCCATCATAGCTCCTCACTGTCGCTGGGAGGATGTTTTCTCCTCCGCTCGCCCCTTCCACCGTCATTTTCTCTCTACCCACCCTTGCCTCCTTCTCCGCGCAGCTCTCGATTCCCTCCTCTCTCTCGCACCCTCCATATTACATCCAGCTCCAGGAGCTCCATCATAGCTCCTCGCTGTCGCTGGGAGGATGTTTTCTCCTCCGCTCGCCCCTTCCACCGTCATTTTCTCTCTACCCACCCTTGCCTCCTTCTCCGCGCAGCTCTCGATTCCCTCCTCTCTCTCGCACCCTCCATATTACATCCAGCTCCAGGAGCTCCATCATAGCTCCTCGCTGTCGCTGGGAGGATGTTTTCTCCTCCGCTCGCCCCTTCCACCGTCATTTTCTCTCTACCCACCCTTGCCTCCTTTTCCGCACAGCTCTCGATTCCCCCCTCTCTTTCGCACCCTCCATGTCATATTCCGCTCCAGGAGCTCCATCATAGCTCCTTGCTGTCGCTGGGAGGATGTTTTCTCCTCCGCTCGCCCCTTCCACCGTCATTTTCTCTCTACCCACCCTTGCCTCCTTCTCCGCGCAGCTCTCGATTCCCTCCTCTCTCTCGCACCCTCCATATTACATCCAGCTCCAGGAGCTCCATCATAGCTCCTCGCTGTCGCTGGGAGGATGTTTTCTCCTCCGCTCGCCCCTTCCACCGTCATTTTCTCTCTACCCACCCTTGCCTCCTTTTCCGCGCAGCTCTCGATTCCCCCCTCTCTTTCGCACCCTCCATGTCATATTCCGCTCCAGGAGTTCCATCATAGCTCCTCACTGTCGCTGGGAGGATGTTTTCTCCTCCGCTCGCCCCTTCCACCGTCATTTTCTCTCTACCCACCCTTGCCTCCTTTTCCGCGCAGCTCTCGATTCCCCCCTCTCTTTCGCACCCTCCATGTCATATTCCGCTCCAGGAGTTCCATCATAGCTCCTCACTGTCGCTGGGAGGAAGTTTTCTCCTCCGCTCGCCCCTTCCACCGTCATTTTCTCTCTACCCACCCTTGCCTCCTTTTCCGCGCAGTTTTCGATTCCCCCCTCTCTTTCGCACCCTCCATGTCATATTCCGCTCCAGGAGCTCCATCATAGCTCCTTGCTGTCGCTGGGAGGATGTTTTCTCCTCCGCTCGCCCCTTCCACCGTCATTTTCTCTCTACCCACCCTTGCCTCCTTCTCCGCGCAGCTCTCGATTCCCCCCTCTCTTTCGCACCCTCCATGTCATATTCCGCTACAGGAGCTCCATCATAGCTCCTTGCTGTCGCTGGGAGGATGTTTTCTCCTCCGCTCGCCCCTTCCACCGTCATTTTCTCTCTACCCACCCTTGCCTCCTTCTCCGCGCAGCTCTCGATTCCCCCCTCTCTCTCGCACCCTCCATATTACATCCAGCTCCAGGAGCTCCATCATAGCTCCTCGCTGTCGCTGGGAGGATGTTTTCTCCTCCGCTCGCCCCTTCCACCGTCATTTTCTCTCTACCCACCCTTGCCTCCTTTTCCGCGCAGCTCTCGATTCCTCATATTCCGCTCCAGGAGTTCCATCATAGCTCCTCACTGTCGCTGGGAGGATGTTTTCTCCTCCGCTCGCCCCTTCCACCGTCATTTTCTCTCTACCCACCCTTGCCTCCTTCTCCGCGCAGCTCTCGATTCCCTCCTCTCTCTCGCACCCTCCATATTACATCCAGCTCCAGGAGCTCCATCATAGCTCCTCGCTGTCGCTGGGAGGATGTTTTCTCCTCCGCTCGCCCCTTCCACCGTCATTTTCTCTCTACCCACCCTTGCCTCCTTCTCCGCGCAGCTCTCGATTCCCTCCTCTCTCTCGCACCCTCCATATTACATCCAGCTCCAGGAGCTCCATCATAGCTCCTCGCTGTCGCTGGGAGGATGTTTTCTCCTCCGCTCGCCCCTTCCACCGTCATTTTCTTTCTACCCACCCTTGCCTCCTTTTCCACGCAGCTCTCGATTCCCCCCTCTCTTTCGCACCCTCCATGTCATATTCCGCTCCAGGAGCTCCATCATAGCTCCTCGCTGTTGCTGGGAGGATGTTTTCTCCTCCGCTCGCCCCTTCCACCGTCATTTTCTCTCTACCCACCCTTGCCTCCTTCTCCGCACAGCTCTCGATTCCCCCCTCTCTTTCGCACCCTCCATGTCATATTCCGCTCCAGGAGCTCCATCATAGCTCCTCGCTGTTGCTGGGAGGATGTTTTCTCCTCCGCTCGCCCCTTCCACCGTCATTTTCTCTCTACCCACCCTTGCCTCCTTCTCCGCACAGCTCTCGATTCCCCCCTCTCTTTCGCACCCTCCATGTCATATTCCGCTCCAGGAGCTCCATCATAGCTCCTCGCTGTCGCTGGGAGGATGTTTTCTCCTCTGCTCGCCCCTTCCACCGTCATTTTCTCTCTACCCACCCTTTCCTCCTTTTCCGCGCAGCTCTCGATTCCCCCCTCTCTTGCGCACCCTCCATGTCATATTCCGCTCCAGGAGCTCCATCATAGCTCCTCGCTGTCGCTGGGAGGATGTTTTCTCCTCCGCTCGCCCCTTCCACCGTCATTTTCTCTCTACCCACCCTTGCCTCCATTTTCCGCGCAGCTCTCGATTCCCCCCTCTCTTTCGCACCCTCCATGTCATATTCCGCTCCAGGAGTTCCATCATAGCTCCTCACTGTCGCTGGGAGGATGTTTTCTCCTCCGCTCGCCTCTTCCACCGTCATTTTCTCTCTACCCACCCTTGCCTCCTTTTCCGCGCAGCTCTCGATTCCCCCCTCTCTTTCGCACCCTCCATGTCATATTCCGCTCCAGGAGTTCCATCATAGCTCCTCACTGTCGCTGGGAGGATGTTTTCTCCTCCGCTCGCCCCTTCCACCGTCATTTTCTCTCTACCCACCCTTGCCTCCTTTTCCGCGCAGCTCTCGATTCCCCCCTCTCTTTCGCACACTCCATGTCATATTCCGCTCCAGGAGTTCCATCATAGCTCCTCACTGTCGCTGGGAGGAAGTTTTCTCCTCCGCTCGCCCCTTCCACCGTCATTTTCTCTCTACCCACCCTTGCCTCCTTTTCCGCGCAGTTTTCGATTCCCCCCTCTCTTTCGCACCCTCCATGTCATATTCCGCTCCAGGAGCTCCATCATAGCTCCTTGCTGTCGCTGGGAGGATGTTTTCTCCTCCGCTCGCCCCTTCCACCGTCATTTTCTCTCTACCCACCCTTGCCTCCTTTTCCGCGCAGCTCTCGATTCCCCCCTCTCTTTCGCACCCTCCATGTCATATTCCGCTCCAGGAGTTCCATCATAGCTCCTCACTGTCGCTGGGAGGATGTTTTCTCCTCCGCTCGCCCCTTCCACCGTCATTTTCTCTCTACCCACCCTTGCCTCCTTCTCCGCGCAGCTCTCGATTCCCTCCTCTCTCTCGCACCCTCCATATTACATCCAGCTCCAGGAGCTCCATCATAGCTCCTCGCTGTCGCTGGGAGGATGTTTTCTCCTCCGCTCGCCCCTTCCACCGTCATTTTCTCTCTACCCACCCTTGCCTCCTTCTCCGCGCAGCTCTCGATTCCCTCCTCTCTCTCGCACCCTCCATATTACATCCAGCTCCAGGAGCTCCATCATAGCTCCTCGCTGTCGCTGGGAGGATGTTTTCTCCTCCGCTCGCCCCTTCCACCGTCATTTTCTCTCTACCCACCCTTGCCTCCTTTTCCGCACAGCTCTCGATTCCCCCCTCTCTTTCGCACCCTCCATGTCATATTCCGCTCCAGGAGCTCCATCATAGCTCCTTGCTGTCGCTGGGAGGATGTTTTCTCCTCCGCTCGCCCCTTCCACCGTCATTTTCTCTCTACCCACCCTTGCCTCCTTCTCCGCGCAGCTCTCGATTCCCTCCTCTCTCTCGCACCCTCCATATTACATCCAGCTCCAGGAGCTCCATCATAGCTCCTCGCTGTCGCTGGGAGGATGTTTTCTCCTCCGCTCGCCCCTTCCACCGTCATTTTCTCTCTACCCACCCTTGCCTCCTTTTCCGCGCAGCTCTCGATTCCCCCCTCTCTTTCGCACCCTCCATGTCATATTCCGCTCCAGGAGTTCCATCATAGCTCCTCACTGTCGCTGGGAGGATGTTTTCTCCTCCGCTCGCCCCTTCCACCGTCATTTTCTCTCTACCCACCCTTGCCTCCTTTTCCGCGCAGCTCTCGATTCCCCCCTCTCTTTCGCACCCTCCATGTCATATTCCGCTCCAGGAGTTCCATCATAGCTCCTCACTGTCGCTGGGAGGAAGTTTTCTCCTCCGCTCGCCCCTTCCACCGTCATTTTCTCTCTACCCACCCTTGCCTCCTTTTCCGCGCAGTTTTCGATTCCCCCCTCTCTTTCGCACCCTCCATGTCATATTCCGCTCCAGGAGCTCCATCATAGCTCCTTGCTGTCGCTGGGAGGATGTTTTCTCCTCCGCTCGCCCCTTCCACCGTCATTTTCTCTCTACCCACCCTTGCCTCCTTCTCCGCGCAGCTCTCGATTCCCCCCTCTCTTTCGCACCCTCCATGTCATATTCCGCTACAGGAGCTCCATCATAGCTCCTTGCTGTCGCTGGGAGGATGTTTTCTCCTCCGCTCGCCCCTTCCACCGTCATTTTCTCTCTACCCACCCTTGCCTCCTTCTCCGCGCAGCTCTCGATTCCCCCCTCTCTCTCGCACCCTCCATATTACATCCAGCTCCAGGAGCTCCATCATAGCTCCTCGCTGTCGCTGGGAGGATGTTTTCTCCTCCGCTCGCCCCTTCCACCGTCATTTTCTCTCTACCCACCCTTGCCTCCTTTTCCGCGCAGCTCTCGATTCCTCATATTCCGCTCCAGGAGTTCCATCATAGCTCCTCACTGTCGCTGGGAGGATGTTTTCTCCTCCGCTCGCCCCTTCCACCGTCATTTTCTCTCTACCCACCCTTGCCTCCTTCTCCGCGCAGCTCTCGATTCCCTCCTCTCTCTCGCACCCTCCATATTACATCCAGCTCCAGGAGCTCCATCATAGCTCCTCGCTGTCGCTGGGAGGATGTTTTCTCCTCCGCTCGCCCCTTCCACCGTCATTTTCTCTCTACCCACCCTTGCCTCCTTCTCCGCGCAGCTCTCGATTCCCTCCTCTCTCTCGCACCCTCCATATTACATCCAGCTCCAGGAGCTCCATCATAGCTCCTCGCTGTCGCTGGGAGGATGTTTTCTCCTCCGCTCGCCCCTTCCACCGTCATTTTCTCTCTACCCACCCTTGCCTCCTTTTCCGCGCAGCTCTCGATTCCCCCCTCTCTTTCGCACCCTCCATGTCATATTCCGCTCCAGGAGCTCCATCATAGCTCCTTGCTGTCGCTGGGAGGATGTTTTCTCCTCCGCTCGCCCCTTCCACCGTCATTTTCTCTCTACCCACCCTTGCCTCCTTCTCCGCGCAGCTCTCGATTCCCTCCTCTCTCTCGCACCCTCCATATTACATCCAGCTCCAGGAGCTCCATCATAGCTCCTCGCTGTCGCTGGGAGGATGTTTTCTCCTCCGCTCGCCCCTTCCACCGTCATTTTCTCTCTACCCACCCTTGCCTCCTTTTCCGCGCAGCTCTCGATTCCCCCCTTTCGCACCCTCCATGTCATATTCCGCTCCAGGAGTTCCATCATAGCTCCTCACTGTCGCTGGGAGGATGTTTTCTCCTCCGCTCGCCCCTTCCACCGTCATTTTCTCTCTACCCACCCTTGCCTCCTTTTCCGCGCAGCTCTCGATTCCCCCCTCTCTTTCGCACCCTCCATGTCATATTCCGCTCCAGGAGTTCCATCATAGCTCCTCACTGTCGCTGGGAGGAAGTTTTCTCCTCCGCTCGCCCCTTCCACCGTCATTTTCTCTCTACCCACCCTTGCCTCCTTTTCCGCGCAGTTTTCGGTTCCCCCCTCTCTTTCGCACCCTCCATGTCATATTCCGCTCCAGGAGCTCCATCATAGCTCCTTGCTGTCGCTGGGAGGATGTTTTCTCCTCCGCTCGCCCCTTCCACCGTCATTTTCTCTCTACCCACCCTTGCCTCCTTCTCCGCGCAGCTCTCGATTCCCCCCTCTCTTTCGCACCCTCCATGTCATATTCCGCTACAGGAGCTCCATCATAGCTCCTTGCTGTCGCTGGGAGGATGTTTTCTCCTCCGCTCGCCCCTTCCACCGTCATTTTCTCTCTACCCACCCTTGCCTCCTTCTCCGCGCAGCTCTCGATTCCCCCCTCTCTCTCGCACCCTCCATATTACATCCAGCTCCAGGAGCTCCATCATAGCTCCTCGCTGTCGCTGGGAGGATGTTTTCTCCTCCGCTCGCCCCTTCCACCGTCATTTTCTCTCTACCCACCCTTGCCTCCTTTTCCGCGCAGCTCTCGATTCCCCCCTCTCTTTCGCACCCTCCATGTCATATTCCGCTCCAGGAGTTCCATCATAGCTCCTCACTGTCGCTGGGAGGATGTTTTCTCCTCCGCTCGCCCCTTCCACCGTCATTTTCTCTCTACCCACCCTTGCCTCCTTCTCCGCGCAGCTCTCGATTCCCTCCTCTCTCTCGCACCCTCCATATTACATCCAGCTCCAGGAGCTCCATCATAGCTCCTCGCTGTCGCTGGGAGGATGTTTTCTCCTCCGCTCGCCCCTTCCACCGTCATTTTCTCTCTACCCACCCTTGCCTCCTTCTCCGCGCAGCTCTCGATTCCCTCCTCTCTCTTGCACCCTCCATATTACATCCAGCTCCAGGAGCTCCATCATAGCTCCTCGCTGTCGCTGGGAGGATGTTTTCTCCTCCGCTCGCCCCTTCCACCGTCATTTTCTCTCTACCCACCCTTGCCTCCTTTTCCGCGCAGCTCTCGATTCCCCCCTCTCTTTCGCACCCTCCATGTCATATTCCGCTCCAGGAGCTCCATCATAGCTCCTTGCTGTCGCTGGGAGGATGTTTTCTCCTCCGCTCGCCCCTTCCACCGTCATTTTCTCTCTACCCACCCTTGCCTCCTTCTCCGCGCAGCTCTCGATTCCCTCCTCTCTCTCGCACCCTCCATATTACATCCAGCTCCAGGAGCTCCATCATAGCTCCTCGCTGTCGCTGGGAGGATGTTTTCTCCTCCGCTCGCCCCTTCCACCGTCATTTTCTCTCTACCCACCCTTGCCTCCTTTTCCGCGCAGCTCTCGATTCCCCCCTCTCTTTCGCACCCTCCATGTCATATTCCGCTCCAGGAGTTCCATCATAGCTCCTCACTGTCGCTGGGAGGATGTTTTCTCCTCCGCTCGCCCCTTCCACCGTCATTTTCTCTCTACCCACCCTTGCCTCCTTTTCCGCGCAGCTCTCGATTCCCCCCTCTCTTTCGCACCCTCCATGTCATATTCCGCTCCAGGAGCTCCATCATAGCTCCTTGCTGTCGCTGGGAGGATGTTTTCTCCTCCGCTCGCCCCTTCCACCGTCATTTTCTCTCTACCCACCCTTGCCTCCTTCTCCGCGCAGCTCTCGATTCCCCCCTCTCTTTCGCACCCTCCATGTCATATTCCGCTACAGGAGCTCCATCATAGCTCCTTGCTGTCGCTGGGAGGATGTTTTCTCCTCCGCTCGCCCCTTCCACCGTCATTTTCTCTCTACCCACCCTTGCCTCCTTCTCCGCGCAGCTCTCGATTCCCCCCTCTCTCTCGCACCCTCCATATTACATCCAGCTCCAGGAGCTCCATCATAGCTCCTCGCTGTCGCTGGGAGGATGTTTTCTCCTCCGCTCGCCCCTTCCACCGTCATTTTCTCTCTACCCACCCTTGCCTCCTTTTCCGCGCAGCTCTCGATTCCCCCCTCTCTTTCGCACCCTCCATGTCATATTCAGCTCCAGGAGTTCCATCATAGCTCCTCACTGTCGCTGGGAGGATGTTTTCTCCTCCGCTCGCCCCTTCCACCGTCATTTTCTCTCTACCCACCCTTGCCTCCTTCTCCGCGCAGCTCTCGATTCCCTCCTCTCTCTCGCACCCTCCATATTACATCCAGCTCCAGGAGCTCCATCATAGCTCCTCGCTGTCGCTGGGAGGATGTTTTCTCCTCCGCTCGCCCCTTCCACCGTCATTTTCTCTCTACCCACCCTTGCCTCCTTCTCCGCGCAGCTCTCGATTCCCTCCTCTCTCTCGCACCCTCCATATTACATCCAGCTCCAGGAGCTCCATCATAGCTCCTCGCTGTCGCTGGGAGGATGTTTTCTCCTCCGCTCGCCCCTTCCACCGTCATTTTCTCTCTACCCACCCTTGCCTCCTTTTCCGCGCAGCTCTCGATTCCCCCCTCTCTTTCGCACCCTCCATGTCATATTCCGCTCCAGGAGCTCCATCATAGCTCCTTGCTGTCGCTGGGAGGATGTTTTCTCCTCCGCTCGCCCCTTCCACCGTCATTTTCTCTCTACCCACCCTTGCCTCCTTCTCCGCGCAGCTCTCGATTCCCTCCTCTCTCTCGCACCCTCCATATTACATCCAGCTCCAGGAGCTCCATCATAGCTCCTCGCTGTCGCTGGGAGGATGTTTTCTCCTCCGCTCGCCCCTTCCACCGTCATTTTCTCTCTACCCACCCTTGCCTCCTTTTCCGCGCAGCTCTCGATTCCCCCCTCTCTTTCGCACCCTCCATGTCATATTCCGCTCCAGGAGTTCCATCATAGCTCCTCACTGTCGCTGGGAGGATGTTTTCTCTTCCGCTCGCCCCTTCCACCGTCATTTTCTCTCTACCCACCCTTGCCTCCTTCTCCGCGCAGCTCTCGATTCCCTCCTCTCTCTCGCACCCTCCATATTACATCCAGCTCCAGGAGCTCCATCATAGCTCCTCACTGTCGCTGGGAGGAAGTTTTCTCCTCCGCTCGCCCCTTCCACCGTCATTTTCTCTCTACCCACCCTTGCCTCCTTTTCCGCGCAGTTTTCGATTCCCCCCTCTCTTTCGCACCCTCCATGTCATATTCCGCTCCAGGAGCTCCATCATAGCTCCTTGCTGTCGCTGGGAGGATGTTTTCTCCTCCGCTCGCCCCTTCCACCGTCATTTTCTCTCTACCCACCCTTGCCTCCTTCTCCGCGCAGCTCTCGATTCCCCCCTCTCTTTCGCACCCTCCATGTCATATTCCGCTACAGGAGCTCCATCATAGCTCCTTGCTGTCGCTGGGAGGATGTTTTCTCCTCCGCTCGCCCCTTCCACCGTCATTTTCTCTCTACCCACCCTTGCCTCCTTCTCCGCGCAGCTCTCGATTCCCCCCTCTCTCTCGCACCCTCCATATTACATCCAGCTCCAGGAGCTCCATCATAGCTCCTCGCTGTCGCTGGGAGGATGTTTTCTCCTCCGCTCGCCCCTTCCACCGTCATTTTCTCTCTACCCACCCTTGCCTCCTTTTCCGCGCAGCTCTCGATTCCCCCCTCTCTTTCGCACCCTCCATGTCATATTCCGCTCCAGGAGTTCCATCATAGCTCCTCACTGTCGCTGGGAGGATGTTTTCTCCTCCGCTCGCCCCTTCCACCGTCATTTTCTCTCTACCCACCCTTGCCTCCTTCTCCGCGCAGCTCTCGATTCCCTCCTCTCTCTCGCACCCTCCATATTACATCCAGCTCCAGGAGCTCCATCATAGCTCCTCGCTGTCGCTGGGAGGATGTTTTCTCCTCCGCTCGCCCCTTCCACCGTCATTTTCTCTCTACCCACCCTTGCCTCCTTTTCCGCGCAGCTCTCGATTCCCCCCTCTCTTTCGCACCCTCCATGTCATATTCCGCTCCAGGAGCTCCATCATAGCTCCTTGCTGTCGCTGGGAGGATGTTTTCTCCTCCGCTCGCCCCTTCCACCGTCATTTTCTCTCTACCCACCCTTGCCTCCTTCTCCGCGCAGCTCTCGATTCCCTCCTCTCTCTCGCACCCTCCATATTACATCCAGCTCCAGGAGCTCCATCATAGCTCCTCGCTGTCGCTGGGAGGATGTTTTCTCCTCCGCTCGCCCCTTCCACCGTCATTTTCTCTCTACCCACCCTTGCCTCCTTTTCCGCGCAGCTCTCGATTCCCCCCTCTCTTTCGCACTCTCCATGTCATATTCCGCTCCAGGAGTTCCATCATAGCTCCTCACTGTCGCTGGGAGGATGTTTTCTCCTCCGCTCGCCCCTTCCACCGTCATTTTCTCTCTACCCACCCTTGCCTCCTTTTCCGCGCAGCTCTCGATTCCCCCCTCTCTTTCGCACCCTCCATGTCATATTCCGCTCCAGGAGTTCCATCATAGCTCCTCACTGTCGCTGGGAGGAAGTTTTCTCCTCCGCTCGCCCCTTCCACCGTCATTTTCTCTCTACCCACCCTTGCCTCCTTTTCCGCGCAGTTTTCGATTCCCCCCTCTCTTTCGCACCCTCCATGTCATATTCCGCTCCAGGAGCTCCATCATAGCTCCTTGCTGTCGCTGGGAGGATGTTTTCTCCTCCGCTCGCCCCTTCCACCGTCATTTTCTCTCTACCCACCCTTGCCTCCTTCTCCGCGCAGCTCTCGATTCCCCCCTCTCTTTCGCACCCTCCATGTCATATTCCGCTACAGGAGCTCCATCATAGCTCCTTGCTGTCGCTGGGAGGATGTTTTATCCTCCGCTCGCCCCTTCCACCGTCATTTTCTCTCTACCCACCCTTGCCTCCTTCTCCGCGCAGCTCTCGATTCCCCCCTCTCTCTCGCACCCTCCATATTACATCCAGCTCCAGGAGCTCCATCATAGCTCCTCGCTGTCGCTGGGAGGATGTTTTCTCCTCCGCTCGCCCCTTCCACCGTCATTTTCTCTCTACCCACCCTTGCCTCCTTTTCCGCGCAGCTCTCGATTCCCCCCTCTCTTTCGCACTCTCCATGTCATATTCCGCTCCAGGAGTTCCATCATAGCTCCTCACTGTCGCTGGGAGGATGTTTTCTCCTCCGCTCGCCCCTTCCACCGTCATTTTCTCTCTACCCACCCTTGCCTCCTTTTCCGCGCAGCTCTCGATTCCCCCCTCTCTTTCGCACCCTCCATGTCATATTCCGCTCCAGGAGTTCCATCATAGCTCCTCACTGTCGCTGGGAGGAAGTTTTCTCCTCCGCTCGCCCCTTCCACCGTCATTTTCTCTCTACCCACCCTTGCCTCCTTTTCCGCGCAGTTTTCGATTCCCCCCTCTCTTTCGCACCCTCCATGTCATATTCCGCTCCAGGAGCTCCATCATAGCTCCTTGCTGTCGCTGGGAGGATGTTTTCTCCTCCGCTCGCCCCTTCCACCGTCATTTTCTCTCTACCCACCCTTGCCTCCTTCTCCGCGCAGCTCTCGATTCCCCCCTCTCTTTCGCACCCTCCATGTCATATTCCGCTCCAGGAGTTCCATCATAGCTCCTCACTGTCGCTGGGAGGATGTTTTCTCCTCCGCTCGCCCCTTCCACCGTCATTTTCTCTCTACCCACCCTTGCCTCCTTCTCCGCGCAGCTCTCGATTCCCTCCTCTCTCTCGCACCCTCCATATTACATCCAGCTCCAGGAGCTCCATCATAGCTCCTCGCTGTCGCTGGGAGGATGTTTTCTCCTCCGCTCGCCCCTTCCACCGTAATTTTCTCTCTACCCACCCTTGCCTCCTTCTCCGCGCAGCTCTCGATTCCCTCCTCTCTCTCGCACCCTCCATATTACATCCAGCTCCAGGAGCTCCATCATAGCTCCTCGCTGTCGCTGGGAGGATGTTTTCTCCTCCGCTCGCCCCTTCCACCGTCATTTTCTCTCTACCCACCCTTGCCTCCTTTTCCGCGCAGCTCTCGATTCCCCCCTCTCTTTCGCACCCTCCATGTCATATTCCGCTCCAGGAGCTCCATCATAGCTCCTTGCTGTCGCTGGGAGGATGTTTTCTCCTCCGCTCGCCCCTTCCACCGTCATTTTCTCTCTACCCACCCTTGCCTCCTTCTCCGCGCAGCTCTCGATTCCCTCCTCTCTCTCGCACCCTCCATATTACATCCAGCTCCAGGAGCTCCATCATAGCTCCTCGCTGTCGCTGGGAGGATGTTTTCTCCTCCGCTCGCCCCTTCCACCGTCATTTTCTCTCTACCCACCCTTGCCTCCTTTTCCGCGCAGCTCTCGATTCCCCCCTCTCTTTCGCACCCTCCATGTCATATTCCGCTCCAGGAGTTCCATCATAGCTCCTCACTGTCGCTGGGAGGATGTTTTCTCCTCCGCTCGCCCCTTCCACCGTCATTTTCTCTCTACCCACCCTTGCCTCCTTTTCCGCGCAGCTCTCGATTCCCCCCTCTCTTTCGCACCCTCCATGTCATATTCCGCTCCAGGAGTTCCATCATAGCTCCTCACTGTCGCTGGGAGGAAGTTTTCTCCTCCGCTCGCCCCTTCCACCGTCATTTTCTCTCTACCCACCCTTGCCTCCTTTTCCGCGCAGTTTTCGATTCCCCCCTCTCTTTCGCACCCTCCATGTCATATTCCGCTCCAGGAGCTCCATCATAGCTCCTTGCTGTCGCTGGGAGGATGTTTTCTCCTCCGCTCGCCCCTTCCACCGTCATTTTCTCTCTACCCACCCTTGCCTCCTTCTCCGCGCAGCTCTCGATTCCCCCCTCTCTTTCGCACCCTCCATGTCATATTCCGCTACAGGAGCTCCATCATAGCTCCTTGCTGTCGCTGGGAGGATGTTTTCTCCTCCGCTCGCCCCTTCCACCGTCATTTTCTCTCTACCCACCCTTGCCTCCTTTTCCGCGCAGCTCTCGATTCCCCCCTCTCTCTCGCACCCTCCATATTACATCCAGCTCCAGGAGCTCCATCATAGCTCCTCGCTGTCGCTGGGAGGATGTTTTCTCCTCCGCTCGCCCCTTCCACCGTCATTTTCTCTCTACCCACCCTTGCCTCCTTTTCCGCGCAGCTCTCGATTCCCCCCTCTCTTTCGCACCCTCCATGTCATATTCCGCTCCAGGAGTTCCATCATAGCTCCTCACTGTCGCTGGGAGGATGTTTTCTCCTCCGCTCGCCCCTTCCACCGTCATTTTCTCTCTACCCACCCTTGCCTCCTTCTCCGCGCAGCTCTCGATTCCCTCCTCTCTCTCGCACCCTCCATATTACATCCAGCTCCAGGAGCTCCATCATAGCTCCTCGCTGTCGCTGGGAGGATGTTTTCTCCTCCGCTCGCCCCTTCCACCGTCATTTTCTCTCTACCCACCCTTGCCTCCTTCTCCGCGCAGCTCTCGATTCCGTCCTCTCTCTCGCACCCTCCATATTACATCCAGCTCCAGGAGCTCCATCATAGCTCCTCGCTGTCGCTGGGAGGATGTTTTCTCCTCCGCTCGCCCCTTCCACCGTCATTTTCTCTCTACCAACCCTTGCCTCCTTTTCCGCGCAGCTCTCGATTCCCCCCTCTCTTTCGCACCCTCCATGTCATATTCCGCTCCAGGAGCTCCATCATAGCTCCTTGCTGTCGCTGGGAGGATGTTTTCTCCTCCGCTCGCCCCTTCCACCGTCATTTTCTCTCTACCCACCCTTGCCTCCTTCTCCGCGCAGCTCTCGATTCCCTCCTCTCTCTCGCACCCTCCATATTACATCCAGCTCCAGGAGCTCCATCATAGCTCCTCGCTGTCGCTGGGAGGATGTTTTCTCCTCCGCTCGCCCCTTCCACCGTCATTTTCTCTCTACCCACCCTTGCCTCCTTTTCCGCGCAGCTCTCGATTCCCCCCTCTCTTTCGCACCCTCCATGTCATATTCCGCTCCAGGAGTTCCATCATAGCTCCTCACTGTCGCTGGGAGGATGTTTTCTCCTCCGCTCGCCCCTTCCACCGTCATTTTCTCTCTACCCGCCCTTGCCTCCTTTTCCGCGCAGCTCTCGATTCCCCCCTCTCTTTCGCACCCTCCATGTCATATTCCGCTCCAGGAGTTCCATCATAGCTCCTCACTGTCGCTGGGAGGAAGTTTTCTCCTCCGCTCGCCCCTTCCACCGTCATTTTCTCTCTACCCACCCTTGCCTCCTTTTCCGCGCAGTTTTCGATTCCCCCCTCTCTTTCGCACCCTCCATGTCATATTCCGCTCCAGGAGCTCCATCATAGCTCCTTGCTGTCGCTGGGAGGATGTTTTCTCCTCCGCTCGCCCCTTCCACCGTCATTTTCTCTCTACCCACCCTTGCCTCCTTCTCCGCGCAGCTCTCGATTCCCCCCTCTCTTTCGCACCCTCCATGTCATATTCCGCTACAGGAGCTCCATCATAGCTCCTTGCTGTCGCTGGGAGGATGTTTTCTCCTCCGCTCGCCCCTTCCACCGTCATTTTCTCTCTACCCACCCTTGCCTCCTTCTCCGCGCAGCTCTCGATTCCCCCCTCTCTCTCGCACCCTCCATATTACATCCAGCTCCAGGAGCTCCATCATAGCTCCTCGCTGTCGCTGGGAGGATGTTTTCTCCTCCGCTCGCCCCTTCCACCGTCATTTTCTCTCTACCCACCCTTGCCTCCTTTTCCGCGCAGCTCTCGATTCCCCCCTCTCTTTCGCACCCTCCATGTCATATTCCGCTCCAGGAGTTCCATCATAGCTCCTCACTGTCGCTGGGAGGATGTTTTCTCCTCCGCTCGCCCCTTCCACCGTCATTTTCTCTCTACCCACCCTTGCCTCCTTCTCCGCGCAGCTCTCGATTCCCTCCTCTCTCTCGCACCCTCCATATTACATCCAGCTCCAGGAGCTCCATCATAGCTCCTCGCTGTCGCTGGGAGGATGTTTTCTCCTCCGCTCGCCCCTTCCACCGTCATTTTCTCTCTACCCACCCTTGCCTCCTTCTCCGCGCAGCTCTCGATTCCCTCCTCTCTCTCGCACCCTCCATATTACATCCAGCTCCAGGAGCTCCATCATAGCTCCTCGCTGTCGCTGGGAGGATGTTTTCTCCTCCGCTCGCCCCTTCCACCGTCATTTTCTCTCTACCCACCCTTGCCTCCTTTTCCGCGCAGCTCTCGATTCCCCCCTCTCTTTCGCACCCTCCATGTCATATTCCGCTCCAGGAGCTCCATCATAGCTCCTTGCTGTCGCTGGGAGGATGTTTTCTCCTCTGCTCGCCCCTTCCACCGTCATTTTCTCTCTACCCACCCTTGCCTCCTTCTCCGCGCAGCTCTCGATTCCCTCCTCTCTCTCGCACCCTCCATATTACATCCAGCTCCAGGAGCTCCATCATAGCTCCTCGCTGTCGCTGGGAGGATGTTTTCTCCTCCGCTCGCCCCTTCCACCGTCATTTTCTCTCTACCCACCCTTGCCTCCTTCTCCGCGCAGCTCTCGATTCCCTCCTCTCTCTCGCACCCTCCATATTACATCCAGCTCCAGGAGCTCCATCATAGCTCCTCGCTGTCACTGGGAGGATGTTTTCTCCTCCGCTCGCCCCTTCCACCGTCATTTTCTCTCTACCCACCCTTGCCTCCTTTTCCGCGCAGCTCTCGATTCCCCCCTCTCTTTCGCACCCTCCATGTCATATTCCGCTCCAGGAGCTCCATCATAGCTCCTTGCTGTCGCTGGGAGGATGTTTTCTCCTCCGCTCGCCCCTTCCACCGTCATTTTCTCTCTACCCACCCTTGCCTCCTTCTCCGCGCAGCTCTCGATTCCCCCCTCTCTCTCGCACCCTCCATATTACATCCAGCTCCAGGAGCTCCATCATAGCTCCTCGCTGTCGCTGGGAGGATGTTTTCTCCTCCGCTCGCCCCTTCCACCGTCATTTTCTCTCTACCCACCCTTGCCTCCTTTTCCGCGCAGCTCTCGATTCCCCCCTCTCTTTCGCACCCTCCATGTCATATTCCGCTCCAGGAGTTCCATCATAGCTCCTCACTGTCGCTGGGAGGATGTTTTCTCCTCCGCTCGCCCCTTCCACCGTCATTTTCTCTCTACCCACCCTTGCCTCCTTCTCCGCGCAGCTCTCGATTCCCCCCTCTCTTTCGCACCCTCCATGTCATATTCCGCTCCAGGAGCTCCATCATAGCTCTTCGCTGTCGCTGGGAGGATTTTTTCTCCTCCGCTCGCCCCTTCCACCGTCATTTTCTCTCTACCCACCCTTGCCTCCTTTTCCGCGCAGCTCTCGATTCCCCCCTCTCTTTCGCACCCTCCATGTCATATTCCGCTCCAGGAGTTCCATCATAGCTCCTCACTGTCGCTGGGAGGATGTTTTCTCCTCCGCTCGCCCCTTCCACCGTCATTTTCTCTCTACCCACCCTTGCCTCCTTCTCCGCGCAGCTCTCGATTCCCTCCTCTCTCTCGCACCCTCCATATTACATCCAGCTCCAGGAGCTCCATCATAGCTCCTCGCTGTCGCTGGGAGGATGTTTTCTCCTCCGCTCGCCCCTTCCACCGTCATTTTCTCTCTACCCACCCTTGCCTCCTTCTCCGCGCAGCTCTCGATTCCCTCCTCTCTCTCGCACCCTCCATATTACATCCAGCTCCAGGAGCTCCATCATAGCTCCTCGCTGTCGCTGGGAGGATGTTTTCTCCTCCGCTCGCCCCTTCCACCGTCATTTTCTCTCTACCCACCCTTGCCTCCTTTTCCGCGCAGCTCTCGATTCCCCCCTCTCTTTCGCACCCTCCATGTCATATTCCGCTCCAGGAGCTCCATCATAGCTCCATGCTGTCGCTGGGAGGATGTTTTCTCCTCCGCTCGCCCCTTCCAACGTCATTTTCTCTCTACCCACCCTTGCCTCCTTCTCCGCGCAGCTCTCGATTCCCCCCTCTCTTTCGCACCCTCCATGTCATATTCCGCTCCAGGAGCTCCATCATAGCTCCTCGCTGTCGCTGGGAGGATGTTTTCTCCTCCGCTCGCCCCTTCCACCGTCATTTTCTCTCTACCCACCCTTGCCTCCTTTTCCGCGCAGCTCTCGATTCCCCCCTCTCTTTCGCACCCTCCATGTCATATTCCGCTCCAGGAGTTCCATCATAGCTCCTCACTGTCGCTGGGAGGATGTTTTCTACTCCGCTCGCCCCTTCCACCGTCATTTTCTCTCTACCCACCCTTGCCTCCTTTTCCGCGCAGCTCTCGATTCCCCCCTCTCTTTCGCACCCTCCATGTCATATTCCGCTCCAGGAGCTCCATCATAGCTCCTTGCTGTCGCTGGGAGGATGTTTTCTCCTCCGCTCGCCCCTTCCACCGTCATTTTCTCTCTACCCACCCTTGCCTCCTTCTCCGCGCTGCTCTCGATTCCCCCCTCTCTTTCGCACCCTCCATGTCATATTCCGCTCCAGGAGTTCCATCATAGCTCCTCACTGTCGCTGGGAGGATGTTTTCTCCTCCGCTCGCCCCTTCCACCGTCATTTTCTCTCTACCCACCCTTGCCTCCTTCTCCGCTCAGCTCTCGATTCCCTCCTCTCTCTCGCACCCTCCATATTACATCCAGCTCCAGGAGCTCCATCATAGCTACTCGCTGTCGCTGGGAGGATGTTTTCTCCTCCGCTCGCCCCTTCCACCGTCATTTTCTCTCTACCCACCCTTGCCTCCTTCTCCGCGCAGCTCTCGATTCCCTCCTCTCTCTCGCACCCTCCATATTACATCCAGCTCCAGGAGCTCCATCATAGCTCCTCGCTGTCGCTGGGAGGATGTTTTCTCCTCCGCTCGCCCCTTCCACCGTCATTTTCTCTCTACCCACCCTTGCCTCCTTTTCCGCGCAGCTCTCGATTCCCCCCTCTCTTTCGCACCCTCCATGTCATATTCCGCTCCAGGAGCTCCATCATAGCTCCTTGCTGTCGCTGGGAGGATGTTTTCTCCTCCGCTCGCCCCTTCCACCGTCATTTTCTCTCTACCCACCCTTGCCTCCTTCTCCGCGCAGCTCTCGATTCCCTCCTCTCTCTCGCACCCTCCATATTACATCCAGCTCCAGGAGCTCCATCATAGCTCCTCGCTGTCGCTGGGAGGATGTTTTCTCCTCCGCTCGCCCCTTCCACCGTCATTTTCTCTCTACCCACCCTTGCCTCCTTCTCCGCGCAGCTCTCGATTCCCTCCTCTCTCTCGCACCCTCCATATTACATCCAGCTCCAGGAGCTCCATCATAGCTCCTCGCTGTCGCTGGGAGGATGTTTTCTCCTCCGCTCGCCCCTTCCACCGTCATTTTCTCTCTACCCACCCTTGCCTCCTTTTCCGCGCAGCTCTCGATTCCCCCCTCTCTTTCGCACCCTCCATGTCATATTCCGCTCCAGGAGCTCCATCATAGCTCCTTGCTGTCGCTGGGAGGATGTTTTCTCCTCCGCTCGCCCCTTCCACCGTCATTTTCTCTCTACCCACCCTTGCCTCCTTTTCCGCGCAGCTCTCGATTCCCCCCTCTCTTTCGCACCCTCCATGTCATATTCCGCTCCAGGAGTTCCATCATAGCTCCTCACTGTCGCTGGGAGGATGTTTTCTCCTCCGCTCGCCCCTTCCACCGTCATTTTCTCTCTACCCACCCTTGCCTCCTTCTCCGCGCATCTCTCGATTCCCCCCTCTCTTTCGCACCCTCCATGTCATATTCCGCTACAGGAGCTCCATCATAGCTCCTTGCTGTCGCTGGGAGGATGTTTTCTCCTCCGCTCGCCCCTTCCACCGTCATTTTCTCTCTACCCACCCTTGCCTCCTTCTCCGCGCAGCTCTCGATTCCCCCCTCTCTCTCGCACCCTCCATATTACATCCAGCTCCAGGAGCTCCATCATAGCTCCTCGCTGTCGCTGGGAGGATGTTTTCTCCTCCGCTCGCCCCTTCCACCGTCATTTTCTCTCTACCCACCCTTGCCTCCTTTTCCGCGCAGCTCTCGATTCCCCCCTCTCTTTCGCACCCTCCATGTCATATTCCGCTCCAGGAGTTCCATCATAGCTCCTCACTGTCGCTGGGAGGATGTTTTCTCCTCCGCTCGCCCCTTCCACCGTCATTTTCTCTCTACCCACCCTTGCCTCCTTCTCCACGCAGCTCTCGATTCCCTCCTCTCTCTCGCACCCTCCATATTACATCCAGCTCCAGGAGCTCCATCATAGCTCCTCGCTGTCGCTGGGAGGATGTTTTCTCCTCCGCTCGCCCCTTCCACCGTCATTTTCTCTCTACCCACCCTTGCCCCCTTCTCCGCGCAGCTCTCGATTCCCTCCTCTCTCTCGCACCCTCCATATTACATCCAGCTCCAGGAGCTCCATCATAGCTCCTCGCTGTCGCTGGGAGGATGTTTTCTCCTCCGCTCGCCCCTTCCACCGTCATTTTCTCTCTACCCACCCTTGCCTCCTTTTCCGCGCAGCTCTCGATTCCCCCCTCTCTTTCGCACCCTCCATGTCATATTCCGCTCCAGGAGCTCCATCATAGCTCCTTGCTGTCGCTGGGAGGATGTTTTCTCCTCCGCTCGCCCCTTCCACCGTCATTTTCTCTCTACCCACCCTTGCCTCCTTCTCCGCGCAGCTCTCGATTCCCTCCTCTCTCTCGCACCCTCCATATTACATCCAGCTCCAGGAGCTCCATCATAGCTCCTCGCTGTCGCTGGGAGGATGTTTTCTCCTCCGCTCGCCCCTTCCACCGTCATTTTCTCTCTACCCACCCTTGCCTCCTTCTCCGCGCAGCTCTCGATTCCCTCCTCTCTCTCGCACCCTCCATATTACATCCAGCTCCAGGAGCTCCATCATAGCTCCTCGCTGTCGCTGGGAGGATGTTTTCTCCTCCGCTCGCCCCTTCCACCGTCATTTTCTCTCTACCCACCCTTGCCTCCTTTTCCGCGCAGCTCTCGATTCCCCCCTCTCTTTCGCACCCTCCATGTCATATTCCGCTCCAGGAGCTCCATCATAGCTCCTTGCTGTCGCTGGGAGGATGTTTTCTCCTCCGCTCGCCCCTTCCACCGTCATTTTCTCTCTACCCACCCTTGCCTCCTTCTCCGCGCAGCTCTCGATTCCCCCCTCTCTCTCGCACCCTCCATATTACATCCAGCTCCAGGAGCTCCATCATAGCTCCTCGCTGTCGCTGGGAGGATGTTTTCTCCTCCGCTCGCCCCTTCCACCGTCATTTTCTCTCTACCCACCCTTGCCTCCTTTTCCGCGCAGCTCTCGATTCCCCCCTCTCTTTCGCACCCTCCATGTCATATTCCGCTCCAGGAGTTCCATCATAGCTCCTCACTGTCGCTGGGAGGATGTTTTCTCCTCCGCTCGCCCCTTCCACCGTCATTTTCTCTCTACCCACCCTTGCCTCCTTCTCCGCGCAGCTCTCGATTCCCCCCTCTCTTTCGCACCCTCCATGTCATATTCCGCTCCAGGAGCTCCATCATAGCTCCTCGCTGTCGCTGGGAGGATTTTTTCTCCTCCGCTCGCCCCTTCCACCGTCATTTTCTCTCTACCCACCCTTGCCTCCTTTTCCGCGCAGCTCTCGATTCCCCCCTCTCTTTCGCACCCTCCATGTCATATTCCGCTCCAGGAGTTCCATCATAGCTCCTCACTGTCGCTGGGAGGATGTTTTCTCCTCCGCTCGCCCCTTCCACCGTCATTTTCTCTCTACCCACCCTTGCCTCCTTCTCCGCGCAGCTCTCGATTCCCTCCTCTCTCTCGCACCATCCATATTACATCCAGCTCCAGGAGCTCCATCATAGCTCCTCGCTGTCGCTGGGAGGATGTTTTCTCCTCCGCTCGCCCCTTCCACCGTCATTTTCTCTCTACCCACCCTTGCCTCCTTCTCCGCGCAGCTCTCGATTCCCTCCTCTCTCTCGCACCCTCCATATTACATCCAGCTCCAGGAGCTCCATCATAGCTCCTCGCTGTCGCTGGGAGGATGTTTTCTCCTCCGCTCGCCCCTTCCACCGTCATTTTCTCTCTACCCACCCTTGCCTCCTTTTCCGCGCAGCTCTCGATTCCCCCCTCTCTTTCGCACCCTCCATGTCATTTTCCGCTCCAGGAGCTCCATCATAGCTCCTTGCTGTCGCTGGGAGGATGTTTTCTCCTCCGCTCGCCCCTTCCACCGTCATTTTCTCTCTACCCACCCTTGCCTCCTTCTCCGCGCAGCTCTCGATTCCCCCCTCTCTTTCGCACCCTCCATGTCATATTCCGCTCCAGGAGCTCCATCATAGCTCCTCGCTGTCCCTGGAGGATGTTTTCTCCTCCGCTCGCCCCTTCCACCGTCATTTTCTCTCTACCCACCCTTGCCTCCTTTTCCGCGCAGCTCTCGATTCCCCCCTCTCTTTCGCACCCTCCATGTCATATTCCGCTCCAGGAGTTCCATCATAGCTCCTCACTGTCGCTGGGAGGATGTTTTCTCCTCCGCTCGCCCCTTCCACCGTCATTTTCTCTCTACCCACCCTTGCCTCCTTTTCCGCGCAGCTCTCGATTCCCCCCTCTCTTTCGCACCCTCCATGTCATATTCCGCTCCAGGAGTTCCATCATAGCTCCTCACTGTCGCTGGGAGGAAGTTTTCTCCTCCGCTCGCCCCTTCCACCGTCATTTTCTCTCTACCCACCCTTGCCTCCTTTTCCGCGCAGCTCTCGATTCCCCCCTCTCTTTCGCACCCTCCATGTCATATTCCGCTCCAGGAGCTCCATCATAGCTCCTTGCTGTCGCTGGGAGGATGTTTTCTCCTCCGCTCGCCCCTTCCACCGTCATTTTCTCTCTACCCACCCTTGCCTCCTTCCCCGCGCAGCTCTCGATTCCCCCCTCTCTTTCGCACCCTCCATGTCATATTCCGCTCCAGGAGCTCCATCATAGCTCCTTGCTGTCGCTGGGAGGATGTTTTCTCCTCCGCTCGCCCCTTCCACCGTCATTTTCTCTCTACCCACCCTTGCCTCCTTCTCCGCGCTGCTCTCGATTCCCCCCTCTCTTTCGCACCCTCCATGTCATATTCCGCTACAGGAGCTCCATCATAGCTCCTTGCTGTCGCTGGGAGGATGTTTTCTCCTCCGCTCGCCCCTTCCACCGTCATTTTCTCTCTACCCACCCTTGCCTCCTTCTCCGCGCAGCTCTCGATTCCCCCCTCTCTCTCGCACCCTCCATATTACATCCAGCTCCAGGAGCTCCATCATAGCTCCTCGCTGTCGCTGGGAGGATGTTTTCTCCTCCGCTCGCCCCTTCCACCGTCATTTTCTCTCTACCCACCCTTGCCTCCTTTTCCGCGCAGCTCTCGATTCCCCCCTCTCTTTCGCACCCTCCATGTCATATTCCGCTCCAGGAGTTCCATCATAGCTCCTCACTGTCGCTGGGAGGATGTTTTCTCCTCCGCTCGCCCCTTCCACCGTCATTTTCTCTCTACCCACCCTTGCCTCCTTCTCCGCGCAGCTCTCGATTCCCCCCTCTCTTTCGCACCCTCCATGTCATATTCCGCTCCAGGAGCTCCATCATAGCGCCTCGCTGTCGCTGGGAGGATGTTTTCTCCTCCGCTCGCCCCTTCCACCATCATTTTCTCTCTACCCACCCTTGCCTCCTTTTCCGCGCAGCTCTCGATTCCCCCCTCTCTTTCGCACCCTCAATGTCATATTCCGCTCCAGGAGTTCCATCATAGCTCCTCACTGTCGCTGGGAGGATGTTTTCTCCTCCGCTCGCCCCTTCCACCGTCATTTTCTCTCTACCCACCCTTGCCTCCTTTTCCGCGCAGCTCTCGATTCCCCCCTCTCTTTCGCACCCTCCATGTCATATTCCGCACCAGGAGCTCCATCATAGCTCCTCGCTGTCGCTGGGAGGATGTTTTCTCCTCCGCTCGCCCCTTCCACCGTCATTTTCTCTCTACCCACCCTTGCCTCCTTTTCCGCGCAGCTCTCGATTCCCCCCTCTCTTTCGCACCCTCAATGTCATATTCCGCTCCAGGAGTTCCATCATAGCTCCTCACTGTCGCTGGGAGGATGTTTTCTCCTCCACTCGCCCCTTCCACCGTCATTTTCTCTCTACCCACCCTTGCCTCCTTTTTCGCGCAGCTCTCGATTCCCCCCTCTCTTTCGCATCCTCCATGTCATATTCCGCTCCAGGAGTTCCATCATAGCTCCTCACTGTCGCTGGGAGGAAGTTTTCTCCTCCGCTCGCCCCTTCCACCGTCATTTTCTCTCTACCCACCCTTGCCTCCTTTTCCGCGCAGCTCTCGATTCCCCCCTCTCTTTCGCACCCTCCATGTCATATTCCGCTCCAGGAGTTCCATCATAGCTCCTCACTGTCGCTGGGAGGATGTTTTCTCCTCCGCTTGCCCCTTCCACCATCATTTTCTCTCTACCCACCCTTGCCTCCTTTTCCGCGCAGCTCTCGATTCCCCCCTCTCTTTCGCACCCTCCATGTCATATTCCGCTCCAGGAGTTCCATCATAGCTCCTCACTGTCGCTGGGAGGATGTTTTCTCCTCCGCTCGCCCCTTCCACCGTCATTTTCTCTCTACCCACCCTTGCCTCCTTTTCCGCGCAGCTCTCGATTCCCCCCTCTCTTTCGCACCCTCCATGTCATATTCCGCTCCAGGAGCTCCATCATAGCTCCTTGCTGTCGCTGGGAGGATGTTTTCTCCTCCGCTCGCCCCTTCCACCGTCATTTTCTCTCTACCCACCCTTGCCTCCTTTTCCGCGCAGCTCTCGATTCCCCCCTCTCTTTCGCACCCTCCATGTCATATTCCGCTCCAGGAGTTCCATCATAGCTCCTCACTGTCGCTGGGAGGATGTTTTCTCCTCCGCTCGCCCCTTCCACCGTCATTTTCTCTCTACCCACCCTTGCCTCCTTTTCCGCGCAGCTCTCGATTCCCCCCTCTCTTTCGCACCCTCCATGTCATATTCCGCTCCAGGAGTTCCATCATAGCTCCTCACTGTCGCTGGGAGGATGTTTTCTCCTCCGCTCGCCCCTTCCACCGTCATTTTCTCTCTACCCACCCTTGCCTCCTTCTCCGCGCAGCTCTCGATTCCCCCCTCTCTTTCGCACCCTCCATGTCATATTCTGCTCCAGGAGCTCCATCATAGCTCCTCACTGTCGCTGGGAGGATGTTTTCTCCTCCGCTCGCCCCTTCCACCGTCATTTTCTCTCTACCCACCCTTGCCTCCTTTTCCGCGCAGCTCTCGATTCCCCCCTCTCTTTCGCACCCTCCATGTCATATTCCGCTCCAGGAGCTCCATCATAGCTCCTTGCTGTCGCTGGGAGGATGTTTTCTCCTCCGCTCGCCCCTTCCACCGTCATTTTCTCTCTACCCACCCTTGCCTCCTTTTCCGCGCAGCTCTCGATTCCCCCCTCTCTTTCGCACCCTCCATGTCATATTCCGCTCCAGGAGTTCCATCATAGCTCCTCACTGTCGCTGGGAGGATGTTTTCTCCTCCGCTCGCCCCTTCCACCGTCATTTTCTCTCTACCCACCCTTGCCTCCTTCTCCGCGCAGCTCTCGATTCCCCCCTCTCTTTCGCACCCTCCATGTCATATTCCACTCCAGGAGCTCCATCATAGCTCCTCGCTGTCGCTGGGAGGATGTTTTCTCCTCCGCTCGCCCCTTCCACCGTCATTTTCTCTCTACCCACCCTTGCCTCCTTTTCCGCGCAGCTCTCGATTCCCCCCTCTCTTTCGCACCCTCCATGTCATATTCCGCTCCAGGAGCTCCATCATAGCTCCTTGCTGTCGCTGGGAGGATGTTTTCTCCTCCGCTCGCCCCTTCCACCGTCATTTTCTCTCTACCCACCCTTGCCTCCTTTTCCGCGCAGCTCTCGATTCCCCCCTCTCTTTCGCACCCTCCATGTCATATTCCGCTCCAGGAGTTCCATCATAGCTCCTCACTGTCGCTGGGAGGATGTTTTCTCCTCCGCTCGCCCCTTCCACCATCATTTTCTCTCTACCCACCCTTGCCTCCTTTTCCGCGCAGCTCTCGATTCCCCCCTCTCTTTCGCACCCTCCATGTCATATTCCGCTCCAGGAGTTCCATCATAGCTCCTCACTGTCGCTGGGAGGAAGTTTTCTCCTCCGCTCGCCCCTTCCACCGTCATTTTCTCTCTACCCACCCTTGCCTCCTTTTCCGCGCAGCTCTCGATTCCCCCCTCTCTTTCGCACCCTCCATGTCATATTCCGCTCCAGGAGTTCCATCATAGCTCCTCACTGTCGCTGGGAGGATGTTTTCTCCTCCGCTCGCCCCTTCCACCGTCATTTTCTCTCTACCCACCCTTGCCTCCTTCTCCGCGCAGCTCTCGATTCCCCCTCTCTTTCGCACCCTCCATGTCATATTCCGCTCCAGGAGCTCCATCATAGCTCTTCGCTGTCGCTGGGAGGATGTTTTCTCCTCCGCTCGCCCCTTCCACCGTCATTTTCTCTCTACCCACCCTTGCCTCCTTTTCCGCGCAGCTCTCGATTCCCCCCTCTCTTTCGCACCCTCCATGTCATATTCCGCTCCAGGAGCTCCATCATAGCACCTTGCTGTCGCTGGGAGGATGTTTTCTCCTCCGCTCGCCCCTTCCACCGTCATTTTCTCTCTACCCACCCTTGCCTCCTTTTCCGCGCAGCTCTCGATTCCCCCCTCTCTTTCGCACCCTCCATGTCATATTCCGCTCCAGGAGTTCCATCATAGCTCCTCACTGTCGCTGGGAGGATGTTTTCTCCTCCGCTTGCCCCTTCCACCATCATTTTCTCTCTACCCACCCTTGCCTCCTTTTCCGCGCAGCTCTCGATTCCCCCCTCTCTTTCGCACCCTCCATGTCATATTCCGCTCCAGGAGTTCCATCATAGCTCCTCACTGTCGCTGGGAGGATGTTTTCTCCTCCGCTCGCCCCTTCCACCGTCATTTTCTCTCTACCCACCCTTGCCTCCTTTTCCGCGCAGCTCTCGATTCCCCCCTCTCTTTCGCACCCTCCATGTCATATTCCGCTCCAGGAGCTCCATCATAGCTCCTTGCTGTCGCTGGGAGGATGTTTTCTCCTCCGCTCGCCCCTTCCACCGTCATTTTCTCTCTACCCACCCTTGCCTCCTTTTCCGCGCAGCTCTCGATTCCCCCCTCTCTTTCGCACCCTCCATGTCATATTCCGCTCCAGGAGTTCCATCATAGCTCCTCACTGTCGCTGGGAGGATGTTTTCTCCTCCGCTCGCCCCTTCCACCGTCATTTTCTCTCTACCCACCCTTGCCTCCTTCTCCGCGCAGCTCTCGATTCCCCCCTCTCTTTCGCACCCTCCATGTCATATTCTGCTCCAGGAGCTCCATCATAGCTCCTCGCTGTCGCTGGGAGGATGTTTTCTCCTCCGCTCGCCCCTTCCACCGTCATTTTCTCTCTACCCACCCTTGCCTCCTTTTCCGCGCAGCTCTCGATTCCCCCCTCTCTTTCGCACCCTCCATGTCATATTCCGCTCCAGGAGCTCCATCATAGCTCCTTGCTGTCGCTGGGAGGATGTTTTCTCCTCCGCTCGCCCCTTCCACCGTCATTTTCTCTCTACCCACCCTTGCCTCCTTTTCCGCGCAGCTCTCGATTCCCCCCTCTCTTTCGCACCCTCCATGTCATATTCCGCTCCAGGAGTTCCATCATAGCTCCTCACTGTCGCTGGGAGGATGTTTTCTCCTCCGCTCGCCCCTTCCACCGTCATTTTCTCTCTACCCACCCTTGCCTCCTTCTCCGCGCAGCTCTCGATTCCCCCCTCTCTTTCGCACCCTCCATGTCATATTCCACTCCAGGAGCTCCATCATAGCTCCTCGCTGTCGCTGGGAGGATGTTTTCTCCTCCGCTCGCCCCTTCCACCGTCATTTTCTCTCTACCCACCCTTGCCTCCTTTTCCGCGCAGCTCTCGATTCCCCCCTCTCTTTCGCACCCTCCATGTCATATTCCGCTCCAGGAGCTCCATCATAGCTCCTTGCTGTCGCTGGGAGGATGTTTTCTCCTCCGCTCGCCCCTTCCACCGTCATTTTCTCTCTACCCACCCTTGCCTCCTTTTCCGCGCAGCTCTCGATTCCCCCCTCTCTTTCGCACCCTCCATGTCATATTCCGCTCCAGGAGTTCCATCATAGCTCCTCACTGTCGCTGGGAGGATGTTTTCTCCTCCGCTCGCCCCTTCCACCATCATTTTCTCTCTACCCACCCTTGCCTCCTTTTCCGCGCAGCTCTCGATTCCCCCCTCTCTTTCGCACCCTCCATGTCATATTCCGCTCCAGGAGTTCCATCATAGCTCCTCACTGTCGCTGGGAGGAAGTTTTCTCCTCCGCTCGCCCCTTCCACCGTCATTTTCTCTCTACCCACCCTTGCCTCCTTTTCCGCGCAGCTCTCGATTCCCCCCTCTCTTTCGCACCCTCCATGTCATATTCCGCTCCAGGAGTTCCATCATAGCTCCTCACTGTCGCTGGGAGGATGTTTTCTCCTCCGCTCGCCCCTTCCACCGTCATTTTCTCTCTACCCACCCTTGCCTCCTTCTCCGCGCAGCTCTCGATTCCCCCCTCTCTTTCGCACCCTCCATGTCATATTCCGCTCCAGGAGCTCCATCATAGCTCTTCGCTGTCGCTGGGAGGATGTTTTCTCCTCCGCTCGCCCATTCCACCGTCATTTTCTCTCTACCCACCCTTGCCTCCTTTTCCGCGCAGCTCTCGATTCCCCCCTCTCTTTCGCACCCTCCATGTCATATTCCGCTCCAGGAGCTCCATCATAGCTCCTCGCTGTCGCTGGGAGGATGTTTTCTCCTCCGCTCGCCCCTTCCACCGTCATTTTCTCTCTACCCACCCTTGCCTCCTTCTCCGCGCAGCTCTCAATTCCCCCCTCTCTTTCGCACCCTCCATGTCATATTCCGCTCCAGGAGCTCCATCATAGCTCCTCGCTGTCGCTGGGAGGATGTTTTCTCCTCTGCTCGCCCCTTCCACCGTCATTTTCTCTCTACCCACCCTTTCCTCCTTTTCCGCGCAGCTCTCGATTCCCCCCTCTCTTGCGCACCCTCCATGTCATATTCCGCTCCAGGAGCTCCATCATAGCTCCTCGCTGTCACTGGGAGGATGTTTTCTCCTCCGCTCGCCCCTTCCACCGTCATTTTCTCTCTACCCACCCTTGCCTCCTTTTCCGCGCAGCTCTCGATTCCCCCCTCTCTTTCGCACCCTCCATGTCATATTCCGCTCCAGGAGTTCCATCATAGCTCCTCACTGTCGCTGGGAGGATGTTTTCTCCTCCGCTCGCCTCTTCCACCGTCATTTTCTCTCTACCCACCCTTGCCTCCTTTTCCGCGCAGCTCTCGATTCCCCCCTCTCTTTCGCACCCTCCATGTCATATTCCGCTCCAGGAGTTCCATCATAGCTCCTCACTGTCGCTGGGAGGATGTTTTCTCCTCCGCTCGCCCCTTCCACCGTCATTTTCTCTCTACCCACCCTTGCCTCCTTTTCCGCGCAGCTCTCGATTCCCCCCTCTCTTTCGCACCCTCCATGTCATATTCCGCTCCAGGAGTTCCATCATAGCTCCTCACTGTCGCTGGGAGGATGTTTTCTCCTCCGCTCGCCCCTTCCACCGTCATTTTCTCTCTACCCACCCTTGCCTCCTTCTCCGCGCAGCTCTCGATTCCCCCCTCTCTTTCGCACCCTCCATGTCATATTCCACTCCAGGAGCTCCATCATAGCTCCTCGCTGTCGCTGGGAGGATGTTTTCTCCTCCGCTCGCCCCTTCCACCGTCATTTTCTCTCTACCCACCCTTGCCTCCTTTTCCGCGCAGCTCTCGATTCCCCCCTCTCTTTCGCACCCTCCATGTCATATTCCGCTCCAGGAGCTCCATCATAGCTCCTTGCTGTCGCTGGGAGGATGTTTTCTCCTCCGCTCGCCCCTTCCACCGTCATTTTCTCTCTACCCACCCTTGCCTCCTTTTCCGCGCAGCTCTCGATTCCCCCCTCTCTTTCGCACCCTCCATGTCATATTCCGCTCCAGGAGTTCCATCATAGCTCCTCACTGTCGCTGGGAGGATGTTTTCTCCTCCGCTCGCCCCTTCCACCATCATTTTCTCTCTACCCACCCTTGCCTCCTTTTCCGCGCAGCTCTCGATTCCCCCCTCTCTTTCGCACCCTCCATGTCATATTCCGCTCCAGGAGTTCCATCATAGCTCCTCACTGTCGCTGGGAGGAAGTTTTCTCCTCCGCTCGCCCCTTCCACCGTCATTTTCTCTCTACCCACCCTTGCCTCCTTTTCCGCGCAGCTCTCGATTCCCCCCTCTCTTTCGCACCCTCCATGTCATATTCCGCTCCAGGAGCTCCATCATAGCTCTTCGCTGTCGCTGGGAGGATGTTTTCTCCTCCGCTCGCCCCTTCCACCGTCATTTTCTCTCTACCCACCCTTGCCTCCTTTTCCGCGCAGCTCTCGATTCCCCCCTCTCTTTCGCACCCTCCATGTCATATTCCGCTCCAGGAGCTCCATCATAGCTCCTCGCTGTCGCTGGGAGGATGTTTTCTCCTCCGCTCGCCCCTTCCACCGTCATTTTCTCTCTACCCACCCTTGCCTCCTTCTCCGCGCAGCTCTCAATTCCCCCCTCTCTTTCGCACCCTCCATGTCATATTCCGCTCCAGGAGCTCCATCATAGCTCCTCGCTGTCGCTGGGAGGATGTTTTCTCCTCTGCTCGCCCCTTCCACCGTCATTTTCTCTCTACCCACCCTTTCCTCCTTTTCCGCGCAGCTCTCGATTCCCCCCTCTCTTGCGCACCCTCCATGTCATATTCCGCTCCAGGAGCTCCATCATAGCTCCTCGCTGTCGCTGGGAGGATGTTTTCTCCTCCGCTCGCCCCTTCCACCGTCATTTTCTCCCTACCCACCCTTGCCTCCTTTTCCGCGCAGCTCTCGATTCCCCCCTCTCTTTCGCACCCTCCATGTCATATTCCGCTCCAGGAGTTCCATCATAGCTCCTCACTGTCGCTGGGAGGATGTTTTCTCCTCCGCTCGCCTCTTCCACCGTCATTTTCTCTCTACCCACCCTTGCCTCCTTTTCCGCGCAGCTCTCGATTCCCCCCTCTCTTTCGCACCCTCCATGTCATATTCCGCTCCAGGAGTTCCATCATAGCTCCTCACTGTCGCTGGGAGGATGTTTTCTCCTCCGCTCGCCCCTTCCACCGTCATTTTCTCTCTACCCACCCTTGCCTCCTTTTCCACGCAGCTCTCGATTCCCCCCTCTCTTTCGCACCCTCCATGTCATATTCCGCTCCAGGAGTTCCATCATAGCTCCTCACTGTCGCTGGGAGGAAGTTTTCTCCTCCGCTCGCCCCTTCCACCGTCATTTTCTCTCTACCCACCCTTGCCTCCTTTTCCGCGCAGTTTTCGATTCCCCCTCTCTTTCGCACCCTCCATGTCATATTCCGCTCCAGGAGCTCCATCATAGCTCCTTGCTGTCGCTGGGAGGATGTTTTCTCCTCCGCTCGCCCCTTCCACCGTCATTTTCTCTCTACCCACCCTTGCCTCCTTCTCCGCGCAGCTCTCGATTCCCCCCTCTCTTTCGCACCCTCCATGTCATATTCCGCTCCAGGAGCTCCATCATAGCTCCTTGCTGTCGCTGGGAGGATGTTTTCTCCTCCGCTCGCCCCTTCCACCGTCATTTTCTCTCTACCCACCCTTGCCTCCTTCTCCGCGCAGCTCTCGATTCCCCCCTCTCTTTCGCACCCTCCATGTCATATTCCGCTCCAGGAGCTCCATCATAGCTCCTTGCTGTCGCTGGGAGGATGTTTTCTCCTCCGCTCGCCCCTTCCACCGTCATTTTCTCTCTACCCACCCTTGCCTCCTTCTCCGCGCAGCTCTCGATTCCCCCCTCTCTCTCGCACCCTCCATATTACATCCAGCTCCAGGAGCTCCATCATAGCTCCTCGCTGTCGCTGGGAGGATGTTTTCTCCTCCGCTCGCCCCTTCCACCGTCATTTTCTCTCTACCCACCCTTGCCTCCTTTTCCGCGCAGCTCTCGATTCCCCCCTCTCTTTCGCACCCTCCATGTCATATTCCGCTCCAGGAGTTCCATCATAGCTCCTCATTGTCGCTGGGAGGATGTTTTCTCCTCCGCTCGCCCCTTCCACCGTCATTTTCTCTCTACCCACCCTTGCCTCCTTCTCCGCGCAGCTCTCGATTCCCTCCTCTCTCTCGCACCCTCCATATTACATCCAGCTCCAGGAGCTCCATCATAGCTCCTAACTGTCGCTGGGAGCATGTTTTCTCCTCCGCTCGCCCCTTCCACCGTCATTTTCTCTCTACCCACCCTTGCCTCCTTTTCCGCGCAGCTCTCGATTCCCCCCTCTCTTTCGCACCCTCCATGTCATATTCCGCTCCAGGAGCTCCATCATAGCTCCTTGCTGTCGCTGGGAGGATGTTTTCTCCTCCGCTCGCCCCTTCCACCATCATTTTCTCTCTACCCACCCTTGCCTCCTTCTCCGCGCAGCTCTCGATTCCCTCCTCTCTCTCGCACCCTCCATATTACATCCAGCTCCAGGAGCTCCATCATAGCTCCTCGCTGTCGCTGGGAGGATGTTTTCTCCTCCGCTCGCCCCTTCCACCGTCATTTTCTCTCTACCCACCCTTGCCTCCTTCTCCGCGCAGCTCTCGATTCCCTCCTCTCTCTCGCACCCTCCATATTACATCCAGCTCCAGGAGCTCCATCATAGCTCCTCGCTGTCGCTGGGAGGATGTTTTCTCCTCCGCTCGCCCCTTCCACCGTCATTTTCTCTCTACCCACCCTTGCCTCCTTTTCCGCGCAGCTCTCGATTCCCCCCTCTCTTTCGCACCCTCCATGTCATATTCCGCTCCAGGAGCTCCATCATAGCTCCTTGCTGTCGCTGGGAGGATGTTTTCTCCTCCGCTCGCCCCTTCCACCGTCATTTTCTCTCTACCCACCCTTGCCTCCTTCTCCGCGCAGCTCTCGATTCCCCCCTCTCTCTCGCACCCTCCATATTACATCCAGCTCCAGGAGCTCCATCATAGCTCCTCGCTGTCGCTGGGAGGATGTTTTCTCCTCTGCTCGCCCCTTCCACCGTCATTTTCTCTCTACCCACCCTTTCCTCCTTTTCCGCGCAGCTCTCGATTCCCCCCTCTCTTTCGCACCCTCCATGTCATATTCCGCTCCAGGAGTTCCATCATAGCTCCTCACTGTCGCTGGGAGGAAGTTTTCTCCTCCGCTCGCCCCTTCCACCGTCATTTTCTCTCTACCCACCCTTGCCTCCTTTTCCGCGCAGCTCTCGATTCCCCCCTCTCTTTCGCACCCTCCATGTCATATTCCGCTCCAGGAGCTCCATCATAGCTCCTTGCTGTCGCTGGGAGGACGTTTTCTCCTCCGCTCGCCCCTTCCACCGTCATTTTCTCTCTACCCACCCTTGCCTCCTTTTCCGCGCAGCTCTCGATTCCCCCCTCTCTTTCGCACCCTCCATGTCATATTCCGCTCCAGGAGCTCCATCATAGCTCCTCGCTGTCGCTGGGAGGATGTTTTCTCCTCCGCTCGCCCCTTCCACCGTCATTTTCTCTCTACCCGCCCTTTCCTCCTTTTCCGCGCAGCTCTCGATTCCCCCCTCTCTTTCGCACCCTCCATGTCATATTCCGCTCCAGGAGCTCCATCATAGCTCCTCGCTGTCGCTGGGAGGATGTTTTCTCCTCCGCTCGCCCCTTCCACCGTCATTTTCTTTCTACCCACCCTTGCCTCCTTTTCCACGCAGCTCTCGATTCCCCCCTCTCTTTCGCACCCTCCATGTCATATTCCGCTCCAGGAGCTCCATCATAGCTCCTCGCTGTCGCTGGGAGGATGTTTTCTCCTCTGCTCGCCCCTTCCACCGTCATTTTCTCTCTACCCACCCTTTCCTCCTTTTCCGCGCAGCTCTCGATTCCCCCCTCTCTTTCGCACCCTCCATGTCATATTCCGCTCCAGGAGTTCCATCATAGCTCCTCACTGTCGCTGGGAGTAAGTTTTCTCCTCCGCTCGCCCCTTCCACCGTCATTTTCTCTCTACCCACCCTTGCCTCCTTTTCCGCGCAGCTCTCGATTCCCCCCTCTCTTTCGCACCCTCCATGTCATATTCCGCTCCAGGAGCTCCATCATAGCTCCTTGCTGTCGCTGGGAGGACGTTTTCTCCTCCGCTCGCCCCTTCCACCGTCATTTTCTCTCTACCCACCCTTGCCTCCTTTTCCGCGCAGCTCTCGATTCCCCCCTCTCTTTCGCACCCTCCATGTCATATTCCGCTCCAGGAGTTCCATCATAGCTCCTCACTGTCGCTGGGAGGATGTTTTCTCCTCCGCTCGCCCCTTCCACCGTCATTTTCTCTCTACCCACCCTTGCCTCCTTTTCCGCGCAGCTCTCGATTCCCCCCTCTCTTTCGCACCCTCCATGTCATATTCCGCTCCAGGAGTTCCATCATAGCTCCTCACTGTCGCTGGGAGGAAGTTTTCTCCTCCGCTTGCCCCTTCCACCGTCATTTTCTCTCTACCCACCCTTGCCTCCTTTTCCGCGCAGCTCTCGATTCCCCCCTCTCTTTCGCACCCTCCATGTCATATTCCGCTCCAGGAGTTCCATCATAGCTCCTCACTGTCGCTGGGAGTAAGTTTTCTCCTCCGCTCGCCCCTTCCACCGTCATTTTCTCTCTACCCACCCTTGCCTCCTTTTCCGCGCAGCTCTCGATTCCCCCCTCTCTTTCGCACCCTCCATGTCATATTCCGCTCCAGGAGCTCCATCATAGCTCCTTGCTGTCGCTGGGAGGATGTTTTCTCCTCCGCTCGCCCCTTCCACCGTCATTTTCTCTCTACCCACCCTTGCCTCCTTTTCCGCGTAGCTCTCGATTCCCCCCTCTCTTTCGCACCCTCCATGTCATATTCCGATCCAGGAGTTCCATCATAGCTCCTCACTGTCGCTGGGAGGATGTTTTCTCCTCCGCTCGCCCCTTCCACCGTCATTTTCTCTCTACCCACCCTTGCCTCCTTCTCCACGCAGCTCTCGATTCCCTCCTCTCTCTCGCACCCTCCATATTACATCCAGCTCCAGGAGCTCCATCATAGCTCCTCGCTGTCGCTGGGAGGATGTTTTCTCCTCCGCTCGCCCCTTCCACCGTCATTTTCTCTCTACCCACCCTTGCCTCCTTTTCCGCGCAGCTCTCGATTCCCCCCTCTCTTTCGCACCCTCCATGTCATATTCCGCTCCAGGAGCTCCATCATAGCTCCTTGCTGTCGCTGGGAGGATGTTTTCTCCTCCGCTCGCCCCTTCCACCGTCATTTTCTCTCTACCCACCCTTGCCTCCTTCTCCGCGCAGCTCTCGATTCCCCCCTCTCTCTCGCACCCTCCATATTACATCCAGCTCCAGGAGCTCCATCATAGCTCCTCGCTGTCGCTGGGAGGATGTTTTCTCCTCTGCTCGCCCCTTCCACCGTCATTTTCTCTCTACCCACCCTTTCCTCCTTTTCCGCGCAGCTCTCGATTCCCCCCTCTCTTTCGCACCCTCCATGTCATATTCCGCTCCAGGAGTTCCATCATAGCTCCTCACTGTCGCTGGGAGGAAGTTTTCTCCTCCGCTCGCCCCTTCCACCGTCATTTTCTCTCTACCCACCCTTGCCTCCTTTTCCGCGCAGCTCTCGATTCCCCCCTCTCTTTCGCACCCTCCATGTCATATTCCGCTCCAGGAGCTCCATCATAGCTCCTCGCTGTCGCTGGGAGGATGTTTTCTCCTCTGCTCGCCCCTTCCACCGTCATTTTCTCTCTACCCACCCTTTCCTCCTTTTCCGCGCAGCTCTCGATTCCCCCCTCTCTTTCGCACCCTCCATGTCATATTCCGCTCCAGGAGCTCCATCATAGCTCCTCGCTGTCGCTGGGAGGATGTTTTCTCCTCCGCTCGCCCCTTCCACCGTCATTTTCTTTCTACCCACCCTTGCCTCCTTTTCCACGCAGCTCTCGATTCCCCCCTCTCTTTCGCACCCTCCATGTCATATTCCGCTCCAGGAGCTCCATCATAGCTCCTCGCTGTCGCTGGGAGGATGTTTTCTCCTCTGCTCGCCCCTTCCACCGTCATTTTCTCTCTACCCACCCTTTCCTCCTTTTCCGCGCAGCTCTCGATTCCCCCCTCTCTTTCGCACCCTCCATGTCATATTCCGCTCCAGGAGTTCCATCATAGCTCCTCACTGTCGCTGGGAGGAAGTTTTCTCCTCCGCTCGCCCCTTCCACCGTCATTTTCTCTCTACCCACCCTTGCCTCCTTTTCCGCGCAGCTCTTGATTCCCCCCTCTCTTTCGCACCCTCCATGTCATATTCCGCTCCAGGAGCTCCATCATAGCTCCTTGCTGTCGCTGGGAGGACGTTTTCTCCTCCGCTCGCCCCTTCCACCGTCATTTTCTCTCTACCCACCCTTGCCTCCTTTTCCGCGCAGCTCTCGATTCCCCCCTCTCTTTCGCACCCTCCATGTCATATTCCGCTCCAGGAGTTCCATCATAGCTCCTCACTGTCGCTGGGAGGATGTTTTCTCCTCCGCTCGCCCCTTCCACCGTCATTTTCTCTCTACCCACCCTTGCCTCCTTTTCCGCGCAGCTCTCGATTCCCCCCTCTCTTTCGCACCCTCCATGTCATATTCCGCTCCAGGAGTTCCATCATAGCTCCTCACTGTCGCTGGGAGGAAGTTTTCTCCTCCGCTTGCCCCTTCCACCGTCATTTTCTCTCTACCCACCCTTGCCTCCTTTTCCGCGCAGCTCTCGATTCCCCCCTCTCTTTCGCACCCTCCATGTCATATTCCGCTCCAGGAGCTCCATCATAGCTCCTTGCTGTCGCTGGGAGGATGTTTTCTCCTCCGCTCGCCCCTTCCACCGTCATTTTCTCTCTACCCACCCTTGCCTCCTTTTCCGCGCAGCTCTCGATTCCCCCCTCTCTTTCGCACCCTCCATGTCATATTCCGCTCCAGGAGTTCCATCATATCTCCTCACTGTCGCTGGGAGGATGTTTTCTCCTCCGCTCGCCCCTTCCACCGTCATTTTCTCTCTACCCACCCTTGCCTCCTTTTCCGCGCAGCTCTCGATTCCCCCCTCTCTTTCGCACCCTCCATGTCATATTCCGCTCCAGGAGTTCCATCATAGCTCCTCACTGTCGCTGGGAGGAAGTTTTCTCCTCCGCTTGCCCCTTCCACCGTCATTTTCTCTCTACCCACCCTTGCCTCCTTTTCCGCGCAGCTCTCGATTCCCCCCTCTCTTTCGCACCCTCCATGTCATATTCCGCTCCAGGAGCTCCATCATAGCTCCTTGCTGTCGCTGGGAGGATGTTTTCTCCTCCGCTCGCCCCTTCCACCGTCATTTTCTCTCTACCCACCCTTGCCTCCTTTTCCGCGCAGCTCTCGATTCCCCCCTCTCTTTCGCACCCTCCATGTCATATTCCGCTCCAGGAGTTCCATCATAGCTCCTCACTGTCGCTGGGAGGATGTTTTCTCCTCCGCTCGCCCCTTCCACCGTCATTTTCTCTCTACCCACCCTTGCCTCCTTTTCCGCGCAGCTCTCGATTCCCCCCTCTCTTTCGCACCCTCCATGTCATATTCCGCTCCAGGAGTTCCATCATAGCTCCTCACTGTCGCTGGGAGGAAGTTTTCTCCTCCGCTCGCCCCTTCCACCGTCATTTTCTCTCTACCCACCCTTGCCTCCTTTTCCGCGCAGCTCTCGATTCCCCCCTCTCTTTCGCACCCTCCATGTCATATTCCGCTCCAGGAGCTCCATCATAGCTCCTTGCTGTCGCTGGGAGGATGTTTTCTCCTCCGCTCGCCCCTTCCACCGTCATTTTCTCTCTACCCACCCTTGCCTCCTTTTCCGCGCAGCTCTCGATTCCCCCCTCTCTTTCGCACCCTCCATGTCATATTCCGCTCCAGGAGTTCCATCATAGCTCCTCACTGTCGCTGGGAGGATGTTTTCTCCTCCGCTCGCCCCTTCCACCATCATTTTCTCTCTACCCACCCTTGCCTCCTTTTCCGCGCAGCTCTCGATTCCCCCCTCTCTTTCGCACCCTCCATGTCATATTCCGCTCCAGGAGTTCCATCATAGCTCCTCACTGTCGCTGGGAGGATGTTTTCTCCTCCGCTCGCCCCTTCCACCGTCATTTTCTCTCTACCCACCCTTGCCTCCTTTTCCGCGCAGCTCTCGATTCCCCCCTCTCTTTCGCACCCTCCATGTCATATTCCGCTCCAGGAGCTCCATCATAGCTCCTTGCTGTCGCTGGGAGGATGTTTTCTCCTCCGCTCGCCCCTTCCACCGTCATTTTCTCTCTACCCACCCTTGCCTCCTTTTCCGCGCAGCTCTCGATTCCCCCCTCTCTTTCGCACCCTCCATGTCATATTCCGCTCCAGGAGTTCCATCATAGCTCCTTACTGTCGCTGGGAGGATGTTTTCTCCTCCGCTCGCCCCTTCCACCGTCATTTTCTCTCTACCCACCCTTGCCTCCTTCTCCGCGCAGCTCTCGATTCCCCCCTCTCTTTCGCACCCTCCATGTCATATTCCGCTCCAGGAGCTCCATCATAGCTCTTCGCTGTCGCTGGGAGGATGTTTTCTCCTCCGCTCGCCCATTCCACCGTCATTTTCTCTCTACCCACCCTTGCCTCCTTTTCCGCGCAGCTCTCGATTCCCCCCTCTCTTTCGCACCCTCCATGTCATATTCCGCTCCAGGAGCTCCATCATAGCTCCTCGCTGTCGCTGGGAGGATGTTTTCTCCTCCGCTCGCCCCTTCCACCGTCATTTTCTCTCTACCCACCCTTGCCTCCTTCTCCGCGCAGCTCTCAATTCCCCCCTCTCTTTCGCACCCTCCATGTCATATTCCGCTCCAGGAGCTCCATCATAGCTCCTCGCTGTCGCTGGGAGGATGTTTTCTCCTCTGCTCGCCCCTTCCACCGTCATTTTCTCTCTACCCACCCTTTCCTCCTTTTCCGCGCAGCTCTCGATTCCCCCCTCTCTTGCGCACCCTCCATGTCATATTCCGCTCCAGGAGCTCCATCATAGCTCCTCGCTGTCGCTGGGAGGATGTTTTCTCCTCCGCTCGCCCCTTCCACCGTCATTTTCTCTCTACCCACCCTTGCCTCCTTTTCCGCGCAGCTCTCGATTCCCCCCTCTCTTTCGCACCCTCCATGTCATATTCCGCTCCAGGAGCTCCATCATAGCTCCTTGCTGTCGCTGGGAGGATGTTTTCTCCTCCGCTCGCCCCTTCCACCGTCATTTTCTCTCTACCCACCCTTGCCTCCTTTTCCGCGCAGCTCTCGATTCCCCCCTCTCTTTCGCACCCTCCATGTCATATTCCGCTCCAGGAGTTCCATCATAGCTCCTCACTGTCGCTGGGAGGATGTTTTCTCCTCCGCTCGCCCCTTCCACCATAATTTTCTCTCTACCCACCCTTGCCTCCTTTTCCGCGCAGCTCTCGATTCCCCCCTCTCTTTCGCACCCTCCATGTCATATTCCGCTCCAGGAGTTCCATCATAGCTCCTCACTGTCGCTGGGAGGATGTTTTCTCCTCCGCTCGCCCCTTCCACCGTCATTTTCTCTCTACCCACCCTTGCCTCCTTTTCCGCGCAGCTCTCGATTCCCCCCTCTCTTTCGCACCCTCCATGTCATATTCCGCTCCAGGAGCTCCATCATAGCTCCTTGCTGTCGCTGGGAGGATGTTTTCTCCTCCGCTCGCCCCTTCCACCGTCATTTTCTCTCTACCCACCCTTGCCTCCTTTTCCGCGCAGCTCTCGATTCCCCCCTCTCTTTCGCACCCTCCATGTCATATTCCGCTCCAGGAGTTCCATCATAGCTCCTCACTGTCGCTGGGAGGATGTTTTCTCCTCCGCTCGCCCCTTCCACCGTCATTTTCTCTCTACCCACCCTTGCCTCCTTCTCCGCGCAGCTCTCGATTCCCCCCTCTCTTTCGCACCCTCCATGTCATATTCCGCTCCAGGAGCTCCATCATAGCTCCTCGCTGTCGCTGGGAGGATGTTTTCTCCTCCGCTCGCCCCTTCCACCGTCATTTTCTTTCTACCCACCCTTGCCTCCTTTTCCGCGCAGCTCTCGATTCCCCCCTCTCTTTCGCACCCTCCATGTCATATTCCGCTCCAGGAGCTCCATCATAGCTCCTTGCTGTCGCTGGGAGGATGTTTTCTCCTCCGCTCGCCCCTTCCACCGTCATTTTCTCTCTACCCACCCTTGCCTCCTTTTCCGCGCAGCTCTCGATTCCCCCCTCTCTTTCGCACCCTCCATGTCATATTCCGCTCCAGGAGTTCCATCATAGCTCCTCACTGTCGCTGGGAGGATGTTTTCTCCTCCGCTCGCCCCTTCCACCGTCATTTTCTCTCTACCCACCCTTGCCTCCTTCTCCGCGCAGCTCTCGATTCCCCCCTCTCTTTCGCACCCTCCATGTCATATTCCGCTCCAGGAGCTCCATCATAGCTCCTCGCTGTCGCTGGGAGGATGTTTTCTCCTCCGCTCGCCCCTTCCACCGTCATTTTCTCTCTACCCACCCTTGCCTCCTTTTCCGCGCAGCTCTCGATTCCCCCCTCTCTTTCGCACCCTCCATGTCATATTCCGCTCCAGGAGCTCCATCATAGCTCCTTGCTGTCGCTGGGAGGATGTTTTCTCCTCCGCTCGCCCCTTCCACCGTCATTTTCTCTCTACCCACCCTTGCCTCCTTCTCCGCGCAGCTCTCGATTCCCCCCTCTTTCTCGCACCCTCCATATTACATCCAGCTCCAGGAGCTCCATCATAGCTCCTCGCTGTCGCTGGGAGGATGTTTTCTCCTCTGCTCGCCCCTTCCACCGTCATTTTCTCTCTACCCACCCTTTCCTCCTTTTCCGCGCAGCTCTCGATTCCCCCCTCTCTTTCGCACCCTCCATGTCATATTCCGCTCCAGGAGTTCCATCATAGCTCCTCACTGTCGCTGGGAGGAAGTTTTCTCCTCCGCTCGCCCCTTCCACCGTCATTTTCTCTCTACCCACCCTTGCCTCCTTTTCCGCGCAGCTCTCGATTCCCCCCTCTCTTTCGCACCCTCCATGTCATATTCCGCTCCAGGAGCTCCATCATAGCTCCTTGCTGTCGCTGGGAGGACGTTTTCTCCTCCGCTCGCCCCTTCCACCGTCATTTTCTCTCTACCCACCCTTGCCTCCTTTTCCGCGCAGCTCTCGATTCCCCCCTCTCTTTCGCACCCTCCATGTCATATTCCGCTCCAGGAGCTCCATCATAGCTCCTCGCTGTCGCTGGGAGGATGTTTTCTCCTCTGCTCGCCCCTTCCACCGTCATTTTCTCTCTACCCACCCTTTCCTCCTTTTCCGCGCAGCTCTCGATTCCCCCCTCTCTTTCGCACCCTCCATGTCATATTCCGCTCCAGGAGCTCCATCATAGCTCCTCGCTGTCGCTGGGAGGATGTTTTCTCCTCCGCTCGCCCCTTCCACCGTCATTTTCTTTCTACCCACCCTTGCCTCCTTTTCCACGCAGCTCTCGATTCCCCCCTCTCTTTCGCACCCTCCATGTCATATTCCGCTCCAGGAGCTCCATCATAGCTCCTCGCTGTCGCTGGGAGGATGTTTTCTCCTCTGCTCGCCCCTTCCACCGTCATTTTCTCTCTACCCACCCTTTCCTCCTTTTCCGCGCAGCTCTCGATTCCCCCCTCTCTTTCGCACCCTCCATGTCATATTCCGCTCCAGGAGTTCCATCATAGCTCCTCACTGTCGCTGGGAGGAAGTTTTCTCCTCCGCTCGCCCCTTCCACCGTCATTTTCTCTCTACCCACCCTTGCCTCCTTTTCCGCGCAGCTCTTGATTCCCCCCTCTCTTTCGCACCCTCCATGTCATATTCCGCTCCAGGAGCTCCATCATAGCTCCTTGCTGTCGCTGGGAGGACGTTTTCTCCTCCGCTCGCCCCTTCCACCGTCATTTTCTCTCTACCCACCCTTGCCTCCTTTTCCGCGCAGCTCTCGATTCCCCCCTCTCTTTCGCACCCTCCATGTCATATTCCGCTCCAGGAGTTCCATCATAGCTCCTCACTGTCGCTGGGAGGATGTTTTCTCCTCCGCTCGCCCCTTCCACCGTCATTTTCTCTCTACCCACCCTTGCCTCCTTTTCCGCGCAGCTCTCGATTCCCCCCTCTCTTTCGCACCCTCCATGTCATATTCCGCTCCAGGAGTTCCATCATAGCTCCTCACTGTCGCTGGGAGGAAGTTTTCTCCTCCGCTTGCCCCTTCCACCGTCATTTTCTCTCTACCCACCCTTGCCTCCTTTTCCGCGCAGCTCTCGATTCCCCCCTCTCTTTCGCACCCTCCATGTCATATTCCGCTCCAGGAGCTCCATCATAGCTCCTTGCTGTCGCTGGGAGGATGTTTTCTCCTCCGCTCGCCCCTTCCACCGTCATTTTCTCTCTACCCACCCTTGCCTCCTTTTCCGCGCAGCTCTCGATTCCCCCCTCTCTTTCGCACCCTCCATGTCATATTCCGCTCCAGGAGTTCCATCATATCTCCTCACTGTCGCTGGGAGGATGTTTTCTCCTCCGCTCGCCCCTTCCACCGTCATTTTCTCTCTACCCACCCTTGCCTCCTTTTCCGCGCAGCTCTCGATTCCCCCCTCTCTTTCGCACCCTCCATGTCATATTCCGCTCCAGGAGTTCCATCATAGCTCCTCACTGTCGCTGGGAGGAAGTTTTCTCCTCCGCTTGCCCCTTCCACCGTCATTTTCTCTCTACCCACCCTTGCCTCCTTTTCCGCGCAGCTCTCGATTCCCCCCTCTCTTTCGCACCCTCCATGTCATATTCCGCTCCAGGAGCTCCATCATAGCTCCTTGCTGTCGCTGGGAGGATGTTTTCTCCTCCGCTCGCCCCTTCCACCGTCATTTTCTCTCTACCCACCCTTGCCTCCTTTTCCGCGCAGCTCTCGATTCCCCCCTCTCTTTCGCACCCTCCATGTCATATTCCGCTCCAGGAGTTCCATCATAGCTCCTCACTGTCGCTGGGAGGATGTTTTCTCCTCCGCTCGCCCCTTCCACCGTCATTTTCTCTCTACCCACCCTTGCCTCCTTTTCCGCGCAGCTCTCGATTCCCCCCTCTCTTTCGCACCCTCCATGTCATATTCCGCTCCAGGAGTTCCATCATAGCTCCTCACTGTCGCTGGGAGGAAGTTTTCTCCTCCGCTCGCCCCTTCCACCGTCATTTTCTCTCTACCCACCCTTGCCTCCTTTTCCGCGCAGCTCTCGATTCCCCCCTCTCTTTCGCACCCTCCATGTCATATTCCGCTCCAGGAGCTCCATCATAGCTCCTTGCTGTCGCTGGGAGGATGTTTTCTCCTCCGCTCGCCCCTTCCACCGTCATTTTCTCTCTACCCACCCTTGCCTCCTTTTCCGCGCAGCTCTCGATTCCCCCCTCTCTTTCGCACCCTCCATGTCATATTCCGCTCCAGGAGTTCCATCATAGCTCCTCACTGTCGCTGGGAGGATGTTTTCTCCTCCGCTCGCCCCTTCCACCATCATTTTCTCTCTACCCACCCTTGCCTCCTTTTCCGCGCAGCTCTCGATTCCCCCCTCTCTTTCGCACCCTCCATGTCATATTCCGCTCCAGGAGTTCCATCATAGCTCCTCACTGTCGCTGGGAGGATGTTTTCTCCTCCGCTCGCCCCTTCCACCGTCATTTTCTCTCTACCCACCCTTGCCTCCTTTTCCGCGCAGCTCTCGATTCCCCCCTCTCTTTCGCACCCTCCATGTCATATTCCGCTCCAGGAGCTCCATCATAGCTCCTTGCTGTCGCTGGGAGGATGTTTTCTCCTCCGCTCGCCCCTTCCACCGTCATTTTCTCTCTACCCACCCTTGCCTCCTTTTCCGCGCAGCTCTCGATTCCCCCCTCTCTTTCGCACCCTCCATGTCATATTCCGCTCCAGGAGTTCCATCATAGCTCCTCACTGTCGCTGGGAGGATGTTTTCTCCTCCGCTCGCCCCTTCCACCGTCATTTTCTCTCTACCCACCCTTGCCTCCTTCTCCGCGCAGCTCTCGATTCCCCCCTCTCTTTCGCACCCTCCATGTCATATTCCGCTCCAGGAGCTCCATCATAGCTCCTCGCTGTCGCTGGGAGGATGTTTTCTCCTCCGCTCGCCCCTTCCACCGTCATTTTCTTTCTACCCACCCTTGCCTCCTTTTCCGCGCAGCTCTCGATTCCCCCCTCTCTTTCGCACCCTCCATGTCATATTCCGCTCCAGGAGCTCCATCATAGCTCCTTGCTGTCGCTGGGAGGATGTTTTCTCCTCCGCTCGCCCCTTCCACCGTCATTTTCTCTCTACCCACCCTTGCCTCCTTTTCCGCGCAGCTCTCGATTCCCCCCTCTCTTTCGCACCCTCCATGTCATATTCCGCTCCAGGAGTTCCATCATAGCTCCTCACTGTCGCTGGGAGGATGTTTTCTCCTCCGCTCGCCCCTTCCACCGTCATTTTCTCTCTACCCACCCTTGCCTCCTTCTCCGCGCAGCTCTCGATTCCCCCCTCTCTTTCGCACCCTCCATGTCATATTCCGCTCCAGGAGCTCCATCATAGCTCCTCGCTGTCGCTGGGAGGATGTTTTCTCCTCCGCTCGCCCCTTCCACCGTCATTTTCTCTCTACCCACCCTTGCCTCCTTTTCCGCGCAGCTCTCGATTCCCCCCTCTCTTTCGCACCCTCCATGTCATATTCCGCTCCAGGAGCTCCATCATAGCTCCTCGCTGTCGCTGGGAGGATGTTTTCTCCTCCGCTCGCCCCTTCCACCGTCATTTTCTCTCTACCCACCCTTGCCTCCTTTTCCGCGCAGCTCTCGATTCCCCCCTCTCTTTCGCACCCTCCATGTCATATTCCGCTCCAGGAGCTCCATCATAGCTCTTCGCTGTCGCTGGGAGGATGTTTTCTCCTCCGCTCGCCCCTTCCACCGTCATTTTCTCTCTACCCACCCTTGCCTCCTTCTCCGCGCAGCTCTCGATTCCCCCCTCTCTTTCGAACCCTCCATGTCATATTCCGCTCCAGGAGCTCCATCATAGCTCCTCGCTGTCGCTGGGAGGATGTTTTCTCCTCTGCTCGCCCCTTCCACCGTCATTTTCTCTCTACCCACCCTTTCCTCCTTTTCCGCGCAGCTCTTGATTCCCCCCTCTCTTTCGCACCCTCCATGTCATATTCCGCTCCAGGAGCTCCATCATAGCTCCTCGCTGTCGCTGGGAGGATGTTTTCTCCTCCGCTCGCCCCTTCCACCGTCATTTTCTTTCTACCCACCCTTGCCTCCTTTTCCACGCAGCTCTCGATTCCCCCCTCTCTTTCGCACCCTCCATGTCATATTCCGCTCCAGGAGCTCCATCATAGCTCCTCGCTGTTGCTGGGAGGATGTTTTCTCCTCCGCTCGCCCCTTCCACCGTCATTTTCTCTCTACCCACCCTTGCCTCCTTCTCCGCACAGCTCTCGATTCCCCCCTCTCTTTCGCACCCTCCATGTCATATTCCGCTCCAGGAGCTCCATCATAGCTCCTCGCTGTCGCTGGGAGGATGTTTTCTCCTCTGCTCGCCCCTTCCACCGTCATTTTCTCTCTACCCACCCTTTCCTCCTTTTCCGCGCAGCTCTCGATTCCCCCCTCTCTTGCGCACCCTCCATGTCATATTCCGCTCCAGGAGCTCCATCATAGCTCCTCGCTGTCGCTGGGAGGATGTTTTCTCCTCCGCTCGCCCCTTCCACCGTCATTTTCTCTCTACCCACCCTTGCCTCCTTTTCCGCGCAGCTCTCGATTCCCCCCTCTCTTTCGCACCCTCCATGTCATATTCCGCTCCAGGAGCTCCATCATAGCTCCTCGCTGTCGCTGGGAGGATGTTTTCTCCTCCGCTTGCCCCTTCCACCGTCATTTGCTCTCTACCCACCCTTGCCTCCTTTTCCGCGCAGCTCTCGATTCCCCCCTCTCTTTCGCACCCTCAATGTCATATTCCGCTCCAGGAGTTCCATCATAGCTCCTCACTGTCGCTGGGAGGATGTTTTCTCCTCCGCTCGCCCCTTCCACCGTCATTTTCTCTCTACCCACCCTTGCCTCCTTTTCCGCGCAGCTCTCGATTCCCCCCTCTCTTTCGCACCCTCCATGTCATATTCCGCTCCAGGAGCTCCATCATAGCTCCTCACTGTCGCTGGGAGGATGTTTTCTCCTCCGCTCGCCCCTTCCACCGTCATTTTCTCTCTACCCACCCTTGCCTCCTTTTCCGCGCAGCTCTCGATTCCCCCCTCTCTTTCGCACCCTCCATGTCATATTCCGCTCCAGGAGCTCCATCATAGCTCCTCGCTGTCGCTGGGAGGATGTTTTCTCCTCCGCTCGCCCCTTCCACCGTCATTTTCTCTCTACCCACCCTTGCCTCCTTTTCCGCGCAGCTCTCGATTCCCCCCTCTCTTTCGCACCCTCAATGTCATATTCCGCTCCAGGAGTTCCATCATAGCTCCTCACTGTCGCTGGGAGGATGTTTTCTCCTCCGCTCGCCCCTTCCACCGTCATTTTCTCTCTACCCACCCTTGCCTCCTTTTCCGCGCAGCTCTCGATTCCCCCCTCTCTTTCGCACCCTCCATGTCATATTCCGCTCCAGGAGTTCCATCATAGCTCCTCACTGTCGCTGGGAGGAAGTTTTCTCCTCCGCTCGCCCCTTCCACCGTCATTTTCTCTCTACCCACCCTTGCCTCCTTTTCCGCGCAGCTCTCGATTCCCCCCTCTCTTTCGCACCCTCCATGTCATATTCCGCTCCAGGAGCTCCATCATAGCTCCTTGCTGTCGCTGGGAGGATGTTTTCTCCTCTGCTCGCCCCTTCCACCGTCATTTTCTCTCTACCCACCCTTGCCTCCTTTTCCGCGCAGCTCTCGATTCCCCCCTCTCTTTCGCACCCTCCATGTCATATTCCGCTCCAGGAGTTCCATCATAGCTCCTCACTGTCGCTGGGAGGATGTTTTCTCCTCCGCTCGCCCCTTCCACCATCATTTTCTCTCTACCCACCCTTGCCTCCTTTTCCGCGCAGCTCTCGATTCCCCCCTCTCTTTCGCACCCTCCATGTCATATTCCGCTCCAGGAGCTCCATCATAGCTCCTCGCTGTCGCTGGGAGGATGTTTTCTCCTCCGCTCGCCCCTTCCACCGTCATTTTCTCTCTACCCACCCTTGCCTCCTTTTCCGCGCAGCTCTCGATTCCCCCCTCTCTTTCGCACCCTCAATGTCATATTCCGCTCCAGGAGTTCCATCATAGCTCCTCACTGTCGCTGGGAGGATGTTTTCTCCTCCGCTCGCCCCTTCCACCGTCATTTTCTCTCTACCCACCCTTGCCTCCTTTTCCGCGCAGCTCTCGATTCCCCCCTCTCTTTCGCACCCTCCATGTCATATTCCGCTCCAGGAGTTCCATCATAGCTCCTCACTGTCGCTGGGAGGAAGTTTTCTCCTCCGCTCGCCCCTTCCACCGTCATTTTCTCTCTACCCACCCTTGCCTCCTTTTCCGCGCAGCTCTCGATTCCCCCCTCTCTTTCGCACCCTCCATGTCATATTCCGCTCCAGGAGCTCCATCATAGCTCCTTGCTGTCGCTGGGAGGATGTTTTCTCCTCTGCTCGCCCCTTCCACCGTCATTTTCTCTCTACCCACCCTTGCCTCCTTTTCCGCGCAGCTCTCGATTCCCCCCTCTCTTTCGCACCCTCCATGTCATATTCCGCTCCAGGAGTTCCATCATAGCTCCTCACTGTCGCTGGGAGGATGTTTTCTCCTCCGCTCGCCCCTTCCACCATCATTTTCTCTCTACCCACCCTTGCCTCCTTTTCCGCGCAGCTCTCGATTCCCCCCTCTCTTTCGCACCCTCCATGTCATATTCCGCTCCAGGAGTTCCATCATAGCTCCTCACTGTCGCTGGGAGGATGTTTTCTCCTCCGCTCGCCCCTTCCACCGTCATTTTCTCTCTACCCACCCTTGCCTCCTTTTCCGCGCAGCTCTCGATTCCCCCCTCTCTTTCGCACCCTCCATGTCATATTCCGCTCCAGGAGCTCCATCATAGCTCCTTGCTGTCGCTGGGAGGATGTTTTCTCCTCCGCTCGCCCCTTCCACCGTCATTTTCTCTCTACCCACCCTTGCCTCCTTTTCCGCGCAGCTCTCGATTCCCCCCTCTATTTCGCACCCTCCATGTCATATTCCGCTCCAGGAGTTCCATCATAGCTCCTCACTGTCGCTGGGAGGATGTTTTCTCCTCCGCTCGCCCCTTCCACCGTCATTTTCTCTCTACCCACCCTTGCCTCCTTCTCCGCGCAGCTCTCGATTCCCCCCTCTCTTTCGCACCCTCCATGTCATATTCCGCTCCAGGAGCTCCATCATAGCTCCTCGCTGTCGCTGGGAGGATGTTTTCTCCTCCGCTCGCCCCTTCCACCGTCATTTTCTCTCTACCCACCCTTGCCTCCTTTTCCGCGCAGCTCTCGATTCCCCCCTCTCTTTCGCACCCTCCATGTCATATTCCGCTCCAGGAGCTCCATCATAGCTCCTTGCTGTCGCTGGGAGGATGTTTTCTCCTCCGCTCGCCCCTTCCACCGTCATTTTCTCTCTACCCACCCTTGCCTCCTTTTCCGCGCAGCTCTCGATTCCCCCCTCTCTTTCGCACCCTCCATGTCATATTCCGCTCCAGGAGTTCCATCATAGCTCCTCACTGTCGCTGGGAGGATGTTTTCTCCTCCGCTCGCCCCTTCCACCGTCATTTTCTCTCTACCCACCCTTGCCTCCTTCTCCGCGCAGCTCTCGATTCCCCCCTCTCTTTCGCACCCTCCATGTCATATTCCGCTCCAGGAGCTCCATCATAGCTCCTCGCTGTCGCTGGGAGGATGTTTTCTCCTCCGCTCGCCCCTTCCACCGTCATTTTCTCTCTACCCACCCTTGTCTCCTTTTCCGCGCAGCTCTCGATTCCCCCCTCTCTTTCGCACCCTCCATGTCATATTCCGCTCCAGGAGCTCCATCATAGCTCCTTGCTGTCGCTGGGAGGATGTTTTCTCCTCCGCTCGCCCCTTCCACCGTCATTTTCTCTCTACCCACCCTTGCCTCCTTTTCCGCGCAGCTCTCGATTCCCCCCTCTCTTTCGCACCCTCCATGTCATATTCTGCTCCAGGAGTTCCATCATAGCTCCTCACTGTCGCTGGGAGGATGTTTTCTCCTCCGCTCGCCCCTTCCACCGTCATTTTCTCTCTACCCACCCTTGCCTCCTTCTCCGCGCAGCTCTCAATTCCCCCCTCTCTTTCGCACCCTCCATGTCATATTCCGCTCCAGGAGCTCCATCATAGCTCCTCGCTGTCGCTGGGAGGATGTTTTCTCCTCCGCTCGCCCCTTCCACCGTCATTTTCTCTCTACCCACCCTTGCCTCCTTTTCCGCGCAGCTCTCGATTCCCCCCTCTCTTTCGCACCCTCCATGTCATATTCCGCTCCAGGAGCTCCATCATAGCTCCTTGCTGTCGCTGGGATGATGTTTTCTCCTCCGCTCGCCCCTTCCACCGTCATTTTCTCTCTACCCACCCTTGCCTCCTTTTCCGCGCAGCTCTCGATTCCCCCCTCTCTTTCGCACCCTCCATGTCATATTCCGCTCCAGGAGTTCCATCATAGCTCCTCACTGTCGCTGGGAGGATGTTTTCTCCTCCGCTCGCCCCTTCCACCATCATTTTCTCTCTACCCACCCTTGCCTCCTTTTCCGCGCAGCTCTCGATTCCCCCCTCTCTTTCGCACCCTCCATGTCATATTCCGCTCCAGGAGTTCCATCATAGCTCCTCACTGTCGCTGGGAGGAAGTTTTCTCCTCCGCTCGCCCCTTCCACCGTCATTTTCTCTCTACCCACCCTTGCCTCCTTTTCCGCGCAGCTCTCGATTCCCCCCTCTCTTTCGCACCCTCCATGTCATATTCCGCTCCAGGAGTTCCATCATAGCTCCTCACTGTCGCTGGGAGGATGTTTTCTCCTCCGCTCGCCCCTTCCACCGTCATTTTCTCTCTACCCACCCTTGCCTCCTTCTCCGCGCAGCTCTCGATTCCCCCCTCTCTTTCGCACCCTCCATGTCATATTCCGCTCCAGGAGCTCCATCATAGCTCTTCGCTGTCGCTGGGAGGATGTTTTCTCCTCCGCTCGCCCCTTCCACCGTCATTTTCTCTCTACCCACCCTTTCCTCCTTTTCCGCGCAGCTCTCGATTCCCCCCTCTCTTTCGCACCCTCCATGTCATATTCCGCTCCAGGAGCTCCATCATAGCTCCTCGCTGTCGCTGGGAGGATGTTTTCTCCTCCGCTCGCCCCTTCCACCCTTCCACCGTCATTTTCTCTCTACCCACCCTTGCCTCCTTTTCCGCGCAGCTCTCGATTCCCCCCTCTCTTTCGCACCCTCCATGTCATATTCCGCTCCATTAGCTCCATCATAGCTCCTCGCTGTCGCTGGGAGGATGTTTTCTCCTCCGCTCGCCCCTTCCACCGTCAATTTCTCTCTACCCACCCTTGCCTCCTTCTCCGCGCAGCTCTCAATTCCCCCCTCTCTTTCGCACCCTCCATGTCATATTCCGCTCCAGGAGCTCCATCATAGCTCCTCGCTGTTGCTGGGAGGATGTTTTCTCCTCCGCTCGCCCCTTCCACCGTCATTTTCTCTCTACCCACCCTTGCCTCCTTTTCCGCGCAGCTCTCGATTCCCCCCTCTCTTTCGCACCCTCCATGTCATATTCCGCTCCAGGAGTTCCATCATAGCTCCTCACTGTCGCTGGGAGGATGTTTTCTCCTCCGCTCGCCCCTTCCACCGTCATTTTCTCTCTACCCACCCTTGCCTCCTTTTCCGCGCAGCTCTCGATTCCCCCCTCTCTTTCGCACCCTCCATGTCATATTCCGCTCCAGGAGTTCCATCATAGCTCCTCACTGTCGCTGGGAGGAAGTTTTCTCCTCCGCTTGCCCCTTCCACCGTCATTTTCTCTCTACCCACCCTTGCCTCCTTTTCCGCACAGCTCTCGATTCCCCCCTCTCTTTCGCACCCTCCATGTCATATTCCGCTCCAGGAGCTCCATCATAGCTCCTTGCTGTCGCTGGGAGGATGTTTTATCCTCCGCTCGCCCCTTCCACCGTCATTTTCTCTCTACCCACCCTTGCCTCCTTTTCCGCGCAGCTCTCGATTCCCCCCTCTCTTTCGCACCCTCCATGTCATATTCCGCTCCAGGAGTTCCATCATAGCTCCTCACTGTCGCTGGGAGGATGTTTTCTCCTCCGCTCGCCCCTTCCACCGTCATTTTCTCTCTACCCACCCTTGCCTCCTTTTCCGCGCAGCTCTCGATTCCCCCCTCTCTTTCGCACCCTCCATGTCATATTCCGCTCCAGGAGTTCCATCATAGCTCCTCACTGTCGCTGGGAGGAAGTTTTCTCCTCCGCTCGCCCCTTCCACCGTCATTTTCTCTCTACCCACCCTTGCCTCCTTTTCCGCGCAGCTCTCGATTCCCCCCTCTCTTTCACACCCTCCATGTCATATTCCGCTCCAGGAGCTCCATCATAGCTCCTCGCTGTCGCTGGGAGGATGTTTTCTCCTCCGCTCGCCCCTTCCACCGTCATTTTCTCTCTACCCACCCTTGCCTCCTTTTCCGCGCAGCTCTCGATTCCCCCCTCTCTTTCGCACCCTCAATGTCATATTCCACTCCAGGAGTTCTATCATAGCTCCTCACTGTCGCTGGGAGGATGTTTTCTCCTCCGCTCGCCCCTTCCACCGTCATTTTCTCTCTACCCACCCTTGCCTCCTTTTCCGCGCAGCTCTCGATTCCCCCCTCTCTTTCGCACCCTCCATGTCATATTCCGCTCCAGGAGCTCCATCATAGCTCCTTGCTGTCGCTGGGAGGATGTTTTCTCCTCCGCTCGCCCCTTCCACCGTCATTTTCTCTCTACCCACCCTTGCCTCCTTTTCCGCGCAGCTCTCGATTCCCCCCTCTCTTTCGCACCCTCCATGTCATATTCCGCTCCAGGAGTTCCATCATAGCTCCTCACTGTCGCTGGGAGGATGTTTTCTCCTCCGCTCGCCCCTTCCACCGTCATTTTCTCTCTACCCACCCTTGCCTCCTTCTCCGCGCAGCTCTCGATTCCCCCCTCTCTTTCGCACCCTCCATGTCATATTCCGCTCCAGGAGCTCCATCATAGCTAATCGCTGTCGCTGGGAGGATGTTTTCTCCTCCGCTCGCCCCTTCCACCGTCATTTTCTCTCTACCCACCCTTGCCTCCTTTTCCGCGCAGCTCTCGATTCCCCCCTCTCTTTCGCACCCTCCATGTCATATTCCGCTCCAGGAGTTCCATCATAGCTCCTCACTGTCGCTGGGAGGATGTTTTCTCCTCCGCTCGCCCCTTCCACCGTCATTTTCTCTCTACCCACCCTTGCCTCCTTTTCCGCGCAGCTCTCGATTCCCCCCTCTCTTTCGCACCCTCCATGTCATATTCCGCTCCAGGAGCTCCATCATAGCTCCTTGCTGTCGCTGGGAGGATGTTTTCTCCTCCGCTCGCCCCTTCCACCGTCATTTTCTCTCTACCCACCCTTGCCTCCTTTTCCGCGCAGCTCTTGATTCCCCCCTCTCTTTCGCACCCTCCATGTCATATTCCGCTCCAGGAGTTCCATCATAGCTCCTCACTGTCGCTGGGAGGATGTTTTCTCCTCCGCTCGCCTCTTCCACCGTCATTTTCTCTCTACCCACCCTTGCCTCCTTTTCCGCGCAGCTCTCGATTCCCCCCTCTCTTTCGCACCCTCCATGTCATATTCCGCTCCAGGAGTTCCATCATAGCTCCTCACTGTCGCTGGGAGGATGTTTTCTCCTCCGCTCGCCCCTTCCACCGTCATTTTCTCTCTACCCACCCTTGCCTCCTTTTCCGCGCAGCTCTCGATTCCCCCCTCTCTTTCGCACCCTCTATGTCATATTCCGCTCCAGGAGTTCCATCATAGCTCCTCACTGTCGCTGGGAGGATGTTTTCTCCTCCGCTCGCCCCTTCCACCGTCATTTTCTCTCTACCCACCCTTGCCTCCTTTTCCGCGCAGCTCTCGATTCCCCCCTCTCTTTCGCACCCTCCATGTCATATTCCGCTCCAGGAGCTCCATCATAGCTCCTTGCTGTCGCTGGGAGGATGTTTTCTCCTCCGCTCGCCCCTTCCACCGTCATTTTCTCTCTACCCACCCTTGCCTCCTTTTCCGCGCAGCTCTCGATTCCCCCCTCTCTTTCGCACCCTCCATGTCATATTCCGCTCCAGGAGTTCCATCATAGCTCCTCACTGTCGCTGGGAGGATGTTTTCTCCTCCGCTCGCCCCTTCCACCGTCATTTTCTCTCTACCCACCCTTGCCTCCTTTTCCGCGCAGCTCTCGATTCCCCCCTCTCTTTCGCACCCTCCATGTCATATTCCGCTCCAGGAGTTCCATAATAGCTCCTCACTGTCGCTGGGAGGATGTTTTCTCCTCCGCTCGCCCCTTCCACCGTCATTTTCTCTCTACCCACCCTTGCCTCCTTTTCCGCGCAGCTCTCGATTCCCCCCTCTCTTTCGCACCCTCCATGTCATATTCCGCTCCAGGAGTTCCATCATAGCTCCTCACTGTCGCTGGGAGGAAGTTTTCTCCTCCGCTCGCCCCTTCCACCTTCATTTTCTCTCTACCCACCCTTGCCTCCTTTTCCGCGCAGCTCTCGATTCCCCCCTCTCTTTCGCACCCTCCATGTCATATTCCGCTCCAAGAGCTCCATCATAGCTCCTTGCTGTCGCTGGGAGGATGTTTTCTCCTCCGCTCGCCCCTTCCACCGTCATTTTCTCTCTACCCACCCTTGCCTCCTTTTCCGCGCAGCTCTCGATTCCCCCCTCTCTTTCGCACCCTCCATGTCATATTCCGCTCCAGGAGTTCCATCATAGCTCCTCACTGTCGCTGGGAGGATGTTTTCTCCTCCGCTCGCCCCTTCCACCGTCATTTTCTCTCTACCCACCCTTGCCTCCTTCTCCGCGCAGCTCTCGATTCCCCCCTCTCTTTCGCACCCTCCATGTCATATTCCGCTCCAGGAGCTCCATCATAGCTAATCGCTGTCGCTGGGAGGATGTTTTCTCCTCCGCTCGCCCCTTCCACCGTCATTTTCTCTCTACCCACCCTTGCCTCCTTTTCCGCGCAGCTCTCGATTCCCCCCTCTCTTTCGCACCCTCCATGTCATATTCCGCTCCAGGAGTTCCATCATAGCTCCTCACTGTCGCTGGGAGGAAGTTTTCTCCTCCGCTCGCCCCTTCCACCTTCATTTTCTCTCTACCCACCCTTGCCTCCTTTTCCGCGCAGCTCTCGATTCCCCCCTCTCTTTCGCACCCTCCATGTCATATTCCGCTCCAAGAGCTCCATCATAGCTCCTTGCTGTCGCTGGGAGGATGTTTTCTCCTCCGCTCGCCCCTTCCACCGTCATTTTCTCTCTACCCACCCTTGCCTCCTTTTCCGCGCAGCTCTCGATTCCCCCCTCTCTTTCGCACCCTCCATGTCATATTCCGCTCCAGGAGTTCCATCATAGCTCCTCACTGTCGCTGGGAGGATGTTTTCTCCTCCGCTCGCCCCTTCCACCGTCATTTTCTCTCTACCCACCCTTGCCTCCTTCTCCGCGCAGCTCTCGATTCCCCCCTCTCTTTCGCACCCTCCATGTCATATTCCGCTCCAGGAGCTCCATCATAGCTAATCGCTGTCGCTGGGAGGATGTTTTCTCCTCCGCTCGCCCCTTCCACCGTCATTTTCTCTCTACCCACCCTTGCCTCCTTTTCCGCGCAGCTCTCGATTCCCCCCTCTCTTTCGCACCCTCCATGTCATATTCCGCTCCAGGAGTTCCATCATAGCTCCTCACTGTCGCTGGGAGGATGTTTTCTCCTCCGCTCGCCCCTTCCACTGTCATTTTCTCTCTACCCACCCTTGCCTCCTTTTCCGCGCAGCTCTCGATTCCCCCCTCTCTTTCGCACCCTCCATGTCATATTCCGCTCCAGGAGCTCCATCATAGCTCCTTGCTGTCGCTGGGAGGATGTTTTCTCCTCCGCTCGCCCCTTCCACCGTCATTTTCTCTCTACCCACCCTTGCCTCCTTTTCCGCGCAGCTCTCGATTCCCCCCTCTCTTTCGCACCCTCCATGTCATATTCCGCTCCAGGAGTTCCATCATAGCTCCTCACTGTCGCTGGGAGGATGTTTTCTCCTCCGCTCGCCCCTTCCACCGTCATTTTCTCTCTACCCACCCTTGCCTCCTTCTCCGCGCAGCTCTCGATTCCCCCCTCTCTTTCGCACCCTCCATGTCATATTCCGCTCCAGGAGCTCCATCATAGCTCCTCGCTGTCGCTGGGAGGATGTTTTCTCCTCCGCTCGCCCCTTCCACCGTCATTTTCTCTCTACCCACCCTTGCCTCCTTTTCCGCGCAGCTCTCGATTCCCCCCTCTCTTTCGCACCCTCCATGTCATATTCCGCTCCAGGAGCTCCATCATAGCTCCTTGCTGTCTTTGGGAGGATGTTTTCTCCTCCGCTCGCCCCTTCCACCGTCATTTTCTCTCTACCCACCCTTGCCTCCTTTTCCGCGCAGCTCTCGATTCCCCCCTCTCTTTCGCACCCTCCATGTCATATTCCGCTCCAGGAGTTCCATCATAGCTCCTCACTGTCGCTGGGAGGATGTTTTCTCCTCCGCTCGCCCCTTCCACCGTCATTTTCTCTCTACCCACCCTTGCCTCCTTCTCCGCGCAGCTCTCGATTCCCCCCTCTCTTTCGCACCCTCCATGTCATATTCCGCTCCAGGAGCTCCATCATAGCTCCTCGCTGTCGCTGGGAGGATGTTTTCTCCTCCGCTCGCCCCTTCCACCGTCATTTTCTCTCTACCCACCCTTGCCTCCTTTTCCGCGCAGCTCTCGATTCCCCCCTCTCTTTCGCACCCTCCATGTCATATTCCGCTCCAGGAGCTCCATCATAGCTCCTTGCTGTCGCTGGGAGGATGTTTTCTCCTCCGCTCGCCCCTTCCACCGTCATTTTCTCTCTACCCACCCTTGCCTCCTTTTCCGCGCAGCTCTCGATTCCCCCCTCTCTTTCGCACCCTCCATGTCATATTCCGCTCCAGGAGCTCCATCATAGCTCTTCGCTGTCGCTGGGAGGATGTTTTCTCCTCCGCTCGCCCCTTCCACCGTCATTTTCTCTCTACCCACCCTTGCCTCCTTCTCCGCGCAGCTCTCGATTCCCCCCTCTCTTTCGAACCCTCCATGTCATATTCCGCTCCAGGAGCTCCATCATAGCTCCTCGCTGTCGCTGGGAGGATGTTTTCTCCTCTGCTCGCCCCTTCCACCGTCATTTTCTCTCTACCCACCCTTTCCTCCTTTTCCGCGCAGCTCTCGATTCCCCCCTCTCTTTCGCACCCTCCATGTCATATTCCGCTCCAGGAGCTCCATCATAGCTCCTCGCTGTCGCTGGGAGGATGTTTTCTCCTCCGCTCGCCCCTTCCACCGTCATTTTCTTTCTACCCACCCTTGCCTCCTTTTCCACGCAGCTCTCGATTCCCCCCTCTCTTTCGCACCCTCCATGTCATATTCCGCTCCAGGAGCTCCATCATAGCTCCTCGCTGTTGCTGGGAGGATGTTTTCTCCTCCGCTCGCCCCTTCCACCGTCATTTTCTCTCTACCCACCCTTGCCTCCTTCTCCGCACAGCTCTCGATTCCCCCCTCTCTTTCGCACCCTCCATGTCATATTCCGCTCCAGGAGCTCCATCATAGCTCCTCGCTGTCGCTGGGAGGATGTTTTCTCCTCTGCTCGCCCCTTCCACCGTCATTTTCTCTCTACCCACCCTTTCCTCCTTTTCCGCGCAGCTCTCGATTCCCCCCTCTCTTGCGCACCCTCCATGTCATATTCCGCTCCAGGAGCTCCATCATAGCTCCTCGCTGTCGCTGGGAGGATGTTTTCTCCTCCGCTCGCCCCTTCCACCGTCATTTTCTCTCTACCCACCCTTGCCTCCTTTTCCGCGCAGCTCTCGATTCCCCCCTCTCTTTCGCACCCTCCATGTCATATTCCGCTCCAGGAGCTCCATCATAGCTCCTCGCTGTCGCTGGGAGGATGTTTTCTCCTCCGCTCGCCCCTTCCACCGTCATTTGCTCTCTACCCACCCTTGCCTCCTTTTCCGCGCAGCTCTCGATTCCCCCCTCTCTTTCGCACCCTCAATGTCATATTCCGCTCCAGGAGTTCCATCATAGCTCCTCACTGTCGCTGGGAGGATGTTTTCTCCTCCGCTCGCCCCTTCCACCGTCATTTTCTCTCTACCCACCCTTGCCTCCTTTTCCGCGCAGCTCTCGATTCCCCCCTCTCTTTCGCACCCTCCATGTCATATTCCGCTCCAGGAGTTCCATCATAGCTCCTCACTGTCGCTGGGAGGATGTTTTCTCCTCCGCTCGCCCCTTCCACCGTCATTTTCTCTCTACCCACCCTTGCCTCCTTCTCCGCGCAGCTCTCGATTCCCCCCTCTCTTTCGAACCCTCCATGTCATATTCCGCTCCAGGAGCTCCATCATAGCTCCTCGCTGTCGCTGGGAGGATGTTTTCTCCTCTGCTCGCCCCTTCCACCGTCATTTTCTCTCTACCCACCCTTTCCTCCTTTTCCGCGCAGCTCTCGATTCCCCCCTCTCTTTCGCACCCTCCATGTCATATTCCGCTCCAGGAGCTCCATCATAGCTCCTCGCTGTCGCTGGGAGGATGTTTTCTCCTCCGCTCGCCCCTTCCACCGTCATTTTCTTTCTACCCACCCTTGCCTCCTTTTCCACGCAGCTCTCGATTCCCCCCTCTCTTTCGCACCCTCCATGTCATATTCCGCTCCAGGAGCTCCATCATAGCTCCTCGCTGTTGCTGGGAGGATGTTTTCTCCTCCGCTCGCCCCTTCCACCGTCATTTTCTCTCTACCCACCCTTGCCTCCTTCTCCGCACAGCTCTCGATTCCCCCCTCTCTTTCGCACCCTCCATGTCATATTCCGCTCCAGGAGCTCCATCATAGCTCCTCGCTGTCGCTGGGAGGATGTTTTCTCCTCTGCTCGCCCCTTCCACCGTCATTTTCTCTCTACCCACCCTTTCCTCCTTTTCCGCGCAGCTCTCGATTCCCCCCTCTCTTGCGCACCCTCCATGTCATATTCCGCTCCAGGAGCTCCATCATAGCTCCTCGCTGTCGCTGGGAGGATGTTTTCTCCTCCGCTCGCCCCTTCCACCGTCATTTTCTCTCTACCCACCCTTGCCTCCTTTTCCGCGCAGCTCTCGATTCCCCCCTCTCTTTCGCACCCTCCATGTCATATTCCACTCCAGGAGCTCCATCATAGCTCCTCGCTGTCGCTGGGAGGATGTTTTCTCCTCCGCTCGCCCCTTCCACCGTCATTTGCTCTCTACCCACCCTTGCCTCCTTTTCCGCGCAGCTCTCGATTCCCCCCTCTCTTTCGCACCCTCAATGTCATATTCCGCTCCAGGAGTTCCATCATAGCTCCTCACTGTCGCTGGGAGGATGTTTTCTCCTCCGCTCGCCCCTTCCACCGTCATTTTCTCTCTACCCACCCTTGCCTCCTTTTCCGCGCAGCTCTCGATTCCCCCCTCTCTTTCGCACCCTCCATGTCATATTCCGCTCCAGGAGTTCCATCATAGCTCCTCACTGTCGCTGGGAGGAAGTTTTCTCCTCCGCTCGCCCCTTCCACCGTCATTTTCTCTCTACCCACCCTTGCCTCCTTTTCCGCGCAGCTCTCGATTCCCCCCTCTCTTTCGCACCCTCCATGTCATATTCCGCTCCAGGAGCTCCATCATAGCTCCTCGCTGTCGCTGGGAGGATGTTTTCTCCTCCGCTCGCCCCTTCCACCGTCATTTTCTCTCTACCCACCCTTGCCTCCTTTTCCGCGCAGCTCTCGATTCCCCCCTCTCTTTCGCACCCTCAATGTCATATTCCGCTCCAGGAGTTCCATCATAGCTCCTCACTGTCGCTGGGAGGATGTTTTCTCCTCCGCTCGCCCCTTCCACCGTCATTTTCTCTCTACCCACCCTTGCCTCCTTTTCCGCGCAGCTCTCGATTCCCCCCTCTCTTTCGCACCCTCCATGTCATATTCCGCTCCAGGAGTTCCATCATAGCTCCTCACTGTCGCTGGGAGGAAGTTTTCTCCTCCGCTCGCCCCTTCCACCGTCATTTTCTCTCTACCCACCCTTGCCTCCTTTTCCGCGCAGCTCTCGATTCCCCCCTCTCTTTCGCACCCTCCATGTCATATTCCGCTCCAGGAGCTCCATCATAGCTCCTTGCTGTCGCTGGGAGGATGTTTTCTCCTCTGCTCGCCCCTTCCACCGTCATTTTCTCTCTACCCACCCTTGCCTCCTTTTCCGCGCAGCTCTCGATTCCCCCCTCTCTTTCGCACCCTCCATGTCATATTCCGCTCCAGGAGTTCCATCATAGCTCCTCACTGTCGCTGGGAGGATGTTTTCTCCTCCGCTCGCCCCTTCCACCATCATTTTCTCTCTACCCACCCTTGCCTCCTTTTCCACGCAGCTCTCGATTCCCCCCTCTCTTTCGCACCCTCCATGTCATATTCCGCTCCAGGAGTTCCATCATAGCTCCTCACTGTCGCTGGGAGGATGTTTTCTCCTCCGCTCGCCCCTTCCACCGTCATTTTCTCTCTACCCACCCTTGCCTCCTTTTCCGCGCAGCTCTCGATTCCCCCCTCTCTTTCGCACCCTCCATGTCATATTCCGCTCCAGGAGCTCCATCATAGCTCCTTGCTGTCGCTGGGAGGATGTTTTCTCCTCCGCTCGCCCCTTCCACCGTCATTTTCTCTCTACCCACCCTTGCCTCCTTTTCCGCGCAGCTCTCGATTCCCCCCTCTCTTTCGCACCCTCCATGTCATATTCCGCTCCAGGAGTTCCATCATAGCTCCTCACTGTCGCTGGGAGGATGTTTTCTCCTCCGCTCGCCCCTTCCACCGTCATTTTCTCTCTACCCACCCTTGCCTCCTTCTCCGCGCAGCTCTCGATTCCCCCCTCTCTTTCGCACCCTCCATGTCATATTCCGCTCCAGGAGCTCCATCATAGCTCCTCGCTGTCGCTGGGAGGATGTCTTCTCCTCCGCTCGCCCCTTCCACCGTCATTTTCTCTCTACCCACCCTTGCCTCCTTTTCCTGCGCAGCTCTCGATTCCCCCCTCTCTTTCGCACCCTCCATGTCATATTCCGCTCCAGGAGCTCCATCATAGCTCCTTGCTGTCGCTGGGAGGATGTTTTCTCCTCCGCTCGCCCCTTCCACCGTCATTTTCTCTCTACCCACCCTTGCCTCCTTTTCCGCGCAGCTCTCGATTCCCCCCTCTCTTTCGCACCCTCCATGTCATATTCCGCTCCAGGAGTTCCATCATAGCTCCTCACTGTCGCTGGGAGGATGTTTTCTCCTCCGCTCGCCCCTTCCACCGTCATTTTCTCTCTACCCACCCTTGCCTCCTTCTCCGCGCAGCTCTCGATTCCCCCCTCTCTTTCGCACCCTCCATGTCATATTCCGCTCCAGGAGCTCCATCATAGCTCCTCGCTGTCGCTGGGAGGATGTTTTCTCCTCCGCTCGCCCCTTCCACCGTCATTTTCTCTCTACCCACCCTTGTCTCCTTTTCCGCGCAGCTCTCGATTCCCCCCTCTCTTTCGCACCCTCCATGTCATATTCCGCTCCAGGAGCTCCATCATAGCTCCTTGCTGTCGCTGGGAGGATGTTTTCTCCTCCGCTCGCCCCTTCCACCGTCATTTTCTCTCTACCCACCCTTGCCTCCTTTTCCGCGCAGCTCTCGATTCCCCCCTCTCTTTCGCACCCTCCATGTCATATTCTGCTCCAGGAGTTCCATCATAGCTCCTCACTGTCGCTGGGAGGATGTTTTCTCCTCCGCTCGCCCCTTCCACCGTCATTTTCTCTCTACCCACCCTTGCCTCCTTCTCCGCGCAGCTCTCGATTCCCCCCTCTCTTTCGCACCCTCCATGTCATATTCCGCTCCAGGAGCTCCATCATAGCTCCTCGCTGTCGCTGGGAGGATGTTTTCTCCTCCGCTCGCCCCTTCCACCGTCATTTTCTCTCTACCCACCCTTGCCTCCTTTTCCGCGCAGCTCTCGATTCCCCCCTCTCTTTCGCACCCTCCATGTCATATTCCGCTCCAGGAGCTCCATCATAGCTCCTTGCTGTCGCTGGGAGGATGTTTTCTCCTCCGCTCGCCCCTTCCACCGTCATTTTCTCTCTATCCACCCTTGCCTCCTTTTCCGCGCAGCTCTCGATTCCCCCCTCTCTTTCGCACCCTCCATGTCATATTCCGCTCCAGGAGTTCCATCATAGCTCCTCACTGTCGCTGGGAGGATGTTTTCTCCTCCGCTCGCCCCTTCCACCATCATTTTCTCTCTACCCACCCTTGCCTCCTTTTCCGCGCAGCTCTCGATTCCCCCCTCTCTTTCGCACCCTCCATGTCATATTCCGCTCCAGGAGTTCCATCATAGCTCCTCACTGTCGCTGGGAGGAAGTTTTTTCCTCCGCTCGCCCCTTCCACCGTCATTTTCTCTCTACCCACCCTTGCCTCCTTTTCCGCGCAGCTCTCGATTCCCCCCTCTCTTTCGCACCCTCCATGTCATATTCCGCTCCAGGAGTTCCATCATAGCTCCTCACTGTCGCTGGGAGGATGTTTTCTCCTCCGCTCGCCCCTTCCACCGTCATTTTCTCTCTACCCACCCTTGCCTCCTTCTCCGCGCAGCTCTCGATTCCCCCCTCTCTTTCGCACCCTCCATGTCATATTCCGCTCCAGGAGCTCCATCATAGCTCTTCGCTGTCGCTGGGAGGATGTTTTCTCCTCCGCTCGCCCCTTCCACCGTCATTTTCTCTCTACCCACCCTTGCCTCCTTTTCCGCGCAGCTCTCGATTCCCCCCTCTCTTTCGCACCCTCCATGTCATATTCCGCTCCAGGAGCTCCATCATAGCTCCTTGCTGTCGCTGGGAGGATGTTTTCTCCTCCGCTCGCCCCTTCCACCGTCATTTTCTCTCTACCCACCCTTGCCTCCTTTTCCGCGCAGCCCTCGATTCCACCCTCTCTTTCGCACCCTCCATGTCATATTCCGCTCCAGGAGTTCCATCATAGCTCCTCACTGTCGCTGGGAGGATGTTTTCTCCTCCGCTCGCCCCTTCCACCGTCATTTTCTCTCTACCTACCCTTGCCTCCTTCTCCGCGCAGCTCTCGATTCCCCCCTCTCTTTCGCACCCTCCATGTCATATTCCGCTCCAGGAGCTCCATCATAGCTCCTCGCTGTCGCTGGGAGGATGTTTTCTCCTCCGCTCGCCCCTTCCACCGTCATTTTCTCTCTACCCACCCTTGCCTCCTTTTCCGCGCAGCTCTCGATTCCCCCCTCTCTTTCGCACCCTCCATGTCATATTCCGCTCCAGGAGCTCCATCATAGCTCCTTGCTGTCGCTGGGAGGATGTTTTCTCCTCCGCTCGCCCCTTCCACCGTCATTTTCTCTCTACCCACCCTTGCCTCCTTTTCCGCGCAGCTCTCGATTCCCCCCTCTCTTTCGCACCCTCCATGTCATATTCCGCTCCAGGAGTTCCATCATAGCTCCTCACTGTCGCTGGGAGGATGTTTTCTCCTCCGCTCGCCCCTTCCACCATCATTTTCTCTCTACCCACCCTTGCCTCCTTTTCCGCGCAGCTCTCGATTCCCCCCTCTCTTTCGCACCCTCCATGTCATATTCCGCTCCAGGAGTTCCATCATAGCTCCTCACTGTCGCTGGGAGGAAGTTTTCTCCTCCGCTCGCCCCTTCCACCGTCATTTTCTCTCTACCCACCCTTGCCTCCTTCTCCGCGCAGCTCTCGATTCCCCCCTCTCTTTCGCACCCTCCATGTCATATTCCGCTCCAGGAGCTCCATCATAGCTCTTCGCTGTCGCTGGGAGGATGTTTTCTCCTCCGCTCGCCCCTTCCACCGTCATTTTCTCTCTACCCACCCTTGCCTCCTTTTCCGCGCAGCTCTCGATTCCCCCCTCTCTTTCGCACCCTCCATGTCATATTCCGCTCCAGGAGTTCCATCATAGCTCCTCACTGTCGCTGGGAGGATGTTTTCTCCTCCGCTCGCCCCTTCCACCGTCATTTTCTCTCTACCCACCCTTGCCTCCTTTTCCGCGCAGCTCTCGATTCCCCCCTCTCTTTCGCACCCTCCATGTCATATTCCGCTCCAGGAGTTCCATCATAGCTCCTCACTGTCGCTGGGAGGAAGTTTTCTCCTCCGCTTGCCCCTTCCACCGTCATTTTCTCTCTACCCACCCTTGCCTCCTTTTCCGCACAGCTCTCGATTCCCCCCTCTCTTTCGCACCCTCCATGTCATATTCCGCTCCAGGAGCTCCATCATAGCTCCTTGCTGTCGCTGGGAGGATGTTTTATCCTCCGCTCGCCCCTTCCACCGTCATTTTCTCTCTACCCACCCTTGCCTCCTTTTCCGCGCAGCTCTCGATTCCCCCCTCTCTTTCGCACCCTCCATGTCATATTCCGCTCCAGGAGTTCCATCATAGCTCCTCACTGTCGCTGGGAGGATGTTTTCTCCTCCGCTCGCCCCTTCCACCGTCATTTTCTCTCTACCCACCCTTGCCTCCTTTTCCGCGCAGCTCTCGATTCCCCCCTCTCTTTCGCACCCTCCATGTCATATTCCGCTCCAGGAGTTCCATCATAGCTCCTCACTGTCGCTGGGAGGAAGTTTTCTCCTCCGCTCGCCCCTTCCACCGTCATTTTCTCTCTACCCACCCTTGCCTCCTTTTCCGCGCAGCTCTCGATTCCCCCCTCTCTTTCGCACCCTCCATGTCATATTCCGCTCCAGGAGCTCCATCATAGCTCCTCGCTGTCGCTGGGAGGATGTTTTCTCCTCCACTCGCCCCTTCCACCGTCATTTTCTCTCTACCCACCCTTGCCTCCTTTTCCGCGCAGCTCTCGATTCCCCCCTCTCTTTCGCACCCTCAATGTCATATTCCACTCCAGGAGTTCTATCATAGCTCCTCACTGTCGCTGGGAGGATGTTTTCTCCTCCGCTCGCCCCTTCCACCGTCATTTTCTCTCTACCCACCCTTGCCTCCTTTTCCGCGCAGCTCTCGATTCCCCCCTCTCTTTCGCACCCTCCATGTCATATTCCGCTCCAGGAGCTCCATCATAGCTCCTTGCTGTCGCTGGGAGGATGTTTTCTCCTCCGCTCGCCCCTTCCACCGTCATTTTCTCTCTACCCACCCTTGCCTCCTTTTCCGCGCAGCTCTCGATTCCCCCCTCTCTTTCGCACCCTCCATGTCATATTCCGCTCCAGGAGTTCCATCATAGCTCCTCACTGTCGCTGGGAGGATGTTTTCTCCTCCGCTCGCCCCTTCCACCGTCATTTTCTCTCTACCCACCCTTGCCTCCTTCTCCGCGCAGCTCTCGATTCCCCCCTCTCTTTCGCACCCTCCATGTCATATTCCGCTCCAGGAGCTCCATCATAGCTAATCGCTGTCGCTGGGAGGATGTTTTCTCCTCCGCTCGCCCCTTCCACCGTCATTTTCTCTCTACCCACCCTTGCCTCCTTTTCCGCGCAGCTCTCGATTCCCCCCTCTCTTTCGCACCCTCCATGTCATATTCCGCTCCAGGAGTTCCATCATAGCTCCTCACTGTCGCTGGGAGGATGTTTTCTCCTCCGCTCGCCCCTTCCACCGTCATTTTCTCTCTACCCACCCTTGCCTCCTTTTCCGCGCAGCTCTCGATTCCCCCCTCTCTTTCGCACCCTCCATGTCATATTCCGCTCCAGGAGCTCCATCATAGCTCCTTGCTGTCGCTGGGAGGATGTTTTCTCCTCCGCTCGCCCCTTCCACCGTCATTTTCTCTCTACCCACCCTTGCCTCCTTTTCCGCGCAGCTCTCGATTCCCCCCTCTCTTTCGCACCCTCCATGTCATATTCCGCTCCAGGAGTTCCATCATAGCTCCTCACTGTCGCTGGGAGGATGTTTTCTCCTCCGCTCGCCTCTTCCACCGTCATTTTCTCTCTACCCACCCTTGCCTCCTTTTCCGCGCAGCTCTCGATTCCCCCCTCTCTTTCGCACCCTCCATGTCATATTCCGCTCCAGGAGTTCCATCATAGCTCCTCACTGTCGCTGGGAGGATGTTTTCTCCTCCGCTCGCCCCTTCCACCGTCATTTTCTCTCTACCCACCCTTGCCTCCTTTTCCGCGCAGCTCTCGATTCCCCCCTCTCTTTCGCACCCTCTATGTCATATTCCGCTCCAGGAGTTCCATCATAGCTCCTCACTGTCGCTGGGAGGATGTTTTCTCCTCCGCTCGCCCCTTCCACCGTCATTTTCTCTCTACCCACCCTTGCCTCCTTTTCCGCGCAGCTCTCGATTCCCCCCTCTCTTTCGCACCCTCCATGTCATATTCCGCTCCAGGAGCTCCATCTTAGCTCCTTGCTGTCGCTGGGAGGATGTTTTCTCCTCCGCTCGCCCCTTCCACCGTCATTTTCTCTCTACCCACCCTTGCCTCCTTTTCCGCGCAGCTCTCGATTCCCCCCTCTCTTTCGCACCCTCCATGTCATATTCCGCTCCAGGAGTTCCATCATAGCTCCTCACTGTCGCTGGGAGGATGTTTTCTCCTCCGCTCGCCCCTTCCACCGTCATTTTCTCTCTACCCACCCTTGCCTCCTTTTCCGCGCAGCTCTCGATTCCCCCCTCTCTTTCGCACCCTCCATGTCATATTTCGCTCCAGGAGTTCCATCATAGCTCCTCACTGTCGCTGGGAGGATGTTTTCTCCTCCGCTCGCCCCTTCCACCGTCATTTTCTCTCTACCCACCCTTGCCTCCTTTTCCGCGCAGCTCTCGATTCCCCCCTCTCTTTCGCACCCTCCATGTCATATTCCGCTCCAGGAGTTCCATCATAGCTCCTCACTGTCGCTGGGAGGAAGTTTTCTCCTCCGCTCGCCCCTTCCACCTTCATTTTCTCTCTACCCACCCTTGCCTCCTTTTCCGCGCAGCTCTCGATTCCCCCCTCTCTTTCGCACCCTCCATGTCATATTCCGCTCCAGGAGTTCCATCATAGCTCCTCACTGTCGCTGGGAGGATGTTTTCTCCTCCGCTCGCCCCTTCCACCGTCATTTTCTCTCTACCCACCCTTGCCTCCTTTTCCGCGCAGCTCTCGATTCCCCCCTCTCTTTCGCACCCTCCATGTCATATTCCGCTCCAGGAGCTCCATCATAGCTAATCGCTGTCGCTGGGAGGATGTTTTCTCCTCCGCTCGCCCCTTCCACCGTCATTTTCTCTCTACCCACCCTTGCCTCCTTTTCCGCGCAGCTCTCGATTCCCCCCTCTCTTTCGCACCCTCCATGTCATATTCCGCTCCAGGAGTTCCATCATAGCTCCTCACTGTCGCTGGGAGGAAGTTTTCTCCTCCGCTCGCCCCTTCCACCGTCATTTTCTCTCTACCCACCCTTGCCTCCTTTTCCGCGCAGCTCTCGATTCCCCCCTCTCTTTCGCACCCTCCATGTCATATTCCGCTCCAGGAGCTCCATCATAGCTCCTCGCTGTCGCTGGGAGGATGTTTTCTCCTCCGCTCGCCCCTTCCACCGTCATTTTCTCTCTACCCACCCTTTCCTCCTTTTCCGCGCAGCTCTCGATTCCCCCCTCTCTTTCGCACCCTCCATGTCATATTCCGCTCCAGGAGTTCCATCATAGCTCCTCACTGTCGCTGGGAGGATGTTTTCTCCTCCGCTCGCCCCTTCCACCATCATTTTCTCTCTACCCACCCTTGCCTCCTTTTCCGCGCAGCTCTCGATTCCCCCCTCTCTTTCGCACCCTCCATGTCATATTCCGCTCCAGGAGTTCCATCATAGCTCCTCACTGTCGCTGGGAGGAAGTTTTTTCCTCCGCTCGCCCCTTCCACCGTCATTTTCTCTCTACCCACCCTTGCCTCCTTTTCCGCGCAGCTCTCGATTCCCCCCTCTCTTTCGCACCCTCCATGTCATATTCCGCTCCAGGAGTTCCATCATAGCTCCTCACTGTCGCTGGGAGGATGTTTTCTCCTCCGCTCGCCCCTTCCACCGTCATTTTCTCTCTACCCACCCTTGCCTCCTTCTCCGCGCAGCTCTCGATTCCCCCCTCTCTTTCGCACCCTCCATGTCATATTCCGCTCCAGGAGCTCCATCATAGCTCTTCGCTGTCGCTGGGAGGATGTTTTCTCCTCCGCTCGCCCCTTCCACCGTCATTTTCTCTCTACCCACCCTTGCCTCCTTTTCCGCGCAGCTCTCGATTCCCCCCTCTCTTTCGCACCCTCCATGTCATATTCCGCTCCAGGAGCTCCATCATAGCTCCTTGCTGTCGCTGGGAGGATGTTTTCTCCTCCGCTCGCCCCTTCCACCGTCATTTTCTCTCTACCCACCCTTGCCTCCTTTTCCGCGCAGCTCTCGATTCCCCCCTCTCTTTCGCACCCTCCATGTCATATTCCGCTCCAGGAGTTCCATCATAGCTCCTCACTGTCGCTGGGAGGATGTTTTCTCCTCCGCTCGCCCCTTCCACCGTCATTTTCTCTCTACCCACCCTTGCCTCCTTTTCCGCGCAGCTCTCGATTCCCCCCTCTCTTTCGCACCCTCCATGTCATATTCCGCTCCAGGAGTTCCATCATAGCTCCTCACTGTCGCTGGGAGGAAGTTTTCTCCTCCGCTCGCCCCTTCCACCGTCATTTTCTCTCTACCCACCCTTGCCTCCTTCTCCGCGCAGCTCTCGATTCCCCCCTCTCTTTCGCACCCTCCATGTCATATTCCGCTCCAGGAGCTCCATCATAGCTCTTCGCTGTCGCTGGGAGGATGTTTTCTCCTCCGCTCGCCCCTTCCACCGTCATTTTCTCTCTACCCACCCTTTCCTCCTTTTCCGCGCAGCTCTCGATTCCCCCCTCTCTTTCGCACCCTCCATGTCATATTCCGCTCCAGGAGCTCCATCATAGCTCCTCGCTGTCGCTGGGAGGATGTTTTCTCCTCCGCTCGCCCCTTCCACCGTCATTTTCTCTCTACCCACCCTTGCCTCCTTTTCCGCGCAGCTCTCGATTCCCCCCTCTCTTTCGCACCCTCCATGTCATATTCCGCTCCAGGAGCTCCATCATAGCTCCTCGCTGTCGCTGGGAGGATGTTTTCTCCTCCGCTCGCCCCTTCCACCGTCATTTTCTCTCTACCCACCCTTGCCTCCTTCTCCGCGCAGCTCTCAATTCCCCCCTCTCTTTCGCACCCTCCATGTCATATTCCGCTCCAGGAGCTCCATCATAGCTCCTCGCTGTTGCTGGGAGGATGTTTTCTCCTCCGCTCGCCCCTTCCACCGTCATTTTCTCTCTACCCACCCTTGCCTCCTTTTCCGCGCAGCTCTCGATTCCCCCCTCTCTTTCGCACCCTCCATGTCATATTCCGCTCCAGGAGTTCCATCATAGCTCCTCACTGTCGCTGGGAGGATGTTTTCTCCTCCGCTCGCCCCTTCCACCGTCATTTTCTCTCTACCCACCCTTGCCTCCTTTTCCGCGCAGCTCTCGATTCCCCCCTCTCTTTCGCACCCTCCATGTCATATTCCGCTCCAGGAGTTCCATCATAGCTCCTCACTGTCGCTGGGAGGAAGTTTTCTCCTCCGCTTGCCCCTTCCACCGTCATTTTCTCTCTACCCACCCTTGCCTCCTTTTCCGCACAGCTCTCGATTCCCCCCTCTCTTTCGCACCCTCCATGTCATATTCCGCTCCAGGAGCTCCATCATAGCTCCTTGCTGTCGCTGGGAGGATGTTTTATCCTCCGCTCGCCCCTTCCACCGTCATTTTCTCTCTACCCACCCTTGCCTCCTTTTCCGCGCAGCTCTCGATTCCCCCCTCTCTTTCGCACCCTCCATGTCATATTCCGCTCCAGGAGTTCCATCATAGCTCCTCACTGTCGCTGGGAGGATGTTTTCTCCTCCGCTCGCCCCTTCCACCGTCATTTTCTCTCTACCCACCCTTGCCTCCTTTTCCGCGCAGCTCTCGATTCCCCCCTCTCTTTCGCACCCTCCATGTCATATTCCGCTCCAGGAGTTCCATCATAGCTCCTCACTGTCGCTGGGAGGAAGTTTTCTCCTCCGCTCGCCCCTTCCACCGTCATTTTCTCTCTACCCACCCTTGCCTCCTTTTCCGCGCAGCTCTCGATTCCCCCCTCTCTTTCGCACCCTCCATGTCATATTCCGCTCCAGGAGCTCCATCATAGCTCCTCGCTGTCGCTGGGAGGATGTTTTCTCCTCCGCTCGCCCCTTCCACCGTCATTTTCTCTCTACCCACCCTTGCCTCCTTTTCCGCGCAGCTCTCGATTCCCCCCTCTCTTTCGCACCCTCAATGTCATATTCCACTCCAGGAGTTCTATCATAGCTCCTCACTGTCGCTGGGAGGATGTTTTCTCCTCCGCTCGCCCCTTCCACCGTCATTTTCTCTCTACCCACCCTTGCCTCCTTTTCCGCGCAGCTCTCGATTCCCCCCTCTCTTTCGCACCCTCCATGTCATATTCCGCTCCAGGAGCTCCATCATAGCTCCTTGCTGTCGCTGGGAGGATGTTTTCTCCTCCGCTCGCCCCTTCCACCGTCATTTTCTCTCTACCCACCCTTGCCTCCTTTTCCGCGCAGCTCTCGATTCCCCCCTCTCTTTCGCACCCTCCATGTCATATTCCGCTCCAGGAGTTCCATCATAGCTCCTCACTGTCGCTGGGAGGATGTTTTCTCCTCCGCTCGCCCCTTCCACCGTCATTTTCTCTCTACCCACCCTTGCCTCCTTCTCCGCGCAGCTCTCGATTCCCCCCTCTCTTTCGCACCCTCCATGTCATATTCCGCTCCAGGAGCTCCATCATAGCTAATCGCTGTCGCTGGGAGGATGTTTTCTCCTCCGCTCGCCCCTTCCACCGTCATTTTCTCTCTACCCACCCTTGCCTCCTTTTCCGCGCAGCTCTCGATTCCCCCCTCTCTTTCGCACCCTCCATGTCATATTCCGCTCCAGGAGTTCCATCATAGCTCCTCACTGTCGCTGGGAGGATGTTTTCTCCTCCGCTCGCCCCTTCCACCGTCATTTTCTCTCTACCCACCCTTGCCTCCTTTTCCGCGCAGCTCTCGATTCCCCCCTCTCTTTCGCACCCTCCATGTCATATTCCGCTCCAGGAGCTCCATCATAGCTCCTTGCTGTCGCTGGGAGGATGTTTTCTCCTCCGCTCGCCCCTTCCACCGTCATTTTCTCTCTACCCACCCTTGCCTCCTTTTCCGCGCAGCTCTCGATTCCCCCCTCTCTTTCGCACCCTCCATGTCATATTCCGCTCCAGGAGTTCCATCATAGCTCCTCACTGTCGCTGGGAGGATGTTTTCTCCTCCGCTCGCCTCTTCCACCGTCATTTTCTCTCTACCCACCCTTGCCTCCTTTTCCGCGCAGCTCTCGATTCCCCCCTCTCTTTCGCACCCTCCATGTCATATTCCGCTCCAGGAGTTCCATCATAGCTCCTCACTGTCGCTGGGAGGATGTTTTCTCCTCCGCTCGCCCCTTCCACCGTCATTTTCTCTCTACCCACCCTTGCCTCCTTTTCCGCGCAGCTCTCGATTCCCCCCTCTCTTTCGCACCCTCTATGTCATATTCCGCTCCAGGAGTTCCATCATAGCTCCTCACTGTCGCTGGGAGGATGTTTTCTCCTCCGCTCGCCCCTTCCACCGTCATTTTCTCTCTACCCACCCTTGCCTCCTTTTCCGCGCAGCTCTCGATTCCCCCCTCTCTTTCGCACCCTCCATGTCATATTCCGCTCCAGGAGCTCCATCTTAGCTCCTTGCTGTCGCTGGGAGGATGTTTTCTCCTCCGCTCGCCCCTTCCACCGTCATTTTCTCTCTACCCACCCTTGCCTCCTTTTCCGCGCAGCTCTCGATTCCCCCCTCTCTTTCGCACCCTCCATGTCATATTCCGCTCCAGGAGTTCCATCATAGCTCCTCACTGTCGCTGGGAGGATGTTTTCTCCTCCGCTCGCCCCTTCCACCGTCATTTTCTCTCTACCCACCCTTGCCTCCTTTTCCGCGCAGCTCTCGATTCCCCCCTCTCTTTCGCACCCTCCATGTCATATTCCGCTCCAGGAGTTCCATCATAGCTCCTCACTGTCGCTGGGAGGATGTTTTCTCCTCCGCTCGCCCCTTCCACCGTCATTTTCTCTCTACCCACCCTTGCCTCCTTTTCCGCGCAGCTCTCGATTCCCCCCTCTCTTTCGCACCCTCCATGTCATATTCCGCTCCAGGAGTTCCATCATAGCTCCTCACTGTCGCTGGGAGGAAGTTTTCTCCTCCGCTCGCCCCTTCCACCTTCATTTTCTCTCTACCCACCCTTGCCTCCTTTTCCGCGCAGCTCTCGATTCCCCCCTCTCTTTCGCACCCTCCATGTCATATTCCGCTCCAGGAGTTCCATCATAGCTCCTCACTGTCGCTGGGAGGATGTTTTCTCCTCCGCTCGCCCCTTCCACCGTCATTTTCTCTCTACCCACCCTTGCCTCCTTTTCCGCGCAGCTCTCGATTCCCCCCTCTCTTTCGCACCCTCCATGTCATATTCCGCTCCAGGAGCTCCATCATAGCTAATCGCTGTCGCTGGGAGGATGTTTTCTCCTCCGCTCGCCCCTTCCACCGTCATTTTCTCTCTACCCACCCTTGCCTCCTTTTCCGCGCAGCTCTCGATTCCCCCCTCTCTTTCGCACCCTCCATGTCATATTCCGCTCCAGGAGTTCCATCATAGCTCCTCACTGTCGCTGGGAGGAAGTTTTCTCCTCCGCTCGCCCCTTCCACCGTCATTTTCTCTCTACCCACCCTTGCCTCCTTTTCCGCGCAGCTCTCGATTCCCCCCTCTCTTTCGCACCCTCCATGTCATATTCCGCTCCAGGAGCTCCATCATAGCTCCTCGCTGTCGCTGGGAGGATGTTTTCTCCTCCGCTCGCCCCTTCCACCGTCATTTTCTCTCTACCCACCCTTTCCTCCTTTTCCGCGCAGCTCTCGATTCCCCCCTCTCTTTCGCACCCTCCATGTCATATTCCGCTCCAGGAGTTCCATCATAGCTCCTCACTGTCGCTGGGAGGATGTTTTCTCCTCCGCTCGCCCCTTCCACCATCATTTTCTCTCTACCCACCCTTGCCTCCTTTTCCGCGCAGCTCTCGATTCCCCCCTCTCTTTCGCACCCTCCATGTCATATTCCGCTCCAGGAGTTCCATCATAGCTCCTCACTGTCGCTGGGAGGAAGTTTTTTCCTCCGCTCGCCCCTTCCACCGTCATTTTCTCTCTACCCACCCTTGCCTCCTTTTCCGCGCAGCTCTCGATTCCCCCCTCTCTTTCGCACCCTCCATGTCATATTCCGCTCCAGGAGTTCCATCATAGCTCCTCACTGTCGCTGGGAGGATGTTTTCTCCTCCGCTCGCCCCTTCCACCGTCATTTTCTCTCTACCCACCCTTGCCTCCTTCTCCGCGCAGCTCTCGATTCCCCCCTCTCTTTCGCACCCTCCATGTCATATTCCGCTCCAGGAGCTCCATCATAGCTCTTCGCTGTCGCTGGGAGGATGTTTTCTCCTCCGCTCGCCCCTTCCACCGTCATTTTCTCTCTACCCACCCTTGCCTCCTTTTCCGCGCAGCTCTCGATTCCCCCCTCTCTTTCGCACCCTCCATGTCATATTCCGCTCCAGGAGCTCCATCATAGCTCCTTGCTGTCGCTGGGAGGATGTTTTCTCCTCCGCTCGCCCCTTCCACCGTCATTTTCTCTCTACCCACCCTTGCCTCCTTTTCCGCGCAGCTCTCGATTCCCCCCTCTCTTTCGCACCCTCCATGTCATATTCCGCTCCAGGAGTTCCATCATAGCTCCTCACTGTCGCTGGGAGGATGTTTTCTCCTCCGCTCGCCCCTTCCACCGTCATTTTCTCTCTACCCACCCTTGCCTCCTTTTCCGCGCAGCTCTCGATTCCCCCCTCTCTTTCGCACCCTCCATGTCATATTCCGCTCCAGGAGCTCCATCATAGCTAATCGCTGTCGCTGGGAGGATGTTTTCTCCTCCGCTCGCCCCTTCCACCGTCATTTTCTCTCTACCCACCCTTGCCTCCTTTTCCGCGCAGCTCTCGATTCCCCCCTCTCTTTCGCACCCTCCATGTCATATTCCGCTCCAGGAGTTCCATCATAGCTCCTCACTGTCGCTGGGAGGAAGTTTTCTCCTCCGCTCGCCCCTTCCACCGTCATTTTCTCTCTACCCACCCTTGCCTCCTTTTCCGCGCAGCTCTCGATTCCCCCCTCTCTTTCGCACCCTCCATGTCATATTCCGCTCCAGGAGCTCCATCATAGCTCCTCGCTGTCGCTGGGAGGATGTTTTCTCCTCCGCTCGCCCCTTCCACCGTCATTTTCTCTCTACCCACCCTTTCCTCCTTTTCCGCGCAGCTCTCGATTCCCCCCTCTCTTTCGCACCCTCCATGTCATATTCCGCTCCAGGAGTTCCATCATAGCTCCTCACTGTCGCTGGGAGGAAGTTTTCTCCTCCGCTCGCCCCTTCCACCGTCATTTTCTCTCTACCCACCCTTGCCTCCTTTTCCGCGCAGCTCTCGATTCCCCCCTCTCTTTCGCACCCTCCATGTCATATTCCGCTCCAGGAGTTCCATCATAGCTCCTCACTGTCGCTGGGAGGATGTTTTCTCCTCCGCTCGCCCCTTCCACCGTCATTTTCTCTCTACCCACCCTTGCCTCCTTCTCCGCGCAGCTCTCGATTCCCCCCTCTCTTTCGCACCCTCCATGTCATATTCCGCTCCAGGAGCTCCATCATAGCTCTTCGCTGTCGCTGGGAGGATGTTTTCTCCTCCGCTCGCCCCTTCCACCGTCATTTTCTCTCTACCCACCCTTTCCTCCTTTTCCGCGCAGCTCTCGATTCCCCCCTCTCTTTCGCACCCTCCATGTCATATTCCGCTCCAGGAGCTCCATCATAGCTCCTCGCTGTCGCTGGGAGGATGTTTTCTCCTCCGCTCGCCCCTTCCACCGTCATTTTCTCTCTACCCACCCTTGCCTCCTTTTCCGCGCAGCTCTCGATTCCCCCCTCTCTTTCGCACCCTCCATGTCATATTCCGCTCCAGGAGCTCCATCATAGCTCCTCGCTGTCGCTGGGAGGATGTTTTCTCCTCCGCTCGCCCCTTCCACCGTCATTTTCTCTCTACCCACCCTTGCCTCCTTCTCCGCGCAGCTCTCAATTCCCCCCTCTCTTTCGCACCCTCCATGTCATATTCCGCTCCAGGAGCTCCATCATAGCTCCTCGCTGTTGCTGGGAGGATGTTTTCTCCTCCGCTCGCCCCTTCCACCGTCATTTTCTCTCTACCCACCCTTGCCTCCTTTTCCGCGCAGCTCTCGATTCCCCCCTCTCTTTCGCACCCTCCATGTCATATTCCGCTCCAGGAGTTCCATCATAGCTCCTCACTGTCGCTGGGAGGATGTTTTCTCCTCCGCTCGCCCCTTCCACCGTCATTTTCTCTCTACCCACCCTTGCCTCCTTTTCCGCGCAGCTCTCGATTCCCCCCTCTCTTTCGCACCCTCCATGTCATATTCCGCTCCAGGAGTTCCATCATAGCTCCTCACTGTCGCTGGGAGGAAGTTTTCTCCTCCGCTTGCCCCTTCCACCGTCATTTTCTCTCTACCCACCCTTGCCTCCTTTTCCGCACAGCTCTCGATTCCCCCCTCTCTTTCGCACCCTCCATGTCATATTCCGCTCCAGGAGCTCCATCATAGCTCCTTGCTGTCGCTGGGAGGATGTTTTATCCTCCGCTCGCCCCTTCCACCGTCATTTTCTCTCTACCCACCCTTGCCTCCTTTTCCGCGCAGCTCTCGATTCCCCCCTCTCTTTCGCACCCTCCATGTCATATTCCGCTCCAGGAGTTCCATCATAGCTCCTCACTGTCGCTGGGAGGATGTTTTCTCCTCCGCTCGCCCCTTCCACCGTCATTTTCTCTCTACCCACCCTTGCCTCCTTTTCCGCGCAGCTCTCGATTCCCCCCTCTCTTTCGCACCCTCCATGTCATATTCCGCTCCAGGAGTTCCATCATAGCTCCTCACTGTCGCTGGGAGGAAGTTTTCTCCTCCGCTCGCCCCTTCCACCGTCATTTTCTCTCTACCCACCCTTGCCTCCTTTTCCGCGCAGCTCTCGATTCCCCCCTCTCTTTCGCACCCTCCATGTCATATTCCGCTCCAGGAGCTCCATCATAGCTCCTCGCTGTCGCTGGGAGGATGTTTTCTCCTCCGCTCGCCCCTTCCACCGTCATTTTCTCTCTACCCACCCTTGCCTCCTTTTCCGCGCAGCTCTCGATTCCCCCCTCTCTTTCGCACCCTCAATGTCATATTCCACTCCAGGAGTTCTATCATAGCTCCTCACTGTCGCTGGGAGGATGTTTTCTCCTCCGCTCGCCCCTTCCACCGTCATTTTCTCTCTACCCACCCTTGCCTCCTTTTCCGCGCAGCTCTCGATTCCCCCCTCTCTTTCGCACCCTCCATGTCATATTCCGCTCCAGGAGCTCCATCATAGCTCCTTGCTGTCGCTGGGAGGATGTTTTCTCCTCCGCTCGCCCCTTCCACCGTCATTTTCTCTCTACCCACCCTTGCCTCCTTTTCCGCGCAGCTCTCGATTCCCCCCTCTCTTTCGCACCCTCCATGTCATATTCCGCTCCAGGAGTTCCATCATAGCTCCTCACTGTCGCTGGGAGGATGTTTTCTCCTCCGCTCGCCCCTTCCACCGTCATTTTCTCTCTACCCACCCTTGCCTCCTTCTCCGCGCAGCTCTCGATTCCCCCCTCTCTTTCGCACCCTCCATGTCATATTCCGCTCCAGGAGCTCCATCATAGCTAATCGCTGTCGCTGGGAGGATGTTTTCTCCTCCGCTCGCCCCTTCCACCGTCATTTTCTCTCTACCCACCCTTGCCTCCTTTTCCGCGCAGCTCTCGATTCCCCCCTCTCTTTCGCACCCTCCATGTCATATTCCGCTTCAGGAGTTCCATCATAGCTCCTCACTGTCGCTGGGAGGATGTTTTCTCCTCCGCTCGCCCCTTCCACCGTCATTTTCTCTCTACCCACCCTTGCCTCCTTTTCCGCGCAGCTCTCGATTCCCCCCTCTCTTTCGCACCCTCCATGTCATATTCCGCTCCAGGAGCTCCATCATAGCTCCTTGCTGTCGCTGGGAGGATGTTTTCTCCTCCGCTCGCCCCTTCCACCGTCATTTTCTCTCTACCCACCCTTGCCTCCTTTTCCGCGCAGCTCTCGATTCCCCCCTCTCTTTCGCACCCTCCATGTCATATTCCGCTCCAGGAGTTCCATCATAGCTCCTCACTGTCGCTGGGAGGATGTTTTCTCCTCCGCTCGCCTCTTCCACCGTCATTTTCTCTCTACCCACCCTTGCCTCCTTTTCCGCGCAGCTCTCGATTCCCCCCTCTCTTTCGCACCCTCCATGTCATATTCCGCTCCAGGAGTTCCATCATAGCTCCTCACTGTCGCTGGGAGGATGTTTTCTCCTCCGCTCGCCCCTTCCACCGTCATTTTCTCTTTACCCACCCTTGCCTCCTTTTCCGCGCAGCTCTCGATTCCCCCCTCTCTTTCGCACCCTCTATGTCATATTCCGCTCCAGGAGTTCCATCATAGCTCCTCACTGTCGCTGGGAGGATGTTTTCTCCTCCGCTCGCCCCTTCCACCGTCATTTTCTCTCTACCCACCCTTGCCTCCTTTTCCGCGCAGCTCTCGATTCCCCCCTCTCTTTCGCACCCTCCATGTCATATTCCGCTCCAGGAGCTCCATCTTAGCTCCTTGCTGTCGCTGGGAGGATGTTTTCTCCTCCGCTCGCCCCTTCCACCGTCATTTTCTCTCTACCCACCCTTGCCTCCTTTTCCGCGCAGCTCTCGATTCCCCCCTCTCTTTCGCACCCTCCATGTCATATTCCGCTCCAGGAGTTCCATCATAGCTCCTCACTGTCGCTGGGAGGATGTTTTCTCCTCCGCTCGCCCCTTCCACCGTCATTTTCTCTCTACCCACCCTTGCCTCCTTTTCCGCGCAGCTCTCGATTCCCCCCTCTCTTTCGCACCCTCCATGTCATATTCCGCTCCAGGAGTTCCATCATAGCTCCTCACTGTCGCTGGGAGGATGTTTTCTCCTCCGCTCGCCCCTTCCACCGTCATTTTCTCTCTACCCACCCTTGCCTCCTTTTCCGCGCAGCTCTCGATTCCCCCCTCTCTTTCGCACCCTCCATGTCATATTCCGCTCCAGGAGTTCCATCATAGCTCCTCACTGTCGCTGGGAGGAAGTTTTCTCCTCCGCTCGCCCCTTCCACCTTCATTTTCTCTCTACCCACCCTTGCCTCCTTTTCCGCGCAGCTCTCGATTCCCCCCTCTCTTTCGCACCCTCCATGTCATATTCCGCTCCAGGAGTTCCATCATAGCTCCTCACTGTCGCTGGGAGGATGTTTTCTCCTCCGCTCGCCCCTTCCACCGTCATTTTCTCTCTACCCACCCTTGCCTCCTTTTCCGCGCAGCTCTCGATTCCCCCCTCTCTTTCGCACCCTCCATGTCATATTCCGCTCCAGGAGCTCCATCATAGCTAATCGCTGTCGCTGGGAGGATGTTTTCTCCTCCGCTCGCCCCTTCCACCGTCATTTTCTCTCTACCCACCCTTGCCTCCTTTTCCGCACAGCTCTCGATTCCCCCCTCTCTTTCGCACCCTCCATGTCATATTCCGCTCCAGGAGCTCCATCATAGCTCCTTGCTGTCGCTGGGAGGATGTTTTATCCTCCGCTCGCCCCTTCCACCGTCATTTTCTCTCTACCCACCCTTGCCTCCTTTTCCGCGCAGCTCTCGATTCCCCCCTCTCTTTCGCACCCTCCATGTCATATTCCGCTCCAGGAGTTCCATCATAGCTCCTCACTGTCGCTGGGAGGATGTTTTCTCCTCCGCTCGCCCCTTCCACCGTCATTTTCTCTCTACCCACCCTTGCCTCCTTTTCCGCGCAGCTCTCGATTCCCCCCTCTCTTTCGCACCCTCCATGTCATATTCCGCTCCAGGAGTTCCATCATAGCTCCTCACTGTCGCTGGGAGGAAGTTTTCTCCTCCGCTCGCCCCTTCCACCGTCATTTTCTCTCTACCCACCCTTGCCTCCTTTTCCGCGCAGCTCTCGATTCCCCCCTCTCTTTCGCACCCTCCATGTCATATTCCGCTCCAGGAGCTCAAACATAGCTCCTCGCTGTCGCTGGGAGGATGTTTTCTCCTCCGCTCGCCCCTTCCACCGTCATTTTCTCTCTACCCACCCTTGCCTCCTTTTCCGCGCAGCTCTCGATTCCCCCCTCTCTTTCGCACCCTCAATGTCATATTCCACTCCAGGAGTTCTATCATAGCTCCTCACTGTCGCTGGGAGGATGTTTTCTCCTCCGCTCGCCCCTTCCACCGTCATTTTCTCTCTACCCACCCTTGCCTCCTTTTCCGCGCAGCTCTCGATTCCCCCCTCTCTTTCGCACCCTCCATGTCATATTCCGCTCCAGGAGCTCCATCATAGCTCCTTGCTGTCGCTGGGAGGATGTTTTCTCCTCTGCTCGCCCCTTCCACCGTCATTTTCTCTCTACCCACCCTTGCCTCCTTTTCCGCGCAGCTCTCGATTCCCCCCTCTCTTTCGCACCCTCCATGTCATATTCCGCTCCAGGAGTTCCATCATAGCTCCTCACTGTCGCTGGGAGGATGTTTTCTCCTCCGCTCGCCCCTTCCACCGTCATTTTCTCTCTACCCACCCTTGCCTCCTTCTCCGCGCAGCTCTCGATTCCCCCCTCTCTTTCGCACCCTCCATGTCATATTCCGCTCCAGGAGCTCCATCATAGCTAATCGCTGTCGCTGGGAGGATGTTTTCTCCTCCGCTCGCCCCTTCCACCGTCATTTTCTCTCTACCCACCCTTGCCTCCTTTTCCGCGCAGCTCTCGATTCCCCCCTCTCTTTCGCACCCTCCATGTCATATTCCGCTCCAGGAGTTCCATCATAGCTCCTCACTGTCGCTGGGAGGATGTTTTCTCCTCCGCTCGCCCCTTCCACCGTCATTTTCTCTCTACCCACCCTTGCCTCCTTTTCCGCGCAGCTCTCGATTCCCCCCTCTCTTTCGCACCCTCCATGTCATATTCCGCTCCAGGAGCTCCATCATAGCTCCTTGCTGTCGCTGGGAGGATGTTTTCTCCTCCGCTCGCCCCTTCCACCGTCATTTTCTCTCTACCCACCCTTGCCTCCTTTTCCGCGCAGCTCTCGATTCCCCCCTCTCTTTCGCACCCTCCATGTCATATTCCGCTCCAGGAGTTCCATCATAGCTCCTCACTGTCGCTGGGAGGATGTTTTCTCCTCCGCTCGCCTCTTCCACCGTCATTTTCTCTCTACCCACCCTTGCCTCCTTTTCCGCGCAGCTCTCGATTCCCCCCTCTCTTTCGCACCCTCCATGTCATATTCCGCTCCAGGAGTTCCATCATAGCTCCTCACTGTCGCTGGGAGGATGTTTTCTCCTCCGCTCGCCCCTTCCACCGTCATTTTCTCTTTACCCACCCTTGCCTCCTTTTCCGCGCAGCTCTCGATTCCCCCCTCTCTTTCGCACCCTCTATGTCATATTCCGCTCCAGGAGTTCCATCATAGCTCCTCACTGTCGCTGGGAGGATGTTTTCTCCTCCGCTCGCCCCTTCCACCGTCATTTTCTCTCTACCCACCCTTGCCTCCTTTTCCGCGCAGCTCTCGATTCCCCCCTCTCTTTCGCACCCTCCATGTCATATTCCGCTCCAGGAGCTCCATCTTAGCTCCTTGCTGTCGCTGGGAGGATGTTTTCTCCTCCGCTCGCCCCTTCCACCGTCATTTTCTCTCTACCCACCCTTGCCTCCTTTTCCGCGCAGCTCTCGATTCCCCCCTCTCTTTCGCACCCTCCATGTCATATTCCGCTCCAGGAGTTCCATCATAGCTCCTCACTGTCGCTGGGAGGATGTTTTCTCCTCCGCTCGCCCCTTCCACCGTCATTTTCTCTCTACCCACCCTTGCCTCCTTTTCCGCGCAGCTCTCGATTCCCCCCTCTCTTTCGCACCCTCCATGTCATATTCCGCTCCAGGAGTTCCATCATAGCTCCTCACTGTCGCTGGGAGGATGTTTTCTCCTCCGCTCGCCCCTTCCACCGTCATTTTCTCTCTACCCACCCTTGCCTCCTTTTCCGCGCAGCTCTCGATTCCCCCCTCTCTTTCGCACCCTCCATGTCATATTCCGCTCCAGGAGTTCCATCATAGCTCCTCACTGTCGCTGGGAGGAAGTTTTCTCCTCCGCTCGCCCCTTCCACCTTCATTTTCTCTCTACCCACCCTTGCCTCCTTTTCCGCGCAGCTCTCGATTCCCCCCTCTCTTTCGCACCCTCCATGTCATATTCCGCTCCAGGAGTTCCATCATAGCTCCTCACTGTCGCTGGGAGGATGTTTTCTCCTCCGCTCGCCCCTTCCACCGTCATTTTCTCTCTACCCACCCTTGCCTCCTTTTCCGCGCAGCTCTCGATTCCCCCCTCTCTTTCGCACCCTCCATGTCATATTCCGCTCCAGGAGCTCCATCATAGCTAATCGCTGTCGCTGGGAGGATGTTTTCTCCTCCGCTCGCCCCTTCCACCGTCATTTTCTCTCTACCCACCCTTGCCTCCTTTTCCGCGCAGCTCTCGATTCCCCCCTCTCTTTCGCACCCTCCATGTCATATTCCGCTCCAGGAGCTCCATCATAGCTCCTCGCTGTCGCTGGGAGGATGTTTTCTCCTCCGCTCGCCCCTTCCACCGTCATTTTCTCTCTACCCACCCTTGCCTCCTTCTCCGCGCAGCTCTCAATTCCCCCCTCTCTTTCGCACCCTCCATGTCATATTCCGCTCCAGGAGCTCCATCATAGTTCCTCGCTGTCGCTGGGAGGATGTTTTCTCCTCCGCTCGCCCCTTCCACCGTCATTTTCTCTCTACCCACCCTTGCCTCCTTCTCCGCGCAGCTCTCGATTCCCCCCTCTCTTTCGAACCCTCCATGTCATATTCCGCTCCAGGAGCTCCATCATAGCTCCTCGCTGTTGCTGGGAGGATGTTTTCTCCTCCGCTCGCCCCTTCCACCGTCATTTTCTCTCTACCCACCCTTGCCTCCTTCTCCGCACAGCTCTCGATTCCCCCCTCTCTTTCGCACCCTCCATGTCATATTCCGCTCCAGGAGCTCCATCATAGCTCTTCGCTGTCGCTGGGAGGATGTTTTCTCCTCCGCTCGCCCCTTCCACCGTCATTTTCTCTCTACCCACCCTTTCCTCCTTTTCCGCGCAGCTCTCGATTCCCCCCTCTCTTTCGCACCCTCCATGTCATATTCCGCTCCAGGAGCTCCATCATAGCTCCTCGCTGTCGCTGGGAGGATGTTTTCTCCTCCGCTCGCCCCTTCCACCGTCATTTTCTCTCTACCCACCCTTGCCTCCTTTTCCGCGCAGCTCTCGATTCCCCCCTCTCTTTCGCACCCTCCATGTCATATTCCGCTCCAGGAGCTCCATCATAGCTCCTCGCTGTCGCTGGGAGGATGTTTTCTCCTCCGCTCGCCCCTTCCACCGTCATTTTCTCTCTACCCACCCTTGCCTCCTTCTCCGCGCAGCTCTCAATTCCCCCCTCTCTTTCGCACCCTCCATGTCATATTCCGCTCCAGGAGCTCCATCATAGCTCCTCGCTGTTGCTGGGAGGATGTTTTCTCCTCCGCTCGCCCCTTCCACCGTCATTTTCTCTCTACCCACCCTTGCCTCCTTTTCCGCGCAGCTCTCGATTCCCCCCTCTCTTTCGCACCCTCCATGTCATATTCCGCTCCAGGAGTTCCATCATAGCTCCTCACTGTCGCTGGGAGGATGTTTTCTCCTCCGCTCGCCCCTTCCACCGTCATTTTCTCTCTACCCACCCTTGCCTCCTTTTCCGCGCAGCTCTCGATTCCCCCCTCTCTTTCGCACCCTCCATGTCATATTCCGCTCCAGGAGTTCCATCATAGCTCCTCACTGTCGCTGGGAGGAAGTTTTCTCCTCCGCTTGCCCCTTCCACCGTCATTTTCTCTCTACCCACCCTTGCCTCCTTTTCCGCGCAGCTCTCGATTCCCCCCTCTCTTTCGCACCCTCCATGTCATATTCCGCTCCAGGAGCTCCATCATAGCTCCTTGCTGTCGCTGGGAGGATGTTTTCTCCTCCGCTCGCCCCTTCCACCGTCATTTTCTCTCTACCCACCCTTGCCTCCTTTTCCGCGCAGCTCTCGATTCCCCCCTCTCTTTCGCACCCTCCATGTCATATTCCGCTCCAGGAGTTCCATCATAGCTCCTCACTGTCGCTGGGAGAAAGTTTTCTCCTCCGCTCGCCCCTTCCACCGTCATTTTCTCTCTACCCACCCTTGCCTCCTTTTCCGCGCAGCTCTCGATTCCCCCCTCTCTTTCGCACCCTCCATGTCATATTCCGCTCCAGGAGCTCCATCATAGCTCCTCGCTGTCGCTGGGAGGATGTTTTCTCCTCCGCTCGCCCCTTCCACCGTCATTTTCTCTCTACCCACCCTTGCCTCCTTTTCCGCGCAGCTCTCGATTCCCCCCTCTCTTTCGCACCCTCAATGTCATATTCCACTCCAGGAGTTCTATCATAGCTCCTCACTGTCGCTGGGAGGATGTTTTCTCCTCCGCTCGCCCCTTCCACCGTCATTTTCTCTCTACCCACCCTTGCCTCCTTTTCCGCGCAGCTCTCGATTCCCCCCTCTCTTTCGCACCCTCCATGTCATATTCCGCTCCAGGAGTTCCATCATAGCTCCTCACTGTCGCTGGGAGGAAGTTTTCTCCTCCGCTCGCCCCTTCCACCGTCATTTTCTCTCTACCCACCCTTGCCTCCTTTTCCGCACAGCTCTCGATTCCCCCCTCTCTTTCGCACCCTCCATGTCATATTCCGCTCCAGGAGCTCCATCATAGCTCCTTGCTGTCGCTGGGAGGATGTTTTCTCCTCCGCTCGCCCCTTCCACCGTCATTTTCTCTCTACCCACCCTTGCCTCCTTCTCCGCGCAGCTCTCAATTCCCCCCTCTCTTTCGCACCCTCCATGTCATATTCCGCTCCAGGAGCTCCATCATAGCTCCTCGCTGTCGCTGGGAGGATGTTTTCTCCTCCGCTCGCCCCTTCCACCGTCATTTTCTCTCTACCCACCCTTGCCTCCTTTTCCGCGCAGCTCTCGATTCCCCCCTCTCTTTCGCACCCTCCATGTCATATTCCGCTCCAGGAGCTCCATCATAGCTCCTCGCTGTCGCTGGGAGGATGTTTTCTCCTCCGCTCGCCCCTTCCACCGTCATTTTCTCTCTACCCACCCTTGCCTCCTTCTCCGCGCAGCTCTCAATTCCCCCCTCTCTTTCGCACCCTCCATGTCATATTCCGCTCCAGGAGCTCCATCATAGCTCCTCGCTGTTGCTGGGAGGATGTTTTCTCCTCCGCTCGCCCCTTCCACCGTCATTTTCTCTCTACCCACCCTTGCCTCCTTTTCCGCGCAGCTCTCGATTCCCCCCTCTCTTTCGCACCCTCCATGTCATATTCCGCTCCAGGAGTTCCATCATAGCTCCTCACTGTCGCTGGGAGGATGTTTTCTCCTCCGCTCGCCCCTTCCACCGTCATTTTCTCTCTACCCACCCTTGCCTCCTTTTCCGCGCAGCTCTCGATTCCCCCCTCTCTTTCGCACCCTCCATGTCATATTCCGCTCCAGGAGTTCCATCATAGCTCCTCACTGTCGCTGGGAGGAAGTTTTCTACTCCGCTTGCCCCTTCCACCGTCATTTTCTCTCTACCCACCCTTGCCTCCTTTTCCGCGCAGCTCTCGATTCCCCCCTCTCTTTCGCACCCTCCATGTCATATTCCGCTCCAGGAGCTCCATCATAGCTCCTTGCTGTCGCTGGGAGGATGTTTTCTCCTCCGCTCGCCCCTTCCACCGTCATTTTCTCTCTACCCACCCTTGCCTCCTTTTCCGCGCAGCTCTCGATTCCCCCCTCTCTTTCGCACCCTCCATGTCATATTCCGCTCCAGGAGTTCCATCATAGCTCCTCACTGTCGCTGGGAGGATGTTTTCTCCTCCGCTCGCCCCTTCCACCGTCATTTTCTCTCTACCCACCCTTGCCTCCTTTTCCGCGCAGCTCTCGATTCCCCCCTCTCTTTCGCACCCTCCATGTCATATTCCGCTCCAGGAGTTCCATCATAGCTCCTCACTGTCGCTGGGAGGAAGTTTTCTCCTCCGCTCGCCCCTTCCACCGTCATTTTCTCTCTACCCACCCTTGCCTCCTTTTCCGCGCAGCTCTCGATTCCCCCCTCTCTTTCGCACCCTCCATGTCATATTCCGCTCCAGGAGCTCCATCATAGCTCCTCGCTGTCGCTGGGAGGATGTTTTCTCCTCCGCTCGCCCCTTCCACCGTCATTTTCTCTCTACCCACCCTTGCCTCCTTTTCCGCGCAGCTCTCGATTCCCCCCTCTCTTTCGCACCCTCAATGTCATATTCCACTCCAGGAGTTCTATCATAGCTCCTCACTGTCGCTGGGAGGATGTTTTCTCCTCCGCTCGCCCCTTCCACCGTCATTTTCTCTCTACCCACCCTTGCCTCCTTTTCCGCGCAGCTCTCGATTCCCCCCTCTCTTTCGCACCCTCCATGTCATATTCCGCTCCAGGAGTTCCATCATAGCTCCTCACTGTCGCTGGGAGGAAGTTTTCTCCTCCGCTCGCCCCTTCCACCGTCATTTTCTCTCTACCCACCCTTGCCTCCTTTTCCGCGCAGCTCTCGATTCCCCCCTCTCTTTCGCACCCTCCATGTCATATTCCGCTCCAGGAGCTCCATCATAGCTCCTTGCTGTCGCTGGGAGGATGTTTTCTCCTCCGCTCGCCCCTTCCACCGTCATTTTCTCTCTACCCACCCTTGCCTCCTTTTCCGCGCAGCTCTCGATTCCCCCCTCTCTTTCGCACCCTCCATGTCATATTCCGCTCCAGGAGTTCCATCATAGCTCCTCACTGTCGCTGGGAGGATGTTTTCTCCTCCGCTCGCCCCTTCCACCGTCATTTTCTCTCTACCCACCCTTGCCTCCTTCTCCGCGCAGCTCTCGATTCCCCCCTCTCTTTCGCACCCTCCATGTCATATTCCGCTCCAGGAGCTCCATCATAGTTAATCGCTGTCGCTGGGAGGATGTTTTCTCCTCCGCTCGCCCCTTCCACCGTCATTTTCTCTCTACCCACCCTTGCCTCCTTTTCCGCGCAGCTCTCGATTCCCCCCTCTCTTTCGCACCCTCCATGTCATATTCCGCTCCAGGAGCTCCATCATAGCTCCTTGCTGTCGCTGGGAGGATGTTTTCTCCTCCGCTCGCCCCTTCCACCGTCATTTTCTCTCTACCCACCCTTGCCTCCTTTTCCGCGCAGCTCTCGATTCCCCCCTCTCTTTCGCACCCTCCATGTCATATTCCGCTCCAGGAGTTCCATCATAGCTCCTCACTGTCGCTGGGAGGATGTTTTCTCCTCCGCTCGCCTCTTCCACCGTCATTTTCTCTCTACCCACCCTTGCCTCCTTTTCCGCGCAGCTCTCGATTCCCCCCTCTCTTTCGCACCCTCCATGTCATATTCCGCTCCAGGAGTTCCATCATAGCTCCTCACTGTCGCTGGGAGGATGTTTTCTCCTCCGCTCGCCCCTTCCACCGTCATTTTCTCTCTACCCACCCTTGCCTCCTTTTCCGCGCAGCTCTCGATTCCCCCCTCTCTTTCGCACCCTCTATGTCATATTCCGCTCCAGGAGTTCCATCATAGCTCCTCACTGTCGCTGGGAGGATGTTTTCTCCTCCGCTCGCCCCTTCCACCGTCATTTTCTCTCTACCCACCCTTGCCTCCTTTTCCGCGCAGCTCTCGATTCCCCCCTCTCTTTCGCACCCTCCATGTCATATTCCGCTCCAGGAGCTCCATCATAGCTCCTTGCTGTCGCTGGGAGGATGTTTTCTCCTCCGCTCGCCCCTTCCACCGTCATTTTCTCTCTACCCACCCTTGCCTCCTTTTCCGCGCAGCTCTCGATTCCCCCCTCTCTTTCGCACCCTCCATGTCATATTCCGCTCCAGGAGTTCCATCATAGCTCCTCACTGTCGCTGGGAGGATGTTTTCTCCTCCGCTCGCCCCTTCCACCGTCATTTTCTCTCTACCCACCCTTGCCTCCTTTTCCGCGCAGCTCTCGATTCCCCCCTCTCTTTCGCACCCTCCATGTCATATTCCGCTCCAGGAGTTCCATCATAGCTCCTCACTGTCGCTGGGAGGATGTTTTCTCCTCCGCTCGCCCCTTCCACCGTCATTTTCTCTCTACCCACCCTTGCCTCCTTTTCCGCGCAGCTCTCGATTCCCCCCTCTCTTTCGCACCCTCCATGTCATATTCCGCTCCAGGAGTTCCATCATAGCTCCTCACTGTCGCTGGGAGGAAGTTTTCTCCTCCGCTCGCCCCTTCCACCTTCATTTTCTCTCTACCCACCCTTGCCTCCTTTTCCGCGCAGCTCTCGATTCCCCCCTCTCTTTCGCACCCTCCATGTCATATTCCGCTCCAGGAGCTCCATCATAGCTCCTTGCTGTCGCTGGGAGGATGTTTTCTCCTCCGCTCGCCCCTTCCACCGTCATTTTCTCTCTACCCACCCTTGCCTCCTTTTCCGCGCAGCTCTCGATTCCCCCCTCTCTTTCGCACCCTCCATGTCATATTCCGCTCCAGGAGCTCCATCATAGCTCCTCGCTGTCGCTGGGAGGATGTTTTCTCCTCCGCTCGCCCCTTCCACCGTCATTTTCTCTCTACCCACCCTTGCCTCCTTCTCCGCGCAGCTCTCAATTCCCCCCTCTCTTTCGCACCCTCCATGTCATATTCCGCTCCAGGAGCTCCATCATAGCTCCTCGCTGTTGCTGGGAGGATGTTTTCTCCTCCGCTCGCCCCTTCCACCGTCATTTTCTCTCTACCCACCCTTGCCTCCTTTTCCGCGCAGCTCTCGATTCCCCCCTCTCTTTCGCACCCTCCATGTCATATTCCGCTCCAGGAGTTCCATCATAGCTCCTCACTGTCGCTGGGAGGATGTTTTCTCCTCCGCTCGCCCCTTCCACCGTCATTTTCTCTCTACCCACCCTTGCCTCCTTTTCCGCGCAGCTCTCGATTCCCCCCTCTCTTTCGCACCCTCCATGTCATATTCCGCTCCAGGAGTTCCATCATAGCTCCTCACTGTCGCTGGGAGGAAGTTTTCTCCTCCGCTTGCCCCTTCCACCGTCATTTTCTCTCTACCCACCCTTGCCTCCTTTTCCGCGCAGCTCTCGATTCCCCCCTCTCTTTCGCACCCTCCATGTCACATTCCGCTCCAGGAGCTCCATCATAGCTCCTTGCTGTCGCTGGGAGGATGTTTTCTCCTCCGCTCGCCCCTTCCACCGTCATTTTCTCTCTACCCACCCTTGCCTCCTTTTCCGCGCAGCTCTCGATTCCCCCCTCTCTTTCGCACCCTCCATGTCATATTCCGCTCCAGGAGTTCCATCATAGCTCCTCACTGTCGCTGGGAGGATGTTTTCTCCTCCGCTCGCCCCTTCCACCGTCATTTTCTCTCTACCCACCCTTGCCTCCTTTTCCGCGCAGCTCTCGATTCCCCCCTCTCTTTCGCACCCTCCATGTCATATTCCGCTCCAGGAGTTCCATCATAGCTCCTCACTGTCGCTGGGAGGAAGTTTTCTCCTCCGCTCGCCCCTTCCACCGTCATTTTCTCTCTACCCACCCTTGCCTCCTTTTCCGCGCAGCTCTCGATTCCCCCCTCTCTTTCGCACCCTCCATGTCATATTCCGCTCCAGGAGCTCCATCATAGCTCCTCGCTGTCGCTGGGAGGATGTTTTCTCCTCCGCTCGCCCCTTCCACCGTCATTTTCTCTCTACCCACCCTTGCCTCCTTTTCCGCGCAGCTCTCGATTCCCCCCTCTCTTTCGCACCCTCAATGTCATATTCCACTCCAGGAGTTCTATCATAGCTCCTCACTGTCGCTGGGAGGATGTTTTCTCCTCCGCTCGCCCCTTCCACCGTCATTTTCTCTCTACCCACCCTTGCCTCCTTTTCCGCGCAGCTCTCGATTCCCCCCTCTCTTTCGCACCCTCCATGTCATATTCCGCTCCAGGAGTTCCATCATAGCTCCTCACTGTCGCTGGGAGGAAGTTTTCTCCTCCGCTCGCCCCTTCCACCGTCATTTTCTCTCTACCCACCCTTGCCTCCTTTTCCGCGCAGCTCTCGATTCCCCCCTCTCTTTCGCACCCTCCATGTCATATTCCGCTCCAGGAGCTCCATCATAGCTCCTTGCTGTCGCTGGGAGGATGTTTTCTCCTCCGCTCGCCCCTTCCACCGTCATTTTCTCTCTACCCACCCTTGCCTCCTTTTCCGCGCAGCTCTCGATTCCCCCCTCTCTTTCGCACCCTCCATGTCATATTCCGCTCCAGGAGCTCCATCATAGCTCCTCGCTGTCGCTGGGAGGATGTTTTCTCCTCCGCTCGCCCCTTCCACCGTCATTTTCTCTCTACCCACCCTTGCCTCCTTTTCCGCGCAGCTCTCGATTCCCCCCTCTCTTTCGCACCCTCAATGTCATATTCCACTCCAGGAGTTCTATCATAGCTCCTCACTGTCGCTGGGAGGATGTTTTCTCCTCCGCTCGCCCCTTCCACCGTCATTTTCTCTCTACCCACCCTTGCCTCCTTTTCCGCGCAGCTCTCGATTCCCCCCTCTCTTTCGCACCCTCCATGTCATATTCCGCTCCAGGAGTTCCATCATAGCTCCTCACTGTCGCTGGGAGGATGTTTTCTCCTCCGCTCGCCTCTTCCACCGTCATTTTCTCTCTACCCACCCTTGCCTCCTTTTCCGCGCAGCTCTCGATTCCCCCCTCTCTTTCGCACCCTCCATGTCATATTCCGCTCCAGGAGTTCCATCATAGCTCCTCACTGTCGCTGGGAGGATGTTTTCTCCTCCGCTCGCCCCTTCCACCGTCATTTTCTCTCTACCCACCCTTGCCTCCTTTTCCGCGCAGCTCTCGATTCCCCCCTCTCTTTCGCACCCTCTATGTCATATTCCGCTCCAGGAGTTCCATCATAGCTCCTCACTGTCGCTGGGAGGATGTTTTCTCCTCCGCTCGCCCCTTCCACCGTCATTTTCTCTCTACCCACCCTTGCCTCCTTTTCCGCGCAGCTCTCGATTCCCCCCTCTCTTTCGCACCCTCCATGTCATATTCCGCTCCAGGAGCTCCATCATAGCTCCTTGCTGTCGCTGGGAGGATGTTTTCTCCTCCGCTCGCCCCTTCCACCGTCATTTTCTCTCTACCCACCCTTGCCTCCTTTTCCGCGCAGCTCTCGATTCCCCCCTCTCTTTCGCACCCTCCATGTCATATTCCGCTCCAGGAGTTCCATCATAGCTCCTCACTGTCGCTGGGAGGATGTTTTCTCCTCCGCTCGCCCCTTCCACCGTCATTTTCTCTCTACCCACCCTTGCCTCCTTTTCCGCGCAGCTCTCGATTCCCCCCTCTCTTTCGCACCCTCCATGTCATATTCCGCTCCAGGAGTTCCATCATAGCTCCTCACTGTCGCTGGGAGGATGTTTTCTCCTCCGCTCGCCCCTTCCACCGTCATTTTCTCTCTACCCACCCTTGCCTCCTTTTCCGCGCAGCTCTCGATTCCCCCCTCTCTTTCGCACCCTCCATGTCATATTCCGCTCCAGGAGTTCCATCATAGCTCCTCACTGTCGCTGGGAGGATGTTTTCTCCTCCGCTCGCCCCTTCCACCGTCATTTTCTCTCTACCCACCCTTGCCTCCTTTTCCGCGCAGCTCTCGATTCCCCCCTCTCTTTCGCACCCTCCATGTCATATTCCGCTCCAGGAGTTCCATCATAGCTCCTCACTGTCGCTGGGAGGAAGTTTTCTCCTCCGCTCGCCCCTTCCACCGTCATTTTCTCTCTACCCACCCTTGCCTCCTTTTCCGCACAGCTCTCGATTCCCCCCTCTCTTTCGCACCCTCCATGTCATATTCCGCTCCAGGAGCTCCATCATAGCTCCTTGCTGTCGCTGGGAGGATGTTTTCTCCTCCGCTCGCCCCTTCCACCGTCATTTTCTCTCTACCCACCCTTGCCTCCTTCTCCGCGCAGCTCTCAATTCCCCCCTCTCTTTCGCACCCTCCATGTCATATTCCGCTCCAGGAGCTCCATCATAGCTCCTCGCTGTCGCTGGGAGGATGTTTTCTCCTCCGCTCGCCCCTTCCACCGTCATTTTCTCTCTACCCACCCTTGCCTCCTTTTCCGCGCAGCTCTCGATTCCCCCCTCTCTTTCGCACCCTCCATGTCATATTCCGCTCCAGGAGCTCCATCATAGCTCCTCGCTGTCGCTGGGAGGATGTTTTCTCCTCCGCTCGCCCCTTCCACCGTCATTTTCTCTCTACCCACCCTTGCCTCCTTCTCCGCGCAGCTCTCAATTCCCCCCTCTCTTTCGCACCCTCCATGTCATATTCCGCTCCAGGAGCTCCATCATAGCTCCTCGCTGTTGCTGGGAGGATGTTTTCTCCTCCGCTCGCCCCTTCCACCGTCATTTTCTCTCTACCCACCCTTGCCTCCTTTTCCGCGCAGCTCTCGATTCCCCCCTCTCTTTCGCACCCTCCATGTCATATTCCGCTCCAGGAGTTCCATCATAGCTCCTCACTGTCGCTGGGAGGATGTTTTCTCCTCCGCTCGCCCCTTCCACCGTCATTTTCTCTCTACCCACTCTTGCCTCCTTTTCCGCGCAGCTCTCGATTCCCCCCTCTCTTTCGCACCCTCCATGTCATATTCCGCTCCAGGAGTTCCATCATAGCTCCTCACTGTCGCTGGGAGGAAGTTTTCTACTCCGCTTGCCCCTTCCACCGTCATTTTCTCTCTACCCACCCTTGCCTCCTTTTCCGCGCAGCTCTCGATTCCCCCCTCTCTTTCGCACCCTCCATGTCATATTCCGCTCCAGGAGCTCCATCATAGCTCCTTGCTGTCGCTGGGAGGATGTTTTCTCCTCCGCTCGCCCCTTCCACCGTCATTTTCTCTCTACCCACCCTTGCCTCCTTTTCCGCGCAGCTCTCGATTCCCCCCTCTCTTTCGCACCCTCCATGTCATATTCCGCTCCAGGAGTTCCATCATAGCTCCTCACTGTCGCTGGGAGGATGTTTTCTCCTCCGCTCGCCCCTTCCACCGTCATTTTCTCTCTACCCACCCTTGCCTCCTTTTCCGCGCAGCTCTCGATTCCCCCCTCTCTTTCGCACCCTCCATGTCATATTCCGCTCCAGGAGTTCCATCATAGCTCCTCACTGTCGCTGGGAGGAAGTTTTCTCCTCCGCTCGCCCCTTCCACCGTCATTTTCTCTCTACCCACCCTTGCCTCCTTTTCCGCGCAGCTCTCGATTCCCCCCTCTCTTTCGCACCCTCCATGTCATATTCCGCTCCAGGAGCTCCATCATAGCTCCTCGCTGTCGCTGGGAGGATGTTTTCTCCTCCGCTCGCCCCTTCCACCGTCATTTTCTCTCTACCCACCCTTGCCTCCTTTTCCGCGCAGCTCTCGATTCCCCCCTCTCTTTCGCACCCTCAATGTCATATTCCACTCCAGGAGTTCTATCATAGCTCCTCACTGTCGCTGGGAGGATGTTTTCTCCTCCGCTCGCCCCTTCCACCGTCATTTTCTCTCTACCCACCCTTGCCTCCTTTTCCGCGCAGCTCTCGATTCCCCCCTCTCTTTCGCACCCTCCATGTCATATTCCGCTCCAGGAGTTCCATCATAGCTCCTCACTGTCGCTGGGAGGAAGTTTTCTCCTCCGCTCGCCCCTTCCACCGTCATTTTCTCTCTACCCACCCTTGCCTCCTTTTCCGCGCAGCTCTCGATTCCCCCCTCTCTTTCGCACCCTCCATGTCATATTCCGCTCCAGGAGCTCCATCATAGCTCCTTGCTGTCGCTGGGAGGATGTTTTCTCCTCCGCTCGCCCCTTCCACCGTCATTTTCTCTCTACCCACCCTTGCCTCCTTTTCCGCGCAGCTCTCGATTCCCCCCTCTCTTTCGCACCCTCCATGTCATATTCCGCTCCAGGAGTTCCATCATAGCTCCTCACTGTCGCTGGGAGGATGTTTTCTCCTCCGCTCGCCCCTTCCACCGTCATTTTCTCTCTACCCACCCTTGCCTCCTTCTCCGCGCAGCTCTCGATTCCCCCCTCTCTTTCGCACCCTCCATGTCATATTCCGCTCCAGGAGCTCCATCATAGTTAATCGCTGTCGCTGGGAGGATGTTTTCTCCTCCGCTCGCCCCTTCCACCGTCATTTTCTCTCTACCCACCCTTGCCTCCTTTTCCGCGCAGCTCTCGATTCCCCCCTCTCTTTCGCACCCTCCATGTCATATTCCGCTCCAGGAGCTCCATCATAGCTCCTTGCTGTCGCTGGGAGGATGTTTTCTCCTCCGCTCGCCCCTTCCACCGTCATTTTCTCTCTACCCACCCTTGCCTCCTTTTCCGCGCAGCTCTCGATTCCCCCCTCTCTTTCGCACCCTCCATGTCATATTCCGCTCCAGGAGTTCCATCATAGCTCCTCACTGTCGCTGGGAGGATGTTTTCTCCTCCGCTCGCCTCTTCCACCGTCATTTTCTCTCTACCCACCCTTGCCTCCTTTTCCGCGCAGCTCTCGATTCCCCCCTCTCTTTCGCACCCTCCATGTCATATTCCGCTCCAGGAGTTCCATCATAGCTCCTCACTGTCGCTGGGAGGATGTTTTCTCCTCCGCTCGCCCCTTCCACCGTCATTTTCTCTCTACCCACCCTTGCCTCCTTTTCCGCGCAGCTCTCGATTCCCCCCTCTCTTTCGCACCCTCTATGTCATATTCCGCTCCAGGAGTTCCATCATAGCTCCTCACTGTCGCTGGGAGGATGTTTTCTCCTCCGCTCGCCCCTTCCACCGTCATTTTCTCTCTACCCACCCTTGCCTCCTTTTCCGCGCAGCTCTCGATTCCCCCCTCTCTTTCGCACCCTCCATGTCATATTCCGCTCCAGGAGCTCCATCATAGCTCCTTGCTGTCGCTGGGAGGATGTTTTCTCCTCCGCTCGCCCCTTCCACCGTCATTTTCTCTCTACCCACCCTTGCCTCCTTTTCCGCGCAGCTCTCGATTCCCCCCTCTCTTTCGCACCCTCCATGTCATATTCCGCTCCAGGAGTTCCATCATAGCTCCTCACTGTCGCTGGGAGGATGTTTTCTCCTCCGCTCGCCCCTTCCACCGTCATTTTCTCTCTACCCACCCTTGCCTCCTTTTCCGCGCAGCTCTCGATTCCCCCCTCTCTTTCGCACCCTCCATGTCATATTCCGCTCCAGGAGTTCCATCATAGCTCCTCACTGTCGCTGGGAGGATGTTTTCTCCTCCGCTCGCCCCTTCCACCGTCATTTTCTCTCTACCCACCCTTGCCTCCTTTTCCGCGCAGCTCTCGATTCCCCCCTCTCTTTCGCACCCTCCATGTCATATTCCGCTCCAGGAGTTCCATCATAGCTCCTCACTGTCGCTGGGAGGAAGTTTTCTCCTCCGCTCGCCCCTTCCACCTTCATTTTCTCTCTACCCACCCTTGCCTCCTTTTCCGCGCAGCTCTCGATTCCCCCCTCTCTTTCGCACCCTCCATGTCATATTCCGCTCCAGGAGCTCCATCATAGCTCCTTGCTGTCGCTGGGAGGATGTTTTCTCCTCCGCTCGCCCCTTCCACCGTCATTTTCTCTCTACCCACCCTTGCCTCCTTTTCCGCGCAGCTCTCGATTCCCCCCTCTCTTTCGCACCCTCCATGTCATATTCCGCTCCAGGAGCTCCATCATAGCTCCTCGCTGTCGCTGGGAGGATGTTTTCTCCTCCGCTCGCCCCTTCCACCGTCATTTTCTCTCTACCCACCCTTGCCTCCTTCTCCGCGCAGCTCTCAATTCCCCCCTCTCTTTCGCACCCTCCATGTCATATTCCGCTCCAGGAGCTCCATCATAGCTCCTCGCTGTTGCTGGGAGGATGTTTTCTCCTCCGCTCGCCCCTTCCACCGTCATTTTCTCTCTACCCACCCTTGCCTCCTTTTCCGCGCAGCTCTCGATTCCCCCCTCTCTTTCGCACCCTCCATGTCATATTCCGCTCCAGGAGTTCCATCATAGCTCCTCACTGTCGCTGGGAGGATGTTTTCTCCTCCGCTCGCCCCTTCCACCGTCATTTTCTCTCTACCCACCCTTGCCTCCTTTTCCGCGCAGCTCTCGATTCCCCCCTCTCTTTCGCACCCTCCATGTCATATTCCGCTCCAGGAGTTCCATCATAGCTCCTCACTGTCGCTGGGAGGAAGTTTTCTCCTCCGCTTGCCCCTTCCACCGTCATTTTCTCTCTACCCACCCTTGCCTCCTTTTCCGCGCAGCTCTCGATTCCCCCCTCTCTTTCGCACCCTCCATGTCACATTCCGCTCCAGGAGCTCCATCATAGCTCCTTGCTGTCGCTGGGAGGATGTTTTCTCCTCCGCTCGCCCCTTCCACCGTCATTTTCTCTCTACCCACCCTTGCCTCCTTTTCCGCGCAGCTCTCGATTCCCCCCTCTCTTTCGCACCCTCCATGTCATATTCCGCTCCAGGAGTTCCATCATAGCTCCTCACTGTCGCTGGGAGGATGTTTTCTCCTCCGCTCGCCCCTTCCACCGTCATTTTCTCTCTACCCACCCTTGCCTCCTTTTCCGCGCAGCTCTCGATTCCCCCCTCTCTTTCGCACCCTCCATGTCATATTCCGCTCCAGGAGTTCCATCATAGCTCCTCACTGTCGCTGGGAGGAAGTTTTCTCCTCCGCTCGCCCCTTCCACCGTCATTTTCTCTCTACCCACCCTTGCCTCCTTTTCCGCGCAGCTCTCGATTCCCCCCTCTCTTTCGCACCCTCCATGTCATATTCCGCTCCAGGAGCTCCATCATAGCTCCTCGCTGTCGCTGGGAGGATGTTTTCTCCTCCGCTCGCCCCTTCCACCGTCATTTTCTCTCTACCCACCCTTGCCTCCTTTTCCGCGCAGCTCTCGATTCCCCCCTCTCTTTCGCACCCTCAATGTCATATTCCACTCCAGGAGTTCTATCATAGCTCCTCACTGTCGCTGGGAGGATGTTTTCTCCTCCGCTCGCCCCTTCCACCGTCATTTTCTCTCTACCCACCCTTGCCTCCTTTTCCGCGCAGCTCTCGATTCCCCCCTCTCTTTCGCACCCTCCATGTCATATTCCGCTCCAGGAGTTCCATCATAGCTCCTCACTGTCGCTGGGAGGAAGTTTTCTCCTCCGCTCGCCCCTTCCACCGTCATTTTCTCTCTACCCACCCTTGCCTCCTTTTCCGCGCAGCTCTCGATTCCCCCCTCTCTTTCGCACCCTCCATGTCATATTCCGCTCCAGGAGCTCCATCATAGCTCCTTGCTGTCGCTGGGAGGATGTTTTCTCCTCCGCTCGCCCCTTCCACCGTCATTTTCTCTCTACCCACCCTTGCCTCCTTTTCCGCGCAGCTCTCGATTCCCCCCTCTCTTTCGCACCCTCCATGTCATATTCCGCTCCAGGAGCTCCATCATAGCTCCTCGCTGTCGCTGGGAGGATGTTTTCTCCTCCGCTCGCCCCTTCCACCGTCATTTTCTCTCTACCCACCCTTGCCTCCTTTTCCGCGCAGCTCTCGATTCCCCCCTCTCTTTCGCACCCTCAATGTCATATTCCACTCCAGGAGTTCTATCATAGCTCCTCACTGTCGCTGGGAGGATGTTTTCTCCTCCGCTCGCCCCTTCCACCGTCATTTTCTCTCTACCCACCCTTGCCTCCTTTTCCGCGCAGCTCTCGATTCCCCCCTCTCTTTCGCACCCTCCATGTCATATTCCGCTCCAGGAGTTCCATCATAGCTCCTCACTGTCGCTGGGAGGATGTTTTCTCCTCCGCTCGCCTCTTCCACCGTCATTTTCTCTCTACCCACCCTTGCCTCCTTTTCCGCGCAGCTCTCGATTCCCCCCTCTCTTTCGCACCCTCCATGTCATATTCCGCTCCAGGAGTTCCATCATAGCTCCTCACTGTCGCTGGGAGGATGTTTTCTCCTCCGCTCGCCCCTTCCACCGTCATTTTCTCTCTACCCACCCTTGCCTCCTTTTCCGCGCAGCTCTCGATTCCCCCCTCTCTTTCGCACCCTCTATGTCATATTCCGCTCCAGGAGTTCCATCATAGCTCCTCACTGTCGCTGGGAGGATGTTTTCTCCTCCGCTCGCCCCTTCCACCGTCATTTTCTCTCTACCCACCCTTGCCTCCTTTTCCGCGCAGCTCTCGATTCCCCCCTCTCTTTCGCACCCTCCATGTCATATTCCGCTCCAGGAGCTCCATCATAGCTCCTTGCTGTCGCTGGGAGGATGTTTTCTCCTCCGCTCGCCCCTTCCACCGTCATTTTCTCTCTACCCACCCTTGCCTCCTTTTCCGCGCAGCTCTCGATTCCCCCCTCTCTTTCGCACCCTCCATGTCATATTCCGCTCCAGGAGTTCCATCATAGCTCCTCACTGTCGCTGGGAGGATGTTTTCTCCTCCGCTCGCCCCTTCCACCGTCATTTTCTCTCTACCCACCCTTGCCTCCTTTTCCGCGCAGCTCTCGATTCCCCCCTCTCTTTCGCACCCTCCATGTCATATTCCGCTCCAGGAGTTCCATCATAGCTCCTCACTGTCGCTGGGAGGATGTTTTCTCCTCCGCTCGCCCCTTCCACCGTCATTTTCTCTCTACCCACCCTTGCCTCCTTTTCCGCGCAGCTCTCGATTCCCCCCTCTCTTTCGCACCCTCCATGTCATATTCCGCTCCAGGAGTTCCATCATAGCTCCTCACTGTCGCTGGGAGGAAGTTTTCTCCTCCGCTCGCCCCTTCCACCTTCATTTTCTCTCTACCCACCCTTGCCTCCTTTTCCGCGCAGCTCTCGATTCCCCCCTCTCTTTCGCACCCTCCATGTCATATTCCGCTCCAGGAGCTCCATCATAGCTCCTTGCTGTCGCTGGGAGGATGTTTTCTCCTCCGCTCGCCCCTTCCACCGTCATTTTCTCTCTACCCACCCTTGCCTCCTTTTCCGCGCAGCTCTCGATTCCCCCCTCTCTTTCGCACCCTCCATGTCAAATTCCGCTCCAGGAGTTCCATCATAGCTCCTCACTGTCGCTGGGAGGATGTTTTCTCCTCCGCTCGCCCCTTCCACCGTCATTTTCTCTCTACCCACCCTTGCCTCCTTCTCCGCGCAGCTCTCGATTCCCCCCTCTCTTTCGCACCCTCCATGTCATATTCCGCTCCAGGAGCTCCATCATAGCTAATCGCTGTCGCTGGGAGGATGTTTTCTCCTCCGCTCGCCCCTTCCACCGTCATTTTCTCTCTACCCACCCTTGCCTCCTTTTCCGCGCAGCTCTCGATTCCCCCCTCTCTTTCGCACCCTCCATGTCATATTCCGCTCCAGGAGTTCCATCATAGCTCCTCACTGTCGCTGGGAGGATGTTTTCTCCTCCGCTCGCCCCTTCCACCGTCATTTTCTCTCTACCCACCCTTGCCTCCTTTTCCGCGCAGCTCTCGATTCCCCCCTCTCTTTCGCACCCTCCATGTCATATTCCGCTCCAGGAGCTCCATCATAGCTCCTCGCTGTCGCTGGGAGGATGTTTTCTCCTCCGCTCGCCCCTTCCACCGTCATTTTCTCTCTACCCACCCTTTCCTCCTTTTCCGCGCAGCTCTCGATTCCCCCCTCTCTTTCGCACCCTCCATGTCATATTCCGCTCCAGGAGCTCCATCATAGCTCCTCGCTGTCGCTGGGAGGATGTTTTCTCCTCCGCTCGCCCCTTCCACCGTCATTTTCTCTCTACCAGCCCTTGCCTCCTTCTCCGCGCAGCTCTCAATTCCCCCCTCTCTTTCGCACCCTCCATGTCATATTCCGCTCCAGGAGCTCCATCATAGTTCCTCGCTGTCGCTGGGAGGATGTTTTCTCCTCCGCTCGCCCCTTCCACCGTCATTTTCTCTCTACCCACCCTTGCCTCCTTCTCCGCGCAGCTCTCGATTCCCCCCTCTCTTTCGAACCCTCCATGTCATATTCCGCTCCAGGAGCTCCATCATAGCTCCTCGCTGTCGCTGGGAGGATGTTTTCTCCTCTGCTCGCCCCTTCCACCGTCATTTTCTCTCTACCCACCCTTTCCTCCTTTTCCGCGCAGCTCTCGATTCCCCCCTCTCTTTCGCACCCTCCATGTCATATTCCGCTCCAGGAGCTCCATCATAGCTCCTCGCTGTCGCTGGGAGGATGTTTTCTCCTCCGCTCGCCCCTTCCACCGTCATTTTCTTTCTACCCACCCTTGCCTCCTTTTCCACGCAGCTCTCGATTCCCCCCTCTCTTTCGCACCCTCCATGTCATATTCCGCTCCAGGAGCTCCATCATAGCTCCTCGCTGTTGCTGGGAGGATGTTTTCTCCTCCGCTCGCCCCTTCCACCATCATTTTCTCTCTACCCACCCTTGCCTCCTTCTCCGCACAGCTCTCGATTCCCCCCTCTCTTTCGCACCCTCCATGTCATATTCCGCTCCAGGAGCTCCATCATAGCTCCTCGCTGTCGCTGGGAGGATGTTTTCTCCTCTGCTCGCCCCTTCCACCGTCATTTTCTCTCTACCCACCCTTTCCTCCTTTTCCGCGCAGCTCTCGATTCCCCCCTCTCTTGCGCACCCTCCATGTCATATTCCGCTCCAGGAGCTCCATCATAGCTCCTCGCTGTCGCTGGGAGGATGTTTTCTCCTCCGCTCGCCCCTTCCACCGTCATTTTCTCTCTACCCACCCTTGCCTCCTTTTCCGCGCAGCTCTCGATTCCCCCCTCTCTTTCGCACCCTCCATGTCATATTCCGCTCCAGGAGTTCCATCATAGCTCCTCACTGTCGCTGGGAGGATGTTTTCTCCTCCGCTCGCCCCTTCCACCGTCATTTTCTCTCTACCCACCCTTGCCTCCTTCTCCGCGCAGCTCTCAATTCCCCCCTCTCTTTCGCACCCTCCATGTCATATTCCGCTCCAGGAGCTCCATCATAGCTCCTCGCTGTCGCTGGGAGGATGTTTTCTCCTCCGCTCGCCCCTTCCACCGTCATTTTCTCTCTACCCACCCTTGCCTCCTTCTCCGCGCAGCTCTCGATTCCCCCCTCTGTTTCGAACCCTCCATCTCATATTCCGCTCCAGGAGCTCCATCATAGCTCCTCGCTGTCGCTGGGAGGATGTTTTCTCCTCTGCTCGCCCCTTCCACCGTCATTTTCTCTCTACCCACCCTTTCCTCCTTTTCCGCGCAGCTCTCGATTCCCCCCTCTCTTTCGCACCCTCCATGTCATATTCCGCTCCAGGAGCTCCATCATAGCTCCTCGCTGTCGCTGGGAGGATGTTTTCTCCTCCGCTCGCCCCTTCCACCGTCATTTTCTTTCTACCCACCCTTGCCTCCTTTTCCACGCAGCTCTCGATTCCCCCCTCTCTTTCGCACCCTCCATGTCATATTCCGCTTCAGGAGCTCCATCATAGCTCCTCGCTGTTGCTGGGAGGATGTTTTCTCCTCCGCTCGCCCCTTCCACCGTCATTTTCTCTCTACCCACCCTTGCCTCCTTCTCCGCACAGCTCTCGATTCCCCCCTCTCTTTCGCACCCTCCATGTCATATTCCGCTCCAGGAGCTCCATCATAGCTCCTCGCTGTCGCTGGGAGGATGTTTTCTCCTCTGCTCGCCCCTTCCACCGTCATTTTCTCTCTACCCACCCTTTCCTCCTTTTCCGCGCAGCTCTCGATTCCCCCCTCTCTTGCGCACCCTCCATGTCATATTCCGCTCCAGGAGCTCCATCATAGCTCCTCGCTGTCGCTGGGAGGATGTTTTCTCCTCCGCTCGCCCCTTCCACCGTCATTTTCTCTCTACCCACCCTTGCCTCCTTTTCCGCGCAGCTCTCGATTCCCCCCTCTCTTTCGCACCCTCCATGTCATATTCCGCTCCAGGAGTTCCATCATAGCTCCTCACTGTCGCTGGGAGGATGTTTTCTCCTCCGCTCGCCCCTTCCACCGTCATTTTCTCTCTACCCACCCTTGCCTCCTTCTCCGCGCAGCTATCGATTCCCTCCTCTCTCTCGCACCCTCCATATTACATCCAGCTCCAGGAGCTCCATCATAGCTCCTCGCTGTCGCTGGGAGGATGTTTTCTCCTCCGCTCGCCCCTTCCACCGTCATTTTCTCTCTACCCACCCTTGCCTCCTTCTCCGCGCTGCTCTCGATTCCCTCCTCTCTCTCGCACCCTCCATATTACATCCAGCTCCAGGAGCTCCATCATAGCTCCTCGCTGTCGCTGGGAGGATGTTTTCTCCTCCGCTCGCCCCTTCCACCGTCATTTTCTCTCTACCCACCCTTGCCTCCTTCTCCGCGCAGCTCTCGATTCCCTCCTCTCTCTCGCACCCTCCATATTACATCCAGCTCCAGGAGCTCCATCATAGCTCCTCGCTGTCGCTGGGAGGATGTTTTCTCCTCTGCTCGCCGCTTCCGCCGTCATTTTCTCTCCACCCACCCTTGCCTCCTTCTCCGCGCCGCTCTCGATTCCCCCCTCTCTTTCGCACCCTCCATGCCATATTCTGCTCCAGGAGCTCCATCATAGCTCCTCGCTGTCGCTGGGAGGATGTTTTCTCCTCCGCTCGCCCCTTCCACCGTCATTTTCTCTCTACCCACCCTTGCCTCCTTCTCCGCGCAGCTCTCGATTCCCCCCTCTCTTTCGCACCCTCCATGTCATATTCCGCTCCAGGAGCTCCATCATAGCTCCTCGCTGTCGCTGGGAGGATGTTTTCTCCTCCGCTCGCCCCTTCCACCGTCATTTTCTCTCTACCCACCCTTTCCTCCTTTTCCGCGCAGCTCTCGATTCCCCCCTCTCTTTCGCACCCTCCATGTCATATTCCGCTCCAGGAGTTCCATCATAGCTCCTCACTGTCGCTGGGAGGATGTTTTCTCCTCCGCTTGCCCCTTCCACCGTCATTTTCTCTCTACCCACCCTTGCCTCCTTTTCCGCGCAGCTCTCGATTCCCCCCTCTCTTTCGCACCCTCCATGTCATATTCCGCTCCAGGAGTTCCATCATAGCTCCTCACTGTCGCTGGGAGGATGTTTTCTCCTCCGCTCGCCCCTTCCACCGTCATTTTCTCTCTACCCACCCTTGCCTCCTTTTCCGCGCAGCTCTCGATTCCCCCCTCTCTTTCGCACCCTCCATGTCATATTCCGCTCCAGGAGTTCCATCATAGCTCCTCACTGTCGCTGGGAGGAAGTTTTCTCCTCCGCTCGCCCCTTCCACCTTCATTTTCTCTCTACCCACCCTTGCCTCCTTTTCCGCGCAGCTCTCGATTCCCCCCTCTCTTTCGCACCCTCCATGTCATATTCCGCTCCAGGAGCTCCATCATAGCTCCTTGCTGTCGCTGGGAGGATGTTTTCTCCTCCGCTCGCCCCTCCCACCGTCATTTTCTCTCTACCCACCCTTGCCTCCTTTTCCGCGCAGCTCTCGATTCCCCCCTCTCTTTCGCACCCTCCATGTCATATTCCGCTCCAGGAGTTCCATCATAGCTCCTCACTGTCGCTGGGAGGATGTTTTCTCCTCCGCTCGCCCCTTCCACCGTCATTTTCTCTCTACCCACCCTTGCCTCCTTCTCCGCGCAGCTCTCGATTCCCCCCTCTCTTTCGCACCCTCCATGTCATATTCCGCTCCAGGAGTTCCATCATAGCTCCTCACTGTCGCTGGGAGGATGTTTTCTCCTCCGCTCGCCCCTTCCACCGTCATTTTCTCTCTACCCACCCTTGCCTCCTTTTCCGCGCAGCTCTCGATTCCCCCCTCTCTTTCGCACCCTCCATGTCATTTTCCGCTCCAGGAGCTCCATCATAGCTCCTCGCTGTCGCTGGGAGGATGTTTTCTCCTCTGCTCGCCCCTTCCACCGTCATTTTCTCTCTACCCACCCTTTCCTCCTTTTCCGCGCAGCTCTCGTTTCCCCCCTCTCTTTCGCACCCTCCATGTCATATTCCGCTCCAGGAGCTCCATCATAGCTCCTCGCTGTCGCTGGGAGGATGTTTTCTCCTCCGCTCGCCCCTTCCACCGTCATTTTCTTTCTACCCACCCTTGCCTCCTTTTCCACGCAGCTCTCGATTCCCCCCTCTCTTTCGCACCCTCCATGTCATATTCCGCTCCAGGAGCTCCATCATAGCTCCTCGCTGTTGCTGGGAGGATGTTTTCTCCTCCGCTCGCCCCTTCCACCGTCATTTTCTCTCTACCCACCCTTGCCTCCTTCTCCGCACAGCTCTCGATTCCCCCCTCTCTTTCGCACCCTCCATGTCATATTCCGCTCCAGGAGCTCCATCATAGCTCCTCGCTGTCGCTGGGAGGATGTTTTCTCCTCTGCTCGCCCCTTCCACCGTCATTTTCTCTCTACCCACCCTTTCCTCCTTTTCCGCGCAGCTCTCGATTCCCCCCTCTCTTGCGCACCCTCCATGTCATATTCCGCTCCAGGAGCTCCATCATAGCTCCTCGCTGTCGCTGGGAGGATGTTTTCTCCTCCGCTCGCCCCTTCCACCGTCATTTTCTCTCTACCCACCCTTGCCTCCTTTTCCGCGCAGCTCTCGATTCCCCCCTCTCTTTCGCACCCTCCATGTCATATTCCGCTCCAGGAGTTCCATCATAGCTCCTCACTGTCGCTGGGAGGATGTTTTCTCCTCCGCTCGCCCCTTCCACCGTCATTTTCTCTCTACCCACCCTTGCCTCCTTCTCCGCGCAGCTCTCGATTCCCCCCTCTCTTTCGCACCCTCCATGTCATATTCCGCTCCAGGAGCTCCATCATAGCTCTTCGCTGTCGCTGGGAGGATGTTTTCTCCTCCGCTCGCCCCTTCCACCGTCATTTTCTCTCTACTCACCCTTTCCTCCTTTTCCGCGCAGCTCTCGATTCCCCCCTCTCTTTCGCACCCTCCATGTCATATTCCGCTCCAGGAGCTCCATCATAGCTCCTCGCTGTCGCTGGGAGGATGTTTTCTCCTCCGCTCGCCCCTTCCACCGTCATTTTCTCTCTACCCACCCTTGCCTCCTTTTCCGCGCAGCTCTCGATTCCCCCCTCTCTTTCGCACCCTCCATGTCATATTCCGCTCCAGGAGCTCCATCATAGCTCCTCGCTGTCGCTGGGAGGATGTTTTCTCCTCCGCTCGCCCCTTCCACCGTCATTTTCTCTCTACCCACCCTTGCCTCCTTCTCCGCGCAGCTCTCAATTACCCCCTCTCTTTCGCACCCTCCATGTCATATTCCGCTCCAGGAGCTCCATCATAGCTCCTCGCTGTCGCTGGGAGGATGTTTTCTCCTCCGCTCGCCCCTTCCACCGTCATTTTCTCTCTACCCACCCTTGCCTCCTTCTCCGCGCAGCTCTCGATTCCCCCCTCTCTTTCGAACCCTCCATGTCATATTCCGCTCCAGGAGCTCCATCATAGCTCCTCGCTGTCGCTGGGAGGATGTTTTCTCCTCTGCTCGCCCCTTCCACCGTCATTTTCTCTCTACCCACCCTTTCCTCCTTTTCCGCGCAGCTCTCGATTCCCCCCTCTCTTTCGCACCCTCCATGTCATATTCCGCTCCAGGAGCTCCATCATAGCTCCTCGCTGTCGCTGGGAGGATGTTTTCTCCTCCACTCGCCCCTTCCACCGTCATTTTCTTTCTACCCACCCTTGCCTCCTTTTCCACGCAGCTCTCGATTCCCCCCTCTCTTTCGCACCCTCCATGTCATATTCCGCTCCAGGAGCTCCATCATAGCTCCTCGCTGTTGCTGGGAGGATGTTTTCTCCTCCGCTCGCCCCTTCCACCGTCATTTTCTCTCTACCCACCCTTGCCTCCTTCTCCGCACAGCTCTCGATTCCCCCCTCTCTTTCGCACCCTCCATGTCATATTCCGCTCCAGGAGCTCCATCATAGCTCCTCGCTGTCGCTGGGAGGATGTTTTCTCCTCTGCTCGCCCCTTCCACCGTCATTTTCTCTCTACCCACCCTTTCCTCCTTTTCCGCGCAGCTCTCGATTCCCCCCTCTCTTGCGCACCCTCCATGTCATATTCCGCTCCAGGAGCTCCATCATAGCTCCTCGCTGTCGCTGGGAGGATGTTTTCTCCTCCGCTCGCCCCTTCCACCGTCATTTTCTCTCTACCCACCCTTGCCTCCTTTTCCGCGCAGCTCTCGATTCCCCCCTCTCTTTCGCACCCTCCATGTCATATTCCGCTCCAGGAGTTCCATCATAGCTCCTCACTGTCGCTGGGAGGATGTTTTCTCCTCCGCTCGCCCCTTCCACCGTCATTTTCTCTCTACCCACCCTTGCCTCCTTCTCCGCGCAGCTCTCGATTCCCCCCTCTCTTTCGCACCCTCCATGTCATATTCCGCTCCAGGAGCTCCATCATAGCTCCTCGCTGTCGCTGGGAGGATGTTTTCTCCTCCGCTCGCCCCTTCCACCGTCATTTTCTCTCTACCCACCCTTGCCTCCTTCTCCGCGCAGCTCTCGATTCCCTCCTCTCTCTCGCACCCTCCATATTACATCCAGCTCCAGGAGCTCCATCATAGCTCTTTGCTGTCGCTGGGAGGATGTTTTCTCCTCCACTCGCCCCTTCCACCGTCATTTTCTCTCTACCCACCCTTGCCTCCTTCTCCGCGCTGCTCTCGATTCCCTCCTCTCTCTCGCACCCTCCATATTACATCCAGCTCCAGGAGCTCCATCATAGCTCCTCGCTGTCGCTGGGAGGATGTTTTCTCCTCCGCTCGCCCCTTCCACCGTCATTTTCTCTCTACCCACCCTTGCCTCCTTCTCCGCGCTGCTCTCGATTCCCTCCTCTCTCTCGCACCCTCCATATTACATCCAGCTCCAGGAGCTCCATCATAGCTCCTCGCTGTCGCTGGGAGGATGTTTTCTCCTCTGCTCGCCGCTTCCGCCGTCATTTTCTCTCCACCCACCCTTGCCTCCTTCTCCGCGCCGCTCTCGATTCCCCCCTCTCTTTCGCACCCTCCATGCCATATTCCGCTCCAGGAGTTCCATCATAGCTCCTCGCTGTCGCTGGGAGGATGTTTTCTCCTCCGCTCGCTCCTTCCACCGTCATTTTCTCTCTACCCACCCTTGCCTCCTTTTCCGCGCAGCTCTCGATTCCCCCCTCTCTTTCGCACCCTCCATGTCATATTCTGCTCCAGGAGCTCCATCATAGCTCCTCGCTGTCGCTGGGAGGATGTTTTCTCCTCCGCTCACCCCTTCCACCGTCATTTTCTCTCTACCCACCCTTGCCTCCTTCTCCGCGCAGCTCTCAATTCCCCCCTCTCTTTCGCACCCTCCATGTCATATTCCGCTCCAGGAGCTCCATCATAGCTCCTCGCTGTCGCTGGGAGGATGTTTTCTCCTCCGCTCGCCCCTTCCACCGTCATTTTCTCTCTACCCACCCTTGCCTCCTTCTCTGCGCAGCTCTCGATTCCCCCCTCTCTTTCGAACCCTCCATGTCATATTCCGCTCCAGGAGCTCCATCATAGCTCCTCGCTGTCGCTGGGAGGATGTTTTCTCCTCTGCTCGCCCCTTCCACCGTCATTTTCTCTCTACCCACCCTTTCCTCCTTATCCGCGCAGCTCTCGATTCCCCCCTCTCTTTCGCACCCTCCATGTCATATTCCGCTCCAGGAGCTCCATCATAGCTCCTCGCTGTTGCTGGGAGGATGTTTTCTCCTCCGCTCGCCCCTTCCACCGTCATTTTCTTTCTACCCACCCTTGCCTCCTTTTCCACACAGCTCTCGATTCCCCCCTCTCTTTCGCACCCTCCATGTCATATTCCGCTCCAGGAGCTCCATCATAGCTCCTCGCTGTTGCTGGGAGGATGTTTTCTCCTCCGCTCGCCCCTTCCACCGTCATTTTCTCTCTACCCACCCTTGCCTCCTTCTCCGCGCAGCTCTCGATTCCCCCCTCTCTTTCGCACCCTCCATGTCATATTCCGCTCCAGGAGCTCCATCATAGCTCCTCGCTGTCGCTGGGAGGATTTTTTCTCCTCTGCTCGCCCCTTCCACCGTCATTTTCTCTCTACCCACCCTTTCCTCCTTTTCCGCGCAGCTCTCGATTCCCCCCTCTCTTGCGCACCCTCCATGTCATATTCCGCTCCAGGAGCTCCATCATAGCTCCTCACTGTCGCTGGGAGGAAGTTTTCTCCTCCGCTTGCCCCTTCCACCGTCATTTTCTCTCTACCCACCCTTGCCTCCTTTTCCGCGCAGCTCTCGATTCCCCCCTCTCTTTCGCACCCTCCATGTCATATTCCGCTCCAGGAGTTCCATCATAGCTCCTCACTGTCGCTGGGAGGATGTTTTCTCCTCCGCTCGCCCCTTCCACCGTCATTTTCTCTCTACCCACCCTTGCCTCCTTTTCCGCGCAGCTCTCGATTCCCCCCTCTCTTGCGCACCCTCCATGTCATATTCCGCTCCAGGAGCTCCATCATAGCTCCTCACTGTCGCTGGGAGGAAGTTTTCTCCTCCGCTTGCCCCTTCCACCGTCATTTTCTCTCTACCCACCCTTGCCTCCTTTTCCGCGCAGCTCTCGATTCCCCCCTCTCTTTCGCACCCTCCATGTCATATTCCGCTCCAGGAGTTCCATCATAGCTCCTCACTGTCGCTGGGAGGATGTTTTCTCCTCCGCTCGCCCCTTCCACCGTCATTTTCTCTCTACCCACCCTTGCCTCCTTTTCCGCGCAGCTCTCGATTCCCCCCTCTCTTTCGCACCCTCCATGTCATATTCCGCTCCAGGAGTTCCATCATAGCTCCTCACTGTCGCTGGGAGGATGTTTTCTCCTCCGCTCGTCCCTTCCACCATCATTTTCTCTCTACCCCCCCTTGCCTCCTTTTCCGCGCAGCTCTCGATTCCCCCCTCTCTTTCGCACCCTCCATGTCATATTCCGCTCCAGGAGTTCCATCATAGCTCCTCACTGTCGCTGGGAGGATGTTTTCTCCTCCGCTCGCCCCTTCCACCGTCATTTTCTCTCTACCCACCCTTGCCTCCTTTTCCGCGCAGCTCTCGATTCCCCCCTCTCTTTCGCACCCTCCATGTCATATTCCGCTCCAGGAGCTCCATCATAGCTCCTTGCTGTCGCTGGGAGGATGTTTTCTCCTCCGCTCGCCCCTTCCACCGTCATTTTCTCTCTACCCACCCTTGCCTCCTTTTCCGCGCAGCTCTCGATTCCCCCCTCTCTTTCGCACCCTCCATGTCATATTCCGCTCCAGGAGTTCCATCATAGCTCCTCACTGTCGCTGGGAGGATGTTTTCTCCTCCGCTCGCCCCTTCCACCGTCATTTTCTCTCTACCCACCCTTGCCTCCTTCTCCGCGCAGCTCTCGATTCCCCCCTCTCTTTCGCACCCTCCATGTCATATTCCGCTCCAGGAGCTCCATCATAGCTCCTCGCTGTCGCTGGGAGGATGTTTTCTCCTCCGCTCGCCCCTTCCACCGTCATTTTCTCTCTACCCACCCTTGCCTCCTTTTCCGCGCAGCTCTCGATTCCCCCCTCTCTTTCGCACCCTCCATGTCATATTCCGCTCCAGGAGCTCCATCATAGCTCCTTGCTGTCGCTGGGAGGATGTTTTCTCCTCCGCTCGCCCCTTCCACCGTCATTTTCTCTCTACCCACCCTTGCCTCCTTTTCCGCGCAGCTCTCGATTCCCCCCTCTCTTTCGCACCCTCCATGTCATATTCCGCTCCAGGAGTTCCATCATAGCTCCTCACTGTCGCTGGGAGGATGTTTTCTCCTCCGCTCGCCCCTTCCACCGTCATTTTCTCTCTACCCACCCTTGCCTCCTTCTCCGCGCAGCTCTCGATTCCCCCCTCTCTTTCGCACCCTCCATGTCATATTCCGCTCCAGGAGCTCCATCATAGCTCCTTGCTGTCGCTGGGAGGATGTTTTCTCCTCCGCTCGCCCCTTCCACCGTCATTTTCTCTCTACCCACCCTTGCCTCCTTTTCCGCGCAGCTCTCGATTCCCCCCTCTCTTTCGCACCCTCCATGTCATATTCCGCTCCAGGAGTTCCATCATAGCTCCTCACTGTCGCTGGGAGGAAGTTTTCTCCTCCGCTTGCCCCTTCCACCGTCATTTTCTCTCTACCCACCCTTGCCTCCTTTTCCGCGCAGCTCTCGATTCCCCCCTCTCTTTCGCACCCTCCATGTCATATTCCGCTCCAGGAGCTCCATCATAGCTCCTTGCTGTCGCTGGGAGGATGTTTTCTCCTCCGCTCGCCCCTTCCACCGTCATTTTCTCTCTACCCACCCTTGCCTCCTTTTCCGCGCAGCTCTCGATTCCCCCCTCTTTTTCGCACCCTCCATGTCATATTCCGCTCCAGGAGTTCCATCATAGCTCCTCACTGTCGCTGGGAGGATGTTTTCTCCTCCGCTCGCCCCTTCCACCGTCATTTTCTCTCTACCCACCCTTGCCTCCTTTTCCGCGCAGCTCTCGATTCCCCCCTCTCTTTCGCACCCTCCATGTCATATTCCGCTCCAGGAGCTCCATCATAGCTCCTCGCTGTCGCTGGGAGGATGTTTTCTCCACCGCTCGCCCCTTCCACCATCATTTTCTCTCTACCCACCCTTGCCTCCTTTTCCGCGCAGCTCTCGATTCCCCCCTCTCTTTCGCACCCTCAATGTCATATTCCGCTCCAGGAGTTCCATCATAGCTCCTCACTGTCGCTGGGAGGATGTTTTCTCCTCCGCTCGCCCCTTCCACCGTCATTTTCTCTCTACCCACCCTTGCCTCCTTTTCCGCGCAGCTCTCGATTCCCCCCTCTCTTTCGCACCCTCCATGTCATATTCCGCTCCAGGAGTTCCATCATAGCTCCTCACTGTCGCTGGGAGGAAGTTTTCTCCTCCGCTCGCCCCTTCCACCGTCATTTTCTCTCTACCCACCCTTGCCTCCTTTTCCGCGCAGCTCTCGATTCCCCCCTCTCTTTCGCACCCTCCATGTCATATTCCGCTCCAGGAGCTCCATCATAGCTCCTTGCTGTCGCTGGGAGGATGTTTTCTCCTCCGCTCGCCCCTTCCACCGTCATTTTCTCTCTACCCACCCTTGCCTCCTTTTCCGCGCAGCTCTCGATTCCCCCCTCTCTTTCGCACCCTCCATGTCATATTCCGCTCCAGGAGTTCCATCATAGCTCCTCACTGTCGCTGGGAGGATGTTTTCTCCTCCGCTCGCCCCTTCCACCATCATTTTCTCTCTACCCACCCTTGCCTCCTTTTCCGCGCAGCTCTCGATTCCCCCCTCTCTTTCGCACCCTCCATGTCATATTCCGCTCCAGGAGTTCCATCATAGCTCCTCACTGTCGCTGGGAGGATGTTTTCTCCTCCGCTCGCCCCTTCCACCGTCATTTTCTCTCTACCCACCCTTGCCTCCTTCTCCGCGCAGCTCTCGATTCCCCCCTCTCTTTCGCACCCTCCATGTCATATTCTGCTCCAGGAGCTCCATCATAGCTCCTCGCTGTCGCTGGGAGGATGTTTTCTCCTCCGCTCGCCCCTTCCACCGTCATTTTCTCTCTACCCACCCTTGCCTCCTTCTCCGCGCAGCTCTCGATTCCCCCTCTCTTTCGCACCCTCCATGTCATATTCCGCTCCAGGAGTTCCATCATAGCTCCTCACTGTCGCTGGGAGGATGTTTTCTCCTCCGCTCGCCCCTTCCACCGTCATTTTCTCTCTACCCACCCTTGCCTCCTTCTCCGCGCAGCTCTCGATTCCCCCCTCTCTTTCGCACCCTCCATGTCATATTCTGCTCCAGGAGCTCCATCATAGCTCCTCGCTGTTGCTGGGAGGATGTTTTCTCCTCCGCTCGCCCCTTCCACCGTCATTTTCTCTCTACCCACCCTTGCCTCCTTCTCCGCGCAGCTCTCGATTCCCCCCTCTCTTTCGCACCCTCCATGTCATATTCCGCTCCAGGAGCTCCATCATAGCTCCTTGCTGTCGCTGGGAGGATGTTTTCTCCTCCGCTCGCCCCTTCCACCATCATTTTCTCTCTACCCACCCTTGCCTCCTTCTCCGCGCAGCTCTCGATTCCCCCCTCTCTTTCGCACCCTCCATGTCATATTCCGCTCCAGGAGCTCCATCATAGCTCCTCGCTGTCGCTGGGAGGATGTTTTCTCCTCCGCTCGCCCCTTCCACCGTCATTTTCTCTCTACCCACCCTTGCCTCCTTTTCCGCGCAGCTCTCGATTCCCCCCTCTCTTTCGCACCCTCCATGTCATATTCCGCTCCAGGAGCTCCATCATAGCTCCTCGCTGTCGCTGGGAGGATGTTTTCTCCTCCGCTCGCCCCATCCAACGTCATTTTCTTTCTACCCACCCTTGCCTCCTTTTCCACGCAGCTCTCGATTCCCCCCTCTCTTTCGCACCCTCCATGTCATATTCCGCTCCAGGAGCTCCATCATAGCTCCTCGCTGTTGCTGGGAGGATGTTTTCTCCTCCGCTCGCCCCTTCCACCGTCATTTTCTCTCTACCCACCCTTGCCTCCTTTTCCGCGCAGCTCTCGATTCCCCCCTCTCTTTCGCACCCTCCATGTCATATTCTGCTCCAGGAGTTCCATCATAGCTCCTCACTGTCGCTGGGAGGATGTTTTCTCCTCCGCTCGCCCCTTCCACCGTCATTTTCTCTCTACCCACCCTTGCCTCCTTCTCCGCGCAGCTCTCGATTCCCCCCTCTCTTTCGCACCCTCCATGTCATATTCCGCTCCAGGAGCTCCATCATAGCTCCTCGCTGTCGCTGGGAGGATGTTTTCTCCTCCGCTCGCCCCTTCCACCGTCATTTTCTCTCTACCCACCCTTGCCTCCTTTTCCGCGCAGCTCTCGATTCCCCCCTCTCTTTCGCACCCTCCATGTCATATTCTGCTCCAGGAGCTCCATCATAGCTCCTTGCTGTCGCTGGGAGGATGTTTTCTCCTCCGCTCGCCCCTTCCACCGTCATTTTCTCTCTACCCACCCTTGCCTCCTTTTCCGCGCTGCTCTCGATTCCCCCCTCTCTTTCGCACCCTCCATGTCATATTCCGCTCCAGGAGTTCCATCATAGCTCCTCACTGTCGCTGGGAGGATGTTTTCTCCTCCGCTCGCCCCTTCCACCGTCATTTTCTCTCTACCCACCCTTGCCTCCTTCTCCGCGCAGCTCTCGATTCCCCCCTCTCTTTCGCACCCTCCATGTCATATTCCGCTCCAGGAGCTCCATCATAGCTCCTTGCTGTCGCTGGGAGGATGTTTTCTCCTCCGCTCGCCCCTTCCACCGTCATTTTCTCTCTACCCACCCTTGCCTCCTTTTCCGCGCAGCTCTCGATTCCCCCCTCTCTTTCGCACCCTCCATGTCATATTCCGCTCCAGGAGTTCCATCATAGCTCCTCACTGTCGCTGGGAGGAAGTTTTCTCCTCCGCTTGCCCCTTCCACCGTCATTTTCTCTCTACCCACCCTTGCCTCCTTTTCCGCGCAGCTCTCGATTCCCCCCTCTCTTTCGCACCCTCCATGTCATATTCCGCTCCAGGAGCTCCATCATAGCTCCTTGCTGTCGCTGGGAGGATGTTTTCTCCTCCGCTCGCCCCTTCCACCGTCATTTTCTCTCTACCCACCCTTGCCTCCTTTTCCGCGCAGCTCTCGATTCCCCCCTCTTTTTCGCACCCTCCATGTCATATTCCGCTCCAGGAGTTCCATCATAGCTCCTCACTGTCGCTGGGAGGATGTTTTCTCCTCCGCTCGCCCCTTCCACCGTCATTTTCTCTCTACCCACCCTTGCCTCCTTTTCCGCGCAGCTCTCGATTCCCCCCTCTCTTTCGCACCCTCCATGTCATATTCCGCTCCAAGAGCTCCATCATCGCTCCTCGCTGTCGCTGGGAGGATGTTTTCTCCACCGCTCGCCCCTTCCACCGTCATTTTCTCTCTACCCACCCTTGCCTCCTTTTCCGCGCAGCTCTCGATTCCCCCCTCTCTTTCGCACCCTCAATGTCATATTCCGCTCCAGGAGTTCCATCATAGCTCCTCACTGTCGCTGGGAGGATGTTTTCTCCTCCGCTCGCCCCTTCCACCGTCATTTTCTCTCTACCCACCCTTGCCTCCTTTTCCGCGCAGCTCTCGATTCCCCCCTCTCTTTCGCACCCTCCATGTCATATTCCGCTCCAGGAGTTCCATCATAGCTCCTCACTGTCGCTGGGAGGAAGTTTTCTCCTCCGCTCGCCCCTTCCACCGTCATTTTCTCTCTACCCACCCTTGCCTCCTTTTCCGCGCAGCTCTCAATTCCCCCCTCTCTTTCGCACCCTCCATGTCATATTCCGCTCCAGGAGCTCCATCATAGCTCCTTGCTGTCGCTGGGAGGATGTTTTCTCCTCCGCTCGCCCCTTCCACCGTCATTTTCTCTCTACCCACCCTTGCCTCCTTTTCCGCGCAGCTCTCGATTCCCCCCTCTCTTTCGCACCCTCCATGTCATATTCCGCTCCAGGAGTTCCATCATAGCTCCTCACTGTCGCTGGGAGGATGTTTTCTCCTCCGCTCGCCCCTTCCACCATCATTTTCTCTCTACCCACCCTTGCCTCCTTTTCCGCGCAGCTCTCGATTCCCCCCTCTCTTTCGCACCCTCCATGTCATATTCCGCTCCAGGAGTTCCATCATAGCTCCTCACTGTCGCTGGGAGGATGTTTTCTCCTCCGCTCGCCCCTTCCACCGTCATTTTCTCTCTACAAACCCTTGCCTCCTTCTCCGCGCAGCTCTCGATTCCCCCCTCTCTTTCGCACCCTCCATGTCATATTCTGCTCCAGGAGCTCCATCATAGCTCCTCGCTGTCGCTGGGAGGATGTTTTCTCCTCCGCTCGCCCCTTCCACCGTCATTTTCTCTCTACCCACCCTTGCCTCCTTCTCCGCGCAGCTCTCGATTCCCCCTCTCTTTCGCACCCTCCATGTCATATTCCGCTCCAGGAGTTCCATCATAGCTCCTCACTGTCGCTGGGAGGATGTTTTCTCCTCCGCTCGCCCCTTCCACCGTCATTTTCTCTCTACCCACCCTTGCCTCCTTCTCCGCGCAGCTCTCGATTCCCCCCTCTCTTTCGCACCCTCCATGTCATATTCTGCTCCAGGAGCTCCATCATAGCTCCTCGCTGTTGCTGGGAGGATGTTTTCTCCTCCGCTCGCCCCTTCCACCGTCATTTTCTCTCTACCCACCCTTGCCTCCTTCTCCGCGCAGCTCTCGATTCCCCCCTCTCTTTCGCACCCTCCATGTCATATTCCGCTCCAGGAGCTCCATCATAGCTCCTTGCTGTCGCTGGGAGGATGTTTTCTCCTCCGCTCGCCCCTTCCACCATCATTTTCTCTCTACCCACCCTTGCCTCCTTCTCCGCGCAGCTCTCGATTCCCCCCTCTCTTTCGCACCCTCCATGTCATATTCCGCTCCAGGAGCTCCATCATAGCTCCTCGCTGTCGCTGGGAGGATGTTTTCTCCTCCGCTCGCCCCTTCCACCATCATTTTCTCTCTACCCACCCTTGCCTCCTTCTCCGCGCAGCTCTCGATTCCCCCCTCTCTTTCGCACCCTCCATGTCATATTCCGCTCCAGGAGTTCCATCATAGCTCCTCGCTGTTGCTGGGAGGATGTTTTCTCCTCCGCTCGCCCCTTCCACCGTCATTTTCTCTCTACCCACCCTTGCCTCCTTCTCCGCACAGCTCTCGATTCCCCCCTCTCTTTCGCACCCTCCATGTCATATTCCGCTCCAGGAGTTCCATCATAGCTCCTCACTGTCGCTGGGAGGATGTTTTCTCCTCCGCTCGCCCCTTCCACCGTCATTTTCTCTCTACCCACCCTTGCCTCCTTTTCCGCGCAGCTCTCGATTCCCCCCTCTCTTTCGCACCCTCCATGTCATATTCCGCTCCAGGAGTTCCATCATAGCTCCTCACTGTCGCTGGGAGGAAGTTTTCTCCTCCGCTTGCCCCTTCCACCGTAATTTTCTCTCTACCCACCCTTGCCTTCTTTTCCGCGCAGCTCTCGATTCCCCCCTCTCTTTCACACCCTCCATGTCATATTCCGCTCCAGGAGCTCCATCATAGCTCCTTGCTGTCGCTGGGAGGATGTTTTCTCCTCCGCTCGCCCCTTCCACCGTCATTTTCTCTCTACCCACCCTTGCCTCCTTTTCCGCGCAGCTCTCGATTCCCCCCTCTCTTTCGCACCCTCCATGTCATATTCCGCTCCAGGAGTTCCATCATAGCTCCTCACTGTCGCTGGGAGGATGTTTTCTCCTCCGCTCACCCCTTCCACCGTCATTTTCTCTCTACCCACCCTTGCCTCCTTTTCCGCGCAGCTCTCGATTCCCCCCTCTCTTTCGCACCCTCCATGTCATATTCCGCTCCAGGAGCTCCATCATAGCTCCTCGCTGTCGCTGGGAGGATGTTTTCTCCTCCGCTCGCCCCTTACACCGTCATTTTCTCTCTACCCACCCTTGCCTCCTTTTCCGCGCAGCTCTCGATTCCCCCCTCTCTTTCGCACCCTCCATGTCATATTCCGCTCCAGGAGTTCCATCATAGCTCCTCACTGTCGCTGGGAGGATGTTTTCTCCTCCGCTCGCCCCTTCCACCATCATTTTCTCTCTACCCACCCTTGCCTCCTTTTCCGCGCAGCTCTCGATTCCCCCCTCTCTTTCGCACCCTCCATGTCATATTCCGCTCCAGGAGTTCCATCATAGCTCCTCACTGTCGCTGGGAGGATGTTTTCTCCTCCGCTCGCCCCTTCCACCGTCATTTTCTCTCTACCCACCCTTGCCTCCTTTTCCGCGCAGCTCTCGATTCCCCCCTCTCTTTCGCACCCTCCATGTCATATTCCGCTCCAGGAGTTCCATCATAGCTCCTCACTGTCGCTGGGAGGATGTTTTCTCCTCCGCTCGCCCCTTCCACCGTCATTTTCTCTCTACCCACCCTTGCCTCCTTCTCCGCGCAGCTCTCGATTCCCCCCTCTCTTTCGCACCCTCCATGTCATATTCCGCTCCAGGAGCTCCATCATAGCTCCTCGCTGTCGCTGGGAGGATGTTTTCTCCTCCGCTCGCCCCTTCCACCGTCATTTTCTCTCTACCCACCCTTGCCTCCTTTTCCGCGCAGCTCTCGATTCCCCCCTCTCTTTCGCACCCTCCATGTCATATTCCGCTCCAGGAGTTCCATCATAGCTCCTCACTGTCGCTGGGAGGAAGTTTTCTCCTCCGCTTGCCCCTTCCACCGTCATTTTCTCTCTACCCACCCTTGCCTCCTTTTCCGCGCAGCTCTCGATTCCCCCCTCTCTTTCGCACCCTCCATGTCATATTCCGCTCCAGGAGCTCCATCATAGCTCCTCGCTGTCGCTGGGAGGATGTTTTCTCCTCCGCTCGCCCCTTCCACCGTCATTTTCTCTCTACCCACCCTTGCCTCCTTTTCCGCGCAGCTCTCGATTCCCCCCTCTCTTTCGCACCCTCCATGTCATATTCCGCTCCAGGAGTTCCATCATAGCTCCTCACTGTCGCTGGGAGGATGTTTTCTCCTCCGCTCGCCCCTTCCACCGTCATTTTCTCTCTACCCACCCTTGCCTCCTTTTCCGCGCAGCTCTCGATTCCCCCCTCTCTTTCGCACCCTCCATGTCATATTCCGCTCCAGGAGCTCCATCATAGCTCCTCGCTGTCGCTGGGAGGATGTTTTCTCCTCCGCTCGCCCCTTCCACCGTCATTTTCTCTCTACCCACCCTTGCCTCCTTTTCCGCGCAGCTCTCGATTCCCCCCTCTCTTTCGCACCCTCAATGTCATATTCCGCTCCAGGAGTTCCATCATAGCTCCTCACTGTCGCTGGGAGGATGTTTTCTCCTCCGCTCGCCCCTTCCACCGTCATTTTCTCTCTACCCACCCTTGCCTCCTTTTCCGCGCAGCTCTCGATTCCCCCCTCTCTTTCGCACCCTCCATGTCATATTCCGCTCCAGGAGTTCCATCATAGCTCCTCACTGTCGCTGGGAGGTAGTTTTCTCCTCCGCTCGCCCCTTCCACCGTCATTTTCTCTCTACCCACCCTTGCCTCCTTTTCCGCGCAGCTCTCGATTCCCCCCTCTCTTTCGCACCCTCCATGTCATATTCCGCTCCAGGAGCTCCATCATAGCTCCTCGCTGTCGCTGGGAGGATGTTTTCTCCTCCGCTCGCCCCTTCCACCGTCATTTTCTCTCTACCCACCCTTGCCTCCTTTTCCGCGCAGCTCTCGATTCCCCCCTCTCTTTCGCACCCTCAATGTCATATTCCGCTCCAGGAGTTCCATCATAGCTCCTCACTGTCGCTGGGAGGATGTTTTCTCCTCCGCTCGCCCCTTCCACCGTCATTTTCTCTCTACCCACCCTTGCCTCCTTTTCCGCGCAGCTCTCGATTCCCCCCTCTTTTTCGCACCCTCCATGTCATATTCCGCTCCAGGAGCTCCATCATAGCTCCTTGCTGTCGCTGGGAGGATGTTTTCTCCTCCGCTCGCCCCTTCCACCGTCATTTTCTCTCTACCCACCCTTGCCTCCTTTTCCGCGCAGCTCTCGATTCCCCCCTCTCTTTCGCACCCTCCATGTCATATTCCGCTCCAGGAGTTCCATCATAGCTCCTCACTGTCGCTGTGAGGATGTTTTCTCCTCCGCTCGCCCCTTCCACCGTCATTTTCTCTCTACCCACCCTTGCCTCCTTCTCCGCGCAGCTCTCGATTCCCCCCTCTCTTTCGCACCCTCCATGTCATATTCTGCTCCAGGAGCTCCATCATAGCTCCTCGCTGTTGCTGGGAGGATGTTTTCTCCTCCGCTCGCCCCTTCCACCGTCATTTTCTCTCTACCCACCCTTGCCTCCTTCTCCGCGCAGCTCTCGATTCCCCCCTCTCTTTCGCACCCTCCATGTCATATTCCGCTCCAGGAGCTCCATCATAGCTCCTTGCTGTCGCTGGGAGGATGTTTTCTCCTCCGCTCGCCCCTTCCACCATCATTTTCTCTCTACCCACCCTTGCCTCCTTCTCCGCGCAGCTCTCGATTCCCCCCTCTCTTTCGCACCCTCCATGTCATATTCCGCTCCAGGAGCTCCATCATAGCTCCTCGCTGTCGCTGGGAGGATGTTTTCTCCTCCGCTCGCCCCTTCCACCGTCATTTTCTCTCTACCCACCCTTGCCTCCTTTTCCGCGCAGCTCTCGATTCCCCCCTCTCTTTCGCACCCTCCATGTCATATTCCGCTCCAGGAGCTCCATCATAGCTCCTCGCTGTCGCTGGGAGGATGTTTTCTCCTCCGCTCGCCCCATCCAACGTCATTTTCTTTCTACCCACCCTTGCCTCCTTTTCCACGCAGCTCTCGATTCCCCCCTCTCTTTCGCACCCTCCATGTCATATTCCGCTCCAGGAGCTCCATCATAGCTCCTCGCTGTTGCTGGGAGGATGTTTTCTCCTCCGCTCGCCCCTTCCACCGTCATTTTCTCTCTACCCACCCTTGCCTCCTTTTCCGCGCAGCTCTCGATTCCCCCCTCTCTTTCGCACCCTCCATGTCATATTCTGCTCCAGGAGTTCCATCATAGCTCCTCACTGTCGCTGGGAGGATGTTTTCTCCTCCGCTCGCCCCTTCCACCGTCATTTTCTCTCTACCCACCCTTGCCTCCTTCTCCGCGCAGCTCTCGATTCCCCCCTCTCTTTCGCACCCTCCATGTCATATTCCGCTCCAGGAGCTCCATCATAGCTCCTCGCTGTCGCTGGGAGGATGTTTTCTCCTCCGCTCGCCCCTTCCACCGTCATTTTCTCTCTACCCACCCTTGCCTCCTTTTCCGCGCAGCTCTCGATTCCCCCCTCTCTTTCGCACCCTCCATGTCATATTCCGCTCCAGGAGCTCCATCATAGCTCCTTGCTGTCGCTGGGAGGATGTTTTCTCCTCCGCTCGCCCCTTCCACCGTCATTTTCTCTCTACCCACCCTTGCCTCCTTTTCCGCGCAGCTCTCGATTCCCCCCTCTCTTTCGCACCCTCCATGTCATATTCCGCTCCAGGAGTTCCATCATAGCTCCTCACTGTCGCTGGGAGGATGTTTTCTCCTCCGCTCGCCCCTTCCACCGTCATTTTCTCTCTACCCACCCTTGCCTCCTTCTCCGCGCAGCTCTCGATTCCCCCCTCTCTTTCGCACCCTCCATGTCATATTCCGCTCCAGGAGCTCCATCATAGCTCCTTGCTGTCGCTGGGAGGATGTTTTCTCCTCCGCTCGCCCCTTCCACCGTCATTTTCTCTCTACCCACCCTTGCCTCCTTTTCCGCGCAGCTCTCGATTCCCCCCTCTCTTTCGCACCCTCCATGTCATATTCCGCTCCAGGAGTTCCATCATAGCTCCTCACTGTCGCTGGGAGGAAGTTTTCTCCTCCGCTTGCCCCTTCCACCGTCATTTTCTCTCTACCCACCCTTGCCTCCTTTTCCGCGCAGCTCTCGATTCCCCCCTCTCTTTCGCACCCTCCATGTCATATTCCGCTCCAGGAGCTCCATCATAGCTCCTTGCTGTCGCTGGGAGGATGTTTTCTCCTCCGCTCGCCCCTTCCACCGTCATTTTCTCTCTACCCACCCTTGCCTCCTTTTCCGCGCAGCTCTCGATTCCCCCCTCTTTTTCGCACCCTCCATGTCATATTCCGCTCCAGGAGTTCCATCATAGCTCCTCACTGTCGCTGGGAGGATGTTTTCTCCTCCGCTCGCCCCTTCCACCGTCATTTTCTCTCTACCCACCCTTGCCTCCTTTTCCGCGCAGCTCTCGATTCCCCCCTCTCTTTCGCACCCTCCATGTCATATTCCGCTCCAAGAGCTCCATCATCGCTCCTCGCTGTCGCTGGGAGGATGTTTTCTCCACCGCTCGCCCCTTCCACCGTCATTTTCTCTCTACCCACCCTTGCCTCCTTTTCCGCGCAGCTCTCGATTCCCCCCTCTCTTTCGCACCCTCAATGTCATATTCCGCTCCAGGAGTTCCATCATAGCTCCTCACTGTCGCTGGGAGGATGTTTTCTCCTCCGCTCGCCCCTTCCACCGTCATTTTCTCTCTACCCACCCTTGCCTCCTTTTCCGCGCAGCTCTCGATTCCCCCCTCTCTTTCGCACCCTCCATGTCATATTCCGCTCCAGGAGTTCCATCATAGCTCCTGACTGTCGCTGGGAGGAAGTTTTCTCCTCCGCTCGCCCCTTCCACCGTCATTTTCTCTCTACCCACCCTTGCCTCCTTTTCCGCGCAGCTCTCAATTCCCCCCTCTCTTTCGCACCCTCCATGTCATATTCCGCTCCAGGAGCTCCATCATAGCTCCTTGCTGTCGCTGGGAGGATGTTTTCTCCTCCGCTCGCCCCTTCCACCGTCATTTTCTCTCTACCCACCCTTGCCTCCTTTTCCGCGCAGCTCTCGATTCCCCCCTCTCTTTCGCACCCTCCATGTCATATTCCGCTCCAGGAGTTCCATCATAGCTCCTCACTGTCGCTGGGAGGATGTTTTCTCCTCCGCTCGCCCCTTCCACCATCATTTTCTCTCTACCCACCCTTGCCTCCTTTTCCGCGCAGCTCTCGATTCCCCCCTCTCTTTCGCACCCTCCATGTCATATTCCGCTCCAGGAGTTCCATCATAGCTCCTCACTGTCGCTGGGAGGATGTTTTCTCCTCCGCTCGCCCCTTCCACCGTCATTTTCTCTCTACAAACCCTTGCCTCCTTCTCCGCGCAGCTCTCGATTCCCCCCTCTCTTTCGCACCCTCCATGTCATATTCTGCTCCAGGAGCTCCATCATAGCTCCTCGCTGTCGCTGGGAGGATGTTTTCTCCTCCGCTCGCCCCTTCCACCGTCATTTTCTCTCTACCCACCCTTGCCTCCTTCTCCGCGCAGCTCTCGATTCCCCCTCTCTTTCGCACCCTCCATGTCATATTCCGCTCCAGGAGTTCCATCATAGCTCCTCACTGTCGCTGGGAGGATGTTTTCTCCTCCGCTCGCCCCTTCCACCGTCATTTTCTCTCTACCCACCCTTGCCTCCTTCTCCGCGCAGCTCTCGATTCCCCCCTCTCTTTCGCACCCTCCATGTCATATTCTGCTCCAGGAGCTCCATCATAGCTCCTCGCTGTTGCTGGGAGGATGTTTTCTCCTCCACTCGCCCCTTCCACCGTCATTTTCTCTCTACCCACCCTTGCCTCCTTCTCCGCGCAGCTCTCGATTCCCCCCTCTCTTTCGCACCCTCCATGTCATATTCCGCTCCAGGAGCTCCATCATAGCTCCTTGCTGTCGCTGGGAGGATGTTTTCTCCTCCGCTCGCCCCTTCCACCATCATTTTCTCTCTACCCACCCTTGCCTCCTTCTCCGCGCAGCTCTCGATTCCCCCCTCTCTTTCGCACCCTCCATGTCATATTCCGCTCCAGGAGCTCCATCATAGCTCCTCGCTGTCGCTGGGAGGATGTTTTCTCCTCCGCTCGCCCCTTCCACCGTCATTTTCTCTCTACCCACCCTTGCCTCCTTTTCCGCGCAGCTCTCGATTCCCCCCTCTCTTTCGCACCCTCCATGTCATATTCCGCTCCAGGAGCTCCATCATAGCTCCTCGCTGTCGCTGGGAGGATGTTTTCTCCTCCGCTCGCCCCATCCACCGTCATTTTCTTTCTACCCACCCTTGCCTCCTTTTCCACGCAGCTCTCGATTCCCCCCTCTCTTTCGCACCCTCCATGTCATATTCCGCTCCAGGAGCTCCATCATAGCTCCTCGCTGTTGCTGGGAGGATGTTTTCTCCTCCGCTCGCCCCTTCCACCGTCATTTTCTCTCTACCCACCCTTGCCTCCTTCTCCGCACAGCTCTCGATTCCCCCCTCTCTTTCGCACCCTCCATGTCATATTCCGCTCCAGGAGTTCCATCATAGCTCCTCACTGTCGCTGGGAGGATGTTTTCTCCTCCGCTCGCCCCTTCCACCGTCATTTTCTCTCTACCCACCCTTGCCTCCTTTTCCGCGCAGCTCTCGATTCCCCCCTCTCTTTCGCACCCTCCATGTCATATTCCGCTCCAGGAGTTCCATCATAGCTCCTCACTGTCGCTGGGAGGAAGTTTTCTCCTCCGCTTGCCCCTTCCACCGTAATTTTCTCTCTACCCACCCTTGCCTTCTTTTCCGCGCAGCTCTCGATTCCCCCCTCTCTTTCACACCCTCCATGTCATATTCCGCTCCAGGAGCTCCATCATAGCTCCTTGCTGTCGCTGGGAGGATGTTTTCTCCTCCGCTCGCCCCTTCCACCGTCATTTTCTCTCTACCCACCCTTGCCTCCTTTTCCGCGCAGCTCTCGATTCCCCCCTCTCTTTCGCACCCTCCATGTCATATTCCGCTCCAGGAGTTCCATCATAGCTCCTCACTGTCGCTGGGAGGATGTTTTCTCCTCCGCTCGCCCCTTCCACCGTCATTTTCTCTCTACCCACCCTTGCCTCCTTTTCCGCGCAGCTCTCGATTCCCCCCTCTCTTTCGCACCCTCCATGTCATATTCCGCTCCAGGAGCTCCATCATAGCTCCTCGCTGTCGCTGGGAGGATGTTTTCTCCTCCGCTCGCCCCTTACACCGTCATTTTCTCTCTACCCACCCTTGCCTCCTTTTCCGCGCAGCTCTCGATTCCCCCCTCTCTTTCGCACCCTCCATGTCATATTCCGCTCCAGGAGTTCCATCATAGCTCCTCACTGTCGCTGGGAGGATGTTTTCTCCTCCGCTCGCCCCTTCCACCATCATTTTCTCTCTACCCACCCTTGCCTCCTTTTCCGCGCAGCTCTCGATTCCCCCCTCTCTTTCGCACCCTCCATGTCATATTCCGCTCCAGGAGTTCCATCATAGCTCCTCACTGTCGCTGGGAGGATGTTTTCTCCTCCGCTCGCCCCTTCCACCGTCATTTTCTCTCTACCCACCCTTGCCTCCTTTTCCGCGCAGCTCTCGATTCCCCCCTCTCTTTCGCACCCTCCATGTCATATTCCGCTCCAGGAGTTCCATCATAGCTCCTCACTGTCGCTGGGAGGATGTTTTCTCCTCCGCTCGCCCCTTCCACCGTCATTTTCTCTCTACCCACCCTTGCCTCCTTCTCCGCGCAGCTCTCGATTCCCCCCTCTCTTTCGCACCCTCCATGTCATATTCCGCTCCAGGAGCTCCATCATAGCTCCTCGCTGTCGCTGGGAGGATGTTTTCTCCTCCGCTCGCCCCTTCCACCGTCATTTTCTCTCTACCCACCCTTGCCTCCTTTTCCGCGCAGCTCTCGATTCCCCCCTCTCTTTCGCACCCTCCATGTCATATTCCGCTCCAGGAGTTCCATCATAGCTCCTCACTGTCGCTGGGAGGAAGTTTTCTCCTCCGCTTGCCCCTTCCACCGTCATTTTCTCTCTACCCACCCTTGCCTCCTTTTCCGCGCAGCTCTCGATTCCCCCCTCTCTTTCGCACCCTCCATGTCATATTCCGCTCCAGGAGCTCCATCATAGCTCCTCGCTGTCGCTGGGAGGATGTTTTCTCCTCCGCTCGCCCCTTCCACCGTCATTTTCTCTCTACCCACCCTTGCCTCCTTTTCCGCGCAGCTCTCGATTCCCCCCTCTCTTTCGCACCCTCCATGTCATATTCCGCTCCAGGAGCTCCATCATAGCTCCTCGCTGTCGCTGGGAGGATGTTTTCTCCTCCGCTCGCCCCTTCCACCGTCATTTTCTCTCTACCCACCCTTGCCTCCTTTTCCGCGCAGCTCTCGATTCCCCCCTCTCTTTCGCACCCTCAATGTCATATTCCGCTCCAGGAGTTCCATCATAGCTCCTCACTGTCGCTGGGAGGATGTTTTCTCCTCCGCTCGCCCCTTCCACCGTCATTTTCTCTCTACCCACCCTTGCCTCCTTTTCCGCGCAGCTCTCGATTCCCCCCTCTCTTTCGCACCCTCCATGTCATATTCCGCTCCAGGAGTTCCATCATAGCTCCTCACTGTCGCTGGGAGGATGTTTTCTCCTCCGCTCGCCCCTTCCACCGTCATTTTCTCTCTACCCACCCTTGCCTCCTTTTCCGCGCAGCTCTCGATTCCCCCCTCTCTTTCGCACCCTCCATGTCATATTCCGCTCCAGGAGTTCCATCATAGCTCCTCACTGTCGCTGGGAGGATGTTTTCTCCTCCGCTCGCCCCTTCCACCGTCATTTTCTCTCTACCCACCCTTGCCTCCTTCTCCGCGCAGCTCTCGATTCCCCCCTCTCTTTCGCACCCTCCATGTCATATTCCGCTCCAGGAGCTCCATCATAGCTCCTCGCTGTCGCTGGGAGGATGTTTTCTCCTCCGCTCGCCCCTTCCACCGTCATTTTCTCTCTACCCACCCTTGCCTCCTTTTCCGCGCAGCTCTCGATTCCCCCCTCTCTTTCGCACCCTCCATGTCATATTCCGCTCCAGGAGTTCCATCATAGCTCCTCACTGTCGCTGGGAGGAAGTTTTCTCCTCCGCTTGCCCCTTCCACCGTCATTTTCTCTCTACCCACCCTTGCCTCCTTTTCCGCGCAGCTCTCGATTCCCCCCTCTCTTTCGCACCCTCCATGTCATATTCCGCTCCAGGAGCTCCATCATAGCTCCTCGCTGTCGCTGGGAGGATGTTTTCTCCTCCGCTCGCCCCTTCCACCGTCATTTTCTCTCTACCCACCCTTGCCTCCTTTTCCGCGCAGCTCTCGATTCCCCCCTCTCTTTCGCACCCTCCATGTCATATTCCGCTCCAGGAGCTCCATCATAGCTCCTCGCTGTCGCTGGGAGGATGTTTTCTCCTCCGCTCGCCCCTTCCACCGTCATTTTCTCTCTACCCACCCTTGCCTCCTTTTCCGCGCAGCTCTCGATTCCCCCCTCTCTTTCGCACCCTCAATGTCATATTCCGCTCCAGGAGTTCCATCATAGCTCCTCACTGTCGCTGGGAGGATGTTTTCTCCTCCGCTCGCCCCTTCCACCGTCATTTTCTCTCTACCCACCCTTGCCTCCTTTTCCGCGCAGCTCTCGATTCCCCCCTCTCTTTCGCACCCTCCATGTCATATTCCGCTCCAGGAGTTCCATCATAGCTCCTCACTGTCGCTGGGAGGATGTTTTCTCCTCCGCTCGCCCCTTCCACCGTCATTTTCTCTCTACCCACCCTTGCCTCCTTTTCCGCGCAGCTCTCGATTCCCCCCTCTCTTTCGCACCCTCCATGTCATATTCCGCTCCAGGAGTTCCATCATAGCTCCTCACTGTCGCTGGGAGGATGTTTTCTCCTCCGCTCGCCCCTTCCACCGTCATTTTCTCTCTACCCACCCTTGCCTCCTTTTCCGCGCAGCTCTCGATTCCCCCCTCTCTTTCGCACCCTCCATGTCATATTCCGCTCCAGGAGTTCCATCATAGCTCCTCACTGTCGCTGGGAGGATGTTTTCTCCTCCGCTCGCCCCTTCCACCGTCATTTTCTCTCTACCCACCCTTGCCTCCTTTTCCGCGCAGCTCTCGATTCCCCCCTCTCTTTCGCACCCTCCATGTCATATTCCGCTCCAGGAGTTCCATCATAGCTCCTCACTGTCGCTGGGAGGATGTTTTCTCCTCCGCTCGCCCCTTCCACCGTCATTTTCTCTCTACCCACCCTTGCCTCCTTCTCCGCGCAGCTCTCGATTCCCCCCTCTCTTTCGCACCCTCCATGTCATATTCCGCTCCAGGAGCTCCATCATAGCTCCTCGCTGTCGCTGGGAGGATGTTTTCTCCTCCGCTCGCCCCTTCCACCGTCATTTTCTCTCTACCCACCCTTGCCTCCTTTTCCGCGCAGCTCTCGATTCCCCCCTCTCTTTCGCACCCTCCATGTCATATTCCGCTCCAGGAGTTCCATCATAGCTCCTCACTGTCGCTGGGAGGAAGTTTTCTCCTCCGCTTGCCCCTTCCACCGTCATTTTCTCTCTACCCACCCTTGCCTCCTTTTCCGCGCAGCTCTCGATTCCCCCCTCTCTTTCGCACCCTCCATGTCATATTCCGCTCCAGGAGCTCCATCATAGCTCCTCGCTGTCGCTGGGAGGATGTTTTCTCCTCCGCTCGCCCCTTCCACCGTCATTTTCTCTCTACCCACCCTTGCCTCCTTTTCCGCGCAGCTCTCGATTCCCCCCTCTCTTTCGCACCCTCCATGTCATATTCCGCTCCAGGAGCTCCATCATAGCTCCTCGCTGTCGCTGGGAGGATGTTTTCTCCTCCGCTCGCCCCTTCCACCGTCATTTTCTCTCTACCCACCCTTGCCTCCTTCTCCGCGCAGCTCTCGATTCCCCCCTCTCTTTCGCACCCTCCATGTCATATTCCGCTCCAGGAGCTCCATCATAGCTCCTCGCTGTCGCTGGGAGGATGTTTTCTCCTCCGCTCGCCCCTTCCACCGTCATTTTCTCTCTACCCACCCTTGCCTCCTTTTCCGCGCAGCTCTCGATTCCCCCCTCTCTTTCGCACCCTCCATGTCATATTCCGCTCCAGGAGTTCCATCATAGCTCCTCACTGTCGCTGGGAGGAAGTTTTCTCCTCCGCTTGCCCCTTCCACCGTCATTATCTCTCTACCCACCCTTGCCTCCTTTTCCGCGCAGCTCTCGATTCCCCCCTCTCTTTCGCACCCTCCATGTCATATTCCGCTCCAGGAGCTCCATCATAGCTCCTCGCTGTCGCTGGGAGGATGTTTTCTCCTCCGCTCGCCCCTTCCACCGTCATTTTCTCTCTACCCACCCTTGCCTCCTTTTCCGCGCAGCTCTCGATTCCCCCCTCTCTTTCGCACCCTCCATGTCATATTCCGCTCCAGGAGCTCCATCATAGCTCCTCGCTGTCGCTGGGAGGATGTTTTCTCCTCCGCTCGCCCCTTCCACCGTCATTTTCTCTCTACCCACCCTTGCCTCCTTTTCCGCGCAGCTCTCGATTCCCCCCTCTCTTTCGCACCCTCAATGTCATATTCCGCTCCAGGAGTTCCATCATAGCTCCTCACTGTCGCTGGGAGGATGTTTTCTCCTCCGCTCGCCCCTTCCACCGTCATTTTCTCTCTACCCACCCTTGCCTCCTTTTCCGCGCAGCTCTCGATTCCCCCCTCTCTTTCGCACCCTCCATGTCATATTCCGCTCCAGGAGTTCCATCATAGCTCCTCACTGTCGCTGGGAGGAAGTTTTCTCCTCCGCTCGCCCCTTCCACCGTCATTTTCTCTCTACCCACCCTTGCCTCCTTTTCCGCGCAGCTCTCGATTCCCCCCACTCTTTCGCACCCTCCATGTCATATTCCGCTCCAGGAGCTCCATCATAGCTCCTCGCTGTCGCTGGGAGGATGTTTTCTCCTCCGCTCGCCCCTTCCACCGTCATTTTCTCTCTACCCACCCTTGCCTCCTTTTCCGCGCAGCTCTCGATTCCCCCCTCTCTTTCGCACCCTCAATGTCATATTCCGCTCCAGGAGTTCCATCATAGCTCCTCACTGTCGCTGGGAGGATGTTTTCTCCTCCGCTCGCCCCTTCCACCGTCATTTTCTCTCTACCCACCCTTGCCTCCTTTTCCGCGCAGCTCTCGATTCCCCCCTCTTTTTCGCACCCTCCATGTCATATTCCGCTCCAGGAGCTCCATCATAGCTCCTTGCTGTCGCTGGGAGGATGTTTTCTCCTCCGCTCGCCCCTTCCACCGTCATTTTCTCTCTACCCACCCTTGCCTCCTTTTCCGCGCAGCTCTCGATTCCCCCCTCTCTTTCGCACCCTCCATGTCATATTCCGCTCCAGGAGTTCCATCATAGCTCCTCACTGTCGCTGGGAGGATGTTTTCTCCTCCGCTCGCCCCTTCCACCGTCATTTTCTCTCTACCCACCCTTGCCTCCTTTTCCGCGCAGCTCTCGATTCCCCCCTCTCTTTTGCACCCTCAATGTCATATTCCGCTCCAGGAGTTCCATCATAGCTCCTCACTGTCGCTGGGAGGATGTTTTCTCCTCCGCTCGCCCCTTCCACCGTCATTTTCTCTCTACCCACCCTTGCCTCCTTTTCCGCGCAGCTCTCGATTCCCCCCTCTCTTTCGCACCCTCCATGTCATATTCCGCTCCAGGAGTTCCATCATAGCTCCTCACTGTCGCTGGGAGGATGTTTTCTCCTCCGCTCGCCCCTTCCACCGTCATTTTCTCTCTACCCACCCTTGCCTCCTTTTCCGCGCAGCTCTCGATTCCCCCCTCTCTTTCGCACCCTCCATGTCATATTCCGCTCCAGGAGTTCCATCATAGCTCCTCACTGTCGCTGGGAGGAAGTTTTCTCCTCCGCTCGCCCCTTCCACCGTCATTTTCTCTCTACCCACCCTTGCCTCCTTTTCCGCGCAGCTCTCGATTCCCCCCTCTCTTTCGCACCCTCCATGTCATATTCCGCTCCAGGAGCTCCATCATAGCTCCTCGCTGTCGCTGGGAGGATGTTTTCTCCTCCGCTCGCCCCTTCCACCGTCATTTTCTCTCTACCCACCCTTGCCTCCTTTTCCGCGCAGCTCTCGATTCCCCCCTCTCTTTCGCACCCTCCATGTCATATTCCGCTCCAGGAGCTCCATCATAGCTCCTTGCTGTCGCTGGGAGGATGTTTTCTCCTCCGCTCGCCCCTTCCACCGTCATTTTCTCTCTACCCACCCTTGCCTCCTTTTCCGCGCAGCTCTCGATTCCCCCCTCTCTTTCGCACCCTCCATGTCATATTCCGCTCCAGGAGCTCCATCATAGCTCCTCGCTGTCGCTGGGAGGATGTTTTCTCCTCCGCTCGCCCCTTCCACCGTCATTTTCTCTCTACCCACCCTTGCCTCCTTTTCCGCGCAGCTCTCGATTCCCCCCTCTCTTTCGCACCCTCCATGTCATATTCCGCTCCAGGAGCTCCATCATAGCTCCTCGCTGTCGCTGGGAGGATGTTTTCTCCTCCGCTCGCCCCTTCCACCGTCATTTTCTCTCTACCCACCCTTGCCTCCTTCTCCGCGCAGCTCTCGATTCCCCCCTCTCTTTCGCACCCTCCATGTCATATTCCGCTCCAGGAGCTCCATCATAGCTCCTCGCTGTCGCTGGGAGGATGTTTTCTCCTCCGCTCGCCCCTTCCACCGTCATTTTCTCTCTACCCACCCTTGCCTCCTTTTCCGCGCAGCTCTCGATTCCCCCCTCTCTTTCGCACCCTCCATGTCATATTCCGCTCCAGGAGTTCCATCATAGCTCCTCACTGTCGCTGGGAGGAAGTTTTCTCCTCCGCTTGCCCCTTCCACCGTCATTTTCTCTCTACCCACCCTTGCCTCCTTTTCCGCGCAGCTCTCGATTCCCCCCTCTCTTTCGCACCCTCCATGTCATATTCCGCTCCAGGAGCTCCATCATAGCTCCTCGCTGTCGCTGGGAGGATGTTTTCTCCTCCGCTCGCCCCTTCCACCGTCATTTTCTCTCTACCCACCCTTGCCTCCTTTTCCGCGCAGCTCTCGATTCCCCCCTCTCTTTCGCACCCTCCATGTCATATTCCGCTCCAGGAGCTCCATCATAGCTCCTCGCTGTCGCTGGGAGGATGTTTTCTCCTCCGCTCGCCCCTTCCACCGTCATTTTCTCTCTACCCACCCTTGCCTCCTTTTCCGCGCAGCTCTCGATTCCCCCCTCTCTTTCGCACCCTCAATGTCATATTCCGCTCCAGGAGTTCCATCATAGCTCCTCACTGTCGCTGGGAGGATGTTTTCTCCTCCGCTCGCCCCTTCCACCGTCATTTTCTCTCTACCCACCCTTGCCTCCTTTTCCGCGCAGCTCTCGATTCCCCCCTCTCTTTCGCACCCTCCATGTCATATTCCGCTCCAGGAGTTCCATCATAGCTCCTCACTGTCGCTGGGAGGAAGTTTTCTCCTCCGCTCGCCCCTTCCACCGTCATTTTCTCTCTACCCACCCTTGCCTCCTTTTCCGCGCAGCTCTCGATTCCCCCCTCTCTTTCGCACCCTCCATGTCATATTCCGCTCCAGGAGCTCCATCATAGCTCCTCGCTGTCGCTGGGAGGATGTTTTCTCCTCCGCTCGCCCCTTCCACCGTCATTTTCTCTCTACCCACCCTTGCCTCCTTTTCCGCGCAGCTCTCGATTCCCCCCTCTCTTTCGCACCCTCAATGTCATATTCCGCTCCAGGAGTTCCATCATAGCTCCTCACTGTCGCTGGGAGGATGTTTTCTCCTCCGCTCGCCCCTTCCACCGTCATTTTCTCTCTACCCACCCTTGCCTCCTTTTCCGCGCAGCTCTCGATTCCCCCCTCTTTTTCGCACCCTCCATGTCATATTCCGCTCCAGGAGCTCCATCATAGCTCCTTGCTGTCGCTGGGAGGATGTTTTCTCCTCCGCTCGCCCCTTCCACCGTCATTTTCTCTCTACCCACCCTTGCCTCCTTTTCCGCGCAGCTCTCGATTCCCCCCTCTCTTTCGCACCCTCCATGTCATATTCCGCTCCAGGAGTTCCATCATAGCTCCTCACTGTCGCTGGGAGGATGTTTTCTCCTCCGCTCGCCCCTTCCACCGTCATTTTCTCTCTACCCACCCTTGCCTCCTTTTCCGCGCAGCTCTCGATTCCCCCCTCTCTTTTGCACCCTCAATGTCATATTCCGCTCCAGGAGTTCCATCATAGCTCCTCACTGTCGCTGGGAGGATGTTTTCTCCTCCGCTCGCCCCTTCCACCGTCATTTTCTCTCTACCCACCCTTGCCTCCTTTTCCGCGCAGCTCTCGATTCCCCCCTCTCTTTCGCACCCTCCATGTCATATTCCGCTCCAGGAGTTCCATCATAGCTCCTCACTGTCGCTGGGAGGATGTTTTCTCCTCCGCTCGCCCCTTCCACCGTCATTTTCTCTCTACCCACCCTTGCCTCCTTTTCCGCGCAGCTCTCGATTCCCCCCTCTCTTTCGCACCCTCCATGTCATATTCCGCTCCAGGAGTTCCATCATAGCTCCTCACTGTCGCTGGGAGGAAGTTTTCTCCTCCGCTCGCCCCTTCCACCGTCATTTTCTCTCTACCCACCCTTGCCTCCTTTTCCGCGCAGCTCTCGATTCCCCCCTCTCTTTCGCACCCTCCATGTCATATTCCGCTCCAGGAGCTCCATCATAGCTCCTCGCTGTCGCTGGGAGGATGTTTTCTCCTCCGCTCGCCCCTTCCACCGTCATTTTCTCTCTACCCACCCTTGCCTCCTTTTCCGCGCAGCTCTCGATTCCCCCCTCTCTTTCGCACCCTCCATGTCATATTCCGCTCCAGGAGCTCCATCATAGCTCCTTGCTGTCGCTGGGAGGATGTTTTCTCCTCCGCTCGCCCCTTCCACCGTCATTTTCTCTCTACCCACCCTTGCCTCCTTTTCCGCGCAGCTCTCGATTCCCCCCTCTCTTTCGCACCCTCCATGTCATATTCCGCTCCAGGAGTTCCATCATAGCTCCTCACTGTCGCTGGGAGGATGTTTTCTCCTCCGCTCGCCCCTTCCACCGTCATTTTCTCTCTACCCACCCTTGCCTCCTTTTCCGCGCAGCTCTCGATTCCCCCCTCTCTTTCGCACCCTCAATGTCATATTCCGCTCCAGGAGTTCCATCATAGCTCCTCACTGTCGCTGGGAGGATGTTTTCTCCTCCGCTCGCCCCTTCCACCGTCATTTTCTCTCTACCCACCCTTGCCTCCTTTTCCACGCAGCTCTCGATTCCCCCCTCTCTTTCGCACCCTCCATGTCATATTCCGCTCCAGGAGTTCCATCATAGCTCCTCACTGTCGCTGGGAGGATGTTTTCTCCTCCGCTCGCCCCTTCCACCGTCATTTTCTCTCTACCCACCCTTGCCTCCTTTTCCGTGCAGCTCTCGATTCCCCCCTCTCTTTCGCACCCTCCATGTCATATTCCGCTCCAGGAGTTCCATCATAGCTCCTCACTGTCGCTGGGAGGAAGTTTTCTCCTCCGCTCGCCCCTTCCACCGTCATTTTCTCTCTACCCACCCTTGCCTCCTTTTCCGCGCAGCTCTCGATTCCCCCCTCTCTTTCGCACCCTCCATGTCATATTCCGCTCCAGGAGCTCCATCATAGCTCCTCGCTGTCGCTGGGAGGATGTTTTCTCCTTCGCTCGCCCCTTCCACCGTCATTTTCTCTCTACCCACCCTTGCCTCCTTTTCCGCGCAGCTCTCGATTCCCCCCTCTCTTTCGCACCCTCCATGTCATATTCCGCTCCAGGAGTTCCATCATAGCTCCTCACTGTCGCTGGGAGGAAGTTTTCTCCTCCGCTCGCCCCTTCCACCGTCATTTTCTCTCTACCCACCCTTGCCTCCTTTTCCGCGCAGCTCTCGATTCCCCCCTCTCTTTCGCACCCTCCATGTCATATTCCGCTCCAGGAGCTCCATCATAGCTCCTCACTGTCGCTGGGAGGATGTTTTCTCCTCCGCTCGCCTCTTCCACTGTCATTTTCTCTCTACCCACCCTTGCCTCCTTTTCCGCGCAGCTCTCAATTCCCCCCTCTCTTTCGCACCCTCCATGTCATATTCCGCTCCAGGAGCTCCATCATAGCTCCTTGCTGTCGCTGGGAGGATGTTTTCTCCTCCGCTCGCCCCTTCCACCGTCATTTTCTCTCTACCCACCCTTGCCTCCTTTTCCGCGCAGCTCTCGATTCCCCCCTCTCTTTCGCACCCTCCATGTCATATTCCGCTCCAGGAGCTCCATCATAGCTCCTCGCTGTCGCTGGGAGGATGTTTTCTCCTCCGCTCGCCCCTTCCACCGTCATTTTCTCTCTACCCACCCTTGCCTCCTTTTCCGCGCAGCTCTCGATTCCCCCCTCTCTTTCGCACCCTCAATGTCATATTCCGCTCCAGGAGTTCCATCATAGCTCCTCACTGTCGCTGGGAGGATGTTTTCTCCTCCGCTCGCCCCTTCCACCGTCATTTTCTCCCTACCCACCCTTGCCTCCTTTTCCGCGCAGCTCTCGATTCCCCCCTCTCTTTCGCACCCTCCATGTCATATTCCGCTCCAGGAGTTCCATCATAGCTCCTCACTGTCGCTGGGAGGATGTTTTCTCCTCCGCTCGCCCCTTCCACCATCATTTTCTCTCTACCCACCCTTGCCTCCTTTTCCGCGCAGCTCTCGATTCCCCCCTCTCTTTCGCACCCTCCATGTCATATTCCGCTCCAGGAGTTCCATCATAGCTCCTCACTGTCGCTGGGAGGAAGTTTTCTCCTCTGCTCGCCCCTTCCACCGTCATTTTCTCTCTACCCACCCTTGCCTCCTTCTCCGCGCAGCTCTCGATTCCCCCCTCTCTTTCGCACCCTCCATGTCATATTCCGCTCCAGGAGCTCCATCATAGCTAATCGCTGTCGCTGGGAGGATGTTTTCTCCTCCGCTCGCCCCTTCCACCGTCATTTTCTCTCTACCCACCGTTGCCTCCTTTTCCGCGCAGCTCTCGATTCCCCCCTCTCTTTCGCACCCTCCATGTCATATTCCGCTCCAGGAGCTCCATCATAGCTCCTCGCTGTCGCTGGGAGGATGTTTTCTCCTCCGCTCGCCCCTTCCACCGTCATTTTCTCTCTACCCACCCTTGCCTCCTTCTCCGCGCAGCTCTCGATTCCCCCCTCTCTTTCGCACCCTCCATGTCATATTCCGCTCCAGGAGTTCCATCATAGCTCCTCACTGTTGCTGGGAGGATGTTTTCTCCTCCGCTCGCCCCTTCCACCGTCATTTTCTCTCTACCCACCCTTGCCTCCTTCTCCGCGCAGCTCTCGATTCCCCCCTCTCTTTCGCACCCTCCATGTCATATTCCGCTCCAGGAGCTCCATCATAGCTCCTCGCTGTCGCTGGGAGGATGTTTTCTCCTCCGCTCGCCCCTTCCACCGTCATTTTCTCTCTACCCACCCTTGCCTCCTTTTCCGCGCAGCTCTCGATTCCCCCCTCTCTTTCGCACCCTCCATGTCATATTCCGCTCCAGGAGTTCCATCATAGCTCCTCACTGTCGCTGGGAGGATGTTTTCTCCTCCGCTCGCCCCTTCCACCATCATTTTCTCTCTACCCACCCTTGCCTCCTTTTCCGCGCAGCTCTCGATTCCCCCCTCTCTTTCGCACCCTCCATGTCATATTCCGCTCCAGGAGCTCCATCATAGCTCCTCGCTGTCGCTGGGAGGATGTTTTCTCCTCCGCTCGCCCCTTCCACCGTCATTTTCTCTCTACCCACCCTTGCCTCCTTCTCCGCGCAGCTCTCGATTCCCCCCTCTCTTTCGCACCCTCCATATCATATTCCGCTCCAGGAGCTCCATCATAGCTCCTCGCTGTCGCTGGGAGGATGTTTTCTCCTCCGCTCGCCCCTTCCACCGTCATTTTCTCTCTACCCACCCTTGCCTCCTTTTCCGCGCAGCTCTCGATTCCCCCCTCTCTTTCGCACCCTCCATGTCATATTCCGCTCCAGGAGTTCCATCATAGCTCCTCACTGTCGCTGGGAGGATGTTTTCTCCTCCGCTCGCCCCTTCCACCGTCATTTTCTCTCTACCCACCCTTGCCTCCTTTTCCGCGCAGCTCTCGATTCCCCCCTCTCTTTCGCACCCTCCATGTCATATTCCGCTCCAGGAGTTCCATCATAGCTCCTCACTGTCGCTGGGAGGAAGTTTTCTCCTCCGCTCGCCCCTTCCACCGTCATTTTCTCTCTACCCACCGTTGCCTCCTTTTCCGCGCAGCTCTCGATTCCCCCCTCTCTTTCGCACCCTCCATGTCATATTCCGCTCCAGGAGCTCCATCATAGCTCCTTGCTGTCGCTGGGAGGATGTTTTCTCCTCCGCTCGCCCCTTCCACCGTCATTTTCTCTCTACCCACCCTTGCCTCCTTTTCCGCGCAGCTCTCGATTCCCCCCTCTCTTTCGCACCCTCCATGTCATATTCCGCTCCAGGAGTTCCATCATAGCTCCTCACTGTCGCTGGGAGGATGTTTTCTCCTCCGCTCGCCCCTTCCACCGTCATTTTCTCTCTACCCACCCTTGCCTCCTTCTCCGCGCAGCTCTCGATTCCCCCCTCTCTTTCGCACCCTCCATGTCATATTCCGCTCCAGGAGCTCCATCATAGCTCCTCGCTGTCGCTGGGAGGATGTTTTCTCCTCCGCTCGCCCCTTCCACCGTCATTTTCTCTCTACCCACCCTTGCCTCCTTTTCCGCGCAGCTCTCGATTCCCCCCTCTCTTTCGCACCCTCAATGTCATATTCCGCTCCAGGAGTTCCATCATAGCTCCTCACTGTCGCTGGGAGGATGTTTTCTCCTCCGCTCGCCCCTTCCACCGTCATTTTCTCTCTACCCACCCTTGCCTCCTTTTCCGCGCAGCTCTCAATTCCCCCCTCTCTTTCGCACCCTCCATGTCATATTCCGCTCCAGGAGTTCCATCATAGCTCCTCACTGTCGCTGGGAGGAAGTTTTCTCCTCCGCTCGCCCCTTCCACCGTCATTTTCTCTCTACCCACCCTTGCCTCCTTTTCCGCGCAGCTCTCGATTCCCCCCTCTCTTTCGCACCCTCCATGTCATATTCCACTCCAGGAGCTCCATCATAGCTCCTTGCTGTCGCTGGGAGGATGTTTTCTCCTCCGCTCGCCCCTTCCACCGTCATTTTCTCTCTACCCACCCTTGCCTCCTTTTCCGCGCAGCTCTCGATTCCCCCCTCTCTTTCGCACCCTCCATGTCATATTCCGCTCCAGGAGTTCCATCATAGCTCCTCACTGTCGCTGGGAGGATGTTTTCTCCTCCGCTCGCCCCTTCCACCATCATTTTCTCTCTACCCACCCTTGCCTCCTTTTCCGCGCAGCTCTCGATTCCCCCCTCTCTTTCGCACCCTCCATGTCATATTCCGCTCCAGGAGTTCCATCATAGCTCCTCACTGTCGCTGGGAGGAAGTTTTCTCCTCTGCTCGCCCCTTCCACCGTCATTTTCTCTCTACCCACCCTTGCCTCCTTCTCCGCGCAGCTCTCGATTCCCCCCTCTCTTTCGCACCCTCCATGTCATATTCCGCTCCAGGAGCTCCATCATAGCTAATCGCTGTCGCTGGGAGGATGTTTTCTCCTCCGCTCGCCCCTTCCACCGTCATTTTCTCTCTACCCACCCTTGCCTCCTTTTCCGCGCAGCTCTCGATTCCCCCCTCTCTTTCGCACCCTCCATGTCATATTCCGCTCCAGGAGTTCCATCATAGCTCCTCACTGTCGCTGGGAGGAAGTTTTCTCCTCCGCTCGCCCCTTCCACCGTCATTTTCTCTCTACCCACCCTTGCCTCCTTTTCCGCGCAGCTCTCGATTCCCCCCTCTCTTTCGCACCCTCCATGTCATATTCCGCTCCAGGAGCTCCATCATAGCTCCTTGCTGTCGCTGGGAGGATGTTTTCTCCTCCGCTCGCCCCTTCCACCGTCATTTTCTCTCTACCCACCCTTGCCTCCTTTTCCGCGCAGCTCTCAATTCCCCCCTCTCTTTCGCACCCTCCATGTCATATTCCGCTCCAGGAGCTCCATCATAGCTCCTCGCTGTCGCTGGGAGGATGTTTTCTCCTCCGCTCGCCCCTTCCACCGTCATTTTCTCTCTACCCACCCTTGCCTCCTTTTCCGCGCAGCTCTCAATTCCCCCCTCTCTTTCGCACCCTCCATGTCATATTCCGCTCCAGGAGTTCCATCATAGCTCCTCACTGTCGCTGGGAGGATGTTTTCTCCTCCGCTCGCCCCTTTCTTCGTCATTTTCTCTCTACCCACCCTTGCCTCCTTCTCCGCGCAGCTCTCGATTCCCCCCTCTCTTTCGCACCCTCCATGTCATATTCCGCTCCAGGAGTTCCATCATAGCTCCTCACTGTCGCTGGGAGGATGTTTTCTCCTCCGCTCGCCCCTTCCACCGTCATTTTCTCTCTACCCACCCTTGCCTCCTTTTCCGCGCAGCTCTCAATTCCCCCCTCTCTTTCGCACCCTCCATGTCATATTCCGTTCCCGGAGTTCCATCTTAGCTCCTCACTGTCGCTGGGAGGAAGTTTTCTCCTCCGCTCGCCCCTTCCACCGTCATTTTCTCTCTACCCACCCTTGCCTCCTTTTCCGCGCAGCTCTCGATTCCCCCCTCTCTTTCGCACCCTCCATGTCATATTCCACTCCAGGAGCTCCATCATAGCTCCTTGCTGTCGCTGGGAGGATGTTTTCTCCTCCGCTCGCCCCTTCCACCGTCATTTTCTCTCTACCCACCCTTGCCTCCTTTTCCGCGCAGCTCTCAATTCCCCCCTCTCTTTCGCACCCTCCATGTCATATTCCGCTCCAGGAGTTCCATCATAGCTCCTCACTGTCGCTGGGAGGATGTTTTCTCCTCCGCTCGCCCCTTCCACCATCATTTTCTCTCTACCCACCCTTGCCTCCTTTTCCGCGCAGCTCTCGATTCCCCCCTCTCTTTCGCACCCTCCATGTCATATTCCGCTCCAGGAGTTCCATCATAGCTCCTCACTGTCGCTGGGAGGAAGTTTTCTCCTCCGCTCGCCCCTTCCACCGTCATTTTCTCTCTACCCACCCTTGCCTCCTTTTCCGCGCAGCTCTCGATTCCCCCCTCTCTTTCGCACCCTCCATGTCATATTCCGCTCCAGGAGCTCCATCATAGCTCCTTGCTGTCGCTGGGAGGATGTTTTCTCCTCCGCTCGCCCCTTCCACCGTCATTTTCTCTCTACCCACCCTTGCCTCCTTTTCCGCACAGCTCTCGATTCCCCCCTCTCTTTCGTACCCTCCATGTCATATTCCGCTCCAGGAGTTCCATCATAGCTCCTCACTGTCGCTGGGAGGATGTTTTCTCCTCCGCTCGCCCCTTCCACCGTCATTTTCTCTCTACCCACCCTTGCCTCCTTCTTCGCGCAGCTCTCGATTCCCCCCTCTCTTTCGCACCCTCCATGTCATATTCCGCTCCAGGAGCTCCATCATAGCTCCTCGCTGTCGCTGGGAGGATGTTTTCTCCTCCGCTCGCCCCTTCCACCGTCATTTTCTCTCTACCCACCCTTGCCTCCTTTTCCGCGCAGCTCTCGATTCCCCCCTCTCTTTCGCACCCTCCATGTCATATTCCGCTCCAGGAGTTCCATCATAGCTCCTCACTGTCGCTGGGAGGATGTTTTCTCCTCCGCTCGCCTCTTCCACCGTCATTTTCTCTCTACCCACCCTTGCCTCCTTCTCCGCGCAGCTCTCGATTCCCCCCTCTCTTTCGCACCCTCCATGTCATATTCCGCTCCAGGAGCTCCATCATAGCTCCTTGCTGTCACTGGGAGGATGTTTTCTCCTCCGCTCGCCCCTTCCACCGTCATTTTCTCTCTACCCACCCTTGCCTCCTTTTCCGCGCAGCTCTCGATTCCCCCCTCTCTTTCGCACCCTCCATGTCATATTCCGCTCCAGGAGTTCCATCATAGCTCCTCACTGTCGCTGGGAGGATGTTTTCTCCTCCGCTCGCCCCTTCCACCGTCATTTTCTCTCTAGCCACCCTTGCCTCCTTCTCCGCGCAGCTCTCGATTCCCCCCTCTCTTTCGCACCCTCCATGTCATATTCCGCTCCAGGAGCTCCATCATAGCTCCTCGCTGTCGCTGGGAGGATGTTTTCTCCTCCGCTCGCCCCTTCCACCGTCATTTTCTCTCTACCCACCCTTGCCTCCTTCTCCGCGCAGCTCTCGATTCCCCCCTCTCTTTCGCACCCTCCATGTCATATTCCGCTCCAGGAGCTCCATCATAGCTCCTCGCTGTCGCTGGGAGGATGTTTTCTCCTCCGCTCGCCCCTTCCACCGTCATTTTCTCTCTACCCACCCTTTCCTCCTTTTCCGCGCAGCTCTCGATTCCCCCCTCTCTTTCGCACCCTCCATGTCATATTCCGCTCCAGGAGCTCCATCATAGCTCCTTGCTGTCGCTGGGAGGATGTTTTCTCCTCCGCTCGCCCCTTCCACCGTCATTTTCTCTCTACCCACCCTTGCCTCCTTCTCCGCGCAGCTCTCAATTCCCCCCTCTCTTTCGCACCCTCCATGTCATATTCCGCTCCAGGAGCTCCATCATAGCTCCTCGCTGTCGCTGGGAGGATGTTTTCTCCTCCGCTCGCCCCTTCCACCGTCATTTTATCTCTACCCACCCTTGCCTCCTTCTCCGCGCAGCTCTCGATTCCCCCCTCTCTTTCGAACCCTCCATGTCATATTCCGCTCCAGGAGCTCCATCATAGCTCCTCGCTGTCGCTGGGAGGATGTTTTCTTCTCTGCTCGCCCCTTCCACCGTCATTTTCTCTCTACCCACCCTTTCCTCCTTTTCCGCGCAGCTCTCGATTCCCCCCTCTCTTTCGCACCCTCCATGTCATATTCCGCTCCAGGAGCTCCATCATAGCTCCTCGCTGTCGCTGGGAGGATGTTTTCTCCTCCGCTCGCCCCTTCCACCGTCATTTTCTTTCTACCCACCCTTGCCTCCTTTTCCACGCAGCTCTCGATTCCCCCCTCTCTTTCGCACCCTCCATGTCATATTCCGCTCCAGGAGCTCCATCATAGCTCCTCGCTGTTGCTGGGAGGATGTTTTCTCCTCCGCTCGTCCCTTCCACCGTCATTTTCTCTCTACCCACCCTTGCCTCCTTTTCCGCGCAGCTCTCGATTCCCCCCTCTCTTTCGCACCCTCCATGTCATATTCCGCTCCAGGAGTTCCATCATAGCTCCTCACTGTCGCTGGGAGGATGTTTTCTCCTCCGCTCGCCCCTTCCACCGTCATTTTCTCTCTACCCACCCTTGCCTCCTTCTCCGCGCAGCTCTCGATTCCCCCCTCTCTTTCGCACCCTCCATGTCATATTCCGCTCCAGGAGCTCCATCATAGCTCCTCGCTGTCGCTGGGAGGATGTTTTCTCCTCCGCTCGCCCCTTCCACCGTCATTTTCTCTCTACCCACCCTTGCCTCCTTTTCCGCGCAGCTCTCGATTCCCCCCTCTCTTTCGCACCCTCCATGTCATATTCCGCTCCAGGAGCTCCATCATAGCTCCTTGCTGTCGCTGGGAGGATGTTTTCTCCTCCGCTCGCCCCTTCCACCGTCATTTTCTCTCTACCCACCCTTGCCTCCTTTTCCGCGCAGCTCTCGATTCCCCCCTCTCTTTCGCACCCTCCATGTCATATTCCGCTCCAGGAGTTCCATCATAGCTCCTCACTGTCGCTGGGAGGATGTTTTCTCCTCCGCTCGCCCCTTCCACCGTCATTTTCTCTCTACCCACCCTTGCCTCCTTTTCTGCGCAGCTCTCGATTCCCCCCTCTCTTTCGCACCCTCCATGTCATATTCCGCTCCAGGAGCTCCATCATAGCTCCTTGCTGTCGCTGGGAGGATGTTTTCTCCTCCGCTCGCCCCTTCCACTGTCATTTTCTCTCTACCCACCCTTGCCTCCTTTTCCGCGCAGCTCTCGATTCCCCCCTCTCTTTCGCACCCTCCATGTCATATTCCGCTCCAGGAGCTCCATCATAGCTCCTTGCTGTCGCTGGGAGGATGTTTTCTCCTCCGCTCGCCCCTTCCACCGTCATTTTCTCTCTACCCACCCTTGCCTCCTTTTCCGCGCAGCTCTCGATTCCCCCCTCTCTTTCGCACCCTCCATGTCATATTCCGCTCCAGGAGTTCCATCATAGCTCCTCACTGTCGCTGGGAGGATGTTTTCTCCTCCGCTCGCCCCTTCCACCATCATTTTCTCTCTACCCACCCTTGCCTCCTTTTCCGCGCAGCTCTCGATTCCCCCCTCTCTTTCGCACCCTCCATGTCATATTCCGCTCCAGGAGTTCCATCATAGCTCCTCACTGTCGCTGGGAGGAAGTTTTCTCCTCCGCTCGCCCCTTCCACCGTCATTTTCTCTCTACCCACCCTTGCCTCCTTCTCCGCGCAGCTCTCGATTCCCCCCTCTCTTTCGCACCCTCCATGTCATATTCCGCTCCAGGAGCTCCATCATAGCTAATCGCTGTCGCTGGGAGGATGTTTTCTCCTCCGCTCGCCCCTTCCACCGTCATTTTCTCTCTACCCACCCTTGCCTCCTTTTCCGCGCAGCTCTCGATTCCCCCCTCTCTTTCGCACCCTCCATGTCATATTCCGCTCCAGGAGTTCCATCATAGCTCCTCACTGTCGCTGGGAGGATGTTTTCTCCTCCGCTCGCCCCTTCCACCGTCATTTTCTCTCTACCCACCCTTGCCTCCTTTTCCGCGCAGCTCTCGATTCCCCCCTCTCTTTCGCACCCTCCATGTCATATTCCGCTCCAGGAGCTCCATCATAGCTCCTTGCTGTCGCTGGGAGGATGTTTTCTCCTCCGCTCGCCCCTTCCACCGTCATTTTCTCTCTACCCACCCTTGCCTCCTTTTCCGCGCAGCTCTCGATTCCCCCCTCTCTTTCGCACCCTCCATGTCATATTCCGCTCCAGGAGTTCCATCATAGCTCCTCACTGTCGCTGGGAGGATGTTTTCTCCTCCGCTCGCCCCTTCCACCGTCATTTTCTCTCTACCCACCCTTGCCTCCTTTTCTGCGCAGCTCTCGATTCCCCCCTCTCTTTCGCACCCTCCATGTCATATTCCGCTCCAGGAGCTCCATCATAGCTCCTTGCTGTCGCTGGGAGGATGTTTTCTCCTCCGCTCGCCCCTTCCACTGTCATTTTCTCTCTACCCACCCTTGCCTCCTTTTCCGCGCAGCTCTCGATTCCCCCCTCTCTTTCGCACCCTCCATGTCATATTCCGCTCCAGGAGCTCCATCATAGCTCCTTGCTGTCGCTGGGAGGATGTTTTCTCCTCCGCTCGCCCCTTCCACCGTCATTTTCTCTCTACCCACCCTTGCCTCCTTTTCCGCGCAGCTCTCGATTCCCCCCTCTCTTTCGCACCCTCCATGTCATATTCCGCTCCAGGAGTTCCATCATAGCTCCTCACTGTCGCTGGGAGGATGTTTTCTCCTCCGCTCGCCCCTTCCACCATCATTTTCTCTCTACCCACCCTTGCCTCCTTTTCCGCGCAGCTCTCGATTCCCCCCTCTCTTTCGCACCCTCCATGTCATATTCCGCTCCAGGAGTTCCATCATAGCTCCTCACTGTCGCTGGGAGGAAGTTTTCTCCTCCGCTCGCCCCTTCCACCGTCATTTTCTCTCTACCCACCCTTGCCTCCTTCTCCGCGCAGCTCTCGATTCCCCCCTCTCTTTCGCACCCTCCATGTCATATTCCGCTCCAGGAGCTCCATCATAGCTAATCGCTGTCGCTGGGAGGATGTTTTCTCCTCCGCTCGCCCCTTCCACCGTCATTTTCTCTCTACCCACCCTTGCCTCCTTTTCCGCGCAGCTCTCGATTCCCCCCTCTCTTTCGCACCCTCCATGTCATATTCCGCTCCAGGAGTTCCATCATAGCTCCTCACTGTCGCTGGGAGGATGTTTTCTCCTCCGCTCGCCCCTTCCACCGTCATTTTCTCTCTACCCACCCTTGCCTCCTTTTCCGCGCAGCTCTCGATTCCCCCCTCTCTTTCGCACCCTCCATGTCATATTCTGCTCCAGGAGCTCCATCATAGCTCCTTGCTGTCGCTGGGAGGATGTTTTCTCCTCCGCTCGCCCCTTCCACCGTCATTTTCTCTCTACCCACCCTTGCCTCCTTTTCCGCGCAGCTCTCGATTCCCCCCTCTCTTTCGCACCCTCCATGTCATATTCCGCTCCAGGAGTTCCATCATAGCTCCTCACTGTCGCTGGGAGGATGTTTTCTCCTCCGCTCGCCCCTTCCACCGTCATTTTCTCTCTACCCACCCTTGCCTCCTTTTCCGCGCAGCTCTCGATTCCCCCCTCTCTTTCGCACCCTCCATGTCATATTCCGCTCCAGGAGCTCCATCATAGCTCCTTGCTGTCGCTGGGAGGATGTTTTCTCCTCCGCTCGCCCCTTCCACCGTCATTTTCTTTCTACCCACCCTTGCCTCCTTTTCCGCGCAGCTCTCGATTCCCCCCTCTCTTTCGCACCCTCCATGTCATATTCCGCTCCAGGAGTTCCATCATAGCTCCTCACTGTCGCTGGGAGGATGTTTTCTCCTCCGCTCGCCCCTTCCACCGTCATTTTCTCTCTACCCACCCTTGCCTCCTTCTCCGCGCAGCTCTCGATTCCCTCCTCTCTCTCGCACCCTCCATATTACATCCAGCTCCAGGAGCTTCATCATAGCTCCTCGCTGTCGCTGGGAGGATGTTTTCTCCTCCGCTCGCCCCTTCCACCGTCATTTTCTCTCTACCCACCCTTGCCTCCTTCTCTGCGCAGCTCTCGATTCCTCCCTCTCTTTCGCACCCTCCATGTCATATTCCGCTCCAGGAGCTCCATCATAGCTCCTCGCTGTCGCTGGGAGGATGTTTTCTCCTCCGCTCGCCCCTTCCACCGTTATTTTCTCTCTACCCACCCTTGCCTCCTTCTCCGCGCAGCTCTCGATTCCCTCCTCTCTTTCGCACCCTCCATATTACATCCAGCTCCAGGAGCTCCATCATAGCTCCTCGCTGTCGCTGGGAGGATGTTTTCTCCTCTGCTCGCCGCTTCCGCCGTCATTTTCTCTCCACCCACCCTTGCCTCCTTCTCCGCGCCGCTCTCGATTCCCCCCTCTCTTTCGCACCCTCCATGTCATATTCCGCTCCAGGAGCTCCATCATAGCTCCTCGCTGTCGCTGGGAGGATGTTTTCTCCTCCGCTCGCCCCTTCCACCGTCATTTTCTCTCTACCCACCCTTGCCTCCTTCTCCGCGCAGCTCTCGATTCCCCCCTCTCTTTCGCACCCTCCATGTCATATTCCGCTCCAGGAGCTCCATCTTAGCTCCTCGCTGTCGCTGGGAGGATGTTTTCTCCTCCGCTCGCCCCTTCCACCGTCATTTTCTCTCTACCCACCCTTTCCTCCTTTTCCGCGCAGCTCTCGATTCCCCCCTCTCTTTCGCACCCTCCATGTCATATTCCGCTCCAGGAGCTCCATCATAGCTCCTCGCTGTCGCTGGGAGGATGTTTTCTCCTCCGCTCGCCCCTTCCACCGTCATTTTCTCTCTACCCACCCTTGCCTCCTTCTCCGCGCAGCTCTCGATTCCCCCCTCTCTTTCGAACCCTCCATGTCATATTCCGCTCCAGGAGCTCCATCATAGCTCCTCGCTGTCGCTGGGAGGATGTTTTCTCCTCTGCTCGCCCCTTCCACCGTCATTTTCTCGCTACCCACCCTTTCCTCCTTTTCCGCGCAGCTCTCGATTCCCCCCTCTCTTTCGCACCCTCCATGTCATATTCCGCTCCAGGAGCTCCATCATAGCTCCTCGCTGTCGCTGGGAGGATGTTTTCTCCTCCGCTCGCCCCTTCCACCGTCATTTTCTCTCTACCCACCCTTTCCTCCTTTTCCGCGCAGCTCTCGATTCCCCCCTCTCTTTCGCACCCTCCATGTCATATTCCGCTCCAGGAGCTCCATCATAGCTCCTCGCTGTCGCTGGGAGGATGTTTTCTCCTCCGCTCGCCGCTTCCACCTTCATTTTCTCTCTACCCACCCTTGCCTCCTTTTCCGCGCAGCTCTCGATTCCCCCCTCTCTTTCGCACCCTCCATGTCATATTCCGCTCCAGGAGCTCCATCATAGCTCCTCGCTGTCGCTGGGAGGATGTTTTCTCCTCCGCTCGCCCCTTCCACCGTCATTTTCTCTCTACCCACGCTTGCCTCCTTCTCCGCGCAGCTCTCGATTCCCTCCTCTCTCTCGCACCCTCCATATTACATCCAGCTCCAGGAGCTTCATCATAGCTCCTCGCTGTCACTGGGAGGATGTTTTCTCCTCCGCTCGCCCCTTCCACCGTCATTTTCTCTCTACCCACCCTTGCCTCCTTCTCTGCGCAGCTCTCGATTCCCCCCTCTCTTTCGCACCTTCCATGTCATATTCCGCTCCAGGAGCTCCATCATAGCTCCTCGCTGTCGCTGGGAGGATGTTTTCTCCTCCGCTCGCCCCTTCCACCGTCATTTTCTCTCTACCCACCCTTGCCTCCTTCTCCGCGCAGCTCTCGATTCCCTCTTCTCTCTCGCACCCTCCATATTACATCCAGCTCCAGGAGCTCCATCATAGCTCCTCGCTGTCGCTGGGAGGATGTTTTCTCCTCTGCTCGCCGCTTCCGCCGTCATTTTCTCTCCACCCACCCTTGCCTCCTTCTCCGCGCCGCTCTCGATTCCCCCCTTTCTTTCGCATCCTCCATGTCATATTCCGCTCCAGGAGTTCCATCATAGCTCCTCACTGTCGCTGGGAGGATGTTTTCTCCTCCGCTCGCCCCTTCCACCGTCATTTTCTCTCTACCCACCCTTGCCTCCTTCTCCGCGCAGCTCTCGATTCCCCCCTCTCTTTCGCACCCTCCATGTCATATTCCGCTCCAGGAGCTCCATCATAGCTCCTCGCTGTCGCTGGGAGGATGTTTTCTCCTCCGCTCGCCCCTTCCACCGTCATTTTCTCTCTACCCACCCTTGCCTCCTTTTCCGCGCAGCTCTCGATTCCCCCCTCTCTTTCGCACCCTCCATGTCATATTCCGCTCCAGGAGTTCCATCATAGCTCCTCACTGTCGCTGGGAGGATGTTTTCTCCTCCGCTCGCCTCTTCCACTGTCATTTTCTCTCTACCCACCCTTGCCTCCTTTTCCGCGCAGCTCTCGATTCCCCCCTCTCTTTCGCACCCTCCATGTCATATTCCGCTCCAGGAGCTCCATCATAGCTCCTTGCTGTCGCTGGGAGGATGTTTTCTCCTCCGCTCGCCCCTTCCACCGTCATTTTCTCTCTACCCACCCTTGCCTCCTTTTCCGCGCAGCTCTCGATTCCCCCCTCTCTTTCGCACCCTCCATGTCATATTCCACTCCAGGAGTTCCATCATAGCTCCTCACTGTCGCTGGGAGGATGTTTTCTCCTCCGCTCGCCCCTTCCACCGTCATTTTCTCTCTACCCACCCTTGCCTCCTTCTCCGCGCAGCTCTCGATTCCCCCCTCTCTTTCGCACCCTCCATGTCATATTCCGCTCCAGGAGCTCCATCATAGCTCCTCGCTGTCGCTGGGAGGATGTTTTCTCCTCCGCTCGCCCCTTCCACCGTCATTTTCTCTCTACCCACCCTTTCCTCCTTTTCCGCGCAGCTCTCGATTCCCCCCTCTCTTTCGCACCCTCCATGTCATATTCCGCTCCAGGAGCTCCATCATAGCTCCTCGCTGTCGCTGGGAGGATGTTTTCTCCTCCGCTCGCCCCTTCCACCGTCATTTTCTCTCTACCCACCCTTGCCTCCTTCTCCGCGCAGCTCTCAATTCCCCCCTCTCTTTCGCACCCTCCATGTCATATTCCGCTCCAGGAGCTCCATCATAGCTCCTCGCTGTCGCTGGGAGGATGTTTTCTCCTCCGCTCGCCCCTTCCACCGTCATTTTCTCTCTACCCACCCTTGCCTCCTTTTCCACGCAGCTCTCGATTCCCCCCTCTCTTTCGCACCCTCCATGTCATATTCCGCTCCAGGAGTTCCATCATAGCTCCTCACTGTCGCTGGGAGGATGTTTTCTCCTCCGCTCGCCCCTTCCACCGTCATTTTCTCTCTACCCACCCTTGCCTCCTTTTCCGCGCAGCTCTCGATTCCCCCCTCTCTTTCGCACCCTCCATGTCATATTCCGCTCCAGGAGTTCCATCATAGCTCCTCACTGTCGCTGGGAGGAAGTTTTCTCCTCCGCTCGCCCCTTCCACCGTCATTTTCTCTCTACCCACCCTTGCCTCCTTTTCCGCGCAGCTCTCGATTCCCCCCTCTCTTTCGCACCCTCCATGTCATATTCCGCTCCAGGAGCTCCATCATAGCTCCTCGCTGTCGCTGGGAGGATGTTTTCTCCTCCGCTCGCCCCTTCCACCGTCATTTTCTCTCTACCCACCCTTGCCTCCTTTTCCGCGCAGCTCTCGATTCCCCCCTCTCTTTCGCACCCTCCATGTCATATTCCGCTCCAGGAGTTCCATCATAGCTCCTCACTGTCGCTGGGAGGAAGTTTTCTCCTCCGCTCGCCCCTTCCACCGTCATTTTCTCTCTACCCACCCTTGCCTCCTTTTCCGCGCAGCTCTCGATTCCCCCCTCTCTTTCGCACCCTCCATGTCATATTCCGCTCCAGGAGCTCCATCATAGCTCCTCGCTGTCGCTGGGAGGATGTTTTCTCCTCCGCTCGCCCCTTCCACCGTCATTTTCTCTCTACCCACCCTTGCCTCCTTTTCCGCGCAGCTCTCGATTCCCCCCTCTCTTTCGCACCCTCCATGTCATATTCCGCTCCAGGAGTTCCATCATAGCTCCTCACTGTCGCTGGGAGGAAGTTTTCTCCTCCGCTCGCCCCTTCCACCGTCATTTTCTCTCTACCCACCCTTGCCTCCTTTTCCGCGCAGCTCTCGATTCCCCCCTCTCTTTCGCACCCTCCATGTCATATTCCGCTCCAGGAGCTCCATCATAGCTCCTTGCTGTCGCTGGGAGGATGTTTTCTCCTCCGCTCGCCCCTTCCACCGTCATTTTCTCTCTACCCACCCTTGCCTCCTTTTCCGCGCAGCTCTCGATTCCCCCCTCTCTTTCGCACCCTCCATGTCATATTCCGCTCCAGGAGTTCCATCATAGCTCCTCACTGTCGCTGGGAGGATGTTTTCTCCTCCGCTCGCCCCTTCCACCGTCATTTTCTCTCTACCCACCCTTGCCTCCTTTTCCGCGCAGCTCTCGATTCCCCCCTCTCTTTCGCACCCTCCATGTCATATTCCGCTCCAGGAGCTCCATCATAGCTCCTTGCTGTCGCTGGGAGGATGTTTTCTCCTCCGCTCGCCCCTTCCACCGTCATTTTCTCTCTACCCACCCTTGCCTCCTTTTCCGCGCAGCTCTCGATTCCCCCCTCTCTTTCGCACCCTCCATGTCATATTCCGCTCCAGGAGCTCCATCATAGCTCCTTGCTGTCGCTGGGAGGATGTTTTCTCCTCCGCTCGCCCCTTCCACCGTCATTTTCTCTCTACCCACCCTTGCCTCCTTTTCCGCGCAGCTCTCGATTCCCCCCTCTCTTTCGCACCCTCCATGTCATATTCCGCTCCAGGAGCTCCATCATAGCTAATCGCTGTCGCTGGGAGGATGTTTTCTCCTCCGCTCGCCCCTTCCACCGTCATTTTCTCTCTACCCACCCTTGCCTCCTTTTCCGCGCAGCTCTCGATTCCCCCCTCTCTTTCGCACCCTCCATGTCATATTCCGCTCCAGGAGTTCCATCATAGCTCCTCACTGTCGCTGGGAGGATGTTTTCTCCTCCGCTCGCCCCTTCCACCGTCATTTTCTCTCTACCCACCCTTGCCTCCTTTTCCGCGCAGCTCTCGATTCCCCCCTCTCTTTCGCACCCTCCATGTCATATTCCGCTCCAGGAGCTCCATCATAGCTCCTTGCTATCGCTGGGAGGATGTTTTCTCCTCCGCTCGCCCCTTCCACCGTCATTTTCTCTCTACCCACCCTTGCCTCCTTTTCCGCGCAGCTCTCGATTCCCCCCTCTCTTTCGCACCCTCCATGTCATATTCCGCTCCAGGAGTTCCATCATAGCTCCTCACTGTCGCTGGGAGGATGTTTTCTCCTCCGCTCGCCTCTTCCACCGTCATTTTCTCTCTACCCACCCTTGCCTCCTTTTCCGCGCAGCTCTCGATTCCCCCCTCTCTTTCGCACCCTCCATGTCATATTCCGCTCCAGGAGTTCCATCATAGCTCCTCACTGTCGCTGGGAGGATGTTTTCTCCTCCGCTCGCCCCTTCCACCGTCATTTTCTCTCTACCCACCCTTGCCTCCTTTTCCGCGCAGCTCTCGATTCCCCCCTCTCTTTCGCACCCTCCATGTCATATTCCGCTCCAGGAGTTCCATCATAGCTCCTCACTGTCGCTGGGAGGAAGTTTTCTCCTCCGCTCGCCCCTTCCACCTTCATTTTCTCTCTACCCACCCTTGCCTCCTTTTCCGCGCAGCTCTCGATTCCCCCCTCTCTTTCGCACCCTCCATGTCATATTCCGCTCCAGGAGCTCCATCATAGCTCCTTGCTGTCGCTGGGAGGATGTTTTCTCCTCCGCTCGCCCCTTCCACCGTCATTTTCTCTCTACCCACCCTTGCCTCCTTTTCCGCGCAGCTCTCGATTCCCCCCTCTCTTTCGCACCCTCCATGTCATATTCCGCTCCAGGAGCTCCATCATAGCTCCTTGCTGTCGCTGGGAGGATGTTTTCTCCTCCGCTCGCCCCTTCCACCGTCATTTTCTCTCTACCCACCCTTGCCTCCTTTTCCGCGCAGCTCTCGATTCCCCCCTCTCTTTCGCACCCTCCATGTCATATTCCGCTCCAGGAGTTCCATCATAGCTCCTCACTGTCGCTGGGAGGATGTTTTCTCCTCCGCTCGCCCCTTCCACCATCATTTTCTCTCTACCCACCCTTGCCTCCTTTTCCGCGCAGCTCTCGATTCCCCCCTCTCTTTCGCACCCTCCATGTCATATTTCGCTCCAGGAGTTCCATCATAGCTCCTCACTGTCGCTGGGAGGAAGTTTTCTCCTCCGCTCGCCCCTTCCACCGTCATTTTCTCTCTACCCACCCTTGCCTCCTTTTCCGCGCAGCTCTCGATTCCCCCCTCTCTTTCGCACCCTCCATGTCATATTCCGCTCCAGGAGTTCCATCATAGCTCCTCACTGTCGCTGGGAGGATGTTTTCTCCTCCGCTCGCCCCTTCCACCGTCATTTTCTCTCTACCCACCCTTGCCTCCTTCTCCGCGCAGCTCTCGATTCCCCCCTCTCTTTCGCACCCTCCATGTCATATTCCGCTCCAGGAGCTCCATCATAGCTCTTCGCTGTCGCTGGGAGGATGTTTTCTCCTCCGCTCGCCCCTTCCACCGTCATTTTCTCTCTACCCACCCTTGCCTCCTTTTCCGCGCAGCTCTCGATTCCCCCCTCTCTTTCGCACCCTCAATGTCATATTCCACTCCAGGAGTTCTATCATAGCTCCTCACTGTCGCTGGGAGGATGTTTTCTCCTCCGCTCGCCCCTTCCACCGTCATTTTCTCTCTACCCACCCTTGCCTCCTTTTCCGCGCAGCTCTCGATTCCCCCCTCTCTTTCGCACCCTCCATGTCATATTCCGCTCCAGGAGCTCCATCATAGCTCCTTGCTGTCACTGGGAGGATGTTTTCTCCTCCGCTCGCCCCTTCCACCGTCATTTTCTCTCTACCCACCCTTGCCTCCTTTTCCGCGCAGCTCTCGATTCCCCCCTCTCTTTCGCACCCTCCATGTCATATTCCGCTCCAGGAGTTCCATCATAGCTCCTCACTGTCGCTGGGAGGATGTTTTCTCCTCCGCTCGCCCCTTCCACCGTCATTTTCTCTCTACCCACCCTTGCCTCCTTCTCCGCGCAGCTCTCGATTCCCCCCTCTCTTTCGCACCCTCCATGTCATATTCCGCTCCAGGAGTTCCATCATAGCTCCTCACTGTCGCTGGGAGGATGTTTTCTCCTCCGCTCGCCCCTTCCACCGTCATTTTCTCTCTACCCACCCTTGCCTCCTTCTCTGCGCAGCTCTCGATTCCCCCCTCTCTTTCGCACCCTCCATGTCATATTCCGCTCCAGGAGCTCCATCATAGCTCCTCGCTGTCGCTGGGAGGATGTTTTCTCCTCCGCTCGCCCCTTCCACCGTCATTTTCTCTCTACCCACCCTTTCCTCCTTTTCCGCGCAGCTCTTGATTCCCCCCTCTCTTTCGCACCCTCCATGTCATATTCCGCTCCAGGAGCTCCATCATAGCTCCTTGCTGTCGCTGGGAGGATGTTTTCTCCTCCGCTCGCCCCTTCCACCGTCATTTTCTCTCTACCCACCCTTGCCTCCTTTTCCGCGCAGCTCTCGATTCCCCCCTCTCTTTCGCACCCTCCATGTCATATTCCGCTCCAGGAGCTCCATCATAGCTAATCGCTGTCGCTGGGAGGATGTTTTCTCCTCCGCTCGCCCCTTCCACCGTCATTTTCTCTCTACCCACCCTTGCCTCCTTTTCCGCGCAGCTCTCGATTCCCCCCTCTCTTTCGCACCCTCCATGTCATATTCCGCTCCAGGAGTTCCATCATAGCTCCTCACTGTCGCTGGGAGGATGTTTTCTCCTCCGCTCGCCCCTTCCACCGTCATTTTCTCTCTACCCACCCTTGCCTCCTTTTCCGCGCAGCTCTCGATTCCCCCCTCTCTTTCGCACCCTCCATGTCATATTCCGCTCCAGGAGCTCCATCATAGCTCCTTGCTATCGCTGGGAGGATGTTTTCTCCTCCGCTCGCCCCTTCCACCGTCATTTTCTCTCTACCCACCCTTGCCTCCTTTTCCGCGCAGCTCTCGATTCCCCCCTCTCTTTCGCACCCTCCATGTCATATTCCGCTCCAGGAGTTCCATCATAGCTCCTCACTGTCGCTGGGAGGATGTTTTCTCCTCCGCTCGCCTCTTCCACCGTCATTTTCTCTCTACCCACCCTTGCCTCCTTTTCCGCGCAGCTCTCGATTCCCCCCTCTCTTTCGCACCCTCCATGTCATATTCCGCTCCAGGAGTTCCATCATAGCTCCTCACTGTCGCTGGGAGGATGTTTTCTCCTCTGCTCGCCGCTTCCGCCGTCATTTTCTCTCCACCCACCCTTGCCTCCTTCTCCGCGCCGCTCTCGATTCCCCCCTCTCTTTCGCACCCTCCATGTCATATTCTGCTCCAGGAGCTCCATCATAGCTCCTCGCTGTCGCTGGGAGGATGTTTTCTCCTCCGCTCGCCCCTTCCACCTTCATTTTCTCTCTACCCACCCTTGCCTCCTTTTCCGCGCAGCTCTCGATTCCCCCCTCTCTTTCGCACCCTCCATGTCATATTCCGCTCCAGGAGCTCCATCATAGCTCCTTGCTGTCGCTGGGAGGATGTTTTCTCCTCCGCTCGCCCCTTCCACCGTCATTTTCTCTCTACCCACCCTTGCCTCCTTTTCCGCGCAGCTCTCGATTCCCCCCTCTCTTTCGCACCCTCCATGTCATATTCCGCTCCAGGAGCTCCATCATAGCTCCTTGCTGTCGCTGGGAGGATGTTTTCTCCTCCGCTCGCCCCTTCCACCGTCATTTTCTCTCTACCCACCCTTGCCTCCTTTTCCGCGCAGCTCTCGATTCCCCCCTCTCTTTCGCACCCTCCATGTCATATTCCGCTCCAGGAGTTCCATCATAGCTCCTCACTGTCGCTGGGAGGATGTTTTCTCCTCCGCTCGCCCCTTCCACCATCATTTTCTCTCTACCCACCCTTGCCTCCTTTTCCGCGCAGCTCTCGATTCCCCCCTCTCTTTCGCACCCTCCATGTCATATTTCGCTCCAGGAGTTCCATCATAGCTCCTCACTGTCGCTGGGAGGAAGTTTTCTCCTCCGCTCGCCCCTTCCACCGTCATTTTCTCTCTACCCACCCTTGCCTCCTTTTCCGCGCAGCTCTCGATTCCCCCCTCTCTTTCGCACCCTCCATGTCATATTCCGCTCCAGGAGTTCCATCATAGCTCCTCACTGTCGCTGGGAGGATGTTTTCTCCTCCGCTCGCCCCTTCCACCGTCATTTTCTCTCTACCCACCCTTGCCTCCTTCTCCGCGCAGCTCTCGATTCCCCCCTCTCTTTCGCACCCTCCATGTCATATTCCGCTCCAGGAGCTCCATCATAGCTCTTCGCTGTCGCTGGGAGGATGTTTTCTCCTCCGCTCGCCCCTTCCACCGTCATTTTCTCTCTACCCACCCTTGCCTCCTTTTCCGCGCAGCTCTCGATTCCCCCCTCTCTTTCGCACCCTCAATGTCATATTCCACTCCAGGAGTTCTATCATAGCTCCTCACTGTCGCTGGGAGGATGTTTTCTCCTCCGCTCGCCCCTTCCACCGTCATTTTCTCTCTACCCACCCTTGCCTCCTTTTCCGCGCAGCTCTCGATTCCCCCCTCTCTTTCGCACCCTCCATGTCATATTCCGCTCCAGGAGCTCCATCATAGCTCCTTGCTGTCGCTGGGAGGATGTTTTCTCCTCCGCTCGCCCCTTCCACCGTCATTTTCTCTCTACCCACCCTTGCCTCCTTTTCCGCGCAGCTCTCGATTCCCCCCTCTCTTTCGCACCCTCCATGTCATATTCCGCTCCAGGAGTTCCATCATAGCTCCTCACTGTCGCTGGGAGGATGTTTTCTCCTCCGCTCGCCCCTTCCACCGTCATTTTCTCTCTACCCACCCTTGCCTCCTTCTCCGCGCAGCTCTCGATTCCCCCCTCTCTTTCGCACCCTCCATGTCATATTCCGCTCCAGGAGTTCCATCATAGCTCCTCACTGTCGCTGGGAGGATGTTTTCTCCTCCGCTCGCCCCTTCCACCGTCATTTTCTCTCTACCCACCCTTGCCTCCTTCTCTGCGCAGCTCTCGATTCCCCCCTCTCTTTCGCACCCTCCATGTCATATTCCGCTCCAGGAGCTCCATCATAGCTCCTCGCTGTCGCTGGGAGGATGTTTTCTCCTCCGCTCGCCCCTTCCACCGTCATTTTCTCTCTACCCACCCTTGCCTCCTTTTCCGCGCAGCTCTCGATTCCCCCCTCTCTTTCGCACCCTCCATGTCATATTCCGCTCCAGGAGCTCCATCATAGCTCCTTGCTGTCGCTGGGAGGATGTTTTCTCCTCCGCTCGCCCCTTCCACCGTCATTTTCTCTCTACCCACCCTTGCCTCCTTTTCCGCGCAGCTCTCGATTCCCCCCTCTCTTTCGCACCCTCCATGTCATATTCCGCTCCAGGAGTTCCATCATAGCTCCTCACTGTCGCTGGGAGGATGTTTTCTCCTCCGCTCGCCTCTTCCACCGTCATTTTCTCTCTACCCACCCTTGCCTCCTTTTCCGCGCAGCTCTCGATTCCCCCCTCTCTTTCGCACCCTCCATGTCATATTCCGCTCCAGGAGTTCCATCATAGCTCCTCACTGTCGCTGGGAGGATGTTTTCTCCTCTGCTCGCCGCTTCCGCCGTCATTTTCTCTCCACCCACCCTTGCCTCCTTCTCCGCGCCGCTCTCGATTCCCCCCTCTCTTTCGCACCCTCCATGTCATATTCTGCTCCAGGAGCTCCATCATAGCTCCTCGCTGTCGCTGGGAGGATGTTTTCTCCTCCGCTCGCCCCTTCCACCTTCATTTTCTCTCTACCCACCCTTGCCTCCTTTTCCGCGCAGCTCTCGATTCCCCCCTCTCTTTCGCACCCTCCATGTCATATTCCGCTCCAGGAGCTCCATCATAGCTCCTTGCTGTCGCTGGGAGGATGTTTTCTCCTCCGCTCGCCCCTTCCACCGTCATTTTCTCTCTACCCACCCTTGCCTCCTTTTCCGCGCAGCTCTCGATTCCCCCCTCTCTTTCGCACCCTCCATGTCATATTCCGCTCCAGGAGCTCCATCATAGCTCCTTGCTGTCGCTGGGAGGATGTTTTCTCCTCCGCTCGCCCCTTCCACCGTCATTTTCTCTCTACCCACCCTTGCCTCCTTTTCCGCGCAGCTCTCGATTCCCCCCTCTCTTTCGCACCCTCCATGTCATATTCCGCTCCAGGAGTTCCATCATAGCTCCTCACTGTCGCTGGGAGGATGTTTTCTCCTCCGCTCGCCCCTTCCACCATCATTTTCTCTCTACCCACCCTTGCCTCCTTTTCCGCGCAGCTCTCGATTCCCCCCTCTCTTTCGCACCCTCCATGTCATATTTCGCTCCAGGAGTTCCATCATAGCTCCTCACTGTCGCTGGGAGGAAGTTTTCTCCTCCGCTCGCCCCTTCCACCGTCATTTTCTCTCTACCCACCCTTGCCTCCTTTTCCGCGCAGCTCTCGATTCCCCCCTCTCTTTCGCACCCTCCATGTCATATTCCGCTCCAGGAGTTCCATCATAGCTCCTCACTGTCGCTGGGAGGATGTTTTCTCCTCCGCTCGCCCCTTCCACCGTCATTTTCTCTCTACCCACCCTTGCCTCCTTCTCCGCGCAGCTCTCGATTCCCCCCTCTCTTTCGCACCCTCCATGTCATATTCCGCTCCAGGAGCTCCATCATAGCTCTTCGCTGTCGCTGGGAGGATGTTTTCTCCTCCGCTCGCCCCTTCCACCGTCATTTTCTCTCTACCCACCCTTGCCTCCTTTTCCGCGCAGCTCTCGATTCCCCCCTCTCTTTCGCACCCTCAATGTCATATTCCACTCCAGGAGTTCTATCATAGCTCCTCACTGTCGCTGGGAGGATGTTTTCTCCTCCGCTCGCCCCTTCCACCGTCATTTTCTCTCTACCCACCCTTGCCTCCTTTTCCGCGCAGCTCTCGATTCCCCCCTCTCTTTCGCACCCTCCATGTCATATTCCGCTCCAGGAGCTCCATCATAGCTCCTTGCTGTCGCTGGGAGGATGTTTTCTCCTCCGCTCGCCCCTTCCACCGTCATTTTCTCTCTACCCACCCTTGCCTCCTTTTCCGCGCAGCTCTCGATTCCCCCCTCTCTTTCGCACCCTCCATGTCATATTCCGCTCCAGGAGTTCCATCATAGCTCCTCACTGTCGCTGGGAGGATGTTTTCTCCTCCGCTCGCCCCTTCCACCGTCATTTTCTCTCTACCCACCCTTGCCTCCTTCTCCGCGCAGCTCTCGATTCCCCCCTCTCTTTCGCACCCTCCATGTCATATTCCGCTCCAGGAGTTCCATCATAGCTCCTCACTGTCGCTGGGAGGATGTTTTCTCCTCCGCTCGCCCCTTCCACCGTCATTTTCTCTCTACCCACCCTTGCCTCCTTCTCTGCGCAGCTCTCGATTCCCCCCTCTCTTTCGCACCCTCCATGTCATATTCCGCTCCAGGAGCTCCATCATAGCTCCTCGCTGTCGCTGGGAGGATGTTTTCTCCTCCGCTCGCCCCTTCCACCGTCATTTTCTCTCTACCCACCCTTGCCTCCTTTTCCGCGCAGCTCTCGATTCCCCCCTCTCTTTCGCACCCTCCATGTCATATTCCGCTCCAGGAGCTCCATCATAGCTCCTTGCTGTCGCTGGGAGGATGTTTTCTCCTCCGCTCGCCCCTTCCACCGTCATTTTCTCTCTACCCACCCTTGCCTCCTTTTCCGCGCAGCTCTCGATTCCCCCCTCTCTTTCGCACCCTCCATGTCATATTCCGCTCCAGGAGTTCCATCATAGCTCCTCACTGTCGCTGGGAGGATGTTTTCTCCTCCGCTCGCCCCTTCCACCATCATTTTCTCTCTACCCACCCTTGCCTCCTTTTCCGCGCAGCTCTCGATTCCCCCCTCTCTTTCGCACCCTCCATGTCATATTTTGCTCCAGGAGTTCCATCATAGCTCCTCACTGTCGCTGGGAGGAAGTTTTCTCCTCCGCTCGCCCCTTCCACCGTCATTTTCTCTCTACCCACCCTTGCCTCCTTTTCCGCGCAGCTCTCGATTCCCCCCTCTCTTTCGCACCCTCCATGTCATATTCCGCTCCAGGAGTTCCATCATAGCTCCTCACTGTCGCTGGGAGGATGTTTTCTCCTCCGCTCGCCCCTTCCACCGTCATTTTCTCTCTACCCACCCTTGCCTCCTTCTCCGCGCAGCTCTCGATTCCCCCCTCTCTTTCGCACCCTCCATGTCATATTCCGCTCCAGGAGCTCCATCATAGCTCCTTGCTGTCACTGGGAGGATGTTTTCTCCTCTGCTCGCCCCTTCCACCGTCATTTTCTCTCTACCCACCCTTGCCTCCTTTTCCGCGCAGCTCTCGATTCCCCCCTCTCTTTCGCACCCTCCATGTCATATTCCGCTCCAGGAGTTCCATCATAGCTCCTCACTGTCGCTGGGAGGATGTTTTCTCCTCCGCTCGCCCCTTCCACCATCATTTTCTCTCTACCCACCCTTGCCTCCTTTTCCGCGCAGCTCTCGATTCCCCCCTCTCTTTCGCACCCTCCATGTCATATTCCGCTCCAGGAGCTCCATCATAGCTCCTTGCTGTTGCTGGGAGTATGTTTTCTCCTCCGCTCGCCCCTTCCACCGTCATTTTCTCTCTACCCACCCTTGCCTCCTTTTCCGCGCAGCTCTCGATTCCCCCCTCTCTTTCGCACCCTCAATGTCATATTCCGCTCCAGGAGTTCCATCATAGCTCCTCACTGTCGCTGGGAGGATGTTTTCTCCTCCGCTCGCCCCTTCCACCGTCATTTTCTCTCTACCCACCCTTGCCTCCTTTTCCGCGCAGCTCTCGATTCCCCCCTCTCTTTCGCACCCTCCATGTCATATTCCGCTCCAGGAGTTCCATCATAGCTCCTCACTGTCGCTGGGAGGAAGTTTTCTCCTCCGCTCGCCCCTTCCACCGTCATTTTCTCTCTACCCACCCTTGCCTCCTTTTCCGCGCAGCTCTCGATTCCCCCCTCTCTTTCGCACCCTCCATGTCATATTCCGCTCCAGGAGCTCCATCATAGCTCCTTGCTGTCGCTGGGAGGATGTTTTCTCCTCTGCTCGCCCCTTCCACCGTCATTTTCTCTCTACCCACCCTTGCCTCCTTTTCCGCGCAGCTCTCGATTCCCCCCTCTCTTTCGCACCCTCCATGTCATATTCCGCTCCAGGAGTTCCATCATAGCTCCTCACTGTCGCTGGGAGGATGTTTTCTCCTCCGCTCGCCCCTTCCACCATCATTTTCTCTCTACCCACCCTTGCCTCCTTTTCCGCGCAGCTCTCGATTCCCCCCTCTCTTTCGCACCCTCCATGTCATATTCCGCTCCAGGAGCTCCATCATAGCTCCTTGCTGTCGCTGGGAGGATGTTTTCTCCTCCGCTCGCCCCTTCCACCGTCATTTTCTCTCTACCCACCCTTGCCTCCTTTTCCGCGCAGCTCTCGATTCCCCCCTCTCTTTCGCACCCTCCATGTCATATTCCGCTCCAGGAGCTCCATCATAGCTCCTTGCTGTCGCTGGGAGGATGTTTTCTCCTCCGCTCGCCCCTTCCACCGTCATTTTCTCTCTACCCACCCTTGCCTCCTTTTCCGCACAGCTCTCGATTCCCCCCTCTCTTTCGCACCCTCCATGTCATATTCCGCTCCAGGAGCTCCATCATAGCTCCTCGCTGTTGCTGGGAGGATGTTTTCTCCTCCGCTCGCCCCTTCCACCGTCATTTTCTCTCTACCCACCCTTGCCTCCTTCTCCGCACAGCTCTCGATTCCCCCCTCTCTTTCGCACCCTCCATGTCATATTCCGCTCCAGGAGCTCCATCATAGCTCCTCGCTGTCGCTGGGAGGATGTTTTCTCCTCTGCTCGCCCCTTCCACCGTCATTTTCTCTCTACCCACCCTTTCCTCCTTTTCCGCGCAGCTCTCGATTCCCCCCTCTCTTGCGCACCCTCCATGTCATATTCCGCTCCAGGAGCTCCATCATAGCTCCTCGCTGTCGCTGGGAGGATGTTTTCTCCTCCGCTCGCCCCTTCCACCGTCATTTTCTCTCTACCCACCCTTGCCTCCTTTTCCGCGCAGCTCTCGATTCCCCCCTCTCTTTCGCACCCTCCATGTCATATTCCGCTCCAGGAGCTCCATCATAGCTCCTCGCTGTCGCTGGGAGGAAGTTTTCTCCTCCGCTCGCCCCTTCCACCGTCATTTTCTCTCTACCCACCCTTGCCTCCTTTTCCGCGCAGCTCTCGATTCCCCCCTCTCTTTCGCACCCTCCATGTCATATTCCGCTCCAGGAGCTCCATCATAGCTCCTTGCTGTCGCTGGGAGGATGTTTTCTCCTCTGCTCGCCCCTTCCACCGTCATTTTCTCTCTACCCACCCTTGCCTCCTTTTCCGCGCAGCTCTCGATTCCCCCCTCTCTTTCGCACCCTCCATGTCATATTCCGCTCCAGGAGTTCCATCATAGCTCCTCACTGTCGCTGGGAGGATGTTTTCTCCTCCGCTCGCCCCTTCCACCATCATTTTCTCTCTACCCACCCTTGCCTCCTTTTCCGCGCAGCTCTCGATTCCCCCCTCTCTTTCGCACCCTCCATGTCATATTCCGCTCCAGGAGCTCCATCATAGCTCCTTGCTGTTGCTGGGAGGATGTTTTCTCCTCCGCTCGCCCCTTCCACCGTCATTTTCTCTCTACCCACCCTTGCCTCCTTTTCCGCGCAGCTCTCGATTCCCCCCTCTCTTTCGCACCCTCAATGTCATATTCCGCTCCAGGAGTTCCATCATAGCTCCTCACTGTCGCTGGGAGGATGTTTTCTCCTCTGCTCGCCCCTTCCACCGTCATTTTCTCTCTACCCACCCTTTCCTCCTTTTCCGCGCAGCTCTCGATTCCCCCCTCTCTTGCGCACCCTCCATGTCATATTCCGCTCCAGGAGCTCCATCATAGCTCCTCGCTGTCGCTGGGAGGATGTTTTCTCCTCCGCTCGCCCCTTCCACCGTCATTTTCTCTCTACCCACCCTTGCCTCCTTTTCCGCGCAGCTCTCGATTCCCCCCTCTCTTTCGCACCCTCCATGTCATATTCCGCTCCAGGAGCTCCATCATAGCTCCTCGCTGTCGCTGGGAGGAAGTTTTGTCCTCCGCTCGCCCCTTCCACCGTCATTTTCTCTCTACCCACCCTTGCCTCCTTTTCCGCGCAGCTCTCGATTCCCCCCTCTCTTTCGCACCCTCCATGTCATATTCCGCTCCAGGAGCTCCATCATAGCTCCTTGCTGTCGCTGGGAGGATGTTTTCTCCTCTGCTCGCCCCTTCCACCGTCATTTTCTCTCTACCCACCCTTGCCTCCTTTTCCGCGCAGCTCTCGATTCCCCCCTCTCTTTCGCACCCTCCATGTCATATTCCGCTCCAGGAGTTCCATCATAGCTCCTCACTGTCGCTGGGAGGATGTTTTCTCCTCCGCTCGCCCCTTCCACCATCATTTTCTCTCTACCCACCCTTGCCTCCTTTTCCGCGCAGCTCTCGATTCCCCCCTCTCTTTCGCACCCTCCATGTCATATTCCGCTCCAGGAGCTCCATCATAGCTCCTTGCTGTTGCTGGGAGGATGTTTTCTCCTCCGCTCGCCCCTTCCACCGTCATTTTCTCTCTACCCACCCTTGCCTCCTTTTCCGCGCAGCTCTCGATTCCCCCCTCTCTTTCGCACCCTCAATGTCATATTCCGCTCCAGGAGTTCCATCATAGCTCCTCACTGTCGCTGGGAGGATGTTTTCTCCTCCGCTCGCCCCTTCCACCGTCATTTTCTCTCTACCCACCCTTGCCTCCTTTTCCGCGCAGCTCTCGATTCCCCCCTCTCTTTCGCACCCTCCATGTCATATTCCGCTCCAGGAGTTCCATCATAGCTCCTCACTGTCGCTGGGAGGAAGTTTTCTCCTCCGCTCGCCCCTTCCACCGTCATTTTCTCTCTACCCACCCTTGCCTCCTTTTCCGCGCAGCTCTCGATTCCCCCCTCTCTTTCGCACCCTCCATGTCATATTCCGCTCCAGGAGCTCCATCATAGCTCCTTGCTATCGCTGGGAGGATGTTTTCTCCTCCGCTCGCCCCTTCCACCGTCATTTTCTCTCTACCCACCCTTGCCTCCTTTTCCGCGCAGCTCTCGATTCCCCCCTCTCTTTCGCACCCTCCATGTCATATTCCGCTCCAGGAGTTCCATCATAGCTCCTCACTGTCGCTGGGAGGATGTTTTCTCCTCCGCTCGCCTCTTCCACCGTCATTTTCTCTCTACCCACCCTTGCCTCCTTTTCCGCGCAGCTCTCGATTCCCCCCTCTCTTTCGCACCCTCCATGTCATATTCCGCTCCAGGAGTTCCATCATAGCTCCTCACTGTCGCTGGGAGGATGTTTTCTCCTCTGCTCGCCGCTTCCGCCGTCATTTTCTCTCCACCCACCCTTGCCTCCTTCTCCGCGCCGCTCTCGATTCCCCCCTCTCTTTCGCACCCTCCATGTCATATTCTGCTCCAGGAGCTCCATCATAGCTCCTCGCTGTCGCTGGGAGGATGTTTTCTCCTCCGCTCGCCCCTTCCACCTTCATTTTCTCTCTACCCACCCTTGCCTCCTTTTCCGCGCAGCTCTCGATTCCCCCCTCTCTTTCGCACCCTCCATGTCATATTCCGCTCCAGGAGCTCCATCATAGCTCCTTGCTGTCGCTGGGAGGATGTTTTCTCCTCCGCTCGCCCCTTCCACCGTCATTTTCTCTCTACCCACCCTTGCCTCCTTTTCCGCGCAGCTCTCGATTCCCCCCTCTCTTTCGCACCCTCCATGTCATATTCCGCTCCAGGAGCTCCATCATAGCTCCTTGCTGTCGCTGGGAGGATGTTTTCTCCTCCGCTCGCCCCTTCCACCGTCATTTTCTCTCTACCCACCCTTGCCTCCTTTTCCGCGCAGCTCTCGATTCCCCCCTCTCTTTCGCACCCTCCATGTCATATTCCGCTCCAGGAGTTCCATCATAGCTCCTCACTGTCGCTGGGAGGATGTTTTCTCCTCCGCTCGCCCCTTCCACCATCATTTTCTCTCTACCCACCCTTGCCTCCTTTTCCGCGCAGCTCTCGATTCCCCCCTCTCTTTCGCACCCTCCATGTCATATTTCGCTCCAGGAGTTCCATCATAGCTCCTCACTGTCGCTGGGAGGAAGTTTTCTCCTCCGCTCGCCCCTTCCACCGTCATTTTCTCTCTACCCACCCTTGCCTCCTTTTCCGCGCAGCTCTCGATTCCCCCCTCTCTTTCGCACCCTCCATGTCATATTCCGCTCCAGGAGTTCCATCATAGCTCCTCACTGTCGCTGGGAGGATGTTTTCTCCTCCGCTCGCCCCTTCCACCGTCATTTTCTCTCTACCCACCCTTGCCTCCTTCTCCGCGCAGCTCTCGATTCCCCCCTCTCTTTCGCACCCTCCATGTCATATTCCGCTCCAGGAGCTCCATCATAGCTCTTCGCTGTCGCTGGGAGGATGTTTTCTCCTCCGCTCGCCCCTTCCACCGTCATTTTCTCTCTACCCACCCTTGCCTCCTTTTCCGCGCAGCTCTCGATTCCCCCCTCTCTTTCGCACCCTCAATGTCATATTCCACTCCAGGAGTTCTATCATAGCTCCTCACTGTCGCTGGGAGGATGTTTTCTCCTCCGCTCGCCCCTTCCACCGTCATTTTCTCTCTACCCACCCTTGCCTCCTTTTCCGCGCAGCTCTCGATTCCCCCCTCTCTTTCGCACCCTCCATGTCATATTCCGCTCCAGGAGCTCCATCATAGCTCCTTGCTGTCGCTGGGAGGATGTTTTCTCCTCCGCTCGCCCCTTCCACCGTCATTTTCTCTCTACCCACCCTTGCCTCCTTTTCCGCGCAGCTCTCGATTCCCCCCTCTCTTTCGCACCCTCCATGTCATATTCCGCTCCAGGAGTTCCATCATAGCTCCTCACTGTCGCTGGGAGGATGTTTTCTCCTCCGCTCGCCCCTTCCACCGTCATTTTCTCTCTACCCACCCTTGCCTCCTTCTCCGCGCAGCTCTCGATTCCCCCCTCTCTTTCGCACCCTCCATGTCATATTCCGCTCCAGGAGTTCCATCATAGCTCCTCACTGTCGCTGGGAGGATGTTTTCTCCTCCGCTCGCCCCTTCCACCGTCATTTTCTCTCTACCCACCCTTGCCTCCTTCTCTGCGCAGCTCTCGATTCCCCCCTCTCTTTCGCACCCTCCATGTCATATTCCGCTCCAGGAGCTCCATCATAGCTCCTCGCTGTCGCTGGGAGGATGTTTTCTCCTCCGCTCGCCCCTTCCACCGTCATTTTCTCTCTACCCACCCTTGCCTCCTTTTCCGCGCAGCTCTCGATTCCCCCCTCTCTTTCGCACCCTCCATGTCATATTCCGCTCCAGGAGCTCCATCATAGCTCCTTGCTGTCGCTGGGAGGATGTTTTCTCCTCCGCTCGCCCCTTCCACCGTCATTTTCTCTCTACCCACCCTTGCCTCCTTTTCCGCGCAGCTCTCGATTCCCCCCTCTCTTTCGCACCCTCCATGTCATATTCCGCTCCAGGAGTTCCATCATAGCTCCTCACTGTCGCTGGGAGGATGTTTTCTCCTCCGCTCGCCCCTTCCACCATCATTTTCTCTCTACCCACCCTTGCCTCCTTTTCCGCGCAGCTCTCGATTCCCCCCTCTCTTTCGCACCCTCCATGTCATATTTTGCTCCAGGAGTTCCATCATAGCTCCTCACTGTCGCTGGGAGGAAGTTTTCTCCTCCGCTCGCCCCTTCCACCGTCATTTTCTCTCTACCCACCCTTGCCTCCTTTTCCGCGCAGCTCTCGATTCCCCCCTCTCTTTCGCACCCTCCATGTCATATTCCGCTCCAGGAGTTCCATCATAGCTCCTCACTGTCGCTGGGAGGATGTTTTCTCCTCCGCTCGCCCCTTCCACCGTCATTTTCTCTCTACCCACCCTTGCCTCCTTCTCCGCGCAGCTCTCGATTCCCCCCTCTCTTTCGCACCCTCCATGTCATATTCCGCTCCAGGAGCTCCATCATAGCTCCTTGCTGTCACTGGGAGGATGTTTTCTCCTCTGCTCGCCCCTTCCACCGTCATTTTCTCTCTACCCACCCTTGCCTCCTTTTCCGCGCAGCTCTCGATTCCCCCCTCTCTTTCGCACCCTCCATGTCATATTCCGCTCCAGGAGTTCCATCATAGCTCCTCACTGTCGCTGGGAGGATGTTTTCTCCTCCGCTCGCCCCTTCCACCATCATTTTCTCTCTACCCACCCTTGCCTCCTTTTCCGCGCAGCTCTCGATTCCCCCCTCTCTTTCGCACCCTCCATGTCATATTCCGCTCCAGGAGCTCCATCATAGCTCCTTGCTGTTGCTGGGAGTATGTTTTCTCCTCCGCTCGCCCCTTCCACCGTCATTTTCTCTCTACCCACCCTTGCCTCCTTTTCCGCGCAGCTCTCGATTCCCCCCTCTCTTTCGCACCCTCAATGTCATATTCCGCTCCAGGAGTTCCATCATAGCTCCTCACTGTCGCTGGGAGGATGTTTTCTCCTCCGCTCGCCCCTTCCACCGTCATTTTCTCTCTACCCACCCTTGCCTCCTTTTCCGCGCAGCTCTCGATTCCCCCCTCACTTTCGCACCCTCCATGTCATATTCCGCTCCAGGAGTTCCATCATAGCTCCTCACTGTCGCTGGGAGGAAGTTTTCTCCTCCGCTCGCCCCTTCCACCGTCATTTTCTCTCTACCCACCCTTGCCTCCTTTTCCGCGCAGCTCTCGATTCCCCCCTCTCTTTCGCACCCTCCATGTCATATTCCGCTCCAGGAGCTCCATCATAGCTCCTTGCTGTCGCTGGGAGGATGTTTTCTCCTCTGCTCGCCCCTTCCACCGTCATTTTCTCTCTACCCACCCTTGCCTCCTTTTCCGCGCAGCTCTCGATTCCCCCCTCTCTTTCGCACCCTCCATGTCATATTCCGCTCCAGGAGTTCCATCATAGCTCCTCACTGTCGCTGGGAGGATGTTTTCTCCTCCGCTCGCCCCTTCCACCATCATTTTCTCTCTACCCACCCTTGCCTCCTTTTCCGCGCAGCTCTCGATTCCCCCCTCTCTTTCGCACCCTCCATGTCATATTCCGCTCCAGGAGCTCCATCATAGCTCCTTGCTGTCGCTGGGAGGATGTTTTCTCCTCCGCTCGCCCCTTCCACCGTCATTTTCTCTCTACCCACCCTTGCCTCCTTTTCCGCGCAGCTCTCGATTCCCCCCTCTCTTTCGCACCCTCCATGTCATATTCCGCTCCAGGAGCTCCATCATAGCTCCTTGCTGTCGCTGGGAGGATGTTTTCTCCTCCGCTCGCCCCTTCCACCGTCATTTTCTCTCTACCCACCCTTGCCTCCTTTTCCGCACAGCTCTCGATTCCCCCCTCTCTTTCGCACCCTCCATGTCATATTCCGCTCCAGGAGCTCCATCATAGCTCCTCGCTGTTGCTGGGAGGATGTTTTCTCCTCCGCTCGCCCCTTCCACCGTCATTTTCTCTCTACCCACCCTTGCCTCCTTCTCCGCACAGCTCTCGATTCCCCCCTCTCTTTCGCACCCTCCATGTCATATTCCGCTCCAGGAGCTCCATCATAGCTCCTCGCTGTCGCTGGGAGGATGTTTTCTCCTCTGCTCGCCCCTTCCACCGTCATTTTCTCTCTACCCACCCTTTCCTCCTTTTCCGCGCAGCTCTCGATTCCCCCCTCTCTTGCGCACCCTCCATGTCATATTCCGCTCCAGGAGCTCCATCATAGCTCCTCGCTGTCGCTGGGAGGATGTTTTCTCCTCCGCTCGCCCCTTCCACCGTCATTTTCTCTCTACCCACCCTTGCCTCCTTTTCCGCGCAGCTCTCGATTCCCCCCTCTCTTTCGCACCCTCCATGTCATATTCCGCTCCAGGAGCTCCATCATAGCTCCTCGCTGTCGCTGGGAGGAAGTTTTCTCCTCCGCTCGCCCCTTCCACCGTCATTTTCTCTCTACCCACCCTTGCCTCCTTTTCCGCGCAGCTCTCGATTCCCCCCTCTCTTTCGCACCCTCCATGTCATATTCCGCTCCAGGAGCTCCATCATAGCTCCTTGCTGTCGCTGGGAGGATGTTTTCTCCTCTGCTCGCCCCTTCCACCGTCATTTTCTCTCTACCCACCCTTGCCTCCTTTTCCGCGCAGCTCTCGATTCCCCCCTCTCTTTCGCACCCTCCATGTCATATTCCGCTCCAGGAGTTCCATCATAGCTCCTCACTGTCGCTGGGAGGATGTTTTCTCCTCCGCTCGCCCCTTCCACCATCATTTTCTCTCTACCCACCCTTGCCTCCTTTTCCGCGCAGCTCTCGATTCCCCCCTCTCTTTCGCACCCTCCATGTCATATTCCGCTCCAGGAGCTCCATCATAGCTCCTTGCTGTTGCTGGGAGGATGTTTTCTCCTCCGCTCGCCCCTTCCACCGTCATTTTCTCTCTACCCACCCTTGCCTCCTTTTCCGCGCAGCTCTCGATTCCCCCCTCTCTTTCGCACCCTCAATGTCATATTCCGCTCCAGGAGTTCCATCATAGCTCCTCACTGTCGCTGGGAGTATGTTTTCTCCTCCGCTCGCCCCTTCCACCGTCATTTTCTCTCTACCCACCCTTGCCTCCTTTTCCGCGCAGCTCTCGATTCCCCCCTCTCTTTCGCACCCTCCATGTCATATTCCGCTCCAGGAGTTCCATCATAGCTCCTCACTGTCGCTGGGAGGAAGTTTTCTCCTCCGCTCGCCCCTTCCACCGTCATTTTCTCTCTACCCACCCTTGCCTCCTTTTCCGCGCAGCTCTCGATTCCCCCCTCTCTTTCGCACCCTCCATGTCATATTCCGCTCCAGGAGCTCCATCATAGCTCCTTGCTGTCGCTGGGAGGATGTTTTCTCCTCTGCTCGCCCCTTCCACCGTCATTTTCTCTCTACCCACCCTTGCCTCCTTTTCCGCGCAGCTCTCGATTCCCCCCTCTCTTTCGCACCCTCCATGTCATATTCCGCTCCAGGAGTTCCATCATAGCTCCTCACTGTCGCTGGGAGGATGTTTTCTCCTCCGCTCGCCCCTTCCACCATCATTTTCTCTCTACCCACCCTTGCCTCCTTTTCCGCGCAGCTCTCGATTCCCCCCTCTCTTTCGCACCCTCCATGTCATATTCCGCTCCAGGAGCTCCATCATAGCTCCTTGCTGTCGCTGGGAGGATGTTTTCTCCTCCGCACGCCCCTTCCACCGTCATTTTCTCTCTACCCACCCTTGCCTCCTTTTCCGCGCAGCTCTCGATTCCCCCCTCTCTTTCGCACCCTCCATGTCATATTCCGCTCCAGGAGCTCCATCATAGCTCCTTGCTGTCGCTGGGAGGATGTTTTCTCCTCCGCTCGCCCCTTCCACCGTCATTTTCTCTCTACCCACCCTTGCCTCCTTTTCCGCACAGCTCTCGATTCCCCCCTCTCTTTCGCACCCTCCATGTCATATTCCGCTCCAGGAGTTCCATCATAGCTCCTCACTGTCGCTGGGAGGATGTTTTCTCCTCCGCTCGCCCCTTCCACCGTCATTTTCTCTCTACCCACCCTTGCCTCCTTCTCCGCGCAGCTCTCGATTCCCCCCTCTCTTTCGCACCCTCCATATCATATTCCGCTCCAGGAGCTCCATCATAGCTCCTCGCTGTCGCTGGGAGGATGTTTTCTCCTCCGCTCGCCCCTTCCACCGTCATTTTCTCTCTACCCACCCTTGCCTCCTTTTCCGCGCAGCTCTCGATTCCCCCCTCTCTTTCGCACCCTCCATGTCATATTCCGCTCCAGGAGCTCCATCATAGCTCCTTGCTGTCGCTGGGAGGATGTTTTCTCCTCCGCTCGCCCCTTCCACCGTCATTTTCTCTCTACCCACCCTTGCCTCCTTTTCCGCGCAGCTCTCGATTCCCCCCTCTCTTTCGCACCCTCCATGTCATATTCCGCTCCAGGAGTTCCATCATAGCTCCTCACTGTCGCTGGGAGGATGTTTTCTCCTCCGCTCGCCCCTTCCACCGTCATTTTCTCTCTACCCACCCTTGCCTCCTTTTCCGCGCAGCTCTCGATTCCCCCCTCTCTTTCGCACCCTCAATGTCATATTCCGCTCCAGGAGTTCCATCATAGCTCCTCACTGTCGCTGGGAGGATGTTTTCTCCTCCGCTCGCCCCTTCCACCGTCATTTTCTCTCTACCCACCCTTACCTCCTTCTCCGCGCAGCTCTCGATTCCCCCCTCTCTTTCGCACCCTCCATGTCATATTCCGCTCCAGGAGCTCCATCATAGCTCCTCGCTGTCGCTGGGAGGATGTTTTCTCCTCCGCTCGCCCCTTCCACCGTCATTTTCTTTCTACCCACCCTTGCCTCCTTTTCCACGCAGCTCTCGATTCCCCCCTCTCTTTCGCACCCTCCATGTCATATTCCGCTCCAGGAGCTCCATCATAGCTCCTCGCTGTTGCTGGGAGGATGTTTTCTCCTCCGCTCGCCCCTTCCACCGTCATTTTCTCTCTACCCACCCTTGCCTCCTTCTCCGCACAGCTCTCGATTCCCCCCTCTCTTTCGCACCCTCCATGTCATATTCCGCTCCAGGAGCTCCATCATAGCTCCTCGCTGTCGCTGGGAGGATGTTTTCTCCTCTGCTCGCCCCTTCCACCGTCATTTTCTCTCTACCCACCCTTTCCTCCTTTTCCGCGCAGCTCTCGATTCCCCCCTCTCTTGCGCACCCTCCATGTCATATTCCGCTCCAGGAGCTCCATCATAGCTCCTCGCTGTCGCTGGGAGGATGTTTTCTCCTCCGCTCGCCCCTTCCACTGTCATTTTCTCTCTACCCACCCTTGCCTCCTTTTCCGCGCAGCTCTCGATTCCCCCCTCTCTTTCGCACCCTCCATGTCATATTCCGCTCCAGGAGTTCCATCATAGCTCCTCACTGTCGCTGGGAGGATGTTTTCTCCTCCGCTCGCCCCTTCCACCGTCATTTTCTCTCTACCCACCCTTGCCTCCTTCTCCGCGCAGCTCTCGATTCCCCCCTCTCTTTCGCACCCTCCATGTCATATTCCGCTCCAGGAGTTCCATCATAGCTCCTCACTAGCGCTGGGAGGATGTTTTCTCCTCCGCTCGCCTCTTCCACCGTCATTTTCTCTCTACCCACCCTTGCCTCCTTTTCCGCGCAGCTCTCGATTCCCCCCTCTCTTTCGCACCCTCCATGTCATATTCCGCTCCAGGAGTTCCATCATAGCTCCTCACTGTCGCTGGGAGGAAGTTTTCTCCTCCGCTCGCCCCTTCCACCGTCATTTTCTCTCTACCCACCCTTGCCTCCTTTTCCGCGCAGCTCTCGATTCCCCCCTCTCTTTCGCACCCTCCATGTCATATTCCGCTCCAGGAGCTCCATCATAGCTAATCGCTGTCGCTGGGAGATTGTTTTCTCCTCCGCTCGCCCCTTCCACCGTCATTTTCTCTCTACCCACCCTTGCCTCCTTTTCCGCGCAGCTCTCGATTCCCCCCTCTCTTTCGCACCCTCCATGTCATATTCCGCTCCAGGAGTTCCATCATAGCTCCTCACTGTCGCTGGGAGGATGTTTTCTCCTCCGCTCGCCCCTTCCACCGTCATTTTCTCTCTACCCACCCTTGCCTCCTTTTCCGCGCAGCTCTCGATTCCCCCCTCTCTTTCGCACCCTCCATGTCATATTCCGCTCCAGGAGTTCCATCATAGCTCCTCACTGTCGCTGGGAGGAAGTTTTCTCCTCCGCTCGCCCCTTCCACCGTCATTTTCTCTCTACCCACCCTTGCCTCCTTTTCCGCGCAGCTCTCGATTCCCCCCTCTCTTTCGCACCCTCCATGTCATATTCCGCTCCAGGAGCTCCATCATAGCTAATCGCTGTCGCTGGGAGGATGTTTTCTCCTCCGCTCGCCCCTTCCACCGTCATTTTCTCTCTACCCACCCTTGCCTCCTTTTCCGCGCAGCTCTCGATTCCCCCCTCTCTTTCGCACCCTCCATGTCATATTCCGCTCCAGGAGTTCCATCATAGCTCCTCACTGTCGCTGGGAGGATGTTTTCTCCTCCGCTCGCCCCTTCCACCGTCATTTTCTCTCTACCCACCCTTGCCTCCTTCTCCGCGCAGCTCTCGATTCCCCCCTCTCTTTCGCACCCTCCATGTCATATTCCGCTCCAGGAGCTCCATCATAGCTAATCGCTGTCGCTGGGAGATTGTTTTCTCCTCCGCTCGCCCCTTCCACCGTCATTTTCTCTCTACCCACCCTTGCCTCCTTTTCCGCGCAGCTCTCGATTCCCCCCTCTCTTTCGCACCCTCCATGTCATATTCCGCTCCAGGAGTTCCATCATAGCTCGTCGCTGGGAGGATGTTTTCTCCTCCGCTCGCCCCTTCCACCGTCATTTTCTCTCTACCCACCCTTGCCTCCTTTTCCGCGCAGCTCTCGATTCCCCCCTCTCTTTCGCACCCTCCATGTCATATTCCGCTCCAGGAGTTCCATCATAGCTCCTCACTGTCGCTGGGAGGATGTTTTCTCCTCCGCTCGCCCCTTCCACCGTCATTTTCTCTCTACCCACCCTTGCCTCCTTCTCCGCGCAGCTCTCGATTCCCCCCTCTCTTTCGCACCCTCCATGTCATATTCCGCTCCAGGAGCTCCATCATAGCTAATCGCTGTCGCTGGGAGGATGTTTTCTCCTCCGCTCGCCCCTTCCACCGTCATTTTCTCTCTACCCACCCTTGCCTCCTTTTCCGCGCAGCTCTCGATTCCCCCCTCTCTTTCGCACCCTCCATGTCATATTCCGCTCCAGGAGTTCCATCATAGCTCCTCACTGTCGCTGGGATAATGTTTTCTCCTCCGCTCGCCCCTTCCACCGTCATTTTCTCTCTACCCACCCTTGCCTCCTTCTCCACGCAGCTCTCGATTCCCCCCTCTCTTTCGCACCCTCCATGTCATATTCCGCTCCAGGAGCTCCATCATAGCTCCTCGCTGTCGCTGGGAGGATGTTTTCTCCTCCGCTCGCCCCTTCCACCGTCATTTTCTCTCTACCCACCCTTGCCTCCTTTTCCGCGCAGCTCTCGATTCCCCCCTCTCTTTCGCACCCTCCATGTCATATTCCGCTCCAGGAGTTCCATCATAGCTCCTCACTGTCGCTGGGAGGATGTTTTCTCTTCCGCTCGCCCCTTCCACCATCATTTTCTCTCTACCCACCCTTGCCTCCTTTTCCGCGCAGCTCTCGATTCCCCCCTCTCTTTCGCACCCTCCATGTCATATTCCGCTCCAGGAGTTCCATCATAGCTCCTCACTGTCGCTGGGAGGAAGTTTTCTCCTCCGCTCGCCCCTTCCACCGTCATTTTCTCTCTACCCACCCTTGCCTCCTTTTCCGCGCAGCTCTCGATTCCCCCCTCTCTTTCGCACCCTCCATGTCATATTCCGCTCCAGGAGCTCCATCATAGCTCCTTGCTGTCGCTGGGAGGATGTTTTCTCCTCCGCTCGCCCCTTCCACCGTCATTTTCTCTCTACCCACCCTTGCCTCCTTTTCCGCGCAGCTCTCGATTCCCCCCTCTCTTTCGCACCCTCCATGTCATATTCCGCTCCAGGAGTTCCATCATAGCTCCTCACTGTCGCTGGGAGGATGTTTTCTCCTCCGCTCGCCTCTTCCACCGTCATTTTCTCTCTACCCACCCTTGCCTCCTTTTCCGCGCAGCTCTCGATTCCCCCCTCTCTTTCGCACCCTCCATGTCATATTCCGCTCCAGGAGTTCCATCATAGCTCCTCACTGTCGCTGGGAGGATGTTTTCTCCTCCGCTCGCCCCTTCCACCGTCATTTTCTCTCTACCCACCCTTGCCTCCTTTTCCGCGCAGCTCTCGATTCCCCCCTCTCTTTCGCACCCTCCATGTCATATTCCGCTCCAGGAGTTCCATCATAGCTCCTCACTGTTGCTGGGAGGATGTTTTCTCCTCCGCTCGCCCCTTCCACCGTCATTTTCTCTCTACCCACCCTTGCCTCCTTCTCCGCGCAGCTCTCCATTCCCCCCTCTCTTTCGCACCCTCCATGTCATATTCCGCTCCAGGAGCTCCATCATAGCTCCTCGCTGTCGCTGGGAGGATGTTTTCTCCTCCGCTCGCCCCTTCCACCGTCATTTTCTCTCTACCCACCCTTGCCTCCTTTTCCGCGCAGCTCTCGATTCTCCCCTCTCTTTCGCACCCTCCATGTCATATTCCGCTCCAGGAGTTCCATCATAGCTCCTCACTGTCGCTGGGAGGATGTTTTCTCCTCCGCTCGCCCCTTCCACCATCATTTTCTCTCTACCCACCCTTGCCTCCTTTTCCGCGCAGCTCTCGATTCCCCCCTCTCTTTCGCACCCTCCATGTCATATTCCGCTCCAGGAGTTCCATCATAGCTCCTCACTGTCGCTGGGAGGAAGTTTTCTCCTCCGCTCGCCCCTTCCACCGTCATTTTCTCTCTACCCACCCTTGCCTCCTTTTCCGCGCAGCTCTCGATTCCCCCCTCTCTTTCGCACCCTCCATGTCATATTCCGCTCCAGGAGTTCCATCATAGCTCCTCACTGTCGCTGGGAGGATGTTTTCTCCTCCGCTCGCCCCTTCCACCGTCATTTTCTCTCTACCCACCCTTGCCTCCTTTTCCGTGCAGCTCTCGATTCCCCCCTCTCTTTCGCACCCTCCATGTCATATCCGCTCCAGGAGTTCCATCATAGCTCCTCACTGTCGCTGGGAGGATGTTTTCTCCTCCGCTCGCCCCTTCCACCGTCATTTTCTCTCTACCCACCCTTGCCTCCTTTTCCGCGCAGCTCTCGATTCCCCCCTCTCTTTCGCACCCTCCATGTCATATTCCGCTCCAGGAGTTCCATCATAGCTCCTCACTGTCGCTGGGAGGAAGTTTTCTCCTCCGCTCGCCCCTTCCACCTTCATTTTCTCTCTACCCACCCTTGCCTCCTTTTCCGCGCAGCTCTCGATTCCCCCCTCTCTTTCGCACCCTCCATGTCATATTCCGCTCCAGGAGCTCCATCATAGCTCCTTGCTGTCGCTGGGAGGATGTTTTCTCCTCCGCTCGCCCCTTCCACCGTCATTTTCTCTCTACCCACCCTTGCCTCCTTTTCCGCGCAGCTCTCGATTCCCCCCTCTCTTTCACACCCTCCATGTCATATTCCGCTCCAGGAGTTCCATCATAGCTCCTCACTGTCGCTGGGAGGATGTTTTCTCCTCCGCTCGCCCCTTCCACCGTCATTTTCTCTCTACCCACCCTTGCCTCCTTCTCCGCGCAGCTCTCGATTCCCCCCTCTCTTTCGCACCCTCCATGTCATATTCCGCTCCAGGAGCTCCATCATAGCTAATCGCTGTCGCTGGGAGGATGTTTTCTCCTCCGCTCGCCCCTTCCACCGTCATTTTCTCTCTACCCTCCCTTGCCTCCTTTTCCGCGCAGCTCTCGATTCCCCCCTCTCTTTCGCACCCTCCATGTCATATTCCGCTCCAGGAGTTCCATCATAGCTCCTTGCTGTCGCTGGGAGGATGTTTTCTCCTCCGCTCGCCCCTTCCACCGTCATTTTCTCTCTACCCACCCTTGCCTCCTTTTCCGCGCAGCTCTCGATTCCCCCCTCTCTTTCGCACCCTCCATGTCATATTCCGCTCCAGGAGTTCCATCATAGCTCCTCACTGTCGCTGGGAGGATGTTTTCTCCTCCGCTCGCCCCTTCCACCGTCATTTTCTCTCTACCCACCCTTGCCTCCTTCTCCGCGCAGCTCTCGATTCCCCCCTCTCTTTCGCACCCTCCATGTCATATTCCGCTCCAGGAGCTCCATCATAGCTCCTCGCTGTCGCTGGGAGGATGTTTTCTCCTCCGCTCGCCCCTTCCACCGTCATTTTCTCTCTACCCACCCTTGCCTCCTTTTCCGCGCAGCTCTCGATTCCCCCCTCTCTTTCGCACCCTCAATGTCATATTCCGCTCCAGGAGTTCCATCATAGCTCCTCACTGTCGCTGGGAGGATGTTTTCTCCTCCGCTCGCCCCTTCCACCGTCATTTTCTCTCTACCCACCCTTGCCTCCTTTTCCGCGCAGCTCTCAATTCCCCCCTCTCTTTCGCACCCTCCATGTCATATTCCGCTCCAGGAGTTCCATCATAGCTCCTCACTGTCGCTGGGAGGAAGTTTTCTCCTCCGCTCGCCCCTTCCACCGTCATTTTCTCTCTACCCACCCTTGCCTCCTTTTCCGCGCAGCTCTCGATTCCCCCCTCTCTTTCGCACCCTCCATGTCATATTCCACTCCAGGAGCTCCATCATAGCTCCTTGCTGTCGCTGGGAGGATGTTTTCTCCTCCGCTCGCCCCTTCCACCGTCATTTTCTCTCTACCCACCCTTGCCTCCTTTTCCGCGCAGCTCTCGATTCCCCCCTCTCTTTCGCACCCTCCATGTCATATTCCGCTCCAGGAGTTCCATCATAGCTCCTCACTGTCGCTGGGAGGATGTTTTCTCCTCCGCTCGCCCCTTCCACCATCATTTTCTCTCTACCCACCCTTGCCTCCTTTTCCGCGCAGCTCTCGATTCCCCCCTCTCTTTCGCACCCTCCATGTCATATTCCGCTCCAGGAGTTCCATCATAGCTCCTCACTGTCGCTGGGAGGATGTTTTCTCCTCCGCTCGCCTCTTCCACTGTCATTTTCTCTCTACCCACCCTTGCCTCCTTTTCCGCGCAGCTCTCGATTCCCCCCTCTCTTTCGCACCCTCCATGTCATATTCCGCTCCAGGAGCTCCATCATAGCTCCTTGCTGTCGCTGGGAGGATGTTTTCTCCTCCGCTCGCCCCTTCCACCGTCATTTTCTCTCTACCCACCCTTGCCTCCTTTTCCGCGCAGCTCTCGATTCCCCCCTCTCTTTCGCACCCTCCATGTCATATTCCACTCCAGGAGTTCCATCATAGCTCCTCACTGTCGCTGGGAGGATGTTTTCTCCTCCGCTCGCCCCTTCCACCGTCATTTTCTCTCTACCCACCCTTGCCTCCTTCTCCGCGCAGCTCTCGATTCCCCCCTCTCTTTCGCACCCTCCATGTCATATTCCGCTCCAGGAGCTCCATCATAGCTCCTCGCTGTCGCTGGGAGGATGTTTTCTCCTCCGCTCGCCCCTTCCACCGTCATTTTCTCTCTACCCACCCTTGCCTCCTTTTCCGCGCAGCTCTCGATTCCCCCCTCTCTTTCGCACCCTCCATGTCATATTCCGCTCCAGGAGTTCCATCATAGCTCCTCACTGTCGCTGGGAGGAAGTTTTCTCCTCCGCTCGCCCCTTCCACCGTCATTTTCTCTCTACCCACCGTTGCCTCCTTTTCCGCGCAGCTCTCGATTCCCCCCTCTCTTTTGCATCCTCCATGTCATATTCCGCTCCAGGAGCTCCATCATAGCTCCTTGCTGTCGCTGGGAGGATGTTTTCTCCTCCGCTCGCCCCTTCCACCGTCATTTTCTCTCTACCCACCCTTGCCTCCTTTTCCGCGCAGCTCTCGATTCCCCCCTCTCTTTCGCACCCTCCATGTCATATTCCGCTCCAGGAGCTCCATCATAGCTCCTTGCTGTCGCTGGGAGGATGTTTTCTCCTCCGCTCGCCCCTTCCACCGTCATTTTCTCTCTACCCACCCTTGCCTCCTTTTCCGCGCAGCTCTCGATTCCCCCCTCTCTTTCGCACCCTCCATGTCATATTCCGCTCCAGGAGTTCCATCATAGCTCCTCACTGTCGCTGGGAGGATGTTTTCTCCTCCGCTCGCCCCTTCCACCGTCATTTTCTCTCTACCCACCCTTGCCTCCTTTTCCGCGCAGCTCTCGATTCCCCCCTCTCTTTCGCACCCTCCATGTCATATTCCGCTCCAGGAGTTCCATCATAGCTCCTCACTGTCGCTGGGAGGAAGTTTTCTCCTCCGCTCGCCCCTTCCACCGTCATTTTCTCTCTACCCACCGTTGCCTCCTTTTCCGCGCAGCTCTCGATTCCCCCCTCTCTTTCGCACCCTCCATGTCATATTCCGCTCCAGGAGCTCCATCATAGCTCCTTGCTGTCGCTGGGAGGATGTTTTCTCCTCCGCTCGCCCCTTCCACCGTCATTTTCTCTCTACCCACCCTTGCCTCCTTTTCCGCGCAGCTCTCGATTCCCCCCTCTCTTTCGCACCCTCCATGTCATATTCCGCTCCAGGAGTTCCATCATAGCTCCTCACTGTCGCTGGGAGGAAGTTTTCTCCTCCGCTCGCCCCTTCCACCGTCATTTTCTCTCTACCCACCCTTGCCTCCTTTTCCGCGCAGCTCTCGATTCCCCCCTCTCTTGCGCACCCTCCATGTCATATTCCGCTCCAGGAGCTCCATCATAGCTCCTCGCTGTCGCTGGGAGGATGTTTTCTCCTCCGCTCGCCCCTTCCACCGTCATTTTCTCTCTACCCACCCTTGCCTCCTTTTCCGCGCAGCTCTCGATTCCCCCCTCTCTTTCGCACCCTCCATGTCATATTCCGCTCCAGGAGTTCCATCATAGCTCCTCACTGTAGCTGGGAGGATGTTTTCTCCTCCACTCGCCCCTTCCACCGTCATTTTCTCTCTACCCACCCTTGCCTCCTTCTCCGCGCTGCTCTCGATTCCCTCCTCTCTCTCGCACCCTCCATATTACATCCAGCTCCAGGAGCTCCATCATAGCTCCTCGCTGTCGCTGGGAGGATGTTTTCTCCTCTGCTCGCCCCTTCCACCGTCATTTTCTCTCTACCCACCCTTACCTCCTTCTCCGCGCAGCTCTCGATTCCCCCCTCTCTTTCGCACCCTCCATGTCATATTCCGCTCCAGGAGCTCCATCATAGCTCCTCGCTGTCGCTGGGAGGATGTTTTCTCCTCCGCTCGCCCCTTCCACCGTCATTTTCTCTCTACCCACCCTTGCCTCCTTTTCCGCGCAGCTCTCGATTCCCCCCTCTCTTTCGCACCCTCAATGTCATATTCCGCTCCAGGAGTTCCATCATAGCTCCTCACTGTCGCTGGGAGGATGTTTTCTCCTCCGCTCGCCCCTTCCACCGTCATTTTCTCTCTACCCACCCTTACCTCCTTCTCCGCGCAGCTCTCGATTCCCCCCTCTCTTTCGCACCCTCCATGTCATATTCCGCTCCAGGAGCTCCATCATAGCTCCTCGCTGTCGCTGGGAGGATGTTTTCTCCTCCGCTCGCCCCTTCCACCGTCATTTTCTTTCTACCCACCCTTGCCTCCTTTTCCACGCAGCTCTCGATTCCCCCCTCTCTTTCGCACCCTCCATGTCATATTCCGCTCCAGGAGCTCCATCATAGCTCCTCGCTGTTGCTGGGAGGATGTTTTCTCCTCCGCTCGCCCCTTCCACCGTCATTTTCTCTCTACCCACCCTTGCCTCCTTCTCCGCACAGCTCTCGATTCCCCCCTCTCTTTCGCACCCTCCATGTCATATTCCGCTCCAGGAGCTCCATCATAGCTCCTCGCTGTCGCTGGGAGGATGTTTTCTCCTCTGCTCGCCCCTTCCACCGTCATTTTCTCTCTACCCACCCTTTCCTCCTTTTCCGCGCAGCTCTCGATTCCCCCCTCTCTTGCGCACCCTCCATGTCATATTCCGCTCCAGGAGCTCCATCATAGCTCCTCGCTGTCGCTGGGAGGATGTTTTCTCCTCCGCTCGCCCCTTCCACTGTCATTTTCTCTCTACCCACCCTTGCCTCCTTTTCCGCGCAGCTCTCGATTCCCCCCTCTCTTTCGCACCCTCCATGTCATATTCCGCTCCAGGAGTTCCATCATAGCTCCTCACTGTCGCTGGGAGGATGTTTTCTCCTCCGCTCGCCCCTTCCACCGTCATTTTCTCTCTACCCACCCTTGCCTCCTTCTCCGCGCAGCTCTCGATTCCCCCCTCTCTTTCGCACCCTCCATGTCATATTCCGCTCCAGGAGTTCCATCATAGCTCCTCACTAGCGCTGGGAGGATGTTTTCTCCTCCGCTCGCCTCTTCCACCGTCATTTTCTCTCTACCCACCCTTGCCTCCTTTTCCGCGCAGCTCTCGATTCCCCCCTCTCTTTCGCACCCTCCATGTCATATTCCGCTCCAGGAGTTCCATCATAGCTCCTCACTGTCGCTGGGAGGAAGTTTTCTCCTCCGCTCGCCCCTTCCACCGTCATTTTCTCTCTACCCACCCTTGCCTCCTTTTCCGCGCAGCTCTCGATTCCCCCCTCTCTTTCGCACCCTCCATGTCATATTCCGCTCCAGGAGCTCCATCATAGCTAATCGCTGTCGCTGGGAGATTGTTTTCTCCTCCGCTCGCCCCTTCCACCGTCATTTTCTCTCTACCCACCCTTGCCTCCTTTTCCGCGCAGCTCTCGATTCCCCCCTCTCTTTCGCACCCTCCATGTCATATTCCGCTCCAGGAGTTCCATCATAGCTCCTCACTGTCGCTGGGAGGATGTTTTCTCCTCCGCTCGCCCCTTCCACCATCATTTTCTCTCTACCCACCCTTGCCTCCTTTTCCGCGCAGCTCTCGATTCCCCCCTCTCTTTCGCACCCTCCATGTCATATTCCGCTCCAGGAGCTCCATCATAGCTCCTTGCTGTCGCTGGGAGGATGTTTTCTCCTCCGCACGCCCCTTCCACCGTCATTTTCTCTCTACCCACCCTTGCCTCCTTTTCCGCGCAGCTCTCGATTCCCCCCTCTCTTTCGCACCCTCCATGTCATATTCCGCTCCAGGAGCTCCATCATAGCTCCTTGCTGTCGCTGGGAGGATGTTTTCTCCTCCGCTCGCCCCTTCCACCGTCATTTTCTCTCTACCCACCCTTGCCTCCTTTTCCGCACAGCTCTCGATTCCCCCCTCTCTTTCGCACCCTCCATGTCATATTCCGCTCCAGGAGTTCCATCATAGCTCCTCACTGTCGCTGGGAGGATGTTTTCTCCTCCGCTCGCCCCTTCCACCGTCATTTTCTCTCTACCCACCCTTGCCTCCTTCTCCGCGCAGCTCTCGATTCCCCCCTCTCTTTCGCACCCTCCATGTCATATTCCGCTCCAGGAGCTCCATCATAGCTCCTCGCTGTCGCTGGGAGGATGTTTTCTCCTCCGCTCGCCCCTTCCACCGTCATTTTCTCTCTACCCACCCTTGCCTCCTTTTCCGCGCAGCTCTCGATTCCCCCCTCTCTTTCGCACCCTCCATGTCATATTCCGCTCCAGGAGTTCCATCATAGCTCCTCACTGTCGCTGGGAGGAAGTTTTCTCCTCCGCACGCCCCTTCCACCGTCATTTTCTCTCTACCCACCCTTGCCTCCTTCTCCGCACAGCTCTCGATTCCCCCCTCTCTTTCGCACCCTCCATGTCATATTCCGCTCCAGGAGCTCCATCATAGCTCCTTGCTGTCGCTGGGAGGATGTTTTCTCCTCCGCTCGCCCATTCCACCGTCATTTTCTCTCTACCCACCCTTGCCTCCTTTTCCGCGCAGCTCTCGATTCCCCCCTCTCTTTCGCACCCTCCATGTCATATTCCGCTCCAGGAGTTCCATCATAGCTCCTCACTGTCGCTGGGAGGATGTTTTCTCCTCCGCTCGCCCCTTCCACCGTCATTTTCTCCTTACCCACCCTTGCCTCCTTCTCCGCACAGCTCTCGATTCCCCCCTCTCTTTCGCACCCTCCATGTCATATTCCGCTCCAGGAGCTCCATCATAGCTCCTCGCTGTCGCTGGGAGGATGTTTTCTCCTCTGCTCGCCCCTTCCACCGTCATTTTCTCTCTACCCACCCTTTCCTCCTTTTCCGCGCAGCTCTCGATTCCCCCCTCTCTTGCGCACCCTCCATGTCATATTCCGCTCCAGGAGCTCCATCATAGCTCCTCGCTGTCGCTGGGAGGATGTTTTCTCCTCCGCTCGCCCCTTCCACCGTCATTTTCTCTCTACCCACCCTTGCCTCCTTTTCCGCGCAGCTCTCGATTCCCCCCTCTCTTTCGCACCCTCCATGTCATATTCCGCTCCAGGAGTTCCATCATAGCTCCTCACTGTCGCTGGGAGGATGTTTTCTCCTCCGCTCGCCCCTTCCACCGTCATTTTCTCTCTACCCACCCTTGCCTCCTTCTCCGCGCAGCTCTCGATTCCCCCCTCTCTTTCGCACCCTCCATGTCATATTCCGCTCCAGGAGCTCCATCATAGCTCTTCGCTGTCGCTGGGAGGATGTTTTCTCCTCCGCTCGCCCCTTCCACCGTCATTTTCTCTCTACCCACCCTTTCCTCCTTTTCCGCGCAGCTCTCGATTCCCCCCTCTCTTTCGCACCCTCCATGTCATATTCCGCTCCAGGAGCTCCATCATAGCTCCTCGCTGTCGCTGGGAGGATTTTTTCTCCTCTGCTCGCCCCTTCCACCGTCATTTTCTCTCTACCCACCCTTTCCTCCTTTTCCGCGCAGCTCTCGATTCCCCCCTCTCTTGCGCACCCTCCATGTCATATTCCGCTCCAGGAGCTCCATCATAGCTCCTCGCTGTCGCTGGGAGGAAGTTTTCTCCTCCGCTCGCCCCTTCCACCGTCATTTTCTCTCTACCCACCCTTGCCTCCATCTCCGCGCAGCTCTCGATTCCCCCCTCTCTTTCGCACCCTCCATGTCATATTCCGCTCCAGGAGCTCCATCATAGCTACTCGCTGTCGCTGGGAGGATGTTTTCTCCTCCGCTCGCCCCTTCCACCGTCATTTTCTCTCTACCCACCCTTGCCTCCTTTTCCGCGCAGCTCTCGATTCCCCCCTCTCTTTCGCACCCTCCATGTCATATTCCGCTCCAGGAGTTCCATCATAGCTCCTCACTGTCGCTGGGAGGATGTTTTCTCCTCCGCTCGCCTCTTCCACTGTCATTTTCTCTCTACCCACCCTTGCCTCCTTTTCCGCGCAGCTCTCGATTCCCCCCTCTCTTTCGCACCCTCCATGTCATATTCCGCTCCAGGAGCTCCATCATAGCTCCTTGCTGTCGCTGGGAGGATGTTTTCTCCTCCGCTCGCCCCTTCCACCGTCATTTTCTCTCTACCCACCCTTGCCTCCTTTTCCGCGCAGCTCTCGATTCCCCCCTCTCTTTCGCACCCTCCATGTCATATTCCGCTCCAGGAGTTCCATCATAGCTCCTCACTGTCGCAGGGAGGATGTTTTCTCCTCCGCTCGCCCCTTCCACCGTCATTTTCTCTCTACCCACCCTTGCCTCCTTCTCCGCGCAGCTCTCGATTCCCCCCTCTCTTTCGCACCCTCCATGTCATATTCCGCTCCAGGAGCTCCATCATAGCTCCTCGCTGTCGCTGGGAGGATGTTTTCTCCTCCGCTCGCCCCTTCCACCGTCATTTTCTCTCTACCCACCCTTGCCTCCTTTTCCGCGCAGCTCTCGATTCCCCCCTCTCTTTCGCACCCTCAATGTCATATTCCGCTCCAGGAGTTCCATCATAGCTCCTCACTGTCGCTGGGAGGATGTTTTCTCCTCCGCTCGCCCCTTCCACCGTCATTTTCTCTCTACCCACCCTTGCCTCCTTTTCCGCGCAGCTCTCAATTCCCCCCTCTCTTTCGCACCCTCCATGTCATATTCCGCTCCAGGAGTTCCATCATAGCTCCTCACTGTCGCTGGGAGGAAGTTTTCTCCTCCGCTCGCCCCTTCCACCGTCATTTTCTCTCTACCCACCCTTGCCTCCTTTTCCGCGCAGCTCTCGATTCCCCCCTCTCTTTCGCACCCTCCATGTCATATTCCACTCCAGGAGCTCCATCATAGCTCCTTGCTGTCGCTGGGAGGATGTTTTCTCCTCCGCTCGCCCCTTCCACCGTCATTTTCTCTCTACCCACCCTTGCCTCCTTTTCCGCGCAGCTCTCGATTCCCCCCTCTCTTTCGCACCCTCCATGTCATATTCCGCTCCAGGAGTTCCATCATAGCTCCTCACTGTCGCTGGGAGGATGTTTTCTCCTCCGCTCGCCCCTTCCACCATCATTTTCTCTCTACCCACCCTTGCCTCCTTTTCCGCGCAGCTCTCGATTCCCCCCTCTCTTTCGCACCCTCCATGTCATATTCCGCTCCAGGAGTTCCATCATAGCTCCTCACTGTCGCTGGGAGGAAGTTTTCTCCTCTGCTCGCCCCTTCCACCGTCATTTTCTCTCTACCCACCCTTGCCTCCTTCTCCGCGCAGCTCTCGATTCCCCCCTCTCTTTCGCACCCTCCATGTCATATTCCGCTCCAGGAGCTCCATCATAGCTAATCGCTGTCGCTGGGAGGATGTTTTCTCCTCCGCTCGCCCCTTCCACCGTCATTTTCTCTCTACCCACCCTTGCCTCCTTTTCCGCGCAGCTCTCGATTCCCCCCTCTCTTTCGCACCCTCCATGTCATATTCCGCTCCAGGAGTTCCATCATAGCTCCTCACTGTCGCTGGGAGGAAGTTTTCTCCTCCGCTCGCCCCTTCCACCGTCATTTTCTCTCTACCCACCCTTGCCTCCTTTTCCGCGCAGCTCTCGATTCCCCCCTCTCTTTCGCACCCTCCATGTCATATTCCGCTCCAGGAGCTCCATCATAGCTCCTTGCTGTCGCTGGGAGGATGTTTTCTCCTCCGCTCGCCCCTTCCACCGTCATTTTCTCTCTACCCACCCTTGCCTCCTTTTCCGCGCAGCTCTCAATTCCCCCCTCTCTTTCGCACCCTCCATGTCATATTCCGCTCCAGGAGTTCCATCATAGCTCCTCACTGTCGCTGGGAGGATGTTTTCTCCTCCGCTCGCCCCTTTCTTCGTCATTTTCTCTCTACCCACCCTTGCCTCCTTCTCCGCGCAGCTCTCGATTCCCCCCTCTCTTTCGCACCCTCCATGTCATATTCCGCTCCAGGAGCTCCATCATAGCTCCTCGCTGTCGCTGGGAGGATGTTTTCTCCTCCGCTCGCCCCTTCCACCGTCATTTTCTCTCTACCCACCCTTGCCTCCTTTTCCGCGCAGCTCTCAATTCCCCCCTCTCTTTCGCACCCTCCATGTCATATTCCGCTCCAGGAGTTCCATCATAGCTCCTCACTGTCGCTGGGAGGATGTTTTCTCCTCCGCTCGCCCCTTTCTTCGTCATTTTCTCTCTACCCACCCTTGCCTCCTTCTCCGCGCAGCTCTCGATTCCCCCCTCTCTTTCGCACCCTCCATGTCATATTCCGCTCCAGGAGTTCCATCATAGCTCCTCACTGTCGCTGGGAGGATGTTTTCTCCTCCGCTCGCCCCTTCCACCGTCATTTTCTCTCTACCCACCCTTGCCTCCTTTTCCGCGCAGCTCTCAATTCCCCCCTCTCTTTCGCACCCTCCATGTCATATTCCGTTCCCGGAGTTCCATCTTAGCTCCTCACTGTCGCTGGGAGGAAGTTTTCTCCTCCGCTCGCCCCTTCCACCGTCATTTTCTCTCTACCCACCCTTGCCTCCTTTTCCGCGCAGCTCTCGATTCCCCCCTCTCTTTCGCACCCTCCATGTCATATTCCACTCCAGGAGCTCCATCATAGCTCCTTGCTGTCGCTGGGAGGATGTTTTCTCCTCCGCTCGCCCCTTCCACCGTCATTTTCTCTCTACCCACCCTTGCCTCCTTTTCCGCGCAGCTCTCGATTCCCCCCTCTCTTTCGCACCCTCCATGTCATATTCCGCTCCAGGAGTTCCATCATAGCTCCTCACTGTCGCTGGGAGGATGTTTTCTCCTCCGCTCGCCCCTTCCACCATCATTTTCTCTCTACCCACCCTTGCCTCCTTTTCCGCGCAGCTCTCGATTCCCCCCTCTCTTTCGCACCCTCCATGTCATATTCCGCTCCAGGAGTTCCATCATAGCTCCTCACTGTCGCTGGGAGGAAGTTTTCTCCTCCGCTCGCCCCTTCCACCGTCATTTTCTCTCTACCCACCCTTGCCTCCTTTTCCGCGCAGCTCTCGATTCCCCCCTCTCTTTCGCACCCTCCATGTCATATTCCGCTCCAGGAGCTCCATCATAGCTCCTTGCTGTCGCTGGGAGGATGTTTTCTCCTCCGCTCGCCCCTTCCACCGTCATTTTCTCTCTACCCACCCTTGCCTCCTTTTCCGCACAGCTCTCGATTCCCCCCTCTCTTTCGTACCCTCCATGTCATATTCCGCTCCAGGAGTTCCATCATAGCTCCTCACTGTCGCTGGGAGGATGTTTTCTCCTCCGCTCGCCCCTTCCACCGTCATTTTCTCTCTACCCACCCTTGCCTCCTTCTTCGCGCAGCTCTCGATTCCCCCCTCTCTTTCGCACCCTCCATGTCATATTCCGCTCCAGGAGCTCCATCATAGCTCCTCGCTGTCGCTGGGAGGATGTTTTCTCCTCCGCTCGCCCCTTCCACCGTCATTTTCTCTCTACCCACCCTTGCCTCCTTTTCCGCGCAGCTCTCGATTCCCCCCTCTCTTTCGCACCCTCCATGTCATATTCCGCTCCAGGAGTTCCATCATAGCTCCTCACTGTCGCTGGGAGGATGTTTTCTCCTCCGCTCGCCTCTTCCACCGTCATTTTCTCTCTACCCACCCTTGCCTCCTTCTCCGCGCAGCTCTCGATTCCCCCCTCTCTTTCGCACCCTCCATGTCATATTCCGCTCCAGGAGCTCCATCATAGCTCCTTGCTGTCACTGGGAGGATGTTTTCTCCTCCGCTCGCCCCTTCCACCGTCATTTTCTCTCTACCCACCCTTGCCTCCTTTTCCGCGCAGCTCTCGATTCCCCCCTCTCTTTCGCACCCTCCATGTCATATTCCGCTCCAGGAGTTCCATCATAGCTCCTCACTGTCGCTGGGAGGATGTTTTCTCCTCCGCTCGCCCCTTCCACCGTCATTTTCTCTCTAGCCACCCTTGCCTCCTTCTCCGCGCAGCTCTCGATTCCCCCCTCTCTTTCGCACCCTCCATGTCATATTCCGCTCCAGGAGCTCCATCATAGCTCCTCGCTGTCGCTGGGAGGATGTTTTCTCCTCCGCTCGCCCCTTCCACCGTCATTTTCTCTCTACCCACCCTTGCCTCCTTCTCCGCGCAGCTCTCGATTCCCCCCTCTCTTTCGCACCCTCCATGTCATATTCCGCTCCAGGAGCTCCATCATAGCTCCTCGCTGTCGCTGGGAGGATGTTTTATCCTCCGCTCGCCCCTTCCACCGTCATTTTCTCTCTACCCACCCTTTCCTCCTTTTCCGCGCAGCTCTCGATTCCCCCCTCTCTTTCGCACCCTCCATGTCATATTCCGCTCCAGGAGCTCCATCATAGCTCCTTGCTGTCGCTGGGAGGATGTTTTCTCCTCCGCTCGCCCCTTCCACCGTCATTTTCTCTCTACCCACCCTTGCCTCCTTCTCCGCGCAGCTCTCAATTCCCCCCTCTCTTTCGCACCCTCCATGTCATATTCCGCTCCAGGAGCTCCATCATAGCTCCTCGCTGTCGCTGGGAGGATGTTTTCTCCTCCGCTCGCCCCTTCCACCGTCATTTTATCTCTACCCACCCTTGCCTCCTTCTCCGCGCAGCTCTCGATTCCCCCCTCTCTTTCGAACCCTCCATGTCATATTCCGCTCCAGGAGCTCCATCATAGCTCCTCGCTGTCGCTGGGAGGATGTTTTCTTCTCTGCTCGCCCCTTCCACCGTCATTTTCTCTCTACCCACCCTTTCCTCCTTTTCCGCGCAGCTCTCGATTCCCCCCTCTCTTTCGCACCCTCCATGTCATATTCCGCTCCAGGAGCTCCATCATAGCTCCTCGCTGTCGCTGGGAGGATGTTTTCTCCTCCGCTCGCCCCTTCCACCGTCATTTTCTCTCTACCCACCCTTGCCTCCTTTTCCGCGCAGCTCTCGATTCCCCCCTCTCTTTCGCACCCTCCATGTCATATTCCACTCCAGGAGCTCCATCATAGCTCCTTGCTGTCGCTGGGAGGATGTTTTCTCCTCCGCTCGCCCCTTCCACCGTCATTTTCTCTCTACCCACCCTTTCCTCCTTTTCCGCGCAGCTCTCGATTCCCCCCTCTCTTTCGCACCCTCCATGTCATATTCCGCTCCAGGAGCTCCATCATAGCTCCTTGCTGTCGCTGGGAGGATGTTTTCTCCTCCGCTCGCCCCTTCCACCGTCATTTTCTCTCTACCCACCCTTGCCTCCTTTTCCGCGCAGCTCTCGATTCCCCCCTCTCTTTCGCACCCTCCATGTCATATTCCGCTCCAGGAGTTCCATCATAGCTCCTCACTGTCGCTGGGAGGATGTTTTCTCCTCCGCTCGCCCCTTCCACCGTCATTTTCTCTCTACCCACCCTTGCCTCCTTCTCCGCGCAGCTCTCGATTCCCCCCTCTCTTTCGCACCCTCCATGTCATATTCCGCTCCAGGAGCTCCATCATAGCTAATCGCTGTCGCTGGGAGGATGTTTTCTCCTCCGCTCGCCCCTTCCACCGTCATTTTCTCTCTACCCACCCTTGCCTCCTTTTCCGCGCAGCTCTCGATTCCCCCCTCTCTTTCGCACCCTCAATGTCATATTCCGCTCCAGGAGTTCCATCATAGCTCCTCACTGTCGCTGGGAGGATGTTTTCTCCTCCGCTCGCCCCTTCCACCGTCATTTTCTCTCTACCCACCCTTGCCTCCTTTTCCGCGCAGCTCTCGATTCCCCCCTCTCTTTCGCACCCTCAATGTCATATTCCGCTCCAGGAGTTCCATCATAGCTCCTCACTGTCGCTGGGAGGATGTTTTCTCCTCCGCTCGCCCCTTCCACCGTCATTTTCTCTCTACCCACCCTTGCCTCCTTTTCCGCGCAGCTCTCGATTCCCCCCTCTCTTTCGCACCCTCCATGTCATATTCCGCTCCAGGAGTTCCATCATAGCTCCTCACTGTCGCTGGGAGGAAGTTTTCTCCTCCGCTCGCCCCTTCCACCGTCATTTTCTCTCTACCCACCCTTGCCTCCTTTTCCGCGCAGCTCTCGATTCCCCCCTCTCTTTCGCACCCTCCATGTCATATTCCGCTCCAGGAGCTCCATCATAGCTCCTTGCTGTCGCTGGGAGGATGTTTTCTCCTCCGCTCGCCCCTTCCACCGTCATTTTCTCTCTACCCACCCTTGCCTCCTTTTCCGCGCAGCTCTCGATTCCCCCCTCTCTTTCGCACCCTCCATGTCATATTCCGCTCCAGGAGTTCCATCATAGCTCCTCACTGTCGCTGGGAGGATGTTTTCTCCTCCGCTCGCCCCTTCCACCGTCATTTTCTCTCTACCCACCCTTGCCTCCTTCTCCGCGCAGCTCTCGATTCCCCCCTCTCTTTCGCACCCTCCATGTCATATTCCGCTCCAGGAGCTCCATCATAGCTAATCGCTGTCGCTGGGAGGATGTTTTCTCCTCCGCTCGCCCCTTCCACCGTCATTTTCTCTCTACCCACCCTTGCCTCCTTTTCCGCGCAGCTCTCGATTCCCCCCTCTCTTTCGCACCCTCCATGTCATATTCCGCTCCAGGAGTTCCATCATAGCTCCTCACTGTCACTGGGAGGATGTTTTCTCCTCCGCTCGCCCCTTCCACCGTCATTTTCTCTCTACCCACCCTTGCCTCCTTCTCCGCGCAGCTCTCGATTCCCCCCTCTCTTTCACACCCTCCATGTCATATTCCGCTCCAGGAGCTCCATCATAGCTAATCGCTGTCGCTGGGAGGATGTTTTCTCCTCCGCTCGCCCCTTCCACCGTCATTTTCTCTCTACCCACCCTTGCCTCCTTTTCCGCGCAGCTCTCAATTCCCCCCTCTCTTTCGCACCCTCCATGTCATATTCCGCTCCAGGAGTTCCATCATAGCTCCTCACTGTCACTGGGAGGATGTTTTCTCCTCCGCTCGCCCCTTCCACCGTCATTTTCTCTCTACCCACCCTTGCCTCCTTCTCCGCGCAGCTCTCGATTCCCCCCTCTCTTTCGCACCCTCCATGTCATATTCCGCTCCAGGAGCTCCATCATAGCTAATCGCTGTCGCTGGGAGGATGTTTTCTCCTCCGCTCGCCCCTTCCACCGTCATTTTCTCTCTACCCACCCTTGCCTCCTTTTCCGCGCAGCTCTCGATTCCCCCCTCTCTTTCGCACCCTCCATGTCATATTCCGCTCCAGGAGTTCCATCATAGCTCCTCACTGTCGCTGGGAGGATGTTTTCTCCTCCGCTCGCCCCTTCCACCGTCATTTTCTCTCTACCCACCCTTGCCTCCTTTTCCGCGCAGCTCTCGATTCCCCCCTCTCTTTCGCACCCTCCATGTCATATTCCGCTCCAGGAGTTCCATCATAGCTCCTCACTGTTGCTGGGAGGATGTTTTCTCCTCCGCTCGCCCCTTCCACCGTCATTTTCTCTCTACCCACCCTTGCCTCCTTCTCCGCGCAGCTCTCCATTCCCCCCTCTCTTTCGCACCCTCCATGTCATATTCCGCTCCAGGAGCTCCATCATAGCTCCTCGCTGTCGCTGGGAGGATGTTTTCTCCTCCGCTCGCCCCTTCCACCGTCATTTTCTCTCTACCCACCCTTGCCTCCTTTTCCGCGCAGCTCTCGATTCTCCCCTCTCTTTCGCACCCTCCATGTCATATTCCGCTCCAGGAGTTCCATCATAGCTCCTCACTGTCGCTGGGAGGATGTTTTCTCCTCCGCTCGCCCCTTCCACCATCATTTTCTCTCTACCCACCCTTGCCTCCTTTTCCGCGCAGCTCTCGATTCCCCCCTCTCTTTCGCACCCTCCATGTCATATTCCGCTCCAGGAGTTCCATCATAGCTCCTCACTGTCGCTGGGAGGAAGTTTTCTCCTCCGCTCGCCCCTTCCACCGTCATTTTCTCTCTACCCACCCTTGCCTCCTTTTCCGCGCAGCTCTCGATTCCCCCCTCTCTTTCGCACCCTCCATGTCATATTCCGCTCCAGGAGTTCCATCATAGCTCCTCACTGTCGCTGGGAGGATGTTTTCTCCTCCGCTCGCCCCTTCCACCGTCATTTTCTCTCTACCCACCCTTGCCTCCTTTTCCGCGCAGCTCTCGATTCCCCCCTCTCTTTCGCACCCTCCATGTCATATCCGCTCCAGGAGTTCCATCATAGCTCCTCACTGTCGCTGGGAGGATGTTTTCTCCTCCGCTCGCCCCTTCCACCGTCATTTTCTCTCTACCCACCCTTGCCTCCTTTTCCGCGCAGCTCTCGATTCCCCCCTCTCTTTCGCACCCTCCATGTCATATTCCGCTCCAGGAGTTCCATCATAGCTCCTCACTGTCGCTGGGAGGAAGTTTTCTCCTCCGCTCGCCCCTTCCACCTTCATTTTCTCTCTACCCACCCTTGCCTCCTTTTCCGCGCAGCTCTCGATTCCCCCCTCTCTTTCGCACCCTCCATGTCATATTCCGCTCCAGGAGCTCCATCATAGCTCCTTGCTGTCGCTGGGAGGATGTTTTCTCCTCCGCTCGCCCCTTCCACCGTCATTTTCTCTCTACCCACCCTTGCCTCCTTTTCCGCGCAGCTCTCGATTCCCCCCTCTCTTTCACACCCTCCATGTCATATTCCGCTCCAGGAGTTCCATCATAGCTCCTCACTGTCGCTGGGAGGATGTTTTCTCCTCCGCTCGCCCCTTCCACCGTCATTTTCTCTCTACCCACCCTTGCCTCCTTCTCCGCGCAGCTCTCGATTCCCCCCTCTCTTTCGCACCCTCCATGTCATATTCCGCTCCAGGAGCTCCATCATAGCTAATCGCTGTCGCTGGGAGGATGTTTTCTCCTCCGCTCGCCCCTTCCACCGTCATTTTCTCTCTACCCTCCCTTGCCTCCTTTTCCGCGCAGCTCTCGATTCCCCCCTCTCTTTCGCACCCTCCATGTCATATTCCGCTCCAGGAGTTCCATCATAGCTCCTCACTGTCGCTGGGAGGATGTTTTCTCCTCCGCTCGCCCCTTCCACCGTCATTTTCTCTCTACCCACCCTTGCCTCCTTCTCCGCGCAGCTCTCGATTCCCCCCTCTCTTTCGCACCCTCCATGTCATATTCCGCTCCAGGAGCTCCATCATAGCTCCTCGCTGTCGCTGGGAGGATGTTTTCTCCTCCGCTCGCCCCTTCCACCGTCATTTTCTCTCTACCCACCCTTGCCTCCTTTTCTGCGCAGCTCTCGATTCCCCCCTCTCTTTCGCACCCTCCATGTCATATTCCGCTCCAGGAGTTCCATCATAGCTCCTCACTGTCGCTGGGAGGAAGTTTTCTCCTCCGCTCGCCCCTTCCACCGTCATTTTCTCTCTACCCACCGTTGCCTCCTTTTCCGCGCAGCTCTCGATTCCCCCCTCTCTTTCGCACCCTCCATGTCATATTCCGCTCCAGGAGCTCCATCATAGCTCCTTGCTGTCGCTGGGAGGATGTTTTCTCCTCCGCTCGCCCCTTCCACCGTCATTTTCTCTCTACCCACCCTTGCCTCCTTTTCCGCGCAGCTCTCGATTCCCCCCTCTCTTTCGCACCCTCCATGTCATATTCCGCTCCAGGAGCTCCATCATAGCTCCTCGCTGTCGCTGGGAGGATGTTTTCTCCTCTGCTCGCCGCTTCCGCCGTCATTTTCTCTCCACCCACCCTTGCCTCCTTCTCCGCGCCGCTCTCGATTCCCCCCTCTCTTTCGCACCCTCCATGTCATATTCTGCTCCAGGAGCTCCATCATAGCTCCTCGCTGTCGCTGGGAGGATGTTTTCTCCTCCGCTCGCCCCTTCCACCGTCATTTTCTCTCTACCCACCCTTTCCTCCTTTTCCGCGCAGCTCTCGATTCCCCCCTCTCTTTCGCACCCTCCATGTCATATTCCGCTCCAGGAGCTCCATCATAGCTCCTCGCTGTCGCTGGGAGGATGTTTTCTCCTCCGCTCGCCCCTTCCACCGTCATTTTCTTTCTACCCACCCTTGCCTCCTTTTCCACGCGGCTCTCGATTCCCCCCTCTCTTTCGCACCCTCCATGTCATATTCCGCTCCAGGAGCTCCATCATAGCTCCTCGCTGTTGCTGGGAGGATGTTTTCTCCTCCGCTCGCCCCTTCCACCGTCATTTTCTCTCTACCCACCCTTGCCTCCTTTTCCGCGCAGCTCTCGATTCCCCCCTCTCTTTCGCACCCTCCATGTCATATTCCGCTCCAGGAGTTCCATCATAGCTCCTCACTGTCGCTGGGAGGATGTTTTCTCCTCCGCTCGCCCCTTCCACCATCATTTTCTCTCTACCCACCCTTGCCTCCTTTTCCGCGCAGCTCTCGATTCCCCCCTCTCTTTCGCACCCTCCATGTCATATTCCGCTCCAGGAGTTCCATCATAGCTCCTCACTGTCGCTGGGAGGATGTTTTCTCCTCCGCTCGCCCCTTCCACCGTCATTTTCTCTCTACCCACCCTTGCCTCCTTTTCCGCGCAGCTCTCGATTCCCCCCTCTCTTTCGCACCCTCCATGTCATATTCCGCTCCAGGAGCTCCATCATAGCTCCTTGCTGTCGCTGGGAGGATGTTTTCTCCTCCGCTCGCCCCTTCCACCGTCATTTTCTCTCTACCCACCCTTGCCTCCTTTTCCGCGCAGCTCTCGATTCCCCCCTCTCTTTCGCACCCTCCATGTCATATTCCGCTCCAGGAGTTCCATCATAGCTCCTCACTGTCGCTGGGAGGATGTTTTCTCCTCCGCTCGCCCCTTCCACCGTCATTTTCTCTCTACCCACCCTTGCCTCCTTCTCCGCGCAGCTCTCGATTCCCCCCTCTCTTTCGCACCCTCCATGTCATATTCCGCTCCAGGAGCTCCATCATAGCTCCTCGCTGTCGCTGGGAGGATGTTTTCTCCTCCGCTCGCCCCTTCCACCGTCATTTTCTCTCTACCCACCCTTGCCTCCTTTTCCGCGCAGCTCTCGATTCCCCCCTCTCTTTCGCACCCTCCATGTCATATTCCGCTCCAGGAGCTCCATCATAGCTCCTTGCTGTCGCTGGGAGGATGTTTTCTCCTCCGCTCGCCCCTTCCACCGTCATTTTCTCTCTACCCACCCTTGCCTCCTTTTCCGCGCAGCTCTCGATTCCCCCCTCTCTTTCGCACCCTCCATGTCATATTCCGCTCCAGGAGTTCCATCATAGCTCCTCACTGTCGCTGGGAGGATGTTTTCTCCTCCGCTCGCCCCTTCCACCGTCATTTTCTCTCTACCCACCCTTGCCTCCTTCTCCGCGCAGCTCTCGATTCCCCCCTCTCTTTCGCACCCTCCATGTCATATTCCGCTCCAGGAGCTCCATCATAGCTCCTCGCTGTCGCTGGGAGGATGTTTTCTCCTCCGCTCGCCCCTTCCACCATCATTTTCTCTCTACCCACCCTTGCCTCCTTTTCCGCGCAGCTCTCGATTCCCCCCTCTCTTTCGCACCCTCCATGTCATATTTCGCTCCAGGAGTTCCATCATAGCTCCTCACTGTCGCTGGGAGGAAGTTTTCTCCTCCGCTCGCCCCTTCCACCGTCATTTTCTCTCTACCCACCCTTGCCTCCTTTTCCGCGCAGCTCTCGATTCCCCCCTCTCTTTCGCACCCTCCATGTCATATTCCGCTCCAGGAGTTCCATCATAGCTCCTCACTGTCGCTGGGAGGATGTTTTCTCCTCCGCTCGCCCCTTCCACCGTCATTTTCTCTCTACCCACCCTTGCCTCCTTCTCCGCGCAGCTCTCGATTCCCCCCTCTCTTTCGCACCCTCCATGTCATATTCCGCTCCAGGAGCTCCATCATAGCTCTTCGCTGTCGCTGGGAGGATGTTTTCTCCTCCGCTCGCCCCTTCCACCGTCATTTTCTCTCTACCCACCCTTTCCTCCTTTTCCGCGCAGCTCTCGATTCCCCCCTCTCTTTCGCACCCTCCATGTCATATTCCGCTCCAGGAGCTCCATCATAGCTCCTCGCTGTCGCTGGGAGGATGTTTTCTCCTCCGCTCGCCCCTTCCACCGTCATTTTCTCTCTACCCACCCTTGCCTCCTTTTCCGCGCAGCTCTCGATTCCCCCCTCTCTTTCGCACCCTCCATGTCATATTCCGCTCCAGGAGCTCCATCATAGCTCCTCGCTGTCGCTGGGAGGATGTTTTCTCCTCCGCTCGCCCCTTCCACCGTCATTTTCTCTCTACCCACCCTTGCCTCCTTCTCCGCGCAGCTCTCAATTCCCCCCTCTCTTTCGCACCCTCCATGTCATATTCCGCTCCAGGAGCTCCATCATAGCTCCTCGCTGTCGCTGGGAGGATGTTTTCTCCTCCGCTCGCCCCTTCCACCGTCATTTTCTCTCTACCCACCCTTGCCTCCTTTTCCGCGTAGCTCTCGATTCCCCCCTCTCTTTCGCACCCTCCATGTCATATTCCGCTCCAGGAGTTCCATCATAGCTCCTCACTGTCGCTGGGAGGATGTTTTCTCCTCCGCTCGCCCCTTCCACCGTCATTTTCTCTCTACCCACCCTTGCCTCCTTTTCCGAGCAGCTCTCGATTCCCCCCTCTCTTTCGCACCCTCCATGTCATATTCCGCTCCAGGAGTTCCATCATAGCTCCTCACTGTCGCTGGGAGGAAGTTTTCTCCTCCGCTTGCCCCTTCCACCGTCATTTTCTCTCTACCCACCCTTGCCTCCTTTTCCGCGCAGCTCTCGATTCCCCCCTCTCTTTCGCACCCTCCATGTCATATTCCGCTCCAGGAGCTCCATCATAGCTCCTTGCTGTCGCTGGGAGGATGTTTTCTCCTCCGCTCGCCCCTTCCACCGTCATTTTCTCTCTACCCACCCTTGCCTCCTTTTCCGCGCAGCTCTCGATTCCCCCCTCTCTTTCGCACCCTCCATGTCATATTCCGCTCCAGGAGTTCCATCATAGCTCCTCACTGTCGCTGGGAGGATGTTTTCTCCTCCGCTCGCCCCTTCCACCGTCATTTTCTCTCTACCCACCCTTGCCTCCTTTTCCGCGCAGCTCTCGATTCCCCCCTCTCTTTCGCACCCTCCATGTCATATTCCGCTCCAGGAGCTCCATCATAGCTCCTCGCTGTCGCTGGGAGGATGTTTTCTCCTCCACTCGCCCCTTCCACCGTCATTTTCTCTCTACCCACCCTTGCCTCCTTTTCCGCGCAGCTCTCGATTCCCCCCTCTCTTTCGCACCCTCAATGTCATATTCCGCTCCAGGAGTTCCATCATAGCTCCTCACTGTCGCTGGGAGGATGTTTTCTCCTCCGCTCGCCCCTTCCACCGTCATTTTCTCTCTACCCACCCTTGCCTCCTTTTCCGCGCAGCTCTCGATTCCCCCCTCTCTTTCGCACCCTCCATGTCATATTCCGCTCCAGGAGCTCCATCATAGCTCCTCGCTGTCGCTGGGAGGATGTTTTCTCCTCCGCTCGCCCCTTCCACCGTCATTTTCTCTCTACCCACCCTTGCCTCCTTTTCCGCGCAGCTCTCGATTCCCCCCTCTCTTTCGCACCCTCAATGTCATATTCCGCTCCAGGAGTTCCATCATAGCTCCTCACTGTCGCTGGGAGGATGTTTTCTCCTCCGCTCGCCCCTTCCACCGTCATTTTCTCTCTACCCACCCTTGCCTCCTTTTCCGCGCAGCTCTCGATTCCCCCCTCTCTTTCGCACCCTCCATGTCATATTCCGCTCCAGGAGCTCCATCATAGCTCCTTGCTGTCGCTGGGAGGATGTTTTCTCCTCCGCTCGCCCCTTCCACCGTCATTTTCTCTCTACCCACCCTTGCCTCCTTTTCCGCGCAGCTCTCGATTCCCCCCTCTCTTTCGCACCCTCCATGTCATATTCCGCTCCAGGAGTTCCATCATAGCTCCTCACTGTCGCTGGGAGGATGTTTTCTCCTCCGCTCGCCCCTTCCACCATCATTTTCTCTCTACCCACCCTTGCCTCCTTTTCCGCGCAGCTCTCGATTCCCCCCTCTCTTTCGCACCCTCCATGTCATATTCCGCTCCAGGAGTTCCATCATAGCTCCTCACTGTCGCTGGGAGGATGTTTTCTCCTCCGCTCGCCCCTTCCACCGTCATTTTCTCTCTACCCACCCTTGCCTCCTTTTCCGCGCAGCTCTCGATTCCCCCCTCTCTTTCGCACCCTCCATGTCATATTCCGCTCCAGGAGCTCCATCATAGCTCCTTGCTGTCGCTGGGAGAATGTTTTCTCCTCCGCTCGCCCCTTCCACCGTCATTTTCTCTCTACCCACCCTTGCCTCCTTTTCCGCGCAGCTCTCGATTCCCCCCTCTCTTTCGCACCCTCCATGTCATATTCCGCTCCAGGAGTTCCATCATAGCTCCTCACTGTCGCTGGGAGGATGTTTTCTCCTCCGCTCGCCCCTTCCACCGTCATTTTCTCTCTACCCACCCTTGCCTCCTTCTCCGCGCAGCTCTCGATTCCCCCCTCTCTTTCGCACCCTCCATGTCATATTCCGCTCCAGGAGCTCCATCATAGCTCCTCGCTGTCGCTGGGAGGATGTTTTCTCCTCCGCTCGCCCCTTCCACCGTCATTTTCTCTCTACCCACCCTTGCCTCCTTTTCCGCGCAGCTCTCGATTCCCCCCTCTCTTTCGCACCCTCCATGTCATATTCCGCTCCAGGAGCTCCATCATAGCTCCTTGCTGTCGCTGGGAGGATGTTTTCTCCTCCGCTCGCCCCTTCCACCGTCATTTTCTCTCTACCCACCCTTGCCTCCTTTTCCGCGCAGCTCTTGATTCCCCCCTCTCTTTCGCACCCTCCATGTCATATTCCGCTCCAGGAGTTCCATCATAGCTCCTCACTGTCGCTGGGAGGATGTTTTCTCCTCCGCTCGCCCCTTCCACCGTCATTTTCTCTCTACCCACCCTTGCCTCCTTCTCCGCGCAGCTCTCGATTCCCCCCTCTCTTTCGCACCCTCCATGTCATATTCCGCTCCAGGAGCTCCATCATAGCTCCTCGCTGTCGCTGGGAGGATGTTTTCTCCTCCGCTCGCCCCTTCCACCATCATTTTCTCCCTACCCACCCTTGCCTCCTTTTCCGCGCAGCTCTCGATTCCCCCTCTCTTTCGCACCCTCCATGTCATATTTCGCTCCAGGAGTTCCATCATAGCTCCTCACTGTCGCTGGGAGGAAGTTTTCTCCTCCGCTCGCCCCTTCCACCGTCATTTTCTCTCTACCCACCCTTGCCTCCTTTTCCGCGCAGCTCTCGATTCCCCCCTCTCTTTCGCACCCTCCATGTCATATTCCGCTCCAGGAGTTCCATCATAGCTCCTCACTGTCGCTGGGAGGATGTTTTCTCCTCCGCTCGCCCCTTCCACCGTCATTTTCTCTCTACCCACCCTTGCCTCCTTCTCCGCGCAGCTCTCGATTCCCCCCTCTCTTTCGCACCCTCCATGTCATATTCCGCTCCAGGAGCTCCATCATAGCTCTTCGCTGTCGCTGGGAGGATGTTTTCTCCTCCGCTCGCCCCTTCCACCGTCATTTTCTCTCTACCCACCCTTTCCTCCTTTTCCGCGCAGCTCTCGATTCCCCCCTCTCTTTCGCACCCTCCATGTCATATTCCGCTCCAGGAGCTCCATCATAGCTCCTCGCTGTCGCTGGGAGGATGTTTTCTCCTCCGCTCGCCCCTTCCACCGTCATTTTCTCTCTACCCACCCTTGCCTCCTTTTCCGCGCAGCTCTCGATTCCCCCCTCTCTTTCGCACCCTCCATGTCATATTCCGCTCCAGGAGCTCCATCATAGCTCCTCGCTGTCGCTGGGAGGATGTTTTCTCCTCCGCTCGCCCCTTCCACCGTCATTTTCTCTCTACCCACCCTTGCCTCCTTCTCCGCGCAGCTCTCAATTCCCCCCTCTCTTTCGCACCCTCCATGTCATATTCCGCTCCAGGAGCTCCATCATAGCTCCTCGCTGTCGCTGGGAGGATGTTTTCTCCTCCGCTCGCCCCTTCCACCGTCATTTTCTCTCTACCCACCCTTGCCTCCTTTTCCGCGTAGCTCTCGATTCCCCCCTCTCTTTCGCACCCTCCATGTCATATTCCGCTCCAGGAGTTCCATCATAGCTCCTCACTGTCGCTGGGAGGATGTTTTCTCCTCCGCTCGCCCCTTCCACCGTCATTTTCTCTCTACCCACCCTTGCCTCCTTTTCCGAGCAGCTCTCGATTCCCCCCTCTCTTTCGCACCCTCCATGTCATATTCCGCTCCAGGAGTTCCATCATAGCTCCTCACTGTCGCTGGGAGGAAGTTTTCTCCTCCGCTTGCCCCTTCCACCGTCATTTTCTCTCTACCCACCCTTGCCTCCTTTTCCGCGCAGCTCTCGATTCCCCCCTCTCTTTCGCACCCTCCATGTCATATTCCGCTCCAGGAGCTCCATCATAGCTCCTTGCTGTCGCTGGGAGGATGTTTTCTCCTCCGCTCGCCCCTTCCACCGTCATTTTCTCTCTACCCACCCTTGCCTCCTTTTCCGCGCAGCTCTCGATTCCCCCCTCTCTTTCGCACCCTCCATGTCATATTCCGCTCCAGGAGTTCCATCATAGCTCCTCACTGTCGCTGGGAGGATGTTTTCTCCTCCGCTCGCCCCTTCCACCGTCATTTTCTCTCTACCCACCCTTGCCTCCTTTTCCGCGCAGCTCTCGATTCCCCCCTCTCTTTCGCACCCTCCATGTCATATTCCGCTCCAGGAGCTCCATCATAGCTCCTCGCTGTCGCTGGGAGGATGTTTTCTCCTCCACTCGCCCCTTCCACCGTCATTTTCTCTCTACCCACCCTTGCCTCCTTTTCCGCGCAGCTCTCGATTCCCCCCTCTCTTTCGCACCCTCAATGTCATATTCCGCTCCAGGAGTTCCATCATAGCTCCTCACTGTCGCTGGGAGGATGTTTTCTCCTCCGCTCGCCCCTTCCACCGTCATTTTCTCTCTACCCACCCTTGCCTCCTTTTCCGCGCAGCTCTCGATTCCCCCCTCTCTTTCGCACCCTCCATGTCATATTCCGCTCCAGGAGCTCCATCATAGCTCCTCGCTGTCGCTGGGAGGATGTTTTCTCCTCCGCTCGCCCCTTCCACCGTCATTTTCTCTCTACCCACCCTTGCCTCCTTTTCCGCGCAGCTCTCGATTCCCCCCTCTCTTTCGCACCCTCAATGTCATATTCCGCTCCAGGAGTTCCATCATAGCTCCTCACTGTCGCTGGGAGGATGTTTTCTCCTCCGCTCGCCCCTTCCACCGTCATTTTCTCTCTACCCACCCTTGCCTCCTTTTCCGCGCAGCTCTCGATTCCCCCCTCTCTTTCGCACCCTCCATGTCATATTCCGCTCCAGGAGTTCCATCATAGCTCCTCACTGTCGCTGGGAGGAAGTTTTCTCCTCCGCTCGCCCCTTCCACCGTCATTTTCTCTCTACCCACCCTTGCCTCCTTTTCCGCGCAGCTCTCGATTCCCCCCTCTCTTTCGCACCCTCCATGTCATATTCCGCTCCAGGAGCTCCATCATAGCTCCTTGCTGTCGCTGGGAGGATGTTTTCTCCTCCGCTCGCCCCTTCCACCGTCATTTTCTCTCTACCCACCCTTGCCTCCTTTTCCGCGCAGCTCTCGATTCCCCCCTCTCTTTCGCACCCTCCATGTCATATTCCGCTCCAGGAGCTCCATCATAGCTCCTCGCTGTCGCTGGGAGGATGTTTTCTCCTCCGCTCGCCCCTTCCACCGTCATTTTCTCTCTACCCACCCTTGCCTCCTTTTCCGCGTAGCTCTCGATTCCCCCCTCTCTTTCGCACCCTCCATGTCATATTCCGCTCCAGGAGTTCCATCATAGCTCCTCACTGTCGCTGGGAGGATGTTTTCTCCTCCGCTCGCCCCTTCCACCGTCATTTTCTCTCTACCCACCCTTGCCTCCTTTTCTGCGCAGCTCTCGATTCCCCCCTCTCTTTCGCACCCTCCATGTCATATTCCGCTCCAGGAGTTCCATCATAGCTCCTCACTGTCGCTGGGAGGAAGTTTTCTCCTCCGCTTGCCCCTTCCACCGTCATTTTCTCTCTACCCACCCTTGCCTCCTTTTCCGCGCAGCTCTCGATTCCCCCCTCTCTTTCGCACCCTCCATGTCATATTCCGCTCCAGGAGCTCCATCATAGCTCCTTGCTGTCGCTGGGAGGATGTTTTCTCCTCCGCTCGCCCCTTCCACCGTCATTTTCTCTCTACCCACCCTTGCCTCCTTTTCCGCGCAGCTCTCGATTCCCCCCTCTCTTTCGCACCCTCCATGTCATATTCCGCTCCAGGAGTTCCATCATAGCTCCTCACTGTCGCTGGGAGGATGTTTTCTCCTCCGCTCGCCCCTTCCACCGTCATTTTCTCTCTACCCACCCTTGCCTCCTTTTCCGCGCAGCTCTCGATTCCCCCCTCTCTTTCGCACCCTCCATGTCATATTCCGCTCCAGGAGCTCCATCATAGCTCCTCGCTGTCGCTGGGAGGATGTTTTCTCCTCCGCTCGCCCCTTCCACCGTCATTTTCTCTCTACCCACCCTTGCCTCCTTTTCCGCGCAGCTCTCGATTCCCCCCTCTCTTTCGCACCCTCAATGTCATATTCCGCTCCAGGAGTTCCATCATAGCTCCTCACTGTCGCTGGGAGGAAGTTTTCTCCTCCGCTTGCCCCTTCCACCGTCATTTTCTCTCTACCCACCCTTGCCTCCTTTTCCGCGCAGCTCTCGATTCCCCCCTCTCTTTCGCACCCTCCATGTCATATTCCGCTCCAGGAGCTCCATCATAGCTCCTTGCTGTCGCTGGGAGGATGTTTTCTCCTCCGCTCGCCCCTTCCACCGTCATTTTCTCTCTACCCACCCTTGCCTCCTTTTCCGCGCAGCTCTCGATTCCCCCCTCTCTTTCGCACCCTCCATGTCATATTCCGCTCCAGGAGTTCCATCATAGCTCCTCACTGTCGCTGGGAGGATGTTTTCTCCTCCGCTCGCCCCTTCCACCGTCATTTTCTCTCTACCCACCCTTGCCTCCTTTTCCGCGCAGCTCTCGATTCCCCCCTCTCTTTCGCACCCTCCATGTCATATTCCGCTCCAGGAGCTCCATCATAGCTCCTCGCTGTCGCTGGGAGGATGTTTTCTCCTCCGCTCGCCCCTTCCACCGTCATTTTCTCTCTACCCACCCTTGCCTCCTTTTCCGCGTAGCTCTCGATTCCCCCCTCTCTTTCGCACCCTCCATGTCATATTCCGCTCCAGGAGTTCCATCATAGCTCCTCACTGTCGCTGGGAGGATGTTTTCTCCTCCGCTCGCCCCTTCCACCGTCATTTTCTCTCTACCCACCCTTGCCTCCTTTTCTGCGCAGCTCTCGATTCCCCCCTCTCTTTCGCACCCTCCATGTCATATTCCGCTCCAGGAGTTCCATCATAGCTCCTCACTGTCGCTGGGAGGAAGTTTTCTCCTCCGCTTGCCCCTTCCACCGTCATTTTCTCTCTACCCACCCTTGCCTCCTTTTCCGCGCAGCTCTCGATTCCCCCCTCTCTTTCGCACCCTCCATGTCATATTCCGCTCCAGGAGCTCCATCATAGCTCCTTGCTGTCGCTGGGAGGATGTTTTCTCCTCCGCTCGCCCCTTCCACCGTCATTTTCTCTCTACCCACCCTTGCCTCCTTTTCCGCGCAGCTCTCGATTCCCCCCTCTCTTTCGCACCCTCCATGTCATATTCCGCTCCAGGAGTTCCATCATAGCTCCTCACTGTCGCTGGGAGGATGTTTTCTCCTCCGCTCGCCCCTTCCACCGTCATTTTCTCTCTACCCACCCTTGCCTCCTTTTCCGCGCAGCTCTCGATTCCCCCCTCTCTTTCGCACCCTCCATGTCATATTCCGCTCCAGGAGCTCCATCATAGCTCCTCGCTGTCGCTGGGAGGATGTTTTCTCCTCCGCTCGCCCCTTCCACCGTCATTTTCTCTCTACCCACCCTTGCCTCCTTTTCCGCGCAGCTCTCGATTCCCCCCTCTCTTTCGCACCCTCAATGTCATATTCCGCTCCAGGAGTTCCATCATAGCTCCTCACTGTCGCTGGGAGGATGTTTTCTCCTCCGCTCGCCCCTTCCACCGTCATTTTCTCTCTACCCACCCTTGCCTCCTTTTCCGCGCAGCTCTCGATTCCCCCCTCTCTTTCGCACCCTCCATGTCATATTCCGCTCCAGGAGCTCCATCATAGCTCCTTGCTGTCGCTGGGAGGATGTTTTCTCCTCCGCTCGCCCCTTCCACCGTCATTTTCTCTCTACCCACCCTTGCCTCCTTTTCCGCGCAGCTCTCGATTCCCCCCTCTCTTTCGCACCCTCCATGTCATATTCCGCTCCAGGAGTTCCATCATAGCTCCTCACTGTCGCTGGGAGGATGTTTTCTCCTCCGCTCGCCCCTTCCACCGTCATTTTCTCTCTACCCACCCTTGCCTCCTTTTCCGCGCAGCTCTCGATTCCCCCCTCTCTTTCGCACCCTCCATGTCATATTCCGCTCCAGGAGCTCCATCATAGCTCCTCGCTGTCGCTGGGAGGATGTTTTCTCCTCCGCTCGCCCCTTCCACCGTCATTTTCTCTCTACCCACCCTTGCCTCCTTTTCCGCGCAGCTCTCGATTCCCCCCTCTCTTTCGCACCCTCAATGTCATATTCCGCTCCAGGAGCTCCATCATAGCTCCTCGCTGTCGCTGGGAGGATGTTTTCTCCTCCGCTCGCCCCTTCCACCGTCATTTTCTCTCTACCCACCCTTGCCTCCTTTTCCGCGCAGCTCTCGATTCCCCCCTCTCTTTCGCACCCTCAATGTCATATTCCGCTCCAGGAGTTCCATCATAGCTCCTCACTGTCGCTGGGAGGATGTTTTCTCCTCCGCTCGCCCCTTCCACCGTCATTTTCTCTCTACCCACCCTTGCCTCCTTTTCCGCGCAGCTCTCGATTCCCCCCTCTCTTTCGCACCCTCCATGTCATATTCCGCTCCAGGAGTTCCATCATAGCTCCTCACTGTCGCTGGGAGGAAGTTTTCTCCTCCGCTTGCCCCTTCCACCGTCATTTTCTCTCTACCCACCCTTGCCTCCTTTTCCGCGCAGCTCTCGATTCCCCCCTCTCTTTCGCACCCTCCATGTCATATTCCGCTCCAGGAGCTCCATCATAGCTCCTTGCTGTCGCTGGGAGGATGTTTTCTCCTCCGCTCGCCCCTTCCACCGTCATTTTCTCTCTACCCACCCTTGCCTCCTTTTCCGCGCAGCTCTCGATTCCCCCCTCTCTTTCGCACCCTCCATGTCATATTCCGCTCCAGGAGCTCCATCATAGCTCCTCGCTGTCGCTGGGAGGATGTTTTCTCCTCCGCTCGCCCCTTCCACCGTCATTTTCTCTCTACCCACCCTTGCCTCCTTTTCCGCGTAGCTCTCGATTCCCCCCTCTCTTTCGCACCCTCCATGTCATATTCCGCTCCAGGAGTTCCATCATAGCTCCTCACTGTCGCTGGGAGGATGTTTTCTCCTCCGCTCGCCCCTTCCACCGTCATTTTCTCTCTACCCACCCTTGCCTCCTTTTCCGCGCAGCTCTCGATTCCCCCCTCTCTTTCGCACCCTCAATGTCATATTCCGCTCCAGGAGTTCCATCATAGCTCCTCACTGTCGCTGGGAGGATGTTTTCTCCTCCGCTCGCCCCTTCCACCGTCATTTTCTCTCTACCCACCCTTGCCTCCTTTTCCGCGCAGCTCTCGATTCCCCCCTCTCTTTCGCACCCTCCATGTCATATTCCGCTCCAGGAGTTCCATCATAGCTCCTCACTGTCGCTGGGAGGAAGTTTTCTCCTCCGCTCGCCCCTTCCACCGTCATTTTCTCTCTACCCACCCTTGCCTCCTTTTCCGCGCAGCTCTCGATTCCCCCCTCTCTTTCGCACCCTCCATGTCATATTCCGCTCCAGGAGCTCCATCATAGCTCCTTGCTGTTGCTGGGAGGATGTTTTCTCCTCCGCTCGCCCCTTCCACCGTCATTTTCTCTCTACCCACCCTTGCCTCCTTTTCCGCGCAGCTCTCGATTCCCCCCTCTCTTTCGCACCCTCCATGTCATATTCCGCTCCAGGAGTTCCATCATAGCTCCTCACTGTCGCTGGGAGGATGTTTTCTCCTCCGCTCGCCCCTTCCACCATCATTTTCTCTCTACCCACCCTTGCCCCCTTTTCCGCGCAGCTCTCGATTCCCCCCTCTCTTTCGCACCCTCCATGTCATATTCCACTCCAGGAGTTCCATCATAGCTCCTCACTGTCGCTGGGAGGATGTTTTCTCCTCCGCTCGCCCCTTCCACCGTCATTTTCTCTCTACCCACCCTTGCCTCCTTCTCCGCGCAGCTCTCGATTCCCCCCTCTCTTTCGCACCCTCCATGTCATATTCCGCTCCAGGAGCTCCATCATAGCTCCTCGCTGTCGCTGGGAGGATGTTTTCTCCTCCGCTCGCCCCTTCCACCGTCATTTTCTCTCTACCCACCCTTGCCTCCTTCTCCGCGCAGCTCTCGATTCCCCCCTCTCTTTCGCACCCTCCATGTCATATTCCGCTCCAGGAGCTCCATCATAGCTCCTTGCTGTCGCTGGGAGGATGTTTTCTCCTCCGCTCGCCCCTTCCACCATCATTTTCTCTCTACCCACCCTTGCCTCCTTCTCCGCGCAGCTCTCGATTCCCCCCTCTCTTTCGCACCCTCCATGTCATATTCCGCTCCAGGAGCTCCATCATAGCTCCTCGCTGTCGCTGGGAGGATGTTTTCTCCTCCGCTCGCCCCTTCCACCGTCATTTTCTCTCTACCCACCCTTGCCTCCTTTTCCGCGCAGCTCTCGATTCCCCCCTCTCTTTCGCACCCTCCATGTCATATTCCGCTCCAGGAGCTCCATCATAGCTCCTCGCTGTCGCTGGGAGGATGTTTTCTCCTCTGCTCGCCCCTTCCACCGTCATTTTCTCTCTACCCACCCTTTCCTCCTTTTCCACGCAGCTCTCGATTCCCCCCTCTCTTTCGCACCCTCCATGTCATATTCCGCTCCAGGAGCTCCATCATAGCTCCTCGCTGTCGCTGGGAGGATGTTTTCTCCTCTGCTCGCCCCTTCCACCGTCATTTTCTCTCTACCCACCCTTTCCTCCTTTTCCACGCAGCTCTCGATTCCCCCCTCTCTTTCGCACCCTCCATGTCATATTCCGCTCCAGGAGCTCCATCATAGCTCCTCGCTGTCGCTGGGAGGATGTTTTCTCCTCCGCTCGCCCCTTCCACCGTCATTTTCTTTCTACCCACCCTTGCCTCCTTTTCCACGCAGCTCTCGATTCCCCCCTCTCTTTCGCACCCTCCATGTCATATTCCGCTCCAGGAGCTCCATCATAGCTCCTCGCTGTTGCTGGGAGGATGTTTTCTCCTCCGCTCGCCCTTCCACCGTCATTTTCTCTCTACCCACACTTGCCTCCTTCTCCGCACAGCTCTCGATTCCCCCCTCTCTTTCGCACCCTCCATGTCATATTCCGCTCCAGGAGCTCCATCATAGCTCCTCGCTGTCGCTGGGAGGATGTTTTCTCCTCCGCTCGCCCCTTCCACCGTCATTTTCTCTCTACCCACCCTTGCCTCCTTTTCCGCGCAGCTCTCGATTCCCCCCTCTCTTTCGCACCCTCCATGTCATATTCCGCTCCAGGAGCTCCATCATAGCTCCTTGCTGTCGCTGGGAGGATGTTTTCTCCTCCGCTCGCCCCTTCCACCGTCATTTTCTCTCTACCCACCCTTGCCTCCTTTTCCGCGCAGCTCTCGATTCCCCCCTCTCTTTCGCACCCTCCATGTCATATTCCGCTCCAGGAGTTCCATCATAGCTCCTCACTGTCGCTGGGAGGATGTTTTCTCCTCCGCTCGCCCCTTCCACCGTCATTTTCTCTCTACCCACCCTTGCCTCCTTCTCCGCGCAGCTCTCGATTCCCCCCTCTCTTTCGCACCCTCCATGTCATATTCCGCTCCAGGAGCTCCATCATAGCTCCTCGCTGTCGCTGGGAGGATGTTTTCTCCTCCGCTCGCCCCTTCCACCGTCATTTTCTCTCTACCCACCCTTGCCTCCTTTTCCGCGCAGCTCTCGATTCCCCCCTCTCTTTCGCACCCTCCATGTCATATTCCGCTCCAGGAGTTCCATCATAGCTCCTCACTGTCGCTGGGAGGAAGTTTTCTCCTCCGCTCGCCCCTTCCACCGTCATTTTCTCTCTACCCACCCTTGCCTTCTTTTCCGCGCAGCTCTCGATTCCCCCCTCTCTTTCGCACCCTCCATGTCATATTCCGCTCCAGGAGCTCCATCATAGCTCCTTGCTGTCGCTGGGAGGATGTTTTCTCCTCCGCTCGCCCCTTCCACCGTCATTTTCTCTCTACCCACCCTTGCCTCCTTTTCCGCGCAGCTCTCGATTCCCCCCTCTCTTTCGCACCCTTCATGTCATATTCCGCTCCAGGAGCTCCATCATAGCTCCTCGCTGTCGCTGGGAGGATGTTTTCTCCTCCGCTCGCCCCTTCCACCGTCATTTTCTCTCTACCCACCCTTGCCTCCTTTTCCGCGTAGCTCTCGATTCCCCCCTCTCTTTCGCACCCTCCATGTCATATTCCGCTCCAGGAGTTCCATCATAGCTCCTCACTGTCGCTGGGAGGATGTTTTCTCCTCCGCTCGCCCCTTCCACCGTCATTTTCTCTCTACCCACCCTTGCCTCCTTTTCCGCGCAGCTCTCGATTCCCCCCTCTCTTTCGCACCCTCAATGTCATATTCCGCTCCAGGAGTTCCATCATAGCTCCTCACTGTCGCTGGGAGGATGTTTTCTCCTCCGCTCGCCCCTTCCACCGTCATTTTCTCTCTACCCACCCTTGCCTCCTTTTCCGCGCAGCTCTCGATTCCCCCCTCTCTTTCGCACCCTCCATGTCATATTCCGCTCCAGGAGTTCCATCATAGCTCCTCACTGTCGCTGGGAGGAAGTTTTCTCCTCCGCTCGCCCCTTCCACCGTCATTTTCTCTCTACCCACCCTTGCCTCCTTTTCCGCGCAGCTCTCGATTCCCCCCTCTCTTTCGCACCCTCCATGTCATATTCCGCTCCAGGAGCTCCATCATAGCTCCTTGCTGTTGCTGGGAGGATGTTTTCTCCTCCGCTCGCCCCTTCCACCGTCATTTTCTCTCTACCCACCCTTGCCTCCTTTTCCGCGCAGCTCTCGATTCCCCCCTCTCTTTCGCACCCTCCATGTCATATTCCGCTCCAGGAGTTCCATCATAGCTCCTCACTGTCGCTGGGAGGATGTTTTCTCCTCCGCTCGCCCCTTCCACCATCATTTTCTCTCTACCCACCCTTGCCCCCTTTTCCGCGCAGCTCTCGATTCCCCCCTCTCTTTCGCACCCTCCATGTCATATTCCGCTCCAGGAGTTCCATCATAGCTCCTCACTGTCGCTGGGAGGATGTTTTCTCCTCCGCTCGCCCCTTCCACCGTCATTTTCTCTCTACCCACCCTTGCCTCCTTCTCCGCGCAGCTCTCGATTCCCCCCTCTCTTTCGCACCCTCCATGTCATATTCCGCTCCAGGAGCTCCATCATAGCTCCTCGCTGTCGCTGGGAGGATGTTTTCTCCTCCGCTCGCCCCTTCCACCGTCATTTTCTCTCTACCCACCCTTGCCTCCTTCTCCGCGCAGCTCTCGATTCCCCCCTCTCTTTCGCACCCTCCATGTCATATTCCGCTCCAGGAGCTCCATCATAGCTCCTTGCTGTCGCTGGGAGGATGTTTTCTCCTCCGCTCGCCCCTTCCACCATCATTTTCTCTCTACCCACCCTTGCCTCCTTCTCCGCGCAGCTCTCGATTCCCCCCTCTCTTTCGCACCCTCCATGTCATATTCCGCTCCAGGAGCTCCATCATAGCTCCTCGCTGTCGCTGGGAGGATGTTTTCTCCTCCGCTCGCCCCTTCCACCGTCATTTTCTCTCTACCCACCCTTGCCTCCTTTTCCGCGCAGCTCTCGATTCCCCCCTCTCTTTCGCACCCTCCATGTCATATTCCGCTCCAGGAGCTCCATCATAGCTCCTCGCTGTCGCTGGGAGGATGTTTTCTCCTCTGCTCGCCCCTTCCACCGTCATTTTCTCTCTACCCACCCTTTCCTCCTTTTCCACGCAGCTCTCGATTCCCCCCTCTCTTTCGCACCCTCCATGTCATATTCCGCTCCAGGAGCTCCATCATAGCTCCTCGCTGTCGCTGGGAGGATGTTTTCTCCTCTGCTCGCCCCTTCCACCGTCATTTTCTCTCTACCCACCCTTTCCTCCTTTTCCACGCAGCTCTCGATTCCCCCCTCTCTTTCGCACCCTCCATGTCATATTCCGCTCCAGGAGCTCCATCATAGCTCCTCGCTGTCGCTGGGAGGATGTTTTCTCCTCCGCTCGCCCCTTCCACCGTCATTTTCTTTCTACCCACCCTTGCCTCCTTTTCCACGCAGCTCTCGATTCCCCCCTCTCTTTCGCACCCTCCATGTCATATTCCGCTCCAGGAGCTCCATCATAGCTCCTCGCTGTTGCTGGGAGGATGTTTTCTCCTCCGCTCGCCCTTCCACCGTCATTTTCTCTCTACCCACACTTGCCTCCTTCTCCGCACAGCTCTCGATTCCCCCCTCTCTTTCGCACCCTCCATGTCATATTCCGCTCCAGGAGCTCCATCATAGCTCCTCGCTGTCGCTGGGAGGATGTTTTCTCCTCCGCTCGCCCCTTCCACCGTCATTTTCTCTCTACCCACCCTTGCCTCCTTTTCCGCGCAGCTCTCGATTCCCCCCTCTCTTTCGCACCCTCCATGTCATATTCCGCTCCAGGAGCTCCATCATAGCTCCTTGCTGTCGCTGGGAGGATGTTTTCTCCTCCGCTCGCCCCTTCCACCGTCATTTTCTCTCTACCCACCCTTGCCTCCTTTTCCGCGCAGCTCTCGATTCCCCCCTCTCTTTCGCACCCTCCATGTCATATTCCGCTCCAGGAGTTCCATCATAGCTCCTCACTGTCGCTGGGAGGATGTTTTCTCCTCCGCTCGCCCCTTCCACCGTCATTTTCTCTCTACCCACCCTTGCCTCCTTCTCCGCGCAGCTCTCGATTCCCCCCTCTCTTTCGCACCCTCCATGTCATATTCCGCTCCAGGAGCTCCATCATAGCTCCTCGCTGTCGCTGGGAGGATGTTTTCTCCTCCGCTCGCCCCTTCCACCGTCATTTTCTCTCTACCCACCCTTGCCTCCTTTTCCGCGCAGCTCTCGATTCCCCCCTCTCTTTCGCACCCTCCATGTCATATTCCGCTCCAGGAGTTCCATCATAGCTCCTCACTGTCGCTGGGAGGAAGTTTTCTCCTCCGCTCGCCCCTTCCACCGTCATTTTCTCTCTACCCACCCTTGCCTTCTTTTCCGCGCAGCTCTCGATTCCCCCCTCTCTTTCGCACCCTCCATGTCATATTCCGCTCCAGGAGCTCCATCATAGCTCCTTGCTGTCGCTGGGAGGATGTTTTCTCCTCCGCTCGCCCCTTCCACCGTCATTTTCTCTCTACCCACCCTTGCCTCCTTTTCCGCGCAGCTCTCGATTCCCCCCTCTCTTTCGCACCCTCCATGTCATATTCCGCTCCAGGAGCTCCATCATAGCTCCTCGCTGTCGCTGGGAGGATGTTTTCTCCTCCGCTCGCCCCTTCCACCGTCATTTTCTCTCTACCCACCCTTGCCTCCTTTTCCGCGTAGCTCTCGATTCCCCCCTCTCTTTCGCACCCTCCATGTCATATTCCGCTCCAGGAGTTCCATCATAGCTCCTCACTGTCGCTGGGAGGATGTTTTCTCCTCCGCTCGCCCCTTCCACCGTCATTTTCTCTCTACCCACCCTTGCCTCCTTTTCCGCGCAGCTCTCGATTCCCCCCTCTCTTTCGCACCCTCAATGTCATATTCCGCTCCAGGAGTTCCATCATAGCTCCTCACTGTCGCTGGGAGGATGTTTTCTCCTCCGCTCGCCCCTTCCACCGTCATTTTCTCTCTACCCACCCTTGCCTCCTTTTCCGCGCAGCTCTCGATTCCCCCCTCTCTTTCGCACCCTCCATGTCATATTCCGCTCCAGGAGTTCCATCATAGCTCCTCACTGTCGCTGGGAGGAAGTTTTCTCCTCCGCTCGCCCCTTCCACTGTCATTTTCTCTCTACCCACCCTTGCCTCCTTTTCCGCGCAGCTCTCGATTCCCCCCTCTCTTTCGCACCCTCCATGTCATATTCCGCTCCAGGAGCTCCATCATAGCTCCTTGCTGTTGCTGGGAGGATGTTTTCTCCTCCGCTCGCCCCTTCCACCGTCATTTTCTCTCTACCCACCCTTGCCTCCTTTTCCGCGCAGCTCTCGATTCCCCCCTCTCTTTCGCACCCTCCATGTCATATTCCGCTCCAGGAGTTCCATCATAGCTCCTCACTGTCGCTGGGAGGATGTTTTCTCCTCCGCTCGCCCCTTCCACCATCATTTTCTCTCTACCCACCCTTGCCCCCTTTTCCGCGCAGCTCTCGATTCCCCCCTCTCTTTCGCACCCTCCATGTCATATTCCGCTCCAGGAGTTCCATCATAGCTCCTCACTGTCGCTGGGAGGATGTTTTTTTCCTCCGCTCGCCCCTTCCACCGTCATTTTCTCTCTACCCACCCTTGCCTCCTTCTCCGCGCAGCTCTCGATTCCCCCCTCTCTTTCGCACCCTCCATGTCATATTCCGCTCCAGGAGCTCCATCATAGCTCCTCGCTGTCGCTGGGAGGATGTTTTCTCCTCCGCTCGCCCCTTCCACCGTCATTTTCTCTCTACCCACCCTTGCCTCCTTCTCCGCGCAGCTCTCGATTCCCCCCTCTCTTTCGCACCCTCCATGTCATATTCCGCTCCAGGAGCTCCATCATAGCTCCTCGCTGTCGCTGGGAGGATGTTTTCTCCTCCGCTCGCCCCTTCCACCGTCATTTTCTCTCTACCCACCCTTGCCTCCTTCTCCGCGCAGCTCTCGATTCCCCCCTCTCTTTCGCACCCTCCATGTCATATTCCGCTCCAGGAGCTCCATCATAGCTCCTTGCTGTCGCTGGGAGGATGTTTTCTCCTCTGCTCGCCCCTTCCACCGTCATTTTCTCTCTACCCACCCTTTCCTCCTTTTCCACGCAGCTCTCGATTCCCCCCTCTCTTTCGCACCCTCCATGTCATATTCCGCTCCAGGAGCTCCATCATAGCTCCTCGCTGTCGCTGGGAGGATGTTTTCTCCTCCGCTCGCCCCTTCCACCGTCATTTTCTTTCTACCCACCCTTGCCTCCTTTTCCACGCAGCTCTCGATTCCCCCCTCTCTTTCGCACCCTCCATGTCATATTCCGCTCCAGGAGCTCCATCATAGCTCCTCGCTGTTGCTGGGAGGATGTTTTCTCCTCCGCTCGCCCTTCCACCGTCATTTTCTCTCTACCCACACTTGCCTCCTTCTCCGCACAGCTCTCGATTCCCCCCTCTCTTTCGCACCCTCCATGTCATATTCCGCTCCAGGAGCTCCATCATAGCTCCTCGCTGTCGCTGGGAGGATGTTTTCTCCTCCGCTCGCCCCTTCCACCGTCATTTTCTCTCTACCCACCCTTGCCTCCTTTTCCGCGCAGCTCTCGATTCCCCCCTCTCTTTCGCACCCTCCATGTCATATTCCGCTCCAGGAGCTCCATCATAGCTCCTTGCTGTCGCTGGGAGGATGTTTTCTCCTCCGCTCGCCCCTTCCACCGTCATTTTCTCTCTACCCACCCTTGCCTCCTTTTCCGCGCAGCTCTCGATTCCCCCCTCTCTTTCGCACCCTCCATGTCATATTCCGCTCCAGGAGTTCCATCATAGCTCCTCACTGTCGCTGGGAGGATGTTTTCTCCTCCGCTCGCCCCTTCCACCGTCATTTTCTCTCTACCCACCCTTGCCTCCTTCTCCGCGCAGCTCTCGATTCCCCCCTCTCTTTCGCACCCTCCATGTCATATTCCGCTCCAGGAGCTCCATCATAGCTCCTCGCTGTCGCTGGGAGGATGTTTTCTCCTCCGCTCGCCCCTTCCACCGTCATTTTCTCTCTACCCACCCTTGCCTCCTTTTCCGCGCAGCTCTCGATTCCCCCCTCTCTTTCGCACCCTCCATGTCATATTCCGCTCCAGGAGTTCCATCATAGCTCCTCACTGTCGCTGGGAGGAAGTTTTCTCCTCCGCTCGCCCCTTCCACCGTCATTTTCTCTCTACCCACCCTTGCCTCCTTTTCCGCGCAGCTCTCGATTCCCCCCTCTCTTTCGCACCCTCCATGTCATATTCCGCTCCAGGAGCTCCATCATAGCTCCTTGCTGTCGCTGGGAGGATGTTTTCTCCTCCGCTCGCCCCTTCCACCGTCATTTTCTCTCTACCCACCCTTGCCTCCTTTTCCGCGCAGCTCTCGATTCCCCCCTCTCTTTCGCACCCTCCATGTCATATTCCGCTCCAGGAGTTCCATCATAGCTCCTCACTGTCGCTGGGAGGATGTTTTCTCCTCCGCTCGCCCCTTCCACCGTCATTTTCTCTCTACCCACCCTTGCCTCCTTCTCCGCGCAGCTCTCGATTCCCCCCTCTCTTTCGCACCCTCCATGTCATATTCCGCTCCAGGAGCTCCATCATAGCTCCTCGCTGTCGCTGGGAGGATGTTTTCTCCTCCGCTCGCCCCTTCCACCGTCATTTTCTCTCTACCCACCCTTGCCTCCTTCTCCGCGCAGCTCTCGATTCCCCCCTCTCTTTCGCACCCTCCATGTCATATTCCGCTCCAGGAGCTCCATCATAGCTCCTTGCTGTCGCTGGGAGGATGTTTTCTCCTCCGCTCGCCCCTTCCACCATCATTTTCTCTCTACCCACCCTTGCCTCCTTCTCCGCGCAGCTCTCGATTCCCCCCTCTCTTTCGCACCCTCCATGTCATATTCCGCTCCAGGAGCTCCATCATAGCTCCTCGCTGTCGCTGGGAGGATGTTTTCTCCTCCGCTCGCCCCTTCCACCGTCATTTTCTTTCTACCCACCCTTGCCTCCTTTTCCACGCAGCTCTCGATTCCCCCCTCTCTTTCGCACCCTCCATGTCATATTCCGCTCCAGGAGCTCCATCATAGCTCTTCGCTGTCGCTGGGAGGATGTTTTCTCCTCTGCTCGCCCCTTCCACCGTCATTTTCTCTCTTCCCACCCTTTCCTCCTTTTCCACGCAGCTCTCGATTCCCCCCTCTCTTTCGCACCCTCCATGTCATATTCCGCTCCAGGAGCTCCATCATAGCTCCTCGCTGTCGCTGGGAGGATGTTTTCTCCTCCGCTCGCCCCTTCCACCGTCATTTTCTTTCTACCCACCCTTGCCTCCTTTTCCACGCAGCTCTCGATTCCCCCCTCTCTTTCGCACCCTCCATGTCATATTCCGCTCCAGGAGCTCCATCATAGCTCCTCGCTGTTGCTGGGAGGATGTTTTCTCCTCCGCTCGCCCTTCCACCGTCATTTTCTCTCTACCCACCCTTGCCTCCTTCTCCGCACAGCTCTCGATTCCCCCCTCTCTTTCGCACCCTCCATGTCATATTCCGCTCCAGGAGCTCCATCATAGCTCCTCGCTGTCTCTGGGAGGATGTTTTCTCCTCCGCTCGTCCCTTCCACCGTCATTTTCTCTCTACCCACCCTTGCCTCCTTTTCCGCGCAGCTCTCGATTCCCCCCTCTCTTTCGCACCCTCCATATCATATTCCGCTCCAGGAGCTCCATCATAGCTCCTTGCTGTCGCTGGGAGGATGTTTTCTCCTCCGCTCGCCCCTTCCACCGTCATTTTCTCTCTACCCACCCTTGCCTCCTTTTCCGCGCAGCTCTCGATTCCCCCCTCTCTTTCGCACCCTCCATGTCATATTCCGCTCCAGGAGTTCCATCATAGCTCCTCACTGTCGCTGGGAGGATGTTTTCTCCTCCGCTCGCCCCTTCCACCGTCATTTTCTCTCTACCCACCCTTGCCTCCTTCTCCGCGCAGCTCTCGATTCCCCCCTCTCTTTCGCACCCTCCATGTCATATTCCGCTCCAGGAGCTCCATCATAGCTCCTCGCTGTCGCTGGGAGGATGTTTTCTCCTCCGCTCGCCCCTTCCACCGTCATTTTCTCTCTACCCACCCTTGCCTCCTTTTCCGCACAGCTCTCGATTCCCCCCTCTCTTTCGCACCCTCCATGTCATATTCCGCTCCAGGAGTTCCATCATAGCTCCTCGCTGTCGCTGGGAGGATGTTTTCTCCTCCGCTCGCCCCTTCCACCGTCATTTTCTCTCTACCCACCCTTGCCTCCTTTTCCGCACAGCTCTCGATTCCCCCCTCTCTTTCGCACCCTCCATGTCATATTCCGCTCCAGGAGTTCCATCATAGCTCCTCACTGTCGCTGGGAGGATGTTTTCTCCTCCGCTCGCCCCTTCCACCATCATTTTCTCTCTACCCACCCTTGCCTCCTTTTCCGCGCAGCTCTCGATTCCCCCCTCTCTTTCGCACCCTCCATGTCATATTTCGCTCCAGGAGTTCCATCATAGCTCCTCACTGTCGCTGGGAGGAAGTTTTCTCCTCCGCTCGCCCCTTCCACCGTCATTTTCTCTCTACCCACCCTTGCCTCCTTTTCCGCGCAGCTCTCGATTCCCCCCTCTCTTTCGCACCCTCCATGTCATATTCCGCTCCAGGAGTTCCATCATAGCTCCTCACTGTCGCTGGGAGGATGTTTTCTCCTCCGCTCGCCCCTTCCACCGTCATTTTCTCTCTACCCACCCTTGCCTCCTTCTCCGCGCAGCTCTCGATTCCCCCCTCTCTTTCGCACCCTCCATGTCATATTCCGCTCCAGGAGCTCCATCATAGCTCTTCGCTGTCGCTGGGAGGATGTTTTCTCCTCCGCTCGCCCCTTCCACCGTCATTTTCTCTCTACCCACCCTTTCCTCCTTTTCCGCGCAGCTCTCGATTCCCCCCTCTCTTTCGCACCCTCCATGTCATATTCCGCTCCAGGAGCTCCATCATAGCTCCTCGCTGTCGCTGGGAGGATGTTTTCTCCTCCGCTCGCCCCTTCCACCGTCATTTTCTCTCTACCCACCCTTGCCTCCTTTTCCGCGCAGCTCTCGATTCCCCCCTCTCTTTCGCACCCTCCATGTCATATTCCGCTCCAGGAGCTCCATCATAGCTCCTCGCTGTCGCTGGGAGGATGTTTTCTCCTCCGCTCGCCCCTTCCACCGTCATTTTCTCTCTACCCACCCTTGCCTCCTTCTCCGCGCAGCTCTCAATTCCCCCCTCTCTTTCGCACCCTCCATGTCATATTCCGCTCCAGGAGCTCCATCATAGCTCCTCGCTGTCGCTGGGAGGATGTTTTCTCCTCCGCTCGCCCCTTCCACCGTCATTTTCTCTCTACCCACCCTTGCCTCCTTCTCCGCGCAGCTCTCGATTCCCCCCTCTCTTTCGCACCCTCCATGTCATATTCCGCTCCAGGAGCTCCATCATAGCTCCTCGCTGTCGCTGGGAGGATGTTTTCTCCTCCGCTCGCCCCTTCCACCGTCATTTTCTCTCTACCCACCCTTGCCTCCTTTTCCGCGCAGCTCTCGATTCCCCCCTCTCTTTCGCACCCTCCATGTCATATTCCGCTCCAGGAGCTCCATCATAGCTCCTCGCTGTCGCTGGGAGGATGTTTTCTCCTCCGCTCGCCCCTTCCACCGTCATTTTCTTTCTACCCACCCTTGCCTCCTTTTCCACGCAGCTCTCGATTCCCCCCTCTCTTTCGCACCCTCCATGTCATATTCCGCTCCAGGAGCTCCATCATAGCTCTTCGCTGTCGCTGGGAGGATGTTTTCTCCTCTGCTCGCCCCTTCCACCGTCATTTTCTCTCTTCCCACCCTTTCCTCCTTTTCCACGCAGCTCTCGATTCCCCCCTCTCTTTCGCACCCTCCATGTCATATTCCGCTCCAGGAGCTCCATCATAGCTCCTCGCTGTCGCTGGGAGGATGTTTTCTCCTCCGCTCGCCCCTTCCACCGTCATTTTCTTTCTACCCACCCTTGCCTCCTTTTCCACGCAGCTCTCGATTCCCCCCTCTCTTTCGCACCCTCCATGTCATATTCCGCTCCAGGAGCTCCATCATAGCTCCTCGCTGTTGCTGGGAGGATGTTTTCTCCTCCGCTCGCCCTTCCACCGTCATTTTCTCTCTACCCACCCTTGCCTCCTTCTCCGCACAGCTCTCGATTCCCCCCTCTCTTTCGCACCCTCCATGTCATATTCCGCTCCAGGAGCTCCATCATAGCTCCTCGCTGTCTCTGGGAGGATGTTTTCTCCTCCGCTCGTCCCTTCCACCGTCATTTTCTCTCTACCCACCCTTGCCTCCTTTTCCGCGCAGCTCTCGATTCCCCCCTCTCTTTCGCACCCTCCATATCATATTCCGCTCCAGGAGCTCCATCATAGCTCCTTGCTGTCGCTGGGAGGATGTTTTCTCCTCCGCTCGCCCCTTCCACCGTCATTTTCTCTCTACCCACCCTTGCCTCCTTTTCCGCGCAGCTCTCGATTCCCCCCTCTCTTTCGCACCCTCCATGTCATATTCCGCTCCAGGAGTTCCATCATAGCTCCTCACTGTCGCTGGGAGGATGTTTTCTCCTCCGCTCGCCCCTTCCACCGTCATTTTCTCTCTACCCACCCTTGCCTCCTTCTCCGCGCAGCTCTCGATTCCCCCCTCTCTTTCGCACCCTCCATGTCATATTCCGCTCCAGGAGCTCCATCATAGCTCCTCGCTGTCGCTGGGAGGATGTTTTCTCCTCCGCTCGCCCCTTCCACCGTCATTTTCTCTCTACCCACCCTTGCCTCCTTTTCCGCACAGCTCTCGATTCCCCCCTCTCTTTCGCACCCTCCATGTCATATTCCGCTCCAGGAGTTCCATCATAGCTCCTCGCTGTCGCTGGGAGGATGTTTTCTCCTCCGCTCGCCCCTTCCACCGTCATTTTCTCTCTACCCACCCTTGCCTCCTTTTCCGCACAGCTCTCGATTCCCCCCTCTCTTTCGCACCCTCCATGTCATATTCCGCTCCAGGAGTTCCATCATAGCTCCTCACTGTCGCTGGGAGGATGTTTTCTCCTCCGCTCGCCCCTTCCACCATCATTTTCTCTCTACCCACCCTTGCCTCCTTTTCCGCGCAGCTCTCGATTCCCCCCTCTCTTTCGCACCCTCCATGTCATATTTCGCTCCAGGAGTTCCATCATAGCTCCTCACTGTCGCTGGGAGGAAGTTTTCTCCTCCGCTCGCCCCTTCCACCGTCATTTTCTCTCTACCCACCCTTGCCTCCTTTTCCGCGCAGCTCTCGATTCCCCCCTCTCTTTCGCACCCTCCATGTCATATTCCGCTCCAGGAGTTCCATCATAGCTCCTCACTGTCGCTGGGAGGATGTTTTCTCCTCCGCTCGCCCCTTCCACTGTCATTTTCTCTCTACCCACCCTTGCCTCCTTCTCCGCGCAGCTCTCGATTCCCCCCTCTCTTTCGCACCCTCCATGTCATATTCCGCTCCAGGAGCTCCATCATAGCTCTTCGCTGTCGCTGGGAGGATGTTTTCTCCTCCGCTCGCCCCTTCCACCGTCATTTTCTCTCTACCCACCCTTTCCTCCTTTTCCGCGCAGCTCTCGATTCCCCCCTCTCTTTCGCACCCTCCATGTCATATTCCGCTCCAGGAGCTCCATCATAGCTCCTCGCTGTCGCTGGGAGGATGTTTTCTCCTCCGCTCGCCCCTTCCACCGTCATTTTCTCTCTACCCACCCTTGCCTCCTTTTCCGCGCAGCTCTCGATTCCCCCCTCTCTTTCGCACCCTCCATGTCATATTCCGCTCCAGGAGCTCCATCATAGCTCCTCGCTGTCGCTGGGAGGATGTTTTCTCCTCCGCTCGCCCCTTCCACCGTCATTTTCTCTCTACCCACCCTTGCCTCCTTCTCCGCGCAGCTCTCAATTCCCCCCTCTCTTTCGCACCCTCCATGTCATATTCCGCTCCAGGAGCTCCATCATAGCTCCTCGCTGTCGCTGGGAGGATGTTTTCTCCTCCGCTCGCCCCTTCCACCGTCATTTTCTCTCTACCCACCCTTGCCTCCTTTTCCGCGTAGCTCTCGATTCCCCCCTCTCTTTCGCACCCTCCATGTCATATTCCGCTCCAGGAGTTCCATCATAGCTCCTCACTGTCGCTGGGAGGATGTTTTCTCCTCCGCTCGCCCCTTCCACCGTCATTTTCTCTCTACCCACCCTTGCCTCCTTTTCCGCGCAGCTCTCGATTCCCCCCTCTCTTTCGCACCCTCCATGTCATATTCCGCTCCAGGAGTTCCATCATAGCTCCTCACTGTCGCTGGGAGGAAGTTTTCTCCTCCGCTTGCCCCTTCCACCGTCATTTTCTCTCTACCCACCCTTGCCTCCTTTTCCGCGCAGCTCTCGATTCCCCCCTCTCTTTCGCACCCTCCATGTCATATTCCGCTCCAGGAGCTCCATCATAGCTCCTTGCTGTCGCTGGGAGGATGTTTTCTCCTCCGCTCGCCCCTTCCACCGTCATTTTCTCTCTACCCACCCTTGCCTCCTTTTCCGCGCAGCTCTCGATTCCCCCCTCTCTTTCGCACCCTCCATGTCATATTCCGCTCCAGGAGTTCCATCATAGCTCCTCACTGTCGCTGGGAGGATGTTTTCTCCTCCACTCGCCCCTTCCACCGTCATTTTCTCTCTACCCACCCTTGCCTCCTTTTCCGCGCAGCTCTCGATTCCCCCCTCTCTTTCGCACCCTCCATGTCATATTCCGCTCCAGGAGCTCCATCATAGCTCCTCGCTGTCGCTGGGAGGATGTTTTCTCCTCCGCTCGCCCCTTCCACCGTCATTTTCTCTCTACCCACCCTTGCCTCCTTTTCCGCGCAGCTCTCGATTCCCCCCTCTCTTTCGCACCCTCAATGTCATATTCCGCTCCAGGAGTTCCATCATAGCTCCTCACTGTCGCTGGGAGGATGTTTTCTCCTCCGCTCGCCCCTTCCACCGTCATTTTCTCTCTACCCACCCTTGCCTCCTTTTCCGCGCAGCTCTCGATTCCCCCCTCTCTTTCGCACCCTCCATGTCATATTCCGCTCCAGGAGCTCCATCATAGCTCCTTGCTGTCGCTGGGAGGATGTTTTCTCCTCCGCTCGCCCCTTCCACCGTCATTTTCTCTCTACCCACCCTTGCCTCCTTTTCCGCGCAGCTCTCGATTCCCCCCTCTCTTTCGCACCCTCCATGTCATATTCCGCTCCAGGAGTTCCATCATAGCTCCTCACTGTCGCTGGGAGGATGTTTTCTCCTCCGCTCGCCCCTTCCACCGTCATTTTCTCTCTACCCACCCTTGCCTCCTTTTCCGCGCAGCTCTCGATTCCCCCCTCTCTTTCGCACCCTCCATGTCATATTCCGCTCCAGGAGTTCCATCATAGCTCCTCACTGTCGCTGGGAGGATGTTTTCTCCTCCGCTCGCCCCTTCCACCATCATTTTCTCTCTACCCACCCTTGCCTCCTTTTCCGCGCAGCTCTCGATTCCCCCCTCTCTTTCGCACCCTCCATGTCATATTTCGCTCCAGGAGTTCCATCATAGCTCCTCACTGTCGCTGGGAGGAAGTTTTCTCCTCCGCTCGCCCCTTCCACCGTCATTTTCTCTCTACCCACCCTTGCCTCCTTTTCCGCGCAGCTCTCGATTCCCCCCTCTCTTTCGCACCCTCCATGTCATATTCCGCTCCAGGAGTTCCATCATAGCTCCTCACTGTCGCTGGGAGGATGTTTTCTCCTCCGCTCGCCCCTTCCACCGTCATTTTCTCTCTACCCACCCTTGCCTCCTTCTCCGCGCAGCTCTCGATTCCCCCCTCTCTTTCGCACCCTCCATGTCATATTCCGCTCCAGGAGCTCCATCATAGCTCTTCGCTGTCGCTGGGAGGATGTTTTCTCCTCCGCTCGCCCCTTCCACCGTCATTTTCTCTCTACCCACCCTTTCCTCCTTTTCCGCGCAGCTCTCGATTCCCCCCTCTCTTTCGCACCCTCCATGTCATATTCCGCTCCAGGAGCTCCATCATAGCTCCTCGCTGTCGCTGGGAGGATGTTTTCTCCTCCGCTCGCCCCTTCCACCGTCATTTTCTCTCTACCCACCCTTGCCTCCTTTTCCGCGCAGCTCTCGATTCCCCCCTCTCTTTCGCACCCTCCATGTCATATTCCGCTCCAGGAGCTCCATCATAGCTCCTCGCTGTCGCTGGGAGGATGTTTTCTCCTCCGCTCGCCCCTTCCACCGTCATTTTCTCTCTACCCACCCTTGCCTCCTTTTCCGCGCAGCTCTCGATTCCCCCCTCTCTTTCGCACCCTCCATGTCATATTCCGCTCCAGGAGTTCCATCATAGCTCCTCACTGTCGCTGGGAGGATGTTTTCTCCTCCGCTCGCCCCTTCCACCGTCATTTTCTCTCTACCCACCCTTGCCTCCTTTTCCGCGCAGCTCTCGATTCCCCCCTCTCTTTCGCACCCTCCATGTCATATTCCGCTCCAGGAGCTCCATCATAGCTCCTCGCTGTCGCTGGGAGGATGTTTTCTCCTCCGCTCGCCCCTTCCACCGTCATTTTCTCTCTACCCACCCTTGCCTCCTTTTCCGCGCAGCTCTCGATTCCCCCCTCTCTTTCGCACCCTCAATGTCATATTCTGCTCCAGGAGTTCCATCATAGCTCCTCACTGTCGCTGGGAGGATGTTTTCTCCTCCGCTCGCCCCTTCCACCGTCATTTTCTCTCTACCCACCCTTGCCTCCTTTTCCGCGCAGCTCTCGATTCCCCCCTCTCTTTCGCACCCTCCATGTCATATTCCGCTCCAGGAGCTCCATCATAGCTCCTTGCTGTCGCTGGGAGGATGTTTTCTCCTCCGCTCGCCCCTTCCACCGTCATTTTCTCTCTACCCACCCTTGCCTCCTTTTCCGCGCAGCTCTCGATTTCCCCCTCTCTTTCGCACCCTCCATGTCATATTCCGCTCCAGGAGTTCCATCATAGCTCCTCACTGTCGCTAGGAGGATGTTTTCTCCTCCGCTCGCCCCTTCCACCGTCATTTTCTCTCTACCCACCCTTGCCTCCTTTTCCGCGCAGCTCTCGATTCCCCCCTCTCTTTCGCACCCTCCATGTCATATTCCGCTCCAGGAGCTCCATCATAGCTCCTCGCTGTCGCTGGGAGGATGTTTTCTCCTCCGCTCGCCCCTTCCACCGTCATTTTCTCTCTACCCACCCTTGCCTCCTTTTCCGCGCAGCTCTCGATTCCCCCCTCTCTTTCGCACCCTCCATGTCATATTCCGCTCCAGGAGCTCCATCATAGCTCCTCGCTGTCGCTGGGAGGATGTTTTCTCCTCCGCTCGCCCCTTCCACCGTCATTTTCTCTCTACCCACCCTTGCCTCCTTTTCCGCGCAGCTCTCGATTCCCCCCTCTCTTTCGCACCCTCAATGTCATATTCCGCTCCAGGAGTTCCATCATAGCTCCTCACTGTCGCTGGGAGGATGTTTTCTCCTCCGCTCGCCCCTTCCACCGTCATTTTCTCTCTACCCACCCTTGCCTCCTTTTCCGCGCAGCTCTCGATTCCCCCCTCTCTTTCGCACCCTCCATGTCATATTCCGCTCCAGGAGTTCCATCATAGCTCCTCACTGTCGCTGGGAGGAAGTTTTCTCCTCCGCTCGCCCCTTCCACCGTCATTTTCTCTCTACCCACCCTTGCCTCCTTTTCCGCGCAGCTCTCGATTCCCCCCTCTCTTTCGCACCCTCCATGTCATATTCCGCTCCAGGAGCTCCATCATAGCTCCTTGCTGTCGCTGGGAGGATGTTTTCTCCTCCGCTCGCCCCTTCCACCGTCATTTTCTCTCTACCCACCCTTGCCTCCTTTTCCGCGCAGCTCTCGATTCCCCCCTCTCTTTCGCACCCTCCATGTCATATTCCGCTCCAGGAGCTCCATCATAGCTCCTCGCTGTCGCTGGGAGGATGTTTTCTCCTCCGCTCGCCCCTTCCACCGTCATTTTCTCTCTACCCACCCTTGCCTCCTTTTCCGCGTAGCTCTCGATTACCCCCTCTCTTTCGCACCCTCCATGTCATATTCCGCTCCAGGAGTTCCATCATAGCTCCTCACTGTCGCTGGGAGGATGTTTTCTCCTCCGCTCGCCCCTTCCACCGTCATTTTCTCTCTACCCACCCTTGCCTCCTTTTCCGCGCAGCTCTCGATTCCCCCCTCTCTTTCGCACCCTCCATGTCATATTCCGCTCCAGGAGTTCCATCATAGCTCCTCACTGTCGCTGGGAGGATGTTTTCTCCTCCGCTCGCCCCTTCCACCGTCATTTTCTCTCTACCCACCCTTGCCTCCTTTTCCGCGCAGCTCTCGATTCCCCCCTCTCTTTCGCACCCTCCATGTCATATTCCGCTCCAGGAGCTCCATCATAGCTCCTCGCTGTCGCTGGGAGGATGTTTTCTCCTCCGCTCGCCCCTTCCACCGTCATTTTCTCTCTACCCACCCTTGCCTCCTTTTCCGCGCAGCTCTCGATTCCCCCCTCTCTTTCGCACCCTCCATGTCATATTCCGCTCCAGGAGCTCCATCATAGCTCCTCGCTGTCGCTGGGAGGATGTTTTCTCCTCCGCTCGCCCCTTCCACCGTCATTTTCTCTCTACCCACCCTTGCCTCCTTTTCCGCGCAGCTCTCGATTCCCCCCTCTCTTTCGCACCCTCAATGTCATATTCCGCTCCAGGAGTTCCATCATAGCTCCTCACTGTCGCTGGGAGGATGTTTTCTCCTCCGCTCGCCCCTTCCACCGTCATTTTCTCTCTACCCACCCTTGCCTCCTTTTCCGCGCAGCTCTCGATTCCCCCCTCTCTTTCGCACCCTCCATGTCATATTCCGCTCCAGGAGTTCCATCATAGCTCCTCACTGTCGCTGGGAGGAAGTTTTCTCCTCCGCTCGCCCCTTCCACCGTCATTTTCTCTCTACCCACCCTTGCCTCCTTTTCCGCGCAGCTCTCGATTCCCCCCTCTCTTTCGCACCCTCCATGTCATATTCCGCTCCAGGAGCTCCATCATAGCTCCTTGCTGTCGCTGGGAGGATGTTTTCTCCTCCGCTCGCCCCTTCCACCGTCATTTTCTCTCTACCCACCCTTGCCTCCTTTTCCGCGCAGCTCTCGATTCCCCCCTCTCTTTCGCACCCTCCATGTCATATTCCGCTCCAGGAGCTCCATCATAGCTCCTCGCTGTCGCTGGGAGGATGTTTTCTCCTCCGCTCGCCCCTTCCACCGTCATTTTCTCTCTACCCACCCTTGCCTCCTTTTCCGCGTAGCTCTCGATTACCCCCTCTCTTTCGCACCCTCCATGTCATATTCCGCTCCAGGAGTTCCATCATAGCTCCTCACTGTCGCTGGGAGGATGTTTTCTCCTCCGCTCGCCCCTTCCACCGTCATTTTCTCTCTACCCACCCTTGCCTCCTTTTCCGCGCAGCTCTCGATTCCCCCCTCTCTTTCGCACCCTCCATGTCATATTCCGCTCCAGGAGCTCCATCATAGCTCCTTGCTGTCGCTGGGAGGATGTTTTCTCCTCCGCTCGCCCCTTCCACCGTCATTTTCTCTCTACCCACCCTTGCCTCCTTTTCCGCGCAGCTCTCGATTCCCCCCTCTCTTTCGCACCCTCCATGTCATATTCCGCTCCAGGAGTTCCATCATAGCTCCTCACTGTCGCTGGGAGGATGTTTTCTCCTCCGCTCGCCCCTTCCACCGTCATTTTCTCTCTACCCACCCTTGCCTCCTTTTCCGCGCAGCTCTCGATTCCCCCCTCTCTTTCGCACCCTCCATGTCATATTCCGCTCCAGGAGCTCCATCATAGCTCCTCGCTGTCGCTGGGAGGATGTTTTCTCCTCCGCTCGCCCCTTCCACCGTCATTTTCTCTCTACCCACCCTTGCCTCCTTTTCCGCGCAGCTCTCGATTCCCCCCTCTCTTTCGCACCCTCAATGTCATATTCCGCTCCAGGAGTTCCATCATAGCTCCTCACTGTCGCTGGGAGGATGTTTTCTCCTCCGCTCGCCCCTTCCACCGTCATTTTCTCTCTACCCACCCTTGCCTCCTTTTCCGCGCAGCTCTCGATTCCCCCCTCTCTTTCGCACCCTCCATGTCATATTCCGCTCCAGGAGCTCCATCATAGCTCCTCGCTGTCGCTGGGAGGATGTTTTCTCCTCCGCTCGCCCCTTCCACCGTCATTTTCTCTCTACCCACCCTTGCCTCCTTTTCCGCGCAGCTCTCGATTCCCCCCTCTCTTTCGCACCCTCAATGTCATATTCCGCTCCAGGAGTTCCATCATAGCTCCTCACTGTCGCTGGGAGGATGTTTTCTCCTCCGCTCGCCCCTTCCACCGTCATTTTCTCTCTACCCACCCTTGCCTCCTTTTCCGCGCAGCTCTCGATTCCCCCCTCTCTTTCGCACCCTCCATGTCATATTCCGCTCCAGGAGTTCCATCATAGCTCCTCACTGTCGCTGGGAGGAAGTTTTCTCCTCCGCTCGCCCCTTCCACCGTCATTTTCTCTCTACCCACCCTTGCCTCCTTTTCCGCGCAGCTCTCGATTCCCCCCTCTCTTTCGCACCCTCCATGTCATATTCCGCTCCAGGAGCTCCATCATAGCTCCTTGCTGTCGCTGGGAGGATGTTTTCTCCTCCGCTCGCCCCTTCCACCGTCATTTTCTCTCTACCCACCCTTGCCTCCTTTTCCGCGCAGCTCTCGATTCCCCCCTCTCTTTCGCACCCTCCATGTCATATTCCGCTCCAGGAGTTCCATCATAGCTCCTCACTGTCGCTGGGAGGATGTTTTCTCCTCCGCTCGCCCCTTCCACCATCATTTTCTCTCTACCCACCCTTGCCCCCTTTTCCGCGCAGCTCTCGATTCCCCCCTCTCTTTCGCACCCTCCATGTCATATTCCGCTCCAGGAGTTCCATCATAGCTCCTCACTGTCGCTGGGAGGATGTTTTCTCCTCCGCTCGCCCCTTCCACCGTCATTTTCTCTCTACCCACCCTTGCCTCCTTCTCCGCGCAGCTCTCGATTCCCCCCTCTCTTTCGCACCCTCCATGTCATATTCCGCTCCAGGAGCTCCATCATAGCTCCTCGCTGTCGCTGGGAGGATGTTTTCTCCTCCGCTCGCCCCTTCCACCGTCATTTTCTCTCTACCCACCCTTGCCTCCTTCTCCGCGCAGCTCTCGATTCCCCCCTCTCTTTCGCACCCTCCATGTCATATTCCGCTCCAGGAGCTCCATCATAGCTCCTTGCTGTCGCTGGGAGGATGTTTTCTCCTCCGCTCGCCCCTTCCACCATCATTTTCTCTCTACCCACCCTTGCCTCCTTCTCCGCGCAGCTCTCGATTCCCCCCTCTCTTTTGCACCCTCCATGTCATATTCCGCTCCAGGAGCTCCATCATAGCTCCTCGCTGTCGCTGGGAGGATGTTTTCTCCTCCGCTCGCCCCTTCCACCGTCATTTTCTCTCTACCCACCCTTGCCTCCTTTTCCGCGCAGCTCTCGATTCCCCCCTCTCTTTCGCACCCTCCATGTCATATTCCGCTCCAGGAGCTCCATCATAGCTCCTCGCTGTCGCTGGGAGGATGTTTTCTCCTCCGCTCGCCCCTTCCACCGTCATTTTCTTTCTACCCACCCTTGCCTCCTTTTCCACGCAGCTCTCGATTCCCCCCTCTCTTTCGCACCCTCCATGTCATATTCCGCTCCAGGAGCTCCATCATAGCTCCTCGCTGTTGCTGGGAGGATGTTTTCTCCTCCGCTCGCCCCTTCCACCGTCATTTTCTCTCTACCCACCCTTGCCTCCTTCTCCGCACAGCTCTCGATTCCCCCCTCTCTTTCGCACCCTCCATGTCATATTCCGCTCCAGGAGCTCCATCATAGCTCCTCGCTGTCGCTGGGAGGATGTTTTCTCCTCTGCTCGCCCCTTCCACCGTCATTTTCTCTCTACCCACCCTTTCCTCCTTTTCCGCGCAGCTCTCGATTCCCCCCTCTCTTTCGCACCCTCCATGTCATATTCCGCTCCAGGAGCTCCATCATAGCTCCTCGCTGTCGCTGGGAGGATGTTTTCTCCTCCGCTCGCCCCTTCCACCGTCATTTTCTTTCTACCCACCCTTGCCTCCTTTTCCACGCAGCTCTCGATTCCCCCCTCTCTTTCGCACCCTCCATGTCATATTCCGCTCCAGGAGCTCCATCATAGCTCCTCGCTGTTGCTGGGAGGATGTTTTCTCCTCCGCTCGCCCTTCCACCGTCATTTTCTCTCTACCCACCCTTGCCTCCTTCTCCGCACAGCTCTCGATTCCCCCCTCTCTTTCGCACCCTCCATGTCATATTCCGCTCCAGGAGCTCCATCATAGCTCCTCGCTGTCGCTGGGAGGATGTTTTCTCCTCTGCTCTCCCCTTCCACCGTCATTTTCTCTCTACCCACCCTTTCCTCCTTTTCCGCGCAGCTCTCGATTCCCCCCTCTCTTGCGCACCCTCCATGTCATATTCCGCTCCAGGAGCTCCATCATAGCTCCTCGCTGTCGCTGGGAGGATGTTTTCTCCTCCGCTCGCCCCTTCCACCGTCATTTTCTCTCTACCCACCCTTTCCTCCTTTTCCGCGCAGCTCTCGATTCCCCCCTCTCTTTCGCACCCTCCATGTCATATTCCGCTCCAGGAGCTCCATCATAGCTCCTCGCTGTCGCTGGGAGGATGTTTTCTCCTCCGCTCGCCCCTTCCACCGTCATTTACTCTCTACCCACCCTTGCCTCCTTTTCCGCGCAGCTCTCGATTCCCCCCTCTCTTTCGCACCCTCCATGTCATATTCCGCTCCAGGAGCTCCATCATAGCTCCTCGCTGTCGCTGGGAGGATGTTTTCTCCTCCGCTCGCCCCTTCCACCGTCATTTTCTCTCTACCCACCCTTGCCTCCTTCTCCGCGCAGCTCTCAATTCCCCCCTCTCTTTCGCACCCTCCATGTCATATTCCGCTCCAGGAGCTCCATCATAGCTCCTCGCTGTCGCTGGGAGGATGTTTTCTCCTCCGCTCGCCCCTTCCACCGTCATTTTCTCTCTACCCACCCTTGCCTCCTTCTCCGCGCAGCTCTCGATTCCCCCCTCTCTTTCAAACCCTCCATGTCATATTCCGCTCCAGGAGCTCCATCATAGCTCCTCGCTGTCGCTGGGAGGATGTTTTCTCCTCTGCTCGCCCCTTCCACCGTCATTTTCTCTCTACCCACCCTTTCCTCCTTTTCCGCGCAGCTCTCGATTCCCCCCTCTCTTTCGCACCCTCCATGTCATATTCCGCTCCAGGAGCTCCATCATAGCTCCTCGCTGTCGCTGGGAGGATGTTTTCTCCTCCGCTCGCCCCTTCCACCGTCATTTTCTTTCTACCCACCCTTGCCTCCTTTTCCACGCAGCTCTCGATTCCCCCCTCTCTTTCGCACCCTCCATGTCATATTCCGCTCCAGGAGCTCCATCATAGCTCCTCGCTGTCGCTGGGAGGATGTTTACTCCTCTGCTCGCCCCTTCCACCGTCATTTTCTCTCTACCCACCCTTTCCTCCTTTTCCGCGCAGCTCTCGATTCCCCCCTCTCTTTCGCACCCTCCATGTCATATTCCGCTCCAGGAGCTCCATCATAGCTCCTTGCTGTCGCTGGGAGGACGTTTTCTCCTCCGCTCGCCCCTTCCACCGTCATTTTCTCTCTACCCACCCTTGCCTCCTTTTCCGCGCAGCTCTCTATTCCCCCCTCTCTTTCGCACCCTCCATGTCATATTCCGCTCCAGGAGTTCCATCATAGCTCCTCACTGTCGCTGGGAGGATGTTTTCTCCTCCGCTCGCCCCTTCCACCGTCATTTTCTCTCTACCCACCCTTGCCTCCTTTTCCGCGCAGCTCTCGATTCCCCCCTCTCTTTCGCACCCTCCATGTCATATTCCGCTCCAGGAGTTCCATCATAGCTCCTCACTGTCGCTGGGAGGAATTTTTCTCCTCCGCTTGCCCCTTCCACCGTCATTTTCTCTCTACCCACCCTTGCCTCCTTTTCCGCGCAGCTCTCGATTCCCCCCTCTCTTTCGCACCCTCCATGTCATATTCCGCTCCAGGAGCTCCATCATAGCTCCTTGCTGTCGCTGGGAGGATGTTTTCTCCTCCGCTCGCCCCTTCCACCGTCATTTTCTCTCTACCCACCCTTGCCTCCTTTTCCGCGCAGCTCTCGATTCCCCCCTCTCTTTCGCACCCTCCATGTCATATTCCGCTCCAGGAGTTCCATCATAGCTCCTCACTGTCGCTGGGAGGATGTTTTCTCCTCCGCTCGCCCCTTCCACCGTCATTTTCTCTCTACCCACCCTTGCCTCCTTTTCCGCGCAGCTCTCGATTCCCCCCTCTCTTTCGCACCCTCCATGTCATATTCCGCTCCAGGAGCTCCATCATAGCTCCTCGCTGTCGCTGGGAGGATGTTTTCTCCTCCGCTCGCCCCTTCCACCGTCATTTTCTCTCTACCCACCCTTGCCTCCTTTTCCGCGCAGCTCTCGATTCCCCCCTCTCTTTCGCACCCTCAATGTCATATTCCGCTCCAGGAGATCCATCATAGCTCCTCACTGTCGCTGGGAGGATGTTTTCTCCTCCGCTCGCCCCTTCCACCGTCATTTTCTCTCTACCCACCCTTGCCTCCTTCTCCGCACAGCTCTCGATTCCCCCCTCTCTTTCGCACCCTCCATGTCATATTCCGCTCCAGGAGCTCCATCATAGTTCCTCGCTGTCGCTGGGAGGATGTTTTCTCCTCTGCTCGCCCCTTCCACCGTCATTTTCTCTCTACCCACCCTTTCCTCCTTTTCCGCGCAGCACTCGATTCCCCCCTATCTTTCGCACCCTTCATGTCATATTCCGCTCCAGGAGCTCCATCATAGCTCCTTGCTGTCGCTGGGAGGATGTTTTCTCCTCCGCTCGCCCCTTCCACCGTCATTTTCTCTCTACCCACCCTTGCCTCCTTTTCCGCGCAGCTCTCGATTCCCCCCTCTCTTTCGCACCCTCCATGTCATATTCCGCTCCAGGAGTTCCATCATAGCTCCTCACTGTCGCTGGGAGGATGTTTTCTCCTCCGCTCGCCCCTTCCACCATCATTTTCTCTCTACCCACCCTTGCCCCCTTTTCCGCGCAGCTCTCGATTCCCCCCTCTCTTTCGCACCCTCCATGTCATATTCCGCTCCAGGAGTTCCATCATAGCTCCTCACTGTCGCTGGGAGGATGTTTTCTCCTCCGCTCGCCCCTTCCACCGTCATTTTCTCTCTACCCACCCTTGCCTCCTTCTCCGCGCAGCTCTCGATTCCCCCCTCTCTTTCGCACCCTCCATGTCATATTCCGCTCCAGGAGCTCCATCATAGCTCCTCGCTGTCGCTGGGAGGATGTTTTCTCCTCCGCTCGCCCCTTCCACCGTCATTTTCTCTCTACCCACCCTTGCCTCCTTCTCCGCGCAGCTCTCGATTCCCCCCTCTCTTTCGCACCCTCCATGTCATATTCCGCTCCAGGAGCTCCATCATAGCTCCTTGCTGTCGCTGGGAGGATGTTTTCTCCTCCGCTCGCCCCTTCCACCATCATTTTCTCTCTACCCACCCTTGCCTCCTTCTCCGCGCAGCTCTCGATTCCCCCCTCTCTTTTGCACCCTCCATGTCATATTCCGCTCCAGGAGCTCCATCATAGCTCCTCGCTGTCGCTGGGAGGATGTTTTCTCCTCCGCTCGCCCCTTCCACCGTCATTTTCTCTCTACCCACCCTTGCCTCCTTTTCCGCGCAGCTCTCGATTCCCCCCTCTCTTTCGCACCCTCCATGTCATATTCCGCTCCAGGAGCTCCATCATAGCTCCTCGCTGTCGCTGGGAGGATGTTTTCTCCTCCGCTCGCCCCTTCCACCGTCATTTTCTTTCTACCCACCCTTGCCTCCTTTTCCACGCAGCTCTCGATTCCCCCCTCTCTTTCGCACCCTCCATGTCATATTCCGCTCCAGGAGCTCCATCATAGCTCCTCGCTGTTGCTGGGAGGATGTTTTCTCCTCCGCTCGCCCCTTCCACCGTCATTTTCTCTCTACCCACCCTTGCCTCCTTCTCCGCACAGCTCTCGATTCCCCCCTCTCTTTCGCACCCTCCATGTCATATTCCGCTCCAGGAGCTCCATCATAGCTCCTCGCTGTCGCTGGGAGGATGTTTTCTCCTCTGCTCGCCCCTTCCACCGTCATTTTCTCTCTACCCACCCTTTCCTCCTTTTCCGCGCAGCTCTCGATTCCCCCCTCTCTTTCGCACCCTCCATGTCATATTCCGCTCCAGGAGCTCCATCATAGCTCCTCGCTGTCGCTGGGAGGATGTTTTCTCCTCCGCTCGCCCCTTCCACCGTCATTTTCTTTCTACCCACCCTTGCCTCCTTTTCCACGCAGCTCTCGATTCCCCCCTCTCTTTCGCACCCTCCATGTCATATTCCGCTCCAGGAGCTCCATCATAGCTCCTCGCTGTTGCTGGGAGGATGTTTTCTCCTCCGCTCGCCCTTCCACCGTCATTTTCTCTCTACCCACCCTTGCCTCCTTCTCCGCACAGCTCTCGATTCCCCCCTCTCTTTCGCACCCTCCATGTCATATTCCGCTCCAGGAGCTCCATCATAGCTCCTCGCTGTCGCTGGGAGGATGTTTTCTCCTCTGCTCTCCCCTTCCACCGTCATTTTCTCTCTACCCACCCTTTCCTCCTTTTCCGCGCAGCTCTCGATTCCCCCCTCTCTTGCGCACCCTCCATGTCATATTCCGCTCCAGGAGCTCCATCATAGCTCCTCGCTGTCGCTGGGAGGATGTTTTCTCCTCCGCTCGCCCCTTCCACCGTCATTTTCTCTCTACCCACCCTTTCCTCCTTTTCCGCGCAGCTCTCGATTCCCCCCTCTCTTTCGCACCCTCCATGTCATATTCCGCTCCAGGAGCTCCATCATAGCTCCTCGCTGTCGCTGGGAGGATGTTTTCTCCTCCGCTCGCCCCTTCCACCGTCATTTTCTCTCTACCCACCCTTGCCTCCTTTTCCGCGCAGCTCTCGATTCCCCCCTCTCTTTCGCACCCTCCATGTCATATTCCGCTCCAGGAGCTCCATCATAGCTCCTCGCTGTCGCTGGGAGGATGTTTTCTCCTCCGCTCGCCCCTTCCACCGTCATTTTCTCTCTACCCACCCTTGCCTCCTTCTCCGCGCAGCTCTCAATTCCCCCCTCTCTTTCGCACCCTCCATGTCATATTCCGCTCCAGGAGCTCCATCATAGCTCCTCGCTGTCGCTGGGAGGATGTTTTCTCCTCCGCTCGCCCCTTCCACCGTCATTTTCTCTCTACCCACCCTTGCCTCCTTCTCCGCGCAGCTCTCGATTCCCCCCTCTCTTTCAAACCCTCCATGTCATATTCCGCTCCAGGAGCTCCATCATAGCTCCTCGCTGTCGCTGGGAGGATGTTTTCTCCTCTGCTCGCCCCTTCCACCGTCATTTTCTCTCTACCCACCCTTTCCTCCTTTTCCGCGCAGCTCTCGATTCCCCCCTCTCTTTCGCACCCTCCATGTCATATTCCGCTCCAGGAGCTCCATCATAGCTCCTCGCTGTCGCTGGGAGGATGTTTTCTCCTCCGCTCGCCCCTTCCACCGTCATTTTCTTTCTACCCACCCTTGCCTCCTTTTCCACGCAGCTCTCGATTCCCCCCTCTCTTTCGCACCCTCCATGTCATATTCCGCTCCAGGAGCTCCATCATAGCTCCTCGCTGTCGCTGGGAGGATGTTTACTCCTCTGCTCGCCCCTTCCACCGTCATTTTCTCTCTACCCACCCTTTCCTCCTTTTCCGCGCAGCTCTCGATTCCCCCCTCTCTTTCGCACCCTCCATGTCATATTCCGCTCCAGGAGCTCCATCATAGCTCCTTGCTGTCGCTGGGAGGACGTTTTCTCCTCCGCTCGCCCCTTCCACCGTCATTTTCTCTCTACCCACCCTTGCCTCCTTTTCCGCGCAGCTCTCTATTCCCCCCTCTCTTTCGCACCCTCCATGTCATATTCCGCTCCAGGAGTTCCATCATAGCTCCTCACTGTCGCTGGGAGGATGTTTTCTCCTCCGCTCGCCCCTTCCACCGTCATTTTCTCTCTACCCACCCTTGCCTCCTTTTCCGCGCAGCTCTCGATTCCCCCCTCTCTTTCGCACCCTCCATGTCATATTCCGCTCCAGGAGTTCCATCATAGCTCCTCACTGTCGCTGGGAGGAATTTTTCTCCTCCGCTTGCCCCTTCCACCGTCATTTTCTCTCTACCCACCCTTGCCTCCTTTTCCGCGCAGCTCTCGATTCCCCCCTCTCTTTCGCACCCTCCATGTCATATTCCGCTCCAGGAGCTCCATCATAGCTCCTTGCTGTCGCTGGGAGGATGTTTTCTCCTCCGCTCGCCCCTTCCACCGTCATTTTCTCTCTACCCACCCTTGCCTCCTTTTCCGCGCAGCTCTCGATTCCCCCCTCTCTTTCGCACCCTCCATGTCATATTCCGCTCCAGGAGTTCCATCATAGCTCCTCACTGTCGCTGGGAGGATGTTTTCTCCTCCGCTCGCCCCTTCCACCGTCATTTTCTCTCTACCCACCCTTGCCTCCTTTTCCGCGCAGCTCTCGATTCCCCCCTCTCTTTCGCACCCTCCATGTCATATTCCGCTCCAGGAGCTCCATCATAGCTCCTCGCTGTCGCTGGGAGGATGTTTTCTCCTCCGCTCGCCCCTTCCACCGTCATTTTCTCTCTACCCACCCTTGCCTCCTTTTCCGCGCAGCTCTCGATTCCCCCCTCTCTTTCGCACCCTCAATGTCATATTCCGCTCCAGGAGATCCATCATAGCTCCTCACTGTCGCTGGGAGGATGTTTTCTCCTCCGCTCGCCCCTTCCACCGTCATTTTCTCTCTACCCACCCTTGCCTCCTTCTCCGCACAGCTCTCGATTCCCCCCTCTCTTTCGCACCCTCCATGTCATATTCCGCTCCAGGAGCTCCATCATAGTTCCTCGCTGTCGCTGGGAGGATGTTTTCTCCTCTGCTCGCCCCTTCCACCGTCATTTTCTCTCTACCCACCCTTTCCTCCTTTTCCGCGCAGCACTCGATTCCCCCCTCTCTTTCGCACCCTCCATGTCATATTCCGCTCCAGGAGCTCCATCATAGCTCCTCGCTGTCGCTGGGAGGATGTTTTCTCCTCCGCTCGCCCCTTCCACCGTCATTTTCTTTCTACCCACCCTTGCCTCCTTTTCCACGCAGCTCTCGATTCCCCTCTCTCTTTCGCACCCTCCATGTCATATTCCGCTCCAGGAGCTCCATCATAGCTCCTCGCTGTTGCTGGGAGGATGTTTTCTCCTCCGCTCGCCCCTTCCACCGTCATTTTCTCTCTACCCACCCTTGCCTCCTTCTCCGCACAGCTCTCGTTCCCCCCCTCTCTTTCGCACCCTCCATGTCATATTCCGCTCCAGGAGCTCCATCATAGCTCCTCGCTGTCGCTGGGAGGATGTTTTCTCCTCTGCTCGCCCCTTCCACCGTCATTTTCTCTCTACCCACCCTTTCCTCCTTTTCCGCGCAGCTCTCGATTCCCCCCTCTCTTGCGCACCCTCCATGTCATATTCCGCTCCAGGAGCTCCATCATAGCTCTTCGCTGTCGCTGGGAGGATGTTTTCTCCTCCGCTCGCCCCTTCCACCGTCATTTTCTCTCTACCCACCCTTTCCTCCTTTTCCGCGCAGCTCTCGATTCCCCCCTATCTTTCGCACCCTCCATGTCATATTCCGCTCCAGGAGCTCCATCATAGCTCCTCGCTGTCGCTGGGAGGATGTTTTCTCCTCCGCTCGCCCCTTCCACCATCATTTTCTCTCTACCCACCCTTGCCTCCTTTTCCGCGCAGCTCTCGATTCCCCCCTCTCTTTCGCACCCTCCATGTCATATTCCGCTCCAGGAGCTCCATCATAGCTCCTCGCTGTCGCTGGGAGGATGTTTTCTCCTCCGCTCGCCCCTTCCACCGTCATTTTCTCTCTACCCACCCTTGCCTCCTTCTCCGCGCAGCTCTCAATTCCCCCCTCTCTTTCGCACCCTCCATGTCATATTCCGCTCCAGGAGCTCCATCATAGCTCCTCGCTGTCGCTGGGAGGATGTTTTCTCCTCCGCTCGCCCCTTCCACCGTCATTTTCTCTCTACCCACCCTTGCCTCCTTCTCCGCGCAGCTCTCGATTCCCCCCTCTCTTTCGAACCCTCCATGTCATATTCCGCTCCAGGAGCTCCATCATAGCTCCTCGCTGTCGCTGGGAGGATGTTTTCTCCTCTGCTCGCCCCTTCCACCGTCATTTTCTCTCTACCCACCCTTTCCTCCTTTTCCGCGCAGCTCTCGATTCCCCCCTCTCTTTCGCACCCTCCATGTCATATTCCGCTCCAGGAGCTCCATCATAGCTCCTCGCTGTCGCTGGGAGGATGTTTTCTCCTCCGCTCGCCCCTTCCACCGTCATTTTCTTTCTACCCACCCTTGCCTCCTTTTCCACGCAGCTCTCGATTCCCCCCTCTCTTTCGCACCCTCCATGTCATATTCCGCTCCAGGAGCTCCATCATAGCTCCTCGCTGTCGCTGGGAGGATGTTTTCTCCTCTGCTCGCCCCTTCCACCGTCATTTTCTTTCTACCCACCCTTTCCTCCTTTTCCGCGCAGCTCTCGATTCCCCCCTCTCTTTCGCACCCTCCATGTCATATTCCGCTCCAGGAGTTCCATCATAGCTCCTCACTGTCGCTGGGAGGAAGTTTTCTCCTCCGCTCGCCCCTTCCACCGTCATTTTCTCTCTACCCACCCTTGCCTCCTTTTCCGCGCAGCTCTCGATTCCCCCTTCTCTTTCGCACCCTCCATGTCATATTCCGCTCCAGGAGCTCCATCATAGCTCCTCGCTGTCGCTGGGAGGATGTTTTCTCCTCCGCTCGCCCCTTCCACCGTCATTTTCTCTCTACCCACCCTTGCCTCCTTTTCCGCGCAGCTCTCAAATCCCCCCTCTCTTTCGCACCCTCCATGTCATATTCCGCTCCAGGAGTTCCATCATAGCTCCTCACTGTCGCTGGGAGGAAGTTTTCTCCTCCGCTCGCCCCTTCCACCGTCATTTTCTCTCTACCCACCCTTGCCTCCTTTTCCGCGCAGCTCTCGATTCCCCCCTCTCTTTCGCACCCTCCATGTCATATTCCGCTCCAGGAGCTCCATCATAGCTCCTCGCTGTCGCTGGGAGGATGTTTTCTCCTCCGCTCGCCCCTTCCACCGTCATTTTCTCTCTACCCACCCTTGCCTCCTTTTCCGCGCAGCTCTCGATTCCCCCCTCTCTTTCGCACCCTCAATGTCATATTCCGCTCCAGGAGTTCCATCATAGCTCCTCACTGTCGCTGGGAGGATGTTTTCTCCTCCGCTCGCCCCTTCCACCGTCATTTTCTCTCTACCCACCCTTGCCTCCTTTTCCGCGCAGCTCTCGATTCCCCCCTCTCTTTCGCACCCTCCATGTCATATTCCGCTCCAGGAGTTCCATCATAGCTCCTCACTGTCGCTGGGAGGAAGTTTTCTCCTCCGCTCGCCCCTTCCACCGTCATTTTCTCTCTACCCACCCTTGCCTCCTTTTCCGCGCAGCTCTCGATTCCCCCCTCTCTTTCGCACCCTCCATGTCATATTCCGCTCCAGGAGCTCCATCATAGCTCCTTGCTGTCGCTGGGAGGATGTTTTCTCCTCCGCTCGCCCCTTCCACCGTCATTTTCTCACTACCCACCCTTGCCTCCTTTTCCGCGCAGCTCTCGATTCCCCCCTCTCTTTCGCACCCTCCATGTCATATTCCGCTCCAGGAGTTCCATCATAGCTCCTCACTGTCGCTGGGAGGATGTTTTCTCCTCCGCTCGCCCCTTCCACCATCATTTTCTCTCTACCCACCCTTGCCTCCTTTTCCACGCAGCTCTCGATTCCCCCCTCTCTTTCGCACCCTCCATGTCATATTCCGCTCCAGGAGTTCCATCATAGCTCCTCACTGTCGCTGGGAGGATATTTTCTCCTCTGCTCGCCCCTTCCACCGTCATTTTCTCTCTACCCACCCTTGCCTCCTTTTCCGCGCAGCTCTCGATTCCCCCCTCTCTTTCGCACCCTCCATGTCATATTCCGCTCCAGGAGCTCCATCATAGCTCCTTGCTGTCGCTGGGAGGATGTTTTCTCCTCCGCTCGCCCCTTCCACCGTCATTTTCTCTCTACCCACCCTTGCCTCCTTTTCCGCGCAGCTCTCGATTCCCCCCTCTCTTTCGCACCCTCCATGTCATATTCCGCTCCAGGAGTTCCATCATAGCTCCTCACTGTCGCTGGGAGGATGTTTTCTCCTCCGCTCGCCCCTTCCACCGTCATTTTCTCTCTACCCACCCTTGCCTCCTTTTCCGCGCAGCTCTCGATTCCCCCCTCTCTTTCGCACCCTCCATGTCATATTCCGCTCCAGGAGTTCCATCATAGCTCCTCACTGTCGCTGGGAGGATGTTTTCTCCTCCGCTCGCCCCTTCCACCGTCATTTTCTCTCTACCCACCCTTGCCTCCTTCTCCGCGCAGCTCTCGATTCCCCCCTCTCTTTCGCACCCTCCATATCATATTCCGCTCCAGGAGCTCCATCATAGCTCCTCGCTGTCGCTGGGAGGATGTTTTCTCCTCCGCTCGCCCCTTCCACCGTCATTTTCTCTCTACCCACCCTTGCCTTCTTTTCCGCGCAGCTCTCGATTCCCCCCTCTCTTTCGCACCCTCCATGTCATATTCCGCTCCAGGAGTTCCATCATAGCTCCTCACTGTCGCTGGGAGGATGTTTTCTCCTCCGCTCGCCCCTTCCACCGTCATTTTCTCTCTACCCACCCTTGCCTCCTTCTCCGCGCAGCTCTCGATTCCCCCTCTCTTTCGCACCCTCCATGTCATATTCCGCTCCAGGAGCTCCATCATAGCTCCTCGCTGTCGCTGGGAGGATGTTTTCTCCTCCGCTCGCCCCTTCCACCGTCATTTTCTCTCTACCCACCCTTGCCTCCTTTTCCGCGCAGCTCTCGATTCCCCCCTCTCTTTCGCACCCTCCATGTCATATTCCGCTCCAGGAGTTCCATCATAGCTCCTCACTGTCGCTGGGAGGATGTTTTCTCCTCCGCTCGCCCCTTCCACCATCATGTTCTCTCTACCCACCCTTGCCTCCTTTTCCGCGCAGCTCTCGATTCCCCCCTCTCTTTCGCACCCTCCATGTCATATTCCGCTCCAGGAGTTCCATCATAGCTCCTCACTGTCGCTGGGAGGAAGTTTTCTCCTCCGCTCGCCCCTTCCACCGTCATTTTCTCTCTACCCACCCTTGCCTCCTTCTCCGCGCAGCTCTCGATTCCCCCCTCTCTTTCGCACCCTCCATGTCATATTCCGCTCCAGGAGCTCCATCATAGCTAATCGCTGTCGCTGGGAGGATGTTTTCTCCTCCGCTCGCCCCTTCCACCGTCATTTTCTCTCTACCCACCCTTGCCTCCTTTTCCGCGCAGCTCTCGATTCCCCCCTCTCTTTCGCACCCTCCATGTCATATTCCGCTCCAGGAGTTCCATCATAGCTCCTCACTGTCGCTGGGAGGATGTTTTCTCCTCCGCTCGCCCCTTCCACCGTCATTTTCTCTCTACCCACCCTTGCCTCCTTTTCCGCGCAGCTCTCGATTCCCCCCTCTCTTTCGCACCCTCCATGTCATATTCCGCTCCAGGAGCTCCATCATAGCTCCTTGCTGTCGCTGGGAGGATGTTTTCTCCTCCGCTCGCCCCTTCCACCGTCATTTTCTCTCTACCCACCCTTGCCTCCTTTTCCGCGCAGCTCTCGATTCCCCCCTCTCTTTCGCACCCTCCATGTCATATTCCGCTCCAGGAGTTCCATCATAGCTCCTCACTGTCGCTGGGAGGATGTTTTCTCCTCCGCTCGCCCCTTCCACCGTCATTTTCTCTCTACCCACCCTTGCCTCCTTCTCCGCGCAGCTCTCGATTCCCTCCTCTCTCTCGCACCCTCCATATTACATCCAGCTCCAGGAGCTTCATCATAGCTCCTCGCTGTCGCTGGGAGGATGTTTTCTCCTCCGCTCGCCCCTTCCACCGTCATTTTCTCTCTACCCACCCTTGCCTCCTTCTCTGCGCAGCTCTCGATTCCCCCCTCTCTTTCGCACCCTCCATGTCATATTCCGCTCCAGGAGCTCCATCATAGCTCCTCGCTGTCGCTGGGAGGATGTTTTCTCCTCCGCTCGCCCCTTCCACCGTCATTTTCTCTCTATCCACCCTTGCCTCCTTCTCTGCGCAGCTCTCGATTCCCTCCTCTCTCTCGCACCCTCCATATTACATCCAGCTCAAGGAGCTCCATCATAGCTCCTCGCTGTCGCTGGGAGGATGTTTTCTCCTCTGCTCGCCGCTTCCGCCGTCATTTTCTCTCCACCCACCCTTGCCTCCTTCTCCGCGCCGCTCTCGATTCCCCCCTCTCTTTCGCACCCTCCATGTCATATTCCGCTCCAGGAGCTCCATCATAGCTCCTCGCTGTCGCTGGGAGGATGTTTTCTCCTCCGCTCGCCCCTTCCACCGTCATTTTCCCTCTACCCACCCTTGCCTCCTTCTCCGCGCAGCTCTCGATTCCCCCCTCTCTTTCGCACCCTCCATGTCATATTCCGCTCCAGGAGCTCCATCATAGCTCCTCGCTGTCGCTGGGAGGATGTTTTCTCCTCCGCTCGCCCCTTCCACCGTCATTTTCTCTCTACCCACCCTTTCCTCCTTTTCCGCGAAGCTCTCGATTCCCCCCTCTCTTTCACACCCTCCATGTCATATTCCGCTCCAGGAGCTCCATCATTGCTCCTCGCTGTCGCTGGGAGGATGTTTTCTCCTCCGCTCGCCCCTTCCACCGTCATTTTCTCTCTACCCACCCTTGCCTCCTTCTCTGCGCAGCTCTCAATTCCCCCCTCTCTTTCGCACCCTCCATGTCATATTCCGCTCCAGGAGCTCCATCATAGCTCCTCGCTGTCGCTGGGAGGATGTTTTCTCCTCCGCTCGCCCCTTCCACCGTCATTTTCTCTCTACCCACCCTTGCCTCCTTCTCCGCGCAGCTCTCGATTCCCCCCTCTCTTTCGAACCCTCCATGTCATATTCCGCTCCAGGAGCTCCATCATAGCTCCTCGCTGTCGCTGGGAGGATGTTTTCTCCTCTGCTCGCCCCTTCCACCGTCATTTTCTCGCTACCCACCCTTTCCTCCTTTTCCGCGCAGCTCTCGATTCCCCCCTCTCTTTCGCACCCTCCATGTCATATTCCGCTCCAGGAGCTCCATCATAGCTCCTCGCTGTCGCTGGGAGGATGTTTTCTCCTCCGCTCGCCCCTTCCACCGTCATTTTCTCTCTACCCACCCTTGCCTCCTTCTCCGCGCAGCTCTCGATTCCCTCCTCTCTCTCGCACCCTCCATATTACATCCAGCTCCAGGAGCTCCATCATAGCTCTTCGCTGTCGCTGGGAGGATGTTTTCTCCTCCGCTCGCCCCTTCCACCGTCATTTTCTCTCTACCCACCCTTGCCTCCTTTTCCGCGCAGCTCTCGATTCCCCCCTCTCTTTCGCACCCTCTATGTCATATTCCGCTCCAGGAGTTCCATCATAGCTCCTCACTGTCGCTGGGAGGATGTTTTCTCCTCCGCTCGCCCCTTCCACCGTCATTTTCTCTCTACCCACCCTTGCCTCCTTCTCCGCGCAGCTCTCGATTCCCTCCTCTCTCTCGCACCCTCCATATTACATCCAGCTCCAGGAGCTTCATCATAGCTCCTCGCTGTCGCTGGGAGGATGTTTTCTCCTCCGCTCGCCCCTTCCACCGTCATTTTCTCTCTACCCACCCTTGCCTCCTTCTCTGCGCAGCTCTCGATTCCCCCCTCTCTTTCGCACCCTCCATGTCATATTCCGCTCCAGGAGCTCCATCATAGCTCCTCGCTGTCGCTGGGAGGATGTTTTCTCCTCCGCTCGCCCCTTCCACCGTCATTTTCTCTCTACCCACCCTTGCCTCCTTCTCTGCGCAGCTCTCGATTCCCTCCTCTCTCTCGCACCCTCCATATTACATCCAGCTCAAGGAGCTCCATCATAGCTCCTCGCTGTCGCTGGGAGGATGTTTTCTCCTCTGCTCGCCGCTTCCGCCGTCATTTTCTCTCCACCCACCCTTGCCTCCTTCTCCGCGCCGCTCTCGATTCCCCCCTCTCTTTCGCACCCTCCATGTCATATTCCGCTCCAGGAGCTCCATCATAGCTCCTCGCTGTCGCTGGGAGGATGTTTTCTCCTCTGCTCGCCCCTTCCACCGTCATTTTCTCGCTACCCACCCTTTCCTCCTTTTCCGCGCAGCTCTCGATTCCCCCCTCTCTTTCGCACCCTCCATGTCATATTCCGCTCCAGGAGCTCCATCATAGCTCCTCGCTGTCGCTGGGAGGATGTTTTCTCCTCCGCTCGCCCCTTCCACCGTCATTTTCTCTCTACCCACCCTTGCCTCCTTCTCCGCGCAGCTCTCGATTCCCTCCTCTCTCTCGCACCCTCCATATTACATCCAGCTCCAGGAGCTCCATCATAGCTCCTCGCTGTCGCTGGGAGGATGTTTTCTCCTCCGCTCGCCCCTTCCACCATCATTTTCTCTCTACCCACCCTTGCCTCCTTTTCCGCGCAGCTCTCGATTCCCCCCTCTCTTTCGCACCCTCCATGTCATATTCCGCTCCAGGAGCTCCATCATAGCTCCTCGCTGTCGCTGGGAGGATGTTTTCTCCTCCGCTCGCCCCTTCCACCGTCATTTTCTCTCTACCCACCCTTGCCTCCTTCTCCGCGCAGCTCTCAATTCCCCCCTCTCTTTCGCACCCTCCATGTCATATTCCGCTCCAGGAGCTCCATCATAGCTCCTCGCTGTCGCTGGGAGGATGTTTTCTCCTCCGCTCGCCCCTTCCACCGTCATTTTCTCTCTACCCACCCTTGCCTCCTTCTCCGCGCAGCTCTCGATTCCCCCCTCTCTTTCGAACCCTCCATGTCATATTCCGCTCCAGGAGCTCCATCATAGCTCCTCGCTGTCGCTGGGAGGATGTTTTCTCCTCTGCTCGCCCCTTCCACCGTCATTTTCTCTCTACCCACCCTTTCCTCCTTTTCCGCGCAGCTCTCGATTCCCCCCTCTCTTTCGCACCCTCCATGTCATATTCCGCTCCAGGAGCTCCATCATAGCTCCTCGCTGTCGCTGGGAGGATGTTTTCTCCTCCGCTCGCCCCTTCCACCGTCATTTTCTTTCTACCCACCCTTGCCTCCTTTTCCACGCAGCTCTCGATTCCCCCCTCTCTTTCGCACCCTCCATGTCATATTCCGCTCCAGGAGCTCCATCATAGCTCCTCGCTGTCGCTGGGAGGATGTTTTCTCCTCTGCTCGCCCCTTCCACCGTCATTTTCTTTCTACCCACCCTTTCCTCCTTTTCCGCGCAGCTCTCGATTCCCCCCTCTCTTTCGCACCCTCCATGTCATATTCCGCTCCAGGAGTTCCATCATAGCTCCTCACTGTCGCTGGGAGGAAGTTTTCTCCTCCGCTCGCCCCTTCCACCGTCATTTTCTCTCTACCCACCCTTGCCTCCTTTTCCGCGCAGCTCTCGATTCCCCCTTCTCTTTCGCACCCTCCATGTCATATTCCGCTCCAGGAGCTCCATCATAGCTCCTCGCTGTCGCTGGGAGGATGTTTTCTCCTCCGCTCGCCCCTTCCACCGTCATTTTCTCTCTACCCACCCTTGCCTCCTTTTCCGCGCAGCTCTCAAATCCCCCCTCTCTTTCGCACCCTCCATGTCATATTCCGCTCCAGGAGTTCCATCATAGCTCCTCACTGTCGCTGGGAGGAAGTTTTCTCCTCCGCTCGCCCCTTCCACCGTCATTTTCTCTCTACCCACCCTTGCCTCCTTTTCCGCGCAGCTCTCGATTCCCCCCTCTCTTTCGCACCCTCCATGTCATATTCCGCTCCAGGAGCTCCATCATAGCTCCTCGCTGTCGCTGGGAGGATGTTTTCTCCTCCGCTCGCCCCTTCCACCGTCATTTTCTCTCTACCCACCCTTGCCTCCTTTTACGCGCAGCTCTCGATTCCCCCCTCTCTTTCGCACCCTCAATGTCATATTCCGCTCCAGGAGTTCCATCATAGCTCCTCACTGTCGCTGGGAGGATGTTTTCTCCTCCGCTCGCCCCTTCCACCGTCATTTTCTCTCTACCCACCCTTGCCTCCTTTTCCGCGCAGCTCTCGATTCCCCCCTCTCTTTCGCACCCTCCATGTCATATTCCGCTCCAGGAGTTCCATCATAGCTCCTCACTGTCGCTGGGAGGAAGTTTTCTCCTCCGCTCGCCCCTTCCACCGTCATTTTCTCTCTACCCACCCTTGCCTCCTTTTCCGCGCAGCTCTCGATTCCCCCCTCTCTTTCGCACCCTCCATGTCATATTCCGCTCCAGGAGCTCCATCATAGCTCCTTGCTGTCGCTGGGAGGATGTTTTCTCCTCCGCTCGCCCCTTCCACCGTCATTTTCTCACTACCCACCCTTGCCTCCTTTTCCGCGCAGCTCTCGATTCCCCCCTCTCTTTCGCACCCTCCATGTCATATTCCGCTCCAGGAGTTCCATCATAGCTCCTCACTGTCGCTGGGAGGATGTTTTCTCCTCCGCTCGCCCCTTCCACCATCATTTTCTCTCTACCCACCCTTGCCTCCTTTTCCACGCAGCTCTCGATTCCCCCCTCTCTTTCGCACCCTCCATGTCATATTCCGCTCCAGGAGTTCCATCATAGCTCCTCACTGTCGCTGGGAGGATATTTTCTCCTCTGCTCGCCCCTTCCACCGTCATTTTCTCTCTACCCACCCTTGCCTCCTTTTCCGCGCAGCTCTCGATTCCCCCCTCTCTTTCGCACCCTCCATGTCATATTCCGCTCCAGGAGCTCCATCATAGCTCCTTGCTGTCGCTGGGAGGATGTTTTCTCCTCCGCTCGCCCCTTCCACCGTCATTTTCTCTCTACCCACCCTTGCCTCCTTTTCCGCGCAGCTCTCGATTCCCCCCTCTCTTTCGCACCCTCCATGTCATATTCCGCTCCAGGAGTTCCATCATAGCTCCTCACTGTCGCTGGGAGGATGTTTTCTCCTCCGCTCGCCCCTTCCACCGTCATTTTCTCTCTACCCACCCTTGCCTCCTTTTCCGCGCAGCTCTCGATTCCCCCCTCTCTTTCGCACCCTCCATGTCATATTCCGCTCCAGGAGTTCCATCATAGCTCCTCACTGTCGCTGGGAGGATGTTTTCTCCTCCGCTCGCCCCTTCCACCGTCATTTTCTCTCTACCCACCCTTGCCTCCTTCTCCGCGCAGCTCTCGATTCCCCCCTCTCTTTCGCACCCTCCATATCATATTCCGCTCCAGGAGCTCCATCATAGCTCCTCGCTGTCGCTGGGAGGATGTTTTCTCCTCCGCTCGCCCCTTCCACCGTCATTTTCTCTCTACCCACCCTTGCCTTCTTTTCCGCGCAGCTCTCGATTCCCCCCTCTCTTTCGCACCCTCCATGTCATATTCCGCTCCAGGAGTTCCATCATAGCTCCTCACTGTCGCTGGGAGGATGTTTTCTCCTCCGCTCGCCCCTTCCACCGTCATTTTCTCTCTACCCACCCTTGCCTCCTTCTCCGCGCAGCTCTCGATTCCCCCTCTCTTTCGCACCCTCCATGTCATATTCCGCTCCAGGAGCTCCATCATAGCTCCTCGCTGTCGCTGGGAGGATGTTTTCTCCTCCGCTCGCCCCTTCCACCGTCATTTTCTCTCTACCCACCCTTGCCTCCTTTTCCGCGCAGCTCTCGATTCCCCCCTCTCTTTCGCACCCTCCATGTCATATTCCGCTCCAGGAGTTCCATCATAGCTCCTCACTGTCGCTGGGAGGATGTTTTCTCCTCCGCTCGCCCCTTCCACCATCATGTTCTCTCTACCCACCCTTGCCTCCTTTTCCGCGCAGCTCTCGATTCCCCCCTCTCTTTCGCACCCTCCATGTCATATTCCGCTCCAGGAGTTCCATCATAGCTCCTCACTGTCGCTGGGAGGAAGTTTTCTCCTCCGCTCGCCCCTTCCACCGTCATTTTCTCTCTACCCACCCTTGCCTCCTTCTCCGCGCAGCTCTCGATTCCCCCCTCTCTTTCGCACCCTCCATGTCATATTCCGCTCCAGGAGCTCCATCATAGCTAATCGCTGTCGCTGGGAGGATGTTTTCTCCTCCGCTCGCCCCTTCCACCGTCATTTTCTCTCTACCCACCCTTGCCTCCTTTTCCGCGCAGCTCTCGATTCCCCCCTCTCTTTCGCACCCTCCATGTCATATTCCGCTCCAGGAGTTCCATCATAGCTCCTCACTGTCGCTGGGAGGATGTTTTCTCCTCCGCTCGCCCCTTCCACCGTCATTTTCTCTCTACCCACCCTTGCCTCCTTTTCCGCGCAGCTCTCGATTCCCCCCTCTCTTTCGCACCCTCCATGTCATATTCCGCTCCAGGAGCTCCATCATAGCTCCTTGCTGTCGCTGGGAGGATGTTTTCTCCTCCGCTCGCCCCTTCCACCGTCATTTTCTCTCTACCCACCCTTGCCTCCTTTTCCGCGCAGCTCTCGATTCCCCCCTCTCTTTCGCACCCTCCATGTCATATTCCGCTCCAGGAGTTCCATCATAGCTCCTCACTGTCGCTGGGAGGATGTTTTCTCCTCCGCTCGCCCCTTCCACCGTCATTTTCTCTCTACCCACCCTTGCCTCCTTCTCCGCGCAGCTCTCGATTCCCTCCTCTCTCTCGCACCCTCCATATTACATCCAGCTCCAGGAGCTTCATCATAGCTCCTCGCTGTCGCTGGGAGGATGTTTTCTCCTCCGCTCGCCCCTTCCACCGTCATTTTCTCTCTACCCACCCTTGCCTCCTTCTCTGCGCAGCTCTCGATTCCCCCCTCTCTTTCGCACCCTCCATGTCATATTCCGCTCCAGGAGCTCCATCATAGCTCCTCGCTGTCGCTGGGAGGATGTTTTCTCCTCCGCTCGCCCCTTCCACCGTCATTTTCTCTCTATCCACCCTTGCCTCCTTCTCTGCGCAGCTCTCGATTCCCTCCTCTCTCTCGCACCCTCCATATTACATCCAGCTCAAGGAGCTCCATCATAGCTCCTCGCTGTCGCTGGGAGGATGTTTTCTCCTCTGCTCGCCGCTTCCGCCGTCATTTTCTCTCCACCCACCCTTGCCTCCTTCTCCGCGCCGCTCTCGATTCCCCCCTCTCTTTCGCACCCTCCATGTCATATTCCGCTCCAGGAGCTCCATCATAGCTCCTCGCTGTCGCTGGGAGGATGTTTTCTCCTCCGCTCGCCCCTTCCACCGTCATTTTCCCTCTACCCACCCTTGCCTCCTTCTCCGCGCAGCTCTCGATTCCCCCCTCTCTTTCGCACCCTCCATGTCATATTCCGCTCCAGGAGCTCCATCATAGCTCCTCGCTGTCGCTGGGAGGATGTTTTCTCCTCCGCTCGCCCCTTCCACCGTCATTTTCTCTCTACCCACCCTTTCCTCCTTTTCCGCGAAGCTCTCGATTCCCCCCTCTCTTTCACACCCTCCATGTCATATTCCGCTCCAGGAGCTCCATCATTGCTCCTCGCTGTCGCTGGGAGGATGTTTTCTCCTCCGCTCGCCCCTTCCACCGTCATTTTCTCTCTACCCACCCTTGCCTCCTTCTCTGCGCAGCTCTCAATTCCCCCCTCTCTTTCGCACCCTCCATGTCATATTCCGCTCCAGGAGCTCCATCATAGCTCCTCGCTGTCGCTGGGAGGATGTTTTCTCCTCCGCTCGCCCCTTCCACCGTCATTTTCTCTCTACCCACCCTTGCCTCCTTCTCCGCGCAGCTCTCGATTCCCCCCTCTCTTTCGAACCCTCCATGTCATATTCCGCTCCAGGAGCTCCATCATAGCTCCTCGCTGTCGCTGGGAGGATGTTTTCTCCTCTGCTCGCCCCTTCCACCGTCATTTTCTCGCTACCCACCCTTTCCTCCTTTTCCGCGCAGCTCTCGATTCCCCCCTCTCTTTCGCACCCTCCATGTCATATTCCGCTCCAGGAGCTCCATCATAGCTCCTCGCTGTCGCTGGGAGGATGTTTTCTCCTCCGCTCGCCCCTTCCACCGTCATTTTCTCTCTACCCACCCTTGCCTCCTTCTCCGCGCAGCTCTCGATTCCCTCCTCTCTCTCGCACCCTCCATATTACATCCAGCTCCAGGAGCTCCATCATAGCTCTTCGCTGTCGCTGGGAGGATGTTTTCTCCTCCGCTCGCCCCTTCCACCGTCATTTTCTCTCTACCCACCCTTGCCTCCTTTTCCGCGCAGCTCTCGATTCCCCCCTCTCTTTCGCACCCTCTATGTCATATTCCGCTCCAGGAGTTCCATCATAGCTCCTCACTGTCGCTGGGAGGATGTTTTCTCCTCCGCTCGCCCCTTCCACCGTCATTTTCTCTCTACCCACCCTTGCCTCCTTCTCCGCGCAGCTCTCGATTCCCTCCTCTCTCTCGCACCCTCCATATTACATCCAGCTCCAGGAGCTTCATCATAGCTCCTCGCTGTCGCTGGGAGGATGTTTTCTCCTCCGCTCGCCCCTTCCACCGTCATTTTCTCTCTACCCACCCTTGCCTCCTTCTCTGCGCAGCTCTCGATTCCCCCCTCTCTTTCGCACCCTCCATGTCATATTCCGCTCCAGGAGCTCCATCATAGCTCCTCGCTGTCGCTGGGAGGATGTTTTCTCCTCCGCTCGCCCCTTCCACCGTCATTTTCTCTCTACCCACCCTTGCCTCCTTCTCTGCGCAGCTCTCGATTCCCTCCTCTCTCTCGCACCCTCCATATTACATCCAGCTCAAGGAGCTCCATCATAGCTCCTCGCTGTCGCTGGGAGGATGTTTTCTCCTCTGCTCGCCGCTTCCGCCGTCATTTTCTCTCCACCCACCCTTGCCTCCTTCTCCGCGCCGCTCTCGATTCCCCCCTCTCTTTCGCACCCTCCATGTCATATTCCGCTCCAGGAGCTCCATCATAGCTCCTCGCTGTCGCTGGGAGGATGTTTTCTCCTCCGCTCGCCCCTTCCACCGTCATTTTCTCTCTACCCACCCTTGCCTCCTTCTCCGCGCAGCTCTCGATTCCCCCCTCTCTTTCGCACCCTCCATGTCATATTCCGCTCCAGGAGCTCCATCATAGCTCCTCGCTGTCGCTGGGAGGATGTTTTCTCCTCCGCTCGCCCCTTCCACCGTCATTTTCTCTCTACCCACCCTTTCCTCCTTTTCCGTGCAGCTCTCGATTCCCCCCTCTCTTTCACACCCTCCATGTCATATTCCGCTCCAGGAGCTCCATCATTGCTCCTCGCTGTCGCTGGGAGGATGTTTTCTCCTCCGCTCGCCCCTTCCACCGTCATTTTCTCTCTACCCACCCTTGCCTCCTTCTCTGCGCAGCTCTCAATTCCCCCCTCTCTTTCGCACCCTCCATGTCATATTCCGCTCCAGGAGCTCCATCATAGCTCCTCGCTGTCGCTGGGAGGATGTTTTCTCCTCTGCTCGCCCCTTCCACCGTCATTTTCTCGCTACCCACCCTTTCCTCCTTTTCCGCGCAGCTCTCGATTCCCCCCTCTCTTTCGCACCCTCCATGTCATATTCCGCTCCAGGAGCTCCATCATAGCTCCTCGCTGTCGCTGGGAGGATGTTTTCTCCTCCGCTCGCCCCTTCCACCGTCATTTTCTCTCTACCCACCCTTGCCTCCTTCTCCGCGCAGCTCTCGATTCCCTCCTCTCTCTCGCACCCTCCATATTACATCCAGCTCCAGGAGCTCCATCATAGCTCTTCGCTGTCGCTGGGAGGATGTTTTCTCCTCCGCTCGCCCCTTCCACCGTCATTTTCTCTCTACCCACCCTTGCCTCCTTCTCCGCGCAGCTCTCGATTCCTTCCTCTCTCTCGCACCCTCCATATTACATCCAGCTCCAGGAGCTCCATCATAGCTCTTCGCTGTCGCTGGGAGGATGTTTTCTCCTCCACTCGCCCCTTCCACCGTCATTTTCTCTCTACCCACCCTTGCCTCCTTCTCCGCGCTGCTCTCGATTCCCTCCTCTCTCTCGCACCCTCCATATTACATCCAGCTCCAGGAGCTCCATCATAGCTCCTCGCTGTCGCTGGGAGGATGTTTTCTCCTCCGCTCGCCCCTTCCACCGTCATTTTCTCTCTACCCACCCTTGCCTCCTTCTCCGCGCAGCTCTCGATTCCCTCCTCTCTCTCGCACCCTCCATATTACATCCAGCTCCAGGAGCTCCATCATAGCTCCTCGCTGTCGCTGGGAGGATGTTTTCTCCTCTGCTCGCCGCTTCCGCCGTCATTTTCTCTCCACCCACCCTTGCCTCCTTCTCCGCGCCGCTCTCGATTCCCCCCTCTCTTTCGCACCCTCCATGCCATATTCTGCTCCAGGAGCTCCATCATAGCTCCTCGCTGTCGCTGGGAGGATGTTTTCTCCTCCGCTCGCCCCTTCCACCGTCATTTTCTCTCTACCCACCCTTGCCTCCTTCTCCGCGCAGCTCTCGATTCCCCCCTCTCTTTCGCACCCTCCATGTCATATTCCGCTCCAGGAGCTCCATCATAGCTCCTCGCTGTCGCTGGGAGGATGTTTTCTCCTCCGCTCGCCCCTTCCACCGTCATTTTCTCTCTACCCACCCTTTCCTCCTTTTCCGCGCAGCTCTCGATTCCCCCCTCTCTTTCGCACCCTCCATGTCATATTCCGCTCCAGGAGCTCCATCATAGCTCCTCGCTGTCGCTGGGAGGATGTTTTCTCCTCCGCTCGCCCCTTCCACCGTCATTTTCTCTCTACCCACCCTTGCCTCCTTTTCCGCGCAGCTCTCGATTCCCCCCTCTCTTTCGCACCCTCCATGTCATATTCTGCTCCAGGAGCTCCATCATAGCTCCTCGCTGTCGCTGGGAGGATGTTTTCTCCTCCGCTCGCCCCTTCCACCGTCATTTTCTCTCTACCCACCCTTGCCTCCTTCTCCGCGCAGCTCTCAATTCCCCCCTCTCTTTCGCACCCTCCATGTCATATTCCGCTCCAGGAGCTCCATCATAGCTCCTCGCTGTCGCTGGGAGGATGTTTTCTCCTCCGCTCGCCCCTTCCACCGTCATTTTCTCTCTACCCACCCTTGCCTCCTTCTCCGCGCAGCTCTCGATTCCCCCCTCTCTTTCGAACCCTCCATGTCATATTCCGCTCCAGGAGCTCCATCATAGCTCCTCGCTGTCGCTGGGAGGATGTTTTCTCCTCTGCTCGCCCCTTCCACCGTCATTTTCTTTCTACCCTCCCTTGCCTCCTTTTCCACGCAGCTCTCGATTCCCCCCTCTCTTTCGCACCCTCCATGTCATATTCCGCTCCAGGAGCTCCATCATAGCTCCTCGCTGTTGCTGGGAGGATGTTTTCTCCTCCGCTCGCCCCTTCCACCGTCATTTTCTCTCTACCCACCCTTGCCTCCTTCTCCGCGCAGCTCTCGATTCCCCCCTCTCTTTCGCACCCTCCATGTCATATTCCGCTCCAGGAGCTCCATCATAGCTCCTCGCTGTCGCTGGGAGGATTTTTTCTCCTCTGCTCGCCCCTTCCACCGTCATTTTCTCTCTACCCACCCTTTCCTCCTTTTCCGCGCAGCTCTCGATTCCCCCCTCTCTTGCGCACCCTCCATGTAATATTCCGCTCCAGGAGCTCCATCATAGCTCCTCGCTGTCGCTGGGAGGATGTTTTCTCCTCCGCTCGCCCCTTCCACCGTCATTTTCTCTCTACCCACCCTTGCCTCCTTTTCCGCGCAGCTCTCGATTCCCCCCTCTCTTTCGCACCCTCCATGTCATATTCCGCTCCAGGAGTTCCATCATAGCTCCTCACTGTCGCTGGGAGGATGTTTTCTCCTCCACTCGCCCCTTCCACCGTCATTTTCTCTCTACCCACCCTTGCCTCCTTTTCCGCGCAGCTCTCGATTCCCCCCTCTCTTTCGCACCCTCCATGTCATATTCCGCTCCAGGAGTTCCATCATAGCTCCTCACTGTCGCTGGGAGGAAGTTTTCTCCTCCGCTCACCCCTTCCACCGTCATTTTCTCTCTACCCACCCTTGCCTCCTTTTCCGCGCAGCTCTCGATTCCCCCCTCTCTTTCGCACCCTCCATGTCATATTCCGCTCCAGGAGCTCCATCATAGCTCCTCGCTGTCGCTGGGAGGATGTTTTCTCCTCCGCTCGCCCCTTCCACCGTCATTTTCTCTCTACCCACCCTTGCCTCCTTTTCCCCGCAGCTCTCGATTCCCCCCTCTCTTTCGCACCCTCAATGTCATATTCCGCTCCAGGAGTTCCATCATAGCTCCTCACTGTCGCTGGGAGGATGTTTTCTCCTCCGCTCGCCCCTTCCACCGTCATTTTCTCTCTACCCACCCTTGCCTCCTTTTCCGCGCAGCTCTCGATTCCCCCCTCTCTTTCGCACCCTCCATGTCATATTCCGCTCCAGGAGTTCCATCACAGCTCCTCACTGTCGCTGGGAGGAAGTTTTCTCCTCCGCTCGCCCCTTCCACCGTCATTTTCTCTCTACCCACCCTTGCCTCCTTTTCCGCGCAGCTCTCGATTCCCCCCTCTCTTTCGCACCCTCCATGTCATATTCCGCTCCAGGAGCTCCATCATAGCTCCTTGCTGTCGCTGGGAGGATGTTTTCTCCTCCGCTCGCCCCTTCCACCGTCATTTTCTCTCTACCCACCCTTGCCTCCTTTTCCGCGCAGCTCTCGATTCCCCCCTCTCTTTCGCACCCTCCATGTCATATTCCGCTCCAGGAGTTCCATCATAGCTCCTCACTGTCGCTGGGAGGATGTTTTCTCCTCCGCTCGCCCCTTCCACCGTCATTTTCTCTCTACCCACCCTTGCCTCCTTTTCCGCGCAGCTCTCGATTCCCCCCTCTCTTTCGCACCCTCAATGTCATATTCCGCTCCAGGAGTTCCATCATAGCTCCTCACTGTCGCTGGGAGGATGTTTTCTCCTCCGCTCGCCCCTTCCACCGTCATTTTCTCTCTACCCACCCTTGCCTCCTTTTCCGCGCAGCTCTCGATTCCCCCCTCTCTTTCGCACCCTCCATGTCATATTCCGCTCCAGGAGTTCCATCATAGCTCCTCACTGTCGCTGGGAGGATGTTTTCTCCTCCGCTCGCCCCTTCCACCGTCATTTTCTCTCTACCCACCCTTGCCTCCTTTTCCGCGCAGCTCTCGATTCCCCCCTCTCTTTCGCACCCTCCATGTCATATTCTGCTCCAGGAGTTCCATCATAGCTCCTCACTGTCGCTGGGAGGAAGTTTTCTCTTCCGCTCACCCCTTCCACCGTCATTTTCTCTCTACCCACCCTTGCCTCCTTTTCCGCGCAGCTCTCGATTCCCCCCTCTCTTTCGCACCCTCCGTGTCATATTCCGCTCCAGGAGCTCCATCATAGCTCCTCGCTGTCGCTGGGAGGATGTTTTCTCCTCCGCTCGCCCCTTCCACCGTCATTTTCTCTCTACCCACCCTTGCCTCCTTTTCCGCGCAGCTCTCGATTCCCCCCTCTCTTTCGCACCCTCCATGTCATATTCCGCTCCAGGAGCTCCATCATAGCTCCTTGCTGTCGCTGGGAGGATGTTTTCTCCTCCGCTCGCCCCTTCCACCGTCATTTTCTCTCTACCCACCCTTGCCTCCTTTTCCGCGCAGCTCTCGATTCCCCCCTCTCTTTCGCACCCTCCATGTCATATTCCGCTCCAGGAGTTCCATCATAGCTCCTCACTGTCGCTGGGAGGATGTTTTCTCCTCCGCTCGCCCCTTCCACCGTCATTTTCTCTCTACCCACCCTTGCCTCCTTTTCCGCGCAGCTCTCGATTCCCCCCTCTCTTTCGCACCCTCCATGTCATATTCCACTCCAGGAGTTCCATCATAGCTCCTCACTGTCGCTGGGAGGATGTTTTCTCCTCCGCTCGCCCCTTCCACCGTCATTTTCTCTCTACCCACCCTTGCCTCCTTTTCCGCGCAGCTCTCGATTCCCCCCTCTCTTTCGCACCCTCCATGTCATATTCCGCTCCAGGAGCTCCATCATAGCTCCTTGCTGTCGCTGGGAGGATGTTTTCTCCTCCGCTCGCCCCTTCCACCGTCATTTTCTCTCTACCCACCCTTGCCTCCTTTTCCGCGCAGCTCTCGATTCCCCCCTCTCTTTCGCACCCTCCATGTCATATTCCGCTCCAGGAGTTCCATCATAGCTCCTCACTGTCGCTGGGAGGATGTTTTCTCCTCCGCTCGCCCCTTCCACCGTCATTTTCTCTCTACCCACCCTTGCCTCCTTCTCCGCGCAGCTCTCGATTCCCCCCTCTCTTTCGCACCCTCCATGTCATATTCCGCTCCAGGAGCTCCATCATAGCTCCTCGCTGTCGCTGGGAGGATGTTTTCTCCTCCGCTCGCCCCTTCCACCGTCATTTTCTCTCTACCCACCCTTGCCTCCTTTTCCGCGCAGCTCTCGATTCCCCCCTCTCTTTCGCACCCTCCATGTCATATTCCGCTCCAGGAGCTCCATCATAGCTCCTTGCTGTCGCTGGGAGGATGTTTTCTCCTCCGCTCGCCCCTTCTACCGTCATTTTCTCTCTACCCACCCTTGCCTCCTTTTCCGCGCAGCTCTCGATTCCCCCCTCTCTTTCGCACCCTCCATGTCATATTCCGCTCCAGGAGTTCCATCATAGCTCCTCACTGTCGCTGGGAGGATGTTTTCTCCTCCGCTCGCCCCTTCCACCGTCATTTTCTCTCTACCCACCCTTGCCTCCTTTTCCGCGCAGCTCTCGATTCCCCCCTCTCTTTCGCACCCTCCATGTCATATTCCGCTCCAGGAGTTCCATCATAGCTCCTCACTGTCGCTGGGAGGAAGTTTTCTCCTCCGCTTGCCCCTTCCACCGTCATTTTCTCTCTACCCTCCCTTGCCTCCTTTTCCGCGCAGCTCTCGATTCCCCCCTCTCTTTCGCACCCTCCATGTCATATTCCGCTCCAGGAGCTCCATCATAGCTCCTTGCTGTCGCTGGGAGGATGTTTTCTCCTCCGCTCGCCCCTTCCACCGTCATTTTCTCTCTACCCACCCTTGCCTCCTTTTCCGCGCAGCTCTCGATTCCCCCCTCTCTTTCGCACCCTCCATGTCATATTCCGCTCCAGGAGTTCCATCATAGCTCCTCACTGTCGCTGGGAGGAAGTTTTCTCCTCCGCTCGCCCCTTCCACCGTCATTTTCTCTCTACCCACCCTTGCCTCCTTTTCCGCGCAGCTCTCGATTCCCCCCTCTCTTTCGCACCCTCCATGTCATATTCCGCTCCAGGAGCTCCATCAGAGCTCCTCGCTGTCGCTGGGAGGAAGTTTTCTCCTCCGCTCGCCCCTTCCACCGTCATTTTCTCTCTACCCACCCTTGCCTCCTTTTCCGCGCAGCTCTCGATTCCCCCCTCTCTTTCGCACCCTCAATGTCATATTCCGCTCCAGGAGTTCCATCATAGCTCCTCACTGTCGCTGGGAGGAAGTTTTCTCCTCCGCTCGCCCCTTCCACCGTCATTTTCTCTCTACCCACCCTTGCCTCCTTTTCCGCGCAGCTCTCGATTCCCCCCTCTCTTTCGCACCCTCCATGTCATATTCCGCTCCAGGAGCTCCATCATAGCTCCTCGCTGTCGCTGGGAGGATGTTTTCTCCTCCGCTCGCCCCTTCCACCGTCATTTTCTCTCTACCCACCCTTGCCTCCTTTTCCGCGCAGCTCTCGATTCCCCCCTCTCTTTCGCACCCTCCATGTCATATTCCGCTCCAGGAGTTCCATCATAGCTCCTCACTGTCGCTGGGAGGAAGTTTTCTCCTCCGCTCGCCCCTTCCACCGTCATTTTCTCTCTACCCACCCTTGCCTCCTTTTCCGCGCAGCTCTCGATTCCCCCCTCTCTTTCGCACCCTCCATGTCATATTCCGCTCCAGGAGCTCCATCATAGCTCCTTGCTGTCGCTGGGAGGATGTTTTCTCCTCCGCTCGCCCCTTCCACCGTCATTTTCTCTCTACCCACCCTTGCCTCCTTTTCCGCGCAGCTCTCGATTCCCCCCTCTCTTTCGCACCCTCCATGTCATATTCCGCTCCAGGAGTTCCATCATAGCTCCTCACTGTCGCTGGGAGGATGTTTTCTCCTCCGCTCGCCCCTTCCACCATCATTTTCTCTCTACCCACCCTTGCCTCCTTTTCCGCGCAGCTCTCGATTCCCCCCTCTCTTTCGCACCCTCCATGTCATATTCCGCTCCAGGAGTTCCATCATAGCTCCTCACTGTCGCTGGGAGGATGTTTTCTCCTCCGCTCGCCCCTTCCACCGTCATTTTCTCTCTACCCACCCTTGCCTCCTTTTCCGCGCAGCTCTCGATTCCCCCCTCTCTTTCGCACCCTCCATGTCATATTCCGCTCCAGGAGCTCCATCATAGCTCCTTGCTGTCGCTGGGAGGATGTTTTCTCCTCCGCTCGCCCCTTCCACCGTCATTTTCTCTCTACCCACCCTTGCCTCCTTTTCCGCGCAGCTCTCGATTCCCCCCTCTCTTTCGCACCCTCCATGTCATATTCCGCTCCAGGAGTTCCATCATAGCTCCTCACTGTCGCTGGGAGGATGTTTTCTCCTCCGCTCGCCCCTTCCACCGTCATTTTCTCTCTACCCACCCTTGCCTCCTTCTCCGCGCAGCTCTCGATTCCCCCCTCTCTTTCGCACCCTCCATGTCATATTCCGCTCCAGGAGCTCCATCATAGCTCCTCGCTGTCGCTGGGAGGATGTTTTCTCCTCCGCTCGCCCCTTCCACCGTCATTTTCTCTCTACCCACCCTTGCCTCCTTTTCCGCGCAGCTCTCGATTCCCCCCTCTCTTTCGCACCCTCCATGTCATATTCCGCTCCAGGAGCTCCATCATAGCTCCTTGCTGTCGCTGGGAGGATGTTTTCTCCTCCGCTCGCCCCTTCCACCGTCATTTTCTCTCTACCCACCCTTGCCTCCTTTTCCGCGCAGCTCTCGATTCCCCCCTCTCTTTCGCACCCTCCATGTCATATTCCGCTCCAGGAGCTCCATCATAGCTCCTTGCTGTCGCTGGGAGGATGTTTTCTCCTCCGCTCGCCCCTTCCACCGTCATTTTCTCTCTACCCACCCTTGCCTCCTTTTCCGCGTAGCTCTCGATTCCCCCCTCTCTTTCGCACCCTCCATGTCATATTCCGCTCCAGGAGTTCCATCATAGCTCCTCACTGTCGCTGGGAGGATGTTTTCTCCTCCGCTCGCCCCTTCCACCGTCATTTTCTCTCTACCCACCCTTGCCTCCTTTTCTGCGCAGCTCTCGATTCCCCCCTCTCTTTCGCACCCTCCTTGTCATATTCCGCTCCAGGAGTTCCATCATAGCTCCTCACTGTCGCTGGGAGGAAGTTTTCTCCTCCGCTTGCCCCTGCCACCGTCATTTTCTCTCTACCCACCCTTGCCTCCTTTTCCGCGCAGCTCTCGATTCCCCCCTCTCTTTCACACCCTCCATGTCATATTCCGCTCCAGGAGCTCCATCATAGCTCCTTGCTGTCGCTGGGAGGATGTTTTCTCCTCCGCTCGCCCCTTCCACCGTCATTTTCTCTCTACCCACCCTTGCCTCCTTTTCCGCGCAGCTCTCGATTCCCCCCTCTCTTTCGCACCCTCCATGTCATATTCCGCTCCAGGAGTTCCATCATAGCTCCTCACTGTCGCTGGGAGGATGTTTTCTCCTCCGCTCGCCCCTTCCACCGTCATTTTCTCTCTACCCACCCTTGCCTCCTTTTCCGCGCAGCTCTCGATTCCCCCCTCTCTTTCGCACCCTCAATGTCATATTCCGCTCCAGGAGTTCCATCATAGCTCCTCACTGTCGCTGGGAGGATGTTTTCTCCTCCGCTCGCCCCTTCCACCGTCATTTTCTCTCTACCCACCCTTGCCTCCTTTTCCGCGCAGCTCTCGATTCCCCCCTCTCTTTCGCACCCTCCATGTCATATTCCGCTCCAGGAGCTCCATCATAGCTCCTTGCTGTCGCTGGGAGGATGTTTTCTCCTCCGCTCGCCCCTTCCACCGTCATTTTCTCTCTACCCACCCTTGCCTCCTTTTCCGCGCAGCTCTCGATTCCCCCCTCTCTTTCGCACCCTCCATGTCATATTCCGCTCCAGGAGTTCCATCATAGCTCCTCACTGTCGCTGGGAGGATGTTTTCTCCTCCGCTCGCCCCTTCCACCGTCATTTTCTCTCTACCCACCCTTGCCTCCTTTTCCGCGCAGCTCTCGATTCCCCCCTCTCTTTCGCACCCTCCATGTCATATTCCGCTCCAGGAGCTCCATCATAGCTCCTCGCTGTCGCTGGGAGGATGTTTTCTCCTCCGCTCGCCCCTTCCACCGTCATTTTCTCTCTACCCACCCTTGCCTCCTTTTCCGCGCAGCTCTCGATTCCCCCCTCTCTTTCGCACCCTCAATGTCATATTCCGCTCCAGGAGCTCCATCATAGCTCCTCGCTGTCGCTGGGAGGATGTTTTCTCCTCCGCTCGCCCCTTCCACCGTCATTTTCTCTCTACCCACCCTTGCCTCCTTTTCCGCGCAGCTCTCGATTCCCCCCTCTCTTTCGCACCCTCAATGTCATATTCCGCTCCAGGAGTTCCATCATAGCTCCTCACTGTCGCTGGGAGGATGTTTTCTCCTCCGCTCGCCCCTTCCACCGTCATTTTCTCTCTACCCACCCTTGCCTCCTTTTCCGCGTAGCTCTCGATTCCCCCCTCTCTTTCGCACCCTCCATGTCATATTCCGCTCCAGGAGTTCCATCATAGCTCCTCGCTGTCGCTGGGAGGATGTTTTCTCCTCCGCTCGCCCCTTCCACCGTCATTTTCTCTCTACCCACCCTTGCCTCCTTTTCCGCGCAGCTCTCGATTCCCCCCTCTCTTTCGCACCCTCAATGTCATATTCCGCTCCAGGAGTTCCATCATAGCTCCTCACTGTCGCTGGGAGGATGTTTTCTCCTCCGCTCGCCCCTTCCACCGTCATTTTCTCTCTACCCACCCTTGCCTCCTTTTCCGCGCAGCTCTCGATTCCCCCCTCTCTTTCGCACCCTCCATGTCATATTCCGCTCCAGGAGTTCCATCATAGCTCCTCACTGTCGCTGGGAGGAAGTTTTCTCCTCCGCTCGCCCCTTCCACCGTCATTTTCTCTCTACCCACCCTTGCCTCCTTTTCCGCGCAGCTCTCGATTCCCCCCTCTCTTTCGCACCCTCCATGTCATATTCCGCTCCAGGAGCTCCATCATAGCTCCTTGCTGTTGCTGGGAGGATGTTTTCTCCTCCGCTCGCCCCTTCCACCGTCATTTTCTCTCTACCCACCCTTGCCTCCTTTTCCGCGCAGCTCTCGATTCCCCCCTCTCTTTCGCACCCTCCATGTCATATTCCGCTCCAGGAGTTCCATCATAGCTCCTCACTGTCGCTGGGAGGATGTTTTCTCCTCCGCTCGCCCCTTCCACCATCATTTTCTCTCTACCCACCCTTGCCCCCTTTTCCGCGCAGCTCTCGATTCCCCCCTCTCTTTCGCACCCTCCATGTCATATTCCGCTCCAGGAGTTCCATCATAGCTCCTCACTGTCGCTGGGAGGATGTTTTCTCCTCCGCTCGCCCCTTCCACCGTCATTTTCTCTCTACCCACCCTTGCCTCCTTCTCCGCGCAGCTCTCGATTCCCCCCTCTCTTTCGCACCCTCCATGTCATATTCCGCTCCAGGAGCTCCATCATAGCTCCTCGCTGTCGCTGGGAGGATGTTTTCTCCTCCGCTCGCCCCTTCCACCGTCATTTTCTCTCTACCCACCCTTGCCTCCTTCTCCGCGCAGCTCTCGATTCCCCCCTCTCTTTCGCACCCTCCATGTCATATTCCGCTCCAGGAGCTCCATCATAGCTCCTTGCTGTCGCTGGGAGGATGTTTTCTCCTCCGCTCGCCCCTTCCACCATCATTTTCTCTCTACCCACCCTTGCCTCCTTCTCCGCGCAGCTCTCGATTCCCCCCTCTCTTTCGCACCCTCCATGTCATATTCCGCTCCAGGAGCTCCATCATAGCTCCTCGCTGTCGCTGGGAGGATGTTTTCTCCTCCGCTCGCCCCTTCCACCGTCATTTTCTCTCTACCCACCCTTGCCTCCTTTTCCGCGCAGCTCTCGATTCCCCCCTCTCTTTCGCACCCTCCATGTCATATTCCGCTCCAGGAGCTCCATCATAGCTCCTCGCTGTCGCTGGGAGGATGTTTTCTCCTCTGCTCGCCCCTTCCACCGTCATTTTCTCTCTACCCACCCTTTCCTCCTTTTCCACGCAGCTCTCGATTCCCCCCTCTCTTTCGCACCCTCCATGTCATATTCCGCTCCAGGAGCTCCATCATAGCTCCTCGCTGTCGCTGGGAGGATGTTTTCTCCTCTGCTCGCCCCTTCCACCGTCATTTTCTCTCTACCCACCCTTTCCTCCTTTTCCACGCAGCTCTCGATTCCCCCCTCTCTTTCGCACCCTCCATGTCATATTCCGCTCCAGGAGCTCCATCATAGCTCCTCGCTGTCGCTGGGAGGATGTTTTCTCCTCCGCTCGCCCCTTCCACCGTCATTTTCTTTCTACCCACCCTTGCCTCCTTTTCCACGCAGCTCTCGATTCCCCCCTCTCTTTCGCACCCTCCATGTCATATTCCGCTCCAGGAGCTCCATCATAGCTCCTCGCTGTTGCTGGGAGGATGTTTTCTCCTCCGCTCGCCCTTCCACCGTCATTTTCTCTCTACCCACACTTGCCTCCTTCTCCGCACAGCTCTCGATTCCCCCCTCTCTTTCGCACCCTCCATGTCATATTCCGCTCCAGGAGCTCCATCATAGCTCCTCGCTGTCGCTGGGAGGATGTTTTCTCCTCCGCTCGCCCCTTCCACCGTCATTTTCTCTCTACCCACCCTTGCCTCCTTTTCCGCGCAGCTCTCGATTCCCCCCTCTCTTTCGCACCCTCCATGTCATATTCCGCTCCAGGAGCTCCATCATAGCTCCTTGCTGTCGCTGGGAGGATGTTTTCTCCTCCGCTCGCCCCTTCCACCGTCATTTTCTCTCTACCCACCCTTGCCTCCTTTTCCGCGCAGCTCTCGATTCCCCCCTCTCTTTCGCACCCTCCATGTCATATTCCGCTCCAGGAGTTCCATCATAGCTCCTCACTGTCGCTGGGAGGATGTTTTCTCCTCCGCTCGCCCCTTCCACCGTCATTTTCTCTCTACCCACCCTTGCCTCCTTCTCCGCGCAGCTCTCGATTCCCCCCTCTCTTTCGCACCCTCCATGTCATATTCCGCTCCAGGAGCTCCATCATATTTCCTCGCTGTCGCTGGGAGGATGTTTTCTCCTCCGCTCGCCCCTTCCACCGTCATTTTCTCTCTACCCACCCTTGCCTCCTTTTCCGCGCAGCTCTCGATTCCCCCCTCTCTTTCGCACCCTCCATGTCATATTCCGCTCCAGGAGTTCCATCATAGCTCCTCACTGTCGCTGGGAGGAAGTTTTCTCCTCCGCTCGCCCCTTCCACCGTCATTTTCTCTCTACCCACCCTTGCCTCCTTTTCCGCGCAGCTCTCGATTCCCCCCTCTCTTTCGCACCCTCCATGTCATATTCCGCTCCAGGAGCTCCATCATAGCTCCTTGCTGTCGCTGGGAGGATGTTTTCTCCTCCGCTCGCCCCTTCCACCGTCATTTTCTCTCTACCCACCCTTGCCTCCTTTTCCGCGCAGCTCTCGATTCCCCCCTCTCTTTCGCACCCTCCATGTCATATTCCGCTCCAGGAGTTCCATCATAGCTCCTCACTGTCGCTGGGAGGATGTTTTCTCCTCCGCTCGCCCCTTCCACCATCATTTTCTCTCTACCCACCCTTGCCCCCTTTTCCGCGCAGCTCTCGATTCCCCCCTCTCTTTCGCACCCTCCATGTCATATTCCGCTCCAGGAGTTCCATCATAGCTCCTCACTGTCGCTGGGAGGATGTTTTCTCCTCCGCTCGCCCCTTCCACCGTCATTTTCTCTCTACCCACCCTTGCCTCCTTCTCCGCGCAGCTCTCGATTCCCCCCTCTCTTTCGCACCCTCCATGTCATATTCTGCTCCAGGAGCTCCATCATAGCTCCTCGCTGTCGCTGGGAGGATGTTTTCTCCTCCGCTCGCCCCTTCCACCGTCATTTTCTCTCTACCCACCCTTGCCTCCTTCTCCGCGCAGCTCTCGATTCCCCCCTCTCTTTCGCACCCTCCATGTCATATTCCGCTCCAGGAGCTCCATCATAGCTCCTTGCTGTCGCTGGGAGGATGTTTTCTCCTCCGCTCGCCCCTTCCACCATCATTTTCTCTCTACCCACCCTTGCCTCCTTCTCCGCGCAGCTCTCGATTCCCCCCTCTCTTTCGCACCCTCCATGTCATATTCCGCTCCAGGAGCTCCATCATAGCTCCTCGCTGTCGCTGGGAGGATGTTTTCTCCTCCGCTCGCCCCTTCCACCGTCATTTTCTCTCTACCCACCCTTGCCTCCTTTTCCGCGCAGCTCTCGATTCCCCCCTCTCTTTCGCACCCTCCATGTCATATTCCGCTCCAGGAGCTCCATCATAGCTCCTCGCTGTCGCTGGGAGGATGTTTTCTCCTCCGCTCGCCCCTTCCACCGTCATTTTCTTTCTACCCACCCTTGCCTCCTTTTCCACGCAGCTCTCGATTCCCCCCTCTCTTTCGCACCCTCCATGTCATATTCCGCTCCAGGAGCTCCATCATAGCTCCTCGCTGTTGCTGGGAGGATGTTTTCTCCTCCGCTCGCCCCTTCCACCGTCATTTTCTCTCTACCCACCCTTGCCTCCTTCTCCGCACAGCTCTCGATTCCCCCCTCTCTTTCGCACCCTCCATGTCATATTCCGCTCCAGGAGCTCCATCATAGCTCCTCGCTGTCGCTGGGAGGATGTTTTCTCCTCTGCTCGCCCCTTCCACCGTCATTTTCTCTCTACCCACCCTTTCCTCCTTTTCCACGCAGCTCTCGATTCCCCCCTCTCTTTCGCACCCTCCATGTCATATTCCGCTCCAGGAGCTCCATCATAGCTCCTCGCTGTCGCTGGGAGGATGTTTTCTCCTCCGCTCGCCCCTTCCACCGTCATTTTCTTTCTACCCACCCTTGCCTCCTTTTCCACGCAGCTCTCGATTCCCCCCTCTCTTTCGCACCCTCCATGTCATATTCCGCTCCAGGAGCTCCATCATAGCTCCTCGCTGTTGCTGGGAGGATGTTTTCTCCTCCGCTCGCCCTTCCACCGTCATTTTCTCTCTACCCACCCTTGCCTCCTTCTCCGCACAGCTCTCGATTCCCCCCTCTCTTTCGCACCCTCCATGTCATATTCCGCTCCAGGAGCTCCATCATAGCTCCTCGCTGTCTCTGGGAGGATGTTTTCTCCTCCGCTCGCCCCTTCCACCGTCATTTTCTCTCTACCCACCCTTGCCTCCTTTTCCGCGCAGCTCTCGATTCCCCCCTCTCTTTCGCACCCTCCATGTCATATTCCGCTCCAGGAGCTCCATCATAGCTCCTTGCTGTCGCTGGGAGGATGTTTTCTCCTCCGCTCGCCCCTTCCACCGTCATTTTCTCTCTACCCACCCTTGCCTCCTTTTCCGCGCAGCTCTCGATTCCCCCCTCTCTTTCGCACCCTCCATGTCATATTCCGCTCCAGGAGTTCCATCATAGCTCCTCACTGTCGCTGGGAGGATGTTTTCTCCTCCGCTCGCCCCTTCCACCGTCATTTTCTCTCTACCCACCCTTGCCTCCTTCTCCGCGCAGCTCTCGATTCCCCCCTCTCTTTCGCACCCTCCATGTCATATTCCGCTCCAAGAGCTCCATCATAGCTCCTCGCTGTCGCTGGGAGGATGTTTTCTCCTCCGCTCGCCCCTTCCACCGTCATTTTCTCTCTACCCACCCTTGCCTCCTTTTCCGCACAGCTCTCGATTCCCCCCTCTCTTTCGCACCCTCCATGTCATATTCCGCTCCAGGAGTTCCATCATAGCTCCTCGCTGTCGCTGGGAGGATGTTTTCTCCTCCGCTCGCCCCTTCCACCGTCATTTTCTCTCTACCCACCCTTGCCTCCTTTTCCGCACAGCTCTCGATTCCCCCCTCTCTTTCGCACCCTCCATGTCATATTCCGCTCCAGGAGTTCCATCATAGCTCCTCACTGTCGCTGGGAGGATGTTTTCTCCTCCGCTCGCCCCTTCCACCATCATTTTCTCTCTACCCACCCTTGCCTCCTTTTCCGCGCAGCTCTCGATTCCCCCCTCTCTTTCGCACCCTCCATGTCATATTTCGCTCCAGGAGTTCCATCATAGCTCCTCACTGTCGCTGGGAGGAAGTTTTCTCCTCCGCTCGCCCCTTCCACCGTCATTTTCTCTCTACCCACCCTTGCCTCCTTTTCCGCGCAGCTCTCGATTCCCCCCTCTCTTTCGCACCCTCCATGTCATATTCCGCTCCAGGAGTTCCATCATAGCTCCTCACTGTCGCTGGGAGGATGTTTTCTCCTCTGCTCGCCCCTTCCACCGTCATTTTCTCTCTACCCACCCTTGCCTCCTTTTCCGCGCAGCTCTCGATTCCCCCCTCTCTTTCGCACCCTCCATGTCATATTCCGCTCCAGGAGCTCCATCATAGCTCCTCGCTGTCGCTGGGAGGATGTTTTCTCCTCTGCTCGCCCCTTCCACCGTCATTTTCTCTCTACCCACCCTTTCCTCCTTTTCCACGCAGCTCTCGATTCCCCCCTCTCTTTCGCACCCTCCATGTCATATTCCGCTCCAGGAGCTCCATCATAGCTCCTCGCTGTCGCTGGGAGGATGTTTTCTCCTCTGCTCGCCCCTTCCACCGTCATTTTCTCTCTACCCACCCTTTCCTCCTTTTCCACGCAGCTCTCGATTCCCCCCTCTCTTTCGCACCCTCCATGTCATATTCCGCTCCAGGAGCTCCATCATAGCTCCTCGCTGTCGCTGGGAGGATGTTTTCTCCTCCGCTCGCCCCTTCCACCGTCATTTTCTTTCTACCCACCCTTGCCTCCTTTTCCACGCAGCTCTCGATTCCCTCCTCTCTTTCGCACCCTCCATGTCATATTCCGCTCCAGGAGCTCCATCATAGCTCCTCGCTGTTGCTGGGAGGATGTTTTCTCCTCCGCTCGCCCTTCCACCGTCATTTTCTCTCTACCCACACTTGCCTCCTTCTCCGCACAGCTCTCGATTCCCCCCTCTCTTTCGCACCCTCCATGTCATATTCCGCTCCAGGAGCTCCATCATAGCTCCTCGCTGTCGCTGGGAGGATGTTTTCTCCTCCGCTCGCCCCTTCCACCGTCATTTTCTCTCTACCCACCCTTGCCTCCTTTTCCGCGCAGCTCTCGATTCCCCCCTCTCTTTCGCACCCTCCATGTCATATTCCGCTCCAGGAGCTCCATCATAGCTCCTTGCTGTCGCTGGGAGGATGTTTTCTCCTCCGCTCGCCCCTTCCACCGTCATTTTCTCTCTACCCACCCTTGCCTCCTTTTCCGCGCAGCTCTCGATTCCCCCCTCTCTTTCGCACCCTCCATGTCATATTCCGCTCCAGGAGTTCCATCATAGCTCCTCACTGTCGCTGGGAGGATGTTTTCTCCTCCGCTCGCCCCTTCCACCGTCATTTTCTCTCTACCCACCCTTGCCTCCTTCTCCGCGCAGCTCTCGATTCCCCCCTCTCTTTCGCACCCTCCATGTCATATTCCGCTCCAGGAGCTCCATCATAGCTCCTCGCTGTCGCTGGGAGGATGTTTTCTCCTCCGCTCGCCCCTTCCACCGTCATTTTCTCTCTACCCACCCTTGCCTCCTTTTCCGCGCAGCTCTCGATTCCCCCCTCTCTTTCGCACCCTCCATGTCATATTCCGCTCCAGGAGTTCCATCATAGCTCCTCACTGTCGCTGGGAGGAAGTTTTCTCCTCCGCTCGCCCCTTCCACCGTCATTTTCTCTCTACCCACCCTTGCCTCCTTTTCCGCGCAGCTCTCGATTCCCCCCTCTCTTTCGCACCCTCCATGTCATATTCCGCTCCAGGAGCTCCATCATAGCTCCTTGCTGTCGCTGGGAGGATGTTTTCTCCTCCGCTCGCCCCTTCCACCGTCATTTTCTCTCTACCCACCCTTGCCTCCTTTTCCGCGCAGCTCTCGATTCCCCCCTCTCTTTCGCACCCTCCATGTCATATTCCGCTCCAGGAGTTCCATCATAGCTCCTCACTGTCGCTGGGAGGATGTTTTCTCCTCCGCTCGCCCCTTCCACCATCATTTTCTCTCTACCCACCCTTGCCCCCTTTTCCGCGCAGCTCTCGATTCCCCCCTCTCTTTCGCACCCTCCATGTCATATTCCGCTCCAGGAGTTCCATCATAGCTCCTCACTGTCGCTGGGAGGATGTTTTCTCCTCCGCTCGCCCCTTCCACCGTCATTTTCTCTCTACCCACCCTTGCCTCCTTCTCCGCGCAGCTCTCGATTCCCCCCTCTCTTTCGCACCCTCCATGTCATATTCCGCTCCAGGAGCTCCATCATAGCTCCTCGCTGTCGCTGGGAGGATGTTTTCTCCTCCGCTCGCCCCTTCCACCGTCATTTTCTCTCTACCCACCCTTGCCTCCTTCTCCGCGCAGCTCTCGATTCCCCCCTCTCTTTCGCACCCTCCATGTCATATTCCGCTCCAGGAGCTCCATCATAGCTCCTTGCTGTCGCTGGGAGGATGTTTTCTCCTCCGCTCGCCCCTTCCACCATCATTTTCTCTCTACCCACCCTTGCCTCCTTCTCCGCGCAGCTCTCGATTCCCCCCTCTCTTTCGCACCCTCCATGTCATATTCCGCTCCAGGAGCTCCATCATAGCTCCTCGCTGTCGCTGGGAGGATGTTTTCTCCTCCGCTCGCCCCTTCCACCGTCATTTTCTCTCTACCCACCCTTGCCTCCTTTTCCGCGCAGCTCTCGATTCCCCCCTCTCTTTCGCACCCTCCATGTCATATTCCGCTCCAGGAGCTCCATCATAGCTCCTCGCTGTCGCTGGGAGGATGTTTTCTCCTCCGCTCGCCCCTTCCACCGTCATTTTCTTTCTACCCACCCTTGCCTCCTTTTCCACGCAGCTCTCGATTCCCCCCTCTCTTTCGCACCCTCCATGTCATATTCCGCTCCAGGAGCTCCATCATAGCTCCTCGCTGTTGCTGGGAGGATGTTTTCTCCTCCGCTCGCCCCTTCCACCGTCATTTTCTCTCTACCCACCCTTGCCTCCTTCTCCGCACAGCTCTCGATTCCCCCCTCTCTTTCGCACCCTCCATGTCATATTCCGCTCCAGGAGCTCCATCATAGCTCCTCGCTGTCGCTGGGAGGATGTTTTCTCCTCTGCTCGCCCCTTCCACCGTCATTTTCTCTCTACCCACCCTTTCCTCCTTTTCCACGCAGCTCTCGATTCCCCCCTCTCTTTCGCACCCTCCATGTCATATTCCGCTCCAGGAGCTCCATCATAGCTCCTCGCTGTCGCTGGGAGGATGTTTTCTCCTCCGCTCGCCCCTTCCACCGTCATTTTCTTTCTACCCACCCTTGCCTCCTTTTCCACGCAGCTCTCGATTCCCCCCTCTCTTTCGCACCCTCCATGTCATATTCCGCTCCAGGAGCTCCATCATAGCTCCTCGCTGTTGCTGGGAGGATGTTTTCTCCTCCGCTCGCCCTTCCACCGTCATTTTCTCTCTACCCACCCTTGCCTCCTTCTCCGCACAGCTCTCGATTCCCCCCTCTCTTTCGCACCCTCCATGTCATATTCCGCTCCAGGAGCTCCATCATAGCTCCTCGCTGTCTCTGGGAGGATGTTTTCTCCTCCGCTCGCCCCTTCCACCGTCATTTTCTCTCTACCCACCCTTGCCTCCTTTTCCGCGCAGCTCTCGATTCCCCCCTCTCTTTCGCACCCTCCATGTCATATTCCGCTCCAGGAGCTCCATCATAGCTCCTTGCTGTCGCTGGGAGGATGTTTTCTCCTCCGCTCGCCCCTTCCACCGTCATTTTCTCTCTACCCACCCTTGCCTCCTTTTCCGCGCAGCTCTCGATTCCCCCCTCTCTTTCGCACCCTCCATGTCATATTCCGCTCCAGGAGTTCCATCATAGCTCCTCACTGTCGCTGGGAGGATGTTTTCTCCTCCGCTCGCCCCTTCCACCGTCATTTTCTCTCTACCCACCCTTGCCTCCTTCTCCGCGCAGCTCTCGATTCCCCCCTCTCTTTCGCACCCTCCATGTCATATTCCGCTCCAAGAGCTCCATCATAGCTCCTCGCTGTCGCTGGGAGGATGTTTTCTCCTCCGCTCGCCCCTTCCACCGTCATTTTCTCTCTACCCACCCTTGCCTCCTTTTCCGCACAGCTCTCGATTCCCCCCTCTCTTTCGCACCCTCCATGTCATATTCCGCTCCAGGAGTTCCATCATAGCTCCTCGCTGTCGCTGGGAGGATGTTTTCTCCTCCGCTCGCCCCTTCCACCGTCATTTTCTCTCTACCCACCCTTGCCTCCTTTTCCGCACAGCTCTCGATTCCCCCCTCTCTTTCGCACCCTCCATGTCATATTCCGCTCCAGGAGTTCCATCATAGCTCCTCACTGTCGCTGGGAGGATGTTTTCTCCTCCGCTCGCCCCTTCCACCATCATTTTCTCTCTACCCACCCTTGCCTCCTTTTCCGCGCAGCTCTCGATTCCCCCCTCTCTTTCGCACCCTCCATGTCATATTTCGCTCCAGGAGTTCCATCATAGCTCCTCACTGTCGCTGGGAGGAAGTTTTCTCCTCCGCTCGCCCCTTCCACCGTCATTTTCTCTCTACCCACCCTTGCCTCCTTTTCCGCGCAGCTCTCGATTCCCCCCTCTCTTTCGCACCCTCCATGTCATATTCCGCTCCAGGAGTTCCATCATAGCTCCTCACTGTCGCTGGGAGGATGTTTTCTCCTCCGCTCGCCCCTTCCACCGTCATTTTCTCTCTACCCACCCTTGCCTCCTTCTCCGCGCAGCTCTCGATTCCCCCCTCTCTTTCGCACCCTCCATGTCATATTCCGCTCCAGGAGCTCCATCATAGCTCTTCGCTGTCGCTGGGAGGATGTTTTCTCCTCCGCTCGCCCCTTCCACCGTCATTTTCTCTCTACCCACCCTTGCCTCCTTTTCCGCGCAGCTCTCGATTCCCCCCTCTCTTTCGCACCCTCCATGTCATATTCCGCTCCAGGAGCTCCATCATAGCTCCTCGCTGTCGCTGGGAGGATGTTTTCTCCTCCGCTCGCCCCTTCCACCGTCATTTTCTCTCTACCCACCCTTGCCTCCTTCTCCGCGCAGCTCTCAATTCCCCCCTCTCTTTCGCACCCTCCATGTCATATTCCGCTCAAGGAGCTCCATCATAGCTCCTCGCTGTCGCTGGGAGGATGTTTTCTCCTCCGCTCGCCCCTTCCACCGTCATTTTCTCTCTACCCACCCTTGCCTCCTTTTCCGCGTAGCTCTCGATTCCCCCCTCTCTTTCGCACCCTCCATGTCATATTCCGCTCCAGGAGTTCCATCATAGCTCCTCACTGTCGCTGGGAGGATGTTTTCTCCTCCGCTCGCCCCTTCCACCGTCATTTTCTCTCTACCCACCCTTGCCTCCTTTTCCGCGCAGCTCTCGATTCCCCCCTCTCTTTCGCACCCTCCATGTCATATTCCGCTCCAGGAGTTCCATCATAGCTCCTCACTGTCGCTGGGAGGAAGTTTTCTCCTCCGCTTGCCCCTTCCACCGTCATTTTCTCTCTACCCACCCTTGCCTCCTTTTCCGCGCAGCTCTCGATTCCCCCCTCTCTTTCGCACCCTCCATGTCATATTCCGCTCCAGGAGCTCCATCATAGCTCCTTGCTGTCGCTGGGAGGATGTTTTCTCCTCCGCTCGCCCCTTCCACCGTCATTTTCTCTCTACCCACCCTTGCCTCCTTTTCCGCGCAGCTCTCGATTCCCCCCTCTCTTTCGCACCCTCCATGTCATATTCCGCTCCAGGAGTTCCATCATAGCTCCTCACTGTCGCTGGGAGGATGTTTTCTCCTCCGCTCGCCCCTTCCACCGTCATTTTCTCTCTACCCACCCTTGCCTCCTTTTCCGCGCAGCTCTCGATTCCCCCCTCTCTTTCGCACCCTCCATGTCATATTCCGCTCCAGGAGCTCCATCATAGCTCCTCGCTGTCGCTGGGAGGATGTTTTCTCCTCCGCTCGCCCCTTCCACCGTCATTTTCTCTCTACCCACCCTTGCCTCCTTTTCCGCGCAGCTTTCGATTCCCCCCTCTCTTTCGCACCCTCAATGTCATATTCCGCTCCAGGAGTTCCATCATAGCTCCTCACTGTCGCTGGGAGGATGTTTTCTCCTCCGCTCGCCCCTTCCACCGTCATTTTCTCTCTACCCACCCTTGCCTCCTTTTCCGCGCAGCTCTCGATTCCCCCCTCTCTTTCGCACCCTCCATGTCATATTCCGCTCCAGGAGCTCCATCATAGCTCCTTGCTGTCGCTGGGAGGATGTTTTCTCCTCCGCTCGCCCCTTCCACCGTCATTTTCTCTCTACCCACCCTTGCCTCCTTTTCCGCGCAGCTCTCGATTCCCCCCTCTCTTTCGCACCCTCCATGTCATATTCCGCTCCAGGAGTTCCATCATAGCTCCTCACTGTCGCTGGGAGGATGTTTTCTCCTCCGCTCGCCCCTTCCACCGTCATTTTCTCTCTACCCACCCTTGCCTCCTTTTCCGCGCAGCTCTCGATTCCCCCCTCTCTTTCGCACCCTCCATGTCATATTCCGCTCCAGGAGCTCCATCATAGCTCCTCGCTGTCGCTGGGAGGATGTTTTCTCCTCCGCTCGCCCCTTCCACCGTCATTTTCTCTCTACCCACCCTTGCCTCCTTTTCCGCGCAGCTCTCGATTCCCCCCTCTCTTTCGCACCCTCCATGTCATATTCCGCTCCAGGAGTTCCATCATAGCTCCTCACTGTCGCTGGGAGGAAGTTTTCTCCTCCGCTCGCCCCTTCCACCGTCATTTTCTCTCTACCCACCCTTGCCTCCTTTTCCGCGCAGCTCTCGATTCCCCCCTCTCTTTCGCACCCTCCATGTCATATTCCGCTCCAGGAGCTCCATCATAGCTCCTTGCTGTCGCTGGGAGGATGTTTTCTCCTCCGCTCGCCCCTTCCACCGTCATTTTCTCTCTACCCACCCTTGCCTCCTTTTCCGCGCAGCTCTCGATTCCCCCCTCTCTTTCGCACCCGCCATGTCATATTCCGCTCCAGGAGCTCCATCATAGCTCCTCGCTGTCGCTGGGAGGATGTTTTCTCCTCCGCTCGCCCCTTCCACCGTCATTTTCTCTCTACCCACCCTTGCCTCCTTTTCCGCGCAGCTCTCGATTCCCCCCTCTCTTTCGCACCCTCCATGTCATATTCCGCTCCAGGAGTTCCATCATAGCTCCTCACTGTCGCTGGGAGGAAGTTTTCTCCTCCGCTCGCCCCTTCCACCGTCATTTTCTCTCTACCCACCCTTGCCTCCTTTTCCGCGCAGCTCTCGATTCCCCCCTCTCTTTCGCACCCTCCATGTCATATTCCGCTCCAGGAGCTCCATCATAGCTCCTTGCTGTCGCTGGGAGGATGTTTTCTCCTCCGCTCGCCCCTTCCACCGTCATTTTCTCTCTACCCACCCTTGCCTCCTTTTCCGCGCAGCTCTCGATTCCCCCCTCTCTTTCGCACCCGCCATGTCATATTCCGCTCCAGGAGCTCCATCATAGCTCCTCGCTGTCGCTGGGAGGATGTTTTCTCCTCCGCTCGCCCCTTCCACCGTCATTTTCTCTCTACCCACCCTTGCCTCCTTTTCCGCGTAGCTCTCGATTACCCCCTCTCTTTCGCACCCTCCATGTCATATTCCGCTCCAGGAGCTCCATCATAGCTCCTTGCTGTCGCTGGGAGGATGTTTTCTCCTCCGCTCGCCCCTTCCACCGTCATTTTCTCTCTACCCACCCTTGCCTCCTTTTCCGCGCAGCTCTCGATTCCCCCCTCTCTTTCGCACCCTCCATGTCATATTCCGCTCCAGGAGTTCCATCATAGCTCCTCACTGTCGCTGGGAGGATGTTTTCTCCTCCGCTCGCCCCTTCCACCGTCATTTTCTCTCTACCCACCCTTGCCTCCTTTTCCGCGCAGCTCTCGATTCCCCCCTCTCTTTCGCACCCTCCATGTCATATTCCGCTCCAGGAGCTCCATCATAGCTCCTCGCTGTCGCTGGGAGGATGTTTTCTCCTCCGCTCGCCCCTTCCACCGTCATTTTCTCTCTACCCACCCTTGCCTCCTTTTCCGCGCAGCTCTCGATTCCCCCCTCTCTTTCGCACCCTCAATGTCATATTCCGCTCCAGGAGTTCCATCATAGCTCCTCACTGTCGCTGGGAGGATGTTTTCTCCTCCGCTCGCCCCTTCCACCGTCATTTTCTCTCTACCCACCCTTGCCTCCTTTTCCGCGCAGCTCTCGATTCCCCCCTCTCTTTCGCACCCTCCATGTCATATTCCGCTCCAGGAGCTCCATCATAGCTCCTCGCTGTCGCTGGGAGGATGTTTTCTCCTCCGCTCGCCCCTTCCACCGTCATTTTCTCTCTACCCACCCTTGCCTCCTTTTCCGCGCAGCTCTCGATTCCCCCCTCTCTTTCGCACCCTCAATGTCATATTCCGCTCCAGGAGTTCCATCATAGCTCCTCACTGTCGCTGGGAGGATGTTTTCTCCTCCGCTCGCCCCTTCCACCGTCATTTTCTCTCTACCCACCCTTGCCTCCTTTTCCGCGCAGCTCTCGATTCCCCCCTCTCTTTCGCACCCTCCATGTCATATTCCGCTCCAGGAGTTCCATCATAGCTCCTCACTGTCGCTGGGAGGAAGTTTTCTCCTCCGCTCGCCCCTTCCACCGTCATTTTCTCTCTACCCACCCTTGCCTCCTTTTCCGCGCAGCTCTCGATTCCCCCCTCTCTTTCGCACCCTCCATGTCATATTCCGCTCCAGGAGCTCCATCATAGCTCCTTGCTGTCGCTGGGAGGATGTTTTCTCCTCCGCTCGCCCCTTCCACCGTCATTTTCTCTCTACCCACCCTTGCCTCCTTTTCCGCGCAGCTCTCGATTCCCCCCTCTCTTTCGCACCCTCCATGTCATATTCCGCTCCAGGAGTTCCATCATAGCTCCTCACTGTCGCTGGGAGGATGTTTTCTCCTCCGCTCGCCCCTTCCACCGTCATTTTCTCTCTACCCACCCTTGCCTCCTTTTCCGCGCAGCTCTCGATTCCCCCCTCTCTTTCGCACCCTCAATGTCATATTCCGCTCCAGGAGTTCCATCATAGCTCCTCACTGTCGCTGGGAGGATGTTTTCTCCTCCGCTCGCCCCTTCCACCGTCATTTTCTCTCTACCCACCCTTGCCTCCTTTTCCGCGCAGCTCTCGATTCCCCCCTCTCTTTCGCACCCTCCATGTCATATTCCGCTCCAGGAGTTCCATCATAGCTCCTCACTGTCGCTGGGAGGAAGTTTTCTCCTCCGCTCGCCCCTTCCACCGTCATTTTCTCTCTACCCACCCTTGCCTCCTTTTCCGCGCAGCTCTCGATTCCCCCCTCTCTTTCGCACCCTCCATGTCATATTCCGCTCCAGGAGCTCCATCATAGCTCCTTGCTGTCGCTGGGAGGATGTTTTCTCCTCCGCTCGCCCCTTCCACCGTCATTTTCTCTCTACCCACCCTTGCCTCCTTTTCCGCGCAGCTCTCGATTCCCCCCTCTCTTTCGCACCCTCCATGTCATATTCCGCTCCAGGAGTTCCATCATAGCTCCTCACTGTCGCTGGGAGGATGTTTTCTCCTCCGCTCGCCCCTTCCACCATCATTTTCTCTCTACCCACCCTTGCCCCCTTTTCCGCGCAGCTCTCGATTCCCCCCTCTCTTTCGCACCCTCCATGTCATATTCCGCTCCAGGAGTTCCATCATAGCTCCTCACTGTCGCTGGGAGGATGTTTTCTCCTCCGCTCGCCCCTTCCACCGTCATTTTCTCTCTACCCACCCTTGCCTCCTTCTCCGCGCAGCTCTCGATTCCCCCCTCTCTTTCGCACCCTCCATGTCATATTCCGCTCCAGGAGCTCCATCATAGCTCCTCGCTGTCGCTGGGAGGATGTTTTCTCCTCCGCTCGCCCCTTCCACCGTCATTTTCTCTCTACCCACCCTTGCCTCCTTCTCCGCGCAGCTCTCGATTCCCCCCTCTCTTTCGCACCCTCCATGTCATATTCCGCTCCAGGAGCTCCATCATAGCTCCTTGCTGTCGCTGGGAGGATGTTTTCTCCTCCGCTCGCCCCTTCCACCATCATTTTCTCTCTACCCACCCTTGCCTCCTTCTCCGCGCAGCTCTCGATTCCCCCCTCTCTTTTGCACCCTCCATGTCATATTCCGCTCCAGGAGCTCCATCATAGCTCCTCGCTGTCGCTGGGAGGATGTTTTCTCCTCCGCTCGCCCCTTCCACCGTCATTTTCTCTCTACCCACCCTTGCCTCCTTTTCCGCGCAGCTCTCGATTCCCCCCTCTCTTTCGCACCCTCCATGTCATATTCCGCTCCAGGAGCTCCATCATAGCTCCTCGCTGTCGCTGGGAGGATGTTTTCTCCTCCGCTCGCCCCTTCCACCGTCATTTTCTCTCTACCCACCCTTGCCTCCTTTTCCGCGCAGCTCTCGATTCCCCCCTCTCTTTCGCACCCTCAATGTCATATTCCGCTCCAGGAGTTCCATCATAGCTCCTCACTGTCGCTGGGAGGATGTTTTCTCCTCCGCTCGCCCCTTCCACCGTCATTTTCTCTCTACCCACCCTTGCCTCCTTTTCCGCGCAGCTCTCGATTCCCCCCTCTCTTTCGCACCCTCCATGTCATATTCCGCTCCAGGAGTTCCATCATAGCTCCTCACTGTCGCTGGGAGGAAGTTTTCTCCTCCGCTCGCCCCTTCCACCGTCATTTTCTCTCTACCCACCCTTGCCTCCTTTTCCGCGCAGCTCTCGATTCCCCCCTCTCTTTCGCACCCTCCATGTCATATTCCGCTCCAGGAGCTCCATCATAGCTCCTTGCTGTCGCTGGGAGGATGTTTTCTCCTCCGCTCGCCCCTTCCACCGTCATTTTCTCTCTACCCACCCTTGCCTCCTTTTCCGCGCAGCTCTCGATTCCCCCCTCTCTTTCGCACCCTCCATGTCATATTCCGCTCCAGGAGCTCCATCATAGCTCCTCGCTGTCGCTGGGAGGATGTTTTCTCCTCCGCTCGCCCCTTCCACCGTCATTTTCTCTCTACCCACCCTTGCCTCCTTTTCCGCGTAGCTCTCGATTCCCCCCTCTCTTTCGCACCCTCCATGTCATATTCCGCTCCAGGAGCTCCATCATAGCTCCTCACTGTCGCTGGGAGGATGTTTTCTCCTCCGCTCGCCCCTTCCACCGTCATTTTCTCTCTACCCACCCTTGCCTCCTTTTCCGCGCAGCTCTCGATTCCCCCCTCTCTTTCGCACCCTCAATGTCATATTCCGCTCCAGGAGTTCCATCATAGCTCCTCACTGTCGCTGGGAGGATGTTTTCTCCTCCGCTCGCCCCTTCCACCGTCATTTTCTCTCTACCCACCCTTGCCTCCTTTTCCGCGCAGCTCTCGATTCCCCCCTCTCTTTCGCACCCTCCATGTCATATTCCGCTCCAGGAGTTCCATCATAGCTCCTCACTGTCGCTGGGAGGAAGTTTTCTCCTCCGCTCGCCCCTTCCACCGTCATTTTCTCTCTACCCACCCTTGCCTCCTTTTCCGCGCAGCTCTCGATTCCCCCCTCTCTTTCGCACCCTCCATGTCATATTCCGCTCCAGGAGCTCCATCATAGCTCCTTGCTGTCGCTGGGAGGATGTTTTCTCCTCCGCTCGCCCCTTCCACCGTCATTTTCTCTCTACCCACCCTTGCCTCCTTTTCCGCGCAGCTCTCGATTCCCCCCTCTCTTTCGCACCCTCCATGTCATATTCCGCTCCAGGAGTTCCATCATAGCACCTCACTGTCGCTGGGAGGATGTTTTCTCCTCCGCTCGCCCCTTCCACCATCATTTTCTCTCTACCCACCCTTGCCCCCTTTTCCGCGCAGCTCTCGATTCCCCCCTCTCTTTCGCACCCTCCATGTCATATTCCGCTCCAGGAGTTCCATCATAGCTCCTCACTGTCGCTGGGAGGATGTTTTCTCCTCCGCTCGCCCCTTCCACCGTCATTTTCTCTCTACCCACCCTTGCCTCCTTTTCCGCGCAGCTCTCGATTCCCCCCTCTCTTTCGCACCCTCCATGTCATATTCCGCTCCAGGAGCTCCATCATAGCTCCTCGCTGTCGTTGGGAGGATGTTTTCTCCTCCGCTCGCCCCTTCCACCGTCATTTTCTCTCTACCCACCCTTGCCTCCTTCTCCGCGCAGCTCTCGATTCCCCCCTCTCTTTCGCACCCTCCATGTCATATTCCGCTCCAGGAGCTCCATCATAGCTCCTTGCTGTCGCTGGGAGGATGTTTTCTCCTCCGCTCGCCCCTTCCACCATCATTTTCTCTCTACCCACCCTTGCCTCCTTCTCCGCGCAGCTCTCGATTCCCCCCTTTCTTTTGCACCCTCCATGTCATATTCCGCTCCAGGAGCTCCATCATAGCTCCTCGCTGTCGCTGGGAGGATGTTTTCTCCTCCGCTCGCCCCTTCCACCGTCATTTTCTCTCTACCCACCCTTGCCTCCTTTTCCACGCAGCTCTCGATTCCCCCCTCTCTTTCGCACCCTCCATGTCATATTCCGCTCCAGGAGCTCCATCATAGCTCCTCGCTGTCGCTGGGAGGATGTTTTCTCCTCCGCTCGCCCCTTCCACCGTCATTTTCTTTCTACCCACCCTTGCCTCCTTTTCCACGCAGCTCTCGATTCCCCCCTCTCTTTCGCACCCTCCATGTCATATTCCGCTCCAGGAGCTCCATCATAGCTCCTCGCTGTTGCTGGGAGGATGTTTTCTCCTCCGCTCGCCCCTTCCACCGTCATTTTCTCTCTACCCACCCTTGCCTCCTTCTCCGCACAGCTCTCGATTCCCCCCTCTCTTTCGCACCCTCCATGTCATATTCCGCTCCAGGAGCTCCATCATAGCTCCTCGCTGTCGCTGGGAGGATGTTTTCTCCTCTGCTCGCCCCTTCCACCGTCATTTTCTCTCTACCCACCCTTTCCTCCTTTTCCGCGCAGCTCTCGATTCCCCCCTCTCTTTCGCACCCTCCATGTCATATTCCGCTCCAGGAGCTCCATCATAGCTCCTCGCTGTCGCTGGGAGGATGTTTTCTCCTCCGCTCGCCCCTTCCACCGTCATTTTCTTTCTACCCACCCTTGCCTCCTTTTCCACGCAGCTCTCGATTCCCCCCTCTCTTTCGCACCCTCCATGTCATATTCCGCTCCAGGAGCTCCATCATAGCTCCTCGCTGTTGCTGGGAGGATGTTTTCTCCTCCGCTCGCCCTTCCACCGTCATTTTCTCTCTACCCACCCTTGCCTCCTTCTCCGCACAGCTCTCGATTCCCCCCTCTCTTTCGCACCCTCCATGTCATATTCCGCTCCAGGAGCTCCATCATAGCTCCTCGCTGTCGCTGGGAGGATGTTTTCTCCTCTGCTCGCCCCTTCCACCGTCATTTTCTCTCTACCCACCCTTTCCTCCTTTTCCGCGCAGCTCTCGATTCCCCCCTCTCTTGCGCACCCTCCATGTCATATTCCGCTCCAGGAGCTCCATCATAGCTCCTCGCTGTCGCTGGGAGGATGTTTTCTCCTCCGCTCGCCCCTTCCACCGTCATTTTCTCTCTACCCACCCTTTCCTCCTTTTCCGCGCAGCTCTCGATTCCCCCCTCTCTTTCGCACCCTCCATGTCATATTCTGCTCCAGGAGCTCCATCATAGCTCCTCGCTGTCGCTGGGAGGATGTTTTCTCCTCCGCTCGCCCCTTCCACCGTCATTTTCTCTCTACCCACCCTTGCCTCCTTTTCCGCGCAGCTCTCGATTCCCCCCTCTCTTTCGCACCCTCCATGTCATATTCCGCTCCAGGAGCTCCATCATAGCTCCTCGCTGTCGCTGGGAGGATGTTTTCTCCTCCGCTCGCCCCTTCCACCGTCATTTTCTCTCTACCCACCCTTGCCTCCTTCTCCGCGCAGCTCTCAATTCCCCCCTCTCTTTCGCACCCTCCATGTCATATTCCGCTCCAGGAGCTCCATCATAGCTCCTCGCTGTCGCTGGGAGGATGTTTTCTCCTCCGCTCGCCCCTTCCACCGTCATTTTCTCTCTACCCACCCTTGCCTCCTTCTCCGCGCAGCTCTCGATTCCCCCCTCTCTTTCGAACCCTCCATGTCATATTCCGCTCCAGGAGCTCCATCATAGCTCCTCGCTGTCGCTGGGAGGATGTTTTCTCCTCTGCTCGCCCCTTCCACCGTCATTTTCTCTCTACCCACCCTTTCCTCCTTTTCCGCGCAGCTCTCGATTCCCCCCTCTCTTTCGCACCCTCCATGTCATATTCCGCTCCAGGAGCTCCATCATAGCTCCTCGCTGTCGCTGGGAGGATGTTTTCTCCTCCGCTCGCCCCTTCCACCGTCATTTTCTTTCTACCCACCCTTGCCTCCTTTTCCACGCAGCTCTCGATTCCCCCCTCTCTTTCGCACCCTCCATGTCATATTCCGCTCCAGGAGCTCCATCATAGCTCCTCGCTGTCGCTGGGAGGATGTTTACTCCTCTGCTCGCCCCTTCCACCGTCATTTTCTCTCTACCCACCCTTTCCTCCTTTTCCGCGCAGCTCTCGATTCCCCCCTCTCTTTCGCACCCTCCATGTCATATTCCGCTCCAGGAGCTCCATCATAGCTCCTTGCTGTCGCTGGGAGGACGTTTTCTCCTCCGCTCGCCCCTTCCACCGTCATTTTCTCTCTACCCACCCTTGCCTCCTTTTCCGCGCAGCTCTCTATTCCCCCCTCTCTTTCGCACCCTCCATGTCATATTCCGCTCCAGGAGTTCCATCATAGCTCCTCACTGTCGCTGGGAGGATGTTTTCTCCTCCGCTCGCCCCTTCCACCGTCATTTTCTCTCTACCCACCCTTGCCTCCTTTTCCGCGCAGCTCTCGATTCCCCCCTCTCTTTCGCACCCTCCATGTCATATTCCGCTCCAGGAGTTCCATCATAGCTCCTCACTGTCGCTGGGAGGAATTTTTCTCCTCCGCTTGCCCCTTCCACCGTCATTTTCTCTCTACCCACCCTTGCCTCCTTTTCCGCGCAGCTCTCGATTCCCCCCTCTCTTTCGCACCCTCCATGTCATATTCCGCTCCAGGAGCTCCATCATAGCTCCTTGCTGTCGCTGGGAGGATGTTTTCTCCTCCGCTCGCCCCTTCCACCGTCATTTTCTCTCTACCCACCCTTGCCTCCTTTTCCGCGCAGCTCTCGATTCCCCCCTCTCTTTCGCACCCTCCATGTCATATTCCGCTCCAGGAGTTCCATCATAGCTCCTCACTGTCGCTGGGAGGATGTTTTCTCCTCCGCTCGCCCCTTCCACCGTCATTTTCTCTCTACCCACCCTTGCCTCCTTTTCCGCGCAGCTCTCGATTCCCCCCTCTCTTTCGCACCCTCCATGTCATATTCCGCTCCAGGAGCTCCATCATAGCTCCTCGCTGTCGCTGGGAGGATGTTTTCTCCTCCGCTCGCCCCTTCCACCGTCATTTTCTCTCTACCCACCCTTGCCTCCTTTTCCGCGCAGCTCTCGATTCCCCCCTCTCTTTCGCACCCTCAATGTCATATTCCGCTCCAGGAGATCCATCATAGCTCCTCACTGTCGCTGTGAGGATGTTTTCTCCTCCGCTCGCCCCTTCCACCGTCATTTTCTCTCTACCCACCCTTGCCTCCTTCTCCGCACAGCTCTCGATTCCCCCCTCTCTTTCGCACCCTCCATGTCATATTCCGCTCCAGGAGCTCCATCATAGTTCCTCGCTGTCGCTGGGAGGATGTTTTCTCCTCTGCTCGCCCCTTCCACCGTCATTTTCTCTCTACCCACCCTTTCCTCCTTTTCCGCGCAGCTCTCGATTCCCCCCTCTCTTTCGCACCCTCCATGTCATATTCCGCTCCAGGAGCTCCATCATAGCTCCTCGCTGTCGCTGGGAGGATGTTTTCTCCTCCGCTCGCCCCTTCCACCGTCATTTTCTTTCTACCCACCCTTGCCTCCTTTTCCACGCAGCTCTCGATTCCCCCCTCTCTTTCGCACCCTCCATGTCATATTCCGCTCCAGGAGCTCCATCATAGCTCCTCGCTGTTGCTGGGAGGATGTTTTCTCCTCCGCTCGCCCCTTCCACCGTCATTTTCTCTCTACCCACCCTTGCCTCCTTCTCCGCACAGCTCTCGATTCCCCCCTCTCTTTCGCACCCTCCATGTCATATTCCGCTCCAGGAGCTCCATCATAGCTCCTCGCTGTCGCTGGGAGGATGTTTTCTCCTCTGCTCGCCCCTTCCACCGTCATTTTCTCTCTACCCACCCTTTCCTCCTTTTCCGCGCAGCTCTCGATTCCCCCCTCTCTTGCGCACCCTCCATGTCATATTCCGCTCCAGGAGCTCCATCATAGCTCCTCGCTGTCGCTGGGAGGATGTTTTCTCCTCCGCTCGCCCCTTCCACCGTCATTTTCTCTCTACCCACCCTTGCCTCCTTTTCCGCGCAGCTCTCGATTCCCCCCTCTCTTTCGCACCCTCCATGTCATATTCCGCTCCAGGAGTTCCATCATAGCTCCTCACTGTCGCTGGGAGGATGTTTTCTCCTCCGCTCGCCCCTTCCACCGTCATTTTCTCTCTACCCACCCTTGCCTCCTTCTCCGCGCAGCTCTCGATTCCCCCCTCTCTTTCGCACCCTCCATGTCATATTCCGCTCCAGGAGCTCCATCATAGCTCTTCGCTGTCGCTGGGAGGATGTTTTCTCCTCCGCTCGCCCCTTCCACCGTCATTTTCTCTCTACCCACCCTTTCCTCCTTTTCCGCGCAGCTCTCGATTCCCCCCTATCTTTCGCACCCTCCATGTCATATTCCGCTCCAGGAGCTCCATCATAGCTCCTCGCTGTCGCTGGGAGGATGTTTTCTCCTCCGCTCGCCCCTTCCACCGTCATTTTCTCTCTACCCACCCTTGCCTCCTTTTCCGCGCAGCTCTCGATTCCCCCCTCTCTTTCGCACCCTCCATGTCATATTCCGCTCCAGGAGCTCCATCATAGCTCCTCGCTGTCGCTGGGAGGATGTTTTCTCCTCCGCTCGCCCCTTCCACCGTCATTTTCTCTCTACCCACCCTTGCCTCCTTCTCCGCGCAGCTCTCAATTCCCCCCTCTCTTTCGCACCCTCCATGTCATATTCCGCTCCAGGAGCTCCATCATAGCTCCTCGCTGTCGCTGGGAGGATGTTTTCTCCTCCGCTCGCCCCTTCCACCGTCATTTTCTCTCTACCCACCCTTGCCTCCTTCTCCGCGCAGCTCTCGATTCCCCCCTCTCTTTCGAACCCTCCATGTCATATTCCGCTCCAGGAGCTCCATCATAGCTCCTCGCTGTCGCTGGGAGGATGTTTTCTCCTCTGCTCGCCCCTTCCACCGTCATTTTCTCTCTACCCACCCTTTCCTCCTTTTCCGCGCAGCTCTCGATTCCCCCCTCTCTTTCGCACCCTCCATGTCATATTCCGCTCCAGGAGCTCCATCATAGCTCCTCGCTGTCGCTGGGAGGATGTTTTCTCCTCCGCTCGCCCCTTCCACCGTCATTTTCTTTCTACCCACCCTTGCCTCCTTTTCCACGCAGCTCTCGATTCCCCCCTCTCTTTCGCACCCTCCATGTCATATTCCGCTCCAGGAGCTCCATCATAGCTCCTCGCTGTCGCTGGGAGGATGTTTTCTCCTCTGCTCGCCCCTTCCACCGTCATTTTCTCTCTACCCACCCTTTCCTCCTTTTCCGCGCAGCTCTCGATTCCCCCCTCTCTTTCGCACCCTCCATGTCATATTCCGCTCCAGGAGTTCCATCATAGCTCCTCACTGTCGCTGGGAGGAAGTTTTCTCCTCCGCTCGCCCCTTCCACCGTCATTTTCTCTCTACCCACCCTTGCCTCCTTTTCCGCGCAGCTCTCGATTCCCCCCTCTCTTTCGCACCCTCCATGTCATATTCCGCTCCAGGAGCTCCATCATAGCTCCTCGCTGTCGCTGGGAGGATGTTTTCTCCTCCGCTCGCCCCTTCCACCGTCATTTTCTCTCTACCCACCCTTGCCTCCTTTTCCGCGCAGCTCTCAAATCCCCCCTCTCTTTCGCACCCTCCATGTCATATTCCGCTCCAGGAGTTCCATCATAGCTCCTCACTGTCGCTGGGAGGAAGTTTTCTCCTCCGCTCGCCCCTTCCACCGTCATTTTCTCTCTACCCACCCTTGCCTCCTTTTCCGCGCAGCTCTCGATTCCCCCCTCTCTTTCGCACCCTCCATGTCATATTCCGCTCCAGGAGCTCCATCATAGCTCCTCGCTGTCGCTGGGAGGATGTTTTCTCCTCCGCTCGCCCCTTCCACCGTCATTTTCTCTCTACCCACCCTTGCCTCCTTTTCCGCGCAGCTCTCGATTCCCCCCTCTCTTTCGCACCCTCAATGTCATATTCCGCTCCAGGAGCTCCATCATAGCTCCTCACTGTCGCTGGGAGGATGTTTTCTCCTCCGCTCGCCCCTTCCACCGTCATTTTCTCTCTACCCACCCTTGCCTCCTTTTCCGCGCAGCTCTCGATTCCCCCCTCTCTTTCGCACCCTCCATGTCATATTCCGCTCCAGGAGTTCCATCATAGCTCCTCACTGTCGCTGGGAGGAAGTTTTCTCCTCCGCTCGCCCCTTCCACCGTCATTTTCTCTCTACCCACCCTTGCCTCCTTTTCCGCGCAGCTCTCGATTCCCCCCTCTCTTTCGCACCCTCCATGTCATATTCCGCTCCAGGAGCTCCATCATAGCTCCTTGCTGTCGCTGGGAGGATGTTTTCTCCTCCGCTCGCCCCTTCCACCGTCATTTTCTCTCTACCCACCCTTGCCTCCTTTTCCGCGCAGCTCTCGATTCCCCCCTCTCTTTCGCACCCTCCATGTCATATTCCGCTCCAGGAGTTCCATCATAGCTCCTCACTGTCGCTGGGAGGATGTTTTCTCCTCCGCTCGCCCCTTCCACCATCATTTTCTCTCTACCCACCCTTGCCTCCTTTTCCACGCAGCTCTCGATTCCCCCCTCTCTTTCGCACCCTCCATGTCATATTCCGCTCCAGGAGTTCCATCATAGCTCCTCACTGTCGCTGGGAGGATATTTTCTCCTCTGCTCGCCCCTTCCACCGTCATTTTCTCTCTACCCACCCTTGCCTCCTTTTCCGCGCAGCTCTCGATTCCCCCCTCTCTTTCGCACCCTCCATGTCATATTCCGCTCCAGGAGCTCCATCATAGCTCCTTGCTGTCGCTGGGAGGATGTTTTCTCCTCCGCTCGCCCCTTCCACCGTCATTTTCTCTCTACCCACCCTTGCCTCCTTTTCCGCGCAGCTCTCAAATCCCCCCTCTCTTTCGCACCCTCCATGTCATATTCCGCTCCAGGAGTTCCATCATAGCTCCTCACTGTCGCTGGGAGGAAGTTTTCTCCTCCGCTCGCCCCTTCCACCGTCATTTTCTCTCTACCCACCCTTGCCTCCTTTTCCGCGCAGCTCTCGATTCCCCCCTCTCTTTCGCACCCTCCATGTCATATTCCGCTCCAGGAGCTCCATCATAGCTCCTCGCTGTCGCTGGGAGGATGTTTTCTCCTCCGCTCGCCCCTTCCACCGTCATTTTCTCTCTACCCACCCTTGCCTCCTTTTCTGCGCAGCTCTCGATTCCCCCCTCTCTTTCGCACCCTCAATGTCATATTCCGCTCCAGGAGTTCCATCATAGCTCCTCACTGTCGCTGGGAGGATGTTTTCTCCTCCGCTCGCCCCTTCCACCGTCATTTTCTCTCTACCCACCCTTGCCTCCTTTTCCGCGCAGCTCTCGATTCCCCCCTCTCTTTCGCACCCTCCATGTCATATTCCGCTCCAGGAGTTCCATCATAGCTCCTCACTGTCGCTGGGAGGAAGTTTTCTCCTCCGCTCGCCCCTTCCACCGTCATTTTCTCTCTACCCACCCTTGCCTCCTTTTCCGCGCAGCTCTCGATTCCCCCCTCTCTTTCGCACCCTCCATGTCATATTCCGCTCCAGGAGCTCCATCATAGCTCCTTGCTGTCGCTGGGAGGATGTTTTCTCCTCCGCTCGCCCCTTCCACCGTCATTTTCTCTCTACCCACCCTTGCCTCCTTTTCCGCGCAGCTCTCGATTCCCCCCTCTCTTTCGCACCCTCCATGTCATATTCCGCTCCAGGAGTTCCATCATAGCTCCTCACTGTCGCTGGGAGGATGTTTTCTCCTCCGCTCGCCCCTTCCACCATCATTTTCTCTCTACCCACCCTTGCCTCCTTTTCCACGCAGCTCTCGATTCCCCCCTCTCTTTCGCACCCTCCATGTCATATTCCGCTCCAGGAGTTCCATCATAGCTCCTCACTGTCGCTGGGAGGATATTTTCTCCTCTGCTCGCCCCTTCCACCGTCATTTTCTCTCTACCCACCCTTGCCTCCTTTTCCGCGCAGCTCTCGATTCCCCCCTCTCTTTCGCACCCTCCATGTCATATTCCGCTCCAGGAGCTCCATCATAGCTCCTTGCTGTCGCTGGGAGGATGTTTTCTCCTCCGCTCGCCCCTTCCACCGTCATTTTCTCTCTACCCACCCTTGCCTCCTTTTCCGCGCAGCTCTCGATTCCCCCCTCTCTTTCGCACCCTCCATGTCATATTCCGCTCCAGGAGTTCCATCATAGCTCCTCACTGTCGCTGGGAGGATGTTTTCTCCTCCGCTCGCCCCTTCCACCGTCATTTTCTCTCTACCCACCCTTGCCTCCTTTTCCGCGCAGCTCTCGATTCCCCCCTCTCTTTCGCACCCTCCATGTCATATTCCGCTCCAGGAGTTCCATCATAGCTCCTCACTGTCGCTGGGAGGATGTTTTCTCCTCCGCTCGCCCCTTCCACCGTCATTTTCTCTCTACCCACCCTTGCCTCGTTCTCCGCGCAGCTCTCGATTCCCCCCTCTCTTTCGCACCCTCCATATCATATTCCGCTCCAGGAGCTCCATCATAGCTCCTCGCTGTCGCTGGGAGGATGTTTTCTCCTCCGCTCGCCCCTTCCACCGTCATTTTCTCTCTACCCACCCTTGCCTTCTTTTCCGCGCAGCTCTCGATTCCCCCCTCTCTTTCGCACCCTCCATGTCATATTCCGCTCCAGGAGCTCCATCATAGCTCCTTGCTGTCGCTGGGAGGATGTTTTCTCCTCCGCTCGCCCCTTCCACCGTCATTTTCTCTCTACCCACCCTTGCCTCCTTTTCCGCGCAGCTCTCGATTCCCCCCTCTCTTTCGCACCCTCCATGTCATATTCCGCTCCAGGAGTTCCATCATAGCTCCTCACTGTCGCTGGGAGGATGTTTTCTCCTCCGCTCGCCCCTTCCACCGTCATTTTCTCTCTACCCACCCTTGCCTCCTTCTCCGCGCAGCTCTCGATTCCCCCTCTCTTTCGCACCCTCCATGTCATATTCCGCTCCAGGAGCTCCATCATAGCTCCTCGCTGTCGCTGGGAGGATGTTTTCTCCTCCGCTCGCCCCTTCCACCGTCATTTTCTCTCTACCCACCCTTGCCTTCTTTTCCGCGCAGCTCTCGATTCCCCCCTCTCTTTCGCACCCTCCATGTCATATTCCGCTCCAGGAGCTCCATCATAGCTCCTTGCTGTCGCTGGGAGGATGTTTTCTCCTCCGCTCGCCCCTTCCACCGTCATTTTCTCTCTACCCACCCTTGCCTCCTTTTCCGCGCAGCTCTCGATTCCCCCCTCTCTTTCGCACCCTCCATGTCATATTCCGCTCCAGGAGTTCCATCATAGCTCCTCACTGTCGCTGGGAGGATGTTTTCTCCTCCGCTCGCCCCTTCCACCGTCATTTTCTCTCTACCCACCCTTGCCTCCTTCTCCGCGCAGCTCTCGATTCCCCCTCTCTTTCGCACCCTCCATGTCATATTCCGCTCCAGGAGCTCCATCATAGCTCCTCGCTGTCGCTGGGAGGATGTTTTCTCCTCCGCTCGCCCCTTCCACCGTCATTTTCTCTCTACCCACCCTTGCCTCCTTTTCCGCGCAGCTCTCGATTCCCCCCTCTCTTTCGCACCCTCCATGTCATATTCCGCTCCAGGAGCTCCATCATAGCTCCTTGCTGTCGCTGGGAGGATGTTTTCTCCTCCGCTCGCCCCTTCCACCGTCATTTTCTCTCTACCCACCCTTGCCTCCTTTTCCGCGCAGCTCTCGATTCCCCCCTCTCTTTCGCACCCTCCATGTCATATTCCGCTCCAGGAGTTCCATCATAGCTCCTCACTGTCGCTGGGAGGATGTTTTCTCCTCCGCTCGCCCCTTCCACCATCATGTTCTCTCTACCCACCCTTGCCTCCTTTTCCGCGCAGCTCTCGATTCCCCCCTCTCTTTCGCACCCTCCATGTCATATTCCGCTCCAGGAGTTCCATCATAGCTCCTCACTGTCGCTGGGAGGAAGTTTTCTCCTCCGCTCGCCCCTTCCACCGTCATTTTCTCTCTACCCACCCTTGCCTCCTTCTCCGCGCAGCTCTCGATTCCCCCCTCTCTTTCGCACCCTCCATGTCATATTCCGCTCCAGGAGCTCCATCATAGCTAATCGCTGTCGCTGGGAGGATGTTTTCTCCTCCGCTCGCCCCTTCCACCGTCATTTTCTCTCTACCCACCCTTGCCTCCTTTTCCGCGCAGCTCTCGATTCCCCCCTCTCTTTCGCACCCTCCATGTCATATTCCGCTCCAGGAGTTCCATCATAGCTCCTCACTGTCGCTGGGAGGATGTTTTCTCCTCCGCTCGCCCCTTCCACCGTCATTTTCTCTCTACCCACCCTTGCCTCCTTTTCCGCGCAGCTCTCGATTCCCCCCTCTCTTTCGCACCCTCCATGTCATATTCCGCTCCAGGAGCTCCATCATAGCTCCTTGCTGTCGCTGGGAGGATGTTTTCTCCTCCGCTCGCCCCTTCCACCGTCATTTTCTCTCTACCCACCCTTGCCTCCTTTTCCGCGCAGCTCTCGATTCCCCCCTCTCTTTCGCACCCTCCATGTCATATTCCGCTCCAGGAGTTCCATCATAGCTCCTCACTGTCGCTGGGAGGATGTTTTCTCCTCCGCTCGCCCCTTCCACCGTCATTTTCTCTCTACCCACCCTTGCCTCCTTCTCCGCGCAGCTCTCGATTCCCTCCTCTCTCTCGCACCCTCCATATTACATCCAGCTCCAGGAGCTTCATCATAGCTCCTCGCTGTCGCTGGGAGGATGTTTTCTCCTCCGCTCGCCCCTTCCACCGTCATTTTCTCTCTACCCACCCTTGCCTCCTTTTCCGCGCAGCTCTCGATTCCCCCCTCTCTTTCGCACCCTCAATGTCATATTCCGCTCCAGGAGTTCCATCATAGCTCCTCACTGTCGCTGGGAGGATGTTTTCTCCTCCGCTCGCCCCTTCCACCGTCATTTTCTCTCTACCCACCCTTGCCTCCTTTTCCGCGCAGCTCTCGATTCCCCCCTCTCTTTCGCACCCTCCATGTCATATTCCGCTCCAGGAGTTCCATCATAGCTCCTCACTGTCGCTGGGAGGAAGTTTTCTCCTCCGCTCGCCCCTTCCACCGTCATTTTCTCTCTACCCACCCTTGCCTCCTTTTCCGCGCAGCTCTCGATTCCCCCCTCTCTTTCGCACCCTCCATGTCATATTCCGCTCCAGGAGCTCCATCATAGCTCCTTGCTGTCGCTGGGAGGATGTTTTCTCCTCCGCTCGCCCCTTCCACCGTCATTTTCTCTCTACCCACCCTTGCCTCCTTTTCCGCGCAGCTCTCGATTCCCCCCTCTCTTTCGCACCCTCCATGTCATATTCCGCTCCAGGAGCTCCATCATAGCTCCTCGCTGTCGCTGGGAGGATGTTTTCTCCTCCGTTTGCCCCTTCCACCGTCATTTTCTCTCTACCCACCCTTGCCTCCTTTTCCGCGTAGCTCTCGATTCCCCCCTCTCTTTCGCACCCTCCATGTCATATTCCGCTCCAGGAGCTCCATCATAGCTCCTCACTGTCGCTGGGAGGATGTTTTCTCCTCCGCTCGCCCCTTCCACCGTCATTTTCTCTCTACCCACCCTTGCCTCCTTTTCCGCGCAGCTCTCGATTCCCCCCTCTCTTTCGCACCCTCAATGTCATATTCCGCTCCAGGAGTTCCATCATAGCTCCTCACTGTCGCTGGGAGGATGTTTTCTCCTCCGCTCGCCCCTTCCACCGTCATTTTCTCTCTACCCACCCTTGCCTCCTTTTCCGCGCAGCTCTCGATTCCCCCCTCTCTTTCGCACCCTCCATGTCATATTCCGCTCCAGGAGTTCCATCATAGCTCCTCACTGTCGCTGGGAGGAAGTTTTCTCCTCCGCTCGCCCCTTCCACCGTCATTTTCTCTCTACCCACCCTTGCCTCCTTTTCCGCGCAGCTCTCGATTCCCCCCTCTCTTTCGCACCCTCCATGTCATATTCCGCTCCAGGAGCTCCATCATAGCTCCTTGCTGTCGCTGGGAGGATGTTTTCTCCTCCGCTCGCCCCTTCCACCGTCATTTTCTCTCTACCCACCCTTGCCTCCTTTTCCGCGCAGCTCTCGATTCCCCCCTCTCTTTCGCACCCTCCATGTCATATTCCGCTCCAGGAGTTCCATCATAGCACCTCACTGTCGCTGGGAGGATGTTTTCTCCTCCGCTCGCCCCTTCCACCATCATTTTCTCTCTACCCACCCTTGCCCCCTTTTCCGCGCAGCTCTCGATTCCCCCCTCTCTTTCGCACCCTCCATGTCATATTCCGCTCCAGGAGTTCCATCATAGCTCCTCACTGTCGCTGGGAGGATGTTTTCTCCTCCGCTCGCCCCTTCCACCGTCATTTTCTCTCTACCCACCCTTGCCTCCTTTTCCGCGCAGCTCTCGATTCCCCCCTCTCTTTCGCACCCTCCATGTCATATTCCGCTCCAGGAGCTCCATCATACCTCCTCGCTGTCGCTGGGAGGATGTTTTCTCCTCCGCTCGCCCCTTCCACCGTCATTTTCTCTCTACCCACCCTTGCCTCCTTCTCCGCGCAGCTCTCGATTCCCCCCTCTCTTTCGCACCCTCCATGTCATATTCCGCTCCAGGAGCTCCATCATAGCTCCTTGCTGTCGCTGGGAGGATGTTTTCTCCTCCGCTCGCCCCTTCCACCATCATTTTCTCTCTACCCACCCTTGCCTCCTTCTCCGCGCAGCTCTCGATTCCCCCCTTTCTTTTGCACCCTCCATGTCATATTCCGCTCCAGGAGCTCCATCATAGCTCCTCGCTGTCGCTGGGAGGATGTTTTCTCCTCCGCTCGCCCCTTCCACCGTCATTTTCTCTCTACCCACCCTTGCCTCCTTTTCCGCGCAGCTCTCGATTCCCCCCTCTCTTTCGCACCCTCCATGTCATATTCCGCTCCAGGAGCTCCATCATAGCTCCTCGCTGTCGCTGGGAGGATGTTTTCTCCTCCGCTCGCCCCTTCCACCGTCATTTTCTTTCTACCCACCCTTGCCTCCTTTTCCACGCAGCTCTCGATTCCCCCCTCTCTTTCGCACCCTCCATGTCATATTCCGCTCCAGGAGCTCCATCATAGCTCCTCGCTGTTGCTGGGAGGATGTTTTCTCCTCCGCTCGCCCCTTCCACCGTCATTTTCTCTCTACCCACCCTTGCCTCCTTCTCCGCACAGCTCTCGATTCCCCCCTCTCTTTCGCACCCTCCATGTCATATTCCGCTCCAGGAGCTCCATCATAGCTCCTCGCTGTCGCTGGGAGGATGTTTTCTCCTCTGCTCGCCCCTTCCACCGTCATTTTCTCTCTACCCACCCTTTCCTCCTTTTCCGCGCAGCTCTCGATTCCCCCCTCTCTTTCGCACCCTCCATGTCATATTCCGCTCCAGGAGCTCCATCATAGCTCCTCGCTGTCGCTGGGAGGATGTTTTCTCCTCCGCTCGCCCCTTCCACCGTCATTTTCTTTCTACCCACCCTTGCCTCCTTTTCCACGCAGCTCTCGATTCCCCCCTCTCTTTCGCACCCTCCATGTCATATTCCGCTCCAGGAGCTCCATCATAGCTCCTCGCTGTTGCTGGGAGGATGTTTTCTCCTCCGCTCGCCCTTCCACCGTCATTTTCTCTCTACCCACCCTTGCCTCCTTCTCCGCACAGCTCTCGATTCCCCCCTCTCTTTCGCACCCTCCATGTCATATTCCGCTCCAGGAGCTCCATCATAGCTCCTCGCTGTCGCTGGGAGGATGTTTTCTCCTCTGCTCGCCCCTTCCACCGTCATTTTCTCTCTACCCACCCTTTCCTCCTTTTCCGCGCAGCTCTCGATTCCCCCCTCTCTTGCGCACCCGCCATGTCATATTCCGCTCCAGGAGCTCCATCATAGCTCCTCGCTGTCGCTGGGAGGATGTTTTCTCCTCCGCTCGCCCCTTCCACCGTCATTTTCTCTCTACCCACCCTTTCCTCCTTTTCCGCGCAGCTCTCGATTCCCCCCTCTCTTTCGCACCCTCCATGTCATATTCTGCTCCAGGAGCTCCATCATAGCTCCTCGCTGTCGCTGGGAGGATGTTTTCTCCTCCGCTCGCCCCTTCCACCGTCATTTTCTCTCTACCCACCCTTGCCTCCTTTTCCGCGCAGCTCTCGATTCCCCCCTCTCTTTCGCACCCTCCATGTCATATTCCGCTCCAGGAGCTCCATCATAGCTCCTCGCTGTCGCTGGGAGGATGTTTTCTCCTCCGCTCGCCCCTTCCACCGTCATTTTCTCTCTACCCACCCTTGCCTCCTTCTCCGCGCAGCTCTCAATTCCCCCCTCTCTTTCGCACCCTCCATGTCATATTCCGCTCCAGGAGCTCCATCATAGCTCCTCGCTGTCGCTGGGAGGATGTTTTCTCCTCCGCTCGCCCCTTCCACCGTCATTTTCTCTCTACCCACCCTTGCCTCCTTCTCCGCGCAGCTCTCGATTCCCCCCTCTCTTTCGAACCCTCCATGTCATATTCCGCTCCAGGAGCTCCATCATAGCTCCTCGCTGTCGCTGGGAGGATGTTTTCTCCTCTGCTCGCCCCTTCCACCGTCATTTTCTCTCTACCCACCCTTTCCTCCTTTTCCGCGCAGCTCTCGATTCCCCCCTCTCTTTCGCACCCTCCATGTCATATTCCGCTCCAGGAGCTCCATCATAGCTCCTCGCTGTCGCTGGGAGGATGTTTTCTCCTCCGCTCGCCCCTTCCACCGTCATTTTCTTTCTACCCACCCTTGCCTCCTTTTCCACGCAGCTCTCGATTCCCCCCTCTCTTTCGCACCCTCCATGTCATATTCCGCTCCAGGAGCTCCATCATAGCTCCTCGCTGTCGCTGGGAGGATGTTTACTCCTCTGCTCGCCCCTTCCACCGTCATTTTCTCTCTACCCACCCTTTCCTCCTTTTCCGCGCAGCTCTCGATTCCCCCCTCTCTTTCGCACCCTCCATGTCATATTCCGCTCCAGGAGCTCCATCATAGCTCCTTGCTGTCGCTGGGAGGACGTTTTCTCCTCCGCTCGCCCCTTCCACCGTCATTTTCTCTCTACCCACCCTTGCCTCCTTTTCCGCGCAGCTCTCTATTCCCCCCTCTCTTTCGCACCCTCCATGTCATATTCCGCTCCAGGAGTTCCATCATAGCTCCTCACTGTCGCTGGGAGGATGTTTTCTCCTCCGCTCGCCCCTTCCACCGTCATTTTCTCTCTACCCACCCTTGCCTCCTTTTCCGCGCAGCTCTCGATTCCCCCCTCTCTTTCGCACCCTCCATGTCATATTCCGCTCCAGGAGTTCCATCATAGCTCCTCACTGTCGCTGGGAGGAATTTTTCTCCTCCGCTTGCCCCTTCCACCGTCATTTTCTCTCTACCCACCCTTGCCTCCTTTTCCGCGCAGCTCTCGATTCCCCCCTCTCTTTCGCACCCTCCATGTCATATTCCGCTCCAGGAGCTCCATCATAGCTCCTTGCTGTCGCTGGGAGGATGTTTTCTCCTCCGCTCGCCCCTTCCACCGTCATTTTCTCTCTACCCACCCTTGCCTCCTTTTCCGCGCAGCTCTCGATTCCCCCCTCTCTTTCGCACCCTCCATGTCATATTCCGCTCCAGGAGTTCCATCATAGCTCCTCACTGTCGCTGGGAGGATGTTTTCTCCTCCGCTCGCCCCTTCCACCGTCATTTTCTCTCTACCCACCCTTGCCTCCTTTTCCGCGCAGCTCTCGATTCCCCCCTCTCTTTCGCACCCTCCATGTCATATTCCGCTCCAGGAGCTCCATCATAGCTCCTCGCTGTCGCTGGGAGGATGTTTTCTCCTCCGCTCGCCCCTTCCACCGTCATTTTCTCTCTACCCACCCTTGCCTCCTTTTCCGCGCGGCTCTCGATTCCCCCCTCTCTTTCGCACCCTCAATGTCATATTCCGCTCCAGGAGATCCATCATAGCTCCTCACTGTCGCTGTGAGGATGTTTTCTCCTCCGCTCGCCCCTTCCACCGTCATTTTCTCTCTACCCACCCTTGCCTCCTTCTCCGCACAGCTCTCGATTCCCCCCTCTCTTTCGCACCCTCCATGTCATATTCCGCTCCAGGAGCTCCATCATAGTTCCTCGCTGTCGCTGGGAGGATGTTTTCTCCTCTGCTCGCCCCTTCCACCGTCATTTTCTCTCTACCCACCCTTTCCTCCTTTTCCGCGCAGCTCTCGATTCCCCCCTCTCTTTCGCACCCTCCATGTCATATTCCGCTCCAGGAGCTCCATCATAGCTCCTCGCTGTCGCTGGGAGGATGTTTTCTCCTCCGCTCGCCCCTTCCACCGTCATTTTCTTTCTACCCACCCTTGCCTCCTTTTCCACGCAGCTCTCGATTCCCCCCTCTCTTTCGCACCCTCCATGTCATATTCCGCTCCAGGAGCTCCATCATAGCTCCTCGCTGTTGCTGGGAGGATGTTTTCTCCTCCGCTCGCCCCTTCCACCGTCATTTTCTCTCTACCCACCCTTGCCTCCTTCTCCGCACAGCTCTCGATTCCCCCCTCTCTTTCGCACCCTCCATGTCATATTCCGCTCCAGGAGCTCCATCATAGCTCCTCGCTGTCGCTGGGAGGATGTTTTCTCCTCTGCTCGCCCCTTCCACCGTCATTTTCTCTCTACCCACCCTTTCCTCCTTTTCCGCGCAGCTCTCGATTCCCCCCTCTCTTGCGCACCCTCCATGTCATATTCCGCTCCAGGAGCTCCATCATAGCTCCTCGCTGTCGCTGGGAGGATGTTTTCTCCTCCGCTCGCCCCTTCCACCGTCATTTTCTCTCTACCCACCCTTGCCTCCTTTTCCGCGCAGCTCTCGATTCCCCCCTCTCTTTCGCACCCTCCATGTCATATTCCGCTCCAGGAGTTCCATCATAGCTCCTCACTGTCGCTGGGAGGATGTTTTCTCCTCCGCTCGCCCCTTCCACCGTCATTTTCTCTCTACCCACCCTTGCCTCCTTCTCCGCGCAGCTCTCGATTCCCCCCTCTCTTTCGCACCCTCCATGTCATATTCTGCTCCAGGAGCTCCATCATAGCTCTTCGCTGTCGCTGGGAGGATGTTTTCTCCTCCGCTCGCCCCTTCCACCGTCATTTTCTCTCTACCCACCCTTTCCTCCTTTTCCGCGCAGCTCTCGATTCCCCCCTATCTTTCGCACCCTCCATGTCATATTCCGCTCCAGGAGCTCCATCATAGCTCCTCGCTGTCGCTGGGAGGATGTTTTCTCCTCCGCTCGCCCCTTCCACCGTCATTTTCTCTCTACCCACCCTTGCCTCCTTTTCCGCGCAGCTCTCGATTCCCCCCTCTCTTTCGCACCCTCCATGTCATATTCTGCTCCAGGAGCTCCATCATAGCTCCTCGCTGTCGCTGGGAGGATGTTTTCTCCTCCGCTCGCCCCTTCCACCGTCATTTTCTCTCTACCCACCCTTGCCTCCTTCTCCGCGCAGCTCTCAATTCCCCCCTCTCTTTCGCACCCTCCATGTCATATTCCGCTCCAGGAGCTCCATCATAGCTCCTCGCTGTCGCTGGGAGGATGTTTTCTCCTCCGCTCGCCCCTTCCACCGTCATTTTCTCTCTACCCACCCTTGCCTCCTTCTCCGCGCAGCTCTCGATTCCCCCCTCTCTTTCGAACCCTCCATGTCATATTCCGCTCCAGGAGCTCCATCATAGCTCCTCGCTGTCGCTGGGAGGATGTTTTCTCCTCTGCTCGCCCCTTCCACCGTCATTTTCTCTCTACCCACCCTTTCCTCCTTTTCCGCGCAGCTCTCGATTCCCCCCTCTCTTTCGCACCCTCCATGTCATATTCCGCTCCAGGAGCTCCATCATAGCTCCTCGCTGTCGCTGGGAGGATGTTTTCTCCTCCGCTCGCCCCTTCCACCGTCATTTTCTTTCTACCCACCCTTGCCTCCTTTTCCACGCAGCTCTCGATTCCCCCCTCTCTTTCGCACCCTCCATGTCATATTCCGCTCCAGGAGCTCCATCATAGCTCCTCGCTGTCGCTGGGAGGATGTTTTCTCCTCTGCTCGCCCCTTCCACCGTCATTTTCTCTCTACCCACCCTTTCCTCCTTTTCCGCGCAGCTCTCGATTCCCCCCTCTCTTTCGCACCCTCCATGTCATATTCCGCTCCAGGAGTTCCATCATAGCTCCTCACTGTCGCTGGGAGGAAGTTTTCTCCTCCGCTCGCCCCTTCCACCGTCATTTTCTCTCTACCCACCCTTGCCTCCTTTTCCGCGCAGCTCTCGATTCCCCCCTCTCTTTCGCACCCTCCATGTCATATTCCGCTCCAGGAGCTCCATCATAGCTCCTCGCTGTCGCTGGGAGGATGTTTTCTCCTCCGCTCGCCCCTTCCACCGTCATTTTCTCTCTACCCACCCTTGCCTCCTTTTCCGCGCAGCTCTCAAATCCCCCCTCTCTTTCGCACCCTCCATGTCATATTCCGCTCCAGGAGTTCCATCATAGCTCCTCACTGTCGCTGGGAGGAAGTTTTCTCCTCCGCTCGCCCCTTCCACCGTCATTTTCTCTCTACCCACCCTTGCCTCCTTTTCCGCGCAGCTCTCGATTCCCCCCTCTCTTTCGCACCCTCCATGTCATATTCCGCTCCAGGAGCTCCATCATAGCTCCTCGCTGTCGCTGGGAGGATGTTTTCTCCTCCGCTCGCCCCTTCCACCGTCATTTTCTCTCTACCCACCCTTGCCTCCTTTTCCGCGCAGCTCTCGATTCCCCCCTCTCTTTCGCACCCTCAATGTCATATTCCGCTCCAGGAGCTCCATCATAGCTCCTCACTGTCGCTGGGAGGATGTTTTCTCCTCCGCTCGCCCCTTCCACCGTCATTTTCTCTCTACCCACCCTTGCCTCCTTTTCCGCGCAGCTCTCGATTCCCCCCTCTCTTTCGCACCCTCCATGTCATATTCCGCTCCAGGAGTTCCATCATAGCTCCTCACTGTCGCTGGGAGGAAGTTTTCTCCTCCGCTCGCCCCTTCCACCGTCATTTTCTCTCTACCCACCCTTGCCTCCTTTTCCGCGCAGCTCTCGATTCCCCCCTCTCTTTCGCACCCTCCATGTCATATTCCGCTCCAGGAGCTCCATCATAGCTCCTTGCTGTCGCTGGGAGGATGTTTTCTCCTCCGCTCGCCCCTTCCACCGTCATTTTCTCTCTACCCACCCTTGCCTCCTTTTCCGCGCAGCTCTCGATTCCCCCCTCTCTTTCGCACCCTCCATGTCATATTCCGCTCCAGGAGTTCCATCATAGCTCCTCACTGTCGCTGGGTGGATGTTTTCTCCTCCGCTCGCCCCTTCCACCATCATTTTCTCTCTACCCACCCTTGCCTCCTTTTCCACGCAGCTCTCGATTCCCCCCTCTCTTTCGCACCCTCCATGTCATATTCCGCTCCAGGAGTTCCATCATAGCTCCTCACTGTCGCTGGGAGGATATTTTCTCCTCTGCTCGCCCCTTCCACCGTCATTTTCTCTCTACCCACCCTTGCCTCCTTTTCCGCGCAGCTCTCGATTCCCCCCTCTCTTTCGCACCCTCCATGTCATATTCCGCTCCAGGAGCTCCATCATAGCTCCTTGCTGTCGCTGGGAGGATGTTTTCTCCTCCGCTCGCCCCTTCCACCGTCATTTTCTCTCTACCCACCCTTGCCTCCTTTTCCGCGCAGCTCTCAAATCCCCCCTCTCTTTCGCACCCTCCATGTCATATTCCGCTCCAGGAGTTCCATCATAGCTCCTCACTGTCGCTGGGAGGAAGTTTTCTCCTCCGCTCGCCCCTTCCACCGTCATTTTCTCTCTACCCACCCTTGCCTCCTTTTCCGCGCAGCTCTCGATTCCCCCCTCTCTTTCGCACCCTCCATGTCATATTCCGCTCCAGGAGCTCCATCATAGCTCCTCGCTGTCGCTGGGAGGATGTTTTCTCCTCCGCTCGCCCCTTCCACCGTCATTTTCTCTCTACCCACCCTTGCCTCCTTTTCTGCGCAGCTCTCGATTCCCCCCTCTCTTTCGCACCCTCAATGTCATATTCCGCTCCAGGAGTTCCATCATAGCTCCTCACTGTCGCTGGGAGGATGTTTTCTCCTCCGCTCGCCCCTTCCACCGTCATTTTCTCTCTACCCACCCTTGCCTCCTTTTCCGCGCAGCTCTCGATTCCCCCCTCTCTTTCGCACCCTCCATGTCATATTCCGCTCCAGGAGTTCCATCATAGCTCCTCACTGTCGCTGGGAGGAAGTTTTCTCCTCCGCTCGCCCCTTCCACCGTCATTTTCTCTCTACCCACCCTTGCCTCCTTTTCCGCGCAGCTCTCGATTCCCCCCTCTCTTTCGCACCCTCCATGTCATATTCCGCTCCAGGAGCTCCATCATAGCTCCTTGCTGTCGCTGGGAGGATGTTTTCTCCTCCGCTCGCCCCTTCCACCGTCATTTTCTCTCTACCCACCCTTGCCTCCTTTTCCGCGCAGCTCTCGATTCCCCCCTCTCTTTCGCACCCTCCATGTCATATTCCGCTCCAGGAGTTCCATCATAGCTCCTCACTGTCGCTGGGAGGATGTTTTCTCCTCCGCTCGCCCCTTCCACCATCATTTTCTCTCTACCCACCCTTGCCTCCTTTTCCACGCAGCTCTCGATTCCCCCCTCTCTTTCGCACCCTCCATGTCATATTCCGCTCCAGGAGTTCCATCATAGCTCCTCACTGTCGCTGGGAGGATATTTTCTCCTCTGCTCGCCCCTTCCACCGTCATTTTCTCTCTACCCACCCTTGCCTCCTTTTCCGCGCAGCTCTCGATTCCCCCCTCTCTTTCGCACCCTCCATGTCATATTCCGCTCCAGGAGCTCCATCATAGCTCCTTGCTGTCGCTGGGAGGATGTTTTCTCCTCCGCTCGCCCCTTCCACCGTCATTTTCTCTCTACCCACCCTTGCCTCCTTTTCCGCGCAGCTCTCGATTCCCCCCTCTCTTTCGCACCCTCCATGTCATATTCCGCTCCAGGAGTTCCATCATAGCTCCTCACTGTCGCTGGGAGGATGTTTTCTCCTCCGCTCGCCCCTTCCACCGTCATTTTCTCTCTACCCACCCTTGCCTCCTTTTCCGCGCAGCTCTCGATTCCCCCCTCTCTTTCGCACCCTCCATGTCATATTCCGCTCCAGGAGTTCCATCATAGCTCCTCACTGTCGCTGGGAGGATGTTTTCTCCTCCGCTCGCCCCTTCCACCGTCATTTTCTCTCTACCCACCCTTGCCTCCTTCTCCGCGCAGCTCTCGATTCCCCCCTCTCTTTCGCACCCTCCATATCATATTCCGCTCCAGGAGCTCCATCATAGCTCCTCGCTGTCGCTGGGAGGATGTTTTCTCCTCCGCTCGCCCCTTCCACCGTCATTTTCTCTCTACCCACCCTTGCCTTCTTTTCCGCGCAGCTCTCGATTCCCCCCTCTCTTTCGCACCCTCCATGTCATATTCCGCTCCAGGAGCTCCATCATAGCTCCTTGCTGTCGCTGGGAGGATGTTTTCTCCTCCGCTCGCCCCTTCCACCGTCATTTTCTCTCTACCCACCCTTGCCTCCTTTTCCGCGCAGCTCTCGATTCCCCCCTCTCTTTCGCACCCTCCATGTCATATTCCGCTCCAGGAGTTCCATCATAGCTCCTCACTGTCGCTGGGAGGATGTTTTCTCCTCCGCTCGCCCCTTCCACCGTCATTTTCTCTCTACCCACCCTTGCCTCCTTCTCCGCGCAGCTCTCGATTCCCCCTCTCTTTCGCACCCTCCATGTCATATTCCGCTCCAGGAGCTCCATCATAGCTCCTCGCTGTCGCTGGGAGGATGTTTTCTCCTCCGCTCGCCCCTTCCACCGTCATTTTCTCTCTACCCACCCTTGCCTCCTTTTCCGCGCAGCTCTCGATTCCCCCCTCTCTTTCGCACCCTCCATGTCATATTCCGCTCCAGGAGCTCCATCATAGCTCCTTGCTGTCGCTGGGAGGATGTTTTCTCCTCCGCTCGCCCCTTCCACCGTCATTTTCTCTCTACCCACCCTTGCCTCCTTTTCCGCGCAGCTCTCGATTCCCCCCTCTCTTTCGCACCCTCCATGTCATATTCCGCTCCAGGAGTTCCATCATAGCTCCTCACTGTCGCTGGGAGGATGTTTTCTCCTCCGCTCGCCCCTTCCACCATCATGTTCTCTCTACCCACCCTTGCCTCCTTTTCCGCGCAGCTCTCGATTCCCCCCTCTCTTTCGCACCCTCCATGTCATATTCCGCTCCAGGAGTTCCATCATAGCTCCTCACTGTCGCTGGGAGGAAGTTTTCTCCTCCGCTCGCCCCTTCCACCGTCATTTTCTCTCTACCCACCCTTGCCTCCTTCTCCGCGCAGCTCTCGATTCCCCCCTCTCTTTCGCACCCTCCATGTCATATTCCGCTCCAGGAGCTCCATCATAGCTAATCGCTGTCGCTGGGAGGATGTTTTCTCCTCCGCTCGCCCCTTCCACCGTCATTTTCTCTCTACCCACCCTTGCCTCCTTTTCCGCGCAGCTCTCGATTCCCCCCTCTCTTTCGCACCCTCCATGTCATATTCCGCTCCAGGAGTTCCATCATAGCTCCTCACTGTCGCTGGGAGGATGTTTTCTCCTCCGCTCGCCCCTTCCACCGTCATTTTCTCTCTACCCACCCTTGCCTCCTTTTCCGCGCAGCTCTCGATTCCCCCCTCTCTTTCGCACCCTCCATGTCATATTCCGCTCCAGGAGCTCCATCATAGCTCCTTGCTGTCGCTGGGAGGATGTTTTCTCCTCCGCTCGCCCCTTCCACCGTCATTTTCTCTCTACCCACCCTTGCCTCCTTTTCCGCGCAGCTCTCGATTCCCCCCTCTCTTTCGCACCCTCCATGTCATATTCCGCTCCAGGAGTTCCATCATAGCTCCTCACTGTCGCTGGGAGGATGTTTTCTCCTCCGCTCGCCCCTTCCACCGTCATTTTCTCTCTACCCACCCTTGCCTCCTTCTCCGCGCAGCTCTCGATTCCCTCCTCTCTCTCGCACCCTCCATATTACATCCAGCTCCAGGAGCTTCATCATAGCTCCTCGCTGTCGCTGGGAGGATGTTTTCTCCTCCGCTCGCCCCTTCCACCGTCATTTTCTCTCTACCCACCCTTGCCTCCTTCTCTGCGCAGCTCTCGATTCCCCCCTCTCTTTCGCACCCTCCATGTCATATTCCGCTCCAGGAGCTCCATCATAGCTCCTCGCTGTCGCTGGGAGGATGTTTTCTCCTCCGCTCGCCCCTTCCACCGTCATTTTCTCTCTACCCACCCTTGCCTCCTTCTCTGCGCAGCTCTCGATTCCCTCCTCTCTCTCGCACCCTCCATATTACATCCAGCTCAAGGAGCTCCATCATAGCTCCTCGCTGTCGCTGGGAGGATGTTTTCTCCTCTGCTCGCCGCTTCCGCCGTCATTTTCTCTCCACCCACCCTTGCCTCCTTCTCCGCGCCGCTCTCGATTCCCCCCTCTCTTTCGCACACTCCATGTCATATTCCGCTCCAGGAGCTCCATCATAGCTCCTCGCTGTCGCTGGGAGGATGTTTTCTCCTCCGCTCGCCCCTTCCACCGTCATTTTCTCTCTACCCACCCTTGCCTCCTTCTCCGCGCAGCTCTCGATTCCCCCCTCTCTTTCGCACCCTCCATGTCATATTCCGCTCCAGGAGCTCCATCATAGCTCCTCGCTGTCGCTGGGAGGATGTTTTCTCCTCCGCTCGCCCCTTCCACCGTCATTTTCTCTCTACCCACCCTTTCCTCCTTTTCCGCGCAGCTCTCGATTCCCCCCTCTCTTTCACACCCTCCATGTCATATTCCGCTCCAGGAGCTCCATCATTGCTCCTCGCTGTCGCTGGGAGGATGTTTTCTCCTCCGCTCGCCCCTTCCACCGTCATTTTCTCTCTACCCACCCTTGCCTCCTTTTCCACGCAGCTCTCGATTCCCCCCTCTCTTTCGCACCCTCCATGTCATATTCCGCTCCAGGAGTTCCATCATAGCTCCTCACTGTCGCTGGGAGGATATTTTCTCCTCTGCTCGCCCCTTCCACCGTCATTTTCTCTCTACCCACCCTTGCCTCCTTTTCCGCGCAGCTCTCGATTCCCCCCTCTCTTTCGCACCCTCCATGTCATATTCCGCTCCAGGAGCTCCATCATAGCTCCTTGCTGTCGCTGGGAGGATGTTTTCTCCTCCGCTCGCCCCTTCCACCGTCATTTTCTCTCTACCCACCCTTGCCTCCTTTTCCGCGCAGCTCTCGATTCCCCCCTCTCTTTCGCACCCTCCATGTCATATTCCGCTCCAGGAGTTCCATCATAGCTCCTCACTGTCGCTGGGAGGATGTTTTCTCCTCCGCTCGCCCCTTCCACCGTCATTTTCTCTCTACCCACCCTTGCCTCCTTTTCCGCGCAGCTCTCGATTCCCCCCTCTCTTTCGCACCCTCCATGTCATATTCCGCTCCAGGAGTTCCATCATAGCTCCTCACTGTCGCTGGGAGGATGTTTTCTCCTCCGCTCGCCCCTTCCACCGTCATTTTCTCTCTACCCACCCTTGCCTCCTTCTCCGCGCAGCTCTCGATTCCCCCCTCTCTTTCGCACCCTCCATATCATATTCCGCTCCAGGAGCTCCATCATAGCTCCTCGCTGTCGCTGGGAGGATGTTTTCTCCTCCGCTCGCCCCTTCCACCGTCATTTTCTCTCTACCCACCCTTGCCTTCTTTTCCGCGCAGCTCTCGATTCCCCCCTCTCTTTCGCACCCTCCATGTCATATTCCGCTCCAGGAGCTCCATCATAGCTCCTTGCTGTCGCTGGGAGGATGTTTTCTCCTCCGCTCGCCCCTTCCACCGTCATTTTCTCTCTACCCACCCTTGCCTCCTTTTCCGCGCAGCTCTCGATTCCCCCCTCTCTTTCGCACCCTCCATGTCATATTCCGCTCCAGGAGTTCCATCATAGCTCCTCACTGTCGCTGGGAGGATGTTTTCTCCTCCGCTCGCCCCTTCCACCGTCATTTTCTCTCTACCCACCCTTGCCTCCTTCTCCGCGCAGCTCTCGATTCCCCCCTCTCTTTCGCACCCTCCATATCATATTCCGCTCCAGGAGCTCCATCATAGCTCCTCGCTGTCGCTGGGAGGATGTTTTCTCCTCCGCTCGCCCCTTCCACCGTCATTTTCTCTCTACCCACCCTTGCCTTCTTTTCCGCGCAGCTCTCGATTCCCCCCTCTCTTTCGCACCCTCCATGTCATATTCCGCTCCAGGAGCTCCATCATAGCTCCTTGCTGTCGCTGGGAGGATGTTTTCTCCTCCGCTCGCCCCTTCCACCGTCATTTTCTCTCTACCCACCCTTGCCTCCTTTTCCGCGCAGCTCTTGATTCCCCCCTCTCTTTCGCACCCTCCATGTCATATTCCGCTCCAGGAGTTCCATCATAGCTCCTCACTGTCGCTGGGAGGATGTTTTCTCCTCCGCTCGCCCCTTCCACCGTCATTTTCTCTCTACCCACCCTTGCCTCCTTCTCCGCGCAGCTCTCGATTCCCCCTCTCTTTCGCACCCTCCATGTCATATTCCGCTCCAGGAGCTCCATCATAGCTCCTCGCTGTCGCTGGGAGGATGTTTTCTCCTCCGCTCGCCCCTTCCACCGTCATTTTCTCTCTACCCACCCTTGCCTCCTTTTCCGCGCAGCTCTCGATTCCCCCCTCTCTTTCGCACCCTCCATGTCATATTCTGCTCCAGGAGCTCCATCATAGCTCCTTGCTGTCGCTGGGAGGATGTTTTCTCCTCCGCTCGCCCCTTCCACCGTCATTTTCTCTCTACCCACCCTTGCCTCCTTTTCCGCGCAGCTCTCGATTCCCCCCTCTCTTTCGCACCCTCCATGTCATATTCCGCTCCAGGAGTTCCATCATAGCTCCTCACTGTCGCTGGGAGGATGTTTTCTCCTCCGCTCGCCCCTTCCACCATCATGTTCTCTCTACCCACCCTTGCCTCCTTTTCCGCGCAGCTCTCGATTCCCCCCTCTCTTTCGCACCCTCCATGTCATATTCCGCTCCAGGAGTTCCATCATAGCTCCTCACTGTCGCTGGGAGGAAGTTTTCTCCTCCGCTCGCCCCTTCCACCGTCATTTTCTCTCTACCCACCCTTGCCTCCTTCTCCGCGCAGCTCTCGATTCCCCCCTCTCTTTCGCACCCTCCATGTCATATTCCGCTCCAGGAGCTCCATCATAGCTAATCGCTGTCGCTGGGAGGATGTTTTCTCCTCCGCTCGCCCCTTCCACCGTCATTTTCTCTCTACCCACCCTTGCCTCCTTTTCCGCGCAGCTCTCGATTCCCCCCTCTCTTTCGCACCCTCCATGTCATATTCCGCTCCAGGAGTTCCATCATAGCTCCTCACTGTCGCTGGGAGGATGTTTTCTCCTCCGCTCGCCCCTTCCACCGTCATTTTCTCTCTACCCACCCTTGCCTCCTTTTCCGCGCAGCTCTCGATTCCCCCCTCTCTTTCGCACCCTCCATGTCATATTCCGCTCCAGGAGCTCCATCATAGCTCCTTGCTGTCGCTGGGAGGATGTTTTCTCCTCCGCTCGCCCCTTCCACCGTCATTTTCTCTCTACCCACCCTTGCCTCCTTTTCCGCGCAGCTCTCGATTCCCCCCTCTCTTTCGCACCCTCCATGTCATATTCCGCTCCAGGAGTTCCATCATAGCTCCTCACTGTCGCTGGGAGGATGTTTTCTCCTCCGCTCGCCCCTTCCACCGTCATTTTCTCTCTACCCACCCTTGCCTCCTTCTCCGCGCAGCTCTCGATTCCCTCCTCTCTCTCGCACCCTCCATATTACATCCAGCTCCAGGAGCTTCATCATAGCTCCTCGCTGTCGCTGGGAGGATGTTTTCTCCTCCGCTCGCCCCTTCCACCGTCATTTTCTCTCTACCCACCCTTGCCTCCTTCTCTGCGCAGCTCTCGATTCCCCCCTCTCTTTCGCACCCTCCATGTCATATTCCGCTCCAGGAGCTCCATCATAGCTCCTCGCTGTCGCTGGGAGGATGTTTTCTCCTCCGCTCGCCCCTTCCACCGTCATTTTCTCTCTACCCACCCTTGCCTCCTTCTCTGCGCAGCTCTCGATTCCCTCCTCTCTCTCGCACCCTCCATATTACATCCAGCTCAAGGAGCTCCATCATAGCTCCTCGCTGTCGCTGGGAGGATGTTTTCTCCTCTGCTCGCCGCTTCCGCCGTCATTTTCTCTCCACCCACCCTTGCCTCCTTCTCCGCGCCGCTCTCGATTCCCCCCTCTCTTTCGCACCCTCCATGTCATATTCCGCTCCAGGAGCTCCATCATAGCTCCTCGCTGTCGCTGGGAGGATGTTTTCTCCTCCGCTCGCCCCTTCCACCGTCATTTTCTCTCTACCCACCCTTGCCTCCTTCTCCGCGCAGCTCTCGATTCCCCCCTCTCTTTCGCACCCTCCATGTCATATTCCGCTCCAGGAGCTCCATCATAGCTCCTCGCTGTCGCTGGGAGGATGTTTTCTCCTCCGCTCGCCCCTTCCACCGTCATTTTCTCTCTACCCACCCTTTCCTCCTTTTCCGCGCAGCTCTCGATTCCCCCCTCTCTTTCACACCCTCCATGTCATATTCCGCTCCAGGAGCTCCATCATTGCTCCTCGCTGTCGCTGGGAGGATGTTTTCTCCTCCGCTCGCCCCTTCCACCGTCATTTTCTCTCTACCCACCCTTGCCTCCTTCTCTGCGCAGCTCTCAATTCCCCCCTCTCTTTCGCACCCTCCATGTCATATTCCGCTCCAGGAGCTCCATCATAGCTCCTCGCTGTCGCTGGGAGGATGTTTTCTCCTCCGCTCGCCCCTTCCACCGTCATTTTCTCTCTACCCACCCTTGCCTCCTTCTCCGCGCAGCTCTCGATTCCCCCCTCTCTTTCGAACCCTCCATGTCATATTCCGCTCCAGGAGCTCCATCATAGCTCCTCGCTGTCGCTGGGAGGATGTTTTCTCCTCTGCTCGCCCCTTCCACCGTCATTTTCTCGCTACCCACCCTTTCCTCCTTTTCCGCGCAGCTCTCGATTCCCCCCTCTCTTTCGCACCCTCCATGTCATATTCCGCTCCAGGAGCTCCATCATAGCTCCTCGCTGTCGCTGGGAGGATGTTTTCTCCTCCGCTCGCCCCTTCCACCGTCATTTTCTCTCTACCCACCCTTGCCTCCTTCTCCGCGCAGCTCTCGATTCCCCCCTCTCTTTCGCACCCTCCATGTCATATTCCGCTCCAGGAGCTCCATCATAGCTCCTCGCTGTCGCTGGGAGGATGTTTTCTCCTCCGCTCGCCCCTTCCACCGTCATTTTCTCTCTACCCACCCTTTCCTCCTTTTCCGCGCAGCTCTCGATTCCCCCCTCTCTTTCGCACCCTCCATGTCATATTCCGCTCCAGGAGCTCCATCATAGCTCCTTGCTGTCGCTGGGAGGATGTTTTCTCCTCCGCTCGCCCCTTCCACCGTCATTTTCTCTCTACCCACCCTTGCCTCCTTTTCCGCGCAGCTCTCGATTCCCCCCTCTCTTTCGCACCCTCCATGTCATATTCCGCTCCAGGAGTTCCATCATAGCTCCTCACTGTCGCTGGAAGGATGTTTTCTCCTCCGCTCGCCCCTTCCACCGTCATTTTCTCTCTACCCACCCTTGCCTCCTTCTCCGCGCAGCTCTCGATTCCCTCCTCTCTCTCGCACCCTCCATATTACATCCAGCTCCAGGAGCTTCATCATAGCTCCTCGCTGTCGCTGGGAGGATGTTTTCTCCTCCGCTCGCCCCTTCCACCGTCATTTTCTCTCTACCCACCCTTGCCTCCTTCTCTGCGCAGCTCTCGATTCCCCCCTCTCTTTCGCACCCTCCATGTCATATTCCGCTCCAGGAGCTCCATCATAGCTCCTCGCTGTCGCTGGGAGGATGTTTTCTCCTCCGCTCGCCCCTTCCACCGTCATTTTCTCTCTACCCACCCTTGCCTCCTTCTCTGCGCAGCTCTCGATTCCCTCCTCTCTCTCGCACCCTCCATATTACATCCAGCTCAAGGAGCTCCATCATAGCTCCTCGCTGTCGCTGGGAGGATGTTTTCTCCTCTGCTCGCCGCTTCCGCCGTCATTTTCTCTCCACCCACCCTTGCCTCCTTCTCCGCGCCGCTCTCGATTCCCCCCTCTCTTTCGCACCCTCCATGTCATATTCCGCTCCAGGAGCTCCATCATAGCTCCTCGCTGTCGCTGGGAGGATGTTTTCTCCTCCGCTCGCCCCTTCCACCGTCATTTTCTCTCTACCCACCCTTGCCTCCTTCTCCGCGCAGCTCTCGATTCCCCCCTCTCTTTCGCACCCTCCATGTCATATTCCGCTCCAGGAGCTCCATCATAGCTCCTCGCTGTCGCTGGGAGGATGTTTTCTCCTCCGCTCGCCCCTTCCACCGTCATTTTCTCTCTACCCACCCTTTCCTCCTTTTCCGCGCAGCTCTCGATTCCCCCCTCTCTTTCACACCCTCCATGTCATATTCCGCTCCAGGAGCTCCATCATTGCTCCTCGCTGTCGCTGGGAGGATGTTTTCTCCTCCGCTCGCCCCTTCCACCGTCATTTTCTCTCTACCCACCCTTGCCTCCTTCTCTGCGCAGCTCTCAATTCCCCCCTCTCTTTCGCACCCTCCATGTCATATTCCGCTCCAGGAGCTCCATCATAGCTCCTCGCTGTCGCTGGGAGGATGTTTTCTCCTCCACTCGCCCCTTCCACCGTCATTTTCTCTCTACCCACCCTTGCCTCCTTCTCCGCGCAGCTCTCGATTCCCCCCTCTCTTTCGAACCCTCCATGTCATATTCCGCTCCAGGAGCTCCATCATAGCTCCTCGCTGTCGCTGGGAGGATGTTTTCTCCTCTGCTCGCCCCTTCCACCGTCATTTTCTCGCTACCCACCCTTTCCTCCTTTTCCGCGCAGCTCTCGATTCCCCCCTCTCTTTCGCACCCTCCATGTCATATTCCGCTCCAGGAGCTCCATCATAGCTCCTCGCTGTCGCTGGGAGGATGTTTTCTCCTCCGCTCGCCCCTTCCACCGTCATTTTCTCTCTACCCACCCTTGCCTCCTTCTCCGCGCAGCTCTCGATTCCCTCCTCTCTCTCGCACCCTCCATATTACATCCAGCTCCAGGAGCTCCATCATAGCTCTTCGCTGTCGCTGGGAGGATGTTTTCTCCTCCGCTCGCCCCTTCCACCGTCATTTTCTCTCTACCCACCCTTGCCTCCTTTTCCGCGCAGCTCTCGATTCCCCCCTCTCTTTCGCACCCTCCATGTCATATTCCGCTCCAGGAGCTCCATCATAGCTCCTTGCTGTCGCTGGGAGGATGTTTTCTCCTCCGCTCTCCCCTTCCACCGTCATTTTCTCTCTACCCACCCTTGCCTCCTTTTCCGCGCAGCTCTCGATTCCCCCCTCTCTTTCGCACCCTCCATGTCATATTCCGCTCCAGGAGTTCCATCATAGCTCCTCACTGTCGCTGGGAGGATGTTTTCTCCTCCGCTCGCCCCTTCCACCGTCATTTTCTCTCTACCCACCCTTGCCTCCTTCTCCGCGCAGCTCTCGATTCCCTCCTCTCTCTCGCACCCTCCATATTACATCCAGCTCCAGGAGCTTCATCATAGCTCCTCGCTGTCGCTGGGAGGATGTTTTCTCCTCCGCTCGCCCCTTCCACCGTCATTTTCTCTCTACCCACCCTTGCCTCCTTCTCTGCGCAGCTCTCGATTCCCCCCTCTCTTTCGCACCCTCCATGTCATATTCCGCTCCAGGAGCTTCATCATAGCTCCTCGCTGTCGCTGGGAGGATGTTTTCTCCTCCGCTCGCCCCTTCCACCGTCATTTTCTCTCTACCCACCCTTGCCTCCTTCTCCGCGCAGCTCTCGATTCCCCCCTCTCTTTCGAACCCTCCATGTCATATTCCGCTCCAGGAGCTCCATCATAGCTCCTCGCTGTCGCTGGGAGGATGTTTTCTCCTCTGCTCGCCCCTTCCACCGTCATTTTCTCGCTACCCACCCTTTCCTCCTTTTCCGCGCAGCTCTCGATTCCCCCCTCTCTTTCGCACCCTCCATGTCATATTCCGCTCCAGGAGCTCCATCATAGCTCCTCGCTGTCGCTGGGAGGATGTTTTCTCCTCCGCTCGCCCCTTCCACCGTCATTTTCTCTCTACCCACCCTTGCCTCCTTCTCCGCGCAGCTCTCGATTCCCTCCTCTCTCTCGCACCCTCCATATTACATCCAGCTCCAGGAGCTCCATCATAGCTCTTTGCTGTCGCTGGGAGGATGTTTTCTCCTCCGCTCGCCCCTTCCACCGTCATTTTCTCTCTACCCACCCTTGCCTCCTTCTCCGCGCAGCTCTCGATTCCCTCCTCTCTCTCGGACCCTCCATATTACATCCAGCTCCAGGAGCTCCATCATAGCTCTTCGCTGTCGCTGGGAGGATGTTTTCTCCTCCGCTCGCCCCTTCCACCGTCATTTTCTCTCTACCCACCCTTGCCTCCTTCTCCGCGCAGCTCTCGATTCCCCCCTCTCTTTCGCACCCTCCATGTCATATTCTGCTCCAGGAGCTCCATCATAGCTCCTCGCTGTCGCTGGGAGGATGTTTTCTCCTCCGCTCGCCCCTTCCACCGTCATTTTCTCTCTACCCACCCTTGCCTCCTTCTCCGCGCAGCTCTCGATTCCCCCCTCTCTTTCGCACCCTCCATGTCATATTCCGCTCCAGGAGCTCCATCATAGCTCCTCGCTGTCGCTGGGAGGATGTTTTCTCCTCCGCTCGCCCCTTCCACCGTCATTTTCTCTCTACCCACCCTTTCCTCCTTTTCCGCGCAGCTCTCGATTCCCCCCTCTCTTTCGCACCCTCCATGTCATATTCCGCTCCAGGAGCTCCATCATAGCTCCTCGCTGTCGCTGGGAGGATGTTTTCTCCTCCGCTCGCCCCTTCCACCGTCATTTTCTCTCTACCCACCCTTGCCTCCTTTTCCGCGCAGCTCTCGATTCCCCCCTCTCTTTCGCACCCTCCATGTCATATTCTGCTCCAGGAGCTCCATCATAGCTCCTCGCTGTCGCTGGGAGGATGTTTTCTCCTCCGCTCGCCCCTTCCACCGTCATTTTCTCTCTACCCACCCTTGCCTCCTTCTCCGCGCAGCTCTCAATTCCCCCCTCTCTTTCGCACCCTCCATGTCATATTCCGCTCCAGGAGCTCCATCATAGCTCCTCGCTGTCGCTGGGAGGATGTTTTCTCCTCCGCTCGCCCCTTCCACCGTCATTTTCTCTCTACCCACCCTTGCCTCCTTCTCCGCGCAGCTCTCGATTCCCCCCTCTCTTTCGAACCCTCCATGTCATATTCCGCTCCAGGAGCTCCATCATAGCTCCTCGCTGTCGCTGGGAGGATGTTTTCTCCTCCGCTCGCCCCTTCCACCGTCATTTTCTTTCTACCCACCCTTGCCTCCTTTTCCACGCAGCTCTCGATTCCCCCCTCTCTTTCGCACCCTCCATGTCATATTCCGCTCCAGGAGCTCCATCATAGCTCCTCGCTGTTGCTGGGAGGATGTTTTCTCCTCCGCTCGCCCCTTCCACCGTCATTTTCTCTCTACCCACCCTTGCCTCCTTCTCCGCGCAGCTCTCGATTCCCCCCTCTCTTTCGCACCCTCCATGTCATATTCCGCTCCAGGAGCTCCATCATAGCTCCTCGCTGTCGCTGGGAGGATTTTTTCTCCTCTGCTCGCCCCTTCCACCGTCATTTTCTCTCTACCCACCCTTTCCTCCTTTTCCGCGCAGCTCTCGATTCCCCCCTCTCTTGCGCACCCTCCATGTCATATTCCGCTCCAGGAGCTCCATCATAGCTCCTCGCTGTCGCTGGGAGGATGTTTTCTCCTCCGCTCGCCCCTTCCACCGTCATTTTCTCTCTACCCACCCTTGCCTCCTTTTCCGCGCAGCTCTCGATTCCCCCCTCTCTTTCGCACCCTCCATGTCATATTCCGCTCCAGGAGTTCCATCATAGCTCCTCACTGTCGCTGGGAGGATGTTTTCTCCTCCACTCGCCCCTTCCACCGTCATTTTCTCTCTACCCACCCTTGCCTCCTTTTCCGCGCAGCTCTCGATTCCCCCCTCTCTTTCGCACCCTCCATGTCATATTCCGCTCCAGGAGTTCCATCATAGCTCCTCACTGTCGCTGGGAGGAAGTTTTCTCCTCCGCTCACCCCTTCCACCGTCATTTTCTCTCTACCCACCCTTGCCTCCTTTTCCGCGCAGCTCTCGATTCCCCCCTCTCTTTCGCACCCTCCATGTCATATTCCGCTCCAGGAGCTCCATCATAGCTCCTCGCTGTCGCTGGGAGGATGTTTTCTCCTCCGCTCGCCCCTTCCACCGTCATTTTCTCTCTACCCACCCTTGCCTCCTTTTCCGCGCAGCTCTCGATTCCCCCCTCTCTTTCGCACCCTCCATGTCATATTCCGCTCCAGGAGCTCCATCATAGCTCCTTGCTGTCGCTGGGAGGATGTTTTCTCCTCCGCTCGCCCCTTCCACCGTCATTTTCTCTCTACCCACCCTTGCCTCCTTTTCCGCGCAGCTCTCGATTCCCCCCTCTCTTTCGCACCCTCCATGTCATATTCCGCTCCAGGAGTTCCATCATAGCTCCTCACTGTCGCTGGGAGGATGTTTTCTCCTCCGCTCGCCCCTTCCACCGTCATTTTCTCTCTACCCACCCTTGCCTCCTTTTCCGCGCAGCTCTCGATTCCCCCCTCTCTTTCGCACCCTCAATGTCATATTCCACTCCAGGAGTTCCATCATAGCTCCTCACTGTCGCTGGGAGGATGTTTTCTCCTCCGCTCGCCCCTTCCACCGTCATTTTCTCTCTACCCACCCTTGCCTCCTTTTCCGCGCAGCTCTCGATTCCCCCCTCTCTTTCGCACCCTCCATGTCATATTCCGCTCCAGGAGTTCCATCATAGCTCCTCACTGTCGCTGGGAGGATGTTTTCTCCTCCGCTCGCCCCTTCCACCGTCATTTTCTCTCTACCCACCCTTGCCTCCTTTTCCGCGCAGCTCTCGATTCCCCCCTCTCTTTCGCACCCTCCATGTCATATTCCGCTCCAGGAGTTCCATCATAGCTCCTCACTGTCGCTGGGAGGAAGTTTTCTCCTCCGCTCGCCCCTTCCACCGTCATTTTCTCTCTACCCACCCTTGCCTCCTTTTCCGCGCAGCTCTCGATTCCCCCCTCTCTTTCGCACCCTCCATGTCATATTCCGCTCCAGGAGCTCCATCATAGCTCCTCGCTGTCGCTGGGAGGATGTTTTCTCCTCCGCTCGCCCCTTCCACCGTCATTTTCTCTCTACCCACCCTTGCCTCCTTTTCCGCGCAGCTCTCGATTCCCCCCTCTCTTTCGCACCCTCCATGTCATATTCCGCTCCAGGAGTTCCATCATAGCTCCTCACTGTCGCTGGGAGGAAGTTTTCTCCTCCGCTCGCCCCTTCCACCGTCATTTTCTCTCTACCCACCCTTGCCTCCTTTTCCGCGCAGCTCTCGATTCCCCCCTCTCTTTCGCACCCTCCATGTCATATTCCGCTCCAGGAGCTCCATCATAGCTCCTTGCTGTCGCTGGGAGGATGTTTTCTCCTCCGCTCGCCCCTTCCACCGTCATTTTCTCTCTACCCACCCTTGCCTCCTTTTCCGCGCAGCTCTCGATTCCCCCCTCTCTTTCGCACCCTCCATGTCATATTCCGCTCCAGGAGTTCCATCATAGCTCCTCACTGTCGCTGGGAGGATGGTTTCTCCTCCGCTCGCCCCTTCCACCGTCATTTTCTCTCTACCCACCCTTGCCTCCTTTTCCGCGCAGCTCTCGATTCCCCCCTCTCTTTCGCACCCTCCATGTCATATTCCGCTCCAGGAGTTCCATCATAGCTCCTCACTGTCGCTGGGAGGAAGTTTTCTCCTCCGCTCGCCCCTTCCACCGTCATTTTCTCTCTACCCACCCTTGCCTCCTTTTCCGCGCAGCTCTCGATTCCCCCCTCTCTTTCGCACCCTCCATGTCATATTCCGCTCCAGGAGCTCCATCATAGCTCCTCGCTGTCGCTGGGAGGATGTTTTCTCCTCCGCTCGCCCCTTCCACCGTCATTTTCTCTCTACCCACCCTTGCCTCCTTTTCCGCGCAGCTCTCGATTCCCCCCTCTCTTTCGCACCCTCCATGTCATATTCCGCTCCAGGAGTTCCATCATAGCTCCTCACTGTCGCTGGGAGGAAGTTTTCTCCTCCGCTCGCCCCTTCCACCGTCATTTTCTCTCTACCCACCCTTGCCTCCTTTTCCGCGCAGCTCTCGATTCCCCCCTCTCTTTCGCACCCTCCATGTCATATTCCGCTCCAGGAGCTCCATCATAGCTCCTTGCTGTCGCTGGGAGGATGTTTTCTCCTCCGCTCGCCCCTTCCACCGTCATTTTCTCTCTACCCACCCTTGCCTCCTTTTCCGCGCAGCTCTCGATTCCCCCCTCTCTTTCGCACCCTCCATGTCATATTCCGCTCCAGGAGTTCCATCATAGCTCCTCACTGTCGCTGGGAGGATGGTTTCTCCTCCGCTCGCCCCTTCCACCGTCATTTTCTCTCTACCCACCCTTGCCTCCTTTTCCGCGCAGCTCTCGATTCCCCCCTCTCTTTCGCACCCTCAATGTCATATTCCACTCCAGGAGTTCCATCATAGCTCCTCACTGTCGCTGGGAGGATGTTTTCTCCTCCGCTCGCCCCTTCCACCGTCATTTTCTCTCTACCCACCCTTGCCTCCTTTTCCGCGCAGCTCTCGATTCCCCCCTCTCTTTCGCACCCTCCATGTCATATTCCGCTCCAGGAGTTCCATCATAGCTCCTCACTGTCGCTGGGAGGATGTTTTCTCCTCCGCTCGCCCCTTCCACCGTCATTTTCTCTCTACCCACCCTTGCCTCCTTTTCCGCGCAGCTCTCGATTCCCCCCTCTCTTTCGCACCCTCCATGTCATATTCCGCTCCAGGAGTTCCATCATAGCTCCTCACTGTCGCTGGGAGGAAGTTTTCTCCTCCGCTCGCCCCTTCCACCGTCATTTTCTCTCTACCCACCCTTGCCTCCTTTTCCGCGCAGCTCTCGATTCCCCCCTCTCTTTCGCACCCTCCATGTCATATTCCGCTCCAGGAGCTCCATCATAGCTCCTCGCTGTCGCTGGGAGGATGTTTTCTCCTCCGCTCGCCCCTTCCACCGTCATTTTCTCTCTACCCACCCTTGCCTCCTTTTCCGCGCAGCTCTCGATTCCCCCCTCTCTTTCGCACCCTCCATGTCATATTCCGCTCCAGGAGTTCCATCATAGCTCCTCACTGTCGCTGGGAGGAAGTTTTCTCCTCCGCTCGCCCCTTCCACCGTCATTTTCTCTCTACCCACCCTTGCCTCCTTTTCCGCGCAGCTCTCGATTCCCCCCTCTCTTTCGCACCCTCCATGTCATATTCCGCTCCAGGAGCTCCATCATAGCTCCTTGCTGTCGCTGGGAGGATGTTTTCTCCTCCGCTCGCCCCTTCCACCGTCATTTTCTCTCTACCCACCCTTGCCTCCTTTTCCGCGCAGCTCTCGATTCCCCCCTCTCTTTCGCACCCTCCATGTCATATTCCGCTCCAGGAGTTCCATCATAGCTCCTCACTGTCGCTGGGAGGATGGTTTCTCCTCCGCTCGCCCCTTCCACCGTCATTTTCTCTCTACCCACCCTTGCCTCCTTTTCCGCGCAGCTCTCGATTCCCCCCTCTCTTTCGCACCCTCCATGTCATATTCCGCTCCAGGAGTTCCATCACAGCTCCTCACTGTCGCTGGGAGGAAGTTTTCTCCTCCGCTCGCCCCTTCCACCGTCATTTTCTCTCTACCCACCCTTGCCTCCTTTTCCGCGCAGCTCTCGATTCCCCCCTCTCTTTCGCACCCTCCATGTCATATTCCGCTCCAGGAGCTCCATCATAGCTCCTTGCTGTCGCTGGGAGGATGTTTTCTCCTCCGCTCGCCCCTTCCACCGTCATTTTCTCTCTACCCACCCTTGCCTCCTTTTCCGCGCAGCTCTCGATTCCCCCCTCTCTTTCGCACCCTCCATGTCATATTCCGCTCCAGGAGTTCCATCATAGCACCTCACTGTCGCTGGGAGGATGTTTTCTCCTCCGCTCGCCCCTTCCACCGTCATTTTCTCTCTACCCACCCTTGCCTCCTTTTCCGCGCAGCTCTCGATTCCCCCCTCTCTTTCGCACCCTCAATGTCATATTCCGCTCCAGGAGTTCCATCATAGCTCCTCACTGTCGCTGGGAGGATGTTTTCTCCTCCGCTCGCCCCTTCCACCGTCATTTTCTCTCTACCCACCCTTGCCTCCTTTTCCGCGCAGCTCTCGATTCCCCCCTCTCTTTCGCACCCTCCATGTCATATTCCGCTCCAGGAGTTCCATCATAGCTCCTCACTGTCGCTGGGAGGATGTTTTCTCCTCCGCTCGCCCCTTCCACCGTCATTTTCTCTCTACCCACCCTTGCCTCCTTTTCCGCGCAGCTCTCGATTCCCCCCTCTCTTTCGCACCCTCCATGTCATATTCCGCTCCAGGAGTTCCATCATAGCTCCTCACTGTCGCTGGGAGGAAGTTTTCTCCTCCGCTCACCCCTTCCACCGTCATTTTCTCTCTACCCACCCTTGCCTCCTTTTCCGCGCAGCTCTCGATTCCCCCCTCTCTTTCGCACCCTCCATGTCATATTCCGCTCCAGGAGCTCCATCATAGCTCCTCGCTGTCGCTGGGAGGATGTTTTCTCCTCCGCTCGCCCCTTCCACCGTCATTTTCTCTCTACCCACCCTTGCCTCCTTTTCCGCGCAGCTCTCGATTCCCCCCTCTCTTTCGCACCCTCCATGTCATATTCCGCTCCAGGAGCTCCATCATAGCTCCTTGCTGTCGCTGGGAGGATGTTTTCTCCTCCGCTCGCCCCTTCCACCGTCATTTTCTCTCTACCCACCCTTGCCTCCTTTTCCGCGCAGCTCTCGATTCCCCCCTCTCTTTCGCACCCTCCATGTCATATTCCGCTCCAGGAGTTCCATCATAGCTCCTCACTGTCGCTGGGAGGATGTTTTCTCCTCCGCTCGCCCCTTCCACCGTCATTTTCTCTCTACCCACCCTTGCCTCCTTTTCCGCGCAGCTCTCGATTCCCCCCTCTCTTTCGCACCCTCAATGTCATATTCCGCTCCAGGAGTTCCATCATAGCTCCTCACTGTCGCTGGGAGGATGTTTTCTCCTCCGCTCGCCCCTTCCACCGTCATTTTCTCTCTACCCACCCTTGCCTCCTTTTCCGCGCAGCTCTCGATTCCCCCCTCTCTTTCGCACCCTCCATGTCATATTCCGCTCCAGGAGTTCCATCATAGCTCCTCACTGTCGCTGGGAGGATGTTTTCTCCTCCGCTCGCCCCTTCCACCGTCATTTTCTCTCTACCCACCCTTGCCTCCTTTTCCGCGCAGCTCTCGATTCCCCCCTCTCTTTCGCACCCTCCATGTCATATTCCGCTCCAGGAGTTCCATCATAGCTCCTCACTGTCGCTGGGAGGAAGTTTTCTCCTCCGCTCGCCCCTTCCACCGTCATTTTCTCTCTACCCACCCTTGCCTCCTTTTCCGCGCAGCTCTCGATTCCCCCCTCTCTTTCGCACCCTCCATGTCATATTCCGCTCCAGGAGCTCCATCATAGCTCCTCGCTGTCGCTGGGAGGATGTTTTCTCCTCCGCTCGCCCCTTCCACCGTCATTTTCTCTCTACCCACCCTTGCCTCCTTTTCCGCGCAGCTCTCGATTCCCCCCTCTCTTTCGCACCCTCCATGTCATATTCCGCTCCAGGAGTTCCATCATAGCTCCTCACTGTCGCTGGGAGGAAGTTTTCTCCTCCGCTCGCCCCTTCCACCGTCATTTTCTCTCTACCCACCCTTGCCTCCTTCTCTGCGCAGCTCTCAATTCCCCCCTCTCTTTCGCACCCTCCATGTCATATTCCGCTCCAGGAGCTCCATCATAGCTCCTCGCTGTCGCTGGGAGGATGTTTTCTCCTCCGCTCGCCCCTTCCACCGTCATTTTCTCTCTACCCACCCTTGCCTCCTTCTCCGCGCAGCTCTCGATTCCCCCCTCTCTTTCGAACCCTCCATGTCATATTCCGCTCCAGGAGCTCCATCATAGCTCCTCGCTGTCGCTGGGAGGATGTTTTCTCCTCTGCTCGCCCCTTCCACCGTCATTTTCTCGCTACCCACCCTTTCCTCCTTTTCCGCGCAGCTCTCGATTCCCCCCTCTCTTTCGCACCCTCCATGTCATATTCCGCTCCAGGAGCTCCATCATAGCTCCTCGCTGTCGCTGGGAGGATGTTTTCTCCTCCGCTCGCCCCTTCCACCGTCATTTTCTCTCTACCCACCCTTGCCTCCTTCTCCGCGCAGCTCTCGATTCCCCCCTCTCTTTCGCACCCTCCATGTCATATTCCGCTCCAGGAGCTCCATCATAGCTCCTCGCTGTCGCTGGGAGGATGTTTTCTCCTCCGCTCGCCCCTTCCACCGTCATTTTCTCTCTACCCACCCTTTCCTCCTTTTCCGCGCAGCTCTCGATTCCCCCCTCTCTTTCGCACCCTCCATGTCATATTCCGCTCCAGGAGCTCCATCATAGCTCCTTGCTGTCGCTGGGAGGATGTTTTCTCCTCCGCTCGCCCCTTCCACCGTCATTTTCTCTCTACCCACCCTTGCCTCCTTTTCCGCGCAGCTCTCGATTCCCCCCTCTCTTTCGCACCCTCCATGTCATATTCCGCTCCAGGAGTTCCATCATAGCTCCTCACTGTCGCTGGAAGGATGTTTTCTCCTCCGCTCGCCCCTTCCATCGTCATTTTCTCTCTACCCACCCTTGCCTCCTTCTCCGCGCAGCTCTCGATTCCCTCCTCTCTCTCGCACCCTCCATATTACATCCAGCTCCAGGAGCTTCATCATAGCTCCTCGCTGTCGCTGGGAGGATGTTTTCTCCTCCGCTCGCCCCTTCCACCGTCATTTTCTCTCTACCCACCCTTGCCTCCTTCTCTGCGCAGCTCTCGATTCCCCCCTCTCTTTCGCACCCTCCATGTCATATTCCGCTCCAGGAGCTCCATCATAGCTCCTCGCTGTCGCTGGGAGGATGTTTTCTCCTCCGCTCGCCCCTTCCACCGTCATTTTCTCTCTACCCACCCTTGCCTCCTTCTCTGCGCAGCTCTCGATTCCCTCCTCTCTCTCGCACCCTCCATATTACATCCAGCTCAAGGAGCTCCATCATAGCTCCTCGCTGTCGCTGGGAGGATGTTTTCTCCTCTGCTCGCCGCTTCCGCCGTCATTTTCTCTCCACCCACCCTTGCCTCCTTCTCCGCGCCGCTCTCGATTCCCCCCTCTCTTTCGCACCCTCCATGTCATATTCCGCTCCAGGAGCTCCATCATAGCTCCTCGCTGTCGCTGGGAGGATGTTTTCTCCTCCGCTCGCCCCTTCCACCGTCATTTTCTCTCTACCCACCCTTGCCTCCTTCTCCGCGCAGCTCTCGATTCCCCCCTCTCTTTCGCACCCTCCATGTCATATTCCGCTCCAGGAGCTCCATCATAGCTCCTCGCTGTCGCTGGGAGGATGTTTTCTCCTCCGCTCGCCCCTTCCACCGTCATTTTCTCTCTACCCACCCTTTCCTCCTTTTCCGCGCAGCTCTCGATTCCCCCCTCTCTTTCACACCCTCCATGTCATATTCCGCTCCAGGAGCTCCATCATTGCTCCTCGCTGTCGCTGGGAGGATGTTTTCTCCTCCGCTCGCCCCTTCCACCGTCATTTTCTCTCTACCCACCCTTGCCTCCTTCTCTGCGCAGCTCTCAATTCCCCCCTCTCTTTCGCACCCTCCATGTCATATTCCGCTCCAGGAGCTCCATCATAGCTCCTCGCTGTCGCTGGGAGGATGTTTTCTCCTCCACTCGCCCCTTCCACCGTCATTTTCTCTCTACCCACCCTTGCCTCCTTCTCCGCGCAGCTCTCGATTCCCCCCTCTCTTTCGAACCCTCCATGTCATATTCCGCTCCAGGAGCTCCATCATAGCTCCTCGCTGTCGCTGGGAGGATGTTTTCTCCTCTGCTCGCCCCTTCCACCGTCATTTTCTCGCTACCCACCCTTTCCTCCTTTTCCGCGCAGCTCTCGATTCCCCCCTCTCTTTCGCACCCTCCATGTCATATTCCGCTCCAGGAGCTCCATCATAGCTCCTCGCTGTCGCTGGGAGGATGTTTTCTCCTCCGCTCGCCCCTTCCACCGTCATTTTCTCTCTACCCACCCTTGCCTCCTTCTCCGCGCAGCTCTCGATTCCCTCCTCTCTCTCGCACCCTCCATATTACATCCAGCTCCAGGAGCTCCATCATAGCTCTTCGCTGTCGCTGGGAGGATGTTTTCTCCTCCGCTCGCCCCTTCCACCGTCATTTTCTCTCTACCCACCCTTGCCTCCTTTTCCGCGCAGCTCTCGATTCCCCCCTCTCTTTCGCACCCTCCATGTCATATTCCGCTCCAGGAGCTCCATCATAGCTCCTTGCTGTCGCTGGGAGGATGTTTTCTCCTCCGCTCTCCCCTTCCACCGTCATTTTCTCTCTACCCACCCTTGCCTCCTTTTCCGCGCAGCTCTCGATTCCCCCCTCTCTTTCGCACCCTCCATGTCATATTCCGCTCCAGGAGTTCCATCATAGCTCCTCACTGTCGCTGGGAGGATGTTTTCTCCTCCGCTCGCCCCTTCCACCGTCATTTTCTCTCTACCCACCCTTGCCTCCTTCTCCGCGCAGCTCTCGATTCCCTCCTCTCTCTCGCACCCTCCATATTACATCCAGCTCCAGGAGCTTCATCATAGCTCCTCGCTGTCGCTGGGAGGATGTTTTCTCCTCCGCTCGCCCCTTCCACCGTCATTTTCTCTCTACCCACCCTTGCCTCCTTCTCTGCGCAGCTCTCGATTCCCCCCTCTCTTTCGCACCCTCCATGTCATATTCCGCTCCAGGAGCTTCATCATAGCTCCTCGCTGTCGCTGGGAGGATGTTTTCTCCTCCGCTCGCCCCTTCCACCGTCATTTTCTCTCTACCCACCCTTGCCTCCTTCTCCGCGCAGCTCTCGATTCCCCCCTCTCTTTCGAACCCTCCATGTCATATTCCGCTCCAGGAGCTCCATCATAGCTCCTCGCTGTCGCTGGGAGGATGTTTTCTCCTCTGCTCGCCCCTTCCACCGTCATTTTCTCGCTACCCACCCTTTCCTCCTTTTCCGCGCAGCTCTCGATTCCCCCCTCTCTTTCGCACCCTCCATGTCATATTCCGCTCCAGGAGCTCCATCATAGCTCCTCGCTGTCGCTGGGAGGATGTTTTCTCCTCCGCTCGCCCCTTCCACCGTCATTTTCTCTCTACCCACCCTTGCCTCCTTCTCCGCGCAGCTCTCGATTCCCTCCTCTCTCTCGCACCCTCCATATTACATCCAGCTCCAGGAGCTCCATCATAGCTCTTTGCTGTCGCTGGGAGGATGTTTTCTCCTCCGCTCGCCCCTTCCACCGTCATTTTCTCTCTACCCACCCTTGCCTCCTTCTCCGCGCAGCTCTCGATTCCCTCCTCTCTCTCGGACCCTCCATATTACATCCAGCTCCAGGAGCTCCATCATAGCTCTTCGCTGTCGCTGGGAGGATGTTTTCTCCTCCGCTCGCCCCTTCCACCGTCATTTTCTCTCTACCCACCCTTGCCTCCTTCTCCGCGCAGCTCTCGATTCCCCCCTCTCTTTCGCACCCTCCATGTCATATTCTGCTCCAGGAGCTCCATCATAGCTCCTCGCTGTCGCTGGGAGGATGTTTTCTCCTCCGCTCGCCCCTTCCACCGTCATTTTCTCTCTACCCACCCTTGCCTCCTTCTCCGCGCAGCTCTCGATTCCCCCCTCTCTTTCGCACCCTCCATGTCATATTCCGCTCCAGGAGCTCCATCATAGCTCCTCGCTGTCGCTGGGAGGATGTTTTCTCCTCCGCTCGCCCCTTCCACCGTCATTTTCTCTCTACCCACCCTTTCCTCCTTTTCCGCGCAGCTCTCGATTCCCCCCTCTCTTTCGCACCCTCCATGTCATATTCCGCTCCAGGAGCTCCATCATAGCTCCTCGCTGTCGCTGGGAGGATGTTTTCTCCTCCGCTCGCCCCTTCCACCGTCATTTTCTCTCTACCCACCCTTGCCTCCTTTTCCGCGCAGCTCTCGATTCCCCCCTCTCTTTCGCACCCTCCATGTCATATTCTGCTCCAGGAGCTCCATCATAGCTCCTCGCTGTCGCTGGGAGGATGTTTTCTCCTCCGCTCGCCCCTTCCACCGTCATTTTCTCTCTACCCACCCTTGCCTCCTTCTCCGCGCAGCTCTCAATTCCCCCCTCTCTTTCGCACCCTCCATGTCATATTCCGCTCCAGGAGCTCCATCATAGCTCCTCGCTGTCGCTGGGAGGATGTTTTCTCCTCCGCTCGCCCCTTCCACCGTCATTTTCTCTCTACCCACCCTTGCCTCCTTCTCCGCGCAGCTCTCGATTCCCCCCTCTCTTTCGAACCCTCCATGTCATATTCCGCTCCAGGAGCTCCATCATAGCTCCTCGCTGTCGCTGGGAGGATGTTTTCTCCTCCGCTCGCCCCTTCCACCGTCATTTTCTTTCTACCCACCCTTGCCTCCTTTTCCACGCAGCTCTCGATTCCCCCCTCTCTTTCGCACCCTCCATGTCATATTCCGCTCCAGGAGCTCCATCATAGCTCCTCGCTGTTGCTGGGAGGATGTTTTCTCCTCCGCTCGCCCCTTCCACCGTCATTTTCTCTCTACCCACCCTTGCCTCCTTCTCCGCGCAGCTCTCGATTCCCCCCTCTCTTTCGCACCCTCCATGTCATATTCCGCTCCAGGAGCTCCATCATAGCTCCTCGCTGTCGCTGGGAGGATTTTTTCTCCTCTGCTCGCCCCTTCCACCGTCATTTTCTCTCTACCCACCCTTTCCTCCTTTTCCGCGCAGCTCTCGATTCCCCCCTCTCTTGCGCACCCTCCATGTCATATTCCGCTCCAGGAGCTCCATCATAGCTCCTCGCTGTCGCTGGGAGGATGTTTTCTCCTCCGCTCGCCCCTTCCACCGTCATTTTCTCTCTACCCACCCTTGCCTCCTTTTCCGCGCAGCTCTCGATTCCCCCCTCTCTTTCGCACCCTCCATGTCATATTCCGCTCCAGGAGTTCCATCATAGCTCCTCACTGTCGCTGGGAGGATGTTTTCTCCTCCACTCGCCCCTTCCACCGTCATTTTCTCTCTACCCACCCTTGCCTCCTTTTCCGCGCAGCTCTCGATTCCCCCCTCTCTTTCGCACCCTCCATGTCATATTCCGCTCCAGGAGTTCCATCATAGCTCCTCACTGTCGCTGGGAGGAAGTTTTCTCCTCCGCTCACCCCTTCCACCGTCATTTTCTCTCTACCCACCCTTGCCTCCTTTTCCGCGCAGCTCTCGATTCCCCCCTCTCTTTCGCACCCTCCATGTCATATTCCGCTCCAGGAGCTCCATCATAGCTCCTCGCTGTCGCTGGGAGGATGTTTTCTCCTCCGCTCGCCCCTTCCACCGTCATTTTCTCTCTACCCACCCTTGCCTCCTTTTCCGCGCAGCTCTCGATTCCCCCCTCTCTTTCGCACCCTCCATGTCATATTCCGCTCCAGGAGCTCCATCATAGCTCCTTGCTGTCGCTGGGAGGATGTTTTCTCCTCCGCTCGCCCCTTCCACCGTCATTTTCTCTCTACCCACCCTTGCCTCCTTTTCCGCGCAGCTCTCGATTCCCCCCTCTCTTTCGCACCCTCCATGTCATATTCCGCTCCAGGAGTTCCATCATAGCTCCTCACTGTCGCTGGGAGGATGTTTTCTCCTCCGCTCGCCCCTTCCACCGTCATTTTCTCTCTACCCACCCTTGCCTCCTTTTCCGCGCAGCTCTCGATTCCCCCCTCTCTTTCGCACCCTCAATGTCATATTCCACTCCAGGAGTTCCATCATAGCTCCTCACTGTCGCTGGGAGGATGTTTTCTCCTCCGCTCGCCCCTTCCACCGTCATTTTCTCTCTACCCACCCTTGCCTCCTTTTCCGCGCAGCTCTCGATTCCCCCCTCTCTTTCGCACCCTCCATGTCATATTCCGCTCCAGGAGTTCCATCATAGCTCCTCACTGTCGCTGGGAGGATGTTTTCTCCTCCGCTCGCCCCTTCCACCGTCATTTTCTCTCTACCCACCCTTGCCTCCTTTTCCGCGCAGCTCTCGATTCCCCCCTCTCTTTCGCACCCTCCATGTCATATTCCGCTCCAGGAGTTCCATCATAGCTCCTCACTGTCGCTGGGAGGAAGTTTTCTCCTCCGCTCGCCCCTTCCACCGTCATTTTCTCTCTACCCACCCTTGCCTCCTTTTCCGCACAGCTCTCGATTCCCCCCTCTCTTTCGCACCCTCCATGTCATATTCCGCTCCAGGAGCTCCATCATAGCTCCTCGCTGTCGCTGGGAGGATGTTTTCTCCTCCGCTCGCCCCTTCCACCGTCATTTTCTCTCTACCCACCCTTGCCTCCTTTTCCGCGCAGCTCTCGATTCCCCCCTCTCTTTCGCACCCTCCATGTCATATTCCGCTCCAGGAGTTCCATCATAGCTCCTCACTGTCGCTGGGAGGAAGTTTTCTCCTCCGCTCGCCCCTTCCACCGTCATTTTCTCTCTACCCACCCTTGCCTCCTTTTCCGCGCAGCTCTCGATTCCCCCCTCTCTTTCGCACCCTCCATGTCATATTCCGCTCCAGGAGCTCCATCATAGCTCCTTGCTGTCGCTGGGAGGATGTTTTCTCCTCCGCTCGCCCCTTCCACCGTCATTTTCTCTCTACCCACCCTTGCCTCCTTTTCCGCGCAGCTCTCGATTCCCCCCTCTCTTTCGCACCCTCCATGTCATATTCCGCTCCAGGAGTTCCATCATAGCTCCTCACTGTCGCTGGGAGGATGGTTTCTCCTCCGCTCGCCCCTTCCACCGTCATTTTCTCTCTACCCACCCTTGCCTCCTTTTCCGCGCAGCTCTCGATTCCCCCCTCTCTTTCGCACCCTCCATGTCATATTCCGCTCCAGGAGTTCCATCACAGCTCCTCACTGTCGCTGGGAGGAAGTTTTCTCCTCCGCTCGCCCCTTCCACCGTCATTTTCTCTCTACCCACCCTTGCCTCCTTTTCCGCGCAGCTCTCGATTCCCCCCTCTCTTTCGCACCCTCCATGTCATATTCCGCTCCAGGAGCTCCATCATAGCTCCTTGCTGTCGCTGGGAGGATGTTTTCTCCTCCGCTCGCCCCTTCCACCGTCATTTTCTCTCTACCCACCCTTGCCTCCTTTTCCGCGCAGCTCTCGATTCCCCCCTCTCTTTCGCACCCTCCATGTCATATTCCGCTCCAGGAGTTCCATCATAGCACCTCACTGTCGCTGGGAGGATGTTTTCTCCTCCGCTCGCCCCTTCCACCGTCATTTTCTCTCTACCCACCCTTGCCTCCTTTTCCGCGCAGCTCTCGATTCCCCCCTCTCTTTCGCACCCTCAATGTCATATTCCGCTCCAGGAGTTCCATCATAGCTCCTCACTGTCGCTGGGAGGATGTTTTCTCCTCCGCTCGCCCCTTCCACCGTCATTTTCTCTCTACCCACCCTTGCCTCCTTTTCCGCGCAGCTCTCGATTCCCCCCTCTCTTTCGCACCCTCCATGTCATATTCCGCTCCAGGAGTTCCATCATAGCTCCTCACTGTCGCTGGGAGGATGTTTTCTCCTCCGCTCGCCCCTTCCACCGTCATTTTCTCTCTACCCACCCTTGCCTCCTTTTCCGCGCAGCTCTCGATTCCCCCCTCTCTTTCGCACCCTCCATGTCATATTCCGCTCCAGGAGTTCCATCATAGCTCCTCACTGTCGCTGGGAGGAAGTTTTCTCCTCCGCTCACCCCTTCCACCGTCATTTTCTCTCTACCCACCCTTGCCTCCTTTTCCGCGCAGCTCTCGATTCCCCCCTCTCTTTCGCACCCTCCATGTCATATTCCGCTCCAGGAGCTCCATCATAGCTCCTCGCTGTCGCTGGGAGGATGTTTTCTCCTCCGCTCGCCCCTTCCACCGTCATTTTCTCTCTACCCACCCTTGCCTCCTTTTCCGCGCAGCTCTCGATTCCCCCCTCTCTTTCGCACCCTCCATGTCATATTCCGCTCCAGGAGCTCCATCATAGCTCCTTGCTGTCGCTGGGAGGATGTTTTCTCCTCCGCTCGCCCCTTCCACCGTCATTTTCTCTCTACCCACCCTTGCCTCCTTTTCCGCGCAGCTCTCGATTCCCCCCTCTCTTTCGCACCCTCCATGTCATATTCCGCTCCAGGAGTTCCATCATAGCTCCTCACTGTCGCTGGGAGGATGTTTTCTCCTCCGCTCGCCCCTTCCACCGTCATTTTCTCTCTACCCACCCTTGCCTCCTTTTCCGCGCAGCTCTCGATTCCCCCCTCTCTTTCGCACCCTCAATGTCATATTCCGCTCCAGGAGTTCCATCATAGCTCCTCACTGTCGCTGGGAGGATGTTTTCTCCTCCGCTCGCCCCTTCCACCGTCATTTTCTCTCTACCCACCCTTGCCTCCTTTTCCGCGCAGCTCTCGATTCCCCCCTCTCTTTCGCACCCTCCATGTCATATTCCGCTCCAGGAGTTCCATCATAGCTCCTCACTGTCGCTGGGAGGATGTTTTCTCCTCCGCTCGCCCCTTCCACCGTCATTTTCTCTCTACCCACCCTTGCCTCCTTTTCCGCGCAGCTCTCGATTCCCCCCTCTCTTTCGCACCCTCCATGTCATATTCCGCTCCAGGAGTTCCATCATAGCTCCTCACTGTCGCTGGGAGGAAGTTTTCTCCTCCGCTCGCCCCTTCCACCGTCATTTTCTCTCTACCCACCCTTGCCTCCTTTTCCGCGCAGCTCTCGATTCCCCCCTCTCTTTCGCACCCTCCATGTCATATTCCGCTCCAGGAGCTCCATCATAGCTCCTCGCTGTCGCTGGGAGGATGTTTTCTCCTCCGCTCGCCCCTTCCACCGTCATTTTCTCTCTACCCACCCTTGCCTCCTTTTCCGCGCAGCTCTCGATTCCCCCCTCTCTTTCGCACCCTCCATGTCATATTCCGCTCCAGGAGTTCCATCATAGCTCCTCACTGTCGCTGGGAGGAAGTTTTCTCCTCCGCTCGCCCCTTCCACCGTCATTTTCTCTCTACCCACCCTTGCCTCCTTTTCCGCGCAGCTCTCGATTCCCCCCTCTCTTTCGCACCCTCCATGTCATATTCCGCTCCAGGAGCTCCATCATAGCTCCTTGCTGTCGCTGGGAGGATGTTTTCTCCTCCGCTCGCCCCTTCCACCGTCATTTTCTCTCTACCCACCCTTGCCTCCTTTTCCGCGCAGCTCTCGATTCCCCCCTCTCTTTCGCACCCTCCATGTCATATTCCGCTCCAGGAGTTCCATCATAGCTCCTCACTGTCGCTGGGAGGATGGTTTCTCCTCCGCTCGCCCCTTCCACCGTCATTTTCTCTCTACCCACCCTTGCCTCCTTTTCCACGCAGCTCTCGATTCCCCCCTCTCTTTCGCACCCTCCATGTCATATTCCGCTCCAGGAGTTCCATCACAGCTCCTCACTGTCGCTGGGAGGAAGTTTTCTCCTCCGCTCGCCCCTTCCACCGTCATTTTCTCTCTACCCACCCTTGCCTCCTTTTCCGCGCAGCTCTCGATTCCCCCCTCTCTTTCGCACCCTCCATGTCATATTCCGCTCCAGGAGCTCCATCATAGCTCCTTGCTGTCGCTGGGAGGATGTTTTCTCCTCCGCTCGCCCCTTCCACCGTCATTTTCTCTCTACCCACCCTTGCCTCCTTTTCCGCGCAGCTCTCGATTCCCCCCTCTCTTTCGCACCCTCCATGTCATATTCCGCTCCAGGAGTTCCATCATAGCACCTCACTGTCGCTGGGAGGATGTTTTCTCCTCCGCTCGCCCCTTCCACCGTCATTTTCTCTCTACCCACCCTTGCCTCCTTTTCCGCGCAGCTCTCGATTCCCCCCTCTCTTTCGCACCCTCAATGTCATATTCCGCTCCAGGAGTTCCATCATAGCTCCTCACTGTCGCTGGGAGGATGTTTTCTCCTCCGCTCGCCCCTTCCACCGTCATTTTCTCTCTACCCACCCTTGCCTCCTTTTCCGCGCAGCTCTCGATTCCCCCCTCTCTTTCGCACCCTCCATGTCATATTCCGCTCCAGGAGTTCCATCATAGCTCCTCACTGTCGCTGGGAGGATGTTTTCTCCTCCGCTCGCCCCTTCCACCGTCATTTTCTCTCTACCCACCCTTGCCTCCTTTTCCGCGCAGCTCTCGATTCCCCCCTCTCTTTCGCACCCTCCATGTCATATTCCGCTCCAGGAGTTCCATCATAGCTCCTCACTGTCGCTGGGAGGAAGTTTTCTCCTCCGCTCACCCCTTCCACCGTCATTTTCTCTCTACCCACCCTTGCCTCCTTTTCCGCGCAGCTCTCGATTCCCCCCTCTCTTTCGCACCCTCCATGTCATATTCCGCTCCAGGAGCTCCATCATAGCTCCTCGCTGTCGCTGGGAGGATGTTTTCTCCTCCGCTCGCCCCTTCCACCGTCATTTTCTCTCTACCCACCCTTGCCTCCTTTTCCGCGCAGCTCTCGATTCCCCCCTCTCTTTCGCACCCTCCATGTCATATTCCGCTCCAGGAGCTCCATCATAGCTCCTTGCTGTCGCTGGGAGGATGTTTTCTCCTCCGCTCGCCCCTTCCACCGTCATTTTCTCTCTACCCACCCTTGCCTCCTTTTCCGCGCAGCTCTCGATTCCCCCCTCTCTTTCGCACCCTCCATGTCATATTCCGCTCCAGGAGTTCCATCATAGCTCCTCACTGTCGCTGGGAGGAAGTTTTCTCCTCCGCTCACCCCTTCCACCGTCATTTTCTCTCTACCCACCCTTGCCTCCTTTTCCGCGCAGCTCTCGATTCCCCCCTCTCTTTCGCACCCTCCATGTCATATTCCGCTCCAGGAGCTCCATCATAGCTCCTCGCTGTCGCTGGGAGGATGTTTTCTCCTCCGCTCGCCCCTTCCACCGTCATTTTCTCTCTACCCACCCTTGCCTCCTTTTCCGCGCAGCTCTCGATTCCCCCCTCTCTTTCGCACCCTCCATGTCATATTCCGCTCCAGGAGCTCCATCATAGCTCCTTGCTGTCGCTGGGAGGATGTTTTCTCCTCCGCTCGCCCCTTCCACCGTCATTTTCTCTCTACCCACCCTTGCCTCCTTTTCCGCGCAGCTCTCGATTCCCCCCTCTCTTTCGCACCCTCCATGTCATATTCCGCTCCAGGAGTTCCATCATAGCTCCTCACTGTCGCTGGGAGGAAGTTTTCTCCTCCGCTCGCCCCTTCCACCGTCATTTTCTCTCTACCCACCCTTGCCTCCTTTTCCGCGCAGCTCTCGATTCCCCCCTCTCTTTCGCACCCTCCATGTCATATTCCGCTCCAGGAGCTCCATCATAGCTCCTCGCTGTCGCTGGGAGGATGTTTTCTCCTCCGCTCGCCCCTTCCACCGTCATTTTCTCTCTACCCACCCTTGCCTCCTTTTCCGCGCAGCTCTCGATTCCCCCCTCTCTTTCGCACCCTCCATGTCATATTCCGCTCCAGGAGTTCCATCATAGCTCCTCACTGTCGCTGGGAGGAAGTTTTCTCCTCCGCTCGCCCCTTCCACCGTCATTTTCTCTCTACCCACCCTTGCCTCCTTTTCCGCGCAGCTCTCGATTCCCCCCTCTCTTTCGCACCCTCCATGTCATATTCCGCTCCAGGAGCTCCATCATAACTCCTTGCTGTCGCTGGGAGGATGTTTTCTCCTCCGCTCGCCCCTTCCACCGTCATTTTCTCTCTACCCACCCTTGCCTCCTTTTCCGCGCAGCTCTCGATTCCCCCCTCTCTTTCGCACCCTCCATGTCATATTCCGCTCCAGGAGTTCCATCATAGCTCCTCACTGTCGCTGGGAGGATGTTTTCTCCTCCGCTCGCCCCTTCCACCATCATTTTCTCTCTACCCACCCTTGCCTCCTTTTCCGCGCAGCTCTCGATTCCCCCCTCTCTTTCGCACCCTCCATGTCATATTCCGCTCCAGGAGTTCCATCATAGCTCCTCACTGTCGCTGGGAGGATGTTTTCTCCTCCGCTCGCCCCTTCCACCGTCATTTTCTCTCTACCCACCCTTGCCTCCTTTTCCGCGCAGCTCTCGATTCCCCCCTCTCTTTCGCACCCTCCATGTCATATTCCGCTCCAGGAGTTCCATCATAGCTCCTCACTGTCGCTGGGAGGATGTTTTCTCCTCCGCTCGCCCCTTCCACCGTCATTTTCTCTCTACCCACCCTTGCCTCCTTTTCCGCGCAGCTCTCGATTCCCCCCTCTCTTTCGCACCCTCCATGTCATATTCCGCTCCAGGAGTTCCATCATAGCTCCTCACTGTCGCTGGGAGGATGTTTTCTCCTCCGCTCGCCCCTTCCACCGTCATTTTCTCTCTACCCACCCTTGCCTCCTTCTCCGCGCAGCTCTCGATTCCCCCCTCTCTTTCGCACCCTCCATGTCATATTCCGCTCCAGGAGCTCCATCATAGCTCCTCGCTGTCGCTGGGAGGATGTTTTCTCCTCCGCTCGCCCCTTCCACCGTCATTTTCTCTCTACCCACCCTTGCCTCCTTTTCCGCGCAGCTCTCGATTCCCCCCTCTCTTTCGCACCCTCCATGTCATATTCCGCTCCAGGAGCTCCATCATAGCTCCTTGCTGTCGCTGGGAGGATGTTTTCTCCTCCGCTCGCCCCTTCCACCGTCATTTTCTCTCCACCCACCCTTGCCTCCTTCTCCGCGCCGCTCTCGATTCCCCCCTCTCTTTCGCACCCTCCATGTCATATTCCGCTCCAGGAGTTCCATCACAGCTCCTCACTGTCGCTGGGAGGAAGTTTTCTCCTCCGCTCGCCCCTTCCACCGTCATTTTCTCTCTACCCACCCTTGCCTCCTTTTCCGCGCAGCTCTCGATTCCCCCCTCTCTTTCGCACCCTCCATGTCATATTCCGCTCCAGGAGCTCCATCATAGCTCCTTGCTGTCGCTGGGAGGATGTTTTCTCCTCCGCTCGCCCCTTCCACCGTCATTTTCTCTCTACCCACCCTTGCCTCCTTTTCCGCGCAGCTCTCGATTCCCCCCTCTCTTTCGCACCCTCCATGTCATATTCCGCTCCAGGAGTTCCATCATAGCACCTCACTGTCGCTGGGAGGATGTTTTCTCCTCCGCTCGCCCCTTCCACCGTCATTTTCTCTCTACCCACCCTTGCCTCCTTTTCCGCGCAGCTCTCGATTCCCCCCTCTCTTTCGCACCCTCAATGTCATATTCCGCTCCAGGAGTTCCATCATAGCTCCTCACTGTCGCTGGGAGGATGTTTTCTCCTCCGCTCGCCCCTTCCACCGTCATTTTCTCTCTACCCACCCTTGCCTCCTTTTCCGCGCAGCTCTCGATTCCCCCCTCTCTTTCGCACCCTCCATGTCATATTCCGCTCCAGGAGTTCTCGCTTCCCCCCTCTCTTTCGCAACCCTCCATGTCATATTCCGCTCCTAGGAGTTCCATCATAGCTCCTCAACTGTCGCTGGGAGGATGTGTCGTATCGAGTATTCGATTCCCCCCTCTCTTTAGCACCCTCCATGTCATATTCCGCTCCAGGAGTTCCATCATAGCTCCTCACTGTCGCTGGGAGGATGTTTTCTCCTCCGCTCGCCCCTTCCACCGTCATTTTCTCTCTACCCACCCCTGCCTCCTTTTCCGCGCAGCTCTCGATTCCCCCCTCTCTTTCGCACCCTCCATGTCATATTCCGCTCCAGGAGCTCCATCATAGCTCCTCGCTGTCGCTGGGAGGATGTTTTCTCCTCCGCTCGCCCCTTCCACCGTCATTTTCTCTCTACCCACCCTTGCCTCCTTTTCCGCGCAGCTCTCGATTCCCCCCTCTCTTTCGCACCCTCCATGTCATATTCCGCTCCAGGAGCTCCATCATAGCTCCTTGCTGTCGCTGGGAGGATGTTTTCTCCTCCGCTCGCCCCTTCCACCGTCATTTTCTCTCTACCCACCCTTGCCTCCTTTTCCGCGCAGCTCTCGATTCCCCCCTCTCTTTCGCACCCTCCATGTCATATTCCGCTCCAGGAGTTCCATCATAGCTCCTCACTGTCGCTGGGAGGATGTTTTCTCCTCCGCTCGCCCCTTCCACCGTCATTTTCTCTCTACCCACCCTTGCCTCCTTTTCCGCGCAGCTCTCGATTCCCCCCTCTCTTTCGCACCCTCAATGTCATATTCCGCTCCAGGAGTTCCATCATAGCTCCTCACTGTCGCTGGGAGGATGTTTTCTCCTCCGCTCGCCCCTTCCACCGTCATTTTCTCTCTACCCACCCTTGCCTCCTTTTCCGCGCAGCTCTCGATTCCCCCCTCTCTTTCGCACCCTCCATGTCATATTCCGCTCCAGGAGTTCCATCATAGCTCCTCACTGTCGCTGGGAGGATGTTTTCTCCTCCGCACGCCCCTTCCACCGTCATTTTCTCTCTACCCACCCTTGCCTCCTTTTCCGCGCAGCTCTCGATTCCCCCCTCCCTTTCGCACCCTCCATGTCATATTCCGCTCCAGGAGTTCCATCATAGCTCCTCACTGTCGCTGGGAGGAAGTTTTCTCCTCCGCTCGCCCCTTCCACCGTCATTTTCTCTCTACCCACCCTTGCCTCCTTTTCCGCGCAGCTCTCGATTCCCCCCTCTCTTTCGCACCCTCCATGTCATATTCCGCTCCAGGAGCTCCATCATAGCTCCTCGCTGTCGCTGGGAGGATGTTTTCTCCTCCGCTCGCCCCTTCCACCGTCATTTTCTCTCTACCCACCCTTGCCTCCTTTTCCGCGCAGCTCTCGATTCCCCCCTCTCTTTCGCACCCTCCATGTCATATTCCGCTCCAGGAGTTCCATCATAGCTCCTCACTGTCGCTGGGAGGAAGTTTTCTCCTCCGCTCGCCCCTTCCACCGTCATTTTCTCTCTACCCACCCTTGCCTCCTTTTCCGCGCAGCTCTCGATTCCCCCCTCTCTTTCGCACCCTCCATGTCATATTCCGCTCCAGGAGCTCCATCATAGCTCCTTGCTGTCGCTGGGAGGATGTTTTCTCCTCCGCTCGCCCCTTCCACCGTCATTTTCTCTCTACCCACCCTTGCCTCCTTTTCCGCGCAGCTCTCGATTCCCCCCTCTCTTTCGCACCCTCCATGTCATATTCCGCTCCAGGAGTTCCATCATAGCTCCTCACTGTCGCTGGGAGGATGTTTTCTCCTCCGCTCGCCCCTTCCACCATCATTTTCTCTCTACCCACCCTTGCCTCCTTTTCCGCGCAGCTCTCGATTCCCCCCTCTCTTTCGCACCCTCCATGTCATATTCCGCTCCAGGAGTTCCATCATAGCTCCTCACTGTCGCTGGGAGGATGTTTTCTCCTCCGCTCGCCCCTTCCACCGTCATTTTCTCTCTACCCACCCTTGCCTCCTTTTCCGCGCAGCTCTCGATTCCCCCCTCTCTTTCGCACCCTCCATGTCATATTCCGCTCCAGGAGTTCCATCATAGCTCCTCACTGTCGCTGGGAGGATGTTTTCTCCTCCGCTCGCCCCTTCCACCGTCATTTTCTCTCTACCCACCCTTGCCTCCTTTTCCGCGCAGCTCTCGATTCCCCCCTCTCTTTCGCACCCTCCATGTCATATTCCGCTCCAGGAGTTCCATCATAGCTCCTCACTGTCGCTGGGAGGATGTTTTCTCCTCCGCTCGCCCCTTCCACCGTCATTTTCTCTCTACCCACCCTTGCCTCCTTCTCCGCGCAGCTCTCGATTCCCCCCTCTCTTTCGCACCCTCCATGTCATATTCCGCTCCAGGAGCTCCATCATAGCTCCTCGCTGTCGCTGGGAGGATGTTTTCTCCTCCGCTCGCCCCTTCCACCGTCATTTTCTCTCTACCCACCCTTGCCTCCTTTTCCGCGCAGCTCTCGATTCCCCCCTCTCTTTCGCACCCTCCATGTCATATTCCGCTCCAGGAGCTCCATCATAGCTCCTTGCTGTCGCTGGGAGGATGTTTTCTCCTCCGCTCGCCCCTTCCACCGTCATTTTCTCTCCACCCACCCTTGCCTCCTTCTCCGCGCCGCTCTCGATTCCCCCCTCTCTTTCGCACCCTCCATGTCATATTCTGCTCCAGGAGCTCCATCATAGCTCCTCGCTGTCGCTGGGAGGATGTTTTCTCCTCCGCTCGCCCCTTCCACCGTCATTTTCTCTCTACCCACCCTTGCCTCCTTTTCCACACAGCTCTCGATTCCCCCCTCTCTTTCGCACCCTCCATGTCATATTCCGCTCCAGGAGCTCCATCATAGCTCCTCGCTGTTGCTGGGAGGATGTTTTCTCCTCCGCTCGCCCCTTCCACCGTCATTTTCTCTCTACCCACCCTTGCCTCCTTCTCCGCGCAGCTCTCGATTCCCCCCTCTCTTTCGCACCCTCCATGTCATATTCCGCTCCAGGAGCTCCATCATAGCTCCTCGCTGTCGCTGGGAGGATTTTTTCTCCTCTGCTCGCCCCTTCCACCGTCATTTTCTCTCTACCCACCCTTTCCTCCTTTTCCGCGCAGCTCTCGATTCCCCCCTCTCTTGCGCACCCTCCATGTCATATTCCGCTCCAGGAGCTCCATCATAGCTCCTCGCTGTTGCTGGGAGGATGTTTTCTCCTCCGCTCGCCCCTTCCACCGTCATTTTCTCTCTACCCACCCTTGCCTCCTTCTCCGCGCAGCTCTCGATTCCCCCCTCTCTTTCGCACCCTCCATGTCATATTCCGCTCCAGGAGCTCCATCATAGCTCCTCACTGTCGCTGGGAGGAAGTTTTCTCCTCCGCTTGCCCCTTCCACCGTCATTTTCTCTCTACCCACCCTTGCCTCCTTTTCCGCGCAGCTCTCGATTCCCCCCTCTCTTTCGCACCCTCCATGTCATATTCCGCTCCAGGAGTTCCATCATAGCTCCTCACTGTCGCTGGGAGGATGTTTTCTCCTCCGCTCGCCCCTTCCACCTTCATTTTCTCTCTACCCACCCTTGCCTCCTTTTCCGCGCAGCTCTCGATTCCCCCCTCTCTTTCGCACCCTCCATGTCATATTCCGCTCCAGGAGCTCCATCATAGCTCCTCGCTGTCGCTGGGAGGATGTTTTCTCCTCCGCTCGCCCCTTCCACCGTCATTTTCTCTCTACCCACCCTTGCCTCCTTTTCCGCGCAGCTCTCGATTCCCCCCTCTCTTTCGCACCCTCCATGTCATATTCCGCTCCAGGAGTTCCATCATAGCTCCTCACTGTCGCTGGGAGGATGTTTTCTCCTCCGCTCGCCCCTTCCACCATCATTTTCTCTCTACCCCCCCTTGCCTCCTTTTCCGCGCAGCTCTCGATTCCCCCCTCTCTTTCGCACCCTCCATGTCATATTCCGCTCCAGGAGTTCCATCATAGCTCCTCACTGTCGCTGGGAGGATGTTTTCTCCTCCGCTCGCCCCTTCCACCGTCATTTTCTCTCTACCCACCCTTGCCTCCTTTTCCGCGCAGCTCTCGATTCCCCCCTCTCTTTCGCACCCTCCATGTCATATTCCGCTCCAGGAGCTCCATCATAGCTCCTTGCTGTCGCTGGGAGGATGTTTTCTCCTCCGCTCGCCCCTTCCACCGTCATTTTCTCTCTACCCACCCTTGCCTCCTTTTCCGCGCAGCTCTCGATTCCCCCCTCTCTTTCGCACCCTCCATGTCATATTCCGCTCCAGGAGTTCCATCATAGCTCTTCACTGTCGCTGGGAGGATGTTTTCTCCTCCGCTCGCCCCTTCCACCGTCATTTTCTCTCTACCCACCCTTGCCTCCTTTTCCGCGCAGCTCTCGATTCCCCCCTCTCTTTCGCACCCTCCATGTCATATTCCGCTCCAGGAGTTCCATCATAGCTCCTCACTGTCGCTGGGAGGATGTTTTCTCCTCCGCTCGCCCCTTCCACCGTCATTTTCTCTCTACCCACCCTTGCCTCCTTCTCCGCGCAGCTCTCGATTCCCCCCTCTCTTTCGCACCCTCCATGTCATATTCCGCTCCAGGAGCTCCATCATAGCTCCTTGCTGTCGCTGGAAAGGATGTTTTCTCCTCCGCTCGCCCCTTCCACCGTCATTTTCTCTCTACCCACCCTTGCCTCCTTTTCCGCGCAGCTCTCGATTCCCCCCTCTCTTTCGCACCCTCCATGTCATATTCCGCTCCAGGAGTTCCATCATAGCTCCTCACTGTCGCTGGGAGGATGTTTTCTCCTCCGCTCGCCCCTTCCACCATCATTTTCTCTCTACCCACCCTTGCCTCCTTTTCCGCGCAGCTCTCGATTCCCCCCTCTCTTTCGCACCCTCCATGTCATATTCCGCTCCAGGAGTTCCATCATAGCTCCTCACTGTCGCTGGGAGGATGTTTTCTCCTCCGCTCGCCCCTTCCACCGTCATTTTCTCTCTACCCACCCTTGCCTCCTTTTCCACACAGCTCTCGATTCCCCCCTCTCTTTCGCACCCTCCATGTCATATTCCGCTCCAGGAGCTCCATCATAGCTCCTCGCTGTTGCTGGGAGGATGTTTTCTCCTCCGCTCGCCCCTTCCACCGTCATTTTCTCTCTACCCACCCTTGCCTCCTTCTCCGCGCAGCTCTCGATTCCCCCCTCTCTTTCGCACCCTCCATGTCATATTCCGCTCCAGGAGCTCCATCATAGCTCCTCGCTGTCGCTGGGAGGATTTTTTCTCCTCTGCTCGCCCCTTCCACCGTCATTTTCTCTCTACCCACCCTTTCCTCCTTTTCCGCGCAGCTCTCGATTCCCCCCTCTCTTGCGCACCCTCCATGTCATATTCCGCTCCAGGAGCTCCATCATAGCTCCTCACTGTCGCTGGGAGGAAGTTTTCTCCTCCGCTTGCCCCTTCCACCGTCATTTTCTCTCTACCCACCCTTGCCTCCTTTTCCGCGCAGCTCTCGATTCCCCCCTCTCTTTCGCACCCTCCATGTCATATTCCGCTCCAGGAGCTCCATCATAGCTCCTTGCTGTCGCTGGGAGGATGTTTTCTCCTCCGCTCGCCCCTTCCACCGTCATTTTCTCTCTACCCACCCTTGCCTCCTTTTCCGCGCAGCTCTCGATTCCCCCCTCTCTTTCGCACCCTCCATGTCATATTCCGCTCCAGGAGTTCCATCATAGCTCCTCACTGTCGCTGGGAGGATGTTTTCTCCTCCGCTCGCCCCTTCCACCTTCATTTTCTCTCTACCCACCCTTGCCTCCTTTTCCGCGCAGCTCTCGATTCCCCCCTCTCTTTCGCACCCTCCATGTCATATTCCGCTCCAGGAGCTCCATCATAGCTCCTCGCTGTCGCTGGGAGGATGTTTTCTCCTCCGCTCGCCCCTTCCACCGTCATTTTCTCTCTACCCACCCTTGCCTCCTTTTCCGCGCAGCTCTCGATTCCCCCCTCTCTTTCGCACCCTCCATGTCATATTCCGCTCCAGGAGTTCCATCATAGCTCCTCACTGTCGCTGGGAGGATGTTTTCTCCTCCGCTCGCCCCTTCCACCATCATTTTCTCTCTACCCCCCCTTGCCTCCTTTTCCGCGCAGCTCTCGATTCCCCCCTCTCTTTCGCACCCTCCATGTCATATTCCGCTCCAGGAGTTCCATCATAGCTCCTCACTGTCGCTGGGAGGATGTTTTCTCCTCCGCTCGCCCCTTCCACCGTCATTTTCTCTCTACCCACCCTTGCCTCCTTTTCCGCGCAGCTCTCGATTCCCCCCTCTCTTTCGCACCCTCCATGTCATATTCCGCTCCAGGAGCTCCATCATAGCTCCTTGCTGTCGCTGGGAGGATGTTTTCTCCTCCGCTCGCCCCTTCCACCGTCATTTTCTCTCTACCCACCCTTGCCTCCTTTTCCGCGCAGCTCTCGATTCCCCCCTCTCTTTCGCACCCTCCATGTCATATTCCGCTCCAGGAGTTCCATCATAGCTCTTCACTGTCGCTGGGAGGATGTTTTCTCCTCCGCTCGCCCCTTCCACCGTCATTTTCTCTCTACCCACCCTTGCCTCCTTTTCCGCGCAGCTCTCGATTCCCCCCTCTCTTTCGCACCCTCCATGTCATATTCCGCTCCAGGAGTTCCATCATAGCTCCTCACTGTCGCTGGGAGGATGTTTTCTCCTCCGCTCGCCCCTTCCACCGTCATTTTCTCTCTACCCACCCTTGCCTCCTTCTCCGCGCAGCTCTCGATTCCCCCCTCTCTTTCGCACCCTCCATGTCATATTCCGCTCCAGGAGCTCCATCATAGCTCCTTGCTGTCGCTGGAAAGGATGTTTTCTCCTCCGCTCGCCCCTTCCACCGTCATTTTCTCTCTACCCACCCTTGCCTCCTTTTCCGCGCAGCTCTCGATTCCCCCCTCTCTTTCGCACCCTCCATGTCATATTCCGCTCCAGGAGTTCCATCATAGCTCCTCACTGTCGCTGGGAGGATGTTTTCTCCTCCGCTCGCCCCTTCCACCATCATTTTCTCTCTACCCACCCTTGCCTCCTTTTCCGCGCAGCTCTCGATTCCCCCCTCTCTTTCGCACCCTCCATGTCATATTCCGCTCCAGGAGTTCCATCATAGCTCCTCACTGTCGCTGGGAGGAATTTTTCTCCTCCGCTTGCCCCTTCCACCGTCATTTTCTCTCTACCCACCCTTGCCTCCTTTTCCGCGCAGCTCTCGATTCCCCCCTCTCTTTCGCACCCTCCATGTCATATTCCGCTCCAGGAGCTCCATCATAGCTCCTTGCTGTCGCTGGGAGGATGTTTTCTCCTCCGCTCGCCCCTTCCACCGTCATTTTCTCTCTACCCACCCTTGCCTCCTTTTCCGCGCAGCTCTCGATTCCCCCCTCTCTTTCGAACCCTCCATGTCATATTCCGCTCCAGGAGCTCCATCATAGCTCCTCGCTGTCGCTGGGAGGATGTTTTCTCCTCTGCTCGCCCCTTCCACCGTCATTTTCTCTCTACCCACCCTTTCCTCCTTTTCCGCGCAGCTCTCGATTCCCCCCTCTCTTTCGCACCCTCCATGTCATATTCCGCTCCAGGAGCTCCATCATAGCTCCTCGCTGTCGCTGGGAGGATGTTTTCTCCTCCGCTCGCCCCTTCCACCGTCATTTTCTTTCTACCCACCCTTGCCTCCTTTTCCACACAGCTCTCGATTCCCCCCTCTCTTTCGCACCCTCCATGTCATATTCCGCTCCAGGAGCTCCATCATAGCTCCTCGCTGTTGCTGGGAGGATGTTTTCTCCTCCGCTCGCCCCTTCCACCGTCATTTTCTCTCTACCCACCCTTGCCTCCTTCTCCGCGCAGCTCTCGATTCCCCCCTCTCTTGCGCACCCTCCATGTCATATTCCGCTCCAGGAGCTCCATCATAGCTCCTCACTGTCGCTGGGAGGAAGTTTTCTCCTCCGCTTGCCCCTTCCACCGTCATTTTCTCTCTACCCACCCTTGCCTCCTTTTCCGCGCAGCTCTCGATTCCCCCCTCTCTTTCGCACCCTCCATGTCATATTCCGCTCCAGGAGCTCCATCATAGCTCCTTGCTGTCGCTGGGAGGATGTTTTCTCCTCTGCTCGTCCCTTCCACCGTCATTTTCTCTCTACCCACCCTTGCCTCCTTTTCCGCGCAGCTCTCGATTCCCCCCTCTCTTTCGCACCCTCCATGTCATATTCCGCTCCAGGAGTTCCATCATAGCTCCTCACTGTCGCTGGGAGGATGTTTTCTCCTCCGCTCGCCCCTTCCACCGTCATTTTCTCTCTACCCACCCTTGCCTCCTTTTCCGCGCAGCTCTCGATTCCCCCCTCTCTTTCGCACCCTCCATGTCATATTCCGCTCCAGGAGCTCCATCATAGCTCCTCGCTGTCGCTGGGAGGATGTTTTCTCCTCCGCTCGCCCCTTTCACCGTCATTTTCTCTCTACCCACCCTTGCCTCCTTTTCCGCGCAGCTCTCGATTCCCCCCTCTCTTTCGCACCCTCCATGTCATATTCCGCTCCAGGAGTTCCATCATAGCTCCTCACTGTCGCTGGGAGGATGTTTTCTCCTCCGCTCGCCCCTTCCACCATCATTTTCTCTCTACCCCCCCTTGCCTCCTTTTCCGCGCAGCTCTCGATTCCCCCCTCTCTTTCGCACCCTCCATGTCATATTCCGCTCCAGGAGTTCCATCATAGCTCCTCACTGTCGCTGGGAGGATGTTTTCTCCTCCGCTCGCCCCTTCCACCGTCATTTTCTCTCTACCCACCCTTGCCTCCTTTTCCGCGCAGCTCTCGATTCCCCCCTCTCTTTCGCACCCTCCATGTCATATTCCGCTCCAGGAGCTCCATCATAGCTCCTTGCTGTCGCTGGGAGGATGTTTTCTCCTCCGCTCGCCCCTTCCACCGTCATTTTCTCTCTACCCACCCTTGCCTCCTTTTCCGCGCAGCTCTCGATTCCCCCCTCTCTTTCGCACCCTCCATGTCATATTCCGCTCCAGGAGTTCCATCATAGCTCCTCACTGTCGCTGGGAGGATGTTTTCTCCTCCGCTCGCCCCTTCCACCGTCATTTTCTCTCTACCCACCCTTGCCTCCTTCTCCGCGCAGCTCTCGATTCCCCCCTCTCTTTCGCACCCTCCATGTCATATTCCGCTCCAGGAGCTCCATCATAGCTCCTCGCTGTCGCTGGGAGGATGTTTTCTCCTCCGCTCGCCCCTTCCACCGTCATTTTCTCTCTACCCACCCTTGCCTCCTTTTCCGCGCAGCTCTCGATTCCCCCCTCTCTTTCGCACCCTCCATGTCATATTCCGCTCCAGGAGCTCCATCATAGCTCCTTGCTGTCGCTGGGAGGATGTTTTCTCCTCCGCTCGCCCCTTCCACCGTCATTTTCTCTCTACCCACCCTTGCCTCCTTTTCCGCGCAGCTCTCGATTCCCCCCTCTCTTTCGCACCCTCCATGTCATATTCCGCTCCAGGAGTTCCATCATAGCTCCTCACTGTCGCTGGGAGGATGTTTTCTCCTCCGCTCGCCCCTTCCACCATCATTTTCTCTCTACCCACCCTTGCCTCCTTCTCCGCGCAGCTCTCGATTCCCCCCTCTCTTTCGCACCCTCCATGTCATATTCCGCTCCAGGAGTTCCATCATAGCTCCTCACTGTCGCTGGGAGGAAGTTTTCTCCTCCGCTCGCCCCTTCCACCGTCATTTTCTCTCTACCCACCCTTGCCTCCTTTTCCGCGCAGCTCTCGATTCCCCCCTCTCTTTCGCACCCTCCATGTCATATTCCGCTCCAGGAGTTCCATCATAGCTCCTCACTGTCGCTGGGAGGAATTTTTCTCCTCCGCTTGCCCCTTCCACCGTCATTTTCTCTCTACCCACCCTTGCCTCCTTTTCCGCGCAGCTCTCGATTCCCCCCTCTCTTTCGCACCCTCCATGTCATATTCCGCTCCAGGAGCTCCATCATAGCTCCTTGCTGTCGCTGGGAGGATGTTTTCTCCTCCGCTCGCCCCTTCCACCGTCATTTTCTCTCTACCCACCCTTGCCTCCTTTTCCACGCAGCTCTCGATTCCCCCCTCTCTTTCGAACCCTCCATGTCATATTCCGCTCCAGGAGCTCCATCATAGCTCCTCGCTGTCGCTGGGAGGATGTTTTCTCCTCTGCTCGCCCCTTCCACCGTCATTTTCTCTCTACCCACCCTTTCCTCCTTTTCCGCGCAGCTCTCGATTCCCCCCTCTCTTTCGCACCCTCCATGTCATATTCCGCTCCAGGAGCTCCATCATAGCTCCTCGCTGTCGCTGGGAGGATGTTTTCTCCTCCGCTCGCCCCTTCCACCGTCATTTTCTTTCTACCCACCCTTGCCTCCTTTTCCACACAGCTCTCGATTCCCCCCTCTCTTTCGCACCCTCCATGTCATATTCCGCTCCAGGAGCTCCATCATAGCTCCTCGCTGTTGCTGGGAGGATGTTTTCTCCTCCGCTCGCCCCTTCCACCGTCATTTTCTCTCTACCCACCCTTGCCTCCTTCTCCGCGCAGCTCTCGATTCCCCCCTCTCTTGCGCACCCTCCATGTCATATTCCGCTCCAGGAGCTCCATCATAGCTCCTCACTGTCGCTGGGAGGAAGTTTTCTCCTCCGCTTGCCCCTTCCACCGTCATTTTCTCTCTACCCACCCTTGCCTCCTTTTCCGCGCAGCTCTCGATTCCCCCCTCTCTTTCGCACCCTCCATGTCATATTCCGCTCCAGGAGCTCCATCATAGCTCCTTGCTGTCGCTGGGAGGATGTTTTCTCCTCTGCTCGTCCCTTCCACCGTCATTTTCTCTCTACCCACCCTTGCCTCCTTTTCCGCGCAGCTCTCGATTCCCCCCTCTCTTTCGCACCCTCCATGTCATATTCCGCTCCAGGAGTTCCATCATAGCTCCTCACTGTCGCTGGGAGGATGTTTTCTCCTCCGCTCGCCCCTTCCACCGTCATTTTCTCTCTACCCACCCTTGCCTCCTTTTCCGCGCAGCTCTCGATTCCCCCCTCTCTTTCGCACCCTCCATGTCATATTCCGCTCCAGGAGCTCCATCATAGCTCCTCGCTGTCGCTGGGAGGATGTTTTCTCCTCCGCTCGCCCCTTTCACCGTCATTTTCTCTCTACCCACCCTTGCCTCCTTTTCCGCGCAGCTCTCGATTCCCCCCTCTCTTTCGCACCCTCCATGTCATATTCCGCTCCAGGAGTTCCATCATAGCTCCTCACTGTTGCTGGGAGGATGTTTTCTCCTCCGCTCGCCCCTTCCACCATCATTTTCTCTCTACCCCCCCTTGCCTCCTTTTCCGCGCAGCTCTCGATTCCCCCCTCTCTTTCGCACCCTCCATGTCATATTCCGCTCCAGGAGTTCCATCATAGCTCCTCACTGTCGCTGGGAGGATGTTTTCTCCTCCGCTCGCCCCTTCCACCGTCATTTTCTCTCTACCCACCCTTGCCTCCTTTTCCGCGCAGCTCTCGATTCCCCCCTCTCTTTCGCACCCTCCATGTCATATTCCGCTCCAGGAGCTCCATCATAGCTCCTTGCTGTCGCTGGGAGGATGTTTTCTCCTCCGCTCGCCCCTTCCACCGTCATTTTCTCTCTACCCACCCTTGCCTCCTTTTCCGCGCAGCTCTCGATTCCCCCCTCTCTTTCGCACCCTCCATGCCATTTTCCGCTCCAGGAGTTCCATCATAGCTCCTCACTGTCGCTGGGAGGATGTTTTCTCCTCCGCTCGCCCCTTCCACCGTCATTTTCTCTCTACCCACCCTTGCCTCCTTCTCCGCGCAGCTCTCGATTCCCCCCTCTCTTTCGCACCCTCCATGTCATATTCCGCTCCAGGAGCTCCATCATAGCTCCTCGCTGTCGCTGGGAGGATGTTTTCTCCTCCGCTCGCCCCTTCCACCGTCATTTTCTCTCTACCCACCCTTGCCTCCTTTTCCGCGCAGCTCTCGATTCCCCCCTCTCTTTCGCACCCTCCATGTCATATTCCGCTCCAGGAGCTCCATCATAGCTCCTTGCTGTCGCTGGGAGGATGTTTTCTCCTCCGCTCGCCCCTTCCACCGTCATTTTCTCTCTACCCACCCTTGCCTCCTTTTCCGCGCAGCTCTCGATTCCCCCCTCTCTTTCGCACCCTCCATGTCATATTCCGCTCCAGGAGTTCCATCATAGCTCCTCACTGTCGCTGGGAGGATGTTTTCTCCTCCGCTCGCCCCTTCCACCGTCATTTTCTCTCTACCCACCCTTGCCTCCTTCTCCGCGCAGCTCTCGATTCCCCCCTCTCTTTCGCACCCTCCATGTCATATTCCGCTCCAGGAGTTCCATCATAGCTCCTCACTGTCGCTGGGAGGAAGTTTTCTCCTCCGCTCGCCCCTTCCACCGTCATTTTCTCTCTACCCACCCTTGCCTCCTTTTCCGCGCAGCTCTCGATTCCCCCCTCTCTTTCGCACCCTCCATGTCATATTCCGCTCCAGGAGCTCCATCATAGCTCCTTGCTGTCGCTGGGAGGATGTTTTCTCCTCCGCTCGCCCCTTCCACCGTCATTTTCTCTCTACCCACCCTTGCCTCCTTTTCCGCGCAGCTCTCGATTCCCCCCTCTCTTTCGCACCCTCCATGTCATATTCCGCTCCAGGAGTTCCATCATAGCTCCTCACTGTCGCTGGGAGGATGTTTTCTCCTCCGCTCGCCCCTTCCACCGTCATTTTCTCTCTACCCACCCTTGCCTCCTTCTCCGCGCAGCTCTCGATTCCCCCCTCTCTTTCGCACCCTCCATATCATATTCCGCTCCAGGAGCTCCATCATAGCTCCTCGCTGTCGCTGGGAGGATGTTTTCTCCTCCGCTCGCCCCTTCCACCGTCATTTTCTCTCTACCCACCCTTGCCTTCTTTTCCGCGCAGCTCTCGATTCCCCCCTCTCTTTCGCACCCTCCATGTCATATTCCGCTCCAGGAGCTCCATCATAGCTCCTTGCTGTCGCTGGGAGGATGTTTTCTCCTCCGCTCGCCCCTTCCACCGTCATTTTCTCTCTACCCACCCTTGCCTCCTTTTCCGCGCAGCTCTCGATTCCCCCCTCTCTTTCGCACCCTCCATGTCATATTCCGCTCCAGGAGTTCCATCATAGCTCCTCACTGTCGCTGGGAGGATGTTTTCTCCTCCGCTCGCCCCTTCCACCGTCATTTTCTCTCTACCCACCCTTGCCTCCTTCTCCGCGCAGCTCTCGATTCCCCCCTCTCTTTCGCACCCTCCATGTCATATTCCGCTCCAGGAGCTCCATCATAGCTCCTCGCTGTCGCTGGGAGGATGTTTTCTCCTTCGCTCGCCCCTTCCACCGTCATTTTCTCTCTACCCACCCTTGCCTCCTTTTCCGCGCAGCTCTCGATTCCCCCCTCTCTTTCGCACCCTCCATGTCATATTCCGCTCCAGGAGCTCCATCATAGCTCCTTGCTGTCGCTGGGAGGATGTTTTCTCCTCCGCTCGCCCCTTCCACCGTCATTTTCTCTCTACCCACCCTTGCCTCCTTTTCCGCGCAGCTCTCGATTCCCCCCTCTCTTTCGCACCCTCCATGTCATATTCCGCTCCAGGAGTTCCATCATAGCTCCTCACTGTCGCTGGGAGGATGTTTTCTCCTCCGCTCGCCCCTTCCACCATCATTTTCTCTCTACCCACCCTTGCCTCCTTTTCCGCGCAGCTCTCGATTCCCCCCTCTCTTTCGCACCCTCCATGTCATATTCCGCTCCAGGAGTTCCATCATAGCTCCTCACTGTCGCTGGGAGGAAGTTTTCTCCTCCGCTCGCCCCTTCCACCGTCATTTTCTCTCTACCCACCCTTGCCTCCTTCTCCGCGCAGCTCTCGATTCCCCCCTCTCTTTCGCACCCTCCATGTCATATTCCGCTCCAGGAGCTCCATCATAGCTAATCGCTGTCGCTGGGAGGATGTTTTCTCCTCCGCTCGCCCCTTCCACCGTCATTTTCTCTCTACCCACCCTTGCCTCCTTTTCCGCGCAGCTCTCGATTCCCCCCTCTCTTTCGCACCCTCCATGTCATATTCCGCTCCAGGAGTTCCATCATAGCTCCTCACTGTCGCTGGGAGGAAGTTTTCTCCTCCGCTTGCCCCTTCCACCGTCATTTTCTCTCTACCCACCCTTGCCTCCTTTTCCGCGCAGCTCTCGATTCCCCCCTCTCTTTCGCACCCTCCATGTCATATTCCGCTCCAGGAGCTCCATCATAGCTCCTTGCTGTCGCTGGGAGGATGTTTTCTCCTCCGCTCGCCCCTTCCACCGTCATTTTCTCTCTACCCACCCTTGCCTCCTTTTCCGCGCAGCTCTCGATTCCCCCCTCTCTTTCGCACCCTCCATGTCATATTCCGCTCCAGGAGTTCCATCATAGCTCCTCACTGTCGCTGGGAGGATGTTTTCTCCTCCGCTCGCCCCTTCCACCATCATTTTCTCTCTACCCACCCTTGCCTCCTTTTCCGCGCAGCTCTCGATTCCCCCCTCTCTTTCGCACCCTCCATGTCATATTCCGCTCCAGGAGTTCCATCATAGCTCCTCACTGTCGCTGGGAGGATGTTTTCTCCTCCGCTCGCCCCTTCCACCGTCATTTTCTCTCTACCCACCCTTGCCTCCTTTTCCGCGCAGCTCTCGATTCCCCCCTCTCTTTCGCACCCTCCATGTCATATTCCGCTCCAGGAGTTCCATCATAGCTCCTCACTGTCGCTGGGAGGATGTTTTCTCCTCCGCTCGCCCCTTCCACCGTCATTTTCTCTCTACCCACCCTTGCCTCCTTTTCCGCGCAGCTCTCGATTCCCCCCTCTCTTTCGCACCCTCCATGTCATATTCCGCTCCAGGAGTTCCATCATAGCTCCTCACTGTCGCTGGGAGGATGTTTTCTCCTCCGCTCGCCCCTTCCACCGTCATTTTCTCTCTACCCACCCTTGCCTCCTTCTCCGCGCAGCTCTCGATTCCCCCCTCTCTTTCGCACCCTCCATGTCATATTCCGCTCCAGGAGCTCCATCATAGCTCCTCGCTGTCGCTGGGAGGATGTTTTCTCCTCCGCTCGCCCCTTCCACCGTCATTTTCTCTCTACCCACCCTTGCCTCCTTTTCCGCGCAGCTCTCGATTCCCCCCTCTCTTTCGCACCCTCCATGTCATATTCCGCTCCAGGAGCTCCATCATAGCTCCTTGCTGTCGCTGGGAGGATGTTTTCTCCTCCGCTCGCCCCTTCCACCGTCATTTTCTCTCCACCCACCCTTGCCTCCTTCTCCGCGCCGCTCTCGATTCCCCCCTCTCTTTCGCACCCTCCATGTCATATTCTGCTCCAGGAGCTCCATCATAGCTCCTCGCTGTCGCTGGGAGGATGTTTTCTCCTCCGCTCGCCCCTTCCACCGTCATTTTCTCTCTACCCACCCTTGCCTCCTTTTCCACACAGCTCTCGATTCCCCCCTCTCTTTCGCACCCTCCATGTCATATTCCGCTCCAGGAGCTCCATCATAGCTCCTCGCTGTTGCTGGGAGGATGTTTTCTCCTCCGCTCGCCCCTTCCACCGTCATTTTCTCTCTACCCACCCTTGCCTCCTTCTCCGCGCAGCTCTCGATTCCCCCCTCTCTTTCGCACCCTCCATGTCATATTCCGCTCCAGGAGCTCCATCATAGCTCCTCGCTGTCGCTGGGAGGATTTTTTCTCCTCTGCTCGCCCCTTCCACCGTCATTTTCTCTCTACCCACCCTTTCCTCCTTTTCCGCGCAGCTCTCGATTCCCCCCTCTCTTGCGCACCCTCCATGTCATATTCCGCTCCAGGAGCTCCATCATAGCTCCTCACTGTCGCTGGGAGGAAGTTTTCTCCTCCGCTTGCCCCTTCCACCGTCATTTTCTCTCTACCCACCCTTGCCTCCTTTTCCGCGCAGCTCTCGATTCCCCCCTCTCTTTCGCACCCTCCATGTCATATTCCGCTCCAGGAGCTCCATCATAGCTCCTTGCTGTCGCTGGGAGGATGTTTTCTCCTCCGCTCGCCCCTTCCACCGTCATTTTCTCTCTACCCACCCTTGCCTCCTTTTCCGCGCAGCTCTCGATTCCCCCCTCTCTTTCGCACCCTCCATGTCATATTCCGCTCCAGGAGTTCCATCATAGCTCCTCACTGTCGCTGGGAGGATGTTTTCTCCTCCGCTCGCCCCTTCCACCTTCATTTTCTCTCTACCCACCCTTGCCTCCTTTTCCGCGCAGCTCTCGATTCCCCCCTCTCTTTCGCACCCTCCATGTCATATTCCGCTCCAGGAGCTCCATCATAGCTCCTCGCTGTCGCTGGGAGGATGTTTTCTCCTCCGCTCGCCCCTTCCACCGTCATTTTCTCTCTACCCACCCTTGCCTCCTTTTCCGCGCAGCTCTCGATTCCCCCCTCTCTTTCGCACCCTCCATGTCATATTCCGCTCCAGGAGTTCCATCATAGCTCCTCACTGTCGCTGGGAGGATGTTTTCTCCTCCGCTCGCCCCTTCCACCATCATTTTCTCTCTACCCCCCCTTGCCTCCTTTTCCGCGCAGCTCTCGATTCCCCCCTCTCTTTCGCACCCTCCATGTCATATTCCGCTCCAGGAGTTCCATCATAGCTCCTCACTGTCGCTGGGAGGATGTTTTCTCCTCCGCTCGCCCCTTCCACCGTCATTTTCTCTCTACCCACCCTTGCCTCCTTTTCCGCGCAGCTCTCGATTCCCCCCTCTCTTTCGCACCCTCCATGTCATATTCCGCTCCAGGAGCTCCATCATAGCTCCTTGCTGTCGCTGGGAGGATGTTTTCTCCTCCGCTCGCCCCTTCCACCGTCATTTTCTCTCTACCCACCCTTGCCTCCTTTTCCGCGCAGCTCTCGATTCCCCCCTCTCTTTCGCACCCTCCATGTCATATTCCGCTCCAGGAGTTCCATCATAGCTCCTCACTGTCGCTGGGAGGATGTTTTCTCCTCCGCTCGCCCCTTCCACCGTCATTTTCTCTCTACCCACCCTTGCCTCCTTCTCCGCGCAGCTCTCGATTCCCCCCTCTCTTTCGCACCCTCCATGTCATATTCCGCTCCAGGAGCTCCATCATAGCTCCTTGCTGTCGCTGGAAAGGATGTTTTCTCCTCCGCTCGCCCCTTCCACCGTCATTTTCTCTCTACCCACCCTTGCCTCCTTTTCCGCGCAGCTCTCGATTCCCCCCTCTCTTTCGCACCCTCCATGTCATATTCCGCTCCAGGAGTTCCATCATAGCTCCTCACTGTCGCTGGGAGGATGTTTTCTCCTCCGCTCGCCCCTTCCACCATCATTTTCTCTCTACCCACCCTTGCCTCCTTTTCCGCGCAGCTCTCGATTCCCCCCTCTCTTTCGCACCCTCCATGTCATATTCCGCTCCAGGAGTTCCATCATAGCTCCTCACTGTCGCTGGGAGGAAGTTTTCTCCTCCGCTTGCCCCTTCCACCGTCATTTTCTCTCTACCCACCCTTGCCTCCTTTTCCGCGCAGCTCTCGATTCCCCCCTCTCTTTCGCACCCTCCATGTCATATTCCGCTCCAGGAGCTCCATCATAGCTCCTTGCTGTCGCTGGGAGGATGTTTTCTCCTCCGCTCGCCCCTTCCACCGTCATTTTCTCTCTACCCACCCTTGCCTCCTTTTCCGCGCAGCTCTCGATTCCCCCCTCTCTTTCGCACCCTCCATGTCATATTCCGCTCCAGGAGCTCCATCATAGCTCCTTGCTGTCGCTGGGAGGATGTTTTCTCCTCCGCTCGCCCCTTCCACCGTCATTTTCTCTCTACCCACCCTTGCCTCCTTTTCCGCGCAGCTCTCGATTCCCCCCTCTCTTTCGCACCCTCCATGTCATATTCCGCTCCAGGAGTTCCATCATAGCTCCTCACTGTCGCTGGGAGGATGTTTTCTTCTCCGCTCGCCCCTTCCACCGTCATTTTCTCTCTACCCACCCTTGCCTCCTTCTCCGCGCAGCTCTCGATTCCCTCCTCTCTCTCGCACCCTCCATATTACATCCAGCTCCAGGAGCTTCATCATAGCTCCTCGCTGTCGCTGGGAGGATGTTTTCTCCTCCGCTCGCCCCTTCCACCGTCATTTTCTCTCTACCCACCCTTGCCTCCTTCTCCGCGCAGCTCTCGATTCCCTCCTCTCTCTCGCACCCTCCATATTACATCCAGCTCCAGGAGCTTCATCATAGCTCCTCGCTGTTGCTGGGAGGATGTTTTCTCCTCCGCTCGCCCCTTCCACCGTCATTTTCTCTCTACCCACCCTTGCCTCCTTCTCCGCGCAGCTCTCGATTCCCCCCCTCTCTTTCGCACCCTCCATGTCATATTCCGCTCCAGGAGCTCCATCATAGCTCCTCGCTGTCGCTGGGAGGATTTTTTCTCCTCTGCTCGCCTCTTCCACCGTCATTTTCTCTCTACCCACCCTTTCCTCCTTTTCCGCGCAGCTCTCGATTCCCCCCTCTCTTGCGCACCCTCCATGTCATATTCCGCTCCAGGAGCTCCATCATAGCTCCTCGCTGTCGCTGGGAGGATGTTTTCTCCTCCGCTCGCCCCTTCCACCGTCATTTTCTCTCTACCCACCCTTGCCTCCTTTTCCGCGCAGCTCTCGATTCCCCCCTCTCTTTCGCACCCTCCATGTCATATTCCGCTCCAGGAGTTCCATCATAGCTCCTCACTGTCGCTGGGAGGATGTTTTCTCCTCCACTCGCCCCTTCCACCGTCATTTTCTCTCTACCAACCCTTGCCTCCTTCTCCGCGCTGCTCTCGATTCCCTCCTCTCTCTCGCACCCTCCATATTACATCCAGCTCCAGGAGCTCCATCATAGCTCCTCGCTGTCGCTGGGAGGATGTTTTCTCCTCTGCTCGCCGCTTCCGCCGTCATTTTCTCTCCACCCACCCTTGCCTCCTTCTCCGCGCCGCTCTCGATTCCCCCCTCTCTTTCGCACCCTCCATGTCATATTCTGCTCCAGGAGCTCCATCATAGCTCCTCGCTGTCGCTGGGAGGATGTTTTCTCCTCCGCTCGCCCCTTCCACCGTCATTTTCTCTCTACCCACCCTTGCCTCCTTCTCCGCGCAGCTCTCGATTCCCCCCTCTCTTTCGCACCCTCCATGTCATATTCCGCTCCAGGAGCTCCATCATAGCTCCTCGCTGTCGCTGGGAGGATGTTTTCTCCTCCGCTCGCCCCTTCCACCGTCATTTTCTCTCTACCCACCCTTGCCTCCTTTTCCGCGCAGCTCTCGATTCCCCCCTCTCTTTCGCACCCTCCATGTCATATTCCGCTCCAGGAGCTCCATCATAGCTCCTCGCTGTCGCTGGGAGGATGTTTTCTCCTCCGCTCGCCCCTTCCACCGTCATTTTCTCTCTACCCACCCTTGCCTCCTTCTCCGCGCAGCTCTCAATTCCCCCCTCTCTTTCGCACCCTCCATGTCATATTCCGCTCCAGGAGCTCCATCATAGCTCCTCGCTGTCGCTGGGAGGATGTTTTCTCCTCCGCTCGCCCCTTCCACCGTCATTTTCTCTCTACCCACCCTTGCCTCCTTCTCCGCACAGCTCTCGATTCCCCCCTCTCTTTCGCACCCTCCATGTCATATTCCGCTCCAGGAGCTCCATCATAGCTCCTCGCTGTCGCTGGGAGGATGTTTTCTCCTCCGCTCGCCCCTTCCACCGTCATTTTCTCTCTACCCACCCTTGCCTCCTTCTCCGCGCAGCTCTCGATTCCCTCCTCTCTCTCGCACCCTCCATATTACATCCAGCTCCAGGAGCTCCATCATAGCTCTTCACTGTCGCTGGGAGGATGTTTTCTCCTCCACTCGCCCCTTCCACCGTCATTTTCTCTCTACCCACCCTTGCCTCCTTCTCCGCGCCGCTCTCGATTCCCTCCTCTCTCTCGCACCCTCCATATTACATCCAGCTCCAGGAGCTCCATCATAGCTCCTCGCTGTCGCTGGGAGGATGTTTTCTCCTCCGCTCGCCCCTTCCACCGTCATTTTCTCTCTACCCACCCTTGCCTCCTTCTCCGCGCAGCTCTCGATTCCCTCCTCTCTCTCGCACCCTCCATATTACATCCAGCTCCAGGAGCTCCATCATAGCTCCTCGCTGTCGCTGGGAGGATGTTTTCTCCTCTGCTCGCCGCTTCCGCCGTCATTTTCTCTCCACCCACCCTTGCTTCCTTCTCCGCGCCGCTCTCGATTCCCCCCTCTCTTTCGCACCCTCCATGTCATATTCCGCTCCAGGAGCTCCATCATAGCTCCTCGCTGTCGCTGGGAGGATGTTTTCTCCTCCGCTCGCCCCTTCCACCGTCATTTTCTCTCTACCCACCCTTGCCTCCTTCTCCGCGCAGCTCTCGATTCCCTCCTCTCTCTCGCACCCTCCATATTACATCCAGCTCCAGGAGCTCCATCATAGCTCTTCGCTGTCGCTGGGAGGATGTTTTCTCCTCCACTCGCCCCTTCCACCGTCATTTTCTCTCTACCCACCCTTGCCTCCTTCTCCGCGCTGCTCTCGATTCCCTCCTCTCTCTCGCACCCTCCATATTACATCCAGCTCCAGGAGCTCCATCATAGCTCCTCGCTGTCGCTGGGAGGATGTTTTCTCCTCCGCTCGCCCCTTCCACCGTCATTTTCTCTCTACCCACCCTTGCCTCCTTCTCCGCGCAGCTCTCGATTCCCTCCTCTCTCTCGCACCCTCCATATTACATCCAGCTCCAGGAGCTCCATCATAGCTCCTCGCTGTCGCTGGGAGGATGTTTTCTCCTCTGCTCGCCGCTTCCGCCGTCATTTTCTCTCCACCCACCCTTGCCTCCTTCTCCGCGCCGCTCTCGATTCCCCCCTCTCTTTCGCACCCTCCATGTCATATTCCGCTCCAGGAGTTCCATCATAGCTCCTCACTGTCGCTGGGAGGATGTTTTCTCCTCCACTCGCCCCTTCCACCGTCATTTTCTCTCTACCCACCCTTGCCTCCTTCTCCGCGCTGCTCTCGATTCCCTCCTCTCTCTCGCACCCTCCATATTACATCCAGCTCCAGGAGCTCCATCATAGCTCCTCGCTGTCGCTGGGAGGATGTTTTCTCCTCCGCTCGCCCCTTCCACCGTCATTTTCTCTCTACCCACCCTTGCCTCCTTCTACGCGCAGCTCTCGATTCCCTCCTCTCTCTCGCACCCTCCATATTACATCCAGCTCCAGGAGCTCCATCATAGCTCCTCGCTGTCGCTGGGAGGATGTTTTCTACTCTGCTCGCGCTTCCGCCGTCATTTTCTCTCCACCCACCCTTGCCTCCTTCTCCGCGCCGCTCTCGATTCCCCCCTCTCTTTCGCACCCTCCATGTCATATTCCGCTCCAGGAGCTCCATCATAGCTCCTCGCTGTCGCTGGGAGGATGTTTTCTCCTCCGCTCGCCCCTTCCACCGTCATTTTCTCTCTACCCACCCTTGCCTCCTTTTCCGCGCAGCTCTCGATTCCCCCCTCTCTTTCGCACCCTCCATGTCATATTCCGCTCCAGGAGCTCCATCATAGCTCCTCGCTGTCGCTGGGAGGATTTTTTCTCCTCTGCTCGCCCCTTCCACCGTCATTTTCTCTCTACCCACCCTTTCCTCCTTTTCCGCGCAGCTCTTGATTCCCCCCTCTCTTGCGCACCCTCCATGTCATATTCCGCTCCAGGAGCTCCATCATAGCTCCTCGCTGTCGCTGGGAGGATGTTTTCTCCTCCGCTCGCCCCTTCCACCGTCATTTTCTCTCTACCCACCCTTGCCTCCTTTTCCGTGCAGCTCTCGATTCCCCCCTCTCTTTCGCACCCTCCATGTCATATTCCGCTCCAGGAGTTCCATCATAGCTCCTCACTGTCGCTGGGAGGATGTTTTCTCCTCCACTCGCCCCTTCCACCGTCATTTTCTCTCTACCCACCCTTGCCTCCTTCTCCGCGCTGCTCTCGATTCCCTCCTCTCTCTCGCACCCTCCATATTACATCCAGCTCCAGGAGCTCCATCATAGCTCCTCGCTGTCGCTGGGAGGATGTTTTCTCCTCCGCTCGCCCCTTCCACCGTCATTTTCTCTCTACCCACCCTTGCCTCCTTCTCCGCGCAGCTCTCGATTCCCTCCTCTCTCTCGCACCCTCCATATTACATCCAGCTCCAGGAGCTCCATCATAGCTCCTCGCTGTCGCTGGGAGGATGTTTTCTCCTCTGCTCGCCGCTTCCGCCGTCATTTTCTCTCAACCCACCCTTGCCTCCTTCTCCGCGCCGCTCTCGATTCCCCCCTCTCTTTCGCACCCTCCATGTCATATTCTGCTCCAGGAGCTCCATCATAGCTCCTCGCTGTCGCTGGGAGGATGTTTTCTCCTCCGCTCGCCCCTTCCACCGTCATTTTCTCTCTACCCACCCTTGCCTCCTTCTCCGCGCAGCTCTCAATTCCCCCCTCTCTTTCGCACCCTCCATGTCATATTCCGCTTCAGGAGCTCCATCATAGCTCCTCGCTGTCGCTGGGAGGATGTTTTCTCCTCTGCTCGCCCCTTCCACCGTCATTTTCTCTCTACCCACCCTTTCCTCCTTTTCCGCGCAGCTCTCGATTCCCCCCTCTCTTTCGCACCCTCCATGTCATATTCCGCTCCAGGAGCTCCATCATAGCTCCTCGCTGTCGCTGGGAGGATGTTTTCTCCTCCGCTCGCCCCTTCCACCGTCATTTTCTTTCTACCCACCCTTGCCTCCTTTTCCACGCAGCTCTCGATTCCCCCCTCTCTTTCGCACCCTCCATGTCATATTCCGCTCCAGGAGCTCCATCATAGCTCCTCGCTGTCGCTGGGAGGATGTTTTCTCCTCCGCTCGCCCCTTCCACCGTCATTTTCTCTCTACCCACCCTTGCCTCCTTCTCCGCGCAGCTCTCAATTCCCCCCTCTCTTTCGCACCCTCCATGTCATATTCCGCTCCAGGAGCTCCATCATAGCTCCTCGCTGTCGCTGGGAGGATGTTTTCTCCTCCGCTCGCCCCTTCCACCGTCATTTTCTCTCTACCCACCCTTGCCTCCTTCTCCGCGCAGCTCTCGATTCCCCCCTCTCTTTCGAACCCTCCATGTCATATTCCGCTCCAGGAGCTCCATCATAGCTCCTCGCTGTCGCTGGGAGGATGTTTTCTCCTCTGCTCGCCCCTTCCACCGTCATTTTCTCTCTACCCACCCTTTCCTCCTTTTCCGCGCAGCTCTCGATTCCCCCCTCTCTTTCGCACCCTCCATGTCATATTCCGCTCCAGGAGCTCCATCATAGCTCCTCGCTGTCGCTGGGAGGATGTTTTCTCCTCCGCTCGCCCCTTCCACCGTCATTTTCTTTCTACCCACCCTTGCCTCCTTTTCCACGAAGCTCTCGATTACCCCCTCTCTTTCGCACCCTCCATGTCATATTCCGCTCAAGGAGCTCCATCATAGCTCCTCGCTGTTGCTGGGAGGATGTTTTCTCCTCCGCTCGCCCCTTCCACCGTCATTTTCTCTCTACCCACCCTTGCCTCCTTCTCCGCACAGCTCTCGATTCCCCCCTCTCTTTCGCACCCTCCATGTCATATTCCGCTCCAGGAGCTCCATCATAGCTCCTCGCTGTCGCTGGGAGGATGTTTTCTCCTCCGCTCGCCCCTTCCACCGTCATTTTCTCTCTACCCACCCTTGCCTCCTTTTCCGCGCAACTCTCGATTCCCCCCTCTCTTTCGCACCCTCCATGTCATATTCCGCTCCAGGAGTTCCATCATAGCTCCTCACTGTCGCTGGGAGGATGTTTTCTCCTCCGCTCGCCCCTTCCAACGTAATTTTCTCTCTACCCACCCTTGCCTCCTTCTCCGCGCAGCTCTCGATTCCCCCCTCTCTTTCGCACCCTCCATGTCATATTCCGATCCAGGAGCTCTATCATAGCTCTTCGCTGTCGCTGGGAGGATGTTTTCTCCTCCGCTCGCCCCTTCCACCGTCATTTTCTCTCTACCCACGCTTGCCTCCTTCTCCGCGCAGCTCTCGATTCCCTCCTCTCTCTCGCACCCTCCATATTACATCCAGCTCCAGGAGCTTCATCATAGCTCCTCGCTGTCGCTGGGAGGATGTTTTCTCCTCCGCTCGCCCCTTCCACCGTCATTTTCTCTCTACCCACCCTTGCCTCCTTCTCTGCGCAGCTCTCGATTCCCCCCTCTCTTTCGCACCCTCCATGTCATATTCCGCTCCAGGAGCTCCATCATAGCTCCTCGCTGTCGCTGGGAGGATGTTTTCTCCTCCGCTCGCCCCTTCCACCGTCATTTTCTCTCTACCCACCCTTGCCTCCTTCTCCGCGCAGCTCTCGATTCCCTCTTCTCTCTCGCACCCTCCATATTACATCCAGCTCCAGGAGCTCCATCATAGCTCCTCGCTGTCGCTGAGAGGATGTTTTCTCCTCTGCTCGCCGCTTCCGCCGTCATTTTCTCTCCACCCACCCTTGCCTCCTTCTCCGCGCCGCTCTCGATTCCCCCCTCTCTTTCGCACCCTCCATGTCATATTCCGCTCCAGGAGCTCCATCATAGCTCCTCGCTGTCGCTGGGAGGATGTTTTCTCCTCCGCTCGCCCCTTCCACCGTCATTTTCTCTCTACCCACCCTTTCCTCCTTTTCCGCGCAGCTCTCGATTCCCCCCTCTCTTTCACACCCTCCATGTCATATTCCGCTCCAGGAGCTCCATCATTGCTCCTCGCTGTCGCTGGGAGGATGTTTTCTCCTCCGCTCGCCCCTTCCACCGTCATTTTCTCTCTACCCACCCTTGCCTCCCTCTCCGCGCAGCTCTCAATTCCCCCCTCTCTTTCGCACCCTCCATGTCATATTCCGCTCCAGGAGCTCCATCATAGCTCCTCGCTGTCGCTGGGAGGATGTTTTCTCCTCCGCTCGCCCCTTTCACCGTCATTTTCTCTCTACCCACCCTTTCCTCCTTCTCCGCGCAGCTCTCGATTCCCCCCTCTCTTTCGAACCCTCCATGTCATATTCCGCTCCAGGAGCTCCATCATAGCTCCTCGCTGTCGCTGGGAGGATGTTTTCTCCTCTGCTCGCCCTTTCCACCGTCATTTTCTCTCTACCCACCCTTTCCTCCTTTTCCGCGCAGCTCTCGATTCCCCCTCTCTTTCGCACCCTCCATGTCATATTCCGCTCCAGGAGCTCCATCATAGCTCCTCGCTGTCGCTGGGAGGATGTTTTCTCCTCCGCTCGCCCCTTCCACCGTCATTTTCTCTCTACCCACCCTTGCCTCCTTTTCCGCGCAGCTCTCGATTCCCCCCTCTCTTTCGCACCCTCCATGTCATATTCCGCTCCAGGAGTTCCATCATAGCTCCTCACTGTCGCTGGGAGGATGTTTTCTCCTCCACTCGCCCCTTCCACCGTCATTTTCTCTCTACCCACCCTTGCCTCCTTCTCCGCGCTGCTCTCGATTCCCACCTCTCTCTCGCACCCTCCATATTACATCCAGCTCCAGGAGCTCCATCATAGCTCCTCGCTGTCGCTGGGAGGATGTTTTCTCCTCCGCTCGCCCCTTCCACCGTCATTTTCTCTCTACCCACCCTTGCCTCCTTCTCCGCGCAGCTCTCGATTCCCTCCTCTCTCTCGCACCCTCCATATTACATCCAGCTCCAGGAGCTCCATCATAGCTCCTCGCTGTCGCTGGGAGGATGTTTTCTCCTCTGCTCGCCGCTTCCGCCGTCATTTTCTCTCCACCCACCCTTGCCTCCTTTTCCGCGCAGCTCTCAATTCCCCCCTCTCTTTCGCACCCTCCATGTCATATTCCGCTCCAGGAGCTCCATCATAGCTCCTTGCTGTCGCTGGGAGGATGTTTTCTCCTCCGCTCGCCCCTTCCACCGTCATTTTCTCTCTACCCACCCTTGCCTCCTTTTCCGCGCAGCTCTCGATTCCCCCCTCTCTTTCGCACCCTCCATGTCATATTCCGCTCCAGGAGTTCCATCATAGCTCCTCACTGTCGCTGGGAGGATGTTTTCTCCTCCGCTCGCCCCTTCCACCGTCATTTTCTCTCTACCCACCCTTGCCTCCTTCTCCGCGCAGCTCTCGATTCCCCCCTCTCTTTCGCACCCTCCATGTCATATTCTGCTCCAGGAGCTCCATCATAGCTCCTCGCTGTCGCTGGGAGGATGTTTTCTCCTCCGCTCGCCCCTTCCACCGTCATTTTCTCTCTACCCACCCTTGCCTCCTTCTCCACGCAGCTCTCGATTCCCCCCTCTCTTTCGCACCCTCCATGTCATATTCCGCTCCAGGAGCTCCCTCATAGCTCCTTGCTGTCGCTGGGAGGATGTTTTCTCCTCCACTCGCCCCTTCCACCGTCATTTTCTCTCTACCCACCCTTGCCTCCTTCTCCGCGCTGCTCTCGATTCCCACCTCTCTCTCGCACCCTCCATATTACATCCAGCTCCAGGAGCTCCATCATAGCTCCTCGCTGTCGCTGGGAGGATGTTTTCTCCTCCGCTCGCCCCTTCCACCGTCATTTTCTCTCTACCCACCCTTGCCTCCTTCTCCGCGCAGCTCTCGATTCCCTCCTCTCTCTCGCACCCTCCATATTACATCCAGCTCCAGGAGCTCCATCATAGCTCCTCGCTGTCGCTGGGAGGATGTTTTCTCCTCTGCTCGCCGCTTCCGCCGTCATTTTCTCTCCACCCACCCTTGCCTCCTTTTCCGCGCAGCTCTCAATTCCCCCCTCTCTTTCGCACCCTCCATGTCATATTCCGCTCCAGGAGCTCCATCATAGCTCCTTGCTGTCGCTGGGAGGATGTTTTCTCCTCCGCTCGCCCCTTCCACCGTCATTTTCTCTCTACCCACCCTTGCCTCCTTTTCCGCGCAGCTCTCGATTCCCCCCTCTCTTTCGCACCCTCCATGTCATATTCCGCTCCAGGAGTTCCATCATAGCTCCTCACTGTCGCTGGGAGGATGTTTTCTCCTCCGCTCGCCCCTTCCACCGTCATTTTCTCTCTACCCACCCTTGCCTCCTTCTCCGCGCAGCTCTCGATTCCCCCCTCTCTTTCGCACCCTCCATGTCATATTCTGCTCCAGGAGCTCCATCATAGCTCCTCGCTGTCGCTGGGAGGATGTTTTCTCCTCCGCTCGCCCCTTCCACCGTCATTTTCTCTCTACCCACCCTTGCCTCCTTCTCCACGCAGCTCTCGATTCCCCCCTCTCTTTCGCACCCTCCATGTCATATTCCGCTCCAGGAGCTCCCTCATAGCTCCTTGCTGTCGCTGGGAGGATGTTTTCTCCTCCGCTCGCCCCTTCCACCATCATTTTCTCTCTACCCACCCTTGCCTCCTTCTCCGCGCAGCTCTCGATTCCCCCCTCTCTTTCGCACCCTCCATGTCATATTCCGCTCCAGGAGCTCCATCATAGCTCCTCGCTGTCGCTGGGAGGATGTTTTCTCCTCCGCTCGCCCCTTCCACCGTCATTTTCTCTCTACCCACCCTTGCCTCCTTTTCCGCGCAGCTCTCGATTCCCCCCTCTCTTTCGCACCCTCCATGTCATATTCCGCTCCAGGAGCTCCATCATAGCTCCTCGCTGTCGCTGGGAGGATGTTTTCTCCTCCGCTCGCCCCTTCCACCGTCATTTTCTCTCTACCCACCCTTGCCTCCTTTTCCGCGCAGCTCTCGATTCCCCCTCTCTTTCGCACCCTCCATGTCATATTCCGCTCCCGGAGTTCCATCATAGCTCCTCACTGTCGCTGGGAGGAAGTTTTCTCCTCCGCTCGCCCCTTCCACCGTCATTTTCTCTCTACCCACCCTTGCCTCCTTTTCCGCGCAGCTCTCAATTCCCCCCTCTCTTTCGCACCCTCCATGTCATATTCCGCTCCAGGAGCTCCATCATAGCTCCTTGCTGTCGCTGGGAGGATGTTTTCTCCTCCGCTCGCCCCTTCCACCGTCATTTTCTTTCTACCCACCCTTGCCTCCTTTTCCACGCAGCTCTCGATTCCCCCCTCTCTTTCGCACCCTCCATGTCATATTCCGCTCCAGGAGCTCCATCATAGCTCCTCGCTGTTGCTGGGAGGATGTTTTCTCCTCCGCTCGCCCCTTCCACCGCCATTTTCTCTCTACCCACCCTTGCCTCCTTCTCCGCACAGCTCTCGATTCCCCCCTCTCTTTCGCACCCTCCATGTCATATTCCGCTCCAGGAGCTCCATCATAGCTCCTCGCTGTCGCTGGGAGGATGTTTTCTCCTCTGCTCGCCCCTTCCACCGTCATTTTCTCTCTACCCACCCTTTCCTCCTTTTCCGCGCAGCTCTCGATTCCCCCCTCTCTTTCGCACCCTCCATGTCATATTCCGCTCCAGGAGCTCCATCATAGCTCCTCGCTGTCGCTGGGAGGATGTTTTCTCCTCCGCTCGCCCCTTCCACCGTCATTTTCTTTCTACCCACCCTTGCCTCCTTTTCCACGCAGCTCTCGATTCCCCCCTCTCTTTCGCACCCTCCTTGTCATATTCCGCTCCAGGAGCTCCATCATAGCTCCTCGCTGTTGCTGGGAGGATGTTTTCTCCTCCGCTCGCCCCTTCCACCGTCATTTTCTCTCTACCCACCCTTGCCTCCTTCTCTGCACAGCTCTCGATTCCCCCCTCTCTTTCGCACCCTCCATGTCATATTCCGCTCCAGGAGCTCCATCATAGCTCCTCGCTGTCGCTGGGAGGATGTTTTCTCCTCTGCTCGCCCCTTCCACCGTCATTTTCTCTCTACCCACCCTTTCCTCCTTTTCCGCGCAGCTCTCGATTCCCCCCTCTCTTGCGCACCCTCCATGTCATATTCCGCTCCAGAAGCTCCATCATAGCTCCTCGCTGTCGCTGGGAGGATGTTTTCTCCTCCGCTCGCCCCTTCCACCGTCATTTTCTCTCTACCCACCCTTGCCTCCTTTTCCGCGCAGCTCTCGATTCCCCCCTCTCTTTCGCACCCTCCATGTCATATTCCGCTCCAGGAGTTCCATCATAGCTCCTCACTGTCGCTGGGAGGATGTTTTCTCCTCCGCTCGCCCCTTCCACCGTCATTTTCTCTCTACCCACCCTTGCCTCCTTCTCCGCGCAGCTCTCGATTCCCTCCTCTCTCTCGCACCCTCCATATTACATCCAGCTCCAGGAGCTTCATCATAGCTCCTCGCTGTCGCTGGGAGGATGTTTTCTCCTCCGCTCGCCCCTTCCACCGTCATTTTCTCTCTACCCACCCTTGCCTCCTTCTCTGCGCAGCTCTCGATTCCCCCCTCTCTTTCGCACCCTCCATGTCATATTCCGCTCCAGGAGCTCCATCATAGCTCCTCGCTGTCGCTGGGAGGATGTTTTCTCCTCCGCTCGCCCCTTCCACCGTCATTTTCTCTCTACCCACCCTTGCCTCCTTCTCCGCGCAGCTCTCGATTCCCTCTTCTCTCTCGCACCCTCCATATTACATCCAGCTCCAGGAGCTCCATCATAGCTCCTCGCTGTCGCTGGGAGGATGTTTTCTCCTCTGCTCGCCGCTTCCGCCGTCATTTTCTCTCCACCCACCCTTGCCTCCTTCTCCGCGCCGCTCTCGATTCCCCCCTCTCTTTCGCACCCTCCATGTCATATTCCGCTCCAGGAGCTCCATCATAGCTCCTCGCTGTCGCTGGGAGGATGTTTTCTCCTCCGCTCGCCCCTTCCACCGTCATTTTTTCTCTACCCACCCTTGCCTCCTTCTCCGCGCAGCTCTCGATTCCCCCCTCTCTTTCGCACCCTCCATGTCATATTCCGCTCCAGGAGCTCCATCATAGCTCCTCGCTGTCGCTGGGAGGATGTTTTCTCCTCCGCTCGCCCCTTCCACCGTCATTTTCTCTCTACCCACCCTTTCCTCCTTTTCCGCGCAGCTCTCGATTCCCCCCTCTCTTTCACACCCTCCATGTCATATTCCGCTCCAGGAGCTCCATCATTGCTCCTCGCTGTCGCTGGGAGGATGTTTTCTCCTCCGCTCGCCCCTTCCACCGTCATTTTCTCTCTACCCACCCTTGCCTCCTTTTCCGCGCAGCTCTCGATTCCCCCCTCTCTTTCGCACCCTCCATGTCATATTCCGCTCCAGGAGTTCCATCATAGCTCCTCACTGTCGCTGGGAGGAAGTTTTCTCCTCCGCTCGCCCCTTCCACCGTCATTTTCTCTCTACCCACCCTTGCCTCCTTTTCCGCGCAGCTCTCGATTCCCCCCTCTCTTTCGCACCCTCCATGTCATATTCCGCTCCAGGAGCTCCATCATAGCTCCTCGCTGTCGCTGGGAGGATGTTTTCTCCTCCGCTCGCCCCTTCCACCGTCATTTTCTCTCTACCCACCCTTGCCTCCCTCTCCGCGCAGCTCTCAATTCCCCCCTCTCTTTTGCACCCTCCATGTCATATTCCGCTCCAGGAGCTCCATCATAGCTCCTCGCTGTCGCTGGGAGGATGTTTTCTCCTCCGCTCGCCCCTTTCACCGTCATTTTCTCTCTACCCACCCTTTCCTCCTTCTCCGCGCAGCTCTCGATTCCCCCCTCTCTTTCGAACCCTCCATGTCATATTCCGCTCCAGGAGCTCCATCATAGCTCCTCGCTGTCGCTGGGAGGATGTTTTCTCCTCTGCTCGCCCCTTCCACCGTCATTTTCTCTCTACCCACCCTTTCCTCCTTTTCCGCGCAGCTCTCGATTCCCCCTCTCTTTCGCACCCTCCATGTCATATTCCGCTCCAGGAGCTCCATCATAGCTCCTCGCTGTCGCTGGGAGGATGTTTTCTCCTCCGCTCGCCCCTTCCACCGTCATTTTCTCTCTACCCACCCTTGCCTCCTTCTCCGCGCAGCTCTCGATTCCCCCCTCTCTTTCGCACCCTCCATGTCATATTCAGCTCCAGGAGCTCCATCATAGCTCCTTGCTGTCGCTGGGAGGATGTTTTCTCCTCCGCTCGCCCCTTCCACCATCATTTTCTCTCTACCCACCCTTGCCTCCTTCTCCGCGCAGCTCTCGATTCCCCCCTCTCTTTCGCACCCTCCATGTCATATTCCGCTCCAGGAGCTCCATCATAGCTCCTCGCTGTCGCTGGGAGGATGTTTTCTCCTCCGCTCGCCCCTTCCACCGTCATTTTCTCTCTACCCACCCTTGCCTCCTTTTCCGCGCAGCTCTCGATTCCCCCCTCTCTTTCGTACCCTCCATGTCATATTCCGCTCCAGGAGCTCCATCATAGCTCCTCGCTGTCGCTGGGAGGATGTTTTCTCCTCCGCTCGCCCCTTCCACCGTCATTTTCTCTCTACCTACCCTTGCCTCCTTTTCCGCGCAGCTCTCGATTCCCCCCTCTCTTTCGCACCCTCCATGTCATATTCCGCTCCAGGAGCTCCATCATAGCTCCTCGCTGTCGCTGGGAGGATGTTTTCTCCTCCGCTCGCCCCTTCCACCGTCATTTTCTCTCTACCCACCCTTGCCTCCTTTTCCGCGCAGCTCTCGATTCCCCCTCTCTTTCGCACCCTCCATGTCATATTCCGCTCCCGGAGTTCCATCATAGCTCCTCACTGTCGCTGGGAGGAAGTTTTCTCCTCCGCTCGCCCCTTCCACCGTCATTTTCTCTCTACCCACCCTTGCCTCCTTTTCCGCGCAGCTCTCGATTCCCCCCTCTCTTTCGCACCCTCCATGTCATATTCCGCTCCAGGAGTTCCATCATAGCTCCTCACTGTCGCTGGGAGGATGTTTTCTCCTCCGCTCGCCCCTTCCACCGTCATTTTCTCTCTACCCACCCTTGCCTCCTTCTCCGCGCAGCTCTCGATTCCCCCCTCTCTTTCGCACCCTCCATGTCATATTCCGCTCCAGGAGCTCCATCATAGCTCCTTGCTGTCGCTGGGAGGATGTTTTCTCCTCCGCTCGCCCCTTCCACCATCATTTTCTCTCTACCCACCCTTGCCTACTTCTCCGCGCAGCTCTCGATTCCCCCCTCTCTTTCGCACCCTCCATGTCATATCCCGCTCCAGGAGCTCCATCATAGCTCCTCGCTGTCGCTGGGAGGATGTTTTCTCCTCCGCTCGCCCCTTCCACCGTCATTTTCTCTCTACCCACCCTTGCCTCCTTTTCCGCGCAGCTCTCGATTCCCCCCTCTCTTTCGCACCCTCCATGTCATATTCCGCTCCAGGAGCTCCATCATAGCTCCTCGCTGTCGCTGGGAGGATGTTTTCTCCTCCGCTCGCCCCTTCCACCGTCATTTTCTTTCTACCCACCCTTGCCTCCTTTTCCACGCAGCTCTCGATTCCCCCCTCTCTTTCGCACCCTCCATGTCATATTCCGCTCCAGGAGCTCCATCATAGCTCCCCGCTGTTGCTGGGAGGATGTTTTCTCCTCCGCTCGCCCCTTCCACCGTCATTTTCTCTCTACCCACCCTTGCCTCCTTCTCCGCACAGCTCTCGATTCCCCCCTCTCTTTCGCACCCTCCATGTCATATTCCGCTCCAGGAGCTCCATCATAGCTCCTCGCTGTCGCTGGGAGGATGTTTTCTCCTCTGCTCGCCCCTTCCACCGTCATTTTCTCTCTACCCACCCTTTCCTCCTTTTCCGCGCAGCTCTCGATTCCCCCCTCTCTTGCGCACCCTCCATGTCATATTCCGCTCCAGGAGCTCCATCATAGCTCCTCGCTGTCGCTGGGAGGATGTTTTCTCCTCCGCTCGCCCCTTCCACCGTCATTTTCTCTCTACCCACCCTTGCCTCCTTTTCCGCGCAGCTCTCGATTCCCCCCTCTCTTTCGCACCCTCCATGTCATATTCCGCTCCAGGAGTTCCATCATAGCTCCTCACTGTCGCTGGGAGGATGTTTTCTCCTCCGCTCGCCCCTTCCACCCTAATTTTCTCTCTACCCACCCTTGCCTCCTTCTCCGCGCAGCTCTCGATTCCCCCCTCTCTTTCGCACCCTCCATGTCATATTCCGCTCCAGGAGCTCTATCATAGCTCTTCGCTGTCGCTGGGAGGATGTTTTCTCCTCCGCTCGCCCCTTCCACCGTCATTTTCTCTCTACCCACGCTTGCCTCCTTCTCCGCGCAGCTCTCGATTCCCTCCTCTCTCTCGCACCCTCCATATTACATCCAGCTCCAGGAGCTTCATCATAGCTCCTCGCTGTCGCTGGGAGGATGTTTTCTCCTCCGCTCGCCCCTTCCACCGTCATTTTCTCTCTACCCACCCTTGCCTCCTTCTCTGCGCAGCTCTCGATTCCCCCCTCTCTTTCGCACCCTCCATGTCATATTCCGCTCCAGGAGCTCCATCATAGCTCCTCGCTGTCGCTGGGAGGATGTTTTCTCCTCCGCTCGCCCCTTCCACCGTCATTTTCTCTCTACCCACCCTTGCCTCCTTCTCCGCGCAGCTCTCGATTCCCTCTTCTCTCTCGCACCCTCCATATTACATCAAGCTCCAGGAGCTCCATCATAGCTCCTCGCTGTCGCTGGGAGGATGTTTTCTCCTCTGCTCGCCGCTTCCGCCGTCATTTTCTCTCCACCCACCCTTGCCTCCTTTTCCGCGCAGCTCTCAATTCCCCCCTCTCTTTCACACCCTCCATGTCATATTCCCCTCCAGGAGCTCCATCATTGCTCCTCGCTGTCGCTGGGAGGATGTTTTCTCCTCCGCTCGCCCCTTCCACCGTCATTTTCTCTCTACCCACCCTTGCCTCCCTCTCCGCGCAGCTCTCAATTCCCCCCTCTCTTTCGCACCCTCCATGTCATATTCCGCTCCAGGAGCTCCATCATAGCTCCTCGCTGTCGCTGGGAGGATGTTTTCTCCTCCGCTCGCCCCTTTCACCGTCATTTTCTCTCTACCCACCCTTTCCTCCTTTTCCGCGCAGCTCTCGATTCCCCCTCTCTTTCGCACCCTCCATGTCATATTCCGCTCCAGGAGCTCCATCATAGCTCCTCGCTGTCGCTGGGAGGATGTTTTCTCCTCCGCTCGCCCCTTCCACCGTCATTTTCTCTCTACCCACCCTTGCCTCCTTTTCCGCGCAGCTCTCGATTCCCCCCTCTCTTTCGCACCCTCCATGTCATATTCCGCTCCAGGAGTTCCATCATAGCTCCTCGCTGTCGCTGGGAGGATGTTTTCTCCTCCGCTCGCCCCTTCCACCGTCATTTTCTCTCTACCCACCCTTGCCTCCTTCTCCGCGCAGCTCTCGATTCCCTCCTCTCTCTCGCACCCTCCATATTACATCCAGCTCCAGGAGCTCCATCATAGCTCCTCGCTGTCGCTGGGAGGATGTTTTCTCCTCTGCTCGCCGCTTCCGCCGTCATTTTCTCTCCACCCACCCTTGCCTCCTTTTCCGCGCAGCTCTCAATTCCCCCCTCTCTTTCGCACCCTCCATGTCATATTCCGCTCCAGGAGCTCCATCATAGCTCCTTGCTGTCGCTGGGAGGATGTTTTCTCCTCCGCTCGCCCCTTCCACCGTCATTTTCTCTCTACCCACCCTTGCCTCCTTTTCCGCGCAGCTCTCGATTCCCCCCTCTCTTTCGCACCCTCCATGTCATATTCCGCTCCAGGAGTTCCATCATAGCTCCTCACTGTCGCTGGGAGGATGTTTTCTCCTCCGCTCGCCCCTACCACCGTCATTTTCTCTCTACCCACCCTTGCCTCCTTCTCCGCGCAGCTCTCGATTCCCCCCTCTCTTTCGCACCCTCCATGTCATATTCTGCTCCAGGAGCTCCATCATAGCTCCTCGCTGTCGCTGGGAGGATGTTTTCTCCTCCGCTCGCCCCTTCCACCGTCATTTTCTCTCTACCCACCCTTGCCTCCTTCTCCGCGCAGCTCTCGATTCCCCCCTCTCTTTCGCACCCTCCATGTCATATTCCGCTCCAGGAGCTCCATCATAGCTCCTTGCTGTCGCTGGGAGGATGTTTTCTCCTCCGCTCGCCCCTTCCACCATCATTTTCTCTCTACCCACCCTTGCCTCCTTCTCCGCGCAGCTCTCGATTCCCCCCTCTCTTTCGCACCCTCCATGTCATATTCCGCTCCAGGAGCTCCATCATAGCTCCTCGCTGTCGCTGGGAGGATGTTTTCTCCTCCGCTCGCCCCTTCCACCGTCATTTTCTCTCTACCCACCCTTGCCTCCTTTTCCGCGCAGCTCTCGATTCCCCCCTCTCTTTCGCACCCTCCATGTCATATTCCGCTCCAGGAGCTCCATCATAGCTCCTCGCTGTCGCTGGGAGGATGTTTTCTCCTCCGCTCGCCCCTTCCACCGTCATTTTCTCTCTACCCACCCTTGCCTCCTTTTCCGCGCAGCTCTCGATTCCCCCCTCTCTTTCGCACCCTCCATGTCATATTCCGCTCCAGGAGCTCCATCATAGCTCCTCGCTGTCGCTGGGAGGATGTTTTCTCCTCCGCTCGCCCCTTCCACCGTCATTTTCTCTCTACCCACCCTTGCCTGCTTTTCCGCGCAGCTCTCGATTCCCCCTCTCTTTCGCACCCTCCATGTCATATTCCGCTCCCGGAGTTCCATCATAGCTCCTCACTGTCGCTGGGAGGAAGTTTTCTCCTCCGCTCGCCCCTTCCACCGTCATTTTCTCTCTACCCACCCTTGCCTCCTTTTCCGCGCAGCTCTCAATTCCCCCCTCTTTCGAACCCTCCATGTCATATTCCGCTCCAGGAGCTCCATCATAGCTCCTTGCTGTCGCTGGGAGGATGTTTTCTCCTCCGCTCGCCCCTTCCACCGTCATTTTCTCTCTACCCACCCTTGCCTCCTTTTCCGCGCAGCTCTCGATTCCCCCCTCTCTTTCGCACCCTCCATGTCATATTCCCCTCCAGGAGTTCCATCATAGCTCCTCACTGTCGCTGGGAGGATGTTTTCTCCTCCGCTCGCCCCTTCCACCGTCATTTTCTCTCTACCCACCCTTGCCTCCTTCTCCGCGCAGCTCTCGATTCCCCCCTCTCTTTCGCACCCTCCATGTCATATTCCGCTCCAGGAGCTCCATCATAGCTCCTTGCTGTCGCTGGGAGGATGTTTTCTCCTCCGCTCGCCCCTTCCACCATCATTTTCTCTCTACCCACCCTTGCCTCCTTCTCCGCGCAGCTCTCGATTCCCCCCTCTCTTTCGCACCCTCCATGTCATATTCCGCTCCAGGAGCTCCATCATAGCTCCTCGCTGTCGCTGGGAGGATGTTTTCTCCTCCGCTCGCCCCTTCCACCGTCATTTTCTCTCTACCCACCCTTGCCTCCTTTTCCGCGCAGCTCTCGATTCCCCCCTCTCTTTCGCACCCTCCATGTCATATTCCGCTCCAGGAGCTCCATCATAGCTCCTCGCTGTCGCTGGGAGGATGTTTTCTCCTCCGCTCGCCCCTTCCACCGTCATTTTCTTTCTACCCACCCTTGCCTCCTTTTCCACGCAGCTCTCGATTCCCCCCTCTCTTTCGCACCCTCCATGTCATATTCCGCTCCAGGAGCTCCATCATAGCTCCTCGCTGTCGCTGGGAGGATGTTTTCTCCTCCGCTCGCCCCTTCCACCGTCATTTTCTTTCTACCCACCCTTGCCTCCTTTTCCACGCAGCTCTCGATTCCCCCCTCTCTTTCGCACCCTCCATGTCATATTCCGCTCCAGGAGCTCCATCATAGCTCCTCGCTGTTGCTGGGAGGATGTTTTCTCCTCCGCTCGCCCCTTCCACCGTCATTTTCTCTCTACCCACCCTTGCCTCCTTCTCCGCACAGCTCTCGATTCCCCCCTCTCTTTCGCACCCTCCATGTCATATTCCGCTCCAGGAGCTCCATCATAGCTCCTCGCTGTCGCTGGGAGGATGTTTTCTCCTCTGCTCGCCCCTTCCACCGTCATTTTCTCTCTACCCACCCTTTCCTCCTTTTCCGCGCAGCTCTCGATTCCCCCCTCTCTTGCGCACCCTCCATGTCATATTCCGCTCCAGGAGCTCCATCATAGCTCCTCGCTGTCGCTGGGAGGATGTTTTCTCCTCCGCTCGCCCCTTCCACCGTCATTTTCTCTCTACCCACCCTTGCCTCCTTTTCCGCGCAGCTCTCGATTCCCCCCTCTCTTTCGCACCCTCCATGTCATATTCCGCTCCAGGAGCTCCATCATAGCTCCTCGCTGTCGCTGGGAGGATGTTTTCTCCTCCGCTCGCCCCTTCCACCGTCATTTTCTCTCTACCCACCCTTGCCTCCTTTTCCGCGCAGCTCTCGATTCCCCCCTCTCTTTCGCACCCTCCATGTCATATTCCGCTCCAGGAGCTCCATCATAGCTCCTCGCTGTCGCTGGGAGGATGTTTTCTCCTCCGCTCGCCCCTTCCACCGTCATTTTCTTTCTACCCACCCTTGCCTCCTTTTCCACGCAGCTCTCGATTCCCCCCTCTCTTTCGCACCCTCCATGTCATATTCCGCTCCAGGAGCTCCATCATAGCTCCTCGCTGTTGCTGGGAGGATGTTTTCTCCTCCGCTCGCCCCTTCCACCGTCATTTTCTCTCTACCCACCCTTGCCTCCTTCTCCGCACAGCTCTCGATTCCCCCCTCTCTTTCGCACCCTCCATGTCATATTCCGCTCCAGGAGCTCCATCATAGCTCCTCGCTGTCGCTGGGAGGAATTTTTCTCCTCTGCTCGCCCCTTCCACCGTCATTTTCTCTCTACCCACCCTTTCCTCCTTTTCCGCGCAGCTCTCGATTCCCCCCTCTCTTTCGCACCCTCCATGTCATATTCCGCTCCAGGAGCTCCATCATAGCTCCTCGCTGTCGCTGGGAGGATGTTTTCTCCTCCGCTCGCCCCTTCCACCGTCATTTTCTTTCTACCCACCCTTGCCTCCTTTTCCACGCAGCTCTCGATTCCCCCCTCTCTTTCGCACCCTCCATGTCATATTCCGCTCCAGGAGCTCCATCATAGCTCCTCGCTGTTGCTGGGAGGATGTTTTCTCCTCCGCTCGCCCCTTCCACCGTCATTTTCTCTCTACCCACCCTTGCCTCCTTCTCCGCACAGCTCTCGATTCCCCCCTCTCTTTCGCACCCTCCATGTCATATTCCGCTCCAGGAGCTCCATCATAGCTCCTCGCTGTCGCTGGGAGGATGTTTTCTCCTCTGCTCGCCCCTTCCACCGTCATTTTCTCTCTACCCACCCTTTCCTCCTTTTCCGCGCAGCTCTCGATTCCCCCCTCTCTTGCGCACCCTCCATGTCATATTCCGCTCCAGGAGCTCCATCATAGCTCCTCGCTGTCGCTGGGAGGATGTTTTCTCCTCCGCTCGCCCCTTCCACCGTCATTTTCTCTCTACCCACCCTTGCCTCCTTTTCCGCGCAGCTCTCGATTCCCCCCTCTCTTTCGCACCCTCCATGTCATATTCCGCTCCAGGAGTTCCATCATAGCTCCTCACTGTCGCTGGGAGGATGTTTTCTCCTCCGCTCGCCCCTTCCACCGTCATTTTCTCTCTACCCACCCTTGCCTCCTTTTCCGCGCAGCTCTCGATTCCCCCCTCTCTTTCGCACCCTCCATGTCATATTCCGCTCCAGGAGTTCCATCATAGCTCCTCACTGTCGCTGGGAGGATGTTTTCTCCTCCGCTCGCCCCTTCCACCGTCATTTTCTCTCTACCCACCCTTGCCTCCTTCTCCTCGCAGCTCTCGATTCCCCCCTCTCTTTCGCACCCTCCATGTCATATTCCGCTCCAGGAGCTCCATCATAGCTCTTCGCTGTCGCTGGGAGGATGTTTTCTCCTCCGCTCGCCCCTTCCACCGTCATTTTCTCTCTACCCACCCTTTCCTCCTTTTCCGCGCAGCTCTCGATTCCCCCCTCTCTTTAGCACCCTCCATGTCATATTCCGCTCCAGGAGCTCCATCATAGCTCCTCGCTGTCGCTGGGAGGATGTTTTCTCCTCCGCTCGCCCCTTCCACCGTCATTTTCTCTCTACCCACCCTTGCCTCCTTCTCCGCGCAGCTCTCAATTCCCCCCTCTCTTTCGCACCCTCCATGTCATATTCCGCTCCAGGAGCTCCATCATAGCTCTTCGCTGTCGCTGGGAGGATGTTTTCTCCTCCGCTCGCCCCTTCCACCGTCATTTTCTCTCTACCCACCCTTTCCTCCTTTTCCGCGCAGCTCTCTTTTCCCCCCTCTCTTTCGCACCCTCCATGTCATATTCCGCTCCAGGCGCTCCATCATAGCTCCTCGCTGTCGCTGGGAGGATGTTTTCTCCTCCGCTCGCCCCTTCCACCGTCATTTTCTCTCTACCCACCCTTGCCTCCTTTTCCGCGCAGCTCTCGATTCCCCCCTCTCTTTCGCACCCTCCATGTCATATTCCGCTCCAGGAGTTCCATCATAGCTCCTCACTGTCGCTGGGAGGATGTTTTCTCCTCCGCTCGCCCCTTCCACCGTCATTTTCTCTCTACCCACCCTTGCCTCCTTCTCCGCGCAGCTCTCGATTCCCCCCTCTCTTTCGCACACTCCATGTCATATTCCGCTCCAGGAGCTCCATCATAGCTCTTCGCTGTCGCTGGGAGGATGTTTTCTCCTCCGCTCGCCCCTTCCACCGTCATTTTCTCTCTACCCACCCTTTCCTCCTTTTCCGCGCAGCTCTCGATTCCCCCCTCTCTTTCGCACCCTCCATGTCATATTCCGCTCCAGGAGCTCCATCATAGCTCCTCGCTGTCGCTGGGAGGATGTTTTCTCCTCCGCTCGCCCCTTCCACCGTCATTTTCTCTCTACCCACCCTTGCCTCCTTTTCCGCGCAGCTCTCAATTCCCCCCTCTCTTTCGCACCCTCCATGTCATATTCCGCTCCAGGAGCTCCATCATAGCTCCTCGCTGTCGCTGGGAGGATGTTTTCTCCTCCGCTCGCCCCTTCCACCATCATTTTCTCTCTACCCACCCTTGCCTCCTTCTCCGCGCAGCTCTCAATTCCCCCCTCTCTTTCGCACCCTCCATGTCATATTCCGCTCCAGGAGCTCCATCATAGCTCCTCGCTGTCGCTGGGAGGATGTTTTCTCCTCCGCTCGCCCCTTCCACCGTCATTTTCTCTCTACCCACCCTTGCCTCCTTCTCCGCGCAGCTCTCGATTCCCCCCTCTCTTTCGCACCCTCCATGTCATATTCCGCTCCAGGAGTTCCATCATAGCTCCTCACTGTCGCTGGGAGGAAGTTTTCTCCTCCGCTCGCCCCTTCCACCGTCATTTTCTCTCTACCCACCCTTGCCTCCTTTTCCGCGCAGCTCTCGATTCCCCCCTCTCTTTCGCACCCTCCATGTCATATTCCGCTCCAGGAGCTCCATCATAGCTCCTCGCTGTCGCTGGGAGGATGTTTTCTCCTCCGCTCGCCCCTTCCACCGTCATTTTCTTTCTACCCACCCTTGCCTCCTTTTCCACGCAGCTCTCGATTCCCCCCTCTCTTTCGCACCCTCCATGTCATATTCCGCTCCAGGAGCTCCATCATAGCTCCTCGCTGTTGCTGGGAGGATGTTTTCTCCTCCGCTCGCCCCTTCCACCGTCATTTTCTCTCTACCCACCCTTGCCTCCTTCTCCGCACAGCTCTCGATTCCCCCCTCTCTTTCGCACCCTCCATGTCATATTCCGCTCCAGGAGCTCCATCATAGCTCCTCGCTGTCGCTGGGAGGAATTTTTCTCCTCTGCTCGCCCCTTCCACCGTCATTTTCTCTCTACCCACCCTTTCCTCCTTTTCCGCGCAGCTCTCGATTCCCCCCTCTCTTTCGCACCCTCCATGTCATATTCCGCTCCAGGAGCTCCATCATAGCTCCTCGCTGTCGCTGGGAGGATGTTTTCTCCTCCGCTCGCCCCTTCCACCGTCATTTTCTTTCTACCCACCCTTGCCTCCTTTTCCACGCAGCTCTCGATTCCCCCCTCTCTTTCGCACCCTCCATGTCATATTCCGCTCCAGGAGCTCCATCATAGCTCCTCGCTGTTGCTGGGAGGATGTTTTCTCCTCCGCTCGCCCCTTCCACCGTCATTTTCTCTCTACCCACCCTTGCCTCCTTCTCCGCACAGCTCTCGATTCCCCCCTCTCTTTCGCACCCTCCATGTCATATTCCGCTCCAGGAGCTCCATCATAGCTCCTCGCTGTCGCTGGGAGGATGTTTTCTCCTCTGCTCGCCCCTTCCACCGTCATTTTCTCTCTACCCACCCTTTCCTCCTTTTCCGCGCAGCTCTCGATTCCCCCCTCTCTTGCGCACCCTCCATGTCATATTCCGCTCCAGGAGCTCCATCATAGCTCCTCGCTGTCGCTGGGAGGATGTTTTCTCCTCCGCTCGCCCCTTCCACCGTCATTTTCTCTCTACCCACCCTTGCCTCCTTTTCCGCGCAGCTCTCGATTCCCCCCTCTCTTTCGCACCCTCCATGTCATATTCCGCTCCAGGAGTTCCATCATAGCTCCTCACTGTCGCTGGGAGGATGTTTTCTCCTCCGCTCGCCCCTTCCACCGTCATTTTCTCTCTACCCACCCTTGCCTCCTTTTCCGCGCAGCTCTCGATTCCCCCCTCTCTTTCGCACCCTCCATGTCATATTCCGCTCCAGGAGTTCCATCATAGCTCCTCACTGTCGCTGGGAGGATGTTTTCTCCTCCGCTCGCCCCTTCCACCGTCATTTTCTCTCTACCCACCCTTGCCTCCTTCTCCTCGCAGCTCTCGATTCCCCCCTCTCTTTCGCACCCTCCATGTCATATTCCGCTCCAGGAGCTCCATCATAGCTCTTCGCTGTCGCTGGGAGGATGTTTTCTCCTCCGCTCGCCCCTTCCACCGTCATTTTCTCTCTACCCACCCTTTCCTCCTTTTCCGCGCAGCTCTCGATTCCCCCCTCTCTTTAGCACCCTCCATGTCATATTCCGCTCCAGGAGCTCCATCATAGCTCCTCGCTGTCGCTGGGAGGATGTTTTCTCCTCCGCTCGCCCCTTCCACCGTCATTTTCTCTCTACCCACCCTTGCCTCCTTCTCCGCGCAGCTCTCAATTCCCCCCTCTCTTTCGCACCCTCCATGTCATATTCCGCTCCAGGAGCTCCATCATAGCTCTTCGCTGTCGCTGGGAGGATGTTTTCTCCTCCGCTCGCCCCTTCCACCGTCATTTTCTCTCTACCCACCCTTTCCTCCTTTTCCGCGCAGCTCTCGATTCCCCCCTCTCTTTCGCACCCTCCATGTCATATTCCGCTCCAGGCGCTCCATCATAGCTCCTCGCTGTCGCTGGGAGGATGTTTTCTCCTCCGCTCGCCCCTTCCACCGTCATTTTCTCTCTACCCACCCTTGCCTCCTTTTCCGCGCAGCTCTCGATTCCCCCCTCTCTTTCGCACCCTCCATGTCATATTCCGCTCCAGGAGTTCCATCATAGCTCCTCACTGTCGCTGGGAGGATGTTTTCTCCTCCGCTCGCCCCTTCCACCGTCATTTTCTCTCTACCCACCCTTGCCTCCTTCTCCGCGCAGCTCTCGATTCCCCCCTCTCTTTCGCACCCTCCATGTCATATTCCGCTCCAGGAGCTCCATCATAGCTCTTCGCTGTCGCTGGGAGGATGTTTTCTCCTCCGCTCGCCCCTTCCACCGTCATTTTCTCTCTACCCACCCTTTCCTCCTTTTCCGCGCAGCTCTCGATTCCCCCCTCTCTTTCGCACCCTCCATGTCATATTCCGCTCCAGGAGCTCCATCATAGCTCCTCGCTGTCGCTGGGAGGATGTTTTCTCCTCCGCTCGCCCCTTCCACCGTCATTTTCTCTCTACCCACCCTTGCCTCCTTTTCCGCGCAGCTCTCAATTCCCCCCTCTCTTTCGCACCCTCCATGTCATATTCCGCTCCAGGAGCTCCATCATAGCTCCTCGCTGTCGCTGGGAGGATGTTTTCTCCTCCGCTCGCCCCTTCCACCATCATTTTCTCTCTACCCACCCTTGCCTCCTTCTCCGCGCAGCTCTCAATTCCCCCCTCTCTTTCGCACCCTCCATGTCATATTCCGCTCCAGGAGCTCCATCATAGCTCCTCGCTGTCGCTGGGAGGATGTTTTCTCCTCCGCTCGCCCCTTCCACCGTCATTTTCTCTCTACCCACCCTTGCCTCCTTCTCCGCGCAGCTCTCGATTCCCCCCTCTCTTTCGCACCCTCCATGTCATATTCCGCTCCAGGAGTTCCATCATAGCTCCTCACTGTCGCTGGGAGGAAGTTTTCTCCTCCGCTCGCCCCTTCCACCGTCATTTTCTCTCTACCCACCCTTGCCTCCTTTTCCGCGCAGCTCTCGATTCCCCCCTCTCTTTCGCACCCTCAATGTCATATTCCGCTCCAGGAGTTCCATCATAGCTCCTCACTGTCGCTGGGAGGATGTTTTCTCCTCCGCTCGCCCCTTCCACCGTCATTTTCTCTCTACCCACCCTTGCCTCCTTTTCCGCGTAGCTCTCGATTCCCCCCTCTCTTTCGCACCCTCCATGTCATATTCCGCTCCAGGAGTTCCATCATAGCTCCTCACTGTCGCTGGGAGGAAGTTTTCTCCTCCGCTCGCCCCTTCCACCGTCATTTTCTCTCTACCCACCCTTGCCTCCTTTTCCGCGCAGCTCTCGATTCCCCCCTCTCTTTCGCACCCTCCATGTCATATTCCGCTCCAGGAGCTCCATCATAGCTCCTTGCTGTCGCTGGGAGGATGTTTTCTCCTCCGCTCGCCCCTTCCACCGTCATTTTCTCTCTACCCACCCTTGCCTCCTTTTCCGCGCAGCTCTCGATTCCCCCCTCTCTTTCGCACCCTCCATGTCATATTCCGCTCCAGGAGCTCCATCATAGCTCCTCGCTGTCGCTGGGAGGATGTTTTCTCCTCCGCTCGCCCCTTCCACCGTCATTTTCTCTCTACCCACCCTTGCCTCCTTCTTCGCGCAGCTCTCGATTCCCCCCTCTCTTTCGAACCCTCCATGTCATATTCCGCTCCAGGAGCTCCATCATAGCTCCTCGCTGTCGCTGGGAGGATGTTTTCTCCTCTGCTCGCCCCTTCCACCGTCATTTTCTCTCTACCCACCCTTTCCTCCTTTTCCGCGCAGCTCTCGATTCCCCCCTCTCTTTCGCACCCTCCATGTCATATTCCGCTCCAGGAGCTCCATCATAGCTCCTCGCTGTCGCTGGGAGGATGTTTTCTCCTCCGCTCGCCCCTTCCACCGTCATTTTCTTTCTACCCACCCTTGCCTCCTTTTCCACGCAGCTCTCGATTCCCCCCTCTCTTTCGCACCCTCCATGTCATATTCCGCTCCAGGAGCTCCATCATAGCTCCTCGCTGTCGCTGGGAGGATGTTTTCTCCTCCGCTCGCCCCTTCCACCGTCATTTTCTCTCTACCCACCCTTGCCTCCTTTTCCGCGCAGCTCTCGATTCCCCCCTCTCTTTCGCACCCTCCATGTCATATTCCGCTCCAGGAGTTCCATCATAGCTCCTCACTGTCGCTGGGAGGATGTTTTCTCCTCCGCTCGCCCCTTCCACCGTCATTTTCTCTCTACCCACCCTTGCCTCCTTCTCCGCGCAGCTCTCGATTCCCCCCTCTCTTTCGCACCCTCCATGTCATATTCCGCTCCAGGAGCTCCATCATAGCTCTTCGCTGTCGCTGGGAGGATGTTTTCTCCTCCGCTCGCCCCTTCCACCGTCATTTTCTCTCTACCCACCCTTTCCTCCTTTTCCGCGCAGCTCTCGATTCCCCCCTCTCTTTCGCACCCTCCATGTCATATTCCGCTCCAGGAGCTCCATCATAGCTCCTCGCTGTCGCTGGGAGGATGTTTTCTCCTCCGCTCGCCCCTTCCACCGTCATTTTCTCTCTACCCACCCTTGCCTCCTTTTCCGCGCAGCTCTCAATTCCCCCCTCTCTTTCGCACCCTCCATGTCATATTCCGCTCCAGGAGCTCCATCATAGCTCCTCGCTGTCGCTGGGAGGATGTTTTCTCCTCCGCTCGCCCCTTCCACCGTCATTTTCTCTCTACCCACCCTTGCCTCCTTCTCCGCGCAGCTCTCAATTCCCCCCTCTCTTTCGCACCCTCCATGTCATATTCCGCTCCAGGAGCTCCATCATAGCTCCTCGCTGTCGCTGGGAGGATGTTTTCTCCTCCGCTCGCCCCTTCCACCGTCATTTTCTCTCTACCCACCCTTTCCTCCTTTTCCGCGCAGCTCTTGATTCCCCCCTCTCTTTCGCACCCTCCATGTCATATTCCGCTCCAGGAGCTCCATCATAGCTCCTCGCTGTCGCTGGGAGGATGTTTTCTCCTCTGCTCGCCCCTTCCACCGTCATTTTCTCTCTACCCACCCTTTCCTCCTTTTCCGCGCAGCTCTCGATTCCCCCCTCTCTTGCGCACCCTCCATGTCATATTCCGCTCCAGGAGCTCCATCATAGCTCCTCGCTGTCGCTGGGAGGATGTTTTCTCCTCCGCTCGCCCCTTCCACCGTCATTTTCTCTCTACCCACCCTTGCCTCCTTTTCCGCGCAGCTCTCGATTCCCCCCTCTCTTTCGCACCCTCCATGTCATATTCCGCTCCAGGAGTTCCATCATAGCTCCTCACTGTCGCTGGGAGGATGTTTTCTCCTCCGCTCGCTCCTTCCACCGTCATTTTCTCTCTACCCACCCTTGCCTCCTTCTCCGCGCAGCTCTCGATTCCCCCCTCTCTTTCGCACCCTCCATGTCATATTCCGCTCCAGGAGCTCTATCATAGCTCTTCGCTGTCGCTGGGAGGATGTTTTCTCCTCCGCTCGCCCCTTCCACCGTCATTTTCTCTCTACCCACGCTTGCCTCCTTCTCCGCGCAGCTCTCGATTCCCTCCTCTCTCTCGCACCCTCCATATTACATCCAGCTCCAGGAGCTTCATCATAGCTCCTCGCTGTCACTGGGAGGATGTTTTCTCCTCCGCTCGCCCCTTCCACCGTCATTTTCTCTCTACCCACCCTTGCCTCCTTCTCCGCGCAGCTCTCAATTCCCCCCTCTCTTTCGCACCCTCCATGTCATATTCCGCTCCAGGAGCTCCATCATAGCTCCTCGCTGTCGCTGGGAGGATGTTTTCTCCTCCGCTCGCCCCTTCCACCGTCATTTTCTCTCTACCCACCCTTTCCTCCTTTTCCGCGCAGCTCTTGATTCCCCCCTCTCTTTCGCACCCTCCATGTCATATTCCGCTCCAGGAGCTCCATCATAGCTCCTCGCTGTCGCTGGGAGGATGTTTTCTCCTCTGCTCGCCCCTTCCACCGTCATTTTCTCTCTACCCACCCTTTCCTCCTTTTCCGCGCAGCTCTCGATTCCCCCCTCTCTTTCGCACCCTCCATGTCATATTCCGCTCCAGGAGTTCCATCATAGCTCCTCACTGTCGCTGGGAGGATGTTTTCTCCTCCGCTCGCTCCTTCCACCGTCATTTTCTCTCTACCCACCCTTGCCTCCTTCTCCGCGCAGCTCTCGATTCCCCCCTCTCTTTCGCACCCTCCATGTCATATTCCGCTCCAGGAGCTCTATCATAGCTCTTCGCTGTCGCTGGGAGGATGTTTTCTCCTCCGCTCGCCCCTTCCACCGTCATTTTCTCTCTACCCACGCTTGCCTCCTTCTCCGCGCAGCTCTCGATTCCCTCCTCTCTCTCGCACCCTCCATATTACATCCAGCTCCAGGAGCTTCATCATAGCTCCTCGCTGTCACTGGGAGGATGTTTTCTCCTCCGCTCGCCCCTTCCACCGTCATTTTCTCTCTACCCACCCTTGCCTCCTTCTCTGCGCAGCTCTCGATTCCCCCCTCTCTTTCGCACCTTCCATGTCATATTCCGCTCCAGGAGCTCCATCATAGCTCCTCGCTGTCGCTGGGAGGATGTTTTCTCCTCCGCTCGCCCCTTCCACCGTCATTTTCTCTCTACCCACCCTTGCCTCCTTCTCCGCGCAGCTCTCGATTCCCTCTTCTCTCTCGCACCCTCCATATTACATCCAGCTCCAGGAGCTCCATCATAGCTCCTCGCTGTCGCTGGGAGGATGTTTTCTCCTCTGCTCGCCGCTTGCGCCGTCATTTTCTCTCCACCCACCCTTGCCTCCTTCTCCGCGCCGCTCTCGATTCCCCCCTCTCTTTCGCACCCTCCATGTCATATTCCGCTCCAGGAGCTCCATCATAGCTCCTCGCTGTCGCTGGGAGGATGTTTTCTCCTCCGCTCGCCCCTTCCACCGTCATTTTCTCTCTACCCACCCTTGCCTCCTTCTCCGCGCAGCTCTCGATTCCCCCCTCTCTTTCGCACCCTCCATGTCATATTCCGCTCCAGGAGCTCCATCATAGCTCCTCGCTGTCGCTGGGAGGATGTTTTCTCCTCCGCTCGCCCCTTCCACCGTCATTTTCTCTCTACCCACCCTTTCCTCCTTTTCCGCGCAGCTCTCGATTCCCCCCTCTCTTTCACACCCTCCATGTCATATTCCGCTCCAGGAGCTCCATCATTGCTCCTCGCTGTCGCTGGGAGGATGTTTTCTCCTCCGCTCGCCCCTTCCACCGTCATTTTCTCTCTACCCACCCTTGCCTCCCTCTCCGCGCAGCTCTCAATTCCCCCCTCTCTTTCGCACCCTCCATGTCATATTCCGCTCCAGGAGCTCCATCATAGCTCCTCGCTGTCGCTGGGAGGATGTTTTCTCCTCCGCTCGCCCCTTTCACCGTCATTTTCTCTCTACCCACCCTTTCCTCCTTCTCCGCGCAGCTCTCGATTCCCCCCTCTCTTTCGAACCCTCCATGTCATATTCCGCTCCAGGAGCTCCATCATAGCTCCTCGCTGTCGCTGGAAGGATGTTTTCTCCTCTGCTCGCCCCTTCCACCGTCATTTTCTCTCTACCCACCCTTTCCTCCTTTTCCGCGCAGCTCTCGATTCCCCCCTCTCTTTCGCACCCTCCATGTCATATTCCGCTCCAGGAGCTCCATCATAGCTCCTCGCTGTCGCTGGGAGGATGTTTTCTCCTCCGCTCGCCCCTTCCACCGTCATTTTCTCTCTACCCACCCTTGCCTCCTTTTCCGCGCAGCTCTCGATTCCCCCCTCTCTTTCGCACCCTCCATGTCATATTCCGCTCCAGGAGTTCCATCATAGCTCCTCACTGTCGCTGGGAGGATGTTTTCTCCTCCACTCGCCCCTTCCACCGTCATTTTCTCTCTACCCACCCTTGCCTCCTTCTCCGCGCTGCTCTCGATTCCCTCCTCTCTCTCGCACCCTCCATATTACATCCAGCTCCAGGAGCTCCATCATAGCTCCTCGCTGTCGCTGGGAGGATGTTTTCTCCTCCGCTCGCCCCTTCCACCGTCATTTTCTCTCTACCCACCCTTGCCTCCTTCTCCGCGCAGCTCTCGATTCCCTCCTCTCTCTCGCACCCTCCATATTACATCCAGCTCCAGGAGCTCCATCATAGCTCCTCGCTGTCGCTGGGAGGATGTTTTCTCCTCTGCTCGCCGCTTCCGCCGTCATTTTCTCTCCACCCACCCTTGCCTCCTTCTCCGCGCCGCTCTCGATTCCCCCCTCTCTTTCGCACCCTCCATGTCATATTCTGCTCCAGGAGCTCCATCATAGCTCCTCGCTGTCGCTGGGAGGATGTTTTCTCCTCCGCTCGCCCCTTCCACCGTCATTTTCTCTCTACCCACCCTTGCCTCCTTCTCCGCGCAGCTCTCGATTCCCCCCTCTCTTTCGCACCCTCCATGTCATATTCCGCTCCAGGAGCTCCATCATAGCTCCTCGCTGTCGCTGGGAGGATGTTTTCTCCTCCGCTCGCCCCTTCCACCGTCATTTTCTCTCTACCCACCCTTTCCTCCTTTTCCGCGCAGCTCTCGATTCCCCCCTCTCTTTCGCACCCTCCATGTCATATTCCGCTCCAGGAGCTCCATCATAGCTCCTCGCTGTCGCTGGGAGGATGTTTTCTCCTCCGCTCGCCCCTTCCACCGTCATTTTCTCTCTACCCACCCTTGCCTCCTTCTCCGCGCAGCTCTCAATTCCCCCCTCTCTTTCGCACCCTCCATGTCATATTCCGCTCCAGGAGCTCCATCATAGCTCCTCGCTGTCGCTGGGAGGATGTTTTCTCCTCCGCTCGCCCCTTCCACCGTCATTTTCTCTCTACCCACCCTTGCCTCCTTCTCCGCGCAGCTCTCGATTCCCCCCTCTCTTTCGAACCCTCCATGTCATATTCCGCTCCAGGAGCTCCATCATAGCTCCTCGCTGTCGCTGGGAGGATGTTTTCTCCTCTGCTCGCCCCTTCCACCGTCATTTTCTCTCTACCCACCCTTTCCTCTTTTTCCGCGCAGCTCTCGATTCCCCCCTCTCTTTCGCACCCTCCATGTCATATTCCGCTCCAGGAGCTCCATCATAGCTCCTCGCTGTTGCTGGGAGGATGTTTTCTCCTCCGCTCGCCCCTTCCACCGTCATTTTCTCTCTACCCACCCTTGCCTCCTTTTCCGCGCAGCTCTCGATTCCCCCCTCTCTTTCGCACCCTCCATGTCATATTCCGCTCCAGGAGCTCCATCATAGCTCCTTGCTGTCGCTGGGAGGATGTTTTCTCCTCCGCTCGCCCCTTCCACCGTCATTTTCTCTCTACCCACCCTTGCCTCCTTTTCCGCACAGCTCTCGATTCCCCCCTCTCTTTCGCACCCTCCATGTCATATTCCGCTCCAGGAGTTCCATCATAGCTCCTCACTGTCGCTGGGAGGATGTTTTCTCCTCTACTCGCCCCTTCCACCGTCATTTTCTCTCTACCCACCCTTGCCTCCTTCTCCGCGCTGCTCTCGATTCCCTCCTCTCTCTCGCACCCTCCATATTACATCCAGCTCCAGGAGCTCCATCATAGCTCCTCGCTGTCGCTGGGAGGATGTTTTCTCCTCCGCTCGCCCCTTCCACCGTCATTTTCTCTCTACCCACCCTTGCCTCCTTCTCCGCGCAGCTCTCGATTCCCTCCTCTCTCTCGCACCCTCCATATTACATCCAGCTCCAGGAGCTCCATCATAGCTCCTCGCTGTCGCTGGGAGGATGTTTTCTCCTCTGCTCGCCGCTTCCGCCGTCATTTTCTCTCCACCCACCCTTGCCTCCTTCTCCGCGCCGCTCTCGATTCCCCCCTCTCTTTCGCACCCTCCATGTCATATTCTGCTCCAGGAGCTCCATCATAGCTCCTCGCTGTCGCTGGGAGGATGTTTTCTCCTCCGCTCGCCCCTTCCACCGTCATTTTCTCTCTACCCACCCTTGCCTCCTTCTCCGCGCAGCTCTCGATTCCCCCCTCTCTTTCGCACCCTCCATGTCATATTCCGCTCCAGGAGCTCCATCATAGCTCCTCGCTGTCGCTGGGAGGATGTTTTCTCCTCCGCTCGCCCCTTCCACCGTCATTTTCTCTCTACCCACCCTTTCCTCCTTTTCCGCGCAGCTCTCGATTCCCCCCTCTCTTTCGCACCCTCCATGTCATATTCCGCTCCAGGAGCTCCATCATAGCTCCTCGCTGTCGCTGGGAGGATGTTTTCTCCTCCGCTCGCCCCTTCCACCGTCATTTTCTCTCTACCCACCCTTGCCTCCTTCTCCGCGCAGCTCTCAATTCCCCCCTCTCTTTCGCACCCTCCATGTCATATTCCGCTCCAGGAGCTCCATCATAGCTCCTCGCTGTCGCTGGGAGGATGTTTTCTCCTCCGCTCGCCCCTTCCACCGTCATTTTCTCTCTACCCACCCTTGCCTCCTTCTCCGCGCAGCTCTCGATTCCCCCCTCTCTTTCGAACCCTCCATGTCATATTCCGCTCCAGGAGCTCCATCATAGCTCCTCGCTGTCGCTGGGAGGATGTTTTCTTCTCTGCTCGCCCCTTCCACCGTCATTTTCTCTCTACCCACCCTTGCCTCCTTTTCCGCGCAGCTCTCGATTCCCCCCTCTCTTTCGCACCCTCCATGTCATATTCCGCTCCAGGAGCTCCATCATAGCTCCTCGCTGTCGCTGGGAGGATGTTTTCTCCTCCGCTCGCCCCTTCCACCGTCATTTTCTCTCTACCCACCCTTGCCTCCTTTTCCGCGCAGCTCTCGATTCCCCCCTCTCTTTCGCACCCTCCATGTCATATTCCGCTCCAGGAGTTCCATCATAGCTCCTCACTGTCGCTGGGAGGATGTTTTCTCCTCCGCTCGCCCCTTCCACCATCATTTTCTCTCTACCCCCCCTTGCCTCCTTTTCCGCGCAGCTCTCGATTCCCCCCTCTCTTTCGCACCCTCCATGTCATATTCCGCTCCAGGAGTTCCATCATAGCTCCTCACTGTCGCTGGGAGGATGTTTTCTCCTCCGCTCGCCCCTTCCACCGTCATTTTCTCTCTACCCACCCTAGCCTCCTTTTCCGCGCAGCTCTCGATTCCCCCCTCTCTTTCGCACCCTCCATGTCATATTCCGCTCCAGGAGCTCCATCATAGCTCCTCGCTGTCGCTGGGAGGATGTTTTCTCCTCCGCTCGCCCCTTCCACCGTCATTTTCTCTCTACCCACCCTTGCCTCCTTTTCCGCGCAGCTCTCGATTCCCCCCTCTCTTTCGCACCCTCCATGTCATATTCCGCTCCAGGAGCTCCATCATAGCTCCTTGCTGTCGCTGGGAGGATGTTTTCTCCTCCGCTCGCCCCTTCCACCGTCATTTTCTCTCTACCCACCCTTGCCTCCTTTTCCGCGCAGCTCTCGATTCCCCCCTCTCTTTCGCACCCTCCATGTCATATTCCGCTCCAGGAGTTCCATCATAGCTCCTCACTGTCGCTGGGAGGATGTTTTCTCCTCCGCTCGCCCCTTCCACCGTCATTTTCTCTCTACCCACCCTTGCCTCCTTTTCCGCGCAGCTCTCGATTCCCCCCTCTCTTTCGCACCCTCCATGTCATATTCCGCTCCAGGAGTTCCATCATAGCTCCTCACTGTCGCTGGGAGGAAGTTTTCTCCTCCGCTCGCCCCTTCCACCGTCATTTTCTCTCTACCCACCCTTGCCTCCTTTTCCGCGCAGCTCTCGATTCCCCCCTCTCTTTCGCACCCTCCATGTCATATTCCGCTCCAGGAGCTCCATCATAGCTCCTCGCTGTCGCTGGGAGGATGTTTTCTCCTCCGCTCGCCCCTTCCACCGTCATTTTCTCTCTACCCACCCTTGCCTCCTTTTCCGCGCAGCTCTCGATTCCCCCCTCTCTTTCGCACCCTCAATGTCATATTCCGCTCCAGGAGTTCCATCATAGCTCCTCACTGTCGCTGGGAGGATGTTTTCTCCTCCGCTCGCCCCTTCCACCGTCATTTTCTCTCTACCCACCCCTGCCTCCTTTTCCGCGCAGCTCTCGATTCCCCCCTCTCTTTCGCACCCTCCATGTCATATTCCGCTCCAGGAGTTCCATCATAGCTCCTCACTGTCGCTGGGAGGAAGTTTTCTCCTCCGCTCGCCCCTTCCACCGTAATTTTCTCTCTACCCACCCTTGCCTCCTTTTCCGCGCAGCTCTCGATTCCCCCCTCTCTTTCGCACCCTCCATGTCATATTCCGCTCCAGGAGTTCCATCATAGCTCCTCGCTGTCGCTGGGAGGATGTTTTCTCCTCCGCTCGCCCCTTCCACCGTCATTTTCTCTCTACCCACCCTTGCCTCCTTCTCCGCGCAGCTCTCGATTCCCCCCTCTCTTTCAAACCCTCCATGTCATATTCCGCTCCAGGAGCTCCATCATAGCTCCTCGCTGTCGCTGGGAGGATGTTTTCTCCTCTGCTCGCCCCTTCCACCGTCATTTTCTCTCTACCCACCCTTTCCTCCTTTTCCGCGCAGCTCTCGATTCCCCCCTCTCTTTCGCACCCTCCATGTCATATTCCGCTCCAGGAGCTCCATCATAGCTCCTCACTGTCGCTGGGAGGATGTTTTCTCCTCCGCTCGCCCCTTCCACCGTCATTTTCTCTCTACCCACCCTTTCCTCCTTTTCCGCGCAGCTCTCGATTCCCCCCTCTCTTTAGCACCCTCCATGTCATATTCCGCTCCAGGAGCTCCATCATAGCTCCTCGCTGTCGCTGGGAGGATGTTTTCTCCTCCGCTCGCCCCTTCCACCGTCATTTTCTCTCTACCCACCCTTGCCTCCTTCTCCGCGCAGCTCTCAATTCCCCCCTCTCTTTCGCACCCTCCATGTCATATTCCGCTCCAGGAGCTCCATCATAGCTCTTCGCTGTCGCTGGGAGGATGTTTTCTCCTCCGCTCGCCCCTTCCACCGTCATTTTCTCTCTACCCACCCTTTCCTCCTTTTCCGCGCAGCTCTCGATTCCCCCCTCTCTTTCGCACCCTCCATGTCATATTCCGCTCCAGGCGCTCCATCATAGCTCCTCGCTGTCGCTGGGAGGATGTTTTCTCCTCCGCTCGCCCCTTCCACCGTCATTTTCTCTCTACCCACCCTTGCCTCCTTTTCCGCGCAGCTCTCGATTCCCCCCTCTCTTTCGCACCCTCCATGTCATATTCCGCTCCAGGAGTTCCATCATAGCTCCTCACTGTCGCTGGGAGGATGTTTTCTCCTCCGCTCGCCCCTTCCACCGTCATTTTCTCTCTACCCACCCTTGCCTCCTTCTCCGCGCAGCTCTCGATTCCCCCCTCTCTTTCGCACCCTCCATGTCATATTCCGCTCCAGGAGCTCCATCATAGCTCTTCGCTGTCGCTGGGAGGATGTTTTCTCCTCCGCTCGCCCCTTCCACCGTCATTTTCTCTCTACCCACCCTTTCCTACTTTTCCGCGCAGCTCTCGATTCCCCCCTCTCTTTCGCACCCTCCATGTCATATTCCGCTCCAGGAGCTCCATCATAGCTCCTCGCTGTCGCTGGGAGGATGTTTTCTCCTCCGCTCGCCCCTTCCACCGTCATTTTCTCTCTACCCACCCTTGCCTCCTTTTCCGCGCAGCTCTCAATTCCCCCCTCTCTTTCGCACCCTTCATGTCATATTCCGCTCCAGGAGCTCCATCATAGCTCCTCGCTGTCGCTGGGAGGATGTTTTCTCCTCCGCTCGCCCCTTCCACCATCATTTTCTCTCTACCCACCCTTGCCTCCTTCTCCGCGCAGCTCTCAATTCCCCCCTCTCTTTCGCACCCTCCATGTCATATTCCGCTCCAGGAGCTCCATCATAGCTCCTCGCTGTCGCTGGGAGGATGTTTTCTCCTCCGCTCGCCCCTTCCACCGTCATTTTCTCTCTACCCACCCTTGCCTCCTTCTCCGCGCAGCTCTCGATTCCCCCCTCTCTTTCGCACCCTCCATGTCATATTCCGCTCCAGGAGTTCCATCATAGCTCCTCACTGTCGCTGGGAGGAAGTTTTCTCCTCCGCTCGCCCCTTCCACCGTCATTTTCTCTCTACCCACCCTTGCCTCCTTTTCCGCGCAGCTCTCGATTCCCCCCTCTCTTTCGCACCCTCAATGTCATATTCCGCTCCAGGAGTTCCATCATAGCTCCTCACTGTCGCTGGGAGGATGTTTTCTCCTCCGCTCGCCCCTTCCACCGTCATTTTCTCTCTACCCACCCTTGCCTCCTTTTCCGCGTAGCTCTCGATTCCCCCCTCTCTTTCGCACCCTCCATGTCATATTCCGCTCCAGGAGTTCCATCATAGCTCCTCACTGTCGCTGGGAGGAAGTTTTCTCCTCCGCTCGCCCCTTCCACCGTCATTTTCTCTCTACCCACCCTTGCCTCCTTTTCCGCGCAGCTCTCGATTCCCCCCTCTCTTTCGCACCCTCCATGTCATATTCCGCTCCAGGAGCTCCATCATAGCTCCTTGCTGTCGCTGGGAGGATGTTTTCTCCTCCGCTCGCCCCTTCCACCGTCATTTTCTCTCTACCCACCCTTGCCTCCTTTTCCGCGCAGCTCTCGATTCCCCCCTCTCTTTCGCACCCTCCATGTCATATTCCGCTCCAGGAGCTCCATCATAGCTCCTCGCTGTCGCTGGGAGGATGTTTTCTCCTCCGCTCGCCCCTTCCACCGTCATTTTCTCTCTACCCACCCTTGCCTCCTTCTTCGCGCAGCTCTCGATTCCCCCCTCTCTTTCGAACCCTCCATGTCATATTCCGCTCCAGGAGCTCCATCATAGCTCCTCGCTGTCGCTGGGAGGATGTTTTCTCCTCTGCTCGCCCCTTCCACCGTCATTTTCTCTCTACCCACCCTTTCCTCCTTTTCCGCGCAGCTCTCGATTCCCCCCTCTCTTTCGCACCCTCCATGTCATATTCCGCTCCAGGAGCTCCATCATAGCTCCTCGCTGTCGCTGGGAGGATGTTTTCTCCTCCGCTCGCCCCTTCCACCGTCATTTTCTTTCTACCCACCCTTGCCTCCTTTTCCACGCAGCTCTCGATTCCCCCCTCTCTTTCGCACCCTCCATGTCATATTCCGCTCCAGGAGCTCCATCATAGCTCCTCGCTGTCGCTGGGAGGATGTTTTCTCCTCCGCTCGCCCCTTCCACCGTCATTTTCTCTCTACCCACCCTTGCCTCCTTTTCCGCGCAGCTCTCGATTCCCCCCTCTCTTTCGCACCCTCCATGTCATATTCCGCTCCAGGAGTTCCATCATAGCTCCTCACTGTCGCTGGGAGGATGTTTTCTCCTCCGCTCGCCCCTTCCACCGTCATTTTCTCTCTACCCACCCTTGCCTCCTTCTCCGCGCAGCTCTCGATTCCCCCCTCTCTTTCGCACCCTCCATGTCATATTCCGCTCCAGGAGCTCCATCATAGCTCTTCGCTGTCGCTGGGAGGATGTTTTCTCCTCCGCTCGCCCCTTCCACCGTCATTTTCTCTCTACCCACCCTTTCCTCCTTTTCCGCGCAGCTCTCGATTCCCCCCTCTCTTTCGCACCCTCCATGTCATATTCCGCTCCAGGAGCTCCATCATAGCTCCTCGCTGTCGCTGGGAGGATGTTTTCTCCTCCGCTCGCCCCTTCCACCGTCATTTTCTCTCTACCCACCCTTGCCTCCTTTTCCGCGCAGCTCTCAATTCCCCCCTCTCTTTCGCACCCTCCATGTCATATTCCGCTCCAGGAGCTCCATCATAGCTCCTCGCTGTCGCTGGGAGGATGTTTTCTCCTCCGCTCGCCCCTTCCACCGTCATTTTCTCTCTACCCACCCTTGCCTCCTTCTCCGCGCAGCTCTCAATTCCCCCCTCTCTTTCGCACCCTCCATGTCATATTCCGCTCCAGGAGCTCCATCATAGCTCCTCGCTGTCGCTGGGAGGATGTTTTCTCCTCCGCTCGCCCCTTCCACCGTCATTTTCTCTCTACCCACCCTTTCCTCCTTTTCCGCGCAGCTCTTGATTCCCCCCTCTCTTTCGCACCCTCCATGTCATATTCCGCTCCAGGAGCTCCATCATAGCTCCTCGCTGTCGCTGGGAGGATGTTTTCTCCTCTGCTCGCCCCTTCCACCGTCATTTTCTCTCTACCCACCCTTTCCTCCTTTTCCGCGCAGCTCTCGATTCCCCCCTCTCTTGCGCACCCTCCATGTCATATTCCGCTCCAGGAGCTCCATCATAGCTCCTCGCTGTCGCTGGGAGGATGTTTTCTCCTCCGCTCGCCCCTTCCACCGTCATTTTCTCTCTACCCACCCTTGCCTCCTTTTCCGCGCAGCTCTCGATTCCCCCCTCTCTTTCGCACCCTCCATGTCATATTCCGCTCCAGGAGTTCCATCATAGCTCCTCACTGTCGCTGGGAGGATGTTTTCTCCTCCGCTCGCCCCTTCCACCGTCATTTTCTCTCTACCCACGCTTGCCTCCTTCTCCGCGCAGCTCTCGATTCCCTCCTCTCTCTCGCACCCTCCATATTACATCCAGCTCCAGGAGCTTCATCATAGCTCCTCGCTGTCACTGGGAGGATGTTTTCTCCTCCGCTCGCCCCTTCCACCGTCATTTTCTCTCTACCCACGCTTGCCTCCTTCTCCGCGCAGCTCTCGATTCCCTCCTCTCTCTCGCACCCTCCATATTACATCCAGCTCCAGGAGCTTCATCATAGCTCCTCGCTGTCACTGGGAGGATGTTTTCTCCTCCGCTCGCCCCTTCCACCGTCATTTTCTCTCTACCCACCCTTGCCTCCTTCTCCGCGCAGCTCTCAATTCCCCCCTCTCTTTCGCACCCTCCATGTCATATTCCGCTCCAGGAGCTCCATCATAGCTCCTCGCTGTCGCTGGGAGGATGTTTTCTCCTCCGCTCGCCCCTTCCACCGTCATTTTCTCTCTACCCACCCTTTCCTCCTTTTCCGCGCAGCTCTTGATTCCCCCCTCTCTTTCGCACCCTCCATGTCATATTCCGCTCCAGGAGCTCCATCATAGCTCCTCGCTGTCGCTGGGAGGATGTTTTCTCCTCTGCTCGCCCCTTCCACCGTCATTTTCTCTCTACCCACCCTTTCCTCCTTTTCCGCGCAGCTCTCGATTCCCCCCTCTCTTTCGCACCCTCCATGTCATATTCCGCTCCAGGAGTTCCATCATAGCTCCTCACTGTCGCTGGGAGGATGTTTTCTCCTCCGCTCGCTCCTTCCACCGTCATTTTCTCTCTACCCACCCTTGCCTCCTTCTCCGCGCAGCTCTCGATTCCCCCCTCTCTTTCGCACCCTCCATGTCATATTCCGCTCCAGGAGCTCTATCATAGCTCTTCGCTGTCGCTGGGAGGATGTTTTCTCCTCCGCTCGCCCCTTCCACCGTCATTTTCTCTCTACCCACGCTTGCCTCCTTCTCCGCGCAGCTCTCGATTCCCTCCTCTCTCTCGCACCCTCCATATTACATCCAGCTCCAGGAGCTTCATCATAGCTCCTCGCTGTCACTGGGAGGATGTTTTCTCCTCCGCTCGCCCCTTCCACCGTCATTTTCTCTCTACCCACCCTTGCCTCCTTCTCTGCGCAGCTCTCGATTCCCCCCTCTCTTTCGCACCTTCCATGTCATATTCCGCTCCAGGAGCTCCATCATAGCTCCTCGCTGTCGCTGGGAGGATGTTTTCTCCTCCGCTCGCCCCTTCCACCGTCATTTTCTCTCTACCCACCCTTGCCTCCTTCTCCGCGCAGCTCTCGATTCCCTCTTCTCTCTCGCACCCTCCATATTACATCCAGCTCCAGGAGCTCCATCATAGCTCCTCGCTGTCGCTGGGAGGATGTTTTCTCCTCTGCTCGCCGCTTGCGCCGTCATTTTCTCTCCACCCACCCTTGCCTCCTTCTCCGCGCCGCTCTCGATTCCCCCCTCTCTTTCGCACCCTCCATGTCATATTCCGCTCCAGGAGCTCCATCATAGCTCCTCGCTGTCGCTGGGAGGATGTTTTCTCCTCCGCTCGCCCCTTCCACCGTCATTTTCTCTCTACCCACCCTTGCCTCCTTCTCCGCGCAGCTCTCGATTCCCCCCTCTCTTTCGCACCCTCCATGTCATATTCCGCTCCAGGAGCTCCATCATAGCTCCTCGCTGTCGCTGGGAGGATGTTTTCTCCTCCGCTCGCCCCTTCCACCGTCATTTTCTCTCTACCCACCCTTTCCTCCTTTTCCGCGCAGCTCTCGATTCCCCCCTCTCTTTCACACCCTCCATGTCATATTCCGCTCCAGGAGCTCCATCATTGCTCCTCGCTGTCGCTGGGAGGATGTTTTCTCCTCCGCTCGCCCCTTCCACCGTCATTTTCTCTCTACCCACCCTTGCCTCCCTCTCCGCGCAGCTCTCAATTCCCCCCTCTCTTTCGCACCCTCCATGTCATATTCCGCTCCAGGAGCTCCATCATAGCTCCTCGCTGTCGCTGGGAGGATGTTTTCTCCTCCGCTCGCCCCTTTCACCGTCATTTTCTCTCTACCCACCCTTTCCTCCTTCTCCGCGCAGCTCTCGATTCCCCCCTCTCTTTCGAACCCTCCATGTCATATTCCGCTCCAGGAGCTCCATCATAGCTCCTCGCTGTCGCTGGAAGGATGTTTTCTCCTCTGCTCGCCCCTTCCACCGTCATTTTCTCTCTACCCACCCTTTCCTCCTTTTCCGCGCAGCTCTCGATTCCCCCCTCTCTTTCACACCCTCCATGTCATATTCCGCTCCAGGAGCTCCATCATAGCTCCTCGCTGTCGCTGGGAGGATGTTTTCTCCTCCGCTCGCCCCTTCCACCGTCATTTTCTCTCTACCCACCCTTGCCTCCTTTTCCGCGCAGCTCTCGATTCCCCCCTCTCTTTCGCACCCTCCATGTCATATTCCGCTCCAGGAGTTCCATCATAGCTCCTCACTGTCGCTGGGAGGATGTTTTCTCCTCCACTCGCCCCTTCCACCGTCATTTTCTCTCTACCCACCCTTGCCTCCTTCTCCGCGCTGCTCTCGATTCCCTCCTCTCTCTCGCACCCTCCATATTACATCCAGCTCCAGGAGCTCCATCATAGCTCCTCGCTGTCGCTGGGAGGATGTTTTCTCCTCCGCTCGCCCCTTCCACCGTCATTTTCTCTCTACCCACCCTTGCCTCCTTCTCCGCGCAGCTCTCGATTCCCTCCTCTCTCTCGCACCCTCCATATTACATCCAGCTCCAGGAGCTCCATCATAGCTCCTCGCTGTCGCTGGGAGGATGTTTTCTCCTCTGCTCGCCGCTTCCGCCGTCATTTTCTCTCCACCCACCCTTGCCTCCTTCTCCGCGCCGCTCTCGATTCCCCCCTCTCTTTCGCACCCTCCATGTCATATTCTGCTCCAGGAGCTCCATCATAGCTCCTCGCTGTCGCTGGGAGGATGTTTTCTCCTCCGCTCGCCCCTTCCACCGTCATTTTCTCTCTACCCACCCTTGCCTCCTTCTCCGCGCAGCTCTCGATTCCCCCCTCTCTTTCGCACCCTCCATGTCATATTCCGCTCCAGGAGCTCCATCATAGCTCCTCGCTGTCGCTGGGAGGATGTTTTCTCCTCCGCTCGCCCCTTCCACCGTCATTTTCTCTCTACCCACCCTTTCCTCCTTTTCCGCGCAGCTCTCGATTCCCCCCTCTCTTTCGCACCCTCCATGTCATATTCCGCTCCAGGAGCTCCATCATAGCTCCTCGCTGTCGCTGGGAGGATGTTTTCTCCTCCGCTCGCCCCTTCCACCGTCATTTTCTCTCTACCCACCCTTGCCTCCTTCTCCGCGCAGCTCTCAATTCCCCCCTCTCTTTCGCACCCTCCATGTCATATTCCGCTCCAGGAGCTCCATCATAGCTCCTCGCTGTCGCTGGGAGGATGTTTTCTCCTCCGCTCGCCCCTTCCACCGTCATTTTCTCTCTACCCACCCTTGCCTCCTTCTCCGCGCAGCTCTCGATTCCCCCCTCTCTTTCGAACCCTCCATGTCATATTCCGCTCCAGGAGCTCCATCATAGCTCCTCGCTGTTGCTGGGAGGATGTTTTCTCCTCCGCTCGCCCCTTCCACCGTCATTTTCTCTCTACCCACCCTTGCCTCCTTTTCCGCGCAGCTCTCGATTCCCCCCTCTCTTTCGCACCCTCCATGTCATATTCCGCTCCAGGAGCTCCATCATAGCTCCTTGCTGTCGCTGGGAGGATGTTTTCTCCTCCGCTCGCCCCTTCCACCGTCATTTTCTCTCTACCCACCCTTGCCTCCTTTTCCGCACAGCTCTCGATTCCCCCCTCTCTTTCGCACCCTCCATGTCATATTCCGCTCCAGGAGTTCCATCATAGCTCCTCACTGTCGCTGGGAGGATGTTTTCTCCTCTACTCGCCCCTTCCACCGTCATTTTCTCTCTACCCACCCTTGCCTCCTTCTCCGCGCTGCTCTCGATTCCCTCCTCTCTCTCGCACCCTCCATATTACATCCAGCTCCAGGAGCTCCATCATAGCTCCTCGCTGTCGCTGGGAGGATGTTTTCTCCTCCGCTCGCCCCTTCCACCGTCATTTTCTCTCTACCCACCCTTGCCTCCTTCTCCGCGCAGCTCTCGATTCCCTCCTCTCTCTCGCACCCTCCATATTACATCCAGCTCCAGGAGCTCCATCATAGCTCCTCGCTGTCGCTGGGAGGATGTTTTCTCCTCTGCTCGCCGCTTCCGCCGTCATTTTCTCTCCACCCACCCTTGCCTCCTTCTCCGCGCCGCTCTCGATTCCCCCCTCTCTTTCGCACCCTCCATGTCATATTCTGCTCCAGGAGCTCCATCATAGCTCCTCGCTGTCGCTGGGAGGATGTTTTCTCCTCCGCTCGCCCCTTCCACCGTCATTTTCTCTCTACCCACCCTTGCCTCCTTCTCCGCGCAGCTCTCGATTCCCCCCTCTCTTTCGCACCCTCCATGTCATATTCCGCTCCAGGAGCTCCATCATAGCTCCTCGCTGTCGCTGGGAGGATGTTTTCTCCTCCGCTCGCCCCTTCCACCGTCATTTTCTCTCTACCCACCCTTTCCTCCTTTTCCGCGCAGCTCTCGATTCCCCCCTCTCTTTCGCACCCTCCATGTCATATTCCGCTCCAGGAGCTCCATCATAGCTCCTCGCTGTCGCTGGGAGGATGTTTTCTCCTCCGCTCGCCCCTTCCACCGTCATTTTCTCTCTACCCACCCTTGCCTCCTTCTCCGCGCAGCTCTCAATTCCCCCCTCTCTTTCGCACCCTCCATGTCATATTCCGCTCCAGGAGCTCCATCATAGCTCCTCGCTGTCGCTGGGAGGATGTTTTCTCCTCCGCTCGCCCCTTCCACCGTCATTTTCTCTCTACCCACCCTTGCCTCCTTCTCCGCGCAGCTCTCGATTCCCCCCTCTCTTTCGAACCCTCCATGTCATATTCCGCTCCAGGAGCTCCATCATAGCTCCTCGCTGTCGCTGGGAGGATGTTTTCTTCTCTGCTCGCCCCTTCCACCGTCATTTTCTCTCTACCCACCCTTGCCTCCTTTTCCGCGCAGCTCTCGATTCCCCCCTCTCTTTCGCACCCTCCATGTCATATTCCGCTCCAGGAGCTCCATCATAGCTCCTCGCTGTCGCTGGGAGGATGTTTTCTCCTCCGCTCGCCCCTTCCACCGTCATTTTCTCTCTACCCACCCTTGCCTCCTTTTCCGCGCAGCTCTCGATTCCCCCCTCTCTTTCGCACCCTCCATGTCATATTCCGCTCCAGGAGTTCCATCATAGCTCCTCACTGTCGCTGGGAGGATGTTTTCTCCTCCGCTCGCCCCTTCCACCATCATTTTCTCTCTACCCCCCCTTGCCTCCTTTTCCGCGCAGCTCTCGATTCCCCCCTCTCTTTCGCACCCTCCATGTCATATTCCGCTCCAGGAGTTCCATCATAGCTCCTCACTGTCGCTGGGAGGATGTTTTCTCCTCCGCTCGCCCCTTCCACCGTCATTTTCTCTCTACCCACCCTAGCCTCCTTTTCCGCGCAGCTCTCGATTCCCCCCTCTCTTTCGCACCCTCCATGTCATATTCCGCTCCAGGAGCTCCATCATAGCTCCTCGCTGTCGCTGGGAGGATGTTTTCTCCTCCGCTCGCCCCTTCCACCGTCATTTTCTCTCTACCCACCCTTGCCTCCTTTTCCGCGCAGCTCTCGATTCCCCCCTCTCTTTCGCACCCTCCATGTCATATTCCGCTCCAGGAGCTCCATCATAGCTCCTTGCTGTCGCTGGGAGGATGTTTTCTCCTCCGCTCGCCCCTTCCACCGTCATTTTCTCTCTACCCACCCTTGCCTCCTTTTCCGCGCAGCTCTCGATTCCCCCCTCTCTTTCGCACCCTCCATGTCATATTCCGCTCCAGGAGTTCCATCATAGCTCCTCACTGTCGCTGGGAGGATGTTTTCTCCTCCGCTCGCCCCTTCCACCGTCATTTTCTCTCTACCCACCCTTGCCTCCTTTTCCGCGCAGCTCTCGATTCCCCCCTCTCTTTCGCACCCTCCATGTCATATTCCGCTCCAGGAGTTCCATCATAGCTCCTCACTGTCGCTGGGAGGAAGTTTTCTCCTCCGCTCGCCCCTTCCACCGTCATTTTCTCTCTACCCACCCTTGCCTCCTTTTCCGCGCAGCTCTCGATTCCCCCCTCTCTTTCGCACCCTCCATGTCATATTCCGCTCCAGGAGCTCCATCATAGCTCCTCGCTGTCGCTGGGAGGATGTTTTCTCCTCCGCTCGCCCCTTCCACCGTCATTTTCTCTCTACCCACCCTTGCCTCCTTTTCCGCGCAGCTCTCGATTCCCCCCTCTCTTTCGCACCCTCAATGTCATATTCCGCTCCAGGAGTTCCATCATAGCTCCTCACTGTCGCTGGGAGGATGTTTTCTCCTCCGCTCGCCCCTTCCACCGTCATTTTCTCTCTACCCACCCCTGCCTCCTTTTCCGCGCAGCTCTCGATTCCCCCCTCTCTTTCGCACCCTCCATGTCATATTCCGCTCCAGGAGTTCCATCATAGCTCCTCACTGTCGCTGGGAGGAAGTTTTCTCCTCCGCTCGCCCCTTCCACCGTCATTTTCTCTCTACCCACCCTTGCCTCCTTTTCCGCGCAGCTCTCGATTCCCCCCTCTCTTTCGCACCCTCCATGTCATATTCCGCTCCAGGAGTTCCATCATAGCTCCTCGCTGTCGCTGGGAGGATGTTTTCTCCTCCGCTCGCCCCTTCCACCGTCATTTTCTCTCTACCCACCCTTGCCTCCTTCTCCGCGCAGCTCTCGATTCCCCCCTCTCTTTCAAACCCTCCATGTCATATTCCGCTCCAGGAGCTCCATCATAGCTCCTCGCTGTCGCTGGGAGGATGTTTTCTCCTCTGCTCGCCCCTTCCACCGTCATTTTCTCTCTACCCACCCTTTCCTCCTTTTCCGCGCAGCTCTCGATTCCCCCCTCTCTTTCGCACCCTCCATGTCATATTCCGCTCCAGGAGCTCCATCATAGCTCCTCACTGTCGCTGGGAGGATGTTTTCTCCTCCGCTCGCCCCTTCCACCGTCATTTTCTTTCTACCCACCCTTGCCTCCTTTTCCACACAGCTCTCGATTCCCCCCTCTCTTTCGCACCCTCCATGTCATATTCCGCTCCAGGAGCTCCATCATAGCTCCTCGCTGTTGCTGGGAGGATGTTTTCTCCTCCGCTCGCCCCTTCCACCGTCATTTTCTCTCTACCCACCCTTGCCTCCTTCTCCGCGCAGCTCTCGATTCCCCCCTCTCTTTCGCACCCTCCATGTCATATTCCGCTCCAGGAGCTCCATCATAGCTCCTCGCTGTCGCTGGGAGGATTTTTTCTCCTCTGCTCGCCCCTTCCACCGTCATTTTCTCTCTACCCACCCTTTCCTCCTTTTCCGCGCAGCTCTCGATTCCCCCCTCTCTTGCGCACCCTCCATGTCATATTCCGCTCCAGGAGCTCCATCATAGCTCCTCACTGTCGCTGGGAGGAAGTTTTCTCCTCCGCTTGCCCCTTCCACCGTCATTTTCTCTCTACCCACCCTTGCCTCCTTTTCCGCGCAGCTCTCGATTCCCCCCTCTCTTTCGCACCCTCCATGTCATATTCCGCTCCAGGAGCTCCATCATAGCTCCTTGCTGTCGCTGGGAGGATGTTTTCTCCTCCGCTCGCCCCTTCCACCGTCATTTTCTCTCTACCCACCCTTGCCTCCTTTTCCGCGCAGCTCTCGATTCCCCCCTCTCTTTCGCACCCTCCATGTCATATTCCGCTCCAGGAGTTCCATCATAGCTCCTCACTGTCGCTGGGACTATGTTTTCTCCTCCGCTCGCCCCTTCCACCGTCATTTTCTCTCTACCCACCCTTGCCTCCTTTTCCGCGCAGCTCTCGATTCCCCCCTCTCTTTCGCACCCTCCATGTCATATTCCGCTCCAGGAGCTCCATCATAGCTCCTCGCTGTCGCTGGGAGGATGTTTTCTCCTCCGCTCGCCCCTTCCACCGTCATTTTCTCTCTACCCACCCTTTCCTCCTTTTCCGCGCAGCTCTCGATTCCCCCCTCTCTTTCGCACCCTCCATGTCATATTCCGCTCCAGGAGCTCCATCATTGCTCCTCGCTGTCGCTGGGAGGATGTTTTCTCCTCCGCTCGCCCCTTCCACCGTCATTTTCTCTCTACCCACCCTTGCCTCCTTCTCCGCGCAGCTCTCAATTCCCCCCTCTCTTTCGCACCCTCCATGTCATATTCCGCTCCAGGAGCTCCATCATAGCTCCTCGCTGTCGCTGGGAGGATGTTTTCTCCTCTGCTCGCCGATTCCGCCGTCATTTTCTCTCCACCCACCCTTGCCTCCTTCTCCGCGCCGCTCTCGATTCCCCCCTCTCTTTCGCACCCTCCATGTCATATTCTGCTCCAGGAGCTCCATCATAGCTCCTCGCTGTCGCTGGGAGGATGTTTTCTCCTCCGCTCGCCCCTTCCACCGTCATTTTCTCTCTACCCACCCTTGCCTCCTTCTCCGCGCAGCTCTCGATTCCCCCCTCTCTTTCGCACCCTCCATGTCATATTCCGCTCCAGGAGCTCCATCATAGCTCCTCGCTGTCGCTGGGAGGATGTTTTCTCCTCCGCTCGCCCCTTCCACCGTCATTTTCTCTCTACCCACCCTTTCCTCCTTTTCCGCGCAGCTCTCGATTCCCCCCTCTCTTTCGCACCCTCCATGTCATATTCCGCTCCAGGAGCTCCATCATAGCTCCTCGCTGTCGCTGGGAGGATGTTTTCTCCTCCGCTCGCCCCTTCCACCGTCATTTTCTCTCTACCCACCCTTGCCTCCTTTTCCGCGCAGCTCTCGATTCCCCCCTCTCTTTCGCACCCTCCATGTCATATTCCGCTCCAGGAGCTCCATCATAGCTCCTTGCTGTCGCTGGGAGGATGTTTTCTCCTCCGCTCGCCCCTTCCACCGTCATTTTCTCTCTACCCACCCTTGCCTCCTTTTCCGCGCAGCTCTCGATTCCCCCCTCTCTTTCGCACCCTCCATGTCATATTCCGCTCCAGGAGTTCCATCATAGCTCCTCACTGTCGCTGGGAGGATGTTTTCTCCTCCGCTCGCCCCTTCCACCGTCATTTTCTCTCTACCCACCCTTGCCTCCTTTTCCGCGCAGCTCTCGATTCCCCCCTCTCTTTCGCACCCTCCATGTCATATTCCGCTCCAGGAGTTCCATCATAGCTCCTCACTGTCGCTGGGAGGAAGTTTTCTCCTCCGCTCGCCCCTTCCACCGTCATTTTCTCTCTACCCACCCTTGCCTCCTTTTCCGCGCAGCTCTCGATTCCCCCCTCTCTTTCGCACCCTCCATGTCATATTCCGCTCCAGGAGCTCCATCATAGCTCCTCGCTGTCGCTGGGAGGATGTTTTCTCCTCCGCTCGCCCCTTCCACCGTCATTTTCTCTCTACCCACCCTTGCCTCCTTTTCCGCGCAGCTCTCGATTCCCCCCTCTCTTTCGCACCCTCCATGTCATATTCCGCTCCAGGAGCTCCATCATAGCTCCTCGCTGTCGCTGGGAGGATGTTTTCTCCTCCGCTCGCCCCTTCCACCGTCATTTTCTCTCTACCCACCCTTGCCTCCTTTTCCACACAGCTCTCGATTCCCCCCTCTCTTTCGCACCCTCCATGTCATATTCCGCTCCAGGAGCTCCATCATAGCTCCTCGCTGTTGCTGGGAGGATGTTTTCTCCTCCGCTCGCCCCTTCCACCGTCATTTTCTCTCTACCCACCCTTGCCTCCTTCTCCGCGCAGCTCTCGATTCCCCCCTCTCTTTCGCACCCTCCATGTCATATTCCGCTCCAGGAGCTCCATCATAGCTCCTCGCTGTCGCTGGGAGGATTTTTTCTCCTCTGCTCGCCCCTTCCACCGTCATTTTCTCTCTACCCACCCTTTCCTCCTTTTCCGCGCAGCTCTCGATTCCCCCCTCTCTTGCGCACCCTCCATGTCATATTCCGCTCCAGGAGCTCCATCATAGCTCCTCACTGTCGCTGGGAGGAAGTTTTCTCCTCCGCTTGCCCCTTCCACCGTCATTTTCTCTCTACCCACCCTTGCCTCCTTTTCCGCGCAGCTCTCGATTCCCCCCTCTCTTTCGCACCCTCCATGTCATATTCCGCTCCAGGAGCTCCATCATAGCTCCTTGCTGTCGCTGGGAGGATGTTTTCTCCTCCGCTCGCCCCTTCCACCGTCATTTTCTCTCTACCCACCCTTGCCTCCTTTTCCGCGCAGCTCTCGATTCCCCCCTCTCTTTCGCACCCTCCATGTCATATTCCGCTCCAGGAGTTCCATCATAGCTCCTCACTGTCGCTGGGACTATGTTTTCTCCTCCGCTCGCCCCTTCCACCGTCATTTTCTCTCTACCCACCCTTGCCTCCTTTTCCGCGCAGCTCTCGATTCCCCCCTCTCTTTCGCACCCTCCATGTCATATTCCGCTCCAGGAGCTCCATCATAGCTCCTCGCTGTCGCTGGGAGGATGTTTTCTCCTCCGCTCGCCCCTTCCACCGTCATTTTCTCTCTACCCACCCTTTCCTCCTTTTCCGCGCAGCTCTCGATTCCCCCCTCTCTTTCGCACCCTCCATGTCATATTCCGCTCCAGGAGCTCCATCATTGCTCCTCGCTGTCGCTGGGAGGATGTTTTCTCCTCCGCTCGCCCCTTCCACCGTCATTTTCTCTCTACCCACCCTTGCCTCCTTCTCCGCGCAGCTCTCAATTCCCCCCTCTCTTTCGCACCCTCCATGTCATATTCCGCTCCAGGAGCTCCATCATAGCTCCTCGCTGTCGCTGGGAGGATGTTTTCTCCTCTGCTCGCCGATTCCGCCGTCATTTTCTCTCCACCCACCCTTGCCTCCTTCTCCGCGCCGCTCTCGATTCCCCCCTCTCTTTCGCACCCTCCATGTCATATTCTGCTCCAGGAGCTCCATCATAGCTCCTCGCTGTCGCTGGGAGGATGTTTTCTCCTCCGCTCGCCCCTTCCACCGTCATTTTCTCTCTAACCACCCTTGCCTCCTTCTCCGCGCAGCTCTCGATTCCCCCCTCTCTTTCGCACCCTCCATGTCATATTCCGCTCCAGGAGCTCCATCATAGCTCCTCGCTGTCGCTGGGAGGATGTTTTCTCCTCCGCTCGCCCCTTCCACCGTCATTTTCTCTCTACCCACCCTTTCCTCCTTTTCCGCGCAGCTCTCGATTCCCCCCTCTCTTTCGCACCCTCCATGTCATATTCCGCTCCAGGAGCTCCATCATAGCTCCTCGCTGTCGCTGGGAGGATGTTTTCTCCTCCGCTCGCCCCTTCCACCGTCATTTTCTCTCTACCCACCCTTGCCTCCTTCTCCGCGCAGCTCTCAATTCCCCCCTCTCTTTCGCACCCTCCATGTCATATTCCGCTCCAGGAGCTCCATCATAGCTCCTCGCTGTCGCTGGGAGGATGTTTTCTCCTCCGCTCGCCCCTTCCACCGTCATTTTCTCTCTACCCACCCTTGCCTCCTTCTCCGCGCAGCTCTCGATTCCCCCCTCTCTTTCGAACCCTCCATGTCATATTCCGCTCCAGGAGCTCCATCATAGCTCCTCGCTGTCGCTGGGAGGATGTTTTCTTCTCTGCTCGCCCCTTCCACCGTCATTTTCTCTCTACCCACCCTTTCCTCCTTTTCCGCGCAGCTCTCGATTCCCCCCTCTCTTTCGCACCCTCCATGTCATATTCCGCTCCAGGAGCTCCATCATAGCTCCTCGCTGTCGCTGGGAGGATGTTTTCTCCTCCGCTCGCCCCTTCCACCGTCATTTTCTCTCTACCCACCCTTGCCTCCTTTTCCGCGCAGCTCTCGATTCCCCCCTCTCTTTCGCACCCTCCATGTCATATTCCGCTCCAGGAGTTCCATCATAGCTCCTCACTGTCGCTGGGAGGATGTTTTCTCCTCCGCTCGCCCCTTCCACCATCATTTTCTCTCTACCCCCCCTTGCCTCCTTTTCCGCGCAGCTCTCGATTCCCCCCTCTCTTTCGCACCCTCCATGTCATATTCCGCTCCAGGAGTTCCATCATAGCTCCTCACTGTCGCTGGGAGGATGTTTTCTCCTCCGCTCGCCCCTTCCACCGTCATTTTCTCTCTACCCACCCTAGCCTCCTTTTCCGCGCAGCTCTCGATTCCCCCCTCTCTTTCGCACCCTCCATGTCATATTCCGCTCCAGGAGCTCCATCATAGCTCCTCGCTGTCGCTGGGAGGATGTTTTCTCCTCCGCTCGCCCCTTCCACCGTCATTTTCTCTCTACCCACCCTTGCCTCCTTTTCCGCGCAGCTCTCGATTCCCCCCTCTCTTTCGCACCCTCCATGTCATATTCCGCTCCAGGAGCTCCATCATAGCTCCTTGCTGTCGCTGGGAGGATGTTTTCTCCTCCGCTCGCCCCTTCCACCGTCATTTTCTCTCTACCCACCCTTGCCTCCTTTTCCGCGCAGCTCTCGATTCCCCCCTCTCTTTCGCACCCTCCATGTCATATTCCGCTCCAGGAGTTCCATCATAGCTCCTCACTGTCGCTGGGAGGATGTTTTCTCCTCCGCTCGCCCCTTCCACCGTCATTTTCTCTCTACCCACCCTTGCCTCCTTTTCCGCGCAGCTCTCGATTCCCCCCTCTCTTTCGCACCCTCCATGTCATATTCCGCTCCAGGAGTTCCATCATAGCTCCTCACTGTCGCTGGGAGGAAGTTTTCTCCTCCGCTCGCCCCTTCCACCGTCATTTTCTCTCTACCCACCCTTGCCTCCTTTTCCGCGCAGCTCTCGATTCCCCCCTCTCTTTCGCACCCTCCATGTCATATTCCGCTCCAGGAGCTCCATCATAGCTCCTCGCTGTCGCTGGGAGGATGTTTTCTCCTCCGCTCGCCCCTTCCACCGTCATTTTCTCTCTACCCACCCTTGCCTCCTTTTCCGCGCAGCTCTCGATTCCCCCCTCTCTTTCGCACCCTCAATGTCATATTCCGCTCCAGGAGTTCCATCATAGCTCCTCACTGTCGCTGGGAGGATGTTTTCTCCTCCGCTCGCCCCTTCCACCGTCATTTTCTCTCTACCCACCCCTGCCTCCTTTTCCGCGCAGCTCTCGATTCCCCCCTCTCTTTCGCACCCTCCATGTCATATTCCGCTCCAGGAGTTCCATCATAGCTCCTCACTGTCGCTGGGAGGAAGTTTTCTCCTCCGCTCGCCCCTTCCACCGTCATTTTCTCTCTACCCACCCTTGCCTCCTTTTCCGCGCAGCTCTCGATTCCCCCCTCTCTTTCGCACCCTCCATGTCATATTCCGCTCCAGGAGTTCCATCATAGCTCCTCGCTGTCGCTGGGAGGATGTTTTCTCCTCCGCTCGCCCCTTCCACCGTCATTTTCTCTCTACCCACCCTTGCCTCCTTCTCCGCGCAGCTCTCGATTCCCCCCTCTCTTTCGAACCCTCCATGTCATATTCCGCTCCAGGAGCTCCATCATAGCTCCTCGCTGTCGCTGGGAGGATGTTTTCTCCTCTGCTCGCCCCTTCCACCGTCATTTTCTCTCTACCCACCCTTTCCTCCTTTTCCGCGCAGCTCTCGATTCCCCCCTCTCTTTCGCACCCTCCATGTCATATTCCGCTCCAGGAGCTCCATCATAGCTCCTCACTGTCGCTGGGAGGATGTTTTCTCCTCCGCTCGCCCCTTCCACCGTCATTTTCTTTCTACCCACCCTTGCCTCCTTTTCCACACAGCTCTCGATTCCCCCCTCTCTTTCGCACCCTCCATGTCATATTCCGCTCCAGGAGCTCCATCATAGCTCCTCGCTGTTGCTGGGAGGATGTTTTCTCCTCCGCTCGCCCCTTCCACCGTCATTTTCTCTCTACCCACCCTTGCCTCCTTCTCCGCGCAGCTCTCGATTCCCCCCTCTCTTTCGCACCCTCCATGTCATATTCCGCTCCAGGAGCTCCATCATAGCTCCTCGCTGTCGCTGGGAGGATTTTTTCTCCTCTGCTCGCCCCTTCCACCGTCATTTTCTCTCTACCCACCCTTTCCTCCTTTTCCGCGCAGCTCTCGATTCCCCCCTCTCTTGCGCACCCTCCATGTCATATTCCGCTCCAGGAGCTCCATCATAGCTCCTCACTGTCGCTGGGAGGAAGTTTTCTCCTCCGCTTGCCCCTTCCACCGTCATTTTCTCTCTACCCACCCTTGCCTCCTTTTCCGCGCAGCTCTCGATTCCCCCCTCTCTTTCGCACCCTCCATGTCATATTCCGCTCCAGGAGCTCCATCATAGCTCCTTGCTGTCGCTGGGAGGATGTTTTCTCCTCCGCTCGCCCCTTCCACCGTCATTTTCTCTCTACCCACCCTTGCCTCCTTTTCCGCGCAGCTCTCGATTCCCCCCTCTCTTTCGCACCCTCCATGTCATATTCCGCTCCAGGAGTTCCATCATAGCTCCTCACTGTCGCTGGGACTATGTTTTCTCCTCCGCTCGCCCCTTCCACCGTCATTTTCTCTCTACCCACCCTTGCCTCCTTTTCCGCGCAGCTCTCGATTCCCCCCTCTCTTTCGCACCCTCCATGTCATATTCCGCTCCAGGAGCTCCATCATAGCTCCTCGCTGTCGCTGGGAGGATGTTTTCTCCTCCGCTCGCCCCTTCCACCGTCATTTTCTCTCTACCCACCCTTGCCTCCTTTTCCGCGCAACTCTCGATTCCCCCCTCTCTTTCGCACCCTCCATGTCATATTCCGCTCCAGGAGCTCCATCATAGCTCCTCGCTGTCGCTGGGAGGATGTTTTCTCCTCCGCTCGCCCCTTCCACCGTCATTTTCTCTCTACCCACCCTTTCCTCCTTTTCCGCGCAGCTCTCGATTCCCCCCTCTCTTTCGCACCCTCCATGTCATATTCCGCTCCAGGAGTTCCATCATAGCTCCTCACTGTCGCTGGGAGGATGTTTTCTCCTCCGCTCGCCCCTTCCACCGTCATTTTCTCTCTACCCACCCTAGCCTCCTTTTCCGCGCAGCTCTCGATTCCCCCCTCTCTTTCGCACCCTCCATGTCATATTCCGCTCCAGGAGCTCCATCATAGCTCCTCGCTGTCGCTGGGAGGATGTTTTCTCCTCCGCTCGCCCCTTCCACCGTCATTTTCTCTCTACCCACCCTTGCCTCCTTTTCCGCGCAGCTCTCGATTCCCCCCTCTCTTTCGCACCCTCCATGTCATATTCCGCTCCAGGAGCTCCATCATAGCTCCTTGCTGTCGCTGGGAGGATGTTTTCTCCTCCGCTCGCCCCTTCCACCGTCATTTTCTCTCTACCCACCCTTGCCTCCTTTTCCGCGCAGCTCTCGATTCCCCCCTCTCTTTCGCACCCTCCATGTCATATTCCGCTCCAGGAGTTCCATCATAGCTCCTCACTGTCGCTGGGAGGATGTTTTCTCCTCCGCTCGCCCCTTCCACCGTCATTTTCTCTCTACCCACCCTTGCCTCCTTTTCCGCGCAGCTCTCGATTCCCCCCTCTCTTTCGCACCCTCCATGTCATATTCCGCTCCAGGAGTTCCATCATAGCTCCTCACTGTCGCTGGGAGGAAGTTTTCTCCTCCGCTCGCCCCTTCCACCGTCATTTTCTCTCTACCCACCCTTGCCTCCTTTTCCGCGCAGCTCTCGATTCCCCCCTCTCTTTCGCACCCTCCATGTCATATTCCGCTCCAGGAGCTCCATCATAGCTCCTCGCTGTCGCTGGGAGGATGTTTTCTCCTCCGCTCGCCCCTTCCACCGTCATTTTCTCTCTACCCACCCTTGCCTCCTTTTCCGCGCAGCTCTCGATTCCCCCCTCTCTTTCGCACCCTCAATGTCATATTCCGCTCCAGGAGTTCCATCATAGCTCCTCACTGTCGCTGGGAGGATGTTTTCTCCTCCGCTCGCCCCTTCCACCGTCATTTTCTCTCTACCCACCCCTGCCTCCTTTTCCGCGCAGCTCTCGATTCCCCCCTCTCTTTCGCACCCTCCATGTCATATTCCGCTCCAGGAGTTCCATCATAGCTCCTCACTGTCGCTGGGAGGAAGTTTTCTCCTCCGCTCGCCCCTTCCACCGTCATTTTCTCTCTACCCACCCTTGCCTCCTTTTCCGCGCAGCTCTCGATTCCCCCCTCTCTTTCGCACCCTCCATGTCATATTCCGCTCCAGGAGTTCCATCATAGCTCCTCGCTGTCGCTGGGAGGATGTTTTCTCCTCCGCTCGCCCCTTCCACCGTCATCTTCTCTCTACCCACCCTTGCCTCCTTCTCCGCGCAGCTCTCGATTCCCCCCTCTCTTTCGAACCCTCCATGTCATATTCCGCTCCAGGAGCTCCATCATAGCTCCTCGCTGTCGCTGGGAGGATGTTTTCTCCTCTGCTCGCCCCTTCCACCGTCATTTTCTCTCTACCCACCCTTTCCTCCTTTTCCGCGCAGCTCTCGATTCCCCCCTCTCTTTCGCACCCTCCATGTCATATTCCGCTCCAGGAGCTCCATCATAGCTCCTCACTGTCGCTGGGAGGATGTTTTCTCCTCCGCTCGCCCCTTCCACCGTCATTTTCTTTCTACCCACCCTTGCCTCCTTTTCCACACAGCTCTCGATTCCCCCCTCTCTTTCGCACCCTCCATGTCATATTCCGCTCCAGGAGCTCCATCATAGCTCCTCGCTGTTGCTGGGAGGATGTTTTCTCCTCCGCTCGCCCCTTCCACCGTCATTTTCTCTCTACCCACCCTTGCCTCCTTCTCCGCGCAGCTCTCGATTCCCCCCTCTCTTTCGCACCCTCCATGTCATATTCCGCTCCAGGAGCTCCATCATAGCTCCTCGCTGTCGCTGGGAGGATTTTTTCTCCTCTGCTCGCCCCTTCCACCGTCATTTTCTCTCTACCCACCCTTTCCTCCTTTTCCGCGCAGCTCTCGATTCCCCCCTCTCTTACGCACCCTCCATGTCATATTCCGCTCCAGGAGCTCCATCATAGCTCCTCACTGTCGCTGGGAGGAAGTTTTCTCCTCCGCTTGCCCCTTCCACCGTCATTTTCTCTCTACCCACCCTTGCCTCCTTTTCCGCGCAGCTCTCGATTCCCCCCTCTCTTTCGCACCCTCCATGTCATATTCCGCTCCAGGAGCTCCATCATAGCTCCTTGCTGTCGCTGGGAGGATGTTTTCTCCTCCGCTCGCCCCTTCCACCGTCATTTTCTCTCTACCCACCCTTGCCTCCTTTTCCGCGCAGCTCTCGATTCCCCCCTCTCTTTCGCACCCTCCATGTCATATTCCGCTCCAGGAGTTCCATCATAGCTCCTCACTGTCGCTGGGAGGATGTTTTCTCCTCCGCTCGCCCCTTCCACCGTCATTTTCTCTCTACCCACCCTTGCCTCCTTTTCCGCGCAGCTCTCGATTCCCCCCTCTCTTTCGCACCCTCCATGTCATATTCCGCTCCAGGAGCTCCATCATAGCTCCTCGCTGTCGCTGGGAGGATGTTTTCTCCTCCGCTCGCCCCTTCCACCGTCATTTTCTCTCTACCCACCCTTGCCTCCTTTTCCGCGCAGCTCTCGATTCCCCCCTCTCTTTCGCACCCTCCATGTCATATTCCGCTCCAGGAGTTCCATCATAGCTCCTCACTGTCGCTGGGAGGATGTTTTCTCCTCCGCTCGCCCCTTCCACCATCATTTTCTCTCTACCCCCCCTTGCCTCCTTTTCCGCGCAGCTCTCGATTCCCCCCTCTCTTTCGCACCCTCCATGTCATATTCCGCTCCAGGAGTTCCATCATAGCTCCTCACTGTCGCTGGGAGGATGTTTTCTCCTCCGCTCGCCCCTTCCACCGTCATTTTCTCTCTACCCACCCTTGCCTCCTTTTCCGCGCAGCTCTCGATTCCCCCCTCTCTTTCGCACCCTCCATGTCATATTCCGCTCCAGGAGCTCCATCATAGCTCCTTGCTGTCGCTGGGAGGATGTTTTCTCCTCCGCTCGCCCCTTCCACCGTCATTTTCTCTCTACCCACCCTTGCCTCCTTTTCCGCGCAGCTCTCGATTCCCCCCTCTCTTTCGCACCCTCCATGTCATATTCCGCTCCAGGAGTTCCATCATAGCTCCTCACTGTCGCTGGGAGGATGTTTTCTCCTCCGCTCGCCCCTTCCACCGCCATTTTCTCTCTACCCACCCTTGCCTCCTTCTCCGCGCAGCTCTCGATTCCCCCCTCTCTTTCGCACCCTCCATGTCATATTCCGCTCCAGGAGCTCCATCATAGCTCCTCGCTGTCGCTGGGAGGATGTTTTCTCCTCCGCTCGCCCCTTCCACCGTCATTTTCTCTCTACCCACCCTTGCCTCCTTTTCCGCGCAGCTCTCGATTCCCCCCTCTCTTTCGCACCCTCCATGTCATATTCCGCTCCAGGAGCTCCATCATAGCTCCTTGCTGTCGCTGGGAGGATGTTTTCTCCTCCGCTCGCCCCTTCCACCGTCATTTTCTCTCTACCCACCCTTGCCTCCTTTTCCGCGCAGCTCTCGATTCCCCCCTCTCTTTCGCACCCTCCATGTCATATTCCGCTCCAGGAGTTCCATCATAGCTCCTCACTGTCGCTGGGAGGATGTTTTCTCCTCCGCTCGCCCCTTCCACCATCATTTTCTCTCTACCCACCCTTGCCTCCTTTTCCGCGCAGCTCTCGATTCCCCCCTCTCTTTCGCACCCTCCATGTCATATTCCGCTCCAGGAGTTCCATCATAGCTCCTCACTGTCGCTGGGAGGAAGTTTTCTCCTCCGCTCGCCCCTTCCACCGTCATTTTCTCTCTACCCACCCTTGCCTCCTTTTCCGCGCAGCTCTCGATTCCCCCCTCTCTTTCGCACCCTCCATGTCATATTCCGCTCCAGGAGTTCCATCATAGCTCCTCACTGTCGCTGGGAGGAAGTTTTCTCCTCCGCTTGCCCCTTCCACCGTCATTTTCTCTCTACCCACCCTTGCCTCCTTTTCCGCGCAGCTCTCGATTCCCCCCTCTCTTTCGCACCCTCCATGTCATATTCCGCTCCAGGAGCTCCATCATAGCTCCTTGCTGTCGCTGGGAGGATGTTTTCTCCTCCGCTCGCCCCTTCCACCGTCATTTTCTCTCTACCCACCCTTGCCTCCTTTTCCGCGCAGCTCTCTGTCGCTGGGAGGATGTTTTCTCCTCCGCTCGCCCCTTCCACCGTCATTTTCTCTCTACCCACCCTTGCCTCCTTTTCCGCGCAGCTCTCGATTCCCCCCTCTCTTTCGCACCCTCAATGTCATATTCCGCTCCAGGAGTTCCATCATAGCTCCTCACTGTCGCTGGGAGGATGTTTTCTCCTCCGCTCGCCCCTTCCACCGTCATTTTCTCTCTACCCACCCTTGCCTCCTTTTCCGCGCAGCTCTCGATTCCCCCCTCTCTTTCGCACCCTCCATGTCATATTCCGCTCCAGGAGTTCCATCATAGCTCCTCACTGTCGCTGGGAGGAAGTTTTCTCCTCCGCTCGCCCCTTCCACCGTCATTTTCTCTCTACCCACCCTTGCCTCCTTTTCCGCGCAGCTCTCGATTCCCCCCTCTCTTTCGCACCCTCCATGTCATATTCCGCTCCAGGAGCTCCATCATAGCTCCTTGCTGTCGCTGGGAGGAAGTTTTCTCCTCCGCTCGCCCCTTCCACCGTCATTTTCTCTCTACCCACCCTTGCCTCCTTTTCCGCGCAGCTCTCGATTCCCCCCTCTCTTTCGCACCCTCCATGTCATATTCCGCTCCAGGAGTTCCATCATAGCTCCTCACTGTCGCTGGGAGGATGTTTTCTCCTCCGCTCGCCCCTTCCACCGTCATTTTCTCTCTACCCACCCTTGCCTCCTTCTCCGCGCAGCTCTCGATTCCCCCCTCTCTTTCGCACCCTCCATGTCATATTCTGCTCCAGGAGCTCCATCATAGCTCCTCGCTGTCGCTGGGAGGATGTTTTCTCCTCCGCTCGCCCCTTCCACCGTCATTTTCTCTCTACCCACCCTTGCCTCCTTTTCCGCGCAGCTCTCGATTCCCCCCTCTCTTTCGCACCCTCCATGTCATATTTTGCTCCAGGAGCTCCATCATAGCTCCTCGCTGTTGCTGGGAGGATGTTTTCTCCTCCGCTCGCCCCTTCCACCGTCATTTTCTCTCTACCCACCCTTGCCTCCTTTTCCGCGCAGCTCTCGATTCCCCCCTCTCTTTCGCACCCTCCATGTCATATTCCGCTCCAGGAGTTCCATCATAGCTCCTCACTGTCGCTGGGAGGAAGTTTTCTCCTCCGCTCGCCCCTTCCACCGTCATTTTCTCTCTACCCACCCTTGCCTCCTTTTCCGCGCAGCTCTCGATCCCCCCCTCTCTTTCGCACCCTCCATGTCATATTCCGCTCCAGGAGCTCCATCATAGCTCCTTGCTGTCGCTGGGAGGATGTTTTCTCCTCCGCTCGCCCCTTCCACCGTCATTTTCTCTCTACCCACCCTTGCCTCCTTTTCCGCGCAGCTCTCGATTCCCCCCTCTCTTTCGCACCCTCCATGTCATATTCCGCTCCAGGAGTTCCATCATAGCTCCTCACTGTCGCTGGGAGGACGTTTTCTCCTCCGCTCGCCCCTTCCACCGTCATTTTCTCTCTACCCACCCTTGCCTCCTTTTCCGCGCAGCTCTCGATTCCCCCCTCTCTTTCGCACCCTCCATGTCATATTCCGCTCCAGGAGCTCCATCATAGCTCCTCGCTGTCGCTGGGAGGATGTTTTCTCCTCCGCTCGCCCCTTCCACCGTCATTTTCTCTCTACCCACCCTTGCCTCCTTTTCCGCGCAGCTCTCGATTCCCCCCTCTCTTTCGCACCCTCCATGTCATATTCCGCTCCAGGAGTTCCATCATAGCTCCTCACTGTCGCTGGGAGGATGTTTTCTCCTCCGCTCGCCCCTTCCACCATCATTTTCTCTCTACCCACCCTTGCCTCCTTTTCCGCGCAGCTCTCGATTCCCCCCTCTCTTTCGCACCCTCCATGTCATATTCCGCTCCAGGAGTTCCATCATAGCTCCTCACTGTCGCTGGGAGGATGTTTTCTCCTCCGCTCGCCCCTTCCACCGTCATTTTCTCTCTACCCACCCTTGCCTCCTTTTCCGCGCAGCTCTCGATTCCCCCCTCTCTTTCGCACCCTCCATGTCATATTCCGCTCCAGGAGCTCCATCATAGCTCCTTGCTGTCGCTGGGAGGATGTTTTCTCCTCCGCTCGCCCCTTCCACCGTCATTTTCTCTCTACCCACCCTTGCCTCCTTTTCCGCGCAGCTCTCGATTCCCCCCTCTCTTTCGCACCCTCCATGTCATATTCCGCTCCAGGAGTTCCATCATAGCTCCTCACTGTCGCTGGGAGGATGTTTTCTCCTCCGCTCGCCCCTTCCACCGTCATTTTCTCTCTACCCACCCTTGCCTCCTTTTCCGCGCAGCTCTCGATTCCCCCCTCTCTTTCGCACCCTCCATGTCATATTCCGCTCCAGGAGCTCCATCATAGCTCCTTGCTGTCGCTGGGAGGACGTTTTCTCCTCCGTTTGCCCCTTCCACCGTCATTTTCTCTCTACCCACCCTTGCCTCCTTTTCCGTGCAGCTCTCGATTCCCCCCTCTCTTTCGCACCCTCCATGTCATATTCCGCTCCAGGAGTTCCATCATAGCTCCTCACTGTCGCTGGGAGGATGTTTTCTCCTCTGCTCGCCCCTTCCACCGTCATTTTCTCTCTACCCACCCTTGCCTCCTTTTCCGCGCAGCTCTCGATTCCCCCCTCTCTTTCGCACCCTCCATGTCATATTCCGCTTCAGGAGTTCCATCATAGCTCCTCACTGTCGCTGGGAGGAAGTTTTCTCCTCCGCTTGCCCCTTCCACCTTCATTTTCTCTCTACCCACCCTTGCCTCCTTTTCCGCGCAGCTCTCGATTCCCCCCTCTCTTTCACACCCTCCATGTCATATTCCGCTCCAGGAGCTCCATCATAGCTCCTTGCTGTCGCTGGGAGGATGTTTTCTCCTCCGCTCGCCCCTTCCACCGTCATTTTCTCTCTACCCACCCTTGCCTCCTTTTCCGCGCAGCTCTCGATTCCCCCCTCTCTTTCGCACCCTCCATGTCATATTCCGCTCCAGGAGTTCCATCATAGCTCCTCACTGTCGCTGGGAGGATGTTTTCTCCTCCGCTCGCCCCTTCCACCGTCATTTTCTCTCTACCCACCCTTGCCTCCTTTTCCGCGCAGCTCTCGATTCCCCCCTCTCTTTCGCACCCTCCATGTCATATTCCGCTCCAGGAGCTCCATCATAGCTCCTCGCTGTCGCTGGGAGGATGTTTTCTCCTCCGCTCGCCCCTTACACCGTCATTTTCTCTCTACCCACCCTTGCCTCCTTTTCCGCGCAGCTCTCGATTCCCCCCTCTCTTTCGCACCCTCCATGTCATATTCCGCTCCAGGAGTTCCATCATAGCTCCTCACTGTCGCTGGGAGGATGTTTTCTCCTCCGCTCGCCCCTTCCACCGTCATTTTCTCTCTACCCACCCTTGCCTCCTTTTCCGCGCAGCTCTCGATTCCCCCCTCTCTTTCGCACCCTCCATGTCATATTCCGCTCCAGGAGCTCCATCATAGCTCCTTGCTGTCGCTGGGAGGATGTTTTCTCCTCCGCTCGCCCCTTCCACCGTCATTTTCTCTCTACCCACCCTTGCCTCCTTTTCCGCGCAGCTCTCGATTCCCCCCTCTCTTTCGCACCCTCCATGTCATATTCCGCTCCAGGAGTTCCATCATAGCTCCTCACTGTCGCTGGGAGGATGTTTTCTCCTCCGCTCGCCCCTTCCACCGTCATTTTCTCTCTACCCACCCTTGCCTCCTTTTCCGCGCAGCTCTCGATTCCTCCCTCTCTTTCGCACCCTCCATGTCATATTCCGCTCCAGGAGCTCCATCATAGCTCCTTGCTGTCGCTGGGAGGATGTTTTCTCCTCCGCTCGCCCCTTCCACCGTCATTTTCTCTCTACCCACCCTTGCCTCCTTTTCCGCGCAGCTCTCGATTCCCCCCTCTCTTTCGCACCTTCCATGTCATATTCCGCTCCAGGAGTTCCATCATAGCTCCTCACTGTCGCTGGGAGGATGTTTTCTCCTCCGCTCGCCCCTTCCACCGTCATTTTCTCTCTACCCACCCTTGCCTCCTTTTCCGCGCAGCTCTCGATTCCCCCCTCTCTTTCGCACCCTCCATGTCATATTCCGCTCCAGGAGCTCCATCATAGCTCCTTGCTGTCGCTGGGAGGACGTTTTCTCCTCCGTTTGCCCCTTCCACCGTCATTTTCTCTCTACCCACCCTTGCCTCCTTTTCCGCGCAGCTCTCGATTCCCCCCTCTCTTTCGCACCCTCCATGTCATATTCCGCTCCAGGAGTTCCATCATAGCTCCTCACTGTCGCTGGGAGGATGTTTTCTCCTCTGCTCGCCCCTTCCACCGTCATTTTCTCTCTACCCACCCTTGCCTCCTTTTCCGCGCAGCTCTCGATTCCCCCCTCTCTTTCGCACCCTCCATGTCATATTCCGCTCCAGGAGTTCCATCATAGCTCCTCACTGTCGCTGGGAGGAAGTTTTCTCCTCCGCTTGCCCCTTCCACCGTCATTTTCTCTCTACCCACCCTTGCCTCCTTTTCCGCGCAGCTCTCGATTCCCCCCTCTCTTTCACACCCTCCATGTCATATTCCGCTCCAGGAGCTCCATCATAGCTCCTTGCTGTCGCTGGGAGGATGTTTTCTCCTCCGCTCGCCCCTTCCACCGTCATTTTCTCTCTACCCACCCTTGCCTCCTTTTCCGCGCAGCTCTCGATTCCCCCCTCTCTTTCGCACCCTCCATGTCATATTCCGCTCCAGGAGTTCCATCATAGCTCCTCACTGTCGCTGGGAGGATGTTTTCTCCTCCGCTCGCCCCTTCCACCGTCATTTTCTCTCTACCCACCCTTGCCTCCTTTTCCGCGCAGCTCTCGATTCCCCCCTCTCTTTCGCACCCTCCATGTCATATTCCGCTCCAGGAGCTCCATCATAGCTCCTCGCTGTCGCTGGGAGGATGTTTTCTCCTCCGCTCGCCCCTTACACCGTCATTTTCTCTCTACCCACCCTTGCCTCCTTTTCCGCGCAGCTCTCGATTCCCCCCTCTCTTTCGCACCCTCCATGTCATATTCCGCTCCAGGAGTTCCATCATAGCTCCTCACTGTCGCTGGGAGGATGTTTTCTCCTCCGCTCGCCCCTTCCACCATCATTTTCTCTCTACCCACCCTTGCCTCCTTTTCCGCGCAGCTCTCGATTCCCCCCTCTCTTTCGCACCCTCCATGTCATATTCCGCTCCAGGAGTTCCATCATAGCTCCTCACTGTCGCTGGGAGGATGTTTTCTCCTCCGCTCGCCCCTTCCACCGTCATTTTCTCTCTACCCACCCTTGCCTCCTTTTCCGCGCAGCTCTCGATTCCCCCCTCTCTTTCGCACCCTCCATGTCATATTCCGCTCCAGGAGCTCCATCATAGCTCCTTGCTGTCGCTGGGAGGATGTTTTCTCCTCCGCTCGCCCCTTCCACCGTCATTTTCTCTCTACCCACCCTTGCCTCCTTTTCCGCGCAGCTCTCGATTCCCCCCTCTCTTTCGCACCCTCCATGTCATATTCCGCTCCAGGAGTTCCATCATAGCTCCTCACTGTCGCTGGGAGGATGTTTTCTCCTCCGCTCGCCCCTTCCACCGTCATTTTCTCTCTACCCACCCTTGCCTCCTTCTCCGCGCAGCTCTCGATTCCCCCCTCTCTTTCGCACCCTCCATGTCATATTCCGCTCCAGGAGCTCCATCATAGCTCCTCGCTGTCGCTGGGAGGATGTTTTCTCCTCCGCTCGCCCCTTCCACCGTCATTTTCTCTCTACCCACCCTTGCCTCCTTTTCCGCGCAGCTCTCGATTCCCCCCTCTCTTTCGCACCCTCCATGTCATATTCCGCTCCAGGAGCTCCATCATAGCTCCTTGCTGTCGCTGGGAGGATGTTTTCTCCTCCGCTCGCCCCTTCCACCGTCATTTTCTCTCTACCCACCCTTGCCTCCTTTTCCGCGCAGCTCTCGATTCCCCCCTCTCTTTCGCACCCTCCATGTCATATTCCGCTCCAGGAGTTCCATCATAGCTCCTCACTGTCGCTGGGAGGATGTTTTCTCCTCCGCTCGCCCCTTCCACCGTCATTTTCTCTCTACCCACCCTTGCCTCCTTCTCCGCGCAGCTCTCGATTCCCCCCTCTCTTTCGCACCCTCCATGTCATATTCCGCTCCAGGAGCTCCATCATAGCTCCTCGCTGTCGCTGGGAGGATGTTTTCTCCTCCGCTCGCCCCTTCCACCGTCATTTTCTCTCTACCCACCCTTGCCTCCTTTTCCGCGCAGCTCTCGATTCCCCCCTCTCTTTCGCACCCTCCATGTCATATTCCGCTCCAGGAGCTCCATCATAGCTCCTTGCTGTCGCTGGGAGGATGTTTTCTCCTCCGCTCGCCCCTTCCACCGTCATTTTCTCTCTACCCACCCTTGCCTCCTTTTCCGCGCAGCTCTCGATTCCCCCCTCTCTTTCGCACCCTCCATGTCATATTCCGCTCCAGGAGTTCCATCATAGCTCCTCACTGTCGCTGGGAGGATGTTTTCTCCTCCGCTCGCCCCTTCCACCATCATTTTCTCTCTACCCACCCTTGCCTCCTTTTCCGCGCAGCTCTCGATTCCCCCCTCTCTTTCGCACCCTCCATGTCATATTCCGCTCCAGGAGTTCCATCATAGCTCCTCACTGTCGCTGGGAGGAAGTTTTCTCCTCCGCTCGCCCCTTCCACCGTCATTTTCTCTCTACCCACCCTTGCCTCCTTTTCCGCGCAGCTCTCGATTCCCCCCTCTCTTTCGCACCCTCCATGTCATATTCCGCTCCAGGAGTTCCATCATAGCTCCTCACTGTCGCTGGGAGGATGTTTTCTCCTCCGCTCGCCCCTTCCACCGTCATTTTCTCTCTACCCACCCTTGCCTCCTTTTCCGCGCAGCTCTCGATTCCCCCCTCTCTTTCGCACCCTCCATGTCATATTCCGCTCCAGGAGCTCCATCATAGCTCCTCGCTGTCGCTGGGAGGATGTTTTCTCCTCCGCTCGCCCCTTACACCGTCATTTTCTCTCTACCCACCCTTGCCTCCTTTTCCGCGCAGCTCTCGATTCCCCCCTCTCTTTCGCACCCTCCATGTCATATTCCGCTCCAGGAGTTCCATCATAGCTCCTCACTGTCGCTGGGAGGATGTTTTCTCCTCCGCTCGCCCCTTCCACCATCATTTTCTCTCTACCCACCCTTGCCTCCTTTTCCGTGCAGCTCTCGATTCCCCCCTCTCTTTCGCACCCTCCATGTCATATTCCGCTCCAGGAGTTCCATCATAGCTCCTCACTGTCGCTGGGAGGATGTTTTCTCCTCCGCTCGCCCCTTCCACCGTCATTTTCTCTCTACCCACCCTTGCCTCCTTTTCCGCGCAGCTCTCGATTCCCCCCTCTCTTTCGCACCCTCCATGTCATATTCCGCTCCAGGAGCTCCATCATAGCTCCTTGCTGTCGCTGGGAGGATGTTTTCTCCTCCGCTCGCCCCTTCCACCGTCATTTTCTCTCTACCCACCCTTGCCTCCTTTTCCGCGCAGCTCTCGATTCCCCCCTCTCTTTCGCACCCTCCATGTCATATTCCGCTCCAGGAGTTCCATCATAGCTCCTCACTGTCGCTGGGAGGATGTTTTCTCCTCCGCTCGCCCCTTCCACCGTCATTTTCTCTCTACCCACCCTTGCCTCCTTCTCCGCGCAGCTCTCGATTCCCCCCTCTCTTTCGCACCCTCCATGTCATATTCCGCTCCAGGAGCTCCATCATAGCTCCTCGCTGTCGCTGGGAGGATGTTTTCTCCTCCGCTCGCCCCTTCCACCGTCATTTTCTCTCTACCCACCCTTGCCTCCTTTTCCGCGCAGCTCTCGATTCCCCCCTCTCTTTCGCACCCTCCATGTCAAATTCCGCTCCAGGAGCTCCATCATAGCTCCTTGCTGTCGCTGGGAGGATGTTTTCTCCTCCGCTCGCCCCTTCCACCGTCATTTTCTCTCTACCCACCCTTGCCTCCTTTTCCGCGCAGCTCTCGATTCCCCCCTCTCTTTCGCACCCTCCATGTCATATTCCGCTCCAGGAGTTCCATCATAGCTCCTCACTGTCGCTGGGAGGATGTTTTCTCCTCCGCTCGCCCCTTCCACCGTCATTTTCTCTCTACCCACCCTTGCCTCCTTCTCCGCGCAGCTCTCGATTCCCCCCTCTCTTTCGCACCCTCCATGTCATATTCCGCTCCAGGAGCTCCATCATAGCTCCTCGCTGTCGCTGGGAGGATGTTTTCTCCTCCGCTCGCCCCTTCCACCGTCATTTTCTCTCTACCCACCCTTGCCTCCTTTTCCGCGCAGCTCTCGATTCCCCCCTCTCTTTCGCACCCTCCATGTCATATTCCGCTCCAGGAGCTCCATCATAGCTCCTTGCTGTCGCTGGGAGGATGTTTTCTCCTCCGCTCGCCCCTTCCACCGTCATTTTCTCTCTACCCACCCTTGCCTCCTTTTCCGCGCAGCTCTCGATTCCCCCCTCTCTTTCGCACCCTCCATGTCATATTCCGCTCCAGGAGTTCCATCATAGCTCCTCACTGTCGCTGGGAGGATGTTTTCTCCTCCGCTCGCCCCTTCCACCATCATTTTCTCTCTACCCACCCTTGCCTCCTTTTCCGCGCAGCTCTCGATTCCCCCCTCTCTTTCGCACCCTCCATGTCATATTCCGCTCCAGGAGTTCCATCATAGCTCCTCACTGTCGCTGGGAGGAAGTTTTCTCCTCCGCTCGCCCCTTCCACCGTCATTTTCTCTCTACCCACCCTTGCCTCCTTTTCCGCGCAGCTCTCGATTCCCCCCTCTCTTTCGCACCCTCCATGTCATATTCCGCTCCAGGAGTTCCATCATAGCTCCTCACTGTCGCTGGGAGGAAGTTTTCTCCTCCGCTTGCCCTTTCCACCGTCATTTTCTCTCTACCCACCCTTGCCTCCTTTTCCGCGCAGCTCTCGATTCCCCCCTCTCTTTCGCACCCTCCATGTCATATTCCGCTCCAGGAGCTCCATCATAGCTCCTTGCTGTCGCTGGGAGGATGTTTTCTCCTCCGCTCGCCCCTTCCACCGTCATTTTCTCTCTACCCACCCTTGCCTCCTTTTCCGCGCAGCTCTCGATTCCCCCCTCTCTTTCGCACCCTCCATGTCATATTCCGCTCCAGGAGTTCCATCATAGCTCCTCACTGTCGCTGGGAGGATGTTTTCTCCTCCGCTCGCCCCTTCCACCGTCATTTTCTCTCTACCCACCCTTGCCTCCTTTTCCGCGCAGCTCTCGATTCCCCCCTCTCTTTCGCACCCTCCATGTCATATTCCGCTCCAGGAGCTCCATCATAGCTCCTCGCTGTCGCTGGGAGGATGTTTTCTCCTCCGCTCGCCCCTTCCAACGTCATTTTCTCTCTACCCACCCTTGCCTCCTTTTCCGCGCAGCTCTCGATTCCCCCCTCTCTTTCGCACCCTCAATGTCATATTCCGCTCCAGGAGTTCCATCATAGCTCCTCACTGTCGCTGGGAGGATGTTTTCTCCTCCGCTCGCCCCTTCCACCGTCATTTTCTCTCTACCCACCCTTGCCTCCTTTTCCGCGCAGCTCTCGATTCCCCCCTCTCTTTCGCACCCTCCATGTCATATTCCGCTCCAGGAGTTCCATCATAGCTCCTCACTGTCGCTGGGAGGAAGTTTTCTCCTCCGCTCGCCCCTTCCACCGTCATTTTCTCTCTACCCACCCTTGCCTCCTTTTCCGCGCAGCTCTCGATTCCCCCCTCTCTTTCGCACCCTCCATGTCATATTCCGCTCCAGGTGCTCCATCATAGCTCCTCGCTGTCGCTGGGAGGATGTTTTCTCCTCCGCTCGCCCCTTCCACCGTCATTTTCTCTCTACCCACCCTTGCCTCCTTTTCCGCGCAGCTCTCGATTCCCCCCTCTCTTTCGCACCCTCAATGTCATATTCCGCTCCAGGAGTTCCATCTTAGCTCCTCACTGTCGCTGGGAGGATGTTTTCTCCTCCGCTCGCCCCTTCCACCGTCATTTTCTCTCTACCCACCCTTGCCTCCTTTTCCGCGCAGCTCTCGATTCCCCCCTCTCTTTCGCACCCTCCATGTCATATTCCGCTCCAGGAGTTCCATCACAGCTCCTCACTGTCGCTGGGAGGAAGTTTTCTCCTCCGCTCGCCCCTTCCACCGTCATTTTCTCTCTACCCACCCTTGCCTCCTTTTCCGCGCAGCTCTCGATTCCCCCCTCTCTTTCGCACCCTCCATGTCATATTCCGCTCCAGGAGCTCCATCATAGCTCCTTGCTGTCGCTGGGAGGATGTTTTCTCCTCCGCTCGCCCCTTCCACCGTCATTTTCTCTCTACCCACCCTTGCCTCCTTTTCCGCGCAGCTCTCGATTCCCCCCTCTCTTTCGCACCCTCCATGTCATATTCCGCTCCAGGAGTTCCATCATAGCTCCTCACTGTCGCTGGGAGGATGTTTTCTCCTCCGCTCGCCCCTTCCACCGTCATTTTCTCTCTACCCACCCTTGCCTCCTTTTCCGCGCAGCTCTCGATTCCCCCCTCTCTTTCGCACCCTCAATGTCATATTCCGCTCCAGGAGTTCCATCATAGCTCCTCACTGTCGCTGGGAGGAAGTTTTCTCCTCCGCTCGCCCCTTCCACCGTCATTTTCTCTCTACCCACCCTTGCCTCCTTTTCCGCGCAGCTCTCGATTCCCCCCTCTCTTTCGCACCCTCCATGTCATATTCCGCTCCAGGAGCTCCATCATAGCTCCTCGCTGTCGCTGGGAGGATGTTTTCTCCTCCGCTCGCCCCTTCCACCGTCATTTTCTCTCTACCCACCCTTGCCTCCTTTTCCGCGCAGCTCTCGATTCCCCCCTCTCTTTCGCACCCTCCATGTCATATTCCGCTCCAGGAGCTCCATCATAGCTCCTTGCTGTCGCTGGGAGGATGTTTTCTCCTCCGCTCGCCCCTTCCACCGTCATTTTCTCTCTACCCACCCTTGCCTCCTTTTCCGCGCAGCTCTCGATTCCCCCCTCTCTTTCGCACCCTCCATGTCATATTCCGCTCCAGGAGTTCCATCATAGCTCCTCACTGTCGCTGGGAGGAAGTTTTCTCCTCCGCTCGCCCCTTCCACCGTCATTTTCTCTCTACCCACCCTTGCCTCCTTTTCCGCGCAGCTCTCGATTCCCCCCTCTCTTTCGCACCCTCCATGTCATATTCCGCTCCAGGAGCTCCATCATAGCTCCTCGCTGTCGCTGGGAGGATGTTTTCTCCTCCGCTCGCCCCTTCCACCGTCATTTTCTCTCTACCCACCCTTGCCTCCTTTTCCGCGCAGCTCTCGATTCCCCCATCTCTTTCGCACCCTCCATGTCATATTCCGCTCCAGGAGCTCCATCATAGCTCCTTGCTGTCGCTGGGAGGATGTTTTCTCCTCCGCTCGCCCCTTCCACCGTCATTTTCTCTCTACCCACCCTTGCCTCCTTTTCCGCGCAGCTCTCGATTCCCCCCTCTCTTTCGCACCCTCCATGTCATATTCCGCTCCAGGAGTTCCATCATAGCTCCTCACTGTCGCTGGGAGGATGTTTTCTCCTCCGCTCGCCCCTTCCACCGTCATTTTCTCTCTACCCACCCTTGCCTCCTTTTCCGCGCAGCTCTCGATTCCCCCCTCTCTTTCGCACCCTCAATGTCATATTCCGCTCCAGGAGTTCCATCATAGCTCCTCACTGTCGCTGGGAGGATGTTTTCTCCTCCGCTCGCCCCTTCCACCGTCATTTTCTCTCTACCCACCCTTGCCTCCTTTTCCGCGCAGCTCTCGATTCCCCCCTCTCTTTCGCACCCTCCATGTCATATTCCGCTCCAGGAGTTCCATCATAGCTCCTCACTGTCGCTGGGAGGATGTTTTCTCCTCCGCTCGCCCCTTCCACCGTCATTTTCTCTCTACCCACCCTTGCCTCCTTTTCCGCGCAGCTCTCGATTCCCCCCTCTCTTTCGCACCCTCCATGTCATATTCCGCTCCAGGAGTTCCATCATAGCTCCTCACTGTCGCTGGGAGGAAGTTTTCTCCTCCGCTCGCCCCTTCCACCGTCATTTTCTCTCTACCCACCCTTGCCTCCTTTTCCGCGCAGCTCTCGATTCCCCCCTCTCTTTCGCACCCTCCATGTCATATTCCGCTCCAGGAGCTCCATCATAGCTCCTCGCTGTCGCTGGGAGGATGTTTTCTCCTCCGCTCGCCCCTTCCACCGTCATTTTCTCTCCACCCACCCTTGCCTCCTTTTCCGCGCAGCTCTCGATTCCCCCCTCTCTTTCGCACCCTCCATGTCATATTCCGCTCCAGGAGTTCCATCATAGCTCCTCACTGTCGCTGGGAGGAAGTTTTCTCCTCCGCTCGCCCCTTCCACCGTCATTTTCTCTCTACCCACCCTTGCCTCCTTTTCCGCGCAGCTCTCGATTCCCCCCTCTCTTTCGCACCCTCCATGTCATATTCCGCTCCAGGAGCTCCATCATAGCTCCTTGCTGTCGCTGGGAGGATGTTTTCTCCTCCGCTCGCCCCTTCCACCGTCATTTTCTCTCTACCCACCCTTGCCTCCTTTTCCGCGCAGCTCTCGATTCCCCCCTCTCTTTCGCACCCTCCATGTCATATTCCGCTCCAGGAGCTCCATCATAGCTCCTTGCTGTCGCTGGGAGGATGTTTTCTCCTCCGCTCGCCCCTTCCACCGTCATTTTCTCTCTACCCACCCTTGCCTCCTTTTCCGCGCAGCTCTCGATTCCCCCCTCTCTTTCGCACCCTCCATGTCATATTCCGCTCCAGGAGTTCCATCATAGCTCCTCACTGTCGCTGGGAGGATGTTTTCTCCTCCGCTCGCCCCTTCCACCGTCATTTTCTCTCTACCCACCCTTGCCTCTTTCTCCGCGCAGCTCTCGATTCCCCCCTCTCTTTCGCACCCTCCATGTCATATTCCGCTCCAGGAGCTCCATCATAGCTCCTCGCTGTCGCTGGGAGGATGTTTTCTCCTCCGCTCACCCCTTCCACCGTCATTTTCTTTCTACCCACCCTTGCCTCCTTTTCCGCGCAGCTCTCGATTCCCCCCTCTCTTTCGCACCCTCCATGTCATATTCCGCTCCAGGAGCTCCATCATAGCTCCTTGCTGTCGCTGGGAGGATGTTTTCTCCTCCGCTCGCCCCTTCCACCGTCATTTTCTCTCTACCCACCCTTGCCTCCTTTTCCGCGCAGCTCTCGATTCCCCCCTCTCTTTCGCACCCTCCATGTCATATTCCGCTCCAGGAGTTCCATCATAGCTCCTCACTGTCGCTGGGAGGATGTTTTCTCCTCCGCTCGCCCCTTCCACCATCATTTTCTCTCTACCCACCCTTGCCTCCTTTTCCGCGCAGCTCTCGATTCCCCCCTCTCTTTCGCACCCTCCATGTCATATTTCGCTCCAGGAGTTCCATCATAGCTCCTCACTGTCGCTGGGAGGAAGTTTTCTCCTCCGCTCGCCCCTTCCACCGTCATTTTCTCTCTACCCACCCTTGCCTCCTTTTCCGCGCAGCTCTCGATTCCCCCCTCTCTTTCGCACCCTCCATGTCATATTCCGCTCCAGGAGTTCCATCATAGCTCCTCACTGTCGCTGGGAGGATGTTTTCTCCTCCGCTCGCCCCTTCCACCGTCATTTTCTCTCTACCCACCCTTGCCTCCTTCTCCGCGCAGCTCTCGATTCCCCCCTCTCTTTCGCACCCTCCATGTCATATTCCGCTCCAGGAGCTCCATCATAGCTCTTCGCTGTCGCTGGGAGGATGTTTTCTCCTCCGCTCGCCCCTTCCACCGTCATTTTCTCTCTACCCACCCTTTCCTCCTTTTCCGCGCAGCTCTCGATTCCCCCCTCTCTTTCGCACCCTCCATGTCATATTCCGCTCCAGGAGCTCCATCATAGCTCCTCGCTGTCGCTGGGAGGATGTTTTCTCCTCCGCTCGCCCCTTCCACCGTCATTTTCTCTCTACCCACCCTTGCCTCCTTTTCCGCGCAGCTCTCGATTCCCCCCTCTCTTTCGCACCCTCCATGTCATATTCCGCTCCAGGAGCTCCATCATCGCTCCTCGCTGTCGCTGGGAGGATGTTTTCTCCTCCGCTCGCCCCTTCCACCGTCATTTTCTCTCTACCCTCCCTTGCCTCCTTCTCCGCGCAGCTCTCAATTCCCCCCTCTCTTTCGCACCCTCCATGTCATATTCCGCTCCAGGAGCTCCATCATAGCTCCTCGCTGTCGCTGGGAGGATGTTTTCTCCTCCGCTCGCCCCTTCCACCGTCATTTTCTCTCTACCCACCCTTGCCTCCTTTTCCGCGTAGCTCTCGATTCCCCCCTCTCTTTCGCACCCTCCATGTCATATTCCGCTCCAGGAGTTCCATCATAGCTCCTCACTGTCGCTGGGAGGATGTTTTCTCCTCCGCTCGCCCCTTCCACCGTCATTTTCTCTCTACCCACCCTTGCCTCCTTTTCCGCGCAGCTCTCGATTCCCCCCTCTCTTTCGCACCCTCCATGTCATATTCCGCTCCAGGAGTTCCATCATAGCTCCTCACTGTCGCTGGGAGGAAGTTTTCTCCTTCGCTTGCCCCTTCCACCGTCATTTTCTCTCTACCCACCCTTGCCTCCTTTTCCGCGCAGCTCTCGATTCCCCCCTCTCTTTCGCACCCTCCATGTCATATTCCGCTCCAGGAGCTCCATCATAGCTCCTTGCTGTCGCTGGGAGGATGTTTTCTCCTCCGCTCGCCCCTTCCACCGTCATTTTCTCTCTACCCACCCTTGCCTCCTTTTCCGCGCAGCTCTCGATTCCCCCCTCTCTTTCGCACCCTCCATGTCATATTCCGCTCCAGGAGTTCCATCATAGCTCCTCACTGTCGCTGGGAGGATGTTTTCTCCTCCGCTCGCCCCTTCCACCGTCATTTTCTCTCTACCCACCCTTGCCTCCTTTTCCGCGCAGCTCTCGATTCCCCCCTCTCTTTCGCACCCTCCATGTCATATTCCGCTCCAGGAGCTCCATCATAGCTCATCGCTGTCGCTGGGAGGATGTTTTCTCCTCCGCTCGCCCCTTCCACCGTCATTTTCTCTCTACCCACCCTTGCCTCCTTTTCCGCGCAGCTCTCGATTCCCCCCTCTCTTTCGCACCCTCAATGTCATATTCCGCTCCAGGAGTTCCATCATAGCTCCTCACTGTCGCTGGGAGGATGTTTTCTCCTCCGCTCGCCCCTTCCACCGTCATTTTCTCTCTACCCACCCTTGCCTCCTTTTCCGCGCAGCTCTCGATTCCCCCCTCTCTTTCGCACCCTCCATGTCATATTCCGCTCCAGGAGCTCCATCATAGCTCCTCGCTGTCGCTGGGAGGATGTTTTCTCCTCCGCTCGCCCCTTCCACCGTCATTTTCTCTCTACCCACCCTTGCCTCCTTTTCCGCGCAGCTCTCGATTCCCCCCTCTCTTTCGCACCCTCCATGTCATATTCCGCTCCAGGAGCTCCATCATAGCTCCTTGCTGTCGCTGGGAGGATGTTTTCTCCTCCGCTCGCCCCTTCCACCGTCATTTTCTCTCTACCCACCCTTGCCTCCTTTTCCGCGCAGCTCTCGATTCCCCCCTCTCTTTTGCACCCTCCATGTCATATTCCGCTCCAGGAGTTCCATCATAGCTCCTCACTGTCGCTGGGAGGATGTTTTCTCCTCCGCTCGCCCCTTCCACCATCATTTTCTCTCTACCCACCCTTGCCTCCTTTTCCGCGCAGCTCTCGATTCCCCCCTCTCTTTCGCACCCTCCATGTCATATTCCGCTCCAGGAGCTCCATCATAGCTCTTCGCTGTCGCTGGGAGGATGTTTTCTCCTCCGCTCGCCCCTTCCACCGTCATTTTCTCTCTACCCACCCTTTCCTCCTTTTCCGCGCAGCTCTCGATTCCCCCCTCTCTTTCGCACCCTCCATGTCATATTCCGCTCCAGGAGCTCCATCATAGCTCCTCGCTGTCGCTGGGAGGATGTTTTCTCCTCCGCTCGCCCCTTCCACCGTCATTTTCTCTCTACCCACCCTTGCCTCCTTTTCCGCGCAGCTCTCGATTCCCCCCTCTCTTTCGCACCCTCCATGTCATATTCCGCTCCAGGAGCTCCATCATAGCTCCTCGCTGTCGCTGGGAGGATGTTTTCTCCTCCGCTCGCCCCTTCCACCGTCATTTTCTCTCTACCCACCCTTGCCTCCTTCTCCGCGCAGCTCTCAATTCCCCCCTCTCTTTCGCACCCTCCATGTCATATTCCGCTCCAGGAGCTCCATCATAGCTCCTCGCTGTCGCTGGGAGGATGTTTTCTCCTCCGCTCGCCCCTTCCACCGTCATTTTCTCTCTACCCACCCTTGCCTCCTTTTCCGCGTAGCTCTCGATTCCCCCCTCTCTTTCGCACCCTCCATGTCATATTCCGCTCCAGGAGTTCCATCATAGCTCCTCACTGTCGCTGGGAGGATGTTTTCTCCTCCGCTCGCCCCTTCCACCGTCATTTTCTCTCTACCCACCCTTGCCTCCTTTTCCGCGCAGCTCTCGATTCCCCCCTCTCTTTCGCACCCTCCATGTCATATTCCGCTCCAGGAGTTCCATCATAGCTCCTCACTGTCGCTGGGAGGAAGTTTTCTCCTCCGCTTGCCCCTTCCACCGTCATTTTCTCTCTACCCACCCTTGCCTCCTTTTCCGCGCAGCTCTCGATTCCCCCCTCTCTTTCGCACCCTCCATGTCATATTCCGCTCCAGGAGCTCCATCATAGCTCCTTGCTGTCGCTGGGAGGATGTTTTCTCCTCCGCTCGCCCCTTCCACCGTCATTTTCTCTCTACCCACCCTTGCCTCCTTTTCCGCGCAGCTCTCGATTCCCCCCTCTCTTTCGCACCCTCCATGTCATATTCCGCTCCAGGAGTTCCATCATAGCTCCTCACTGTCGCTGGGAGGATGTTTTCTCCTCCGCTCGCCCCTTCCACCGTCATTTTCTCTCTACCCACCCTTGCCTCCTTTTCCGCGCAGCTCTCGATTCCCCCCTCTCTTTCGCACCCTCCATGTCATATTCCGCTCCAGGAGCTCCATCATAGCTCCTCGCTATCGCTGGGAGGATGTTTTCTCCTCCGCTCGCCCCTTCCACCGTCATTTTCTCTCTACCCACCCTTGCCTCCTTTTCCGCGCAGCTCTCGATTCCCCCCTCTCTTTCGCACCCTCAATGTCATATTCCGCTCCAGGAGTTCCATCATAGCTCCTCACTGTCGCTGGGAGGATGTTTTCTCCTCCGCTCGCCCCTTCCACCGTCATTTTCTCTCTACCCACCCTTGCCTCCTTTTCCGCGCAGCTCTCGATTCCCCCCTCTCTTTCGCACCCTCCATGTCATATTCCGCTCCAGGAGCTCCATCATAGCTCCTTGCTGTCGCTGGGAGGATGTTTTCTCCTACGCTCGCCCCTTCCACCGTCATTTTCTCTCTACCCACCCTTGCCTCCTTTTCCGCGCAGCTCTCGATTCCCCCCTCTCTTTCGCACCCTCCATGTCATATTCCGCTCCAGGAGTTCCATCATAGCTCCTCACTGTCGCTGGGAGGATGTTTTCTCCTCCGCTCGCCCCTTCCACCGTCATTTTCTCTCTACCCACCCTTGCCTCCTTTTCCGCGCAGCTCTCGATTCCCCCCTCTCTTTCGCACCCTCCATGTCATATTCCGCTCCAGGAGCTCCATCATAGCTCCTCGCTGTCGCTGGGAGGATGTTTTCTCCTCCGCTCGCCCCTTCCACCGTCATTTTCTCTCTACCCACCCTTGCCTCCTTTTCCGCGCAGCTCTCGATTCCCCCCTCTCTTTCGCACCCTCAATGTCATATTCCGCTCCAGGAGTTCCATCATAGCTCCTCACTGTCGCTGGGAGGATGTTTTCTCCTCCGCATGCCCCTTCCACCGTCATTTTCTCTCTACCCACCCTTGCCTCCTTTTCCGCGCAGCTCTCGATTCCCCCCTCTCTTTCGCACCCTCCATGTCATATTCCGCTCCAGGAGCTCCATCATAGCTCCTCGCTGTCGCTGGGAGGATGTTTTCTCCTCCGCTCGCCCCTTCCACCGTCATTTTCTCTCTACCCACCCTTGCCTCCTTTTCCGCGCAGCTCTCGATTCCCCCCTCTCTTTCGCACCCTCAATGTCATATTCCGCTCCAGGAGTTCCATCATAGCTCCTCACTGTCGCTGGGAGGATGTTTTCTCCTCCGCTCGCCCCTTCCACCGTCATTTTCTCTCTACCCACCCTTGCCTCCTTTTCCGCGCAGCTCTCGATTCCCCCCTCTCTTTCGCACCCTCCATGTCATATTCCGCTCCAGGAGTTCCATCATAGCTCCTCACTGTCGCTGGGAGGAAGTTTTCTCCTCCGCTCGCCCCTTCCACCGTCATTTTCTCTCTACCCACCCTTGCCTCCTTTTCCGCGCAGCTCTCGATTCCCCCCTCTCTTTCGCACCCTCCATGTCATATTCCGCTCCAGGAGCTCCATCATAGCTCCTTGCTGTCGCTGGGAGGATGTTTTCTCCTCCGCTCGCCCCTTCCACCGTCATTTTCTCTCTACCCACCCTTGCCTCCTTTTCCGCGCAGCTCTCGATTCCCCCCTCTCTTTCGCACCCTCCATGTCATATTCCGCTCCAGGAGTTCCATCATAGCTCCTCACTGTCGCTGGGAGGAAATTTTCTCCTCCGCTCGCCCCTTCCACCGTCATTTTCTCTCTACCCACCCTTGCCTCCTTTTCCGCGCAGCTCTCGATTCCCCCCTCTCTTTCGCACCCTCCATGTCATATTCCGCTCCAGGAGCTCCATCATAGCTCCTCGCTGTCGCTGGGAGGATGTTTTCTCCTCCGCTCGCCCCTTCCACCGTCATTTTCTCTCTACCCACCCTTGCCTCCTTTTCCGCGCAGCTCTCGATTCCCCCCTCTCTTTCGCACCCTCCATGTCATATTCCGCTCCAGGAGTTCCATCATAGCTCCTCACTGTCGCTGGGAGGAAGTTTTCTCCTCCGCTTGCCCCTTCCACCGTCATTTTCTCTCTACCCACCCTTGCCTCCTTTTCCGCGCAGCTCTCGATTCCCCCCTCTCTTTCGCACCCTCCATGTCATATTCCGCTCCAGGAGTTCCATCATAGCTCCTCACTGTCGCTGGGAGGATGTTTTCTCCTCCGCTCGCCCCTTCCACCGTCATTTTCTCTCTACCCACCCTTGCCTCCTTTTCCGCGCAGCTCTCGATTCCCCCCTCTCTTTCGCACCCTCCATGTCATATTCCGCTCCAGGAGCTCCATCATAGCTCCTCGCTGTCGCTGGGAGGATGTTTTCTCCTCCGCTCGCCCCTTCCACCGTCATTTTCTCTCTACCCACCCTTGCCTCCTTTTCCGCGCAGCTCTCGATTCCCCCCTCTCTTTCGCACCCTCAATGTCATATTCCGCTCCAGGAGTTCCATCATAGCTCCTCACTGTCGCTGGGAGGATGTTTTCTCCTCCGCTCGCCCCTTCCACCGTCATTTTCTCTCTACCCACCCTTGCCTCCTTTTCCGCGCAGCTCTCGATTCCCCCCTCTCTTTCGCACCCTCCATGTCATATTCCGCTCCAGGAGCTCCATCATAGCTCCTTGCTGTCGCTGGGAGGATGTTTTCTCCTCCGCTCGCCCCTTCCACCGTCATTTTCTCTCTACCCACCCTTGCCTCCTTTTCCGCGCAGCTCTCGATTCCCCCCTCTCTTTCGCACCCTCCATGTCATATTCCGCTCCAGGAGTTCCATCATAGCTCCTCACTGTCGCTGGGAGGATGTTTTCTCCTCCGCTCGCCCCTTCCACCGTAATTTTCTCTCTACCCACCCTTGCCTCCTTTTCCGCGCAGCTCTCGATTCCCCCCTCTCTTTCGCACCCTCCATGTCATATTCCGCTCCAGGAGCTCCATCATAGCTCCTCGCTGTCGCTGGGAGGATGTTTTCTCCTCCGCTCGCCCCTTCCACCGTCATTTTCTCTCTACCCACCCTTGCCTCCTTTTCCGCGCAGCTCTCGATTCCCCCCTCTCTTTCGCACCCTCAATGTCATATTCCGCTCCAGGAGTTCCATCATAGCTCCTCACTGTCGCTGGGAGGATGTTTTCTCCTCCGCTCGCCCCTTCCACCGTCATTTTCTCTCTACCCACCCTTGCCTCCTTTTCCGCGCAGCTCTCGATTCCCCCCTCTCTTTCGCACCCTCCATGTCATATTCCGCTCCAGGAGCTCCATCATAGCTCCTCGCTGTCGCTGGGAGGATGTTTTCTCCTCCGCTCGCCCCTTCCACCGTCATTTTCTCTCTACCCACCCTTGCCTCCTTTTCCGCGCAGCTCTCGATTCCCCCCTCTCTTTCGCACCCTCAATGTCATATTCCGCTCCAGGAGTTCCATCATAGCTCCTCACTGTCACTGGGAGGATGTTTTCTCCTCCGCTCGCCCCTTCCACCGTCATTTTCTCTCTACCCACCCTTGCCTCCTTTTCCGCGCAGCTCTCGATTCCCCCCTCTCTTTCGCACCCTCCATGTCATATTCCGCTCCAGGAGTTCCATCATAGCTCCTCACTGTCGCTGGGAGGAAGTTTTCTCCTCCGCTCGCCCCTTCCACCGTCATTTTCTCTCTACCCACCCTTGCCTCCTTTTCCGCGCAGCTCTCGATTCCCCCCTCTCTTTCGCACCCTCCATGTCATATTCCGCTCCAGGAGCTCCATCATAGCTCCTCGCTGTTGCTGGGAGGATGTTTTCTCCTCCGCTCGCCCTTCCACCGTCATTTTCTCTCTACCCACCCTTGCCTCCTTCTCCGCACAGCTCTCGATTCCCCCCTCTCTTTCGCACCCTCCATGTCATATTCCGCTCCAGGAGCTCCATCATAGCTCCTCGCTGTCGCTGGGAGGATGTTTTCTCCTCTGCTCGCCCCTTCCACCGTCATTTTCTCTCTACCCACCCTTTCCTCCTTTTCCGCGCAGCTCTCGATTCCCCCCTCTCTTGCGCACCCTCCATGTCATATTCCGCTCCAGGAGCTCCATCATAGCTCCTCGCTGTCGCTGGGAGGATGTTTTCTCCTCCGCTCGCCCCTTCCACCGTCATTTTCTCTCTACCCACCCTTTCCTCCTTTTCCGCGCAGCTCTCGATTCCCCCCTCTCTTTCGCACCCTCCATGTCATATTCCGCTCCAGGAGCTCCATCATAGCTCCTCGCTGTCGCTGGGAGGATGTTTTCTCCTCCGCTCGCCCCTTCCACCGTCATTTTCTCTCTACCCACCCTTGCCTCCTTTTCCGCGCAGCTCTCGATTCCCCCCTCTCTTTCGCACCCTCCATGTCATATTCCGCTCCAGGAGCTCCATCATAGCTCCTCGCTGTCGCTGGGAGGATGTTTTCTCCTCCGCTCGCCCCTTCCACCGTCATTTTCTCTCTACCCACCCTTGCCTCCTTCTCCGCGCAGCTCTCAATTCCCCCCTCTCTTTCGCACCCTCCATGTCATATTCCGCTCCAGGAGCTCCATCATAGCTCCTCGCTGTCGCTGGGAGGATGTTTTCTCCTCCGCTCGCCCCTTCCACCGTCATTTTCTCTCTACCCACCCTTTCCTCCTTCTCCGCGCAGCTCTCGATTCCCCCCTCTCTTTCGAACCCTCCATGTCATATTCCGCTCCAGGAGCTCCATCATAGCTCCTCGCTGTCGCTGGGAGGATGTTTTCTCCTCTGCTCGCCCCTTCCACCGTCATTTTCTCTCTACCCACCCTTTCCTCCTTTTCCGCGCAGCTCTCGATTCCCCCCTCTCTTTCGCACCCTCCATGTCATATTCCGCTCCAGGAGCTCCATCATAGCTCCTCGCTGTCGCTGGGAGGATGTTTTCTCCTCCGCTCGCCCCTTCCACCGTCATTTTCTTTCTACCCACCCTTGCCTCCTTTTCCACGCAGCTCTCGATTCCCCCCTCTCTTTCGCACCCTCCATGTCATATTCCGCTCCAGGAGCTCCATCATAGCTCCTCGCTGTCGCTGGGAGGATGTTTTCTCCTCTGCTCGCCCCTTCCACCGTCATTTTCTCTCTACCCACCCTTTCCTCCTTTTCCGCGCAGCTCTCGATTCCCCCCTCTCTTTCGCACCCTCCATGTCATATTCCGCTCCAGGAGTTCCATCATAGCTCCTCACTGTCGCTGGGAGGAAGTTTTCTCCTCCGCTCGCCCCTTCCACCGTCATTTTCTCTCTACCCACCCTTGCCTCCTTTTCCGCGCAGCTCTCGATTCCCCCCTCTCTTTCGCACCCTCCATGTCATATTCCGCTCCAGGAGCTCCATCATAGCTCCTCGCTGTCGCTGGGAGGACGTTTTCTCCTCCGCTCGCCCCTTCCACCGTCATTTTCTCTCTACCCACCCTTGCCTCCTTTTCCGCGCAGCTCTCTATTCCCCCCTCTCTTTCGCACCCTCCATGTCATATTCCGCTCCAGGAGTTCCATCATAGCTCCTCACTGTCGCTGGGAGGATGTTTTCTCCTCCGCTCGCCCCTTCCACCGTCATTTTCTCTCTACCCACCCTTGCCTCCTTTTCCGCGCAGCTCTCGATTCCCCCCTCTCTTTCGCACCCTCCATGTCATATTCCGCTCCAGGAGTTCCATCATAGCTCCTCACTGTCGCTGGGAGGAAGTTTTCTCCTCCGCTTGCCCCTTCCACCGTCATTTTCTCTCTACCCACCCTTGCCTCCTTTTCCGCGCAGCTCTCGATTCCCCCCTCTCTTTCGCACCCTCCATGTCATATTCCGCTCCAGGAGCTCCATCATAGCTCCTTGCTGTCGCTGGGAGGATGTTTTCTCCTCCGCTCGCCCCTTCCACCGTCATTTTCTCTCTACCCACCCTTGCCTCCTTTTCCGCGCAGCTCTCGATTCCCCCCTCTCTTTCGCACCCTCCATGTCATATTCCGCTCCAGGAGTTCCATCATAGCTCCTCACTGTCGCTGGGAGGATGTTTTCTCCTCCGCTCGCCCCTTCCACCGTCATTTTCTCTCTACCCACCCTTGCCTCCTTTTCCGCGCAGCTCTCGATTCCCCCCTCTCTTTCGCACCCTCCATGTCATATTCCGCTCCAGGAGCTCCATCATAGCTCCTCGCTGTCGCTGGGAGGATGTTTTCTCCTCCGCTCGCCCCTTCCACCGTCATTTTCTCTCTACCCACCCTTGCCTCCTTTTCCGCGCAGCTCTCGATTCCCCCCTCTCTTTCGCACCCTCAATGTCATATTCCGCTCCAGGAGATCCATCATAGCTCCTCACTGTCGCTGGGAGGATGTTTTCTCCTCCGCTCGCCCCTTCCACCGTCATTTTCTCTCTACCCACCCTTGCCTCCTTCTCCGCACAGCTCTCGATTCCCCCCTCTCTTTCGCACCCTCCATGTCATATTCCGCTCCAGGAGCTCCATCATAGTTCCTCGCTGTCGCTGGGAGGATGTTTTCTCCTCTGCTCGCCCCTTCCACCGTCATTTTCTCTCTACCCACCCTTTCCTCCTTTTCCGCGCAGCTCTCGATTCCCCCCTCTCTTTCGCACCCTCCATGTCATATTCCGCTCCAGGAGCTCCATCATAGCTCCTCGCTGTCGCTGGGAGGATGTTTTCTCCTCCGCTCGCCCCTTCCACCGTCATTTTCTTTCTACCCACCCTTGCCTCTTTTTCCATGCAGCTCTCGATTCCCCCCTCTCTTTCGCACCCTCCATGTCATATTCCGCTCCAGGAGCTCCATCATAGCTCCTCGCTGTTGCTGGGAGGATGTTTTCTCCTCCGCTCGCCCCTTCCACCGTCATTTTCTCTCTACCCACCCTTGCCTCCTTCTCCGCACAGCTCTCGATTCCCCCCTCTCTTTCGCACCCTCCATGTCATATTCCGCTCCAGGAGCTCCATCATAGCTCCTCGCTGTCGCTGGGAGGATGTTTTCTCCTCTGCTCGCCCCTTCCACCGTCATTTTCTCTCTACCCACCCTTTCCTCCTTTTCCGCGCAGCTCTCGATTCCCCCCTCTCTTGCGCACCCTCCATGTCATATTCCGCTCCAGGAGCTCCATCATAGCTCCTCGCTGTCGCTGGGAGGATGTTTTCTCCTCCGCTCGCCCCTTCCACCGTCATTTTCTCTCTACCCACCCTTGCCTCCTTTTCCGCGCAGCTCTCGATTCCCCCCTCTCTTTCGCACCCTCCATGTCATATTCCGCTCCAGGAGCTCCATCATAGCTCCTCGCTGTCGCTGGGAGGATGTTTTCTCCTCCGCTCGCCCCTTCCACCGTCATTTTCTCTCTACCCACCCTTGCCTCCTTCTCCGCGCAGCTCTCAATTCCCCCCTCTCTTTCGCACCCTCCATGTCATATTCCGCTCCAGGAGCTCCATCATAGCTCCTCGCTGTCGCTGGGAGGATGTTTTCTCCTCCGCTCGCCCCTTCCACCGTCATTTTCTCTCTACCCACCCTTTCCTCCTTTTCCGCGCAGCTCTCGATTCCCCCCTCTCTTTCGCACCCTCCATGTCATATTCCGCTCCAGGAGCTCCATCATAGCTCCTCGCTGTCGCTGGGAGGATGTTTTCTCCTCCGCTCGCCCCTTCCACCGTCATTTTCTTTCTACCCACCCTTGCCTCCTTTTCCACGCAGCTCTCGATTCCCCCCTCTCTTTCGCACCCTCCATGTCATATTCCGCTCCAGGAGCTCCATCATAGCTCCTCGCTGTCGCTGGGAGGATGTTTTCTCCTCTGCTCGCCCCTTCCACCGTCATTTTCTCTCTACCCACCCTTTCCTCCTTTTCCGCGCAGCTCTCGATTCCCCCCTCTCTTTCGCACCCTCCATGTCATATTCCGCTCCAGGAGTTCCATCATAGCTCCTCACTGTCGCTGGGAGGAAGTTTTCTCCTCCGCTCGCCCCTTCCACCGTCATTTTCTCTCTACCCACCCTTGCCTCCTTTTCCGCGCAGCTCTCGATTGCCCCCTCTCTTTCGCACCCTCCATGTCATATTCCGCTCCAGGAGCTCCATCATAGCTCCTCGCTGTCGCTGGGAGGATGTTTTCTCCTCCGCTCGCCCCTTCCACCGTCATTTTCTCTCTACCCACCCTTGCCTCCTTTTCCGCGCAGCTCTCGATTCCCCCCTCTCTTTCGCACCCTCCATGTCATATTCCGCTCCAGGAGTTCCATCATAGCTCCTCACTGTCGCTGGGAGGAAGTTTTCTCCTCCGCTCGCCCCTTCCACCGTCATTTTCTCTCTACCCACCCTTGCCTCCTTTTCCGCGCAGCTCTCGATTCCCCCCTCTCTTTCGCACCCTCCATGTCATATTCCGCTCCAGGAGCTCCATCATAGCTCCTCGCTGTCGCTGGGAGGATGTTTTCTCCTCCGCTCGCCCCTTCCACCGTCATTTTCTCTCTACCCACCCTTGCCTCCTTTTCCGCGCAGCTCTCGATTCCCCCCTCTCTTTCGCACCCTCAATGTCATATTCCGCTCCAGGAGTTCCATCATAGCTCCTCACTGTCGCTGGGAGGATGTTTTCTCCTCCGCTCGCCCCTTCCACCGTCATTTTCTCTCTACCCACCCTTGCCTCCTTTTCCGCGCAGCTCTCGATTCCCCCCTCTCTTTCGCACCCTCCATGTCATATTCCGCTCCAGGAGTTCCATCATAGCTCCTCACTGTCGCTGGGAGGAAGTTTTCTCCTCCGCTCGCCCCTTCCACCGTCATTTTCTCTCTACCCACCCTTGCCTCCTTTTCCGCGCAGCTCTCGATTCCCCCCTCTCTTTCGCACCCTCCATGTCATATTCCGCTCCAGGAGCTCCATCATAGCTCCTTGCTGTCGCTGGGAGGATGTTTTCTCCTCCGCTCGCCCCTTCCACCGTCATTTTCTCTCTACCCACCCTTGCCTCCTTTTCCGCGCAGCTCTCGATTCCCCCCTCTCTTTCGCACCCTCCATGTCATATTCCGCTCCAGGAGTTCCATCATAGCTCCTCACTGTCGCTGGGAGGATGTTTTCTCCTCCGCTCGCCCCTTCCACCATCATTTTCTCTCTACCCACCCTTGCCTCCTTTTCCGCGCAGCTCTCGATTCCCCCCTCTCTTTCGCACCCTCCATGTCATATTCCGCTCCAGGAGTTCCATCATAGCTCCTCACTGTCGCTGGGAGGATATTTTCTCCTCCGCTCGCCCCTTCCACCGTCATTTTCTCTCTACCCACCCTTGCCTCCTTTTCCGCGCAGCTCTCGATTCCCCCCTCTCTTTCGCACCCTCCATGTCATATTCCGCTCCAGGAGCTTCATCATAGCTCCTTGCTGTCGCTGGGAGGATGTTTTCTCCTCCGCTCGCCCCTTCCACCGTCATTTTCTCTCTACCCACCCTTGCCTCCTTTTCCGCGCAGCTCTCGATTCCCCCCTCTCTTTCGCACCCTCCATGTCATATTCCGCTCCAGGAGTTCCATCATAGCTCCTCACTGTCGCTGGGAGGATGTTTTCTCCTCCGCTCGCCCCTTCCACCGTCATTTTCTCTCTACCCACCCTTGCCTCCTTCTCCGCGCAGCTCTCGATTCCCCCCTCTCTTTCGCACCCTCCATGTCATATTCCGCTCCAGGAGTTCCATCATAGCTCCTCACTGTCGCTGGGAGGAAGTTTTCTCCTCCGCTCGCCCCTTCCACCGTCATTTTCTCTCTACCCACCCTTGCCTCCTTCTCCGCGCAGCTCTCGATTCCCCCCTCTCTTTCGCACCCTCCATGTCATATTCCGCTCCAGGAGCTCCATCATAGCTCTTCGCTGTCGCTGGGAGGATGTTTTCTCCTCCGCTCGCCCCTTCCACCGTCATTTTCTTTCTACCCACCCTTGCCTCCTTTTCCACGCAGCTCTCGATTCCCCCCTCTCTTTCGCACCCTCCATGTCATATTCCGCTCCAGGAGCTCCATCATAGCTCCTCGCTGTTGCTGGGAGGATGTTTTCTCCTCCGCTCGCCCCTTCCACCGTCATTTTCTCTCTACCCACCCTTGCCTCCTTCTCCGCACAGCTCTCGATTCCCCCCTCTCTTTCGCACCCTCCATGTCATATTCCGCTCCAGGAGCTCCATCATAGCTCCTCGCTGTCGCTGGGAGGATGTTTTCTCCTCTGCTCGCCCCTTCCACCGTCATTTTCTCTCTACCCACCCTTTCCTCCTTTTCCGCGCAGCTCTCGATTCCCCCCTCTCTTGCGCACCCTCCATGTCATATTCCGCTCCAGGAGCTCCATCATAGCTCCTCGCTGTCGCTGGGAGGATGTTTTCTCCTCCGCTCGCCCCTTCCACCGTCATTTTCTCTCTACCCACCCTTGCCTCCTTTTCCGCGCAGCTCTCGATTCCCCCCTCTCTTTCGCACCCTCCATGTCATATTCCGCTCCAGGAGCTCCATCATAGCTCCTCGCTGTCGCTGGGAGGATGTTTTCTCCTCCGCTCGCCCCTTCCACCGTCATTTTCTCTCTACCCACCCTTGCCTCCTTCTCCGCGCAGCTCTCAATTCCCCCCTCTCTTTCGCACCCTCCATGTCATATTCCGCTCCAGGAGCTCCATCATAGCTCCTCGCTGTCGCTGGGAGGATGTTTTCTCCTCCGCTCGCCCCTTCCACCGTCATTTTCTCTCTACCCACCCTTGCCTCCTTCTCCGCGCAGCTCTCGATTCCCCCCTCTCTTTCAAACCCTCCATGTCATATTCCGCTCCAGGAGCTCCATCATAGCTCCTCGCTGTCGCTGGGAGGATGTTTTCTCCTCTGCTCGCCCCTTCCACCGTCATTTTCTCTCTACCCACCCTTTCCTCCTTTTCCGCGCAGCTCTCGATTCCCCCCTCTCTTTCGCACCCTCCATGTCATATTCCGCTCCAGGAGCTCCATCATAGCTCCTCGCTGTCGCTGGGAGGATGTTTTCTCCTCCGCTCGCCCCTTCCACCGTCATTTTCTTTCTACCCACCCTTGCCTCCTTTTCCACGCAGCTCTCGATTCCTCCCTCTCTTTCGCACCCTCCATGTCATATTCCGCTCCAGGAGCTCCATCATAGCTCCTCGCTGTCGCTGGGAGGATGTTTTCTCCTCTGCTCGCCCCTTCCACCGTCATTTTCTCTCTACCCACCCTTTCCTCCTTTTCCGCGCAGCTCTCGATTCCCCCCTCTCTTTCGCACCCTCCATGTCATATTCCGCTCAAGGAGTTCCATCATAGCTCCTCACTGTCGCTGGGAGGAAGTTTTCTCCTCCGCTCGCCCCTTCCACCGTCATTTTCTCTCTACCCACCCTTGCCTCCTTTTCCGCGCAGCTCTCGATTCCCCCCTCTCTTTCGCACCCTCCATGTCATATTCCGCTCCAGGAGCTCCATCATAGCTCCTCGCTGTCGCTGGGAGGATGTTTTCTCCTCCGCTCGCCCCTTCCACCGTCATTTTCTCTCTACCCACCCTTGCCTCCTTTTCCGCGCAGCTCTCGATTCCCCCCTCTCTTTCGCACCCTCCATGTCATATTCCGCTCCAGGAGTTCCATCATAGCTCCTCACTGTCGCTGGGAGGAAGTTTTCTCCTCCGCTCGCCCCTTCCACCGTCATTTTCTCTCTACCCACCCTTGCCTCCTTTTCCGCGCAGCTCTCGATTCCCCCCTCTCTTTCGCACCCTCCATGTCATATTCCGCTCCAGGAGCTCCATCATAGCTCCTCGCTGTCGCTGGGAGGATGTTTTCTCCTCCGCTCGCCCCTTCCACCGTCATTTTCTCTCTACCCACCCTTGCCTCCTTTTCCGCGCAGCTCTCGATTCCCCCCTCTCTTTCGCACCCTCAATGTCATATTCCGCTCCAGGAGTTCCATCATAGCTCCTCACTGTCGCTGGGAGGATGTTTTCTCCTCCGCTCGCCCCTTCCACCGTCATTTTCTCTCTACCCACCCTTGCCTCCTTTTCCGCGCAGCTCTCGATTCCCCCCTCTCTTTCGCACCCTCCATGTCATATTCCGCTCCAGGAGTTCCATCATAGCTCCTCACTGTCGCTGGGAGGAAGTTTTCTCCTCCGCTCGCCCCTTCCACCGTCATTTTCTCTCTACCCACCCTTGCCTCCTTTTCCGCGCAGCTCTCGATTCCCCCCTCTCTTTCGCACCCTCCATGTCATATTCCGCTCCAGGAGCTCCATCATAGCTCCTTGCTGTCGCTGGGAGGATGTTTTCTCCTCCGCTCGCCCCTTCCACCGTCATTTTCTCTCTACCCACCCTTGCCTCCTTTTCCGCGCAGCTCTCGATTCCCCCCTCTCTTTCGCACCCTCCATGTCATATTCCGCTCCAGGAGTTCCATCATAGCTCCTCACTGTCGCTGGGAGGATGTTTTCTCCTCCGCTCGCCCCTTCCACCATCATTTTCTCTCTACCCACCCTTGCCTCCTTTTCCGCGCAGCTCTCGATTCCCCCCTCTCTTTCGCACCCTCCATGTCATATTCCGCTCCAGGAGTTCCATCATAGCTCCTCACTGTCGCTGGGAGGATATTTTCTCCTCCGCTCGCCCCTTCCACCGTCATTTTCTCTCTACCCACCCTTGCCTCCTTTTCCGCGCAGCTCTCGATTCCCCCCTCTCTTTCGCACCCTCCATGTCATATTCCGCTCCAGGAGCTTCATCATAGCTCCTTGCTGTCGCTGGGAGGATGTTTTCTCCTCCGCTCGCCCCTTCCACCGTCATTTTCTCTCTACCCACCCTTGCCTCCTTTTCCGCGCAGCTCTCGATTCCCCCCTCTCTTTCGCACCCTCCATGTCATATTCCGCTCCAGGAGTTCCATCATAGCTCCTCACTGTCGCTGGGAGGATGTTTTCTCCTCCGCTCGCCCCTTCCACCGTCATTTTCTCTCTACCCACCCTTGCCTCCTTCTCCGCGCAGCTCTCGATTCCCCCCTCTCTTTCGCACCCTCCATGTCATATTCCGCTCCAGGAGCTCCATCATAGCTCCTCGCTGTCGCTGGGAGGATGTTTTCTCCTCCGCTCGCCCCTTCCACCGTCATTTTCTCTCTACCCACCCTTGCCTCCTTTTCCGCGCAGCTCTCGATTCCCCCCTCTCTTTCGCACCCTCCATGTCATATTCCGCTCCAGGAGCTCCATCATAGCTCCTTGCTGTCGCTGGGAGGATGTTTTCTCCTCCGCTCGCCCCTTCCACCGTCATTTTCTCTCTACCCACCCTTGCCTCCTTTTCCGCGCAACTCTCGATTCCCCCCTCTCTTTCGCACCCTCCATGTCATATTCCGCTCCAGGAGTTCCATCATAGCTCCTCACTGTCGCTGGGAGGATGTTTTCTCCTCCGCTCGCCCCTTCCACCATCATTTTCTCTCTACCCACCCTTGCCTCCTTTTCCGCGCAGCTCTCGATTCCCCCCTCTCTTTCGCACCCTCCATGTCATATTCCGCTCCAGGAGTTCCATCATAGCTCCTCACTGTCGCTGGGAGGAAGTTTTCTCCTCCGCTCGCCCCTTCCACCGTCATTTTCTCTCTACCCACCCTTGCCTCCTTCTCCGCGCAGCTCTCGATTCCCCCCTCTCTTTCGCACCCTCCATGTCATATTCCGCTCCAGGAGCTCCATCATAGCTAATCGCTGTCGCTGGGAGGATGTTTTCTCCTCCGCTCGCCCCTTCCACCGTCATTTTCTCTCTACCCACCCTTGCCTCCTTTTCCGCGCAGCTCTCGATTCCCCCCTCTCTTTCGCACCCTCCATGTCATATTCCGCTCCAGGAGTTCCATCATAGCTCCTCACTGTCGCTGGGAGGATGTTTTCTCCTCCGCTCGCCCCTTCCACCGTCATTTTCTCTCTACCCACCCTTGCCTCCTTTTCCGCGCAGCTCTCGATTCCCCCCTCTCTTTCGCACCCTCCATGTCATATTCCGCTCAAGGAGTTCCATCATAGCTCCTCACTGTCGCTGGGAGGAAGTTTTCTCCTCCGCTCGCCCCTTCCACCGTCATTTTCTCTCTACCCACCCTTGCCTCCTTTTCCGCGCAGCTCTCGATTCCCCCCTCTCTTTCGCACCCTCCATGTCATATTCCGCTCCAGGAGCTCCATCATAGCTCCTCGCTGTCGCTGGGAGGATGTTTTCTCCTCCGCTCGCCCCTTCCACCGTCATTTTCTCTCTACCCACCCTTGCCTCCTTTTCCGCGCAGCTCTCGATTCCCCCCTCTCTTTCGCACCCTCCATGTCATATTCCGCTCCAGGAGTTCCATCATAGCTCCTCACTGTCGCTGGGAGGAAGTTTTCTCCTCCGCTCGCCCCTTCCACCGTCATTTTCTCTCTACCCACCCTTGCCTCCTTTTCCGCGCAGCTCTCGATTCCCCCCTCTCTTTCGCACCCTCCATGTCATATTCCGCTCCAGGAGCTCCATCATAGCTCCTCGCTGTCGCTGGGAGGATGTTTTCTCCTCCGCTCGCCCCTTCCACCGTCATTTTCTCTCTACCCACCCTTGCCTCCTTTTCCGCGCAGCTCTCGATTCCCCCCTCTCTTTCGCACCCTCAATGTCATATTCCGCTCCAGGAGTTCCATCATAGCTCCTCACTGTCGCTGGGAGGATGTTTTCTCCTCCGCTCGCCCCTTCCACCGTCATTTTCTCTCTACCCACCCTTGCCTCCTTTTCCGCGCAGCTCTCGATTCCCCCCTCTCTTTCGCACCCTCCATGTCATATTCCGCTCCAGGAGTTCCATCATAGCTCCTCACTGTCGCTGGGAGGAAGTTTTCTCCTCCGCTCGCCCCTTCCACCGTCATTTTCTCTCTACCCACCCTTGCCTCCTTTTCCGCGCAGCTCTCGATTCCCCCCTCTCTTTCGCACCCTCCATGTCATATTCCGCTCCAGGAGCTCCATCATAGCTCCTTGCTGTCGCTGGGAGGATGTTTTCTCCTCCGCTCGCCCCTTCCACCGTCATTTTCTCTCTACCCACCCTTGCCTCCTTTTCCGCGCAGCTCTCGATTCCCCCCTCTCTTTCGCACCCTCCATGTCATATTCCGCTCCAGGAGTTCCATCATAGCTCCTCACTGTCGCTGGGAGGATGTTTTCTCCTCCGCTCGCCCCTTCCACCATCATTTTCTCTCTACCCACCCTTGCCTCCTTTTCCGCGCAGCTCTCGATTCCCCCCTCTCTTTCGCACCCTCCATGTCATATTCCGCTCCAGGAGTTCCATCATAGCTCCTCACTGTCGCTGGGAGGATATTTTCTCCTCCGCTCGCCCCTTCCACCGTCATTTTCTCTCTACCCACCCTTGCCTCCTTTTCCGCGCAGCTCTCGATTCCCCCCTCTCTTTCGCACCCTCCATGTCATATTCCGCTCCAGGAGCTTCATCATAGCTCCTTGCTGTCGCTGGGAGGATGTTTTCTCCTCCGCTCGCCCCTTCCACCGTCATTTTCTCTCTACCCACCCTTGCCTCCTTTTCCGCGCAGCTCTCGATTCCCCCCTCTCTTTCGCACCCTCCATGTCATATTCCGCTCCAGGAGTTCCATCATAGCTCCTCACTGTCGCTGGGAGGATGTTTTCTCCTCCGCTCGCCCCTTCCACCGTCATTTTCTCTCTACCCACCCTTGCCTCCTTCTCCGCGCAGCTCTCGATTCCCCCCTCTCTTTCGCACCCTCCATGTCATATTCCGCTCCAGGAGCTCCATCATAGCTCCTCGCTGTCGCTGGGAGGATGTTTTCTCCTCCGCTCGCCCCTTCCACCGTCATTTTCTCTCTACCCACCCTTGCCTCCTTTTCCGCGCAGCTCTCGATTCCCCCCTCTCTTTCGCACCCTCCATGTCATATTCCGCTCCAGGAGCTCCATCATAGCTCCTTGCTGTCGCTGGGAGGATGTTTTCTCCTCCGCTCGCCCCTTCCACCGTCATTTTCTCTCTACCCACCCTTGCCTCCTTTTCCGCGCAACTCTCGATTCCCCCCTCTCTTTCGCACCCTCCATGTCATATTCCGCTCCAGGAGTTCCATCATAGCTCCTCACTGTCGCTGGGAGGATGTTTTCTCCTCCGCTCGCCCCTTCCACCATCATTTTCTCTCTACCCACCCTTGCCTCCTTTTCCGCGCAGCTCTCGATTCCCCCCTCTCTTTCGCACCCTCCATGTCATATTCCGCTCCAGGAGTTCCATCATAGCTCCTCACTGTCGCTGGGAGGAAGTTTTCTCCTCCGCTCGCCCCTTCCACCGTCATTTTCTCTCTACCCACCCTTGCCTCCTTCTCCGCGCAGCTCTCGATTCCCCCCTCTCTTTCGCACCCTCCATGTCATATTCCGCTCCAGGAGCTCCATCATAGCTAATCGCTGTCGCTGGGAGGATGTTTTCTCCTCCGCTCGCCCCTTCCACCGTCATTTTCTCTCTACCCACCCTTGCCTCCTTTTCCGCGCAGCTCTCGATTCCCCCCTCTCTTTCGCACCCTCCATGTCATATTCCGCTCCAGGAGTTCCATCATAGCTCCTCACTGTCGCTGGGAGGATGTTTTCTCCTCCGCTCGCCCCTTCCACCGTCATTTTCTCTCTACCCACCCTTGCCTCCTTTTCCGCGCAGCTCTCGATTCCCCCCTCTCTTTCGCACCCTCCATGTCATATTCCGCTCCAGGAGTTCCATCATAGCTCCTCACTGTCGCTGGGAGGATGTTTTCTCCTCCGCTCGCCCCTTCCACCGTCATTTTCTCTCTACCCACCCTTGCCTCCTTTTCCGCGCAGCTCTCGATTCCCCCCTCTCTTTCGCACCCTCCATGTCATATTCCGCTCCAGGAGCTCCATCATAGCTCCTTGCTGTCGCTGGGAGGATGTTTTCTCCTCCGCTCGCCCCTTCCACCGTCATTTTCTCTCTACCCACCCTTGCCTCCTTTTCCGCGCAGCTCTCGATTCCCCCCTCTCTTTCGCACCCTCCATGTCATATTCCGCTCCAGGAGTTCCATCATAGCTCCTCACTGTCGCTGGGAGGATGTTTTCTCCTCCGCTCGCCCCTTCCACCATCATTTTCTCTCTACCCACCCTTGCCTCCTTTTCCGCGCAGCTCTCGATTCCCCCCTCTCTTTCGCACCCTCCATGTCATATTCCGCTCCAGGAGTTCCATCATAGCTCCTCACTGTCGCTGGGAGGATATTTTCTCCTCCGCTCGCCCCTTCCACCGTCATTTTCTCTCTACCCACCCTTGCCTCCTTTTCCGCGCAGCTCTCGATTCCCCCCTCTCTTTCGCACCCTCCATGTCATATTCCGCTCCAGGAGCTTCATCATAGCTCCTTGCTGTCGCTGGGAGGATGTTTTCTCCTCCGCTCGCCCCTTCCACCGTCATTTTCTCTCTACCCACCCTTGCCTCCTTTTCCGCGCAGCTCTCGATTCCCCCCTCTCTTTCGCACCCTCCATGTCATATTCCGCTCCAGGAGTTCCATCATAGCTCCTCACTGTCGCTGGGAGGATGTTTTCTCCTCCGCTCGCCCCTTCCACCGTCATTTTCTCTCTACCCACCCTTGCCTCCTTCTCCGCGCAGCTCTCGATTCCCCCCTCTCTTTCGCACCCTCCATGTCATATTCCGCTCCAGGAGCTCCATCATAGCTCCTCGCTGTCGCTGGGAGGATGTTTTCTCCTCCGCTCGCCCCTTCCACCGTCATTTTCTCTCTACCCACCCTTGCCTCCTTTTCCGCGCAGCTCTCGATTCCCCCCTCTCTTTCGCACCCTCCATGTCATATTCCGCTCCAGGAGCTCCATCATAGCTCCTTGCTGTCGCTGGGAGGATGTTTTCTCCTCCGCTCGCCCCTTCCACCGTCATTTTCTCTCTACCCACCCTTGCCTCCTTTTCCGCGCAACTCTCGATTCCCCCCTCTCTTTCGCACCCTCCATGTCATATTCCGCTCCAGGAGTTCCATCATAGCTCCTCACTGTCGCTGGGAGGATGTTTTCTCCTCCGCTCGCCCCTTCCACCGTCATTTTCTCTCTACCCACCCTTGCCTCCTTTTCCGCGCAGCTCTCGATTCCCCCCTCTCTTTCGCACCCTCCATGTCATATTCCGCTCCAGGAGTTCCATCATAGCTCCTCACTGTCGCTGGGAGGATATTTTCTCCTCCGCTCGCCCCTTCCACCGTCATTTTCTCTCTACCCACCCTTGCCTCCTTTTCCGCGCAGCTCTCGATTCCCCCCTCTCTTTCGCACCCTCCATGTCATATTCCGCTCCAGGAGCTTCATCATAGCTCCTTGCTGTCGCTGGGAGGATGTTTTCTCCTCCGCTCGCCCCTTCCACCGTCATTTTCTCTCTACCCACCCTTGCCTCCTTTTCCGCGCAGCTCTCGATTCCCCCCTCTCTTTCGCACCCTCCATGTCATATTCCGCTCCAGGAGTTCCATCATAGCTCCTCACTGTCGCTGGGAGGATGTTTTCTCCTCCGCTCGCCCCTTCCACCGTCATTTTCTCTCTACCCACCCTTGCCTCCTTCTCCGCGCAGCTCTCGATTCCCCCCTCTCTTTCGCACCCTCCATGTCATATTCCGCTCCAGGAGCTCCATCATAGCTCCTCGCTGTCGCTGGGAGGATGTTTTCTCCTCCGCTCGCCCCTTCCACCGTCATTTTCTCTCTACCCACCCTTGCCTCCTTTTCCGCGCAGCTCTCGATTCCCCCCTCTCTTTCGCACCCTCCATGTCATATTCCGCTCCAGGAGCTCCATCATAGCTCCTTGCTGTCGCTGGGAGGATGTTTTCTCCTCCGCTCGCCCCTTCCACCGTCATTTTCTCTCTACCCACCCTTGCCTCCTTTTCCGCGCAACTCTCGATTCCCCCCTCTCTTTCGCACCCTCCATGTCATATTCCGCTCCAGGAGTTCCATCATAGCTCCTCACTGTCGCTGGGAGGATGTTTTCTCCTCCGCTCGCCCCTTCCACCATCATTTTCTCTCTACCCACCCTTGCCTCCTTTTCCGCGCAGCTCTCGATTCCCCCCTCTCTTTCGCACCCTCCATGTCATATTCCGCTCCAGGAGTTCCATCATAGCTCCTCACTGTCGCTGGGAGGAAGTTTTCTCCTCCGCTCGCCCCTTCCACCGTCATTTTCTCTCTACCCACCCTTGCCTCCTTCTCCGCGCAGCTCTCGATTCCCCCCTCTCTTTCGCACCCTCCATGTCATATTCCGCTCCAGGAGCTCCATCATAGCTAATCGCTGTCGCTGGGAGGATGTTTTCTCCTCCGCTCGCCCCTTCCACCGTCATTTTCTCTCTACCCACCCTTGCCTCCTTTTCCGCGCAGCTCTCGATTCCCCCCTCTCTTTCGCACCCTCCATGTCATATTCCGCTCCAGGAGTTCCATCATAGCTCCTCACTGTCGCTGGGAGGATGTTTTCTCCTCCGCTCGCCCCTTCCACCGTCATTTTCTCTCTACCCACCCTTGCCTCCTTTTCCGCGCAGCTCTCGATTCCCCCCTCTCTTTCGCACCCTCCATGTCATATTCCGCTCCAGGAGTTCCATCATAGCTCCTCACTGTCGCTGGGAGGATGTTTTCTCCTCCGCTCGCCCCTTCCACCGTCATTTTCTCTCTACCCACCCTTGCCTCCTTTTCCGCGCAGCTCTCGATTCCCCCCTCTCTTTCGCACCCTCCATGTCATATTCCGCTCCAGGAGCTCCATCATAGCTCCTTGCTGTCGCTGGGAGGATGTTTTCTCCTCCGCTCGCCCCTTCCACCGTCATTTTCTCTCTACCCACCCTTGCCTCCTTTTCCGCGCAGCTCTCGATTCCCCCCTCTCTTTCGCACCCTCCATGTCATATTCCGCTCCAGGAGCTCCATCATAGCTCCTTGCTGTCGCTGGGAGGATGTTTTCTCCTCCGCTCGCCCCTTCCACCGTCATTTTCTCTCTACCCACCCTTGCCTCCTTCTCCGCGCAGCTCTCGATTCCCTCCTCTCTCTCGCACCCTCCATATTACATCCAGCTCCAGGAGCTTCATCATAGCTCCTCGCTGTCGCTGGGAGGATGTTTTCTCCTCCGCTCGCCCCTTCCACCGTCATTTTCTCTCTACCCACCCTTGCCTCCTTCTCTGCGCAGCTCTCGATTCCCCCCTCTCTTTCGCACCCTCCATGTCATATTCCGCTCCAGGAGCTCCATCATAGCTCCTCGCTGTCGCTGGGAGGATGTTTTCTCCTCCGCTCGCCCCTTCCACCGTCATTTTCTCTCTACCCACCCTTGCCTCCTTCTCCGCGCAGCTCTCGATTCCCTCCTCTCTCTCGCACCCTCCATATTACATCCAGCTCCAGGAGCTCCATCATAGCTCCTCGCTGTCGCTGGGAGGATGTTTTCTCCTCTGCTCGCCGCTTCCGCCGTCATTTTCTCTCCACCCACCCTTGCCTCCTTCTCCGCGCCGCTCTCGATTCCCCCCTCTCTTTCGCACCCTCCATGTCATATTCCGCTCCAGGAGCTCCATCATAGCTCCTCGCTGTCGCTGGGAGGATGTTTTCTCCTCCGCTCGCCCCTTCCACCGTCATTTTCTCTCTACCCACCCTTGCCTCCTTTTCCGCGCAGCTCTCGATTCCCCCCTCTCTTTCGCACCCTCCATGTCATATTCCGCTCCAGGAGCTCCATCATAGCTCCTTGCTGTCGCTGGGAGGATGTTTTCTCCTCCGCTCGCCCCTTCCACCGTCATTTTCTCTCTACCCACCCTTGCCTCCTTTTCCGCGCAGCTCTCGATTCCCCCCTCTCTTTCGCACCCTCCATGTCATATTCCGCTCCAGGAGTTCCATCATAGCTCCTCACTGTCGCTGGGAGGATGTTTTCTCCTCCGCTCGCCCCTTCCACCATCATTTTCTCTCTACCCACCCTTGCCTCCTTTTCCGCGCAGCTCTCGATTCCCCCCTCTCTTTCGCACCCTCCATGTCATATTCCGCTCCAGGAGTTCCATCATAGCTCCTCACTGTCGCTGGGAGGATATTTTCTCCTCCGCTCGCCCCTTCCACCGTCATTTTCTCTCTACCCACCCTTGCCTCCTTTTCCGCGCAGCTCTCGATTCCCCCCTCTCTTTCGCACCCTCCATGTCATATTCCGCTCCAGGAGCTTCATCATAGCTCCTTGCTGTCGCTGGGAGGATGTTTTCTCCTCCGCTCGCCCCTTCCACCGTCATTTTCTCTCTACCCACCCTTGCCTCCTTTTCCGCGCAGCTCTCGATTCCCCCCTCTCTTTCGCACCCTCCATGTCATATTCCGCTCCAGGAGTTCCATCATAGCTCCTCACTGTCGCTGGGAGGATGTTTTCTCCTCCGCTCGCCCCTTCCACCGTCATTTTCTCTCTACCCACCCTTGCCTCCTTCTCCGCGCAGCTCTCGATTCCCCCCTCTCTTTCGCACCCTCCATGTCATATTCCGCTCCAGGAGCTCCATCATAGCTCCTCGCTGTCGCTGGGAGGATGTTTTCTCCTCCGCTCGCCCCTTCCACCGTCATTTTCTCTCTACCCACCCTTGCCTCCTTTTCCGCGCAGCTCTCGATTCCCCCCTCTCTTTCGCACCCTCCATGTCATATTCCGCTCCAGGAGCTCCATCATAGCTCCTTGCTGTCGCTGGGAGGATGTTTTCTCCTCCGCTCGCCCCTTCCACCGTCATTTTCTCTCTACCCACCCTTGCCTCCTTTTCCGCGCAACTCTCGATTCCCCCCTCTCTTTCGCACCCTCCATGTCATATTCCGCTCCAGGAGTTCCATCATAGCTCCTCACTGTCGCTGGGAGGATGTTTTCTCCTCCGCTCGCCCCTTCCACCATCATTTTCTCTCTACCCACCCTTGCCTCCTTTTCCGCGCAGCTCTCGATTCCCCCCTCTCTTTCGCACCCTCCATGTCATATTCCGCTCCAGGAGTTCCATCATAGCTCCTCACTGTCGCTGGGAGGAAGTTTTCTCCTCCGCTCGCCCCTTCCACCGTCATTTTCTCTCTACCCACCCTTGCCTCCTTCTCCGCGCAGCTCTCGATTCCCCCCTCTCTTTCGCACCCTCCATGTCATATTCCGCTCCAGGAGCTCCATCATAGCTAATCGCTGTCGCTGGGAGGATGTTTTCTCCTCCGCTCGCCCCTTCCACCGTCATTTTCTCTCTACCCACCCTTGCCTCCTTTTCCGCGCAGCTCTCGATTCCCCCCTCTCTTTCGCACCCTCCATGTCATATTCCGCTCCAGGAGTTCCATCATAGCTCCTCACTGTCGCTGGGAGGATGTTTTCTCCTCCGCTCGCCCCTTCCACCGTCATTTTCTCTCTACCCACCCTTGCCTCCTTTTCCGCGCAGCTCTCGATTCCCCCCTCTCTTTCGCACCCTCCATGTCATATTCCGCTCCAGGAGCTCCATCATAGCTCCTTGCTGTCGCTGGGAGGATGTTTTCTCCTCCGCTCGCCCCTTCCACCGTCATTTTCTCTCTACCCACCCTTGCCTCCTTTTCCGCGCAGCTCTCGATTCCCCCCTCTCTTTCGCACCCTCCATGTCATATTCCGCTCCAGGAGTTCCATCATAGCTCCTCACTGTCGCTGGGAGGATGTTTTCTCCTCCGCTCGCCCCTTCCACCGTCATTTTCTCTCTACCCACCCTTGCCTCCTTCTCCGCGCAGCTCTCGATTCCCTCCTCTCTCTCGCACCCTCCATATTACATCCAGCTCCAGGAGCTTCATCATAGCTCCTCGCTGTCGCTGGGAGGATGTTTTCTCCTCCGCTCGCCCCTTCCACCGTCATTTTCTCTCTACCCACCCTTGCCTCCTTCTCCGCGCAGCTCTCGATTCCCTCCTCTCTCTCGCACCCTCCATATTACATCCAGCTCCAGGAGCTCCATCATAGCTCCTCGCTGTCGCTGGGAGGATGTTTTCTCCTCTGCTCGCCGCTTCCGCCGTCATTTTCTCTCCACCCACCCTTGCCTCCTTCTCCGCGCCGCTCTCGATTCCCCCCTCTCTTTCGCACCCTCCATGTCATATTCCGCTCCAGGAGCTCCATCATAGCTCCTCGCTGTCGCTGGGAGGATGTTTTCTCCTCCGCTCGCCCCTTCCACCGTCATTTTCTCTCTACCCACCCTTGCCTCCTTCTCCGGGCAGCTCTCGATTCCCCCCTCTCTTTCGCACCCTCCATGTCATATTCCGCTCCAGGAGCTCCATCATAGCTCCTCGCTGTCGCTGGGAGGATGTTTTCTCCTCCGCTCGCCCCTTCCACCGTCATTTTCTCTCTACCCACCCTTGCCTCCTTCTCTGCGCAGCTCTCAATTCCCCCCTCTCTTTCGCACCCTCCATGTCATATTCCGCTCCAGGAGCTCCATCATAGCTCCTCGCTGTCGCTGGGAGGATGTTTTCTCCTCCGCTCGCCCCTTCCACCGTCATTTTCTCTCTACCCACCCTTGCCTCCTTCTCCGCGCAGCTCTCGATTCCCCCCTCTCTTTCGAACCCTCCATGTCATATTCCGCTCCAGGAGCTCCATCATAGCTCCTCGCTGTCGCTGGGAGGATGTTTTCTCCTCTGCTCGCCCCTTCCACCGTCATTTTCTCGCTACCCACCCTTTCCTCCTTTTCCGCGCAGCTCTCGATTCCCCCCTCTCTTTCGCACCCTCCATGTCATATTCCGCTCCAGGAGCTCCATCATAGCTCCTCGCTGTCGCTGGGAGGATGTTTTCTCCTCCGCTCGCCCCTTCCACCGTCATTTTCTCTCTACCCACCCTTGCCTCCTTCTCCGCGCAGCTCTTGATTCCCTCCTCTCTCTCGCACCCTCCATATTACATCCAGCTCCAGGAGCTCCATCATAGCTCTTCGCTGTCGCTGGGAGGATGTTTTCTCCTCCGCTCGCCCCTTCCACCGTCATTTTCTCTCTACCCACCCTTGCCTCCTTCTCCGCGCAGCTCTCGATTCCCTCCTCTCTCTCGCACCCTCCATATTACATCCAGCTCCAGGAGCTCCATCATAGCTCTTCGCTGTCGCTGGGAGGATGTTTTCTCCTCCACTCGCCCCTTCCACCGTCATTTTCTCTCTACCCACCCTTGCCTCCTTCTCCGCGCTGCTCTCGATTCCCTCCTCTCTCTCGCACCCTCCATATTACATCCAGCTCCAGGAGCTCCATCATAGCTCCTCGCTGTCGCTGGGAGGATGTTTTCTCCTCCGCTCGCCCCTTCCACCGTCATTTTCTCTCTACCCACCCTTGCCTCCTTCTCCGCGCAGCTCTCGATTCCCTCCTCTCTCTCGCACCCTCCATATTACATCCAGCTCCAGGAGCTCCATCATAGCTCCTCGCTGTCGCTGGGAGGATGTTTTCTCCTCTGCTCGCCGCTTCCGCCGTCATTTTCTCTCCACCCACCCTTGCCTCCTTCTCCGCGCCGCTCTCGATTCCCCCCTCTCTTTCGCACCCTCCATGCCATATTCTGCTCCAGGAGCTCCATCATAGCTCCTCGCTGTCGCTGGGAGGATGTTTTCTCCTCCGCTCGCCCCTTCCACCGTCATTTTCTCTCTACCCACCCTTGCCTCCTTCTCCGTGCAGCTCTCGATTCCCCCCTCTCTTTCGCACCCTCCATGTCATATTCCGCTCCAGGAGCTCCATCATAGCTCCTCGCTGTCGCTGGGAGGATGTTTTCTCCTCCGCTCGCCCCTTCCACCGTCATTTTCTCTCTACCCACCCTTTCCTCCTTTTCCGCCCAGCTCTCGATTCCCCCCTCTCTTTCGCACCCTCCATGTCATATTCCGCTCCAGGAGCTCCATCATAGCTCCTCGCTGTCGCTGGGAGGATGTTTTCTCCTCCGCTCGCCCCTTCCACCGTCATTTTCTCTCTACCCACCCTTGCCTCCTTTTCCGCGCAGCTCTCGATTCCCCCCTCTCTTTCGCACCCTCCATGTCATATTCTGCTCCAGGAGCTCCATCATAGTTCCTCGCTGTCGCTGGGAGGATGTTTTCTCCTCCGCTCGCCCCTTCCACCGTCATTTTCTCTCTACCCACCCTTGCCTCCTTCTCCGCGCAGCTCTCGATTCCCCCCTCTCTTTCGAACCCTCCATGTCATATTCCGCTCCAGGAGCTCCATCATAGCTCCTCGCTGTCGCTGGGAGGATGTTTTCTCCTCTGCTCGCCCCTTCCACCGTCATTTTCTCTCTACCCACCCTTTCCTCCTTTTCCGCGCAGCTCTCGATTCCCCCCTCTCTTTCGCACCCTCCATGTCATATTCCGCTCCAGGAGCTCCATCATAGCTCCTCGCTGTCGCTGGGAGGATGTTTTCTCCTCCGCTCGCCCCTTCCACCGTCATTTTCTTTCTACCCACCCTTGCCTCCTTTTCCACGCAGCTCTCGATTCCCCCCTCTCTTTCGCACCCTCCATGTCATATTCCGCTCCAGGAGCTCCATCATAGCTCCTCGCTGTTGCTGGGAGGATGTTTTCACCTCCGCTCGCCCCTTCCACCGTCATTTTCTCTCTACCCACCCTTGCCTCCTTCTCCGCGCAGCTCTCGATTCCCCCCTCTCTTTCGCACCCTCCATGTCATATTCCGCTCCAGGAGCTCCATCATAGCTCCTCGCTGTCGCTGGGAGGATTTTTTCTCCTCTGCTCGCCCCTTCCACCGTCATTTTCTCTCTTCCCACCCTTTCCTCCTTTTCCGCGCAGCTCTCGATTCCCCCCTCTCTTGCGCACCCTCCATGTCATATTCCGCTCCAGGAGCTCCATCATAGCTCCTCGCTGTCGCTGGGAGGATGTTTTCTCCTCCGCTCGCCCCTTCCACCGTCATTTTCTCTCTACCCACCCTTGCCTCCTTTTCCGCGCAGCTCTCGATTCCCCCCTCTCTTTCGCACCCTCCATGTCATATTCCACTCCAGGAGTTCCATCATAGCTCCTCACTGTCGCTGGGAGGATGTTTTCTCCTCCACTCGCCCCTTCCACCGTCATTTTCTCTCTACCCACCCTTGCCTCCTTCTCCGCGCTGCTCTCGATTCCCTCCTCTCTCTCGCACCCTCCATATTACATCCAGCTCCAGGAGCTCCATCATAGCTCCTCGCTGTCGCTGGGAGGATGTTTTCTCCTCTGCTCGCCGCTTCCGCCGTCATTTTCTCTCCACCCACCCTTGCCTCCTTCTCCGCGCCGCTCTCGATTCCCCCCTCTCTTTCGCACCCTCCATGTCATATTCTGCTCCAGGAGCTCCATCATAGCTCCTCGCTGTCGCTGGGAGGATGTTTTCTCCTCCGCTCGCCCCTTCCACCGTCATTTTCTCTCTACCCACCCTTGCCTCCTTTTCCACACAGCTCTCGATTCCCCCCTCTCTTTCGCACCCTCCATGTCATATTCCGCTCCAGGAGCTCCATCATAGCTCCTCGCTGTTGCTGGGAGGATGTTTTCTCCTCCGCTCGCCCCTTCCACCGTCATTTTCTCTCTACCCACCCTTGCCTCCTTCTCCGCGCAGCTCTCGATTCCCCCCTCTCTTTCGCACCCTCCATGTCATATTCCGCTCCAGGAGCTCCATCATAGCTCCTCGCTGTCGCTGGGAGGATTTTTTCTCCTCTGCTCGCCCCTTCCACCGTCATTTTCTCTCTACCCACCCTTTCCTCCTTTTCCGCGCAGCTCTCGATTCCCCCCTCTCTTGCGCACCCTCCATGTCATATTCCGCTCCAGGAGCTCCATCATAGCTCCTCACTGTCGCTGGGAGGAAGTTTTCTCCTCCGCTTGCCCCTTCCACCGTCATTTTCTCTCTACCCACCCTTGCCTCCTTTTCCGCGCAGCTCTCGATTCCCCCCTCTCTTTCGCACCCTCCATGTCATATTCCGCTCCAGGAGCTCCATCATAGCTCCTTGCTGTCGCTGGGAGGATGTTTTCTCCTCCGCTCGCCCCTTCCACCGTCATTTTCTCTCTACCCACCCTTGCCTCCTTTTCCGCGCAGCTCTCGATTCCCCCCTCTCTTTCGCACCCTCCATGTCATATTCCGCTCCAGGAGTTCCATCATAGCTCCTCACTGTCGCTGGGAGGATGTTTTCTCCTCCGCTCGCCCCTTCCACCGTCATTTTCTCTCTACCCACCCTTGCCTCCTTTTCCGCGCAGCTCTCGATTCCCCCCTCTCTTTCGCACCCTCCATGTCATATTCCGCTCCAGGAGCTCCATCATAGCTCCTTGCTGTCGCTGGGAGGATGTTTTCTCCTCCGCTCGCCCCTTCCACCGTCATTTTCTCTCTACCCACCCTTGCCTCCTTTTCCGCGCAGCTCTCGATTCCCCCCTCTCTTTCGCACCCTCCATGTCATATTCCGCTCCAGGAGTTCCATCATAGCTCCTCACTGTCGCTGGGAGGATGTTTTCTCCTCCGCTCGCCCCTTCCACCATCATTTTCTCTCTACCCCCCCTTGCCTCCTTTTCCGCGCAGCTCTCGATTCCCCCCTCTCTTTCGCACCCTCCATGTCATATTCCGCTCCAGGAGTTCCATCATAGCTCCTCACTGTCGCTGGGAGGATGTTTTCTCCTCCGCTCGCCCCTTCCACCGTCATTTTCTCTCTACCCACCCTTGCCTCCTTTTCCGCGCAGCTCTCGATTCCCCCCTCTCTTTCGCACCCTCCATGTCATATTCCGCTCCAGGAGCTCCATCATAGCTCCTTGCTGTCGCTGGGAGGATGTTTTCTCCTCCGCTCGCCCCTTCCACCGTCATTTTCTCTCTACCCACCCTTGCCTCCTTTTCCGCGCAGCTCTCGATTCCCCCCTCTCTTTCGCACCCTCCATGTCATATTCCGCTCCAGGAGTTCCATCATAGCTCCTCACTGTCGCTGGGAGGATGTTTTCTCCTCCGCTCGCCCCTTCCACCGTCATTTTCTCTCTACCCACCCTTGCCTCCTTCTCCGCGCAGCTCTCGATTCCCCCCTCTCTTTCGCACCCTCCATGTCATATTCCGCTCCAGGAGCTCCATCATAGCTCCTCGCTGTCGCTGGGAGGATGTTTTCTCCTCCGCTCGCCCCTTCCACCGTCATTTTCTCTCTACCCACCCTTGCCTCCTTTTCCGCACAGCTCTCGATTCCCCCCTCTCTTTCGCACCCTCCATGTCATATTCCGCTCCAGGAGTTCCATCATAGCTCCTCACTGTCGCTGGGAGGAAGTTTTCTCCTCCGCTTGCCCCTTCCACCGTCATTTTCTCTCTACCCACCCTTGCCTCCTTTTCCGCGCAGCTCTCGATTCCCCCCTCTCTTTCGCACCCTCCATGTCATATTCCGCTCCAGGAGCTCCATCATAGCTCCTTGCTGTCGCTGGGAGGATGTTTTCTCCTCCGCTCGCCCCTTCCACCGTCATTTTCTCTCTACCCACCCTTGCCTCCTTTTCCGCGCAGCTCTCGATTCCCCCCTCTCTTTCGAACCCTCCATGTCATATTCCGCTCCAGGAGCTCCATCATAGCTCCTCGCTGTCGCTGGGAGGATGTTTTCTCCTCTGCTCGCCCCTTCCACCGTCATTTTCTCTCTACCCACCCTTGCCTCCTTTTCCGCGCAGCTCTCGATTCCCCCCTCTCTTTCGCACCCTCCATGTCATATTCCGCTCCAGGAGCTCCATCATAGCTCCTTGCTGTCGCTGGGAGGATGTTTTCTCCTCCGCTCGCCCCTTCCACCGTCATTTTCTCTCTACCCACCCTTGCCTCCTTTTCCGCGCAGCTCTCGATTCCCCCCTCTCTTTCGCACCCTCCATGTCATATTCCGCTCCAGGAGTTCCATCATAGCTCCTCACTGTCGCTGGGAGGATGTTTTCTCCTCCGCTCGCCCCTTCCACCGTCATTTTCTCTCTACCCACCCTTGCCTCCTTTTCCGCGCAGCTCTCGATTCCCCCCTCTCTTTCGCACCCTCCATGTCATATTCCGCTCCAGGAGCTCCATCATAGCTCCTCACTGTCGCTGGGAGGATGTTTTCTCCTCCGCTCGCCCCTTCCACCGTCATTTTCTCTCTACCCACCCTTGCCTCCTTTTCCGCGCAGCTCTCGATTCCCCCCTCTCATTCGCACCCTCCATGTCATATTCCGCTCCAGGAGTTCCATCATAGCTCCTCACTGTCGCTGGGAGGATGTTTTCTCCTCCGCTCGCCCCTTCCACCGTCATTTTCTCTCTACCCACCCTTGCCTCCTTTTCCGCGCAGCTCTCGATTCCCCCCTCTCTTTCGCACCCTCCATGTCATATTCCGCTCCAGGAGTTCCATCATAGCTCCTCACTGTCGCTGGGAGGATGTTTTCTCCTCCGCTCGCCCCTTCCACCGTCATTTTCTCTCTACCCACCCTTGCCTCCTTTTCCGCGCAGCTCTCGATTCCCCCCTCTCTTTCGCACCCTCCATGTCATATTCCGCTCCAGGAGCTCCATCATAGCTCCTCGCTGTCGCTGGGAGGATGTTTTCTCCTCCGCTCGCCCCTTCCACCGTCATTTTCTCTCTACCCACCCTTGCCTCCTTTTCCGCGCAGCTCTCGATTCCCCCCTCTCTTTCGCACCCTCCATGTCATATTCCGCTCCAGGAGTTCCATCATAGCTCCTCACTGTCGCTGGGAGGATGTTTTCTCCTCCGCTCGCCCCTTCCACCATCATTTTCTCTCTACCCACCCTTGCCTCCTTTTCCGCGCAGCTCTCGATTCCCCCCTCTCTTTCGCACCCTCCATGTCATATTCCGCTCCAGGAGTTCCATCATAGCTCCTCACTGTCGCTGGGAGGAAGTTTTCTCCTCCACTCGCCCTTTCCACCGTCATTTTCTCTCTACCCACCCTTGCATCCTTTTCCGCGCAGCTCTCGATTCCCCCCTCTCTTTCGCACCCTCCATGTCATATTCCGCTCCAGGAGTTCCATCATAGCTCCTCACTGTCGCTGGGAGGAAGTTTTCTCCTCCGCTTGCCCCTTCCACCGTCATTTTCTCTCTACCCACCCTTGCCTCCTTTTCCGCGCAGCTCTCGATTCCCCCCTCTCTTTCGCACCCTCCATGTCATATTCCGCTCCAGGAGCTCCATCATAGCTCCTTGCTGTCGCTGGGAGGATGTTTTCTCCTCCGCTCGCCCCTTCCACCGTCATTTTCTCTCTACCCACCCTTGCCTCCTTTTCCGCGCAGCTCTCGATTCCCCCCTCTCTTTCGCACCCTCCATGTCATATTCCGCTCCAGGAGTTCCATCATAGCTCCTCACTGTCGCTGGGAGGATGTTTTCTCCTCCGCTCGCCCCTTCCACCGTCATTTTCTCTCTACCCACCCTTGCCTCCTTTTCCGCGCAGCTCTCGATTCCCCCCTCTCTTTCGCACCCTCCATGTCATATTCCGCTCCAGGAGCTCCATCATAGCTCCTCGCTGTCGCTGGGAGGATGTTTTCTCCTCCGCTCGCCCCTTCCACCGTCATTTTCTCTCTACCCACCCTTGCCTCCTTTTCCGCGCAGCTCTCGATTCCCCCCTCTCTTTCGCACCCTCAATGTCATATTCCGCTCCAGGAGTTCCATCATAGCTCCTCACTGTCGCTGGGAGGATGTTTTCTCCTCCGCTCGCCCCTTCCACCGTCATTTTCTCTCTACCCACCCTTGCCTCCTTTTCCGCGCAGCTCTCGATTCCCCCCTCTCTTTCGCACCCTCCATGTCATATTCCGCTCCAGGAGCTCCATCATAGCTCCTTGCTGTCGCTGGGAGGATGTTTTCTCCTCCGCTCGCCCCTTCCACCGTCATTTTCTCTCTACCCACCCTTGCCTCCTTTTCCGCGCAGCTCTCGATTCCCCCCTCTCTTTCGCACCCTCCATGTCATATTCCGCTCCAGGAGTTCCATCATAGCTCCTCACTGTCGCTGGGAGGATGTTTTCTCCTCCGCTCGCCCCTTCCACCATCATTTTCTCTCTACCCACCCTTGCCTCCTTTTCCGCGCAGCTCTCGATTCCCCCCTCTCTTTCGCACCCTCCATGTCATATTCCGCTCCAGGAGTTCCATCATAGCTCCTCACTGTCGCTGGGAGGATGTTTTCTCCTCCGCTCGCCCCTTCCACCGTCATTTTCTCTCTACCCACCCTTGCCTCCTTCTCCGCGCAGCTCTCGATTCCCCCCTCTCTTTCGCACCCTCCATGTCATATTCCGCTCCAGGAGCTCCATCATAGCTCCTTGCTGTCGCTGGGAGGATGTTTTCTCCTCCGCTCGCCCCTTCCACCATCATTTTCTCTCTACCCACCCTTGCCTCCTTTTCCACGCAGCTCTCGATTCCCCCCTCTCTTTCGCACCCTCCATGTCATATTCCGCTCCAGGAGCTCCATCATAGCTCCTCGCTGTCGCTGGGAGGATGTTTTCTCCTCCGCTCGCCCCATCCACCGTCATTTTCTTTCTACCCACCCTTGCCTCCTTTTCCACGCAGCTCTCGATTCCCCCCTCTCTTTCGCACTCTCCATGTCATATTCCGCTCCAGGAGCTCCATCATAGCTCCTCGCTGTTGCTGGGAGGATGTTTTCTCCTCCGCTCGCCCCTTCCACCGTCATTTTCTCTCTACCCACCCTTGCCTCCTTTTCCGCGCAGCTCTCGATTCCCCCTATCTTTCGCACCCTCAATGTCATATTCCGCTCCAGGAGTTCCATCATAGCTCCTCACTGTCGCTGGGAGGATGTTTTCTCCTCCGCTCGCCCCTTCCACCGTCATTTTCTCTCTACCCACCCTTGCCTCCTTTTCCGCGCAGCTCTCGATTCCCCCCTCTCTTTCGCACCCTCCATGTCATATTCCGCTCCAGGAGTTCCATCATAGCTCCTCACTGTCGCTGGGAGGAAGTTTTCTCCTCCGCTCGCCCCTTCCACCGTCATTTTCTCTCTACCCACCCTTGCCTCCTTTTCCGCGCAGCTCTCGATTCCCCCCTCTCTTTCGCACCCTCCATGTCATATTCCGCTCCAGGAGCTCCATCATAGCTCCTTGCTGTCGCTGGGAGGATGTTTTCTCCTCCGCTCGCCCCTTCCACCGTCATTTTCTCTCTACCCACCCTTGCCTCCTTTTCCGCGCAGCTCTCGATTCCCCCCTCTCTTTCGCACCCTCCATGTCATATTCCGCTCCAGGAGTTCCATCATAGCTCCTCACTGTCGCTGGGAGGATGTTTTCTCCTCCGCTCGCCTCTTCCACCGTCATTTTCTCTCTACCCACCCTTGCCTCCTTTTCCGCGCAGCTCTCGATTCCCCCCTCTCTTTCGCACCCTCCATGTCATATTCCGCTCCAGGAGCTCCATCATAGCTCCTTGCTGTCGCTGGGAGGATGTTTTCTCCTCCGCTCGCCCCTTCCACCGTCATTTTCTCTCTACCCACCCTTGCCTCCTTTTCCGCGCAGCTCTCGATTCCCCCCTCTCTTTCGCACCCTCCATGTCATATTCCGCTCCAGGAGTTCCATCATAGCTCCTCACTGTCGCTGGGAGGATGTTTTCTCCTCCGCTCGCCCCTTCCACCGTCATTTTCTCTCTACCCACCCTTGCCTCCTTTTCCGCGCAGCTCTCGATTCCCCCTCTCTTTCGCACCCTCCATGTCATATTCCGCTCCAGGAGTTCCATCAAAGCTCCTCACTGTCGCTGGGAGGAAGTTTTCTCCTCCGCTCGCCCCTTCCACCGTCATTTTCTCTCTACCCACCCTTGCCTCCTTTTCCGCGCAGCTCTCGATTCCCCCCTCTCTTTCGCACCCTCCATGTCATATTCCGCTCCAGGAGCTCCATCATAGCTCCTTGCTGTCGCTGGGAGGATGTTTTCTCCTCCGCTCGCCCCTTCCACCGTTATTTTCTCTCTACCCACCCTTGCCTCCTTTTCCGCGCAGCTCTCGATTCCCCCCTCTCTTTCGCACCCTCCATGTCATATTCCGCTCCAGGAGTTCCATCATAGCTCCTCACTGTCGCTGGGAGGATGTTTTCTCCTCCGCTCGCCCCTTCCACCATCATTTTCTCTCTACCCACCCTTGCCTCCTTTTCCGCGCAGCTCTCGATTCCCCCCTCTCTTTCGCACCCTCCATGTCATATTCCGCTCCAGGAGTTCCATCATAGCTCCTCACTGTCGCTGGGAGGAAGTTTTCTCCTCCGCTCGCCCCTTCCACCGTCATTTTCTCTCTACCCACCCTTGCCTCCTTTTCCGCGCAGCTCTCGATTCCCCCCTCTCTTTCGCACCCTCCATGTCATATTCCGCTCCAGGAGCTCCATCATAGCTCCTTGCTGTCGCTGGGAGGATGTTTTCTCCTCCGCTCGCCCCTTCCACCGTCATTTTCTCTCTACCCACCCTTGCCTCCTTTTCCGCGCAGCTCTCGATTCCCCCCTCTCTTTCGCACCCTCCATGTCATATTCCGCTCCAGGAGTTCCATCATAGCTCCTCACTGTCGCTGGGAGGATGTTTTCTCCTCCGCTCGCCCCTTCCACCGTCATTTTCTCTCTACCCACCCTTGCCTCCTTCTCCGCGCAGCTCTCGATTCCCCCCTCTCTTTCGCACCCTCCATGTCATATTCCGCTCCAGGAGCTCCATCATAGCTAATCGCTGTCGCTGGGAGGATGTTTTCTCCTCCGCTCGCCCCTTCCACCGTCATTTTCTCTCTACCCACCCTTGCCTCCTTTTCCGCGCAGCTCTCGATTCCCCCCTCTCTTTCGCACCCTCCATGTCATATTCCGCTCCAGGAGCTCCATCATAGCTCCTTGCTGTCGCTGGGAGGATGTTTTCTCCTCCGCTCGCCCCTTCCACTGTCATTTTCTCTCTACCCACCCTTGCCTCCTTTTCCGCGCAGCTCTCGATTCCCCCCTCTCTTTCGCACCCTCCATGTCATATTCCGCTCCAGGAGTTCCATCATAGCTCCTCACTGTCGCTGGGAGGATGTTTTCTCCTCCGCTCGCCCCTTCCACCGTCATTTTCTCTCTACCCACCCTTGCCTCCTTTTCCGCGCAGCTCTCGATTCCCCCCTCTCTTTCGCACCCTCCATGTCATATTCCGCTCCAGGAGTTCCATCATAGCTCCTCACTGTCGCTGGGAGGATGTTTTCTCCTCCGCTCGCCCCTTCCACCGTCATTTTCTCTCTACCCACCCTTGCCTCCTTTTCCGCGCAGCTCTCGATTCCCCCCTCTCTTTCGCACCCTCCATGTCATATTCCGCTCCAGGAGTTCCATCATAGCTCCTCACTGTCGCTGGGAGGATGTTTTCTCCTCCGCTCGCCCCTTCCACCGTCATTTTCTCTCTACCCACCCTTGCCTCCTTTTCCGCGCAGCTCTCGATTCCCCCCTCTCTTTCGCACCCTCCATGTCATATTCCGCTCCAGGAGCTCCATCATAGCTCCTTGCTGTCGCTGGGAGGATGTTTTCTCCTCCGCTCGCCCCTTCCACCGTCATTTTCTCTCTACCCACCCTTGCCTCCTTTTCCGCGCAGCTCTCGATTCCCCCCTCTCTTTCGCACCCTCCATGTCATATTCCGCTCCAGGAGTTCCATCATAGCTCCTCACTGTCGCTGGGAGGATGTTTTCTCCTCCGCTCGCCCCTTCCACCGTCATTTTCTCTCTACCCACCCTTGCCTCCTTTTCCGCGCAGCTCTCGATTCCCCCCTCTCTTTCGCACCCTCCATGTCATATTCCGCTCCAGGAGTTCCATCATAGCTCCTCACTGTCGCTGGGAGGATGTTTTCTCCTCCGCTCGCCCCTTCCACCGTCATTTTCTCTCTACCCACCCTTGCCTCCTTTTCCGCGCAGCTCTCGATTCCCCCCTCTCTTTCGCACCCTCCATGTCATATTCCGCTCCAGGAGTTCCATCATAGCTCCTCACTGTCGCTGGGAGGATGTTTTCTCCTCCGCTCGCCCCTTCCACCGTCATTTTCTCTCTACCCACCCTTGCCTCCTTTTCCGCGCAGCTCTCGATTCCCCCCTCTCTTTCGCACCCTCCATGTCATATTCCGCTCCAGGAGCTCCATCATAGCTCCTTGCTGTCGCTGGGAGGATGTTTTCTCCTCCGCTCGCCCCTTCCACCGTCATTTTCTCTCTACCCACCCTTGCCTCCTTTTCCGCGCAGCTCTCGATTCCCCCCTCTCTTTCGCACCCTCCATGTCATATTCCGCTCCAGGAGTTCCATCATAGCTCCTCACTGTCGCTGGGAGGATGTTTTCTCCTCCGCTCGCCCCTTCCACCGTCATTTTCTCTCTACCCACCCTTGCCTCCTTTTCCGCGCAGCTCTCGATTCCCCCCTCTCTTTCGCACCCTCCATGTCATATTCCGCTCCAGGAGTTCCATCATAGCTCCTCACTGTCGCTGGGAGGATGTTTTCTCCTCCGCTCGCCCCTTCCACCGTCATTTTCTCTCTACCCACCCTTGCCTCCTTTTCCGCGCAGCTCTCGATTCCCCCCTCTCTTTCGCACCCTCCATGTCATATTCCGCTCCAGGAGTTCCATCATAGCTCCTCACTGTCGCTGGGAGGAAGTTTTCTCCTCCGCTCGCCCCTTCCACCGTCATTTTCTCTCTACCCACCCTTGCCTCCTTTTCCGCGCAGCTCTCGATTCCCCCCTCTCTTTCGCACCCTCCATGTCATATTCCGCTCCAGGAGTTCCATCATAGCTCCTCACTGTCGCTGGGAGGATGTTTTCTCCTCCGCTCGCCCCTTCCACCATCATTTTCTCTCTACCCACCCTTGCCTCCTTTTCCGCGCAGCTCTCGATTCCCCCCTCTCTTTCGCACCCTCCATGTCATATTCCGCTCCAGGAGTTCCATCATAGCTCCTCACTGTCGCTGGGAGGAAGTTTTCTCCTCCGCTCGCCCCTTCCACCGTCATTTTCTCTCTACCCACCCTTGCCTCCTTCTCCGCGCAGCTCTCGATTCCCCCCTCTCTTTCGCACCCTCCATGTCATATTCCGCTCCAGGAGCTCCATCATAGCTAATCGCTGTCGCTGGGAGGATGTTTTCTCCTCCGCTCGCCCCTTCCACCGTCATTTTCTCTCTACCCACCCTTGCCTCCTTTTCCGCGCAGCTCTCGATTCCCCCCTCTCTTTCGCACCCTCCATGTCATATTCCGCTCCAGGAGTTCCATCATAGCTCCTCACTGTCGCTGGGAGGATGTTTTCTCCTCCGCTCGCCCCTTCCACCGTCATTTTCTCTCTACCCACCCTTGCCTCCTTTTCCGCGCAGCTCTAGATTCCCCCCTCTCTTTCGCACCCTCCATGTCATATTCCGCTCCAGGAGTTCCATCATAGCTCCTCACTGTCGCTGGGAGGATGTTTTCTCCTCCGCTCGCCCCTTCCACCGTCATTTTCTCTCTACCCACCCTTGCCTCCTTCTCCGCGCAGCTCTCGATTCCCCCCTCTCTTTCGCACCCTCCATGTCATATTCCGCTCCAGGAGCTCCATCATAGCTAATCGCTGTCGCTGGGAGGATGTTTTCTCCTCCGCTCGCCCCTTCCACCGTCATTTTCTCTCTACCCACCCTTGCCTCCTTTTCCGCGCAGCTCTCGATTCCCCCCTCTCTTTCGCACCCTCCATGTCATATTCCGCTCCAGGAGTTCCATCATAGCTCCTCACTGTCGCTGGGAGGATGTTTTCTCCTCCGCTCGCCCCTTCCACCGTCATTTTCTCTCTACCCACCCTTGCCTCCTTTTCCGCGCAGCTCTCGATTCCCCCCTCTCTTTCGCACCCTCCATGTCATATTCCGCTCCAGGAGTTCCATCATAGCTCCTCACTGTCGCTGGGAGGATGTTTTCTCCTCCGCTCGCCCCTTCCACCGTCATTTTCTCTCTACCCACCCTTGCCTCCTTCTCCGCGCAGCTCTCGATTCCCCCCTCTCTTTCGCACCCTCCATGTCATATTCCGCTCCAGGAGCTCCATCATAGCTCCTCGCTGTCGCTGGGAGGATGTTTTCTCCTCCGCTCGCCCCTTCCACCGTCATTTTCTCTCTACCCACCCTTGCCTCCTTTTCCGCGCAGCTCTCGATTCCCCCCTCTCTTTCGCACCCTCCATGTCATATTCCGCTCCAGGAGTTCCATCATAGCTCCTCACTAGCGCTGGGAGGATGTTTTCTCCTCCGCTCGCCTCTTCCACCGTCATTTTCTCTCTACCCACCCTTGCCTCCTTTTCCGCGCAGCTCTCGATTCCCCCCTCTCTTTCGCACCCTCCATGTCATATTCCGCTCCAGGAGTTCCATCATAGCTCCTCACTAGCGCTGGGAGGATGTTTTCTCCTCCGCTCGCCCCTTCCACCGTCATTTTCTCTCTACCCACCCTTGCCTCCTTTTCCGCGCAGCTCTCGATTCCCCCCTCTCTTTCGCACCCTCCATGTCATATTCCGCTCCAGGAGCTCCATCATAGCTCCTTGCTGTCGCTGGGAGGACGTTTTCTCCTCCGCTCGCCCCTTCCACCGTCATTTTCTCTCTACCCACCCTTGCCTCCTTTTCCGCGCAGCTCTCGATTCCCCCCTCTCTTTCGCACCCTCCATGTCATATTCCGCTCCAGGAGTTCCATCATAGCTCCTCACTGTCGCTGGGAGGAAGTTTTCTCCTCCGCTCGCCCCTTCCACCGTCATTTTCTCTCTACCCACCCTTGCCTCCTTTTCCGCGCAGCTCTCGATTCCCCCCTCTCTTTCGCACCCTCCATGTCATATTCCGCTCCAGGAGCTCCATCATAGCTCCTCGCTGTCGCTGGGAGGATGTTTTCTCCTCCGCTCGCCCCTTCCACCGTCATTTTCTCTCTACCCACCCTTGCCTCCTTTTCCGCGCAGCTCTCGATTCCCCCCTCTCTTTCGCACCCTCCATGTCATATTCCGCTCCAGGAGCTCCATCATAGCTCCTTGCTGTCGCTGGGAGGATGTTTTCTCCTCCGCTCGCCCCTTCCACCGTCATTTTCTCTCTACCCACCCTTGCCTCCTTTTCCGCGCAGCTCTCGATTCCCCCCTCTCTTTCGCACCCTCCATGTCATATTCCGCTCCAGGAGTTCCATCATAGCTCCTCACTGTCGCTGGGAGGATGTTTTCTCCTCCGCTCGCCCCTTCCACCGTCATTTTCTCTCTACCCACCCTTGCCTCCTTTTCCGCGCAGCTCTCGATTCCCCCCTCTATTTCGCACCCTCCATGTCATATTCCGCTCCAGGAGTTCCATCATAGCTCCTCACTGTCGCTGGGAGGATGTTTTCTCCTCCGCTCGCCCCTTCCACCGTCATTTTCTCTCTACCCACCCTTGCCTCCTTTTCCGCGCAGCTCTCGATTCCCCCCTCTCTTTCGCACCCTCCATGTCATATTCCGCTCCAGGAGTTCCATCATAGCTCCTCACTGTCGCTGGGAGGAAGTTTTCTCCTCCGCTCGCCCCTTCCACCGTCATTTTCTCTCTACCCACCCTTGCCTCCTTTTCCGCGCAGCTCTCGATTCCCCCCTCTCTTTCGCACCCTCCATGTCATATTCCGCTCCAGGAGCTCCATCATAGCTCCTTGCTGTCGCTGGGAGGATGTTTTCTCCTCCGCTCGCCCCTTCCACCGTCATTTTCTCTCTACCCACCCTTGCCTCCTTTTCCGCGCAGCTCTCGATTCCCCCCTCTCTTTCGCACCCTCCATGTCATATTCCGCTCCAGGAGTTCCATCATAGCTCCTCACTGTCGCTGGGAGGATGTTTTCTCCTCCGCTCGCGCCTTCCACCATCATTTTCTCTCTACCCACCCTTGCCTCCTTTTCCGCGCAGCTCTCGATTCCCCCCTCTCTTTCGCACCCTCCATGTCATATTCCGCTCCAGGAGCTCCATCATAGCTCCTTGCTGTCGCTGGGAGGATGTTTTCTCCTCCGCTCGCCCCTTCCACCGTCATTTTCTCTCTACCCACCCTTGCCTCCTTTTCCGCGCAGCTCTCGATTCCCCCCTCTCTTTCACACCCTCCATGTCATATTCCGCTCCAGGAGTTCCATCATAGCTCCTCGCTGTCGCTGGGAGGATGTTTTCTCCTCTGCTCGCCCCTTCCACCGTCATTTTCTCTCTACCCACCCTTTCCTCCTTTTCCGCGCAGCTCTCGATTCCCCCCTCTCTTTCGCACCCTCCATGTCATATTCCGCTCCAGGAGTTCCATCATAGCTCCTCACTGTCGCTGGGAGGAAGTTTTCTCCTCCGCTCGCCCCTTCCACCGTCATTTTCTCTCTACCCACCCTTGCCTCCTTTTCCGCGCAGCTCTCGATTCACCCCTCTCTTTCGCACCCTCCATGTCATATTCCGCTCCAGGAGCTCCATCATAGCTCCTCGCTGTCGCTGGGAGGATGTTTTCTCCTCCGCTCGCCCCTTCCACCGTCATTTTCTCTCTACCCACCCTTGCCTCCTTTTCCGCGCAGCTCTCGATTCCCCCCTCTCTTTCGCACCCTCCATGTCATATTCTGCTCCAGGAGCTCCATCATAGCTCCTCGCTGTCGCTGGGAGGATGTTTTCTCCTCCGCTCGCCCCTTCCACCGTCATTTTCTCTCTACCCACCCTTGCCTCCTTTTCCGCGCAGCTCTCGATTCCCCCTCTCTTTCGCACCCTCCATGTCATATTCCGCTCCCGGAGTTCCATCATAGCTCCTCACTGTCGCTGGGAGGAAGTTTTCTCCTCCGCTCGCCCCTTCCACCGTCATTTTCTCTCTACCCACCCTTGCCTCCTTTTCCGCGCAGCTCTCAATTCCCCCCTCTCTTACGCACCCTCCATGTCATATTCCGCTCCAGGAGCTCCATCATAGCTCCTTGCTGTCGCTGGGAGGATGTTTTCTCCTCCGCTCGCCCCTTCCACCGTCATTTTCTCTCTACCCACCCTTGCCTCCTTTTCCGCGCAGCTCTCAATTCCCCCCTCTCTTACGCACCCTCCATGTCATATTCCGCTCCAGGAGCTCCATCATAGCTCCTTGCTGTCGCTGGGAGGATGTTTTCTCCTCCGCTCGCCCCTTCCACCGTCATTTTCTCTCTACCCACCCTTGCCTCCTTTTCCGCGCAGCTCTCGATTCCCCCCTCTCTTTCGCACCCTCCATGTCATATTCCGCTCCAGGAGTTCCATCATAGCTCCTCACTGTCGCTGGGAGGAAGTTTTCTCCTCCGCTCGCCCCTTCCACCGTCATTTTCTCTCTACCCACCCTTGCCTCCTTTTCCGCGCAGCTCTCGATTCCCCCCTCTCTTTCGCACCCTCCATGTCATATTCCGCTCCAGGAGCTCCATCATAGCTCCTTGCTGTCGCTGGGAGGATGTTTTCTCCTCCGCTCGCCCCTTCCACCGTCATTTTCTCTCTACCCACCCTTGCCTCCTTTTCCGCGCAGCTCTCGATTCCCCCCTCTCTTTCGCACCCTCCATGTCATATTCCGCTCCAGGAGTTCCATCATAGCTCCTCACTGTCGCTGGGAGGATGTTTTCTCCTCCGCTCGCCCCTTCCACCATCATTTTCTCTCTACCCACCCTTGCCCCCTTTTCCGCGCAGCTCTCGATTCCCCCCTCTCTTTCGCACCCTCCATGTCATATTCCGCTCCAAGAGTTCCATCATAGCTCCTCACTGTCGCTGGGAGGATGTTTTCTCCTCCGCTCGCCCCTTCCACCGTCATTTTCTCTCTACCCACCCTTGCCTCCTTCTCCGCGCAGCTCTCGATTCCCCCCTCTCTTTCGCACCCTCCATGTCATATTCTGCTCCAGGAGCTCCATCATAGCTCCTCGCTGTCGCTGGGAGGATGTTTTCTCCTCCGCTCGCCCCTTCCACCGTCATTTTCTCTCTACCCACCCTTGCCTCCTTCTCCGCGCAGCTCTCGATTCCCCCCTCTCTTTCGCACCCTCCATGTCATATTCCGCTCCAGGAGCTCCATCATAGCTCCTTGCTGTCGCTGGGAGGATGTTTTCTCCTCCGCTTGCCCCTTCCACCATCATTTTCTCTCTACCCACCCTTGCCTCCTTTTCCGCGCAGCTCTCGATTCACCCCTCTCTTTCGCACCCTCCATGTCATATTCCGCTCCAGGAGCTCCATCATAGCTCCTCGCTGTCGCTGGGAGGATGTTTTCTCCTCCGCTCGCCCCTTCCACCGTCATTTTCTCTCTACCCACCCTTGCCTCCTTTTCCGCGCAGCTCTCGATTCCCCCCTCTCTTTCGCACCCTCCATGTCATATTCCGCTCCAGGAGCTCCATCATAGCTCCTCGCTGTCGCTGGGAGGATGTTTTCTCCTCCGCTCGCCCCTTCCACCGTCATTTTCTCTCTACCCACCCTTGCCTCCTTTTCCGCGCAGCTCTCGATTCCCCCTCTCTTTCGCACCCTCCATGTCATATTCCGCTCCCGGAGTTCCATCATAGCTCCTCACTGTCGCTGGGAGGAAGTTTTCTCCTCCGCTCGCCCCTTCCACCGTCATTTTCTCTCTACCCACCCTTGCCTCCTTTTCCGCGCAGCTCTCAATTCCCCCCTCTCTTTCGCACCCTCCATGTCATATTCCGCTCCAGGAGCTCCATTATAGCTCCTTGCTGTCGCTGGGAGGATGTTTTCTCCTCCGCTCGCCCCTTCCACCGTCATTTTCTCTCTACCCACCCTTGCCTCCTTTTCCGCGCAGCTCTCGATTCCCCCCTCTCTTTCGCACCCTCCATGTCATATTCTGCTCCAGGAGTTCCATCATAGCTCCTCACTGTCGCTGGGAGGATGTTTTCTCCTCCGCTCGCCCCTTCCACCGTCATTTTCTCTCTACCCACCCTTGCCTCCTTTTCCGCGCAGCTCTCGATTCCCCCCTCTCTTTCGCACCCTCCATGTCATATTCCGCTCCAGGAGTTCCATCATAGCTCCTCACTGTCGCTGGGAGGAAGTTTTCTCCTCCGCTCGCCCCTTCCACCGTCATTTTCTCTCTACCCACCCTTGCCTCCTTTTCCGCGCAGCTCTCGATTCCCCCCTCTCTTTCGCACCCTCCATGTCATATTCCGCTCCAGGAGCTCCATCATAGCTCCTTGCTGTCGCTGGGAGGATGTTTTCTCCTCCGCTCGCCCCTTCCACCGTCATTTTCTCTCTACCCACCCTTGCCTCCTTTTCCGCGCAGCTCTCGATTCCCCCCTCTCTTTCGCACCCTCCATGTCATATTCCGCTCCAGGAGTTCCATCATAGCTCCTCACTGTCGCTGGGAGGATGTTTTCTCCTCCGCTCGCCACTTCCACCATCATTTTCTCTCTACCCACCCTTGCCCCCTTTTCCGCGCAGCTCTCGATTCCCCCCTCTCTTTCGCACCCTCCATGTCATATTCCGCTCCAGGAGTTCCATCATAGCTCCTCACTGTCGCTGGGAGGATGTTTTCTCCTCCGCTCGCCCCTTCCACCGTCATTTTCTCTCTACCCACCCTTGCCTCCTTCTCCGCGCAGCTCTCGATTCCCCCCTCTCTTTCGCACCCTCCATGTCATATTCTGATCCAGGAGCTCCATCATAGCTCCTCGCTGTCGCTGGGAGGATGTTTTCTCCTCCGCTCGCCCCTTCCACCGTCATTTTCTCTCTACCCACCCTTGCCTCCTTCTCCGCGCAGCTCTCGATTCCCCCCTCTCTTTCGCACCCTCCATGTCATATTCCGCTCCAGGAGCTCCATCATAGCTCCTCGCTGTCGCTGGGAGGATGTTTTCTCCTCCGCTCGCCCCTTCCACCGTCATTTTCTCTCTACCCACCCTTGCCTCCTTTTCCACGCAGCTCTCGATTCCCCCCTCTCTTTCGCACCCTCCATGTCATATTCCGCTCCAGGAGCTCCATCATAGCTCCTCGCTGTTGCTGGGAGGATGTTTTCTCCTCCGCTCGCCCCTTCCACCGTCATTTTCTCTCTACCCACCCTTGCCTCCTTCTCCGCACAGCTCTCGATTCCCCCCTCTCTTTCGCACCCTCCATGTCATATTCCGCTCCAGGAGCTCCATCATAGCTCCTCGCTGTCGCTGGGAGGATGTTTTCTCCTCTGCTTGCCCCTTCCACCGTCATTTTCTCTCTACCCACCCTTTCCTCCTTTTCCGCGCAGCTCTCGATTCCCCCCTCTCTTTCGCACCCTCCATGTCATATTCCGCTCCAGGAGCTCCATCATAGCTCCTCGCTGTCGCTGGGAGGATGTTTTCTCCTCCGCTCGCCCCTTCCACCGTCATTTTCTTTCTACCCACCCTTGCCTCCTTTTCCACGCAGCTCTCGATTCCCCCCTCTCTTTCGCACCCTCCATGTCATATTCCCCTCCAGGAGCTCCATCATAGCTCCTCGCTGTTGCTGGGAGGATGTTTTCTCCTCCGCTCGCCCTTCCACCGTCATTTTCTCTCTACCCACCCTTGCCTCCTTCTCCGCACAGCTCTCGATTCCCCCCTCTCTTTCGCACCCTCCATGTCATATTCCGCTCCAGGAGCTCCATCATAGCTCCTCGCTGTCGCTGGGAGGATGTTTTCTCCTCTGCTCGCCCCTTCCACCGTCATTTTCTCTCTACCCACCCTTTCCTCCTTTTCCGCGCAGCTCTCGATTCCCCCCTCTCTTGCGCACCCTCCATGTCATATTCCGCTCCAGGAGCTCCATCATAGCTCCTCGCTGTCGCTGGGAGGATGTTTTCTCCTCCGCTCGCCCCTTCCACCGTCATTTTCTCTCTACCCACCCTTTCCTCCTTTTCCGCGCAGCTCTCGATTCCCCCCTCTCTTTCGCACCCTCCATGTCATATTCCGCTCCAGGAGCTCCATCATAGCTCCTCGCTGTCGCTGGGAGGATGTTTTCTCCTCCGCTCGCCCCTTCCACCGTCATTTTCTCTCTACCCACCCTTGCCTCCTTTTCCGCGCAGCTCTCGATTCCCCCCTCTCTTTCGCACCCTCCATGTCATATTCCGCTCCAGGAGCTCCATCATAGCTCCTTGCTGTCGCTGGGAGGACGTTTTCTCCTCCGCTCGCCCCTTCCACCGTCATTTTCTCTCTACCCACCCTTGCCTCCTTTTCCGCGCAGCTCTCTATTCCCCCCTCTCTTTCGCACCCTCCATGTCATATTCCGCTCCAGGAGTTCCATCATAGCTCCTCACTGTCGCTGGGAGGATGTTTTCTCCTCCGCTCGCCCCTTCCACCGTCATTTTCTCTCTACCCACCCTTGCCTCCTTTTCCGCGCAGCTCTCGATTCCCCCCTCTCTTTCGCACCCTCCATGTCATATTCCGCTCCAGGAGTTCCATCATAGCTCCTCACTGTCGCTGGGAGGAAGTTTTCTCCTCCGCTTGCCCCTTCCACCGTCATTTTCTCTCTACCCACCCTTGCCTCCTTTTCCGCGCAGCTCTCGATTCCCCCCTCTCTTTCGCACCCTCCATGTCATATTCCGCTCCAGGAGCTCCATCATAGCTCCTTGCTGTCGCTGGGAGGATGTTTTCTCCTCCGCTCGCCCCTTCCACCGTCATTTTCTCTCTACCCACCCTTGCCTCCTTTTCCGCGCAGCTCTCGATTCCCCCCTCTCTTTCGCACCCTCCATGTCATATTCCGCTCCAGGAGTTCCATCATAGCTCCTCACTGTCGCTGGGAGGATGTTTTCTCCTCCGCTCGCCCCTTCCACCGTCATTTTCTCTCTACCCACCCTTTCCTCCTTTTCCGCGCAGCTCTCGATTCCCCCCTCTCTTTCGCACCCTCCATGTCATATTCCGCTCCAGGAGCTCCATCATAGCTCCTCGCTGTCGCTGGGAGGATGTTTTCTCCTCCGCTCGCCCCTTCCACCGTCATTTTCTTTCTACCCACCCTTGCCTCCTTTTCCACGCAGCTCTCGATTCCCCCCTCTCTTTCGCACCCTACATGTCATATTCCGCTCCAGGAGCTCCATCATAGCTCCTCGCTGTTGCTGGGAGGATGTTTTCTCCTCCGCTCGCCCCTTCCACCGTCATTTTCTCTCTACCCACCCTTGCCTCCTTCTCCGCACAGCTCTCGATTCCCCCCTCTCTTTCGCACCCTCCATGTCATATTCCGCTCCAGGAGCTCCATCATAGCTCCTCGCTGTCGCTGGGAGGATGTTTTCTCCTCTGCTCGCCCCTTCCACCGTCATTTTCTCTCTACCCACCCTTTCCTCCTTTTCCGCGCAGCTCTCGATTCCCCCTCTCTCTTGCGCACCCTCCATGTCATATTCCGCTCCAGGAGCTCCATCATAGCTCCTCGCTGTCGCTGGGAGGATGTTTTCTCCTCCGCTCGCCCCTTCCACCGTCATTTTCTCTCTACCCACCCTTGCCTCCTTTTCCGCGCAGCTCTCGATTCCCCCCTCTCTTTCGCACCCTCCATGTCATATTCCGCTCCAGGAGTTCCATCATAGCTCCTCACTGTCGCTGGGAGGATGTTTTCTCCTCCGCTCGCCCCTTCCACCGTCATTTTCTCTCTACCCACCCTTGCCTCCTTCTCCGCGCAGCTCTCGATTCCCCCCTCTCTTTCGCACCCTCCATGTCATATTCCGCTCCAGGAGTTCCATCATAGCTCCTCACTGTCGCTGGGAGGAAGTTTTCTCCTCCGCTTGCCCCTTCCACCGTCATTTTCTCTCTACCCACCCTTGCCTCCTTTTCCGCGCAGCTCTCGATTCCCCCCTCTCTTTCGCACCCTCCATGTCATATTCCGCTCCAGGAGCTCCATCATAGCTCCTCGCTGTCGCTGGGAGGATGTTTTCTCCTCCGCTCGCCCCTTCCACCGTCATTTTCTTTCTACCCACCCTTGCCTCCTTTTCCACGCAGCTCTCGATTCCCCCCTCTCTTTCGCACCCTACATGTCATATTCCGCTCCAGGAGCTCCATCATAGCTCCTCGCTGTTGCTGGGAGGATGTTTTCTCCTCCGCTCGCCCCTTCCACCGTCATTTTCTCTCTACCCACCCTTGCCTCCTTCTCCGCACAGCTCTCGATTCCCCCCTCTCTTTCGCACCCTCCATGTCATATTCCGCTCCAGGAGCTCCATCATAGCTCCTCGCTGTCGCTGGGAGGATGTTTTCTCCTCTGCTCGCCCCTTCCACCGTCATTTTCTCTCTACCCACCCTTTCCTCCTTTTCCGCGCAGCTCTCGATTCCCCCTCTCTCTTGCGCACCCTCCATGTCATATTCCGCTCCAGGAGCTCCATCATAGCTCCTCGCTGTCGCTGGGAGGATGTTTTCTCCTCCGCTCGCCCCTTCCACCGTCATTTTCTCTCTACCCACCCTTGCCTCCTTTTCCGCGCAGCTCTCGATTCCCCCCTCTCTTTCGCACCCTCCATGTCATATTCCGCTCCAGGAGTTCCATCATAGCTCCTCACTGTCGCTGGGAGGATGTTTTCTCCTCCGCTCGCCCCTTCCACCGTCATTTTCTCTCTACCCACCCTTGCCTCCTTCTCCGCGCAGCTCTCGATTCCCCCCTCTCTTTCGCACCCTCCATGTCATATTCCGCTCCAGGAGCTCCATCATAGCTCTTCGCTGTCGCTGGGAGGATGTTTTCTCCTCCGCTCGCCCCTTCCACCGTCATTTTCTCTCTACCCACCCTTTCCTCCTTTTCCGCGCAGCTCTCGATTCCCCCCTATCTTTCGCACCCTCCATGTCATATTCCGCTCCAGGAGCTCCATCATAGCTCCTCGCTGTCGCTGGGAGGATGTTTTCTCCTCCGCTCGCCCCTTCCACCGTCATTTTCTCTCTACCCACCCTTGCCTCCTTCTCCGCGCAGCTCTCGATTCCCCCCTCTCTTTCGAACCCTCCATGTCATATTCCGCTCCAGGAGCTCCATCATTGCTCCTCGCTGTCGCTGGGAGGATGTTTTCTCCTCTGCTCGCCCCTTCCGCCGTCATTTTCTCTCTACCCACCCTTTCCTCCTTTTCCGCGCAGCTCTCGATTCCCCCCTCTCTTTCGCACCCTCCATGTCATATTCCGCTCCAGGAGCTCCATCATAGCTCCTCGCTGTCGCTGGGAGGATGTTTTCTCCTCCGCTCGCCCCTTCCACCGTCATTTTCTTTCTACCCACCCTTGCCTCCTTTTTCACGCAGCTCTCGATTCCCCCCTCTCTTTCGCACCCTCCATGTCATATTCCGCTCCAGGAGCTCCATCATAGCTCCTCGCTGTCGCTGGGAGGATGTTTTCTCCTCTGCTCGCCCCTTCCACCGTCATTTTCTCTCTACCCACCCTTTCCTCCTTTTCCGCGCAGCTCTCGATTCCCCCCTCTCTTTCGCACCCTATATGTCATATTCCGCTCCAGGAGCTCCATCATAGCTCCTCGCTGTCGCTGGGAGGATGTTTTCTCCTCTGCTCGCCCCTTCCACCGTCATTTTCTCTCTACCCACCCTTGCCTCCTTCTCCGCACAGCTCTCGATTCCCCCCTCTCTTTCGCACCCTCCATGTCATATTCCGCTCCAGGAGCTCCATCATAGCTCCTCGCTGTCGCTGGGAGGATGTTTTCTCCTCTGCTCGCCCCTTCCACCGTCATTTTCTCTCTACCCACCCTTGCCTCCTTCTCCGCACAGCTCTCGATTCCCCCCTCTCTTTCGCACCCTCCATGTCATATTCCGCTCCAGGAGCTCCATCATAGCTCCTCGCTGTCGCTGGGAGGATGTTTTCTCCTCTGCTCGCCCCTTCCACCGTCATTTTCTCTCTACCCACCCTTTCCTCCTTTTCCGCGCAGCTCTCGATTCCCCCTCTCTCTTGCGCACCCTCCATGTCATATTCCGCTCCAGGAGCTCCATCATAGCTCCTCGCTGTCGCTGGGAGGATGTTTTCTCCTCCGCTCGCCCCTTCCACCGTCATTTTCTCTCTACCCACCCTTGCCTCCTTCTCCGCGCAGCTCTCAATTCCCCCCTCTCTTTCGCACCCTCCATGTCATATTCCGCTCCAGGAGCTCCATCATAGCTCCTCGCTGTCGCTGGGAGGATGTTTTCTCCTCCGCTCGCCCCTTCCACCGTCATTTTCTCTCTACCCACCCTTGCCTCCTTCTCCGCGCAGCTCTCGATTCCCCCCTCTCTTTCGAACCCTCCATGTCATATTCCGCTCCAGGAGCTCCATCATTGCTCCTCGCTGTCGCTGGGAGGATGTTTTCTCCTCTGCTCGCCCCTTCCGCCGTCATTTTCTCTCTACCCACCCTTTCCTCCTTTTCCGCGCAGCTCTCGATTCCCCCCTCTCTTTCGCACCCTCCATGTCATATTCCGCTCCAGGAGCTCCATCATAGCTCCTCGCTGTCGCTGGGAGGATGTTTTCTCCTCCGCTCGCCCCTTCCACCGTCATTTTCTTTCTACCCACCCTTGCCTCCTTTTCCACGCAGCTCTCGATTCCCCCCTCTCTTTCGCACCCTCCATGTCATATTCCGCTCCAGGAGCTCCATCATAGCTCCTCGCTGTCGCTGGGAGGATGTTTTCTCCTCTGCTCGCCCCTTCCACCGTCATTTTCTCTCTACCCACCCTTTCCTCCTTTTCCGCGCAGCTCTCGATTCCCCCCTCTCTTTCGCACCCTATATGTCATATTCCGCTCCAGGAGTTCCATCATAGCTCCTCACTGTCGCTGGGAGGAAGTTTTCTCCTCCGCTCGCCCCTTCCACCGTCATTTTCTCTCTACCCACCCTTGCCTCCTTTTCCGCGCAGCTCTCGATTCCCCCCTCTCTTTCGCACCCTCCATGTCATATTCCGCTCCAGGAGCTCCATCATAGCTCCTCGCTGTCGCTGGGAGGATGTTTTCTCCTCCGCTCGCCCCTTCCACCGTCATTTTCTCTCTACCCACCCTTGCCTCCTTTTCCGCGCAGCTCTCGATTCCCCCCTCTCTTTCGCACCCTCCATGTCATATTCCGCTCCAGAAGTTCCATCATAGCTCCTCACTGTCGCTGGGAGGAAGTTTTCTCCTCCGCTCGCCCCTTCCACCGTCATTTTCTCTCTACCCACCCTTGCCTCCTTTTCCGCGCAGCTCTCGATTCCCCCCTCTCTTTCGCACCCTCCATGTCATATTCCGCTCCAGGAGCTCCATCATAGCTCCTCGCTGTCGCTGGGAGGATGTTTTCTCCTCCGCTCGCCCCTTCCACCGTCATTTTCTCTCTACCCACCCTTGCCTCCTTTTCCGCGCAGCTCTCGATTCCCCCCTCTCTTTCGCACCCTCAATGTCATATTCCGCTCCAGGAGTTCCATCATAGCTCCTCACTGTCGCTGGGAGGATGTTTTCTCCTCCGCTCGCCCCTTCCACCGTCATTTTCTCTCTACCCACCCTTGCCTCCTTTTCCGCGCAGCTCTCGATTCCCCCCTCTCTTTCGCACCCTCCATGTCATATTCCGCTCCAGGAGTTCCATCATAGCTCCTCACTGTCGCTGGGAGGAAGTTTTCTCCTCCGCTCGCCCCTTCCACCGTCATTTTCTCTCTACCCACCCTTGCCTCCTTTTCCGCACAGCTCTCGATTCCCCCCTCTCTTTCGCACCCTCCATGTCATATTCCGCTCCAGGAGCTCCATCATAGCTCCTTGCTGTCGCTGGGAGGATGTTTTCTCCTCCGCTCGCCCCTTCCACCGTCATTTTCTCTCTACCCACCCTTGCCTCCTTTTCCGCGCAGCTCTCGATTCCCCCCTCTCTTTCGCACCCTCCATGTCATATTCCGCTCCAGGAGCTCCATCATAGCTCCTTGCTGTCGCTGGGAGGATGTTTTCTCCTCCGCTCGCCCCTTCCACCGTCATTTTCTCTCTACCCACCCTTGCCTCCTTTTCCGCGCAGCTCTCGATTCCCCCCTCTCTTTCGCACCCTCCATGTCATATTCCGCTCCAGGAGTTCCATCATAGCTCCTCACTGTCGCTGGGAGGATGTTTTCTCCTCCGCTCGCCCCTTCCACCGTCATTTTCTCTCTACCCACCCTTGCCTCCTTCTCCGCGCAGCTCTCGATTCCCCCCTCTCTTTCGCACCCTCCATGTCATATTCCGCTCCAGGAGCTCCATCATAGCTAATCGCTGTCGCTGGGAGGATGTTTTCTCCTCCGCTCGCCCCTTCCACCGTCATTTTCTCTCTACCCACCCTTGCCTCCTTTTCCGCGCAGCTCTCGATTCCCCCCTCTCTTTCGCACCCTCCATGTCATATTCCGCTCCAGGAGCTCCATCATAGCTCCTTGCTGTCGCTGGGAGGATGTTTTCTCCTCCGCTCGCCCCTTCCACTGTCATTTTCTCTCTACCCACCCTTGCCTCCTTTTCCGCGCAGCTCTCGATTCCCCCCTCTCTTTCGCACCCTCCATGTCATATTCCGCTCCAGGAGTTCCATCATAGCTCCTCACTGTCGCTGGGAGGATGTTTTCTCCTCCGCTCGCCCCTTCCACCATCATTTTCTCTCTACCCACCCTTGCCTCCTTTTCCGCGCAGCTCTCGATTCCCCCCTCTCTTTCGCACCCTCCATGTCATATTCCGCTCCAGGAGTTCCATCATAGCTCCTCACTGTCGCTGGGAGGATGTTTTCTCCTCCGCTCGCCCCTTCCACCGTCATTTTCTCTCTACCCACCCTTGCCTCCTTTTCCGCGCAGCTCTCGATTCCCCCCTCTCTTTCGCACCCTCCATGTCATATTCCGCTCCAGGAGTTCCATCATAGCTCCTCACTGTCGCTGGGAGGATGTTTTCTCCTCCGCTCGCCTCTTCCACCGTCATTTTCTCTCTACCCACCCTTGCCTCCTTTTCCGCGCAGCTCTCGACTCCCCCCTTCTTTCGCACCCTCCATGTCATATTCCGCTCCAGGAGTTCCATCATAGCTCCTCACTGTCGCTGGGAGGAAGTTTTCTCCTCCGCTCGCCCCTTCCACCGTCATTTTCTCTCTACCCACCCTTGCCTCCTTTTCCGCGCAGCTCTCGATTCCCCCCTCTCTTTCGCACCCTCCATGTCATATTCCGCTCCAGGAGCTCCATCATAGCTCCTTGCTGTCGCTGGGAGGATGTTTTCTCCTCCGCTCGCCCCTTCCACCGTCATTTTCTCTCTACCCACCCTTGCCTCCTTTTCCGCGCAGCTCTCGATTCCCCCCTCTCTTTCGCACCCTCCATGTCATATTCCGCTCCAGGAGTTCCATCATAGCTCCTCACTGTCGCTGGGAGGATGTTTTCTCCTCCGCTCGCCCCTTCCACCGTCATTTTCTCTCTACCCACCCTTGCCTCCTTTTCCGCGCAGCTCTCGATTCCCCCTCTCTTTCGCACCCTCCATGTCATATTCCGCTCCAGGAGTTCCATCAAAGCTCCTCACTGTCGCTGGGAGGAAGTTTTCTCCTCCGCTCGCCCCTTCCACCGTCATTTTCTCTCTACCCACCCTTGCCTCCTTTTCCGCGCAGCTCTCGATTCCCCCCTCTCTTTCGCACCCTCCATGTCATATTCCGCTCCAGGAGCTCCATCATAGCTCCTTGCTGTCGCTGGGAGGATGTTTTCTCCTCCGCTCGCCCCTTCCACCGTTATTTTCTCTCTACCCACCCTTGCCTCCTTTTCCGCGCAGCTCTCGATTCCCCCCTCTCTTTCGCACCCTCCATGTCATATTCCGCTCCAGGAGTTCCATCATAGCTCCTCACTGTCGCTGGGAGGATGTTTTCTCCTCCGCTCGCCCCTTCCACCATCATTTTCTCTCTACCCACCCTTGCCTCCTTTTCCGCGCAGCTCTCGATTCCCCCCTCTCTTTCGCACCCTCCATGTCATATTCCGCTCCAGGAGTTCCATCATAGCTCCTCACTGTCGCTGGGAGGAAGTTTTCTCCTCCGCTCGCCCCTTCCACCGTCATTTTCTCTCTACCCACCCTTGCCTCCTTTTCCGCGCAGCTCTCGATTCCCCCCTCTCTTTCGCACCCTCCATGTCATATTCCGCTCCAGGAGCTCCATCATAGCTCCTTGCTGTCGCTGGGAGGATGTTTTCTCCTCCGCTCGCCCCTTCCACCGTCATTTTCTCTCTACCCACCCTTGCCTCCTTTTCCGCGCAGCTCTCGATTCCCCCCTCTCTTTCGCACCCTCCATGTCATATTCCGCTCCAGGAGTTCCATCATAGCTCCTCACTGTCGCTGGGAGGATGTTTTCTCCTCCGCTCGCCCCTTCCACCGTCATTTTCTCTCTACCCACCCTTGCCTCCTTCTCCGCGCAGCTCTCGATTCCCCCCTCTCTTTCGCACCCTCCATGTCATATTCCGCTCCAGGAGCTCCATCATAGCTAATCGCTGTCGCTGGGAGGATGTTTTCTCCTCCGCTCGCCCCTTCCACCGTCATTTTCTCTCTACCCACCCTTGCCTCCTTTTCCGCGCAGCTCTCGATTCCCCCCTCTCTTTCGCACCCTCCATGTCATATTCTGCTCCAGGAGCTCCATCATAGCTCCTTGCTGTCGCTGGGAGGATGTTTTCTCCTCCGCTCGCCCCTTCCACTGTCATTTTCTCTCTACCCACCCTTGCCTCCTTTTCCGCGCAGCTCTCGATTCCCCCCTCTCTTTCGCACCCTCCATGTCATATTCCGCTCCAGGAGTTCCATCATAGCTCCTCACTGTCGCTGGGAGGATGTTTTCTCCTCCGCTCGCCCCTTCCACCGTCATTTTCTCTCTACCCACCCTTGCCTCCTTTTCCGCGCAGCTCTCGATTCCCCCCTCTCTTTCGCACCCTCCATGTCATATTCCGCTCCAGGAGTTCCATCATAGCTCCTCACTGTCGCTGGGAGGATGTTTTCTCCTCCGCTCGCCCCTTCCACCGTCATTTTCTCTCTACCCACCCTTGCCTCCTTTTCCGCGCAGCTCTCGATTCCCCCCTCTCTTTCGCACCCTCCATGTCATATTCCGCTCCAGGAGTTCCATCATAGCTCCTCACTGTCGCTGGGAGGATGTTTTCTCCTCCGCTCGCCCCTTCCACCGTCATTTTCTCTCTACCCACCCTTGCCTCCTTTTCCGCGCAGCTCTCGATTCCCCCCTCTCTTTCGCACCCTCCATGTCATATTCCGCTCCAGGAGCTCCATCATAGCTCCTTGCTGTCGCTGGGAGGATGTTTTCTCCTCCGCTCGCCCCTTCCACCGTCATTTTCTCTCTACCCACCCTTGCCTCCTTTTCCGCGCAGCTCTTGATTCCCCCCTCTCTTTCGCACCCTCCATGTCATATTCCGCTCCAGGAGTTCCATCATAGCTCCTCACTGTCGCTGGGAGGATGTTTTCTCCTCCGCTCGCCCCTTCCACCGTCATTTTCTCTCTACCCACCCTTGCCTCCTTTTCCGCGCAGCTCTCGATTCCCCCCTCTCTTTCGCACCCTCCATGTCATATTCCGCTCCAGGAGTTCCATCATAGCTCCTCACTGTCGCTGGGAGGATGTTTTCTCCTCCGCTCGCCCCTTCCACCGTCATTTTCTCTCTACCCACCCTTGCCTCCTTTTCCGCGCAGCTCTCGATTCCCCCCTCTCTTTCGCACCCTCCATGTCATATTCCGCTCCAGGAGTTCCATCATAGCTCCTCACTGTCGCTGGGAGGATGTTTTCTCCTCCGCTCGCCCCTTCCACCGTCATTTTCTCTCTACCCACCCTTGCCTCCTTTTCCGCGCAGCTCTCGATTCCCCCCTCTCTTTCGCACCCTCCATGTCATATTCCGCTCCAGGAGCTCCATCATAGCTCCTTGCTGTCGCTGGGAGGATGTTTTCTCCTCCGCTCGCCCCTTCCACCGTCATTTTCTCTCTACCCACCCTTGCCTCCTTTTCCGCGCAGCTCTCGATTCCCCCCTCTCTTTCGCACCCTCCATGTCATATTCCGCTCCAGGAGTTCCATCATAGCTCCTCACTGTCGCTGGGAGGATGTTTTCTCCTCCGCTCGCCCCTTCCACCGTCATTTTCTCTCTACCCACCCTTGCCTCCTTTTCCGCGCAGCTCTCGATTCCCCCCTCTCTTTCGCACCCTCCATGTCATATTCCGCTCCAGGAGTTCCATCATAGCTCCTCACTGTCGCTGGGAGGATGTTTTCTCCTCCGCTCGCCCCTTCCACCGTCATTTTCTCTCTACCCACCCTTGCCTCCTTTTCCGCGCAGCTCTCGATTCCCCCCTCTCTTTCGCACCCTCCATGTCATATTCCGCTCCAGGAGTTCCATCATAGCTCCTCACTGTCGCTGGGAGGAAGTTTTCTCCTCCGCTCGCCCCTTCCACCGTCATTTTCTCTCTACCCACCCTTGCCTCCTTTTCCGCGCAGCTCTCGATTCCCCCCTCTCTTTCGCACCCTCCATGTCATATTCCGCTCCAGGAGTTCCATCATAGCTCCTCACTGTCGCTGGGAGGATGTTTTCTCCTCCGCTCGCCCCTTCCACCATCATTTTCTCTCTACCCACCCTTGCCTCCTTTTCCGCGCAGCTCTCGATTCCCCCCTCTCTTTCGCACCCTCCATGTCATATTCCGCTCCAGGAGTTCCATCATAGCTCCTCACTGTCGCTGGGAGGAAGTTTTCTCCTCCGCTCGCCCCTTCCACCGTCATTTTCTCTCTACCCACCCTTGCCTCCTTTTCCGCGCAGCTCTCGATTCCCCCCTCTCTTTCGCACCCTCCATGTCATATTCCGCTCCAGGAGCTCCATCATAGCTCCTTGCTGTCGCTGGGAGGATGTTTTCTCCTCCGCTCGCCCCTTCCACCGTCATTTTCTCTCTACCCACCCTTGCCTCCTTTTCCGCGCAGCTCTCGATTCCCCCCTCTCTTTCGCACCCTCCATGTCATATTCCGCTCCAGGAGTTCCATCATAGCTCCTCACTGTCGCTGGGACGATGTTTTCTCCTCCGCTCGCCCCTTCCACCGTCATTTTCTCTCTACCCACCCTTGCCTCCTTCTCCGCGCAGCTCTCGATTCCCCCCTCTCTTTCGCACCCTCCATGTCATATTCCGCTCCAGGAGCTCCATCATAGCTAATCGCTGTCGCTGGGAGGATGTTTTCTCCTCCGCTCGCCCCTTCCACCGTCATTTTCTCTCTACCCACCCTTGCCTCCTTTTCCGCGCAGCTCTCGATTCCCCCCTCTCTTTCGCACCCTCCATGTCATATTCCGCTCCAGGAGTTCCATCATAGCTCCTCACTGTCGCTGGGAGGATGTTTTCTCCTCCGCTCGCCCCTTCCACCGTCATTTTCTCTCTACCCACCCTTGCCTCCTTCTCCGCGCAGCTCTCGATTCCCCCCTCTCTTTCGCACCCTCCATGTCATATTCCGCTCCAGGAGCTCCATCATAGCTAATCGCTGTCGCTGGGAGGATGTTTTCTCCTCCGCTCGCCCCTTCCACCGTCATTTTCTCTCTACCCACCCTTGCCTCCTTTTCCGCGCAGCTCTCGATTCCCCCCTCTCTTTCGCACCCTCCATGTCATATTCCGCTCCAGGAGTTCCATCATAGCTCCTCACTGTCGCTGGGAGGATGTTTTCTCCTCCGCTCGCCCCTTCCACCGTCATTTTCTCTCTACCCACCCTTGCCTCCTTTTCCGCGCAGCTCTCGATTCCCCCCTCTCTTTCGCACCCTCCATGTCATATTCCGCTCCAGGAGTTCCATCATAGCTCCTCACTGTCGCTGGGAGGATGTTTTCTCCTCCGCTCGCCCCTTCCACCGTCATTTTCTCTCTACCCACCCTTGCCTCCTTCTCCGCGCAGCTCTCGATTCCCCCCTCTCTTTCGCACCCTCCATGTCATATTCCGCTCCAGGAGCTCCATCATAGCTCCTCGCTGTCGCTGGGAGGATGTTTTCTCCTCCGCTCGCCCCTTCCACCGTCATTTTCTCTCTACCCACCCTTGCCTCCTTTTCCGCGCAGCTCTCGATTCCCCCCTCTCTTTCGCACCCTCCATGTCATATTCCGCTCCAGGAGTTCCATCATAGCTCCTCACTAGCGCTGGGAGGATGTTTTCTCCTCCGCTCGCCTCTTCCACCGTCATTTTCTCTCTACCCACCCTTGCCTCCTTTTCCGCGCAGCTCTCGATTCCCCCCTCTCTTTCGCACCCTCCATGTCATATTCCGCTCCAGGAGCTCCATCATAGCTCCTTGCTGTCGCTGGGAGGACGTTTTCTCCTCCGCTCGCCCCTTCCACCGTCATTTTCTCTCTACCCACCCTTGCCTCCTTTTCCGCGCAGCTCTCGATTCCCCCCTCTCTTTCGCACCCTCCATGTCATATTCCGCTCCAGGAGTTCCATCATAGCTCCTCACTGTCGCTGGGAGGAAGTTTTCTCCTCCGCTCGCCCCTTCCACCGTCATTTTCTCTCTACCCACCCTTGCCTCCTTTTCCGCGCAGCTCTCGATTCCCCCCTCTCTTTCGCACCCTCCATGTCATATTCCGCTCCAGGAGCTCCATCATAGCTCCTCGCTGTCGCTGGGAGGATGTTTTCTCCTCCGCTCGCCCCTTCCACCGTCATTTTCTCTCTACCCACCCTTGCCTCCTTTTCCGCGCAGCTCTCGATTCCCCCCTCTCTTTCGCACCCTCCATGTCATATTCCGCTCCAGGAGCTCCATCATAGCTCCTTGCTGTCGCTGGGAGGATGTTTTCTCCTCCGCTCGCCCCTTCCACCGTCATTTTCTCTCTACCCACCCTTGCCTCCTTTTCCGCGCAGCTCTCGATTCCCCCCTCTCTTTCGCACCCTCCATGTCATATTCCGCTCCAGGAGTTCCATCATAGCTCCTCACTGTCGCTGGGAGGATGTTTTCTCCTCCGCTCGCCCCTTCCACCGTCATTTTCTCTCTACCCACCCTTGCCTCCTTTTCCGCGCAGCTCTCGATTCCCCCCTCTCTTTCGCACCCTCCATGTCATATTCCGCTCCAGGAGTTCCATCATAGCTCCTCACTGTCGCTGGGAGGATGTTTTCTCCTCCGCTCGCCCCTTCCACCGTCATTTTCTCTCTACCCACCCTTGCCTCCTTTTCCGCGCAGCTCTCGATTCCCCCCTCTCTTTCGCACCCTCCATGTCATATTCCGCTCCAGGAGTTCCATCATAGCTCCTCACTGTCGCTGGGAGGAAGTTTTCTCCTCCGCTCGCCCCTTCCACCGTCATTTTCTCTCTACCCACCCTTGCCTCCTTTTCCGCGCAGCTCTCGATTCCCCCCTCTCTTTCGCACCCTCCATGTCATATTCCGCTCCAGGAGCTCCATCATAGCTCCTTGCTGTCGCTGGGAGGATGTTTTCTCCTCCGCTCGCCCCTTCCACCGTCATTTTCTCTCTACCCACCCTTGCCTCCTTTTCCGCGCAGCTCTCGATTCCCCCCTCTCTTTCGCACCCTCCATGTCATATTCCGCTCCAGGAGTTCCATCATAGCTCCTCACTGTCGCTGGGAGGATGTTTTCTCCTCCGCTCGCCCCTTCCACCATCATTTTCTCTCTACCCACCCTTGCCTCCTTTTCCGCGCAGCTCTCGATTCCCCCCTCTCTTTCGCACCCTCCATGTCATATTCCGCTCCAGGAGCTCCATCATAGCTCCTTGCTGTCGCTGGGAGGATGTTTTCTCCTCCGCTCGCCCCTTCCACCGTCATTTTCTCTCTACCCACCCTTGCCTCCTTTTCCGCGCAGCTCTCGATTCCCCCCTCTCTTTCACACCCTCCATGTCATATTCCGCTCCAGGAGTTCCATCATAGCTCCTCACTGTCGCTGGGAGGATGTTTTCTCCTCCGCTCGCCCCTTCCACCATAATTTTCTCTCTACCCACCCTTGCCTCCTTTTCCGCGCAGCTCTCGATTCCCCCCTCTCTTTCGCACCCTCCATGTCATATTCCGCTCCAGGAGTTCCATCATAGCTCCTCACTGTCGCTGGGAGGAAGTTTTCTCCTCCGCTCGCCCCTTCCACCGTCATTTTCTCTCTACCCACCCTTGCCTCCTTTTCCGCGCAGCTCTCGATTCCCCCCTCTCTTTCGCACCCTCCATGTCATATTCCGCTCCAGGAGCTCCATCATAGCTCCTTGCTGTCGCTGGGAGGATGTTTTCTCCTCCGCTCGCCCCTTCCACCGTCATTTTCTCTCTACCCACCCTTGCCTCCTTTTCCGCGCAGCTCTCGATTCCCCCCTCTCTTTCGCACCCTCCATGTCATATTCCGCTCCAGGAGTTCCATCATAGCTCCTCACTGTCGCTGGGAGGAAGTTTTCTCCTCCGCTTGCCCCTTCCACCGTCATTTTCTCTCTACCCACCCTTGCCTCCTTTTCCGCGCAGCTCTCGATTCCCCCCTCTCTTGCGCACCCTCCATGTCATATTCCGCTCCAGGAGCTCCATCATAGCTCCTTGCTGTCGCTGGGAGGATGTTTTCTCCTCCGCTCGCCCCTTCCACCGTCATTTTCTCTCTACCCACCCTTGCCTCCTTTTCCGCGCAGCTCTCGATTCCCCCCTCTCTTTCGCACCCTCCATGTCATATTCCGCTCCAGGAGCTCCATCATAGCTCCTCGCTGTCGCTGGGAGGATGTTTTCTCCTCCGCTCGCCCCTTCCACCGTCATTTTCTCTCTACCCACCCTTGCCTCCTTTTCCGCGCAGCTCTCGATTCCCCCCTCTCTTTCGCACCCTCAATGTCATATTCCGCTCCAGGAGTTCCATCATAGCTCCTCACTGTCGCTGGGAGGATGTTTTCTCCTCCGCTCGCCCCTTCCACCGTCATTTTCTCTCTACCCACCCTTGCCTCCTTTTCCGCGCAGCTCTCGATTCCCCCCTCTCTTTCGCACCCTCCATGTCATATTCCGCTCCAGGAGTTCCATCATAGCTCCTCACTGTCGCTGGGAGGAAGTTTTCTCCTCCGCTCGCCCCTTCCACCGTCATTTTCTCTCTACCCACCCTTGCCTCCTTCTCCGCGCAGCTCTCGATTCCCCCCTCTCTTTCGAACCCTCCATGTCATATTCCGCTCCAGGAGCTCCATCATAGCTCCTCGCTGTCGCTGGGAGGATGTTTTCTCCTCTGCTCGCCCCTTCCACCGTCATTTTCTCTCTACTCACCCTTTCCTCCTTTTCCGCGCAGCTCTCGATTCCCCCCTCTCTTTCGCACCCTCCATGTCATATTCCGCTCCAGGAGCTCCATCATAGCTCCTCGCTGTCGCTGGGAGGATGTTTTCTCCTCCGCTCGCCCCTTCCACCGTCATTTTCTTTCTACCCACCCTTGCCTCCTTTTCCACGCAGCTCTCGATTCCCCCCTCTCTTTCGCACCCTCCATGTCATATTCCGCTCCAGGAGTTCCATCATAGCTCCTCACTGTCGCTGGGAGGATGTTTTCTCCTCCGCTCGCCCCTTCCACCGTCATTTTCTCTCTACCCACCCTTGCCTCCTTTTCCGCGCAGCTCTCGATTCCCCCCTCTCTTTCGCACCCTCCATGTCATATTCCGCTCCAGGAGTTCCATCATAGCTCCTCACTGTCGCTGGGAGGAAGTTTTCTCCTCCGCTCGCCCCTTCCACCGTCATTTTCTCTCTACCCACCCTTGCCTCCTTTTCCGCGCAGCTCTCGATTCCCCCCTCTCTTTCGCACCCTCCATGTCATATTCCGCTCCAGGAGCTCCATCATAGCTCCTTGCTGTCGCTGGGAGGATGTTTTCTCCTCCGCTCGCCCCTTCCACCGTCATTTTCTCTCTACCCACCCTTGCCTCCTTTTCCGCGCAGCTCTCGATTCCCCCCTCTCTTTCGCACCCTCCATGTCATATTCCGCTCCAGGAGTTCCATCATAGCTCCTCACTGTCGCTGGGAGGATGTTTTCTCCTCCGCTCGCCCCTTCCACCGTCATTTTCTTTCTACCCACCCTTGCCTCCTTTTCCACGCAGCTCTCGATTCCCCCCTCTCTTTCGCACCCTCCATGTCATATTCCGCTCCAGGAGTTCCATCATAGCTCCTCACTGTCGCTGGGAGGATGTTTTCTCCTCCGCTCGCCCCTTCCACCGTCATTTTCTCTCTACCCACCCTTGCCTCCTTTTCCGCGCAGCTCTCGATTCCCCCCTCTCTTTCGCACCCTCCATGTCATATTCCGCTCCAGGAGTTCCATCATAGCTCCTCACTGTCGCTGGGAGGAAGTTTTCTCCTCCGCTCGCCCCTTCCACCGTCATTTTCTCTCTACCCACCCTTGCCTCCTTTTCCGCGCAGCTCTCGATTCCCCCCTCTCTTTCGCACCCTCCATGTCATATTCCGCTCCAGGAGCTCCATCATAGCTCCTTGCTGTCGCTGGGAGGATGTTTTCTCCTCCGCTCGCCCCTTCCACCGTCATTTTCTCTCTACCCACCCTTGCCTCCTTTTCCGCGCAGCTCTCGATTCCCCCCTCTCTTTCGCACCCTCCATGTCATATTCCGCTCCAGGAGTTCCATCATAGCTCCTCACTGTCGCTGGGAGGATGTTTTCTCCTCCGCTCGCCCCTTCCACCATCATTTTCTCTCTACCCACCCTTGCCCCCTTTTCCGCGCAGCTCTCGATTCCCCCCTCTCTTTCGCACCCTCCATGTCATATTCCGCTCCAGGAGTTCCATCATAGCTCCTCACTGTCGCTGGGAGGATGTTTTCTCCTCCGCTCGCCCCTTCCACCGTCATTTTCTCTCTACCCACCCTTGCCTCCTTCTCCGCGCAGCTCTCGATTCCCCCCTCTCTTTCGCACCCTCCATGTCATATTCTGCTCCAGGAGCTCCATCATAGCTCCTCGCTGTCGCTGGGAGGATGTTTTCTCCTCCGCTCGCCCCTTCCACCGTCATTTTCTCTCTACCCACCCTTGCCTCCTTCTCCGCGCAGCTCTCGATTCCCCCCTCTCTTTCGCACCCTCCATGTCATATTCCGCTCCAGGAGCTCCATCATAGCTCCTCGCTGTCGCTGGGAGGATGTTTTCTCCTCTGCTCGCCCCTTCCACCGTCATTTTCTCTCTACCCACCCTTTCCTCCTTTTCCGCGCAGCTCTCGATTCCCCCCTCTCTTTCGCACCCTCCATGTCATATTCCGCTCCAGGAGCTCCATCATAGCTCCTCGCTGTCGCTGGGAGGATGTTTTCTCCTCCGCTCGCCCCTTCCACCGTCATTTTCTTTCTACCCACCCTTGCCTCCTTTTCCACGCAGCTCTCGATTCCCCCCTCTCTTTCGCACCCTCCATGTCATATTCCCCTCCAGGAGCTCCATCATAGCTCCTCGCTGTTGCTGGGAGGATGTTTTCTCCTCCGCTCGCCCTTCCACCGTCATTTTCTCTCTACCCACCCTTGCCTCCTTCTCCGCACAGCTCTCGATTCCCCCCTCTCTTTCGCACCCTCCATGTCATATTCCGCTCCAGGAGCTCCATCATAGCTCCTCACTGTCGCTGGGAGGATGTTTTCTCCTCTGCTCGCCCCTTCCACCGTCATTTTCTCTCTACCCACCCTTTCCTCCTTTTCCGCGCAGCTCTCGATTCCCCCCTCTCTTGCGCACCCTCCATGTCATATTCCGCTCCAGGAGCTCCATCATAGCTCCTCGCTGTCGCTGGGAGGATGTTTTCTCCTCCGCTCGCCCCTTCCACCGTCATTTTCTCTCTACCCACCCTTTCCTCCTTTTCCGCGCAGCTCTCGATTCCCCCCTCTCTTTCGCACCCTCCATGTCATATTCCGCTCCAGGAGCTCCATCATAGCTCCTCGCTGTCGCTGGGAGGATGTTTTCTCCTCCGCTCGCCCCTTCCACCGTCATTTTCTCTCTACCCACCCTTGCCTCCTTTTCCGCGCAGCTCTCGATTCCCCCCTCTCTTTCGCACCCTCCATGTCATATTCCGCTCCAGGAGCTCCATCATAGCTCCTTGCTGTCGCTGGGAGGACGTTTTCTCCTCCGCTCGCCCCTTCCACCGTCATTTTCTCTCTACCCACCCTTGCCTCCTTTTCCGCGCAGCTCTCTATTCCCCCCTCTCTTTCGCACCCTCCATGTCATATTCCGCTCCAGGAGTTCCATCATAGCTCCTCACTGTCGCTGGGAGGATGTTTTCTCCTCCGCTCGCCCCTTCCACCGTCATTTTCTCTCTACCCACCCTTGCCTCCTTTTCCGCGCAGCTCTCGATTCCCCCCTCTCTTTCGCACCCTCCATGTCATATTCCGCTCCAGGAGTTCCATCATAGCTCCTCACTGTCGCTGGGAGGAAGTTTTCTCCTCCGCTTGCCCCTTCCACCGTCATTTTCTCTCTACCCACCCTTGCCTCCTTTTCCGCGCAGCTCTCGATTCCCCCCTCTCTTTCGCACCCTCCATGTCATATTCCGCTCCAGGAGCTCCATCATAGCTCCTTGCTGTCGCTGGGAGGATGTTTTCTCCTCCGCTCGCCCCTTCCACCGTCATTTTCTCTCTACCCACCCTTGCCTCCTTTTCCGCGCAGCTCTCGATTCCCCCCTCTCTTTCGCACCCTCCATGTCATATTCCGCTCCAGGAGTTCCATCATAGCTCCTCACTGTCGCTGGGAGGATGTTTTCTCCTCCGCTCGCCCCTTCCACCGTCATTTTCTCTCTACCCACCCTTTCCTCCTTTTCCGCGCAGCTCTCGATTCCCCCCTCTCTTTCGCACCCTCCATGTCATATTCCGCTCCAGGAGCTCCATCATAGCTCCTCGCTGTCGCTGGGAGGATGTTTTCTCCTCCGCTCGCCCCTTCCACCGTCATTTTCTTTCTACCCACCCTTGCCTCCTTTTCCACGCAGCTCTCGATTCCCCCCTCTCTTTCGCACCCTACATGTCATATTCCGCTCCAGGAGCTCCATCATAGCTCCTCGCTGTTGCTGGGAGGATGTTTTCTCCTCCGCTCGCCCCTTCCACCGTCATTTTCTCTCTACCCACCCTTGCCTCCTTCTCCGCACAGCTCTCGATTCCCCCCTCTCTTTCGCACCCTCCATGTCATATTCCGCTCCAGGAGCTCCATCATAGCTCCTCGCTGTCGCTGGGAGGATGTTTTCTCCTCTGCTCGCCCCTTCCACCGTCATTTTCTCTCTACCCACCCTTTCCTCCTTTTCCGCGCAGCTCTCGATTCCCCCTCTCTCTTGCGCACCCTCCATGTCATATTCCGCTCCAGGAGCTCCATCATAGCTCCTCGCTGTCGCTGGGAGGATGTTTTCTCCTCCGCTCGCCCCTTCCACCGTCATTTTCTCTCTACCCACCCTTGCCTCCTTTTCCGCGCAGCTCTCGATTCCCCCCTCTCTTTCGCACCCTCCATGTCATATTCCGCTCCAGGAGTTCCATCATAGCTCCTCACTGTCGCTGGGAGGATGTTTTCTCCTCCGCTCGCCCCTTCCACCGTCATTTTCTCTCTACCCACCCTTGCCTCCTTCTCCGCGCAGCTCTCGATTCCCCCCTCTCTTTCGCACCCTCCATGTCATATTCCGCTCCAGGAGCTCCATCATAGCTCTTCGCTGTCGCTGGGAGGATGTTTTCTCCTCCGCTCGCCCCTTCCACCGTCATTTTCTCTCTACCCACCCTTTCCTCCTTTTCCGCGCAGCTCTCGATTCCCCCCTATCTTTCGCACCCTCCATGTCATATTCCGCTCCAGGAGCTCCATCATAGCTCCTCGCTGTCGCTGGGAGGATGTTTTCTCCTCCGCTCGCCCCTTCCACCGTCATTTTCTCTCTACCCACCCTTGCCTCCTTTTCCGCGCAGCTCTCGATTCCCCCCTCTCTTTCGCACCCTCCATGTCATATTCCGCTCCAGGAGCTCCATCATAGCTCCTCGCTGTCGCTGGGAGGATGTTTTCTCCTCCGCTCGCCCCTTCCACCGTCATTTTCTCTCTACCCACCCTTGCCTCCTTCTCCGCGCAGCTCTCAATTCCCCCCTCTCTTTCGCACCCTCCATGTCATATTCCGCTCCAGGAGCTCCATCATAGCTCCTCGCTGTCGCTGGGAGGATGTTTTCTCCTCCGCTCGCCCCTTCCACCGTCATTTTCTCTCTACCCACCCTTGCCTCCTTCTCCGCGCAGCTCTCGATTCCCCCCTCTCTTTCGAACCCTCCATGTCATATTCCGCTCCAGGAGCTCCATCATTGCTCCTCGCTGTCGCTGGGAGGATGTTTTCTCCTCTGCTCGCCCCTTCCGCCGTCATTTTCTCTCTACCCACCCTTTCCTCCTTTTCCGCGCAGCTCTCGATTCCCCCCTCTCTTTCGCACCCTCCATGTCATATTCCGCTCCAGGAGCTCCATCATAGCTCCTCGCTGTCGCTGGGAGGATGTTTTCTCCTCCGCTCGCCCCTTCCACCGTCATTTTCTTTCTACCCACCCTTGCCTCCTTTTCCACGCAGCTCTCGATTCCCCCCTCTCTTTCGCACCCTCCATGTCATATTCCGCTCCAGGAGCTCCATCATAGCTCCTCGCTGTCGCTGGGAGGATGTTTTCTCCTCTGCTCGCCCCTTCCACCGTCATTTTCTCTCTACCCACCCTTTCCTCCTTTTCCGCGCAGCTCTCGATTCCCCCCTCTCTTTCGCACCCTCCATGTCATATTCCGCTCCAGGAGTTCCATCATAGCTCCTCACTGTCGCTGGGAGGAAGTTTTCTCCTCCGCTCGCCCCTTCCACCGTCATTTTCTCTCTACCCACCCTTGCCTCCTTTTCTGCGCAGCTCTCGATTCCCCCCTCTCTTTCGCACCCTCCATGTCATATTCCGCTCCAGGAGCTCCATCATAGCTCCTCGCTGTCGCTGGGAGGATGTTTTCTCCTCCGCTCGCCCCTTCCACCGTCATTTTCTCTCTACCCACCCTTGCCTCCTTTTCCGCGCAGCTCTCGATTCCCCCCTCTCTTTCGCACCCTCCATGTCATATTCCGCTCCAGGAGCTCCATCATAGCTCCTCGCTGTCGCTGGGAGGATGTTTTCTCCTCCGCTCGCCCCTTCCACCGTCATTTTCTCTCTACCCACCCTTGCCTCCTTTTCCGCGCAGCTCTCGATTCCCCCCTCTCTTTCGCACCCTCAATGTCATATTCCGCTCCAGGAGTTCCATCATAGCTCCTCACTGTCGCTGGGAGGATGTTTTCTCCTCCGCTCGCCCCTTCCACCGTCATTTTCTCTCTACCCACCCTTGCCTCCTTTTCCGCGCAGCTCTCGATTCCCCCCTCTCTTTCGCACCCTCCATGTCATATTCCGCTCCAGGAGTTCCATCATAGCTCCTCACTGTCGCTGGGAGGAAGTTTTCTCCTCCGCTCGCCCCTTCCACCGTCATTTTCTCTCTACCCACCCTTGCCTCCTTTTCCGCGCAGCTCTCGATTCCCCCCTCTCTTTCGCACCCTCCATGTCATATTCCGCTCCAGGAGCTCCATCATAGCTCCTTGCTGTCGCTGGGAGGATGTTTTCTCCTCCGCTCGCCCCTTCCACCGTCATTTTCTCTCTACCCACCCTTGCCTCCTTTTCCGCGCAGCTCTCGATTCCCCCCTCTCTTTCGCACCCTCCATGTCATATTCCGCTCCAGGAGCTCCATCATAGCTCCTCGCTGTCGCTGGGAGGATGTTTTCTCCTCCGCTCGCCCCTTCCACCGTCATTTTCTCTCTACCCACCCTTGCCTCCTTTTCCGCGCAGCTCTCGATTCCCCCCTCTCTTTCGCACCCTCCATGTCATATTCCGCTCCAGGAGCTCCATCATAGCTCCTTGCTGTCGCTGGGAGGATGTTTTCTCCTCCGCTCGCCCCTTCCACCGTCATTTTCTCTCTACCCACCCTTGCCTCCTTTTCCGCGCAGCTCTCGATTCCCCCCTCTCTTTCGCACCCTCCATGTCATATTCCGCTCCAGGAGTTCCATCATAGCTCCTCACTGTCGCTGGGAGGATGTTTTCTCCTCCGCTCGCCCCTTCCACCGTCATTTTCTCTCTACCCACCCTTGCCTCCTTTTCCGCGCAGCTCTCGATTCCCCCCTCTCTTTCGCACCCTCCATGTCATATTCCGCTCCAGGAGTTCCATCATAGCTCCTCACTGTCGCTGGGAGGATGTTTTCTCCTCCGCTCGCCCCTTCCACCGTCATTTTCTCTCTACCCACCCTTGCCTCCTTTTCCGCGCAGCTCTCGATTCCCCCCTCTCTTTCGCACCCTCCATGTCATATTCCGCTCCAGGAGTTCCATCATAGCTCCTCACTGTCGCTGGGAGGAAGTTTTCTCCTCCGCTCGCCCCTTCCACCGTCATTTTCTCTCTACCCACCCTTGCCTCCTTTTCCGCGCAGCTCTCGATTCCCCCCTCTCTTTCGCACCCTCCATGTCATATTCCGCTCCAGGAGTTCCATCATAGCTCCTCACTGTCGCTGGGAGGATGTTTTCTCCTCCGCTCGCCCCTTCCACCATCATTTTCTCTCTACCCACCCTTGCCTCCTTTTCCGCGCAGCTCTCGATTCCCCCCTCTCTTTCGCACCCTCCATGTCATATTCCGCTCCAGGAGTTCCATCATAGCTCCTCACTGTCGCTGGGAGGAAGTTTTCTCCTCCGCTCGCCCCTTCCACCGTCATTTTCTCTCTACCCACCCTTGCCTCCTTTTCCGCGCAGCTCTCGATTCCCCCCTCTCTTTCGCACCCTCCATGTCATATTCCGCTCCAGGAGCTCCATCATAGCTCCTTGCTGTCGCTGGGAGGATGTTTTCTCCTCCGCTCGCCCCTTCCACCGTCATTTTCTCTCTACCCACCCTTGCCTCCTTTTCCGCGCAGCTCTCGATTCCCCCCTCTCTTTCGCACCCTCCATGTCATATTCCGCTCCAGGAGTTCCATCATAGCTCCTCACTGTCGCTGGGACGATGTTTTCTCCTCCGCTCGCCCCTTCCACCGTCATTTTCTCTCTACCCACCCTTGCCTCCTTCTCCGCGCAGCTCTCGATTCCCCCCTCTCTTTCGCACCCTCCATGTCATATTCCGCTCCAGGAGCTCCATCATAGCTAATCGCTGTCGCTGGGAGGATGTTTTCTCCTCCGCTCGCCCCTTCCACCGTCATTTTCTCTCTACCCACCCTTGCCTCCTTTTCCGCGCAGCTCTCGATTCCCCCCTCTCTTTCGCACCCTCCATGTCATATTCCGCTCCAGGAGTTCCATCATAGCTCCTCACTGTCGCTGGGAGGATGTTTTCTCCTCCGCTCGCCCCTTCCACCGTCATTTTCTCTCTACCCACCCTTGCCTCCTTTTCCGCGCAGCTCTAGATTCCCCCCTCTCTTTCGCACCCTCCATGTCATATTCCGCTCCAGGAGTTCCATCATAGCTCCTCACTGTCGCTGGGAGGATGTTTTCTCCTCCGCTCGCCCCTTCCACCGTCATTTTCTCTCTACCCACCCTTGCCTCCTTCTCCGCGCAGCTCTCGATTCCCCCCTCTCTTTCGCACCCTCCATGTCATATTCCGCTCCAGGAGCTCCATCATAGCTAATCGCTGTCGCTGGGAGGATGTTTTCTCCTCCGCTCGCCCCTTCCACCGTCATTTTCTCTCTACCCACCCTTGCCTCCTTTTCCGCGCAGCTCTCGATTCCCCCCTCTCTTTCGCACCCTCCATGTCATATTCCGCTCCAGGAGTTCCATCATAGCTCCTCACTGTCGCTGGGAGGATGTTTTCTCCTCCGCTCGCCCCTTCCACCGTCATTTTCTCTCTACCCACCCTTGCCTCCTTTTCCGCGCAGCTCTCGATTCCCCCCTCTCTTTCGCACCCTCCATGTCATATTCCGCTCCAGGAGTTCCATCATAGCTCCTCACTGTCGCTGGGAGGATGTTTTCTCCTCCGCTCGCCCCTTCCACCGTCATTTTCTCTCTACCCACCCTTGCCTCCTTCTCCGCGCAGCTCTCGATTCCCCCCTCTCTTTCGCACCCTATATGTCATATTCCGCTCCAGGAGCTCCATCATAGCTCCTCGCTGTCGCTGGGAGGATGTTTTCTCCTCCGCTCGCCCCTTCCACCGTCATTTTCTCTCTACCCACCCTTGCCTCCTTTTCCGCGCAGCTCTCGATTCCCCCCTCTCTTTCGCACCCTCCATGTCATATTCCGCTCCAGGAGTTCCATCATAGCTCCTCACTAGCGCTGGGAGGATGTTTTCTCCTCCGCTCGCCTCTTCCACCGTCATTTTCTCTCTACCCACCCTTGCCTCCTTTTCCGCGCAGCTCTCGATTCCCCCCTCTCTTTCGCACCCTCCATGTCATATTCCGCTCCAGGAGCTCCATCATAGCTCCTTGCTGTCGCTGGGAGGACGTTTTCTCCTCCGCTCGCCCCTTCCACCGTCATTTTCTCTCTACCCACCCTTGCCTCCTTTTCCGCGCAGCTCTCGATTCCCCCCTCTCTTTCGCACCCTCCATGTCATATTCCGCTCCAGGAGTTCCATCATAGCTCCTCACTGTCGCTGGGAGGAAGTTTTCTCCTCCGCTCGCCCCTTCCACCGTCATTTTCTCTCTACCCACCCTTGCCTCCTTTTCCGCGCAGCTCTCGATTCCCCCCTCTCTTTCGCACCCTCCATGTCATATTCCGCTCCAGGAGTTCCATCATAGCTCCTCACTGTCGCTGGGAGGAAGTTTTCTCCTCCGCTCGCCCCTTCCACCGTCATTTTCTCTCTACCCACCCTTGCCTCCTTTTCCGCGCAGCTCTCGATTCCCCCCTCTCTTTCGCACCCTCCATGTCATATTCCGCTCCAGGAGCTCCATCATAGCTCCTCGCTGTCGCTGGGAGGATGTTTTCTCCTCCGCTCGCCCCTTCCACCGTCATTTTCTCTCTACCCACCCTTGCCTCCTTTTCCGCGCAGCTCTCGATTCCCCCCTCTCTTTCGCACCCTCCATGTCATATTCCGCTCCAGGAGCTCCATCATAGCTCCTTGCTGTCGCTGGGAGGATGTTTTCTCCTCCGCTCGCCCCTTCCACCGTCATTTTCTCTCTACCCACCCTTGCCTCCTTTTCCGCGCAGCTCTCGATTCCCCCCTCTCTTTCGCACCCTCCATGTCATATTCCGCTCCAGGAGTTCCATCATAGCTCCTCACTGTCGCTGGGAGGATGTTTTCTCCTCCGCTCGCCCCTTCCACCGTCATTTTCTCTCTACCCACCCTTGCCTCCTTTTCCGCGCAGCTTTCGATTCCCCCCTCTCTTTCGCACCCTCCATGTCATATTCCGCTCCAGGAGTTCCATCATAGCTCCCCACTGTCGCTGGGAGGATGTTTTCTCCTCCGCTCGCCCCTTCCACCGTCATTTTCTCTCTACCCACCCTTGCCTCCTTTTCCGCGCAGCTCTCGATTCCCCCCTCTCTTTCGCACCCTCCATGTCATATTCCGCTCCAGGAGTTCCATCATAGCTCCTCACTGTCGCTGGGAGGAAGTTTTCTCCTCCGCTCGCCCCTTCCACCGTCATTTTCTCTCTACCCACCCTTGCCTCCTTTTCCGCGCAGCTCTCGATTCCCCCCTCTCTTTCGCACCCTCCATGTCATATTCCGCTCCAGGAGCTCCATCATAGCTCCTTGCTGTCGCTGGGAGGATGTTTTCTCCTCCGCTCGCCCCTTCCACCGTCATTTTCTCTCTACCCACCCTTGCCTCCTTTTCCGCGCAGCTCTCGATTCCCCCCTCTCTTTCCCACCTTCCATGTCATATTCCGCTCCAGGAGTTCCATCATAGCTCCTCACTGTCGCTGGGAGGATGTTTTCTCCTCCGCTCGCCCCTTCCACCATCATTTTCTCTCTACCCACCCTTGCCTCCTTTTCCGCGCAGCTCTCGATTCCCCCCTCTCTTTCGCACCCTCCATGTCATATTCCGCTCCAGGAGCTCCATCATAGCTCCTTGCTGTCGCTGGGAGGATGTTTTCTCCTCCGCTCGCCCCTTCCACCGTCATTTTCTCTCTACCCACCCTTGCCTCCTTTTCCGCGCAGCTCTCGATTCCCCCCTCTCTTTCACACCCTCCATGTCATATTCCGCTCCAGGAGTTCCATCATAGCTCCTCACTGTCGCTGGGAGGATGTTTTCTCCTCCGCTCGCCCCTTCCACCATAATTTTCTCTCTACCCACCCTTGCCTCCTTTTCCGCGCAGCTCTCGATTCCCCCCTCTCTTTCGCACCCTCCATGTCATATTCCGCTCCAGGAGTTCCATCATAGCTCCTCACTGTCGCTGGGAGGAAGTTTTCTCCTCCGCTCGCCCCTTCCACCGTCATTTTCTCTCTACCCACCCTTGCCTCCTTTTCCGCGCAGCTCTCGATTCCCCCTCTCTTTCGCACCCTCCATGTCATATTCCGCTCCAGGAGCTCCATCATAGCTCTTTGCTGTCGCTGGGAGGATGTTTTCTCCTCCGCTCGCCCCTTCCACCGTCATTTTCTCTCTACCCACCCTTGCCTCCTTTTCCGCGCAGCTCTCGATTCCCCCCTCTCTTTCGCACCCTCCATGTCATATTCCGCTCCAGGAGTTCCATCATAGCTCCTCACTGTCGCTGGGAGGAAGTTTTCTCCTCCGCTTGCCCCTTCCACCGTCATTTTCTCTTTACCCACCCTTGCCTCCTTTTCCGCGCAGCTCTCGATTCCCCCCTCTCTTGCGCACCCTCCATGTCATATTCCGCTCCAGGAGCTCCATCATAGCTCCTTGCTGTCGCTGGGAGGATGTTTTCTCCTCCGCTCGCCCCTTCCACCGTCATTTTCTCTCTACCCACCCTTGCCTCCTTTTCCGCGCAGCTCTCGATTCCCCCCTCTCTTTCGCACCCTCCATGTCATATTCCGCTCCAGGAGCTCCATCATAGCTCCTCGCTGTCGCTGGGAGGATGTTTTCTCCTCCGCTCGCCCCTTCCACCGTCATTTTCTCTCTACCCACCCTTGCCTCCTTTTCCGCGCAGCTCTCGATTCCCCCCTCTCTTTCGCACCCTCAATGTCATATTCCGCTCCAGGAGTTCCATCATAGCTCCTCACTGTCGCTGGGAGGATGTTTTCTCCTCCGCTCGCCCCTTCCACCGTCATTTTCTCTCTACCCACCCTTGCCTCCTTTTCCGCGCAGCTCTCGATTCCCCCCTCTCTTTCGCACCCTCCATGTCATATTCCGCTCCAGGAGTTCCATCATAGCTCCTCACTGTCGCTGGGAGGAAGTTTTCTCCTCCGCTCGCCCCTTCCACCGTCATTTTCTCTCTACCCACCCTTGCCTCCTTCTCCGCGCAGCTCTCGATTCCCCCCTCTCTTTCGAACCCTCCATGTCATATTCCGCTCCAGGAGCTCCATCATAGCTCCTCGCTGTCGCTGGGAGGATGTTTTCTCCTCTGCTCGCCCCTTCCACCGTCATTTTCTCTCTACTCACCCTTTCCTCCTTTTCCGCGCAGCTCTCGATTCCCCCCTCTCTTTCGCACCCTCCATGTCATATTCCGCTCCAGGAGCTCCATCATAGCTCCTCGCTGTCGCTGGGAGGATGTTTTCTCCTCCGCTCGCCCCTTCCACCGTCATTTTCTTTCTACCCACCCTTGCCTCCTTTTCCACGCAGCTCTCGATTCCCCCCTCTCTTTCGCACCCTCCATGTCATATTCCGCTCCAGGAGTTCCATCATAGCTCCTCACTGTCGCTGGGAGGATGTTTTCTCCTCCGCTCGCCCCTTCCACCGTCATTTTCTCTCTACCCACCCTTGCCTCCTTTTCCGCGCAGCTCTCGATTCCCCCCTCTCTTTCGCACCCTCCATGTCATATTCCGCTCCAGGAGTTCCATCATAGCTCCTCACTGTCGCTGGGAGGAAGTTTTCTCCTCCGCTCGCCCCTTCCACCGTCATTTTCTCTCTACCCACCCTTGCCTCCTTTTCCGCGCAGCTCTCGATTCCCCCCTCTCTTTCGCACCCTCCATGTCATATTCCGCTCCAGGAGCTCCATCATAGCTCCTTGCTGTCGCTGGGAGGATGTTTTCTCCTCCGCTCGCCCCTTCCACCGTCATTTTCTCTCTACCCACCCTTGCCTCCTTTTCCGCGCAGCTCTCGATTCCCCCCTCTCTTTCGCACCCTCCATGTCATATTCCGCTCCAGGAGTTCCATCATAGCTCCTCACTGTCGCTGGGAGGATGTTTTCTCCTCCGCTCGCCCCTTCCACCATCATTTTCTCTCTACCCACCCTTGCCCCCTTTTCCGCGCAGCTCTCGATTCCCCCCTCTCTTTCGCACCCTCCATGTCATATTCCGCTCCAGGAGTTCCATCATAGCTCCTCACTGTCGCTGGGAGGATGTTTTCTCCTCCGCTCGCCCCTTCCACCGTCATTTTCTCTCTACCCACCCTTGCCTCCTTCTCCGCGCAGCTCTCGATTCCCCCCTCTCTTTCGCACCCTCCATGTCATATTCTGCTCCAGGAGCTCCATCATAGCTCCTCGCTGTCGCTGGGAGGATGTTTTCTCCTCCGCTCGCCCCTTCCACCGTCATTTTCTCTCTACCCACCCTTGCCTCCTTCTCCGCGCAGCTCTCGATTCCCCCCTCTCTTTCGCACCCTCCATGTCATATTCCGCTCCAGGAGCTCCATCATAGCTCCTTGCTGTCGCTGGGAGGATGTTTTCTCCTCCGCTTGCCCCTTCCACCATCATTTTCTCTCTACCCACCCTTGCCTCCTTCTCCGCGCAGCTCTCGATTCCCCCCTCTCTTTCGCACCCTCCATGTCATATTCCGCTCCAGGAGCTCCATCATAGCTCCTCGCTGTCGCTGGGAGGATGTTTTCTCCTCCGCTCGCCCCTTCCACCGTCATTTTCTCTCTACCCACCCTTGCCTCCTTTTCCGCGCAGCTCTCGATTCCCCCCTCTCTTTCGCACCCTCCATGTCATATTCCGCTCCAGGAGCTCCATCATAGCTCCTCGCTGTCGCTGGGAGGATGTTTTCTCCTCCGCTCGCCCCTTCCACCGTCATTTTCTTTCTACCCACCCTTGCCTCCTTTTCCACGCAGCTCTCGATTCCCCCCTCTCTTTCGCACCCTCCATGTCATATTCCGCTCCAGGAGCTCCATCATAGCTCCTCGCTGTTGCTGGGAGGATGTTTTCTCCTCCGCTCGCCCCTTCCACCGTCATTTTCTCTCTACCCACCCTTGCCTCCTTCTCCGCACAGCTCTCGATTCCCCCCTCTCTTTCGCACCCTCCATGTCATATTCCGCTCCAGGAGCTCCATCATAGCTCCTCGCTGTCGCTGGGAGGATGTTTTCTCCTCTGCTCGCCCCTTCCACCGTCATTTTCTCTCTACCCACCCTTTCCTCCTTTTCCGCGCAGCTCTCGATTCCCCCCTCTCTTTCGCACCCTCCATGTCATATTCCGCTCCAGGAGCTCCATCATAGCTCCTCGCTGTCGCTGGGAGGATGTTTTCTCCTCCGCTCGCCCCTTCCACCGTCATTTTCTTTCTACCCACCCTTGCCTCCTTTTCCACGCAGCTCTCGATTCCCCCCTCTCTTTCGCACCCTCCATGTCATATTCCCCTCCAGGAGCTCCATCATAGCTCCTCGCTGTTGCTGGGAGGATGTTTTCTCCTCCGCTCGCCCTTCCACCGTCATTTTCTCTCTACCCACCCTTGCCTCCTTCTCCGCACAGCTCTCGATTCCCCCCTCTCTTTCGCACCCTCCATGTCATATTCCGCTCCAGGAGCTCCATCATAGCTCCTCGCTGTCGCTGGGAGGATGTTTTCTCCTCTGCTCGCCCCTTCCACCGTCATTTTCTCTCTACCCACCCTTTCCTCCTTTTCCGCGCAGCTCTCGATTCCCCCCTCTCTTGCGCACCCTCCATGTCATATTCCGCTCCAGGAGCTCCATCATAGCTCCTCGCTGTCGCTGGGAGGATGTTTTCTCCTCCGCTCGCCCCTTCCACCGTCATTTTCTCTCTACCCACCCTTTCCTCCTTTTCCGCGCAGCTCTCGATTCCCCCCTCTCTTTCGCACCCTCCATGTCATATTCCGCTCCAGGAGCTCCATCATAGCTCCTCGCTGTCGCTGGGAGGATGTTTTCTCCTCCGCTCGCCCCTTCCACCGTCATTTTCTCTCTACCCACCCTTGCCTCCTTTTCCGCGCAGCTCTCGATTCCCCCCTCTCTTTCGCACCCTCCATGTCATATTCCGCTCCAGGAGCTCCATCATAGCTCCTTGCTGTCGCTGGGAGGACGTTTTCTCCTCCGCTCGCCCCTTCCACCGTCATTTTCTCTCTACCCACCCTTGCCTCCTTTTCCGCGCAGCTCTCTATTCCCCCCTCTCTTTCGCACCCTCCATGTCATATTCCGCTCCAGGAGTTCCATCATAGCTCCTCACTGTCGCTGGGAGGATGTTTTCTCCTCCGCTCGCCCCTTCCACCGTCATTTTCTCTCTACCCACCCTTGCCTCCTTTTCCGCGCAGCTCTCGATTCCCCCCTCTCTTTCGCACCCTCCATGTCATATTCCGCTCCAGGAGTTCCATCATAGCTCCTCACTGTCGCTGGGAGGAAGTTTTCTCCTCCGCTTGCCCCTTCCACCGTCATTTTCTCTCTACCCACCCTTGCCTCCTTTTCCGCGCAGCTCTCGATTCCCCCCTCTCTTTCGCACCCTCCATGTCATATTCCGCTCCAGGAGCTCCATCATAGCTCCTTGCTGTCGCTGGGAGGATGTTTTCTCCTCCGCTCGCCCCTTCCACCGTCATTTTCTCTCTACCCACCCTTGCCTCCTTTTCCGCGCAGCTCTCGATTCCCCCCTCTCTTTCGCACCCTCCATGTCATATTCCGCTCCAGGAGTTCCATCATAGCTCCTCACTGTCGCTGGGAGGATGTTTTCTCCTCCGCTCGCCCCTTCCACCGTCATTTTCTCTCTACCCACCCTTTCCTCCTTTTCCGCGCAGCTCTCGATTCCCCCCTCTCTTTCGCACCCTCCATGTCATATTCCGCTCCAGGAGCTCCATCATAGCTCCTCGCTGTCGCTGGGAGGATGTTTTCTCCTCCGCTCGCCCCTTCCACCGTCATTTTCTTTCTACCCACCCTTGCCTCCTTTTCCACGCAGCTCTCGATTCCCCCCTCTCTTTCGCACCCTACATGTCATATTCCGCTCCAGGAGCTCCATCATAGCTCCTCGCTGTTGCTGGGAGGATGTTTTCTCCTCCGCTCGCCCCTTCCACCGTCATTTTCTCTCTACCCACCCTTGCCTCCTTCTCCGCACAGCTCTCGATTCCCCCCTCTCTTTCGCACCCTCCATGTCATATTCCGCTCCAGGAGCTCCATCATAGCTCCTCGCTGTCGCTGGGAGGATGTTTTCTCCTCTGCTCGCCCCTTCCACCGTCATTTTCTCTCTACCCACCCTTTCCTCCTTTTCCGCGCAGCTCTCGATTCCCCCTCTCTCTTGCGCACCCTCCATGTCATATTCCGCTCCAGGAGCTCCATCATAGCTCCTCGCTGTCGCTGGGAGGATGTTTTCTCCTCCGCTCGCCCCTTCCACCGTCATTTTCTCTCTACCCACCCTTGCCTCCTTTTCCGCGCAGCTCTCGATTCCCCCCTCTCTTTCGCACCCTCCATGTCATATTCCGCTCCAGGAGTTCCATCATAGCTCCTCACTGTCGCTGGGAGGATGTTTTCTCCTCCGCTCGCCCCTTCCACCGTCATTTTCTCTCTACCCACCCTTGCCTCCTTCTCCGCGCAGCTCTCGATTCCCCCCTCTCTTTCGCACCCTCCATGTCATATTCCGCTCCAGGAGCTCCATCATAGCTCTTCGCTGTCGCTGGGAGGATGTTTTCTCCTCCGCTCGCCCCTTCCACCGTCATTTTCTCTCTACCCACCCTTTCCTCCTTCTCCGCGCAGCTCTCGATTCCCCCCTCTCTTTCGCACCCTCCATGTCATATTCCGCTCCAGGAGCTCCATCATAGCTCCTCGCTGTCGCTGGGAGGATGTTTTCTCCTCCGCTCGCCCCTTCCACCGTCATTTTCTCTCTACCCACCCTTGCCTCCTTTTCCGCGCAGCTCTCGATTCCCCCCTCTCTTTCGCACCCTCCATGTCATATTCCGCTCCAGGAGTTCCATCATAGCTCCTCGCTGTCGCTGGGAGGATGTTTTCTCCTCCGCTCGCCCCTTCCACCGTCATTTTCTTTCTACCCACCCTTGCCTCCTTTTCCACGCAGCTCTCGATTCCCCCCTCTCTTTCGCACCCTCCATGTCATATTCCGCTCCAGGAGCTCCATCATAGCTCCTCGCTGTTGCTGGGAGGATGTTTTCTCCTCCGCTCGCCCCTTCCACCGTCATTTTCTCTCTACCCACCCTTGCCTCCTTCTCCGCACAGCTCTCGATTCCCCCCTCTCTTTCGCACCCTCCATGTCATATTCCGCTCCAGGAGCTCCATCATAGCTCCTCGCTGTCGCTGGGAGGATGTTTTCTCCTCTGCTCGCCCCTTCCACCGTCATTTTCTCTCTACCCACCCTTTCCTCCTTTTCCGTGCAGCTCTCGATTCCCCCCTCTCTTTCGCACCCTCCATGTCATATTCCGCTCCAGGAGCTCCATCATAGCTCCTCGCTGTCGCTGGGAGGATGTTTTCTCCTCCGCTCGCCCCTTCCACCGTCATTTTCTTTCTACCCACCCTTGCCTCCTTTTCCACGCAGCTCTCGATTCCCCCCTCTCTTTCGCACCCTCCATGTCATATTCCCCTCCAGGAGCTCCATCATAGCTCCTCGCTGTTGCTGGGAGGATGTTTTCTCCTCCGCTCGCCCTTCCACCGTCATTTTCTCTCTACCCACCCTTGCCTCCTTCTCCGCACAGCTCTCGATTCCCCCCTCTCTTTCGCACCCTCCATGTCATATTCCGCTCCAGGAGCTCCATCATAGCTCCTCGCTGTCGCTGGGAGGATGTTTTCTCCTCTGCTCGCCCCTTCCACCGTCATTTTCTCTCTACCCACCCTTTCCTCCTTTTCCGCGCAGCTCTCGATTCCCCCCTCTCTTGCGCACCCTCCATGTCATATTCCGCTCCAGGAGCTCCATCATAGCTCCTCGCTGTCGCTGGGAGGATGTTTTCTCCTCCGCTCGCCCCTTCCACCGTCATTTTCTCTCTACCCACCCTTTCCTCCTTTTCCGCGCAGCTCTCGATTCCCCCCTCTCTTTCGCACCCTCCATGTCATATTCCGCTCCAGGAGCTCCATCATAGCTCCTCGCTGTCGCTGGGAGGATGTTTTCTCCTCCGCTCGCCCCTTCCACCGTCATTTTCTCTCTACCCACCCTTGCCTCCTTTTCCGCGCAGCTCTCGATTCCCCCCTCTCTTTCGCACCCTCCATGTCATATTCCGCTCCAGGAGCTCCATCATAGCTCCTTGCTGTCGCTGGGAGGACGTTTTCTCCTCCGCTCGCCCCTTCCACCGTCATTTTCTCTCTACCCACCCTTGCCTCCTTTTCCGCGCAGCTCTCTATTCCCCCCTCTCTTTCGCACCCTCCATGTCATATTCCGCTCCAGGAGTTCCATCATAGCTCCTCACTGTCGCTGGGAGGATGTTTTCTTCTCCGCTCGCCCCTTCCACCGTCATTTTCTCTCTACCCACCCTTGCCTCCTTTTCCGCGCAGCTCTCGATTCCCCCCTCTCTTTCGCACCCTCCATGTCATATTCCGCTCCAGGAGTTCCATCATAGCTCCTCACTGTCGCTGGGAGGAAGTTTTCTCCTCCGCTTGCCCCTTCCACCGTCATTTTCTCTCTACCCACCCTTGCCTCCTTTTCCGCGCAGCTCTCGATTCCCCCCTCTCTTTCGCACCCTCCATGTCATATTCCGCTCCAGGAGCTCCATCATAGCTCCTTGCTGTCGCTGGGAGGATGTTTTCTCCTCCGCTCGCCCCTTCCACCGTCATTTTCTCTCTACCCACCCTTGCCTCCTTTTCCGCGCAGCTCTCGATTCCCCCCTCTCTTTCGCACCCTCCATGTCATATTCCGCTCCAGGAGTTCCATCATAGCTCCTCACTGTCGCTGGGAGGATGTTTTCTCCTCCGCTCGCCCCTTCCACCGTCATTTTCTCTCTACCCACCCTTTCCTCCTTTTCCGCGCAGCTCTCGATTCCCCCCTCTCTTTCGCACCCTCCATGTCATATTCCGCTCCAGGAGCTCCATCATAGCTCCTCGCTGTCGCTGGGAGGATGTTTTCTCCTCCGCTCGCCCCTTCCACCGTCATTTTCTTTCTACCCACCCTTGCCTCCTTTTCCACGCAGCTCTCGATTCCCCCCTCTCTTTCGCACCCTACATGTCATATTCCGCTCCAGGAGCTCCATCATAGCTCCTCGCTGTTGCTGGGAGGATGTTTTCTCCTCCGCTCGCCCCTTCCACCGTCATTTTCTCTCTACCCACCCTTGCCTCCTTCTCCGCACAGCTCTCGATTCCCCCCTCTCTTTCGCACCCTCCATGTCATATTCCGCTCCAGGAGCTCCATCATAGCTCCTCGCTGTCGCTGGGAGGATGTTTTCTCCTCTGCTCGCCCCTTCCACCGTCATTTTCTCTCTACCCACCCTTTCCTCCTTTTCCGCGCAGCTCTCGATTCCCCCTCTCTCTTGCGCACCCTCCATGTCATATTCCGCTCCAGGAGCTCCATCATAGCTCCTCGCTGTCGCTGGGAGGATGTTTTCTCCTCCGCTCGCCCCTTCCACCGTCATTTTCTCTCTACCCACCCTTGCCTCCTTTTCCGCGCAGCTCTCGATTCCCCCCTCTCTTTCGCACCCTCCATGTCATATTCCGCTCCAGGAGTTCCATCATAGCTCCTCACTGTCGCTGGGAGGATGTTTTCTCCTCCGCTCGCCCCTTCCACCGTCATTTTCTCTCTACCCACCCTTGCCTCCTTCTCCGCGCAGCTCTCAATTCCCCCCTCTCTTTCGCACCCTCCATGTCATATTCCGCTCCAGGAGCTCCATCATAGCTCCTCGCTGTCGCTGGGAGGATGTTTTCTCCTCCGCTCGCCCCTTCCACCGTCATTTTCTCTCTACCCACCCTTGCCTCCTTCTCCGCGCAGCTCTCGATTCCCCCCTCTCTTTCGAACCCTCCATGTCATATTCCGCTCCAGGAGCTCCATCATTGCTCCTCGCTGTCGCTGGGAGGATGTTTTCTCCTCTGCTCGCCCCTTCCGCCGTCATTTTCTCTCTACCCACCCTTTCCTCCTTTTCCGCGCAGCTCTCGATTCCCCCCTCTCTTTCGCACCCTCCATGTCATATTCCGCTCCAGGAGCTCCATCATAGCTCCTCGCTGTCGCTGGGAGGATGTTTTCTCCTCCGCTCGCCCCTTCCACCGTCATTTTCTTTCTACCCACCCTTGCCTCCTTTTCCACGCAGCTCTCGATTCCCCCCTCTCTTTCGCACCCTCCATGTCATATTCCGCTCCAGGAGCTCCATCATAGCTCCTCGCTGTCGCTGGGAGGATGTTTTCTCCTCTGCTCGCCCCTTCCACCGTCATTTTCTCTCTACCCACCCTTTCCTCCTTTTCCGCGCAGCTCTCGATTCCCCCCTCTCTTTCGCACCCTCCATGTCATATTCCGCTCCAGGAGTTCCATCATAGCTCCTCACTGTCGCTGGGAGGAAGTTTTCTCCTCCGCTCGCCCCTTCCACCGTCATTTTCTCTCTACCCACCCTTGCCTCCTTTTCCGCGCAGCTCTCGATTCCCCCCTCTCTTTCGCACCCTCCATGTCATATTCCGCTCCAGGAGCTCCATCATAGCTCCTCGCTGTCGCTGGGAGGATGTTTTCTCCTCCGCTCGCCCCTTCCACCGTCATTTTCTCTCTACCCACCCTTGCCTCCTTTTCCGCGCAGCTCTCGATTCCCCCCTCTCTTTCGCACCCTCCATGTCATATTCCGCTCCAGGAGTTCCATCATAGCTCCTCACTGTCGCTGGGAGGAAGTTTTCTCCTCCGCTCGCCCCTTCCACCGTCATTTTCTCTCTACCCACCCTTGCCTCCTTTTCCGCGCAGCTCTCGATTCCCCCCTCTCTTTCGCACCCTCCATGTCATATTCCGCTCCAGGAGCTCCATCATAGCTCCTCGCTGTCGCTGGGAGGATGTTTTCTCCTCCGCTCGCCCCTTCCACCGTCATTTTCTCTCTACCCACCCTTGCCTCCTTTTCCGCGCAGCTCTCGATTCCCCCCTCTCTTTCGCACCCTCAATGTCATATTCCGCTCCAGGAGTTCCATCATAGCTCCTCACTGTCGCTGGGAGGATGTTTTCTCCTCCGCTCACCCCTTCCACCGTCATTTTCTCTCTACCCACCCTTGCCTCCTTTTCCGCGCAGCTCTCGATTCCCCCCTCTCTTTCGCACCCTCCATGTCATATTCCGCTCCAGGAGTTCCATCATAGCTCCTCACTGTCGCTGGGAGGAAGTTTTCTCCTCCGCTCGCCCCTTCCACCGTCATTTTCTCTCTACCCACCCTTGCCTCCTTTTCCGCGCAGCTCTCGATTCCCCCCTCTCTTTCGCACCCTCCATGTCATATTCCGCTCCAGGAGCTCCATCATAGCTCCTTGCTGTCGCTGGGAGGATGTTTTCTCCTCCGCTCGCCCCTTCCACCGTCATTTTCTCTCTACCCACCCTTGCCTCCTTTTCCGCGCAGCTCTCGATTCCCCCCTCTCTTTCGCACCCTCCATGTCATATTCCGCTCCAGGAGCTCCATCATAGCTCCTCGCTGTCGCTGGGAGGATGTTTTCTCCTCCGCTCGCCCCTTCCACCGTCATTTTCTCTCTACCCACCCTTGCCTCCTTTTCCGCGCAGCTCTCGATTCCCCCCTCTCTTTCGCACCCTCAATGTCATATTCCGCTCCAGGAGTTCCATCATAGCTCCTCACTGTCGCTGGGAGGATGTTTTCTCCTCCGCTCGCCCCTTCCACCGTCATTTTCTCTCTACCCACCCTTGCCTCCTTTTCCGCGCAGCTCTCGATTCCCCCCTCTCTTTCGCACCCTCCATGTCATATTCCGCTCCAGGAGTTCCATCATAGCTCCTCACTGTCGCTGGGAGGAAGTTTTCTCCTCCGCTCGCCCCTTCCACCGTCATTTTCTCTCTACCCACCCTTGCCTCCTTCTCCGCGCAGCTCTCGATTCCCCCCTCTCTTTCGAACCCTCCATGTCATATTCCGCTCCAGGAGCTCCATCATAGCTCCTCGCTGTCGCTGGGAGGATGTTTTCTCCTCTGCTCGCCCCTTCCACCGTCATTTTCTCTCTACTCACCCTTTCCTCCTTTTCCGCGCAGCTCTCGATTCCCCCCTCTCTTTCGCACCCTCCATGTCATATTCCGCTCCAGGAGCTCCATCATAGCTCCTCGCTGTCGCTGGGAGGATGTTTTCTCCTCCGCTCGCCCCTTCCACCGTCATTTTCTTTCTACCCACCCTTGCCTCCTTTTCCACGCAGCTCTCGATTCCCCCCTCTCTTTCGCACCCTCCATGTCATATTCCGCTCCAGGAGTTCCATCATAGCTCCTCACTGTCGCTGGGAGGATGTTTTCTCCTCCGCTCGCCCCTTCCACCGTCATTTTCTCTCTACCCACCCTTGCCTCCTTTTCCGCGCAGCTCTCGATTCCCCCCTCTCTTTCGCACCCTCCATGTCATATTCCGCTCCAGGAGCTCCATCATAGCTCCTTGCTGTCGCTGGGAGGATGTTTTCTCCTCCGCTCGCCCCTTCCACCGTCATTTTCTCTCTACCCACCCTTGCCTCCTTTTCCGCGCAGCTCTCGATTCCCCCCTCTCTTTCGCACCCTCCATGTCATATTCCGCTCCAGGAGTTCCATCATAGCTCCTCACTGTCGCTGGGAGGATGTTTTCTCCTCCGCTCGCCCCTTCCACCATCATTTTCTCTCTACCCACCCTTGCCCCCTTTTCCGCGCAGCTCTCGATTCCCCCCTCTCTTTCGCACCCTCCATGTCATATTCCGCTCCAGGAGTTCCATCATAGCTCCTCACTGTCGCTGGGAGGATGTTTTCTCCTCCGCTCGCCCCTTCCACCGTCATTTTCTCTCTACCCACCCTTGCCTCCTTCTCCGCGCAGCTCTCGATTCCCCCCTCTCTTTCGCACCCTCCATGTCATATTCTGCTCCAGGAGCTCCATCATAGCTCCTCGCTGTCGCTGGGAGGATGTTTTCTCCTCCGCTCGCCCCTTCCACCGTCATTTTCTCTCTACCCACCCTTGCCTCCTTCTCCGCGCAGCTCTCGATTCCCCCCTCTCTTTCGCACCCTCCATGTCATATTCCGCTCCAGGAGCTCCATCATAGCTCCTTGCTGTCGCTGGGAGGATGTTTTCTCCTCCGCTTGCCCCTTCCACCATCATTTTCTCTCTACCCACCCTTGCCTCCTTCTCCGCGCAGCTCTCGATTCCCCCCTCTCTTTCGCACCCTCCATGTCATATTCCGCTCCAGGAGCTCCATCATAGCTCCTCGCTGTCGCTGGGAGGATGTTTTCTCCTCCGCTCGCCCCTTCCACCGTCATTTTCTCTCTACCCACCCTTGCCTCCTTTTCCGCGCAGCTCTCGATTCCCCCCTCTCTTTCGCACCCTCCATGTCATATTCCGCTCCAGGAGCTCCATCATAGCTCCTCGCTGTCGCTGGGAGGATGTTTTCTCCTCCGCTCGCCCCTTCCACCGTCATTTTCTTTCTACCCACCCTTGCCTCCTTTTCCACGCAGCTCTCGATTCCCCCCTCTCTTTCGCACCCTCCATGTCATATTCCGCTCCAGGAGCTCCATCATAGCTCCTCGCTGTTGCTGGGAGGATGTTTTCTCCTCCGCTCACCCCTTCCACCGTCATTTTCTCTCTACCCACCCTTGCCTCCTTCTCCGCACAGCTCTCGATTCCCCCCTCTCTTTCGCACCCTCCATGTCATATTCCGCTCCAGGAGCTCCATCATAGCTCCTCGCTGTCGCTGGGAGGATGTTTTCTCCTCTGCTCGCCCCTTCCACCGTCATTTTCTCTCTACCCACCCTTTCCTCCTTTTCCGCGCAGCTCTCGATTCCCCCCTCTCTTTCGCACCCTCCATGTCATATTCCGCTCCAGGAGCTCCATCATAGCTCCTCGCTGTCGCTGGGAGGATGTTTTCTCCTCCGCTCGCCCCTTCCACCGTCATTTTCTTTCTACCCACCCTTGCCTCCTTTTCCACGCAGCTCTCGATTCCCCCCTCTCTTTCGCACCCTCCATGTCATATTCCCCTCCAGGAGCTCCATCATAGCTCCTCGCTGTTGCTGGGAGGATGTTTTCTCCTCCGCTCGCCCTTCCACCGTCATTTTCTCTCTACCCACCCTTGCCTCCTTCTCCGCACAGCTCTCGATTCCCCCCTCTCTTTCGCACCCTCCATGTCATATTCCGCTCCAGGAGCTCCATCATAGCTCCTCGCTGTCGCTGGGAGGATGTTTTCTCCTCTGCTCGCCCCTTCCACCGTCATTTTCTCTCTACCCACCCTTTCCTCCTTTTCCGCGCAGCTCTCGATTCCCCCCTCTCTTGCGCACCCTCCATGTCATATTCCGCTCCAGGAGCTCCATCATAGCTCCTCGCTGTCGCTGGGAGGATGTTTTCTCCTCCGCTCGCCCCTTCCACCGTCATTTTCTCTCTACCCACCCTTTCCTCCTTTTCCGCGCAGCTCTCGATTCCCCCCTCTCTTTCGCACCCTCCATGTCATATTCCGCTCCAGGAGCTCCATCATAGCTCCTCGCTGTCGCTGGGAGGATGTTTTCTCCTCCGCTCGCCCCTTCCACCGTCATTTTCTCTCTACCCACCCTTGCCTCCTTTTCCGCGCAGCTCTCGATTCCCCCCTCTCTTTCGCACCCTCCATGTCATATTCCGCTCCAGGAGCTCCATCATAGCTCCTTGCTGTCGCTGGGAGGACGTTTTCTCCTCCGCTCGCCCCTTCCACCGTCATTTTCTCTCTACCCACCCTTGCCTCCTTTTCCGCGCAGCTCTCTATTCCCCCCTCTCTTTCGCACCCTCCATGTCATATTCCGCTCCAGGAGTTCCATCATAGCTCCTCACTGTCGCTGGGAGGATGTTTTCTCCTCCGCTCGCCCCTTCCACCGTCATTTTCTCTCTACCCACCCTTGCCTCCTTTTCCGCGCAGCTCTCGATTCCCCCCTCTCTTTCGCACCCTCCATGTCATATTCCGCTCCAGGAGTTCCATCATAGCTCCTTGCTGTCGCTGGGAGGATGTTTTCTCCTCCGCTCGCCCCTTCCACCGTCATTTTCTCTCTACCCACCCTTGCCTCCTTTTCCGCGCAGCTCTCGATTCCCCCCTCTCTTTCGCACCCTCCATGTCATATTCCGCTCCAGGAGTTCCATCATAGCTCCTCACTGTCGCTGGGAGGATGTTTTCTCCTCCGCTCGCCCCTTCCACCGTCATTTTCTCTCTACCCACCCTTGCCTCCTTTTCCGCGCAGCTCTCGATTCCCCCCTCTCTTTCGCACCCTCCATGTCATATTCCGCTCCAGGAGCTCCATCATAGCTAATCGCTGTCGCTGGGAGGATGTTTTCTCCTCCGCTCGCCCCTTCCACCGTCATTTTCTCTCTACCCACCCTTGCCTCCTTTTCCGCGCAGCTCTCGATTCCCCCCTCTCTTTCGCACCCTCCATGTCATATTCCGCTCCAGGAGTTCCATCATAGCTCCTCACTGTCGCTGGGAGGATGTTTTCTCCTCCGCTCGCCCCTTCCACCGTCATTTTCTCTCTACCCACCCTTGCCTCCTTTTCCGCGCAGCTCTCGATTCCCCCCTCTCTTTCGCACCCTCCATGTCATATTCCGCTCCAGGAGCTCCATCATAGCTCCTCGCTGTCGCTGGGAGGATGTTTTCTCCTCCGCTCACCCCTTCCACCGTCATTTTCTCTCTACCCACCCTTGCCTCCTTTTCCGCGCAGCTCTCGATTCCCCCCTCTCTTTCGCACCCTCAATGTCATATTCCGCTCCAGGAGTTCCATCATAGCTCCTCACTGTCGCTGGGAGGATGTTTTCTCCTCCGCTCGCCCCTTCCACCGTCATTTTCTCTCTACCCACCCTTGCCTCCTTTTCCGCGCAGCTCTCGATTCCCCCCTCTCTTTCGCACCCTCCATGTCATATTCCGCTCCAGGAGTTCCATCATAGCTCCTCACTGTCGCTGGGAGGAAGTTTTCTCCTCCGCTCGCCCCTTCCACCGTCATTTTCTCTCTACCCACCCTTGCCTCCTTTTCCGCGCAGCTCTCGATTCCCCCCTCTCTTTCGCACCCTCCATGTCATATTCCGCTCCAGGAGCTCCATCATAGCTCCTTGCTGTCGCTGGGAGGATGTTTTCTCCTCCGCTCGCCCCTTCCACCGTCATTTTCTCTCTACCCACCCTTGCCTCCTTTTCCGCGCAGCTCTCGATTCCCCCCTCTCTTTCGCACCCTCCATGTCATATTCCGCTCCAGGAGTTCCATCATAGCTCCTCACTGTCGCTGGGAGGATGTTTTCTCCTCCGCTCGCCCCTTCCACCATCATTTTCTCTCTACCCACCCTTGCCTCCTTTTCCACGCAGCTCTCGATTCCCTCCTCTCTTTCGCACCCTCCATGTCATATTCCGCTCCAGGAGTTCCATCATAGCTCCTCACTGTCGCTGGGAGGAAGTTTTCTCCTCCGCTCGCCCCTTACACCGTCATTTTCTCTCTACCCACCCTTGCCTCCTTTTCCGCGCAGCTCTCGATTCCCCCCTCTCTTTCGCACCCTCCATGTCATATTCCGCTCCAGGAGCTCCATCATAGCTCCTTGCTGTCGCTGGGAGGATGTTTTCTCCTCCGCTCGCCCCTTCCACCGTCATTTTCTCTCTACCCACCCTTGCCTCCGTTTCCGCGCAGCTCTCGATTCCCCCCTCTCTTTCGCACCCTCCATGTCATATTCCGCTCCAGGAGTTCCATCATAGCTCCTCACTGTCGCTGGGAGGATGTTTTCTCCTCCGCTCGCCCCTTCCACCGTCATTTTCTCTCTACCCACCCTTGCCTCCTTCTCCGCGCAGCTCTCGATTCCCCCCTCTCTTTCGCACCCTCCATGTCATATTCCGCTCCAGGAGCTCCATCATAGCTAATCGCTGTCGCTGGGAGGATGTTTTCTCCTCCGCTCGCCCCTTCCACCGTCATTTTCTCTCTACCCACCCTTGCCTCCTTTTCCGCGCAGCTCTCGATTCCCCCCTCTCTTTCGCACCCTCCATGTCATATTCCGCTCCAGGAGTTCCATCATAGCTCCTCACTGTCACTGGGAGGATGTTTTCTCCTCCGCTCGCCCCTTCCACCGTCATTCTCTCTCTACCCACCCTTGCCTCCTTTTCCGCGCAGCTCTCGATTCCCCCCTCTCTTTCGCACCCTCCATGTCATATTCCGCTCCAGGAGTTCCATCATAGCTCCTCACTGTCGCTGGGAGGATGTTTTCTCCTCCGCTCGCCTCTTCCACCGTCATTTTCTCTCTACCCACCCTTGCCTCCTTTTCCGCGCAGCTCTCGATTCCCCCCTCTCTTTCGCACCCTCCATGTCATATTCCGCTCCAGGAGTTCCATCATAGCTCCTCACTGTCGCTGGGAGGATGTTTTCTCCTCCGCTCGCCTCTTCCACCGTCATTTTCTCTCTACCCACCCTTGCCTCCTTTTCCGCGCAGCTCTCGATTCCCCCCTCTGTTTCGCACCCTCCATGTCATATTCCGCTCCAGGAGCTCCATCATAGCTAATCGCTGTCGCTGGGAGGATGTTTTCTCCTCCGCTCGCCCCTTCCACCGTCATTTTCTCTCTACCCACCCTTGCCTCCTTTTCCGCGCAGCTCTCGATTCCCCCCTCTCTTTCGCACCCTCAATGTCATATTCCGCTCCAGGAGTTCCATCATAGCTCCTCACTGTCGCTGGGAGGATGTTTTCTCCTCCGCTCGCCCCTTCCACCGTCATTTTCTCTCTACCCACCCTTGCCTCCTTTTCCGCGCAGCTCTCGATTCCCCCCTCTCTTTCGCACCCTCCATGTCATATTCCGCTCCAGGAGTTCCATCATAGCTCCTCACTGTCGCTGGGAGGAAGTTTTCTCCTCCGCTCGCCCCTTCCACCGTCATTTTCTCTCTACCCACCCTTGCCTCCTTTTCCGCGCAGCTCTCGATTCCCCCCTCTCTTTCGCACCCTCCATGTCATATTCCGCTCCAGGAGCTCCATCATAGCTCCTTGCTGTCGCTGGGAGGATGTTTTCTCCTCCGCTCGCCCCTTCCACCGTCATTTTCTCTCTACCCACCCTTGCCTCCTTTTCCGCGCAGCTCTCGATTCCCCCCTCTCTTTCGCACCCTCCATGTCATATTCCGCTCCAGGAGTTCCATCATAGCTCCTCACTGTCGCTGGGAGGATGTTTTCTCCTCCGCTCGCCCCTTCCACCGTCATTTTCTCTCTACCCACCCTTGCCTCCTTTTCCGCGCAGCTCTCGATTCCCCCCTCTCTTTCGCACCCTCCATGTCATATTCCGCTCCAGGAGTTCCATCATAGCTCCTCACTGTCGCTGGGAGGATGTTTTCTCCTCCGCTCGCCCCTTCCACCGTCATTTTCTCTCTACCCACCCTTGCCTCCTTCTCCGCGCAGCTCTCGATTCCCCCCTCTCTTTCGCACCCTCCATGTCATATTCCGCTCCAGGAGCTCCATCATAGCTCCTCGCTGTCGCTGGGAGGATGTTTTCTCCTCCGCTCGCCCCTTCCACCGTCATTTTCTCTCTACCCACCCTTGCCTCCTTTTCCGCGCAGCTCTCGATTCCCCCCTCTCTTTCGCACCCTCCATGTCATATTCCGCTCCAGGAGTTCCATCATAGCTCCTCACTGTCGCTGGGAGGATGTTTTCTCCTCCGCTCGCCTCTTCCACCGTCATTTTCTCTCTACCCACCCTTGCCTCCATTTCCGCGCAGCTCTCGATTCCCCCCTCTCTTTCGCACCCTCCATATCATATTCCGCTCCAGGAGTTCCATCATAGCTCCTCACTGTCGCTGGGAGGAAGTTTTCTCCTCCGCTCGCCCCTTCCACCGTCATTTTCTCTCTACCCACCCTTGCCTCCTTTTCCGCGCAGCTCTCGATTCCCCCCTCTCTTTCGCACCCTCCATGTCATATTCCGCTCCAGGAGTTCCATCATAGCTCCTCACTGTCGCTGGGAGGATGTTTTCTCCTCCGCTCGCCCCTTCCACCGTCATTTTCTCTCTACCCACCCTTGCCTCCTTTTCCGCGCAGCTCTCGATTCCCCCCTCTCTTTCGCACCCTCCATGTCATATTCCGCTCCAGGAGCTCCATCATAGCTCCTCGCTGTCGCTGGGAGGATGTTTTCTCCTCCGCTCGCCCCTTCCACCGTCATTTTCTCTCTACCCACCCTTGCCTCCTTTTCCGCGCAGCTCTCGATTCCCCCCTCTCTTTCGCACCCTCCATGTCATATTCCGCTCCAGGAGCTCCATCATAGCTCCTCGCTGTCGCTGGGAGGATGTTTTCTCCTCCGCTCGCCCCTTCCACCGTCATTTTCTCTCTACCCACCCTTGCCTCCTTTTCCGCGCAGCTCTCGATTCCCCCCTCTCTTTCGCACCCTCCATGTCATATTCCGCTCCAGGAGTTCCATCATAGCTCCTCACTGTCGCTGGGAGGATGTTTTCTCCTCCGCTCGCCCCTTCCACCGTCATTTTCTCTCTACCCACCCTTGCCTCCTTTTCCGCGCAGCTCTCGATTCCCCCCTCTCTTTCGCACCCTCAATGTCATATTCCGCTCCAGGAGTTCCATCATAGCTCCTCACTGTCGCTGGGAGGATGTTTTCTCCTCCGCTCGCCCCTTCCACCGTCATTTTCTCTCTACCCACCCTTGCCTCCTTTTCCGCGCAGCTCTCGATTCCCCCCTCTCTTTCGCACCCTCCATGTCATATTCCGCTCCAGGAGTTCCATCATAGCTCCTCACTGTCGCTGGGAGGATGTTTTCTCCTCCGCTCGCCCCTTCCACCGTCATTTTCTCTCTACCCACCCTTGCCTCCTTTTCCGCGCAGCTCTCGATTCCCCCCTCTCTTTCGCACCCTCCATGTCATATTCCGCTCCAGGAGCTCCATCATAGCTCCTCGCTGTCGCTGGGAGGATGTTTTCTCCTCCGCTCGCCCCTTCCACCGTCATTTTCTCTCTACCCACCCTTGCCTCCTTTTCCGCGCAGCTCTCGATTCCCCCCTCTCTTTCGCACCCTCCATGTCATATTCCGCTCCAGGAGCTCCATCATAGCTCCTCGCTGTCGCTGGGAGGATGTTTTCTCCTCCGCTCGCCCCTTCCACCGTCATTTTCTCTCTACCCACCCTTGCCTCCTTTTCCGCGCAGCTCTCGATTCCCCCCTCTCTTTCGCACCCTCCATGTCATATTCCGCTCCAGGAGTTCCATCATAGCTCCTCACTGTCGCTGGGAGGATGTTTTCTCCTCCGCTCGCCCCTTCCACCGTCATTTTCTCTCTACCCACCCTTGCCTCCTTTTCCGCGCAGCTCTCGATTCCCCCCTCTCTTTCGCACCCTCAATGTCATATTCCGCTCCAGGAGTTCCATCATAGCTCCTCACTGTCGCTGGGAGGATGTTTTCCCCTCCGCTCGCCCCTTCCACCGTCATTTTCTCTCTACCCACCCTTGCCTCCTTTTCCGCGCAGCTCTCGATTCCCCCCTCTCTTTCGCACCCTCCATGTCATATTCCGCTCCAGGAGTTCCATCATAGCTCCTCACTGTCGCTGGGAGGAAGTTTTCTCCTCCGCTCGCCCCTTCCACCGTCATTTTCTCTCTACCCACCCTTGCCTCCTTTTCCGCGCAGCTCTCGATTCCCCCCTCTCTTTCGCACCCTCCATGTCATATTCCGCTCCAGGAGCTCCATCATAGCTCCTTGCTGTCGCTGGGAGGATGTTTTCTCCTCCGCTCGCCCCTTCCACCGTCATTTTCTCTCTACCCACCCTTGCCTCCTTTTCCGCGCAGCTCTCGATTCCCCCCTCTCTTTCGCACCCTCCATGTCATATTCCGCTCCAGGAGCTCCATCATAGCTCCTCGCTGTCGCTGGGAGGATGTTTTCTCCTCCGCTCACCCCTTCCACCGTCATTTTCTCTCTACCCACCCTTGCCTCCTTTTCCGCGCAGCTCTCGATTCCCCCCTCTCTTTCGCACCCTCAATGTCATATTCCGCTCCAGGAGTTCCATCATAGCTCCTCACTGTCGCTGGGAGGATGTTTTCTCCTCCGCTCGCCCCTTCCACCGTCATTTTCTCTCTACCCACCCTTGCCTCCTTTTCCGCGCAGCTCTCGATTCCCCCCTCTCTTTCGCACCCTCCATGTCATATTCCGCTCCAGGAGTTCCATCATAGCTCCTCACTGTCGCTGGGAGGAAGTTTTCTCCTCCGCTCGCCCCTTCCACCGTCATTTTCTCTCTACCCACCCTTGCCTCCTTTTCCGCGCAGCTCTCGATTCCCCCCTCTCTTTCGCACCCTCCATGTCATATTCCGCTCCAGGAGCTCCATCATAGCTCCTTGCTGTCGCTGGGAGGATGTTTTCTCCTCCGCTCGCCCCTTCCACCGTCATTTTCTCTCTACCCACCCTTGCCTCCTTTTCCGCGCAGCTCTCGATTCCCCCCTCTCTTTCGCACCCTCCATGTCATATTCCGCTCCAGGAGTTCCATCATAGCTCCTCACTGTCGCTGGGAGGATGTTTTCTCCTCCGCTCGCCCCTTCCACCATCATTTTCTCTCTACCCACCCTTGCCTCCTTTTCCACGCAGCTCTCGATTCCCTCCTCTCTTTCGCACCCTCCATGTCATATTCCGCTCCAGGAGTTCCATCATAGCTCCTCACTGTCGCTGGGAGGAAGTTTTCTCCTCCGCTCGCCCCTTACACCGTCATTTTCTCTCTACCCACCCTTGCCTCCTTTTCCGCGCAGCTCTCGATTCCCCCCTCTCTTTCGCACCCTCCATGTCATATTCCGCTCCAGGAGCTCCATCATAGCTCCTTGCTGTCGCTGGGAGGATGTTTTCTCCTCCGCTCGCCCCTTCCACCGTCATTTTCTCTCTACCCACCCTTGCCTCCGTTTCCGCGCAGCTCTCGATTCCCCCCTCTCTTTCGCACCCTCCATGTCATATTCCGCTCCAGGAGTTCTATCATAGCTCCTCACTGTCGCTGGGAGGATGTTTTCTCCTCCGCTCGCCCCTTCCACCGTCATTTTCTCTCTACCCACCCTTGCCTCCTTCTCCGCGCAGCTCTCGATTCCCCCCTCTCTTTCGCACCCTCCATGTCATATTCCGCTCCAGGAGCTCCATCATAGCTAATCGCTGTCGCTGGGAGGATGTTTTCTCCTCCGCTCGCCCCTTCCACCGTCATTTTCTCTCTACCCACCCTTGCCTCCTTTTCCGCGCAGCTCTCGATTCCCCCCTCTCTTTCGCACCCTCCATGTCATATTCCGCTCCAGGAGTTCCATCATAGCTCCTCACTGTCACTGGGAGGATGTTTTCTCCTCCGCTCGCCCCTTCCACCGTCATTCTCTCTCTACCCACCCTTGCCTCCTTTTCCGCGCAGCTCTCGATTCCCCCCTCTCTTTCGCACCCTCCATGTCATATTCCGCTCCAGGAGTTCCATCATAGCTCCTCACTGTCGCTGGGAGGATGTTTTCTCCTCCGCTCGCCTCTTCCACCGTCATTTTCTCTCTACCCACCCTTGCCTCCTTTTCCGCGCAGCTCTCGATTCCCCCCTCTCTTTCGCACCCTCCATGTCATATTCCGCTCCAGGAGTTCCATCATAGCTCCTCACTGTCGCTGGGAGGATGTTTTCTCCTCCGCTCGCCTCTTCCACCGTCATTTTCTCTCTACCCACCCTTGCCTCCTTTTCCGCGCAGCTCTCGATTCCCCCCTCTGTTTCGCACCCTCCATGTCATATTCCGCTCCAGGAGCTCCATCATAGCTAATCGCTGTCGCTGGGAGGATGTTTTCTCCTCCGCTCGCCCCTTCCAGCGTCATTTTCTCTCTACCCACCCTTGCCTCCTTTTCCGCGCAGCTCTCGATTCCCCCCTCTCTTTCGCACCCTCCATGTCATATTCCGCTCCAGGAGCTCCATCATAGCTCCTCGCTGTCGCTGGGAGGATGTTTTCTCCTCCGCTCGCCCCTTCCACCGTCATTTTCTCTCTACCCACCCTTGCCTCCTTTTCCGCGCAGCTCTCGATTCCCCCCTCTCTTTCGCACCCTCAATGTCATATTCCGCTCCAGGAGTTCCATCATAGCTCCTCACTGTCGCTGGGAGGATGTTTTCTCCTCCGCTCGCCCCTTCCACCGTCATTTTCTCTCTACCCACCCTTGCCTCCTTTTCCGCGCAGCTCTCGATTCCCCCCTCTCTTTCGCACCCTCCATGTCATATTCCGCTCCAGGAGTTCCATCATAGCTCCTCACTGTCGCTGGGAGGAAGTTTTCTCCTCCGCTCGCCCCTTCCACCGTCATTTTCTCTCTACCCACCCTTGCCTCCTTTTCCGCGCAGCTCTCGATTCCCCCCTCTCTTTCGCACCCTCCATGTCATATTCCGCTCCAGGAGCTCCATCATAGCTCCTTGCTGTCGCTGGGAGGATGTTTTCTCCTCCGCTCGCCCCTTCCACCGTCATTTTCTCTCTACCCACCCTTGCCTCCTTTTCCGCGCAGCTCTCGATTCCCCCCTCTCTTTCGCACCCTCCATGTCATATTCCGCTCCAGGAGTTCCATCATAGCTCCTCACTGTCGCTGGGAGGATGTTTTCTCCTCCGCTCGCCCCTTCCACCGTCATTTTCTCTCTACCCACCCTTGCCTCCTTTTCCGCGCAGCTCTCGATTCCCCCCTCTCTTTCGCACCCTCCATGTCATATTCCGCTCCAGGAGTTCCATCATAGCTCCTCACTGTCGCTGGGAGGATGTTTTCTCCTCCGCTCGCCCCTTCCACCGTCATTTTCTCTCTACCCACCCTTGCCTCCTTCTCCGCGCAGCTCTCGATTCCCCCCTCTCTTTCGCACCCTCCATGTCATATTCCGCTCCAGGAGCTCCATCATAGCTCCTCGCTGTCGCTGGGAGGATGTTTTCTCCTCCGCTCGCCCCTTCCACCGTCATTTTCTCTCTACCCACCCTTGCCTCCTTTTCCGCGCAGCTCTCGATTCCCCCCTCTCTTTCGCACCCTCCATGTCATATTCCGCTCCAGGAGTTCCATCATAGCTCCTCACTGTCGCTGGGAGGATGTTTTCTCCTCCGCTCGCCTCTTCCACCGTCATTTTCTCTCTACCCACCCTTGCCTCCATTTCCGCGCAGCTCTCGATTCCCCCCTCTCTTTCGCACCCTCCATATCATATTCCGCTCCAGGAGTTCCATCATAGCTCCTCACTGTCGCTGGGAGGAAGTTTTCTCCTCCGCTCGCCCCTTCCACCGTCATTTTCTCTCTACCCACCCTTGCCTCCTTTTCCGCGCAGCTCTCGATTCCCCCCTCTCTTTCGCACCCTCCATGTCATATTCCGCTCCAGGAGTTCCATCATAGCTCCTCACTGTCGCTGGGAGGATGTTTTCTCCTCCGCTCGCCCCTTCCACCGTCATTTTCTCTCTACCCACCCTTGCCTCCTTTTCCGCGCAGCTCTCGATTCCCCCCTCTCTTTCGCACCCTCCATGTCATATTCCGCTCCAGGAGCTCCATCATAGCTCCTCGCTGTCGCTGGGAGGATGTTTTCTCCTCCGCTCGCCCCTTCCACCGTCATTTTCTCTCTACCCACCCTTGCCTCCTTTTCCGCGCAGCTCTCGATTCCCCCCTCTCTTTCGCACCCTCCATGTCATATTCCGCTCCAGGAGCTCCATCATAGCTCCTCGCTGTCGCTGGGAGGATGTTTTCTCCTCCGCTCGCCCCTTCCACCGTCATTTTCTCTCTACCCACCCTTGCCTCCTTTTCCGCGCAGCTCTCGATTCCCCCCTCTCTTTCGCACCCTCCATGTCATATTCCGCTCCAGGAGTTCCATCATAGCTCCTCACTGTCGCTGGGAGGATGTTTTCTCCTCCGCTCGCCCCTTCCACCGTCATTTTCTCTCTACCCACCCTTGCCTCCTTTTCCGCGCAGCTCTCGATTCCCCCCTCTCTTTCGCACCCTCAATGTCATATTCCGCTCCAGGAGTTCCATCATAGCTCCTCACTGTCGCTGGGAGGATGTTTTCTCCTCCGCTCGCCCCTTCCACCGTCATTTTCTCTCTACCCACCCTTGCCTCCTTTTCCGCGCAGCTCTCGATTCCCCCCTCTCTTTCGCACCCTCCATGTCATATTCCGCTCCAGGAGTTCCATCATAGCTCCTCACTGTCGCTGGGAGGATGTTTTCTCCTCCGCTCGCCCCTTCCACCGTCATTTTCTCTCTACCCACCCTTGCCTCCTTTTCCGCGCAGCTCTCGATTCCCCCCTCTCTTTCGCACCCTCCATGTCATATTCCGCTCCAGGAGCTCCATCATAGCTCCTCGCTGTCGCTGGGAGGATGTTTTCTCCTCCGCTCGCCCCTTCCACCGTCATTTTCTCTCTACCCACCCTTGCCTCCTTTTCCGCGCAGCTCTCGATTCCCCCCTCTCTTTCGCACCCTCCATGTCATATTCCGCTCCAGGAGCTCCATCATAGCTCCTCGCTGTCGCTGGGAGGATGTTTTCTCCTCCGCTCGCCCCTTCCACCGTCATTTTCTCTCTACCCACCCTTGCCTCCTTTTCCGCGCAGCTCTCGATTCCCCCCTCTCTTTCGCACCCTCCATGTCATATTCCGCTCCAGGAGTTCCATCATAGCTCCTCACTGTCGCTGGGAGGATGTTTTCTCCTCCGCTCGCCCCTTCCACCGTCATTTTCTCTCTACCCACCCTTGCCTCCTTTTCCGCGCAGCTCTCGATTCCCCCCTCTCTTTCGCACCCTCAATGTCATATTCCGCTCCAGGAGTTCCATCATAGCTCCTCACTGTCGCTGGGAGGATGTTTTCCCCTCCGCTCGCCCCTTCCACCGTCATTTTCTCTCTACCCACCCTTGCCTCCTTTTCCGCGCAGCTCTCGATTCCCCCCTCTCTTTCGCACCCTCCATGTCATATTCCGCTCCAGGAGTTCCATCATAGCTCCTCACTGTCGCTGGGAGGAAGTTTTCTCCTCCGCTCGCCCCTTCCACCGTCATTTTCTCTCTACCCACCCTTGCCTCCTTTTCCGCGCAGCTCTCGATTCCCCCCTCTCTTTCGCACCCTCCATGTCATATTCCGCTCCAGGAGCTCCATCATAGCTCCTTGCTGTCGCTGGGAGGATGTTTTCTCCTCCGCTCGCCCCTTCCACCGTCATTTTCTCTCTACCCACCCTTGCCTCCTTTTCCGCGCAGCTCTCGATTCCCCCCTCTCTTTCGCACCCTCCATGTCATATTCCGCTCCAGGAGTTCCATCATAGCTCCTCACTGTCGCTGGGAGGATGTTTTCTCCTCCGCTCGCCCCTTCCACCGTCATTTTCTCTCTACCCACCCTTGCCTCCTTTTCCGCGCAGCTCTCGATTCCCCCCTCTCTTTCGCACCCTCCATGTCATATTCCGCTCCAGGAGTTCCATCATAGCTCCTCACTGTCGCTGGGAGGATGTTTTCTCCTCCGCTCGCCCCTTCCACCGTCATTTTCTCTCTACCCACCCTTGCCTCCTTCTCCGCGCAGCTCTCGATTCCCCCCTCTCTTTCGCACCCTCCATGTCATATTCCGCTCCAGGAGTTCCATCATAGCTCCTCACTGTCGCTGGGAGGATGTTTTCTCCTCCGCTCGCCTCTTCCACCGTCATTTTCTCTCTACCCACCCTTGCCTTCTTTTCCGCGCAGCTCTCGATTCCCCCCTTCTTTCGCACCCTCCATGTCATATTCCGCTCCAGGAGTTCCATCATAGCTCCTCACTGTCGCTGGGAGGAAGTTTTCTCCTCCGCTCGCCCCTTCCACCGTCATTTTCTCTCTACCCACCCTTGCCTCCTTTTCCGCGCAGCTCTCGATTCCCCCCTCTCTTTCGCACCCTCCATGTCATATTCCGCTCCAGGAGCTCCATCATAGCTCCTTGCTGTCGCTGGGAGGATGTTTTCTCCTCCGCTCGCCCCTTCCACCGTCATTTTCTCTCTACCCACCCTTGCCTCCTTTTCCGCGCAGCTCTCGATTCCCCCCTCTCTTTCGCACCCTCCATGTCATATTCCGCTCCAGGAGTTCCACCATAGCTCCTCACTGTCGCTGGGAGGATGTTTTCTCCTCCGCTCGCCCCTTCCACCGTCATTTTCTCTCTACCCACCCTTGCCTCCTTTTCCGCGCAGCTCTCGATTCCCCCTCTCTTTCGCACCCTCCATGTCATATTCCGCTCCAGGAGTTCCATCAAAGCTCCTCACTGTCGCTGGGAGGAAGTTTTCTCCTCCGCTCGCCCCTTCCACCGTCATTTTCTCTCTACCCACCCTTGCCTCCTTTTCCGCGCAGCTCTCGATTCCCCCCTCTCTTTCGCACCCTCCATGTCATATTCCGCTCCAGGAGCTCCATCATAGCTCCTTGCTGTCGCTGGGAGGATGTTTTCTCCTCCGCTCGCCCCTTCCACCGTTATTTTCTCTCTACCCACCCTTGCCTCCTTTTCCGCGCAGCTCTCGATTCCCCCCTCTCTTTCGCACCCTCCATGTCATATTCCGCTCCAGGAGTTCCATCATAGCTCCTCACTGTCGCTGGGAGGATGTTTTCTCCTCCGCTCGCCCCTTCCACCATCATTTTCTCTCTACCCACCCTTGCCTCCTTTTCCGCGCAGCTCTCGATTCCCCCCTCTCTTTCGCACCCTCCATGTCATATTCCGCTCCAGGAGTTCCATCATAGCTCCTCACTGTCGCTGGGAGGAAGTTTTCTCCTCCGCTCGCCCCTTCCACCGTCATTTTCTCTCTACCCACCCTTGCCTCCTTTTCCGCGCAGCTCTCGATTCCCCCCTCTCTTTCGCACCCTCCATGTCATATTCCGCTCCAGGAGCTCCATCATAGCTCCTTGCTGTCGCTGGGAGGATGTTTTCTCCTCCGCTCGCCCCTTCCACCGTCATTTTCTCTCTACCCACCCTTGCCTCCTTTTCCGCGCAGCTCTCGATTCCCCCCTCTCTTTCGCACCCTCCATGTCATATTCCGCTCCAGGAGTTCCATCATAGCTCCTCACTGTCGCTGGGAGGATGTTTTCTCCTCCGCTCGCCCCTTCCACCGTCATTTTCTCTCTACCCACCCTTGCCTCCTTTTCCGCGCAGCTCTCGATTCCCCCCTCTCTTTCGCACCCTCCATGTCATATTCCGCTCCAGGAGTTCCATCATAGCTCCTCACTGTCGCTGGGAGGATGTTTTCTCCTCCGCTCGCCCCTTCCACCGTCATTTTCTCTCTACCCACCCTTGCCTCCTTTTCCGCGCAGCTCTCGATTCCCCCCTCTCTTTCGCACCCTCCATGTCATATTCCGCTCCAGGAGTTCCATCATAGCTCCTCACTGTCGCTGGGAGGATGTTTTCTCCTCCGCTCGCCTCTTCCACCGTCATTTTCTCTCTACCCACCCTTGCCTCCTTTTCCGCGCAGCTCTCGATTCCCCCCTTCTTTCGCACCCTCCATGTCATATTCCGCTCCAGGAGTTCCATCATAGCTCCTCACTGTCGCTGGGAGGATGTTTTCTCCTCCGCTCGCCCCTTCCACCGTCATTTTCTCACTACCCACCCTTGCCTCCTTTTCCGCGCAGCTCTCGATTCCCCCCTCTCTTTCGCACCCTCCATGTCATATTCCGCTCCAGGAGTTCCATCATAGCTCCTCACTGTCGCTGGGAGGATGTTTTCTCCTCCGCTCGCCCCTTCCACCGTCATTTTCTCTCTACCCACCCTTGCCTCCTTTTCCGCGCAGCTCTCGATTCCCCCCTCTCTTTCGCACCCTCCATGTCATATTCCGCTCCAGGAGTTCCATCATAGCTCCTCACTGTCGCTGGGAGGATGTTTTCTCCTCCGCTCGCCTCTTCCACCGTCATTTTCTCTCTACCCACCCTTGCCTCCTTTTCCGCGCAGCTCTCGATTCCCCCCTTCTTTCGCACCCTCCATGTCATATTCCGCTCCAGGAGTTCCATCATAGCTCCTCACTGTCGCTGGGAGGAAGTTTTCTCCTCCGCTCGCCCCTTCCACCGTCATTTTCTCTCTACCCACCCTTGCCTCCTTTTCCGCGCAGCTCTCGATTCCCCCCTCTCTTTCGCACCCTCCATGTCATATTCCGCTCCAGGAGCTCCATCATAGCTCCTTGCTGTCGCTGGGAGGATGTTTTCTCCTCCGCTCGCCCCTTCCACCGTCATTTTCTCTCTACCCACCCTTGCCTCCTTTTCCGCGCAGCTCTCGATTCCCCCCTCTCTTTCGCACCCTCCATGTCATATTCCGCTCCAGGAGTTCCATCATAGCTCCTCACTGTCGCTGGGAGGATGTTTTCTCCTCCGCTCGCCCCTTCCACCGTTATTTTCTCTCTACCCACCCTTGCCTCCTTTTCCGCGCAGCTCTCGATTCCCCCCTCTCTTTCGCACCCTCCATGTCATATTCCGCTCCAGGAGTTCCATCATAGCTCCTCACTGTCGCTGGGAGGATGTTTTCTCCTCCGCTCGCCCCTTCCACCGTCATTTTCTCTCTACCCACCCTTGCCTCCTTTTCCGCGCAGCTCTCGATTCCCCCTCTCTTTCGCACCCTCCATGTCATATTCCGCTCCAGGAGTTCCATCAAAGCTCCTCACTGTCGCTGGGAGGAAGTTTTCTCCTCCGCTCGCCCCTTCCACCGTCATTTTCTCTCTACCCACCCTTGCCTCCTTTTCCGCGCAGCTCTCGATTCCCCCCTCTCTTTCGCACCCTCCATGTCATATTCCGCTCCAGGAGCTCCATCATAGCTCCTTGCTGTCGCTGGGAGGATGTTTTCTCCTCCGCTCGCCCCTTCCACCGTTATTTTCTCTCTACCCACCCTTGCCTCCTTTTCCGCGCAGCTCTCGATTCCCCCCTCTCTTTCGCACCCTCCATGTCATATTCCGCTCCAGGAGTTCCATCATAGCTCCTCACTGTCGCTGGGAGGATGTTTTCTCCTCCGCTCGCCCCTTCCACCATCATTTTCTCTCTACCCACCCTTGCCTCCTTTTCCGCGCAGCTCTCGATTCCCCCCTCTCTTTCGCACCCTCCATGTCATATTCCGCTCCAGGAGTTCCATCATAGCTCCTCACTGTCGCTGGGAGGAAGTTTTCTCCTCCGCTCGCCCCTTCCACCGTCATTTTCTCTCTACCCACCCTTGCCTCCTTTTCCGCGCAGCTCTCGATTCCCCCCTCTCTTTCGCACCCTCCATGTCATATTCCGCTCCAGGAGCTCCATCATAGCTCCTTGCTGTCGCTGGGAGGATGTTTTCTCCTCCGCTCGCCCCTTCCACCGTCATTTTCTCTCTACCCACCCTTGCCTCCTTTCCCGCGCAGCTCTCGATTCCCCCCTCTCTTTCGCACCCTCCATGTCATATTCCGCTCCAGGAGTTCCATCATAGCTCCTCACTGTCGCTGGGAGGATGTTTTCTCCTCCGCTCGCCCCTTCCACCGTCATTTTCTCTCTACCCACCCTTGCCTCCTTCTCCGCGCAGCTCTCGATTCCCCCCTCTCTTTCGCACCCTCCATGTCATATTCCGCTCCAGGAGCTCCATCATAGCTAATCGCTGTCGCTGGGAGGATGTTTTCTCCTCCGCTCGCCCCTTCCACCGTCATTTTCTCTCTACCCACCCTTGCCTCCTTTTCCGCGCAGCTCTCGATTCCCCCCTCTCTTTCGCACCCTCCATGTCATATTCCGCTCCAGGAGCTCCATCATAGCTCCTTGCTGTCGCTGGGAGGATGTTTTCTCCTCCGCTCGCCCCTTCCACTGTCATTTTCTCTCTACCCACCCTTGCCTCCTTTTCCGCGCAGCTCTCGATTCCCCCCTCTCTTTCGCACCCTCCATGTCATATTCCGCTCCAGGAGTTCCATCATAGCTCCTCACTGTCGCTGGGAGGATGTTTTCTCCTCCGCTCGCCCCTTCCACCGTCATTTTCTCTCTACCCACCCTTGCCTCCTTTTCCGCGCAGCTCTCGATTCCCCCCTCTCTTTCGCACCCTCCATGTCATATTCCGCTCCAGGAGTTCCATCATAGCTCCTCACTGTCGCTGGGAGGATGTTTTCTCCTCCGCTCGCCCCTTCCACCGTCATTTTCTCTCTACCCACCCTTGCCTCCTTTTCCGCGCAGCTCTCGATTCCCCCCTCTCTTTCGCACCCTCCATGTCATATTCCGCTCCAGGAGTTCCATCATAGCTCCTCACTGTCGCTGGGAGGATGTTTTCTCCTCCGCTCGCCCCTTCCACCGTCATTTTCTCTCTACCCACCCTTGCCTCCTTTTCCGCGCAGCTCTCGATTCCCCCCTCTCTTTCGCACCCTCCATGTCATATTCCGCTCCAGGAGCTCCATCATAGCTCCTTGCTGTCGCTGGGAGGATGTTTTCTCCTCCGCTCGCCCCTTCCACCGTCATTTTCTCTCTACCCACCCTTGCCTCCTTTTCCGCGCAGCTCTCGATTCCCCCCTCTCTTTCGCACCCTCCATGTCATATTCCGCTCCAGGAGTTCCATCATAGCTCCTCACTGTCGCTGGGAGGATGTTTTCTCCTCCGCTCGCCCCTTCCACCGTCATTTTCTCTCTACCCACCCTTGCCTCCTTTTCCGCGCAGCTCTCGATTCCCCCCTCTCTTTCGCACCCTCCATGTCATATTCCGCTCCAGGAGTTCCATCATAGCTCCTCACTGTCGCTGGGAGGATGTTTTCTCCTCCGCTCGCCCCTTCCACCGTCATTTTCTCTCTACCCACCCTTGCCTCCTTTTCCGCGCAGCTCTCGATTCCCCCCTCTCTTTCGCACCCTCCATGTCATATTCCGCTCCAGGAGCTCCATCATAGCTCCTTGCTGTCGCTGGGAGGATGTTTTCTCCTCCGCTCGCCCCTTCCACCGTCATTTTCTCTCTACCCACCCTTGCCTCCTTTTCCGCGCAGCTCTCGATTCCCCCCTCTCTTTCGCACCCTCCATGTCATATTCCGCTCCAGGAGTTCCATCATAGCTCCTCACTGTCGCTGGGAGGATGTTTTCTCCTCCGCTCGCCCCTTCCACCGTCATTTTCTCTCTACCCACCCTTGCCTCCTTTTCCGCGCAGCTCTCGATTCCCCCCTCTCTTTCGCACCCTCCATGTCATATTCCGCTCCAGGAGTTCCATCATAGCTCCTCACTGTCGCTGGGAGGATGTTTTCTCCTCCGCTCGCCCCTTCCACCGTCATTTTCTCTCTACCCACCCTTGCCTCCTTTTCCGCGCAGCTCTCGATTCCCCCCTCTCTTTCGCACCCTCCATGTCATATTCCGCTCCAGGAGTTCCATCATAGCTCCTCACTGTCGCTGGGAGGATGTTTTCTCCTCCGCTCGCCCCTTCCACCGTCATTTTCTCTCTACCCACCCTTGCCTCCTTTTCCGCGCAGCTCTCGATTCCCCCCTCTCTTTCGCACCCTCCATGTCATATTCCGCTCCAGGAGTTCCATCATAGCTCCTCACTGTCGCTGGGAGGATGTTGTCTCCTCCGCTCGCCCCTTCCACCGTCATTTTCTCTCTACCCACCCTTGCCTCCTTTTCCGCGCAGCTCTCGATTCCCCCACTCTCTTTCGCACCCTCCATGTCATATTCCGCTCCAGGAGTTCCATCATAGCTCCTCACTGTCGCTGGGAGGATGTTTTCTCCTCCGCTCGCCCCTTCCACCGTCATTTTCTCTCTACCCACCCTTGCCTCCTTTTCCGCGCAGCTCTCGATTCCCCCCTCTCTTTCGCACCCTCCATGTCATATTCCGCTCCAGGAGTTCCATCATAGCTCCTCACTGTCGCTGGGAGGAAGTTTTCTCCTCTGCTCGCCCCTTCCACCGTCATTTTCTCTCTACCCACCCTTGCCTCCTTTTCCGCGCAGCTCTCGATTCCCCCCTCTCTTTCGCACCCTCCATGTCATATTCCGCTCCAGGAGTTCCATCATAGCTCCTCACTGTCGCTGGGAGGATGTTTTCTCCTCCGCTCGCCCCTTCCACCATCATTTTCTCTCTACCCACCCTTGCCTCCTTTTCCGCGCAGCTCTCGATTCCCCCCTCTCTTTCGCACCCTCCATGTCATATTCCGCTCCAGGAGTTCCATCATAGCTCCTCACTGTCGCTGGGAGGAAGTTTTCTCCTCCGCTCGCCCCTTCCACCGTCATTTTCTCTCTACCCACCCTTGCCTCCTTTTCCGCGCAGCTCTCGATTCCCCCCTCTCTTTCGCACCCTCCATGTCATATTCCGCTCCAGGAGCTCCATCATAGCTCCTTGCTGTCGCTGGGAGGATGTTTTCTCCTCCGCTCGCCCCTTCCACCGTCATTTTCTCTCTACCCACCCTTGCCTCCTTTTCCGCGCAGCTCTCGATTCCCCCCTCTCTTTCGCACCCTCCATGTCATATTCCGCTCCAGGAGTTCCATCATAGCTCCTCACTGTCGCTGGGACGATGTTTTCTCCTCCGCTCGCCCCTTCCACCGTCATTTTCTCTCTACCCACCCTTGCCTCCTTCTCCGCGCAGCTCTCGATTCCCCCCTCTCTTTCGCACCCTCCATGTCATATTCCGCTCCAGGAGCTCCATCATAGCTAATCGCTGTCGCTGGGAGGATGTTTTCTCCTCCGCTCGCCCCTTCCACCGTCATTTTCTCTCTACCCACCCTTGCCTCCTTTTCCGCGCAGCTCTCGATTCCCCCCTCTCTTTCGCACCCTCCATGTCATATTCCGCTCCAGGAGTTCCATCATAGCTCCTCACTGTCGCTGGGAGGATGTTTTCTCCTCCGCTCGCCCCTTCCACCGTCATTTTCTCTCTACCCACCCTTGCCTCCTTTTCCGCGCAGCTCTCGATTCCCCCCTCTCTTTCGCACCCTCCATGTCATATTCCGCTCCAGGAGTTCCATCATAGCTCCTCACTGTCGCTGGGAGGATGTTTTCTCCTCCGCTCGCCCCTTCCACCGTCATTTTCTCTCTACCCACCCTTGCCTCCTTTTCCGCGCAGCTCTCGATTCCCCCCTCTCTTTCGCACCCTCCATGTCATATTCCGCTCCAGGAGTTCCATCATAGCTCCTCACTGTCGCTGGGAGGATGTTTTCTCCTCCGCTCGCCCCTTCCACCGTCATTTTCTCTCTACCCACCCTTGCCTCCTTCTCCGCGCAGCTCTCGATTCCCCCCTCTCTTTCGCACCCTCCATGTCATATTCCGCTCCAGGAGCTCCATCATAGCTCCTCGCTGTCGCTGGGAGGATGTTTTCTCCTCCGCTCGCCCCTTCCACCGTCATTTTCTCTCTACCCACCCTTGCCTCCTTTTCCGCGCAGCTCTCGATTCCCCCCTCTCTTTCGCACCCTCCATGTCATATTCCGCTCCAGGAGTTCCATCATAGCTCCTCACTAGCGCTGGGAGGATGTTTTCTCCTCCGCTCGCCTCTTCCACCGTCATTTTCTCTCTACCCACCCTTGCCTCCTTTTCCGCGCAGCTCTCGATTCCCCCCTCTCTTTCGCACCCTCCATGTCATATTCCGCTCCAGGAGCTCCATCATAGCTCCTTGCTGTCGCTGGGAGGACGTTTTCTCCTCCGCTCGCCCCTTCCACCGTCATTTTCTCTCTACCCACCCTTGCCTCCTTTTCCGCGCAGCTCTCGATTCCCCCCTCTCTTTCGCACCCTCCATGTCATATTCCGCTCCAGGAGTTCCATCATAGCTCCTCACTGTCGCTGGGAGGAAGTTTTCTCCTCCGCTCGCCCCTTCCACCGTCATTTTCTCTCTACCCACCCTTGCCTCCTTTTCCGCGCAGCTCTCGATTCCCCCCTCTCTTTCGCACCCTCCATGTCATATTCCGCTCCAGGAGCTCCATCATAGCTCCTCGCTGTCGCTGGGAGGATGTTTTCTCCTCCGCTCGCCCCTTCCACCGTCATTTTCTCTCTACCCACCCTTGCCTCCTTTTCCGCGCAGCTCTCGATTCCCCCCTCTCTTTCGCACCCTCCATGTCATATTCCGCTCCAGGAGTTCCATCATAGCTCCTCACTGTCGCTGGGAGGAAGTTTTCTCCTCCGCTCGCCCCTTCCACCGTCATTTTCTCTCTACCCACCCTTGCCTCCTTTTCCGCGCAGCTCTCGATTCCCCCCTCTCTTTCGCACCCTCCATGTCATATTCCGCTCCAGGAGCTCCATCATAGCTCCTTGCTGTCGCTGGGAGGATGTTTTCTCCTCCGCTCGCCCCTTCCACCGTCATTTTCTCTCTACCCACCCTTGCCTCCTTTTCCGCGCAGCTCTCGATTCCCCCCTCTCTTTCGCACCCTCCATGTCATATTCCGCTCCAGGAGTTCCATCATAGCTCCTCACTGTCGCTGGGAGGATGTTTTCTCCTCCGCTCGCCCCTTCCACCATCATTTTCTCTCTACCCACCCTTGCCTCCTTTTCCGCGCAGCTCTCGATTCCCCCCTCTCTTTCGCACCCTCCATGTCATATTCCGCTCCAGGAGCTCCATCATAGCTCCTTGCTGTCGCTGGGAGGATGTTTTCTCCTCCGCTCGCCCCTTCCACCGTCATTTTCTCTCTACCCACCCTTGCCTCCTTTTCCGCGCAGCTCTCGATTCCCCCCTCTCTTTCACACCCTCCATGTCATATTCCGCTCCAGGAGTTCCATCATAGCTCCTCACTGTCGCTGGGAGGATGTTTTCTCCTCCGCTCGCCCCTTCCACCATAATTTTCTCTCTACCCACCCTTGCCTCCTTTTCCGCGCAGCTCTCGATTCCCCCCTCTCTTTCGCACCTTCCATGTCATATTCCGCTCCAGGAGTTCCATCATAGCTCCTCACTGTCGCTGGGAGGAAGTTTTCTCCTCCGCTCGCCCCTTCCACCGTCATTTTCTCTCTACCCACCCTTGCCTCCTTTTCCGCGCAGCTCTCGATTCCCCCCTCTCTTTCGCACCCTCCATGTCATATTCCGCTCCAGGAGCTCCATCATAGCTCCTTGCTGTCGCTGGGAGGATGTTTTCTCCTCCGCTCGCCCCTTCCACCTTCATTTTCTCTCTACCCACCCTTGCCTCCTTTTCCGCGCAGCTCTCGATTCCCCCCTCTCTTTCGCACCCTCCATGTCATATTCCGCTCCAGGAGTTCCATCATAGCTCCTCACTGTCGCTGGGAGGATGTTTTCTCCTCCGCTCGCCCCTTCCACCGTCATTTTCTCTCTACCCACCCTTGCCTCCTTCTCCGCGCAGCTCTCGATTCCCCCCTCTCTTTCGCACCCTCCATGTCATATTCCGCTCCAGGAGCTCCATCATAGCTAATCGCTGTCGCTGGGAGGATGATTTCTCCTCCGCTCGCCCCTTCCACCGTCATTTTCTCTCTACCCACCCTTGCCTCCTTTTCCGCGCAGCTCTCGATTCCCCCCTCTCTTTCGCACCCTCCATGTCATATTCCGCTCCAGGAGTTCCATCATAGCTCCTCACTGTCGCTGGGAGGATGTTTTCTCCTCCGCTCGCCCCTTCCACCGTCATTTTCTCTCTACCCACCCTTGCCTCCTTTTCCGCGCAGCTCTCGATTCCCCCCTCTCTTTCGCACCCTCCATGTCATAATCCGCTCCAGGAGTTCCATCATAGCTCCTCACTGTCGCTGGGAGGATGTTTTCTCCTCCGCTCGCCCCTTCCACCGTCATTTTCTCTCTACCCACCCTTGCCTCCTTCTCCGCGCAGCTCTCGATTCCCCCCTCTCTTTCGCACCCTCCATGTCATATTCCGCTCCAGGAGCTCCATCATAGCTAATCGCTGTCGCTGGGAGGATGTTTTCTCCTCCGCTCGCCCCTTCCACCGTCATTTTCTCTCTACCCACCCTTGCCTCCTTTTCCGCGCAGCTCTCGATTCCCCCCTCTCTTTCGCACCCTCCATGTCATATTCCGCTCCAGGAGTTCCATCATAGCTCCTCACTGTCGCTGGGAGGATGTTTTCTCCTCCGCTCGCCCCTTCCACCGTCATTTTCTCTCTACCCACCCTTGCCTCCTTTTCCGCGCAGCTCTCGATTCCCCCCTCTCTTTCGCACCCTCCATGTCATATTCCGCTCCAGGAGTTCCATCATAGCTCCTCACTGTCGCTGGGAGGATGTTTTCTCCTCCGCTCGCCCCTTCCACCGTCATTTTCTCTCTACCCACCCTTGCCTCCTTCTCCGCGCAGCTCTCGATTCCCCCCTCTCTTTCGCACCCTCCATGTCATATTCCGCTCCAGGAGCTCCATCATAGCTCCTCGCTGTCGCTGGGAGGATGTTTTCTCCTCCGCTCGCCCCTTCCACCGTCATTTTCTCTCTACCCACCCTTGCCTCCTTTTCCGCGCAGCTCTCGATTCCCCCCTCTCTTTCGCACCCTCCATGTCATATTCCGCTCCAGGAGTTCCATCATAGCTCCTCACTAGCGCTGGGAGGATGTTTTCTCCTCCGCTCGCCTCTTCCACCGTCATTTTCTCTCTACCCACCCTTGCCTCCTTTTCCGCGCAGCTCTCGATTCCCCCCTCTCTTTCGCACCCTCCATGTCATATTCCGCTCCAGGAGCTCCATCATAGCTCCTTGCTGTCGCTGGGAGGACGTTTTCTCCTCCGCTCGCCCCTTCCACCGTCATTTTCTCTCTACCCACCCTTGCCTCCTTTTCCGCGCAGCTCTCGATTCCCCCCTCTCTTTCGCACCCTCCATGTCATATTCCGCTCCAGGAGTTCCATCATAGCTCCTCACTGTCGCTGGGAGGAAGTTTTCTCCTCCGCTCGCCCCTTCCACCGTCATTTTCTCTCTACCCACCCTTGCATCCTTTTCCGCGCAGCTCTCGATTCCCCCCTCTCTTTCGCACCCTCCATGTCATATTCCGCTCCAGGAGCTCCATCATAGCTCCTCGCTGTCGCTGGGAGGATGTTTTCTCCTCCGCTCGCCCCTTCCACCGTCATTTTCTCTCTACCCACCCTTGCCTCCTTTTCCGCGCAGCTCTCGATTCCCCCCTCTCTTTCGCACCCTCAATGTCATTTTCCGCTCCAGGAGTTCCATCATAGCTCCTCACTGTCGCTGGGAGGATGTTTTCTCCTCCGCTCGCCCCTTCCACCGTCATTTTCTCTCTACCCACCCTTGCCTCCTTTTCCGCGCAGCTCTCGATTCCCCCCTCTCTTTCGCACCCTCCATGTCATATTCCGCTCCAGGAGTTCCATCATAGCTCCTCACTGTCGCTGGGAGGAAGTTTTCTCCTCCGCTCGCCCCTTCCACCGTCATTTTCTCTCTACCCACCCTTGCCTCCTTTTCCGCGCAGCTCTCGATTCCCCCCTCTCTTTCGCACCCTCCATGTCATATTCCGCTCCAGGAGCTCCATCATAGCTCCTTGCTGTCGCTGGGAGGATGTTTTCTCCTCCGCTCGCCCCTTCCACCGTCATTTTCTCTCTACCCACCCTTGCCTCCTTTTCCGCGCAGCTCTCGATTCCCCCCTCTCTTTCGCACCCTCCATGTCATATTCCGCTCCAGGAGCTCCATCATAGCTAATCGCTGTCGCTGGGAGGATGTTTTCTCCTCCGCTCGCCCCTTCCACCGTCATTTTCTCTCTACCCACCCTTGCCTCCTTTTCCGTGCAGCTCTCGATTCCCCCCTCTCTTTCGCACCCTCCATGTCATATTCCGCTCCAGGAGTTCCATCATAGCTCCTCACTGTCGCTGGGAGGATGTTTTCTCCTCCGCTCGCCCCTTCCACCGTCATTTTCTCTCTACCCACCCTTGCCTCCTTTTCCGCGCAGCTCTCGATTCCCCCCTCTCTTTCGCACCCTCCATGTCATATTCCGCTCCAGGAGCTCCATCATAGCTCCTTGCTGTCGCTGGGAGGATGTTTTCTCCTCCGCTCGCCCCTTCCACCGTCATTTTCTCTCTACCCACCCTTGCCTCCTTTTCCGCGCAGCTCTCGATTCCCCCCTCTCTTTCGCACCCTCCATGTCATATTCCGCTCCAGGAGTTCCATCATAGCTCCTCACTGTCGCTGGGAGGATGTTTTCTCCTCCGCTCGCCCCTTCCACCGTCATTTTCTCTCTACCCACCCTTGCCTCCTTCTCCGCGCAGCTCTCGATTCCCCCCTCTCTTTCGCACCCTCCATGTCATATTCCGCTCCAGGAGCTCCATCATAGCTCCTCGCTGTCGCTGGGAGGATGTTTTCTCCTCCGATCGCCCCTTCCACCGTCATTTTCTGTCTACCCACCCTTGCCTCCTTTTCCGCGCAGCTCTCGATTCCCCCCTCTCTTTCGCACCCTCCATGTCATATTCCGCTCCAGGAGTTCCATCATAGCTCCTCACTGTCGCTGGGAGGATGTTTTCTCCTCCGCTCGCCCCTTCCACCGTCATTTTCTCTCTACCCACCCTTGCCTCCTTTTCCGCGCAGCTCTCGATTCCCCCCTCTATTTCGCACCCTCCATGTCATATTCCGCTCCAGGAGCTCCATCATAGCTCCTTGCTGTCGCTGGGAGGATGTTTTCTCCTCCGCTCGCCCCTTCCACCGTCATTTTCTCTCTACCCACCCTTGCCTCCTTTTCCGCGCAGCTCTCGATTCCCCCCTCTCTTTCGCACCCTCCATGTCATATTCCGCTCCAGGAGTTCCATCATAGCTCCTCACTGTCGCTGGGAGGATGTTTTCTCCTCCGCTCGCCCCTTCCACCGTCATTTTCTCTCTACCCACCCTTGCCTCCTTCTCCGCGCAGCTCTCGATTCCCCCCTCTCTTTCGCACCCTCCATGTCATATTCCGCTCCAGGAGCTCCATCATAGCTCCTCGCTGTCGCTGGGAGGATGTTTTCTCCTCCGCTCGCCCCTTCCACCGTCATTTTCTCTCTACCCACCCTTGCCTCCTTTTCCGCGCAGCTCTCGATTCCCCCCTCTCTTTCGCACCCTCCATGTCATATTCCGCTCCAGGAGCTCCATCATAGCTCCTTGCTGTCGCTGGGAGGATGTTTTCTCCTCCGCTCGCCCCTTCCACCGTCATTTTCTCTCTACCCACCCTTGCCTCCTTTTCCGCGCAGCTCTCGATTCCCCCCTCTCTTTCGCACCCTCCATGTCATATTCCGCTCCAGGAGTTCCATCATAGCTCCTCACTGTCGCTGGGAGGAAGTTTTCTCCTCCGCTCGCCCCTTCCACCGTCATTTTCTCTCTACCCACCCTTGCCTCCTTTTCCGCGCAGCTCTCGATTCCCCCCTCTCTTTCGCACCCTCCATGTCATATTCCGCTCCAGGAGTTCCATCATAGCTCCTCACTGTCGCTGGGAGGATGTTTTCTCCTCCGCTCGCCCCTTCCACCGTCATTTTCTCTCTACCCACCCTTGCCTCCTTTTCCGCGCAGCTCTCGATTCCCCCCTCTCTTTCGCACCCTCCATGTCATATTCCGCTCCAGGAGCTCCATCATAGCTCCTTGCTGTCGCTGGGAGGATGTTTTCTCCTCCGCTCGCCCCTTCCACCGTCATTTTCTCTCTACCCACCCTTGCCTCCTTTTCCGCGCAGCTCTCGATTCCCCCCTCTCTTTCGCACCCTCCATGTCATATTCCGCTCCAGGAGTTCCATCATAGCTCCTCACTGTCGCTGGGAGGATGTTTTCTCCTCCGCTCGCCCCTTCCACCGTCATTTTCTCTCTACCCACCCTTGCCTCCTTTTCCGCGCAGCTCTCGATTCCCCCCTCTCTTTCGCACCCTCCATGTCATATTCCGCTCCAGGAGTTCCATCATAGCTCCTCACTGTCGCTGGGAGGATGTTTTCTCCTCCGCTCGCCCCTTCCACCGTCATTTTCTCTCTACCCACCCTTGCCTCCTTTTCTGCGCAGCTCTCGATTCCCCCCTCTCTTTCGCACCCTCCATGTCATATTCCGCTCCAGGAGCTCCATCATAGCTCCTTGCTGTCGCTGGGAGGATGTTTTCTCCTCCGCTCGCCCCTTCCACCGTCATTTTCTCTCTACCCACCCTTGCCTCCTTTTCCGCGCAGCTCTCGATTCCCCCCTCTCTTTCGCACCCTCCATGTCATATTCCGCTCCAGGAGTTCCATCATAGCTCCTCACTGTCGCTGGGAGGATGTTTTCTCCTCCGCTCGCCCCTTCCACCGTCATTTTCTCTCTACCCACCCTTGCCTCCTTTTCCGCGCAGCTCTCGATTCCCCCCTCTCTTTCGCACCCTCCATGTCATATTCCGCTCCAGGAGTTCCATCATAGCTCCTCACTGTCGCTGGGAGGATGTTTTCTCCTCCGCTCGCCCCTTCCACCGTCATTTTCTCTCTACCCACCCTTGCCTCCTTTTCCGCGCAGCTCTCGATTCCCCCCTCTCTTTCGCACCCTCCATGTCATATTCCGCTCCAGGAGTTCCATCATAGCTCCTCACTGTCGCTGGGAGGATGTTTTCTCCTCCGCTCGCCCCTTCCACCGTCATTTTCTCTCTACCCACCCTTGCCTCCTTTTCCGCGCAGCTCTCGATTCCCCCCTCTGTTTCGCACCCTCCATGTCATATTCCGCTCCAGGAGCTCCATCATAGCTCCTCGCTGTCGCTGGGAGGATGTTTTCTCCTCCGCTCGCCCCTTCCACCGTCATTTTCTCTCTACCCACCCTTGCCTCCTTCTCCGCGCAGCTCTCGATTCCCCCCTCTCTTTCGCACCCTCCATGTCATATTCCGCTCCAGGAGTTCCATCATAGCTCCTCACTGTCGCTGGGAGGATGTTTTCTCCTCCGCTCGCCCCTTCCACCGTCATTTTCTCTCTACCCACCCTTGCCTCCTTCTCCGCGCAGCTCTCGATTCCCCCCTCTCTTTCGCACCCTCCATGTCATATTCCGCTCCAGGAGCTCCATCATAGCTCCTCGCTGTCGCTGGGAGGATGTTTTCTCCTCCGCTCGCCCCTTCCACTGTCATTTTCTCTCTACCCACCCTTCCCTTCTTCTCCGCGCAGCTCTCGATTCCCTCCTCTCTCTCGCACCCTCCATATTACATCCAGCTCCAGGAGCTCCATCATAGCTCCTCGCTGTCGCTGGGAGGATGTTTTCTCCTCTGCTCGCCGCTTCCACCGTCATTTTCTCTCCACCCACCCTTGCCTCCTTCTCCGCGCCGCTCTCGATTCCCCCCTCTCTCTCGCACCCACCATGTCATATCCCGCTCCAGGAGCTCCATCATAGCTCCTCGCTGTCGCTGGGAGGATGTTTTCTCCTCCGCTCGCCCCTTCCACCGTCATTTTCTCTCTAACCACCCTTGCCTCCTTCTCCGCGCAGCTCTCGATTCCCCCCTCTCTCTCGCACCCTCCATATTACATCCAGCTCCAGGAGCTCCATCATAGCTCCTCGCTGTCGCTGGGAGGATGTTTTCTCCTCCGCTCGCCCCTTCCACCGTCATTTTCTCTCTACCCACCCTTGCCTCCTTCTCCGCGCAGCTCTCGATTCCCCCCTCTCTTTCGCACCCTCCATGTCATATTCCGCTCCAGGAGCTCCATCATAGCTCCTCGCTGTCGCTGGGAGGATGTTTTCTCCTCCGCTCGCCCCTTCCACCGTCATTTTCTCTCTACCCACCCTTGCCTCCTTCTCCGCGCAGCTCTCGATTCCCCCCTCTCTCTCGCACCCTCCATATTACATCCGGCTCCAGGAGCTCCATCATAGCTCCTCGCTGTCGCTGGGAGGATGTTTTCTCCTCCGCTCGCCCCTTCCACCGTCATTTTCTCTCTACCCACCCTTGCCTCCTTTTCCGCGCAGCTCTCGATTCCCCCCTCTCTTTCGCACCCTCCATGTCATATTCCGCTCCAGGAGTTCCATCATAGCTCCTCACTGTCGCTGGGAGGATGTTTTCTCCTCCGCTCGCCCCTTCCACCGTCATTTTCTCTCTACCCACCCTTGCCTCCTTCTCCGCGCAGCTCTCGATTCCCCCCTCTCTTTCGCACCCTCCATGTCATATTCCGCTCCAGGAGCTCCATCATAGCTCCTCGCTGTCGCTGGGAGGATGTTTTCTCCTTCGCTCGCCCCTTCCACCGTCATTTTCTCTCTACCCACCCTTGCCTCCTTTTCCGCGCAGCTCTCGATTCCCCCCTCTCTTTCGCACCCTCCATGTCATATTCCGCTCCAGGAGTTCCATCATAGCTCCTCACTGTCGCTGGGAGGATGTTTTCTCCTCCGCTCGCCCCTTCCACCGTCATTTTCTCTCCACCCACCCTTGCCTCCTTCTCCGCGCCGCTCTCGATTCCCCCCTCTCTCTCGCACCCACCATGTCATATCCCGCTCCAGGAGCTCCATCATAGCTCCTCGCTGTCGCTGGGAGGATGTTTTCTCCTCCGCTCGCCCCTTCCACCGTCATTTTCTCTCTACCCACCCTTGCCTCCTTCTCCGCGCAGCTCTCGATTCCCCCCTCTCTCTCGCACCCTCCATATTACATCCAGCTCCAGGAGCTCCATCATAGCTCCTCGCTGTCGCTGGGAGGATGTTTTCTCCTCCGCTCGCCCCTTCCACCGTCATTTTCTCTCTACCCACCCTTGCCTCCTTTTCCGCGCAGCTCTCGATTCCCCCCTCTCTTTTACACCCTCCATGTCATATTCCGCTCCAGGAGCTCCATCATAGCTCCTCGCTGTCGCTGGGAGGATGTTTTCTCCTCCGCTCGCCCCTTCCACCGTCATTTTCTCTCTACCCACCCTTGCCTCCTTCTCCGCGCAGCTCTCGATTCCCCCCTCTCTTTCGCACCCTCCATGTCATATTCTGCTCCAGGAGCTCCATCATAGCTCCTCGCTGTCGCTGGGAGGATGTTTTCTCCTCCGCTCGCCCCTTCCACCGTCATTTTCTCTCTACCCACCCTTGCCTCCTTCTCCGCGCAGCTCTCGATTCCCCCCTCTCTTTCGCACCCTCCATGTCATATTCCGCTCCAGGAGCTCCATCATAGCTCCTTGCTGTCGCTGGGAGGATGTTTTCTCCTCCGCTCGCCCCTTCCACCGTCATTTTCTCTCTACCCACCCTTGCCTCCTTCTCCGCGCAGCTCTCGATTCCCCCCTCTCTTTCGCACCCTCCATGTCATATTCCGCTCCAGGAGCTCCATCATAGCTCCTCGCTGTCGCTGGGAGGATGTTTTCTCCTCCGCTCGCCCCTTCCACCGTCATTTTCTCTCTACCCACCCTTGCCTCCTTTTCCGAGCAGCTCTCGATTCCCCCCTCTCTTTCGCACCCTCCATGTCATATTCCGCTCCAGGAGCTCCATCATAGCTCCTCGCTGTCGCTGGGAGGATGTTTTCTCCTCCGCTCGCCCCTTCCACCGTCATTTTCTCTCTACCCACCCTTGCCTCCTTCTCCGCGCAGCTCTCGATTCCCCCCTCTCTTTCGCACCCTCCATGTCATATTCCGCTCAAGGAGCTCCATCATAGCTCCTCGCTGTCGCTGGGAGGATGTTTTCTCCTCCGCTCGCCCCTTCCACCGTCATTTTCTCTCTACCCACCCTTGCCTCCTTCTCCGCGCAGCTCTCGATTCCCCCCTCTCTTTCGCACCCTCCATGTCATATTCCGCTCCAGGAGCTCCATCATAGCTCCTCGCTGTCGATGGGAGGATGTTTTCTCCTCCGCTCGCCCCTTCCACCGTCATTTTCTCTCTACCCACCCTTGCCTCCTTCTCCGCGCAGCTCTCGATTCCCCCCTCTCTTTCTCACCCTCCATGTCATATTCCGCTCCAGGAGCTCCATCATAGCTCCTCGCTGTCGCTGGGAGGATGTTTTCTCCTCCGCTCGCCCCTTCCACCGTCATTTTCTCTCTACCCACCCTTGCCTCCTTTTCCGTGCAGCTCTCGATTCCCCCCTCTCTTTCGCACCCTCCATGTCATATTCCGCTCCAGGAGCTCCATCATAGCTCCTCGCTGTCGCTGGGAGGATGTTTTCTCCTCCGCTCGCCCCTTCCACCATCATTTTCTCTCCACCCACCCTTGCCTCCTTCTCCGCGCAGCTCTCGATTCCCCCCTCTCTTTCGCACCCTCCATGTCATATTCCGCTCCAGGAGCTCCATCATAGCTCCTCGCTGTCGCTGGGAGGATGTTTTCTCCTCCGCTCGCCCCTTCCACCGTCATTTTCTCTCTACCCACCCTTGCCTCCTTCTCCGCGCAGCTCTCGATTCCCCCCTCTCTCTCGCACCCTCCATATTACATCCAGCTCCAGGAGCTCCATCATAGCTCCTCGCTGTCGCTGGGAGCATGTTTTCTCCTCCGCTCGCCCCTTCCACCGTCATTTTCTCTCTACCCACCCTTGCCTCCTTCTCCGCGCAGCTCTCGATTCCCCCCTCTCTTTCGCACCCTCCATGTCATATTCCGCTCCAGGAGCTCCATCATAGCTCCTCGCTGTCGCTGGGAGGATGTTTTCTCCTCCGCTCGCCCCTTCCACCGTTATTTTCTCTCTACCCACCCTTGCCTCCTTTTCCGCGCAGCTCTCGATTCCCCCCTCTCTTTCGCACCCTCCATGTCATATTCCGCTCCAGGAGCTCCATCATAGCTCCTCGCTGTCGCTGGGAGGATGTTTTCTCCTCCGCTCGCCCCTTCCACCGTCATTTTCTCTCTACCCACCCTTGCCTCCTTCTCCGCGCAGCTCTCGATTCCCCCCTCTCTTTCGCACCCTCCATGTCATATTCCGCTCCAGGAGCTCCATCATAGCTCCTCGCTGTCACTGGGAGGATGTTTTCTCCTCCGCTCGCCCCTTCCACCGTCATTTTCTCTCTACCCACCCTTGCCTCCTTCTCCGCGCAGCTCTCGATTCCCCCCTCTCTTTCGCACCCTCCATGTCATATTCCGCTCCAGGAGCTCCATCATAGCTCCTCGCTGTCGCTGGGAGGATTTTTTCTCCTCCACTCGCCCCTTCCACCGTCATTTTCTCCCTACCCACCCTTGCCTCCTTCTCCGCGCAGCTCTCGATTCCCTCCTCTCTCTCGCACCCTCCATTTTACATCCAGCTCCAGGAGCTCCATCATAGCATCTCGCTGTCGCTGGGAGGATGTTTTCTCCTCTGCTCGCCGCTTCCACCGTCATTTTCTCTCCACCCACCCTTGCCTCCTTCTCCGCGCCGCTCTCGATTCCCCCCTCTCTCTCGCACCCACCATGTCATATCCCGCTCCAGGAGCTCCATCATAGCTCCTCGCTGTCGCTGGGAGGATGTTTTCTCCTCCGCTCGCCCCTTCCACCGTCATTTTCTCTCTACCCACCCTTGCCTCCTTCTCCGCGCAGCTCTCGATTCCTCCCTCTCTCTCGCACCCTCCATATTACATCCAGCTCCAGGAGCTCCATCATAGCTCCTCGCTGTCGCTGGGGGGATGTTTTCTCCTCCGCTCGCCCCTTCCACCGTCATTTTCTCTCTACCCACCCTTGCCTCCTTCTCCGCGCAGCTCTCGATTCCCCCCTCTCTTTCACACCCTCCTTCACTTCATATTCCGCTCCAGGAGCTCCATCATAGCTCCTCGCTGTCGCTGGGAGGATGTTTTCTCCTCCGCTCGCCCCTTCCACCGTCATTTTCTCTCTACCCACCCTTGCCTCCTTCTCCGCGCAGCTCTCGATTCCCCCCTCTCTCTCGCACCCTCCATATTACATCCAGCTCCAGGAGCTCCATCATAGCTCCTCGCTGTCGCTGGGAGGATGTTTTCTCCTCCGCTCGCCCCTTCCACCGTCATTTTCTCTCTACCCACCCTTGCCTCCTTTTCCGCGCAGCTCTCGATTCCCCCCTCTCTTTCGCACCCTCCATGTCATATTCCGCTCCAGGAGTTCCATCATAGCTCCTCACTGTCGCTGGGAGGATGTTTTCTCCTCCGCTCGCCCCTTCCACCGTCATTTTCTCTCTACCCACCCTTGCCTCCTTTTCCGCGCAGCTCTCGATTCCCCCCTCTCTTTCGCACCCTCCATGTCATATTCCGCTCCAGGAGTTCCATCATAGCTCCTCACTGTCGCTGGGAGGAAGTTTTCTCCTCCGCTCGCCCCTTCCACCGTCATTTTCTCTCTACCCACCCTTGCCTCCTTTTCCGCGCAGCTCTCGATTCCCCCCTCTCTTTCGCACCCTCCTTCACTTCATATTCCGCTCCAGGAGCTCCATCATAGCTCCTTGCTGTCGCTGGGAGGATGTTTTCTCCTCCGCTCGCCCCTTCCACCGTCATTTTCTCTCTACCCACCCTTGCCTCCTTTTCCGCGCAGCTCTCGATTCCCCCCTCTCTTTCGCACCCTCCATGTCATATTCCGCTCCAGGAGCTCCATCATAGCTCCTCGCTGTCGCTGGGAGGATGTTTTCTCCTCCGCTCGCCCCTTCCACCGTCATTTTCTCTCTACCCACCCTTGCCTCCTTCTCCGCGCAGCTCTCGATTCCCCCCTCTCTTTCGCACCCTCCATGTCATATTCTGCTCCAGGAGCTCCATCATAGCTCCTCGCTGTCGCTGGGAGGATGTTTTCTCCTCCGCTCGCCCCTTCCACCGTCATTTTCTCTCTACCCACCCTTGCCTCCTTCTCCGCGCAGCTCTCGATTCCCCCCTCTCTCTCGCACCCTCCATATTACATCCAGCTCCAGGAGCTCCATCATAGCTCCTCGCTGTCGATGGGAGGATGTTTTCTCCTCTGCTCGCCCCTTCCACCGTCATTTTCTCTCTACCCACCCTTGCCTTCTTCTCCGCGCAGCTCTCGATTCCCCCCTCTCTTTCGCACCCTCCATGTCATATTCCGCTCCAGGAGTTCCATCATAGCTCCTCACTGTCGCTGGGAGGATGTTTTCTCCTCCGCTCGCCCCTTCCACCGTCATTTTCTCTCTACCCACCCTTGCCTCCTTCTCCGCGCAGCTCTTGATTCCCCCCTCTCTCTCGCACCCACCATGTCATATCCCGCTCCAGGAGCTCCATCATAGCTCCTCGCTGTCGCTGGGAGGATGTTTTCTCCTCCGCTCGCCCCTTCCACCGTCATTTTCTCTCTACCCACCCTTGCCTCCTTCTCCGCGCAGCTCTCGATTCCCTCCTCTCTCTCGCACCCTCCATTTTACATCCAGCTCCAGGAGCTCCATCATAGCTCCTCGCTGTCGCTGGGAGGATGTTTTCTCCTCTGCTCGCCGCTTCCACCGTCATTTTCTCTCCACCCACCCTTGCCTCCTTCTCCGCGCCGCTCTCGATTCCCCCCTCTCTCTCGCACCCATCATGTCATATCCCGCTCCAGGAGCTCCATCATAGCTCCTCGCTGTCGCTGGGAGGATGTTTTCTCCTCCGCTCGCCCCTTCCACCGTCATTTTCTCTCTACCCACCCTTGCCTCCTTCTCCGCGCAGCTCTCGATTCCTCCCTCTCTCTCGCACCCTCCATATTACATCCAGCTCCAGGAGCTCCATCATAGCTCCTCGCTGTCGCTGGGAGGATGTTTTCTCCTCCGCTCGCCCCTTCCACCGTCATTTTCTCTCTACCCACCCTTGCCTCCTTCTCCGCGCAGCTCTCGATTCCCCCCTCTCTTTCGCACCCTCCATGTCATATTCCGCTCCAGGAGCTCCATCATAGCTCCTCGCTGTCGCTGGGAGGATGTTTTCTCCTCCGCTCGCCCCTTCCACCGTCATTTTCTCTCTACCCACCCTTGCCTCCTTCTCCGCGCAGCTCTCGATTCCCCCCTCTCTCTCGCACCCTCCATATTACATCCAGCTCCAGGAGCTCCATCATAGCTCCTCGCTGTCGCTGGGAGGATGTTTTCTCCTCCGCTCGCCCCTTCCACCGTCATTTTCTCTCTACCCACCCTTGCCTCCTTTTCCGCGCAGCTCTCGATTCCCCCCTCTCTTTCGCACCCTCCATGTCATATTCCGCTCCAGGAGTTCCATCATAGCTCCTCACTGTCGCTGGGAGGATGTTTTCTCCTCCGCTCGCCCCTTCCACCGTCATTTTCTCTCTACCCACCCTTGCCTCCTTCTCCGCGCAGCTCTCGATTCCCCCCTCTCTTTCGCACCCTCCATGTCATATTCCGCTCCAGGAGCTCCATCATAGCTCCTCGCTGTCGCTGGGAGGATGTTTTCTCCTCCGCTCGCCCCTTCCACCGTCATTTTCTCTCTACCCACCCTTGCCTCCTTTTCCGCGCAGCTCTCGATTCCCCCCTCTCTTTCGCACCCTCCATGTCATATTCCGCTCCAGGAGCTCCATCATAGCTCCTCGCTGTCGCTGGGAGGATGTTTTCTCCTCCGCTCGCCCCTTCCACCGTCATTTTCTCTCTACCCACCCTTGCCTCCTTCTCCGCGCAGCTCTCGATTCCCCCCTCTCTTTCGCACCCTCCATGTCATATTCCGCTCCAGGAGCTCCATCATAGCTCCTCGCTGTCGCTGGGAGGATGTTTTCTCCTCCGCTCGCCCCTTCCACCGTCATTTTCTCTCTACCCACCCTTGCCTCCTTTTCCGCGCAGCTCTCGATTCCCCCCTCTCTTTCGCACCCTCCATGTCATATTCCGCTCCAGGAGCTCCATCATAGCTCCTCGCTGTCGCTGGGAGGAAGATTTCTCCTCCGCTCGCCCCTTCCACCGTCATTTTCTCTCTACCCACCCTTGCCTCCTTTTCCGCGCAGCTCTCGATTCCCCCCTCTCTTTCGCACCCTCCATGTCATATTCCACTCCAGGAGCTCCATCATAGCTCCTTGCTGTCGCTGGGAGGATGTTTTCTCCTCCGCTCGCCCCTTCCACCGTAATTTTCTCTCTACCCACCCTTGCCTCCTTTTCCGCGCAGCTCTCGATTCCCCCCTCTCTTTCGCACCCTCCATGTCATATTCCGCTCCAGGAGTTCCATCATAGCTCCTCACTGTCGCTGGGAGGATGTTTTCTCCTCCGCTCGCCACTTCCACCGTCATTTTCTCTCTACCCACCCTTGCCTCCTTCTCCGCGCAGCTCTCGATTCCCCCCTCTCTTTCGCACCCTCCATGTCATGTTCCGCTCCAGGAGCTCCATCATAGCTCCTCGCTGTCGCTGGGAGGATGTTTTCTCCTCTGCTCGCCGCTTCCACCGTCATTTTCTCTCCACCCACCCTTGCCTCCTTCTCCGCGCCGCTCTCGATTCCCCCCTCTCTCTCGCACCCTCCATATTACATCCAGCTCCAGGAGCTCCATCATAGCTCCTCGCTGTCGCTGGGAGGATGTTTTCTCCTCCGCTCGCCCCTTCCACCGTCATTTTCTCTCTACCCACCCTTGCCTCCTTCTCCGCGCAGCTCTCGATTCCCCCCCTCTCTTTCGCACCCTCCATGTCATATTCCGCTCCAGGAGCTCCATCATAGCTCCTCGCTGTCGCTGGGAGGATGTTTTCTCCTCCGCTCGCCCCTTCCACCGTCATTTTCTCTCTACCCACCCTTGCCTCCTTCTCCGCGCAGCTCTCGATTCCCCCTCTCTCTCGCACCCTCCATATTACATCCAGCTCCAGGAGCTCCATCATAGCTCCTCGCTGTCGCTGGGAGGATGTTTTCTCCTCCGCTCGCCCCTTCCACCGTCATTTTCTCTCTACCCACCCTTGCCTCCTTTTCCGCGCAGCTCTCGATTCCCCCCTCTCTTTCGCACCCTCCATGTCATATTCCGCTCCAGGAGTTCCATCATAGCTCCTCACTGTCGCTGGGAGGATGTTTTCTCCTCCGCTCGCCCCTTCCACCGTCATTTTCTCTCTACCCACCCTTGCCTCCTTCTCCGCGCAGCTCTCGATTCCCCCCTCTCTTTCGCACCCTCCATGTCATATTCCGCTCCAGGAGCTCCATCATAGCTCCTCGCTGTCGCTGGGAGGATGTTTTCTCCTCCGCTCGCCCCTTCCACCGTCATTTTCTCTCTACCCACCCTTGCCTCCTTTTCCGCGCAGCTCTCGATTCCCCCCTCTCTTTCGCACCCTCCATGTCATATTCCGCTCCAGGAGCTCCATCATAGCTCCTCGCTGTCGCTGGGAGGATGTTTTCTCCTCCGCTCGCCCCTTCCACCGTCATTTTCTCTCTACCCACCCTTGCCTCCTTCTCCGCGCAGCTCTCGATTCCCCCCTCTCTTTCGCACCCTCCATGTCATATTCCGCTCCAGGAGCTCCATCATAGCTCCTCGCTGTCGCTGGGAGGATGTTTTCTCCTCCGCTCGCCCCTTCCACCGTCATTTTCTCTCTACCCACCCTTGCCTCCTTTTCCGCGCAGCTCTCGATTCCCCCCTCTCTTTCGCACCCTCCATGTCATATTCCGCTCCAGGAGCTCCATCATAGCTCCTCGCTGTCGCTGGGAGGATGTTTTCTCCTCCGCTCGCCCCTTCCACCGTCATTTTCTCTCTACCCACCCTTGCCTCCTTCTCCGCGCAGCTCTCGATTCCCCCCTCTCTTTCGCACCCTCCATGTCATATTCCGCTCCAGGAGCTCCATCATAGCTCCTCGCTGTCGCTGGGAGGATGTTTTCTCCTCCGCTCGCCCCTTCCACCGTCATTTTCTCTCTACCCACCCTTGCCTCCTTTTCCGCGCAGCTCTCGATTCCCCCCTCTCTTTCGCACCCTCCATGTCATATTCCGCTCCAGGAGCTCCATCATAGCTCCTCGCTGTCGCTGGGAGGAAGATTTCTCCTCCGCTCGCCCCTTCCACCGTCATTTTCTCTCTACCCACCCTTGCCTCCTTTTCCGCGCAGCTCTCGATTCCCCCCTCTCTTTCGCACCCTCCATGTCATATTCCACTCCAGGAGCTCCATCATAGCTCCTTGCTGTCGCTGGGAGGATGTTTTCTCCTCCGCTCGCCCCTTCCACCGTAATTTTCTCTCTACCCACCCTTGCCTCCTTTTCCGCGCAGCTCTCGATTCCCCCCTCTCTTTCGCACCCTCCATGTCATATTCCGCTCCAGGAGTTCCATCATAGCTCCTCACTGTCGCTGGGAGGATGTTTTCTCCTCCGCTCGCCACTTCCACCGTCATTTTCTCTCTACCCACCCTTGCCTCCTTCTCCGCGCAGCTCTCGATTCCCCCCTCTCTTTCGCACCCTCCATGTCATATTCCGCTCCAGGAGCTCCATCATAGCTCCTCGCTGTCGCTGGGAGGATGTTTTCTCCTCCGCTCGCCCCTTCCACCGTCATTTTCTCTCTACCCACCCTTGCCTCCTTTTCCGCGCAGCTCTCGATTCCCCCCTCTCTTTCGCACCCTCCATGTCATATTCCGCTCCAGGAGTTCCATCATAGCTCCTCACTGTCGCTGGGAGGATGTTTTCTCCTCCGCTCGCCCCTTCCACCGTCATTTTCTCTCTACCCACCCTTGCCTCCTTTTCCGCGCAGCTCTCGATTCCCCCCTCTCTTTCGCACCCTCCATGTCATATTCCGCTCCAGGAGTTCCATCATAGCTCCTCACTGTCGCTGGGAGGAAGTTTTCTCCTCCGCTCGCCCCTTCCACCGTCATTTTCTCTCTACCCACCCTTGCATCCTTTTCCGCGCAGCTCTCGATTCCCCCCTCTCTTTCGCACCCTCCATGTCATATTCCGCTCCAGGAGTTCCATCATAGCTCCTCACTGTCGCTGGGAGGATGTTTTCTCCTCCGCTCGCCCCTTCCACCGTCATTTTCTCTCTACCCACCCTTGCCTCCTTCTCCGCACAGCTCTCGATTCCCCCCTCTCTTTCGCACCCTCCATGTCATATTCCACTCCAGGAGTTCCATCATAGCTCCTCGCTGTCGCTGGGAGGATGTTTTCTCCTCCGCTCGCCCCTTCCACCGTCATTTTCTCTCTACCCACCCTTGCCTCCTTCTCCGCGCAGCTCTCGATTCCCCCCTCTCTCTCGCACCCTCCATATTACATCCAGCTCCAGGAGCTCTATCATAGCTCCTCGCTGTCGCTGGGAGGATGTTTTCTCCTCCGCTCGCCCCTTCCACCGTCATTTTCTCTCTACCCACCCTTGCCTCCTTTTCCGCGCAGCTCTCGATTCCCCCCTCTCTTTCGCACCCTCCATGTCATATTCCGCTCCAGGAGTTCCATCATAGCTCCTCGCTGTCGCTGGGAGGATGTTTTCTCCTCCGCTCGCCCCTTCCACCGTCATTTTCTCTCTACCCACCCTTGCCTCCTTTTCCGCGCAGCTCTCGATTCCCCCCTCTCTTTCGCACCCTCCATGTCATATTCCGCTCCAGGAGTTCCATCATAGCTCCTCACTGTCGCTGGGAGGATGTTTTCTCCTCCGCTCGCCCCTTCCACCATCATTTTCTCTCTACCCACCCTTGCCTCCTTTTCCGCGCAGCTCTCGATTCCCCCCTCTCTTTCGCACCCTCCATGTCATATTCCGCTCCAGGAGTTCCATCATAGCTCCTCACTGTCGCTGGGAGGAAGTTTTCTCCTCCGCTCGCCCCTTCCACCGTCATTTTCTCTCTACCCACCCTTGCCTCCTTTTCCGCGCAGCTCTCGATTCCCCCCTCTCTTTCGCACCCTCCATGTCATATTCCGCTCCAGGAGTTCCATCATAGCTCCTCACTGTCGCTGGGAGGATGTTTTCTCCTCCGCTCGCCCCTTCCACCGTCATTTTCTCTCTACCCACCCTTGCCTCCTTCTCCGCGCAACTCTCGATTCCCCCCTCTCTTTCGCACCCTCCATGTCATATTCCGCTCCAGGAGCTCCATCATAGCTCCTCGCTGTCGCTGGGAGGATGTTTTCTCCTCCGCTCGCCCCTTCCACCGTCATTTTCTCTCTACACACCCTTGCCTCCTTTTCCGCGCAGCTCTCGATTCCCCCCTCTCTTTCGCACCCTCCATGTCATATTCCGCTCCAGGAGTTCCATCATAGCTCCTCACTGTCGCTGGGAGGAAGTTTTCTCCTCCGCTCGCCCCTTCCACCGTCATTTTCTCTCTACCCACCCTTGCCTCCTTTTCCGCGCAGCTCTCGATTCCCCCCTCTCTTTCGCACCCTCCATGTCATACTCCGCTCCAGGAGCTCCATCATAGCTCCTTGCTGTCGCTGGGAGGATGTTTTCTCCTCCGCTCGCCCCTTCCACCGTCATTTTCTCTCTACCCACCCTTGCCTCCTTTTCCGCGCAGCTCTTGATTCCCCCCTCTCTTTCGCACCCTCCATGTCATATTCCGCTCCAGGAGTTCCATCATAGCTCCTCACTGTCGCTGGGAGGATGTTTTCTCCTCCGCTCGCCACTTCCACCGTCATTTTCTCTCTACCCACCCTTTCCTCCTTCTCCGCGCAGCTCTCGATTCCCCCCTCTCTTTCGCACTCTCCATGTCATATTCCGCTCCAGGAGCTCCATCATAGCTCCTCGCTGTCGCTGGGAGGATGTTTTCTCCTCCGCTCGCCCCTTCCACCTTCATTTTCTCTCTACCCACCCTTGCCTCCTTTTCCGCGCAGCTCTCGATTCCCCCCTCTCTTTCGCACCCTCCATGTCATATTCCGCTCCAGGAGTTCCATCATAGCTCCTCACTGTCGCTGGGAGGATGTTTTCTCCTCCGCTCGCCCCTTCCACCGTCATTTTCTCTCTACCCACCCTTGCCTCCTTTTCCGCGCAGCTCTCGATTCCCCCCTCTCTTTCGCACCCTCCATGTCATATTCCGCTCCAGGAGTTCCATCATAGCTCCTCACTGTCGCTGGGAGGAAGTTTTCTCCTCCGCTCGCCCCTTCCACCGTCATTTTCTCTCTACCCACCCTTGCATCCTTTTCCGCGCAGCTCTCGATTCCCCCCTCTCTTTCGCACCCTCCATGTCATATTCCGCTCCAGGAGTTCCATCATAGCTCCTCACTGTCGCTGGGAGGATGTTTTCTCCTCCGCTCGCCCCTTCCACCGTCATTTTCTCTCTACCCACCCTTGCCTCCTTCTCCGCACAGCTCTCGATTCCCCCCTCTCTTTCGCACCCTCCATGTCATATTCCACTCCAGGAGCTCCATCATAGCTCCTCGCTGTCGCTGGGAGGATGTTTTCTCCTCCGCTCGCCCCTTCCACCGTCATTTTCTCTCTACCCACCCTTGCCTCCTTTTCCGCGCAGCTCTCGATTTCCCCCTCTCTTTCGCACCCTCCATGTCATATTCCGCTCCAGGAGCTCCATCATAGCTCCTCGCTGTCGCTGGGAGGATGTTTTCTCCTCCGCTCGCCCCTTCCACCGTCATTTTCTCTCTACCCACCCTTGCCTCCTTCTCCGCGCAGCTCTCGATTCCCCCCTCTCTTTCGCACCCTCCATGTCATATTCTGCTCCAGGAGCTCCATCATAGCTCCTCGCTGTCGCTGGGAGGATGTTTTCTCCTCCGCTCGCCCCTTCCACCGTCATTTTCTCTCTACCCACCCTTGCCTCCTTCTCCGCGCAGCTCTCGATTCCCCCCTCTCTCTCGCACCCTCCATATTACATCCAGCTCCAGGAGCTCCATCATAGCTCCTCGCTGTCGATGGGAGGATGTTTTCTCCTCTGCTCGCCCCTTCCACCGTCATTTTCTCTCTACCCACCCTTGCCTCCTTCTCCGCGCAGCTCTCGATTCCCCCCTCTCTTTCGCACCCTCCATGTCATATTCCGCTCCAGGAGTTCCATCATAGCTCCTCACTGTCGCTGGGAGGATGTTTTCTCCTCCGCTCGCCCCTTCCACCGTCATTTTCTCTCTACCCACCCTTGCCTCCTTCTCAGCGCAGCTCTCGATTCCCCCCTCTCTCTCGCACCCACCATGTCATATCCCGCTCCAGGAGCTCCATCATAGCTCCTCGCTGTCGCTGGGAGGATGTTTTCTCCTCCGCTCGCCCCTTCCACCGTCATTTTCTCTCTACCCACCCTTGCCTCCTTCTCCGCGCAGCTCTCGATTCCCCCCTCTCTCTCGCACCCTCCATATTACATCCAGCTCCAGGAGCTCCATCATAGCTCCTCGCTGTCGCTGGGAGGATGTTTTCTCCTCCGCTCGCCCCTTCCACCATCATTTTCTCTCTACCCACCCTTGCCTCCTTTTCCGCGCAGCTCTCGATTCCCCCCTCTCTTTCGCACCCTCCATGTCATATTCCGCTCCAGGAGTTCCATCATAGCTCCTCACTGTCGCTGGGAGGATGTTTTCTCCTCCGCTCGCCCCTTCCACCGTCATTTTCTCTCTACCCACCCTTGCCTCCTTCTCCGCGCAGCTCTCGATTCCCCCCTCTCTTTCGCACCCTCCATGTCATATTCCGCTCCAGGAGCTCCATCATAGCTCCTCGCTGTCGCTGGGAGGATGTTTTCTCCTCCGCTCGCCCCTTCCACCGTCATTTTCTCTCTACCCACCCTTGCCTCCTTTTCCGCGCAGCTCTCGATTCCCCCCTCTCTTTCGCACCCTCCATGTCATATTCCGCTCCAGGAGTTCCATCATAGCTCCTCACTGTCGCTGGGAGGAAGATTTCTCCTCCGCTCGCCCCTTCCACCGTCATTTTCTCTCTACCCACCCTTGCCTCCTTTTCCGCGCAGCTCTCGATTCCCCCCTCTCTTTCGCACCCTCCATGTCATATTCCACACCAGAAGCTCCATCATAGCTCCTTGCTGTCGCTGGGAGGATGTTTTCTCCTCCGCTCGCCCCTTCCACCGTAATTTTCTCTCTACCCACCCTTGCCTCCTTTTCCGCGCAGCTCTCGATTCCCCCCTCTCTTTCGCACCCTCCATGTCATATTCCGCTCCAGGAGTTCCATCATAGCTCCTCACTGTCGCTGGGAGGATGTTTTCTCCTCCGCTCGCCACTTCCACCGTCATTTTCTCTCTACCCACCCTTGCCTCCTTCTCCGCGCAGCTCTCGATTCCCCCCTCTCTTTCGCACCCTCCATGTCATATTCCGCTCCAGGAGCTCCATCATAGCTCCTCGCTGTCGCTGGGAGGATGTTTTCTCCTCCGCTCGCCCCTTCCACCGTCATTTTCTCTCTACCCACCCTTGCCTCCTTTTCCGCGCAGCTCTCGATTCCCCCCTCTCTTTCGCACCCTCCATGTCATATTCCGCTCCAGGAGTTCCATCATAGCTCCTCACTGTCGCTGGGAGGAAGTTTTCTCCTCCGCTCGCCCCTTCCACCGTCATTTTCTCTCTACCCACCCTTGCATCCTTTTCCGCGCAGCTCTCGATTCCCCCCTCTCTTTCGCACCCTCCATGTCATATTCCGCTCCAGGAGTTCCATCATAGCTCCTCACTGTCGCTGGGAGGATGTTTTCTCCTCCGCTCGCCCCTTCCACCGTCATTTTCTCTCTACCCACCCTTGCCTCCTTCTCCGCACAGCTCTCGATTCCCCCCTCTCTTTCGCACCCTCCATGTCATATTCCACTCCAGGAGTTCCATCATAGCTCCTCGCTGTCGCTGGGAGGATGTTTTCTCCTCCGCTCGCCCCTTCCACCGTCATTTTCTCTCTACCCACCCTTGCCTCCTTCTCCGCGCAGCTCTCGATTCCCCCCTCTCTCTCGCACCCTCCATATTACATCCAGCTCCAGGAGCTCTATCATAGCTCCTCGCTGTCGCTGGGAGGATGTTTTCTCCTCCGCTCGCCCCTTCCACCGTCATTTTCTCTCTACCCACCCTTGCCTCCTTTTCCGCGCAGCTCTCGATTCCCCCCTCTCTTTCGCACCCTCCATGTCATATTCCGCTCCAGGAGTTCCATCATAGCTCCTCGCTGTCGCTGGGAGGATGTTTTCTCCTCCGCTCGCCCCTTCCACCGTCATTTTCTCTCTACCCACCCTTGCCTCCTTCTCCGCGCAGCTCTCGATTCCCCCCTCTCTCTCGCACCCTCCATATTACATCCAGCTCCAGGAGCTCCATCATAGCTCCTCGCTGTCGCTGGGAGGATGTTTTCTCCTCCGCTCGCCCCTTCCACCGTCATTTTCTCTCTACCCACCCTTGCCTCCTTCTCCGCGCAGCTCTCGATTCCCCCCTCTCTTTCGCACCCTCCATGTCATATTCCGCTCCAGGAGCTCCATCAAAGCTCCTCGCTGTCGCTGGGAGGATGTTTTCTCCTCCGCTCGCCCCTTCCACCGTCATTTTCTCTCTACCCACCCTTGCCTCCTTTTCCGCGCAGCTCTCGATTCCCCCCTCTCTTTCGCACCCTCCATGTCATATTCCGCTCCAGGAGCTCCATCATAGCTCCTCGCTGTCGCTGGGAGGAAGATTTCTCCTCCGCTCGCCCCTTCCACCGTCATTTTCTCTCTACCCACCCTTGCCTCCTTTTCCGCGCAGCTCTCGATTCCCCCCTCTCTTTCGCACCCTCCATGTCATATTCCACTCCAGGAGCTCCATCATAGCTCCTTGCTGTCGCTGGGAGGATGTTTTCTCCTCCGCTCGCCCCTTCCACCGTAATTTTCTCTCTACCCACCCTTGCCTCCTTTTCCGCGCAGCTCTCGATTCCCCCCTCTCTTTCGCACCCTCCATGTCATATTCCGCTCCAGGAGTTCCATCATAGCTCCTCACTGTCGCTGGGAGGATGTTTTCTCCTCCGCTCGCCACTTCCACCGTCATTTTCTCTCTACCCACCCTTGCCTCCTTCTCCGCGCAGCTCTCGATTCCCCCCTCTCTTTCGCACCCTCCATGTCATATTCCGCTCCAGGAGCTCCATCATAGCTCCTCGCTGTCGCTGGGAGGATGTTTTCTCCTCCGCTCGCCCCTTCCACCGTCATTTTCTCTCTACCCACCCTTGCCTCCTTTTCCGCGCAGCTCTCGATTCCCCCCTCTCTTTCGCACCCTCCATGTCATATTCCGCTCCAGGAGTTCCATCATAGCTCCTCACTGTCGCTGGGAGGATGTTTTCTCCTCCGCTCGCCCCTTCCACCGTCATTTTCTCTCTACCCACCCTTGCCTCCTTTTCCGCGCAGCTCTCGATTCCCCCCTCTCTTTCGCACCCTCCATGTCATATTCCGCTCCAGGAGTTCCATCATAGCTCCTCACTGTCGCTGGGAGGAAGTTTTCTCCTCCGCTCGCCCCTTCCACCGTCATTTTCTCTCTACCCACCCTTGCCTCCTTCTCCGCACAGCTCTCGATTCCCCCCTCTCTTTCGCACCCTCCATGTCATATTCCACTCCAGGAGTTCCATCATAGCTCCTCGCTGTCGCTGGGAGGATGTTTTCTCCTCCGCTCGCCCCTTCCACCGTCATTTTCTCTCTACCCACCCTTGCCTCCTTTTCCGCGCAGCTCTCGATTCCCCCCTCTCTTTCGCACCCTCCATGTCATATTCCGCTCCAGGAGTTCCATCATAGCTCCTCACTGTCGCTGGGAGGATGTTTTCTCCTCCGCTCGCCCCTTCCACCGTCATTTTCTCTCTACCCACCCTTGCCTCCTTTTCCGCGCAGCTCTCGATTCCCCCCTCTCTTTCGCACCCTCCATGTCATATTCCGCTCCAGGAGTTCCATCATAGCTCCTCACTGTCGCTGGGAGGAAGTTTTCTCCTCCGCTCGCCCCTTCCACCGTCATTTTCTCTCTACCCACCCTTGCCTCCTTCTCCGCACAGCTCTCGATTCCCCCCTCTCTTTCGCACCCTCCATGTCATATTCCACTCCAGGAGTTCCATCATAGCTCCTCGCTGTCGCTGGGAGGATGTTTTCTCCTCCGCTCGCCCCTTCCACCGTCATTTTCTCTCTACCCACCCTTGCCTCCTTCTCCGCGCAGCTCTCGATTCCCCCCTCTCTCTCGCACCCTCCATATTACATCCAGCTCCAGGAGCTCTATCATAGCTCCTCGCTGTCGCTGGGAGGATGTTTTCTCCTCCGCTCGCCCCTTCCACCGTCATTTTCTCTCTACCCACCCTTGCCTCCTTTTCCGCGCAGCTCTCGATTCCCCCCTCTCTTTCGCACCCTCCATGTCATATTCCGCTCCAGGAGTTCCATCATAGCTCCTCGCTGTCGCTGGGAGGATGTTTTCTCCTCTGCTCGCCCCTTCCACCGTCATTTTCTCTCTACCCACCCTTGCCTCCTTTTCCGCGCAGCTCTCGATTCCCCCCTCTCTTTCGCACCCTCCATGTCATATTCCGCTCCAGGAGTTCCATCATAGCTCCTCACTGTCGCTGGGAGGATGTTTTCTCCTCCGCTCGCCCCTTCCACCATCATTTTCTCTCTACCCACCCTTGCCTCCTTTTCCGCGCAGCTCTCGATTCCCCCCTCTCTTTCGCACCCTCCATGTCATATTCCGCTCCAGGAGTTCCATCATAGCTCCTCACTGTCGCTGGGAGGAAGTTTTCTCCTCCGCTCGCCCCTTCCACCGTCATTTTCTCTCTACCCACCCTTGCCTCCTTTTCCGCGCAGCTCTCGATTCCCCCCTCTCTTTCGCACCCTCCATGTCATATTCCGCTCCAGGAGTTCCATCATAGCTCCTCACTGTCGCTGGGAGGATGTTTTCTCCTCCGCTCGCCCCTTCCACCGTCATTTTCTCTCTACCCACCCTTGCCTCCTTCTCCGCGCAGCTCTCGATTCCCCCCTCTCTTTCGCACCCTCCATGTCATATTCCGCTCCAGGAGCTCCATCATAGCTCCTCGCTGTCGCTGGGAGGATGTTTTCTCCTCCGCTCGCCCCTTCCACCGTCATTTTCTCTCTACCCACCCTTGCCTCCTTTTCCGCGCAGCTCTCGATTCCCCCCTCTCTTTCGCACCCTCCATGTCATATTCCGCTCCAGGAGTTCCATCATAGCTCCTCACTGTCGCTGGGAGGAAGTTTTCTCCTCCGCTCGCCCCTTCCACCGTCATTTTCTCTCTACCCACCCTTGCCTCCTTTTCCGCGCAGCTCTCGATTCCCCCCTCTCTTTCGCACCCTCCATGTCATATTCCGCTCCAGGAGCTCCATCATAGCTCCTTGCTGTCGCTGGGAGGATGTTTTCTCCTCCGCTCGCCCCTTCCACCGTCATTTTCTCTCTACCCACCCTTGCCTCCTTTTCCGCGCAGCTCTCGATTCCCCCCTCTCTTTCGCACCCTCCATGTCATATTCCGCTCCAGGAGTTCCATCATAGCTCCTCACTGTCGCTGGGAGGATGTTTTCTCCTCCGCTCGCCCCTTCCACCGTCATTTTCTCTCTACCCACCCTTGCCTCCTTCTCCGCGCAGCTCTCGATTCCCCCCTTTCTTTCGCACCCTCCATGTCATATTCCGCTCCAGGAGCTCCATCATAGCTCCTCGCTGTCGCTGGGAGGATGTTTTCTCCTCCGCTCGCCCCTTCCACCGTCATTTTCTCTCTACCCACCCTTGCCTCCTTTTCCGCGCAGCTCTCGATTCCCCCCTCTCTTTCGCACCCTCCATGTCATATTCCGCTCCAGGAGTTCCATCATAGCTCCTCACTGTCGCTGGGAGGATGTTTTCTCCTCCGCTCGCCACTTCCACCGTCATTTTCTCTCTACCCACCCTTGCCTCCTTCTCCGCGCAGCTCTCGATTCCCCCCTCTCTTTCGCACTCTCCATGTCATATTCCGCTCCAGGAGCTCCATCATAGCTCCTCGCTGTCGCTGGGAGGATGTTTTCTCCTCCGCTCGCCCCTTCCACCTTCATTTTCTCTCTACCCACCCTTGCCTCCTTTTCCGCGCAGCTCTCGATTCCCCCCTCTCTTTCGCACCCTCCATGTCATATTCCGCTCCAGGAGTTCCATCATAGCTCCTCACTGTCGCTGGGAGGATGTTTTCTCCTCCGCTCGCCCCTTCCACCGTCATTTTCTCTCTACCCACCCTTGCCTCCTTTTCCGCGCAGCTCTCGATTCCCCCCTCTCTTTCGCACCCTCCATGTCATATTCCGCTCCAGGAGTTCCATCATAGCTCCTCACTGTCGCTGGGAGGAAGTTTTCTCCTCCGCTCGCCCCTTCCACCGTCATTTTCTCTCTACCCACCCTTGCATCCTTTTCCGCGCAGCTCTCGATTCCCCCCTCTCTTTCGCACCCTCCATGTCATATTCCGCTCCAGGAGTTCCATCATAGCTCCTCACTGTCGCTGGGAGGATGTTTTCTCCTCCGCTCGCCCCTTCCACCGTCATTTTCTCTCTACCCACCCTTGCCTCCTTCTCCGCACAGCTCTCGATTCCCCCCTCTCTTTCGCACCCTCCATGTCATATTCCACTCCAGGAGCTCCATCATAGCTCCTCGCTGTCGCTGGGAGGATGTTTTCTCCTCCGCTCGCCCCTTCCACCGTCATTTTCTCTCTACCCACCCTTGCCTCCTTTTCCGCGCAGCTCTCGATTTCCCCCTCTCTTTCGCACCCTCCATGTCATATTCCGCTCCAGGAGCTCCATCATAGCTCCTCGCTGTCGCTGGGAGGATGTTTTCTCCTCCGCTCGCCCCTTCCACCGTCATTTTCTCTCTACCCACCCTTGCCTCCTTCTCCGCGCAGCTCTCGATTCCCCCCTCTCTTTCGCACCCTCCATGTCATATTCTGCTCCAGGAGCTCCATCATAGCTCCTCGCTGTCGCTGGGAGGATGTTTTCTCCTCCGCTCGCCCCTTCCACCGTCATTTTCTCTCTACCCACCCTTGCCTCCTTCTCCGCGCAGCTCTCGATTCCCCCCTCTCTCTCGCACCCTCCATATTACATCCAGCTCCAGGAGCTCCATCATAGCTCCTCGCTGTCGATGGGAGGATGTTTTCTCCTCTGCTCGCCCCTTCCACCGTCATTTTCTCTCTACCCACCCTTGCCTCCTTCTCCGCGCAGCTCTCGATTCCCCCCTCTCTTTCGCACCCTCCATGTCATATTCCGCTCCAGGAGTTCCATCATAGCTCCTCACTGTCGCTGGGAGGATGTTTTCTCCTCCGCTCGCCCCTTCCACCGTCATTTTCTCTCTACCCACCCTTGCCTCCTTCTCAGCGCAGCTCTCGATTCCCCCCTCTCTCTCGCACCCACCATGTCATATCCCGCTCCAGGAGCTCCATCATAGCTCCTCGCTGTCGCTGGGAGGATGTTTTCTCCTCCGCTCGCCCCTTCCACCGTCATTTTCTCTCTACCCACCCTTGCCTCCTTCTCCGCGCAGCTCTCGATTCCCTCCTCTCTCTCGCACCCTCCATTTTACATCCAGCTCCAGGAGCTCCATCATAGCTCCTCGCTGTCGCTGGGAGGATGTTTTCTCCTCTGCTCGCCGCTTCCACCGTCATTTTCTCTCCACCCACCCTTGCCTCCTTCTCCGCGCCGCTCTCGATTCCCCCCTCTCTCTCGCACCCATCATGTCATATCCCGCTCCAGGAGCTCCATCATAGCTCCTCGCTGTCGCTGGGAGGATGTTTTCTCCTCCGCTCGCCCCTTCCACCGTCATTTTCTCTCTACCCACCCTTGCCTCCTTCTCCGCGCAGCTCTCGATTCCTCCCTCTCTCTCGCACCCTCCATATTACATCCAGCTCCAGGAGCTCCATCATAGCTCCTCGCTGTCGCTGGGAGGATGTTTTCTCCTCCGCTCGCCCCTTCCACCGTCATTTTCTCTCTACCCACCCTTGCCTCCTTCTCCGCGCAGCTCTCGATTCCCCCCCTCTCTTTCGCACCCTCCATGTCATATTCCGCTCCAGGAGCTCCATCATAGCTCCTCGCTGTCGCTGGGAGGATGTTTTCTCCTCCACTCGCCCCTTCCACCGTCATTTTCTCTCTACCCACCCTTGCCTCCTTCTCCGCGCAGCTCTCGATTCCCCCCTCTCTCTCGCACCCTCCATATTACATCCAGCTCCAGGAGCTCCATCATAGCTCCTCGCTGTCGCTGGGAGGATGTTTTCTCCTCCGCTCGCCCCTTCCACCGTCATTTTCTCTCTACCCACCCTTGCCTCCTTTTCCGCGCAGCTCTCGATTCCCCCCTCTCTTTCGCACCCTCCATGTCATATTCCGCTCCAGGAGTTCCATCATAGCTCCTCACTGTCGCTGGGAGGAAGATTTCTCCTCCGCTCGCCCCTTCCACCGTCATTTTCTCTCTACCCACCCTTGCCTCCTTTTCCGCGCAGCTCTCGATTCCCCCCTCTCTTTCGCACCCTCCATGTCATATTCCACACCAGGAGCTCCATCATAGCTCCTTGCTGTCGCTGGGAGGATGTTTTCTCCTCCGCTCGCCCCTTCCACCGTAATTTTCTCTCTACCCACCCTTGCCTCCTTTTCCGCGCAGCTCTCGATTCCCCCCTCTCTTTCGCACCCTCCATGTCATATTCCGCTCCAGGAGTTCCATCATAGCTCCTCACTGTCGCTGGGAGGATGTTTTCTCCTCCGCTCGCCACTTCCACCGTCATTTTCTCTCTACCCACCCTTGCCTCCTTCTCCGCGCAGCTCTCGATTCCCCCCTCTCTTTCGCACCCTCCATGTCATATTCCGCTCCAGGAGCTCCATCATAGCTCCTCGCTGTCGCTGGGAGGATGTTTTCTCCTCCGCTCGCCCCTTCCACCGTCATTTTCTCTCTACCCACCCTTGCCTCCTTTTCCGCGCAGCTCTCGATTCCCCCCTCTCTTTCGCACCCTCCATGTCATATTCCGCTCCAGGAGTTCCATCATAGCTCCTCACTGTCGCTGGGAGGAAGTTTTCTCCTCCGCTCGCCCCTTCCACCGTCATTTTCTCTCTACCCACCCTTGCATCCTTTTCCGCGCAGCTCTCGATTCCCCCCTCTCTTTCGCACCCTCCATGTCATATTCCGCTCCAGGAGTTCCATCATAGCTCCTCACTGTCGCTGGGAGGATGTTTTCTCCTCCGCTCGCCCCTTCCACCGTCATTTTCTCTCTACCCACCCTTGCCTCCTTCTCCGCACAGCTCTCGATTCCCCCCTCTCTTTCGCACCCTCCATGTCATATTCCACTCCAGGAGTTCCATCATAGCTCCTCGCTGTCGCTGGGAGGATGTTTTCTCCTCCGCTCGCCCCTTCCACCGTCATTTTCTCTCTACCCACCCTTGCCTCCTTCTCCTCGCAGCTCTCGATTCCCCCCTCTCTCTCGCACCCTCCATATTACATCCAGCTCCAGGAGCTCCATCATAGCTCCTCGCTGTCGCTGGGAGGATGTTTTCTCCTCCGCTCGCCCCTTCCACCGTCATTTTCTCTCTACCCACCCTTGCATCCTTTTCCGCGCAGCTCTCGATTCCCCCCTCTCTTTCGCACCCTCCATGTCATATTCCGCTCCAGGAGTTCCATCATAGCTCCTCACTGTCGCTGGGAGGATGTTTTCTCCTCCGCTCGCCACTTCCACCGTCATTTTCTCTCTACCCACCCTTGCCTCCTTCTCCGCGCAGCTCTCGATTCCCCCCTCTCTTTCGCACTCTCCATGTCATATTCCGCTCCAGGAGCTCCATCATAGCTCCTCGCTGTCGCTGGGAGGATGTTTTCTCCTCCGCTCGCCCCTTCCACCTTCATTTTCTCTCTACCCACCCTTGCCTCCTTTTCCGCGCAGCTCTCGATTCCCCCCTCTCTTTCGCACCCTCCATGTCATATTCCGCTCCAGGAGTTCCATCATAGCTCCTCACTGTCGCTGGGAGGATGTTTTCTCCTCCGCTCGCCCCTTCCACCGTCATTTTCTCTCTACCCACCCTTGCCTCCTTTTCCGCGCAGCTCTCGATTCCCCCCTCTCTTTCGCACCCTCCATGTCATATTCCGCTCCAGGAGTTCCATCATAGCTCCTCACTGTCGCTGGGAGGAAGTTTTCTCCTCCGCTCGCCCCTTCCACCGTCATTTTCTCTCTACCCACCCTTGCCTCCTTCTCCGCACAGCTCTCGATTCCCCCCTCTCTTTCGCACCCTCCATGTCATATTCCACTCCAGGAGCTCCATCATAGCTCCTCACTGTCGCTGGGAGGATGTTTTCTCCTCCGCTCGCCCCTTCCACCGTCATTTTCTCTCTACCCACCCTTGCCTCCTTTTCCGCGCAGCTCTCGATTCCCCCCTCTCTTTCGCACCCTCCATGTCATATTCCGCTCCAGGAGTTCCATCATAGCTCCTCACTGTCGCTGGGAGGATGTTTTCTCCTCCGCTCGCCCCTTCCACCGTCATTTTCTCTCTACCCACCCTTGCCTCCTTCTCCGCACAGCTCTCGATTCCCCCCTCTCTTTCGCACCCTCCATGTCATATTCCACTCCAGGAGCTCCATCATAGCTCCTCGCTGTCGCTGGGAGGATGTTTTCTCCTCCGCTCGCCCCTTCCACCGTCATTTTCTCTCTACCCACCCTTGCCTCCTTTTCCGCGCAGCTCTCGATTTCCCCCTCTCTTTCGCACCCTCCATGTCATATTCCGCTCCAGGAGCTCCATCATAGCTCCTCGCTGTCGCTGGGAGGATGTTTTCTCCTCCGCTCGCCCCTTCCACCGTCATTTTCTCTCTACCCACCCTTGCCTCCTTCTCCGCGCAGCTCTCGATTCCCCCCTCTCTTTCGCACCCTCCATGTCATATTCTGCTCCAGGAGCTCCATCATAGCTCCTCGCTGTCGCTGGGAGGATGTTTTCTCCTCCGCTCGCCCCTTCCACCGTCATTTTCTCTCTACCCACCCTTGCCTCCTTCTCCGCGCAGCTCTCGATTCCCCCCTCTCTCTCGCACCCTCCATATTACATCCAGCTCCAGGAGCTCCATCATAGCTCCTCGCTGTCGATGGGAGGATGTTTTCTCCTCTGCTCGCCCCTTCCACCGTCATTTTCTCTCTACCCACCCTTGCCTCCTTCTCCGCGCAGCTCTCGATTCCCCCCTCTCTTTCGCACCCTCCATGTCATATTCCGCTCCAGGAGTTCCATCATAGCTCCTCACTGTCGCTGGGAGGATGTTTTCTCCTCCGCTCGCCCCTTCCACCGTCATTTTCTCTCTACCCACCCTTGCCTCCTTCTCAGCGCAGCTCTCGATTCCCCCCTCTCTCTCGCACCCACCATGTCATATCCCGCTCCAGGAGCTCCATCATAGCTCCTCGCTGTCGCTGGGAGGATGTTTTCTCCTCCGCTCGCCCCTTCCACCGTCATTTTCTCTCTACCCACCCTTGCCTCCTTCTCCGCGCAGCTCTCGATTCCCTCCTCTCTCTCGCACCCTCCATTTTACATCCAGCTCCAGGAGCTCCATCATAGCTCCTCGCTGTCGCTGGGAGGATGTTTTCTCCTCTGCTCGCCGCTTCCACCGTCATTTTCTCTCCACCCACCCTTGCCTCCTTCTCCGCGCCGCTCTCGATTCCCCCCTCTCTCTCGCACCCATCATGTCATATCCCGCTCCAGGAGCTCCATCATAGCTCCTCGCTGTCGCTGGGAGGATGTTTTCTCCTCCGCTCGCCCCTTCCACCGTCATTTTCTCTCTACCCACCCTTGCCTCCTTCTCCGCGCAGCTCTCGATTCCTCCCTCTCTCTCGCACCCTCCATATTACATCCAGCTCCAGGAGCTCCATCATAGCTCCTCGCTGTCGCTGGGAGGATGTTTTCTCCTCCGCTCGCCCCTTCCACCGTCATTTTCTCTCTACCCACCCTTGCCTCCTTCTCCGCGCAGCTCTCGATTCCCCCCCTCTCTTTCGCACCCTCCATGTCATATTCCGCTCCAGGAGCTCCATCATAGCTCCTCGCTGTCGCTGGGAGGATGTTTTCTCCTCCACTCGCCCCTTCCACCGTCATTTTCTCTCTACCCACCCTTGCCTCCTTCTCCGCGCAGCTCTCGATTCCCCCCTCTCTCTCGCACCCTCCATATTACATCCAGCTCCAGGAGCTCCATCATAGCTCCTCGCTGTCGCTGGGAGGATGTTTTCTCCTCCGCTCGCCCCTTCCACCGTCATTTTCTCTCTACCCACCCTTGCCTCCTTTTCCGCGCAGCTCTCGATTCCCCCCTCTCTTTCGCACCCTCCATGTCATATTCCGCTCCAGGAGTTCCATCATAGCTCCTCACTGTCGCTGGGAGGAAGATTTCTCCTCCGCTCGCCCCTTCCACCGTCATTTTCTCTCTACCCACCCTTGCCTCCTTTTCCGCGCAGCTCTCGATTCCCCCCTCTCTTTCGCACCCTCCATGTCATATTCCACACCAGGAGCTCCATCATAGCTCCTTGCTGTCGCTGGGAGGATGTTTTCTCCTCCGCTCGCCCCTTCCACCGTAATTTTCTCTCTACCCACCCTTGCCTCCTTTTCCGCGCAGCTCTCGATTCCCCCCTCTCTTTCGCACCCTCCATGTCATATTCCGCTCCAGGAGTTCCATCATAGCTCCTCACTGTCGCTGGGAGGATGTTTTCTCCTCCGCTCGCCACTTCCACCGTCATTTTCTCTCTACCCACCCTTGCCTCCTTCTCCGCGCAGCTCTCGATTCCCCCCTCTCTTTCGCACCCTCCATGTCATATTCCGCTCCAGGAGCTCCATCATAGCTCCTCGCTGTCGCTGGGAGGATGTTTTCTCCTCCGCTCGCCCCTTCCACCGTCATTTTCTCTCTACCCACCCTTGCCTCCTTTTCCGCGCAGCTCTCGATTCCCCCCTCTCTTTCGCACCCTCCATGTCATATTCCGCTCCAGGAGTTCCATCATAGCTCCTCACTGTCGCTGGGAGGAAGTTTTCTCCTCCGCTCGCCCCTTCCACCGTCATTTTCTCTCTACCCACCCTTGCATCCTTTTCCGCGCAGCTCTCGATTCCCCCCTCTCTTTCGCACCCTCCATGTCATATTCCGCTCCAGGAGTTCCATCATAGCTCCTCACTGTCGCTGGGAGGATGTTTTCTCCTCCGCTCGCCCCTTCCACCGTCATTTTCTCTCTACCCACCCTTGCCTCCTTCTCCGCACAGCTCTCGATTCCCCCCTCTCTTTCGCACCCTCCATGTCATATTCCACTCCAGGAGTTCCATCATAGCTCCTCGCTGTCGCTGGGAGGATGTTTTCTCCTCCGCTCGCCCCTTCCACCGTCATTTTCTCTCTACCCACCCTTGCCTCCTTCTCCTCGCAGCTCTCGATTCCCTCCTCTCTCTCGCACCCTCCATATTACATCCAGCTCCAGGAGCTCCATCATAGCTCCTCGCTGTCGCTGGGAGGATGTTTTCTCCTCCGCTCGCCCCTTCCACCGTCATTTTCTCTCTACCCACCCTTGTCTCCTTTTCCGCGCAGCTCTCGATTCCCCCCTCTCTTTCGCACCCTCCATGTCATATTCCGCTCCAGGAGTTCCATCATAGCTCCTCACTGTCGCTGGGAGGATGTTTTCTCCTCCGCTCGCCACTTCCACCGTCATTTTCTCTCTACCCACCCTTGCCTCCTTCTCCGCGCAGCTCTTGATTCCCCCCTCTCTTTCGCACCCTCCATGTCATATTCCGCTCCAGGAGCTCCATCATAGCTCCTCGCTGTCGCTGGGAGGATGTTTTCTCCTCCGCTCGCCCCTTCCACCGTCATTTTCTCTCTACCCACCCTTGCCTCCTTTTCCGCGCAGCTCTCGATTCCCCCCTCTCTTTCGCACCCTCCATGTCATATTTCGCTCCAGGAGTTCCATCATAGCTCCTCACTGTCGCTGGGAGGATGTTTTCTCCTCCGCTCGCCCCTTCCACCGTCATTTTCTCTCTACCCACCCTTGCCTCCTTTTCCGCGCAGCTCTCGATTCCCCCCTCTCTTTCGCACCCTCCATGTCATATTCCGCTCCAGGAGTTCCATCATAGCTCCTCACTGTCGCTGGGAGGAAGTTTTCTCCTCCGCTCGCCCCTTCCACCGTCATTTTCTCTCTACCCACCCTTGCATCCTTTTCCGCGCAGCTCTCGATTCCCCCCTCTCTTTCGCACCCTCCATGTCATATTCCGCTCCAGGAGTTCCATCATAGCTCCTCACTGTCGCTGGGAGGATGTTTTCTCCTCCGCTCGCCCCTTCCACCGTCATTTTCTCTCTACCCACCCTTGCCTCCTTCTCCGCACAGCTCTCGATTCCCCCCTCTCTTTCGCACCCTCCATGTCATATTCCACTCCAGGAGTTCCATCATAGCTCCTCGCTGTCGCTGGGAGGATGTTTTCTCCTCCGCTCGCCCCTTCCACCGTCATTTTCTCTCTACCCACCCTTGCCTCCTTCTCCGCGCAGCTCTCGATTCCCCCCTCTCTCTCGCACCCTCCATATTACATCCAGCTCCAGGAGCTCCATCATAGCTCCTCGCTGTCGCTGGGAGGATGTTTTCTCCTCTGCCCGCCGATTCCACCGTCATTTTCTCTCCACCCACCCTTGCCTCCTTCTCCGCGCAGCTCTCGATTCCCCCCTCTCTTTCGCACCCTCCATGTCATATTCCGCTCCAGGAGCTCCATCATAGCTCCTTGCTGTCGCTGGGAGGATGTTTTCTCCTCCGCTCGCCCCTTCCACCGTCATTTTCTCTCTACCCACCCTTGCCTCCTTTTCCGCGCAGCTCTCGATTCCCCCCTCTCTTTCGCACCCTCCATGTCATATTCCGCTCCAGGAGCTCCATCATAGCTCCTTGCTGTCGCTGGGAGGATGTTTTCTCCTCCGCTCGCCCCTTCCACCGTCATTTTCTCTCTACCCACCCTTGCCTCCTTTTCCGCGCAGCTCTCGATTCCCCCCTCTCTTTCGCACCCTCCATGTCATATTCCGCTCCAGGAGTTCCATCATAGCTCCTCACTGTCGCTGGGAGGATGTTTTCTCCTCCGCTCGCCCCTTCCACCGTCATTTTCTCTCTACCCACCCTTGCCTCCTTTTCCGCGCAGCTCTCGATTCCCCCCTCTCTTTCGCACCCTCCATGTCATATTCCGCTCCAGGAGCTCCATCATAGCTCCTCGCTGTCGCTGGGAGGATGTTTTCTCCTCCGCTCGCCCCTTCCACCGTCATTTTCTCTCTACCCACCCTTGCCTCCTTTTCCGCGCAGCTCTCGATTCACCCCTCTCTTTCGCACCCTCAATGTCATATTCCGCTCCAGGAGTTCCATCATAGCTCCTCACTGTCGCTGGGAGGATGTTTTCTCCTCCGCTCGCCCCTTCCACCGTCATTTTCTCTCTACCCACCCTTGCCTCCTTTTCCGCGCAGCTCTCGATTCCCCCCTCTCTTTCGCACCCTCCATGTCATATTCCGCTCCAGGAGTTCCATCATAGCTCCTCACTGTCGCTGGGAGGAAGTTTTCTCCTCCGCTCGCCCCTTCCACCGTCATTTTCCCTCTACCCACCCTTGCCTCCTTTTCCGCGCAGCTCTCGATTCCCCCCTCTCTTTTGCACCCTCCATGTCATATTCCGCTCCAGGAGCTCCATCATAGCTCCTTGCTGTCGCTGGGAGGATGTTTTCTCCTCCGCTCGCCCCTTCCACCGTCATTTTCTCTCTACCCACCCTTGCCTCCTTTTCCGCGCAGCTCTCGATTCCCCCCTCTCTTTCGCACCCTCCATGTCATATTCCGCTCCAGGAGTTCCATCATAGCTCCTCACTGTCGCTGGGAGGATGTTTTCTCCTCCGCTCGCCCCTTCCACCATCATTTTCTCTCTACCCACCCTTGCCTCCTTTTCCGCGCAGCTCTCGATTCCCTCCTCTCTTTCGCACCCTCCATGTCATATTCCGCTCCAGGAGTTCCATCATAGCTCCTCACTGTCGCTGGGAGGAAGTTTTCTCCTCCGCTCGCCCCTTCCACTGTCATTTTCTCTCTACCCACCCTTGCCTCCTTTTCCGCGCAGCTCTCGATTCCCCCCTCTCTTTCGCACCCTCCATGTCATATTCCGCTCCAGGAGCTCCATCATAGCTCCTCGCTGTCGCTGGGAGGATGTTTTCTCCTCCACTCGCCCCTTCCACCGTCATTTTCTCTCTACCCACCCTTGCCTCCTTCTCCGCGCAGCTCTCGATTCCCCCCTCTCTTTCGCACCCTCCATGTCATATTCCGCTCCAGGAGCTCCATCATAGCTCCTCGCTGTCGCTGGGAGGATGTTTTCTCCTCCACTCGCCCCTTCCACCGTCATTTTCTCTCTACCCACCCTTGCCTCCTTCTCCGCGCAGCTCTCGATTCCCTCCTCTCTCTCGCACCCTCCATTTTACATCCAGCTCCAGGAGCTCCATCATAGCTCCTCGCTGTCGCTGGGAGGATGTTTTCTCCTCTGCTCGCCGCTTCCACCGTCATTTTCTCTCCACCCACCCTTGCCTCCTTCTCCGCGCCGCTCTCGATTCCCCCCTCTCTCTCGCACCCACCATGTCATATCCCGCTCCAGGAGCTCCATCATAGCTCCTCGCTGTCGCTGGGAGGATGTTTTCTCCTCCGCTCGCCCCTTCCACCGTCATTTTCTCTCTACCCACCCTTGCCTCCTTCTCCGCGCAGCTCTCGATTCCTCCCTCTCTCTCGCACCCTCCATATTACATCCAGCTCCAGGAGCTCCATCATAGCTCCTCGCTGTCGCTGGGAGGATGTTTTCTCCTCCGCTCGCCCCTTCCACCGTCATTTTCTCTCTACCCACCCTTGCCTCCTTCTCCGCGCAGCTCTCGATTCCCCCCTCTCTTTCGCACCCTCCATGTCATATTCCGCTCCAGGAGCTCCATCATAGCTCCTCGCTGTCGCTGGGAGGATGTTTTCTCCTCTGCTCGCCCCTTCCACCGTCATTTTCTCTCTACCCACCCTTGCCTCCTTCTCCGCGCAGCTCTCGATTCCCCCCTCTCTCTCGCACCCTCCATATTACATCCAGCTCCAGGAGCTCCATCATAGCTCCTCGCTGTCGCTGGGAGGATGTTTTCTCCTCCGCTCGCCCCTTCCACCGTCATTTTCTCTCTACCCACCCTTGCCTCCTTTTCCGCGCAGCTCTCGATTCCCCCCTCTCTTTCGCACCCTCCATGTCATATTCCGCTCCAGGAGTTCCATCATAGCTCCTCACTGTCGCTGGGAGGATGTTTTCTCCTCCGCTCGCCCCTTCCACCGTCATTTTCTCTCTACCCACCCTTGCCTCCTTCTCCGCGCAGCTCTCGATTCCCCCCTCTCTTTCGCACCCTCCATGTCATATTCCGCTCCAGGAGCTCCATCATAGCTCCTCGCTGTCGCTGGGAGGATGTTTTCTCCTCCGCTCGCCCCTTCCACCGTCATTTTCTCTCTACCCACCCTTGCCTCCTTTTCCGCGCAGCTCTCGATTCCCCCCTCTCTTTCGCACCCTCCATGTCATATTCCGCTCCAGGAGTTCCATCATAGCTCCTCACTGTCGCTGGGAGGAAGTTTTCTCCTCCGCTCGCCCCTTCCACCGTCATTTTCTCTCTACCCACCCTTGCCTCCTTTTCCGCGCAGCTCTCGATTCCCCCCTCTCTTTCGCACCCTCCATGTCATATTCCGCTCCAGGAGCTCCATCATAGCTCCTTGCTGTCGCTGGGAGGATGTTTTCTCCTCCGCTCGCCCCTTCCACCGTCATTTTCTCTCTACCCACCCTTGCCTCCTTCTCCGCGCAGCTCTCGATTCCCCCCTCTCTTTCGCACCCTCCATGTCATATTCCGCTCCAGGAGTTCCATCATAGCTCCTCACTGTCGCTGGGAGGATGTTTTCTCCTCCGCTCGCCACTTCCACCGTCATTTTCTCTCTACCCACCCTTGCCTCCTTCTCCGCGCAGCTCTCGATTCCCCCCTCTCTTTCGCACCCTCCATGTCATATTCCGCTCCAGGAGCTCCATCATAGCTCCTCGCTGTCGCTGGGAGGATGTTTTCTCCTCCGCTCGCCCCTTCCACCGTCATTTTCTCTCTACCCACCCTTGCCTCCTTTTCCGCGCAGCTCTCGATTCCCCCCTCTCTTTCGCACCCTCCATGTCATATTCCGCTCCAGGAGTTCCATCATAGCTCCTCACTGTCGCTGGGAGGATGTTTTCTCCTCCGCTCGCCCCTTCCACCGTCATTTTCTCTCTACCCACCCTTGCCTCCTTTTCCGCGCAGCTCTCGATTCCCCCCTCTCTTTCGCACCCTCCATGTCATATTCCGCTCCAGGAGTTCCATCATAGCTCCTCACTGTCGCTGGGAGGAAGTTTTCTCCTCCGCTCGCCCCTTCCACCGTCATTTTCTCTCTACCCACCCTTGCATCCTTTTCCGCGCAGCTCTCGATTCCCCCCTCTCTTTCGCACCCTCCATGTCATATTCCGCTCCAGGAGTTCCATCATAGCTCCTCACTGTCGCTGGGAGGATGTTTTCTCCTCCGCTCGCCCCTTCCACCGTCATTTTCTCTCTACCCACCCTTGCCTCCTTCTCCGCACAGCTCTCGATTCCCCCCTCTCTTTCGCACCCTCCATGTCATATTCCACTCCAGGAGCTCCATCATAGCTCCTCGCTGTCGCTTAGAGGATGTTTTCTCGTCCGCTCGCCCCTTCCACCGTCATTTTCTCTCTACCCACCCTTGCCTCCTTTTCCGCGCAGCTCTCGATTTCCCCCTCTCTTTCGCACCCTCCATGTCATATTCCGCTCCAGGAGCTCCATCATAGCTCCTCGCTGTCGCTGGGAGGATGTTTTCTCCTCCGCTCGCCCCTTCCACCGTCATTTTCTCTCTACCCACCCTTGCCTCCTTCTCCGCGCAGCTCTCGATTCCCCCCTCTCTTTCGCACCCTCCATGTCATATTCTGCTCCAGGAGCTCCATCATAGCTCCTCGCTGTCGCTGGGAGGATGTTTTCGCCTCCGCTCGCCCCTTCCACCGTCATTTTCTCTCTACCCACCCTTGCCTCCTTCTCCGCGCAGCTCTCGATTCCCCCCTCTCTCTCGCACCCTCCATATTACATCCAGCTCCAGGAGCTCCATCATAGCTCCTCGCTGTCGATGGGAGGATGTTTTCTCCTCTGCTCGCCCCTTCCACCGTCATTTTCTCTCTACCCACCCTTGCCTCCTTCTCCGCGCAGCTCTCGATTCCCCCCTCTCTTTCGCACCCTCCATGTCATATTCCGCTCCAGGAGTTCCATCATAGCTCCTCACTGTCGCTGGGAGGATGTTTTCTCCTCCGCTCGCCCCTTCCACCGTCATTTTCTCTCTACCCACCCTTGCCTCCTTCTCCGCGCAGCTCTCGATTCCCCCCTCTCTCTCGCACCCACCATGTCATATCCCGCTCCAGGAGCTCCATCATAGCTCCTCGCTGTCGCTGGGAGGATGTTTTCTCCTCCGCTCGCCCCTTCCACCGTCATTTTCTCTCTACCCACCCTTGCCTCCTTCTCCGCGCAGCTCTCGATTCCCTCCTCTCTCTCGCACCCTCCATTTTACATCCAGCTCCAGGAGCTCCATCATAGCTCCTCGCTGTCGCTGGGAGGATGTTTTCTCCTCTGCTCGCCGCTTCCACCGTCATTTTCTCTCCACCCACCCTTGCCTCCTTCTCCGCGCCGCTCTCGATTCCCCCCTCTCTCTCGCACCCATCATGTCATATCCCGCTCCAGGAGCTCCATCATAGCTCCTCGCTGTCGCTGGGAGGATGTTTTCTCCTCCGCTCGCCCCTTCCACCGTCATTTTCTCTCTACCCACCCTTGCCTCCTTCTCCGCGCAGCTCTCGATTCCTCCCTCTCTCTCGCACCCTCCATATTACATCCAGCTCCAGGAGCTCCATCATAGCTCCTCGCTGTCGCTGGGAGGATGTTTTCTCCTCCGCTCGCCCCTTCCACCGTCATTTTCTCTCTACCCACCCTTGCCTCCTTCTCCGCGCAGCTCTCGATTCCCCCCCTCTCTTTCGCACCCTCCATGTCATATTCCGCTCCAGGAGCTCCATCATAACTCCTCGCTGTCGCTGGGAGGATGTTTTCTCCTCCGCTCGCCCCTTCCACCGTCATTTTCTCTCTACCCACCCTTGCCTCCTTCTCCGCGCAGCTCTCGATTCCCCCCTCTCTCTCGCACCCTCCATATTACATCCAGCTATAGGAGCTCCATCATAGCTCCTCGCTGTCGCTGGGAGGATGTTTTCTCCTCCGCTCGCCCCTTCCACCGTCATTTTCTCTCTACCCACCCTTGCCTCCTTTTCCGCGCAGCTCTCGATTCCCCCCTCTCTTTCGCACCCTCCATGTCATATTCCGCTCCAGGAGTTCCATCATAGCTCCTCACTGTCGCTGGGAGGAAGATTTCTCCTCCGCTCGCCCCTTCCACCGTCATTTTCTCTCTACCCACCCTTGCCTCCTTTTCCGCGCAGCTCTCGATTCCCCCCTCTCTTTCGCACCCTCCATGTCATATTCCACTCCAGGAGCTCCATCATAGCTCCTTGCTGTCGCTGGGAGGATGTTTTCTCCTCCGCTCGCCCCTTCCACCGTAATTTTCTCTCTACCCACCCTTGCCTCCTTTTCCGCGCAGCTCTCGATTCCCCCCTCTCTTTCGCACCCTCCATGTCATATTCCGCTCCAGGAGTTCCATCATAGCTCCTCACTGTCGCTGGGAGGATGTTTTCTCCTCCGCTCGCCACTTCCACCGTCATTTTCTCTCTACCCACCCTTGCCTCCTTCTCCGCGCAGCTCTCGATTCCCCCCTCTCTTTCGCACCCTCCATGTCATATTCCGCTCCAGGAGCTCCATCATAGCTCCTCGCTGTCGCTGGGAGGATGTTTTCTCCTCCGCTCGCCCCTTCCACCGTCATTTTCTCTCTACCCACCCTTGCCTCCTTTTCCGCGCAGCTCTCGATTCCCCCCTCTCTTTCGCACCCTCCATGTCATATTCCGCTCCAGGAGTTCCATCATAGCTCCTCACTGTCGCTGGGAGGATGTTTTCTCCTCCGCTCGCCCCTTCCACCGTCATTTTCTCTCTACCCACCCTTGCCTCCTTTTCCGCGCAGCTCTCGATTCCCCCCTCTCTTTTGCACCCTCCATGTCATATTCCGCTCCAGGAGTTCCATCATAGCTCCTCACTGTCGCTGGGAGGAAGTTTTCTCCTCCGCTCGCCCCTTCCACCGTCATTTTCTCTCTACCCACCCTTGCATCCTTTTCCGCGCAGCTCTCGATTCCCCCCTCTCTTTCGCACCCTCCATGTCATATTCCGCTCCAGGAGTTCCATCATAGCTCCTCACTGTCGCTGGGAGGATGTTTTCTCCTCCGCTCGCCGCTTCCACCGTCATTTTCTCTCCACCCACCCTTGCCTCCTTCTCCGCGCCGCTCTCGATTCCCCCCTCTCTCTCGCACCCACCATGTCATATCCCGCTCCAGGAGCTCCATCATAGCTCCTCGCTGTCGCTGGGAGGATGTTTTCTCCTCCGCTCGCCCCTTCCACCGTCATTTTCTCTCTACCCACCCTTGCCTCCTTCTCCGCGCAGCTCTCGATTCCTCCCTCTCTCTCGCACCCTCCATATTACATCCAGCTCCAGGAGCTCCATCATAGCTCCTCGCTGTCGCTGGGAGGATGTTTTCTCCTCCGCTCGCCCCTTCCACCGTCATTTTCTCTCTACCCACCCTTGCCTCCTTCTCCGCGCAGCTCTCGATTCCCCCCTCTCTTTCGCACCCTCCATGTCATATTCCGCTCCAGGAGCTCCATCATAGCTCCTCGCTGTCGCTGGGAGGATGTTTTCTCCTCTGCTCGCCCCTTCCACCGTCATTTTCTCTCTACCCACCCTTGCCTCCTTCTCCGCGCAGCTCTCGATTCCCCCCTCTCTCTCGCACCCTCCATATTACATCCAGCTCCAGGAGCTCCATCATAGCTCCTCGCTGTCGCTGGGAGGATGTTTTCTCCTCCGCTCGCCCCTTCCACCGTCATTTTCTCTCTACCCACCCTTGCCTCCTTTTCCGCGCAGCTCTCGATTCCCCCCTCTCTTTCGCACCCTCCATGTCATATTCCGCTCCAGGAGTTCCATCATAGCTCCTCACTGTCGCTGGGAGGATGTTTTCTCCTCCGCTCGCCCCTTCCACCGTCATTTTCTCTCTACCCACCCTTGCCTCCTTCTCCGCGCAGCTCTCGATTCCCCCCTCTCTTTCGCACCCTCCATGTCATATTCCGCTCCAGGAGCTCCATCATAGCTCCTCGCTGTCGCTGGGAGGATGTTTTCTCCTCCGCTCGCCCCTTCCACCGTCATTTTCTCTCTACCCACCCTTGCCTCCTTTTCCGCGCAGCTCTCGATTCCCCCCTCTCTTTCGCACCCTCCATGTCATATTCCGCTCCAGGAGTTCCATCATAGCTCCTCACTGTCGCTGGGAGGAAGTTTTCTCCTCCGCTCGCCCCTTCCACCGTCATTTTCTCTCTACCCACCCTTGCCTCCTTTTCCGCGCAGCTCTCGATTCCCCCCTCTCTTTCGCACCCTCCATGTCATATTCCGCTCCAGGAGCTCCATCATAGCTCCTTGCTGTCGCTGGGAGGATGTTTTCTCCTCCGCTCGCCCCTTCCACCGTCATTTTCTCTCTACCCACCCTTGCCTCCTTCTCCGCGCAGCTCTCGATTCCCCCCTCTCTTTCGCACCCTCCATGTCATATTCCGCTCCAGGAGTTCCATCATAGCTCCTCACTGTCGCTGGGAGGATGTTTTCTCCTCCGCTCGCCACTTCCACCGTCATTTTCTCTCTACCCACCCTTGCCTCCTTCTCCGCGCAGCTCTCGATTCCCCCCTCTCTTTCGCACCCTCCATGTCATATTCCGCTCCAGGAGCTCCATCATAGCTCCTCGCTGTCGCTGGGAGGATGTTTTCTCCTCCGCTCGCCCCTTCCACCGTCATTTTCTCTCTACCCACCCTTGCCTCCTTTTCCGCGCAGCTCTCGATTCCCCCCTCTCTTTCGCACCCTCCATGTCATATTCCGCTCCAGGAGTTCCATCATAGCTCCTCACTGTCGCTGGGAGGATGTTTTCTCCTCCGCTCGCCCCTTCCACCGTCATTTTCTCTCTACCCACCCTTGCCTCCTTTTCCGCGCAGCTCTCGATTCCCCCCTCTCTTTCGCACCCTCCATGTCATATTCCGCTCCAGGAGTTCCATCATAGCTCCTCACTGTCGCTGGGAGGAAGTTTTCTCCTCCGCTCGCCCCTTCCACCGTCATTTTCTCTCTACCCACCCTTGCATCCTTTTCCGCGCAGCTCTCGATTCCCCCCTCTCTTTCGCACCCTCCATGTCATATTCCGCTCCAGGAGTTCCATCATAGCTCCTCACTGTCGCTGGGAGGATGTTTTCTCCTCCGCTCGCCCCTTCCACCGTCATTTTCTCTCTACCCACCCTTGCCTCCTTCTCCGCACAGCTCTCGATTCCCCCCTCTCTTTCGCACCCTCCATGTCATATTCCACTCCAGGAGCTCCATCATAGCTCCTCGCTGTCGCTTAGAGGATGTTTTCTCGTCCGCTCGCCCCTTCCACCGTCATTTTCTCTCTACCCACCCTTGCCTCCTTTTCCGCGCAGCTCTCGATTTCCCCCTCTCTTTCGCACCCTCCATGTCATATTCCGCTCCAGGAGCTCCATCATAGCTCCTCGCTGTCGCTGGGAGGATGTTTTCTCCTCCGCTCGCCCCTTCCACCGTCATTTTCTCTCTACCCACCCTTGCCTCCTTCTCCGCGCAGCTCTCGATTCCCCCCTCTCTTTCGCACCCTCCATGTCATATTCTGCTCCAGGAGCTCCATCATAGCTCCTCGCTGTCGCTGGGAGGATGTTTTCGCCTCCGCTCGCCCCTTCCACCGTCATTTTCTCTCTACCCACCCTTGCCTCCTTCTCCGCGCAGCTCTCGATTCCCCCCTCTCTCTCGCACCCTCCATATTACATCCAGCTCCAGGAGCTCCATCATAGCTCCTCGCTGTCGATGGGAGGATGTTTTCTCCTCTGCTCGCCCCTTCCACCGTCATTTTCTCTCTACCCACCCTTGCCTCCTTCTCCGCGCAGCTCTCGATTCCCCCCTCTCTTTCGCACCCTCCATGTCATATTCCGCTCCAGGAGTTCCATCATAGCTCCTCACTGTCGCTGGGAGGATGTTTTCTCCTCCGCTCGCCCCTTCCACCGTCATTTTCTCTCTACCCACCCTTGCCTCCTTCTCCGCGCAGCTCTCGATTCCCCCCTCTCTCTCGCACCCACCATGTCATATCCCGCTCCAGGAGCTCCATCATAGCTCCTCGCTGTCGCTGGGAGGATGTTTTCTCCTCCGCTCGCCCCTTCCACCGTCATTTTCTCTCTACCCACCCTTGCCTCCTTCTCCGCGCAGCTCTCGATTCCCTCCTCTCTCTCGCACCCTCCATTTTACATCCAGCTCCAGGAGCTCCATCATAGCTCCTCGCTGTCGCTGGGAGGATGTTTTCTCCTCTGCTCGCCGCTTCCACCGTCATTTTCTCTCCACCCACCCTTGCCTCCTTCTCCGCGCCGCTCTCGATTCCCCCCTCTCTCTCGCACCCATCATGTCATATCCCGCTCCAGGAGCTCCATCATAGCTCCTCGCTGTCGCTGGGAGGATGTTTTCTCCTCCGCTCGCCCCTTCCACCGTCATTTTCTCTCTACCCACCCTTGCCTCCTTCTCCGCGCAGCTCTCGATTCCTCCCTCTCTCTCGCACCCTCCATATTACATCCAGCTCCAGGAGCTCCATCATAGCTCCTCGCTGTCGCTGGGAGGATGTTTTCTCCTCCGCTCGCCCCTTCCACCGTCATTTTCTCTCTACCCACCCTTGCCTCCTTCTCCGCGCAGCTCTCGATTCCCCCCCTCTCTTTCGCACCCTCCATGTCATATTCCGCTCCAGGAGCTCCATCATAACTCCTCGCTGTCGCTGGGAGGATGTTTTCTCCTCCGCTCGCCCCTTCCACCGTCATTTTCTCTCTACCCACCCTTGCCTCCTTCTCCGCGCAGCTCTCGATTCCCCCCTCTCTCTCGCACCCTCCATATTACATCCAGCTATAGGAGCTCCATCATAGCTCCTCGCTGTCGCTGGGAGGATGTTTTCTCCTCCGCTCGCCCCTTCCACCGTCATTTTCTCTCTACCCACCCTTGCCTCCTTTTCCGCGCAGCTCTCGATTCCCCCCTCTCTTTCGCACCCTCCATGTCATATTCCGCTCCAGGAGTTCCATCATAGCTCCTCACTGTCGCTGGGAGGAAGATTTCTCCTCCGCTCGCCCCTTCCACCGTCATTTTCTCTCTACCCACCCTTGCCTCCTTTTCCGCGCAGCTCTCGATTCCCCCCTCTCTTTCGCACCCTCCATGTCATATTCCACTCCAGGAGCTCCATCATAGCTCCTTGCTGTCGCTGGGAGGATGTTTTCTCCTCCGCTCGCCCCTTCCACCGTAATTTTCTCTCTACCCACCCTTGCCTCCTTTTCCGCGCAGCTCTCGATTCCCCCCTCTCTTTCGCACCCTCCATGTCATATTCCGCTCCAGGAGTTCCATCATAGCTCCTCACTGTCGCTGGGAGGATGTTTTCTCCTCCGCTCGCCACTTCCACCGTCATTTTCTCTCTACCCACCCTTGCCTCCTTCTCCGCGCAGCTCTCGATTCCCCCCTCTCTTTCGCACCCTCCATGTCATATTCCGCTCCAGGAGCTCCATCATAGCTCCTCGCTGTCGCTGGGAGGATGTTTTCTCCTCCGCTCGCCCCTTCCACCGTCATTTTCTCTCTACCCACCCTTGCCTCCTTTTCCGCGCAGCTCTCGATTCCCCCCTCTCTTTCGCACCCTCCATGTCATATTCCGCTCCAGGAGTTCCATCATAGCTCCTCACTGTCGCTGGGAGGATGTTTTCTCCTCCGCTCGCCCCTTCCACCGTCATTTTCTCTCTACCCACCCTTGCCTCCTTTTCCGCGCAGCTCTCGATTCCCCCCTCTCTTTTGCACCCTCCATGTCATATTCCGCTCCAGGAGTTCCATCATAGCTCCTCACTGTCGCTGGGAGGAAGTTTTCTCCTCCGCTCGCCCCTTCCACCGTCATTTTCTCTCTACCCACCCTTGCATCCTTTTCCGCGCAGCTCTCGATTCCCCCCTCTCTTTCGCACCCTCCATGTCATATTCCGCTCCAGGAGTTCCATCATAGCTCCTCACTGTCGCTGGGAGGATGTTTTCTCCTCCGCTCGCCCCTTCCACCGTCATTTTCTCTCTACCCACCCTTGCCTCCTTCTCCGCACAGCTCTCGATTCCCCCCTCTCTTTCGCACCCTCCATGTCATATTCCGCTCCAGGAGTTCCATCATAGCTCCTCACTGTCGCTGGGAGGAAGTTTTCTCCTCCGCTCGCCCCTTCCACCGTCATTTTCTCTCTACCCACCCTTGCATCCTTTTCCGCGCAGCTCTCGATTCCCCCCTCTCTTTCGCACCCTCCATGTCATATTCCGCTCCAGGAGCTCCATCATAGCTCCTCGCTGTCGCTGGGAGGATGTTTTCTCCTCCGCTCGCCCCTTCCACCGTCATTTTCTCTCTACCCACCCTTGCCTCCTTTTCCGCGCAGCTCTCGATTCCCCCCTCTCTTTCGCACCCTCCATGTCATATTCCGCTCCAGGAGTTCCATCATAGCTCCTCACTGTCGCTGGGAGGAAGATTTCTCCTCCGCTCGCCCCTTCCACCGTCATTTTCTCTCTACCCACCCTTGCCTCCTTTTCCGCGCAGCTCTCGATTCCCCCCTCTCTTTCGCACCCTCCATGTCATATTCCACTCCAGGAGTTCCATCATAGCTCCTCACTGTCGCTGGGAGGATGTTTTCTCCTCCGCTCGCCCCTTCCACCGTCATTTTCTCTCTACCCACCCTTGCCTCCTTTTCCGCGCAGCTCTCGATTCCCCCCTCTCTTTTGCACCCTCCATGTCATATTCCGCTCCAGGAGTTCAATCATAGCTCCTCACTGTCGCTGGGAGGAAGTTTTCTCCTCCGCTCGCCCCTTCCACCGTCATTTTCTCTCTACCCACCCTTGCATCCTTTTCCGCGCAGCTCTCGATTCCCCCCTCTCTTTCGCACCCTCCATGTCATATTCCGCTCCAGGAGTTCCATCATAGCTCCTCACTGTCGCTGGGAGGATGTTTTCTCCTCCGCTCGCCCCTTCCACCGTCATTTTCTCTCTACCCACCCTTGCCTCCTTCTCCGCACAGCTCTCGATTCCCCCCTCTCTTTCGCACCCTCCATGTCATATTCCGCTCCAGGAGTTCCATCATAGCTCCTCACTGTCGCTGGGAGGAAGTTTTCTCCTCCGCTCGCCCCTTCCACCGTCATTTTCTCTCTACCCACCCTTGCATCCTTTTCCGCGCAGCTCTCGATTCCCCCCTCTCTTTCGCACCCTCCATGTCATATTCCGCTCCAGGAGCTCCATCATAGCTCCTCGCTGTCACTGGGAGGATGTTTTCTCCTCCGCTCGCCCCTTCCACCGTCATTTTCTCTCTACCCACCCTTGCCTCCTTTTCCGCGCAGCTCTCGATTCCCCCCTCTCTTTCGCACCCTCCATGTCATATTCCGCTCCAGGAGTTCCATCATAGCTCCTCACTGTCGCTGGGAGGAAGATTTCTCCTCCGCTCGCCCCTTCCACCGTCATTTTCTCTCTACCCACCCTTGCCTCCTTTTCCGCGCAGCTCTCGATTCCCCCCTCTCTTTCGCACCCTCCATGTCATATTCCACTCCAGGAGCTCCATCATAGCTCCTTGCTGTCGCTGGGAGGATGTTTTCTCCTCCGCTCGCCCCTTCCACCGTAATTTTCTCTCTACCCACCCTTGCCTCCTTTTCCGCGCAGCTCTCGATTCCCCCCTCTCTTTCGCACCCTCCATGTCATATTCCGCTCCAGGAGTTCCATCATAGCTCCTCACTGTCGCTGGGAGGATGTTTTCTCCTCCGCTCGCCACTTCCACCGTCATTTTCTCTCTACCCACCCTTGCCTCCTTCTCCGCGCAGCTCTCGATTCCCCCCTCTCTTTCGCACCCTCCATGTCATATTCCGCTCCAGGAGCTCCATCATAGCTCCTCGCTGTCGCTGGGAGGATGTTTTCTCCTCCGCTCGCCCCTTCCACCGTCATTTTCTCTCTACCCACCCTTGCCTCCTTTTCCGCGCAGCTCTCGATTCCCCCCTCTCTTTCGCACCCTCCATGTCATATTCCGCTCCAGGAGCTCCATCATAGCTCCTCGCTGTCGCTGGGAGGATGTTTTCTCCTCCGCTCGCCCCTTCCACCGTCATTTTCTCTCTACCCACCCTTGCCTCCTTTTCCGCGCAGCTCTCGATTCCCCCCTCTCTTTCGCACCCTCCATGTCATATTCCGCTCCAGGAGTTCCATCATAGCTCCTCACTGTCGCTGGGAGGAAGATTTCTCCTCCGCTCGCCCCTTCCACCGTCATTTTCTCTCTACCCACCCTTGCCTCCTTTTCCGCGCAGCTCTCGATTCCCCCCTCTCTTTCGCACCCTCCATGTCATATTCCACTCCAGGAGCTCCATCATAGCTCCTTGCTGTCGCTGGGAGGATGTTTTCTCCTCCGCTCGCCCCTTCCACCGTAATTTTCTCTCTACCCACCCTTGCCTCCTTTTCCGCGCAGCTCTCGATTCCCCCCTCTCTTTCGCACCCTCCATGTCATATTCCGCTCCAGGAGTTCCATCATAGCTCCTCACTGTCGCTGGGAGGATGTTTTCTCCTCCGCTCGCCACTTCCACCGTCATTTTCTCTCTACCCACCCTTGCCTCCTTCTCCGCGCAGCTCTCGATTCCCCCCTCTCTTTCGCACCCTCCATGTCATATTCCGCTCCAGGAGCTCCATCATAGCTCCTCGCTGTCGCTGGGAGGATGTTTTCTCCTCCGCTCGCCCCTTCCACCGTCATTTTCTCTCTACCCACCCTTGCCTCCTTTTCCGCGCAGCTCTCGATTCCCCCCTCTCTTTCGCACCCTCCATGTCATATTCCGCTCCAGGAGTTCCATCATAGCTCCTCACTGTCGCTGGGAGGATGTTTTCTCCTCCGCTCGCCCCTTCCACCGTCATTTTCTCTCTACCCACCCTTGCCTCCTTTTCCGCGCAGCTCTCGATTCCCCCCTCTCTTTTGCACCCTCCATGTCATATTCCGCTCCAGGAGTTCCATCATAGCTCCTCACTGTCGCTGGGAGGAAGTTTTCTCCTCCGCTCGCCCCTTCCACCGTCATTTTCTCTCTACCCACCCTTGCATCCTTTTCCGCGCAGCTCTCGATTCCCCCCTCTCTTTCGCACCCTCCATGTCATATTCCGCTCCAGGAGTTCCATCATAGCTCCTCACTGTCGCTGGGAGGATGTTTTCTCCTCCGCTCGCCCCTTCCACCGTCATTTTCTCTCTACCCACCCTTGCCTCCTTCTCCGCACAGCTCTCGATTCCCCCCTCTCTTTCGCACCCTCCATGTCATATTCCACTCCATGAGCTCCATCATAGCTCCTCGCTGTCGCTGGGAGGATGTTTTCTCCTCCGCTCGCCCCTTCCACCGTCATTTTCTCTCTACCCACCCTTGCCTCCTTTTCCGCGCAGCTCTCGATTTCCCCCTCTCTTTCGCACCCTCCATGTCATATTCCGCTCCAGGAGCTCCATCATAGCTCCTCGCTGTCGCTGGGAGGATGTTTTCTCCTCCGCTCGCCCCTTCCACCGTCATTTTCTCTCTACCCACCCTTGCCTCCTTCTCCGCGCAGCTCTCGATTCCCCCCTCTCTTTCGCACCCTCCATGTCATATTCTGCTCCAGGAGCTCCATCATAGCTCCTCGCTGTCGCTGGGAGGATGTTTTCTCCTCCGCTCGCCCCTTCCACCGTCATTTTCTCTCTACCCACCCTTGCCTCCTTCTCCGCGCAGCTCTCGATTCCCTCCTCTCTCTCGCACCCTCCATTTTACATCCAGCTCCAGGAGCTCCATCATAGCTCCTCGCTGTCGCTGGGAGGATGTTTTCTCCTCTGCTCGCCGCTTCCACCGTCATTTTCTCTCCACCCACCCTTGCCTCCTTCTCCGCGCCGCTCTCGATTCCCCCCTCTCTCTCGCACCCATCATGTCATATCCCGCTCCAGGAGCTCCATCATAGCTCCTCGCTGTCGCTGGGAGGATGTTTTCTCCTCCGCTCGCCCCTTCCACCGTCATTTTCTCTCTACCCACCCTTGCCTCCTTCTCCGCGCAGCTCTCGATTCCTCCCTCTCTCTCGCACCCTCCATATTACATCCAGCTCCAGGAGCTCCATCATAGCTCCTCGCTGTCGCTGGGAGGATGTTTTCTCCTCCGCTCGCCCCTTCCACCGTCATTTTCTCTCTACCCACCCTTGCCTCCTTCTCCACGCAGCTCTCGATTCCCCCCCTCTCTTTCGCACCCTCCATGTCATATTCCGCTCCAGGAGCTCCATCATAGCTCCTCGCTGTCGCTGGGAGGATGTTTTCTCCTCCGCTCGCCCCTTCCTCCGTCATTTTCTCTCTACCCACCCTTGCCTCCTTCTCCGCGCAGCTCTCGATTCCCCCCTCTCTCTCGCACCCTCCATATTACATCCAGCTCCAGGAGCTCCATCATAGCTCCTCGCTGTCGCTGGGAGGATGTTTTCTCCTCCGCTCGCCCCTTCCACCGTCATTTTCTCTCTACCCACCCTTGCCTCCTTTTCCGCGCAGCTCTCGATTCCCCCCTCTCTTTCGCACCCTCCATGTCATATTCCGCTCCAGGAGTTCCATCATAGCTCCTCACTGTCGCTGGGAGGATGTTTTCTCCTCCGCTCGCCCCTTCCACCGTCATTTTCTCTCTACCCACCCTTGCCTCCTTCTCCGCGCAGCTCTCGATTCCCCCCTCTCTTTCGCACCCTCCATGTCATATTCCGCTCCAGGAGCTCCATCATAGCTCCTCGCTGTCGCTGGGAGGATGTTTTCTCCTCCGCTCGCCCCTTCCACCGTCATTTTCTCTCTACCCACCCTTGCCTCCTTTTCCGCGCAGCTCTCGATTCCCCCCTCTCTTTCGCACCCTCCATGTCATATTCCGCTCCAGGAGTTCCATCATAGCTCCTCACTGTCGCTGGGAGGAAGATTTCTCCTCCGCTCGCCCCTTCCACCGTCATTTTCTCTCTACCCACCCTTGCCTCCTTTTCCGCGCAGCTCTCGATTCCCCCCTCTCTTTCGCACCCTCCATGTCATATTCCACTCCAGGAGCTCCATCATAGCTCCTTGCTGTCGCTGGGAGGATGTTTTCTCCTCCGCTCGCCCCTTCCACCGTAATTTTCTCTCTACCCACCCTTGCCTCCTTTTCCGCGCAGCTCTCGATTCCCCCCTCTCTTTCGCACCCTCCATGTCATATTCCGCTCCAGGAGTTCCATCATAGCTCCTCACTGTCGCTGGGAGGATGTTTTCTCCTCCGCTCGCCACTTCCACCGTCATTTTCTCTCTACCCACCCTTGCCTCCTTCTCCGCGCAGCTCTCGATTCCCCCCTCTCTTTCGCACCCTCCATGTCATATTCCGCTCCAGGAGCTCCATCATAGCTCCTCGCTGTCGCTGGGAGGATGTTTTCTCCTCCGCTCGCCCCTTCCACCGTCATTTTCTCTCTACCCACCCTTGCCTCCTTTTCCGCGCAGCTCTCGATTCCCCCCTCTCTTTCGCACCCTCCATGTCATATTCCGCTCCAGGAGTTCCATCATAGCTCCTCACTGTCGCTGGGAGGATGTTTTCTCCTCCGCTCGCCCCTTCCACCGTCATTTTCTCTCTACCCACCCTTGCCTCCTTTTCCGCGCAGCTCTCGATTCCCCCCTCTCTTTCGCACCCTCCATGTCATATTCCGCTCCAGGAGTTCCATCATAGCTCCTCACTGTCGCTGGGAGGAAGTTTTCTCCTCCGCTCGCCCCTTCCACCGTCATTTTCTCTCTACCCACCCTTGCATCCTTTTCCGCGCAGCTCTCGATTCCCCCCTCTATTTCGCACCCTCCATGTCATATTCCGCTCCAGGAGTTCCATCATAGCTCCTCACTGTCGCTGGGAGGATGTTTTCTCCTCCGCTCGCCCCTTCCACCGTCATTTTCTCTCTACCCACCCTTGCCTCCTTCTCCGCACAGCTCTTGATTCCCCCCTCTCTTTCGCACCCTCCATGTCATATTCCACTCCAGGAGTTCCATCATAGCTCCTCGCTGTCGCTGGGAGGATGTTTTCTCCTCCGCTCGCCCCTTCCACCGTCATTTTCTCTCTACCCACCCTTGCCTCCTTCTCCGCGCAGCTCTCGATTTCCCCCTCTCTCTCGCACCCTCCATATTACATCCAGCTCCAGGAGCTCTATCATAGCTCCTCGGTGTCGCTGGGAGGATGTTTTCTCCTCCGCTCGCCCCTTCCACCGTCATTTTCTCTCTACCCACCCTTGCCTCCTTTTCCGCGCAGCTCTCGATTCCCCCCTCTCTTTCGCACCCTCCATGTCATATTCCGCTCCAGGAGTTCCATCATAGCTCCTCGCTGTCGCTGGGAGGATGTTTTCTCCTCCGCTCGCCCCTTCCACCGTCATTTTCTCTCTACCCACCCTTGCCTCCTTCTCCGCGCAGCTCTCGATTCCCCCCTCTCTCTCGCACCCTCCATATTACATCCAGCTCCAGGAGCTCCATCATAGCTCCTCGCTGTCGCTGGGAGGATGTTTTCTCCTCCGCTCGCCCCTTCCACCGTCATTTTCTCTCTACCCACCCTTGCCTCCTTCTCCGCGCAGCTCTCGATTCCCCCCTCTCTTTCGCACCCTCCATGTCATATTCCGCTCCAGGAGCTCCATCATAGCTCCTCGCTGTCGCTGGGAGGATGTTTTCTCCTCCGCTCGCCCCTTCCACCGTCATTTTCTCTCTACCCACCCTTGCCTCCTTCTCCTCGCAGCTCTCGATTCCCCCCTCTCTCTCGCACCCTCCATATTACATCCAGCTCCAGGAGCTCCATCATAGCTCCTCGCTGTCGCTGGGAGGATGTTTTCTCCTCCGCTCGCCCCTTCCACCGTCATTTTCTCTCTACCCACCCTTGCCTCCTTCTCCGCGCAGCTCTCGATTCCCCCCTCTCTTTCGCACCCTCCATGTCATATTCCGCTCCAGGAGCTCCATCATAGCTCCTCACTGTCGCTGGGAGGATGTTTTCTCCTCCGCTCGCCCCTTCCACCGTCATTTTCTCTCTACCCACCCTTGCCTCCTTCTCCGCGCAGCTCTCGATTCCCTCCTCTCTCTCGCACCCTCCATATTACATCCAGCTCCAGGAGCTCCATCATAGCTCCTCGCTGTCGCTGGGAGGATGTTTTCTCCTCTGCCCGCCGATTCCACCGTCATTTTCTCTCCACCCACCCTTGCCTCCTTCTCCGCGCCGCTCTCGATTCCCCCCTCTCTTTCGCACCTTCCATGTCATATCCCGCTCCAGGAGCTCCATCATAGCTCCTCACTGTCGCTGGGAGGATGTTTTCTCCTCTGCTCGCCCCTTCCACCGTCATTTTCTCTCTACCCACCCTTGCCTCCTTCTCCGCGCAGCTCTCGATTCCCCCCTCTCTTTCGCACCCTCCATGTCATATTCCGCTCCAGGAGCTCCATCATAGCTCCTTGCTGTCGCTGGGAGGATGTTTTCTCCTCCGCTCGCCCCTTCCACCGTCATTTTCTCTCTACCCACCCTTGCCTCCTTTTCCGCGCAGCTCTCGATTCCCCCCTCTCTTTCGCACCCTCCATGTCATATTCCGCTCCAGGAGCTCCATCATAGCTCCTTGCTGTCGCTGGGAGGATGTTTTCTCCTCCGCTCGCCCCTTCCACCGTCATTTTCTCTCTACCCACCCTTGCCTCCTTTTCCGCGCAGCTCTCGATTCCCCCCTCTCTTTCGCACCCTCCATGTCATATTCCGCTCCAGGAGTTCCATCATAGCTCCTCACTGTCGCTGGGAGGATGTTTTCTCCTCCGCTCGCCCCTTCCACCGTCATTTTCTCTCTACCCACCCTTGCCTCCTTCTCCGCGCAGCTCTCGATTCCCCCCTCTCTTTCGCACCCTCCATGTCATATTCCGCTCCAGGAGCTCCATCATAGCTCCTCGCTGTCGCTGGGAGGATGTTTTCTCCTCCGCTCGCCCCTTCCACCGTCATTTTCTCTCTACCCACCCTTGCCTCCTTCTCCTCGCAGCTCTCGATTCCCCCCTCTCTCTCGCACCCTCCATATTACATCCAGCTCCAGGAGCTCCATCATAGCTCCTCGCTGTCGCTGGGAGGATGTTTTCTCCTCCGCTCGCCCCTTCCACCGTCATTTTCTCTCTACCCACCCTTGCCTCCTTCTCCGCGCAGCTCTCGATTCCCCCCTCTCTTTCGCACCCTCCATGTCATATTCCGCTCCAGGAGCTCCATCATAGCTCCTCACTGTCGCTGGGAGGATGTTTTCTCCTCCGCTCGCCCCTTCCACCGTCATTTTCTCTCTACCCACCCTTGCCTCCTTCTCCGCGCAGCTCTCGATTCCCTCCTCTCTCTCGCACCCTCCATATTACATCCAGCTCCAGGAGCTCCATCATAGCTCCTCGCTGTCGCTGGGAGGATGTTTTCTCCTCTGCCCGCCGATTCCACCGTCATTTTCTCTCCACCCACCCTTGCCTCCTTCTCCGCGCCGCTCTCGATTCCCCCCTCTCTTTCGCACCTTCCATGTCATATCCCGCTCCAGGAGCTCCATCATAGCTCCTCACTGTCGCTGGGAGGATGTTTTCTCCTCTGCTCGCCCCTTCCACCGTCATTTTCTCTCTACCCACCCTTGCCTCCTTCTCCGCGCAGCTCTCGATTCCCCCCTCTCTTTCGCACCCTCCATGTCATATTCCGCTCCAGGAGCTCCATCATAGCTCCTTGCTGTCGCTGGGAGGATGTTTTCTCCTCCGCTCGCCCCTTCCACCGTCATTTTCTCTCTACCCACCCTTGCCTCCTTTTCCGCGCAGCTCTCGATTCCCCCCTCTCTTTCGCACCCTCCATGTCATATTCCGCTCCAGGAGCTCCATCATAGCTCCTTGCTGTCGCTGGGAGGATGTTTTCTCCTCCGCTCGCCCCTTCCACCGTCATTTTCTCTCTACCCACCCTTGCCTCCTTTTCCGCGCAGCTCTCGATTCCCCCCTCTCTTTCGCACCCTCCATGTCATATTCCGCTCCAGGAGTTCCATCATAGCTCCTCACTGTCGCTGGGAGGATGTTTTCTCCTCCGCTCGCCCCTTCCACCATCATTTTCTCTCTACCCACCCTTGCCTCCTTTTCCGCGCAGCTCTCGATTCCCTCCTCTCTTTCGCACCCTCCATGTCATATTCCGCTCCAGGAGTTCCATCATAGCTCCTCACTGTCGCTGGGAGGAAGTTTTCTCCTCCGCTCGCCCCTTCCACCGTCATTTTCTCTCTACCCACCCTTGCCTCCTTTTCCGCGCAGCTCTCGATTCCCCCCTCTCTTTCGCACCCTCCATGTCATATTCCGCTCCAGGAGTTCCATCATAGCTCCTCACTGTCGCTGGGAGGAAGTTTTCTCCTCCGCTCGCCCCTTCCACCGTCATTTTCTCTCTACCCACCCTTGCCTCCTTTTCCGCGCAGCTCTCGATTCCCCCCTCTCTTTCGCACCCTCCATGTCATATTCCGCTCCAGGAGTTCCATCATAGCTCCTCACTGTCGCTGGGAGGATGTTTTCTCCTCCGCTCGCCCCTTCCACCGTCATTTTCTCTCTACCCACCCTTGCCTCCTTTTCCGCGCAGCTCTCGATTCCCCCCTCTCTTTCGCACCCTCCATGTCATATTCCGCTCCAGGAGCTCCATCATAGCTCCTTGCTGTCGCTGGGAGGATGTTTTCTCCTCCGCTCGCCCCTTCCACCGTCATTTTCTCTCTACCCACCCTTGCCTCCTTTTCCGCGCAGCTCTCGATTCCCCCCTCTCTTTCGCACCCTCCATGTCATATTCCGCTCCAGGAGTTCCATCATAGCTCCTCACTGTCGCTGGGAGGATGTTTTCTCCTCCGCTCGCCCCTTCCACCATCATTTTCTCTCTACCCACCCTTGCCTCCTTTTCCGCGCAGCTCTCGATTCCCCCCTCTCTTTCGCACCCTCCATGTCATATTCCGCTCCAGGAGCTCCATCATAGCTCCTCGCTGTCGCTGGGAGGATGTTTTCTCCTCCGCTCGCCCCTTCCACCGTCATTTTCTCTCTACCCACCCTTGCCTCCTTTTCCGCGCAGCTCTCGATTCCCTCCTCTCTTTCGCACCCTCCATGTCATATTCCGCTCCAGGAGTTCCATCATAGCTCCTCACTGTCGCTGGGAGGAAGTTTTCTCCTCCGCTCGCCCCTTCCACCGTCATTTTCTCTCTACCCACCCTTGCCTCCTTTTCCGCGCAGCTCTCGATTCCCCCCTCTCTTTCGCACCCTCCATGTCATATTCCGCTCCAGGAGTTCCATCATAGCTCCTCACTGTCGCTGGGAGGAAGTTTTCTCCTCCGCTCGCCCCTTCCACCGTCATTTTCTCTCTACCCACCCTTGCCTCCTTTTCCGCGCAGCTCTCGATTCCCCCCTCTCTTTCGCACCCTCCATGTCATATTCCGCTCCAGGAGTTCCATCATAGCTCCTCACTGTCGCTGGGAGGATGTTTTCTCCTCCGCTCGCCCCTTCCACCGTCATTTTCTCTCTACCCACCCTTGCCTCCTTTTCCGCGCAGCTCTCGATTCCCCCCTCTCTTTCGCACCCTCCATGTCATATTCCGCTCCAGGAGTTCCATCATAGCTCCTCACTGTCGCTGGGAGGAAGTTTTCTCCTCCGCTCGCCCCTTCCACCGTCATTTTCTCTCTACCCACCCTTGCCTCCTTTTCCGCGCAGCTCTCGATTCCCCCCTCTCTTTCGCACCCTCCATGTCATATTCCGCTCCAGGAGTTCCATCATAGCTCCTCACTGTCGCTGGGAGGATGTTTTCTCCTCCGCTCGCCCCTTCCACCATCATTTTCTCTCTACCCACCCTTGCCTCCTTTTCCGCGCAGCTCTCGATTCCCTCCTCTCTTTTGCACCCTCCATGTCATATTCCGCTCCAGGAGTTCCATCATAGCTCCTCACTGTCGCTGGGAGGAAGTTTTCTCCTCCGCTCGCCCCTTCCACTGTCATTTTCTCTCTACCCACCCTTGCCTCCTTTTCCGCGCAGCTCTCGATTCCCTCTTCTCTTTCGCACCCTCCATGTCATATTCCGCTCCAGGAGTTCCATCATAGCTCCTCACTGTCGCTGGGAGGAAGTTTTCTCCTCCGCTCGCCCCTTCCACCGTCATTTTCTCTCTACCCACCCTTGCCTCCTTCTCCGCGCAGCTCTCGATTCCCCCCTCTCTTTCGCACCCTCCATGTCATATTCCGCTCCAGGAGCTCCATCATAGCTAATCGCTGTCGCTGGGAGGATGTTTTCTCCTCCGCTCGCCCCTTCCACCGTCATTTTCTCTCTACCCACCCTTGCCTCCTTTTCCGCGCAGCTCTCGATTCCCCCCTCTCTTTCGCACCCTCCATGTCATATTCCGCTCCAGGAGCTCCATCATAGCTCCTTGCTGTCGCTGGGAGGATGTTTTCTCCTCCGCTCGCCCCTTCCACCGTCATTTTCTCTCTACCCACCCTTGCCTCCTTTTCCGCGCAGCTCTCGATTCCCCCCTCTCTTTCGCACCCTCCATGTCATATTCCGCTCCAGGAGTTCCATCATAGCTCCTCACTGTCGCTGGGAGGATGTTTTCTCCTCCGCTCGCCCCTTCCACCGTCATTTTCTCTCTACCCACCCTTGCCTCCTTTTCCGCGCAGCTCTCGATTCCCCCCTCTCTTTCGCACCCTCCATGTCATATTCCGCTCCAGGAGTTCCATCATAGCTCCTCACTGTCGCTGGGAGGATGTTTTCTCCTCCGCTCGCCCCTTCCACCGTCATTTTCTCTCTACCCACCCTTGCCTCCTTTTCCGCGCAGCTCTCGATTCCCCCCTCTCTTTCGCACCCTCCATGTCATATTCCGCTCCAGGAGTTCCATCATAGCTCCTCACTGTCGCTGGGAGGAAGTTTTCTCCTCCGCTCGCCCCTTCCACCGTCATTTTCTCTCTACCCACCCTTGCCTCCTTTTCCGCGCAGCTCTCGATTCCCCCCTCTCTTTCGCACCCTCCATGTCATATTCCGCTCCAGGAGTTCCATCATAGCTCCTCACTGTCGCTGGGAGGATGTTTTCTCCTCCGCTCGCCCCTTCCACCATCATTTTCTCTCTACCCACCCTTGCCTCCTTTTCCGCGCAGCTCTCAATTCCCTCCTCTCTTTCGCACCCTCCATGTCATATTCCGCTCCAGGAGTTCCATCATAGCTCCTCACTGTCGCTGGGAGGAAGTTTTCTCCTCCGCTCGCCCCTTCCACTGTCATTTTCTCTCTACCCACCCTTGCCTCCTTTTCCGCGCAGCTCTCGATTCCCTCCTCTCTTTCGCACCCTCCATGTCATATTCCGCTCCAGGAGTTCCATCATAGCTCCTCACTGTCGCTGGGAGGAAGTTTTCTCCTCCGCTCGCCCCTTCCACCGTCATTTTCTCTCTACCCACCCTTGCCTCCTTCTCCGCGCAGCTCTCGATTCCCCCCTCTCTTTCGCACCCTCCATGTCATATTCCGCTCCAGGAGCTCCATCATAGCTAATCGCTGTCGCTGGGAGGATGTTTTCTCCTCCGCTCGCCCCTTCCACCGTCATTTTCTCTCTACCCACCCTTGCCTCCTTTTCCGCGCAGCTCTCGATTCCCCCCTCTCTTTCGCACCCTCCATGTCATATTCCGCTCCAGGAGCTCCATCATAGCTCCTTGCTGTCGCTGGGAGGATGTTTTCTCCTCCGCTCGCCCCTTCCACCGTCATTTTCTCTCTACCCACCCTTGCCTCCTTTTCCGCGCAGCTCTCGATTCCCCCCTCTCTTTCGCACCCTCCATGTCATATTCCGCTCCAGGAGTTCCATCATAGCTCCTCACTGTCGCTGGGAGGATGTTTTCTCCTCCGCTCGCCCCTTCCACCGTCATTTTCTCTCTACCCACCCTTGCCTCCTTCTCCGCGCAGCTCTCGATTCCCCCCTCTCTTTCGCACCCTCCATGTCATATTCCGCTCCAGGAGCTCCATCATAGCTAATCGCTGTCGCTGGGAGGATGTTTTCTCCTCCGCTCGCCCCTTCCACCGTCATTTTCTCTCTACCCACCCTTGCCTCCTTTTCCGCGCAGCTCTCGATTCCCCCCTCTCTTTCGCACCCTCCATGTCATATTCCGCTCCAGGAGCTCCATCATAGCTCCTTGCTGTCGCTGGGAGGATGTTTTCTCCTCCGCTCGCCCCTTCCACCGTCATTTTCTCTCTACCCACCCTTGCCTCCTTTTCCGCGCAGCTCTCGATTCCCCCCTCTCTTTCGCACCCTCCATGTCATATTCCGCTCCAGGAGTTCCATCATAGCTCCTCACTGTCGCTGGGAGGATGTTTTCTCCTCCGCTCGCCCCTTCCACCGTCATTTTCTCTCTACCCACCCTTGCCTCCTTTTCCGCGCAGCTCTCGATTCCCCCCTCTCTTTCGCACCCTCCATGTCATATTCCGCTCCAGGAGTTCCATCATAGCTCCTCACTGTCGCTGGGAGGATGTTTTCTCCTCCGCTCGCCCCTTCCACCGTCATTTTCTCTCTACCCACCCTTGCCTCCTTTTCCGCCCAGCTCTCGATTCCCCCCTCTCTTTCGCACCCTCCATGTCATATTCCGCTCCAGGAGTTCCATCATAGCTCCTCACTGTCGCTGGGAGGATGTTTTCTCCTCCGCTCGCCCCTTCCACCGTCATTTTCTCTCTACCCACCCTTGCCTCCTTCTCCGCGCAGCTCTCGATTCCCCCCTCTCTTTCGCACCCTCCATGTCATATTCCGCTCCAGGAGCTCCATCATAGCTCCTTGCTGTCGCTGGGAGGATGTTTTCTCCTCCGCTCGCCCCTTCCACCGTCATTTTCTCTCTACCCACCCTTGCCTCCTTTTCCGCGCAGCTCTCGATTCCCCCCTCTCTTTCGCACCCTCCATGTCATATTCCGCTCCAGGAGTTCCATCATAGCTCCTCACTGTCGCTGGGAGGATGTTTTCTCCTCCGCTCGCCCCTTCCACCGTCATTTTCTCTCTACCCACCCTTGCCTCCTTTTCCGCGCAGCTCTCGATTCCCCCCTCTCTTTCGCACCCTCCATGTCATATTCCGCTCCAGGAGTTCCATCATAGCTCCTCACTGTCGCTGGGAGGATGTTTTCTCCTCCGCTCGCCCCTTCCACCGTCATTTTCTCTCTACCCACCCTTGCCTCCTTTTCCGCGCAGCTCTCGATTCCCCCCTCTCTTTCGCACCCTCCATGTCATATTCCGCTCCAGGAGTTCCATCATAGCTCCTCACTGTCGCTGGGAGGATGTTTTCTCCTCCGCTCGCCCCTTCCACCGTCATTTTCTCTCTACCCACCCTTGCCTCCTTTTCCGCGCAGCTCTCGATTCCCCCCTCTCTTTCGCACCCTCCATGTCATATTCCGCTCCAGGAGCTCCATCATAGCTCCTTGCTGTCGCTGGGAGGATGTTTTCTCCTCCGCTCGCCCCTTCCATAGTCATTTTCTCTCTACCCACCCTTGCCTCCTTTTCCGCGCAGCTCTCGATTCCCCCCTCTCTTTCGCACCCTCCATGTCATATTCCGCTCCAGGAGTTCCATCATAGCTCCTCGCTGTCGCTGGGAGGATGTTTTCTCCTCCGCACGCCCCTTCCACCGTCATTTTCTCTCTACCCACCCTTGCCTCCTTTTCCGCGCAGCTCTCGATTCCCCCCTCTCTTTCGCACCCTCCATGTCATATTCCGCTCCAGGAGTTCCATCATAGCTCCTCACTGTCGCTGGGAGGATGTTTTCTCCTCCGCTCGCCCCTTCCACCGTCATTTTCTCTCTACCCACCCTTGCCTCCTTTTCCGCGCAGCTCTCGATTCCCCCCTCTCTTTCGCACCCTCCATGTCATATTCCGCTCCAGGAGTTCCATCATAGCTCCTCACTGTCGCTGGGAGGAAGTTTTCTCCTCCGCTCGCCCCTTCCACCGTCATTTTCTCTCTACCCACCCTTGCCTCCTTTTCCGCGCAGCTCTCGATTCCCCCCTCTCTTTCGCACCCTCCATGTCATATTCCGCTCCAGGAGCTCCATCATAGCTCCTTGCTGTCGCTGGGAGGATGTTTTCTCCTCCGCTCGCCCCTTCCACCGTCATTTTCTCTCTACCCACCCTTGCCTCCTTTTCCGTGCAGCTCTCGATTCCCCCCTCTCTTTCGCACCCTCCATGTCATATTCCGCTCCAGGAGTTCCATCATAGCTCCTCACTGTCGCTGGGAGGATGTTTTCTCCTCCGCTCGCCCCTTCCACCATCATTTTCTCTCTACCCACCCTTGTCTCCTTTTCCGCGCAGCTCTCGATTCCCCCCTCTCTTTCGCACCCTCCATGTCATATTCCGCTCCAGGAGCTCCATCATAGCTCCTTGCTGTCGCTGGGAGGATGTTTTCTCCTCCGCTCGCCCCTTCCACCGTCATTTTCTCTCTACCCACCCTTGCCTCCTTTTCCGCGCAGCTCTCGTTTCCCCCCTCTCTTTCGCACCCTCCATGTCATATTCCGCTCCAGGAGTTCCATCATAGCTCCTCACTGTCGCTGGGAGGATGTTTTCTCCTCCGCTCGCCCCTTCCACCGTCATTTTCTCTCTACCCACCCTTGCCTCCTTCTCCGCGCAGCTCTCGATTCCCCCCTCTCTTTCGCACCCTCCATGTCATATTCCGCTCCAGGAGCTCCATCATAGCTAATCGCTGTCGCTGGGAGATTGTTTTCTCCTCCGCTCGCCCCTTCCACCGTCATTTTCTCTCTACCCACCCTTGCCTCCTTTTCCGCGCAGCTCTCGATTCCCCCCTCTCTTTCGCACCCTCCATGTCATATTCCGCTCCAGGAGTTCCATCATAGCTCCTCACTGTCGCTGGGAGGATGTTTTCTCCTCCGCTCGCCCCTTCCACCGTCATTTTCTCTCTACCCACCCTTGCCTCCTTTTCCGCGCAGCTCTCGATTCCCCCCTCTCTTTCGCACCCTCCATGTCATATTCCGCTCCAGGAGTTCCATCATAGCTCCTCACTGTCGCTGGGAGGATGTTTTCTCCTCCGCTCGCCCCTTCCACCGTCATTTTCTCTCTACCCACCCTTGCCTCCTTCTCCGCGCAGCTCTCGATTCCCCCCTCTCTTTCGCACCCTCCATGTCATATTCCGCTCCAGGAGCTCCATCATAGCTAATCGCTGTCGCTGGGAGGATGTTTTCTCCTCCGCTCGCCCCTTCTACCGTCATTTTCTCTCTACCCACCCTTGCCTCCTTTTCCGCGCAGCTCTCGATTCCCCCCTCTCTTTCGCACCCTCCATGTCATATTCCGCTCCAGGAGTTCCATCATAGCTCCTCACTGTCGCTGGGAGGATGTTTTCTCCTCCGCTCGCCCCTTCCACCGTCATTTTCTCTCTACCCACCCTTGCCTCCTTCTCCGCGCAGCTCTCGATTCCCCCCTCTCTTTCGCACCCTCCATGTCATATTCCGCTCCAGGAGCTCCATCATAGCTAATCGCTGTCGCTGGGAGATTGTTTTCTCCTCCGCTCGCCCCTTCCACCGTCATTTTCTCTCTACCCACCCTTGCCTCCTTTTCCGCGCAGCTCTCGATTCCCCCCTCTCTTTCGCACCCTCCATGTCATATTCCGCTCCAGGAGTTCCATCATAGCTCCTCACTGTCGCTGGGAGGATGTTTTCTCCTCCGCTCGCCCCTTCCACCGTCATTTTCTCTCTACCCACCCTTGCCTCCTTTTCCGCGCAGCTCTCGATTCCCCCCTCTCTTTCGCACCCTCCATGTCATATTCCGCTCCAGGAGTTCCATCATAGCTCCTCACTGTCGCTGGGAGGATGTTTTCTCCTCCGCTCGCCCCTTCCACCGTCATTTTCTCTCTACCCACCCTTGCCTCCTTCTCCGCGCAGCTCTCGATTCCCCCCTCTCTTTCGCACCCTCCATGTCATATTCCGCTCCAGGAGCTCCATCATAGCTAATCGCTGTCGCTGGGAGGATGTTTTCTCCTCCGCTCGCCCCTTCTACCGTCATTTTCTCTCTACCCACCCTTGCCTCCTTTTCCGCGCAGCTCTCGATTCCCCCCTCTCTTTCGCACCCTCCATGTCATATTCCGCTCCAGGAGTTCCATCATAGCTCCTCACTGTCGCTGGGAGGATGTTTTCTCCTCTGCTCGCCCCTTCCACCGTCATTTTCTCTCTACCCACCCTTGCCTCCTTCTCCGCGCAGCTCTCAATTCCCCCCTCTCTTTCGCACCCTCCATGTCATATTCCGCTCCAGGAGCTCCATCATAGCTAATCGCTGTCGCTGGGAGGATGTTTTCTCCTCCGCTCGCCCCTTCTACCGTCATTTTCTCTCTACCCACCCTTGCCTCCTTTTCCGCGCAGCTCTCGATTCCCCCCTCTCTTTCGCACCCTCCATGTCATATTCCGCTCCAGGAGTTCCATCATAGCTCCTCACTGTCGCTGGGAGGATGTTTTCTCCTCCGCTCGCCCCTTCCACCGTCATTTTCTCTCTACCCACCCTTGCCTCCTTCTCCGCGCAGCTCTCGATTCCCCCCTCTCTTTCGCACCCTCCATGTCATATTCCGCTCCAGGAGCTCCATCATAGCTCCTCGCTGTCGCTGGGAGGATGTTTTCTCCTCCGCTCGCCCCTTCCACCGTCATTTTCTCTCTACCCACCCTTGCCTCCTTTTCCGCGCAGCTCTCGATTCCCCCCTCTCTTTCGCACCCTCCATGTCATATTCCGCTCCAGGAGTTCCATCATAGCTCCTCACTAGCGCTGGGAGGATGTTTTCTCCTCCGCTCGCCTCTTCCACCGTCATTTTCTCTCTACCCACCCTTGCCTCCTTCTCCGCACAGCTCTCGATTCCCCCCTCTCTTTCGCACCCTCCATGTCATATTCCGCTCCAGGAGCTCCATCATAGCTAATCGCTGTCGCTGGGAGGATGTTTTCTCCTCCGCTCGCCCCTTCCACCGTCATTTTCTCTCTACCCACCCTTGCCTCCTTTTCCGCGCATCTCTCGATTCCCCCCTCTCTTTCGCACCCTCCATGTCATATTCCGCTCCAGGAGTTCCATCATAGCTCCTCACTGTCGCTGGGAGGATGTTTTCTCCTCCGCTCGCCCCTTCCACCGTCATTTTCTCTCTACCCACCCTTGCCTCCTTCTCCGCGCAGCTCTCGATTCCCCCCTCTCTTTCGCACCCTCCATGTCATATTCCGCTCCAGGAGCTCCATCATAGCTAATCGCTGTCGCTGGGAGATTGTTTTCTCCTCCGCTCGCCCCTTCCACCGTCATTTTCTCTCTACCCACCCTTGCCTCCTTTTCCGCGCAGCTCTCGATTCCCCCCTCTCTTTCGCACCCTCCATGTCATATTCCGCTCCAGGAGTTCCATCATAGCTCCTCACTGTCGCTGGGAGGATGTTTTCTCCTCCGCTCGCCCCTTCCACCGTCATTTTCTCTCTACCCACCCTTGCCTCCTTTTCCGCGCAGCTCTCGATTCCCCCCTCTCTTTCGCACCCTCCATGTCATATTCCGCTCCAGGAGTTCCATCATAGCTCCTCACTGTCGCTGGGAGGATGTTTTCTCCTCCGCTCGCCCCTTCCACCGTCATTTTCTCTCTACCCACCCTTGCCTCCTTCTCCGCGCAGCTCTCGATTCCCCCCTCTCTTTCGCACCCTCCATGTCATATTCCGCTCCAGGAGCTCCATCATAGCTAATCGCTGTCGCTGGGAGGATGTTTTCTCCTCCGCTCGCCCCTTCTACCGTCATTTTCTCTCTACCCACCCTTGCCTCCTTTTCCGCGCAGCTCTCGATTCCCCCCTCTCTTTCGCACCCTCCATGTCATATTCCGCTCCAGGAGTTCCATCATAGCTCCTCACTGTCGCTGGGAGGATGTTTTCTCCTCCGCTCGCCCCTTCCACCGTCATTTTCTCTCTACCCACCCTTGCCTCCTTCTCCGCGCAGCTCTCGATTCCCCCCTCTCTTTCGCACCCTCCATGTCATATTCCGCTCCAGGAGCTCCATCATAGCTAATCGCTGTCGCTGGGAGGATGTTTTCTCCTCCGCTCGCCCCTTCTACCGTCATTTTCTCTCTACCCACCCTTGCCTCCTTTTCCGCGCAGCTCTCGATTCCCCCCTCTCTTTCGCACCCTCCATGTCATATTCCGCTCCAGGAGTTCCATCATAGCTCCTCACTGTCGCTGGGAGGATGTTTTCTCCTCCGCTCGCCCCTTCCACCGTCATTTTCTCTCTACCCACCCTTGCCTCCTTCTCCGCGCAGCTCTCGATTCCCCCCTCTCTTTCGCACACTCCATGTCATATTCCGCTCCAGGAGCTCCATCATAGCTAATCGCTGTCGCTGGGAGATTGTTTTCTCCTCCGCTCGCCCCTTCCACCGTCATTTTCTCTCTACCCACCCTTGCCTCCTTTTCCGCGCAGCTCTCGATTCCCCCCTCTCTTTCGCACCCTCCATGTCATATTCCGCTCCAGGAGTTCCATCATAGCTCCTCACTGTCGCTGGGAGGATGTTTTCTCCTCCGCTCGCCCCTTCCACCGTCATTTTCTCTCTACCCACCCTTGCCTCCTTTTCCGCGCAGCTCTCGATTCCCCCCTCTCTTTCGCACCCTCCATGTCATATTCCGCTCCAGGAGTTCCATCATAGCTCCTCACTGTCGCTGGGAGGATGTTTTCTCCTCCGCTCGCCCCTTCCACCGTCATTTTCTCTCTACCCACCCTTGCCTCCTTCTCCGCGCAGCTCTCGATTCCCCCCTCTCTTTCGCACCCTCCATGTCATATTCCGCTCCAGGAGCTCCATCATAGCTAATCGCTGTCGCTGGGAGGATGTTTTCTCCTCCGCTCGCCCCTTCTACCGTCATTTTCTCTCTACCCACCCTTGCCTCCTTTTCCGCGCAGCTCTCGATTCCCCCCTCTCTTTCGCACCCTCCATGTCATATTCCGCTCCAGGAGTTCCATCATAGCTCCTCACTGTCGCTGGGAGGATGTTTTCTCCTCTGCTCGCCCCTTCCACCGTCATTTTCTCTCTACCCACCCTTGCCTCCTTCTCCGCGCAGCTCTCAATTCCCCCCTCTCTTTCGCACCCTCCATGTCATATTCCGCTCCAGGAGCTCCATCATAGCTAATCGCTGTCGCTGGGAGGATGTTTTCTCCTCCGCTCGCCCCTTCCACCGTCATTTTCTCTCTACCCACCCTTGCCTCCTTCTCCGCGCAGCTCTCGATTCCCCCCTCTCTTTCGCACCCTCCATGTCATATTCCGCTCCAGGAGCTCCATCATAGCTCCTCGCTGTCGCTGGGAGGATGTTTTCTCCTCCGCTCGCCCCTTCCACCGTCATTTTCTCTCTACCCACCCTTGCCTCCTTTTCCGCGCAGCTCTCGATTCCCCCCTCTCTTTCGCACCCTCCATGTCATATTCCGCTCCAGGAGTTCCATCATAGCTCCTCACTGTCGCTGGGAGGATGTTTTCTCCTCCGCTCGCCCCTTCCACCGTCATTTTCTCTCTACCCACCCTTGCCTCCTTCTCCGCGCAGCTCTCGATTCCCCCCTCTCTTTCGCACCCTCCATGTCATATTCCGCTGCAGGAGCTCCATCATAGCTAATCGCTGTCGCTGGGAGATTGTTTTCTCCTCCGCTCGCCCCTTCCACCGTCATTTTCTCTCTACCCACCCTTGCCTCCTTTTCCGCGCAGCTCTCGATTCCCCCCTCTCTTTCGCACCCTCCATGTCATATTCCGCTCCAGGAGTTCCATCATAGCTCCTCACTGTCGCTGGGAGGATGTTTTCTCCTCCGCTCGCCCCTTCCACCGTCATTTTCTCTCTACCCACCCTTGCCTCCTTTTCCGCGCAGCTCTCGATTCCCCCCTCTCTTTCGCACCCTCCATGTCATATTCCGCTCCAGGAGTTCCATCATAGCTCCTCACTGTCGCTGGGAGGATGTTTTCTCCTCCGCTCGCCCCTTCCACCGTCATTTTCTCTCTACCCACCCTTGCCTCCTTCTCCGCGCAGCTCTCGATTCCCCCCTCTCTTTCGCACCCTCCATGTCATATTCCGCTCCAGGAGCTCCATCATAGCTAATCGCTGTCGCTGGGAGGATGTTTTCTCCTCCGCTCGCCCCTTCCACCGTCATTTTCTCTCTACCCACCCTTGCCTCCTTTTCCGCGCAGCTCTCGATTCCCCCCTCTCTTTCGCACCCTCCATGTCATATTCCGCTCCAGGAGTTCCATCATAGCTCCTCACTGTCGCTGGGATAATGTTTTCTCCTCCGCTCGCCCCTTCCACCGTCATTTTCTCTCTACCCACCCTTGCCTCCTTCTCCACGCAGCTCTCGATTCCCCCCTCTCTTTCGCACCCTCCATGTCATATTCCGCTCCAGGAGCTCCATCATAGCTCCTCGCTGTCGCTGGGAGGATGTTTTCTCCTCCGCTCGCCCCTTCCACCGTCATTTTCTCTCTACCCACCCTTGCCTCCTTTTCCGCGCAGCTCTCGATTCCCCCCTCTCTTTCGCACCCTCCATGTCATATTCCGCTCCAGGAGTTCCATCATAGCTCCTCACTGTCGCTGGGAGGATGTTTTCTCTTCCGCTCGCCCCTTCCACCATCATTTTCTCTCTACCCACCCTTGCCTCCTTTTCCGCGCAGCTCTCGATTCCCCCCTCTCTTTCGCACCCTCCATGTCATATTCCGCTCCAGGAGTTCCATCATAGCTCCTCACTGTCGCTGGGAGGAAGTTTTCTCCTCCGCTCGCCCCTTCCACCGTCATTTTCTCTCTACCCACCCTTGCCTCCTTTTCCGCGCAGCTCTCGATTCCCCCCTCTCTTTCGCACCCTCCATGTCATATTCCGCTCCAGGAGCTCCATCATAGCTCCTTGCTGTCGCTGGGAGGATGTTTTCTCCTCCGCTCGCCCCTTCCACCGTCATTTTCTCTCTACCCACCCTTGCCTCCTTTTCCGCGCAGCTCTCGATTCCCCCCTCTCTTTCGCACCCTCCATGTCATATTCCGCTCCAGGAGTTCCATCATAGCTCCTCACTGTCGCTGGGAGGATGTTTTCTCCTCCGCTCGCCCCTTCCAACGTCATTTTCTCTCTACCCACCCTTGCCTCCTTCTCCGCGCAGCTCTCGATTCCCCCCTCTCTTTCGCACCCTCAATGTCATATTCCGCTCCAGGAGTTCCATCATAGCTCCTCACTGTCGCTGGGAGGATGTTTTCTCCTCCGCTCGCCCCTTCCACCGTCATTTTCTCTCTACCCACCCTTGCCTCCTTTTCCGCGCAGCTCTCGATTCCCCCCTCTCTTTCGCACCCTCAATGTCATATTCCGCTCCAGGAGTTCCATCATAGCTCCTCACTGTCGCTGGGAGGATGTTTTCTCCTCCGCTCGCCCCTTATACCGTCATTTTCTCTCTACCCACCCTTGCCTCCTTTTCCGCGCAGCTCTCGATTCCCCCCTCTCTTTCGCACCCTCCATGTCATATTCCGCTCCAGGAGTTCCATCATAGCTCCTCACTGTCGCTGGGAGGAAGTTTTCTCCTCCGCTCGCCCCTTCCACCGTCATTTTCTCTCTACCCACCCTTGCCTCCTTTTCCGCGCAGCTCTCGATTCCCCCCTCTCTTTCGCACCCTCCATGTCATATTCCACTCCAGGAGCTCCATCATAGCTCCTTGCTGTCGCTGGGAGGATGTTTTCTCCTCCGCTCGCCCCTTCGACCGTCATTTTCTCTCTACCCACCCTTGCCTCCTTTTCCGCGCAGCTCTCGATTCCCCCCTCTCTTTCGCACCCTCCATGTCATATTCCGCTCCAGGAGTTCCATCATAGCTCCTCACTGTCGCTGGGAGGATGTTTTCTCCTCCGCTCGCCCCTTCCACCATCATTTTCTCTCTACCCACCCTTGCCTTCTTTTCCGCGCAGCTCTCGATTCCCCCCTCTCTTTCGCACCCTCCATGTCATATTCCGCTCCAGGAGTTCCATCATAGCTCCTCACTGTCGCTGGGAGGAAGTTTTCTCCTCCGCTCGCCCCTTCCACCGTCATTTTCTCTCTACCCACCCTTGCCTCCTTTTCCGCGCAGCTCTCGATTCCCCCCTCTCTTTCGCACCCTCCATGTCATATTCCGCTCCAGGAGCTCCATCATAGCTCCTTGCTGTCGCTGGGAGGATGTTTTCTCCTCCGCTCGCCCCTTCCACCGTCATTTTCTCTCTACCCACCCTTGCCTCCTTTTCCGCACAGCTCTCGATTCCCCCCTCTCTTTCGTACCCTCCATGTCATATTCCGCTCCAGGAGTTCCATCATAGCTCCTCACTGTCGCTGGGAGGATGTTTTCTCCTCCGCTCGCCCCTTCCACCGTCATTTTCTCTCTACCCACCCTTGCCTCCTTCTTCGCGCAGCTCTCGATTCCCCCCTCTTTTTCGCACCCTCCATGTCATATTCCGCTCCAGGAGCTCCATCATAGCTCCTCGCTGTCGCTGGGAGGATGTTTTCTCCTCCGCTCGCCCCTTCCACCGTCATTTTCTCTCTACCCACCCTTGCCTCCTTTTCCGCGCAGCTCTCGATTCCCCCCTCTCTTTCGCACCCTCCATGTCATATTCCGCTCCAGGAGTTCCATCATAGCTCCTCACTGTCGCTGGGAGGAAGTTTTCTCCTCCGCTCGCCCCTTCCACCGTCATTTTCTCTCTACCCACCCTCTCCTCCTTTTCCGCGCAGCTCTCGATTCCCCCCTCTCTTTCGCACCCTCCATGTCATATTCCACTCCAGGAGCTCCATCATAGCTCCTTGCTGTCGCTGGGAGGATGTTTTCTCCTCCGCTCGCCCCTTCCACCGTCATTTTCTCTCTACCCACCCTTGCCTCCTTTTCCGCGCAGCTCTCGATTCCCCCCTCTCTTTCGCACCCTCCATGTCATATTCCGCTCCAGGAGTTCCATCATAGCTCCTCACTGTCGCTGGGAGGATGTTTTCTCCTCCGCTCGCCCCTTCCACCATCATTTTCTCTCTACCCACCCTTGCCTCCTTTTCCGCGCAGCTCTCGATTCCCCCCTCTCTTTCGCACCCTCCATGTCATATTCCGCTCCAGGAGTTCCATCATAGCTCCTCACTGTCGCTGGGAGGAAGTTTTCTCCTCCGCTCGCCCCTTCCACCGTCATTTTCTCTCTACCCACCCTTGCCTCCTTTTCCGCGCAGCTCTCGATTCCCCCCTCTCTTTCGCACCCTCCATGTCATATTCCGCTCCAGGAGCTCCATCATAGCTCCTTGCTGTCGCTGGGAGGATGTTTTCTCCTCCGCTCGCCCCTTCCACCGTCATTTTCTCTCTACCCACCCTTGCCTCCTTTTCCGCACAGCTCTCGATTCCCCCCTCTCTTTCGTACCCTCCATGTCATATTCCGCTCCAGGAGTTCCATCATAGCTCCTCACTGTCGCTGGGAGGATGTTTTCTCCTCCGCTCACCCCTTCCACCGTCATTTTCTCTCTACCCACCCTTGCCTCCTTCTTCGCGCAGCTCTCGATTCCCCCCTCTCTTTCGCACCCTCCATGTCATATTCCGCTCCAGGAGCTCCATCATAGCTCCTCGCTGTCGCTGGGAGGATGTTTTCTCCTCCGCTCGCCCCTTCCACCGTCATTTTCTCTCTACCCACCCTTGCCTCCTTTTCCGCGCAGCTCTCGATTCCCCCCTCTCTTTCGCACCCTCCATGTCATATTCCGCTCCAGGAGTTCCATCATAGCTCCTCACTGTCGCTGGGAGGATGTTTTCTCCTCCGCTCGCCTCTTCCACCGTCATTTTCTCTCTACCCACCCTTGCCTCCTTCTCCGCGCAGCTCTCGATTCCCCCCTCTCTTTCGCACCCTCCATGTCATATTCCGCTCCAGGAGCTCCATCATAGCTCCTTGCTGTCACTGGGAGGATGTTTTCTCCTCCGCTCGCCCCTTCCACCGTCATTTTCTCTCTACCCACCCTTGCCTCCTTTTCCGCGCAGCTCTCGATTCCCCCCTCTCTTTCGCACCCTCCATGTCATATTCCGCTCCAGGAGTTCCATCATAGCTCCTCACTGTCGCTGGGAGGATGTTTTCTCCTCCGCTCGCCCCTTCCACCGTCATTTTCTCTCTAGCCACCCTTGCCTCCTTCTCCGCGCAGCTCTCGATTCCCCCCTCTCTTTCGCACCCTCCATGTCATATTCCGCTCCAGGAGCTCCATCATAGCTCCTCGCTGTCGCTGGGAGGATGTTTTCTCCTCCGCTCGCCCCTTCCACCGTCATTTTCTCTCTACCCACCCTTGCCTCCTTTTCCGCGCAGCTCTCGATTCCCCCCTCTCTTTCGCACCCTCAATGTCATATTCCGCTCCAGGAGTTCCATCATAGCTCCTCACTGTCGCTGGGAGGATGTTTTCTCCTCCGCTCGCCCCTTCCACCGTCATTTTCTCTCTACCCACCCTTGCCTCCTTTTCCGCGCAGCTCTCGATTCCCCCCTCTCTTTCGCACCCTCCATGTCATATTCCGCTCCAGGAGCTCCATCATAGCTCCTTGCTGTCGCTGGGAGGATGTTTTCTCCTCCGCTCGCCCCTTCCACCGTCATTTTCTCTCTACCCACCCTTGCCTCCTTTTCCGCGCAGCTCTCGATTCCCCCCTCTCTTTCGCACCCTCCATGTCATATTCCGCTCCAGGAGTTCCATCATAGCTCCTCACTGTCGCTGGGAGGATGTTTTCTCCTCCGCTCGCCCCTTCCACCGTCATTTTCTCTCTACCCACCCTTGCCTCCTTCTCCGCGCAGCTCTCGATTCCCCCCTCTCTTTCGCACCCTCCATGTCATATTCCGCTCCAGGAGCTCCATCATAGCTAATCGCTGTCGCTGGGAGGATGTTTTCTCCTCCGCTCGCCCCTTCCACCGTCATTTTCTCTCTACCCACCCTTGCCTCCTTCTTCGCGCAGCTCTCGATTCCCCCCTCTTTTTCGCACCCTCCATGTCATATTCCGCTCCAGGAGCTCCATCATAGCTCCTCGCTGTCGCTGGGAGGATGTTTTCTCCTCCGCTCGCCCCTTCCACCGTCATTTTCTCTCTACCCACCCTTGCCTCCTTTTCCGCGCAGCTCTCGATTCCCCCCTCTCTTTCGCACCCTCCATGTCATATTCCGCTCCAGGAGTTCCATCATAGCTCCTCACTGTCGCTGGGAGGAAGTTTTCTCCTCCGCTCGCCCCTTCCACCGTCATTTTCTCTCTACCCACCCTCTCCTCCTTTTCCGCGCAGCTCTCGATTCCCCCCTCTCTTTCGCACCCTCCATGTCATATTCCACTCCAGGAGCTCCATCATAGCTCCTTGCTGTCGCTGGGAGGATGTTTTCTCCTCCGCTCGCCCCTTCCACCGTCATTTTCTCTCTACCCACCCTTGCCTCCTTTTCCGCGCAGCTCTCGATTCCCCCCTCTCTTTCGCACCCTCCATGTCATATTCCGCTCCAGGAGTTCCATCATAGCTCCTCACTGTCGCTGGGAGGATGTTTTCTCCTCCGCTCGCCCCTTCCACCATCATTTTCTCTCTACCCACCCTTGCCTCCTTTTCCGCGCAGCTCTCGATTCCCCCCTCTCTTTCGCACCCTCCATGTCATATTCCGCTCCAGGAGTTCCATCATAGCTCCTCACTGTCGCTGGGAGGAAGTTTTCTCCTCCGCTCGCCCCTTCCACCGTCATTTTCTCTCTACCCACCCTTGCCTCCTTTTCCGCGCAGCTCTCGATTCCCCCCTCTCTTTCGCACCCTCCATGTCATATTCCGCTCCAGGAGCTCCATCATAGCTCCTTGCTGTCGCTGGGAGGATGTTTTCTCCTCCGCTCGCCCCTTCCACCGTCATTTTCTCTCTACCCACCCTTGCCTCCTTTTCCGCACAGCTCTCGATTCCCCCCTCTCTTTCGTACCCTCCATGTCATATTCCGCTCCAGGAGTTCCATCATAGCTCCTCACTGTCGCTGGGAGGATGTTTTCTCCTCCGCTCGCCCCTTCCACCGTCATTTTCTCTCTACCCACCCTTGCCTCCTTCTTCGCGCAGCTCTCGATTCCCCCCTCTCTTTCGCACCCTCCATGTCATATTCCGCTCCAGGAGCTCCATCATAGCTCCTCGCTGTCGCTGGGAGGATGTTTTCTCCTCCGCTCGCCCCTTCCACCGTCATTTTCTCTCTACCCACCCTTGCCTCCTTTTCCGCGCAGCTCTCGATTCCCCCCTCTCTTTCGCACCCTCCATGTCATATTCCGCTCCAGGAGTTCCATCATAGCTCCTCACTGTCGCTGGGAGGATGTTTTCTCCTCCGCTCGCCTCTTCCACCGTCATTTTCTCTCTACCCACCCTTGCCTCCTTCTCCGCGCAGCTCTCGATTCCCCCCTCTCTTTCGCACCCTCCATGTCATATTCCGCTCCAGGAGCTCCATCATAGCTCCTTACTGTCACTGGGAGGATGTTTTCTCCTCCGCTCGCCCCTTCCACCGTCATTTTCTCTCTACCCACCCTTGCCTCCTTTTCCGCGCAGCTCTCGATTCCCCCCTCTCTTTCGCACCCTCCATGTCATATTCCGCTCCAGGAGTTCCATCATAGCTCCTCACTGTCGCTGGGAGGATGTTTTCTCCTCCGCTCGCCCCTTCCACCGTCATTTTCTCTCTACCCACCCTTGCCTCCTTCTCCGCGCAGCTCTCGATTCCCCCCTCTCTTTCGCACCCTCCATGTCATATTCCGCTCCAGGAGCTCCATCATAGCTCCTCGCTGTCGCTGGGAGGATGTTTTCTCCTCCGCTCGCCCCTTCCACCGTCATTTTCTCTCTACCCACCCTTGCCTCCTTTTCCGCGCAGCTCTCGATTCCCCCCTCTCTTTCGCACCCTCAATGTCATATTCCGCTCCAGGAGTTCCATCATAGCTCCTCACTGTCGCTGGGAGGATGTTTTCTCCTCCGCTCGCCCCTTCCACCGTCATTTTCTCTCTACCCACCCTTGCCTCCTTTTCCGCGCAGCTCTCGATTCCCCCCTCTCTTTCGCACCCTCCATGTCATATTCCGCTCCAGGAGTTCCATCATAGCTCCTCACTGTCGCTGGGAGGAAGTTTTCTCCTCCGCTCGCCCCTTCCACCGTCATTTTCTCTCTACCCACCCTTGCCTCCTTTTCCGCGCAGCTCTCGATTCCCCCCTCTCTTTCGCACCCTCCATGTCATATTCCGCTCCAGGAGCTCCATCATAGCTCCTTGCTGTCGCTGGGAGGATGTTTTCTCCTCCGCTCGCCCCTTCCACCGTCATTTTCTCTCTACCCACCCTTGCCTCCTTTTCCGCGCAGCTCTCGATTCCCCCCTCTCTTTCGCACCCTCCATGTCATATTCCGCTCCAGGAGTTCCATCATAGCTCCTCACTGTCGCTGGGAGGATGTTTTCTCCTCCGCTCGCCCCTTCCACCGTCATTTTCTCTCTACCCACCCTTGCCTCCTTCTCCGCGCAGCTCTCGATTCCCCCCTCTCTTTCGCACCCTCCATGTCATATTCCGCTCCAGGAGCTCCATCATAGCTAATCGCTGTCGCTGGGAGGATGTTTTCTCCTCCGCTCGCCCCTTCCACCGTCATTTTCTCTCTACCCACCCTTGCCTCCTTTTCCGCGCAGCTCTCGATTCCCCCCTCTCTTTCGCACCCTCAATGTCATATTCCGCTCCAGGAGTTCCATCATAGCTCCTCACTGTCGCTGGGAGGATGTTTTCTCCTCCGCTCGCCCCTTCCACCGTCATTTTCTCTCTACCCACCCTTGCCTCCTTTTCCGCGCAGCTCTCGATTCCCCCCTCTCTTTCGCACCCTCAATGTCATATTCCGCTCCAGGAGTTCCATCATAGCTCCTCACTGTCGCTGGGAGGATGTTTTCTCCTCCGCTCGCCCCTTCCACCGTCATTTTCTCTCTACCCACCCTTGCCTCCTTCTCCGCGCAGCTCTCGATTCCCCCCTCTCTTTCGCACCCTCCATGTCATATTCCGCTCCAGGAGTTCCATCATAGCTCCTCACTGTCGCTGGGAGGAAGTTTTCTCCTCCGCTCGCCCCTTCCACCGTCATTTTCTCTCTACCCACCCTTGCCTCCTTTTCCGCGCAGCTCTCGATTCCCCCCTCTCTTTCGCACCCTCCATGTCATATTCCGCTCCAGGAGCTCCATCATAGCTCCTTGCTGTCGCTGGGAGGATGTTTTCTCCTCCGCTCGCCCCTTCCACCGTCATTTTCTCTCTACCCACCCTTGCCTCCTTTTCCGCGCAGCTCTCGATTCCCCCCTCTCTTTCGCACCCTCCATGTCATATTCCGCTCCAGGAGTTCCATCATAGCTCCTCACTGTCGCTGGGAGGATGTTTTCTCCTCCGCTCGCCCCTTCCACCGTCATTTTCTCTCTACCCACCCTTGCCTCCTTCTCCGCGCAGCTCTCGATTCCCCCCTCTCTTTCGCACCCTCCATGTCATATTCCGCTCCAGGAGCTCCATCATAGCTAATCGCTGTCGCTGGGAGGATGTTTTCTCCTCCGCTCGCCCCTTCCACCGTCATTTTCTCTCTACCCACCCTTGCCTCCTTTTCCGCGCAGCTCTCGATTCCCCCCTCTCTTTCGCACCCTCCATGTCATATTCCGCTCCAGGAGTTCCATCATAGCTCCTCACTGTCACTGGGAGGATGTTTTCTCCTCCGCTCGCCCCTTCCACCGTCATTTTCTCTCTACCCACCCTTGCCTCCTTCTCCGCGCAGCTCTCGATTCCCCCCTCTCTTTCACACCCTCCATGTCATATTCCGCTCCAGGAGCTCCATCATAGCTAATCGCTGTCGCTGGGAGGATGTTTTCTCCTCCGCTCGCCCCTTCCACCGTCATTTTCTCTCTACCCACCCTTGCCTCCTTTTCCGCGCAGCTCTCAATTCCCCCCTCTCTTTCGCACCCTCCATGTCATATTCCGCTCCAGGAGTTCCATCATAGCTCCTCACTGTCACTGGGAGGATGTTTTCTCCTCCGCTCGCCCCTTCCACCGTCATTTTCTCTCTACCCACCCTTGCCTCCTTCTCCGCGCAGCTCTCGATTCCCCCCTCTCTTTCGCACCCTCCATGTCATATTCCGCTCCAGGAGCTCCATCATAGCTAATCGCTGTCGCTGGGAGGATGTTTTCTCCTCCGCTCGCCCCTTCCACCGTCATTTTCTCTCTACCCACCCTTGCCTCCTTTTCCGCGCAGCTCTCGATTCCCCCCTCTCTTTCGCACCCTCCATGTCATATTCCGCTCCAGGAGTTCCATCATAGCTCCTCACTGTCGCTGGGAGGATGTTTTCTCCTCCGCTCGCCCCTTCCACCGTCATTTTCTCTCTACCCACCCTTGCCTCCTTTTCCGCGCAGCTCTCGATTCCCCCCTCTCTTTCGCACCCTCCATGTCATATTCCGCTCCAGGAGTTCCATCATAGCTCCTCACTGTTGCTGGGAGGATGTTTTCTCCTCCGCTCGCCCCTTCCACCGTCATTTTCTCTCTACCCACCCTTGCCTCCTTCTCCGCGCAGCTCTCCATTCCCCCCTCTCTTTCGCACCCTCCATGTCATATTCCGCTCCAGGAGCTCCATCATAGCTCCTCGCTGTCGCTGGGAGGATGTTTTCTCCTCCGCTCGCCCCTTCCACCGTCATTTTCTCTCTACCCACCCTTGCCTCCTTTTCCGCGCAGCTCTCGATTCTCCCCTCTCTTTCGCACCCTCCATGTCATATTCCGCTCCAGGAGTTCCATCATAGCTCCTCACTGTCGCTGGGAGGATGTTTTCTCCTCCGCTCGCCCCTTCCACCATCATTTTCTCTCTACCCACCCTTGCCTCCTTTTCCGCGCAGCTCTCGATTCCCCCCTCTCTTTCGCACCCTCCATGTCATATTCCGCTCCAGGAGTTCCATCATAGCTCCTCACTGTCGCTGGGAGGAAGTTTTCTCCTCCGCTCGCCCCTTCCACCGTCATTTTCTCTCTACCCACCCTTGCCTCCTTTTCCGCGCAGCTCTCGATTCCCCCCTCTCTTTCGCACCCTCCATGTCATATTCCGCTCCAGGAGCTCCATCATAGCTCCTTGCTGTCGCTGGGAGGATGTTTTCTCCTCCGCTCGCCCCTTCCACCGTCATTTTCTCTCTACCCACCCTTGCCTCCTTTTCCGCGCAGCTCTCGATTCCCCCCTCTCTTTCGCACCCTCCATGTCATATTCCGCTCCAGGAGTTCCATCATAGCTCCTCACTGTCACTGGGAGGATGTTTTCTCCTCCGCTCGCCCCTTCCACCGTCATTTTCTCTCTACCCACCCTTGCCTCCTTCTCCGCGCAGCTCTCGATTCCCCCCTCTCTTTCGCACCCTCCATGTCATATTCCGCTCCAGGAGCTCCATCATAGCTAATCGCTGTCGCTGGGAGGATGTTTTCTCCTCCGCTCGCCCCTTCCACCGTCATTTTCTCTCTACCCACCCTTGCCTCCTTTTCCGCGCAGCTCTCGATTCCCCCCTCTCTTTCGCACCCTCCATGTCATATTCCGCTCCAGGAGCTCCATCATAGCTAATCGCTGTCGCTGGGAGGATGTTTTCTCCTCCGCTCGCCCCTTCCACCGTCATTTTCTCTCTACCCACCCTTGCCTCCTTTTCCGCGCAGCTCTCGATTCCCCCCTCTCTTTCGCACCCTCCATGTCATATTCCGCTCCAGGAGTTCCATCATAGCTCCTCACTGTCGCTGGGAGGATGTTTTCTCCTCCGCTCGCCCCTTCCACCGTCATTTTCTCTCTACCCACCCTTGCCTCCTTTTCCGCGCAGCTCTCGATTCCCCCCTCTCTTTTGCACCCTCCATGTCATATTCCGCTCCAGGAGTTCCATCATAGCTCCTCACTGTTGCTGGGAGGATGTTTTCTCCTCCGCTCGCCCCTTCCACCGTCATTTTCTCTCTACCCACCCTTGCCTCCTTTTCCGCGCTGCTCTCGATTCCCCCCTCTCTTTCGCACCCTCCATGTCATATTCCGCTCCAGGAGCTCCATCATAGCTCCTTGCTGTCGCTGGGAGGATGTTTTCTCCTCCGCTCGCCCCTTCCACCGTCATTTTCTCTCTACCCACCCTTGCCTCCTTTTCCGCGCAGCTCTCGATTCCCCCCTCTCTTTCGCACCCTCCATGTCATATTCCGCTCCAGGAGTTCCATCATAGCTCCTCACTGTCGCTGGGAGGATGTTTTCTCCTCCGCTCGCCCCTTCCACCGTCATTTTCTCTCTACCCACCCTTGCCTCCTTCTCCGCGCAGCTCTCGATTCCCCCCTCTCTTTCGCACCCTCCATGTCATATTCCGCTCCAGGAGCTCCATCATCGCTCCTCGCTGTCGCTGGGAGGATGTTTTCTCCTCCGCTCGCCCCTTCCACCGTCATTTTCTCTCTACCCACCCTTGCCTCCTTTTCCGCGCAGCTCTCGATTCCCCCCTCTCTTTCGCACCCTCCATGTCATATTCCACTCCAGGAGCTCCATCATAGCTCCTTGCTGTCGCTGGGAGGATGTTTTCTCCTCCGCTCGCCCCTTCCACCGTCATTTTCTCTCTACCCACCCTTGCCTCCTTTTCCGCGCAGCTCTCGATTCCCCCCTCTCTTTCGCACCCCCCATGTCATATTCCGCTCCAGGAGTTCCATCATAGCTCCTCACTGTCGCTGGGAGGATGTTTTCTCCTCCGCTCGCCCCTTCCACCATCATTTTCTCTCTACCCACCCTTGCCTCCTTTTCCGCGCAGCTCTCGATTCCCCCCTCTCTTTCGCACCCTCCATGTCATATTCCGCTCCAGGAGTTCCATCATAGCTCCTCACTGTCGCTGGGAGGAAGTTTTCTCCTCTGCTCGCCCCTTCCACCGTCATTTTCTCTCTACCCACCCTTGCCTCCTTTTCCGCGCAGCTCTCGATTCCCCCCTCTCTTTCGCACCCTCCATGTCATATTCCGCTCCAGGAGCTCCATCATAGCTCCTTGCTGTCGCTGGGAGGATGTTTTCTCCTCCGCTCGCCCCTTCCACCGTCATTTTCTCTCTACCCACCCTTGCCTCCTTTTCCGCGCAGCTCTCGATTCCCCCCTCTCTTTCGCACCCTCCATGTCATATTCCGCTCCAGGAGTTCCATCATAGCTCCTCACTGTCGCTGGGAGGATGTTTTCTCCTCCGCTCGCCCCTTCCACCGTCATTTTCTCTCTACCCACCCTTGCCTCCTTCTCCGCGCAGCTCTCGATTCCCCCCTCTCTTTCGCACCCTCCATGTCATATTCCACTCCAGGAGCTCCATCATAGCTAATCGCTGTCGCTGGGAGGATGTTTTCTCCTCCGCTCGCCCCTTCCACCGTCATTTTCTCTCTACCCACCCTTGCCTCCTTTTCCGCGCAGCTCTCGATTCCCCCCTCTCTTTCGCACCCTCCATGTCATATTCCGCTCCAGGAGTTCCATCATAGCTCCTCACTGTCGCTGGGAGGAAGTTTTCTCCTCCGCTCGCCCCTTCCACCGTCATTTTCTCTCTACCCACCCTTGCCTCCTTTTCCGCGCAGCTCTCGATTCCCCCCTCTCTTTCGCACCCTCCATGTCATATTCCGCTCCAGGAGCTCCATCATAGCTCCTTGCTGTCGCTGGGAGGATGTTTTCTCCTCCGCTCGCCCCTTCCACCGTCATTTTCTCTCTACCCACCCTTGCCTCCTTTTCCGCGCAGCTCTCGATTCCCCCCTCTCTTTCGCACCCTCCATGTCATATTCCGCTCCAGGAGTTCCATCATAGCTCCTCACTGTCGCTGGGAGGATGTTTTCTCCTCCGCTCGCCCCTTCCGCCGTCATTTTCTCTCTACCCACCCTTGCCTCCTTCTCCGCGTAGCTCTCAATTCCCCCCTCTCTTTCGCACCCTCCATGTCATATTCCGCTCCAGGAGCTCCATCATAGCTCCTCGCTGTCGCTGGGAGGATGTTTTCTCCTCCGCTCGCCCCTTTCTTCGTCATTTTCTCTCTACCCACCCTTGCCTCCTTCTCCGCGCAGCTCTCGATTCCCCCCTCTCTTTCGCACCCTCCATGTCATATTCCGCTCCAGGAGTTCCATCATAGCTCCTCACTGTCGCTGGGAGGATGTTTTCTCCTCCGCTCGCCCCTTCCACCGTCATTTTCTCTCTACCCACCCTTGCCTCCTTTTCTGCGCAGCTCTCAATTCCCCCCTCTCTTTCGCACCCTCCATGTCATATTCCGCTCCAGGAGCTCCATCATAGCTCCTTGCTGTCGCTGGGAGGATGTTTTCTCCTCCGCTCGCCCCTTCCACCGTCATTTTCTCTCTACCCACCCTTGCCTCCTTTTCCGCGCAGCTCTCGATTCCCCCCTCTCTTTCGCACCCTCCATGTCATATTCCGCTCCAGGAGTTCCATCATAGCTCCTCACTGTCGCTGGGAGGATGTTTTCTCCTCCGCTCGCCCCTTCCACCGTCATTTTCTCTCTACCCACCCTTGCCTCCTTCTCCGCGCAGCTCTCGATTCCCCCCTCTCTTTCGCACCCTCCATGTCATATTCCGCTCCAGGAGCTCCATCATAGCTAATCGCTGTCGCTGGGAGGATGTTTTCTCCTCCGCTCGCCCCTTCCACCGTCATTTTCTCTCTACCCACCCTTGCCTCCTTTTCCGCGCAGCTCTCGATTCCCCCCTCTCTTTCGCACCCTCCATGTCATATTCCGCTCCAGGAGTTCCATCATAGCTCCTCACTGTCGCTGGGAGGAAGTTTTCTCCTCCGCTCGCCCCTTCCACCGTCATTTTCTCTCTACCCACCCTTGCCTCCTTTTCCGCGCAGCTCTCGATTCCCCCCTCTCTTTCGCACCCTCCATGTCATATTCCGCTCCAGGAGCTCCATCATAGCTCCTTGCTGTCGCTGGGAGGATGTTTTCTCCTCCGCTCGCCCCTTCCACTGTCATTTTCTCTCCACCCACCCTTGCCTCCTTTTCCGCACAGCTCTCGATTCCCCCCTCTCTTTCGCACCCTCCATGTCATATTCCGCTCCAGGAGTTCCATCATAGCTCCTCACTGTCGCTGGGAGGATGTTTTCTCCTCCGCTCGCCCCTTCCGCCGTCATTTTCTCTCTACCCACCCTTGCCTCCTTCTCCGCGCAGCTCTCGATTCCCCCCTCTCTTTCGCACCCTCCATGTCATATTCCGCTCCAGGAGCTCCATCATAGCTCCTCGCTGTCGCTGGGAGGATGTTTTCTCCTCCGCTCGCCCCTTTCTTCGTCATTTTCTCTCTACCCACCCTTGCCTCCTTCTCCGCGCAGCTCTCGATTCCCCCCTCTCTTTCGCACCCTCCATGTCATATTCCGCTCCAGGAGTTCCATCATAGCTCCTCACTGTCGCTGGGAGGATGTTTTCTCCTCCGCTCGCCCCTTCCACCGTCATTTTCTCTCTACCCACCCTTGCCTCCTTTTCCGCGCAGCTCTCAATTCCCCCCTCTCTTTCGCACCCTCCATGTCATATTCCGCTCCCGGAGTTCCATCTTAGCTCCTCACTGTCGCTGGGAGGAAGTTTTCTCCTCCGCTCGCCCCTTCCACCGTCATTTTCTCTCTACCCACCCTTGCCTCCTTTTCCGCGCAGCTCTCAATTCCCCCCTCTCTTTCGCACCCTCCATGTCATATTCCGCTCCAGGAGCTCCATCATAGCTCCTTGCTGTCGCTGGGAGGATGTTTTCTCCTCCGCTCGCCCCTTCCACCGTCATTTTCTCTCTACCCACCCTTGCCTCCTTTTCCGCGCAGCTCTCGATTCCCCCCTCTCTTTCGCACCCTCCATGTCATATTCCGCTCCAGGAGTTCCATCATAGCTCCTCTCTGTCGCTGGGAGGATGTTTTCTCCTCCGCTCGCCCCTTCCACCGTCATTTTCTCTCTACCCACCCTTGCCTCCTTCTCCGCGCAGCTCTCGATTCCCCCCTCTCTTTCGCACCCTCCATGTCATATTCCGCTCCAGGAGCTCCATCATAGCTCCTCGCTGTCGCTGGGAGGATGTTTTCTCCTCCGCTCGCCCCTTCCACCGTCATTTTCTCTCTACCCACCCTTGCCTCCTTTTCCGCGCAGCTCTCGATTCCCCCCTCTCTTTCGCACCCTCCATGTCATATTCCGCTCCAGGAGTTCCATCATAGCTCCTCACTGTCGCTGGGAGGATGTTTTCTCCTCCGCTCGCCCCTTCCACCGTCATTTTCTCTCTACCCACCCTTGCCTCCTTTTCCGCGCAGCTCTCGATTCCCCCCTCTCTTTCGCACCCTCCATGTCATATTCCGCTCCAGGAGTTCCATCATAGCTCCTCACTGTTGCTGGGAGGATGTTTTCTCCTCCGCTCGCCCCTTCCACCGTCATTTTCTCTCTACCCACCCTTGCCTCCTTCTCCGCGCAGCTCTCGATTCCCCCCTCTCTTTCGCACCCTCTATGTCATATTCCGCTCCAGGAGCTCCATCATAGCTCCTCGCTGTCGCTGGGAGGATGTTTTCTCCTCCGCTCGCCCCTTCCACCGTCATTTTCTCTCTACCCACCCTTGCCTCCTTTTCCGCGCAGCTCTCGATTCCCCCCTCTCTTTCGCACCCTCCATGTCATATTCCGCTCCAGGAGTTCCATCATAGCTCCTCACTGTCGCTGGGAGGATGTTTTCTCCTCCGCTCGCCTCTTCCACTGTCATTTTCTCTCTACCCACCCTTGCCTCCTTTTCCGCGCAGCTCTCGATTCCCCCCTCTCTTTCGCACCCTCCATGTCATATTCCGCTCCAGGAGTTCCATCATAGCTCCTCACTGTCGCTGGGAGGAAGTTTTCTCCTCCGCTCGCCCCTTCCACCGTCATTTTCTCTCTACCCACCGTTGCCTCCTTTTCCGCGCAGCTCTCGATTCCCCCCTCTCTTTCGCACCCTCCATGTCATATTCCGCTCCAGGAGCTCCATCATAGCTCCTTGCTGTCGCTGGGAGGATGTTTTCTCCTCCGCTCGCCCCTTCCACCGTCATTTTCTCTCTACCCACCCTTGCCTCCTTTTCCGCGCAGCTCTCGATTCCCCCCTCTCTTTCGCACCCTCCATGTCATATTCCGCTCCAGGAGTTCCATCATAGCTCCTCACTGTCGCTGGGAGGATGTTTTCTCCTCCGCTCGCCCCTTCCACCGTCATTTTCTCTCTACCCACCCTTGCCTCCTTCTCCGCGCAGCTCTCGATTCCCCCCTCTCTTTCGCACCCTCCATGTCATATTCCGCTCCAGGAGCTCCATCATAGCTCCTCGCTGTCGCTGGGAGGATGTTTTCTCCTCCGCTCGCCCCTTCCACCGTCATTTTCTCTCTACCCACCCTTGCCTCCTTTTCCGCGCAGCTCTCGATTCCCCCCTCTCTTTCGCACCCTCAATGTCATATTCCGCTCCAGGAGTTCCATCATAGCTCCTCACTGTCGCTGGGAGGATGTTTTCTCCTCCGCTCGCCCCTTCCACCGTCATTTTCTCTCTACCCACCCTTGCCTCCTTTTCCGCGCAGCTCTCGATTCCCCCCTCTCTTTCGCACCCTCCATGTCATATTCCGCTCCAGGAGTTCCATCATAGCTCCTCACTGTCGCTGGGAGGAAGTTTTCTCCTCCGCTCGCCCCTTCCACCGTCATTTTCTCTCTACCCACCCTTGCCTCCTTTTCCGCGCAGCTCTCGATTCCCCCCTCTCTTTCGCACCCTCCATGTCATATTCCACTCCAGGAGCTCCATCATAGCTCCTTGCTGTCGCTGGGAGGATGTTTTCTCCTCTGCTCGCCCCTTCCACCGTCATTTTCTCTCTACCCACCCTTGCCTCCTTTTCCGCGCAGCTCTCGATTCCCCCCTCTCTTTCGCACCCTCCATGTCATATTCCGCTCCAGGAGTTCCATCATAGCTCCTCACTGTCGCTGGGAGGATGTTTTCTCCTCCGCTCGCCCCTTCCACCATCATTTTCTCTCTACCCACCCTTGCCTCCTTTTCCGCGCAGCTCTCGATTCCCCCCTCTCTTTCGCACCCTCCATGTCATATTCCGCTCCAGGAGTTCCATCATAGCTCCTCACTGTCGCTGGGAGGAAGTTTTCTCCTCTGCTCGCCCCTTCCACCGTCATTTTCTCTCTACCCACCCTTGCCTCCTTTTCCGCACAGCTCTCGATTCCCCCCTCTCTTTCGCACCCTCCATGTCATATTCCGCTCCAGGAGCTCCATCATAGCTCCTTGCTGAAGCTGGGAGGATGTTTTCTCCTCCGCTCGCCCCTTCCACCGTCATTTTCTCTCTACCCACCCTTGCCTCCTTCTCCGCGCAGCTCTCGATTCCCCCCTCTCTTTCGCACCCTCCATGTCATATTCCACTCCAGGAGCTCCATCATAGCTAATCGCTGTCGCTGGGAGGATGTTTTCTCCTCCGCTCGCCCCTTCCACCGTCATTTTCTCTCTACCCACCCTTGCCTCCTTTTCCGCGCAGCTCTCGATTCCCCCCTCTCTTTCGCACCCTCCATGTCATATTCCGCTCCAGGAGTTCCATCATAGCTCCTCACTGTCGCTGGGAGGAAGTTTTCTCCTCCGCTCGCCCCTTCCACCGTCATTTTCTCTCTACCCACCCTTGCCTCCTTTTCCGCGCAGCTCTCGATTCCCCCCTCTCTTTCGCACCCTCCATGTCATATTCCGCTCCAGGAGCTCCATCATAGCTCCTTGCTGTCGCTGGGAGGATGTTTTCTCCTCCGCTCGCCCCTTCCACCGTCATTTTCTCTCTACCCACCCTTGCCTCCTTTTCCGCGCAGCTCTCGATTCCCCCCTCTCTTTCGCACCCTCCATGTCATATTCCGCTCCAGGAGTTCCATCATAGCTCCTCACTGTCGCTGGGAGGATGTTTTCTCCTCCGCTCGCCCCTTCCGCCGTCATTTTCTCTCTACCCACCCTTGCCTCCTTCTCCGCGTAGCTCTCAATTCCCCCCTCTCTTTCGCACCCTCCATGTCATATTCCGCTCCAGGAGCTCCATCATAGCTCCTCGCTGTCGCTGGGAGGATGTTTTCTCCTCCGCTCGCCCCTTTCTTCGTCATTTTCTCTCTACCCACCCTTGCCTCCTTCTCCGCGCAGCTCTCGATTCCCCCCTCTCTTTCGCACCCTCCATGTCATATTCCGCTCCAGGAGTTCCATCATAGCTCCTCACTGTCGCTGGGAGGATGTTTTCTCCTCCGCTCGCCCCTTCCACCGTCATTTTCTCTCTACCCACCCTTGCCTCCTTTTCTGCGCAGCTCTCAATTCCCCCCTCTCTTTCGCACCCTCCATGTCATATTCCGCTCCAGGAGCTCCATCATAGCTCCTTGCTGTCGCTGGGAGGATGTTTTCTCCTCCGCTCGCCCCTTCCACCGTCATTTTCTCTCTACCCACCCTTGCCTCCTTTTCCGCGCAGCTCTCGATTCCCCCCTCTCTTTCGCACCCTCCATGTCATATTCCGCTCCAGGAGTTCCATCATAGCTCCTCACTGTCGCTGGGAGGATGTTTTCTCCTCCGCTCGCCCCTTCCACCGTCATTTTCTCTCTACCCACCCTTGCCTCCTTCTCCGCGCAGCTCTCGATTCCCCCCTCTCTTTCGCACCCTCCATGTCATATTCCGCTCCAGGAGCTCCATCATAGCTAATCGCTGTCGCTGGGAGGATGTTTTCTCCTCCGCTCGCCCCTTCCACCGTCATTTTCTCTCTACCCACCCTTGCCTCCTTTTCCGCGCAGCTCTCGATTCCCCCCTCTCTTTCGCACCCTCCATGTCATATTCCGCTCCAGGAGTTCCATCATAGCTCCTCACTGTCGCTGGGAGGAAGTTTTCTCCTCCGCTCGCCCCTTCCACCGTCATTTTCTCTCTACCCACCCTTGCCTCCTTTTCCGCGCAGCTCTCGATTCCCCCCTCTCTTTCGCACCCTCCATGTCATATTCCGCTCCAGGAGCTCCATCATAGCTCCTTGCTGTCGCTGGGAGGATGTTTTCTCCTCCGCTCGCCCCTTCCACTGTCATTTTCTCTCCACCCACCCTTGCCTCCTTTTCCGCACAGCTCTCGATTCCCCCCTCTCTTTCGCACCCTCCATGTCATATTCCGCTCCAGGAGTTCCATCATAGCTCCTCACTGTCGCTGGGAGGATGTTTTCTCCTCCGCTCGCCCCTTCCGCCGTCATTTTCTCTCTACCCACCCTTGCCTCCTTCTCCGCGCAGCTCTCGATTCCCCCCTCTCTTTCGCACCCTCCATGTCATATTCCGCTCCAGGAGCTCCATCATAGCTCCTCGCTGTCGCTGGGAGGATGTTTTCTCCTCCGCTCGCCCCTTTCTTCGTCATTTTCTCTCTACCCACCCTTGCCTCCTTCTCCGCGCAGCTCTCGATTCCCCCCTCTCTTTCGCACCCTCCATGTCATATTCCGCTCCAGGAGTTCCATCATAGCTCCTCACTGTCGCTGGGAGGATGTTTTCTCCTCCGCTCGCCCCTTCCACCGTCATTTTCTCTCTACCCACCCTTGCCTCCTTTTCCGCGCAGCTCTCAATTCCCCCCTCTCTTTCGCACCCTCCATGTCATATTCCGCTCCCGGAGTTCCATCTTAGCTCCTCACTGTCGCTGGGAGGAAGTTTTCTCCTCCGCTCGCCCCTTCCACCGTCATTTTCTCTCTACCCACCCTTGCCTCCTTTTCCGCGCAGCTCTCAATTCCCCCCTCTCTTTCGCACCCTCCATGTCATATTCCGCTCCAGGAGCTCCATCATAGCTCCTTGCTGTCGCTGGGAGGATGTTTTCTCCTCCGCTCGCCCCTTCCACCGTCATTTTCTCTCTACCCACCCTTGCCTCCTTTTCCGCGCAGCTCTCGATTCCCCCCTCTCTTTCGCACCCTCCATGTCATATTCCGCTCCAGGAGTTCCATCATAGCTCCTCTCTGTCGCTGGGAGGATGTTTTCTCCTCCGCTCGCCCCTTCCACCGTCATTTTCTCTCTACCCACCCTTGCCTCCTTCTCCGCGCAGCTCTCGATTCCCCCCTCTCTTTCGCACCCTCCATGTCATATTCCGCTCCAGGAGCTCCATCATAGCTCCTCGCTGTCGCTGGGAGGATGTTTTCTCCTCCGCTCGCCCCTTCCACCGTCATTTTCTCTCTACCCACCCTTGCCTCCTTTTCCGCGCAGCTCTCGATTCCCCCCTCTCTTTCGCACCCTCCATGTCATATTCCGCTCCAGGAGTTCCATCATAGCTCCTCACTGTCGCTGGGAGGATGTTTTCTCCTCCGCTCGCCCCTTCCACCGTCATTTTCTCTCTACCCACCCTTGCCTCCTTTTCCGCGCAGCTCTCGATTCCCCCCTCTCTTTCGCACCCTCCATGTCATATTCCGCTCCAGGAGTTCCATCATAGCTCCTCACTGTTGCTGGGAGGATGTTTTCTCCTCCGCTCGCCCCTTCCACCGTCATTTTCTCTCTACCCACCCTTGCCTCCTTCTCCGCGCAGCTCTCGATTCCCCCCTCTCTTTCGCACCCTCTATGTCATATTCCGCTCCAGGAGCTCCATCATAGCTCCTCGCTGTCGCTGGGAGGATGTTTTCTCCTCCGCTCGCCCCTTCCACCGTCATTTTCTCTCTACCCACCCTTGCCTCCTTTTCCGCGCAGCTCTCGATTCCCCCCTCTCTTTCGCACCCTCCATGTCATATTCCGCTCCAGGAGTTCCATCATAGCTCCTCACTGTCGCTGGGAGGATGTTTTCTCCTCCGCTCGCCTCTTCCACTGTCATTTTCTCTCTACCCACCCTTGCCTCCTTTTCCGCGCAGCTCTCGATTCCCCCCTCTCTTTCGCACCCTCCATGTCATATTCCGCTCCAGGAGTTCCATCATAGCTCCTCACTGTCGCTGGGAGGAAGTTTTCTCCTCCGCTCGCCCCTTCCACCGTCATTTTCTCTCTACCCACCGTTGCCTCCTTTTCCGCGCAGCTCTCGATTCCCCCCTCTCTTTCGCACCCTCCATGTCATATTCCGCTCCAGGAGCTCCATCATAGCTCCTTGCTGTCGCTGGGAGGATGTTTTCTCCTCCGCTCGCCCCTTCCACCGTCATTTTCTCTCTACCCACCCTTGCCTCCTTTTCCGCGCAGCTCTCGATTCCCCCCTCTCTTTCGCACCCTCAATGTCATATTCCGCTCCAGGAGTTCCATCATAGCTCCTCACTGTCGCTGGGAGGATGTTTTCTCCTCCGCTCGCCCCTTCCACCGTCATTTTCTCTCTACCCACCCTTGCCTCCTTTTCCGCGCAGCTCTCGATTCCCCCCTCTCTTTCGCACCCTCCATGTCATATTCCGCTCCAGGAGTTCCATCATAGCTCCTCACTGTCGCTGGGAGGAAGTTTTCTCCTCCGCTCGCCCCTTCCACCGTCATTTTCTCTCTACCCACCCTTGCCTCCTTTTCCGCGCAGCTCTCGATTCCCCCCTCTCTTTCGCACCCTCCATGTCATATTCCACTCCAGGAGCTCCATCATAGCTCCTTGCTGTCGCTGGGAGGATGTTTTCTCCTCTGCTCGCCCCTTCCACCGTCATTTTCTCTCTACCCACCCTTGCCTCCTTTTCCGCGCAGCTCTCGATTCCCCCCTCTCTTTCGCACCCTCCATGTCATATTCCGCTCCAGGAGTTCCATCATAGCTCCTCACTGTCGCTGGGAGGATGTTTTCTCCTCCGCTCGCCCCTTCCACCATCATTTTCTCTCTACCCACCCTTGCCTCCTTTTCCGCGCAGCTCTCGATTCCCCCCTCTCTTTCGCACCCTCCATGTCATATTCCGCTCCAGGAGTTCCATCATAGCTCCTCACTGTCGCTGGGAGGAAGTTTTCTCCTCTGCTCGCCCCTTCCACCGTCATTTTCTCTCTACCCACCCTTGCCTCCTTTTCCGCACAGCTCTCGATTCCCCCCTCTCTTTCGCACCCTCCATGTCATATTCCGCTCCAGGAGCTCCATCATAGCTCCTTGCTGAAGCTGGGAGGATGTTTTCTCCTCCGCTCGCCCCTTCCACCGTCATTTTCTCTCTACCCACCCTTGCCTCCTTTTCCGCGCAGCTCTCGATTCCCCCCTCTCTTTCGCACCCTCCATGTCATATTCCGCTCCAGGAGTTCCATCATAGCTCCTCACTGTCGCTGGGAGGATGTTTTCTCCTCCGCTCGCCCCTTCCACCGTCATTTTCTCTCTACCCACCCTTGCCTCCTTCTCCGCGCAGCTCTCGATTCCCCCCTCTCTTTCGCACCCTCCATGTCATATTCCGCTCCAGGAGCTCCATCATAGCTAATTGCTGTCGCTGGGAGGATGTTTTCTCCTCCGCTCGCCCCTTCCACCGTCATTTTCTCTCTACCCACCCTTGCCTCCTTTTCCGCGCAGCTCTCGATTCCCCCCTCTCTTTCGCACCCTCCATGTCATATTCCGCTCCAGGAGTTCCATCATAGCTCCTCACTGTCGCTGGGAGGAAGTTTTCTCCTCCGCTCGCCCCTTCCACCGTCATTTTCTCTCTACCCACCCTTGCCTCCTTTTCCGCGCAGCTCTCGATTCCCCCCTCTCTTTCGCACCCTCCATGTCATATTCCGCTCCAGGAGCTCCATCATAGCTCCTTGCTGTCGCTGGGAGGATGTTTTCTCCTCCGCTCGCCCCTTCCACCGTCATTTTCTCTCTACCCACCCTTGCCTCCTTTTCCGCACAGCTCTCGATTCCCCCCTCTCTTTCGCACCCTCCATGTCATATTCCGCTCCAGGAGTTCCATCATAGCTCCTCACTGTCGCTGGGAGGATGTTTTCTCCTCCGCTCGCCCCTTCCACCGTCATTTTCTCTCTACCCACCCTTGCCTCCTTTTCCGCGCAGCTCTCGATTCCCCCCTCTCTTTCGCACCCTCCATGTCATATTCCGCTCCAGGAGTTCCATCATAGCTCCTCACTGTCGCTGGGAGGAAGTTTTCTCCTCCGCTCGCCCCTTCCACCGTCATTTTCTCTCTACCCACCCTTGCCTCCTTTTCCGCGCAGCTCTCGATTCCCCCCTCTCTTTCGCACCCTCCATGTCATATTCCACTCCAGGAGCTCCATCATAGCTCCTTGCTGTCGCTGGGAGGATGTTTTCTCCTCTGCTCGCCCCTTCCACCGTCATTTTCTCTCTACCCACCCTTGCCTCCTTTTCCGCGCAGCTCTCGATTCCCCCCTCTCTTTCGCACCCTCCATGTCATATTCCGCTCCAGGAGTTCCATCATAGCTCCTCACTGTCGCTGGGAGGATGTTTTCTCCTCCGCTCGCCCCTTCCACCATCATTTTCTCTCTACCCACCCTTGCCTCCTTTTCCGCGCAGCTCTCGATTCCCCCCTCTCTTTCGCACCCTCCATGTCATATTCCGCTCCAGGAGTTCCATCATAGCTCCTCACTGTCGCTGGGAGGAAGTTTTCTCCTCTGCTCGCCCCTTCCACCGTCATTTTCTCTCTACCCACCCTTGCCTCCTTTTCCGCACAGCTCTCGATTCCCCCCTCTCTTTCGCACCCTCCATGTCATATTCCGCTCCAGGAGCTCCATCATAGCTCCTTGCTGAAGCTGGGAGGATGTTTTCTCCTCCGCTCGCCCCTTCCACCGTCATTTTCTCTCTACCCACCCTTGCCTCCTTTTCCGCGCAGCTCTCGATTCCCCCCTCTCTTTCGCACCCTCCATGTCATATTCCGCTCCAGGAGTTCCATCATAGCTCCTCACTGTCGCTGGGAGGATGTTTTCTCCTCCGCTCGCCCCTTCCACCGTCATTTTCTCTCTACCCACCCTTGCCTCCTTCTCCGCGCAGCTCTCGATTCCCCCCTCTCTTTCGCACCCTCCATGTCATATTCCGCTCCAGGAGCTCCATCATAGCTAATTGCTGTCGCTGGGAGGATGTTTTCTCCTCCGCTCGCCCCTTCCACCGTCATTTTCTCTCTACCCACCCTTGCCTCCTTTTCCGCGCAGCTCTCGATTCCCCCCTCTCTTTCGCACCCTCCATGTCATATTCCGCTCCAGGAGTTCCATCATAGCTCCTCACTGTCGCTGGGAGGAAGTTTTCTCCTCCGCTCGCCCCTTCCACCGTCATTTTCTCTCTACCCACCCTTGCCTCCTTTTCCGCGCAGCTCTCGATTCCCCCCTCTCTTTCGCACCCTCCATGTCATATTCCGCTCCAGGAGCTCCATCATAGCTCCTTGCTGTCGCTGGGAGGATGTTTTCTCCTCCGCTCGCCCCTTCCACCGTCATTTTCTCTCTACCCACCCTTGCCTCCTTTTCCGCACAGCTCTCGATTCCCCCCTCTCTTTCGCACCCTCCATGTCATATTCCGCTCCAGGAGTTCCATCATAGCTCCTCACTGTCGCTGGGAGGATGTTTTCTCCTCCGCTCGCCCCTTCCACCGTCATTTTCTCTCTACCCACCCTTGCCTCCTTCTCCGCGCAGCTCTCGATTCCCCCCTCTCTTTCGCACCCTCCATGTCATATTCCGCTCCAGGAGCTCCATCATAGCTCCTCGCTGTCGCTGGGAGGATGTTTTCTCCTCCGCTCGCCCCTTTCTTCGTCATTTTCTCTCTACCCACCCTTGCCTCCTTCTCCGCGCAGCTCTCGATTCCCCCCTCTCTTTCGCACCCTCCATGTCATATTCTGCTCCAGGAGTTCCATCATAGCTCCTCACTGTCGCTGGGAGGATGTTTTCTCCTCCGCTCGCCCCTTCCACCGTCATTTTCTCTCTACCCACCCTTGCCTCCTTTTCCGCGCAGCTCTCAATTCCCCCCTCTCTTTCGCACCCTCCATGTCATATTCCGCTCCCGGAGTTCCATCTTAGCTCCTCACTGTCGCTGGGAGGAAGTTTTCTCCTCCGCTCGCCCCTTCCACCGTCATTTTCTCTCTACCCACCCTTGCCTCCTTTTCCGCGCAGCTCTCAATTCCCCCCTCTCTTTCGCACCCTCCATGTCATATTCCGCTCCAGGAGCTCCATCATAGCTCCTTGCTGTCGCTGGGAGGATGTTTTCTCCTCCGCTCGCCCCTTCCACCGTCATTTTCTCTCTACCCACCCTTGCCTCCTTTTCCGCGCAGCTCTCGATTCCCCCCTCTCTTTCGCACCCTCCATGTCATATTCCGCTCCAGGAGTTCCATCATAGCTCCTCACTGTCGCTGGGAGGATGTTTTCTCCTCCGCTCGCCCCTTCCACCGTCATTTTCTCTCTACCCACCCTTGCCTCCTTCTCCGCGCAGCTCTCGATTCCCCCCTCTCTTTCGCACCCTCCATGTCATATTCCGCTCCAGGAGCTCCATCATAGCTCCTCGCTGTCGCTGGGAGGATGTTTTCTCCTCCGCTCGCCCCTTCCACCGTCATTTTCTCTCTACCCACCCTTGCCTCCTTTTCTGCGCAGCTCTCGATTCCCCCCTCTCTTTCGCACCCTCCATGTCATATTCCGCTCCAGGAGTTCCATCATAGCTCCTCACTGTCGCTGGGAGGAAGTTTTCTCCTCCGCTCGCCCCTTCCACCGTCATTTTCTCTCTACCCACCGTTGCCTCCTTTTCCGCGCAGCTCTCGATTCCCCCCTCTCTTTCGCACCCTCCATGTCATATTCCGCTCCAGGAGCTCCATCATAGCTCCTTGCTGTCGCTGGGAGGATGTTTTCTCCTCCGCTCGCCCCTTCCACCGTCATTTTCTCTCTACCCACCCTTGCCTCCTTTTCCGCGCAGCTCTCGATTCCCCCCTCTCTTTCGCACCCTCCATGTCATATTCCGCTCCAGGAGTTCCATCATAGCTCCTCACTGTCGCTGGGAGGATGTTTTCTCCTCCGCTCGCCCCTTCCACCGTCATTTTCTCTCTACCCACCCTTGCCTCCTTCTCCGCGCAGCTCTCGATTCCCCCCTCTCTTTCGCACCCTCCATGTCATATTCCGCTCCAGGAGCTCCATCATAGCTCCTCGCTGTCGCTGGGAGGATGTTTTCTCCTCCGCTCGCCCCTTCCACCGTCATTTTCTCTCTACCCACCCTTGCCTCCTTTTCCGCGCAGCTCTCGATTCCCCCCTCTCTTTCGCACCCTCCATGTCATATTCCGCTCCAGGAGTTCCATCATAGCTCCTCACTGTCGCTGGGAGGATGTTTTCTCCTCCGCTCGCCTCTTCCACTGTCATTTTCTCTCTACCCACCCTTGCCTCCTTTTCCGCGCAGCTCTCGATTCCCCCCTCTCTTTCGCACCCTCCATGTCATATTCCGCTCCAGGAGTTCCATCATAGCTCCTCACTGTCGCTGGGAGGAAGTTTTCTCCTCCGCTCGCCCCTTCCACCGTCATTTTCTCTCTACCCACCCTTGCCTCCTTCTCCGCGCAGCTCTCGATTCCCCCCTCTCTTTCGCACCCTCCATGTCATATTCCACTCCAGGAGCTCCATCATAGCTCCTTGCTGTCGCTGGGAGGATGTTTTCTCCTCCGCTCGCCCCTTCCACCGTCATTTTCTCTCTACCCACCCTTGCCTCCTTTTCCGCGCAGCTCTCGATTCCCCCCTCTCTTTCGCACCCTCCATGTCATATTCCGCTCCAGGAGTTCCATCATAGCTCCTCACTGTCGCTGGGAGGATGTTTTCTCCTCCGCTCGCCCCTTCCACCGTCATTTTCTCTCTACCCACCCTTGCCTCCTTCTCCGCGCAGCTCTCGATTCCCCCCTCTCTTTCGCACCCTCCATGTCATATTCCGCTCCAGGAGCTCCATCATAGCTCCTCGCTGTCGCTGGGAGGATGTTTTCTCCTCCGCTCGCCCCTTCCACCGTCATTTTCTCTCTACCCACCCTTGCCTCCTTTTCCGCGCAGCTCTCGATTCCCCCCTCTCTTTCGCACCCTCCATGTCATATTCCGCTCCAGGAGTTCCATCATAGCTCCTCACTGTCGCTGGGAGGATGTTTTCTCCTCCGCTCGCCTCTTCCACTGTCATTTTCTCTCTACCCACCCTTGCCTCCTTTTCCGCGCAGCTCTCGATTCCCCCCTCTCTTTCGCACCCTCCATGTCATATTCCGCTCCAGGAGTTCCATCATAGCTCCTCACTGTCGCTGGGAGGAAGTTTTCTCCTCCGCTCGCCCCTTCCACCGTCATTTTCTCTCTACCCACCCTTGCCTCCTTCTCCGCGCAGCTCTCGATTCCCCCCTCTCTTTCGCACCCTCCATGTCATATTCCACTCCAGGAGCTCCATCATAGCTCCTTGCTGTCGCTGGGAGGATGTTTTCTCCTCCGCTCGCCCCTTCCACCGTCATTTTCTCTCTACCCACCCTTGCCTCCTTTTCCGCGCAGCTCTCGATTCCCCCCTCTCTTTCGCACCCTCCATGTCATATTCCGCTCCAGGAGTTCCATCATAGCTCCTCACTGTCGCTGGGAGGATGTTTTCTCCTCCGCTCGCCCCTTCCACCGTCATTTTCTCTCTACCCACCCTTACCTCCTTCTCCGCGCAGCTCTCGATTCCCCCCTCTCTTTCGCACCCTCCATGTCATATTCCGCTCCAGGAGCTCCATCATAGCTCCTCGCTGTCGCTGGGAGGATGTTTTCTCCTCCGCTCGCCCCTTCCACCGTCATTTTCTCTCTACCCACCCTTGCCTCCTTTTCCGCGCAGCTCTCGATTCCCCCCTCTCTTTCGCACCCTCAATGTCATATTCCGCTCCAGGAGTTCCATCATAGCTCCTCACTGTCGCTGGGAGGATGTTTTCTCCTCCGCTCGCCCCTTCCACCGTCATTTTCTCTCTACCCACCCTTGCCTCCTTTTCCGCGCAGCTCTCGATTCCCCCCTCTCTTTCGCACCCTCCATGTCATATTCCGCTCCAGGAGTTCCATCATAGCTCCTCACTGTCGCTGGGAGGAAGTTTTCTCCTCCGCTCGCCCCTTCCACCGTCATTTTCTCTCTACCCACCCTTGCCTCCTTTTCTGCGCAGCTCTCGATTCCCCCCTCTCTTTCGCACCCTCCATGTCATATTCCACTCCAGGAGCTCCATCATAGCTCCTTGCTGTCGCTGGGAGGATGTTTTCTCCTCTGCTCGCCCCTTCCACCGTCATTTTCTCTCTACCCACCCTTGCCTCCTTTTCCGCGCAGCTCTCGATTCCCCCCTCTCTTTCGCACCCTCCATGTCATATTCCGCTCCAGGAGTTCCATCATAGCTCCTCACTGTCGCTGGGAGGATGTTTTCTCCTCCGCTCGCCCCTTCCACCATCATTTTCTCTCTACCCACCCTTGCCTCCTTTTCCGCGCAGCTCTCGATTCCCCCCTCTCTTTCGCACCCTCCATGTCATATTCCGCTCCAGGAGTTCCATCATAGCTCCTCACTGTCGCTGGGAGGATGTTTTCTCCTCTGCTCGCCCCTTCCACCGTCATTTTCTCTCTACCCACCCTTGCCTCCTTCTCCGCGCAGCTCTCGATTCCCCCCTCTCTTTCGCACCCTCCATGTCATATTCCGCTCCAGGAGCTCCATCATAGCTAATTGCTGTCGCTGGGAGGATGTTTTCTCCTCCGCTCGCCCCTTCCACCGTCATTTTCTCTCTACCCACCCTTGCCTCCTTTTCCGCGCAGCTCTCGATTCCCCCCTCTCTTTCGCACCCTCCATGTCATATTCCGCTCCAGGAGTTCCATCATAGCTCCTCACTGTCGCTGGGAGGAAGTTTTCTCCTCCGCTCGCCCCTTCCACCGTCATTTTCTCTCTACCCACCCTTGCCTCCTTTTCCGCGCAGCTCTCGATTTCCCCCTCTCTTTCGCTCCCTCCATGTCATATTCCGCTCCAGGAGCTCCATCATAGCTCCTCGCTGTCGCTGGGAGGATGTTTTCTCCTCCGCTCGCCCCTTTCTTCGTCATTTTCTCTCTACCCACCCTTGCCTCCTTCTCCGCGCAGCTCTCGATTCCCCCCTCTCTTTCGCACCCTCCATGTCATATTCTGCTCCAGGAGTTCCATCATAGCTCCTCACTGTCGCTGGGAGGATGTTTTCTCCTCCGCTCGCCCCTTCCACCGTCATTTTCTCTCTACCCACCCTTGCCTCCTTTTCCGCGCAGCTCTCAATTCCCCCCTCTCTTTCGCACCCTCCATGTCATATTCCGCTCCCGGAGTTCCATCTTAGCTCCTCACTGTCGCTGGGAGGAAGTTTTCTCCTCCGCTCGCCCCTTCCACCGTCATTTTCTCTCTACCCACCCTTGCCTCCTTTTCCGCGCAGCTCTCGATTCCCCCCTCTCTTTCGCACCCTCCATGTCATATTCCGCTCCAGGAGTTCCATCATAGCTCCTCACTGTCGCTGGGAGGATGTTTTCTCCTCCGCTCGCCCCTTCCACCGTCATTTTCTCTCTACCCACCCTTGCCTCCTTCTCCGCGCAGCTCTCGATTCCCCCCTCTCTTTCGCACCCTCCATGTCATATTCCACTCCAGGAGCTCCATCATAGCTCCTTGCTGTCGCTGGGAGGATGTTTTCTCCTCCGCTCGCCCCTTCCACCGTCATTTTCTCTCTACCCACCCTTGCCTCCTTTTCCGCGCAGCTCTCGATTCCCCCCTCTCTTTCGCACCCTCCATGTCATATTCCGCTCCAGGAGTTCCATCATAGCTCCTCACTGTCGCTGGGAGGATGTTTTCTCCTCCGCTCGCCCCTTCCACCGTCATTTTCTCTCTACCCACCCTTACCTCCTTCTCCGCGCAGCTCTCGATTCCCCCCTCTCTTTCGCACCCTCCATGTCATATTCCGCTCCAGGAGCTCCATCATAGCTCCTCGCTGTCGCTGGGAGGATGTTTTCTCCTCCGCTCGCCCCTTCCACCGTCATTTTCTCTCTACCCACCCTTGCCTCCTTTTCCGCGCAGCTCTAGATTCCCCCCTCTCTTTCGCACCCTCAATGTCATATTCCGCTCCAGGAGTTCCATCATAGCTCCTCACTGTCGCTGGGAGGATGTTTTCTCCTCCGCTCGCCCCTTCCACCGTCATTTTCTCTCTACCCACCCTTGCCTCCTTTTCCGCGCAGCTCTCGATTCCCCCCTCTCTTTCGCACCCTCCATGTCATATTCCGCTCCAGGAGTTCCATCATAGCTCCTCACTGTCGCTGGGAGGAAGTTTTCTCCTCCGCTCGCCCCTTCCACCGTCATTTTCTCTCTACCCACCCTTGCCTCCTTTTCTGCGCAGCTCTCGATTCCCCCCTCTCTTTCGCACCCTCCATGTCATATTCCACTCCAGGAGCTCCATCATAGCTCCTTGCTGTCGCTGGGAGGATGTTTTCTCCTCTGCTCGCCCCTTCCACCGTCATTTTCTCTCTACCCACCCTTGCCTCCTTTTCCGCGCAGCTCTCGATTCCCCCCTCTCTTTCGCACCCTCCATGTCATATTCCGCTCCAGGAGTTCCATCATAGCTCCTCACTGTCGCTGGGAGGATGTTTTCTCCTCCGCTCGCCCCTTCCACCATCATTTTCTCTCTACCCACCCTTGCCTCCTTTTCCGCGCAGCTCTCGATTCCCCCCTCTCTTTCGCACCCTCCATGTCATATTCCGCTCCAGGAGTTCCATCATAGCTCCTCACTGTCGCTGGGAGGATGTTTTCTCCTCTGCTCGCCCCTTCCACCGTCATTTTCTCTCTACCCACCCTTGCCTCCTTCTCCGCGCAGCTCTCGATTCCCCCCTCTCTTTCGCACCCTCCATGTCATATTCCGCTCCAGGAGCTCCATCATAGCTAATTGCTGTCGCTGGGAGGATGTTTTCTCCTCCGCTCGCCCCTTCCACCGTCATTTTCTCTCTACCCACCCTTGCCTCCTTTTCCGCGCAGCTCTCGATTCCCCCCTCTCTTTCGCACCCTCCATGTCATATTCCGCTCCAGGAGTTCCATCATAGCTCCTCACTGTCGCTGGGAGGAAGTTTTCTCCTCCGCTCGCCCCTTCCACCGTCATTTTCTCTCTACCCACCCTTGCCTCCTTTTCCGCGCAGCTCTCGATTCCCCCCTCTCTTTCGCACCCTCCATGTCATATTCCGCTCCAGGAGCTCCATCATAGCTCCTCGCTGTCGCTGGGAGGATGTTTTCTCCTCCGCTCGCCCCTTTCTTCGTCATTTTCTCTCTACCCACCCTTGCCTCCTTCTCCGCGCAGCTCTCGATTCCCCCCTCTCTTTCGCACCCTCCATGTCATATTCTGCTCCAGGAGTTCCATCATAGCTCCTCACTGTCGCTGGGAGGATGTTTTCTCCTCCGCTCGCCCCTTCCACCGTCATTTTCTCTCTACCCACCCTTGCCTCCTTTTCCGCGCAGCTCTCAATTCCCCCCTCTCTTTCGCACCCTCCATGTCATATTCCGCTCCCGGAGTTCCATCTTAGCTCCTCACTGTCGCTGGGAGGAAGTTTTCTCCTCCGCTCGCCCCTTCCACCGTCATTTTCTCTCTACCCACCCTTGCCTCCTTTTCCGCGCAGCTCTCAATTCCCCCCTCTCTTTCGCACCCTCCATGTCATATTCCGCTCCAGGAGCTCCATCATAGCTCCTTGCTGTCGCTGGGAGGATGTTTTCTCCTCCGCTCGCCCCTTCCACCGTCATTTTCTCTCTACCCACCCTTGCCTCCTTTTCCGCGCAGCTCTCGATTCCCCCCTCTCTTTCGCACCCTCCATGTCATATTCCGCTCCAGGAGTTCCATCATAGCTCCTCACTGTCGCTGGGAGGATGTTTTCTCCTCCGCTCGCCCCTTCCACCGTCATTTTCTCTCTACCCACCCTTGCCTCCTTCTCCGCGCAGCTCTCGATTCCCCCCTCTCTTTCGCACCCTCCATGTCATATTCCGCTCCAGGAGCTCCATCATAGCTCCTCGCTGTCGCTGGGAGGATGTTTTCTCCTCCGCTCGCCCCTTCCACCGTCATTTTCTCTCTACCCACCCTTGCCTCCTTTTCCGCGCAGCTCTCGATTCCCCCCTCTCTTTCGCACCCTCCATGTCATATTCCGCTCCAGGAGTTCCATCATAGCTCCTCACTGTCGCTGGGAGGATGTTTTCTCCTCCGCTCGCCTCTTCCACTGTCATTTTCTCTCTACCCACCCTTGCCTCCTTTTCCGCGCAGCTCTCGATTCCCCCCTCTCTTTCGCACCCTCCATGTCATATTCCGCTCCAGGAGCTCCATCATAGCTCCTTGCTGTCGCTGGGAGGATGTTTTCTCCTCCGCTCGCCCCTTCCACCGTCATTTTCTCTCTACCCACCCTTGCCTCCTTTTCCGCGCAGCTCTCGATTCCCCCCTCTCTTTCGCACCCTCCATGTCATATTCCGCTCCAGGAGTTCCATCATAGCTCCTCACTGTCGCTGGGAGGATGTTTTCTCCTCCGCTCGCCCCTTCCACCGTCATTTTCTCTCTACCCACCCTTGCCTCCTTCTCCGCGCAGCTCTCGATTCCCCCCTCTCTTTCGCACCCTCCATGTCATATTCCGCTCCAGGAGCTCCATCATAGCTCCTCGCTGTCGCTGGGAGGATGTTTTCTCCTCCGCTCGCCCCTTCCACCGTCATTTTCTCTCTACCCACCCTTGCCTCCTTTTCCGCGCAGCTCTCGATTCCCCCCTCTCTTTCGCACCCTCAATGTCATATTCCGCTCCAGGAGTTCCATCATAGCTCCTCACTGTCGCTGGGAGGATGTTTTCTCCTCCGCTCGCCCCTTCCACCGTCATTTTCTCTCTACCCACCCTTGCCTCCTTTTCCGCGCAGCTCTCGATTCCCCCCTCTCTTTCGCACCCTCCATGTCATATTCCGCTCCAGGAGTTCCATCATAGCTCCTCACTGTCGCTGGGAGGAAGTTTTCTCCTCCGCTCGCCCCTTCCACCGTCTTTTTCTCTCTACCCACCCTTGCCTCCTTTTCCGCGCAGCTCTCGATTCCCCCCTCTCTTTCGCACCCTCCATGTCATATTCCGCTCCAGGAGCTCCATCATAGCTCCTCACTGTCGCTGGGAGGAAGTTTTCTCCTACGCTCGCCCCTTCCACCGTCATTTTCTCTCTACCCACCCTTGCCTCCTTTTCCGCGCAGCTCTCAATTCCCCCCTCTCTTTCGCACCCTCCATGTCATATTCCGCTCCAGGAGCTCCATCATAGCTCCTTGCTGTCGCTGGGAGGATGTTTTCTCCTCCGCTCGCCCCTTCCACCGTCATTTTCTCTCTACCCACCCTTGCCTCCTTTTCCGCGCAGCTCTTGATTCCCCCCTCTCTTTCGCACCCTCCATGTCATATTCCGCTCCAGGAGTTCCATCATAGCTCCTCACTGTCGCTGGGAGGATGTTTTCTCCTCCGCTCGCCCCTTCCACCGTCATTTTCTCTCTACCCACCCTTGCCTCCTTCTCCGCGCAGCTCTCGATTCCCCCCTCTCTTTCGCACCCTCCATGTCATATTCCGCTCCAGGAGCTCCATCATAGCTACTCGCTGTCGCTGGGAGGATGTTTTCTCCTCCGCTCGCCCCTTCCACCGTCATTTTCTCTCTACCCACCCTTGCCTCCTTTTCCGCGCAGCTCTCGATTCCCCCCTCTCTTTCGCACCCTCCATGTCATATTCCGCTCCAGGAGTTCCATCATAGCTCCTCACTGTCGCTGGGAGGATGTTTTCTCCTCCGCTCGCCTCTTCCACTGTCATTTTCTCTCTACCCACCCTTGCCTCCTTTTCCGCGCAGCTCTCGATTCCCCCCTCTCTTTCGCACCCTCCATGTCATATTCCGCTCCAGGAGCTCCATCATAGCTCCTTGCTGTCGCTGGGAGGATGTTTTCTCCTCCGCTCGCCCCTTCCACCGTCATTTTCTCTCTACCCACCCTTGCCTCCTTTTCCGCGCAGCTCTCGATTCCCCCCTCTCTTTCGCACCCTCCATGTCATATTCCGCTCCAGGAGTTCCATCATAGCTCCTCACTGTCGCAGGGAGGATGTTTTCTCCTCCGCTCGCCCCTTCCACCGTCATTTTCTCTCTACCCACCCTTGCCTCCTTCTCCGCGCAGCTCTCGATTCCCCCCTCTCTTTCGCACCCTCCATGTCATATTCCGCTCCAGGAGCTCCATCATAGCTCCTCGCTGTCGCTGGGAGGATGTTTTCTCCTCCGCTCGCCCCTTCCACCGTCATTTTCTCTCTACCCACCCTTGCCTCCTTTTCCGCGCAGCTCTCGATTCCCCCCTCTCTTTCGCACCCTCCATGTCATATTCCGCTCCAGGAGTTCCATCATAGCTCCTCACTGTCGCTGGGAGGAAGTTTTCTCCTCCGCTCGCCCCTTCCACCGTCATTTTCTCTCTACCCACCCTTGCCTCCTTTTCCGCGCAGCTCTCGATTCCCCCCTCTCTTTCGCACCCTCCATGTCATATTCCGCTCCAGGAGTTCCATCATAGCTCCTCACTGTCGCTGGGAGGATGTTTTCTCCTCCGCTCGCCCCTTCCACCGTCATTTTCTCTCTACCCACCCTTGCCTCCTTCTCCGCGCAGCTCTCGATTCCCCCCTCTCTTTCGCACCCTCCATGTCATATTCCGCTCCAGGAGCTCCATCATAGCTCCTCGCTGTCGCTGGGAGGATGTTTTCTCCTCCGCTCGCCCCTTCCACCGTCATTTTCTCTCTACCCACCCTTGCCTCCTTTTCCGCGCAGCTCTCGATTCCCCCCTCTCTTTCGCACCCTCCATGTCATATTCCGCTCCAGGAGTTCCATCATAGCTCCTCACTGTCGCTGGGAGGATGTTTTCTCCTCCGCTCGCCTCTTCCACTGTCATTTTCTCTCTACCCACCCTTGCCTCCTTTTCCGCGCAGCTCTCAATTCCCCCCTCTCTTTCGCACCCTCCATGTCATATTCCGCTCCAGGAGCTCCATCATAGCTCCTTGCTGTCGCTGGGAGGATGTTTTCTCCTCCGCTCGCCCCTTCCACCGTCATTTTCTCTCTACCCACCCTTGCCTCCTTTTCCGCGCAGCTCTCGATTCCCCCCTCTCTTTCGCACCCTCCATGTCATATTCCGCTCCAGGAGCTCCATCATAGCTCCTCGCTGTCGCTGGGAGGATGTTTTCTCCTCCGCTCGCCCCTTCCACCGTCATTTTCTCTCTACCCACCCTTGCCTCCTTTTCCGCGCAGCTCTCGATTCCCCCCTCTCTTTCGCACCCTCAATGTCATATTCCGCTCCAGGAGTTCCATCATAGCTCCTCACTGTCGCTGGGAGGATGTTTTCTCCTCCGCTCGCCCCTTCCACCGTCATTTTCTCTCTACCCACCCTTGCCTCCTTTTCCGCGCAGCTCTCGATTCCCCCCTCTCTTTCGCACCCTCCATGTCATATTCCGCTCCAGGAGTTCCATCATAGCTCCTCACTGTCGCTGGGAGGAAGTTTTCTCCTCCGCTCGCCCCTTCCACCGTCATTTTCTCTCTACCCACCCTTGCCTCCTTTTCCGCGCAGCTCTCGATTCCCCCCTCTCTTTCGCACCCTCCATGTCATATTCCGCTCCAGGAGCTCCATCATAGCTCCTCACTGTCGCTGGGAGGAAGTTTTCTCCTACGCTCGCCCCTTCCACCGTCATTTTCTCTCTACCCACCCTTGCCTCCTTTTCCGCGCAGCTCTCAATTCCCCCCTCTCTTTCGCACCCTCCATGTCATATTCCGCTCCAGGAGCTCCATCATAGCTCCTTGCTGTCGCTGGGAGGATGTTTTCTCCTCCGCTCGCCCCTTCCACCGTCATTTTCTCTCTACCCACCCTTGCCTCCTTTTCCGCGCAGCTCTTGATTCCCCCCTCTCTTTCGCACCCTCCATGTCATATTCCGCTCCAGGAGTTCCATCATAGCTCCTCACTGTCGCTGGGAGGATGTTTTCTCCTCCGCTCGCCCCTTCCACCGTCATTTTCTCTCTACCCACCCTTGCCTCCTTCTCCGCGCAGCTCTCGATTCCCCCCTCTCTTTCGCACCCTCCATGTCATATTCCGCTCCAGGAGCTCCATCATAGCTACTCGCTGTCGCTGGGAGGATGTTTTCTCCTCCGCTCGCCCCTTCCACCGTCATTTTCTCTCTACCCACCCTTGCCTCCTTTTCCGCGCAGCTCTCGATTCCCCCCTCTCTTTCGCACCCTCCATGTCATATTCCGCTCCAGGAGTTCCATCATAGCTCCTCACTGTCGCAGGGAGGATGTTTTCTCCTCCGCTCGCCCCTTCCACCGTCATTTTCTCTCTACCCACCCTTGCCTCCTTCTCCGCGCAGCTCTCGATTCCCCCCTCTCTTTCGCACCCTCCATGTCATATTCCGCTCCAGGAGCTCCATCATAGCTCCTCGCTGTCGCTGGGAGGATGTTTTCTCCTCCGCTCGCCCCTTCCACCGTCATTTTCTCTCTACCCACCCTTGCCTCCTTTTCCGCGCAGCTCTCGATTCCCCCCTCTCTTTCGCACCCTCAATGTCATATTCCGCTCCAGGAGTTCCATCATAGCTCCTCACTGTCGCTGGGAGGATGTTTTCTCCTCCGCTCGCCCCTTCCACCGTCATTTTCTCTCTACCCACCCTTGCCTCCTTTTCCGCGCAGCTCTCGATTCCCCCCTCTCTTTCGCACCCTCCATGTCATATTCCTCTCCAGGAGTTCCATCATAGCTCCTCACTGTCGCTGGGAGGATGTTTTCTCCTCCGCTCGCCTCTTCCACTGTCATTTTCTCTCTACCCACCCTTGCCTCCTTTTCCGCGCAGCTCTCGATTCCCCCCTCTCTTTCGCACCCTCCATGTCATATTCCGCTCCAGGAGCTCCATCATAGCTCCTTGCTGTCGCTGGGAGGATGTTTTCTCCTCCGCTCGCCCCTTCCACCGTCATTTTCTCTCTACCCACCCTTGCCTCCTTTTCCGCGCAGCTCTCGATTCCCCCCTCTCTTTCGCACCCTCCATGTCATATTCCGCTCCAGGAGTTCCATCATAGCTCCTCACTGTCGCAGGGAGGATGTTTTCTCCTCCGCTCGCCCCTTCCACCGTCATTTTCTCTCTACCCACCCTTGCCTCCTTCTCCACGCAGCTCTCGATTCCCCCCTCTCTTTCGCACCCTCCATGTCATATTCCGCTCCAGGAGCTCCATCATAGCTCCTCGCTGTCGCTGGGAGGATGTTTTCTCCTCCGCTCGCCCCTTCCACCGTCATTTTCTCTCTACCCACCCTTGCCTCCTTTTCCGCGCAGCTCTCGATTCCCCCCTCTCTTTCGCACCCTCAATGTCATATTCCGCTCCAGGAGTTCCATCATAGCTCCTCACTGTCGCTGGGAGGATGTTTTCTCCTCCGCTCGCCCCTTCCACCGTCATTTTCTCTCTACCCACCCTTGCCTCCTTTTCCGCGCAGCTCTCGATTCCCCCCTCTCTTTCGCACCCTCCATGTCATATTCCTCTCCAGGAGTTCCATCATAGCTCCTCACTGTCGCTGGGAGGAAGTTTTCTCCTCCGCTCGCCCCTTCCACCGTCATTTTCTCTCTACCCACCCTTGCCTCCTTTTCCGCGCAGCTCTCGATTCCCCCCTCTCTTTCGCACCCTCCATGTCATATTCCGCTCCAGGAGTTCCATCATAGCTCCTCACTGTCGCTGGGAGGATGTTTTCTCCTCCGCTCGCCCCTTCCACCGTCATTTTCTCTCTACCCACCCTTGCCTCCTTCTCCGCGCAGCTCTCGATTCCCCCCTCTCTTTCGCACCCTCCATGTCATATTCCGCTCCAGGAGCTCCATCATAGCTCCTCGCTGTCGCTGGGAGGATGTTTTCTCCTCCGCTCGCCCCTTCCACCGTCATTTTCTCTCTACCCACCCTTGCCTCCTTTTCCGCGCAGCTCTCGATTCCCCCCTCTCTTTCGCACCCTCCATGTCATATTCCGCTCCAGGAGTTCCATCATAGCTCCTCACTGTCGCTGGGAGGATGTTTTCTCCTCCGCTCGCCTCTTCCACTGTCATTTTCTCTCTACCCACCCTTGCCTCCTTTTCCGCGCAGCTCTCGATTCCCCCCTCTCTTTCGCACCCTCCATGTCATATTCCGCTCCAGGAGCTCCATCATAGCTCCTTGCTGTCGCTGGGAGGATGTTTTCTCCTCCGCTCGCCCCTTCCACCGTCATTTTCTCTCTACCCACCCTTGCCTCCTTTTCCGCGCAGCTCTCGATTCCCCCCTCTCTTTCGCACCCTCCATGTCATATTCCGCTCCAGGAGTTCCATCATAGCTCCTCACTGTCGCTGGGAGGATGTTTTCTCCTCCGCTCGCCCCTTCCACCGTCATTTTCTCTCTACCCACCCTTGCCTCCTTCTCCGCGCAGCTCTCGATTCCCCCCTCTCTTTAGCACCCTCCATGTCATATTCCGCTCCAGGAGCTCCATCATAGCTCCTCGCTGTCGCTGGGAGGATGTTTTCTCCTCCGCTCGCCCCTTCCACCGTCATTTTCTCTCTACCCACCCTTGCCTCCTTTTCCGAGCAGCTCTCGATTCCCCCCTCTCTTTCGCACCCTCAATGTCATATTCCGCTCCAGGAGTTCCATCATAGCTCCTCACTGTCGCTGGGAGGATGTTTTCTCCTCCGCTCGCCCCTTCCACCGTCATTTTCTCTCTACCCACCCTTGCCTCCTTTTCCGCGCAGCTCTCGATTCCCCCCTCTCTTTCGCACCCTCCATGTCATATTCCGCTCCAGGAGTTCCATCATAGCTCCTCACTGTCGCTGGGAGGAAGTTTTCTCCTCCGCTCGCCCCTTCCACCGTCATTTTCTCTCTACCCACCCTTGCCTCCTTTTCCGCGCAGCTCTCGATTCCCCCCTCTCTTTCGCACCCTCCATGTCATATTCCGCTCCAGGAGCTCCATCATAGCTCCTCACTGTCGCTGGGAGGAAGTTTTCTCCTACGCTCGCCCCTTCCACCGTCATTTTCTCTCTACCCACCCTTGCCTCCTTTTCCGCGCAGCTCTCAATTCCCCCCTCTCTTTCGCACCCTCCATGTCATATTCCGCTCCAGGAGCTCCATCATAGCTCCTTGCTGTCGCTGGGAGGATGTTTTCTCCTCCGCTCGCCCCTTCCACCGTCATTTTCTCTCTACCCACCCTTGCCTCCTTTTCCGCGCAGCTCTTGATTCCCCCCTCTCTTTCGCACCCTCCATGTCATATTCCGCTCCAGGAGTTCCATCATAGCTCCTCACTGTCGCTGGGAGAATGTTTTCTCCTCCTCTCGCCCCTTCCACCGTCATTTTCTCTCTACCCACCCTTGCCTCCTTCTCCGCGCAGCTCTCGATTCCCCCCTCTCTTTCGCACCCTCCATGTCATATTCCGCTCCAGGAGCTCCATCATAGCTACTCGCTGTCGCTGGGAGGATGTTTTCTCCTCCGCTCGCCCCTTCCACCGTCATTTTCTCTCTACCCACCCTTGCCTCCTTTTCCGCGCAGCTCTCGATTCCCCCCTCTCTTTCGCACCCTCCATGTCATATTCCGCTCCAGGAGTTCCATCATAGCTCCTCACTGTCGCTGGGAGGATGTTTTCTCCTCCGCTCGCCTCTTCCACTGTCATTTTCTCTCTACCCACCCTTGCCTCCTTTTCCGCGCAGCTCTCGATTCCCCCCTCTCTTTCGCACCCTCCATGTCATATTCCGCTCCAGGAGCTCCATCATAGCTCCTTGCTGTCGCTGGGAGGATGTTTTCTCCTCCGCTCGCCCCTTCCACCGTCATTTTCTCTCTACCCACCCTTGCCTCCTTTTCCGCGCAGCTCTCGATTCCCCCCTCTCTTTCGCACCCTCCATGTCATATTCCGCTCCAGGAGTTCCATCATAGCTCCTCACTGTCGCAGGGAGGATGTTTTCTTCTCCGCTCGCCCCTTCCACCGTCATTTTCTCTCTACCCACCCTTGCCTCCTTCTCCGCGCAGCTCTCGATTCCCCCCTCTCTTTCGCACCCTCCATGTCATATTCCGCTCCAGGAGCTCCATCATAGCTCCTCGCTGTCGCTGGGAGGATGTTTTCTCCTCCGCTCGCCCCTTCCACCGTCATTTTCTCTCTACCCACCCTTGCCTCCTTTTCCGCGCAGCTCTCGATTCCCCCCTCTCTTTCGCACCCTCAATGTCATATTCCGCTCCAGGAGTTCCATCATAGCTCCTCACTGTCGCTGGGAGGATGTTTTCTCCTCCGCTCGCCCCTTCCACCGTCATTTTCTCTCTACCCACCCTTGCCTCCTTTTCCGCGCAGCTCTCGATTCCCCCCTCTCTTTCGCACCCTCCATGTCATATTCCTCTCCAGGAGTTCCATCATAGCTCCTCACTGTCGCTGGGAGGAAGTTTTCTCCTCCGCTCGCCCCTTCCACCGTCATTTTCTCTCTACCCACCCTTGCCTCCTTTTCCGCGCAGCTCTCGATTCCCCCCTCTCTTTCGCACCCTCCATGTCATATTCCACTCCAGGAGCTCCATCATAGCTCCTTGCTGTCGCTGGGAGGATGTTTTCTTCTCCGCTCGCCCCTTCCACCGTCATTTTCTCTCTACCCACCCTTGCCTCCTTTTCCGCGCAGCTCTCGATTCCCCCCTCTCTTTCGCACCCTCCATGTCATATTCTGCTCCAGGAGTTCCATCATAGCTCCTCACTGTCGCTGGGAGGATGTTTTCTCCTCCGCTCGCCCCTTCCACCATCATTTTCTCTCTACCCACCCTTGCCTCCTTTTCCGCGCAGCTCTCGATTCCCCCCTCTCTTTCGCACCCTCCATGTCATATTCCGCTCCAGGAGTTCCATCATAGCTCCTCACTGTCGCTGGGAGGAAGTTTTCTCCTCCGCTCGCCCCTTCCACCGTCATTTTCTCTCTACCCACCCTTGCCTCCTTTTCCGCGCAGCTCTCGATTCCCCCCTCTCTTTCGCACCCTCCATGTCATATTCCGCTCCAGGAGCTCCATCATAGCTCCTTGCTGTCGCTGGGAGGATGTTTTCTCCTCCGCTCGCCCCTTCCACCATCATTTTCTCTCTACCCACCCTTGCCTCCTTTTCCGCGCAGCTCTCGATTCCCCCCTCTCTTTCGCACCCTCCATGTCATATTCCGCTCCAGGAGTTCCATCATAGCTCCTCACTGTCGCTGGGAGGAAGTTTTCTCCTCCGCTCGCCCCTTCCACCGTCATTTTCTCTCTACCCACCCTTGCCTCCTTCTCCGCGCAGCTCTCGATTCCCCCCTCTCTTTCGCACCCTCCATGTCATATTCCGCTCCAGGAGCTCCATCATAGCTCCTCGCTGTCGCTGGGAGGATGTTTTCTCCTCCGCTCGCCCCTTCCACCGTCATTTTCTCTCTACCCACCCTTGCCTCCTTTTCCGCGCAGCTCTCGATTCCCCCCTCTCTTTCGCACCCTCAATGTCATATTCCGCTCCAGGAGTTCCATCATAGCTCCTCACTGTCGCTGGGAGGATGTTTTCTCCTCCGCTCGCCCCTTCCACCGTCATTTTCTCTCTACCCACCCTTGCCTCCTTTTCCGCGCAGCTCTCGATTCCCCCCTCTCTTTCGCACCCTCCATGTCATATTCCGCTCCAGGAGTTCCATCATAGCTCCTCACTGTCGCTGGGAGGAAGTTTTCTCCTCCGCTCGCCCATTCCACCGTCATTTTCTCTCTACCCACCCTTGCCTCCTTTTCCGCGCAGCTCTCAATTCCCCCCTCTCTTTCGCACCCTCCATGTCATATTCCACTCCAGGAGCTCCATCATAGCTCCTTGCTGTCGCTGGGAGGATGTTTTCTCCTCCGCTCGCCCCTTCCACCGTCATTTTCTCTCTACCCACCCTTGCCTCCTTTTCCGCGCAGCTCTCGATTCCCCCCTCTCTTTCGCACCCTCCATGTCATATTCCGCTCCAGGAGTTCCATCATAGCTCCTCACTGTCGCTGGGAGGATGTTTTCTCCTCCGCTCGCCCCTTCCACCATCATTTTCTCTCTAACCACCCTTGCCTCCTTTTCCGCGCAGCTCTCGATTCCCCCCTCTCTTTCGCACCCTCCATGTCATATTCCGCTCCAGGAGTTCCATCATAGCTCCTCACTGTCGCTGGGAGGAAGTTTTCTCCTCCGCTCGCCCCTTCCACCGTCATTTTCTCTCTACCCACCCTTGCCTCCTTTTCCGCGCAGCTCTCGATTCCCCCCTCTCTTTCGCACCCTCCATGTCATATTCCGCTCCAGGAGCTCCATCATAGCTCCTTGCTGTCGCTGGGAGGATGTTTTCTCCTCCGCTCGCCCCTTCCACCGTCATTTTCTCTCTACCCACCCTTGCCTCCTTCTCCGCGCAGCTCTCGATTCCCCCCTCTCTTTCGCACCCTCCATGTCATATTCCGCTCCAGGAGCTCCATCATAGCTCCTCGCTGTCGCTGGGAGGATGTTTTCTCCTCCGCTCGCCCCTTCCACCGTCATTTTCTCTCTACCCACCCTTGCCTCCTTTTCCGCGCAGCTCTCGATTCCCCCCTCTCTTTCGCACCCTCCATGTCATATTCCGCTCCAGGAGTTCCATCATAGCTCCTCACTGTCGCTGGGAGGATGTTTTCTCCTCCGCTCGCCCCTTCCACCGTCATTTTCTCTCTACCCACCCTTGCCTCCTTTTCCGCGCAGCTCTCGATTCCCCCCTCTCTTTCGCACCCTCCATGTCATATTCCGCTCCAGGAGCTCCATCATAGCTCCTTGCTGTCGCTGGGAGGATGTTTTCTCCTCCGCTCGCCCCTTCCACCGTCATTTTCTCTCTACCCACCCTTGCCTCCTTTTCCGCGCAGCTCTCGATTCCCCCCTCTCTTTCGTACCCTCCATGTCATATTCCGCTCCAGGAGTTCCATCATAGCTCCTCACTGTCGCTGGGAGGATGTTTTCTCCTCCGCTCGCCCCTTCCACCGTCATTTTCTCTCTACCCACCCTTGCCTCCTTCTCCGCGCAGCTCTCGATTCCCCCCTCTCTTTCACACCCTCCATGTCATATTCAGCTCCAGGAGCTCCATCATAGCTCCTCGCTGTCGCTGGGAGGATGTTTTCTCCTCCGCTCGCCCCTTCCACCGTCATTTTCTCTCTACCCACCCTTGCCTCCTTTTCCGCGCAGCTCTCGATTCCCCCCTCTCTTTCGCACCCTCCATGTCATATTCCGCTCCAGGAGTTCCATCATAGCTCCTCACTGTCGCTGGGAGGATGTTTTCTCCTCCGCTCGCCTCTTCCACCGTCATTTTCTCTCTACCCACCCTTGCCTCCTTTTCCGCGCAGCTCTCGATTCCCCCCTCTCTTTCGCACCCTCCATGTCATATTCCGCTCCAGGAGTTCCATCATAGCTCCTCACTGTCGCTGGGAGGAAGTTTTCTCCTCCGCTCGCCCCTTCCACCGTCATTTTCTCTCTACCCACCCTTGCCTCCTTTTCCGCGCAGCTCTCGATTCCCCCCTCTCTTTCGCACCCTCCATGTCATATTCCGCTCCAGGAGCTCCATCATAGCTCCTTGCTGTCACTGGGAGGATGTTTTCTCCTCCGCTCGCCCCTTCCACCGTCATTTTCTCTCTACCCACCCTTGCCTCCTTTTCCGCGCAGCTCTCGATTCCCCCCTCTCTTTCGCACCCTCAATGTCATATTCCGCTCCAGGAGTTCCATCATAGCTCCTCACTGTCGCTGGGAGGATGTTTTCTCCTCCGCTCGCCCCTTCCACCGTCATTTTCTCTCTACCCACCCTTGCCTCCTTTTCCGCGCAGCTCTCGATTCCCCCCTCTCTTTCGCACCCTCCATGTCATATTCCGCTCCAGGAGTTCCATCATAGCTCCTCACTGTCGCTGGGAGGAAGTTTTCTCCTCCGCTCGCCCCTTCCACCGTCATTTTCTCTCTACCCACCCTTGCCTCCTTTTCCGCGCAGCTCTCGATTCCCCCCTCTCTTTCGCACCCTCCATGTCATATTCCACTCCAGGAGCTCCATCATAGCTCCTTGCTGTCGCTGGGAGGATGTTTTCTCCTCCGCTCGCCCCTTCCACCGTCATTTTCTCTCTACCCACCCTTGCCTCCTTTTCCGCGCAGCTCTCGATTCCCCCCTCTCTTTCGCACCCTCCATGTCATATTCCGCTCCAGGAGTTCCATCATAGCTCCTCACTGTCGCTGGGAGGATGTTTTCTCCTCCGCTCGCCCCTTCCACCATCATTTTCTCTCTACCCACCCTTGCCTCCTTTTCCGCGCAGCTCTCGATTCCCCCCTCTCTTTCGCACCCTCCATGTCATATTCCGCTCCAGGAGTTCCATCATAGCTCCTCACTGTCGCTGGGAGGAAGTTTTCTCCTCCGCTCGCCCCTTCCACCGTCATTTTCTCTTTACCCACCCTTGCCTCCTTTTCCGCGCAGCTCTCGATTCCCCCCTCTCTTTCGCACCCTCCATGTCATATTCCGCTCCAGGAGCTCCATCATAGCTCCTTGCTGTCGCTGGGAGGATGTTTTCTCCTCCGCTCGCCCCTTCCACCGTCATTTTCTCTCTACCCACCCTTGCCTCCTTTTCCGCGCAGCTCTCGATTCCCCCCTCTCTTTCGTACCCTCCATGTCATATTCCGCTCCAGGAGTTCCATCATAGCTCCTCACTGTCGCTGGGAGGATGTTTTCTCCTCCGCTCGCCCCTTCCACCGTCATTTTCTCTCTACCCACCCTTGCCTCCTTCTCCGCGCAGCTCTCGATTCCCCCCTCTCTTTCGCACCCTCCATGTCATATTCCGCTCCAGGAGCTCCATCATAGCTCCTCGCTGTCGCTGGGAGGATGTTTTCTCCTCCGCTAGCCCCTTCCACCGTCATTTTCTCTCTACCCACCCTTGCCTCCTTTTCCGCGCAGCTCTCGATTCCCCCCTCTCTTTCGCACCCTCCATGTCATATTCCGCTCCAGGAGCTCCATCATAGCTCCTTGCTGTCACTGGGAGGATGTTTTCTCCTCCGCTCGCCCCTTCCACCGTCATTTTCTCTCTACCCACCCTTGCCTCCTTCTCCGCGCAGCTCTCGATTCCCCCCTCTCTTTCGCACCCTCCATGTCATATTCCGCTCCAGGAGCTCCATCATAGCTCCTCGCTGTCGCTGGGAGGATGTTTTCTCCTCCGCTCGCCCCTTCCACCGTCATTTTCTCTCTACCCACCCTTGCCTCCTTTTCCGCGCAGCTCTCGATTCCCCCCTCTCTTTCGCACCCTCAATGTCATATTCCGCTCCAGGAGTTCCATCATAGCTCCTCACTGTCGCTGGGAGGATGTTTTCTCCTCCGCTCGCCCCTTCCACCGTCATTTTCTCTCTACCCACCCTTGCCTCCTTTTCCGCGCAGCTCTCGATTCCCCCCTCTCTTTCGCACCCTCCATGTCATATTCCGCTCCAGGAGTTCCATCATAGCTCCTCACTGTCGCTGGGAGGAAGTTTTCTCCTCCGCTCGCCCCTTCCACCGTCATTTTCTCTCTACCCACCCTTGCCTCCTTTTCCGCGCAGCTCTCGATTCCCCCCTCTCTTTCGCACCCTCCATGTCATATTCCGCTCCAGGAGCTCCATCATAGCTCCTTGCTGTCGCTGGGAGGATGTTTTCTCCTCCGCTCGCCCCTTCCACCGTCATTTTCTCTCTACCCACCCTTGCCTCCTTTTCTGCGCAGCTTTCGATTCCCCCCTCTCTTTCACACCCTCCATGTCATATTCCGCTCCAGGAGTTCCATCATAGCTCCTCACTGTCGCTGGGAGGATGTTTTCTCCTCCGCTCGCCCCTTCCACCGTCATTTTCTCTCTACCCACCCTTGCCTCCTTCCTTGCGCAGCTCTCGATTCCCCCCTCTCTTTCGCACCCTCCATGTCATATTCCGCTCCAGGAGTTCCATCATAGCTCCTCACTGTCGCTGGGAGGATGTTTTCTCCTCCGCTCGCCCCTTCCACCGTCATTTTCTCTCTACCCACCCTTGCCTCCTTTTCCGCGCAGCTCTCGATTCCCCCCTCTCTTTCGCACCCTCCATGTCATATTCCGCTCCAGGAGTTCCATCATAGCTCCTCACTGTTGCTGGGAGGATGTTTTCTCCTCCGCTCGCCCCTTCCACCGTCATTTTCTCTCTACCCACCCTTGCCTCCTTTTCCGCGCAGCTCTCGATTCCCCCCTCTCTTTCGCACCCTCCATGTCATATTCCGCTCCAGGAGTTCCATCATAGCTCCTCACTGTCGCTGGGAGGATGTTTTCTCCTCCGCTCGCCCCTTCCACCATCATTTTCTCTCTACCCACCCTTGCCTCCTTTTCCGCGCAGCTCTCGATTCCCCCCTCTCTTTCGCACCCTCCATGTCATATTCCGCTCCAGGAGTTCCATCATAGCTCCTCACTGTCGCTGGGAGGATGTTTTCTCCTCCGCTCGCCCCTTCCACCATCATTTTCCCTCTACCCACCCTTGCCTCCTTTTCCGCGCAGCTCTCGATTCCCCCCTCTCTTTCGCACCCTCCATGTCATATTCCGCTCCAGGAGTTCCATCATAGCTCCTCACTGTTGCTGGGAGGATGTTTTCTCCTCCGCTCGCCCCTTCCACCGTCATTTTCTCTCTACCCACCCTTGCCTCCTTCTCCGCGCAGCTCTCCATTCCCCCCTCTCTTTCGCACCCTCCATGTCATATTCCGCTCCAGGAGCTCCATCATAGCTCCTTGCTGTCGCTGGGAGGATGTTTTCTCCTCCGCTCGCCCCTTCCACCGTCATTTTCTCTCTACCCACCCTTGCCTCCTTTTCTGCGCAGCTTTCGATTCCCCCCTCTCTTTCACACCCTCCATGTCATATTCCGCTCCAGGAGTTCCATCATAGCTCCTCACTGTCGCTGGGAGGATGTTTTCTCCTCCGCTCGCCCCTTCCACCGTCATTTTCTCTCTACCCACCCTTGCCTCCTTCCTTGCGCAGCTCTCGATTCCCCCCTCTCTTTCGCACCCTCCATGTCATATTCCGCTCCAGGAGTTCCATCATAGCTCCTCACTGTCGCTGGGAGGATGTTTTCTCCTCCGCTCGCCCCTTCCACCGTCATTTTCTCTCTACCCACCCTTGCCTCCTTTTCCGCGCAGCTCTCGATTCCCCCCTCTCTTTCGCACCCTCCATGTCATATTCCGCTCCAGGAGTTCCATCATAGCTCCTCACTGTTGCTGGGAGGATGTTTTCTCCTCCGCTCGCCCCTTCCACCGTCATTTTCTCTCTACCCACCCTTGCCTCCTTTTCCGCGCAGCTCTCGATTCCCCCCTCTCTTTCGCACCCTCCATGTCATATTCCGCTCCAGGAGTTCCATCATAGCTCCTCACTGTCGCTGGGAGGATGTTTTCTCCTCCGCTCGCCCCTTCCACCATCATTTTCTCTCTACCCACCCTTGCCTCCTTTTCCGCGCAGCTCTCGATTCCCCCCTCTCTTTCGCACCCTCCATGTCATATTCCGCTCCAGGAGTTCCATCATAGCTCCTCACTGTCGCTGGGAGGATGTTTTCTCCTCCGCTCGCCCCTTCCACCATCATTTTCCCTCTACCCACCCTTGCCTCCTTTTCCGCGCAGCTCTCGATTCCCCCCTCTCTTTCGCACCCTCCATGTCATATTCCGCTCCAGGAGTTCCATCATAGCTCCTCACTGTTGCTGGGAGGATGTTTTCTCCTCCGCTCGCCCCTTCCACCGTCATTTTCTCTCTACCCACCCTTGCCTCCTTCTCCGCGCAGCTCTCCATTCCCCCCTCTCTTTCGCACCCTCCATGTCATATTCCGCTCCAGGAGCTCCATCATAGCTCCTCGCTGTCGCTGGGAGGATGTTTTCTCCTCCGCTCGCCCCTTCCACCGTCATTTTCTCTCTACCCACCCTTGCCTCCTTTTCCGCGCAGCTCTCGATTCCCCCCTCTCTTTCGCACCCTCCATGTCATATTCCGCTCCAGGAGTTCCATCATAGCTCCTCACTGTCGCTGGGAGGATGTTTTCTCCTCCGCTCGCCCCTTCCACCATCATTTTCTCTCTACCCACCCTTGCCTCCTTTTCCGCGCAGCTCTCGATTCCCCCCTCTCTTTCGCACCCTCCATGTCATATTCCGCTCCAGGAGTTCCATCATAGCTCCTCACTGTCGCTGGGAGGAAGTTTTCTCCTCCGCTCGCCCCTTCCACCGTCATTTTCTCTCTACCCACCCTTGCCTCCTTTTCCGCGCAGCTCTCGATTCCCCCCTCTCTTTCGCACCCTCCATGTCATATTCCGCTCCAGGAGCTCCATCATAGCTCCTTGCTGTCGCTGGGAGGATGTTTTCTCCTCCGCTCGCCCCTTCCACCGTCATTTTCTCTCTACCCACCCTTGCCTCCTTTTCCGCGCAGCTCTCGATTCCCCCCTCTCTTTCGCACCCTCCATGTCATATTCCGCTCCAGGAGTTCCATCATAGCTCCTCACTGTCACTGGGAGGATGTTTTCTCCTCCGCTCGCCCCTTCCACCGTCATTTTCTCTCTACCCACCCTTGCCTCCTTCTCCGCGCAGCTCTCGATTCCCCCCTCTCTTTCGCACCCTCCATGTCATATTCCGCTCCAGGAGCTCCATCATAGCTAATCGCTGTCGCTGGGAGGATGTTTTCTCCTCCGCTCGCCCCTTCCACCGTCATTTTCTCTCTACCCACCCTTGCCTCCTTTTCCGCGCAGCTCTCGATTCCCCCCTCTCTTTCGCACCCTCCATGTCATATTCCGCTCCAGGAGTTCCATCATAGCTCCTCACTGTCGCTGGGAGGATGTTTTCTCCTCCGCTCGCCCCTTCCACCGTCATTTTCTCTCTACCCACCCTTGCCTTCTTTTCCGCGCAGCTCTCGATTCCCCCCTCTCTTTCGCACCCTCCATGTCATATTCCGCTCCAGGAGTTCCATCATAGCTCCTCACTGTTGCTGGGAGGATGTTTTCTCCTCCGCTCGCCCCTTCCACCGTCATTTTCTCTCTACCCACCCTTGCCTCCTTCTCCGCGCAGCTCTCGATTCCCCCCTCTCTTTCGCACCCTCCATGTCATATTCCGCTCCAGGAGCTCCATCATAGCTCCTCGCTGTCGCTGGGAGGATGTTTTCTCCTCCGCTCGCCCCTTCCACCGTCATTTTCTCTCTACCCACCCTTGCCTCCTTTTCCGCGCAGCTCTCGATTCCCCCCTCTCTTTCGCACCCTCCATGTCATATTCCGCTCCAGGAGTTCCATCCTAGCTCCTCACTGTCGCTGGGAGGATGTTTTCTCCTCCGCTCGCCTCTTCCACTGTCATTTTCTCTCTACCCACCCTTGCCTCCTTTTCCGCGCAGCTCTCGATTCCCCCCTCTCTTTCGCACCCTCCCTGTCATATTCCGCTCCAGGAGCTCCATCATAGCTCCTTGCTGTCGCTGGGAGGATGTTTTCTCCTCCGCTCGCCCCTTCCACCGTCATTTTCTCTCTACCCACCCTTGCCTCCTTTTCCGCGCAGCTCTCGATTCCCCCCTCTCTTTCGCACCCTCAATGTCATATTCCGCTCCAGGAGTTCCATCATAGCTCCTCACTGTCGCTGGGAGGATGTTTTCTCCTCCGCTCGCCCCTTCCACCGTCATTTTCTCTCTACCCACCCTTGCCTCCTTTTCCGCGCAGCTCTCGATTCCCCCCTCTCTTTCGCACCCTCCATGTCATATTCCGCTCCAGGAGTTCCATCATAGCTCCTCACTGTCGCTGGGAGGAAGTTTTCTCCTCCGCTCGCCCCTTCCACCGTCATTTTCTCTCTACCCACCCTTGCCTCCTTTTCCGCGCAGCTCTCGATTCCCCCCTCTCTTTCGCACCCTCCATGTCATATTCCACTCCAGGAGCTCCATCATAGCTCCTTGCTGTCGCTGGGAGGATGTTTTCTCCTCCGCTCGCCTTTTCCACCGTCATTTTCTCTCTACCCACCCTTGCCTCCTTTTCCGCGCAGCTCTCAATTCCCCCCTCTCTTTCGCACCCTCCATGTCATATTCCGCTCCAGGAGTTCCATCATAGCTCCTCACTGTCGCTGGGAGGATGTTTTCTCCTCCGCTCGCCCCTTCCACCGTCATTTTCTCTCTACCCACCCTTGCCTCCTTTTCCGCGCAGCTCTCGATTCCCCCCTCTCTTTCGCACCCTCCATGTCATATTCCGCTCCAGGAGTTCCATCATAGCTCCTCACTGTTGCTGGGAGGATGTTTTCTCCTCCGCTCGCCCCTTCCACCGTCATTTTCTCTCTACCCACCCTTGCCTCCTTCTCCGCGCAGCTCTCGATTCCCCCCTCTCTTTCGCACCCTCCATGTCATATTCCGCTCCAGGAGCTCCATCATAGCTCCTCGCTGTCGCTGGGAGGATGTTTTCTCCTCCGCTCGCCCCTTCCACCGTCATTTTCTCTCTACCCACCCTTGCCTCCTTTTCCGCGCAGCTCTCGATTCCCCCCTCTCTTTCGCACCCTCCATGTCATATTCCGCTCCAGGAGTTCCATCCTAGCTCCTCACTGTCGCTGGGAGGATGTTTTCTCCTCCGCTCGCCTCTTCCACTGTCATTTTCTCTCTACCCACCCTTGCCTCCTTTTCCGCGCAGCTCTCGATTCCCCCCTCTCTTTCGCACCCTCCCTGTCATATTCCGCTCCAGGAGCTCCATCATAGCTCCTTGCTGTCGCTGGGAGGATGTTTTCTCCTCCGCTCGCCCCTTCCACCGTCATTTTCTCTCTACCCACCCTTGCCTCCTTTTCCGCGCAGCTCTCGATTCCCCCCTCTCTTTCGCACCCTCAATGTCATATTCCGCTCCAGGAGTTCCATCATAGCTCCTCACTGTCGCTGGGAGGATGTTTTCTCCTCCGCTCGCCCCTTCCACCGTCATTTTCTCTCTACCCACCCTTGCCTCCTTTTCCGCGCAGCTCTCGATTCCCCCCTCTCTTTCGCACCCTCCATGTCATATTCCGCTCCAGGAGTTCCATCATAGCTCCTCACTGTCGCTGGGAGGAAGTTTTCTCCTCCGCTCGCCCCTTCCACCGTCATTTTCTCTCTACCCACCCTTGCCTCCTTTTCCGCGCAGCTCTCGATTCCCCCCTCTCTTTCGCACCCTCCATGTCATATTCCGCTCCAGGAGTTCCATCATAGCTCCTCACTGTTGCTGGGAGGATGTTTTCTCCTCCGCTCGCCCCTTCCACCGTCATTTTCTCTCTACCCACCCTTGCCTCCTTCTCCGCGCAGCTCTCGATTCCCCCCTCTCTTTCGCACCCTCCATGTCATATTCCGCTCCAGGAGCTCCATCATAGCTCCTCGCTGTCGCTGGGAGGATGTTTTCTCCTCCGCTCGCCCCTTCCACCGTCATTTTCTCTCTACCCACCCTTGCCTCCTTTTCCGCGCAGCTCTCGATTCCCCCCTCTCTTTCGCACCCTCCATGTCATATTCCGCTCCAGGAGTTCCATCCTAGCTCCTCACTGTCGCTGGGAGGATGTTTTCTCCTCCGCTCGCCTCTTCCACTGTCATTTTCTCTCTACCCACCCTTGCCTCCTTTTCCGCGCAGCTCTCGATTCCCCCCTCTCTTTCGCACCCTCCCTGTCATATTCCGCTCCAGGAGCTCCATCATAGCTCCTTGCTGTCGCTGGGAGGATGTTTTCTCCTCCGCTCGCCCCTTCCACCGTCATTTTCTCTCTACCCACCCTTGCCTCCTTTTCCGCGCAGCTCTCGATTCCCCCCTCTCTTTCGCACCCTCAATGTCATATTCCGCTCCAGGAGTTCCATCATAGCTCCTCACTGTCGCTGGGAGGATGTTTTCTCCTCCGCTCGCCCCTTCCACCGTCATTTTCTCTCTACCCACCCTTGCCTCCTTTTCCGCGCAGCTCTCGATTCCCCCCTCTCTTTCGCACCCTCCATGTCATATTCCGCTCCAGGAGTTCCATCATAGCTCCTCACTGTCGCTGGGAGGAAGTTTTCTCCTCCGCTCGCCCCTTCCACCGTCATTTTCTCTCTACCCACCCTTGCCTCCTTTTCCGCGCAGCTCTCGATTCCCCCCTCTCTTTCGCACCCTCCATGTCATATTCCACTCCAGGAGCTCCATCATAGCTCCTTGCTGTCGCTGGGAGGATGTTTTCTCCTCCGCTCGCCTTTTCCACCGTCATTTTCTCTCTACCCACCCTTGCCTCCTTTTCCGCGCAGCTCTCAATTCCCCCCTCTCTTTCGCACCCTCCATGTCATATTCCGCTCCAGGAGTTCCATCATAGCTCCTCACTGTCGCTGGGAGGATGTTTTCTCCTCCGCTCGCCCCTTCCACCATCATTTTCTCTCTACCCACCCTTGCCTCCTTTTCCGCGCAGCTCTCGATTCCCCCCTCTCTTTCGCACCCTCCATGTCATATTCCGCTCCAGGAGTTCCATCATAGCTCCTCACTGTCACTGGGAGGATGTTTTCTCCTCCGCTCGCCCCTTCCACCGTCATTTTCTCTCTACCCACCCTTGCCTCCTTCTCCGCGCAGCTCTCGATTCCCCCCTCTCTTTCGCACCCTCCATGTCATATTCCGCTCCAGGAGTTCCATCATAGCTCCTCACTGTCGCTGGGAGGGTGTTTTCTCCTCCGCTCGCCCCTTCCACCGTCATTTTCTCTCTACCCACCCTTGCCTCCTTCTCCGCGCAGCTCTCGATTCCCCCCTCTCTTTCGCACCCTCCATGTCATATTCCGCTCCAGGAGCTCCATCATAGCTAATCGCTGTCGCTGGGAGGATGTTTTCTCCTCCGCTCGCCCCTTCCACCGTCATTTTCTCTCTACCCACCCTTGCCTCCTTTTCCGCGCAGCTCTCGATTCCCCCCTCTCTTTCGCACCCTCCATGTCATATTCCGCTCCAGGAGTTCCATCATAGCTCCTCACTGTCGCTGGGAGGAAGTTTTCTCCTCCGCTCGCCCCTTCCACCGTCATTTTCTCTCTACCCACCCTTGCCTCCTTTTCCGCGCAGCTCTCGATTCCCCCCTCTCTTTCGCACCCTCCATGTCATATTCCGCTCCAGGAGCTCCATCATAGCTCCTTGCTGTCGCTGGGAGGATGTTTTCTCCTCCGCTCGCCCCTTCCACCGTCATTTTCTCTCTACCCACCCTTGCCTCCTTTTCCGCACAGCTCTCGATTCCCCCCTCTCTTTCGCACCCTCCATGTCATATTCCGCTCCAGGAGTTCCATCATAGCTCCTCACTGTCGCTGGGAGGATGTTTTCTCCTCCGCTCGCCCCTTCCACCGTCATTTTCTCTCTACCCACCCTTGCCTCCTTCTCCGCGCAGCTCTCGATTCCCCCCTCTCTTTCGCACCCTCCATGTCATATTCCGCTCCAGGAGCTCCATCATAGCTCCTCGCTGTCGCTGGGAGGATGTTATCTCCTCCGCTCGCCCCTTCCACCGTCATTTTCTCTCTACCCACCCTTGCCTCCTTTTCCGCGCAGCTCTCAATTCCCCCCTCTCTTTCGCACCCTCCATGTCATATTCCGCTCCCGGAGTTCCATCTTAGCTCCTCACTGTCGCTGGGAGGAAGTTTTCTCCTCCGCTCGCCCCTTCCACCGTCATTTTCTCTCTACCCACCCTTGCCTCCTTTTCCGCGCAGCTCTCAATTCCCCCCTCTCTTTCGCACCCTCCATGTCATATTCCGCTCCAGGAGCTCCATCATAGCTCCTTGCTGTCGCTGGGAGGATGTTTTCTCCTCCGCTCGCCCCTTCCACCGTCATTTTCTCTCTACCCACCCTTGCCTCCTTTTCCGCGCAGCTCTCGATTCCCCCCTCTCTTTCGCAACCTCCATGTCATATTCCGCTCCAGGAGTTCCATCATAGCTCCTCACTGTCGCTGGGAGGATGTTTTCTCCTCCGCTCGCCCCTTCCACCGTCATTTTCTCTCTACCCACCCTTGCCTCCTTTTCCGCGCAGCTCTCGATTCCCCCCTCTCTTTCGCACCCTCCATGTCATATTCCACTCCAGGAGCTCCATCATAGCTCCTTGCTGTCGCTGGGAGGATGTTTTCTCCTCCGCTCGCCCCTTCCACCGTCATTTTCTCTCTACCCACCCTTGCCTCCTTTTCCGCGCAGCTCTCGATTCCCCCCTCTCTTTCGCACCCTCCATGTCATATTCCGCTCCAGGAGTTCCATCATAGCTCCTCACTGTCGCTGGGAGGATGTTTTCTCCTCCGCTCGCCCCTTCCACCATCATTTTCTCTCTACCCACCCTTGCCTCCTTTTCCGCGCAGCTCTCGATTCCCCCCTCTCTTTCGCACCCTCCATGTCATATTCCGCTCCAGGAGTTCCATCATAGCTCCTCACTGTCGCTGGGAGGAAGTTTTCTCCTCCGCTCGCCCCTTCCACCGTCATTTTCTCTCTACCCACCCTTGCCTCCTTTTCCGCGCAGCTCTCGATTCCCCCCTCTCTTTCGCACCCTCCATGTCATATTCCGCTCCAGGAGCTCCATCATAGCTCCTTGCTGTCGCTGGGAGGATGTTTTCTCCTCCGCTCGCCCCTTCCACCGTCATTTTCTCTCTACCCACCCTTGCCTCCTTTTCCGCGCAGCTCTCGATTCCCCCCTCTCTTTCGCACCCTCCATGTCATATTCCGCTCCAGGAGCTCCATCATAGCTCCTTGCTGTCGCTGGGAGGATGTTTTCTCCTCCGCTCGCCCCTTCCACCGTCATTTTCTCTCTACCCACCCTTGCCTCCTTTTCCGCGCAGCTCTCGATTCCCCCCTCTCTTTCGCACCCTCCATGTCATATTCCGCTCCAGGAGTTCCATCATAGCTCCTCACTGTCGCTGGGAGGAAGTTTTCTCCTCCGCTCGCCCCTTCCACCGTCATTTTCTCTCTACCCACCCTTGCCTCCTTTTCCGCGCAGCTCTCGATTCCCCCCTCTCTTTCGCACCCTCCATGTCATATTCCGCTCCAGGAGTTCCATCATAGCTCCTCACTGTCGCTGGGAGGATGTTTTCTCCTCCGCTCGCCCCTTCCACCATCATTTTCTCTCTACCCACCCTTGCCTCCTTTTCCGCGCAGCTCTCGATTCCCCCCTCTCTTTCACACCCTCCATGTCATATTCCGCTCCAGGAGTTCCATCATAGCTCCTCACTGTTGCTGGGCGGAAGTTTTCTCCTCTGCTCGCCCCTTCCACCGTCATTTTCTCTCTACCCACCCTTGCCTCCTTTTCCGCGCAGCTCTCGATTCCCCCCTCTCTTTCGCACCCTCCATGTCATATTCCGCTCCAGGAGTTCCATCATAGCTCCTCACTGTCGCTGGGAGGATGTTTTCTCCTCCGCTCGCCCCTTCCACCGTCATTTTCTCTCTACCCACCCTTGCCTCCTTTTCCGCGCAGCTCTCGATTCCCCCCTCTCTTTCGCACCCTCCATGTCATATTCCGCTCCAGGAGTTCCATCATAGCTCCTCACTGTCGCTGGGAGGATGTTTTCTCCTCCGCTCGCCTCTTCCACCGTCATTTTCTCTCTACCCACCCTTGCCTCCTTTTCCGCGCAGCTCTCGATTCCCCCCTCTCTTTCGCACCCTCCATGTCATATTCCGCTCCAGGAGTTCCATCATAGCTCCTCACTGTCGCTGGGAGGAAGTTTTCTCCTCCGCTCGCCCCTTCCACCGTCATTTTCTCTCTACCCACCCTTGCCTCCTTTTCCGCGCAGCTCTCGATTCCCCCCTCTCTTTCGCACCCTCCATGTCATATTCCGCTCCAGGAGCTCCATCATAGCTCCTTGCTGTCACTGGGAGGATGTTTTCTCCTCCTCTCGCCCCTTCCACCGTCATTTTCTCTCTACCCACCCTTGCCTCCTTTTCCGCGCAGCTCTCGATTCCCCCCTCTCTTTCGCACCCTCCATGTCATATTCCGCTCCAGGAGTTCCATCATAGCTCCTCACTGTCGCTGGGAGGATGTTTTCTCCTCCGCTCGCCCCTTCCACCGTCATTTTCTCTCTACCCACCCTTGCCTCCTTCTCCGCGCAGCTCTCGATTCCCCCCTCTCTTTCGCACCCTCCATGTCATATTCCGCTCCAGGAGCTCCATCATAGCTCCTCGCTGTCGCTGGGAGGATGTTTTCTCCTCCGCTCGCCCCTTCCACCGTCATTTTCTCTCTACCCACCCTTGCCTCCTTTTCCGCGCAACTCTCGATTCCCCCCTCTCTTTCGCACCCTCAATGTCATATTCCGCTCCAGGAGTTCCATCATAGCTCCTCACTGTCGCTGGGAGGATGTTTTCTCCTCCGCTCGCCCCTTCCACCGTCATTTTCTCTCTACCCACCCTTGCCTCCTTTTCCGCGCAGCTCTCGATTCCCCCCTCTCTTTCGCACCCTCCATGTCATATTCCGCTCCAGGAGTTCCATCATAGCTCCTCACTGTCGCTGGGAGGAAGTTTTCTCCTCCGCTCGCCCCTTCCACCGTCATTTTCTCTCTACCCACCCTTGCCTCCTTTTCCGCGCAGGTCTCGATTCCCCCCTCTCTTTCGCACCCTCCATGTCATATTCCGCTCCAGGAGCTCCATCATAGCTCCTTGCTGTCGCTGGGAGGATGTTTTCTCCTCCGCTCGCCCCTTCCACCGTCATTTTCTCTCTACCCACCCTTGCCTCCTTCTCCGCGCAGCTCTCGATTCCCCCCTCTCTTTCGCACCCTCCATGTCATATTCCGCTCCAGGAGCTCCATCATAGCTCCTCGCTGTCGCTGGGAGGATGTTTTCTCCTCCGCTCGCCCCTTCCACCGTCATTTTCTCTCTACCCACCCTTGCCTCCTTTTCCGCGCAACTCTCGATTCCCCCCTCTCTTTCGCACCCTCAATGTCATATTCCGCTCCAGGAGTTCCATCATAGCTCCTCACTGTCGCTGGGAGGAAGTTTTCTCCTCCGCTCGCCCCTTCCACCGTCATTTTCTCTCTACCCACCCTTGCCTCCTTTTCCGCGCAGCTCTCGATTCCCCCCTCTCTTTCGCACCCTCCATGTCATATTCCGCTCCAGGAGCTCCATCATAGCTCCTTGCTGTCGCTGGGAGGATGTTTTCTCCTCCGCTCGCCCCTTCCACCGTCATTTTCTCTCTACCCACCCTTGCCTCCTTTTCCGCGCAGCTCTCGATTCCCCCCTCTCTTTCGCACCCTCCATGTCATATTCCGCTCCAGGAGTTCCATCATAGCTCCTCACTGTCGCTGGGAGGATGTTTTCTCCTCCGCTCGCCCCTTCCACCGTCATTTTCTCTCTACCCACCCTTGCCTCCTTCTCCGCGCAGCTCTCGATTCCCCCCTCTCTTTCGCACCCTCCATGTCATATTCCGCTCCAGGAGCTCCATCATAGCTAATCGCTGTCGCTGGGAGGATGTTTTCTCCTCCGCTCGCCCCTTCCACCGTCATTTTCTCTTTACCCACCCTTGCCTCCTTTTCCGCGCAGCTCTCGATTCCCCCCTCTCTTTCGCACCCTCCATGTCATATTCCGCTCCAGGAGTTCCATCATAGCTCCTCACTGTCGCTGGGAGGATGTTTTCTCCTCCGCTCGCCCCTTCCACCGTCATTTTCTCTCTACCCACCCTTGCCTCCTTTTCCGCGCAGGTCTCGATTCCCCCCTCTCTTTCGCACCCTCCATGTCATATTCCGCTCCAGGAGCTCCATCATAGCTCCTTGCTGTCGCTGGGAGGATGTTTTCTCCTCCGCTCGCCCCTTCCACCGTCATTTTCTCTCTACCCACCCTTGCCTCCTTCTCCGCGCAGCTCTCGATTCCCCCCTCTCTTTCGCACCCTCCATGTCATATTCCGCTCCAGGAGCTCCATCATAGCTCCTCGCTGTCGCTGGGAGGATGTTTTCTCCTCCGCTCGCCCCTTCCACCGTCATTTTCTCTCTACCCACCCTTGCCTCCTTTTCCGCGCAACTCTCGATTCCCCCCTCTCTTTCGCACCCTCAATGTCATATTCCGCTCCAGGAGTTCCATCATAGCTCCTCACTGTCGCTGGGAGGATGTTTTCTCCTCCGCTCGCCCCTTCCACCGTCATTTTCTCTCTACCCACCCTTGCCTCCTTTTCCGCGCAGCTCTCGATTCCCCCCTCTCTTTCGCACCCTCCATGTCATATTCCGCTCCAGGAGTTCCATCATAGCTCCTCACTGTCGCTGGGAGGAAGTTTTCTCCTCCGCTCGCCCCTTCCACCGTCATTTTCTCTCTACCCACCCTTGCCTCCTTTTCCGCGCAGCTCTCGATTCCCCCCTCTCTTTCGCACCCTCCATGTCATATTCCGCTCCAGGAGCTCCATCATAGCTCCTTGCTGTCGCTGGGAGGATGTTTTCTCCTCCGCTCGCCCCTTCCACCGTCATTTTCTCTCTACCCACCCTTGCCTCCTTTTCCGCGCAGCTCTCGATTCCCCCCTCTCTTTCGCACCCTCCATGTCATATTCCGCTCCAGGAGTTCCATCATAGCTCCTCACTGTCGCTGGGAGGATGTTTTCTCCTCCGCTCGCCCCTTCCACCGTCATTTTCTCTCTACCCACCCTTGCCTCCTTCTCCGCGCAGCTCTCGATTCCCCCCTCTCTTTCGCACCCTCCATGTCATATTCCGCTCCAGGAGCTCCATCATAGCTAATCGCTGTCGCTGGGAGGATGTTTTCTCCTCCGCTCGCCCCTTCCACCGTCATTTTCTCTTTACCCACCCTTGCCTCCTTTTCCGCGCAGCTCTCGATTCCCCCCTCTCTTTCGCACCCTCCATGTCATATTCCGCTCCAGGAGCTCCATCATAGCTCCTTACTGTCGCTGGGAGGATGTTTTCTCCTCCGCTCGCCCCTTCCACCGTCATTTTCTCTCTACCCACCCTTGCCTCCTTTTCCGCGCAGCTCTCGATTCCCCCCTCTCTTTCGCACCCTCCATGTCATATTCCGCTCCAGGAGTTCCATCATAGCTCCTCACTGTCGCTGGGAGGATGTTTTCTCCTCCGCTCGCCCCTTCTACCATCATTTTCTCTCTACCCACCCTTGCCTCCTTTTCCGCGCAGCTCTCGACTCCCCCCTCTCTTTCGCACCCTCCATGTCATATTCCGCTCCAGGAGCTCCATCATAGCTCCTCGCTGTCGCTGGGAGGATGTTTTCTCCTCCGCTCGCCCCTTCCACCGTCATTTTCTCTCTACCCACCCTTGCCTCCTTCTCCGCGCAGCTCTCGATTCCCCCCTCTCTTTCGCACCCTCCATGTCATGTTCCGCTCCAGGAGCTCCATCATAGCTCCTCGCTGTCGCTGGGAGGATGTTTTCTCCTCCGCTCGCCCCTTCCACCGTCATTTTCTCTCTACCCACCCTTGCCTCCTTTTCCGCGCAGCTCTCGATTCCCCCCTCTCTTTCGCACCCTCCATGTCATATTCCGCTCCAGGAGTTCCATCATAGCTCCTCACTGTCGCTGGGAGGATGTTTTCTCCTCCGCTCGCCCCTTCCACCGTCATTTTCTCTCTACCCACCCTTGCCTCCTTTTCCGCGCAGCTCTCGATTCCCCCCTCTCTTTCGCACCCTCCATGTCATATTCCGCTCCAGGAGTTCCATCATAGCTCCTCACTGTCGCTGGGAGGAAGTTTTCTCCTCCGCTCGCCCCTTCCACCGTCATTTTCTCTCTACCCACCGTTGCCTCCTTTTCCGCGCAGCTCTCGATTCCCCCCTCTCTTTTGCACCCTCCATGTCATATTCCGCTCCAGGAGTTCCATCATAGCTCCTCACTGTCGCTGGGAGGAAGTTTTCTCCTCCGCTCGCCCCTTCCACCGTCATTTTCTCTCTACCCACCCTTGCCTCCTTCTCCGCGCAGCTCTCGATTCCCCCCTCTCTTTCGCACCCTCCATGTCATGTTCCGCTCCAGGAGCTCCATCATAGCTCCTCGCTGTCGCTGGGAGGATGTTTTCTCCTCCGCTCGCCCCTTCCACCGTCATTTTCTCTCTACCCACCCTTGCCTCCTTTTCCGCGCAGCTCTCGATTCCCCCCTCTCTTTCGCACCCTCCATGTCATATTCCGCTCCAGGAGTTCCATCATAGCTCCTCACTGTCGCTGGGAGGATGTTTTCTCCTCCGCTCGCCCCTTCCACCGTCATTTTCTCTCTACCCACCCTTGCCTCCTTTTCCGCGCAGCTCTCGATTCCCCCCTCTCTTTCGCACCCTCCATGTCATATTCCGCTCCAGGAGTTCCATCATAGCTCCTCACTGTCGCTGGGAGGAAGTTTTCTCCTCCGCTCGCCCCTTCCACCGTCATTTTCTCTCTACCCACCGTTGCCTCCTTTTCCGCGCAGCTCTCGATTCCCCCCTCTCTTTCGCACCCTCCATGTCATATTCCGCTCCAGGAGTTCCATCATAGCTCCTCACTGTCGCTGGGAGGAAGTTTTCTCCTCCGCTCGCCCCTTCCACCGTCATTTTCTCTCTACCCACCCTTGCCTACTTTTCCGCGCAGCTCTCGATTCCCCCCTCTCTTTCGCACCCTCCATGTCATATTCCACTCCAGGAGCTCCATCATAGCTCCTCGCTGTCGCTGGGAGGATGTTTTCTCCTCCGCTCGCCCCTTCCACCGTCATTTTCTCTCTACCCACCCTTGCCTCCTTTTCCGCGCAGCTCTCGATTCCCCCCTCTCTTTCGCACCCTCCATGTCATATTCCGCTCCAGGAGTTCCATCATAGCTCCTCACTGTCGCTGGGAGGATGTTTTCTCCTCCGCTCGCCCCTTCCACCGTCATTTTCTCTCTACCCACCCTTGCCTCCTTTTCCGCGCAGCTCTCGATTCCCCCCTCTCTTTCGCACCCTCCATGTCATATTCCGCTCCAGGAGTTCCATCATAGCTCCTCACTGTCGCTGGGAGGAAGTTTTCTCCTCCGCTCGCCCCTTCCACCGTCATTTTCTCTCTACCCACCCTTGCCTCCTTTTCCGCGCAGCTCTCGATTCCCCCCTCTCTTTCACACCCTCCATGTCATATTCCACTCCAGGAGCTCCATCATAGCTCCTTGCTGTCGCTGGGAGGATGTTTTCTCCTCCGCTCGCCCCTTCCACCGTCATTTTCTCTCTACCCACCCTTGCCTCCTTTTCCGCGCAGCTCTCGATTCCCCCCTCTCTTTCGCACCCTCCATGTCATATTCCGCTCCAGGAGTTCCATCATAGCTCCTCACTGTCGCTGGGAGGATGTTTTCTCCTCCGCTCGCCCCTTCCACCATCATTTTCTCTCTACCCACCCTTGCCTCCTTTTCCGCGCAGCTCTCGATTCCCCCCTCTCTTTCGCACCCTCCATGTCATATTCCGCTCCAGGAGTTCCATCATAGCTCCTCACTGTCGCTGGGAGGAAGTTTTCTCCTCTGCTCGCCCCTTCCACCGTCATTTTCTCTCTACCCACCCTTGCCTCCTTTTCCGCGCAGCTCTCGATTCCCCCCTCTCTTTCGCACCCTCCATGTCATATTCCGCTCCAGGAGTTCCATCATAGCTCCTCACTGTCGCTGGGAGGAAGTTTTCTCCTCCGCTCGCCCCTTCCACCGTCATTTTCTCTCTACCCACCCTTGCCTCCTTTTCCGCGCAGCTCTCGATTCTCCCCTCTCTTTCGCACCCTCCATGTCATATTCCGCTCCAGGAGCTCCATCATAGCTCCTTGCTGTCGCTGGGAGGATGTTTTCTCCTCCGCTCGCCCCTTCCACCGTCATTTTCTCTCTACCCACCCTTGCCTCCTTTTCCGCGCAGCTCTCGATTCCCCCCTCTCTTTCGCACCCTCCATGTCATATTCCGCTCCAGGAGTTCCATCATAGCTCCTCACTGTCACTGGGAGGATGTTTTCTCCTCCGCTCGCCCCTTCCACCGTCATTTTGTCTCTACCCACCCTTGCCTCCTTCTCCGCGCAGCTCTCGATTCCCCCCTCTCTTTCGCACCCTCCATGTCATATTCCGCTCCAGGAGCTCCATCATAGCTAATCGCTGTCGCTGGGAGGATGTTTTCTCCTCCGCTCGCCCCTTCCACCGTCATTTTCTCTCTACCCACCCTTGCCTCCTTTTCCGCGCAGCTCTCGATTCCCCCCTCTCTTTCGCACCCTCCATGTCATATTCCGCTCCAGGAGTTCCATCATAGCTCCTCACTGTCGCTGGGAGGATGTTTTCTCCTCCGCTCGCCCCTTCCACCGTCATTTTCTCTCTACCCACCGTTGCCTCCTTTTCCGCGCAGCTCTCGATTCCCCCCTCTCTTTCGCACCCTCCCTGTCATATTCCGCTCCAGGAGCTCCATCATAGCTCCTTGCTGTCGCTGGGAGGATGTTTTCTCCTCCGCTCGCCCCTTCCACCGTCATTTTCTCTCTACCCACCCTTGCCTCCTTTTCCGCGCAGCTCTCGATTCCCCCCTCTCTTTCGCACCCTCCATGTCATATTCCGCTCCAGGAGTTCCATCATAGCTCCTCACTGTCGCTGGGAGGAAGTTTTCTCCTCTGCTCGCCCCTTCCACCGTCATTTTCTCTCTACCCACCCTTGCCTCCTTTTCCGCGCAGCTCTCGATTCCCCCCTCTCTTTCGCACCCTCCATGTCATATTCCGCTCCAGGAGCTCCATCATAGCTCCTTGCTGTCGTTGGGAGGATGTTTTCTCCTCCGCTCGCCCCTTCCACCGTCATTTTCTCTCTACCCACCCTTGCCTCCTTTTCCGCGCAGCTCTCGATTCCCCCCTCTCTTTCGCACCCTCCATGTCATATTCCGCTCCAGGAGTTCCATCATAGCTCCTCACTGTCGCTGGGAGGATGTTTTCTCCTCCGCTCGCCCCTTCCACCGTCATTTTCTCTCTACCCACCCTTGCCTCCTTCTCCGCGCAGCTCTCGATTCCCCCCTCTCTTTCGCACCCTCCATGTCATATTCCGCTCCAGGAGCTCCATCATAGCTAATCGCTGTCGCTGGGAGGATGTTTTCTCCTCCGCTCGCCCCTTCCACCGTCATTTTCTCTCTACCCACCCTTGCCTCCTTTTCCGCGCAGCTCTCGATTCCCCCCTCTCTTTCGCACCCTCCATGTCATATTCCGCTCCAGGAGTTCCATCATAGCTCCTCACTGTCGCTGGGAGGAAGTTTTCTCCTCCGCTCGCCCCTTCCACCGTCATTTTCTCTCTACCCACCCTTGCCTCCTTTTCCGCGCAGCTCTCGATTCCCCCCTCTCTTTCGCACCCTCCATGTCATATTCCGCTCCAGGAGCTCCATCATAGCTCCTTGCTGTCGCTGGGAGGATGTTTTCTCCTCCGCTCGCCCCTTCCACCGTCATTTTCTCTCTACCCACCCTTGCCTCCTTTTCCGCACAGCTCTCGATTCCCCCCTCTCTTTCGCACCCTCCATGTCATATTCCGCTCCAGGAGTTCCATCATAGCTCCTCACTGTCGCTGGGAGGATGTTTTCTCCTCCGCTCGCCCCTTCCACCGTCATTTTCTCTCTACCCACCCTTGCCTCCTTCTCCGCGCAGCTCTCGATTCCCCCCTCTCTTTCGCACCCTCCATGTCATATTCCGCTCCAGGAGCTCCATCATAGCTCCTCGCTGTCGCTGGGAGGATGTTTTCTCCTCCGCTTGCCCCTTTCTTCGTCATTTTCTCTCTACCCACCCTTGCCTCCTTCTCCGCGCAGCTCTCGATTCCCCCCTCTCTTTCGCACCCTCCATGTCATATTCCGCTCCAGGAGTTCCATCATAGCTCCTCACTGTCGCTGGGAGGATGTTTTCTCCTCCGCTCGCCCCTTCCACCGTCATTTTCTCTCTACCCACCCTTGCCTCCTTTTCCGCGCAGCTCTCAATTCCCCCCTCTCTTTCGCACCCTCCATGTCATATTCCGCTCCAGGAGCTCCATCATAGCTCCTTGCTGTCGCTGGGAGGATGTTTTCTCCTCCGCTCGCCCCTTCCACCGTCATTTTCTCTCTACCCACCCTTGCCTCCTTTTCCGCGCAGCTCTCGATTCCCCCCTCTCTTTCGCACCCTCCATGTCATATTCCGCTCCAGGAGTTCCATCATAGCTCCTCACTGTCGCTGGGAGGATGTTTTCTCCTCCGCTCGCCTCTTCCACTGTCATTTTCTCTCTACCCACCCTTGCCTCCTTTTCCGCGCAGCTCTCGATTCCCCCCTCTCTTTCGCACCCTCCATGTCATATTCCGCTCCAGGAGCTCCATCATAGCTCCTTGCTGTCGCTGGGAGGATGTTTTCTCCTCCGCTCGCCCCTTCCACCGTCATTTTCTCTCTACCCACCCTTGCCTCCTTTTCCGCGCAGCTCTCGATTCCCCCCTCTCTTTCGCACCCTCCATGTCATATTCCGCTCCAGGAGTTCCATCATAGCTCCTCACTGTCGCTGGGAGGATGTTTTCTCCTCCGCTCGCCCCTTCCACCGTCATTTTCTCTCTACCCACCCTTGCCTCCTTCTCCGCGCAGCTCTCGATTCCCCCCTCTCTTTCGCACCCTCCATGTCATATTCCGCTCCAGGAGCTCCATCATAGCTCCTTGCTGTCGCTGGGAGGATGTTTTCTCCTCCGCTCGCCCCTTCCACCGTCATTTTCTCTCTACCCACCCTTGCCTCCTTTTCCGCGCAGCTCTCGATTCCCCCCTCTCTTTCGCACCCTCCATGTCATATTCCGCTCCAGGAGTTCCATCATAGCTCCTCACTGTCGCTGGGAGGATGTTTTCTCCTCCGCTCGCCCCTTCCACCGTCATTTTCTCTCTACCCACCCTTGCCTCCTTCTCCGCGCAGCTCTCGATTCCCCCCTCTCTTTCGCACCCTCCATGTCATATTCCGCTCCAGGAGCTCCATCATAGCTCCTCGCTGTCGCTGGGAGGATGTTTTCTCCTCCGCTCGCCCCTTCCACCGTCATTTTCTCTCTACCCACCCTTGCCTCCTTTTCCGCGCAGCTCTCGATTCCCCCCTCTCTTTCGCACCCTCAATGTCATATTCCGCTCCAGGAGTTCCATCATAGCTCCTCACTGTCGCTGGGAGGATGTTTTCTCCTCCGCTCGCCTCTTCCACCGTCATTTTCTCTCTACCCACCCTTGCCTCCTTTTCCGCGCAGCTCTCGATTCCCCCCTCTCTTTCGCACCCTCCATGTCATATTCCGCTCCAGGAGTTCCATCATAGCTCCTCACTGTCGCTGGGAGGAAGTTTTCTCCTCCGCTCGCCCCTTCCACCGTCATTTTCTCTCTACCCACCCTTGCCTCCTTTTCCGCGCAGCTCTCGATTCCCCCCTCTCTTTCGCACCCTCCATGTCATATTCCGCTCCAGGAGCTCCATCATAGCTCCTTGCTGTCACTGGGAGGATGTTTTCTCCTCCGCTCGCCCCTTCCACCGTCATTTTCTCTCTACCCACCCTTGCCTCCTTTTCCGCGCAGCTCTCGATTCCCCCCTCTCTTTCGCACCCTCCATGTCATATTCCGCTCCTGGAGTTCCATCATAGCTCCTCACTGTCGCTGGGAGGATGTTTTCTCCTCCGCTCGCCCCTTCCACCGTCATTTTCTCTCTACCCACCCTTGCCTCCTTCTCCGCGCAGCTCTCGATTCCCCCCTCTCTTTCGCACCCTCCATGTCATATTCCGCTCCAGGAGCTCCATCATAGCTCCTCGCTGTCGCTGGGAGGATGTTTTCTCCTCCGCTCGCCCCTTCCACCGTCATTTTCTCTCTACCCACCCTTGCCTCCTTTTCCGCGCAGCTCTCGATTCCCCCCTCTCTTTCGCACCCTCAATGTCATATTCCGCTCCAGGAGTTCCATCATAGCTCCTCACTGTCGCTGGGAGGATGTTTTCTCCTCCGCTCGCCCCTTCCACCGTCATTTTCTCTCTACCCACCCTTGCCTCCTTTTCCGCGCAGCTCTCGATTCCCCCCTCTCTTTCGCACCCTCCATGTCATATTCCGCTCCAGGAGTTCCATCATAGCTCCTCACTGTCGCTGGGAGGAAGTTTTCTCCTCCGCTCGCCCCTTCCACCGTCATTTTCTCTCTACCCACCCTTGCCTCCTTTTCCGCGCAGCTCTCGATTCCCCCCTCTCTTTCGCACCCTCCATGTCATATTCCGCTCCAGGAGCTCCATCATAGCTCCTTGCTGTCGCTGGGAGGATGTTTTCTCCTCCGCTCGCCCCTTCCACCGTCATTTTCTCTCTACCCACCCTTGCCTCCTTTTCCGCGCAGCTCTCGATTCCCCCCTCTCTTTCGCACCCTCCATGTCATATTCCGCTCCAGGAGTTCCATCATAGCTCCTCACTGTCGCTGGGAGGATGTTTTCTCCTCCGCTCGCCCCTTCCACCGTCATTTTCTCTCTACCCACCCTTGCCTCCTTCTCCGCGCAGCTCTCGATTCCCCCCTCTCTTTCGCACCCTCCATGTCATATTCCGCTCCAGGAGCTCCATCATAGCTCCTCGCTGTCGCTGGGAGGATGTTTTCTCCTCCGCTCGCCCCTTCCACCGTCATTTTCTCTCTACCCACCCTTGCCTCCTTTTCCGCGCAGCTCTCGATTCCCCCCTCTCTTTCGCACCCTCCATGTCATATTCCGCTCCAGGAGTTCCATCATAGCTCCTCACTGTCGCTGGGAGGATGTTTTCTCCTCCGCTCGCCCCTTCCACCATCATTTTCTCTCTACCCACCCTTGCCTCCTTTTCCGCGCAGCTCTCGATTCCCCCCTCTCTTTCGCACCCTCCATGTCATATTCCGCTCCAGGAGCTCCATCATAGCTCCTCGCTGTCGCTGGGAGGATGTTTTCTCCTCCGCTCGCCCCTTCCACCGTCATTTTCTCTCTACCCACCCTTGCCTCCTTCTCCGCGCAGCTCTCGATTCCCCCCTCTCTTTCGCACCCTCCATGTCATATTCCGCTCCAGGAGCTCCATCATAGCTCCTTGCTGTCGCTGGGAGGATGTTTTCTCCTCCGCTCGCCCCTTCCACCGTCATTTTCTCTCTACCCACCCTTGCCTCCTTTTCCGCGCAGCTCTCGATTCCCCCCTCTCTTTCGCACCCTCCATGTCATATTCCGCTCCAGGAGTTCCATCATAGCTCCTCACTGTCGCTGGGAGGATGTTTTCTCCTCCGCTCGCCCCTTCCACCGTCATTTTCTCTCTACCCACCCTTGCCTCCTTCTCCGCGCAGCTCTCGATTCCCCCCTCTCTTTCGCACCCTCCATGTCATATTCCGCTCCAGGAGCTCCATCATAGCTCCTCGCTGTCGCTGGGAGGATGTTTTCTCCTCCGCTCGCCCCTTCCACCGTCATTTTCTCTCTACCCACCCTTGCCTCCTTTTCCGCGCAGCTCTCGATTCCCCCCTCTCTTTCGCACCCTCCATGTCATATTCCGCTCCAGGAGTTCCATCATAGCTCCTCACTGTCGCTGGGAGGATGTTTTCTCCTCCGCTCGCCCCTTCCACCATCATTTTCTCTCTACCCACCCTTGCCTCCTTTTCCGCGCAGCTCTCGATTCCCCCCTCTCTTTCGCACCCTCCATGTCATATTCCGCTCCAGGAGCTCCATCATAGCTCCTCGCTGTCGCTGGGAGGATGTTTTCTCCTCCGCTCGCCCCTTCCACCGTCATTTTCTCTCTACCCACCCTTGCCTCCTTCTCCGCGCAGCTCTCGATTCCCCCCTCTCTTTCGCACCCTCCATGTCATATTCCGCTCCAGGAGCTCCATCATAGCTCCTCGCTGTCGCTGGGAGGATGTTTTCTCCTCCGCTCGCCCCTTCCACCGTCATTTTCTCTCTACCCACCCTTGCCTCCTTTTCCGCGCAGCTCTCGATTCCCCCCTCTCTTTCGCACCCTCAATGTCATATTCCGCTCCAGGAGTTCCATCATAGCTCCTCACTGTCGCTGGGAGGATGTTTTCTCCTCCGCTCACCCCTTCCACCGTCATTTTCTCTCTACCCACCCTTGCCTCCTTTTCCGCGCAGCTCTCGATTCCCCCCTCTCTTTCGCACCCTCCATGTCATATTCCGCTCCAGGAGTTCCATCATAGCTCCTCACTGTCGCTGGGAGGAAGTTTTCTCCTCCGCTCGCCCCTTCCACCGTCATTTTCTCTCTACCCACCGTTGCCTCCTTTTCCGCGCAGCTCTCGATTCCCCCCTCTCTTTCGCACCCTCCATGTCATATTCCGCTCCAGGAGCTCCATCATAGCTCCTTGCTGTCGCTGGGAGGATGTTTTCTCCTCCGCTCGCCCCTTCCACCGTCATTTTCTCTCTACCCACCCTTGCCTCCTTTTCCGCGCAGCTCTCGATTCCCCCCTCTCTTTCGCACCCTCCATGTCATATTCCGCTCCAGGAGTTCCATCATAGCTCCTCACTGTCGCTGGGAGGATGTTTTCTCCTCCGCTCGCCCCTTCCACCGTCATTTTCTCTCTACCCACCCTTGCCTCCTTCTCCGCGCAGCTCTCGATTCCCCCCTCTCTTTCGCACCCTCCATGTCATATTCCGCTCCAGGAGCTCCATCATAGCTCCTCGCTGTCGCTGGGAGGATGTTTTCTCCTCCGCTCGCCCCTTCCACCGTCATTTTCTCTCTACCCACCCTTGCCTCCTTTTCCGCGCAGCTCTCGATTCCCCCCTCTCTTTCGCACCCTCAATGTCATATTCCGCTCCAGGAGTTCCATCATAGCTCCTCACTGTCGCTGGGAGGATGTTTTCTCCTCCGCTCGCCCCTTCCACCGTCATTTTCTCTCTACCCACCCTTGCCTCCTTTTCCGCGCAGCTCTCGATTCCCCCCTCTCTTTCGCACCCTCCATGTCATATTCCGCTCCAGGAGTTCCATCATAGCTCCTCACTGTCGCTGGGAGGAAGTTTTCTCCTCCGCTCGCCCCTTCCACCGTCATTTTCTCTCTACCCACCGTTGCCTCCTTTTCCGCGCAGCTCTCGATTCCCCCCTCTCTTTCGCACCCTCCATGTCATATTCCGCTCCAGGAGCTCCATCATAGCTCCTCGCTGTCGCTGGGAGGATGTTTTCTCCTCCGCTCGCCCCTTCCACCGTCATTTTCTCTCTACCCACCCTTGCCTCCTTCTCCGCGCAGCTCTCGATTCCCCCCTCTCTTTCGCACCCTCCATGTCATATTCCGCTCCAGGAGTTCCATCATAGCTCCTCACTGTTGCTGGGAGGATGTTTTCTCCTCCGCTCGCCCCTTCCACCGTCATTTTCTCTCTACCCACCCTTGCCTCCTTCTCCGCGCAGCTCTCGATTCCCCCCTCTCTTTCGCACCCTCCATGTCATATTCCGCTCCAGGAGCTCCATCATAGCTCCTCGCTGTCGCTGGGAGGATGTTTTCTCCTCCGCTCGCCCCTTCCACCATCATTTTCTCTCTACCCACCCTTGCCTCCTTTTCCGCGCAGCTCTCGATTCCCCCCTCTCTTTCGCACCCTCCATGTCATATTCCGCTCCAGGAGTTCCATCATAGCTCCTCACTGTCGCTGGGAGGATGTTTTCTCCTCCGCTCGCCCCTTCCACCATCATTTTCTCTCTACCCACCCTTGCCTCCTTTTCCGCGCAGCTCTCGATTCCCCCCTCTCTTTCGCACCCTCCATGTCATATTCCGCTCCAGGAGCTCCATCATAGCTCCTCGCTGTCGCTGGGAGGATGTTTTCTCCTCCGCTCGCCCCTTCCACCGTCATTTTCTCTCTACCCACCCTTGCCTCCTTCTCCGCGCAGCTCTCGATTCCCCCCTCTCTTTCGCACCCTCCATGTCATATTCCGCTCCAGGAGCTCCATCATAGCTCCTCGCTGACGCTGGGAGGATGTTTTCTCCTCCGCTCGCCCCTTCCACCGTCATTTTCTCTCTACCCACCCTTGCCTCCTTTTCCGCGCAGCTCTCGATTCCCCCCTCTCTTTCGCACCCTCCATGTCATATTCCGCTCCAGGAGTTCCATCATAGCTCCTCACTGTCGCTGGGAGGATGTTTTCTCCTCCGCTCGCCCCTTCCACCGTCATTTTCTCTCTACCCACCCTTGCCTCCTTTTCCGCGCAGCTCTCGATTCCCCCCTCTCTTTCGCACCCTCCATGTCATATTCCGCTCCAGGAGTTCCATCATAGCTCCTCACTGTCGCTGGGAGGAAGTTTTCTCCTCCGCTCGCCCCTTCCACCGTCATTTTCTCTCTACCCACCGTTGCCTCCTTTTCCGCGCAGCTCTCGATTCCCCCCTCTCTTTCGCACCCTCCATGTCATATTCCGCTCCAGGAGCTCCATCATAGCTCCTTGCTGTCGCTGGGAGGATGTTTTCTCCTCCGCTCGCCCCTTCCACCGTCATTTTCTCTCTACCCACCCTTGCCTCCTTTTCCGCGCAGCTCTCGATTCCCCCCTCTCTTTCGCACCCTCCATGTCATATTCCGCTCCAGGAGTTCCATCATCGCTCCTCACTGTCGCTGGGAGGATGTTTTCTCCTCCGCTCGCCCCTTCCACCGTCATTTTCTCTCTACCCACCCTTGCCTCCTTCTCCGCGCAGCTCTCGATTCCCCCCTCTCTTTCGCACCCTCCATGTCATATTCCGCTCCAGGAGCTCCATCATAGCTCCTTGCTGTCGCTGGGAGGATGTTTTCTCCTCCGCTCGCCCCTTCCACCGTCATTTTCTCTCTACCCACCCTTGCCTCCTTTTCCGCGCAGCTCTCGATTCCCCCCTCTCTTTCGCACCCTCAATGTCATATTCCGCTCCAGGAGTTCCATCATAGCTCCTCACTGTCGCTGGGAGGATGTTTTCTCCTCCGCTCGCCCCTTCCACCGTCATTTTCTCTCTACCCACCCTTGCCTCCTTTTCCGCGCAGCTCTCGATTCCCCCCTCTCTTTCGCACCCTCCATGTCATATTCCGCTCCAGGAGTTCCATCATAGCTCCTCACTGTCGCTGGGAGGAAGTTTTCTCCTCCGCTCGCCCCTTCCACCGTCATTTTCTCTCTACCCACCCTTGCCTCCTTTTCCGCGCAGCTCTCGATTCCCCCCTCTCTTTCGCACCCTCCATGTCATATTCCACTCCAGGAGCTCCATCATAGCTCCTTGCTGTCGCTGGGAGGATGTTTTCTCCTCCGCTCGCCCCTTCCACCGTCATTTTCTCTCTACCCACCCTTGCCTCCTTTTCCGCGCAGCTCTCGATTCCCCCCTCTCTTTCGCACCCTCCATGTCATATTCCGCTCCAGGAGTTCCATCATAGCTCCTCACTGTCGCTGGGAGGATGTTTTCTCCTCCGCTCGCCCCTTCCACCATCATTTTCTCTCTACCCACCCTTGCCTCCTTTTCCGCGCAGCTCTCGATTCCCCCCTCTCTTTCGCACCCTCCATGTCATATTCCGCTCCAGGAGTTCCATCATAGCTCCTCACTGTCGCTGGGAGGAAGTTTTCTCCTCTGCTCGCCCCTTCCACCGTCATTTTCTCTCTACCCACCCTTGCCTCCTTCTCCGCGCAGCTCTCGATTCCCCCCTCTCTTTCGCACCCTCCATGTCATATTCCGCTCCAGGAGCTCCATCATAGCTAATCGCTGTCGCTGGGAGGATGTTTTCTCCTCCGCTCGCCCCTTCCACCGTCATTTTCTCTCTACCCACCGTTGCCTCCTTTTCCGCGCAGCTCTCGATTCCCCCCTCTCTTTCGCACCCTCCATGTCATATTCCGCTCCAGGAGCTCCATCATAGCTCCTCGCTGTCGCTGGGAGGATGTTTTCTCCTCCGCTCGCCCCTTCCACCGTCATTTTCTCTCTACCCACCCTTGCCTCCTTCTCCGCGCAGCTCTCGATTCCCCCCTCTCTTTCGCACCCTCCATGTCATATTCCGCTCCAGGAGTTCCATCATAGCTCCTCACTGTTGCTGGGAGGATGTTTTCTCCTCCGCTCGCCCCTTCCACCGTCATTTTCTCTCTACCCACCCTTGCCTCCTTCTCCGCGCAGCTCTCGATTCCCCCCTCTCTTTCGCACCCTCCATGTCATATTCCGCTCCAGGAGCTCCATCATAGCTCCTCGCTGTCGCTGGGAGGATGTTTTCTCCTCCGCTCGCCCCTTCCACCGTCATTTTCTCTCTACCCACCCTTGCCTCCTTTTCCGCGCAGCTCTCGATTCCCCCCTCTCTTTCGCACCCTCCATGTCATATTCCGCTCCAGGAGTTCCATCATAGCTCCTCACTGTCGCTGGGAGGATGTTTTCTCCTCCGCTCGCCCCTTCCACCATCATTTTCTCTCTACCCACCCTTGCCTCCTTTTCCGCGCAGCTCTCGATTCCCCCCTCTCTTTCGCACCCTCCATGTCATATTCCGCTCCAGGAGCTCCATCATAGCTCCTCGCTGTCGCTGGGAGGATGTTTTCTCCTCCGCTCGCCCCTTCCACCGTCATTTTCTCTCTACCCACCCTTGCCTCCTTCTCCGCGCAGCTCTCGATTCCCCCCTCTCTTTCGCACCCTCCATGTCATATTCCGCTCCAGGAGCTCCATCATAGCTCCTCGCTGTCGCTGGGAGGATGTTTTCTCCTCCGCTCGCCCCTTCCACCGTCATTTTCTCTCTACCCACCCTTGCCTCCTTTTCCGCGCAGCTCTCGATTCCCCCCTCTCTTTCGCACCCTCCATGTCATATTCCGCTCCAGGAGTTCCATCATAGCTCCTCACTGTCGCTGGGAGGATGTTTTCTCCTCCGCTCGCCCCTTCCACCGTCATTTTCTCTCTACCCACCCTTGCCTCCTTTTCCGCGCAGCTCTCGATTCCCCCCTCTCTTTCGCACCCTCCATGTCATATTCCGCTCCAGGAGTTCCATCATAGCTCCTCACTGTCGCTGGGAGGAAGTTTTCTCCTCCGCTCGCCCCTTCCACCGTCATTTTCTCTCTACCCACCGTTGCCTCCTTTTCCGCGCAGCTCTCGATTCCCCCCTCTCTTTCGCACCCTCCATGTCATATTCCGCTCCAGGAGCTCCATCATAGCTCCTTGCTGTCGCTGGGAGGATGTTTTCTCCTCCGCTCGCCCCTTCCACCGTCATTTTCTCTCTACCCACCCTTGCCTCCTTTTCCGCGCAGCTCTCGATTCCCCCCTCTCTTTCGCACCCTCCATGTCATATTCCGCTCCAGGAGTTCCATCATAGCTCCTCACTGTCGCTGGGAGGATGTTTTCTCCTCCGCTCGCCCCTTCCACCGTCATTTTCTCTCTACCCACCCTTGCCTCCTTCTCCGTGCAGCTCTCGATTCCCCCCTCTCTTTCGCACCCTCCATGTCATATTCCGCTCCAGGAGCTCCATCATAGCTCCTCGCTGTCGCTGGGAGGATGTTTTCTCCTCCGCTCGCCCCTTCCACCGTCATTTTCTCTCTACCCACCCTTGCCTCCTTTTCCGCGCAGCTCTCGATTCCCCCCTCTCTTTCGCACCCTCAATGTCATATTCCGCTCCAGGAGTTCCATCATAGCTCCTCACTGTCGCTGGGAGGATGTTTTCTCCTCCGCTCGCCCCTTCCACCGTCATTTTCTCTCTACCCACCCTTGCCTCCTTTTCCGCGCAGCTCTCAATTCCCCCCTCTCTTTCGCACCCTCCATGTCATATTCCGCTCCAGGAGTTCCATCATAGCTCCTCACTGTCGCTGGGAGGAAGTTTTCTCCTCCGCTCGCCCCTTCCACCGTCATTTTCTCTCTACCCACCCTTGCCTCCTTTTCCGCGCAGCTCTCGATTCCCCCCTCTCTTTCGCACCCTCCATGTCATATTCCACTCCAGGAGCTCCATCATAGCTCCTTGCTGTCGCTGGGAGGATGTTTTCTCCTCCGCTCGCCCCTTCCACCGTCATTTTCTCTCTACCCACCCTTGCCTCCTTTTCCGCGCAGCTCTCGATTCCCCCCTCTCTTTCGCACCCTCCATGTCATATTCCGCTCCAGGAGTTCCATCATAGCTCCTCACTGTCGCTGGGAGGATGTTTTCTCCTCCGCTCGCCCCTTCCACCATCATTTTCTCTCTACCCACCCTTGCCTCCTTTTCCGCGCAGCTCTCGATTCCCCCCTCTCTTTCGCACCCTCCATGTCATATTCCGCTCCAGGAGTTCCATCATAGCTCCTCACTGTCGCTGGGAGGAAGTTTTCTCCTCTGCTCGCCCCTTCCACCGTCATTTTCTCTCTACCCACCCTTGCCTCCTTCTCCGCGCAGCTCTCGATTCCCCCCTCTCTTTCGCACCCTCCATGTCATATTCCGCTCCAGGAGCTCCATCATAGCTAATCGCTGTCGCTGGGAGGATGTTTTCTCCTCCGCTCGCCCCTTCCACCGTCATTTTCTCTCTACCCACCCTTGCCTCCTTTTCCGCGCAGCTCTCGATTCCCCCCTCTCTTTCGCACCCTCCATGTCATATTCCGCTCCAGGAGTTCCATCATAGCTCCTCACTGTCGCTGGGAGGAAGTTTTCTCCTCCGCTCGCCCCTTCCACCGTCATTTTCTCTCTACCCACCCTTGCCTCCTTTTCCGCGCAGCTCTCGATTCCCCCCTCTCTTTCGCACCCTCCATGTCATATTCCGCTCCAGGAGCTCCATCATAGCTCCTTGCTGTCGCTGGGAGGATGTTTTCTCCTCCGCTCGCCCCTTCCACCGTCATTTTCTCTCTACCCACCCTTGCCTCCTTTTCCGCGCAGCTCTCAATTCCCCCCTCTCTTTCGCACCCTCCATGTCATATTCCGCTCCAGGAGTTCCATCATAGCTCCTCACTGTCGCTGGGAGGATGTTTTCTCCTCCGCTCGCCCCTTTCTTCGTCATTTTCTCTCTACCCACCCTTGCCTCCTTCTCCGCGCAGCTCTCGATTCCCCCCTCTCTTTCGCACCCTCCATGTCATATTCCGCTCCAGGAGCTCCATCATAGCTCCTCGCTGTCGCTGGGAGGATGTTTTCTCCTCCGCTCGCCCCTTCCACCGTCATTTTCTCTCTACCCACCCTTGCCTCCTTTTCCGCGCAGCTCTCAATTCCCCCCTCTCTTTCGCACCCTCCATGTCATATTCCGCTCCAGGAGTTCCATCATAGCTCCTCACTGTCGCTGGGAGGATGTTTTCTCCTCCGCTCGCCCCTTTCTTCGTCATTTTCTCTCTACCCACCCTTGCCTCCTTCTCCGCGCAGCTCTCGATTCCCTCCTCTCTCTCGCACCCTCCATATTACATCCAGCTCCAGGAGCTTCATCATAGCTCCTCGCTGTCGCTGGGAGGATGTTTTCTCCTCCGCTCGCCCCTTCCACCGTCATTTTCTCTCTACCCACCCTTGCCTCCTTCTCCGCGCAGCTCTCGATTCCCCCCTCTCTTTCGCACCCTCCATGTCATATTCCGCTCCAGGAGTTCCATCATAGCTCCTCACTGTCGCTGGGAGGAAGTTTTCTCCTCCGCTCGCCCCTTCCACCGTCATTTTCTCTCTACCCACCCTTGCCTCCTTTTCCGCGCAGCTCTCGATTCCCCCCTCTCTTTCGCACCCTCCATGTCATATTCCACTCCAGGAGCTCCATCATAGCTCCTTGCTGTCGCTGGGAGGATGTTTTCTCCTCCGCTCGCCCCTTCCACCGTCATTTTCTCTCTACCCACCCTTGCCTCCTTTTCCGCGCAGCTCTCGATTCCCCCCTCTCTTTCGCACCCTCCATGTCATATTCCGCTCCAGGAGTTCCATCATAGCTCCTCACTGTCGCTGGGAGGATGTTTTCTCCTCCGCTCGCCCCTTCCACCATCATTTTCTCTCTACCCACCCTTGCCTCCTTTTCCGCGCAGCTCTCGATTCCCCCCTCTCTTTCGCACCCTCCATGTCATATTCCGCTCCAGGAGTTCCATCATAGCTCCTCACTGTCGCTGGGAGGAAGTTTTCTCCTCTGCTCGCCCCTTCCACCGTCATTTTCTCTCTACCCACCCTTGCCTCCTTCTCCGCGCAGCTCTCGATTCCCCCCTCTCTTTCGCACCCTCCATGTCATATTCCGCTCCAGGAGTTCCATCATAGCTCCTCACTGTTGCTGGGAGGATGTTTTCTCCTCCGCTCGCCCCTTCCACCGTCATTTTCTCTCTACCCACCCTTGCCTCCTTCTCCGCGCAGCTCTCGATTCCCCCCTCTCTTTCGCACCCTCCATGTCATATTCCGCTCCAGGAGTTCCATCATAGCTCCTCACTGTCGCTGGGAGGAAGTTTTCTCCTCCGCTCGCCCCTTCCACCGTCATTTTCTCTCTACCCACCCTTGCCTCCTTTTCCGCGCAGCTCTCGATTCCCCCCTCTCTTTCGCACCCTCCATGTCATATTCCGCTCCAGGAGCTCCATCATAGCTCCTTGCTGTCGCTGGGAGGATGTTTTCTCCTCCGCTCGCCCCTTCCACCGTCATTTTCTCTCTACCCACCCTTGCCTCCTTTTCCGCGCAGCTCTCGATTCCCCCCTCTCTTTCGCACCCTCCATGTCATATTCCGCTCCAGGAGTTCCATCATAGCTCCTCACTGTCGCTGGGAGGATGTTTTCTCCTCCGCTCGCCCCTTCCACCGTCATTTTCTCTCTACCCACCCTTGCCTCCTTCTCCGCGCAGCTCTCGATTCCCCCCTCTCTTTCGCACCCTCCATGTCATATTCCGCTCCAGGAGCTCCATCATAGCTCCTCGCTGTCGCTGGGAGGATGTTTTCTCCTCCGCTCGCCCCTTCCACCGTCATTTTCTCTCTACCCACCCTTGCCTCCTTTTCCGCGCAGCTCTCGATTCCCCCCTCTCTTTCGCACCCTCAATGTCATATTCCGCTCCAGGAGTTCCATCATAGCTCCTCACTGTCGCTGGGAGGATGTTTTCTCCTCCGCTCGCCCCTTCCACCGTCATTTTCTCTCTACCCACCCTTGCCTCCTTTTCCGCGCAGCTCTCAATTCCCCCCTCTCTTTCGCACCCTCCATGTCATATTCCGCTCCAGGAGTTCCATCATAGCTCCTCACTGTCGCTGGGAGGAAGTTTTCTCCTCCGCTCGCCCCTTCCACCGTCATTTTCTCTCTACCCACCCTTGCCTCCTTTTCCGCGCAGCTCTCGATTCCCCCCTCTCTTTCGCACCCTCCATGTCATATTCCACTCCAGGAGCTCCATCATAGCTCCTTGCTGTCGCTGGGAGGATGTTTTCTCCTCCGCTCGCCCCTTCCACCGTCATTTTCTCTCTACCCACCCTTGCCTCCTTTTCCGCGCAGCTCTCGATTCCCCCCTCTCTTTCGCACCCTCCATGTCATATTCCGCTCCAGGAGTTCCATCATAGCTCCTCACTGTCGCTGGGAGGATGTTTTCTCCTCCGCTCGCCCCTTCCACCATCATTTTCTCTCTACCCACCCTTGCCTCCTTTTCCGCGCAGCTCTCGATTCCCCCCTCTCTTTCGCACCCTCCATGTCATATTCCGCTCCAGGAGTTCCATCATAGCTCCTCACTGTCGCTGGGAGGAAGTTTTCTCCTCTGCTCGCCCCTTCCACCGTCATTTTCTCTCTACCCACCCTTGCCTCCTTCTCCGCGCAGCTCTCGATTCCCCCCTCTCTTTCGCACCCTCCATGTCATATTCCGCTCCAGGAGCTCCATCATAGCTAATCGCTGTCGCTGGGAGGATGTTTTCTCCTCCGCTCGCCCCTTCCACCGTCATTTTCTCTCTACCCACCCTTGCCTCCTTTTCCGCGCAGCTCTCGATTCCCCCCTCTCTTTCGCACCCTCCATGTCATATTCCGCTCCAGGAGTTCCATCATAGCTCCTCACTGTCGCTGGGAGGAAGTTTTCTCCTCCGCTCGCCCCTTCCACCGTCATTTTCTCTCTACCCACCCTTGCCTCCTTTTCCGCGCAGCTCTCGATTCCCCCCTCTCTTTCGCACCCTCCATGTCATATTCCGCTCCAGGAGTTCCATCATAGCTCCTCACTGTCGCTGGGAGGATGTTTTCTCCTCCGCTCGCCCCTTTCTTCGTCATTTTCTCTCTACCCACCCTTGCCTCCTTCTCCGCGCAGCTCTCGATTCCCCCCTCTCTTTCGCACCCTCCATGTCATATTCCGCTCCAGGAGCTCCATCATAGCTCCTCGCTGTCGCTGGGAGGATGTTTTCTCCTCCGCTCGCCCCTTCCACCGTCATTTTCTCTCTACCCACCCTTGCCTCCTTTTCCGCGCAGCTCTCAATTCCCCCCTCTCTTTCGCACCCTCCATGTCATATTCCGCTCCAGGAGTTCCATCATAGCTCCTCACTGTCGCTGGGAGGATGTTTTCTCCTCCGCTCGCCCCTTCCACCGTCATTTTCTCTCTACCCACCCTTGCCTCCTTTTCCGCGCAGCTCTCAATTCCCCCCTCTCTTTCGCACCCTCCATGTCATATTCCGTTCCCGGAGTTCCATCATAGCTCCTCACTGTCGCTGGGAGGAAGTTTTCTCCTCCGCTCGCCCCTTCCACCGTCATTTTCTCTCTACCCACCCTTGCCTCCTTTTCCGCGCAGCTCTCAATTCCCCCCTCTCTTTCGCACCCTCCATGTCAAATTCCGCTCCAGGAGCTCCATCATAGCTCCTTGCTGTCGCTGGGAGGATGTTTTCTCCTCCGCTCGCCCCTTCCACCGTCATTTTCTCTCTACCCACCCTTGCCTCCTTTTCCGCGCAGCTCTCGATTCCCCCCTCTCTTTCGCACCCTCCATGTCATATTCCGCTCCAGGAGTTCCATCATAGCTCCTCACTGTCGCTGGGAGGATGTTTTCTCCTCCGCTCGCCCCTTCCACCGTCATTTTCTCTCTACCCACCCTTGCCTCCTTCTCCGCGCAGCTATCTATTCCCCCCTCTCTTTCGCACCCTCCATGTCATATTCCGCTCCAGGAGCTCCATCATAGCTCCTTGCTGTCGCTGGGAGGATGTTTTCTCCTCCGCTCGCCCCTTCCACCGTCATTTTCTCTCTACCCACCCTTGCCTCCTTTTCCGCGCAGCTCTCAATTCCCCCCTCTCTTTCGCACCCTCCATGTCATATTCCGCTCCAGGAGTTCCATCATAGCTCCTCACTGTCGCTGGGAGGATGTTTTCTCCTCCGCTCGCCCCTTTCTTCGTCATTTTCTCTCTACCCACCCTTGCCTCCTTCTCCGCGCAGCTCTCGATTCCCCCCTCTCTTTCGCACCCTCCATGTCATATTCCGCTCCAGGAGCTCCATCATAGCTCCTCGCTGTCGCTGGGAGGATGTTTTCTCCTCCGCTCGCCCCTTCCACCGTCATTTTCTCTCTACCCACCCTTGCCTCCTTTTCCGCGCAGCTCTCAATTCCCCCCTCTCTTTCGCACCCTCCATGTCATATTCCGCTCCAGGAGTTCCATCATAGCTCCTCACTGTCGCTGGGAGGATGTTTTCTCCTCCGCTCGCCCCTTTCTTCGTCATTTTCTCTCTACCCACCCTTGCCTCCTTCTCCGCGCAGCTCTCGATTCCCCCCTCTCTTTCGCACCCTCCATGTCATATTCCGCTCCAGGAGTTCCATCATAGCTCCTCACTGTCGCTGGGAGGATGTTTTCTCCTCCGCTCGCCCCTTCCACCGTCATTTTCTCTCTACCCACCCTTGCCTCCTTTTCCGCGCAGCTCTCAATTCCCCCCTCTCTTTCGCACCCTCCATGTCATATTCCGCTCCAGGAGTTCCATCATAGCTCCTCACTGTCGCTGGGAGGATGTTTTCTCCTCCGCTCGCCCCTTCCACCGTCATTTTCTCTCTACCCACCCTTGCCTCCTTTTCCGCGCAGCTCTCAATTCCCCCCTCTCTTTCGCACCCTCCATGTCATATTCCGTTCCCGGAGTTCCATCATAGCTCCTCACTGTCGCTGGGAGGAAGTTTTCTCCTCCGCTCGCCCCTTCCACCGTCATTTTCTCTCTACCCACCCTTGCCTCCTTTTCCGCGCAGCTCTCAATTCCCCCCTCTCTTTCGCACCCTCCATGTCAAATTCCGCTCCAGGAGCTCCATCATAGCTCCTTGCTGTCGCTGGGAGGATGTTTTCTCCTCCGCTCGCCCCTTCCACCGTCATTTTCTCTCTACCCACCCTTGCCTCCTTTTCCGCGCAGCTCTCGATTCCCCCCTCTCTTTCGCACCCTCCATGTCATATTCCGCTCCAGGAGTTCCATCATAGCTCCTCACTGTCGCTGGGAGGATGTTTTCTCCTCCGCTCGCCCCTTCCACCGTCATTTTCTCTCTACCCACCCTTGCCTCCTTCTCCGCGCAGCTATCTATTCCCCCCTCTCTTTCGCACCCTCCATGTCATATTCCGCTCCAGGAGCTCCATCATAGCTCCTTGCTGTCGCTGGGAGGATGTTTTCTCCTCCGCTCGCCCCTTCCACCGTCATTTTCTCTCTACCCACCCTTGCCTCCTTTTCCGCGCAGCTCTCAATTCCCCCCTCTCTTTCGCACCCTCCATGTCATATTCCGCTCCAGGAGTTCCATCATAGCTCCTCACTGTCGCTGGGAGGATGTTTTCTCCTCCGCTCGCCCCTTTCTTCGTCATTTTCTCTCTACCCACCCTTGCCTCCTTCTCCGCGCAGCTCTCGATTCCCCCCTCTCTTTCGCACCCTCCATGTCATATTCCGCTCCAGGAGCTCCATCATAGCTCCTCGCTGTCGCTGGGAGGATGTTTTCTCCTCCGCTCGCCCCTTCCACCGTCATTTTCTCTCTACCCACCCTTGCCTCCTTTTCCGCGCAGCTCTCAATTCCCCCCTCTCTTTCGCACCCTCCATGTCATATTCCGCTCCAGGAGTTCCATCATAGCTCCTCACTGTCGCTGGGAGGATGTTTTCTCCTCCGCTCGCCCCTTTCTTCGTCATTTTCTCTCTACCCACCCTTGCCTCCTTCTCCGCGCAGCTCTCGATTCCCCCCTCTCTTTCGCACCCTCCATGTCATATTCCGCTCCAGGAGTTCCATCATAGCTCCTCACTGTCGCTGGGAGGATGTTTTCTCCTCCGCTCGCCCCTTCCACCGTCATTTTCTCTCTACCCACCCTTGCCTCCTTTTCCGCGCAGCTCTCAATTCCCCCCTCTCTTTCGCACCCTCCATGTCATATTCCGTTCCCGGAGTTCCATCATAGCTCCTCACTGTCGCTGGGAGGAAGTTTTCTCCTCCGCTCGCCCCTTCCACCGTCATTTTCTCTCTACCCACCCTTGCCTCCTTTTCCGCGCAGCTCTCAATTCCCCCCTCTCTTTCGCACCCTCCATGTCAAATTCCGCTCCAGGAGCTCCATCATAGCTCCTTGCTGTCGCTGGGAGGATGTTTTCTCCTCCGCTCGCCCCTTCCACCGTCATTTTCTCTCTACCCACCCTTGCCTCCTTTTCCGCGCAGCTCTCGATTCCCCCCTCTCTTTCGCACCCTCCATGTCATATTCCGCTCCAGGAGTTCCATCATAGCTCCTCACTGTCGCTGGGAGGATGTTTTCTCCTCCGCTCGCCCCTTCCACCGTCATTTTCTCTCTACCCACCCTTGCCTCCTTCTCCGCGCAGCTCTCGATTCCCCCCTCTCTTTCGCACCCTCCATGTCATATTCCGCTCCAGGAGCTCCATCATAGCTCCTCGCTGTCGCTGGGAGGATGTTTTCTCCTCCGCTCGCCCCTTCCACCGTCATTTTCTCTCTACCCACCCTTGCCTCCTTCTCCGTGCAGCTCTCGATTCCCCCCTCTCTTTCGCACCCTCCATGTCATATTCTGCTCCAGGAGCTCCATCATAGCTCCTTGCTGTCGCTGGGAGGATGTTTTCTCCTCCGCTCGCCCCTTCCACCGTCATTTTCTCTCTACCCACCCTTGCCTCCTTCTCCGCGCAGCTATCTATTCCCCCCTCTCTTTTGCACCCTACATGTCATATTCCGCTCCAGGAGCTCCATCATAGCTCCTTGCTGTCGCTGGGAGGATGTTTTCTCCTCCGCTCACCCCTTCCACCGTCATTTTCTCTCTATCCACCCTTGCCTCCTTTTCCGCGCAGCTCTCGATTCCCCCCTCTCTTTCGCACCCTCCATGTCATATTCCGCTCCAGGAGCTCCATCATAGCTCCTCGCTGTCGCTGGGAGGATGTTTTCTCCTCCGCTCGCCCCTTCCACCGTCATTTTCTCTCTACCCACCCTTGCCTCCTTTTCCGCGCAGCTCTCGATTCCCCCCTTTCTTTCGCACCCTCCATGTCATATTCCGCTCCAGGAGCTCCATCATAGCTCCTCGCTGTCGCTGGGAGGATGTTTTCTCCTCCGCTCGCCCCTTCCACCGTCATTTTCTCTCTACCCACCCTTGCCTCCTTCTCCGCGCAGCTCTCGATTCCCCCCTCTCTCTCGCACCCTCCATATTACATCCAGCTCCAGGAGCTCCATCATAGCTCCTCGCTGTCGCTGGGAGGATGTTTTCTCCTCTGCTCGCCCCTTCCACCGTCATTTTCTCTCTACCCACCCTTGCCTCCTTCTCCGCGCAGCTCTCGATTCCCCCCTCTCTTTCGCACCCTCCATGTCATATTCCGCTCCAGGAGCTCCATCATAGCTCCTCGCTGTCGCTGGGAGGATGTTTTCTCCTCCGCTCGCCCCTTCCACCGTCATTTTCTCTCTACCCACCCTTGCCTCCTTCTCCACGCAGCTCTCGATTCCCTCCTCTCTCTCGCACCCTCCATATTACATCCAGCTCCAGGAGCTCCATCATAGCTCCTCGCTGTCGCTGGGAGGATGTTTTCTCCTCTGCTCGCCGCTTCCACCGTCATTTTCTCTCCACCCACCCTTGCCTCCTTCTCCGCGCCGCTCTCGATTCCCCCCTCTCTCTCGCACCCACCATGTCATATCCCGCTCCAGGAGCTCCATCATAGCTCCTCGCTGTCGCTGGGAGTATGTTTTCTCCTCCGCTCCCCCCTTCCACCGTCATTTTCTCTCTACCCACCCTTGCCTCCTTCTCCGCGCAGCTCTCGATTCCCCCCTCTCTCTCGCACCCTCCATATTACATCCAGCTCCAGGAGCTCCATCATAGCTCCTCGCTGTCGCTGGGAGGATGTTTTCTCCTCCGCTCGCCCCTTCCACCGTCATTTTCTCTCTACCCACCCTTGCCTCCTTCTCCGCGCAGCTCTCGATTCCCCCCTCTCTTTCGCACCCTCCATGTCATATTCCGCTCCAGGAGCTCCATCATAGCTCCTCGCTGTCGCTGGGAGGATGTTTTCTCCTCCGCTCGCCCCTTCCACCGTCATTTTCTCTCTACCCACCCTTGCCTCCTTCTCCGCGCAGCTCTCGATTCCCCCCTCTCTCTCGCACCCTCCATATTACATCCAGCTCCAGGAGCTCCATCATAGCTCCTCGCTGTCGCTGGGAGGATGTTTTCTCCTCCGCTCGCCCCTTCCACCGTCATTTTCTCTCTACCCACCCTTGCCTCCTTCTCCGCGCAGCTCTCGATTCCCCCCTCTCTTTCGCACCCTCCATGTCATATTCCGCTCCAGGAGCTCCATCATAGCTCCTCGCTGTCGCTGGGAGGATGTTTTCTCCTCCGCTCGCCCCTTCCACCGTCATTTTCTCTCTACCCACCCTTGCCTCCTTCTCCGCGCAGCTCTCGATTCCCCCCTCTCTTTCGCACCCTCCATGTCATATTCCGCTCCAGGAGCTCCATCATAGCTCCTCACTGTCGCTGGGAGGAAGTTTTCTCCTCCGCTCGCCCCTTCCACCGTCATTTTCTCTCTACCCACCCTTGCCTCCTTTTCCGCGCAGCTCTCAATTCCCCCCTCTCTTTCGCACCCTCCATGTCATATTCCGCTCCAGGAGCTCCATCATAGCTCCTTGCTGTCGCTGGGAGGATGTTTTCTCCTCCGCTCGCCCCTTCCACCGTCATTTTCTCTCCACCCACCCTTGCCTCCTTTTCCGCGCAGCTCTCGATTCCCCCCTCTCTTTCGCACCCTCCATGTCATATTCCGCTCCAGGAGTTCCATCATAGCTCCTCACTGTCGCTGGGAGGATGTTTTCTCCTCCGCTCGCCCCTTCCACCGTCATTTTCTCTCTACCCACCCTTGCCTCCTTCTCCGCGCAGCTCTCGATTCCCCCCTCTCTTTCGCACCCTCCATGTCATATTCCGCTCCAGGAGCTCCATCATAGCTCCTCGCTGTCGCTGGGAGGATGTTTTCTCCTCCGCTCGCCCCTTCCACTGTCATTTTCTCTCTACCCACCCTTGCCTCCTTCTCCGCGCAGCTCTCGATTCCCTCCTCTCTCTCGCACCCTCCATATTACATCCAGCTCCAGGAGCTCCATCATAGCTCCTCGCTGTCGCTGGGAGGATGTTTTCTCCTCTGCTCGCCGCTTCCACCGTCATTTTCTCTCCACCCACCCTTGCCTCCTTCTCCGCGCCGCTCTCGATTCCCCCCTCTCTCTCGCACCCACCATGTCATATCCCGCTCCAGGAGCTCCATCATAGCTCCTCGCTGTCGCTGGGAGGATGTTTTCTCCTCTGCTCGCCCCTTCCACCGTCATTTTCTCTCTACCCACCCTTGCCTCCTTCTCCGCGCAGCTCTCGATTCCCCCCTCTCTCTCGCACCCTCCATATTACATCCAGCTCCAGGAGCTCCATCATAGCTCCTCGCTGTCGCTGGGAGGATGTTTTCTCCTCCGCTCGCCCCTTCCACCGTCATTTTCTCTCTACCCACCCTTGCCTCCTTCTCCGCGCAGCTCTCGATTCCCCCCTCTCTTTCGCACCCTCCATGTCATATTCCGCTCCAGGAGCTCCATCATAGCTCCTCGCTGTCGCTGGGAGGATGTTTTCTCCTCCGCTCGCCCCTTCCACCGTCATTTTCTCTCCACCCACCCTTGCCTCCTTCTCCGCGCAGCTCTCGATTCCCCCCTCTCTCTCGCACCCTCCATATTACATCCAGCTCCAGGAGCTCCATCATAGCTCCTCGCTGTCGCTGGGAGGATGTTTTCTCCTCCGCTCGCCCCTTCCACCGTCATTTTCTCTCTACCCACCCTTGCCTCCTTCTCCGCGCAGCTCTCGATTCCCCCCTCTCTTTCGCACCCTCCATGTCATATTCCGCTCCAGGAGCTCCATCATAGCTCCTCGCTGTCGCTGGGAGGATGTTTTCTCCTCCGCTCGCCCCTTCCACCGTCATTTTCTCTCTACCCACCCTTGCCTCCTTCTCCGCGCAGCTCTCGATTCCCCCCTCTCTTTCGCACCCTCCATGTCATATTCCGCTCCAGGAGTTCCATCATAGCTCCTCACTGTCGCTGGGAGGATGTTTTCTCCTCCGCTCGCCCCTTCCACCGTCATTTTCTCTCCACCCACCCTTGCCTCCTTCTCCGCGCAGCTCTCGATTCCCCCCTCTCTCTCGCACCCTCCATATTACATCCAGCTCCAGGAGCTCCATCATAGCTCCTCGCTGTCGCTGGGAGGATGTTTTCTCCTCCGCTCGCCCCTTCCACCGTCATTTTCTCTCTACCCACCCTTGCCTCCTTCTCCGCGCAGCTCTCGATTCCCCCCTCTCTTTCGCACCCTCCATGTCATATTCCGCTCCAGGAGCTCCATCATAGCTCCTCGCTGTCGCTGGGAGGATGTTTTCTCCTCCGCTCGCCCCTTCCACCGTCATTTTCTCTCTACCCACCCTTGCCTCCTTCTCCGCGCAGCTCTCGATTCCCCCCTCTCTTTCGCACCCTCCATGTCATATTCCGCTCCAGGAGTTCCATCATAGCTCCTCACTGTCGCTGGGAGGATGTTTTCTCCTCCGCTCGCCCCTTCCACCGTCATTTTCTCTCTACCCACCCTTGCCTCCTTCTCCGCGCAGCTCTCGATTCCCCCCTCTCTTTCGCACCCTCCATGTCATATTCCGCTCCAGGAGCTCCATCATAGCTCCTCGCTGTCGCTGGGAGGATGTTTTCTCCTCCGCTCGCCCCTTCCACCGTCATTTTCTCTCTACCCACCCTTGCCTCCTTCTCCGCGCAGCTCTCGATTCCCCCCTCTCTCTCGCACCCTCCATATTACATCCAGCTCCAGGAGCTCCATCATAGCTCCTCGCTGTCGCTGGGAGGATGTTTTCTCCTCCGCTCTCCCCTTCCACCGTCATTTTCTCTCTACCCACCCTTGCCTCCTTCTCCGCGCAGCTCTCGATTCCCCCCTCTCTTTCGCACCCTCCATGTCATATTCCGCTCCAGGAGCTCCATCATAGCTCCTCGCTGTCGCTGGGAGGATGTTTTCTCTTCCGCTCGCCCCTTCCACCGTCATTTTCTCTCTACCCACCCTTGCCTCCTTCTCCGCGCAGCTCTCGATTCCCCCCTCTCTCTCGCACCCTCCATATTACATCCAGCTCCAGGAGCTCCATCATAGCTCCTCGCTGTCGCTGGGAGGATGTTTTCTCCTCCGCTCGCCCCTTCCACCGTCATTTTCTCTCTACCCACCCTTGCCTCCTTCTCCGCGCAGCTCTCGATTCCCCCCTCTCTTTCGCACCCTCCATGTCATATTCCGAGCCAGGAGTTCCATCATAGCTCCTCACTGTCGCTGGGAGGATGTTTTCTCCTCCGCTCGCCCCTTCCACCGTCATTTTCTCTCTACCCACCCTTGCCTCCTTCTCCGCGCAGCTCTCGATTCCCCCCTCTCTTTCGCACCCTCCATGTCATATTCCGCTCCAGGAGCTCCATCATAGCTCCTCGCTGTCGCTGGGAGGATGTTTTCTCCTCCGCTCGCCCCTTCCACCGTCATTTTCTCTCTACCCACCCTTGCCTCCTTTTCCGCGCAGCTCTCGATTCCCCCCTCTCTTTCGCACCCTCCATGTCATATTCCGCTCCAGGAGTTCCATCATAGCTCCTCACTGTCGCTGGGAGGATGTTTTCTCCTCCGCTCGCCCCTTCCACCGTCATTTTCTCTCTACCCACCCTTGCCTCCTTTTCCTCGCAGCTCTCGATTCCCCCCTCTCTTTCGCACCCTCCATGTCATATTCCGCTCCCGGAGTTCCATCATAGCTCCTCACTGTCGCTGGGAGGAAGTTTTCTCCTCCGCTCGCCCCTTCCACCGTCATTTTCTCTCTACCCACCCTTGCCTCCTTTTCCGCGCAGCTCTCAATTCCCCCCTCTCTTTCGCACCCTCCATGTCATATTCCGCTCCAGGAGCTCCATCATAGCTCCTTGCTGTCGCTGGGAGGATGTTTTCTCCTCCGCTCGCCACTTCCACCGTCATTTTCTCTCCACCCACCCTTGCCTCCTTTTCCGCGCAGCTCTCGATTCCCCCCTCTCTTTCGCACCCTCCATGTCATATTCCGCTCCAGGAGTTCCATCATAGCTCCTCACTGTCGCTGGGAGGATGTTTTCTCCTCCGCTCGCCCCTTCCACCGTCATTTTCTCTCTACCCACCCTTGTCTCCTTCTCCGCGCAGCTCTCGATTCCCCCCTCTCTTTCGCACCCTCCATGTCATATTCTGCTCCAGGAGCTCCATCATAGCTCCTCGCTGTCGCTGGGAGGATGTTTTCTCCTCCGATCGCCCCTTCCACCGTCATTTTCTCTCTACCCACCCTTGCCTCCTTCTCCGCGCAGCTCTCGATTCCCCCCTCTCTTTCGCACCCTCCATGTCATATTCCGCTCCAGGAGCTCCATCATAGCTCCTTGCTGTCGCTGGGAGGATGTTTTCTCCTCCGCTCGCCCCTTCCACCGTCATTTTCTCTCTACCCACCCTTGCCTCCTTCTCCGCGCAGCTCTCGATTCCCCCCTCTCTTTTGCACCCTCCATGTCATATTCCGCTCCAGGAGCTCCATCATAGCTCCTCGCTGTCGCTGGGAGGATGTTTTCTCCTCCGCTCGCCCCTTCCACCGTCATTTTCTCTCTACCCACCCTTGCCTCCTTCTCCGCGCAGCTCTCGATTCCCCCCTCTCTTTCGCACCCTCCATGTCATATTCCGCTCCAGGAGCTCCATCATAGCTCCTTGCTGTCGCTGGGAGGATGTTTTCTCCTCCGCTCGCCCCTTCCACCGTCATTTTCTCTCTACCCACCCTTGCCTCCTTCTCCGCGCAGCTCTCGATTCCCCCCTCTCTTTTGCACCCTCCATGTCATATTCCGCTCCAGGAGCTCCATCATAGCTCCTCGCTGTCGCTGGGAGAATGTTTTCTCCTCCGCTCGCCCCTTCCACCGTCATTTTCTCTCTACCCACCCTTGCCTCCTTTTCCGCGCAGCTCTCGATTCCCCCCTCTCTTTCGCACCCTCCATGTCATATTCCGCTCCAGGAGCTCCATCATAGCTCCTCGCTGTCGCTGGGAGGATGTTTTCTCCTCCGCTCGCCCCTTCCACCGTCATTTTCTCTCTACCCACCCTTGCCTCCTTCTCCGCGCAGCTCTCGATTCCCTCCTCTCTCTCGCACCCTCCATATTACATCCAGCTCCAGGAGCTCCATCATAGCTCTTCGCTGTCGCTGGGAGGATGTTTTCTCCTCCACTCGCCCCTTCCACCGTCATTTTCTCTCTACCCACCCTTGCCTCCTTCTCCGCGCTGCTCTCGATTCCCTCCTCTCTCTCGCACCCTCCATATTACATCCAGCTCCAGGAGCTCCATCATAGCTCCTCGCTGTCGCTGGGAGGATGTTTTCTCCTCCGCTCGCCCCTTCCACCGTCATTTTCTCTCTACCCACCCTTGCCTCCTTCTCCGCGCAGCTCTCGATTCCCTCCTCTCTCTCGCACCCTCCATATTACATCCAGCTCAAGGAGCTCCATCATAGCTCCTCGCTGTCGCTGGGAGGATGTTTTCTCCTCTGCTCGCCGCTTCCGCCGTCATTTTCTCTCCACCCACCCTTGCCTCCTTCTCCGCGCCGCTCTCGATTCCCCCCTCTCTTTCGCACCCTCCATGCCATATTCTGCTCCAGGAGCTCCATCATAGCTCCTCGCTGTCGCTGGGAGGATGTTTTCTCCTCCGCTCGCCCCTTCCACCGTCATTTTCTCTCTACCCACCCTTGCCTCCTTCTCCGCGCAGCTCTCGATTCCCCCCTCTCTTTCGCACCCTCCATGTCATATTCCGCTCCAGGAGCTCCATCATAGCTCCTCGCTGTCGCTGGGAGGATGTTTTCTCCTCCGCTCGCCCCTTCCACCGTCATTTTCTCTCTACCCACCCTTTCCTCCTTTTCCGCGCAGCTCTCGATTCCCCCCTCTCTTTCGCACCCTCCATGTCATATTCCGCTCCAGGAGCTCCATCATAGCTCCTCGCTGTCGCTGGGAGGATGTTTTCTCCTCCGCTCACCCCTTCCACCGTCATTTTCTTTCTACCCACCCTTGCCTCCTTTTCCACACAGCTCTCGATTCCCCCCTCTCTTTCGCACCCTCCATGTCATATTCCGCTCCAGGAGCTCCATCATAGCTCCTCGCTGTCGCTGGGAGGATGTTTTCTCCTCCGCTCGCCCCTTCCACCGTCATTTTCTCTCTACCCACCCTTTCCTCCTTTTCCGCGCAGCTCTCGATTCCCCCCTCTCTTTCGCACCCTCCATGTCATATTCCGCTCCAGGAGCTCCATCATAGCTCCTCGCTGTCGCTGGGAGGATGTTTTCTCCTCCGCTCACCCCTTCCACCGTCATTTTCTTTCTACCCACCCTTGCCTCCTTTTCCACACAGCTCTCGATTCCCCCCTCTCTTTCGCACCCTCCATGTCATATTCCGCTCCAGGAGCTCCATCATAGCTCCTCGCTGTTGCTGGGAGGATGTTTTCTCCTCCGCTCGCCCCTTCCACCGTCATTTTCTCTCTACCCACCCTTGCCTCCTTCTCCGCGCAGCTCTCGATTCCCCCCTCTCTTTCGCACCCTCCATGTCATATTCCGCTCCAGGAGCTCCATCATAGCTCCTCGCTGTCGCTGGGAGGATTTTTTCTCCTCTGCTCGCCCCTTCCACCGTCATTTTCTCTCTACCCACCCTTTCCTCCTTTTCCGCGCAGCTCTCGATTCCCCCCTCTCTTGCGCACCCTCCATGTCATATTCCGCTCCAGGAGCTCCATCATAGCTCCTCACTGTCGCTGGGAGGAAGTTTTCTCCTCCGCTTGCCCCTTCCACCGTCATTTTCTCTCTACCCACCCTTGCCTCCTTTTCCGCGCAGCTCTCGATTCCCCCCTCTCTTTCGCACCCTCCATGTCATATTCCGCTCCAGGAGCTCCATCATAGCTCCTTGCTGTCGCTGGGAGGATGTTTTCTCCTCCGCTCGCCCCTTCCACCGTCATTTTCTCTCTACCCACCCTTGCCTCCTTTTCCGCGCAGCTCTCGATTCCCCCCTCTCTTTCGCACCCTCCATGTCATATTCCGCTCCAGGAGTTCCATCATAGCTCCTCACTGTCTCTGGGAGGATGTTTTCTCCTCCGCTCGCCCCTTCCACCGTCATTTTCTCTCTACCCACCCTTGCCTCCTTTTCCGCGCAGCTCTCGATTCCCCCCTCTCTTTCGCACCCTCCATGTCATATTCCGCTCCAGGAGCTCCATCATAGCTCCTCGCTGTCGCTGGGAGGATGTTTTCTCCTCCGCTCGCCCCTTCCACCGTCATTTTCTCTCTACCCACCCTTGCCTCCTTTTCCGCGCAGCTCTCGATTCCCCCCTCTCTTTCGCACCCTCCATGTCATATTCCGCTCCAGGAGTTCCATCATAGCTCCTCACTGTCGCTGGGAGGATGTTTTCTCCTCCGCTCGCCCCTTCCACCATCATTTTCTCTCTACCCCCCCTTGCCTCCTTTTCCGCGCAGCTCTCGATTCCCCCCTCTCTTTCGCACCCTCCATGTCATATTCCGCTCCAGGAGTTCCATCATAGCTCCTCACTGTCGCTGGGAGGATGTTTTCTCCTCCGCTCGCCCCTTCCACCGTCATTTTCTCTCTACCCACCCTTGCCTCCTTTTCCGCGCAGCTCTCGATTCCCCCCTCTCTTTCGCACCCTCCATGTCATATTCCGCTCCAGGAGCTCCATCATAGCTCCTTGCTGTCGCTGGGAGGATGTTTTCTCCTCCGCTCGCCCCTTCCACCGTCATTTTCTCTCTACCCACCCTTGCCTCCTTTTCCGCGCAGCTCTCAATTCCCCCCTCTCTTTCGCACCCTCCATGTCATATTCCGCTCCAGGAGTTCCATCATAGCTCCTCACTGTCGCTGGGAGGATGTTTTCTCCTCCGCTCGCCCCTTCCACCGTCATTTTCTCTCTACCCACCCTTGCCTCCTTCTCCGCGCAGCTCTCGATTCCCCCCTCTCTTTCGCACCCTCCATGTCATATTCCGCTCCAGGAGCTCCATCATAGCTCCTCGCTGTCGCTGGGAGGATGTTTTCTCCTCCGCTCGCCCCTTCCACCGTCATTTTCTCTCTACCCACCCTTGCCTCCTTTTCCGCGCAGCTCTCGATTCCCCCCTCTCTTTCGCACCCTCCATGTCATATTCCGCTCCAGGAGCTCCATCATAGCTCCTTGCTGTCGCTGGGAGGATGTTTTCTCCTCCGCTCGCCCCTTCCACCGTCATTTTCTCTCTACCCACCCTTGCCTCCTTTTCCGCGCAGCTCTCGATTCCCCCCTCTCTTTCGCACCCTCCATGTCATATTCCGCTCCAGGAGTTCCATCATAGCTCCTCACTGTCGCTGGGAGGATGTTTTCTCCTCCGCTCGCCCCTTCCACCGTCATTTTCTCTCTACCCACCCTTGCCTCCTTCTCCGCGCAGCTCTCGATTCCCCCCTCTCTTTCGCACCCTCCATGTCATATTCCGCTCCAGGAGCTCCATCATAGCTCCTCGCTGTCGCTGGGAGGATGTTTTCTCCTCCGCTCGCCCCTTCCACCGTCATTTTCTCTCTACCCACCCTTGCCTCCTTTTCCGCGCAGCTCTCGATTCCCCCCTCTCTTTCGCACCCTCCATGTCATATTCCGCTCCAGGAGTTCCATCATAGCTCCTCACTGTCGCTGGGAGGATGTTTTCTCCTCCGCTCGCCCCTTCCACCGTCATTTTCTCTCTACCCACCCTTGCCTCCTTCTCCGCGCAGCTCTCGATTCCCCCCTCTCTTTCGCACCCTCCATGTCATATTCCGCTCCAGGAGCTCCATCATAGCTCCTCGCTGTCGCTGGGAGGATGTTTTCTCCTCCGCTCGCCCCTTCCACCGTCATTTTCTCTCTACCCACCCTTGCCTCCTTTTCCGCGCAGCTCTCGATTCCCCCCTCTCTTTCGCACCCTCCATGTCATATTCCGCTCCAGGAGTTCCATCATAGCTCCTCACTGTCGCTGGGAGGATGTTTTCTCCTCCGCTCGCCCCTTCCACCATCATTTTCTCTCTACCCACCCTTGCCTCCTTTTCCGCGCAGCTCTCGATTCCCCCCTCTCTTTCGCACCCTCCATGTCATATTCCGCTCCAGGAGTTCCATCATAGCTCCTCACTGTCGCTGGGAGGAAGTTTTCTCCTCCGCTCGCCCCTTCCACCGTCATTTTCTCTCTACCCACCCTTGCCTCCTTTTCCGCGCAGCTCTCGATTCCCCCCTCTCTTTCGCACCCTCCATGTCATATTCCGATCCAGGAGTTCCATCATAGCTCCTCACTGTCGCTGGGAGGAAGTTTTCTCCTCCGCTTGCCCCTTCCACCGTCATTTTCTCTCTACCCACCCTTGCCTCCTTTTCCGCGCAGCTCTCGATTCCCCCCTCTCTTTCGCACCCTCCATGTCATATTCCGCTCCAGGAGCTCCATCATAGCTCCTTGCTGTCGCTGGGAGGATGTTTTCTCCTCCGCTCGCCCCTTCCACCGTCATTTTCTCTCTACCCACCCTTGCCTCCTTTTCCGCGCAGCTCTCGATTCCCCCCTCTCTTTCGCACCCTCCATGTCATATTCCGCTCCAGGAGTTCCATCATAGCTCCTCACTGTCGCTGGGAGGATGTTTTCTCCTCCGCTCGCCCCTTCCACCGTCATTTTCTCTCTACCCACCCTTGCCTCCTTTTCCGCGCAGCTCTCGATTCCCCCCTCTCTTTCGCACCCTCCATGTCATATTCCGCTCCAGGAGCTCCATCATAGCTCCTCGCTGTCGCTGGGAGGATGTTTTCTCCTCCGCTCGCCCCTTCCACCGTCATTTTCTCTCTACCCACCCTTGCCTCCTTTTCCGCGCAGCTCTCGATTCCCCCCTCTCTTTCGCACCCTCCATGTCATATTCCGCTCCAGGAGTTCCATCATAGCTCCTCACTGTCGCTGGGAGGATGTTTTCTCCTCCGCTCGCCCCTTCCACCATCATTTTCTCTCTACCCACCCTTGCCTCCTTTTCCGCGCAGCTCTCGATTCCCCCCTCTCTTTCGCACCCTCCATGTCATATTCCGCTCCAGGAGTTCCATCATAGCTCCTCACTGTCGCTGGGAGGAAGTTTTCTCCTCCGCTCGCCCCTTCCACCGTCATTTTCTCTCTACCCACCCTTGCCTCCTTTTCCGCGCAGCTCTCGATTCCCCCCTCTCTTTCGCACCCTCCATGTCATATTCCGCTCCAGGAGTTCCATCATAGCTCCTCACTGTCGCTGGGAGGATGTTTTCTCCTCCGCTCGCCCCTTCCACCGTCATTTTCTCTCTACCCACCCTTGCCTCCTTTTCCGCGCAGCTCTCGATTCCCCCCTCTCTTTCGCACCCTCCATGTCATATTCCGCTCCAGGAGCTCCATCATAGCTCCTCGCTGTCGCTGGGAGGATGTTTTCTCCTCCGCTCGCCCCTTCCACCGTCATTTTCTCTCTACCCACCCTTGCCTCCTTTTCCGCGCAGCTCTCGATTCCCCCCTCTCTTTCGCACCCTCCATGTCATATTCCGCTCCAGGAGTTCCATCATAGCTCCTCACTGTCGCTGGGAGGATGTTTTCTCCTCCGCTCGCCCCTTCCACCATCATTTTCTCTCTACCCACCCTTGCCTCCTTTTCCGCGCAGCTCTCGATTCCCCCCTCTCTTTCGCACCCTCCATGTCATATTCCGCTCCAGGAGTTCCATCATAGCTCCTCACTGTCGCTGGGAGGAAGTTTTCTCCTCCGCTCGCCCCTTCCACCGTCATTTTCTCTCTACCCACCCTTGCCTCCTTTTCCGCGCAGCTCTCGATTCCCCCCTCTCTTTCGCACCCTCCATGTCATATTCCGCTCCAGGAGTTCCATCATAGCTCCTCACTGTCGCTGGGAGGAAGTTTTCTCCTCCGCTCGCCCCTTCCACCGTCATTTTCTCTCTACCCACCCTTGCCTCCTTTTCCGCACAGCTCTCGATTCCCCCCTCTCTTTCGCACCCTCCATGTCATATTCCGCTCCAGGAGCTCCATCATAGCTCCTCGCTGTCGCTGGGAGGATGTTTTCTCCTCCGCTCGCCCCTTCCACCGTCATTTTCTCTCTACCCACCCTTGCCTCCTTTTCCGCGCAGCTCTCGATTCCCCCCTCTCTTTCGCACCCTCAATGTCATATTCCGCTCCAGGAGTTCCATCATAGCTCCTCACTGTCGCTGGGAGGATGTTTTCTCCTCCGCTCGCCCCTTCCACCGTCATTTTCTCTCTACCCACCCTTGCCTCCTTTTCCGCGCAGCTCTCGATTCCCCCCTCTCTTTCGCACCCTCCATGTCATATTCCGCTCCAGGAGTTCCATCATAGCTCCTCACTGTCGCTGGGAGGAAGTTTTCTCCTCCGCTCGCCCCTTCCACCGTCATTTTCTCTCTACCCACCCTTGCCTCCTTATCCGCGAAGCTCTCGATTCCCCCCTCTCTTTCGCACCCTCCATGTCATATTCCGCTCCAGGAGCTCCATCATAGCTCCTCACTGTCGCTGGGAGGATGTTTTCTCCTCCGCTCGCCCCTTCCACCGTCATTTTCTCTCTACCCACCCTTGCCTCCTTTTCCGCGCAGCTCTCGATTCCCCCCTCTCTTTCGCACCCTCCATGTCATATTCCGCTCCAGGAGTTCCATCATAGCTCCTCACTGTCGCTGGGAGGAAGTTTTCTCCTCCGCTCGCCCCTTCCACCGTCATTTTCTCTCTACCCACCCTTGCCTCCTTATCCGCGCAGCTCTCGATTCCCCCCTCTCTTTCGCACCCTCCATGTCATATTCCGCTCCAGGAGTTCCATCATAGCTCCTCACTGTCGCTGGGAGGATGTTTTCTCCTCCGCTCGCCCCTTCCACCGTCATTTTCTCTCTACCCACCCTTGCCTCCTTTTCCGCGCAGCTCTCGATTCCCCCCTCTCTTTCGCACCCTCCATGTCATATTCCGCTCCAGGAGCTCCATCATAGCTCCTCGCTGTTGCTGGGAGGATGTTTTCTCCTCCGCTCGCCCCTTCCACCGTCATTTTCTCTCTACCCACCCTTGCCTCCTTTTCCGCGCAGCTCTCGATTCCCCCCTCTCTTTCGCACCCTCCATGTCATATTCCGCTCCAGGAGTTCCATCATAGCTCCTCACTGTCGCTGGGAGGAAGTTTTCTCCTCCGCTCGCCCCTTCCACCGTCATTTTCTCTCTACCCACCCTTGCCTCCTTTTCCGCACAGCTCTCGATTCCCCCCTCTCTTTCGCACCCTCCATGTCATATTCCGCTCCAGGAGCTCCATCATAGCTCCTCGCTGTCGCTGGGAGGATGTTTTCTCCTCCGCTCGCCCCTTCCACCGTCATTTTCTCTCTACCCACCCTTGCCTCCTTTTCCGCGCAGCTCTCGATTCCCCCCTCTCTTTCGCACCCTCAATGTCATATTCCGCTCCAGGAGTTCCATCATAGCTCCTCACTGTCGCTGGGAGGATGTTTTCTCCTCCGCTCGCCCCTTCCACCGTCATTTTCTCTCTACCCACCCTTGCCTCCTTTTAGGCGCAGCTCTCGATTCCCCCCTCTCTTTCGCACCCTCTTTGTCATATTCCGCTCCAGGAGTTCCATCATAGCTCCTCACTGTCGCTGGGAGGAAGTTTTCTCCTCCGCTCGCCCCTTCCACCGTCATTTTCTCTCTACCCACCCTTGCCTCCTTATCCGCGCAGCTCTCGATTCCCCCCTCTCTTTCGCACCCTCCATGTCATATTCCGCTCCAGGAGCTCCATCATAGCTCCTTGCTGTCGCTGGGAGGATGTTTTCTCCTCCGCTCGCCCCTTCCACCGTCATTTTCTCTCTACCCACCCTTGCCTCCTTTTCCGCGCAGCTCTCGATTCCCCCCTCTCTTTCGCACCCTCCATGTCATATTCCGCTCCAGGAGTTCCATCATAGCTCCTCACTGTCGCTGGGAGGATGTTTTCTCCTCCGCTCTCCCCTTCCACCATCATTTTCTCTCTACCCACCCTTGCCTCCTTTTCCGCGCAGCTCTCGATTCCCCCCTCTCTTTCGCACCCTCCATGTCATATTCCGCTCCAGGAGTTCCATCATAGCTCCTCACTGTCGCTGGGAGGATATTTTCTCCTCCGCTCGCCCCTTCCACCGTCATTTTCTCTCTACCCACCCTTGCCTCCTTTTCCGCGCAGCTCTCGATTCCCCCCTCTCTTTCGCACCCTCCATGTCATATTCCGCTCCAGGAGCTCCATCATAGCTCCTTGCTGTCGCTGGGAGGATGTTTTCTCCTCCGCTCGCCCCTTCCACCGTCATTTTCTCTCTACCCACCCTTGCCTCCTTTTCCGCGCAGCTCTCGATTCCCCCCTCTCTTTCGTACCCTCCATGTCATTATCCGCTCCAGGAGTTCCATCATAGCTCCTCACTGTCGCTGGGAGGATGTTTTCTCCTCCGCTCGCCCCTTCCACCGTCATTTTCTCTCTACCCACCCTTTCCTCCTTTTCCGCGCAGCTCTCGATTCCCCCCTCTGCTGCGCACCCTCCATGTCATATTCCGCTCCAGGAGCTCCATCATAGCTCCTCGCTGTCGCTGGGAGGATGTTTTCTCCTCCGCTCGCCCCTTCCACCGTCATTTTCTCTCTACCCACCCTTTCCTCCTTTTCCGCGCAGCTCTCGATTCCCCCCTCTCTTTCGCACCCTCCATGTCATATTCCGCTCCAGGAGCTCCATCATAGCTCCTCGCTGTCGCTGGGAGGATGTTTTCTCCTCCGCTCGCCCCTTCCACCGTCATTTTCTCTCTACCCACCCTTGCCTCCTTTTCCGCGCAGCTCTCGATTCCCCCCTCTCTTTCGCACCCTCCATGTCATATTCCGCTCCAGGAGCTCCATCATAGCTCCTTGCTGTCGCTGGGAGGACGTTTTCTCCTCCGCTCGCCCCTTCCACCGTCATTTTCTCTCTACCCACCCTTGCCTCCTTTTCCGCGCAGCTCTCTATTCCCCCCTCTCTTTCGCACCCTCCATGTCATATTCCGCTCCAGGAGTTCCATCATAGCTCCTCACTGTCGCTGGGAGGATGTTTTCTCCTCCGCTCGCCCCTTCCACCGTCATTTTCTCTCTACCCACCCTTGCCTCCTTTTCCGCGCAGCTCTCGATTCCCCCCTCTCTTTCGCACCCTCCATGTCATATTCCGCTCCAGGAGTTCCATCATAGCTCCTCACTGTCGCTGGGAGGAAGTTTTCTCCTCCGCTTGCCCCTTCCACCGTCATTTTCTCTCTACCCACCCTTGCCTCCTTTTCCGCGCAGCTCTCGATTCCCCCCTCTCTTTCGCACCCTCCATGTCATATTCCGCTCCAGGAGCTCCATCATAGCTCCTTGCTGTCGCTGGGAGGATGTTTTCTCCTCCGCTCGCCCCTTCCACCGTCATTTTCTCTCTACCCACCCTTGCCTCCTTTTCCGCGCAGCTCTCGATTCCCCCCTCTCTTTCGCACCCTCCATGTCATATTCCGCTCCAGGAGTTCCATCATAGCTCCTCACTGTCGCTGGGAGGATGTTTTCTCCTCCGCTCGCCCCTTCCACCGTCATTTTCTCTCTACCCACCCTTGCCTCCTTTTCCGCGCAGCTCTCGATTCCCCCCTCTCTTTCGCACCCTCCATGTCATATTCCGCTCCAGGAGCTCCATCATAGCTCCTCGCTGTCGCTGGGAGGATGTTTTCTCCTCCGCTCGCCCCTTCCACCGTCATTTTCTCTCTACCCACCCTTGCCTCCTTTTCCGCGCAGCTCTCGATTCCCCCCTCTCTTTCGCACCCTCAATGTCATATTCCGCTCCAGGAGATCCATCATAGCTCCTCACTGTCGCTGGGAGGATGTTTTCTCCTCCGCTCGCCCCTTCCACCGTCATTTTCTCTCTACCCACCCTTGCCTCCTTCTCCGCACAGCTCTCGATTCCCCCCTCTCTTTCGCACCCTCCATGTCATATTCCGCTCCAGGAGCTCCATCATAGTTCCTCGCTGTCGCTGGGAGGATGTTTTCTCCTCTGCTCGCCCCTTCCACCGTCATTTTCTCTCTACCCACCCTTTCCTCCTTTTCCGCGCAGCTCTCGATTCCCCCCTCTCTTTCGCACCCTCCATGTCATATTCCGCTCCAGGAGCTCCATCATAGCTCCTCGCTGTCGCTGGGAGGATGTTTTCTCCTCCGCTCGCCCCTTCCACCGTCATTTTCTTTCTACCCACCCTTGCCTCCTTTTCCACGCAGCTCTCGATTCCCCCCTCTCTTTCGCACCCTCCATGTCATATTCCGCTCCAGGAGCTCCATCATAGCTCCTCGCTGTTGCTGGGAGGATGTTTTCTCCTCCGCTCGCCCCTTCCACCGTCATTTTCTCTCTACCCACCCTTGCCTCCTTCTCCGCACAGCTCTCGATTCCCCCCTCTCTTTCGCACCCTCCATGTCATATTCCGCTCCAGGAGCTCCATCATAGCTCCTCGCTGTCGCTGGGAGGATGTTTTCTCCTCTGCTCGCCCCTTCCACCGTCATTTTCTCTCTACCCACCCTTTCCTCCTTTTCCGCGCAGCTCTCAATTCCCCCCTCTCTTGCGCACCCTCCATGTCATATTCCGCTCCAGGAGCTCCATCATAGCTCCTCGCTGTCGCTGGGAGGATGTTTTCTCCTCCGCTCGCCCCTTCCACCGTCATTTTCTCTCTACCCACCCTTGCCTCCTTTTCCGCGCAGCTCTCGATTCCCCCCTCTCTTTCGCACCCTCCATGTCATATTCCGCTCCAGTAGTTCCATCATAGCTCCTCACTGTCGCTGGGAGGATGTTTTCTCCTCCGCTCGCCCCTTCCACCGTCATTTTCTCTCTACCCACCCTTGCCTCCTTCTCCGCGCAGCTCTCGATTCCCCCCTCTCTTTCGCACCCTCCATGTCATATTCCGCTCCAGGAGCTCCATCATAGCTCTTCGCTGTCGCTGGGAGGATGTTTTCTCCTCCGCTCGCCCCTTCCACCGTCATTTTCTCTCTACCCACCCTTTCCTCCTTTTCCGCGCAGCTCTCGATTCCCCCCTATCTTTCGCACCCTCCATGTCATATTCCGCTCCAGGAGCTCCATCATAGCTCCTCGCTGTCGCTGGGAGGATGTTTTCTCCTCCGCTCGCCCCTTCCACCGTCATTTTCTCTCTACCCACCCTTGCCTCCTTTTCCGCGCAGCTCTCGATTCCCCCCTCTCTTTCGCACCCTCCATGTCATATTCCGCTCCAGGAGCTCCATCATAGCTCCTCGCTGTCGCTGGGAGGATGTTTTCTCCTCCGCTCGCCCCTTCCACCGTCATTTTCTCTCTGCCCACCCTTGCCTCCTTCTCCGCGCAGCTCTCAATTCCCCCCTCTCTTTCGCACCCTCCATGTCATATTCCGCTCCAGGAGCTCCATCATAGCTCCTCGCTGTCGCTGGGAGGATGTTTTCTCCTCCGCTCGCCCCTTCCACCGTCATTTTCTCTCTACCCACCCTTGCCTCCTTCTCCGCGCAGCTCTCGATTCCCCCCTCTCTTTCGAACCCTCCATGTCATATTCTGCTCCAGGAGCTCCATCATAGCTCCTCGCTGTCGCTGGGAGGATGTTTTCTCCTCTGCTCGCCCCTTCCACCGTCATTTTCTCTCTACCCACCCTTTCCTCCTTTTCCGCGCAGCTCTCGATTCCCCCCTCTCTTTCGCACCCTCCATGTCATATTCCGCTCCAGGAGCTCCATCATAGCTCCTCGCTGTCGCTGGGAGGATGTTTTCTCCTCCGCTCGCCCCTTCCACCGTCATTTTCTTTCTACCCACCCTTGCCTCCTTTTCCACGCAGCTCTCGATTCCCCCCTCTCTTTCGCACCCTCCATGTCATATTCCGCTCCAGGAGCTCCATCATAGCTCCTCGCTGTCGCTGGGAGGATGTTTTCTCCTCTGCTCGCCCCTTCCACCGTCATTTTCTCTCTACCCACCCTTTCCTCCTTTTCCGCGCAGCTCTCGATTCCCCCCTCTCTTTCGCACCCTCCATGTCATATTCCGCTCCAGGAGTTCCATCATAGCTCCTCACTGTCGCTGGGAGGAAGTTTTCTCCTCCGCTCGCCCCTTCCACCGTCATTTTCTCTCTACCCACCCTTGCCTCCTTTTCCGCGCAGCTCTCGATTCCCCCCTCTCTTTCGCACCCTCCATGTCATATTCCGCTCCAGGAGCTCCATCATAGCTCCTCGCTGTCGCTGGGAGGATGTTTTCTCCTCCGCTCGCCCCTTCCACCGTCATTTTCTCTCTACCCACCCTTGCCTCCTTTTCCGCGCAGCTCTCGATTCCCCCCTCTCTTTCGCACCCTCCATGTCATATTCCGCTCCAGGAGTTCCATCATAGCTCCTCACTGTCGCTGGGAGGAAGTTTTCTCCTCCGCTCGCCCCTTCCACCGTCATTTTCTCTCTACCCACCCTTGCCTCCTTTTCCGCACAGCTCTCGATTCCCCCCTCTCTTTCGCACCCTCCATGTCATATTCCGCTCCAGGAGTTCCATCATAGCTCCTCACTGTCGCTGGGAGGAAGTTTTCTCCTCCGCTCGCCCCTTCCACCGTCATTTTCTCTCTACCCACCCTTGCCTCCTTATCCGCGCAGCTCTCGATTCCCCCCTCTCTTTCGCACCCTCCATGTCATATTCCGCTCCAGGAGCTCCATCATAGCTCCTTGCTGTCGCTGGGAGGATGTTTTCTCCTCCGCTCGCCCCTTCCACCGTCATTTTCTCTCTACCCACCCTTGCCTCCTTTTCCGCGCAGCTCTCGATTCCCCCCTCTCTTTCGCACCCTCCATGTCATATTCCGCTCCAGGAGTTCCATCATAGCTCCTCACTGTCGCTGGGAGGATGTTTTCTCCTCCGCTCTCCCCTTCCACCATCATTTTCTCTCTACCCACCCTTGCCTCCTTTTCCGCGCAGCTCTCGATTCCCCCCTCTCTTTCGCACCCTCCATGTCATATTCCGCTCCAGGAGTTCCATCATAGCTCCTCACTGTCGCTGGGAGGATATTTTCTCCTCCGCTCGCCCCTTCCACCGTCATTTTCTCTCTACCCACCCTTGCCTCCTTTTCCGCGCAGCTCTCGATTCCCCCCTCTCTTTCGCACCCTCCATGTCATATTCCGCTCCAGGAGCTCCATCATAGCTCCTTGCTGTCGCTGGGAGGATGTTTTCTCCTCCGCTCGCCCCTTCCACCGTCATTTTCTCTCTACCCACCCTTGCCTCCTTTTCCGCGCAGCTCTCGATTCCCCCCTCTCTTTCGTACCCTCCATGTCATTATCCGCTCCAGGAGTTCCATCATAGCTCCTCACTGTCGCTGGGAGGATGTTTTCTCCTCCGCTCGCCCCTTCCACCGTCATTTTCTCTCTACCCACCCTTGCCTCCTTCTCCGCGCAGCTCTCGATTCCCCCCTCTCTTTCGCACCCTCCATATCATATTCCGCTCCAGGAGCTCCATCATAGCTCCTCGCTGTCGCTGGGAGGATGTTTTCTCCTCCGCTCGCCCCTTCCACCGTCATTTTCTCTCTACCCACCCTTGCCTTCTTTTCCGCGCAGCTCTCGATTCCCCCCTCTCTTTCGCACCCTCCATGTCATATTCCGCTCCAGGAGCTCCATCATAGCTCCTTGCTGTCGCTGGGAGGATGTTTTCTCCTCCGCTCGCCCCTTCCACCGTCATTTTCTCTCTACCCACCCTTGCCTCCTTTTCCGCGCAGCTCTCGATTCCCCCCTCTCCTTCGCACCCTCCATGTCATATTCCGCTCCAGGAGTTCCATCATAGCTCCTCACTGTCGCTGGGAGGATGTTTTCTCCTCCGCTCGCCCCTTCCACCGTCATTTTCTCTCTACCCACCCTTGCCTCCTTCTCCGCGCAGCTCTCGATTCCCCCCTCTCTTTCGCACCCTCCATGTCATATTCCGCTCCAGGAGCTCCATCATAGCTCCTCGCTGTCGCTGGGAGGATGTTTTCTCCTCCGCTCGCCCCTTCCACCGTCATTTTCTCTCTACCCACCCTTGCCTCCTTTTCCGCGCAGCTCTCGATTCCCCCCTCTCTTTCGCACCCTCCATGTCATATTCCGCTCCAGGAGTTCCATCATAGCTCCTCACTGTCGCTGGGAGGATGTTTTCTCCTCCGCTCGCCCCTTCCACCGTCATTTTCTCTCTACCCACCCTTGCCTCCTTCTCCGCGCAGCTCTCGATTCCCCCCTCTCTTTCGCACCCTCCATGTCATCTTCCGCTCCAGGAGCTCCATCATAGCTCCTTGCTGTCGCTGGGAGGATGTTTTCTCCTCCGCTCGCCCCTTCCACCGTCATTTTCTCTCTACCCACCCTTGCCTCCTTTTCCGCGCAGCTCTCGATTCCCCCCTCTCTTTCGCACCCTCCATGTCATATTCCGCTCCAGGAGTTCCATCATAGCTCCTCACTGTCGCTGGGAGGATGTTTTCTCCTCCGCTCGCCCCTTCCACCGTCATTTTCTCTCTACCCACCCTTGCCTCCTTCTCCGCGCAGCTCTCGATTCCCTCCTCTCTCTCGCACCCTCCATATTACATCCAGCTCCAGGAGCTTCATCATAGCTCCTCGCTGTCGCTGGGAGGATGTTTTCTCCTCCGCTCGCCCCTTCCACCGTCATTTTCTCTCTACCCACCCTTGCCTCCTTCTCTGCGCAGCTCTCGATTCCCCCCTCTCTTTCGCACCCTCCATGTCATATTCCGCTCCAGGAGCTCCATCATAGCTCCTCGCTGTCGCTGGGAGGATGTTTTCTCCTCCGCTCGCCCCTTCCACCGTCATTTTCTCTCTACCCACCCTTGCCTCCTTCTCCGCGCAGCTCTCGATTCCCTCCTCTCTCTCGCACCCTCCATATTACATCCAGCTCCAGGAGCTCCATCATAGCTCCTCGCTGTCGCTGGGAGGATGTTTTCTCCTCTGCTCGCCGCTTCCGCCGTCATTTTCTCTCCACCCACCCTTGCCTCCTTTTCCGCGCAGCTCTCGATTCCCCCCTCTCTTTCGCACCCTCCATGTCATATTCCGCTCCAGGAGTTCCATCATAGCTCCTCACTGTCGCTGGGAGGATGTTTTCTCCTCCGCTCGCCCCTTCCACCGTCATTTTCTCTCTACCCACCCTTGCCTCCTTCTCCGCGCAGCTCTCGATTCCCCCCTCTCTTTCGCACCCTCCATGTCATATTCCGCTCCAGGAGCTCCATCATAGCTCTTCGCTGTCGCTGGGAGGATGTTTTCTCCTCCGCTCGCCCCTTCCACCGTCATTTTCTCTCTACCCACCCTTTCCTCCTTTTCCGCGCAGCTCTCGATTCCCCCCTCTCTTTCGCACCCTCCATGTCATATTCCGCTCCAGGAGCTCCATCATAGCTCCTCGCTGTCGCTGGGAGGATGTTTTCTCCTCCGCTCGCCCCTTCCACCGTCATTTTCTCTCTACCCACCCTTGCCTCCTTTTCCGCGCAGCTCTCGATTCCCCCCTCTCTTTCGCACCCTCCATGTCATATTCCGCTCCAGGAGCTCCATCATAGCTCCTCGCTGTCGCTGGGAGGATGTTTTCTCCTCCGCTCGCCCCTTCCACCGTCATTTTCTCTCTACCCACCCTTGCCTCCTTCTCCGCGCAGCTCTCAATTCCCCCCTCTCTTTCGCACCCTCCATGTCATATTCCGCTCCAGGAGCTCCATCATAGCTCCTCGCTGTCGCTGGGAGGATGTTTTCTCCTCCGCTCGCCCCTTCCACCGTCATTTTCTCTCTACCCACCCTTGCCTCCTTTTCCGCGTAGCTCTCGATTCCCCCCTCTCTTTCGCACCCTCCATGTCATATTCCGCTCCAGGAGTTCCATCATAGCTCCTCACTGTCGCTGGGAGGATGTTTTCTCCTCCGCTCGCCCCTTCCACCGTCATTTTCTCTCTACCCACCCTTGCCTCCTTTTCCGCGCAGCTCTCGATTCCCCCCTCTCTTTCGCACCCTCCATGTCATATTCCGCTCCAGGAGCTCCATCATAGCTCCTTGCTGTCGCTGGGAGGATGTTTTCTCCTCCGCTCGCCCCTTCCACCGTCATTTTCTCTCTACCCACCCTTGCCTCCTTTTCCGCGCAGCTCTCGATTCCCCCCTCTCTTTCGCACCCTCCATGTCATATTCCGCTCCAGGAGTTCCATCATAGCGCCTCACTGTCGCTGGGAGGATGTTTTCTCCTCCGCTCGCCCCTTCCACCGTCATTTTCTCTCTACCCACCCTTGCCTCCTTTTCCGCGCAGCTCTCGATTCCCCCCTCTCTTTCGCACCCTCCATGTCATATTCCGCTCCAGGAGCTCCATCATAGCTCCTCGCTGTCGCTGGGAGGATGTTTTCTAATCCGCTCGCCCCTTCCACCGTCATTTTCTCTCTACCCACCCTTGCCTCCTTTTCCGCGCAGCTCTCGATTCCCCCCTCTCTTTCGCACCCTCAATGTCATATTCCGCTCCAGGAGTTCCATCATAGCTCCTCACTGTCGCTGGGAGGATGTTTTCTCCTCCGCTCGCCCCTTCCACCGTCATTTTCTCTCTACCCACCCTTGCCTCCTTTTCCGCGCAGCTCTCGATTCCCCCCTCTCTTTCGCACCCTCCATGTCATATTCCGCTCCAGGAGCTCCATCATAGCTCCTTGCTGTCGCTGGGAGGATGTTTTCTCCTCCGCTCGCCCCTTCCACCGTCATTTTCTCTCTACCCACCCTTGCCTCCTTTTCCGCGCAGCTCTCGATTCCCCCCTCTCTTTCGCACCCTCCATGTCATATTCCGCTCCAGGAGTTCCATCATAGCTCCTCACTGTCGCTGGGAGGATGTTTTCTCCTCCGCTCGCCCCTTCCACCGTCATTTTCTCTCTACCCACCCTTGCCTCCTTTTCCGCGCAGCTCTCGATTCCCCCCTCTCTTTCGCACCCTCCATGTCATATTCCGTTCCAGGAGCTCCATCATAGCTCCTCGCTGTCGCTGGGAGGATGTTTTCTCCTCCGCTCGCCCCTTCCACCGTCATTTTCTCTCTACCCACCCTTGCCTCCTTTTCCGCGCAGCTCTCGATTCCCCCCTCTCTTTCGCACCCTCAATGTCATATTCCGCTCCAGGAGTTCCATCATAGCTCCTCACTGTCGCTGGGAGGATGTTTTCTCCTCCGCTCGCCCCTTCCACCGTCATTTTCTCTCTACCCACCCTTGCCTCCTTTTCCGCGCAGCTCTCGATTCCCCCCTCTCTTTCGCACCCTCCATGTCATATTCCGCTCCAGGAGCTCCATCATAGCTCCTCGCTGTCGCTGGGAGGATGTTTTCTCCTCCGCTCGCCCCTTCCACCATCATTTTCTCTCTACCCACCCTTGCCTCCTTTTCCGCGCAGCTCTCGATTCCCCCCTCTCTTTCGCACCCTCAATGTCATATTCCGCTCCAGGAGTTCCATCATAGCTCCTCACTGTCGCTGGGAGGATGTTTTCTCCTCCGCTCGCCCCTTCCACCGTCATTTTCTCTCTACCCACCCTTGCCTCCTTTTCCGCGCAGCTCTCGATTCCCCCCTCTCTTTCGCACCCTCCATGTCATATTCTGCTCCAGGAGTTCCATCATAGCTCCTCACTGTCGCTGGGAGGAAGTTTTCTCCTCCGCTCGCCCCTTCCACCGTCATTTTCTCTCTACCCACCCTTGCCTCCTTTTCCGCGCAGCTCTCGATTCCCCCCTCTCTTTCGCACCCTCCATGTCATATTCCGCTCCAGGAGCTCCATCATAGCTCCTCGCTGTCGCTGGGAGGATGTTTTCTCCTCCGCTCGCCCCTTCCACCATCATTTTCTCTCTACCCACCCTTGCCTCCTTTTCCGCGCAGCTCTCGATTCCCCCCTCTCTTTCGCACCCTCAATGTCATATTCCGCTCCAGGAGTTCCATCATAGCTCCTCACTGTCGCTGGGAGGATGTTTTCTCCTCCGCTCGCCCCTTCCACCGTCATTTTCTCTCTACCCACCCTTGCCTCCTTTTCCGCGCAGCTCTCGATTCCCCCCTCTCTTTCGCACCCTCCATGTCATATTCCGCTCCAGGAGTTCCATCATAGCTCCTCACTGTCGCTGGGAGGAAGTTTTCTCCTCCGCTCGCCCCTTCCACCGTCATTTTCTCTCTACCCACCTTTGCCTCCTTTTCCGCGCAGCTCTCGATTCCCCCCTCTCTTTCGCACCCTCCATGTCATATTCCGCTCCAGGAGCTCCATCATAGCTCCTTGCTGTCGCTGGGAGGATGTTTTCTCCTCCGCTCGCCCCTTCCACCGTCATTTTCTCTCTACCCACCCTTGCCTCCTTTTCCGCGCAGCTCTCGATTCCCCCCTCTCTTTCGCACCCTCCATGTCATATTCCGCTCCAGGAGTTCCATCATAGCTCCTCACTGTCGCTGGGAGGAAGTTTTCTCCTCCGCTTGCCCCTTCCACCGTCATTTTCTCTCTACCCACCCTTGCCTCCTTTTCCGCGCAGCTCTCGATTCCCCCCTCTCTTTCGCACCCTCCATGTCATATTCCGCTCCAGGAGCTCCATCATAGCTCCTTGCTGTCGCTGGGAGGATGTTTTCTCCTCCGCTCGCCCCTTCCACCGTCATTTTCTCTCTACCCACCCTTGCCTCCTTTTCCGCGCAGCTCTCGATTCCCCCCTCTCTTTCGCACCCTCAATGTCATATTCCGCTCCAGGAGTTCCATCATAGCTCCTCACTGTCGCTGGGAGGATGTTTTCTCCTCCGCTCGCCCCTTCCATCGTCATTTTCTCTCTACCCACCCTTGCCTCCTTTTCCGCGCAGCTCTCGATTCCCCCCTCTCTTTCGCACCCTCCATGTCATATTCCGCTCCAGGAGCTCCATCATAGCTCCTCGCTGTCGCTAGGAGGATGTTTTCTCCTCCGCTCGCCCCTTCCACCGTCATTTTCTCTCTACCCACCCTTGCCTCCTTTTCCGCGCAGCTCTCGATTCCCCCCTCTCTTTCGCACCCTCAATGTCATATTCCGCTCCAGGAGTTCCATCATAGCTCCTCACTGTCGCTGGGAGGATGTTTTCTCCTCCGCTCGCCCCTTCCAACGTCATTTTCTCTCTACCCACCCTTGCCTCCTTTTCCGCGCAGCTCTCGATTCCCCCCTCTCTTTCGCACCCTCCATGTCATATTCCGCTCCAGGAGTTCCATCATAGCTCCTCACTGTCGCTGGGAGGAAGTTTTCTCCTCCGCTCGCCCCTTCCACCGTCATTTTCTCTCTACCCACCCTTGCCTCCTTTTCCGCGCAGCTCTCGATTCCCCCCTCTCTTTCGCACCCTCCATGTCATATTCTGCTCCAAAAGCTCCATCATAGCTCCTTGCTGTCGCTGGGAGGATGTTTTCTCCTCCGCTCGCCCCTTCCACCGTCATTTTCTCTCTACCCACCCTTGCCTCCTTTTCCGCGCAGCTCTCGATTCCCCCCTCTCTTTCGCACCCTCCATGTCATATTCCGCTCCAGGAGTTCCATCATAGCTCCTCACTGTCGCTGGGAGGATGTTTTCTCCTCCGCTCGCCCCTTCCACCATCATTTTCTCTCTACCCACCCTTGCCCCCTTTTCCGCGCAGCTCTCGATTCCCCCCTCTCTTTCGCACCCTCCATGTCATATTCCGCTCCAGGAGTTCCATCATAGCTCCTCACTGTCGCTGGGAGGATGTTTTCTCCTCCGCTCGCCCCTTCCACCGTCATTTTCTCTCTACCCACCCTTGCCTCCTTCTCCGCGCAGCTCTCGATTCCCCCCTCTCTTTCGCACCCTCCATGTCATATTCTGCTCCAGGAGCTCCATCATAGCTCCTCGCTGTCGCTGGGAGGATGTTTTCTCCTCCGCTCGCCCCTTCCACCGTCATTTTCTCTCTACCCACCCTTGCCTCCTTCTCCGCACAGCTCTCGATTCCCCCCTCTCTTTCGCACCCTCCATGTCATATTCCGCTCCAGGAGCTCCATCATAGCTCCTTGCTGTCGCTGGGAGGATGTTTTCTCCTCCGCTTGCCCCTTCCACCATCATTTTCTCTCTACCCACCCTTGCCTCCTTCTCCGCGCAGCTCTCGATTCCCCCCTCTCTTTCGCACCCTCCATGTCATATTCCGCTCCAGGAGCTCCATCATAGCTCCTCGCTGTCGCTGGGAGGATGTTTTCTCCTCCGCTCGCCCCTTCCACCGTCATTTTCTCTCTACCCACCCTTGCCTCCTTTTCCGCGCAGCTCTCGATTCCCCCCTCTCGTTCGCACCCTCCATGTCATATTCCGCTCCAGGAGCTCCATCATAGCTCCTCGCTGTCGCTGGGAGGATGTTTTCTCCTCCGCTCGCCCCTTCCACCGTCATTTTCTTTCTACCCACCCTTGCCTCCTTTTCCACGCAGCTCTCGATTCCCCCCTCTCTTTCGCACCCTCCATGTCATATTCCGCTCCAGGAGCTCCATCATAGCTCCTCGCTGTTGCTGGGAGGATGTTTTCTCCTCCGCTCGCCCCTTCCACCGTCATTTTCTCTCTACCCACCCTTGCCTCCTTCTCCGCACAGCTCTCGATTCCCCCCTCTCTTTCGCACCCTCCATGTCATATTCCGCTCCAGGAGCTCCATCATAGCTCCTCGCTGTCGCTGGGAGGATGTTTTCTCCTCTGCTCGCCCCTTCCACCGTCATTTTCTCTCTACCCACCCTTTCCTCCTTTTCCGCGCAGCTCTCGATTCCCCCCTCTCTTTCGCACCCTCCATGTCATATTCCGCTCCAGGAGCTCCATCATAGCTCCTCGCTGTCGCTGGGAGGATGTTTTCTCCTCCGCTCGCCCCTTCCACCGTCATTTTCTTTCTACCCACCCTTGCCTCCTTTTCCACGCAGCTCTCGATTCCCCCCTCTCTTTCGCACCCTCCATGTCATATTCCGCTCCAGGAGCTCCATCATAGCTCCTCGCTGTTGCTGGGAGGATGTTTTCTCCTCCGCTCGCCCTTCCACCGTCATTTTCTCTCTACCCACCCTTGCCTCCTTCTCCGCACAGCTCTCGATTCCCCCCTCTCTTTCGCACCCTCCATGTCATATTCCGCTCCAGGAGCTCCACCATAGCTCCTCGCTGTCGCTGGGAGGATGTTTTCTCCTCTGCTCGCCCCTTCCACCGTCATTTTCTCTCTACCCACCCTTTCCTCCTTTTCCGCGCAGCTCTCGATTCCCCCCTCTGCTGCGCACCCTCCATGTCATATTCCGCTCCAGGAGCTCCATCATAGCTCCTCGCTGTCGCTGGGAGGATGTTTTCTCCTCCGCTCGCCCCTTCCACCGTCATTTTCTCTCTACCCACCCTTTCCTCCTTTTCCGCGCAGCTCTCGATTCCCCCCTCTCTTTCGCACCCTCCATGTCATATTCCGCTCCAGGAGCTCCATCATAGCTCCTCGCTGTCGCTGGGAGGATGTTTTCTCCTCCGCTCGCCCCTTCCACCGTCATTTTCTCTCTACCCACCCTTGCCTCCTTTTCCGCGCAGCTCTCGATTCCCCCCTCTCTTTCGCACCCTCCATGTCATATTCCGCTCCAGGAGCTCCATCATAGCTCCTTGCTGTCGCTGGGAGGACGTTTTCTCCTCCGCTCGCCCCTTCCACCGTCATTTTCTCTCTACCCACCCTTGCCTCCTTTTCCGCGCAGCTCTCTATTCCCCCCTCTCTTTCGCACCCTCCATGTCATATTCCGCTCCAGGAGTTCCATCATAGCTCCTCACTGTCGCTGGGAGGATGTTTTCTCCTCCGCTCGCCCCTTCCACCGTCATTTTCTCTCTACCCACCCTTGCCTCCTTTTCCGCGCAGCTCTCGATTCCCCCCTCTCTTTCGCACCCTCCATGTCATATTCCGCTCCAGGAGTTCCATCATAGCTCCTCACTGTCGCTGGGAGGAAGTTTTCTCCTCCGCTTGCCCCTTCCACCGTCATTTTCTCTCTACCCACCCTTGCCTCCTTTTCCGCGCAGCTCTCGATTCCCCCCTCTCTTTCGCACCCTCCATGTCATATTCCGCTCCAGGAGCTCCATCATAGCTCCTTGCTGTCGCTGGGAGGATGTTTTCTCCTCCGCTCGCCCCTTCCACCGTCATTTTCTCTCTACCCACCCTTGCCTCCTTTTCCGCGCAGCTCTCGATTCCCCCCTCTCTTTCGCACCCTCCATGTCATATTCCGCTCCAGGAGTTCCATCATAGCTCCTCACTGTCGCTGGGAGGATGTTTTCTCCTCCGCTCGCCCCTTCCACCGTCATTTTCTCTCTACCCACCCTTGCCTCCTTTTCCGCGCAGCTCTCGATTCCCCCCTCTCTTTCGCACCCTCCATGTCATATTCCGCTCCAGGAGCTCCATCATAGCTCCTCGCTGTCGCTGGGAGGATGTTTTCTCCTCCGCTCGCCCCTTCCACCGTCATTTTCTCTCTACCCACCCTTGCCTCCTTTTCCGCGCAGCTCTCGATTCCCCCCTCTCTTTCGCACCCTCAATGTCATATTCCGCTCCAGGAGATCCATCATAGCTCCTCACTGTCGCTGGGAGGATGTTTTCTCCTCCGCTCGCCCCTTCCACCGTCATTTTCTCTCTACCCACCCTTGCCTCCTTCTCCGCACAGCTCTCGATTCCCCCCTCTCTTTCGCACCCTCCATGTCATATTCCGCTCCAGGAGCTCCATCATAGTTCCTCGCTGTCGCTGGGAGGATGTTTTCTCCTCTGCTCGCCCCTTCCACCGTCATTTTCTCTCTACCCACCCTTTCCTCCTTTTCCGCGCAGCTCTCGATTCCCCCCTCTCTTTCGCACCCTCCATGTCATATTCCGCTCCAGGAGCTCCATCATAGCTCCTCGCTGTCGCTGGGAGGATGTTTTCTCCTCCGCTCGCCCCTTCCACCGTCATTTTCTTTCTACCCACCCTTGCCTCCTTTTCCACGCAGCTCTCGATTCCCCCCTCTCTTTCGCACCCTCCATGTCATATTCCGCTCCAGAAGCTCCATCATAGCTCCTCGCTGTTGCTGGGAGGATGTTTTCTCCTCCGCTCGCCCCTTCCACCGTCATTTTCTCTCTACCCACCCTTGCCTCCTTCTCCGCACAGCTCTCGATTCCCCCCTCTCTTTCGCACCCTCCATGTCATATTCCGCTCCAGGAGCTCCATCATAGCTCCTCGCTGTCGCTGGGAGGATGTTTTCTCCTCTGCTCGCCCCTTCCACCGTCATTTTCTCTCTACCCACCCTTTCCTCCTTTTCCGCGCAGCTCTCGATTCCCCCCTCTCTTGCGCACCCTCCATGTCATATTCCGCTCCAGGAGCTCCATCATAGCTCCTCGCTGTCGCTGGGAGGATGTTTTCTCCTCCGCTCGCCCCTTCCACCGTCATTTTCTCTCTACCCACCCTTGCCTCCTTTTCCTCGCAGCTCTCGATTCCCCCCTCTCTTTCGCACCCTCCATGTCATATTCCGCTCCAGTAGTTCCATCATAGCTCCTCACTGTCGCTGGGAGGATGTTTTCTCCTCCGCTCGCCCCTTCCACCGTCATTTTCTCTCTACCCACCCTTGCCTCCTTCTCCGCGCAGCTCTCGATTCCCCCCTCTCTTTCGCACCCTCCATGTCATATTCCGCTCCAGGAGCTCCATCATAGCTCTTCGCTGTCGCTGGGAGGATGTTTTCTCCTCCGCTCGCCCCTTAAACCGTCATTTTCTCTCTACCCACCCTTTCCTCCTTTTCCGCGCAGCTCTCGATTCCCCCCTATCTTTCGCACCCTCCATGTCATATTCCGCTCCAGGAGCTCCATCATAGCTCCTCGCTGTCGCTGGGAGGATGTTTTCTCCTCCGCTCGCCCCTTCCACCGTCATTTTCTCTCTACCCACCCTTGCCTCCTTTTCCGCGCAGCTCTCGATTCCCCCCTCTCTTTCGCACCCTCCATGTCATATTCCGCTCCAGGAGCTCCATCATAGCTCCTCGCTGTCGCTGGGAGGATGTTTTCTCCTCCGCTCGCCCCTTCCACCGTCATTTTCTCTCTACCCACCCTTGCCTCCTTCTCCGCGCAGCTCTCAATTCCCCCCTCTCTTTCGCACCCTCCATGTCATATTCCGCTCCAGGAGCTCCATCATAGCTCCTCGCTGTCGCTGGGAGGATGTTTTCTCCTCCGCTCGCCCCTTCCACCGTCATTTTCTCTCTACCCACCCTTGCCTCCTTCTCCGCGCAGCTCTCGATTCCCCCCTCTCTTTCGAACCCTCCATGTCATATTCCGCTCCAGGAGCTCCATCATAGCTCCTCGCTGTCGCTGGGAGGATGTTTTCTCCTCTGCTCGCCCCTTCCACCGTCATTTTCTCTCTACCCACCCTTTCCTCCTTTTCCGCGCAGCTCTCGATTCCCCCCTCTCTTTCGCACCCTCCATGTCATATTCCGCTCCAGGAGCTCCATCATAGCTCCTCGCTGTCGCTGGGAGGATGTTTTCTCCTCCGCTCGCCCCTTCCACCGTCATTTTCTTTCTACCCACCCTTGCCTCCTTTTCCACGCAGCTCTCGATTCCCCCCTCTCTTTCGCACCCTCCATGTCATATTCCGCTCCAGGAGCTCCATCATAGCTCCTCGCTGTCGCTGGGAGGATGTTTTCTCCTCTGCTCGCCCCTTCCACCGTCATTTTCTCTCTACCCACCCTTTCCTCCTTTTCCGCGCAGCTCTCGATTCCCCCCTCTCTTTCGCACCCTCCATGTCATATTCCGCTCCAGGAGTTCCATCATAGCTCCTCACTGTCGCTGGGAGGAAGTTTTCTCCTCCGCTCGCCCCTTCCACCGTCATTTTCTCTCTACCCACCCTTGCCTCCTTTTCCGCGCAGCTCTTGATTCCCCCCTCTCTTTCGCACCCTCCATGTCATATTCCGCTCCAGGAGCTCCATCATAGCTCCTCGCTGTCGCTGGGAGGATGTTTTCTCCTCCGCTCGCCCCTTCCACCGTCATTTTCTCTCTACCCACCCTTGCCTCCTTTTCCGCGCAGCTCTCGATTCCCCCCTCTCTTTCGCACCCTCCATGTCATATTCCGCTCCAGGAGCTCCATCATAGCTCCTCGCTGTCGCTGGGAGGATGTTTTCTCCTCCGCTCGCCCCTTCCACCGTCATTTTCTCTCTACCCACCCTTGCCTCCTTTTCCGCGCTGCTCTCGATTCCCCCCTCTCTTTCGCACCCTCAATGTCATATTCCGCTAAAGGAGTTCCATCATAGCTCCTCACTGTCGCTGGGAGGATGTTTTCTCCTCCGCTCGCCCCTTCCACCGTCATTTTCTCTCTACCCACCCTTGCCTCCTTTTCCGCGCAGCTCTCGATTCCCCCCTCTCTTTCGCACCCTCCATGTCATATTCCGCTCCAGGAGTTCCATCATAGCTCCTCACTGTCGCTGGGAGGAAGTTTTCTCCTCCGCTCGCCCCTTCCACCGTCATTTTCTCTCTACCCACCCTTGCCTCCTTTTCCGCGCAGCTCTCGATTCCCCCCTCTCTTTCGCACCCTCCATGTCATATTCCGCTCCAGGAGCTCCATCATAGATCCTTGCTGTCGCTGGGAGAATGTTTTCTCCTCCGCTCGCCCCTTCCACCGTCATTTTCTCTCTACCCACCCTTGCCTCCTTTTCCGCGCAGCTCTCGATTCCCCCCTCTCTTTCGCACCCTCCATGTCATATTCCGCTCCAGGAGTTCCATCATAGCTCCTCACTGTCGCTGGGAGGATGTTTTCTCCTCCGCTCTCCCCTTCCACCATCATTTTCTCTCTACCCACCCTTGCCTCCTTTTCCGCGCAGCTCTCGATTCCCCCCTCTCTTTCGCACCCTCCATGTCATATTCCGCTCCAGGAGTTCCATCATAGCTCCTCACTGTCGCTGGGAGGATATTTTCTCCTCCGCTCGCCCCTTCCACCGTCATTTTCTCTCTACCCACCCTTGCCTCCTTTTCCGCGCAGCTCTCGATTCCCCCCTCTCTTTCGCACCCTCCATGTCATATTCCGATCCAGGAGCTCCATCATAGCTCCTTGCTGTCGCTGGGAGGATGTTTTCTCCTCCGCTCGCCCCTTCCACCGTCATTTTCTCTCTACCCACCCTTGCCTCCTTTTCCGCGCAGCACTCGATTCCCCCCTCTCTTTCGCACCCTCCATGTCATTATCCGCTCCAGGAGTTCCATCATAGCTCCTCACTGTCGCTGGGAGGATGTTTTCTCCTCCGCTCGCCCCTTCCACCGTCATTTTCTCTCTACCCACCCTTGCCTCCTTCTCCGCGCAGCTCTCGATTCCCCCCTCTCTTTCGCACCCTCCATATCATATTCCGCTCCAGGAGCTCCATCATAGCTCCTCGCTGTCGCTGGGAGGATGTTTTCTCCTCCGCTCGCCCCTTCCACCGTCATTTTCTCTCTACCCACCCTTGCCTTCTTTTCCGCGCAGCTCTCGATTCCCCCCTCTCTTTCGCACCCTCCATGTCATATTCCGCTCCAGGAGCTCCATCATAGCTCCTTGCTGTCGCTGGGAGGATGTTTTCTCCTCCGCTCGCCCCTTCCACCGTCATTTTCTCTCTACCCACCCTTGCCTCCTTTTCCGCGCAGCTCTCGATTCCCCCCTCTCTTTCGCACCCTCCATGTCATATTCCGCTCCAGGAGTTCCATCATAGCTCCTCACTGTCGCTGGGAGGATGTTTTCTCCTCCGCTCGCCCCTTCCACCGTCATTTTCTCTCTACCCACCCTTGCCTCCTTCTCCGCGCAGCTCTCGATTCCCCCCTCTCTTTCGCACCCTCCATGTCATATTCCGCTCCAGGAGCTCCATCATAGCTCCTCGCTGTCGCTGGGAGGATGTTTTCTCCTCCGCTCGCCCCTTCCACCGTCATTTTCTCTCTACCCACCCTTGCCTCCTTTTCCGCGCAGCTCTCGATTCCCCCCTCTCTTTCGCACCCACCATGTCATATTCCGCTCCAGGAGTTCCATCATAGCTCCTCACTGTCGCTGGGAGGATGTTTTCTCCTCCGCTCGCCCCTTCCACCGTCATTTTCTCTCTACCCACCCTTGCCTCCTTCTCCGCGCAGCTCTCGATTTCCCCCTCTCTTTCGCACCCTCCATGTCATATTCCGCTCCAGGAGCTCCATCATAGCTCCTCGCTGTCGCTGGGAGGATGTTTTCTCCTCCGCTCGCCCCTTCCACCGTCATTTTCTCTCTACCCACCCTTGCCTCCTTTTCCGCGCAGCTCTCGATTCCCCCCTCTCTTTCGCACCCTCCATGTCATATTCCGCTCCAGGAGCTCCATCATAGCTCCTCACTGTCGCTGGGAGGATGTTTTCTCCTCCGCTCGCCCCTTCCACCATCATTTTCTCTCTACCCACCCTTGCCTCCTTTTCCGCGCAGCTCTCGATTCCCCCCTCTCTTTCGCACCCTCCATGTCATATTCCGCTCCAGGAGTTCCATCATAGCTCCTCACTGTCGCTGGGAGGAAGTTTTCTCCTCCGCTCGCCCCTTCCACCGTCATTTTCTCTCTACCCACCCTTGCCTCCTTCTCCGCGCAGCTCTCGATTCCCCCCTCTCTTTCGCACCCTCCATGTCATATTCCGCTCCAGGAGCTCCATCATAGCTAATCGCTGTCGCTGGGAGGATGTTTTCTCCTCCGCTCGCCCCTTCCACCGTCATTTTCTCTCTACCCACCCTTGCCTCCTTTTCCGCGCAGCTCTCGATTCCCCCCTCTCTTTCGCACCCTCCATGTCATATTCCGCTCCAGGAGTTCCATCATAGCTCCTCACTGTCGCTGGGAGGATGTTTTCTCCTCCGCTCGCCCCTTCCACCGTCATTTTCTCTCTACCCACCCTTGCCTCCTTTTCCGCGCAGCTCTCGATTCCCCCCTCTCTTTCGCACCCTCCATGTCATATTCCGCTCCAGGAGCTCCATCATAGCTCCTTGCTGTCGCTGGGAGGATGTTTTCTCCTCCGCTCGCCCCTTCCACCGTCATTTTCTCTCTACCCACCCTTGCCTCCTTTTCCGCGCAGCTCTCGATTCCCCCCTCTCTTTCGCACCCTCCATGTCATATTCCGCTCCAGGAGTTCCATCATAGCTCCTCACTGTCGCTGGGAGGATGTTTTCTCCTCCGCTCGCCCCTTCCACCGTCATTTTCTCTCTACCCACCCTTGCCTCCTTCTCCGCGCAGCTCTCGATTCCCTCCTCTCTCTCGCACCCTCCATATTACATCCAGCTCCAGGAGCTTCATCATAGCTCCTCGCTGTCGCTGGGAGGATGTTTTCTCCTCCGCTCGCCCCTTCCACCGTCATTTTCTCTCTACCCACCCTTGCCTCCTTCTCTGCGCAGCTCTCGATTCCCCCCTCTCTTTCGCACCCTCCATGTCATATTCCGCTCCAGGAGCTCCATCATAGCTCCTCGCTGTCGCTGGGAGGATGTTTTCTCCTCCGCTCGCCCCTTCCACCGTCATTTTCTCTCTACCCACCCTTGCCTCCTTCTCCGCGCAGCTCTCGATTCCCTCCTCTCTCTCGCACCCTCCATATTACATCCAGCTCCAGGAGCTCCATCATAGCTCCTCGCTGTCGCTGGGAGGATGTTTTCTCCTCTGCTCGCCGCTTCCGCCGTCATTTTCTCTCCACCCACCCTTGCCTCCTTCTCCGCGCCGCTCTCGATTCCCCCCTCTCTTTCGCACCCTCCATGTCATATTCCGCTCCAGGAGCTCCATCATAGCTCCTCGCTGTCGCTGGGAGGATGTTTTCTCCTCCGCTCGCCCCTTCCACCGTCATTTTCTCTCTACCCACCCTTGCCTCCTTTTCCGCGCAGCTCTCGATTCCCCCCTCTCTTTCGCACCCTCCATGTCATATTCCGCTCCAGGAGTTCCATCATAGCTCCTCACTGTCGCTGGGAGGAAGTTTTCTCCTCCGCTCGCCCCTTCCACCGTCATTTTCTCTCTACCCACCCTTGCCTCCTTCTCCGCGCAGCTCTCGATTCCCCCCTCTCTTTCGCACCCTCCATGTCATATTCCGCTCCAGGAGCTCCATCATAGCTAATCGCTGTCGCTGGGAGGATGTTTTCTCCTCCGCTCGCCCCTTCCACCGTCATTTTCTCTCTACCCACCCTTGCCTCCTTTTCCGCGCAGCTCTCGATTCCCCCCTCTCTTTCGCACCCTCCATGTCATATTCCGCTCCAGGAGTTCCATCATAGCTCCTCACTGTCGCTGGGAGGATGTTTTCTCCTCCGCTCGCCCCTTCCACCGTCATTTTCTCTCTACCCACCCTTGCCTCCTTTTCCGCGCAGCTCTCGATTCCCCCCTCTCTTTCGCACCCTCCATGTCATATTCCGCTCCAGGAGCTCCATCATAGCTCCTTGCTGTCGCTGGGAGGATGTTTTCTCCTCCGCTCGCCCCTTCCACCGTCATTTTCTCTCTACCCACCCTTGCCTCCTTTTCCGCGCAGCTCTCGATTCCCCCCTCTCTTTCGCACCCTCCATGTCATATTCCGCTCCAGGAGTTCCATCATAGCTCCTCACTGTCGCTGGGAGGATGTTTTCTCCTCCGCTCGCCCCTTCCACCGTCATTTTCTCTCTACCCACCCTTGCCTCCTTCTCCGCGCAGCTCTCGATTCCCCCCTCTCTTTCGAACCCTCCATGTCATATTCCGCTCCAGGAGCTCCATCATAGCTCCTCGCTGTCGCTGGGAGGATGTTTTCTCCTCTGCTCGCCCCTTCCACCGTCATTTTCTCGCTACCCACCCTTTCCTCCTTTTCCGCGCAGCTCTCGATTCCCCCCTCTCTTTCGCACCCTCCATGTCATATTCCGCTCCAGGAGCTCCATCATAGCTCCTCGCTGTCGCTGGGAGGATGTTTTCTCCTCCGCTCGCCCCTTCCACCGTCATTTTCTCTCTACCCACCCTTGCCTCCTTCTCCGCGCAGCTCTCGATTCCCTCCTCTCTCTCGCACCCTCCATATTACATCCAGCTCCAGGAGCTCCATCATAGCTCTTCACTGTCGCTGGGAGGATGTTTTCTCCTCCACTCGCCCCTTCCACCGTCATTTTCTCTCTACCCACCCTTGCCTCCTTCTTCGCGCTGCTCTCGATTCCCTCCTCTCTCTCGCACCCTCCATATTACATCCAGCTCCAGGAGCTCCATCATAGCTCCTCGCTGTCGCTGGGAGGATGTTTTCTCCTCCGCTCGCCCCTTCCACCGTCATTTTCTCTCTACCCACCCTTGCCTCCTTCTCCGCGCAGCTCTCGATTCCCTCCTCTCTCTCGCACCCTCCATATTACATCCAGCTCCAGGAGCTCCATCATAGCTCCTCGCTGTCGCTGGGAGGATGTTTTCTCCTCTGCTCGCCGCTTCCGCCGTCATTTTCTCTCCACCCACCCTTGCCTCCTTCTCCGCGCCGCTCTCGATTCCCCCCTCTCTTTCGCACCCTCCATGCCATATTCTGCTCCAGGAGCTCCATCATAGCTCCTCGCTGTCGCTGGGAGGATGTTTTCTCCTCCGCTCGCCCCTTCCACCGTCATTTTCTCTCTACCCACCCTTGCCTCCTTCTCCGCGCAGCTCTCGATTGCCCCCTCTCTTTCGCACCCTCCATGTCATATTCCGCTCCAGGAGCTCCATCATAGCTCCTCGCTGTCGCTGGGAGGATGTTTTCTCCTCTGCTCGCCCCTTCCACCGTCATTTTCTCTCTACCCACCCTTTCCTCCTTTTCCGCGCAGCTCTCGATTCCCCCCTCTCTTTCGCACCCTCCATGTCATATTCCGCTCCAGGAGCTCCATCATAGCTCCTCGCTGTCGCTGGGAGGATGTTTTCTCCTCCGCTCGCCCCTTCCACCGTCATTTTCTTTCTACCCACCCTTGCCTCCTTTTCCACGCAGCTCTCGATTCCCCCCTCTCTTTCGCACCCTCCATGTCATATTCCGCTCCAGGAGCTCCATCATAGCTCCTCGCTGTTGCTGGGAGGATGTTTTCTCCTCCGCTCGCCCCTTCCACCGTCATTTTCTCTCTACCCACCCTTGCCTCCTTCTCCGCGCAGCTCTCGATTCCCCCCTCTCTTTCGCACCCTCCATGTCATATTCCGCTCCAGGAGCTCCATCATAGCTCCTCGCTGTCGCTGGGAGGATTTTTTCTCCTCTGCTCGCCCCTTCCACCGTCATTTTCTCTCTACCCACCCTTTCCTCCTTTTCCGCGCAGCTCTCGATTCCCCCCTCTCTTGCGCACCCTCCATGTCATATTCCGCTCCAGGAGCTCCATCATAGCTCCTCGCTGTCGCTGGGAGGATGTTTTCTCCTCCGCTCGCCCCTTCCACCGTCATTTTCTCTCTACCCACCCTTGCCTCCTTTTCCGCGCAGCTCTCGATTCCCCCCTCTCTTTCGCACCCTCCATGTCATATTCCGCTCCAGGAGTTCCATCATAGCTCCTCACTGTCGCTGTGAGGATGTTTTCTCCTCCACTCGCCCCTTCCACCGTCATTTTCTCTCTACCCACCCTTGCCTCCTTCTCCGCGCTGCTCTCGATTCCCTCCTCTCTCTCGCACCCTCCATATTACATCCAGCTCCAGGAGCTCCATCATAGCTCCTCGCTGTCGCTGGGAGGATGTTTTCTCCTCTGCTCGCCGCTTCCGCCGTCATTTTCTCTCCACCCACCCTTGCCTCCTTCTCCGCGCCGCTCTCGATTCCCCCCTCTCTTTCGCACCCTCCATGTCATATTCTGCTCCAGGAGCTCCATCATAGCTCCTCGCTGTCGCTGGGAGGATGTTTTCTCCTCCGCTCGCCCCTTCCACCGTCATTTTCTCTCTACCCACCCTTGCCTCCTTTTCCACACAGCTCTCGATTCCCCCCTCTCTTTCGCACCCTCCATGTCATATTCCGCTCCAGGAGCTCCATCATAGCTCCTCGCTGTTGCTGGGAGGATGTTTTCTCCTCCGCTCGCCCCTTCCACCGTCATTTTCTCTCTACCCACCCTTTCCTCCTTTTCCGCGCAGCTCTCGATTCCCCCCTCTCTTGCGCACCCTCCATGTCATATTCCGCTCCAGGAGCTCCATCATAGCTCCTCGCTGTTGCTGGGAGGATGTTTTCTCCTCCGCTCGCCCCTTCCACCGTCATTTTCTCTCTACCCACCCTTTCCTCCTTTTCCGCGCAGCTCTCGATTCCCCCCTCTCTTGCGCACCCTCCATGTCATATTCAGCTCCAGGAGCTCCATCATAGCTCCTCACTGTCGCTGGGAGGAAGTTTTCTCCTCCGCTTGCCCCTTCCACCGTCATTTTCTCTCCACCCACCCTTGCCTCCTTTTCCGCGCAGCTCTCGATTCCCCCCTCTCTTTCGCACCCTCCATGTCATATTCCGCTCCAGGAGCTCCATCATAGCTCCTTGCTGTCGCTGGGAGGATGTTTTCTCCTCCGCTCGCCCCTTCCACCGTCATTTTCTCTCTACCCACCCTTGCCTCCTTTTCCGCGCAGCTCTCGATTCCCCCCTCTCTTTCGCACCCTCCATGTCATATTCCGCTCCAGGAGTTCCATCATAGCTCCTCACTATCGCTGGGAGGATGTTTTCTCCTCCGCTCGCCCCTTCCACCGTCATTTTCTCTCTACCCACCCTTGCCTCCTTTTCCGCGCAGCTCTCGATTCCCCCCTCTCTTTCGCACCCTCCATGTCATATTCCGCTCCAGGAGCTCCATCATAGCTCCTCGCTGTCGCTGGGAGGATGTTTTCTCCTCCGCTCGCCCCTTCCACCGTCATTTTCTCTCTACCCACCCTTGCCTCCTTTTCCGCGCAGCTCTCGATTCCCCCCTCTCTTTCGCACCCTCCATGTCATATTCCGCTCCAGGAGTTCCATCATAGCTCCTCACTGTCGCTGGGAGGATGTTTTCTCCTCCGCTCGCCCCTTCCACCGTCATTTTCTCTCTACCCACCCTTGCCTCCTTTTCCGCGCAGCTCTCGATTCCCCCCTCTCTTTCGCACCCTCCATGTCATATTCCGCTCCAGGAGCTCCATCATAGCTCCTTGCTGTCGCTGGGAGGATGTTTTCTCCTCCGCTCGCCCCTTCCACCGTCATTTTCTCTCTACCCACCCTTGCCTCCTTTTCCGCGCAGCTCTCGATTCCCCCCTCTCTTTCGCACCCTCCATGTCATATTCCGCTCCAGGAGTTCCATCATAGCTCCTCACTGTCGCTGGGAGGATGTTTTCTCCTCCGCTCGCCCCTTCCACCGTCATTTTCTCTCTACCCACCCTTGCCTCCTTCTCCGCGCAGCTCTCGATTCCCCCCTCTCTTTCGCACCCTCCATGTCATATTCCGCTCCAGGAGCTCCATCATAGCTCCTCGCTATCGCTGGGAGGATGTTTTCTCCTCCGCTCGCCCCTTCCACCGTCATTTTCTCTCTACCCACCCTTGCCTCCTTTTCCGCGCAGCTCTCGATTCCCCCCTCTCTTTCGCACCCTCCATGTCATATTCCGCTCCAGGAGCTCCATCATAGCTCCTTGCTGTCGCTGGGAGGATGTTTTCTCCTCCGCTCGCCCCTTCCACCGTCATTTTCTCTCTACCCACCCTTGCCTCCTTTTCCGCGCAGCTCTCGATTCCCCCCTCTCTTTCGCACCCTCCATGTCATATTCCGCTCCAGGAGTTCCATCATAGCTCCTCACTGTAGCTGGGAGGATGTTTTCTCCTCCGCTCGCCCCTTCCACCGTCATTTTCTCTCTACCACCCTTGCCTCCTTCTCCGCGCAGCTCTCGATTCCCCCCTCTCTTTCGCACCCTCCATGTCATATTCCGCTCCAGGAGCTCCATCATAGCTCCTCGCTGTCGCTGGGAGGATGTTTTCTCCTCCGCTCGCCCCTTCCACCGTCATTTTCTCTCTACCCACCCTTGCCTCCTTTTCCGCGCAGCTCTCGATTCCCCCCTCTCTTTCGCACCCTCCATGTCATATTCCGCTCCAGGAGCTCCATCATAGCTCCTTGCTGTCGCTGGGAGGATGTTTTCTCCTCCGCTCGCCCCTTCCACCGTCATTTTCTCTCTACCCACCCTTGCCTCCTTTTCCGCGCAGCTCTCGATTCCCCCCTCTCTTTCGCACCCTCCATGTCATATTCCGCTCCAGGAGTTCCATCATAGCTCCTCACTGTCGCTGGGAGGATGTTTTCTCCTCCGCTCGCCCCTTCCACCGTCATTTTCTCTCTACCCACCCTTGCCTCCTTTTCCGCGCAGCTCTCGATTCCCCCCTCTCTTTCGCACCCTCCATGTCATATTCCGCTCCAGGAGTTCCATCATAGCTCCTCACTGTCGCTGGGAGGAAGTTTTCTCCTCCGCTCGCCCCTTCCACCGTCATTTTCTCTCTACCCACCCTTGCCTCCTTTTCCGCGCAGCTCTCGATTCCCCCCTCTCTTTCGCACCCTCCATGTCATATTCCGCTCCAGGAGTTCCATCATAGCTCCTCACTGTCGCTGGGAGGAAGTTTTCTCCTCCGCTCGCCCCTTCCACCGTCATTTTCTCTCTACCCACCCTTGCCTCCTTTTCCGCGCAGCTCTCGATTCCCCCCTCTCTTTCGCACCCTCCATGTCATATTCCGCTCCAGGAGCTCCATCATAGCTCCTTGCTGTCGCTGGGAGGATGTTTTCTCCTCCGCTCGCCCCTTCCACCGTCATTTTCTCTCTACCCACCCTTGCCTCCTTTTCCGCGCAGCTCTCGATTCCCCCCTCTCTTTCGAACCCTCCATGTCATATTCCGCTCCAGGAGCTCCATCATAGCTCCTCGCTGTCGCTGGGAGGATGTTTTCTCCTCTGCTCGCCCCTTCCACCGTCATTTTCTCTCTACCCACCCTTTCCTCCTTTTCCGCGCAGCTCTCGATTCCCCCCTCTCTTTCGCACCCTCCATGTCATATTCCGCTCCAGGAGCTCCATCATAGCTCCTCGCTGTCGCTGGGAGGATGTTTTCTCCTCCGCTCGCCCCTTCCACCGTCATTTTCTTTCTACCCACCCTTGCCTCCTTTTCCACACAGCTCTCGATTCCCCCCTCTCTTTCGCACCCTCCATGTCATATTCCGCTCCAGGAGCTCCATCATAGCTCCTCGCTGTTGCTGGGAGGATGTTTTCTCCTCCGCTCGCCCCTTCCACCGTCATTTTCTCTCTACCCACCCTTGCCTCCTTTTCCGCGCAGCTCTCGATTCCCCCCTCTCTTTCGCACCCTCCATGTCATATTCCGCTCCAGGAGCTCCATCATAGCTCCTCGCTGTCGCTGGGAGGATTTTTTCTCCTCTGCTCGCCCCTTCCACCGTCATTTTCTCTCTACCCACCCTTTCCTCCTTTTCCGCGCAGCTCTCGATTCCCCCCTCTCTTGCGCACCCTCCATGTCATATTCCGCTCCAGGAGCTCCATCATAGCTCCTCACTGTCGCTGGGAGGAAGTTTTCTCCTCCGCTTGCCCCTTCCACCGTCATTTTCTCTCTACCCACCCTTGCCTCCTTTTCCGCGCAGCTCTCGATTCCCCCCTCTCTTTCGCACCCTCCATGTCATATTCCGCTCCAGGAGCTCCATCATAGCTCCTTGCTGTCGCTGGGAGGATGTTTTCTCCTCCGCTCGCCCCTTCCACCGTCATTTTCTCTCTACCCACCCTTGCCTCCTTTTCCGCGCAGCTCTCGATTCCCCCCTCTCTTTCGCACCCTCCATGTCATATTCCGCTCCAGGAGTTCCATCATAGCTCCTCACTGTCGCTGGGAGGATGTTTTCTCCTCCGCTCGCCCCTTCCACCGTCATTTTCTCTCTACCCACCCTTGCCTCCTTTTCCGCGCAGCTCTCGATTCCCCCCTCTCTTTCGCACCCTCCATGTCATATTCCGCTCCAGGAGCTCCATCATAGCTCCTCGCTGTCGCTGGGAGGATGTTTTCTCCTCCGCTCGCCCCTTCCACCGTCATTTTCTCTCTACCCACCCTTGCCTCCTTTTCCGCGCAGCTCTCGATTCCCCCCTCTCTTTCGCACCCTCCATGTCATATTCCGCTCCAGGAGTTCCATCATAGCTCCTCACTGTCGCTGGGAGGATGTTTTCTCCTCCGCTCGCCCCTTCCACCATCATTTTCTCTCTACCCCCCCTTGCCTCCTTTTCCGCGCAGCTCTCGATTCCCCCCTCTCTTTCGCACCCTCCATGTCATATTCCGCTCCAGGAGTTCCATCATAGCTCCTCACTGTCGCTGGGAGGATGTTTTCTCCTCCGCTCGCCCCTTCCACCGTCATTTTCTCTCTACCCACCCTTGCCTCCTTTTCCGCGCAGCTCTCGATTCCCCCCTCTCTTTCGCACCCTCCATGTCATATTCCTCTCCAGGAGCTCCATCATAGCTCCTTGCTGTCGCTGGGAGGATGTTTTCTCCTCCGCTCGCCCCTTCCACCATCATTTTCTCTCTACCCACCCTTGCCTCCTTTTCTGCGCAGCTCTCGATTCCCCCCTCTCTTTCGCACCCTCCATGTCATATTCCGCTCCAGGAGTTCCATCATAGCTCCTCACTGTCGCTGGGAGGAAGTTTTCTCCTCCGCTCGCCCCTTCCACCGTCATTTTCTCTCTACCCAGCCTTGCCTCCTTTTCCGCGCAGCTCTCGATTCCCCCCTCTCTTTCGCACCCTCCATGTCATATTCCGCTCCAGGAGTTCCATCATAGCTCCTCACTGTCGCTGGGAGGATGTTTTCTCCTCCGCTCGCCCCTTCCACCATCATTTTCTCTCTACCCCCCCTTGCCTCCTTTTTCGCGCAGCTCTCGATTCCCCCCTCTCTTTCGCACCCTCCATGTCATATTCCGCTCCAGGAGTTCCATCATAGCTCCTCACTGTCGCTGGGAGGATGTTTTCTCCTCCGCTCGCCCCTTCCACCGTCATTTTCTCTCTACCCACCCTTGCCTCCTTTTCCGCGCAGCTCTCGATTCCCCCCTCTCTTTCGCACCCTCCATGTCATATTCCGCTCCAGGAGCTCCATCATAGCTCCTTGCTGTCGCTGGGAGGATGTTTTCTCCTCCGCTCGCCCCTTCCACCGTCATTTTCTCTCTACCCACCCTTGCCTCCTTTTCCGCGCAGCTCTCGATTCCCCCCTCTCTTTCGCACCCTCCATGTCATATTCCGCTCCAGGAGTTCCATCATAGCTCCTCACTGTCGCTGGGAGGATGTTTTCTCCTCCGCTCGCCCCTTCCACCGTCATTTTCTCTCTACCCACCCTTGCCTCCTTCTCCGCGCAGCTCTCGATTCCCCCCTCTCTTTCGCACCCTCCATGTCATATTCCGCTCCAGGAGCTCCATCATAGCTCCTCGCTGTCGCTGGGAGGATGTTTTCTCCTCCGCTCGCCCCTTCCACCGTCATTTTCTCTCTACCCACCCTTGCCTCCTTTTCCGCGCAGCTCTCGATTCCCCCCTCTCTTTCGCACCCTCCATGTCATATTCCGCTCCAGGAGCTCCATCATAGCTCCTTGCTGTCGCTGGGAGGATGTTTTCTCCTCCGCTCGCCCCTTCCACCGTCATTTTCTCTCTACCCACCCTTGCCTCCTTTTCCGCGCAGCTCTCGATTCCCCCCTCTCTTTCGCACCCTCCATGTCATATTCCGCTCCAGGAGTTCCATCATAGCTCCTCACTGTCGCTGGGAGGATGTTTTCTCCTCCGCTCGCCCCTTCCACCATCATTTTCTCTCTACCCACCTTTGCCTCCTTTTCCGCGCAGCTCTCGATTCCCCCCTCTCTTTCGCACCCTCCATGTCATATTCCGCTCCAGGAGTTCCATCATAGCTCCTCACTGTCGCTGGGAGGAAGTTTTCTCCTCCGCTCGCCCCTTCCACCGTCATTTTCTCTCTACCCACCCTTGCCTCCTTTTCCGCGCAGCTCTCGATTCCCCCCTCTCTTTCGCACCCTCCATGTCATATTCCGCTCCAGGAGTTCCATCATAGCTCCTCACTGTCGCTGGGAGGAAGTTTTCTCCTCCGCTTGCCCCTTCCACCGTCATTTTCTCTCTACCCACCCTTGCCTCCTTTTCCGCGCAGCTCTCGATTCCCCCCTCTCTTTCGCACCCTCCATGTCATATTCCGCTCCAGGAGCTCCATCATAGCTCCTTGCTGTCGCTGGGAGGATGTTTTCTCCTCCGCTCGCCCCTTCCACCGTCATTTTCTCTCTACCCACCCTTGCCTCCTTTTCCGCGCAGCTCTCGATTCCCCCCTCTCTTTCGCACCCTCCATGTCATATTCCGCTCCAGGAGTTCCATCATAGCTCCTCACTGTCGCTGGGAGGATGTTTTCTCCTCCGCTCGCCCCTTCCACCGTCATTTTCTCTCTACCCACCCTTGCCTCCTTTTCCGCGCAGCTCTCGATTCCCCCCTCTCTTTCGCACCCTCCATGTCATATTCCACTCCAGGAGCTCCATCATAGCTCCCCGCTGTCGCTGGGAGGATGTTTTCTCCTCCGCTCGCCCCTTCCACCGTCATTGTCTCTCTACCCACCCTTGCCTCCTTTTCCGCGCAGCTCTCGATTCCCCCCTCTCTTTCGCACCCTCAATGTCATATTCCGCTCCAGGAGTTCCATCATAGCTCCTCACTGTCGCTGGGAGGATGTTTTCTCCTCCGCTCGCCCCTTCCACCGTCATTTTCTCTCTACCCACCCTTGCCTCCTTTTCCGCGCAGCTCTCGATTCCCCCCTCTCTTTCGCACCCTCCATGTCATATTCCGCTCCAGGAGTTCCATCATAGCTCCTCACTGTCGCTGGGAGGAAGTTTTCTCCTCCGCTCGCCCCTTCCACCGTCATTTTCTCTCTACCCACCCTTGCCTCCTTTTCCGCGCAGCTCTCGATTCCCCCCTCTCTTTCGAACCCTCCATGTCATATTCCGCTCCAGGAGCTCCATCATAGCTCCTCGCTGTCGCTGGGAGGATGTTTTCTCCTCTGCTCGCCCCTTCCACCGTCATTTTCTCTCTACCCACCCTTTCCTCCTTTTCCGCGCAGCTCTCGATTCCCCCCTCTCTTTCGCACCCTCCATGTCATATTCCGCTCCAGGAGCTCCATCATAGCTCCTCGCTGTCGCTGGGAGGATGTTTTCTCCTCCGCTCGCCCCTTCCACCGTCATTTTCTTTCTACCCACCCTTGCCTCCTTTTCCACACAGCTCTCGATTCCCCCCTCTCTTTCGCACCCTCCATGTCATATTCCGCTCCAGGAGCTCCATCATAGCTCCTCGCTGTTGCTGGGAGGATGTTTTCTCCTCCGCTCGCCCCTTCCACCGTCATTTTCTCTCTACCCACCCTTGCCTCCTTTTCCGCGCAGCTCTCGATTCCCCCCTCTCTTTCGCACCCTCCATGTCATATTCCGCTCCAGGAGCTCCATCATAGCTCCTCGCTGTCGCTGGGAGGATTTTTTCTCCTCTGCTCGCCCCTTCCACCGTCATTTTCTCTCTACCCACCCTTTCCTCCTTTTCCGCGCAGCTCTCGATTCCCCCCTCTCTTGCGCACCCTCCATGTCATATTCCGCTCCAGGAGCTCCATCATAGCTCCTCACTGTCGCTGGGAGGAAGTTTTCTCCTCCGCTTGCCCCTTCCACCGTCATTTTCTCTCTACCCACCCTTGCCTCCTTTTCCGCGCAGCTCTCGATTCCCCCCTCTCTTTCGCACCCTCCATGTCATATTCCGCTCCAGGAGCTCCATCATAGCTCCTTGCTGTCGCTGGGAGGATGTTTTCTCCTCCGCTCGCCCCTTCCACCGTCATTTTCTCTCTACCCACCCTTGCCTCCTTTTCCGCGCAGCTCTCGATTCCCCCCTCTCTTTCGCACCCTCCATGTCATATTCCGCTCCAGGAGTTCCATCATAGCTCCTCACTGTCGCTGGGAGGATGTTTTCTCCTCCGCTCGCCCCTTCCACCGTCATTTTCTCTCTACCCACCCTTGCCTCCTTTTCCGCGCAGCTCTCGATTCCCCCCTCTCTTTCGCACCCTCCATGTCATATTCCGCTCCAGGAGCTCCATCATAGCTCCTCGCTGTCGCTGGGAGGATGTTTTCTCCTCCGCTCGCCCCTTCCACCGTCATTTTCTCTCTACCCACCCTTGCCTCCTTTTCCGCGCAGCTCTCGATTCCCCCCTCTCTTTCGCACCCTCCATGTCATATTCCGCTCCAGGAGTTCCATCATAGCTCCTCACTGTCGCTGGGAGGATGTTTTCTCCTCCGCTCGCCCCTTCCACCATCATTTTCTCTCTACCCCCCCTTGCCTCCTTTTCCGCGCAGCTCTCGATTCCCCCCTCTCTTTCGCACCCTCCATGTCATATTCCGCTCCAGGAGTTCCATCATAGCTCCTCACTGTCGCTGGGAGGATGTTTTCTCCTCCGCTCGCCCCTTCCACCGTCATTTTCTCTCTACCCACCCTTGCCTCCTTTTCCGCGCAGCTCTCGATTCCCCCCTCTCTTTCGCACCCTCCATGTCATATTCCTCTCCAGGAGCTCCATCATAGCTCCTTGCTGTCGCTGGGAGGATGTTTTCTCCTCCGCTCGCCCCTTCCACCATCATTTTCTCTCTACCCACCCTTGCCTCCTTTTCTGCGCAGCTCTCGATTCCCCCCTCTCTTTCGCACCCTCCATGTCATATTCCGCTCCAGGAGTTCCATCATAGCTCCTCACTGTCGCTGGGAGGAAGTTTTCTCCTCCGCTCGCCCCTTCCACCGTCATTTTCTCTCTACCCAGCCTTGCCTCCTTTTCCGCGCAGCTCTCGATTCCCCCCTCTCTTTCGCACCCTCCATGTCATATTCCGCTCCAGGAGTTCCATCATAGCTCCTCACTGTCGCTGGGAGGATGTTTTCTCCTCCGCTCGCCCCTTCCACCATCATTTTCTCTCTACCCCCCCTTGCCTCCTTTTTCGCGCAGCTCTCGATTCCCCCCTCTCTTTCGCACCCTCCATGTCATATTCCGCTCCAGGAGTTCCTTCATAGCTCCTCACTGTCGCTGGGAGGATGTTTTCTCCTCCGCTCGCCCCTTCCACCGTCATTTTCTCTCTACCCACCCTTGCCTCCTTTTCCGCGCAGCTCTCGATTCCCCCCTCTCTTTCGCACCCTCCATGTCATATTCCGCTCCAGGAGCTCCATCATAGCTCCTTGCTGTCGCTGGGAGGATGCTTTCTCCTCCGCTCGCCCCTTCCACCGTCATTTTCTCTCTACCCACCCTTGCCTCCTTTTCCGCGCAGCTCTCGATTCCCCCCTCTCTTTCGCACCCTCCATGTCATATTCCGCTCCAGGAGTTCCATCATAGCTCCTCACTGTCGCTGGGAGGATGTTTTCTCCTCCGCTCGCCCCTTCCACCGTCATTTTCTCTCTACCCACCCTTGCCTCCTTCTCCGCGCAGCTCTCGATTCCCCCCTCTCTTTCGCACCCTCCATGTCATATTCCGCTCCAGGAGCTCCATCATAGCTCCTCGCTGTCGCTGGGAGGATGTTTTCTCCTCCGCTCGCCCCTTCCACCGTCATTTTCTCTCTACCCACCCTTGCCTCCTTTTCCGCGCAGCTCTCGATTCCCCCCTCTCTTTCGCACCCTCCATGTCATATTCCGCTCCAGGAGCTCCATCATAGCTCCTTGCTGTCGCTGGGAGGATGTTTTCTCCTCCGCTCGCCCCTTCCACCGTCATTTTCTCTCTACCCACCCTTGCCTCCTTTTCCGCGCAGCTCTCGATTCCCCCCTCTCTTTCGCACCCTCCATGTCATATTCCGCTCCAGGAGTTCCATCATAGCTCCTCACTGTCGCTGGGAGGATGTTTTCTCCTCCGCTCGCCCCTTCCACCATCATTTTCTCTCTACCCACCTTTGCCTCCTTTTCCGCGCAGCTCTCGATTCCCCCCTCTCTTTCGCACCCTCCATGTCATATTCCGCTCCAGGAGTTCCATCATAGCTCCTCACTGTCGCTGGGAGGAAGTTTTCTCCTCCGCTCGCCCCTTCCACCGTCATTTTCTCTCTACCCACCCTTGCCTCCTTTTCCGCGCAGCTCTCGATTCCCCCCTCTCTTTCGCACCCTCCATGTCATATTCCGCTCCAGGAGTTCCATCATAGCTCCTCACTGTCGCTGGGAGGAAGTTTTCTCCTCCGCTTGCCCCTTCCACCGTCATTTTCTCTCTACCCACCCTTGCCTCCTTTTCCGCGCAGCTCTCGATTCCCCCCTCTCTTTCGCACCCTCCATGTCATATTCCGCTCCAGGAGCTCCATCATAGCTCCTTGCTGTCGCTGGGAGGATGTTTTCTCCTCCGCTCGCCCCTTCCACCGTCATTTTCTCTCTACCCACCCTTGCCTCCTTTTCCGCGCAGCTCTCGATTCCCCCCTCTCTTTCGCACCCTCCATGTCATATTCCGCTCCAGGAGTTCCATCATAGCTCCTCACTGTCGCTGGGAGGATGTTTTCTCCTCCGCTCGCCCCTTCCACCGTCATTTTCTCTCTACCCACCCTTGCCTCCTTTTCCGCGCAGCTCTCGATTCCCCCCTCTCTTTCGCACCCTCCATGTCATATTCCACTCCAGGAGCTCCATCATAGCTCCTCGCTGTCGCTGGGAGGATGTTTTCTCCTCCGCTCGCCCCTTCCACCGTCATTGTCTCTCTACCCACCCTTGCCTCCTTTTCCGCGCAGCTCTCGATTCCCCCCTCTCTTTCGCACCCTCAATGTCATATTCCGCTCCAGGAGTTCCATCATAGCTCCTCACTGTCGCTGGGAGGATGTTTTCTCCTCCGCTCGCCCCTTCCACCGTCATTTTCTCTCTACCCACCCTTGCCTCCTTTTCCGCGCAGCTCTCGATTCCCCCCTCTCTTTCGCACCCTCCATGTCATATTCCGCTCCAGGAGTTCCATCATAGCTCCTCACTGTCGCTGGGAGGAAGTTTTCTCCTCCGCTCGCCCCTTCCACCGTCATTTTCTCTCTACCCACCCTTGCCTCCTTTTCCGCGCAGCTCTCGATTACCCCCTCTCTTTCGCACCCTCCATGTCATATTCCGCTCCAGGAGCTCCATCATAGCTCCTTGCTGTCGCTGGGAGGATGTTTTCTCCTCCGCTCGCCCCTTCCACCGTCATTTTCTCTCTACCCACCCTTGCCTCCTTTTCCGCGCAGCTCTCGATTCCCCCCTCTCTTTCGCACCCTCCATGTCATATTCCGCTCCAGGAGTTCCATCATAGCTCCTCACTGTCGCTGGGAGGATGTTTTCTCCTCCGCTCGCCCCTTCCACCATCATTTTCTCTCTACCCACCCTTGCCTCCTTTTCCGCGCAGCTCTCGATTCCCCCCTCTCTTTCGCACCCTCCATGTCATATTCCGCTCCAGGAGTTCCATCATAGCTCCTCACTGTCGCTGGGAGGATGTTTTCTCCTCCGCTCGCCCCTTCCACCGTCATTTTCTCTCTACCCACCCTTGCCTCCTTCTCCGCGCAGCTCTCGATTCCCCCCTCTCTTTCGCACCCTCCATGTCATATTCTGCTCCAGGAGCTCCATCATAGCTCCTCGCTGTCGCTGGGAGGATGTTTTCTCCTCCGCTCGCCCCTTCCACCGTCATTTTCTCTTTACCCACCCTTGCCTCCTTCTCCGCGCAGCTCTCGATTCCCCCCTCTCTTTCGCACCCTCCATGTCATATTCCGCTCCAGGAGCTCCATCATAGCTCCTTGCTGTCGCTGGGAGGATGTTTTCTCCTCCGCTCGCCCCTTCCACCATCATTTTCTCTCTACCCACCCTTGCCTCCTTCTCCGCGCAGCTCTCGATTCCCCCCTCTCTTTCGCACCCTCCATGTCATATTCCGCTCCAGGAGCTCCATCATAGCTCCTCGCTGTCGCTGGGAGGATGTTTTCTCCTCCGCTCGCCCCTTCCACCGTCATTTTCTCTCTACCCACCCTTGCCTCCTTTTCCGCGCAGCTCTCGATCCCCCCCTCTCTTTCGCACCCTCCATGTCATATTCCGCTCCAGGAGCTCCATCATAGCTCCTCGCTGTCGCTGGGAGGATGTTTTCTCCTCCGCTCGCCCCTTCCACCGTCATTTTCTCTCTACCCACCCTTGCCTCCTTTTCCGCGCAGCTCTCGATTCCCCCCTCTCTTTCGCACCCTCAATGTCATATTCCGCTCCAGGAGTTCCATCATAGCTCCTCACTGTCGCTGGGAGGATGTTTTCTCCTCCGCTCGCCCCTTCCACCGTCATTTTCTCTCTACCCACCCTTGCCTCCTTTTCCGCGCAGCTCTCGATTCCCCCCTCTCTTTCGCACCCTCCATGTCATATTCCGCTCCAGGAGTTCCATCATAGCTCCTCACTGTCGCTGGGAGGAAGTTTTCTCCTCCGCTCGCCCCTTCCACCGTCATTTTCTCTCTACCCACCCTTGCCTCCTTTTCCGCGCAGCTCTCGATTCCCCCCTCTCTTTCGCACCCTCCATGTCATATTCCGCTCCAGGAGCTCCATCATAGCTCCTTGCTGTCGCTGGGAGGATGTTTTCTCCTCCGCTCGCCCCTTCCACCGTCATTTTCTCTCTACCCACCCTCGCCTCCTTTTCCGCGCAGCTCTCGATTCCCCCCTCTCTTTCGCACCCTCCATGTCATATTCCGCTCCAGGAGTTCCATCATAGCTCCTCACTGTCGCTGGGAGGATGTTTTCTCCTCCGCTCGCCCCTTCCACCGTCATTTTCTCTCTACCCACCCTTGCCTCCTTCTCCGCGCAGCTCTCGATTCCCCCCTCTCTTTCGCACCCTCCATATCATATTCCGCTCCAGGAGCTCCATCATAGCTCCTCGCTGTCGCTGGGAGGATGTTTTCTCCTCCGCTCGCCCCTTCCACCGTCATTTTCTCTCTACCCACCCTTGCCTTCTTTTCCGCGCAGCTCTCGATTCCCCCCTCTCTTTCGCACCCTCCATGTCATATTCCGCTCCAGGAGCTCCATCATAGCTCCTTGCTGTCGCTGGGAGGATGTTTTCTCCTCCGCTCGCCCCTTCCACCGTCATTTTCTCTCTACCCACCCTTGCCTCCTTCTCCGCGCAGCTCTCGATTCCCCCCTCTCTTTCGCACCCTCCATGTCATATTCCGCTCCAGGAGCTCCATCATAGCTCCTCGCTGTCGCTGGGAGGATGTTTTCTCCTCCGCTCGCCCCTTCCACCGTCATTTTCTCTCTACCCACCCTTGCCTCCTTTTCCGCGCAGCTCTCGATTCCCCCCTCTCTTTCGCACCCTCCATGTCATATTCCGCTCCAGGAGCTCCATCATAGCTCCTTGCTGTCGCTGGGAGGATGTTTTCTCCTCCGCTCGTCCCTTCCACCGTCATTTTCTCTCTACCCACCCTTGCCTCCTTTTCCGCGCAGCTCTCGATTCCCCCCTCTCTTTCGCACCCTCCATGTCATATTCCGCTCCAGGAGTTCCATCATAGCTCCTCACTGTCGCTGGGAGGATGTTTTCTCCTCCGCTCGCCCCTTCCACCATCATTTTCTCTCTACCCACCCTTGCCTCCTTTTCCGCGCAGCTCTCGATTCCCCCCTCTCTTTCGCACCCTCCATGTCATATTCCGCTCCAGGAGTTCCATCATAGCTCCTCACTGTCGCTGGGAGGAAGTTTTCTCCTCCGCTCGCCCCTTCCACCGTCATTTTCTCTCTACCCACCCTTGCCTCCTTCTCCGCGCAGCTCTCGATTCCCCCCTCTCTTTCGCACCCTCCATGTCATATTCCGCTCCAGGAGCTCCATCATAGCTAATCGCTGTCGCTGGGAGGATTTTTTCTCCTCCGCTCGCCCCTTCCACCGTCATTTTCTCTCTACCCACCCTTGCCTCCTTTTCCGCGCAGCTCTCGATTCCCCCCTCTCTTTCGCACCCTCCATGTCATATTCCGCTCCAGGAGTTCCATCATAGCTCCTCACTGTCGCTGGGAGGATGTTTTCTCCTCCGCTAGCCCCTTCCACCGTCATTTTCTCTCTACCCACCCTTGCCTCCTTTTCCGCGCAGCTCTCGATTCCCCCCTCTCTTTCGCACCCTCCATGTCATATTCCGCTCCAGGAGCTCCATCATAGCTCCTTGCTGTCGCTGGGAGGATGTTTTCTCCTCCGCTCGCCCCTTCCACCGTCATTTTCTCTCTACCCACCCTTGCCTCCTTTTCCGTGCAGCTCTCGATTCCCCCCTCTCTTTCGCACCCTCCATGTCATATTCCGCTCCAGGAGTTCCATCATAGCTCCTCACTGTCGCTGGGAGGATGTTTTCTCCTCCGCTCGCCCCTTCCACCGTCATTTTCTCTCTACCCACCCTTGCCTCCTTCTCCGCGCAGCTCTCGATTCCCTCCTCTCTCTCGCACCCTCCATATTACATCCAGCTCCAGGAGCTTCATCATAGCTCCTCGCTGTTGCTGGGAGGATGTTTTCTCCTCCGCTCGCCCCTTCCACCGTCATTTTCTCTCTACCCACCCTTGCCTCCTTCTCTGCGCAGCTCTCGATTCCCCCCTCTCTTTCGCACCCTCCATGTCATATTCCGCTCCAGGAGCTCCATCATAGCTCCTCGCTGTCGCTGGGAGGATGTTTTCTCCTCCGCTCGCCCCTTCCACCGTCATTTTCTCTCTACCCACCCTTGCCTCCTTCTCCGCGCAGCTCTCGATTCCCTCCTCTCTCTCGCACCCTCCATATTACATCCAGCTCCAGGAGCTCCATCATAGCTCCTCGCTGTCGCTGGGAGGATGTTTTCTCCTCTGCTCGCCGCTTCCGCCGTCATTTTCTCTCCACCCACCCTTGCCTCCTTCTCCGCGCCGCTCTCGATTCCCCCCTCTCTTTCGCACCCTCCATGTCATTTTCTGCTCCAGGAGCTCCATCATAGCTCCTCGCTGTCGCTGGGAGGATGTTTTCTCCTCCGCTCGCCCCTTCCACCGTCATTTTCTCTCTACCCACCCTTGCCTCCTTCTCCGCGCAGCTCTCAATTCCCCCCTCTCTTTCGCACCCTCCATGTCATATTCCGCTCCAGGAGCTCCATCATAGCTCCTCGCTGTCGCTGGGAGGATGTTTTCTCCTCCGCTCGCCCCTTCCACCGTCATATTCTCTCTACCCACCCTTGCCTCCTTCTCCGCGCAGCTCTCGATTCCCCCCTCTCTTTCGAACCCTCCATGTCATATTCCGCTCCAGGAGCTCCATCATAGCTCCTCGCTGTCGCTGGGAGGATGTTTTCTCCTCTGCTCGCCCCTTCCACCGTCATTTTCTCTCTACCCACCCTTTCCTCCTTTTCCGCGCAGCTCTCGATTCCCCCCTCTCTTTCGCACCCTCCATGTCATTTTCCGCTCCAGGAGCTCCATCATAGCTCCTCGCTGTCGCTGGGAGGATGTTTTCTCCTCCGCTCGCCCCTTCCACCGTCATTTTCTTTCTACCCACCCTTGCCTCCTTTTCCACGCAGCTCTCGATTCCCCCCTCTCTTTCGCACCCTCCATGTCATATTCCGCTCCAGGAGCTCCATCATAGCTCCTCGCTGTTGCTGGGAGGATGTTTTCTCCTCCGCTCGCCCCTTCCACCGTCATTTTCTCTCTACCCACCCTTGCCTCCTTCTCCGCGCAGCTCTCGATTCCCCCCTCTCTTTCGCACCCTCCATGTCATATTCCGCTCCAGGAGCTCCATCATAGCTCCTCGCTGTCGCTGGGAGGATTTTTTCTCCTCTGCTCGCCCCTTCCACCGTCATTTTCTCTCTACCCACCCTTTCCTCCTTTTCCGCGCAGCTCTCGATTCCCCCCTCTCTTGCGCACCCTCCATGTCATATTCCGCTCCAGGAGCTCCATCATAGCTCCTCGCTGTCGCTGGGAGGATGTTTTCTCCTCCGCTCGCCCCTTCCACCGTCATTTTCTCTCTACCCACCCTTGCCTCCTTTTCCGCGCAGCTCTCGATTCCCCCCTCTCTTTCGCACCCTCCATGTCATATTCCGCTCCAGGAGTTCCATCATAGCTCCTCACTGTCGCTGGGAGGATGTTTTCTCCTCCACTCGCCCCTTCCACCGTCATTTTCTCTCTACCCACCCTTGCCTCCTTCTCCGCGCTGCTCTCGATTCCCTCCTCTCTCTCGCACCCTCCATATTACATCCAGCTCCAGGAGCTCCATCATAGCTCCTCGCTGTCGCTGGGAGGATGTTTTCTCCTCTGCTCGCCGCTTCCGCCGTCATTTTCTCTCCACCCACCCTTGCCTCCTTCTCCGCGCCGCTCTCGATTCCCCCCTCTCTTTCGCACCCTCCATGTCATATTCCGCTCCAGGAGCTCCATCATAGCTCCTCGCTGTCGCTGGGAGGATGTTTTCTCCTCCGCTCGCCCCTTCCACCGTCATTTTCTCTCTACCCACCCTTTCCTCCTTTTCCGCGCAGCTCTCGATTCCCCCCTCTCTTTCGCACCCTCCATGTCATATTCCGCTCCAGGAGCTCCATCATAGCTCCTCGCTGTCGCTGGGAGGATGTTTTCTCCTCCGCTCGCCCCTTCCACCGTCATTTTCTCTCTACCCACCCTTGCCTCCTTTTCCGCGCCGCTCTCGATTCCCCCCTCTCTTTCGCACCCTCCATGTCATATTCCGCTCCAGGAGCTCCATCATAGCTCCTCGCTGTCGCTGGGAGGATGTTTTCTCCTCCGCTCGCCCCTTCCACCGTCATTTTCTCTCTACCCACCCTTGCCTCCTTCTCCGCGCAGCTCTCAATTCCCCCCTCTCTTTCGCACCCTCCATGTCATATTCCGCTCCAGGAGCTCCATCATAGCTCCTCGCTGTCGCTGGGAGGATGTTTTCTCCTCTGCTCGCCCCTTCCACCGTCATTTTCTCTCTACCCACCCTTTCCTCCTTTTCCGCGCAGCTCTCGATTCCCCCCTCTCTTTCGCACCCTCCATGTCATATTCCGCTCCAGGAGCTCCATCATAGCTCCTCGCTGTCGCTGGGAGGATGTTTTCTCCTCCGCTCGCCCCTTCCACCGTCATTTTCTTTCTACCCACCCTTGCCTCCTTTTCCACGCAGCTCTCGATTCCCCCCTCTCTTTCGCACCCTCCATGTCATATTCCGCTCCAGGAGCTCCATCATAGCTCCTCGCTGTTGCTGGGAGGATGTTTTCTCCTCCGCTCGCCCCTTCCACCGTCATTTTCTCTCTACCCACCCTTGCCTCCTTCTCCGCACAGCTCTCGATTCCCCCCTCTCTTTCGCACCCTCCATGTCATATTCCGCTCCAGGAGCTCCATCATAGCTCCTCGCTGTCGCTGGGAGGATGTTTTCTCCTCTGCTCGCCCCTTCCACCGTCATTTTCTCTCTACCCACCCTTGCCTCCTTCTCCGCGCAGCTCTCGATTCCCTCCTCTCTCTCGCACCCTCCATATTACATCCAGCTCCAGGAGCTCCATCATAGCTCTTCGCTGTCGCTGGGAGGATGTTTTCTCCTCCACTCGCCCCTTCCACCGTCATTTTCTCTCTACCCACCCTTGCCTCCTTCTCCGCGCTGCTCTCGATTCCCTCCTCTCTCTCGCACCCTCCATATTACATCCAGCTCCAGGAGCTCCATCATAGCTCCTCGCTGTCGCTGGGAGGATGTTTTCTCCTCCGCTCGCCCCTTCCACCGTCATTTTCTCTCTACCCACCCTTGCCTCCTTCTCCGCGCAGCTCTCGATTCCCTCCTCTCTCTCGCACCCTCCATATTACATCCAGCTCCAGGAGCTCCATCATAGCTCCTCGCTGTCGCTGGGAGGATGTTTTCTCCTCTGCTCGCCGCTTCCGCCGTCATTTTCTCTCCACCCACCCTTGCCTCCTTCTCCGCGCCGCTCTCGATTCCCCCCTCTCTTTCGCACCCTCCATGTCATATTCCGCTCCAGGAGCTCCATCATAGCTCCTCGCTGTCGCTGGGAGGATGTTTTCTCCTCCGCTCGCCCCTTCCACCGTCATTTTCTCTCTACCCACCCTTGCCTCCTTCTCCGCGCAGCTCTCGATTCCCTCCTCTCTCTCGCACCCTCCATATTACATCCAGCTCCAGGAGCTCCATCATAGCTCTTCGCTGTCGCTGGGAGGATGTTTTCTCCTCCACTCGCCCCTTCCACCGTCATTTTCTCTCTACCCACCCTTGCCTCCTTCTCCGCGCTGCTCTCGATTCCCTCCTCTCTCTCGCACCCTCCATATTACATCCAGCTCCAGGAGCTCCATCATAGCTCCTCGCTGTCGCTGGGAGGATGTTTTCTCCTCCGCTCTACCCTTCCACCGTCATTTTCTCTCTACCCACCCTTGCCTCCTTCTCCGCGCAGCTCTCGATTCCCTCCTCTCTCTCGCACCCTCCATATTACATCCAGCTCCAGGAGCTCCATCATAGCTCCTCGCTGTCGCTGGGAGGATGTTTTCTCCTCTGCTCGCCGCTTCCGCCGTCATTTTCTCTCCACCCACCCTTGCCTCCTTCTCCGCGCCGCTCTCGATTCCCCCCTCTCTTTCGCACCCTCCATGCCATATTCTGCTCCAGAAGCTCCATCATAGCTCCTCGCTGTCGCTGGGAGGATGTTTTCTCCTCCGCTCGCCCCTTCCACCGTCATTTTCTCTCTACCCACCCTTGCCTCCTTCTCCGCGCAGCTCTCGATTCCCCCCTCTCTTTCGCACCCTCCATGTCATATTCCGCTCCAGGAGCTCCATCATAGCTCCTCTCTGTCGCTGGGAGGATGTTTTCTCCTCCGCTCGCCCCTTCCACCGTCATTTTCTCTCTACCCACCCTTTCCTCCTTTTCCGCGCAGCTCTCGATTCCCCCCTCTCTTTCGCACCCTCCATGTCATATTCCGCTCCAGGAGCTCCATCATAGCTCCTCGCTGTCGCTGGGAGGATGTTTTCTCCTCCGCTCGCCCCTTCCACCGTCATTTTCTCTCTACCCACCCTTGCCTCCTTTTCCGGGCAGCTCTCGATTCCCCCCTCTCTTTCGCACCCTCCATGTCATATTCCGCTCCAGGAGCTCCATCATAGCTCCTCGCTGTCGCTGGGAGGATGTTTTCTCCTCCGCTCGCCCCTTCCACCGTCATTTTCTCTCTACCCACCCTTTCCTCCTTTTCCGCGCAGCTCTCGATTCCCCCTTCTCTTTCGCACCCTCCATGTCATATTCCGCTCCAGGAGCTCCATCATAGCTCCTCGCTGTCGCTGGGAGGATGTTTTCTCCTCCGCTCGCCCCTTCCACCGTCATTTTCTCTCTACCCACCCTTGCCTCCTTTTCCGCGCAGCTCTCGATTCCCCCCTCTCTTTCGCACCCTCCATGTCATACTCTGCTCCAGGAGCTCCATCATAGCTCCTCGCTGTCGCTGGGAGGATGTTTTCTCCTCCGCTCGCCCCTTCCACCGTCATTTTCTCTCTACCCACCCTTGCCTCCTTCTCCGCGCAGCTCTCAATTCCCCCCTCTCTTTCGCACCCTCCATGTCATATTCCGCTCCAGGAGCTCCATCATAGCTCCTCGCTGTCGCTGGGAGGATGTTTTCTCCTCCGCTCGCCCCTTCCACCGTCATTTTCTCTCTACCCACCCTTGCCTCCTTCTCCGCGCAGCTCTCGATTCCCCCCTCTCTTTCGAACCCTCCATGTCATATTCCGCTCCAGGAGCTCCATCATAGCTCCTCGCTGTCGCTGGGAGGATGTTTTCTCCTCTGCTCGCCCCTTCCACCGTCATTTTCTCTCTACCCACCCTTTCCTCCTTTTCCGCGCAGCTCTCGATTCCCCCCTCTCTTTCGCACCCTCCATGTCATATTCCGCTCCAGGAGCTCCATCATAGCTCCTCGCTGTCGCTGGGAGGATGTTTTCTCCTCCGCTCGCCCCTTCCACCGTCATTTTCTTTCTACCCACCCTTGCCTCCTTTTCCACGCAGCTCTCGATTCCCCCCTCTCTTTCGCACCCTCCATGTCATATTCCGCTCCAGGAGCTCCATCATAGCTCCTCGCTGTTGCTGGGAGGATGTTTTCTCCTCCGCTCGCCCCTTCCACCGTCATTTTCTCTCTACCCACCCTTGCCTCCTTCTCCGCGCAGCTCTCGATTCCCCCCTCTCTTTCGCACCCTCCATGTCATATTCCGCTCCAGGAGCTCCATCATAGCTCCTCGCTGTCGCTGGGAGGATTTTTTCTCCTCTGCTCGCCCCTTCCACCGTCATTTTCTCTCTACCCACCCTTTCCTCCTTTTCCGCGCAGCTCTCGATTCCCCCCTCTCTTGCGCACCCTCCATGTCATATTCCGCTCCAGGAGCTCCATCATAGCTCCTCGCTGTCGCTGGGAGGATGTTTTCTCCTCCGCTCGCCCCTTCCACCGTCATTTTCTCTCTACCCACCCTTGCCTCCTTTTCCGCGCAGCTCTCGATTCCCCCCTCTCTTTCGCACCCTCCATGTCATATTCCGCTCCAGGAGTTCCATCATAGCTCCTCACTGTCGCTGGGAGGATGTTTTCTCCTCCACTCGCCCCTTCCACCGTCATTTTCTCTCTACCCACCCTTGCCTCCTTCTCCGCGCTGCTCTCGATTCCCTCCTCTCTCTCGCACCCTCCATATTACATCCAGCTCCAGGAGCTCCATCATAGCTCCTCGCTGTCGCTGGGAGGATGTTTTCTCCTCTGCTCGCCGCTTCCGCCGTCATTTTCTCTCCACCCACCCTTGCCTCCTTCTCCGCGCCGCTCTCGATTCCCCCCTCTCTTTCGCACCCTCCATGTCATATTCTGCTCCAGGAGCTCCATCATAGCTCCTCGCTGTCGCTGGGAGGATGTTTTCTCCTCCGCTCGCCCCTTCCACCGTCATTTTCTCTCTACCCACCCTTGCCTCCTTCTCCGCGCAGCTCTCGATTCCCCCCTCTCTTTCGCACCCTCCATGTCATATTCCGCTCCAGGAGCTCCATCATAGCTCCTCGCTGTCGCTGGGAGGATGTTTTCTCCTCCGCTCGCCCCTTCCACCGTCATTTTCTCTCTACCCACCCTTTCCTCCTTTTCCGCGCAGCTCTCGATTCACCCCTCTCTTTCGCACCCTCCATGTCATATTCCGCTCCAGGAGCTCCATCATAGCTCCTCGCTGTCGCTGGGAGGATGTTTTCTCCTCCGCTCGCCCCTTCCACCGTCATTTTCTCTCTACCCACCCTTGCCTCCTTTTCCGCGCCGCTCTCGATTCCCCCCTCTCTTTCGCACCCTCCATGTCATATTCCGCTCCAGGAGCTCCATCATAGCTCCTCGCTGTCGCTGGGAGGATGTTTTCTCCTCCGCTCGCCCCTTCCACCGTCATTTTCTTTCTACCCACCCTTGCCTCCTTTTCCACGCAGCTCTCGATTCCCCCCTCTCTTTCGCACCCTCCATGTCATATTCCGCTCCAGGAGCTCCATCATAGCTCCTCGCTGTTGCTGGGAGGATGTTTTCTCCTCCGCTCGCCCCTTCCACCGTCATTTTCTCTCTACCCACCCTTGCCTCCTTCTCCGCACAGCTCTCGATTCCCCCCTCTCTTTCGCACCCTCCATGTCATATTCCGCTCCAGGAGCTCCATCATAGCTCCTCGCTGTCGCTGGGAGGATGTTTTCTCCTCTGCTCGCCCCTTCCACCGTCATTTTCTCTCTACCCACCCTTGCCTCCTTCTCCGCGCAGCTCTCGATTCCCTCCTCTCTCTCGCACCCTCCATATTACATCCAGCTCCAGGAGCTCCATCATAGCTCTTCGCTGTCGCTGGGAGGATGTTTTCTCCTCCGCTCGCCCCTTCCACCGTCATTTTCTCTCTACCCACCCTTGCCTCCTTCTCCGCGCAGCTCTCAATTCCCCCCTCTCTTTCGCACCCTCCATGTCATATTCCGCTCCAGGAGCTCCATCATAGCTCCTCGCTGTCGCTGGGAGGATGTTTTCTCCTCTGCTCGCCCCTTCCACCGTCATTTTCTCTCTACCCACCCTTTCCTCCTTTTCCGCGCAGCTCTCGATTCCCCCCTCTCTTTCGCACCCTCCATGTCATATTCCGCTCCAGGAGCTCCATCATAGCTCCTCGCTGTCGCTGGGAGGATGTTTTCTCCTCCGCTCGCCCCTTCCACCGTCATTTTCTTTCTACCCACCCTTGCCTCCTTTTCCACGCAGCTCTCGATTCCCCCCTCTCTTTCGCACCCTCCATGTCATATTCCGCTCCAGGAGCTCCATCATAGCTCCTCGCTGTTGCTGGGAGGATGTTTTCTCCTCCGCTCGCCCCTTCCATCGTCATTTTCTCTCTACCCACCCTTGCCTCCTTCTCCGCACAGCTCTCGATTCCCCCCTCTCTTTCGCACCCTCCATGTCATATTCCGCTCCAGGAGCTCCATCATAGCTCCTCGCTGTCGCTGGGAGGATGTTTTCTCCTCCGCTCGCCCCTTCCACCGTCATTTTCTCTCTACCCACCCTTGCCTCCTTTTCCGCGCAGCTCTCGATTCCCCCCTCTCTTTCGCACCCTCCATGTCATATTCCGCTCCAGTAGTTCCATCATAGCTCCTCACTGTCGCTGGGAGGATGTTTTCTCCTCTGCTCGCCCCTTCCACCGTCATTTTCTCTCTACCCACCCTTTCCTCCTTTTCCGCGCAGCTCTCGATTCCCCCCTCTCTTTCGCACCCTCCATGTCATATTCCGCTCCAGGAGCTCCATCAAAGCTCCTCGCTGTCGCTGGGAGGATGTTTTCTCCTCCGCTCGCCCCTTCCACCATTATTTTCTTTCTACCCACCCTTGCCTCCTTTTCCACGCAGCTCTCGATTCCCCCCTCTCTTTCGCACCCTCCATGTCATATTCCGCTCCAGGAGCTCCATCATAGCTCCTCGCTGTTGCTGGGAGGATGTTTTCTCCTCCGCTCGCCCCTTCCACTGTCATTTTCTCTCTACCCACCCTTGCCTCCTTCTCCGCACAGCTCTCGATTCCCCCCTCTCTTTCGCACCCTCCATGTCATATTCCGCTCCAGGAGCTCCATCATAGCTCTTCGCTGTCGCTGGGAGGATGTTTTCTCCTCCGCTCGCCCCTTCCACCGTCATTTTCTCTCTACCCACCCTTTCCTCCTTTTCCGCGCAGCTCTCGATTCCCCCCTCTCTTTCGCACCCTCCATGTCATATTCCGCTCCAGGAGCTCCATCATAGCTCCTCGCTGTCGCTGGGAGGATGTTTTCTCCTCCGCTCGCCCCTTCCACCGTCATTTTCTCTCTACCCACCCTTGCCTCCTTTTCCGCGCAGCTCTCGATTCCCCCCTCTCTTTCGCACCCTCCATGTCATATTCCGCTCCAGGAGCTCCATCATAGCTCCTCGCTGTCGCTGGGAGGATGTTTTCTCCTCCGCTCGCCCCTTCCACCGTCATTTTCTCTCTACCCACCCTTGCCTCCTTTTCCGCGCAGCTCTCGATTCCCCCCTCTCTTTCGCACCCTCCATGTCATATTCCGCTCCAGGAGCTCCATCATAGCTCCTCGCTGTCGCTGGGAGGATGTTTTCTCCTCCGCTCGCCCCTTCCACCGTCATTTTCTCTCTACCCACCCTTGCCTCCTTCTCCGCGCAGCTCTCAATTCCCCCCTCTCTTTCGCACCCTCCATGTCATATTCCGCTCCAGGAGCTCCATCATAGCTCCTCGCTGTCGCTGGGAGGATGTTTTCTCCTCCGCTCGCCCCTTCCACCGTCATTTTCTCTCTACCCACCCTTGCCTCCTTCTCCGCGCAGCTCTCGATTCCCCCCTCTCTTTCGAACCCTCCATGTCATATTCCGCTCCAGGAGCTCCATCATAGCTCCTCGCTGTCGCTGGGAGGATGTTTTCTCCTCTGCTCGCCCCTTCCACCGTCATTTTCTCTCTACCCACCCTTTCCTCCTTTTCCGCGCAGCTCTCGATTCCCCCCTCTCTTTCGCACCCTCCATGTCATATTCCGCTCCAGGAGCTCCATCATAGCTCCTCGCTGTCGCTGGGAGGATGTTTTCTCCTCCGCTCGCCCCTTCCACCGTCATTTTCTTTCTACCCACCCTTGCCTCCTTTTCCACGCAGCTCTCGATTCCCCCCTCTCTTTCGCACCCTCCATGTCATATTCCGCTCCAGGAGCTCCATCATAGCTCCTCGCTGTTGCTGGGAGGATGTTTTCTCCTCCGCTCGCCCCTTCCACCGTCATTTTCTCTCTACCCACCCTTGCCTCCTTCTCCGCACAGCTCTCGATTCCCCCCTCTCTTTCGCACCCTCCATGTCATATTCCGCTCCAGGAGCTCCATCATAGCTCCTCGCTGTCGCTGGGAGGATGTTTTCTCCTCCGCTCGCCCCTTCCACCGTCATTTTCTCTCTACCCACCCTTGCCTCCTTTTCCGCGCAGCTCTCGATTCCCCCCTCTCTTTCGCACCCTCCATGTCATATTCCGCTCCAGGAGTTCCATCATAGCTCCTCACTGTCGCTGGGAGGATGTTTTCTCCTCCGCTCGCCCCTTCCACCGTAATTTTCTCTCTACCCACCCTTGCCTCCTTCTCCGCGCAGCTCTCGATTCCCCCCTCTCTTTCGCACCCTCCATGTCATATTCCGCTCCAGGAGCTCTATCATAGCTCTTCGCTGTCGCTGGGAGGATGTTTTCTCCTCCGCTCACCCCTTCCACCGTCATTTTCTCTCTACCCACGCTTGCCTCCTTCTCCGCGCAGCTCTCGATTCCCTCCTCTCTCTCGCACCCTCCATATTACATCCAGCTCCAGGAGCTTCATCATAGCTCCTCGCTGTCGCTGGGAGGATGTTTTCTCCTCCGCTCGCCCCTTCCACCGTCATTTTCTCTCTACCCACCCTTGCCTCCTTCTCTGCGCAGCTCTCGATTCCCCCCTCTCTTTCGCACCCTCCATGTCATATTCCGCTCCAGGAGCTCCATCATAGCTCCTCGCTGTCGCTGGGAGGATGTTTTCTCCTCCGCTCGCCCCTTCCACCGTCATTTTCTCTCTACCCACCCTTTCCTCCTTTTCCGCGCAGCTCTCGATTCCCCCCTCTCTTTCACACCCTCCATGTCATATTCCGCTCCAGGAGCTCCATCATTGCTCCTCGCTGTCGCTGGGAGGATGTTTTCTCCTCCGCTCGCCCCTTCCACCGTCATTTTCTCTCTACCCACCCTTGCCTCCCTCTCCGCGCAGCTCTCAATTCCCCCCTCTCTTTCGCACCCTCCATGTCATATTCCGCTCCAGGAGCTCCATCATAGCTCCTCGCTGTCGCTGGGAGGATGTTTTCTCCTCCGCTCGCCCCTTTCACCGTCATTTTCTCTCTACCCACCCTTTCCTCCTTCTCCGCGCAGCTCTCGATTCCCCCCTCTCTTTCGAACCCTCCATGTCATATTCTGCTCCAGGAGCTCCATCATAGCTCCTCGCTGTCGCTGGGAGGATGTTTTCTCCTCTGCTCGCCCCTTCCACCGTCATTTTCTCTCTACCCACCCTTTCCTCCTTTTCCGCGCAGCTCTCGATTCCCCCTCTCTTTCGCACCCTCCATGTCATATTCCGCTCCAGGAGCTCCATCATAGCTCCTTGCTGTCGCTGGGAGGATGTTTTCTCCTCCGCTCGCCCCTTCCACCGTCATTTTCTCTCTACCCACCCTTGCCTCCTTTTCCGCGCAGCTCTCGATTCCCCCCTCTCTTTCGCACCCTCCATGTCATATTCCGCTCCAGGAGTTCCATCATAGCTCCTCACTGTCGCTGGGAGGATGTTTTCTCCTCCACTCGCCCCTTCCACCGTCATTTTCTCTCTACCCACCCTTGCCTCCTTCTCCGCGCTGCTCTCGATTCCCTCCTCTCTCTCGCACCCTCCATATTACATCCAGCTCCAGGAGCTCCATCATAGCTCCTCGCTGTCACTGGGAGGATGTTTTCTCCTCCGCTCGCCCCTTCCACCGTCATTTTCTCTCTACCCACCCTTGCCTCCTTCTCCGCGCAGCTCTCGATTCCCTCCTCTCTCTCGCACCCTCCATATTACATCCAGCTCCAGGAGCTCCATCATAGCTCCTCGCTGTCGCTGGGAGGATGTTTTCTCCTCTGCTCGCCGCTTCCGCCGTCATTTTCTCTCCACCCACCCTTGCCTCCTTTTCCGCGCAGCTCTCAATTCCCCCCTCTCTTTCGCACCCTCCATGTCATATTCCGCTCCAGGAGCTCCATCATAGCTCCTTGCTGTCGCTGGGAGGATGTTTTCTCCTCCGCTCGCCCCTTCCACCGTCATTTTCTCTCTACCCACCCTTGCCTCCTTTTCCGCGCAGCTCTCGATTCCCCCCTCTCTTTCGCACCCTCCATGTCATATTCCGCTCCAGGAGTTCCATCATAGCTCCTCACTGTCACTGGGAGGATGTTTTCTCCTCCGCTCGCCCCTTCCACCGTCATTTTCTCTCTACCCACCCTTGCCTCCTTCTCCGCGCAGCTCTCGATTCCCCCCTCTCTTTCGCACCCTCCATGTCATATTCTGCTCCAGGAGCTCCATCATAGCTCCTCGCTGTCGCTGGGAGGATGTTTTCTCCTCCGCTCGCCCCTTCCACCGTCATTTTCTCTCTACCCACCCTTGCCTCCTTCTCCACGCAGCTCTCGATTCCCCCCTCTCTTTCGCACCCTCCATGTCATATTCCGCTCCAGGAGCTCCATCATAGCTCCTTGCTGTCGCTGGGAGGATGTTTTCTCCTCCGCTCGCCCCTTCCACCATCATTTTCTCTCTACCCACCCTTGCCTCCTTCTCCGCGCAGCTCTCGATTCCCCCCTCTCTTTCGCACCCTCCATGTCATATTCCGCTCCAGGAGCTCCATCATAGCTCCTCGCTGTCGCTGGGAGGATGTTTTCTCCTCCGCTCGCCCCTTCCACCGTCATTTTCTCTCTACCCACCCTTGCCTCCTTTTCCGCGCAGCTCTCGATTCCCCCCTCTCTTTCGCACCCTCCATGTCATATTCCGCTCCAGGAGCTCCATCATAGCTCCTCGCTGTCGCTGGGAGGATGTTTTCTCCTCCGCTCGCCCCTTCCACCGTCATTTTCTCTCTACCCACCCTTGCCTCCTTTTCCGCGCAACTCTCGATTCCCCCTCTCTTTCGCACCCTCCATGTCATATTCCGCTGCCGGAGTTCCATCATAGCTCCTCACTGTCGCTGGGAGGAAGTTTTCTCCTCCGCTCGCCCCTTCCACCGTCATTTTCTCTCTACCCACCCTTGCCTCCTTTTCCGCGCAGCTCTCAATTCCCCCCTCTCTTTCGCACCCTCCATGTCATATTCCGCTCCAGGAGCTCCATCATAGCTCCTTGCTGTCGCTGGGAGGATGTTTTCTCCTCCGCTCGCCCCTTCCACCGTCATTTTCTCTCTACCCACCCTTGCCTCCTTCTCCGCGCAGCTCTCGATTCCCCCCTCTCTTTCGCACCCTCCATGTCATATTCCGCTCCAGGAGTTCCATCATAGCTCCTCACTGTCGCTGGGAGGATGTTTTCTCCTCCGCTCGCCCCTTCCACCGTCATTTTCTCTCTACCCACCCTTGCCTCCTTCTCCGCGCAGCTCTCGATTCCCCCCTCTCTTTCGCACCCTCCATGTCATATTCCGCTCCAGGAGCTCCATCATAGCTCCTTGCTGTCGCTGGGAGGATGTTTTCTCCTCCGCTCGCCCCTTCCACCATCATTTTCTCTCTACCCACCCTTGCCTCCTTCTCCGCGCAGCTCTCGATTCCCCCCTCTCTTTCGCACCCTCCATGTCATATTCCGCTCCAGGAGCTCCATCATAGCTCCTCGCTGTCGCTGGGAGGATGTTTTCTCCTCCGCTCGCCCCTTCCACCGTCATTTTCTCTCTACCCACCCTTGCCTCCTTTTCCGCGCAGCTCTCGATTCCCCCCTCTCTTTCGCACCCTCCATGTCATATTCCGCTCCAGGAGCTCCATCATAGCTCCTCGCTGTCGCTGGGAGGATGTTTTCTCCTCCGCTCGCCCCTTCCACCGTCATTTTCTTTCTACCCACCCTTGCCTCCTTTTCCACGCAGCTCTCGATTCCCCCCTCTCTTTCGCACCCTCCATGTCATATTCCGCTCCAGGAGCTCCATCATAGCTCCTCGCTGTTGCTGGGAGGATGTTTTCTCCTCCGCTCGCCCCTTCCACCGTCATTTTCTCTCTACCCACCCTTGCCTCCTTCTCCGCACAGCTCTCGATTCCCCCCTCTCTTTCACACCCTCCATGTCATATTCCGCTCCAGGAGCTCCATCATAGCTCCTCGCTGTCGCTGGGAGGATGTTTTCTCCTCTGCTCGCCCCTTCCACCGTCATTTTCTCTCTACCCACCCTTTCCTCCTTTTCCGCGCAGCTCTCGATTCCCCCCTCTCTTTCGCACCCTCCATGTCATATTCCGCTCCAGGAGCTCCATCATAGCTCCTCGCTGTCGCTGGGAGGATGTTTTCTCCTCCGCTCGCCCCTTCCACCGTCATTTTCTTTCTACCCACCCTTGCCTCCTTTTCCACGCAGCTCTCGATTCCCCCCTCTCTTTCGCACCCTCCATGTCATATTCTGCTCCAGGAGCTCCATCATAGCTCCTCGCTGTTGCTGGGAGGATGTTTTCTCCTCCGCTCGCCCCTTCCACCGTCATTTTCTCTCTACCCACCCTTGCCTCCTTCTCCGCACAGCTCTCGATTCCCCCCTCTCTTTCGCACCCTCCATGTCATATTCCGCTCCAGGAGCTCCATCATAGCTCCTCGCTGTCGCTGGGAGGATGTTTTCTCCTCTGCTCGCCCCTTCCACCGTCATTTTCTCTCTACCCACCCTTTCCTCCTTTTCCGCGCAGCTCTCGATTCCCCCCTCTCTTGCGCACCCTCCATGTCATATTCCGCTCCAGGAGCTCCATCATAGCTCCTCGCTGTCGCTGGGAGGATGTTTTCTCCTCCGCTCGCCCCTTCCACCGTCATTTTCTCTCTACCCACCCTTGCCTCCTTTTCCGCGCAGCTCTCGATTCCCCCCTCTCTTGCGCACCCTCCATGTCATATTCCGCTCCAGGAGCTCCATCATAGCTCCTCGCTGTCGCTGGGAGGATGTTTTCTCCTCCGCTCGCCCCTTCCACCGTCATTTTCTTTCTACCCACCCTTGCCTCCTTTTCCACGCAGCTCTCGATTCCCCCCTCTCTTTCGCACCCTCCATGTCATATTCCGCTCCAGGAGCTCCATCATAGCTCCTCGCTGTTGCTGGGAGGATGTTTTCTCCTCCGCTCGCCCCTTCCACCGTCATTTTCTCTCTACCCACCCTTGCCTCCTTCTCCGCACAGCTCTCGATTCCCCCCTCTCTTTCGCACCCTCCATGTCATATTCCGCTCCAGGAGCTCCATCATAGCTCCTCGCTGTCGCTGGGAGGATGTTTTCTCCTCTGCTCGCCCCTTCCACCGTCATTTTCTCTCTACCCACCCTTTCCTCCTTTTCCGCGCAGCTCTCGATTCCCCCCTCTCTTGCGCACCCTCCATGTCATATTCCGCTCCAGGAGCTCCATCATAGCTCCTCGCTGTCGCTGGGAGGATGTTTTCTCCTCCGCTCGCCCCTTCCACCGTCATTTTCTCTCTACCCACCCTTGCCTCCTTTTCCGCGCAGCTCTCGATTCCCCCCTCTCTTTCGCACCCTCCATATTACATCCAGCTCCAGGAGCTTCATCATAGCTCCTCGCTGTCGCTGGGAGGATGTTTTCTCCTCCGCTCGCCCCTTCCACCGTCATTTTCTCTCTACCCACCCTTGCCTCCTTCTCTGCGCAGCTCTCGATTCCCCCCTCTCTTTCGCACCCTCCATGTCATATTCCGCTCTAGGAGCTCCATCATAGCTCCTCGCTGTCGCTGGGAGGATGTTTTCTCCTCCGCTCGCCCCTTCCACCGTCATTTTCTCTCTACCCACCCTTGCCTCCTTCTCCGCGCAGCTCTCGATTCCCTCTTTTCTCTCTCGCACCCTCCATATTACATCCAGCTCCAGGAGCTCCATCATAGCTCCTCGCTGTCGCTGGGAGGATGTTTTCTCCTCTGCTCGCCGCTTCCGCCGTCATTTTCTCTCCACCCACCCTTGCCTCCTTCTCCGCGCCGCTCTCGATTCCCCCCTCTCTTTCGCACCCTCCATGTCATATTCCGCTCCAGGAGCTCCATCATAGCTCCTCGCTGTCGCTGGGAGGATGTTTTCTCCTCCGCTCGCCCCTTCCACCGTAATTTTCTCTCTACCCACCCTTGCCTCCCTCTCCGCGCAGCTCTCAATTCCCCCCTCTCTTTCGCACCCTCCATGTCATATTCCGCTCCAGGAGCTCCATCATAGCTCCTCGCTGTCGCTGGGAGGATGTTTTCTCCTCCGCTCGCCCCTTTCACCGTCATTTTCTCTCTACCCACCCTTTCCTCCTTCTCCGCGCAGCTCTCGATTCCCCCCTCTCTTTCGAACCCTCCATGTCATATTCCGCTCCAGGAGCTCCATCATAGCTCCTCGCTGTCGCTGGGAGGATGTTTTCTCCTCTGCTCGCCCCTTCCACCGTCATTTTCTCTCTACCCACCCTTTCCTCCTTTTCCGCACAGCTCTCGATTCCCCCTCTCTTTCGCACCCTCCATGTCATATTCCGCTCCAGGAGCTCCATCATAGCTCCTCGCTGTCGCTGCGAGGATGTTTTCTCCTCCGCTCGCCCCTTCCACCGTCATTTTCTCTCTACCCACCCTTGCCTCCTTTTCCGCGCAGCTCTCGATTCCCCCCTCTCTTTCGCACCCTCCATGTCATATTCCGCTCCAGGAGTTCCATCATAGCTCCTCACTGTCGCTGGGAGGATGTTTTCTCCTCCACTCGCCCCTTCCACCGTCATTTTCTCTCTACCCACCCTTGCCTCCTTCTCCGCGCTGCTCTCGATTCCCTCCTCTCTCTCGCACCCTCCATATTACATCCAGCTCCAGGAGCTCCATCATAGCTCCTCGCTGTCGCTGGGAGGATGTTTTCTCCTCCGCTCGCCCCTTCCACCGTCATTTTCTCTCTACCCACCCTTGCCTCCTTCTCCGCGCAGCTCTCGATTCCCTCCTCTCTCTCGCACCCTCCATATTACATCCAGCTCCAGGAGCTCCATCATAGCTCCTCGCTGTCGCTGGGAGGATGTTTTCTCCTCTGCTCGCCGCTTCCGCCTTCATTTTCTCTCCACCCACCCTTGCCTCCTTTTCCGCGCAGCTCTCAATTTCCCCCTCTCTTTCGCACCCTCCATGTCATATTCCGCTCCAGGAGCTCCATCATAGCTCCTTGCTGTCGCTGGGAGGATGTTTTCTCCTCCGCTCGCCCCTTCCACCGTCATTTTCTCTCTACCCACCCTTGCCTCCTTTTCCGCGCAGCTCTCGATTCCCCCCTCTCTTTCGCACCCTCCATGTCATATTCCGCTCCAGGAGTTCCATCATAGCTCCTCACTGTCGCTGGGAGGATGTTTTCTCCTCCGCTCGCCCCTTCCACCGTCATTTTCTCTCTACCCACCCTTGCCTCCTTCTCCGCGCAGCTCTCGATTCCCCCCTCTCTTTCGCACCCTCCATGTCATATTCCGCTCCAGGAGCTCCATCATAGCTCCTTGCTGTCGCTGGGAGGATGTTTTCTCCTCCGCTCGCCCCTTCCACCATCATTTTCTCTCTACCCACCCTTGCCTCCTTCTCCGCGCAGCTCTCGATTCACCCCTCTCTTTCGCACCCTCCATGTCATATTCCGCTCCAGGAGCTCAATCATAGCTCCTCGCTGTCGCTGGGAGGATGTTTTCTCCTCCGCTCGCCCCTTCCACCGTCATTTTCTCTCTACCCACCCTTGCCTCCTTTTCCGCGCAGCTCTCGATTCCCCCTCTCTTTCGCACCCTCCATGTCATATTCCGCTCCCGGAGTTCCATCATAGCTCCTCACTGTCGCTGGGAGGAAGTTTTCTCCTCCGCTCGCCCCTTCCACCGTCATTTTCTCTCTACCCACCCTTGCCTCCTTTTCCGCGCAGCTCTCAATTCCCCCCTCTCTTTCGCACCCTCCATGTCATATTCCGCTCCAGGAGCTCCATCATAGCTCCTTGCTGTCGCTGGGAGGATGTTTTCTCCTCCGCTCGCCCCTTCCACCGTCATTTTCTCTCTACCCACCCTTGCCTCCTTTTCCGCGCAGCTCTCGATTCCCCCCTCTCTTTCGCACCCTCCATGTCATATTCCGCTCCAGGAGTTCCATCATAGCTCCTCACTGTCGCTGGGAGGATGTTTTCTCCTCCGCTCGCCCCTTCCACCGTCATTTTCTCTCTACCCACCCTTGCCTCCTTCTCCGCGCAGCTCTCGATTCCCCCCTCTCTTTCGCACCCTCCATGTCATATTCCGCTCCAGGAGCTCCATCATAGCTCCTTGCTGTCGCTGGGAGGATGTTTTCTCCTCCGCTCGCCCCTTCCACCATCATTTTCTCTCTACCCACCCTTGCCTCCTTCTCCGCGCAGCTCTCGATTCCCCCCTCTCTTTCGCACCCTCCATGTCATATTCCGCTCCAGGAGCTCCATCATAGCTCCTCGCTGTCGCTGGGAGGATGTTTTCTCCTCCGCTCGCCCCTTCCACCGTCATTTTCTCTCTACCCACCCTTGCCTCCTTTTCCGCGCAGCTCTCGATTCCCCCCTCTCTTTCGCACCCTCCATGTCATATTCCGCTCCAGGAGCTCCATCATAGCTCCTCGCTGTCGCTGGGAGGATGTTTTCTCCTCCGCTCGCCCCTTCCACCGTCATTTTCTCTCTACCCACCCTTGCCTCCTTTTCCGCGCTGCTCTCGATTCCCCCCTCTCTTTCGCACCCTCCATGTCATATTCCGCTCCAGGAGCTCCATCATAGCTCCTCGCTGTCGCTGGGAGGATGTTTTCTCCTCCGCTCGCCCCTTCCACCGTCATTTTCTCTCTACCCACCCTTGCCTCCTTTTCCGCGCAGCTCTCGATTCCCCCCTCTCTTTCGCACCCTCCATGTCATATTCCGCTCCAGGAGCTCCATCATAGCTCCTCGCTGTCGCTGGGAGGATGTTTTCTCCTCCGCTCGCCCCTTCCACCGTCATTTTCTCTCTACCCACCCTTGCCTCCGTTTCCGCGCAGCTCTCGATTCCCCCCTCTCTTTCGCACCCTCCATGTCATATTCCGCTCCAGGAGCTCCATCATAGCTCCTCGCTGTCGCTGGGAGGATGTTTTCTCCTCCGCTCGCCCCTTCCACCGTCATTTTCTCTCTACCCACCCTTGCCTCCTTTTCCGCGCAGCTCTCGATTCCCCCCTCTCTTTCGCACCCTCCATGTCATATTCCGCTCCAGGAGTTCCATCATAGCTCCTCACTGTCGCTGGGAGGATGTTTTCTCCTCCGCTCGCCCCTTCCACCGTCATTTTCTCTCTACCCACCCTTGCCTCCTTTTCCGCGCAGCTCTCGATTCCCCCTCTCTTTCGCACCCTCCATGTCATATTCCGCTCCCGGAGTTCCATCATAGCTCCTCACTGTCGCTGGGAGGAAGTTTTCTCCTCCGCTCGCCCCTTCCACCGTCATTTTCTCTCTACCCACCCTTGCCTCCTTTTCCGCGCAGCTCTCAATTCCCCCCTCTCTTTCGCACCCTCCATGTCATATTCCGCTCCAGGAGCTCCATCATAGCTCCTTGCTGTCGCTGGGAGGATGTTTTCTCCTCCGCTCGCCCCTTCCACCGTCATTTTCTCTCTACCCACCCTTGCCTCCTTTTCCGCGCAGCTCTCGATTCCCCCCTCTCTTTCGCACCCTCCATGTCATATTCCGCTCCAGGAGTTCCATCATAGCTCCTCACTGTCACTGGGAGGATGTTTTCTCCTCCGCTCGCCCCTTCCACCGTCATTTTCTCTCTACCCACCCTTGCCTCCTTCTCCGCGCAGCTCTCGATTCCCCCCTCTCTTTCGCACCCTCCATGTCATATTCCGCTCCAGGAGCTCCATCATAGCTCCTTGCTGTCGCTGGGAGGATGTTTTCTCCTCCGCTCGCCCCTTCCACCATCATTTTCTCTCTACCCACCCTTGCCTCCTTCTCCGCGCAGCTCTCGATTCCCCCCTCTCTTTCGCACCCTCCATGTCATATTCCGCTCCAGGAGCTCCATCATAGCTCCTCGCTGTCGCTGGGAGGATGTTTTCTCCTCCGCTCGCCCCTTCCACCGTCATTTTCTTTCTACCCACCCTTGCCTCCTTTTCCACGCAGCTCTCGATTCCCCCCTCTCTTTCGCACCCTCCATGTCATATTCCGCTCCAGGAGCTCCATCATAGCTCCTCGCTGTTGCTGGGAGGATGTTTTCTCCTCCGCTCGCCCCTTCCACCGTCATTTTCTCTCTACCCACCCTTGCCTCCTTCTCCGCACAGCTCTCGATTCCCCCCTCTCTTTCGCACCCTCCATGTCATATTCCGCTCCAGGAGCTCCATCATAGCTCCTCGCTGTCGCTGGGAGGATGTTTTCTCCTCTGCTCGCCCCTTCCACCGTCATTTTCTCTCTACCCACCCTTTCCTCCTTTTCCGCGCAGCTCTCGATTCCCCCCTCTCTTTCGCACCCTCCATGTCATATTCCGCTCCAGGAGCTCCATCATAGCTCCTCGCTGTCGCTGGGAGGATGTTTTCTCCTCCGCTCGCCCCTTCCACCGTCATTTTCTTTCTACCCACCCTTGCCTCCTTTTCCACGCAGCTCTCGATTCCCCCCTCTCTTTCGCACCCTCCATGTCATATTCCGCTCCAGGAGCTCCATCATAGCTCCTCGCTGTTGCTGGGAGGATGTTTTCTCCTCCGCTCGCCCCTTCCACAGTCATTTTCTCTCTACCCACCCTTGCCTCCTTCTCCGCACAGCTCTCGATTCCCCCCTCTCTTTCGCACCCTCCATGTCATATTCCGCTCCAGGAGCTCCATCATAGCTCCTCGCTGTCGCTGGGAGGATGTTTTCTCCTCTGCTCGCCCCTTCCACCGTCATTTTCTCTCTACCCACCCTTTCCTCCTTTTCCGCGCAGCTCTCGATTCCCCCCTCTCTTGCGCACCCTCCATGTCATATTCCGCTCCAGGAGCTCCATCATAGCTCCTCGCTGTCGCTGGGAGGATGTTTTCTCCTCCGCTCGCCCCTTCCACCGTCATTTTCTCTCTACCCACCCTTGCCTCCTTTTCCGCGCAGCTCTCGATTCCCCCCTCTCTTTCGCACCCTCCATGTCATATTCCGCTCCAGGAGTTCCATCATAGCTCCTCACTGTCGCTGGGAGGATGTTTTCTCCTCCGCTCGCCCCTTCCACCGTCATTTTCTCTCTACCCACCCTTGCCTCCTTCTCCGCGCAGCTCTCGATTCCCCCCTCTCTTTCGCACCCTCCATGTCATATTCCGCTCCAGGAGCTCCATCATAGCTCTTCGCTGTCGCTGGGAGGATGTTTTCTCCTCCGCTCGCCCCTTCCACCGTCATTTTCTCTCTACCCACCCTTTCCTCCTTTTCCGCGCAGCTCTCGATTCCCCCCTCTCTTTCGCACCCTCCATGTCTTATTCCGCTCCAGGAGCTCCATCATAGCTCCTTGCTGTCGCTGGGAGGATGTTTTCTCCTCCGCTCGCCCCTTCCACCGTCATTTTCTTTCTACCCACTCTTGCCTGCTTTTCCACGCAGCTCTCGATTCCCCCCTCTCTTTTGCACCCTCCATGTCATATTCCGCTCCAGGAGCTCCATCATAGCTCCTCGCTGTTGCTGGGAGGATGTTTTCTCCTCCGCTCGCCCCTTCCACCGTCATTTTCTCTCTACCCACCCTTGCCTCCTTCTCCGCACAGCTCTCGATTCCCCCCTCTCTTTCGCACCCTCCATGTCATATTCCGCTCCAGGAGCTCCATCATAGCTCCTCGCTGTCGCTGGGAGGATGTTTTCTCCTCTGCTCGCCCCTTCCACCGTCATTTTCTCTCTACCCACCCTTTCCTCCTTTTCCGCGCAGCTCTCGATTCCCCCCTCTCTTGCGCACCCTCCATGTCATATTCCGCTCCAGGAGCTCCATCATAGCTCCTCGCTGTCGCTGGGAGGATGTTTTCTCCTCCGCTCGCCCCTTCCACCGTCATTTTCTCTCTACCCACCCTTGCCTCCTTTTCCGCGCAGCTCTCGATTCCCCCCTCTCTTTCGCACCCTCCATGTCATATTCCGCTCCAGGAGTTCCATCATAGCTCCTCACTGTCGCTGGGAGGATGTTTTCTCCTCCGCTCGCCCCTTCCACCGTAATTTTCTCTCTACCCACCCTTGCCTCCTTCTCCGCGCAGCTCTCGATTCCCCCCTCTCTTTCGCACCCTCCATGTCATATTCCGCTCCAGGAGCTCTATCATAGCTCTTCGCTGTCGCTGGGAGGATGTTTTCTCCTCCGCTCGCCCCTTCCACCGTCATTTTCTCTCTACCCACGCTTGCCTCCTTCTCCGCGCAGCTCTCGATTCCCTCCTCTCTCTCGCACCCTCCATATTACATCCAGCTCCAGGAGCTTCATCATAGCTCCTCGCTGTCGCTGGGAGGATGTTTTCTCCTCCGCTCGCCCCTTCCACCGTCATTTTCTCTCTACCCACCCTTGCCTCCTTCTCTGCGCAGCTCTCGATTCCCCCCTCTCTTTCGCACCCTCCATGTCATATTCCGCTCCAGGAGCTCCATCATAGCTCCTCGCTGTCGCTGGGAGGATGTTTTCTCCTCCGCTCGCCCCTTCCACCGTCATTTTCTCTCTACCCACCCTTGCCTCCTTCTCCGCGCAGCTCTCGATTCCCTCTTCTCTCTCGCACCCTCCATATTACATCCAGCTCCAGGAGCTCCATCATAGCTCCTCGCTGTCGCTGGGAGGATGTTTTCTCCTCTGCTCGCCGCTTCCGCCGTCATTTTCTCTCCACCCACCCTTGCCTCCTTCTCCGCGCCGCTCTCGATTCCCCCCTCTCTTTCGCACCCTCCATGTCATATTCCGCTCCAGGAGCTCCATCATAGCTCCTCGCTGTCGCTGGGAGGATGTTTTCTCCTCCGCTCGCCCCTTCCACCGTCATTTTCTCTCTACCCACCCTTGCCTCCTTCTCCGCGCAGCTCTCGATTCCCCCCTCTCTTTCGCACCCTCCATGTCATATTCCGCTCCAGGAGCTCCATCATAGCTCCTCGCTGTCGCTGGGAGGTTGTTTTCTCCTCCGCTCGCCCCTTCCACCGTCATTTTCTCTCTACCCACCCTTTCCTCCTTTTCCGCGCAGCTCTCGATTCCCCCCTCTCTTTCACACCCTCCATGTCATATTCCGCTCCAGGAGCTCCATCATTGCTCCTCGCTGTCGCTGGGAGGATGTTTTCTCCTCCGCTCGCCCCTTCCACCGTCATTTTCTCTCTACCCACCCTTGCCTCCCTCTCCGCGCAGCTCTCAATTCCCCCCTCTCTTTCGCACCCTCCATGTCATATTCCGCTCCAGGAGCTCCATCATAGCTCCTCGCTGTCGCTGGGAGGATGTTTTCTCCTCCGCTCGCCCCTTTCACCGTCATTTTCTCTCTACCCACCCTTTCCTCCTTCTCCGCGCAGCTCTCGATTCCCCCCTCTCTTTCGAACCCTCCATGTCATATTCCGCTCCAGGAGCTCCATCATAGCTCCTCGCTGTCGCTGGGAGGATGTTTTCTCCTCTGCTCGCCCCTTCCACCGTCATTTTCTCTCTACCCACCCTTTCCTCCTTTTCCGCGCAGCTCTCGATTCCCCCTCTCTTTCGCACCCTCCATGTCATATTCCGCTCCAGGAGCTCCATCATAGCTCCTCGCTGTCGCTGGGAGGATGTTTTCTCCTCCGCTCGCCCCTTCCACCGTCATTTTCTCTCTACCCACCCTTGCCTCCTTTTCCGCGCAGCTCTCGATTCCCCCCTCTCTTTCGCACCCTCCATGTCATATTCCGCTCCAGGAGTTCCATCATAGCTCCTCACTGTCGCTGGGAGGATGTTTTCTCCTCCACTCGCCCCTTCCACCGTCATTTTCTCTCTACCCACCCTTGCCTCCTTCTCCGCGCTGCTCTCGATTCCCTCCTCTCTCTCGCACCCTCCATATTACATCCAGCTCCAGGAGCTCCATCATAGCTCCTCGCTGTCGCTGGGAGGATGTTTTCTCCTCCGCTCGCCCCTTCCACCGTCATTTTCTCTCTACCCACCCTTGCCTCCTTCTCCGCGCAGCTCTCGATTCCCCCCTCTCTTTCGCACCCTCCATGTCATATTCCGCTCCAGGAGCTCCATCATAGCTCCTTGCTGTCGCTGGGAGGATGTTTTCTCCTCCGCTCGCCCCTTCCACCATCATTTTCTCTCTACCCACCCTTGCCTCCTTCTCCGCGCAGCTCTCGATTCCCCCCTCTCTTTCGCACCCTCCATGTCATATTCCGCTCCAGGAGCTCCATCATAGCTCCTCGCTGTCGCTGGGAGGATGTTTTCTCCTCCGCTCGCCCCTTCCACCGTCATTTTCTTTCTACCCACCCTTGCCTCCTTTTCCACGCAGCTCTCGATTCCCCCCTCTCTTTCGCACCCTCCATGTCATATTCCGCTCCAGGAGCTCCATCATAGCTCCTCGCTGTTGCTGGGAGGATGTTTTCTCCTCCGCTCGCCCCTTCCACCGTCATTTTCTCTCTACCCACCCTTGCCTCCTTCTCCGCACAGCTCTCGATTCCCCCCTCTCTTTCGCACCCTCCATGTCATATTCCGCTCCAGGAGCTCCATCATAGCTCCTCGCTGTCGCTGGGAGGATGTTTTCTCCTCTGCTCGCCCCTTCCACCGTCATTTTCTCTCTACCCACCCTTTCCTCCTTTTCCGCGCAGCTCTCGATTCCCCCCTCTCTTTCGCACCCTCCATGTCATATTCCGCTCCAGGAGCTCCATCATAGCTCCTCGCTGTCGCTGGGAGGATGTTTTCTCCTCCGCTCGCCCCTTCCACCGTCATTTTCTTTCTACCCACCCTTGCCTCCTTTTCCACGCAGCTCTCGATTCCCCCCTCTCTTTCGCACCCTCCATGTCATATTCCGCTCCAGGAGCTCCATCATAGCTCCTCGCTGTTGCTGGGAGGATGTTTTCTCCTCCGCTCGCCCCTTCCACAGTCATTTTCTCTCTACCCACCCTTGCCTCCTTCTCCGCACAGCTCTCGATTCCCCCCTCTCTTTCGCACCCTCCATGTCATATTCCGCTCCAGGAGCTCCATCATAGCTCCTCGCTGTCGCTGGGAGGATGTTTTCTCCTCTGCTCGCCCCTTCCACCGTCATTTTCTCTCTACCCACCCTTTCCTCCTTTTCCGCGCAGCTCTCGATTCCCCCCTCTCTTGCGCACCCTCCATGTCATATTCCGCTCCAGGAGCTCCATCATAGCTCCTCGCTGTCGCTGGGAGGATGTTTTCTCCTCCGCTCGCCCCTTCCACCGTCATTTTCTCTCTACCCACCCTTGCCTCCTTTTCCGCGCAGCTCTCGATTCCCCCCTCTCTTTCGCACCCTCCATGTCATATTCCGCTCCAGGAGTTCCATCATAGCTCCTCACTGTCGCTGGGAGGATGTTTTCTCCTCCGCTCGCCCCTTCCACCGTCATTTTCTCTCTACCCACCCTTGCCTCCTTCTCCGCGCAGCTCTCGATTCCCCCCTCTCTTTCGCACCCTCCATGTCATATTCCGCTCCAGGAGCTCCATCATAGCTCTTCGCTGTCGCTGGGAGGATGTTTTCTCCTCCGCTCGCCCCTTCCACCGTCATTTTCTCTCTACCCACCCTTTCCTCCTTTTCCGCGCAGCTCTCGATTCCCCCCTCTCTTTCGCACCCTCCATGTCTTATTCCGCTCCAGGAGCTCCATCATAGCTCCTTGCTGTCGCTGGGAGGATGTTTTCTCCTCCGCTCGCCCCTTCCACCGTCATTTTCTTTCTACCCACTCTTGCCTGCTTTTCCACGCAGCTCTCGATTCCCCCCTCTCTTTTGCACCCTCCATGTCATATTCCGCTCCAGGAGCTCCATCATAGCTCCTCGCTGTTGCTGGGAGGATGTTTTCTCCTCCGCTCGCCCCTTCCACCGTCATTTTCTCTCTACCCACCCTTGCCTCCTTCTCCGCACAGCTCTCGATTCCCCCCTCTCTTTCGCACCCTCCATGTCATATTCCGCTCCAGGAGCTCCATCATAGCTCCTCGCTGTCGCTGGGAGGATGTTTTCTCCTCTGCTCGCCCCTTCCACCGTCATTTTCTCTCTACCCACCCTTTCCTCCTTTTCCGCGCAGCTCTCGATTCCCCCCTCTCTTGCGCACCCTCCATGTCATATTCCGCTCCAGGAGCTCCATCATAGCTCCTCGCTGTCGCTGGGAGGATGTTTTCTCCTCCGCTCGCCCCTTCCACCGTCATTTTCTCTCTACCCACCCTTGCCTCCTTTTCCGCGCAGCTCTCGATTCCCCCCTCTCTTTCGCACCCTCCATGTCATATTCCGCTCCAGGAGTTCCATCATAGCTCCTCACTGTCGCTGGGAGGATGTTTTCTCCTCCGCTCGCCCCTTCCACCGTAATTTTCTCTCTACCCACCCTTGCCTCCTTCTCCGCGCAGCTCTCGATTCCCCCCTCTCTTTCGCACCCTCCATGTCATATTCCGCTCCAGGAGCTCTATCATAGCTCTTCGCTGTCGCTGGGAGGATGTTTTCTCCTCCGCTCGCCCCTTCCACCGTCATTTTCTCTCTACCCACGCTTGCCTCCTTCTCCGCGCAGCTCTCGATTCCCTCCTCTCTCTCGCACCCTCCATATTACATCCAGCTCCAGGAGCTTCATCATAGCTCCTCGCTGTCGCTGGGAGGATGTTTTCTCCTCCGCTCGCCCCTTCCACCGTCATTTTCTCTCTACCCACCCTTGCCTCCTTCTCTGCGCAGCTCTCGATTCCCCCCTCTCTTTCGCACCCTCCATGTCATATTCCGCTCCAGGAGCTCCATCATAGCTCCTCGCTGTCGCTGGGAGGATGTTTTCTCCTCCGCTCGCCCCTTCCACCGTCATTTTCTCTCTACCCACCCTTGCCTCCTTCTCCGCGCAGCTCTCGATTCCCTCTTCTCTCTCGCACCCTCCATATTACATCCAGCTCCAGGAGCTCCATCATAGCTCCTCGCTGTCGCTGGGAGGATGTTTTCTCCTCTGCTCGCCGCTTCCGCCGTCATTTTCTCTCCACCCACCCTTGCCTCCTTCTCCGCGCCGCTCTCGATTCCCCCCTCTCTTTCGCACCCTCCATGTCATATTCCGCTCCAGGAGCTCCATCATAGCTCCTCGCTGTCGCTGGGAGGATGTTTTCTCCTCCGCTCGCCCCTTCCACCGTCATTTTCTCTCTACCCACCCTTGCCTCCTTCTCCGCGCAGCTCTCGATTCCCCCCTCTCTTTCGCACCCTCCATGTCATATTCCGCTCCAGGAGCTCCATCATAGCTCCTCGCTGTCGCTGGGAGGTTGTTTTCTCCTCCGCTCGCCCCTTCCACCGTCATTTTCTCTCTACCCACCCTTTCCTCCTTTTCCGCGCAGCTCTCGATTCCCCCCTCTCTTTCACACCCTCCATGTCATATTCCGCTCCAGGAGCTCCATCATTGCTCCTCGCTGTCGCTGGGAGGATGTTTTCTCCTCCGCTCGCCCCTTCCACCGTCATTTTCTCTCTACCCACCCTTGCCTCCCTCTCCGCGCAGCTCTCAATTCCCCCCTCTCTTTCGCACCCTCCATGTCATATTCCGCTCCAGGAGCTCCATCATAGCTCCTCGCTGTCGCTGGGAGGATGTTTTCTCCTCCGCTCGCCCCTTTCACCGTCATTTTCTCTCTACCCACCCTTTCCTCCTTCTCCGCGCAGCTCTCGATTCCCCCCTCTCTTTCGAACCCTCCATGTCATATTCCGCTCCAGGAGCTCCATCATAGCTCCTCGCTGTCGCTGGGAGGATGTTTTCTCCTCTGCTCGCCCCTTCCACCGTCATTTTCTCTCTACCCACCCTTTCCTCCTTTTCCGCGCAGCTCTCGATTCCCCCTCTCTTTCGCACCCTCCATGTCATATTCCGCTCCAGGAGCTCCATCATAGCTCCTCGCTGTCGCTGGGAGGATGTTTTCTCCTCCGCTCGCCCCTTCCACCGTCATTTTCTCTCTACCCACCCTTGCCTCCTTTTCCGCGCAGCTCTCGATTCCCCCCTCTCTTTCGCACCCTCCATGTCATATTCCGCTCCAGGAGTTCCATCATAGCTCCTCACTGTCGCTGGGAGGATGTTTTCTCCTCCACTCGCCCCTTCCACCGTCATTTTCTCTCTACCCACCCTTGCCTCCTTCTCCGCGCTGCTCTCGATTCCCTCCTCTCTCTCGCACCCTCCATATTACATCCAGCTCCAGGAGCTCCATCATAGCTCCTCGCTGTCGCTGGGAGGATGTTTTCTCCTCCGCTCGCCCCTTCCACCGTCATTTTCTCTCTACCCACCCTTGCCTCCTTCTCCGCGCAGCTCTCGATTCCCTCCTCTCTCTCGCACCCTCCATATTACATCCAGCTCCAGGAGCTCCATCATAGCTCCTCGCTGTCGCTGGGAGGATGTTTTCTCCTCTGCTCGCCGCTTCCGCCGTCATTTTCTCTCCACCCACCCTTGCCTCCTTTTCCGCGCAGCTCTCAATTCCCCCCTCTCTTTCGCACCCTCCATGTCATATTCCGCTCCAGGAGCTCCATCATAGCTCCTTGCTGTCGCTGGGAGGATGTTTTCTCCTCCGCTCGCCCCTTCCACCGTCATTTTCTCTCTACCCACCCTTGCCTCCTTTTCCGCGCAGCTCTCGATTCCCCCCTCTCTTTCGCACCCTCCATGTCATATTCCGCTCCAGGAGTTCCATCATAGCTCCTCACTGTCGCTGGGAGGATGTTTTCTCCTCCGCTCGCCCCTTCCACCGTCATTTTCTCTCTACCCACCCTTGCCTCCTTCTCCGCGCAGCTCTCGATTCCCCCCTCTCTTTCGCACCCTCCATGTCATATTCTGCTCCAGGAGCTCCATCATAGCTCCTCGCTGTCGCCGGGAGGATGTTTTCTCCTCCGCTCGCCCCTTCCACCGTCATTTTCTCTCTACCCACCCTTGCCTCCTTCTCCGCGCAGCTCTCGATTCCCCCCTCTCTTTCGCACCCTCCATGTCATATTCCGCTCCAGGAGCTCCATCATAGCTCCTCGCTGTCGCTGGGAGGATGTTTTCTCCTCTGCTCGCCCCTTCCACCGTCATTTTCTCTCTACCCACCCTTTCCTCCTTTTCCGCGCAGCTCTCGATTCCCCCCTCTCTTGCGCACCCTCCATGTCATATTCCGCTCCAGGAGCTCCATCATAGCTCCTCGCTGTCGCTGGGAGGATGTTTTCTCCTCCGCTCGCCCCTTCCACCGTCATTTTCTCTCTACCCACCCTTGCCTCCTTTTCCGCGCAGCTCTCGATTCCCCCCTCTCTTTCGCACCCTCCATGTCATATTCCGCTCCAGGAGTTCCATCATAGCTCCTCACTGTCGCTGGGAGGATGTTTTCTCCTCCGCTCGCCCCTTCCACCGTAATTTTCTCTCTACCCACCCTTGCCTCCTTCTCCGCGCAGCTCTCGATTCCCCCCTCTCTTTCGCACCCTCCATGTCATATTCCGCTCCAGGAGCTCTATCATAGCTCTTCGCTGTCGCTGGGAGGATGTTTTCTCCTCCGCTCGCCCCTTCCACCGTCATTTTCTCTCTACCCACGCTTGCCTCCTTCTCCGCGCAGCTCTCGATTCCCTCCTCTCTCTCGCACCCTCCATATTACATCCAGCTCCAGGAGCTTCATCATAGCTCCTCGCTGTCGCTGGGAGGATGTTTTCTCCTCCGCTCGCCCCTTCCACCGTCATTTTCTCTCTACCCACCCTTGCCTCCTTCTCTGCGCAGCTCTCGATTCCCCCCTCTCTTTCGCACCCTCCATGTCATATTCCGCTCCAGGAGCTCCATCATAGCTCCTCGCTGTCGCTGGGAGGATGTTTTCTCCTCCGCTCGCCCCTTCCACCGTCATTTTCTCTCTACCCACCCTTGCCTCCTTCTCCGCGCAGCTCTCGATTCCCTCTTCTCTCTCGCACCCTCCATATTACATCCAGCTCCAGGAGCTCCATCATAGCTCCTCGCTGTCGCTGGGAGGATGTTTTCTCCTCTGCTCGCCGCTTCCGCCGTCATTTTCTCTCCACCCACCCTTGCCTCCTTCTCCGCGCCGCTCTCGATTCCCCCCTCTCTTTCGCACCCTCCATGTTATATTCCGCTCCAGGAGCTCCATCATAGCTCCTCGCTGTCGCTGGGAGGATGTTTTCTCCTCCGCTCGCCCCTTCCACCGTCATTTTCTCTCTACCCACCCTTGCCTCCTTCTCCGCGCAGCTCTCGATTCCCCCCTCTCTTTCGCACCCTCCATGTCATATTCCGCTCCAGGAGCTCCATCATAGCTCCTCGCTGTCGCTGGGAGGTTGTTTTCTCCTCCGCTCGCCCCTTCCACCGTCATTTTCTCTCTACCCACCCTTTCCTTCTTTTCCGCGCAGCTCTCGATTCCCCCCTCTCTTTCACACCCTCCATGTCATATTCCGCTCCAGGAGCTCCATCATTGCTCCTCGCTGTCGCTGGGAGGATGTTTTCTCCTCCGCTCGCCCCTTCCACCGTCATTTTCTCTCTACCCACCCTTGCCTCCCTCTCCGCGCAGCTCTCAATTCCCCCCTCTCTTTCGCACCCTCCATGTCATATTCCGCTCCAGGAGCTCCATCATAGCTCCTCGCTGTCGCTGGGAGGATGTTTTCTCCTCCGCTCGCCCCTTTCACCGTCATTTTCTCTCTACCCACCCTTTCCTCCTTCTCCGCGCAGCTCTCGATTCCCCCTCTCTTTCGCACCCTCCATGTCATATTCCGCTCCAGGAGCTCCATCATAGCTCCTCGCTGTCGCTGGGAGGATGTTTTCTCCTCCGCTCGCCCCTTCCACCGTCATTTTCTCTCTACCCACCCTTGCCTCCTTTTCCGCGCAGCTCTCGATTCCCCCCTCTCTTTCGCACCCTCCATGTCATATTCCGCTCCAGGAGTTCCATCATAGCTCCTCACTGTCGCTGGGAGGATGTTTTCTCCTCCACTCGCCCCTTCCACCGTCATTTTCTCTCTACCCACCCTTGCCTCCTTCTCCGCGCTGCTCTCGATTCCCTCCTCTCTCTCGCACCCTCCATATTACATCCAGCTCCAGGAGCTCCATCATAGCTCCTCGCTGTCGCTGGGAGGATGTTTTCTCCTCCGCTCGCCCCTTCCACCGTCATTTTCTCTCTACCCACCCTTGCCTCCTTCTCCGCGCAGCTCTCGATTCCCTCCTCTCTCTCGCACCCTCCATATTACATCCAGCTCCAGGAGCTCCATCATAGCTCCTCGCTGTCGCTGGGAGGATGTTTTCTCCTCTGCTCGCCGCTTCCGCCGTCATTTTCTCTCCACCCACCCTTGCCTCCTTTTCCGCGCAGCTCTCAATTCCCCCCTCTCTTTCGCACCCTCCATGTCATATTCCGCTCCAGGAGCTCCATCATAGCTCCTTGCTGTCGCTGGGAGGATGTTTTCTCCTCCGCTCGCCCCTTCCACCGTCATTTTCTCTCTACCCACCCTTGCCTCCTTTTCCGCGCAGCTCTCGATTCCCCCCTCTCTTTCACACCCTCCATGTCATATTCCGCTCCAGGAGTTCCATCATAGCTCCTCACTGTCGCTGGGAGGATGTTTTCTCCTCCGCTCGCCCCTTCCACCGTCATTTTCTCTCTACCCACCCTTGCCTCCTTCTCCGCGCAGCTCTCGATTCCCCCCTCTCTTTCGCACCCTCCATGTCATATTCTGCTCCAGGAGCTCCATCATAGCTCCTCGCTGTCGCTGGGAGGATGTTTTCTCCTCCGCTCGCCCCTTCCACCGTCATTTTCTCTCTACCCACCCTTGCCTCCTTCTCCGCGCAGCTCTCGATTCCCCCCTCTCTTTCGCACCCTCCATGTCATATTCCGCTCCAGGAGCTCCATCATAGCTCCTTGCTGTCGCTGGGAGGATGTTTTCTCCTCCGCTCGCCCCTTCCACCATCATTTTCTCTCTACCCACCCTTGCCTCCTTCTCCGCGCAGCTCTCGATTCCCCCCTCTCTTTCGCACCCTCCATGTCATATTCCGCTCCAGGAGCTCCATCATAGCTCCTCGCTGTCGCTGGGAGGATGTTTTCTCCTCCGCTCGCCCCTTCCACCGTCATTTTCTCTCTACCCACCCTTGCCTCCTTTTCCGCGCAGCTCTCGATTCCCCCCTCTCTTTCGCACCCTCCATGTCATATTCCGCTCCAGGAGCTCCATCATAGCTCCTCGCTGTCGCTGGGAGGATGTTTTCTCCTCCGCTCGCCCCTTCCACCGTCATTTTCTCTCTACCCACCCTTGCCTCCTTTTCCGCGCAGCTCTCGATTCCCCCCTCTCTTTCGCACCCTCCATGTCATATTCCGCTCCAGGAGCTCCATCATAGCTCCTCGCTGTCGCTGGGAGGATGTTTTCTCCTCCGCTCGCCCCTTCCACCGTCATTTTCTCTCTACCCACCCTTGCCTCCTTTTCCGCGCAGCTCTCGATTCCCCCTCTCTTTCGCACCCTCCATGTCATATTCCGCTCCCGGAGTTCCATCATAGCTCCTCACTGTCGCTGGGAGGAAGTTTTCTCCTCCGCTCGCCCCTTCCACCGTCATTTTCTCTCTACCCACCCTTGCCTCCTTTTCCGCGCAGCTCTCAATTCCCCCCTCTCTTTCGCACCCTCCATGTCATATTCCGCTCCAGGAGCTCCATCATAGCTCCTTGCTGTCGCTGGGAGGATGTTTTCTCCTCCGCTCGCCCCTTCCACCGTCATTTTCTCTCTACCCACCCTTGCCTCCTTTTCCGCGCAGCTCTCGATTCCCCCCTCTCTTTCGCACCCTCCATGTCATATTCCGCTCCAGGAGTTCCATCATAGCTCCTCACTGTCGCTGGGAGGATGTTTTCTCCTCCGCTCGCCCCTTCCACCGTCATTTTCTCTCTACCCACCCTTGCCTCCTTCTCCGCGCAGCTCTCGATTCCCCCCTCTCTTTCGCACCCTCCATGTCATATTCCGCTCCAGGAGCTCCATCATAGCTCCTTGCTGTCGCTGGGAGGATGTTTTCTCCTCCGCTCGCCCCTTCCACCATCATTTTCTCTCTACCCACCCTTGCCTCCTTCTCCGCGCAGCTCTCGATTCCCCCCTCTCTTTCGCACCCTCCATGTCATATTCCGCTCCAGGAGCTCCATCATAGCTCCTCGCTGTCGCTGGGAGGATGTTTTCTCCTCCGCTCGCCCCTTCCACCGTCATTTTCTCTCTACCCACCCTTGCCTCCTTTTCCGCGCAGCTCTCGATTCCCCCCTCTCTTTCGCACCCTCCATGTCATATTCCGCTCCAGGAGCTCCATCATAGCTCCTCGCTGTTGCTGGGAGGATGTTTTCTCCTCCGCTCGCCCCTTCCACCGTCATTTTCTCTCTACCCACCCTTGCCTCCTTCTCCGCACAGCTCTCGATTCCCCCCTCTCTTTCGCACCCTCCATGTCATATTCCGCTCCAGGAGCTCCATCATAGCTCCTCGCTGTCGCTGGGAGGATGTTTTCTCCTCTGCTCGCCCCTTCCACCGTCATTTTCTCTCTACCCACCCTTTCCTCCTTTTCCGCGCAGCTCTCGATTCCCCCCTCTCTTTCGCACCCTCCATGTCATATTCCGCTCCAGGAGCTCCATCATAGCTCCTCGCTGTCGCTGGGAGGATGTTTTCTCCTCCGCTCGCCCCTTCCACCGTCATTTTCTTTCTACCCACCCTTGCCTCCTTTTCCACGCAGCTCTCGATTCCCCCCTCTCTTTCGCACCCTCCATGTCATATTCCGCTCCAGGAGCTCCATCATAGCTCCTCGCTGTTGCTGGGAGGATGTTTTCTCCTCCGCTCGCCCCTTCCACCGTCATTTTCTCTCTACCCACCCTTGCCTCCTTCTCCGCACAGCTCTCGATTCCCCCCTCTCTTTCGCACCCTCCATGTCATATTCCGCTCCAGGAGCTCCATCATAGCTCCTCGCTGTCGCTGGGAGGATGTTTTCTCCTCTGCTCGCCCCTTCCACCGTCATTTTCTCTCTACCCACCCTTTCCTCCTTTTCCGCGCAGCTCTCGATTCCCCCCTCTCTTGCGCACCCTCCATGTCATATTCCGCTCCAGGAGCTCCATCATAGCTCCTCGCTGTCGCTGGGAGGATGTTTTCTCCTCCGCTCGCCCCTTCCACCGTCATTTTCTTTCTACCCACCCTTGCCTCCTTTTCCACGCAGCTCTCGATTCCCCCCTCTCTTTCGCACCCTCCATGTCATATTCCGCTCCAGGAGCTCCATCATAGCTCCTCGCTGTTGCTGGGAGGATGTTTTCTCCTCCGCTCGCCCCTTCCACCGTCATTTTCTCTCTACCCACCCTTGCCTCCTTCTCCGCACAGCTCTCGATTCCCCCCTCTCTTTCGCACCCTCCATGTCATATTCCGCTCCAGGAGCTCCATCATAGCTCCTCGCTGTCGCTGGGAGGATGTTTTCTCCTCTGCTCGCCCCTTCCACCGTCATTTTCTCTCTACCCACCCTTTCCTCCTTTTCCGCGCAGCTCTCGATTCCCCCCTCTCTTGCGCACCCTCCATGTCATATTCCGCTCCAGGAGCTCCATCATAGCTCCTCGCTGTCGCTGGGAGGATGTTTTCTCCTCCGCTCGCCCCTTCCACCGTCATTTTCTCTCTACCCACCCTTGCCTCCTTTTCCGCGCAGCTCTCGATTCCCCCCTCTCTTTCGCACCCTCCATGTCATATTCCGCTCCAGGAGTTCCATCATAGCTCCTCACTGTCGCTGGGAGGATGTTTTCTCCTCCGCTCGCCCCTTCCACCGTCATTTTCTCTCTACCCACCCTTGCCTCCTTCTCCGCGCAGCTCTCGATTCCCCCCTCTCTTTCGCACCCTCCATGTCATATTCCGCTCCAGGAGCTCCATCATAGCTCTTCGCTGTCGCTGGGAGGATGTTTTCTCCTCCGCTCGCCCCTTCCACCGTCATTTTCTCTCTACCCACCCTTTCCTCCTTTTCCGCGCAGCTCTCGATTCCCCCCTCTCTTTCGCACCCTCCATGTCATATTCCGCTCCAGGAGTTCCATCATAGCTCCTCACTGTCGCTGGGAGGATGTTTTCTCCTCCGCTCGCCCCTTCCACCGTCATTTTCTCTCTACCCACCCTTGCCTCCTTCTCCGCGCAGCTCTCGATTCCCCCCTCTCTTTCGCACCCTCCATGTCATATTCCGCTCCAGGAGCTCCATCATAGCTCTTCGCTGTCGCTGGGAGGATGTTTTCTCCTCCGCTCGCCCCTTCCACCGTCATTTTCTCTCTACCCACCCTTGCCTCCTTTTCCGCGCAGCTCTCGATTCCCCCCTCTCTTTCGCACCCTCCATGTCATATTCCGCTCCAGGAGCTCCATCATAGCTCCTCGCTGTCGCTGGGAGGATGTTTTCTCCTCCGCTCGCCCCTTCCACCGTCATTTTCTCTCTACCCACCCTTGCCTCCTTCTCCGCGCAGCTCTCGATTCCCCCCTCTCTTTCGCACCCTCCATGTCATATTCCGCTCCAGGAGCTCCATCATAGCTCTTCGCTGTCGCTGGGAGGATGTTTTCTCCTCCGCTCGCCCCTTCCACCGTCATTTTCTCTCTACCCACCCTTGCCTCCTTTTCCGCGCAGCTCTCGATTCCCCCCTCTCTTTCGCACCCTCCATGTCATATTCCGCTCCAGGAGCTCCATCATAGCTCCTCGCTGTCGCTGGGAGGATGTTTTCTCCTCCGCTCGCCCCTTCCACCGTCATTTTCTCTCTACCCACGCTTGCCTCCTTCTCCGCGCAGCTCTCGATTCCCTCCTCTCTCTCGCACCCTCCATATTACATCCAGCTCCAGGAGCTTCATCATAGCTCCTCGCTGTCACTGGGAGGATGTTTTCTCCTCCGCTCGCCCCTTCCACCGTCATTTTCTCTCTACCCACCCTTGCCTCCTTCTCTGCGCAGCTCTCGATTCCCCCCTCTCTTTCGCACCTTCCATGTCATATTCCGCTCCAGGAGCTCCATCATAGCTCCTCGCTGTCGCTGGGAGGATGTTTTCTCCTCCGCTCGCCCCTTCCACCGTCATTTTCTCTCTACCCACCCTTGCCTCCTTCTCCGCGCAGCTCTCGATTCCCTCTTCTCTCTCGCACCCTCCATATTACATCCAGCTCCAGGAGCTCCATCATAGCTCCTCGCTGTCGCTGGGAGGATGTTTTCTCCTCTGCTCGCCGCTTCCGCCGTCATTTTCTCTCCACCCACCCTTGCCTCCTTCTCCGCGCCGCTCTCGATTCCCCCCTTTCTTTCGCACCCTCCATGTCATATTCCGCTCCAGGAGCTCCATCATAGCTCCTCGCTGTCGCTGGGAGGATGTTTTTTTCCTCCGCTCGCCCCTTCCACCGTCATTTTCTCTCTACCCACCCTTGCCTCCTTCTCCGCGCAGCTCTCGTTTCCCCCCTCTCTTTCGCACCCTCCATGTCATATTCCGCTCCAGGAGCTCCATCATAGCTCCTCGCTGTCGCTGGGAGGATGTTTTCTCCTCCGCTCGCCCCTTCCACCGTCATTTTCTCTCTACCCACCCTTTCCTCCTTTTCCGCGCAGCTCTCGATTCCCCCCTCTCTTTCACACCCTCCATGTCATATTCCGCTCCAGGAGCTCCATCATTGCTCCTCGCTGTCGCTGGGAGGATGTTTTCTCCTCCGCTCGCCCCTTCCACCGTCATTTTCTCTCTACCCACCCTTGCCTCCCTCTCCGCGCAGCTCTCAATTCCCCCCTCTCTTTCGCACCCTCCATGTCATATTCCGCTCCAGGAGCTCCATCATAGCTCCTCGCTGTCGCTGGGAGGATGTTTTCTCCTCCGCTCGCCCCTTTCACCGTCATTTTCTCTCTACCCACCCTTTCCTCCTTCTCCGCGCAGCTCTCGATTCCCCCCTCTCTTTCGAACCCTCCATGTCATATTCCGCTCCAGGAGCTCCATCATAGCTCCTCGCTGTCGCTGGGAGGATGTTTTCTCCTCTGCTCGCCCCTTCCACCGTCATTTTCTCTCTACCCACCCTTTCCTCCTTTTCCGCGCAGCTCTCGATTCCCCCCTCTCTTTCGCACCCTCCATGTCATATTCCGCTCCAGGAGCTCCATCATAGCTCCTCGCTGTCGCTGGGAGGATGTTTTCTCCTCCGCTCGCCCCTTCCACCGTCATTTTCTCTCTACCCACCCTTGCCTCCTTCTCCGCGCAGCTCTCGATTCCCCCCTCTCTTTCGCACCCTCCATGTCATATTCCGCTCCAGGAGCTCCATCATAGCTCTTCGCTGTCGCTGGGAGGATGTTTTCTCCTCCGCTCGCCCCTTCCACCGTCATTTTCTCTCTACCCACCCTTGCCTCCTTTTCCGCGCAGCTCTCGATTCCCCCCTCTCTTTCGCACCCTCCATGTCATATTCCGCTCCAGGAGCTCCATCATAGCTCCTCGCTGTCGCTGGGAGGATGTTTTCTCCTCCGCTCGCCCCTTCCACCGTCATTTTCTCTCTACCCACGCTTGCCTCCTTCTCCGCGCAGCTCTCGATTCCCTCCTCTCTCTCGCACCCTCCATATTACATCCAGCTCCAGGAGCTTCATCATAGCTCCTCGCTGTCACTGGGAGGATGTTTTCTCCTCCGCTCGCCCCTTCCACCGTCATTTTCTCTCTACCCACCCTTGCCTCCTTCTCTGCGCAGCTCTCGATTCCCCCCTCTCTTTCGCACCTTCCATGTCATATTCCGCTCCAGGAGCTCCATCATAGCTCCTCGCTGTCGCTGGGAGGATGTTTTCTCCTCCGCTCGCCCCTTCCACCGTCATTTTCTCTCTACCCACCCTTGCCTCCTTCTCCGCGCAGCTCTCGATTCCCTCTTCTCTCTCGCACCCTCCATATTACATCCAGCTCCAGGAGCTCCATCATAGCTCCTCGCTGTCGCTGGGAGGATGTTTTCTCCTCTGCTCGCCGCTTCCGCCGTCATTTTCTCTCCACCCACCCTTGCCTCCTTCTCCGCGCCGCTCTCGATTCCCCCCTTTCTTTCGCACCCTCCATGTCATATTCCGCTCCAGGAGCTCCATCATAGCTCCTCGCTGTCGCTGGGAGGATGTTTTCTCCTCCGCTCGCCCCTTCCACCGTCATTTTCTCTCTACCCACCCTTGCCTCCTTCTCCGCGCAGCTCTCGATTCCCCCCTCTCTTTCGCACCCTCCATGTCATATTCCGCTCCAGGAGCTCCATCATAGCTCCACGCTGTCGCTGGGAGGATGTTTTCTCCTCCGCTCGCCCCTTCCACCGTCATTTTCTCTCTACCCACCCTTTCCTCCTTCTCCGCGCAGCTCTCAATTCCCCCCTCTCTTTCGCACCCTCCATGTCATATTCCGCTCCAGGAGCTCCATCATAGCTCCTCGCTGTCGCTGGGAGGATGTTTTCTCCTCCGCTCGCCCCTTTCACCGTCATTTTCTCTCTACCCACCCTTTCCTCCTTCTCCGCGCAGCTCTCGATTCCCCCCTCTCTTTCGAACCCTCCATGTCATATTCCGCTCCAGGAGCTCCATCATAGCTCCTCGCTGTCGCTGGGAGGATGTTTTCTCCTCTGCTCGCCCCTTCCACCGTCATTTTCTCTCTACCCACCCTTTCCTCCTTTTCCGCGCAGCTCTCGATTCCCCCCTCTCTTTCGCACCCTCCATGTCATATTCCGCTCCAGGAGCTCCATCATAGCTCCTCGCTGTCGCTGGGAGGATGTTTTCTCCTCTGCTCGCCCCTTCCACCGTCATTTTCTCTCTACCCACCCTTGCCTCCTTTTCCGCGCAGCTCTCGATTCCCCCCTCTCTTTCGCACCCTCCATGTCATATTCCGCTCCAGGAGTTCCATCATAGCTCCTCACTGTCGCTGGGAGGATGTTTTCTCCTCCACTCGCCCCTTCCACCGTCATTTTCTCTCTACCCACCCTTGCCTCCTTCTCCGCGCTGCTCTCGATTCCCTCCTCTCTCTCGCACCCTCCATATTACATCCAGCTCCAGGAGCTCCATCATAGCTCCTCGCTGTCGCTGGGAGGATGTTTTCTCCTCCGCTCGCCCCTTCCACCGTCATTTTCTCTCTACCCACCCTTGCCTCCTTCTCCGCGCAGCTCTCGATTCCCTCCTCTCTCTCGCACCCTCCATATTACATCCAGCTCCAGGAGCTCCATCATAGCTCCTCGCTGTCGCTGGGAGGATGTTTTCTCCTCTGCTCGCCGCTTCCGCCGTCATTTTCTCTCCACCCACCCTTGCCTCCTTCTCCGCGCCGCTCTCGATTCCCCCCTCTCTTTCGCACCCTCCATGTCATATTCTGCTCCAGGAGCTCCATCATAGCTCCTCGCTGTCGCTGGGAGGATGTTTTCTCCTCCGCTCGCCCCTTCCACCGTCATTTTCTCTCTACCCACCCTTGCCTCCTTCTCCGCGCAGCTCTCGATTCCCCCCTCTCTTTCGCACCCTCCATGTCATATTCCGCTCCAGGAGCTCCATCATAGCTCCTCGCTGTCGCTGGGAGGATGTTTTCTCCTCCGCTCGCCCCTTCCACCGTCATTTTCTCTCTACCCACCCTTTCCTCCTTTTCCGCGCAGCTCTCGATTCCCCCCTCTCTTTCGCACCCTCCATGTCATATTCCGCTCCAGGAGCTCCATCATAGCTCCTCGCTGTCGCTGGGAGGATGTTTTCTCCTCCGCTCGCCCCTTCCACCGTCATTTTCTCTCTACCCACCCTTGCCTCCTTCTCCGCGCAGCTCTCAATTCCCCCCTCTCTTTCGCACCCTCCATGTCATATTCCGCTCCAGGAGCTCCATCATAGCTCCTCGCTGTCGCTGGGAGGATGTTTTCTCCTCCGCTCGCCCCTTCCACCGTCATTTTCTCTCTACCCACCCTTGCCTCCTTCTCCGCGCAGCTCTCGATTCCCCCCTCTCTTTCGAACCCTCCATGTCATATTCCGCTCCAGGAGCTCCATCATAGCTCCTCGCTGTCGCTGGGAGGATGTTTTCTCCTCCGCTCGCCCCTTCCACCGTCATTTTCTCTCTACCCACCCTTTCCTCCTTTTCCGCGCAGCTCTCGATTCCCCCCTCTCTTTCGCACCCTCCATGTCATATTCCGCTCCAGGAGCTCCATCATAGCTCCTCGCTGTCGCTGGGAGGATGTTTTCTCCTCCGCTCGCCCCTTCCACCGTCATTTTCTCTCTACCCACCCTTGCCTCCTTCTCCGCGCTGCTCTCGATTCCCTCCTCTCTCTCGCACCCTCCATATTACATCCAGCTCCAGGAGCTCCATCATAGCTCCTCGCTGTCGCTGGGAGGATGTTTTCTCCTCCGCTCGCCCCTTCCACCGTCATTTTCTCTCTACCCACCCTTGCCTCCTTCTCCGCGCAGCTCTCGATTCCCTCCTCTCTCTCGCACCCTCCATATTACATCCAGCTCCAGGAGCTCCATCATAGCTCCTCGCTGTCGCTGGGAGGATGTTTTCTCCTCTGCTCGCCGCTTCCGCCGTCATTTTCTCTCCACCCACCCTTGCCTCCTTCTCCGCGCCGCTCTCGATTCCCCCCTCTCTTTCGCACCCTCCATGTCATATTCTGCTCCAGGAGCTCCATCATAGCTCCTCGCTGTCGCTGGGAGGATGTTTTCTCCTCCGCTCGCCCCTTCCACCGTCATTTTCTCTCTACCCACCCTTTCCTCCTTTTCCGCGCAGCTCTCGATTCCCCCCTCTCTTTCGCACCCTCCATGTCATATTCCGCTCCAGGAGCTCCATCATAGCTCCTCGCTGTCGCTGGGAGGATGTTTTCTCCTCCGCTCGCCCCTTCCACCGTCATTTTCTCTCTACCCACCCTTGCCTCCTTCTCCGCGCAGCTCTCAATTCCCCCCTCTCTTTCGCACCCTCCATGTCATATTCCGCTCCAGGAGCTCCATCATAGCTCCTCGCTGTCGCTGGGAGGATGTTTTCTCCTCCGCTCGCCCCTTCCACCGTCATTTTCTCTCTACCCACCCTTGCCTCCTTCTCCGCGCAGCTCTCGATTCCCCCCTCTCTTTCGAACCCTCCATGTCATATTCCGCTCCAGGAGCTCCATCATAGCTCCTCGCTGTCGCTGGGAGGATGTTTTCTCCTCTGCTCGCCCCTTCCACCGTCATTTTCTCTCTACCCACCCTTTCCTCCTTTTCCGCGCAGCTCTCGATTCCCCCCTCTCTTTCGCACCCTCCATGTCATATTCCGCTCCAGGAGCTCCATCATAGCTCCTCGCTGTTGCTGGGAGGATGTTTTCTCCTCCGCTCGCCCCTTCCACCGTCATTTTCTCTCTACCCACCCTTGCCTCCTTTTCCGCGCAGCTCTCGATTCCCCCCTCTCTTTCGCACCCTCCATGTCATATTCCGCTCCAGGAGTTCCATCATAGCTCCTCACTGTCGCTGGGAGGATGTTTTCTCCTCCGCTCGCCCCTTCCACCGTCATTTTCTCTCTACCCACCCTTGCCTCCTTCTCCGCGCAGCTCTCGATTCCCCCCTCTCTTTCGCACCCTCCATGTCATATTCCGCTCCAGGAGCTCCATCATAGCTCCTCGCTGTCGCTGGGAGGATGTTTTCTCCTCCGCTCGCCCCTTCCACCGTCATTTTCTCTCTACCCACCCTTGCCTCCTTTTCCGCGCAGCTCTCGATTCCCCCCTCTCTTTCGCACCCTCCATGTCATATTCCGCTCCAGGAGTTCCATCATAGCTCCTCACTGTCGCTGGGAGGATGTTTTCTCCTCCACTCGCCCCTTCCACCGTCATTTTCTCTCTACCCACCCTTGCCTCCTTCTCCGCGCTGCTCTCGATTCCCTCCTCTCTCTCGCACCCTCCATATTACATCCAGCTCCAGGAGCTCCATCATAGCTCCTCGCTGTCGCTGGGAGGATGTTTTCTCCTCCGCTCGCCCCTTCCACCGTCATTTTCTCTCTACCCACCCTTGCCTCCTTCTCCGCGCAGCTCTCGATTCCCTCCTCTCTCTCGCACCCTCCATATTACATCCAGCTCCAGGAGCTCCATCATAGCTCCTCGCTGTCGCTGGGAGGATGTTTTCTCCTCTGCTCGCCGCTTCCGCCGTCATTTTCTCTCCACCCACCCTTGCCTCCTTCTCCGCGCCGCTCTCGATTCCCCCCTCTCTTTCGCACCCTCCATGTCATATTCTGCTCCAGGAGCTCCATCATAGCTCCTCGCTGTCGCTGGGAGGATGTTTTCTCCTCCGCTCGCCCCTTCCACCGTCATTTTCTCTCTACCCACCCTTGCCTCCTTCTCCGCGCAGCTCTCGATTCCCCCCTCTCTTTCGCACCCTCCATGTCATATTCCGCTCCAGGAGCTCCATCATAGCTCCTCGCTGTCGCTGGGAGGATGTTTTCTCCTCCGCTCGCCCCTTCCACCGTCATTTTCTCTCTACCCACCCTTTCCTCCTTTTCCGCGCAGCTCTCGATTCCCCCCTCTCTTTCGCACCCTCCATGTCATATTCCGCTCCAGGAGCTCCATCATAGCTCCTTGCTGTCGCTGGGAGGATGTTTTCTCCTCCGCTCGCCCCTTCCACCGTCATTTTCTCTCTACCCACCCTTGCCTCCTTCTTCGCGCAGCTCTCAATTCCCCCCTCTCTTTCGCACCCTCCATGTCATATTCCGCTCCAGGAGCTCCATCATAGCTCCTCGCTGTCGCTGGGAGGATATTTTCTCCTCCGCTCGCCCCTTCCACCGTCATTTTATCTCTACCCACCCTTGCCTCCTTCTCCGCGCAGCTCTCGATTCCCCCCTCTCTTTCGAACCCTCCATGTCATATTCCGCTCCAGGAGCTCCATCATAGCTCCTCGCTGTCGCTGGGAGGATGTTTTCTTCTCTGCTCGCCCCTTCCACCGTCATTTTCTCTCTACCCACCCTTTCCTCCTTTTCCGCGCAGCTCTCGATTCCCCCCTCTCTTTCGCACCCTCCATGTCATATTCCGCTCCAGGAGCTCCATCATAGCTCCTCGCTGTCGCTGGGAGGATGTTTTCTCCTCCGCTCGCCCCTTCCACCGTCATTTTCTTTCTACCCACCCTTGCCTCCTTTTCCGCGCAGCTCTCGATTCCCCCCTCTCTTTCGCACCCTCCATGTCATATTCCGCTGCAGGAGTTCCATCATAGCTCCTCACTGTCGCTGGGAGGATGTTTTCTCCTCCGCTCGCCCCTTCCACCGTCATTTTCTCTCTACCCACCCTTGCCTCCTTCTCCGCGCAGCTCTCGATTCCCCCCTCTCTTTCGCACCCTCCATGTCATATTCCGCTCCAGGAGCTCCATCATAGCTCCTCGCTGTCGCTGGGAGGATGTTTTCTCCTCCGCTCGCCCCTTCCACCGTCATTTTCTCTCTACCCACCCTTGCCTCCTTTTCCGCGCAGCTCTCGATTCCCCCCTCTCTTTCGCACCCTCCATGTCATATTCCGCTCCAGGAGCTCCATCATAGCTCCTTGCTGTCGCTGGGAGGATGTTTTCTCCTCCGCTCGCCCCTTCCACCGTCATTTTCTCTCTACCCACCCTTGCCTCCTTTTCCGCGCAGCTCTCGATTCCCCCCTCTCTTTCGCACCCTCCATGTCATATTCCGCTCCAGGAGTTCCATCATAGCTCCTCACTGTCGCTGGGAGGATGTTTTCTCCTCCGCTCGCCCCTTCCACCGTCATTTTCTCTCTACCCACCCTTGCCTCCTTTTCTGCGCAGCTCTCGATTCCCCCCTCTCTTTCGCACCCTCCATGTCATATTCCGCTCCAGGAGCTCCATCATAGCTCCTTGCTGTCGCTGGGAGGATGTTTTCTCCTCCGCTCGCCCCTTCCACTGTCATTTTCTCTCTACCCACCCTTGCCTCCTTTTCCGCGCAGCTCTCGATTCCCCCCTCTCTTTCGCACCCTCCATGTCATATTCCGCTCCAGGAGCTCCATCATAGCTCCTTGCTGTCGCTGGGAGGATGTTTTCTCCTCCGCTCGCCCCTTCCACCGTCATTTTCTCTCTACCCACCCTTGCCTCCTTTTCCGCGCAGCTCTCGATTCCCCCCTCTCTTTCGCACCCTCCATGTCATATTCCGCTCCAGGAGTTCCATCATAGCTCCTCACTGTCGCTGGGAGGATGTTTTCTCCTCCGCTCGCCCCTTCCACCATCATTTTCTCTCTACCCACCCTTGCCTCCTTTTCCGCGCAGCTCTCGATTCCCCCCTCTCTTTCGCACCCTCCATGTCATATTCCGCTCCAGGAGTTCCATCATAGCTCCTCACTGTCGCTGGGAGGAAGTTTTCTCCTCCGCTCGCCCCTTCCACCGTCATTTTCTCTCTACCCACCCTTGCCTCCTTCTCCGCGCAGCTCTCGATTCCCCCCTCTCTTTCGCACCCTCCATGTCATATTCCGCTCCAGGAGCTCCATCATAGCTAATCGCTGTCGCTGGGAGGATGTTTTCTCCTCCGCTCGCCCCTTCCACCGTCATTTTCTCTCTACCCACCCTTGCCTCCTTTTCCGCGCAGCTCTCGATTCCCCCCTCTCTTTCGCACCCTCCATGTCATATTCCGCTCCAGGAGTTCCATCATAGCTCCTCACTGTCGCTGGGAGGATGTTTTCTCCTCCGCTCGCCCCTTCCACCGTCATTTTCTCTCTACCCACCCTTGCCTCCTTTTCCGCGCAGCTCTCGATTCCCCCCTCTCTTTCGCACCCTCCATGTCATATTCCGCTCCAGGAGCTCCATCATAGCTCCTTGCTGTCGCTGGGAGGATGTTTTCTCCTCCGCTCGCCCCTTCCACCGTCATTTTCTCTCTACCCACCCTTGCCTCCTTTTCCGCGCAGCTCTCGATTCCCCCCTCTCTTTCGCACCCTCCATGTCATATTCCGCTCCAGGAGTTCCATCATAGCTCCTCACTGTCGCTGGGAGGATGTTTTCTCCTCCGCTCGCCCCTTCCACCGTCATTTTCTCTCTACCCACCCTTGCCTCCTTTTCTGCGCAGCTCTCGATTCCCCCCTCTCTTTCGCACCCTCCATGTCATATTCCGCTCCAGGAGCTCCATCATAGCTCCTTGCTGTCGCTGGGAGGATGTTTTCTCCTCCGCTCGCCCCTTCCACTGTCATTTTCTCTCTACCCACCCTTGCCTCCTTTTCCGCGCAGCTCTCGATTCCCCCCTCTCTTTCGCACCCTCCATGTCATATTCCGCTCCAGGAGCTCCATCATAGCTCCTTGCTGTCGCTGGGAGGATGTTTTCTCCTCCGCTCGCCCCTTCCACCGTCATTTTCTCTCTACCCACCCTTGCCTCCTTTTCCGCGCAGCTCTCGATTCCCCCCTCTCTTTCGCACCCTCCATGTCATATTCCGCTCCAGGAGTTCCATCATAGCTCCTCACTGTCGCTGGGAGGATGTTTTCTCCTCCGCTCGCCCCTTCCACCATCATTTTCTCTCTACCCACCCTTGCCTCCTTTTCCGCGCAGCTCTCGATTCCCCCCTCTCTTTCGCACCCTCCATGTCATATTCCGCTCCAGGAGTTCCATCATAGCTCCTCACTGTCGCTGGGAGGAAGTTTTCTCCTCCGCTCGCCCCTTCCACCGTCATTTTCTCTCTACCCACCCTTGCCTCCTTCTCCGCGCAGCTCTCGATTCCCCCCTCTCTTTCGCACCCTCCATGTCATATTCCGCTCCAGGAGCTCCATCATAGCTAATCGCTGTCGCTGGGAGGATGTTTTCTCCTCCGCTCGCCCCTTCCACCGTCATTTTCTCTCTACCCACCCTTGCCTCCTTTTCCGCGCAGCTCTCGATTCCCCCCTCTCTTTCGCACCCTCCATGTCATATTCCGCTCCAGGAGTTCCATCATAGCTCCTCACTGTCGCTGGGAGGATGTTTTCTCCTCCGCTCGCCCCTTCCACCGTCATTTTCTCTCTACCCACCCTTGCCTCCTTTTCCGCGCAGCTCTCGATTCCCCCCTCTCTTTCGCACCCTCCATGTCATATTCCGCTCCAGGAGCTCCATCATAGCTCCTTGCTGTCGCTGGGAGGATGTTTTCTCCTCCGCTCGCCCCTTCCACCGTCATTTTCTCTCTACCCACCCTTGCCTCCTTTTCCGCGCAGCTCTCGATTCCCCCCTCTCTTTCGCACCCTCCATGTCATATTCCGCTCCAGGAGTTCCATCATAGCTCCTCACTGTCGCTGGGAGGATGTTTTCTCCTCCGCTCGCCCCTTCCACCGTCATTTTCTCTCTACCCACCCTTGCCTCCTTCTCCGCGCAGCTCTCGATTCCCTCCTCTCTCTCGCACCCTCCATATTACATCCAGCTCCAGGAGCTTCATCATAGCTCCTCGCTGTCGCTGGGAGGATGTTTTCTCCTCCGCTCGCCCCTTCCACCGTCATTTTCTCTCTACCCACCCTTGCCTCCTTCTCTGCGCAGCTCTCGATTCCTCCCTCTCTTTCGCACCCTCCATGTCATATTCCGCTCCAGGAGCTCCATCATAGCTCCTCGCTGTCGCTGGGAGGATGTTTTCTCCTCCGCTCGCCCCTTCCACCGTTATTTTCTCTCTACCCACCCTTGCCTCCTTCTCCGCGCAGCTCTCGATTCCCTCCTCTCTTTCGCACCCTCCATATTACATCCAGCTCCAGGAGCTCCATCATAGCTCCTCGCTGTCGCTGGGAGGATGTTTTCTCCTCCGCTCGCCCCTTCCACCGTCATTTTCTCTCTACCCACCCTTGCCTCCTTCTCTGCGCAGCTCTCGATTCCTCCCTCTCTTTCGCACCCTCCATGTCATATTCCGCTCCAGGAGCTCCATCATAGCTCCTCGCTGTCGCTGGGAGGATGTTTTCTCCTCCGCTCGCCCCTTCCACCGTCATTTTCTCTCTACCCACCCTTGCCTCCTTTTCCGCGCAGCTCTCGATTCCCCCCTCTCTTTCGCACCCTCCATGTCATATTCCGCTCCAGGAGCTCCATCATAGCTCCTCGCTGTCGCTGGGAGGATGTTTTCTCCTCCGCTCGCCCCTTCCACCGTCATTTTCTCTCTACCCACGCTTGCCTCCTTCTCCGCGCAGCTCTCGATTCCCTACTCTCTCTCGCACCCTCCATATTACATCCAGCTCCAGGAGCTTCATCATAGCTCCTCGCTGTCACTGGGAGGATGTTTTCTCCTCCGCTCGCCCCTTCCACCGTCATTTTCTCTCTACCCACCCTTGCCTCCTTCTCTGCGCAGCTCTCGATTCCCCCCTCTCTTTCGCACCTTCCATGTCATATTCCGCTCCAGGAGCTCCATCATAGCTCCTCGCTGTCGCTGGGAGGATGTTTTCTCCTCCGCTCGCCCCTTCCACCGTCATTTTCTCTCTACCCACCCTTGCCTCCTTCTCCGCGCAGCTCTCGATTCCCTCTTCTCTCTCGCACCCTCCATATTACATCCAGCTCCAGGAGCTCCATCATAGCTCCTCGCTGTCGCTGGGAGGATGTTTTCTCCTCTGCTCGCCGCTTCCGCCGTCATTTTCTCTCCACCCACCCTTGCCTCCTTCTCCGCGCCGCTCTCGATTCCCCCCTTTCTTTCGCACCCTCCATGTCATATTCCGCTCCAGGAGCTCCATCATAGCTCCTCGCTGTCGCTGGGAGGATGTTTTCTCCTCCGCTCGCCCCTTCCACCGTCATTTTCTCTCTACCCACCCTTGCCTCCTTCTCCGCGCAGCTCTCGATTCCCCCCTCTCTTTCGCACCCTCCATGTCATATTCCGCTCCAGGAGCTCCATCATAGCTCCTCGCTGTCGCTGGGAGGATGTTTTCTCCTCCGCTCGCCCCTTCCACCGTCATTTTCTCTCTACCCACCCTTTCCTCCTTCTCCGCGCAGCTCTCAATTCCCCCCTCTCTTTCACACCCTCCATGTCATATTCCGCTCCAGGAGCTCCATCATAGCTCCTCGCTGTCGCTGGGAGGATGTTTTCTCCTCCGCTCGCCCCTTTCACCGTCATTTTCTCTCTACCCACCCTTTCCTCCTTCTCCGCGCAGCTCTCGATTCCCCCCTCTCTTTCGAACCCTCCATGTCATATTCCGCTCCAGGAGCTCCATCATAGCTCCTCGCTGTCGCTGGGAGGATGTTTTCTCCTCTGCTCGCCCCTTCCACCGTCATTTTCTCTCTACCCACCCTTTCCTCCTTTTCCGCGCAGCTCTCGATTCCCCCCTCTCTTTCGCACCCTCCATGTCATATTCCGCTCCAGGAGCTCCATCATAGCTCCTCGCTGTCGCTGGGAGGATGTTTTCTCCTCTGCTCGCCCCTTCCACCGTCATTTTCTCTCTACCCACCCTTGCCTCCTTTTCCGCGCAGCTCTCGATTCCCCCCTCTCTTTCCCACCCTCCATGTCATATTCCGCTCCAGGAGTTCCATCATAGCTCCTCACTGTCGCTGGGAGGATGTTTTCTCCTCCACTCGCCCCTTCCACCGTCATTTTCTCTCTACCCACCCTTGCCTCCTTCTCCGCGCTGCTCTCGATTCCCTCCTCTCTCTCGCACCCTCCATATTACATCCAGCTCCAGGAGCTCCATCATAGCTCCTCGCTGTCGCTGGGAGGATGTTTTCTCCTCCGCTCGCCCCTTCCACCGTCATTTTCTCTCTACCCACCCTTGCCTCCTTCTCCGCGCAGCTCTCGATTCCCTCCTCTCTCTCGCACCCTCCATATTACATCCAGCTCCAGGAGCTCCATCATAGCTCCTCGCTGTCGCTGGGAGGATGTTTTCTCCTCCGCTCGCCCCTTCCACCGTTATTTTCTCTCTACCCACCCTTGCCTCCTTCTCCGCGCAGCTCTCGATTCCCTCCTCTCTTTCGCACCCTCCATATTACATCCAGCTCCAGGAGCTCCATCATAGCTCCTCGCTGTCGCTGGGAGGATGTTTTCTCCTCCGCTCGCCCCTTCCACCGTCATTTTCTCTCTACCCACCCTTGCCTCCTTCTCTGCGCAGCTCTCGATTCCTCCCTCTCTTTCGCACCCTCCATGTCATATTCCGCTCCAGGAGCTCCATCATAGCTCCTCGCTGTCGCTGGGAGGATGTTTTCTCCTCCGCTCGCCCCTTCCACCGTCATTTTCTCTCTACCCACCCTTGCCTCCTTTTCCGCGCAGCTCTCGATTCCCCCCTCTCTTTCGCACCCTCCATGTCATATTCCGCTCCAGGAGCTCCATCATAGCTCCTCGCTGTCGCTGGGAGGATGTTTTCTCCTCCGCTCGCCCCTTCCACCGTCATTTTCTCTCTACCCACGCTTGCCTCCTTCTCCGCGCAGCTCTCGATTCCCTACTCTCTCTCGCACCCTCCATATTACATCCAGCTCCAGGAGCTTCATCATAGCTCCTCGCTGTCACTGGGAGGATGTTTTCTCCTCCGCTCGCCCCTTCCACCGTCATTTTCTCTCTACCCACCCTTGCCTCCTTCTCTGCGCAGCTCTCGATTCCCCCCTCTCTTTCGCACCTTCCATGTCATATTCCGCTCCAGGAGCTCCATCATAGCTCCTCGCTGTCGCTGGGAGGATGTTTTCTCCTCCGCTCGCCCCTTCCACCGTCATTTTCTCTCTACCCACCCTTGCCTCCTTCTCCGCGCAGCTCTCGATTCCCTCTTCTCTCTCGCACCCTCCATATTACATCCAGCTCCAGGAGCTCCATCATAGCTCCTCGCTGTCGCTGGGAGGATGTTTTCTCCTCTGCTCGCCGCTTCCGCCGTCATTTTCTCTCCACCCACCCTTGCCTCCTTCTCCGCGCCGCTCTCGATTCCCCCCTTTCTTTCGCACCCTCCATGTCATATTCCGCTCCAGGAGCTCCATCATAGCTCCTCGCTGTCGCTGGGAGGATGTTTTCTCCTCCGCTCGCCCCTTCCACCGTCATTTTCTCTCTACCCACCCTTGCCTCCTTCTCCGCGCAGCTCTCGATTCCCCCCTCTCTTTCGCACCCTCCATGTCATATTCCGCTCCAGGAGCTCCATCATAGCTCCTCGCTGTCGCTGGGAGGATGTTTTCTCCTCCGCTCGCCCCTTCCACCGTCATTTTCTCTCTACCCACCCTTTCCTCCTTCTCCGCGCAGCTCTCAATTCCCCCCTCTCTTTCACACCCTCCATGTCATATTCCGCTCCAGGAGCTCCATCATAGCTCCTCGCTGTCGCTGGGAGGATGTTTTCTCCTCCGCTCGCCCCTTTCACCGTCATTTTCTCTCTACCCACCCTTTCCTCCTTCTCCGCGCAGCTCTCGATTCCCCCCTCTCTTTCGAACCCTCCATGTCATATTCCGCTCCAGGAGCTCCATCATAGCTCCTCGCTGTCGCTGGGAGGATGTTTTCTCCTCTGCTCGCCCCTTCCACCGTCATTTTCTCTCTACCCACCCTTTCCTCCTTTTCCGCGCAGCTCTCGATTCCCCCCTCTCTTTCGCACCCTCCATGTCATATTCCGCTCCAGGAGCTCCATCATAGCTCCTCGCTGTCGCTGGGAGGATGTTTTCTCCTCTGCTCGCCCCTTCCACCGTCATTTTCTCTCTACCCACCCTTGCCTCCTTTTCCGCGCAGCTCTCGATTCCCCCCTCTCTTTCCCACCCTCCATGTCATATTCCGCTCCAGGAGTTCCATCATAGCTCCTCACTGTCGCTGGGAGGATGTTTTCTCCTCCACTCGCCCCTTCCACCGTCATTTTCTCTCTACCCACCCTTGCCTCCTTCTCCGCGCTGCTCTCGATTCCCTCCTCTCTCTCGCACCCTCCATATTACATCCAGCTCCAGGAGCTCCATCATAGCTCCTCGCTGTCGCTGGGAGGATGTTTTCTCCTCCGCTCGCCCCTTCCACCGTCATTTTCTCTCTACCCACCCTTGCCTCCTTCTCCGCGCAGCTCTCGATTCCCTCCTCTCTCTCGCACCCTCCATATTACATCCAGCTCCAGGAGCTCCATCATAGCTCCTCGCTGTCGCTGGGAGGATGTTTTCTCCTCTGCTCGCCGCTTCCGCCGTCATTTTCTCTCCACCCACCCTTGCCTCCTTCTCCGCGCCGCTCTCGATTCCCCCCTCTCTTTCGCACCCTCCATGTCATATTCTGCTCCAGGAGCTCCATCATAGCTCCTCGCTGTCGCTGGGAGGATGTTTTCTCCTCCGCTCGCCCCTTCCACCGTCATTTTCTCTCTACCCACCCTTGCCTCCTTCTCCGCGCAGCTCTCGATTCCCCCCTCTCTTTCGCACCCTCCATGTCATATTCCGCTCCAGGAGCTCCATCATAGCTCCTCGCTGTCGCTGGGAGGATGTTTTCTCCTCCGCTCGCCCCTTCCACCGTCATTTTCTCTCTACCCACCCTTTCCTCCTTTTCCGCGCAGCTCTCGATTCCCCCCTCTCTTTCGCACCCTCCATGTCATATTCCGCTCCAGGAGCTCCATCATAGCTCCTCGCTGTCGCTGGGAGGATGTTTTCTCCTCCGCTCGCCCCTTCCACCGTCATTTTCTCTCTACCCACCCTTGCCTCCTTCTCCGCGCAGCTCTCAATTCCCCCCTCTCTTTCGCACCCTCCATGTCATATTCCGCTCCAGGAGCTCCATCATAGCTCCTCGCTGTCGCTGGGAGGATGTTTTCTCCTCCGCTCGCCCCTTCCACCGTCATTTTCTCTCTACCCACCCTTGCCTCCTTCTCCGCGCAGCTCTCGATTCCCCCCTCTCTTTCGAACCCTCCATGTCATATTCCGCTCCAGGAGCTCCATCATAGCTCCTCGCTGTCGCTGGGAGGATGTTTTCTCCTCCGCTCGCCCCTTCCACCGTCATTTTCTCTCTACCCACCCTTTCCTCCTTTTCCGCGCAGCTCTCGATTCCCCCCTCTCTTTCGCACCCTCCATGTCATATTCCGCTCCAGGAGCTCCATCATAGCTCCTCGCTGTCGCTGGGAGGATGTTTTCTCCTCCGCTCGCCCCTTCCACCGTCATTTTCTCTCTACCCACCCTTGCCTCCTTCTCCGCGCTGCTCTCGATTCCCTCCTCTCTCTCGCACCCTCCATATTACATCCAGCTCCAGGAGCTCCATCATAGCTCCTCGCTGTCGCTGGGAGGATGTTTTCTCCTCCGCTCGCCCCTTCCACCGTCATTTTCTCTCTACCCACCCTTGCCTCCTTCTCCGCGCAGCTCTCGATTCCCTCCTCTCTCTCGCACCCTCCATATTACATCCAGCTCCAGGAGCTCCATCATAGCTCCTCGCTGTCGCTGGGAGGATGTTTTCTCCTCTGCTCGCCGCTTCCGCCGTCATTTTCTCTCCACCCACCCTTGCCTCCTTCTCCGCGCCGCTCTCGATTCCCCCCTCTCTTTCGCACCCTCCATGTCATATTCTGCTCCAGGAGCTCCATCATAGCTCCTCGCTGTCGCTGGGAGGATGTTTTCTCCTCCGCTCGCCCCTTCCACCGTCATTTTCTCTCTACCCACCCTTTCCTCCTTTTCCGCGCAGCTCTCGATTCCCCCCTCTCTTTCGCACCCTCCATGTCATATTCCGCTCCAGGAGCTCCATCATAGCTCCTCGCTGTCGCTGGGAGGATGTTTTCTCCTCCGCTCGCCCCTTCCACCGTCATTTTCTCTCTACCCACCCTTTCCTCCTTTTCCGCGCAGCTCTCGATTCCCCCCTCTCTTTCGCACCCTCCATGTCATATTCCGCTCCAGGAGTTCCATCATAGCTCCTCACTGTCGCTGGGAGGATGTTTTCTCCTCCACTCGCCCCTTCCACCGTCATTTTCTCTCTACCCACCCTTGCCTCCTTCTCCGCGCTGCTCTCGATTCCCTCCTCTCTCTCGCACCCTCCATATTACATCCAGCTCCAGGAGCTCCATCATAGCTCCTCGCTGTCGCTGGGAGGATGTTTTCTCCTCCGCTCGCCCCTTCCACCGTCATTTTCTCTCTACCCACCCTTGCCTCCTTCTCCGCGCAGCTCTCGATTCCCTCCTCTCTCTCGCACCCTCCATATTACATCCAGCTCCAGGAGCTCCATCATAGCTCCTCGCTGTCGCTGGGAGGATGTTTTCTCCTCTGCTCGCCGCTTCCGCCGTCATTTTCTCTCCACCCACCCTTGCCTCCTTCTCCGCGCCGCTCTCGATTCCCCCCTCTCTTTCGCACCCTCCATGTCATATTCTGCTCCAGGAGCTCCATCATAGCTCCTCGCTGTCGCTGGGAGGATGTTTTCTCCTCCGCTCGCCCCTTCCACCGTCATTTTCTCTCTACCCACCCTTTCCTCCTTTTCCGCGCAGCTCTCGATTCCCCCCTCTCTTTCGCACCCTCCATGTCATATTCCGCTCCAGGAGCTCCATCATAGCTCCTCGCTGTCGCTGGGAGGATGTTTTCTCCTCCGCTCGCCCCTTCCACCGTCATTTTCTCTCTACCCACCCTTTCCTCCTTTTCCGCGCAGCTCTCGATTCCCCCCTCTCTTTCGCACCCTCCATGTCATATTCCGCTCCAGGAGTTCCATCATAGCTCCTCACTGTCGCTGGGAGGATGTTTTCTCCTCCACTCGCCCCTTCCACCGTCATTTTCTCTCTACCCACCCTTGCCTCCTTCTCCGCGCTGCTCTCGATTCCCTCCTCTCTCTCGCACCCTCCATATTACATCCAGCTCCAGGAGCTCCATCATAGCTCCTCGCTGTCGCTGGGAGGATGTTTTCTCCTCCGCTCGCCCCTTCCACCGTCATTTTCTCTCTACCCACCCTTGCCTCCTTCTCCGCGCAGCTCTCGATTCCCTCCTCTCTCTCGCACCCTCCATATTACATCCAGCTCCAGGAGCTCCATCATAGCTCCTCGCTGTCGCTGGGAGGATGTTTTCTCCTCTGCTCGCCGCTTCCGCCGTCATTTTCTCTCCACCCACCCTTGCCTCCTTCTCCGCGCCGCTCTCGATTCCCCCCTCTCTTTCGCACCCTCCATGTCATATTCTGCTCCAGGAGCTCCATCATAGCTCCTCGCTGTCGCTGGGAGGATGTTTTCTCCTCCGCTCGCCCCTTCCACCGTCATTTTCTCTCTACCCACCCTTGCCTCCTTCTCCGCGCAGCTCTCGATTCCCCCCTCTCTTTCGCACCCTCCATGTCATATTCCGCTCCAGGAGCTCCATCATAGCTCCTCGCTGTCGCTGGGAGGATGTTTTCTCCTCCGCTCGCCCCTTCCACCGTCATTTTCTCTCTACCCACCCTTTCCTCCTTTTCCGCGCAGCTCTCGATTCCCCCCTCTCTTTCGCACCCTCCATGTCATATTCCGCTCCAGGAGCTCCATCATAGCTCCTCGCTGTCGCTGGGAGGATGTTTTCTCCTCCGCTCGCCCCTTCCACCGTCATTTTCTCTCTACCCACCCTTGCCTCCTTCTCCGCGCAGCTCTCAATTCCCCCCTCTCTTTCGCACCCTCCATGTCATATTCCGCTCCAGGAGCTCCATCATAGCTCCTCGCTGTCGCTGGGAGGATGTTTTCTCCTCCGCTCGCCCCTTCCACCGTCATTTTCTCTCTACCCACCCTTGCCTCCTTCTCCGCGCAGCTCTCGATTCCCCCCTCTCTTTCGAACCCTCCATGTCATATTCCGCTCCAGGAGCTCCATCATAGCTCCTCGCTGTCGCTGGGAGGATGTTTTCTCCTCCGCTCGCCCCTTCCACCGTCATTTTCTCTCTACCCACCCTTTCCTCCTTTTCCGCGCAGCTCTCGATTCCCCCCTCTCTTTCGCACCCTCCATGTCATATTCCGCTCCAGGAGCTCCATCATAGCTCCTCGCTGTCGCTGGGAGGATGTTTTCTCCTCCGCTCGCCCCTTCCACCGTCATTTTCTCTCTACCCACCCTTGCCTCCTTCTCCGCGCAGCTCTCAATTCCCCCCTCTCTTTCGCACCCTCCATGTCATATTCCGCTCCAGGAGCTCCATCATAGCTCCTCGCTGTCGCTGGGAGGATGTTTTCTCCTCCGCTCGCCCCTTCCACCGTCATTTTCTCTCTACCCACCCTTGCCTCCTTCTCCGCGCAGCTCTCGATTCCCCCCTCTCTTTCGAACCCTCCATGTCATATTCCGCTCCAGGAGCTCCATCATAGCTCCTCGCTGTCGCTGGGAGGATGTTTTCTCCTCCGCTCGCCCCTTCCACCGTCATTTTCTCTCTACCCACCCTTTCCTCCTTTTCCGCGCAGCTCTCGATTCCCCCCTCTCTTTCGCACCCTCCATGTCATATTCCGCTCCAGGAGCTCCATCATAGCTCCTCGCTGTCGCTGGGAGGATGTTTTCTCCTCCGCTCGCCCCTTCCACCGTCATTTTCTCTCTACCCACCCTTGCCTCCTTCTCCGCGCTGCTCTCGATTCCCTCCTCTCTCTCGCACCCTCCATATTACATCCAGCTCCAGGAGCTCCATCATAGCTCCTCGCTGTCGCTGGGAGGATGTTTTCTCCTCCGCTCGCCCCTTCCACCGTCATTTTCTCTCTACCCACCCTTGCCTCCTTCTCCGCGCAGCTCTCGATTCCCTCCTCTCTCTCGCACCCTCCATATTACATCCAGCTCCAGGAGCTCCATCATAGCTCCTCGCTGTCGCTGGGAGGATGTTTTCTCCTCTGCTCGCCGCTTCCGCCGTCATTTTCTCTCCACCCACCCTTGCCTCCTTCTCCGCGCCGCTCTCGATTCCCCCCTCTCTTTCGCACCCTCCATGTCATATTCTGCTCCAGGAGCTCCATCATAGCTCCTCGCTGTCGCTGGGAGGATGTTTTCTCCTCCGCTCGCCCCTTCCACCGTCATTTTCTCTCTACCCACCCTTTCCTCCTTTTCCGCGCAGCTCTCGATTCCCCCCTCTCTTTCGCACCCTCCATGTCATATTCCGCTCCAGGAGCTCCATCATAGCTCCTCGCTGTCGCTGGGAGGATGTTTTCTCCTCCGCTCGCCCCTTCCACCGTCATTTTCTCTCTACCCACCCTTGCCTCCTTCTCCGCGCAGCTCTCAATTCCCCCCTCTCTTTCGCACCCTCCATGTCATATTCCGCTCCAGGAGCTCCATCATAGCTCCTCGCTGTCGCTGGGAGGATGTTTTCTCCTCCGCTCGCCCCTTCCACCGTCATTTTCTCTCTACCCACCCTTGCCTCCTTCTCCGCGCAGCTCTCGATTCCCCCCTCTCTTTCGAACCCTCCATGTCATATTCCGCTCCAGGAGCTCCATCATAGCTCCTCGCTGTCGCTGGGAGGATGTTTTCTCCTCTGCTCGCCCCTTCCACCGTCATTTTCTCTCTACCCACCCTTTCCTCCTTTTCCGCGCAGCTCTCGATTCCCCCCTCTCTTTCGCACCCTCCATGTCATATTCCGCTCCAGGAGCTCCATCATAGCTCCTCGCTGTTGCTGGGAGGATGTTTTCTCCTCCGCTCGCCCCTTCCACCGTCATTTTCTCTCTACCCACCCTTGCCTCCTTTTCCGCGCAGCTCTCGATTCCCCCCTCTCTTTCGCACCCTCCATGTCATATTCCGCTCCAGGAGTTCCATCATAGCTCCTCACTGTCGCTGGGAGGATGTTTTCTCCTCCGCTCGCCCCTTCCACCGTCATTTTCTCTCTACCCACCCTTGCCTCCTTCTCCGCGCAGCTCTCGATTCCCCCCTCTCTTTCGCACCCTCCATGTCATATTCCGCTCCAGGAGCTCCATCATAGCTCCTCGCTGTCGCTGGGAGGATGTTTTCTCCTCCGCTCGCCCCTTCCACCGTCATTTTCTCTCTACCCACCCTTGCCTCCTTTTCCGCGCAGCTCTCGATTCCCCCCTCTCTTTCGCACCCTCCATGTCATATTCCGCTCCAGGAGTTCCATCATAGCTCCTCACTGTCGCTGGGAGGATGTTTTCTCCTCCACTCGCCCCTTCCACCGTCATTTTCTCTCTACCCACCCTTGCCTCCTTCTCCGCGCTGCTCTCGATTCCCTCCTCTCTCTCGCACCCTCCATATTACATCCAGCTCCAGGAGCTCCATCATAGCTCCTCGCTGTCGCTGGGAGGATGTTTTCTCCTCCGCTCGCCCCTTCCACCGTCATTTTCTCTCTACCCACCCTTGCCTCCTTCTCCGCGCAGCTCTCGATTCCCTCCTCTCTCTCGCACCCTCCATATTACATCCAGCTCCAGGAGCTCCATCATAGCTCCTCGCTGTCGCTGGGAGGATGTTTTCTCCTCTGCTCGCCGCTTCCGCCGTCATTTTCTCTCCACCCACCCTTGCCTCCTTCTCCGCGCCGCTCTCGATTCCCCCCTCTCTTTCGCACCCTCCATGTCATATTCTGCTCCAGGAGCTCCATCATAGCTCCTCGCTGTCGCTGGGAGGATGTTTTCTCCTCCGCTCGCCCCTTCCACCGTCATTTTCTCTCTACCCACCCTTGCCTCCTTCTCCGCGCAGCTCTCGATTCCCCCCTCTCTTTCGAACCCTCCATGTCATATTCCGCTCCAGGAGCTCCATCATAGCTCCTCGCTGTCGCTGGGAGGATGTTTTCTTCTCTGCTCGCCCCTTCCACCGTCATTTTCTCTCTACCCACCCTTTCCTCCTTTTCCGCGCAGCTCTCGATTCCCCCCTCTCTTTCGCACCCTCCATGTCATATTCCGCTCCAGGAGCTCCATCATAGCTCCTCGCTGTCGCTGGGAGGATGTTTTCTCCTCCGCTCGCCCCTTCCACCGTCATTTTCTTTCTACCCACCCTTGCCTCCTTTTCCACGCAGCTCTCGATTCCCCCCTCTCTTTCGCACCCTCCATGTCATATTCCGCTCCAGGAGCTCCATCATAGCTCCTCGCTGTTGCTGGGAGGATGTTTTCTCCTCCGCTCGCCCCTTCCACCGTCATTTTCTCTCTACCCACCCTTGCCTCCTTTTCCGCGCAGCTCTCGATTCCCCCCTCTCTTTCGCACCCTCCATGTCATATTCCGCTCCAGGAGTTCCATCATAGCTCCTCACTGTCGCTGGGAGGATGTTTTCTCCTCCGCTCGCCCCTTCCACCGTCATTTTCTCTCTACCCACCCTTGCCTCCTTCTCCGCGCAGCTCTCGATTCCCCCCTCTCTTTCGCACCCTCCATGTCATATTCCGCTCCAGGAGCTCCATCATAGCTCCTCGCTGTCGCTGGGAGGATGTTTTCTCCTCCGCTCGCCCCTTCCACCGTCATTTTCTCTCTACCCACCCTTGCCTCCTTTTCCGCGCAGCTCTCGATTCCCCCCTCTCTTTCGCACCCTCCATGTCATATTCCGCTCCAGGAGATCCATCATAGCTCCTTGCTGTCGCTGGGAGGATGTTTTCTCCTCCGCTCGCCCCTTCCACCGTCATTTTCTCTCTACCCACCCTTGCCTCCTTTTCCGCGCAGCTCTCGATTCCCCCCTCTCTTTCGCACCCTCCATGTCATATTCCGCTCCAGGAGTTCCATCATAGCTCCTCACTGTCGCTGGGAGGATGTTTTCTCCTCCGCTCGCCCCTTCCACCGTCATTTTCTCTCTACCCACCCTTGCCTCCTTTTCTGCGCAGCTCTCGATTCCCCCCTCTCTTTCGCACCCTCCATGTCATATTCCGCTCCAGGAGCTCCATCATAGCTCCTTGCTGTCGCTGGGAGGATGTTTTCTCCTCCGCTCGCCCCTTCCACTGTCATTTTCTCTCTACCCACCCTTGCCTCCTTTTCCGCGCAGCTCTCAATTCCCCCCTCTCTTTCGCACCCTCCATGTCATATTCCGCTCCAGGAGCTCCATCATAGCTCCTTGCTGTCGCTGGGAGGATGTTTTCTCCTCCGCTCGCCCCTTCCACCGTCATTTTCTCTCTACCCACCCTTGCCTCCTTTTCCGCGCAGCTCTCGATTCCCCCCTCTCTTTCGCACCCTCCATGTCATATTCCGCTCCAGGAGTTCCATCATAGCTCCTCACTGTCGCTGGGAGGATGTTTTCTCCTCCGCTCGCCCCTTCCACCATCATTTTCTCTCTACCCACCCTTGCCTCCTTTTCCGCGCAGCTCTCGATTCCCCCCTCTCTTTCGCACCCTCCATGTCATATTCCGCTCCAGGAGTTCCATCATAGCTCCTCACTGTCGCTGGGAGGAAGTTTTCTCCTCCGCTCGCCCCTTCCACCGTCATTTTCTCTCTACCCACCCTTGCCTCCTTCTCCGCGCAGCTCTCGATTCCCCCCTCTCTTTCGCACCCTCCATGTCATATTCCGCTCCAGGAGCTCCATCATAGCTAATCGCTGTCGCTGGGAGGATGTTTTCTCCTCCGCTCGCCCCTTCCACCGTCATTTTCTCTCTACCCACCCTTGCCTCCTTTTCCGCGCAGCTCTCGATTCCCCCCTCTCTTTCGCACCCTCCATGTCATATTCCGCTCCAGGAGTTCCATCATAGCTCCTCACTGTCGCTGGGAGGATGTTTTCTCCTCCGCTCGCCCCTTCCACCGTCATTTTCTCTCTACCCACCCTTGCCTCCTTTTCCGCGCAGCTCTCGATTCCCCCCTCTCTTTCGCACCCTCCATGTCATATTCCGCTCCAGGAGCTCCATCATAGCTCCTTGCTGTCGCTGGGAGGATGTTTTCTCCTCCGCTCGCCCCTTCCACCGTCATTTTCTCTCTACCCACCCTTGCCTCCTTTTCCGCGCAGCTCTCGATTCCCCCCTCTCTTTCGCACCCTCCATGTCATATTCCGCTCCAGGAGTTCCATCATAGCTCCTCACTGTCGCTGGGAGGATGTTTTCTCCTCCGCTCGCCCCTTCCACCGTCATTTTCTCTCTACCCACCCTTGCCTCCTTTTCTGCGCAGCTCTCGATTCCCCCCTCTCTTTCGCACCCTCCATGTCATATTCCGCTCCAGGAGCTCCATCATAGCTCCTTGCTGTCGCTGGGAGGATGTTTTCTCCTCCGCTCGCCCCTTCCACTGTCATTTTCTCTCTACCCACCCTTGCCTCCTTTTCCGCGCAGCTCTCGATTCCCCCCTCTCTTTCGCACCCTCCATGTCATATTCCGCTCCAGGAGCTCCATCATAGCTCCTCGCTGTCGCTGGGAGGATGTTTTCTCCTCCGCTCGCCCCTTCCACCGTCATTTTCTCTCTACCCACCCTTGCCTCCTTTTCCGCGCAGCTCTCGATTCCCCCCTCTCTTTCGCACCCTCCATGTCATATTCCGCTCCAGGAGCTCCATCATAGCTCCTTGCTGTCGCTGGGAGGATGTTTTCTCCTCCGCTCGCCCCTTCCACCGTCATTTTCTCTCTACCCACCCTTGCCTCCTTTTCCGCGCAGCTCTCGATTCCCCCCTCTCTTTCGCACCCTCCATGTCATATTCCGCTCCAGGAGTTCCATCATAGCTCCTCACTGTCGCTGGGAGGATGTTTTCTCCTCCGCTCGCCCCTTCCACCGTCATTTTCTCTCTACCCACCCTTGCCTCCTTTTCTGCGCAGCTCTCGATTCCCCCCTCTCTTTCGCACCCTCCATGTCATATTCCGCTCCAGGAGCTCCATCATAGCTCCTTGCTGTCGCTGGGAGGATGTTTTCTCCTCCGCTCGCCCCTTCCACTGTCATTTTCTCTCTACCCACCCTTGCCTCCTTTTCCGCGCAGCTCTCGATTCCCCCCTCTCTTTCGCACCCTCCATGTCATATTCCGCTCCAGGAGCTCCATCATAGCTCCTTGCTGTCGCTGGGAGGATGTTTTCTCCTCCGCTCGCCCCTTCCACCGTCATTTTCTCTCTACCCACCCTTGCCTCCTTTTCCGCGCAGCTCTCGATTCCCCCCTCTCTTTCGCACCCTCCATGTCATATTCCGCTCCAGGAGTTCCATCATAGCTCCTCACTGTCGCTGGGAGGATGTTTTCTCCTCCGCTCGCCCCTTCCACCATCATTTTCTCTCTACCCACCCTTGCCTCCTTTTCCGCGCAGCTCTCGATTCCCCCCTCTCTTTCGCACCCTCCATGTCATATTCCGCTCCAGGAGTTCCATCATAGCTCCTCACTGTCGCTGGGAGGATGTTTTCTCCTCCGCTCGCCCCTTCCACCGTCATTTTCTCTCTACCCACCCTTGCCTCCTTTTCTGCGCAGCTCTCGATTCCCCCCTCTCTTTCGCACCCTCCATGTCATATTCCGCTCCAGGAGCTCCATCATAGCTCCTTGCTGTCGCTGGGAGGATGTTTTCTCCTCCGCTCGCCCCTTCCACCGTCATTTTCTCTCTACCCACCCTTGCCTCCTTCTCCGCGCAGCTCTCGATTCCCCCCTCTCTTTCGCACCCTCCATGTCATATTCCGCTCCAGGAGCTCCATCATAGCTAATCGCTGTCGCTGGGAGGATGTTTTCTCCTCCGCTCGCCCCTTCCACCGTCATTTTCTCTCTACCCACCCTTGCCTCCTTTTCCGCGCAGCTCTCGATTCCCCCCTCTCTTTCGCACCCTCCATGTCATATTCCGCTCCAGGAGTTCCATCATAGCTCCTCACTGTCGCTGGGAGGATGTTTTCTCCTCCGCTCGCCCCTTCCACCGTCATTTTCTCTCTACCCACCCTTGCCTCCTTTTCCGCGCAGCTCTCGATTCCCCCCTCTCTTTCGCACCCTCCATGTCATATTCCGCTCCAGGAGCTCCATCATAGCTCCTTGCTGTCGCTGGGAGGATGTTTTCTCCTCCGCTCGCCCCTTCCACCGTCATTTTCTCTCTACCCACCCTTGCCTCCTTTTCCGCGCAGCTCTCGATTCCCCCCTCTCTTTCGCACCCTCCATGTCATATTTCGCTCCAGGAGTTCCATCATAGCTCCTCACTGTCGCTGGGAGGATGTTTTCTCCTCCGCTCGCCCCTTCCACCGTCATTTTCTCTCTACCCACCCTTGCCTCCTTTTCTGCGCAGCTCTCGATTCCCCCCTCTCTTTCGCACCCTCCATGTCATATTCCGCTCCAGGAGCTCCATCATAGCTCCTTGCTGTCGCTGGGAGGATGTTTTCTCCTCCGCTCGCCCCTTCCACTGTCATTTTCTCTCTACCCACCCTTGCCTCCTTTTCCGCGCAGCTCTCGATTCCCCCCTCTCTTTCGCACCCTCCATGTCATATTCCGCTCCAGGAGCTCCATCATAGCTCCTTGCTGTCGCTGGGAGGATGTTTTCTCCTCCGCTCGCCCCTTCCACCGTCATTTTCTCTCTACCCACCCTTGCCTCCTTTTCCGCGCAGCTCTCGATTCCCCCCTCTCTTTCGCACCCTCCATGTCATATTCCGCTCCAGGAGTTCCATCATAGCTCCTCACTGTCGCTGGGAGGATGTTTTCTCCTCCGCTCGCCCCTTCCACCATCATTTTCTCTCTACCCACCCTTGCCTCCTTTTCCGCGCAGCTCTCGATTCCCCCCTCTCTTTCGCACCCTCCATGTCATATTCCGCTCCAGGAGTTCCATCATAGCTCCTCACTGTCGCTGGGAGGAAGTTTTCTCCTCCGCTCGCCCCTTCCACCGTCATTTTCTCTCTACCCACCCTTGCCTCCTTCTCCGCGCAGCTCTCGATTCCCCCCTCTCTTTCGCACCCTCCATGTCATATTCCGCTCCAGGAGCTCCATCATAGCTAACCGCTGTCGCTGGGAGGATGTTTTCTCCTCCGCTCGCCCCTTCCACCGTCATTTTCTCTCTACCCACCCTTGCCTCCTTTTCCGCGCAGCTCTCGATTCCCCCCTCTCTTTCGCACCCTCCATGTCATATTCCGCTCCAGGAGTTCCATCATAGCTCCTCACTGTCGCTGGGAGGATGTTTTCTCCTCCGCTCGCCCCTTCCACCGTCATTTTCTCTCTACCCACCCTTGCCTCCTTTTCCGCGCAGCTCTCGATTCCCCCCTCTCTTTCGCACCCTCCATGTCATATTCCGCTCCAGGAGCTCCATCATAGCTCCTTGCTGTCGCTGGGAGGATGTTTTCTCCTCCGCTCGCCCCTTCCACCGTCATTTTCTCTCTACCCACCCTTGCCTCCTTTTCCGCGCAGCTCTCGATTCCCCCCTCTCTTTCGCACCCTCCATGTCATATTCCGCTCCAGGAGTTCCATCATAGCTCCTCACTGTCGCTGGGAGGATGTTTTCTCCTCCGCTCGCCCCTTCCACCGTCATTTTCTCTCTACCCACCCTTGCCTCCTTTTCCGCGCAGCTCTCGATTCCCCCCTCTCTTTCGCACCCTCCATGTCATATTCCGCTCCAGGAGCTCCATCATAGCTCCTTGCTGTCGCTGGGAGGATGTTTTCTCCTCCGCTCGCCCCTTCCACCGTCATTTTCTTTCTACCCACCCTTGCCTCCTTTTCCGCGCAGCTCTCGATTCCCCCCTCTCTTTCGCACCCTCCATGTCATATTCCGCTCCAGGAGTTCCATCATAGCTCCTCACTGTCGCTGGGAGGATGTTTTCTCCTCCGCTCGCCCCTTCCACCGTCATTTTCTCTCTACCCACCCTTGCCTCCTTCTCCGCGCAGCTCTCGATTCCCTCCTCTCTCTCGCACCCTCCATATTACATCCAGCTCCAGGAGCTTCATCATAGCTCCTCGCTGTCGCTGGGAGGATGTTTTCTCCTCCGCTCGCCCCTTCCACCGTCATTTTCTCTCTACCCACCCTTGCCTCCTTCTCTGCGCAGCTCTCGATTCCTCCCTCTCTTTCGCACCCTCCATGTCATATTCCGCTCCAGGAGCTCCATCATAGCTCCTCGCTGTCGCTGGGAGGATGTTTTCTCCTCCGCTCGCCCCTTCCACCGTTATTTTCTCTCTACCCACCCTTGCCTCCTTCTCCGCGCAGCTCTCGATTCCCTCCTCTCTTTCGCACCCTCCATATTACATCCAGCTCCAGGAGCTCCATCATAGCTCCTCGCTGTCGCTGGGAGGATGTTTTCTCCTCTGCTCGCCGCTTCCGCCGTCATTTTCTCTCCACCCACCCTTGCCTCCTTCTCCGCGCCGCTCTCGATTCCCCCCTCTCTTTCGCACCCTCCATGTCATATTCCGCTCCAGGAGCTCCATCATAGCTCCTCGCTGTCGCTGGGAGGATGTTTTCTCCTCCGCTCGCCCCTTCCACCGTCATTTTCTCTCTACCCACCCTTGCCTCCTTCTCCGCGCAGCTCTCGATTCCCCCCTCTCTTTCGCACCCTCCATGTCATATTCCGCTCCAGGAGCTCCATCTTAGCTCCTCGCTGTCGCTGGGAGGATGTTTTCTCCTCCGCTCGCCCCTTCCACCGTCATTTTCTCTCCACCCACCCTTGCCTCCTTCTCCGCGCCGCTCTCGATTCCCCCCTCTCTTTCGCACCCTCCATGTCATATTCTGCTCCAGGAGCTCCATCATAGCTCCTCGCTGTCGCTGGGAGGATGTTTTCTCCTCCGCTCGCCCCTTCCACCGTCATTTTCTCTCTACCCACCCTTGCCTCCTTCTCCGCGCAGCTCTCGATTCCCCCCTCTCTTTCGCACCCTCCATGTCATATTCCGCTCCAGGAGCTCCATCATAGCTCCTCGCTGTCGCTGGGAGGATGTTTTCTCCTCCGCTCGCCCCTTCCACCGTCATTTTCTCTCTACCCACCCTTTCCTCCTTTTCCGCGCAGCTCTCGATTCCCCCCTCTCTTTCGCACCCTCCATGTCATATTCCGCTCCAGGAGCTCCATCATAGCTCCTTGCTGTCGCTGGGAGGATGTTTTCTCCTCCGCTCGCCCCTTCCACCGTCATTTTCTCTCTACCCACCCTTGCCTCCTTCTCCGCGCAGCTCTCAATTCCCCCCTCTCTTTCGCACCCTCCATGTCATATTCCGCTCCAGGAGCTCCATCATAGCTCCTCGCTGTCGCTGGGAGGATGTTTTCTCCTCCGCTCGCCCCTTCCACCGTCATTTTATCTCTACCCACCCTTGCCTCCTTCTCCGCGCAGCTCTCGATTCCCCCCTCTCTTTCGAACCCTCCATGTCATATTCCGCTCCAGGAGCTCCATCATAGCTCCTCGCTGTCGCTGGGAGGATGTTTTCTTCTCTGCTCGCCCCTTCCACCGTCATTTTCTCTCTACCCACCCTTTCCTCCTTTTCCGCGCAGCTCTCGATTCCCCCCTCTCTTTCGCACCCTCCATGTCATATTCCGCTCCAGGAGCTCCATCATAGCTCCTCGCTGTCGCTGGGAGGATGTTTTCTCCTCCGCTCGCCCCTTCCACCGTCATTTTCTTTCTACCCACCCTTGCCTCCTTTTCCACGCAGCTCTCGATTCCCCCCTCTCTTTCGCACCCTCCATGTCATATTCCGCTCCAGGAGCTCCATCATAGCTCCTCGCTGTTGCTGGGAGGATGTTTTCTCCTCCGCTCGCCCCTTCCACCGTCATTTTCTCTCTACCCACCCTTGCCTCCTTTTCCGCGCAGCTCTCGATTCCCCCCTCTCTTTCGCACCCTCCATGTCATATTCCGCTCCAGGAGTTCCATCATAGCTCCTCACTGTCGCTGGGAGGATGTTTTCTCCTCCGCTCGCCCCTTCCACCGTCATTTTCTCTCTACCCACCCTTGCCTCCTTCTCCGCGCAGCTCTCGATTCCCCCCTCTCTTTCGCACCCTCCATGTCATATTCCGCTCCAGGAGCTCCATCATAGCTCCTCGCTGTCGCTGGGAGGATGTTTTCTCCTCCGCTCGCCCCTTCCACCGTCATTTTCTCTCTACCCACCCTTGCCTCCTTTTCCGCGCAGCTCTCGATTCCCCCCTCTCTTTCGCACCCTCCATGTCATATTCCGCTCCAGGAGATCCATCATAGCTCCTTGCTGTCGCTGGGAGGATGTTTTCTCCTCCGCTCGCCCCTTCCACCGTCATTTTCTCTCTACCCACCCTTGCCTCCTTTTCCGCGCAGCTCTCGATTCCCCCCTCTCTTTCGCACCCTCCATGTCATATTCCGCTCCAGGAGTTCCATCATAGCTCCTCACTGTCGCTGGGAGGATGTTTTCTCCTCCGCTCGCCCCTTCCACCGTCATTTTCTCTCTACCCACCCTTGCCTCCTTTTCTGCGCAGCTCTCGATTCCCCCCTCTCTTTCGCACCCTCCATGTCATATTCCGCTCCAGGAGCTCCATCATAGCTCCTTGCTGTCGCTGGGAGGATGTTTTCTCCTCCGCTCGCCCCTTCCACTGTCATTTTCTCTCTACCCACCCTTGCCTCCTTTTCCGCGCAGCTCTCAATTCCCCCCTCTCTTTCGCACCCTCCATGTCATATTCCGCTCCAGGAGCTCCATCATAGCTCCTTGCTGTCGCTGGGAGGATGTTTTCTCCTCCGCTCGCCCCTTCCACCGTCATTTTCTCTCTACCCACCCTTGCCTCCTTTTCCGCGCAGCTCTCGATTCCCCCCTCTCTTTCGCACCCTCCATGTCATATTCCGCTCCAGGAGTTCCATCATAGCTCCTCACTGTCGCTGGGAGGATGTTTTCTCCTCCGCTCGCCCCTTCCACCATCATTTTCTCTCTACCCACCCTTGCCTCCTTTTCCGCGCAGCTCTCGATTCCCCCCTCTCTTTCGCACCCTCCATGTCATATTCCGCTCCAGGAGTTCCATCATAGCTCCTCACTGTCGCTGGGAGGAAGTTTTCTCCTCCGCTCGCCCCTTCCACCGTCATTTTCTCTCTACCCACCCTTGCCTCCTTCTCCGCGCAGCTCTCGATTCCCCCCTCTCTTTCGCACCCTCCATGTCATATTCCGCTCCAGGAGCTCCATCATAGCTAATCGCTGTCGCTGGGAGGATGTTTTCTCCTCCGCTCGCCCCTTCCACCGTCATTTTCTCTCTACCCACCCTTGCCTCCTTTTCCGCGCAGCTCTCGATTCCCCCCTCTCTTTCGCACCCTCCATGTCATATTCCGCTCCAGGAGTTCCATCATAGCTCCTCACTGTCGCTGGGAGGATGTTTTCTCCTCCGCTCGCCCCTTCCACCGTCATTTTCTCTCTACCCACCCTTGCCTCCTTTTCCGCGCAGCTCTCGATTCCCCCCTCTCTTTCGCACCCTCCATGTCATATTCCGCTCCAGGAGCTCCATCATAGCTCCTTGCTGTCGCTGGGAGGATGTTTTCTCCTCCGCTCGCCCCTTCCACCGTCATTTTCTCTCTACCCACCCTTGCCTCCTTTTCCGCGCAGCTCTCGATTCCCCCCTCTCTTTCGCACCCTCCATGTCATATTCCGCTCCAGGAGTTCCATCATAGCTCCTCACTGTCGCTGGGAGGATGTTTTCTCCTCCGCTCGCCCCTTCCACCGTCATTTTCTCTCTACCCACCCTTGCCTCCTTTTCTGCGCAGCTCTCGATTCCCCCCTCTCTTTCGCACCCTCCATGTCATATTCCGCTCCAGGAGCTCCATCATAGCTCCTTGCTGTCGCTGGGAGGATGTTTTCTCCTCCGCTCGCCCCTTCCACTGTCATTTTCTCTCTACCCACCCTTGCCTCCTTTTCCGCGCAGCTCTCGATTCCCCCCTCTCTTTCGCACCCTCCATGTCATATTCCGCTCCAGGAGCTCCATCATAGCTCCTTGCTGTCGCTGGGAGGATGTTTTCTCCTCCGCTCGCCCCTTCCACCGTCATTTTCTCTCTACCCACCCTTGCCTCCTTTTCCGCGCAGCTCTCGATTCCCCCCTCTCTTTCGCACCCTCCATGTCATATTCCGCTCCAGGAGCTCCATCATAGCTCCTCGCTGTCGCTGGGAGGATGTTTTCTCCTCCGCTCGCCCCTTCCACCGTCATTTTCTCTCTACCCACCCTTGCCTCCTTTTCCGCGCAGCTCTCGATTCCCCCCTCTCTTTCGCACCCTCCATGTCATATTCCGCTCCAGGAGCTCCATCATAGCTCCTCGCTGTCGCTGGGAGGATGTTTTCTCCTCCGCTCGCCCCTTCCACCGTCATTTTCTCTCTACCCACCCTTGCCTCCTTCTCCGCGCAGCTCTCGATTCCCCCCTCTCTTTCGCACCCTCCATGTCATATTCCGCTCCAGGAGCTCCATCATAGCTAATCGCTGTCGCTGGGAGGATGTTTTCTCCTCCGCTCGCCCCTTCCACCGTCATTTTCTCTCTACCCACCCTTGCCTCCTTTTCCGCGCAGCTCTCGATTCCCCCCTCTCTTTCGCACCCTCCATGTCATATTCCGCTCCAGGAGTTCCATCATAGCTCCTCACTGTCGCTGGGAGGATGTTTTCTCCTCCGCTCGCCCCTTCCACCGTCATTTTCTCTCTACCCACCCTTGCCTCCTTTTCCGCGCAGCTCTCGATTCCCCCCTCTCTTTCGCACCCTCCATGTCATATTCCGCTCCAGGAGCTCCATCATAGCTCCTTGCTGTCGCTGGGAGGATGTTTTCTCCTCCGCTCGCCCCTTCCACCGTCATTTTCTCTCTACCCACCCTTGCCTCCTTTTCCGCGCAGCTCTCGATTCCCCCCTCTCTTTCGCACCCTCCATGTCATATTCCGCTCCAGGAGTTCCATCATAGCTCCTCACTGTCGCTGGGAGGATGTTTTCTCCTCCGCTCGCCCCTTCCACCGTCATTTTCTCTCTACCCACCCTTGCCTCCTTTTCTGCGCAGCTCTCGATTCCCCCCTCTCTTTCGCACCCTCCATGTCATATTCCGCTCCAGGAGCTCCATCATAGCTCCTTGCTGTCGCTGGGAGGATGTTTTCTCCTCCGCTCGCCCCTTCCACTGTCATTTTCTCTCTACCCACCCTTGCCTCCTTTTCCGCGCAGCTCTCGATTCCCCCCTCTCTTTCGCACCCTCCATGTCATATTCCGCTCCAGGAGCTCCATCATAGCTCCTTGCTGTCGCTGGGAGGATGTTTTCTCCTCCGCTCGCCCCTTCCACCGTCATTTTCTCTCTACCCACCCTTGCCTCCTTTTCCGCGCAGCTCTCGATTCCCCCCTCTCTTTCGCACCCTCCATGTCATATTCCGCTCCAGGAGTTCCATCATAGCTCCTCACTGTCGCTGGGAGGATGTTTTCTCCTCCGCTCGCCCCTTCCACCATCATTTTCTCTCTACCCACCCTTGCCTCCTTTTCCGCGCAGCTCTCGATTCCCCCCTCTCTTTCGCACCCTCCATGTCATATTCCGCTCCAGGAGTTCCATCATAGCTCCTCACTGTCGCTGGGAGGAAGTTTTCTCCTCCGCTCGCCCCTTCCACCGTCATTTTCTCTCTACCCACCCTTGCCTCCTTCTCCGCGCAGCTCTCGATTCCCCCCTCTCTTTCGCACCCTCCATGTCATATTCCGCTCCAGGAGCTCCATCATAGCTAACCGCTGTCGCTGGGAGGATGTTTTCTCCTCCGCTCGCCCCTTCCACCGTCATTTTCTCTCTACCCACCCTTGCCTCCTTTTCCGCGCAGCTCTCGATTCCCCCCTCTCTTTCGCACCCTCCATGTCATATTCCGCTCCAGGAGTTCCATCATAGCTCCTCACTGTCGCTGGGAGGATGTTTTCTCCTCCGCTCGCCCCTTCCACCGTCATTTTCTCTCTACCCACCCTTGCCTCCTTTTCCGCGCAGCTCTCGATTCCCCCCTCTCTTTCGCACCCTCCATGTCATATTCCGCTCCAGGAGCTCCATCATAGCTCCTTGCTGTCGCTGGGAGGATGTTTTCTCCTCCGCTCGCCCCTTCCACCGTCATTTTCTCTCTACCCACCCTTGCCTCCTTTTCCGCGCAGCTCTCGATTCCCCCCTCTCTTTCGCACCCTCCATGTCATATTCCGCTCCAGGAGTTCCATCATAGCTCCTCACTGTCGCTGGGAGGATGTTTTCTCCTCCGCTCGCCCCTTCCACCGTCATTTTCTCTCTACCCACCCTTGCCTCCTTTTCCGCGCAGCTCTCGATTCCCCCCTCTCTTTCGCACCCTCCATGTCATATTCCGCTCCAGGAGCTCCATCATAGCTCCTTGCTGTCGCTGGGAGGATGTTTTCTCCTCCGCTCGCCCCTTCCACCGTCATTTTCTTTCTACCCACCCTTGCCTCCTTTTCCGCGCAGCTCTCGATTCCCCCCTCTCTTTCGCACCCTCCATGTCATATTCCGCTCCAGGAGTTCCATCATAGCTCCTCACTGTCGCTGGGAGGATGTTTTCTCCTCCGCTCGCCCCTTCCACCGTCATTTTCTCTCTACCCACCCTTGCCTCCTTCTCCGCGCAGCTCTCGATTCCCTCCTCTCTCTCGCACCCTCCATATTACATCCAGCTCCAGGAGCTTCATCATAGCTCCTCGCTGTCGCTGGGAGGATGTTTTCTCCTCCGCTCGCCCCTTCCACCGTCATTTTCTCTCTACCCACCCTTGCCTCCTTCTCTGCGCAGCTCTCGATTCCTCCCTCTCTTTCGCACCCTCCATGTCATATTCCGCTCCAGGAGCTCCATCATAGCTCCTCGCTGTCGCTGGGAGGATGTTTTCTCCTCCGCTCGCCCCTTCCACCGTTATTTTCTCTCTACCCACCCTTGCCTCCTTCTCCGCGCAGCTCTCGATTCCCTCCTCTCTTTCGCACCCTCCATATTACATCCAGCTCCAGGAGCTCCATCATAGCTCCTCGCTGTCGCTGGGAGGATGTTTTCTCCTCTGCTCGCCGCTTCCGCCGTCATTTTCTCTCCACCCACCCTTGCCTCCTTCTCCGCGCCGCTCTCGATTCCCCCCTCTCTTTCGCACCCTCCATGTCATATTCCGCTCCAGGAGCTCCATCATAGCTCCTCGCTGTCGCTGGGAGGATGTTTTCTCCTCCGCTCGCCCCTTCCACCGTCATTTTCTCTCTACCCACCCTTGCCTCCTTCTCCGCGCAGCTCTCGATTCCCCCCTCTCTTTCGCACCCTCCATGTCATATTCCGCTCCAGGAGCTCCATCTTAGCTCCTCGCTGTCGCTGGGAGGATGTTTTCTCCTCCGCTCGCCCCTTCCACCGTCATTTTCTCTCTACCCACCCTTTCCTCCTTTTCCGCGCAGCTCTCGATTCCCCCCTCTCTTTCGCACCCTCCATGTCATATTCCGCTCCAGGAGCTCCATCATAGCTCCTCGCTGTCGCTGGGAGGATGTTTTCTCCTCCGCTCGCCCCTTCCACCGTCATTTTCTCTCTACCCACCCTTGCCTCCTTCTTCGCGCAGCTCTCGATTCCCCCCTCTCTTTCGAACCCTCCATGTCATATTCCGCTCCAGGAGCTCCATCATAGCTCCTCGCTGTCGCTGGGAGGATGTTTTCTCCTCTGCTCGCCCCTTCCACCGTCATTTTCTCGCTACCCACCCTTTCCTCCTTTTCCGCGCAGCTCTCGATTCCCCCCTCTCTTTCGCACCCTCCATGTCATATTCCGCTCCAGGAGCTCCATCATAGCTCCTCGCTGTCGCTGGGAGGATGTTTTCTCCTCCGCTCGCCCCTTCCACCGTCATTTTCTCTCTACCCACCCTTGCCTCCTTCTCCGCGCAGCTCTCGATTCTCTCCTCTCTCTCGCACCCTCCATATTACATCCAGCTCCAGGAGCTCCATCATAGCTCTTCGCTGTCGCTGGGAGGATGTTTTCTCCTCCACTCGCCCCTTCCACCGTCATTTTCTCTCTACCCACCCTTGCCTCCTTCTCCGCGCTGCTCTCGATTCCCTCCTCTCTCTCTCGCACCCTCCATATTACATCCAGCTCCAGGAGCTCCATCATAGCTCCTTGCTGTCGCTGGGAGGATGTTTTCTCCTCCGCTCGCCCCTTCCACCGTCATTTTCTCTCTACCCACCCTTGCCTCCTTCTCCGCGCAGCTCTCGATTCCCTCCTCTCTCTCGCACCCTCCATATTACATCCAGCTCCAGGAGCTCCATCATAGCTCCTCGCTGTCGCTGGGAGGATGTTTTCTCCTCTGCTCGCCGCTTCCGCCGTCATTTTCTCTCCACCAGCCCTTGCCACCTTCTCCGCGCCGCTCTCGATTCCCCCCTCTCTTTCGCACCCTCCATGCCATATTCTGCTCCAGGAGCTCCATCATAGCTCCTCGCTGTCGCTGGGAGGATATTTTCTCCTCCGCTCGCCCCTTCCACCGTCATTTTCTCTCTACCCACCCTTTCCTCCTTTTCCGCGCAGCTCTCGATTCCCCCCTCTCTTTCGCACCCTCCATGTCATATTCTGCTCCAGGAGCTCCATCATAGCTCCTCGCTGTCGCTGGGAGGATGTTTTCTCCTCCGCTCGCCCCTTCCACCGTCATTTTCTCTCTACCCACCCTTGCCTCCTTCTCCGCGCAGCTCTCAATTCCCCCCTCTCTTTCGCACCCTCCATGTCATATTCCGCTCCAGGAGCTCCATCATAGCTCCTCGCTGTCGCTGGGAGGATGTTTTCTCCTCCGCTCGCCCCTTCCACCGTCATTTTCTCTCTACCCACCCTTGCCTCCTTCTCCGCGCAGCTCTCGATTCCCCCCTCTCTTTCGAACCCTCCATGTCATATTCCGCTCCAGGAGCTCCATCATAGCTCCTCGCTGTCGCTGGGAGGATGTTTTCTCCTCTGCTCGCCCCTTCCACCGTCATTTTCTCTCTACCCACCCTTTCCTCCTTTTCCGCGCAGCTCTCGATTCCCTCCTCTCTCTCGCACCCTCCATATTACATCCAGCTCCAGGAGCTCCATCATAGCTCCTCGCTGTCGCTGGGAGGATGTTTTCTCCTCCGCTCGCCCCTTCCACCGTCATTTTCTCTCTACCCACCCTTTCCTCCTTTTCCGCGCAGCTCTCGATTCCCCCCTCTCTTTCGCACCCTCCATGTCATATTCCGCTCCAGGAGCTCCATCATAGCTCCTCGCTGTCGCTGGGAGGATGTTTTCTCCTCCGCTCGCCCCTTCCACCGTCATTTTCTCTCTACCCACCCTTGCCTCCTTTTCTGCGCAGCTCTCGATTCCCCCCTCTCTTTCGCACCCTCCATGTCATATTCCGCTCCAGGAGCTCCATCATAGCTCCTTGCTGTCGCTGGGAGGATGTTTTCTCCTCCGCTCGCCCCTTCCACCGTCATTTTCTCTCTACCCACCCTTGCCTCCTTTTCTGCGCAGCTCTCGATTCCCCCCTCTCTTTCGCACCCTCCATGTCATATTCCGCTCCAGGAGCTCCATCATAGCTCCTCGCTGTCGCTGGGAGGATGTTTTCTCCTCCGCTCGCCCCTTCCACCGTCATTTTCTTTCTACCCACCCTTGCCTCCTTTTCCACGCAGCTCTCGATTCCCCCCTCTCTTTCGCACCCTCCATGTCATATTCCGCTCCAGGAGCTCCATCATAGCTCCTCGCTGTTGCTGGGAGGATGTTTTCTCCTCCGCTCGCCCCTTCCACCGTCATTTTCTCTCTACCCACCCTTGCCTCCTTTTCCGCGCAGCTCTCGATTCCCCCCTCTCTTTCGCACCCTCCATGTCATATTCCGCTCCAGGAGTTCCATCATAGCTCCTCACTGTCGCTGGGAGGATGTTTTCTCCTCCACTCGCCCCTTCCACCGTCATTTTCTCTCTACCCACCCTTGCCTCCTTCTCCGCGCTGCTCTCGATTCCCTCCTCTCTCTCGCACCCTCCATATTACATCCAGCTCCAGGAGCTCCATCATAGCTCCTCGCTGTCGCTGGGAGGATGTTTTCTCCTCCGCTCGCCCCTTCCACCGTCATTTTCTCTCTACCCACCCTTGCCTCCTTCTCCGCGCAGCTCTCGATTCCCTCCTCTCTCTCGCACCCTCCATATTACATCCAGCTCCAGGAGCTCCATCATAGCTCCTCGCTGTCGCTGGGAGGATGTTTTCTCCTCTGCTCGCCGCTTCCGCCGTCATTTTCTCTCCACCCACCCTTGCCTCCTTCTCCGCGCCGCTCTCGATTCCCCCCTCTCTTTCGCACCCTCCATGTCATATTCTGCTCCAGGAGCTCCATCATAGCTCCTCGCTGTCGCTGGGAGGATGTTTTCTCCTCCGCTCGCCCCTTCCACCGTCATTTTCTCTCTACCCACCCTTGCCTCCTTCTCCGCGCAGCTCTCGATTCCCCCCTCTCTTTCGCACCCTCCATGTCATATTCCGCTCCAGGAGCTCCATCATAGCTCCTCGCTGTCGCTGGGAGGATGTTTTCTCCTCCGCTCGCCCCTTCCACCGTCATTTTCTCTCTACCCACCCTTTCCTCCTTTTCCGCGCAGCTCTCGATTCCCCCCTCTCTTTCGCACCCTCCATGTCATATTCCGCTCCAGGAGCTCCATCATAGCTCCTCGCTGTCGCTGGGAGGATGTTTTGTCCTCAGCTCGCCCCTTCCACCGTCATTTTCTCTCTACCCACCCTTGCCTCCTTCTCCACGCAGCTCTCAATTCCCCCCTCTCTTTTGCACCCTCCATGTCATATTCCGCTCCAGGAGCTCCATCATAGCTCCTCGCTGTCGCTGGGAGGATGTTTTCTCCTCCGCTCGCCCCTTCCACCGTCATTTTCTCTCTACCCACCCTTGCCTCCTTCTCCGCGCAGCTCTCGATTCCCCCCTCTCTTTCGAACCCTCCATGTCATATTCCGCTCCAGGAGCTCCATCATAGCTCCTCGCTGTCGCTGGGAGGATGTTTTCTCCTCTGCTCGCCCCTTCCACCGTCATTTTCTCTCTACCCACCCTTTCCTCCTTTTCCGCGCAGCTCTCGATTCCCCCCTCTCTTTCGCACCCTCCATGTCATATTCCGCTCCAGGAGCTCCATCATAGCTCCTCGCTGTCGCTGGGAGGATGTTTTCTCCTCCGCTCGCCCCTTCCACCGTCATTTTCTTTCTACCCACCCTTGCCTCCTTTTCCACGCAGCTCTCGATTCCCCCCTCTCTTTCGCACCCTCCATGTCATATTCCGCTCCAGGAGCTCCATCATAGCTCCTCGCTGTTGCTGGGAGGATGTTTTCTCCTCCGCTCGCCCCTTCCACCGTCATTTTCTCTCTACCCACCCTTGCCTCCTTCTCCGCGCAGCTCTCGATTCCCCCCTCTCTTTCGCACCCTCCATGTCATATTCCGCTCCAGGAGCTCCATCATAGCTCCTCGCTGTCGCTGGGAGGATTTTTTCTCCTCTGCTCGCCCCTTCCACCGTCATTTTCTCTCTACCCACCCTTTCCTCCTTTTCCGCGCAGCTCTCGATTCTCCCCTCTCTTGCGCACCCTCCATGTCATATTCCGCTCCAGGAGCTCCATCATAGCTCCTCGCTGTCGCTGGGAGGATGTTTTCTCCTCCGCTCGCCCCTTCCACCGTCATTTTCTCTCTACCCACCCTTGCCTCCTTTTCCGCGCAGCTGTCGATTCCCCCCTCTCTTTCGCACCCTCCATGTCATATTCCGCTCCAGGAGTTCCATCATAGCTCCTCACTGTCGCTGGGAGGATGTTTTCTCCTCCACTCGCCCCTTCCACCGTCATTTTCTCTCTACCCACCCTTGCCTCCTTCTCCGCGCTGCTCTCGATTCCCTCCTCTCTCTCGCACCCTCCATATTACATCCAGCTCCAGGAGCTCCATCATAGCTCCTCGCTGTCGCTGGGAGGATGTTTTCTCCTCCGCTCGCCCCTTTCACCGTCATTTTCTCTCTACCCACCCTTGCCTCCTTCTCCGCGCAGCTCTCGATTCCCTCCTCTCTCTCGCACCCTCCATATTACATCCAGCTCCAGGAGCTCCATCATAGCTCCTCGCTGTCGCTGGGAGGATGTTTTCTCCTCTGCTCGCCGCTTCCGCCGTCATTTTCTCTCCACCCACCCTTGCCTCCTTCTCCGCGCCGCTCTCGATTCCCCCCTCTCTTTCGCACCCTCCATGTCATATTCTGCTCCAGGAGCTCCATCATAGCTCCTCGCTGTCGCTGGGAGGATGTTTTCTCCTCCGCTCGCCCCTTCCACCGTCATTTTCTCTCTACCCACCCTTGCCTCCTTCTCCGCGCAGCTCTCGATTCCCCCCTCTCTTTCGCACCCTCCATGTCATATTCCGCTCCAGGAGCTCCATCATAGCTCCTCGCTGTCGCTGGGAGGATGTTTTCTCCTCCGCTCGCCCCTTCCACCGTCATTTTCTCTCTACCCACCCTTTCCTCCTTTTCCGCGCAGCTCTCGATTCCCCCCTCTCTTTCGCACCCTCCATGTCATATTCCGCTCCAGGAGCTCCATCATAGCTCCTCGCTGTCGCTGGGAGGATGTTTTCTCCTCCGCTCGCCCCTTCCACCGTCATTTTCTCTCTACCCACCCTTGCCTCCTTTTCCGCGCAGCTCTCGATTCCCCCCTCTCTTTCGCACCCTCCATGTCATATTCCGCTCCAGGAGCTCCATCATAGCTCCTCGCTGTCGCTGGGAGGATGTTTTCTCCTCCGCTCGCCCCTTCCACCGTCATTTTCTCTCTACCCACCCTTGCCTCCTTCTCCGCGCAGCTCTCAATTCCCCCCTCTCTTTCGCACCCTCCATGTCATATTCCGCTCCAGGAGCTCCATCATAGCTCCTCGCTGTCGCTGGGAGGATGTTTTCTCCTCCGCTCGCCCCTTCCACCGTCATTTTCTCTCTACCCACCCTTGCCTCCTTCTCCGCGCAGCTCTCGATTCCCCCCTCTCTTTCGAACCCTCCATGTCATATTCCGCTCCAGGAGCTCCATCATAGCTCCTCGCTGTCGCTGGGAGGATGTTTTCTCCTCTGCTCGCCCCTTCCACCGTCATTTTCTCTCTACCCACCCTTTCCTCCTTTTCCGCGCAGCTCTCGATTCCCCCCTCTCTTTCGCACCCTCCATGTCATATTCCGCTCCAGGAGCTCCATCATAGCTCCTCGCTGTCGCTGGGAGGATGTTTTCTCCTCCGCTCGCCCCTTCCACCGTCATTTTCTCTGTACCCACCCTTGCCTCCTTCTCCGCACAGCTCTCGATTCCCCCCTCTCTTTCGCACCCTCCATGTCATATTCCGCTCCAGGAGCTCCATCATAGCTCCTCGCTGTCGCTGGGAGGATGTTTTCTCCTCTGCTCGCCCCTTCCACCGTCATTTTCTCTCTACCCACCCTTTCCTCCTTTTCCGCGCAGCTCTCGATTCCCCCCTCTCTTGCGCACCCTCCATGTCATATTCCGCTCCAGGAGCTCCATCATAGCTCCTCGCTGTCGCTGGGAGGATGTTTTCTCCTCCGCTCGCCCCTTCCACCGTCATTTTCTCTCTACCCACCCTTGCCTCCTTTTCCGCGCAGCTCTCGATTCCCCCCTCTCTTTCGCACCCTCCATGTCATATTCCGCTCCAGGAGTTCCATCATAGCTCCTCACTGTCGCTGGGAGGATGTTTTCTCCTCCGCTCGCCCCTTCCACCGTCATTTTCTCTCTACCCACCCTTGCCTCCTTCTCCGCGCAGCTCTCGATTCCCCCCTCTCTTTCGCACCCTCCATGTCATATTCTGCTCCAGGAGCTCCATCATAGCTCTTCGCTGTCGCTGGGAGGATGTTTTCTCCTCCGCTCGCCCCTTCCACCGTCATTTTCTCTCTACCCTCCCTTTCCTCCTTTTCCGCGCAGCTCTCGATTCCCCCCTCTCTTTCGCACCCTCCATGTCATATTCCGCTCCAGGAGCTCCATCATAGCTCCTCGCTGTCGCTGGGAGGATGTTTTCTCCTCCGCTCGCCCCTTCCACCGTCATTTTCTCTCTACCCACCCTTGCCTCCTTTTCCGCGCAGCTCTCGATTCCCCCCTCTCTTTCGCACCCTCCATGTCATATTCCGCTCCAGGAGCTCCATCATAGCTCCTCGCTGTCGCTGGGAGGATGTTTTCTCCTCCGCTCGCCCCTTCCACCGTCATTTTCTCTCTACCCACCCTTGCCTCCTTCTCCGCGCAGCTCTCAATTCCCCCCTCTCTTTCGCACCCTCCATGTCATATTCCGCTCCAGGAGCTCCATCATAGCTCCTCGCTGTCGCTGGGAGGATGTTTTCTCCTCCGCTCGCCCCTTCCACCGTCATTTTCTCTCTACCCACCCTTTCCTCCTTTTCTGCGCAGCTCTCGATTCCCCCCTCTCTTTCGCACCCTCCATGTCATATTCCGCTCCAGGAGCTCCATCATAGCTCCTCGCTGTCGCTGGGAGGATGTTTTCTCCTCCGCTCGCCCCTTCCACCGTCATTTTCTTTCTACCCACCCTTGCCTCCTTTTCCACGCAGCTCTCGATTCCCCCCTCTCTTTCGCACCCTCCATGTCATATTCCGCTCCAGGAGCTCCATCATAGCTCCTCGCTGTTGCTGGGAGGATGTTTTCTCCTCCGCTCGCCCCTTCCACCGTCATTTTCTCTCTACCCACCCTTGCCTCCTTTTCCGCGCAGCTCTCGATTCCCCCCTCTCTTTCGCACCCTCCATGTCATATTCCGCTCCAGGAGTTCCATCATAGCTCCTCACTGTCGCTGGGAGGATGTTTTCTCCTCCACTCGCCCCTTCCACCGTCATTTTCTCTCTACCCACCCTTGCCTCCTTCTCCGCGCTGCTCTCGATTCCCTCCTCTCTCTCGCACCCTCCATATTACATCCAGCTCCAGGAGCTCCATCATAGCTCCTCGCTGTCGCTGGGAGGATGTTTTCTCCTCCGCTCGCCCCTTCCACCGTCATTTTCTCTCTACCCACCCTTGCCTCCTTCTCCGCGCAGCTCTCGATTCCCTCCTCTCTCTCGCACCCTCCATATTACATCCAGCTCCAGGAGCTCCATCATAGCTCCTCGCTGTCGCTGGGAGGATGTTTTCTCCTCTGCTCGCCGCTTCCGCCGTCATTTTCTCTCCACCCACCCTTGCCTCCTTCTCCGCGCCGCTCTCGATTCCCCCCTCTCTTTCGCACCCTCCATGTCATATTCTGCTCCAGGAGCTCCATCATAGCTCCTCGCTGTCGCTGGGAGGATGTTTTCTCCTCCGCTCGCCCCTTCCACCGTCATTTTCTCTCTACCCACCCTTGCCTCCTTCTCCGCGCAGCTCTCGATTCCCCCCTCTCTTTCGCACCCTCCATGTCATATTCCGCTCCAGGAGCTCCATCATAGCTCCTCGCTGTCGCTGGGAGGATGTTTTCTCCTCCGCTCGCCCCTTCCACCGTCATTTTCTCTCTACCCACCCTTTCCTCCTTTTCCGCGCAGCTCTCGATTCCCCCCTCTCTTTCGCACCCTCCATGTCATATTCCGCTCCAGGAGCTCCATCATAGCTCCTCGCTGTCGCTGGGAGGATGTTTTGTCCTCAGCTCGCCCCTTCCACCGTCATTTTCTCTCTACCCACCCTTGCCTCCTTCTCCGCGCAGCTCTCAATTCCCCCCTCTCTTTTGCACCCTCCATGTCATATTCCGCTCCAGGAGCTCCATCATAGCTCCTCGCTGTCGCTGGGAGGATGTTTTCTCCTCCGCTCGCCCCTTCCACCGTCATTTTCTCTCTACCCACCCTTGCCTCCTTCTCCGCGCAGCTCTCGATTCCCCCCTCTCTTTCGAACCCTCCATGTCATATTCCGCTCCAGGAGCTCCATCATAGCTCCTCGCTGTCGCTGGGAGGATGTTTTCTCCTCTGCTCGCCCCTTCCACCGTCATTTTCTCTCTACCCACCCTTTCCTCCTTTTCCGCGCAGCTCTCGATTCCCCCCTCTCTTTCGCACCCTCCATGTCATATTCCGCTCCAGGAGCTCCATCATAGCTCCTCGCTGTCGCTGGGAGGATGTTTTCTCCTCCGCTCGCCCCTTCCACCGTCATTTTCTTTCTACCCACCCTTGCCTCCTTTTCCACGCAGCTCTCGATTCCCCCCTCTCTTTCGCACCCTCCATGTCATATTCCGCTCCAGGAGCTCCATCATAGCTCCTCGCTGTTGCTGGGAGGATGTTTTCTCCTCCGCTCGCCCCTTCCACCGTCATTTTCTCTCTACCCACCCTTGCCTCCTTCTCCGCGCAGCTCTCGATTCCCCCCTCTCTTTCGCACCCTCCATGTCATATTCCGCTCCAGGAGCTCCATCATAGCTCCTCGCTGTCGCTGGGAGGATTTTTTCTCCTCTGCTCGCCCCTTCCACCGTCATTTTCTCTCTACCCACCCTTTCCTCCTTTTCCGCGCAGCTCTCGATTCTCCCCTCTCTTGCGCACCCTCCATGTCATATTCCGCTCCAGGAGCTCCATCATAGCTCCTCGCTGTCGCTGGGAGGATGTTTTCTCCTCCGCTCGCCCCTTCCACCGTCATTTTCTCTCTACCCACCCTTGCCTCCTTTTCCGCGCAGCTGTCGATTCCCCCCTCTCTTTCGCACCCTCCATGTCATATTCCGCTCCAGGAGTTCCATCATAGCTCCTCACTGTCGCTGGGAGGATGTTTTCTCCTCCACTCGCCCCTTCCACCGTCATTTTCTCTCTACCCACCCTTGCCTCCTTCTCCGCGCTGCTCTCGATTCCCTCCTCTCTCTCGCACCCTCCATATTACATCCAGCTCCAGGAGCTCCATCATAGCTCCTCGCTGTCGCTGGGAGGATGTTTTCTCCTCCGCTCGCCCCTTTCACCGTCATTTTCTCTCTACCCACCCTTGCCTCCTTCTCCGCGCAGCTCTCGATTCCCTCCTCTCTCTCGCACCCTCCATATTACATCCAGCTCCAGGAGCTCCATCATAGCTCCTCGCTGTCGCTGGGAGGATGTTTTCTCCTCTGCTCGCCGCTTCCGCCGTCATTTTCTCTCCACCCACCCTTGCCTCCTTCTCCGCGCCGCTCTCGATTCCCCCCTCTCTTTCGCACCCTCCATGTCATATTCTGCTCCAGGAGCTCCATCATAGCTCCTCGCTGTCGCTGGGAGGATGTTTTCTCCTCCGCTCGCCCCTTCCACCGTCATTTTCTCTCTACCCACCCTTGCCTCCTTCTCCGCGCAGCTCTCGATTCCCCCCTCTCTTTCGCACCCTCCATGTCATATTCCGCTCCAGGAGCTCCATCATAGCTCCTCGCTGTCGCTGGGAGGATGTTTTCTCCTCCGCTCGCCCCTTCCACCGTCATTTTCTCTCTACCCACCCTTTCCTCCTTTTCCGCGCAGCTCTCGATTCCCCCCTCTCTTTCGCACCCTCCATGTCATATTCCGCTCCAGGAGCTCCATCATAGCTCCTCGCTGTCGCTGGGAGGATGTTTTCTCCTCCGCTCGCCCCTTCCACCGTCATTTTCTCTCTACCCACCCTTGCCTCCTTTTCCGCGCAGCTCTCGATTCCCCCCTCTCTTTCGCACCCTCCATGTCATATTCCGCTCCAGGAGCTCCATCATAGCTCCTCGCTGTCGCTGGGAGGATGTTTTCTCCTCCGCTCGCCCCTTCCACCGTCATTTTCTCTCTACCCACCCTTGCCTCCTTCTCCGCGCAGCTCTCAATTCCCCCCTCTCTTTCGCACCCTCCATGTCATATTCCGCTCCAGGAGCTCCATCATAGCTCCTCGCTGTCGCTGGGAGGATGTTTTCTCCTCCGCTCGCCCCTTCCACCGTCATTTTCTCTCTACCCACCCTTGCCTCCTTCTCCGCGCAGCTCTCGATTCCCCCCTCTCTTTCGAACCCTCCATGTCATATTCCGCTCCAGGAGCTCCATCATAGCTCCTCGCTGTCGCTGGGAGGATGTTTTCTCCTCTGCTCGCCCCTTCCACCGTCATTTTCTCTCTACCCACCCTTTCCTCCTTTTCCGCGCAGCTCTCGATTCCCCCCTCTCTTTCGCACCCTCCATGTCATATTCCGCTCCAGGAGCTCCATCATAGCTCCTCGCTGTCGCTGGGAGGATGTTTTCTCCTCCGCTCGCCCCTTCCACCGTCATTTTCTCTGTACCCACCCTTGCCTCCTTCTCCGCACAGCTCTCGATTCCCCCCTCTCTTTCGCACCCTCCATGTCATATTCCGCTCCAGGAGCTCCATCATAGCTCCTCGCTGTCGCTGGGAGGATGTTTTCTCCTCTGCTCGCCCCTTCCACCGTCATTTTCTCTCTACCCACCCTTTCCTCCTTTTCCGCGCAGCTCTCGATTCCCCCCTCTCTTGCGCACCCTCCATGTCATATTCCGCTCCAGGAGCTCCATCATAGCTCCTCGCTGTCGCTGGGAGGATGTTTTCTCCTCCGCTCGCCCCTTCCACCGTCATTTTCTCTCTACCCACCCTTGCCTCCTTTTCCGCGCAGCTCTCGATTCCCCCCTCTCTTTCGCACCCTCCATGTCATATTCCGCTCCAGGAGTTCCATCATAGCTCCTCACTGTCGCTGGGAGGATGTTTTCTCCTCCGCTCGCCCCTTCCACCGTCATTTTCTCTCTACCCACCCTTGCCTCCTTCTCCGCGCAGCTCTCGATTCCCCCCTCTCTTTCGCACCCTCCATGTCATATTCTGCTCCAGGAGCTCCATCATAGCTCTTCGCTGTCGCTGGGAGGATGTTTTCTCCTCCGCTCGCCCCTTCCACCGTCATTTTCTCTCTACCCTCCCTTTCCTCCTTTTCCGCGCAGCTCTCGATTCCCCCCTCTCTTTCGCACCCTCCATGTCATATTCCGCTCCAGGAGCTCCATCATAGCTCCTCGCTGTCGCTGGGAGGATGTTTTCTCCTCCGCTCGCCCCTTCCACCGTCATTTTCTCTCTACCCACCCTTGCCTCCTTTTCCGCGCAGCTCTCGATTCCCCCCTCTCTTTCGCACCCTCCATGTCATATTCCGCTCCAGGAGCTCCATCATAGCTCCTCGCTGTCGCTGGGAGGATGTTTTCTCCTCCGCTCGCCCCTTCCACCGTCATTTTCTCTCTACCCACCCTTGCCTCCTTCTCCGCGCAGCTCTCGATTCCCCCCTCTCTTTCGAACCCTCCATGTCATATTCCGCTCCAGGAGCTCCATCATAGCTCCTCGCTGTCGCTGGGAGGATGTTTTCTCCTCTGCTCGCCCCTTCCACCGTCATTTTCTCTCTACCCACCCTTTCCTCCTTTTCCGCGCAGCTCTCGATTCCCCCCTCTCTTGCGCACCCTCCATGTCATATTCCGCTCCAGGAGCTCCATCATAGCTCCTCGCTGTCGCTGGGAGGATGTTTTCTCCTCCACTCGCCCCTTCCACCGTCATTTTCTCTCTACCCACCCTTGCCTCCTTTTCCGCGCAGCTCTCGATTCCCCCCTCTCTTTCACACCCTCCATGTCATATTCCGCTCCAGGAGTTCCATCATAGCTCCTCACTGTCGCTGGGAGGATGTTTTCTCCTCCGCTCGCCCCTTCCACCGTCATTTTCTCTCTACCCACCCTTGCCTCCTTCTCCGTGCAGCTCTCGATTCCCCCCTCTCTTTCGCACCCTCCATGTCATATTCCGCTCCAGGAGCTCTATCATAGCTCTTCGCTGTCGCTGGGAGGATGTTTTCTCCTCCGCTCGCCCCTTCCACCGTCATTTTCTCTCTACCCACGCTTGCCTCCTTCTCCGTGCAGCTCTCGATTCCCTACTCTCTCTCGCACCCTCCATATTACATCCAGCTCCAGGAGCTTCATCATAGCTCCTCGCTGTCGCTGGGAGGATGTTTTCTCCTCCGCTCGCCCCTTCCACCGTCATTTTCTCTCTACCCACCCTTGCCTCCTTCTCTGCGCAGCTCTCGATTCCCCCCTCTCTTTCGCACCCTCCATGTCATATTCCGCTCCAGGAGCTCCATCATAGCTCCTCGCTGTCGCTGGGAGGATGTTTTCTCCTCCGCTCGCCCCTTCCACCGTCATTTTCTCTCTACCCACCCTTGCCTCCTTCTCCGCGCAGCTCTCGATTCCCTCTTCTCTCTCGCACCCTCCATATTACATCCAGCTCCAGGAGCTCCATCATAGCTCCTCGCTGTCGCTGGGAGGATGTTTTCTCCTCTGCTCGCCGCTTCCGCCGTCATTTTCTCTCCACCCACCCTTGCCTCCTTCTCCGCGCCGCTCTCGATTCCCCCCTCTCTTTCGCACCCTCCATGTCATATTCCGCTCCAGGAGCTCCATCATAGCTCCTCGCTGTCGCTGGGAGGATGTTTTCTCCTCCGCTCGCCCCTTCCACCGTCATTTTCTCTCTACCCACCCTTGCCTCCTTCTCCGCGCAGCTCTCGATTCCCCCCTCTCTTTCGCACCCTCCATGTCATATTCCGCTCCAGGAGCTCCATCATAGCTCCTCGCTGTCGCTGGGAGGATGTTTTCTCCTCCGCTCGCCCCTTCCACCGTCATATTCTCTCTACCCACCCTTTCCTCCTTTTCCGCGCAGCTCTCGATTCCCCCCTCTCTTTCGAACCCTCCATGTCATATTCCGCTCCAGGAGCTCCATCATAGCTCCTCGCTGTCGCTGGGAGGATGTTTTCTCCTCTGCTCGCCCCTTCCACCGTCATTTTCTCTCTACCCACCCTTTCCTCCTTTTCCGCGCAGCTCTCGATTCCCCCCTCTCTTTCGCACCCTCCATGTCATATTCCGCTCCAGGAGCTCCATCATAGCTCCTCGCTGTCGCTGGGAGGATGTTTTCTCCTCCGCTCGCCCCTTCCACCGTCATTTTCTCTCTACCCACCCTTGCCTCCTTTTCCGCGCAGCTCTCGATTCCCCCCTCTCTTTCGCACCCTCCATGTCATATTCCGCTCCAGGAGTTCCATCATAGCTCCTCACTGTCGCTGGGAGGATGTTTTCTCCTCCGCTCGCCCCTTCCACCGTCATTTTCTCTCTACCCACCCTTGCCTCCTTCTCCGCGCTGCTCTCGATTCCCTCCTCTCTCTCGCACCCTCCATATTACATCCAGCTCCAGGAGCTCCATCATAGCTCCTCGCTGTCGCTGGGAGGATGTTTTCTCCTCCGCTCGCCCCTTCCACCGTCATTTTCTCTCTACCCACCCTTGCCTCCTTCTCCGCGCAGCTCTCGATTCCCTCCTCTCTCTCGCACCCTCCATATTACATCCAGCTCCAGGAGCTCCATCATAGCTCCTCGCTGTCGCTGGGAGGATGTTTTCTCCTCTGCTCGCCGCTTCCGCCGTCATTTTCTCTCCACCCACCCTTGCCTCCTTCTCCGCGCCGCTCTCGATTCCCCCCTCTCTTTCGCACCCTCCATGTCATATTCTGCTCCAGGAGCTCCATCATAGCTCCTCGCTGTCGCTGGGAGGATGTTTTCTCCTCCGCTCGCCCCTTCCACCGTCATTTTCTCTCTACCCACCCTTGCCTCCTTCTCCGCGCAGCTCTCGATTCCCCCCTCTCTTTCGCACCCTCCATGTCATATTCCGCTCCAGGAGCTCCATCATAGCTCCTCGCTGTCGCTGGGAGGATGTTTTCTCCTCCGCTCGCCCCTTCCACCGTCATTTTCTCTCTACCCACCCTTTCCTCCTTTTCCGCGCAGCTCTCGATTCCCCCCTCTCTTTCGCACCCTCCATGTCATATTCTGCTCCAGGAGCTCCATCATAGCTCCTCGCTGTCGCTGGGAGGATGTTTTCTCCTCCGCTCGCCCCTTCCACCGTCATTTTCTCTCTACCCACCCTTGCCTCCTTCTCCGCGCAGCTCTCAATTCCCCCCTCTCTTTCGCACCCTCCATGTCATATTCCGCTCCAGGAGCTCCATCATAGCTCCTCGCTGTCGCTGGGAGGATGTTTTCTCCTCCGCTCGCCCCTTCCACCGTCATTTTCTCTCTACCCACCCTTGCCTCCTTTTCCGCGCAGCTCTCGATTCCCCCCTCTCTTTCGCACCCTCCATGTCATATTCCGCTCCAGGAGTTCCATCATAGCTCCTCACTGTCGCTGGGAGGAAGTTTTCTCCTCCGCTTGCCCCTTCCACCGTCATTTTCTCTCTACCCACCCTTGCCTCCTTTTCCGCGCAGCTCTCGATTCCCCCCTCTCTTTCGCACCCTCCATGTCATATTCCGCTCCAGGAGCTCCATCATAGCTCCTTGCTGTCGCTGGGAGGATGTTTTCTCCTCCGCTCGCCCCTTCCACCATCATTTTCTCTCTACCCACCCTTGCCTCCTTTTCCGCGCAGCTCTCGATTCCCCCCTCTCTTTCGCACCCTCCATGTCATATTCCGCTCCAGGAGTTCCATCATAGCTCCTCACTGTCGCTGGGAGGATGTTTTCTCCTCCGCTCGCCCCTTCCACCGTCATTTTCTCTCTACCCACCCTTGCCTCCTTTTCCGCGCAGCTCTCGATTCCCTACTCTCTCTCGCACCCTCCATATTACATCCAGCTCCAGGAGCTTCATCATAGCTCCTCGCTGTCGCTGGGAGGATGTTTTCTCCTCCGCTCGCCCCTTCCACCGTCATTTTCTCTCTACCCACCCTTGCCTCCTTCTCTGCGCAGCTCTCGATTCCCCCCTCTCTTTCGCACCCTCCATGTCATATTCCGCTCCAGGAGCTCCATCATAGCTCCTCGCTGTCGCTGGGAGGATGTTTTCTCCTCCGCTCGCCCCTTCCACCGTCATTTTCTCTCTACCCACCCTTGCCTCCTTCTCCGCGCAGCTCTCGATTCCCTCTTCTCTCTCGCACCCTCCATATTACATCCAGCTCCAGGAGCTCCATCATAGCTCCTCGCTGTCGCTGGGAGGATGTTTTCTCCTCTGCTCGCCGCTTCCGCCGTCATTTTCTCTCCACCCACCCTTGCCTCCTTCTCCGCGCCGCTCTCGATTCCCCCCTCTCTTTCGCACCCTCCATGTCATATTCCGCTCCAGGAGCTCCATCATAGCTCCTCGCTGTCGCTGGGAGGATGTTTTCTCCTCCGCTCGCCCCTTCCACCGTCATTTTCTCTCTACCCACCCTTGCCTCCTTCTCCGCGCAGCTCTCGATTCCCCCCTCTCTTTCGCACCCTCCATGTCATATTCCGCTCCAGGAGCTCCATCATAGCTCCTCGCTGTCGCTGGGAGGATGTTTTCTCCTCCGCTCGCCCCTTCCACCGTCATTTTCTCTCTACCCACCCTTTCCTCCTTTTCCGCGCAGCTCTCGATTCCCCCCTCTCTTTCACACCCTCCATGTCATATTCCGCTCCAGGAGCTCCATCATTGCTCCTCGCTGTCGCTGGGAGGATGTTTTCTCCTCCGCTCGCCCCTTCCACCGTCATTTTCTCTCTATCCACCCTTGCCTCCCTCTCCGCGCAGCTCTCAATTCCCCCCTCTCTTTCGCACCCTCCATGTCATATTCCGCTCCAGGAGCTCCATCATAGCTCCTCGCTGTCGCTGGGAGGATGTTTTCTCCTCCGCTCGCCCCTTTCACCGTCATTTTCTCTCTACCCACCCTTTCCTCCTTCTCCGCGCAGCTCTCGATTCCCCCCTCTCTTTCGAACCCTCCATGTCATATTCCGCTCCAGGAGCTCCATCATAGCTCCTCGCTGTCGCTGGGAGGATGTTTTCTCCTCTGCTCGCCCCTTCCACCGTCATTTTCTCTCTACCCACCCTTTCCTCCTTTTCCGCGCAGCTCTCGATTCCCCCCTCTCTTTCGCACCCTCCATGTCATATTCCGCTCCAGGAGCTCCATCATAGCTCCTCGCTGTCGCTGGGAGGATGTTTTCTCCTCCGCTCGCCCCTTCCACCGTCATTTTCTCTCTACCCACCCTTGCCTCCTTTTCCGCGCAGCTCTCGATTCCCCCCTCTCTTTCGCACCCTCCATGTCATATTCCGCTCCAGGAGTTCCATCATAGCTCCTCACTGTCGCTGGGAGGATGTTTTCTCCTCCGCTCGCCCCTTCCACCGTCATTTTCTCTCTACCCACCCTTGCCTCCTTCTCCGCGCTGCTCTCGATTCCCTCCTCTCTCTCGCACCCTCCATATTACATCCAGCTCCAGGAGCTCCATCATAGCTCCTCGCTGTCGCTGGGAGGATGTTTTCTCCTCCGCTCGCCCCTTCCACCGTCATTTTCTCTCTACCCACCCTTGCCTCCTTCTCCGCGCAGCTCTCGATTCCCTCCTCTCTCTCGCACCCTCCATATTACATCCAGCTCCAGGAGCTCCATCATAGCTCCTCGCTGTCGCTGGGAGGATGTTTTCTCCTCTGCTCGCCGCTTCCGCCGTCATTTTCTCTCCACCCACCCTTGCCTCCTTCTCCGCGCCGCTCTCGATTCCCCCCTCTCTTTCGCACCCTCCATGTCATATTCTGCTCCAGGAGCTCCATCATAGCTCCTCGCTGTCGCTGGGAGGATGTTTTCTCCTCCGCTCGCCCCTTCCACCGTCATTTTCTCTCTACCCACCCTTGCCTCCTTCTCCGCGCAGCTCTCGATTCCCCCCTCTCTTTCGCACCCTCCATGTCATATTCCGCTCCAGGAGCTCCATCATAGCTCCTCGCTGTCGCTGGGAGGATGTTTTCTCCTCCGCTCGCCCCTTCCACCGTCATTTTCTCTCTACCCACCCTTTCCTCCTTTTCCGCGCAGCTCTCGATTCCCCCCTCTCTTTCGCACCCTCCATGTCATATTCCGCTCCAGGAGCTCCATCATAGCTCCTCGCTGTCGCTGGGAGGATGTTTTCTCCTCCGCTCGCCCCTTCCACCGTCATTTTCTCTCTACCCACCCTTGCCTCCTTCTCCGCGCAGCTCTCAATTCCCCCCTCTCTTTCGCACCCTCCATGTCATATTCCGCTCCAGGAGCTCCATCATAGCTCCTCGCTGTCGCTGGGAGGATGTTTTCTCCTCCGCTCGCCCCTTCCACCGTCATTTTCTCTCTACCCACCCTTGCCTCCTTTTCCGCGCAGCTCTCGATTCCCCCCTCTCTTTCGCACCCTCCATGTCATATTCCGCTCCAGGAGTTCCATCATAGCTCCTCACTGTCGCTGGGAGGAAGTTTTCTCCTCCGCTTGCCCCTTCCACCGTCATTTTCTCTCTACCCACCCTTGCCTCCTTTTCCGCGCAGCTCTCGATTCCCCCCTCTCTTTCGCACCCTCCATGTCATATTCCGCTCCAGGAGCTCCATCATAGCTCCTTGCTGTCGCTGGGAGGATGTTTTCTCCTCCGCTCGCCCCTTCCACCATCATTTTCTCTCTACCCACCCTTGCCTCCTTTTCCGCGCAGCTCTCGATTCCCCCCTCTCTTTCGCACCCTCCATGTCATATTCCGCTCCAGGAGTTCCATCATAGCTCCTCACTGTCGCTGGGAGGATGTTTTCTCCTCTGCTCGCCCCTTCCACCGTCATATTCTCTCTACCCACCCTTGCCTCCTTCTCCGCGCAGCTCTCGATTCCCCCCTCTCTTTCGCACCCTCCATGTCATATTCCGCTCCAGGAGCTCCATCATAGCTAATCGCTGTCGCTGGGAGGATGTTTTCTCCTCCGCTCGCCCCTTCCACCGTCATTTTCTCTCTACCCACCCTTGCCTCCTTTTCCGCGCAGCTCTCGATTCCCCCCTCTCTTTCGCACCCTCCATGTCATATTCCGCTCCAGGAGCTCCATCATAGCTCCTTGCTGTCGCTGGGAGGATGTTTTCTCCTCCGCTCGCCCCTTCCACCGTCATTTTCTCTCTACCCACCCTTGCCTCCTTTTCCGCGCAGCTCTCGATTCCCCCCTCTCTTTCGCACCCTCCATGTCATATTCCGCTCCAGGAGTTCCATCATAGCTCCTCACTGTCGCTGGGAGGAAGTTTTCTCCTCCGCTTGCCCCTTCCACCGTCATTTTCTCTCTACCCACCCTTGCCTCCTTTTCCGCGCAGCTCTCGATTCCCCCCTCTCTTTCGCACCCTCCATGTCATATTCCGCTCCAGGAGCTCCATCATAGCTGCTTGCTGTCGCTGGGAGGATGTTTTCTCCTCCGCTCGCCCCTTCCACCATCATTTTCTCTCTACCCACCCTTGCCTCCTTTTCCACGCAGCTCTCGATTCCCCCCTCTCTTTCGCACCCTCCATGTCATATTCCGCTCCAGGAGTTCCATCATAGCTCCTCACTGTCGCTGGGAGGATGTTTTCTCCTCCGCTCGCCCCTTCCACCGTCATTTTCTCTCTACCCACCCTTGCCTCCTTTTCCGCGCAGCTCTCGATTCCCCCCTCTCTTTCGCACCCTCCATGTCATATTCCGCTCCAGGAGTTCCATCATAGCTCCTCACTGTCGCTGGGAGGATGTTTTCTCCTCCGCTCGCCCCTTCCACCGTCATATTCTCTCTACCCACCCTTGCCTCCTTCTCCGCGCAGCTCTCGATTCCCCCCTCTCTTTCGCACCCTCCATGTCATATTCCGCTCCAGGAGCTCCATCATAGCTCCTCGCTGTCGCTGGGAGGATGTTTTCTCCTCCGCTCGCCCCTTCCACCGTCATTTTCTCTCTACCCACCCTTGCCTCCTTTTCCGCGCAGCTCTCGATTCCCCCCTCTCTTTCGCACCCTCCATGTCATATTCCGCTCCAGGAGTTCCATCATAGCTCCTCACTGTCGCTGGGAGGATGTTTTCTCCTCCGCTCGCCCCTTCCACCGTCATTTTCTCTCTACCCACCCTTGCCTCCTTTTCCGCGCAGCTCTCGATTCCCCCCTCTCTTTCGCACCCTCCATGTCATATTCCGCTCCAGGAGTTCCATCATAGCTCCTCACTGTCGCTGGGAGGAAGTTTTCTCCTCCGCTCGCCCCTTCCACCTTCATTTTCTCTCTACCCACCCTTGCCTCCTTTTCCGCGCAGCTCTCGATTCCCCCCTCTCTTTCGCACCCTCCATGTCATATTCCGCTCCAGGAGCTCCATCATAGCTCCTTGCTGTCGCTGGGAGGATGTTTTCTCCTCCGCTCGCCCCTTCCACCGTCATTTTCTCTCTACCCACCCTTGCCTCCTTTTCCGCGCAGCTCTCGATTCCCCCCTCTCTTTCGCACCCTCCATGTCATATTCCGCTCCAGGAGTTCCATCATAGCTCCTCACTGTCGCTGGGAGGATGTTTTCTCCTCCGCTCGCCCCTTCCACCGTCATTTTCTCTCTACCCACCCTTGCCTCCTTCTCCGCGCAGCTCTCGATTCCCCCCTCTCTTTCGCACCCTCCATGTCATATTCCGCTCCAGGAGCTCCATCATAGCTAATCGCTGTCGCTGGGAGGATGTTTTCTCCTCCGCTCGCCCCTTCCACCGTCATTTTCTCTCTACCCACCCTTGCCTCCTTTTCCGCGCAGCTCTCGATTCCCCCCTCTCTTTCGCACCCTCCATGTCATATTCCGCTCCAGGAGTTCCATCATAGCTCCTCACTGTCGCTGGGAGGATGTTTTCTCCTCCGCTCGCCCCTTCCACCGTCATTTTCTCTCTACCCACCCTTGCCTCCTTTTCCGCGCAGCTCTCGATTCCCCCCTCTCTTTCGCACCCTCCATGTCATATTCCGCTCCAGGAGCTCCATCATAGCTCCTTGCTGTCGCTGGGAGGATGTTTTCTCCTCCGCTCGCCCCTTCCACCGTCATTTTCTCTCTACCCACCCTTGCCTCCTTTTCCGCGCAGCTCTCGATTCCCCCCTCTCTTTCGCACCCTCCATGTCATATTCCGCTCCAGGAGTTCCATCATAGCTCCTCACTGTCGCTGGGAGGAAGTTTTCTCCTCCGCTCGCCCCTTCCACCGTCATTTTCTCTCTACCCACCCTTTCCTCCTTTTCCGCGCAGCTCTCGATTCCCCCCTCTCTTTCGCACCCTCCATGTCATATTCCGCTCCAGGAGCTCCATCATAGCTCCTTGCTGTCGCTGGGAGGATGTTTTCTCCTCCGCTCGCCCCTTCCACCGTCATTTTTTCTCTACCCACCCTTGCCTCCTTTTCCGCGCAGCTCTCGATTCCCCCCTCTCTTTCGCACCCTCCATGTCATATTCCGCTCCAGGAGTTCCATCATAGCTCCTCACTGTCGCTGGGAGGATGTTTTCTCCTCCGCTCGCCCCTTCCACCGTCATTTTCTCTCTACCCACCCTTGCCTCCTTTTCCGCGCAGCTCTCGATTCCCCCCTCTCTTTCGCACCCTCCATGTCATATTCCGCTCCAGGAGCTCCATCATAGCTCCTCGCTGTCGCTGGGAGGATGTTTTCTCCTCCGCTCGCCCCTTCCACCGTCATTTTCTCTCTACCCACCCTTGCCTCCTTTTCCGCGCAGCTCTCGATTCCCCCCTCTCTTTCGCACCCTCCATGTCATATTCCGCTCCAGGAGCTCCATCATAGCTCCTTGCTGTCGCTGGGAGGATGTTTTCTCCTCCGCTCGCCCCTTCCACCGTCATTTTCTCTCTACCCACCCTTGCCTCCTTTTCCGCGCAGCTCTCGATTCCCCCCTCTCTTTCGCACCCTCCATGTCATATTCCGCTCCAGGAGTTCCATCATAGCTCCTCACTGTCGCTGGGAGGATGTTTTCTCCTCCGCTCGCCCCTTCCACCGTCATTTTCTCTCTACCCACCCTTGCCTCCTTTTCCGCGCAGCTCTCGATTCCCCCCTCTCTTTCGCACCCTCCATGTCATATTCCGCTCCAGGAGTTCCATCATAGCTCCTCACTGTCGCTGGGAGGATGTTTTCTCCTCCGCTCGCCCCTTCCACCGTCATATTCTCTCTACCCACCCTTGCCTCCTTCTCCGCGCAGCTCTCGATTCCCCCCTCTCTTTCGCACCCTCCATGTCATATTCCGCTCCAGGAGCTCCATCATAGCTCCTCGCTGTCGCTGGGAGGATGTTTTCTCCTCCGCTCGCCCCTTCCACCGTCATTTTCTCTCTACCCACCCTTGCCTCCTTTTCCGCGCAGCTCTCGATTCCCCCCTCTCTTTCGCACCCTCCATGTCATATTCCGCTCCAGGAGTTCCATCATAGCTCCTCACTGTCGCTGGGAGGATGTTTTCTCCTCCGCTCGCCCCTTCCACCGTCATTTTCTCTCTACCCACCCTTGCCTCCTTTTCCGCGCAGCTCTCGATTCCCCCCTCTCTTTCGCACCCTCCATGTCATATTCCGCTCCAGGAGTTCCATCATAGCTCCTCACTGTCGCTGGGAGGAAGTTTTCTCCTCCGCTCGCCCCTTCCACCTTCATTTTCTCTCTACCCACCCTTGCCTCCTTTTCCGCGCAGCTCTCGATTCCCCCCTCTCTTTCGCACCCTCCATGTCATATTCCGCTCCAGGAGCTCCATCATAGCTCCTTGCTGTCGCTGGGAGGATGTTTTCTCCTCCGCTCGCCCCTTCCACCGTCATTTTCTCTCTACCCACCCTTGCCTCCTTTTCCGCGCAGCTCTCGATTCCCCCCTCTCTTTCGCACCCTCCATGTCATATTCCGCTCCAGGAGTTCCATCATAGCTCCTCACTGTCGCTGGGAGGATGTTTTCTCCTCCGCTCGCCCCTTCCACCGTCATTTTCTCTCTACCCACCCTTGCCTCCTTCTCCGCGCAGCTCTCGATTCCCCCCTCTCTTTCGCACCCTCCATGTCATATTCCGCTCCAGGAGCTCCATCATAGCTAATCGCTGTCGCTGGGAGGATGTTTTCTCCTCCGCTCGCCCCTTCCACCGTCATTTTCTCTCTACCCACCCTTGCCTCCTTTTCCGCGCAGCTCTCGATTCCCCCCTCTCTTTCGCACCCTCCATGTCATATTCCGCTCCAGGAGTTCCATCATAGCTCCTCACTGTCGCTGGGAGGATGTTTTCTCCTCCGCTCGCCCCTTCCACCGTCATTTTCTCTCTACCCACCCTTGCCTCCTTTTCCGCGCAGCTCTCGATTCCCCCCTCTCTTTCGCACCCTCCATGTCATATTCCGCTCCAGGAGCTCCATCATAGCTCCTTGCTGTCGCTGGGAGGATGTTTTCTCCTCCGCTCGCCCCTTCCACCGTCATTTTCTCTCTACCCACCCTTGCCTCCTTTTCCGCGCAGCTCTCGATTCCCCCCTCTCTTTCGCACCCTCCATGTCATATTCCGCTCCAGGAGTTCCATCATAGCTCCTCACTGTCGCTGGGAGGAAGTTTTCTCCTCCGCTCGCCCCTTCCACCGTCATTTTCTCTCTACCCACCCTTGCCTCCTTTTCCGCGCAGCTCTCGATTCCCCCCTCTCTTTCGCACCCTCCATGTCATATTCCGCTCCAGGAGCTCCATCATAGCTCCTTGCTGTCGCTGGGAGGATGTTTTCTCCTCCGCTCGCCCCTTCCACCGTCATTTTTTCTCTACCCACCCTTGCCTCCTTTTCCGCGCAGCTCTCGATTCCCCCCTCTCTTTCGCACCCTCCATGTCATATTCCGCTCCAGGAGTTCCATCATAGCTCCTCACTGTCGCTGGGAGGATGTTTTCTCCTCCGCTCGCCCCTTCCACCGTCATTTTCTCTCTACCCACCCTTGCCTCCTTTTCCGCGCAGCTCTCGATTCCCCCCTCTCTTTCGCACCCTCCATGTCATATTCCGCTCCAGGAGCTCCATCATAGCTCCTCGCTGTCGCTGGGAGGATGTTTTATCCTCCGCTCGCCCCTTCCACCGTCATTTTCTCTCTACCCACCCTTGCCTCCTTTTCCGCGCAGCTCTCGATTCCCCCCTCTCTTTCGCACCCTCCATGTCATATTCCGCTCCAGGAGTTCCATCATAGCTCCTCACTGTCGCTGGGAGGAAGTTTTCTCCTCCGCTTGCCCCTTCCACCGTCATTTTCTCTCTACCCACCCTTGCCTCCTTTTCCGCGCAGCTCTCGATTCCCCCCTCTCTTTCGCACCCTCCATGTCATACTCCGCTCCAGGAGTTCCATCATAGCTCCTCACTGTCGCTGGGAGGAAGTTTTCTCCTCCGCTCGCCCCTTCCACCGTCATTTTCTCTCTACCCACCCTTGCCTCCTTTTCCGCGCAGCTCTCGATTCCCCCCTCTCTTTCGCACCCTCCATGTCATATTCCGCTCCAGGAGCTCCATCATAGCTCCTTGCTGTCGCTGGGAGGATGTTTTCTCCTCCGCTCGCCCCTTCCACCGTCATTTTCTCTCTACCCACCCTTGCCTCCTTTTCCGCGCAGCTCTCGATTCCCCCCTCTCTTTCGCACCCTCCATGTCATATTCCGCTCCAGGAGCTCCATCATAGCTCCTTGCTGTCGCTGGGAGGATGTTTTCTCCTCCGCTCGCCCCTTCCACCGTCATTTTCTCTCTACGCACCCTTGCCTCCTTTTCCGCGCAGCTCTCGATTCCCCCCTCTCTTTCGCACCCTCCATGTCATATTCCGCTCCAGGAGCTCCATCATAGCTCCTCGCTGTCGCTGGGAGGATGTTTTCTCCTCCGCTCGCCCCTTCCACCGTCATTTTCTCTCTACCCACCCTTGCCTCCTTTTCCGCGCAGCTCTCGATTCCCCCCTCTCTTTCGCACCCTCAATGTCATATTCCGCTCCAGGAGTTCCATCATAGCTCCTCACTGTCGCTGGGAGGATGTTTTCTCCTCCGCTCGCCCCTTCCACCGTCATTTTCTCTCTACCCACCCTTGCCTCCTTTTCCGCGCAGCTCTCGATTCCCCCCTCTCTTTCGCACCCTCCATGTCATATTCCGCTCCAGGAGCTCCATCATAGCTCCTTGCTGTCGCTGGGAGGATGTTTTCTCCTCTGCTCGCCCCTTCCACCGTCATTTTCTCTCTACCCACCCTTGCCTCCTTTTCCGCGCAGCTCTCGATTCCCCCCTCTCTTTCGCACCCTCCATGTCATATTCCGCTCCAGGAGTTCCATCATAGCTCCTCACTGTCGCTGGGAGGATGTTTTCTCCTCCGCTCGCCCCTTCCACCATCATTTTCTCTCTACCCACCCTTGCCTCCTTTTCCGCGCAGCTCTCGATTCCCCCCTCTCTTTCGCACCCTCCATGTCATATTCCGCTCCAGGAGCTCCATCATAGCTCCTCGCTGTCGCTGGGAGGATGTTTTCTCCTCCGCTCGCCCCTTCCACCGTCATTTTCTCTCTACCCACCCTTGCCTCCTTTTCCGCGCAGCTCTCGATTCCCCCCTCTCTTTCGCACCCTCAATGTCATATTCCGCTCCAGGAGCTCCATCATAGCTCCTTGCTGTCGCTGGGAGGATGTTTTCTCCTCCGCTCGCCCCTTCCACCGTCATTTTCTCTCTACCCACCCTTGCCTCCTTCTCCGCGCAGCTCTCGATTCCCCCCTCTCTTTCGCACCCTCCATGTCATATTCCGCTCCAGGAGCTCCATCATAGCTCCTTGCTGTCGCTGGGAGGATGTTTTCTCCTACGCTCGCCCCTTCCACCGTCATTTTCTCTCTACCCACCCTTGCCTCCTTTTCCGCGCAGCTCTCGATTCCCCCCTCTCTTTCGCACCCTCCATGTCATATTCCGCTCCAGGAGTTCCATCATAGCTCCTCACTGTCGCTGGGAGGATGTTTTCTCCTCCGCTCGCCCATTCCACCGTCATTTTCTCTCTACCCACCCTTGCCTCCTTTTCCGCGCAGCTCTCGATTCCCCCCTCTCTTTCGCACCCTCCATGTCATATTCCGCTCCAGGAGTTCCATCATAGCTCCTCACTGTCGCTGGGAGGATGTTTTCTCCTCCGCTCGCCCCTTCCACCGTCATTTTCTCTCTACCCACCCTTGCCTCCTTTTCCGCGCAGCTCTCGATTCCCCCCTCTCTTTCGCACCCTCCATGTCATATTCCGCTCCAGGAGTTCCATCATAGCTCCTCACTGTTGCTGGGAGGAAGTTTTCTCCTCCGCTCGCCCCTTCCACCTTCATTTTCTCTCTACCCACCCTTGCCTCCTTTTCCGCGCAGCTCTCGATTCCCCCCTCTCTTTCGCACCCTCCATGTCATATTCCGCTCCAGGAGCTCCATCATAGCTCCTTGCTGTCGCTGGGAGGATGTTTTCTCCTCCGCTCGCCCCTTCCACCGTCATTTTCTCTCTACCCACCCTTGCCTCCTTTTCCGCGCAGCTCTCGATTCCCCCCTCTCTTTCGCACCCTCCATGTCATATTCCGCTCCAGGAGTTCCATCATAGCTCCTCACTGTCGCTGGGAGGATGTTTTCTCCTCCGCTCGCCCCTTCCACCGTCATTTTCTCTCTACCCACCCTTGCCTCCTTTTCCGCGCAGCTCTCGATTCCCCCCTCTCTTTCGCACCCTCCATGTCATATTCCGCTCCAGGAGTTCCATCATAGCTATTCACTGTCGCTGGGAGGATGTTTTCTCCTCCGCTCGCCCCTTCCACCGTCATTTTCTCTCTACCCACCCTTGCCTCCTTTTCCGCGCAGCTCTCGATTCCCCCCTCTCTTTCGCACCCTCCATGTCATATTCCGCTCCAGGAGTTCCATCATAGCTCCTCACTGTCGCTGGGAGGATGTTTTCTCCTCCGCTCGCCCCTTCCACCGTCATTTTCTCTCTACCCACCCTTGCCTCCTTTTCCGCGCAGCTCTCGATTCCCCCCTCTCTTTCGCACCCTCTATGTCATATTCCGCTCCAGGAGTTCCATCATAGCTCCTCACTGTCGCTGGGAGGATGTTTTCTCCTCCGCTCGCCCCTTCCACCGTCATTTTCTCTCTACCCACCCTTGCCTCCTTTTCCGCGCAGCTCTCGATTCCCCCCTCTCTTTCGCACCCTCCATGTCATATTCCGCTCCAGGAGCTCCATCATAGCTCCTTGCTGTCGCTGGGAGGATGTTTTCTCCTCCGCTCGCCCCTTCCACCGTCATTTTCTCTCTACCCACCCTTGCCTCCTTTTCCGCGCAGCTCTCGATTCCCCCCTCTCTTTCGCACCCTCCATGTCATATTCCGCTCCAGGAGTTCCATCATAGCTCCTCACTGTCGCTGGGAGGATGTTTTCTCCTCCGCTCGCCCCTTCCACCGTCATTTTCTCTCTACCCACCCTTGCCTCCTTTTCCGCGCAGCTCTCGATTCCCCCCTCTCTTTCGCACCCTCCATGTCATATTCCGCTCCAGGAGTTCCATCATAGCTCCTCACTGTCGCTGGGAGGATGTTTTCTCCTCCGCTCGCCCCTTCCACCGTCATTTTCTCTCTACCCACCCTTGCCTCCTTTTCCGCGCAGCTCTCGATTCCCCCCTCTCTTTCGCACCCTCCATGTCATATTCCGCTCCAGGAGTTCCATCATAGCTCCTCACTGTCGCTGGGAGGATGTTTTCTCCTCCGCTCGCCCCTTCCACCTTCATTTTCTCTCTACCCACCCTTGCCTCCTTTTCCGCGCAGCTCTCGATTCCCCCCTCTCTTTCGCACCCTCCATGTCATATTCCGCTCCAGGAGCTCCATCATAGCTCCTTGCTGTCGCTGGGAGGATGTTTTCTCCTCCGCTCGCCCCTTCCACCGTCATTTTCTCTCTACCCACCCTTGCCTCCTTTTCCGCGCAGCTCTCGATTCCCCCCTCTCTTTCGCACCCTCCATGTCATATTCCGCTCCAGGAGTTCCATCATAGCTCCTCACTGTCGCTGGGAGGATGTTTTCTCCTCCGCTCGCCCCTTCCACCGTCATTTTCTCTCTACCCACCCTTGCCTCCTTCTCCGCGCAGCTCTCGATTCCCCCCTCTCTTTCGCACCCTCCATGTCATATTCCGCTCCAGGAGCTCCATCATAGCTCCTTGCTGTCGCTGGGAGGATGTTTTCTCCTCCGCTCGCCCCTTCCACCGTCATTTTCTCTCTACCCACCCTTGCCTCCTTTTCCGCGCAGCTCTCGATTCCCCCCTCTCTTTCGCACCCTCCATGTCATATTCCGCTCCAGGAGTTCCATCATAGCTCCTCACTGTCGCTGGGAGGAAGTTTTCTCCTCCGCTCGCCCCTTCCACCGTCATTTTCTCTCTACCCACCCTTGCCTCCTTTTCCGCGCAGCTCTCGATTCCCCCCTCTCTTTCGCACCCTCCATGTCATATTCCGCTCCAGGAGCTCCATCATAGCTCCTCGCTGTCGCTGGGAGGATGTTTTCTCCTCCGCTCGCCCCTTCCACCGTCATTTTCTCTCTACCCACCCTTGCCTACTTTTCCGCGCAGCTCTCGATTCCCCCCTCTCTTTCGCACCCTCAATGTCATATTCCGCTCCAGGAGTTCCATCATAGCTCCTCACTGTCGCTGGGAGGATGTTTTCTCCTCCGCTCGCCCCTTCCACCGTCATTTTCTCTCTACCCACCCTTGCCTCCTTTTCCGTGCAGCTCTCGATTCCCCCCTCTCTTTCGCACCCTCCATGTCATATTCCGCTCCAGGAGTTCCATCATAGCTCCTCACTGTCGCTGGGAGGAAGTTTTCTCCTCCGCTCGCCCCTTCCACCGTCATTTTCTCTCTACCCACCCTTGCCTCCTTTTCCGCGCAGCTCTCGATTCCCCCCTCTCTTTCGCACCCTCCATGTCATATTCCGCTCCAGGAGCTCCATCATAGCTCCTTGCTGTCGCTGGGAGGATGTTTTCTCCTCCGCTCGCCCCTTCCACCGTCATTTTCTCTCTACCCACCCTTGCCTCCTTTTCCGCGCAGCTCTCGATTCCCCCCTCTCTTTCGCACCCTCCATGTCATATTCCGCTCCAGGAGTTCCATCATAGCTCCTCACTGTCGCTGGGAGGATGTTTTCTCCTCCGCTCGCCCCTTCCACCGTCATTTTCTCTCTACCCACCCTTGCCTCCTTTTCCGCGCAGCTCTCGATTCCCCCCTCTCTTTCACACCCTCCATGTCATATTCCGCTTCAGGAGTTCCATCATAGCTCCTCACTGTCGCTGGGAGGATGTTTTCTCCTCCGCTCGCCCCTTCCACCGTCATTTTCTCTCTACCCACCCTTGCCTCCTTTTCCGCGCAGCTCTCGATTCCCCCCTCTCTTTCGCACCCTCCATGTCATATTCCGCTCCAGGAGTTCCATCATAGCTCCTCACTGTCGCTGGGAGGATGTTTTCTCCTCCGCTCGCCCCTTCCACCGTCATTTTCTCTCTACCCACCCTTGCCTCCTTTTCCGCGCAGCTCTCGATTCCCCCCTCTCTTTCGCACCCTCCATGTCATATTCCGCTCCAGGAGCTCCATCATAGCTCCTCACTGTCGCTGGGAGGATGTTTTCTCCTCCGCTCGCCCCTTCCACCGTCATTTTCTCTCTACCCACCCTTGCCTCCTTCTCCGCGCAGCTCTCGATTCCCCCCTCTCTTTCGCACCCTCCATGTCATATTCCGCTCCAGGAGCTCCATCATATCTAATCGCTGTCGCTGGGAGGATGTTTTCTCCTCCGCTCGCCCCTTCCACCGTCATTTTCTCTCTACCCACCCTTGCCTCCTTTTCCGCGCAGCTCTCGATTCCCCCCTCTCTTTCGCACCCTCCATGTCATATTCCGCTCCAGGAGTTCCATCATAGCTCCTCACTGTCGCTGGGAGGATGTTTTCTCCTCCGCTCGCCCCTTCCACCGTCATTTTCTCTCTACCCACCCTTGCCTCCTTTTCCGCGCAGCTCTCGATTCCCCCCTCTCTTTCGCACCCTCCATGTCATATTCCGCTCCAGGAGTTCCATCATAGCTCCTCACTGTCGCTGGGAGGATGTTTTCTCCTCCGCTCGCCCCTTCCACCGTCATTTTCTCTCTACCCACCCTTGCCTCCTTTTCCGCGCAGCTCTCGATTCCCCCCTCTCTTTCGCACCCTCCATGTCATATTCCGCTCCAGGAGTTCCATCATAGCTCCTCACTGTCGCTGGGAGGATGTTTTCTCCTCCGCTCGCCCCTTCCACCGTCATTTTCTCTCTACCCACCCTTGCCTCCTTTTCCGCGCAGCTCTCGATTCCCCCCTCTCTTTCGCACCCTCCATGTCATATTCCGCTCCAGGAGCTCCATCATAGCTCCTTGCTGTCGCTGGGAGGATGTTCTCTCCTCCGCTCGCCCCTTCCACCGTCATTTTCTCTCTACCCACCCTTGCCTCCTTTTCCGCGCAGCTCTCGATTCCCCCCTCTCTTTCGCACCCTCCATGTCATATTCCGCTCCAGGAGTTCCATCATAGCTCCTCACTGTCGCTGGGAGGATGTTTTCTCCTCCGCTCGCCCCTTCCACCGTCATTTTCTCTCTACCCACCCTTGCCTCCTTTTCCGCGCAGCTCTCGATTCCCCCCTCTCTTTCGCACCCTCCATGTCATATTCCGCTCCAGGAGTTCCATCATAGCTCCTCACTGTCGCTGGGAGGATGTTTTCTCCTCCGCTCGCCCCTTCCACCGTCATTTTCTCTCTACCCACCCTTGCCTCCTTTTCCGCGCAGCTCTCGATTCCCCCCTCTCTTTCGCACCCTCCATGTCATATTCCGCTCCAGGAGTTCCATCATAGCTCCTCACTGTCGCTGGGAGGATGTTTTCTCCTCCGCTCGCCCCTTCCACCGTCATTTTCTCTCTACCCACCCTTGCCTACTTTTCCGCGCAGCTCTCGATTCCCCCCTCTCTTTCGCACCCTCCATGTCATATTCCGCTCCAGGAGTTCCATCATAGCTCCTCACTGTCGCTGGGAGGAAGTTTTCTCCTCCGCTCGCCCCTTCCACCGTCATTTTCTCTCTACCCACCCTTGCCTCCTTTTCCGCGCAGCTCTCGATTCCCCCCTCTCTTTCGCACCCTCCATGTCATATTCCGCTCCAGGAGCTCCATCATAGCTCCTTGCTGTCGCTGGGAGGATGTTTTCTCCTCCGCTCGCCCCTTCCACCGTCATTTTCTCTCTACCCACCCTTGCCTCCTTTTCCGCGCAACTCTCGATTCCCCCCTCTCTTTCGCACCCTCCATGTCATATTCCGCTCCAGGAGTTCCATCATAGCTCCTCACTGTCGCTGGGAGGATGTTTTCTCCTCCGCTCGCCCCTTCCACCATCATTTTCTCTCTACCCACCCTTGCCTCCTTTTCCGCGCAGCTCTCGATTCCCTCCTCTCTTTCGCACCCTCCATGTCATATTCCGCTCCAGGAGTTCCATCATAGCTCCTCACTGTCGCTGGGAGGAAGTTTTCTCCTCCGCTCGCCCCTTCCACCGTCATTTTCTCTCTACCCACCCTTGCCTCCTTTTCCGCGCAGCTCTCGATTCCCCCCTCTCTTTCGCACCCTCCATGTCATATTCCGCTCCAGGAGCTCCATCATAGCTCCTTGCTGTCGCTGGGAGGATGTTTTCTCCTCCGCTCGCCCCTTCTACCGTCATTTTCTCTCTACCCACCCTTGCCTCCTTTTCCGCGCAGCTCTCGATTCCCCCCTCTCTTTCGCACCCTCCATGTCATATTCCACTCCAGGAGTTCCATCATAGCTCCTCACTGTCGCTGGGAGGATGTTTTCTCCTCCGCTCGCCCCTTCCACCGTCATTTTCTCTCTACCCACCCTTGCCTCCTTTTCCGCGCAGCTCTCGATTCCCCCCTCTCTTTCGCACCCTCCATGTCATATTCCGCTCCAGGAGCTCCATCATAGCTCCTCACTGTCGCTGGGAGGATGTTTTCTCCTCCGCTCGCCCCTTCCACCGTCATTTTCTCTCTACCCACCCTTGCCTCCTTCTCCGCGCAGCTCTCGATTCCCCCCTCTCTTTCGCACCCTCCATGTCATATTCCGCTCCAGGAGTTCCATCATAGCTCCTCACTGTCGCTGGGAGGATGTTTTCTCCTCCGCTCGCCCCTTCCACCGTCATTTTCTCTCTACCCACCCTTGCCTCCTTTTCCGCGCAACTCTCGATTCCCCCCTCTCTTTCGCACCCTCCATGTCATATTCCGCTCCAGGAGTTCCATCATAGCTCCTCACTGTCGCTGGGAGGATGTTTTCTCCTCCGCTCGCCCCTTCCACCATCATTTTCTCTCTACCCACCCTTGCCTCCTTTTCTGCGCAGCTCTCGATTCCCTCCTCTCTTTCGCACCCTCCATGTCATATTCCGCTCCAGGAGTTCCATCATAGCTCCTCACTGTCGCTGGGAGGAAGTTTTCTCCTCCGCTCGCCCCTTCCACCGTCATTTTCTCTCTACCCACCCTTGCCTCCTTTTCCGCGCAGCTCTCGATTCCCCCCTCTCTTTCGCACCCTCCATGTCATATTCCGCTCCAGGAGCTCCATCATAGCTCCTTGCTGTCGCTGGGAGGATGTTTTCTCCTCCGCTCGCCCCTTCTACCGTCATTTTCTCTCTACCCACCCTTGCCTCCTTTTCCGCGCAGCTCTCGATTCCCCCCTCTCTTTCGCACCCTCCATGTCATATTCCGCTCCAGGAGTTCCATCATAGCTCCTCACTGTCGCTGGGAGGATGTTTTCTCCTCCGCTCGCCCCTTCCACCGTCATTTTCTCTCTACCCACCCTTGCCTCCTTTTCCGCGCAGCTCTCGATTCCCCCCTCTCTTTCGCACCCTCCATGTCATATTCCGCTCCAGGAGCTCCATCATAGCTCCTCACTGTCGCTGGGAGGATGTTTTCTCCTCCGCTCGCCCCTTCCACCGTCATTTTCTCTCTACCCACCCTTGCCTCCTTCTCCGCGCAGCTCTCGATTCCCCCCTCTCTTTCGCACCCTCCATGTCATATTCCGCTCCAGGAGCTCCATCATAGCTAATCGCTGTCGCTGGGAGGATGTTTTCTCCTCCGCTCGCCCCTTCCACCGTCATTTTCTCTCTACCCACCCTTGCCTCCTTTTCCGCGCAGCTCTCGATTCCCCCCTCTCTTTCGCACCCTCCATGTCATATTCCGCTCCAGGAGTTCCATCATAGCTCCTCATTGTCGCTGGGAGGATGTTTTCTCCTCCGCTCGCCCCTTCCACCGTCATTTTCTCTCTACCCACCCTTGCCTCCTTTTCCGCGCAGCTCTCGATTCCCCCCTCTCTTTCGCACCCTCCATGTCATATTCCGCTCCAGGAGTTCCATCATAGCTCCTCACTGTCGCTGGGAGGATGTTTTCTCCTCCGCTCGCCCCTTCCACCGTCATTTTCTCTCTACCCACCCTTGCCTCCTTTTCCGCGCAGCTCTCGATTCCCCCCTCTCTTTCGCACCCTCCATGTCATATTCCGCTCCAGGAGTTCCATCATAGCTCCTCACTGTCGCTGGGAGGATGTTTTCTCCTCCGCTCGCCCCTTCCACCGTCATTTTCTCTCTACCCACCCTTGCCTCCTTTTCCGCGCAGCTCTCGATTCCCCCCTCTCTTTCGCACCCTCCATGTCATATTCCGCTCCAGGAGCTCCATCATAGCTCCTTGCTGTCGCTGGGAGGATGTTCTCTCCTCCGCTCGCCCCTTCCACCGTCATTTTCTCTCTACCCACCCTTGCCTCCTTTTCCGCGCAGCTCTCGATTCCCCCCTCTCTTTCGCACCCTCCATGTCATATTCCGCTCCAGGAGTTCCATCATAGCTCCTCACTGTCGCTGGGAGGATGTTTTCTCCTCCGCTCGCCCCTTCCACCGTCATTTTCTCTCTACCCACCCTTGCCTCCTTTTCCGCGCAGCTCTCGATTCCCCCCTCTCTTTCGCACCCTCCATGTCATATTCCGCTCCAGGAGTTCCATCATAGCTCCTCACTGTCGCTGGGAGGATGTTTTCTCCTCCGCTCGCCCCTTCCACCGTCATTTTCTCTCTACCCACCCTTGCCTCCTTTTCCGCGCAGCTCTCGATTCCCCCCTCTCTTTCGCACCCTCCATGTCATATTCCGCTCCAGGAGTTCCATCATAGCTCCTCACTGTCGCTGGGAGGATGTTTTCTCCTCCGCTCGCCCCTTCCACCGTCATTTTCTCTCTACCCACCCTTGCCTACTTTTCCGCGCAGCTCTCGATTCCCCCCTCTCTTTCGCACCCTCCATGTCAAATTCCGCTCCAGGAGTTCCATCATAGCTCCTCACTGTCGCTGGGAGGAAGTTTTCTCCTCCGCTCGCCCCTTCCACCGTCATTTTCTCTCTACCCACCCTTGCCTCCTTTTCCGCGCAGCTCTCGATTCCCCCCTCTCTTTCGCACCCTCCATGTCATATTCCGCTCCAGGAGCTCCATCATAGCTCCTTGCTGTCGCTGGGAGGATGTTTTCTCCTCCGCTCGCCCCTTCCACCGTCATTTTCTCTCTACCCACCCTTGCCTCCTTTTCCGCGCAACTCTCGATTCCCCCCTCTCTTTCGCACCCTCCATGTCATATTCCGCTCCAGGAGTTCCATCATAGCTCCTCACTGTCGCTGGGAGGATGTTTTCTCCTCCGCTCGCCCCTTCCACCATCATTTTCTCTCTACCCACCCTTGCCTCCTTTTCCGCGCAGCTCTCGATTCCCTCCTCTCTTTCGCACCCTCCATGTCATATTCCGCTCCAGGAGTTCCATCATAGCTCCTCACTGTCGCTGGGAGGAAGTTTTCTCCTCCGCTCGCCCCTTCCACCGTCATTTTCTCTCTACCCACCCTTGCCTCCTTTTCCGCGCAGCTCTCGATTCCCCCCTCTCTTTCGCACCCTCCATGTCATATTCCGCTCCAGGAGCTCCATCATAGCTCCTTGCTGTCGCTGGGAGGATGTTTTCTCCTCCGCTCGCCCCTTCTACCGTCATTTTCTCTCTACCCACCCTTGCCTCCTTTTCCGCGCAGCTCTCGATTCCCCCCTCTCTTTCGCACCCTCCATGTCATATTCCGCTCCAGGAGTTCCATCATAGCTCCTCACTGTCGCTGGGAGGATGTTTTCTCCTCCGCTCGCCCCTTCCACCGTCATTTTCTCTCTACCCACCCTTGCCTCCTTTTCCGCGCAGCTCTCGATTCCCCCCTCTCTTTCGCACCCTCCATGTCATATTCCGCTCCAGGAGTTCCATCATAGCTCCTCACTGTCGCTGGGAGGATGTTTTCTCCTCCGCTCGCCCCTTCCACCGTCATTTTCTCTCTACCCAACCTTGCCTCCTTCTCCGCGCAGCTCTCGATTCCCCCCTCTCTTTCGCACCCTCCATGTCATATTCCGCTCCAGGAGTTCCATCATAGCTCCTCACTGTCGCTGGGAGGATGTTTTCTCCTCCGCTCGCCCCTTCCACCGTCATTTTCTCTCTACCCACCCTTGCCTCCTTTTCCGCGCAGCTCTCGATTCCCCCCTCTCTTTCGCACCCTCCATGTCATATTCCGCTCCAGGAGTTCCATCATAGCTCCTCACTGTCGCTGGGAGGATGTTTTCTCCTCCGCTCGCCCCTTCCACCGTCATTTTCTCTCTACCCACCCTTGCCTCCTTTTCCGCGCAGCTCTCGATTCCCCCCTCTCTTTCGCACCCTCCATGTCATATTCCGCTCCAGGAGTTCCATCATAGCTCCTCACTGTCGCTGGGAGGATGTTTTCTCCTCCGCTCGCCCCTTCCACCGTCATTTTCTCTCTACCCACCCTTGCCTACTTTTCCGCGCAGCTCTCGATTCCCCCCTCTCTTTCGCACCCTCCATGTCATATTCCGCTCCAGGAGTTCCATCATAGCTCCTCACTGTCGCTGGGAGGAAGTTTTCTCCTCCGCTCGCCCCTTCCACCGTCATTTTCTCTCTACCCACCCTTGCCTCCTTTTCCGCGCAGCTCTCGATTCCCCCCTCTCTTTCGCACCCTCCATGTCATATTCCGCTCCAGGAGCTCCATCATAGCTCCTTGCTGTCGCTGGGAGGATGTTTTCTCCTCCGCTCGCCCCTTCCACCGTCATTTTCTCTCTACCCACCCTTGCCTCCTTTTCCGCGCAACTCTCGATTCCCCCCTCTCTTTCGCACCCTCCATGTCATATTCCGCTCCAGGAGTTCCATCATAGCTCCTCACTGTCGCTGGGAGGATGTTTTCTCCTCCGCTCGCCCCTTCCACCATCATTTTCTCTCTACCCACCCTTGCCTCCTTTTCCGCGCAGCTCTCGATTCCCTCCTCTCTTTCGCACCCTCCATGTCATATTCCGCTCCAGGAGTTCCATCATAGCTCCTCACTGTCGCTGGGAGGAAGTTTTCTCCTCCGCTCGCCCCTTCCACCGTCATTTTCTCTCTACCCACCCTTGCCTCCTTTTCCGCGCAGCTCTCGATTCCCCCCTCTCTTTCGCACCCTTCATGTCATATTCCGCTCCAGGAGCTCCATCATAGCTCCTTGCTGTCGCTGGGAGGATGTTTTCTCCTCCGCTCGCCCCTTCTACCGTCATTTTCTCTCTACCCACCCTTGCCTCCTTTTCCGCGCAGCTCTCGATTCCCCCCTCTCTTTCGCACCCTCCATGTCATATTCCGCTCCAGGAGTTCCATCATAGCTCCTCACTGTCGCTGGGAGGATGTTTTCTCCTCCGCTCGCCCCTTCCACCGTCATTTTCTCTCTACCCACCCTTGCCTCCTTTTCCGCGCAGCTCTCGATTCCCCCCTCTCTTTCGCACCCTCCATGTCATATTCCGCTCCAGGAGTTCCATCATAGCTCCTCACTGTCGCTGGGAGGATGTTTTCTCCTCCGCTCGCCCCTTCCACCGTCATTTTCTCTCTACCCAACCTTGCCTCCTTCTCCGCGCAGCTCTCGATTCCCCCCTCTCTTTCGCACCCTCCATGTCATATTCCGCTCCAGGAGCTCCATCATAGCTCCTCGCTGTCGCTGGGAGGATGTTTTCTCCTCCGCTCGCCCCTTCCACCGTCATTTTCTCTCTACCCACCCTTGCCTCCTTTTCCGCGCAGCTCTCGATTCCCCCCTCTCTTTCGCACCCTCCATGTCATATTCCGCTCCAGGAGTTCCATCATAGCTCCTCACTGTCGCTGGGAGGATGTTTTCTCCTCCGCTCGCCTCTTCCACCGTCATTTTCTCTCTACCCACCCTTGCCTCCTTTTCCGCGCAGCTCTCGATTCCCCCCTCTCTTTCACACCCTCCATGTCATATTCCGCTCCAGGAGTTCCATCATAGCTCCTCACTGTCGCTGGGAGGAAGTTTTCTCCTCCGCTCGCCCCTTCCACCGTCATTTTCTCTCTACCCACCCTTGCCTCCTTTTCCGCGCAGCTCTCGATTCCCCCCTCTCTTTCGCACCCTCCATGTCATATTCCGCTCCAGGAGCTCCATCATAGCTCCTTGCTGTCGCTGGGAGGATGTTTTCTCCTCCGCTCGCCCCTTCCACCGTCATTTTCTCTCTACCCACCCTTGCCTCCTTTTCCGCGCAGCTCTCGATTCCCCCCTCTCTTTCGCACCCTCCATGTCATATTCCGCTCCAGGAGTTCCATCATAGCTCCTCACTGTCGCTGGGAGGATGTTTTCTCCTCCGCTCGCCCCTTCCACCGTCATTTTCTCTCTACCCACCCTTGCCTCCTTTTCCGCGCAGCTCTCGATTCCCCCCTCTCTTTCGCACCCTCCATGTCATATTCCGCTCCAGGAGCTCCATCATAGCTCCTCGCTGTCGCTGGGAGGATGTTTTCTCCTCCGCTCGCCCCTTCCACCGTCATTTTCTCTCTACCCACCCTTGCCTCCTTTTCCGCGCAGCTCTCGATTCCCCCCTCTCTTTCGCACCCTCAATGTCATATTCCGCTCCAGGAGTTCCATCATAGCTCCTCACTGTCGCTGGGAGGATGTTTTCTCCTCCGCTCGCCCCTTCCACCGTCATTTTCTCTCTACCCACCCTTGCCTCCTTCTCCGCGCAGCTCTCGATTCCCCCCTCTCTTTCGCACCCTCCATGTCATATTCCGCTCCAGGAGTTCCATCATAGCTCCTCACTGTCGCTGGGAGGATGTTTTCTCCTCCGCTCGCCCCTTCCACCGTCATTTTCTCTTTACCCACCCTTGCCTCCTTTTCCGCGCAGCTCTCAATTCCCCCCTCTCTCTCGCACCCTCCATATTACATCCAGCTCCAGGAGCTCCATCATAGCTCCTCGCTGTCGCTGGGAGGATGTTTTCTCCTCCGCTCGCCCCTTCCACCGTCATTTTCTCTCTACCCACCCTTGCCTCCTTTTCAGCGCAGCTCTCGATTCCCCCCTCTCTTTCGCACCCTCCATGTCATATTCCGCTCCAGGAGTTCCATCATAGCTCCTCACTGTCGCTGGGAGGATGTTTTCTCCTCCGCTCGCCCCTTCCACCATCATTTTCTCTCTACCCACCCTTGCCTCCTTTTCCGCGCAGCTCTCGATTCCCTCCTCTCTTTCGCACCCTCCATGTCATATTCCGCTCCAGGAGTTCCATCATAGCTCCTCACTGTCGCTGGGAGGAAGTTTTCTCCTCCGCTCGCCCCTTCCACCGTCATTTTCTCTCTACCCACCCTTGCCTCCTTTTCCGCGCAGCTCTCGATTCCCCCCTCTCTTTCGCACCCTTCATGTCATATTCCGCTCCAGGAGCTCCATCATAGCTCCTTGCTGTCGCTGGGAGGATGTTTTCTCCTCCGCTCGCCCCTTCTACCGTCATTTTCTCTCTACCCACCCTTGCCTCCTTTTCCGCGCAGCTCTCGATTCCCCCCTCTCTTTCGCACCCTCCATGTCATATTCCGCTCCAGGAGTTCCATCATAGCTCCTCACTGTCGCTGGGAGGATGTTTTCTCCTCCGCTCGCCCCTTCCACCGTCATTTTCTCTCTACCCACCCTTGCCTCCTTTTCCGCGCAGCTCTCGATTCCCCCCTCTCTTTCGCACCCTCCATGTCATATTCCGCTCCAGGAGTTCCATCATAGCTCCTCACTGTCGCTGGGAGGATGTTTTCTCCTCCGCTCGCCCCTTCCACCGTCATTTTCTCTCTACCCAACCTTGCCTCCTTCTCCGCGCAGCTCTCGATTCCCCCCTCTCTTTCGCACCCTCCATGTCATATTCCGCTCCAGGAGCTCCATCATAGCTCCTCGCTGTCGCTGGGAGGATGTTTTCTCCTCCGCTCGCCCCTTCCACCGTCATTTTCTCTCTACCCACCCTTGCCTCCTTTTCCGCGCAGCTCTCGATTCCCCCCTCTCTTTCGCACCCTCCATGTCATATTCCGCTCCAGGAGTTCCATCATAGCTCCTCACTGTCGCTGGGAGGATGTTTTCTCCTCCGCTCGCCTCTTCCACCGTCATTTTCTCTCTACCCACCCTTGCCTCCTTTTCCGCGCAGCTCTCGATTCCCCCCTCTCTTTCACACCCTCCATGTCATATTCCGCTCCAGGAGTTCCATCATAGCTCCTCACTGTCGCTGGGAGGAAGTTTTCTCCTCCGCTCGCCCCTTCCACCGTCATTTTCTCTCTACCCACCCTTGCCTCCTTTTCCGCGCAGCTCTCGATTCCCCCCTCTCTTTCGCACCCTCCATGTCATATTCCGCTCCAGGAGCTCCATCATAGCTCCTTGCTGTCGCTGGGAGGATGTTTTCTCCTCCGCTCGCCCCTTCCACCGTCATTTTCTCTCTACCCACCCTTGCCTCCTTTTCCGCGCAGCTCTCGATTCCCCCCTCTCTTTCGCACCCTCCATGTCATATTCCGCTCCAGGAGTTCCATCATAGCTCCTCACTGTCGCTGGGAGGATGTTTTCTCCTCCGCTCGCCCCTTCCACCGTCATTTTCTCTCTACCCACCCTTGCCTCCTTTTCCGCGCAGCTCTCGATTCCCCCCTCTCTTTCGCACCCTCCATGTCATATTCCGCTCCAGGAGCTCCATCATAGCTCCTCGCTGTCGCTGGGAGGATGTTTTCTCCTCCGCTCGCCCCTTCCACCGTCATTTTCTCTCTACCCACCCTTGCCTCCTTTTCCGCGCAGCTCTCGATTCCCCCCTCTCTTTCGCACCCTCAATGTCATATTCCGCTCCAGGAGTTCCATCATAGCTCCTCACTGTCGCTGGGAGGATGTTTTCTCCTCCGCTCGCCCCTTCCACCGTCATTTTCTCTCTACCCACCCTTGCCTCCTTCTCCGCGCAGCTCTCGATTCCCCCCTCTCTTTCGCACCCTCCATGTCATATTCCGCTCCAGGAGTTCCATCATAGCTCCTCACTGTCGCTGGGAGGATGTTTTCTCCTCCGCTCGCCCCTTCCACCGTCATTTTCTCTTTACCCACCCTTGCCTCCTTTTCCGCGCAGCTCTCAATTCCCCCCTCTCTCTCGCACCCTCCATATTACATCCAGCTCCAGGAGCTCCATCATAGCTCCTCGCTGTCGCTGGGAGGATGTTTTCTCCTCCGCTCGCCCCTTCCACCGTCATTTTCTCTCTACCCACCCTTGCCTCCTTTTCAGCGCAGCTCTCGATTCCCCCCTCTCTTTTGCACCCTCCATGTCATATTCCGCTCCAGGAGTTCCATCATAGCTCCTCACTGTCGCTGGGAGGATGTTTTCTCCTCCGCTCGCCCCTTCCACCGTCATTTTCTCTCTACCCACCCTTGCCTCCTTTTCCGCGCAGCTCTCGATTCCCCCCTCTCTTTCGCACCCTCCATGTCATATTCCGCTCCAGGAGCTCCATCATAGCTCCTCGCTGTCGCTGGGAGGATGTTTTCTCCTCCGCTCGCCCCTTCCACCGTCATTTTCTCTCTACCCACCCTTGCCTCCTTTTCCGCGCAGCTCTCGATTCCCCCCTCTCTTTCGCACCCTCCATGTCATATTCCGCTCCAGGAGCTCCATCATAGCTCCTCGCTGTCGCTGGGAGGATGTTTTCTCCTCCGCTCGCCCCTTCCACCGTCATTTTCTCTCTACCCACCCTTGCCTCCTTTTCCGCGCAGCTCTCGATTCCCCCCTCTCTTTCGCACCCTCCATGTCATATTCCGCTCCAGGAGTTCCATCATAGCTCCTCACTGTCGCTGGGAGGAAGTTTTCTCCTCCGCTCGCCCCTTCCACCGTCATTTTCTCTCTACCCACCCTTGCCTCCTTTTCCGCGCAGCTCTCGATTCCCCCCTCTCTTTCGCACCCTCCATGTCATATTCCGCTCCAGGAGCTCCATCATAGCTCCTTGCTGTCGCTGGGAGGATGTTTTCTCCTCCGCTCGCCCCTTCCACCGTCATTTTCTCTCTACCCACCCTTGCCTCCTTTTCCGCGCAGCTCTCGATTCCCCCCTCTCTTTCGCACCCTCCATGTCATATTCCGCTCCAGGAGTTCCATCATAGCTCCTCACTGTCGCTGGGAGGATGTTTTCTCCTCCGCTCGCCCCTTCCACCATCATTTTCTCTCTACCCACCCTTGCCTCCTTTTCCGCGCAGCTCTCGATTCCCCCCTCTCTTTCGCACCCTCCATGTCATATTCAGCTCCAGGAGTTCCATCATAGCTCCTCACTGTCGCTGGGAGGAAGTTTTCTCCTCCTCTCGCCCCTTCCACCGTCATTTTCTCTCTACCCACCCTTGCCTCCTTTTCCGCGCAGCTCTCGATTCCCTCCTCTCTTTCGCACCCTCCATGTCATATTCCGCTCCAGGAGTTCCATCATAGCTCCTCACTGTCGCTGGGAGGAAGTTTTCTCCTCCGCTCGCCCCTTCCACCGTCATTTTCTCTCTACCCACCCTTGCCTCCTTTTCCGCGCAGCTCTCGATTCCCCCCTCTCTTTCGCACCCTCCATGTCATATTCCGCTCCAGGAGCTCCATCATAGCTCCTTGCTGTCGCTGGGAGGATGTTTTCTCCTCCGCTCGCCCCTTCCACCGTCATTTTCTCTCTACCCACCCTTGCCTCCTTTTCCGCGCAGCTCTCGATTCCCCCCTCTCTTTCGCACCCTCCATGTCATATTCCGCTCCAGGAGTTCCATCATAGCTCCTCACTGTCGCTGGGAGGATGTTTTCTCCTCCGCTCGCCCCTTCCACCATCATTTTCTCTCTACCCACCCTTGCCTCCTTTTCCGCGCAGCTCTCGATTCCCCCCTCTCTTTCGCACCCTCCATGTCATATTCAGCTCCAGGAGTTCCATCATAGCTCCTCACTGTCGCTGGGAGGAAGTTTTCTCCTCCTCTCGCCCCTTCCACCGTCATTTTCTCTCTACCCACCCTTGCCTCCTTTTCCGCGCAGCTCTCGATTCCCTCCTCTCTTTCGCACCCTCCATGTCATATTCCGCTCCAGGAGTTCCATCATAGCTCCTCACTGTCGCTGGGAGGAAGTTTTCTCCTCCGCTCGCCCCTTCCACCGTCATTTTCTCTCTACCCACCCTTGCCTCCTTTTCCGCGCAGCTCTCGATTCCCCCCTCTCTTTCGCACCCTCCATGTCATATTCCGCTCCAGGAGCTCCATCATAGCTCCTTGCTGTCGCTGGGAGGATGTTTTCTCCTCCGCTCGCCCCTTCTACCGTCATTTTCTCTCTACCCACCCTTGCCTCCTTTTCCGCGCAGCTCTCGATTCCCCCCTCTCTTTCGCACCCTCCATGTCATATTCCGCTCCAGGAGTTCCATCATAGCTCCTCACTGTCGCTGGGAGGATGTTTTCTCCTCCGCTCGCCCCTTCCACCGTCATTTTCTCTCTACCCACCCTTGCCTCCTTTTCCGCGCAGCTCTCGATTCCCCCCTCTCTTTCGCACCCTCCATGTCATATTCCGCTCCAGGAGTTCCATCATAGCTCCTCACTGTCGCTGGGAGGATGTTTTCTCCTCCGCTCGCCCCTTCCACCGTCATTTTCTCTCTACCCAACCTTGCCTCCTTCTCCGCGCAGCTCTCGATTCCCCCCTCTCTTTCGCACCCTCCATGTCATATTCCGCTCCAGGAGCTCCATCATAGCTCCTCGCTGTCGCTGGGAGGATGTTTTCTCCTCCGCTCGCCCCTTCCACCGTCATTTTCTCTCTACCCACCCTTGCCTCCTTTTCCGCGCAGCTCTCGATTCCCCCCTCTCTTTCGCACCCTCCATGTCATATTCCGCTCCAGGAGTTCCATCATAGCTCCTCACTGTCGCTGGGAGGATGTTTTCTCCTCCGCTCGCCTCTTCCACCGTCATTTTCTCTCTACCCACCCTTGCCTCCTTTTCCGCGCAGCTCTCGATTCCCCCCTCTCTTTCACACCCTCCATGTCATATTCCGCTCCAGGAGTTCCATCATAGCTCCTCACTGTCGCTGGGAGGAAGTTTTCTCCTCCGCTCGCCCCTTCCACCGTCATTTTCTCTCTACCCACCCTTGCCTCCTTTTCCGCGCAGCTCTCGATTCCCCCCTCTCTTTCGCACCCTCCATGTCATATTCCGCTCCAGGAGTTCCATCATAGCTCCTCACTGTCGCTGGGAGGATGTTTTCTCCTCCGCTCGCCTCTTCCACCGTCATTTTCTCTCTACCCACCCTTGCCTCCTTTTCCGCGCAGCTCTCGATTCCCCCCTCTCTTTCACACCCTCCATGTCATATTCCGCTCCAGGAGTTCCATCATAGCTCCTCACTGTCGCTGGGAGGAAGTTTTCTCCTCCGCTCGCCCCTTCCACCGTCATTTTCTCTCTACCCACCCTTGCCTCCTTTTCCGCGCAGCTCTCGATTCCCCCCTCTCTTTCGCACCCTCCATGTCATATTCTGCTCCAGGAGCTCCATCATAGCTCCTTGCTGTCGCTGGGAGGATGTTTTCTCCTCCGCTCGCCCCTTCCACCGTCATTTTCTCTCTACCCACCCTTGCCTCCTTTTCCGCGCAGCTCTCGATTCCCCCCTCTCTTTCGCACCCTCCATGTCATATTCCGCTCCAGGAGTTCCATCATAGCTCCTCACTGTCGCTGGGAGGATGTTTTCTCCTCCGCTCGCCCCTTCCACCGTCATTTTCTCTCTACCCACCCTTGCCTCCTTTTCCGCGCAGCTCTCGATTCCCCCCTCTCTTTCGCACTCTCCATGTCATATTCCGCTCCAGGAGCTCCATCATAGCTCCTCGCTGTCGCTGGGAGGATGTTTTCTCCTCCGCTCGCCCCTTCCACCGTCATTTTCTCTCTACCCACCCTTGCCTCCTTTTCCGCGCAGCTCTCGATTCCCCCCTCTCTTTCGCACCCTCAATGTCATATTCCGCTCCAGGAGTTCCATCATAGCTCCTCACTGTCGCTGGGAGGATGTTTTCTCCTCCGCTCGCCCCTTCCACCGTCATTTTCTCTCTACCCACCCTTGCCTCCTTCTCCGCGCAGCTCTCGATTCCCCCCTCTCTTTCGCACCCTCCATGTCATATTCCGCTCCAGGAGTTCCATCATAGCTCCTCACTGTCGCTGGGAGGATGTTTTCTCCTCCGCTCGCCCCTTCCACCGTCATTTTCTCTTTACCCACCCTTGCCTCCTTTTCCGCGCAGCTCTCAATTCCCCCCTCTCTCTCGCACCCTCCATATTACATCCAGCTCCAGGAGCTCCATCATAGCTCCTCGCTGTCGCTGGGAGGATGTTTTCTCCTCCGCTCGCCCCTTCCACCGTCATTTTCTCTCTACCCACCCTTGCCTCCTTTTCAGCGCAGCTCTCGATTCCCCCCTCTCTTTTGCACCCTCCATGTCATATTCCGCTCCAGGAGTTCCATCATAGCTCCTCACTGTCGCTGGGAGGATGTTTTCTCCTCCGCTCGCCCCTTCCACCGTCATTTTCTCTCTACCCACCCTTGCCTCCTTTTCCGCGCAGCTCTCGATTCCCCCCTCTCTTTCGCACCCTCCATGTCATATTCCGCTCCAGGAGCTCCATCATAGCTCCTCGCTGTCGCTGGGAGGATGTTTTCTCCTCCGCTCGCCCCTTCCACCGTCATTTTCTCTCTACCCACCCTTGCCTCCTTTTCCGCGCAGCTCTCGATTCCCCCCTCTCTTTCGCACCCTCCATGTCATATTCCGCTCCAGGAGTTCCATCATAGCTCCTCACTGTCGCTGGGAGGATGTTTTCTCCTCCGCTCGCCTCTTCCACCGTCATTTTCTCTCTACCCACCCTTGCCTCCTTTTCCGCGCAGCTCTCGATTCCCCCCTCTCTTTCACACCCTCCATGTCATATTCCGCTCCAGGAGTTCCATCATAGCTCCTCACTGTCGCTGGGAGGAAGTTTTCTCCTCCGCTCGCCCCTTCCACCGTCATTTTCTCTCTACCCACCCTTGCCTCCTTTTCCGCGCAGCTCTCGATTCCCCCCTCTCTTTCGCACCCTCCATGTCATATTCCGCTCCAGGAGTTCCATCATAGCTCCTCACTGTCGCTGGGAGGATGTTTTCTCCTCCGCTCGCCTCTTCCACCGTCATTTTCTCTCTACCCACCCTTGCCTCCTTTTCCGCGCAGCTCTCGATTCCCCCCTCTCTTTCACACCCTCCATGTCATATTCCGCTCCAGGAGTTCCATCATAGCTCCTCACTGTCGCTGGGAGGAAGTTTTCTCCTCCGCTCGCCCCTTCCACCGTCATTTTCTCTCTACCCACCCTTGCCTCCTTTTCCGCGCAGCTCTCGATTCCCCCCTCTCTTTCGCACCCTCCATGTCATATTCCGCTCCAGGAGCTCCATCATAGCTCCTTGCTGTCGCTGGGAGGATGTTTTCTCCTCCGCTCGCCCCTTCCACCGTCATTTTCTCTCTACCCACCCTTGCCTCCTTTTCCGCGCAGCTCTCGATTCCCCCCTCTCTTTCGCACCCTCCATGTCATATTCCGCTCCAGGAGTTCCATCATAGCTCCTCACTGTCGCTGGGAGGATGTTTTCTCCTCCGCTCGCCCCTTCCACCGTCATTTTCTCTCTACCCACCCTTGCCTCCTTTTCCGCGCAGCTCTCGATTCCCCCCTCTCTTTCGCACTCTCCATGTCATATTCCGCTCCAGGAGCTCCATCATAGCTCCTCGCTGTCGCTGGGAGGATGTTTTCTCCTCCGCTCGCCCCTTCCACCGTCATTTTCTCTCTACCCACCCTTGCCTCCTTTTCCGCGCAGCTCTCGATTCCCCCCTCTCTTTCGCACCCTCAATGTCATATTCCGCTCCAGGAGTTCCATCATAGCTCCTCACTGTCGCTGGGAGGATGTTTTCTCCTCCGCTCGCCCCTTCCACCGTCATTTTCTCTCTACCCACCCTTGCCTCCTTCTCCGCGCAGCTCTCGATTCCCCCCTCTCTTTCGCACCCTCCATGTCATATTCCGCTCCAGGAGTTCCATCATAGCTCCTCACTGTCGCTGGGAGGATGTTTTCTCCTCCGCTCGCCCCTTCCACCGTCATTTTCTCTCTACCCACCCTTGCCTCCTTTTCCGCGCAGCTCTCGATTCCCCCCTCTCTTTCGCACCCTCAATGTCATATTCCGCTCCAGGAGTTCCATCATAGCTCCTCACTGTCGCTGGGAGGATGTTTTCTCCTCCGCTCGCCCCTTCCACCGTCATTTTCTCTCTACCCACCCTTGCCTCCTTTTCCGCGCAGCTCTCAATTCCCCCCTCTCTCTCGCACCCTCCATATTACATCCAGCTCCAGGAGCTCCATCATAGCTCCTCGCTGTCGCTGGGAGGATGTTTTCTCCTCCGCTCGCCCCTTCCACCGTCATTTTCTCTCTACCCACCCTTGCCTCCTTTTCAGCGCAGCTCTCGATTCCCCCCTCTCTTTTGCACCCTCCATGTCATATTCCGCTCCAGGAGTTCCATCATAGCTCCTCACTGTCGCTGGGAGGATGTTTTCTCCTCCGCTCGCCCCTTCCACCGTCATTTTCTCTCTACCCACCCTTGCCTCCTTTTCCGCGCAGCTCTCGATTCCCCCCTCTCTTTCGCACCCTCCATGTCATATTCCGCTCCAGGAGCTCCATCATAGCTCCTCGCTGTCGCTGGGAGGATGTTTTCTCCTCCGCTCGCCCCTTCCACCGTCATTTTCTCTCTACCCACCCTTGCCTCCTTTTCCGCGCAGCTCTCGATTCCCCCCTCTCTTTCGCACCCTCCATGTCATATTCCGCTCCAGGAGCTCCATCATAGCTCCTCGCTGTCGCTGGGAGGATGTTTTCTCCTCCGCTCGCCCCTTCCACCGTCATTTTCTCTCTACCCACCCTTGCCTCCTTTTCCGCGCAGCTCTCGATTCCCCCCTCTCTTTCGCACCCTCCATGTCATATTCCGCTCCAGGAGTTCCATCATAGCTCCTCACTGTCGCTGGGAGGAAGTTTTCTCCTCCGCTCGCCCCTTCCACCGTCATTTTCTCTCTACCCACCCTTGCCTCCTTTTCCGCGCAGCTCTCGATTCCCCCCTCTCTTTCGCACCCTCCATGTCATATTCCGCTCCAGGAGCTCCATCATAGCTCCTTGCTGTCGCTGGGAGGATGTTTTCTCCTCCGCTCGCCCCTTCCACCGTCATTTTCTCTCTACCCACCCTTGCCTCCTTTTCCGCGCAGCTCTCGATTCCCCCCTCTCTTTCGCACCCTCCATGTCATATTCCGCTCCAGGAGTTCCATCATAGCTCCTCACTGTCGCTGGGAGGATGTTTTCTCCTCCGCTCGCCCCTTCCACCATCATTTTCTCTCTACCCACCCTTGCCTCCTTTTCCGCGCAGCTCTCGATTCCCCCCTCTCTTTCGCACCCTCCATGTCATATTCCGCTCCAGGAGTTCCATCATAGCTCCTCACTGTCGCTGGGAGGAAGTTTTCTCCTCCTCTCGCCCCTTCCACCGTCATTTTCTCTCTACCCACCCTTGCCTCCTTTTCCGCGCAGCTCTCGATTCCCCCCTCTCTTTCGCACCCTCCATGTCATATTCCGCTCCAGGAGCTCCATCATAGCTCCTTGCTGTCGCTGGGAGGATGTTTTCTCCTCCGCTCGCCCCTTCCACCGTCATTTTCTCTCTACCCACCCTTGCCTCCTTTTCCGCGCAGCTCTCGATTCCCCCCTCTCTTTCGCACCCTCAATGTCATATTCCGCTCCAGGAGTTCCATCATAGCTCCTCACTGTCGCTGGGAGGATGTTTTCTCCTCCGCTCGCCCCTTCCACCGTCATTTTCTCTCTACCCACCCTTGCCTCCTTCTCCGCGCAGCTCTCGATTCCCCCCTCTCTTTCGCACCCTCCATGTCATATTCCGCTCCAGGAGTTCCATCATAGCTCCTCACTGTCGCTGGGAGGATGTTTTCTCCTCCGCTCGCCCCTTCCACCGTCATTTTCTCTTTACCCACCCTTGCCTCCTTTTCCGCGCAGCTCTCAATTCCCCCCTCTCTCTCGCACCCTCCATATTACATCCAGCTCCAGGAGCTCCATCATAGCTCCTCGCTGTCGCTGGGAGGATGTTTTCTCCTCCGCTCGCCCCTTCCACCGTCATTTTCTCTCTACCCACCCTTGCCTCCTTTTCAGCGCAGCTCTCGATTCCCCCCTCTCTTTTGCACCCTCCATGTCATATTCCGCTCCAGGAGTTCCATCATAGCTCCTCACTGTCGCTGGGAGGATGTTTTCTCCTCCGCTCGCCCCTTCCACCGTCATTTTCTCTCTACCCACCCTTGCCTCCTTTTCCGCGCAGCTCTCGATTCCCCCCTCTCTTTCGCACCCTCCATGTCATATTCCGCTCCAGGAGCTCCATCATAGCTCCTCGCTGTCGCTGGGAGGATGTTTTCTCCTCCGCTCGCCCCTTCCACCGTCATTTTCTCTCTACCCACCCTTGCCTCCTTTTCCGCGCAGCTCTCGATTCCCCCCTCTCTTTCGCACCCTCCATGTCATATTCCGCTCCAGGAGCTCCATCATAGCTCCTCGCTGTCGCTGGGAGGATGTTTTCTCCTCCGCTCGCCCCTTCCACCGTCATTTTCTCTCTACCCACCCTTGCCTCCTTTTCCGCGCAGCTCTCGATTCCCCCCTCTCTTTCGCACCCTCCATGTCATATTCCGCTCCAGGAGTTCCATCATAGCTCCTCACTGTCGCTGGGAGGAAGTTTTCTCCTCCGCTCGCCCCTTCCACCGTCATTTTCTCTCTACCCACCCTTGCCTCCTTTTCCGCGCAGCTCTCGATTCCCCCCTCTCTTTCGCACCCTCCATGTCATATTCCGCTCCAGGAGCTCCATCATAGCTCCTTGCTGTCGCTGGGAGGATGTTTTCTCCTCCGCTCGCCCCTTCCACCGTCATTTTCTCTCTACCCACCCTTGCCTCCTTTTCCGCGCAGCTCTCGATTCCCCCCTCTCTTTCGCACCCTCCATGTCATATTCCGCTCCAGGAGTTCCATCATAGCTCCTCACTGTCGCTGGGAGGATGTTTTCTCCTCCGCTCGCCCCTTCCACCATCATTTTCTCTCTACCCACCCTTGCCTCCTTTTCCGCGCAGCTCTCGATTCCCCCCTCTCTTTCGCACCCTCCATGTCATATTCCGCTCCAGGAGTTCCATCATAGCTCCTCACTGTCGCTGGGAGGAAGTTTTCTCCTCCTCTCGCCCCTTCCACCGTCATTTTCTCTCTACCCACCCTTGCCTCCTTTTCCGCGCAGCTCTCGATTCCCCCCTCTCTTTCGCACCCTCCATGTCATATTCCGCTCCAGGAGCTCCATCATAGCTCCTTGCTGTCGCTGGGAGGATGTTTTCTCCTCCGCTCGCCCCTTCCACCGTCATTTTCTCTCTACCCACCCTTGCCTCCTTCTCCGCGCAGCTCTCGATTCCCCCCTCTCTTTCGCACCCTCCATGTCATATTCCGCTCCAGGAGCTCCATCATAGCTAATCGCTGTCGCTGGGAGGATGTTTTCTCCTCCGCTCGCCCCTTCCACCGTCATTTTCTCTCTACCCACCCTTGCCTCCTTTTCCGCGCAGCTCTCGATTACCCCCTCTCTTTCGCACCCTCCATGTCATATTCCGCTCCAGGAGTTCCATCATAGCTCCTCACTGTCGCTGGGAGGAAGTTTTCTCCTCCGCTCGCCCCTTCCACCGTCATTTTCTCTCTACCCACCCTTGCCTCCTTTTCCGCGCAGCTCTCGATTCCCCCCTCTCTTTCGCACCCTCCATGTCATATTCCGCTCCAGGAGCTCCATCATAGCTCCTTGCTGTCGCTGGGAGGATGTTTTCTCCTCCGCTCGCCCCTTCCACCGTCATTTTCTCTCTACCCACCCTTGCCTCCTTTTCCGCGCAGCTCTCGATTCCCCCCTCTCTTTCGCACCCTCCATGTCATATTCCGCTCCAGGAGTTCCATCATAGCTCCTCACTGTCGCTGGGAGGATGTTTTCTCCTCCGCTCGCCCCTTCCACCATCATTTTCTCTCTACCCACCCTTGCCTCCTTTTCCGCGCAGCTCTCGATTCCCCCCTCTCTTTCGCACCCTCCATGTCATATTCCGCTCCAGGAGTTCCATCATAGCTCCTCACTGTCGCTGGGAGGAAGTTTTCTCCTCCTCTCGCCCCTTCCACCGTCATTTTCTCTCTACCCACCCTTGCCTCCTTTTCCGCGCAGCTCTCGATTCCCCCCTCTCTTTCGCACCCTCCATGTCATATTCCGCTCCAGGAGCTCCATCATAGCTCCTTGCTGTCGCTGGGAGGATGTTTTCTCCTCCGCTCGCCCCTTCCACCGTCATTTTCTCTCTACCCACCCTTGCCTCCTTCTCCGCGCAGCTCTCGATTCCCCCCTCTCTTTCGCACCCTCCATGTCATATTCCGCTCCAGGAGCTCCATCATAGCTAATCGCTGTCGCTGGGAGGATGTTTTCTCCTCCGCTCGCCCCTTCCACCGTCATTTTCTCTCTACCCACCCTTGCCTCCTTTTCCGCGCAGCTCTCGATTACCCCCTCTCTTTCGCACCCTCCATGTCATATTCCGCTCCAGGAGTTCCATCATAGCTCCTCACTGTCGCTGGGAGGATGTTTTCTCCTCCGCTCGCCCCTTCCACCGTCATTTTCTCTCTACCCACCCTTGCCTCCTTTTCCGCGCAGCTCTCGATTCCCCCCTCTCTTTCGCACCCTCCATGTCATATTCCGCTCCAGGAGCTCCATCATAGCTCCTTGCTGTCGCTGGGAGGATGTTTTCTCCTCCGCTCGCCCCTTCCACCGTCATTTTCTCTCTACCCACCCTTGCCTCCTTTTCCGCGCAGCTCTCGATTCCCCCCTCTCTTTCGCACCCTCCATGTCATATTCCGCTCCAGGAGTTCCATCATAGCTCCTCACTGTCGCTGGGAGGAAGTTTTCTCCTCCGCTCGCCCCTTCCACCGTCATTTTCTCTCTACCCACCCTTGCCTCCTTTTCCGCGCAGCTCTCGATTCCCCCCTCTCTTTCGCACCCTCCATGTCATATTCCGCTCCAGGAGCTCCATCATAGCTCCTTGCTGTCGCTGGGAGGATGTTTTCTCCTCCGCTCGCCCCTTCCACCGTCATTTTTTCTCTACCCACCCTTGCCTCCTTTTCCGCGCAGCTCTCGATTCCCCCCTCTCTTTCGCACCCTCCATGTCATATTCCGCTCCAGGAGTTCCATCATAGCTCCTCACTGTCGCTGGGAGGATGTTTTCTCCTCCGCTCGCCCCTTCCACCGTCATTTTTTCTCTACCCACCCTTGCCTCCTTTTCCGCGCAGCTCTCGATTCCCCCCTCTCTTTCGCACCCTCCATGTCATATTCCGCTCCAGGAGTTCCATCATAGCTCCTCACTGTCGCTGGGAGGATGTTTTCTCCTCCGCTCGCCCCTTCCACCGTCATTTTCTCTCTACCCACCCTTGCCTCCTTTTCCGCGCAGCTCTCGATTCCCCCCTCTCTTTCGCACCCTCCATGTCATATTCCGCTCCAGGAGCTCCATCATAGCTCCTCGCTGTCGCTGGGAGGATGTTTTCTCCTCCGCTCGCCCCTTCCACCGTCATTTTCTCTCTACCCACCCTTGCCTACTTTTCCGCGCAGCTCTCGATTCCCCCCTCTCTTTCGCACCCTCAATGTCATATTCCGCTCCAGGAGTTCCATCATAGCTCCTCACTGTCGCTGGGAGGATGTTTTCTCCTCCGCTCGCCCCTTCCACCGTCATTTTCTCTCTACCCACCCTTGCCTCCTTTTCCGTGCAGCTCTCGATTCCCCCCTCTCTTTCGCACCCTCCATGTCATATTCCGCTCCAGGAGTTCCATCCTAGCTCCTCAATGTCGCTGGGAGGAAGTTTTCTCCTCCGCTCGCCCCTTCCACCGTCATTTTCTCTCTACCCACCCTTGCCTCCTTTTCCGCGCAGCTCTCGATTCCCCCCTCTCTTTCGCACCCTCCATGTCATATTCCGCTCCAGGAGCTCCATCATAGCTCCTTGCTGTCGCTGGGAGGATGTTTTCTCCTCCGCTCGCCCCTTCCACCGTCATTTTCTCTCTACCCACCCTTGCCTCCTTTTCCGCGCAGCTCTCGATTCCCCCCTCTCTTTCGCACCCTCCATGTCATATTCCGCTCCAGGAGTTCCATCATAGCTCCTCACTGTCGCTGGGAGGATGTTTTCTCCTCCGCTCGCCCCTTCCACCGTCATTTTCTCTCTACCCACCCTTGCCTCCTTTTCCGCGCAGCTCTCGATTCCCCCCTCTCTTTCACACCCTCCATGTCATATTCCGCTCCAGGAGTTCCATCATAGCTCCTCACTGTCGCTGGGAGGATGTTTTCTCCTCCGCTCGCCCCTTCCACCGTCATTTTCTCTCTACCCACCCTTGCCTCCTTTTCCGCGCAGCTCTCGATTCCCCCCTCTCTTTCGCACCCTCCATGTCATATTCCGCTCCAGGAGTTCCATCATAGCTCCTCACTGTCGCTGGGAGGATGTTTTCTCCTCCGCTCGCCCCTTCCACCGTCATTTTCTCTCTACCCACCCTTGCCTCCTTTTCCGCGCAGCTCTCGATTCCCCCCTCTCTTTCGCACCCTCCATGTCATATTCCGCTCCAGGAGCTCCATCATAGCTCCTCACTGTCGCTGGGAGGATGTTTTCTCCTCCGCTCGCCCCTTCCACCGTCATTTTCTCTCTACCCACCCTTGCCTCCTTCTCCGCGCAGCTCTCGATTCCCCCCTCTCTTTCGCACCCTCCATGTCATATTCCGCTCCAGGAGCTCCATCATAGCTAATCGCTGTCGCTGGGAGGATGTTTTCTCCTCCGCTCGCCCCTTCCACCGTCATTTTCTCTCTACCCACCCTTGCCTCCTTTTCCGCGCAGCTCTCGATTCCCCCCTCTCTTTCGCACCCTCCATGTCATATTCCGCTCCAGGAGTTCCATCATAGCTCCTCACTGTCGCTGGGAGGATGTTTTCTCCTCCGCTCGCCCCTTCCACCGTCATTTTCTCTCTACCCACCCTTGCCTCCTTTTCCGCGCAGCTCTCGATTCCCCCCTCTCTTTCGCACCCTCCATGTCATATTCCGCTCCAGGAGCTCCATCATAGCTCCTTGCTGTCGCTGGGAGGATGTTTTCTCCTCCGCTCGCCCCTTCCACCGTCATTTTCTCTCTACCCACCCTTGCCTCCTTTTCCGCGCAGCTCTCGATTCCCCCCTCTCTTTCACACCCTCCATGTCATATTCCGCTCCAGGAGTTCCATCATAGCTCCTCACTGTCGCTGGGAGGATGTTTTCTCCTCCGCTCGCCCCTTCCACCGTCATTTTCTCTCTACCCACCCTTGCCTCCTTTTCCGCGCAGCTCTCGATTCCCCCTCTCTTTCGCACCCTCCATGTCATATTCCGCTCCAGGAGTTCCATCATAGCTCCTCACTGTCGCTGGGAGGATGTTTTCTCCTCCGCTCGCCCCTTCCACCGTCATTTTCTCTCTACCCACCATTGCCTCCTTTTCCGCGCAGCTCTCGATTCCCCCCTCTCTTTCGCACCCTCCATGTCATATTCCGCTCCAGGAGTTCCATCATAGCTCCTCACTGTCGCTGGGAGGATGTTTTCTCCTCCGCTCGCCCCTTCCACCGTCATTTTCTCTCTACCCACCCTTGCCTCCTTTTCCGCGCAGCTCTCGATTCCCCCCTCTCTTTCGCACCCTCCATGTCATATTCCGCTCCAGGAGCTCCATCATAGCTCCTTGCTGTCGCTGGGAGGATGTTCTCTCCTCCGCTCGCCCCTTCCACCGTCATTTTCTCTCTACCCACCCTTGCCTCCTTTTCCGCGCAGCTCTCGATTCCCCCCTCTCTTTCGCACCCTCCATGTCATATTCCGCTCCAGGAGTTCCATCATAGCTCCTCACTGTCGCTGGGAGGATGTTTTCTCCTCCGCTCGCCCCTTCCACCATCATTTTCTCTCTACCCACCCTTGCCTCCTTTTCCGCGCAGCTCTCGATTCCCCCCTCTCTTTCGCACCCTCCATGTCATATTCCGCTCCAGGAGTTCCATCATAGCTCCTCACTGTCGCTGGGAGGAAGTTTTCTCCTCCTCTCGCCCCTTCCACCGTCATTTTCTCTCTACCCACCCTTGCCTCCTTTTCCGCGCAGCTCTCGATTCCCCCCTCTCTTTCGCACCCTCCATGTCATATTCCGCTCCAGGAGCTCCATCATAGCTCCTTGCTGTCGCTGGGAGGATGTTTTCTCCTCCGCTCGCCCCTTCCACCGTCATTTTCTCTCTACCCACCCTTGCCTCCTTCTCCGCGCAGCTCTCGATTCCCCCCTCTCTTTCGCACCCTCCATGTCATATTCCGCTCCAGGAGCTCCATCATAGCTAATCGCTGTCGCTGGGAGGATGTTTTCTCCTCCGCTCGCCCCTTCCACCGTCATTTTCTCTCTACCCACCCTTGCCTCCTTTTCCGCGCAGCTCTCGATTACCCCCTCTCTTTCGCACCCTCCATGTCATATTCCGCTCCAGGAGTTCCATCATAGCTCCTCACTGTCGCTGGGAGGATGTTTTCTCCTCCGCTCGCCCCTTCCACCGTCATTTTCTCTCTACCCACCCTTGCCTCCTTTTCCGCGCAGCTCTCGATTCCCCCCTCTCTTTCGCACCCTCCATGTCATATTCCGCTCCAGGAGCTCCATCATAGCTCCTTGCTGTCGCTGGGAGGATGTTTTCTCCTCCGCTCGCCCCTTCCACCGTCATTTTCTCTCTACCCACCCTTGCCTCCTTTTCCGCGCAGCTCTCGATTCCCCCCTCTCTTTCGCACCCTCCATGTCATATTCCGCTCCAGGAGTTCCATCATAGCTCCTCACTGTCGCTGGGAGGAAGTTTTCTCCTCCGCTCGCCCCTTCCACCGTCATTTTCTCTCTACCCACCCTTGCCTCCTTTTCCGCGCAGCTCTCGATTCCCCCCTCTCTTTCGCACCCTCCATGTCATATTCCGCTCCAGGAGCTCCATCATAGCTCCTTGCTGTCGCTGGGAGGATGTTTTCTCCTCCGCTCGCCCCTTCCACCGTCATTTTTTCTCTACCCACCCTTGCCTCCTTTTCCGCGCAGCTCTCGATTCCCCCCTCTCTTTCGCACCCTCCATGTCATATTCCGCTCCAGGAGTTCCATCATAGCTCCTCACTGTCGCTGGGAGGATGTTTTCTCCTCCGCTCGCCCCTTCCACCGTCATTTTTTCTCTACCCACCCTTGCCTCCTTTTCCGCGCAGCTCTCGATTCCCCCCTCTCTTTCGCACCCTCCATGTCATATTCCGCTCCAGGAGTTCCATCATAGCTCCTCACTGTCGCTGGGAGGATGTTTTCTCCTCCGCTCGCCCCTTCCACCGTCATTTTCTCTCTACCCACCCTTGCCTCCTTTTCCGCGCAGCTCTCGATTCCCCCCTCTCTTTCGCACCCTCCATGTCATATTCCGCTCCAGGAGCTCCATCATAGCTCCTCGCTGTCGCTGGGAGGATGTTTTCTCCTCCGCTCGCCCCTTCCACCGTCATTTTCTCTCTACCCACCCTTGCCTACTTTTCCGCGCAGCTCTCGATTCCCCCCTCTCTTTCGCACCCTCAATGTCATATTCCGCTCCAGGAGTTCCATCATAGCTCCTCACTGTCGCTGGGAGGATGTTTTCTCCTCCGCTCGCCCCTTCCACCGTCATTTTCTCTCTACCCACCCTTGCCTCCTTTTCCGTGCAGCTCTCGATTCCCCCCTCTCTTTCGCACCCTCCATGTCATATTCCGCTCCAGGAGTTCCATCCTAGCTCCTCAATGTCGCTGGGAGGAAGTTTTCTCCTCCGCTCGCCCCTTCCACCGTCATTTTCTCTCTACCCACCCTTGCCTCCTTTTCCGCGCAGCTCTCGATTCCCCCCTCTCTTTCGCACCCTCCATGTCATATTCCGCTCCAGGAGCTCCATCATAGCTCCTTGCTGTCGCTGGGAGGATGTTTTCTCCTCCGCTCGCCCCTTCCACCGTCATTTTCTCTCTACCCACCCTTGCCTCCTTTTCCGCGCAGCTCTCGATTCCCCCCTCTCTTTCGCACCCTCCATGTCATATTCCGCTCCAGGAGTTCCATCATAGCTCCTCACTGTCGCTGGGAGGATGTTTTCTCCTCCGCTCGCCCCTTCCACCGTCATTTTCTCTCTACCCACCCTTGCCTCCTTTTCCGCGCAGCTCTCGATTCCCCCCTCTCTTTCACACCCTCCATGTCATATTCCGCTCCAGGAGTTCCATCATAGCTCCTCACTGTCGCTGGGAGGATGTTTTCTCCTCCGCTCGCCCCTTCCACCGTCATTTTCTCTCTACCCACCCTTGCCTCCTTTTCCGCGCAGCTCTCGATTCCCCCCTCTCTTTCGCACCCTCCATGTCATATTCCGCTCCAGGAGTTCCATCATAGCTCCTCACTGTCGCTGGGAGGATGTTTTCTCCTCCGCTCGCCCCTTCCACCGTCATTTTCTCTCTACCCACCCTTGCCTCCTTTTCCGCGCAGCTCTCGATTCCCCCCTCTCTTTCGCACCCTCCATGTCATATTCCGCTCCAGGAGTTCCATCATAGCTCCTCACTGTCGCTGGGAGAATGTTTTCTCCTCCGCTCGCCCCTTCCACCGTCATTTTCTCTCTACCCACCCTTGCCTCCTTTTCCGCGCAGCTCTCGATTCCCCCCTCTCTTTCGCACCCTCCATGTCATATTCCGCTCCAGGAGCTCCATCATAGCTCCTTGCTGTCGCTGGGAGGATGTTTTCTCCTCCGCTCGCCCCTTCCACCGTCATTTTCTCTCTACCCACCCTTGCCTCCTTTTCCGCGCAGCTCTCGATTCCCCCCTCTCTTTCACACCCTCCATGTCATATTCCGCTCCAGGAGTTCCATCATAGCTCCTCACTGTCGCTGGGAGGATGTTTTCTCCTCCGCTCGCCCCTTCCACCGTCATTTTCTCTCTACCCACCCTTGCCTCCTTTTCCGCGCAGCTCTCGATTCCCCCTCTCTTTCGCACCCTCCATGTCATATTCCGCTCCAGGAGTTCCATCATAGCTCCTCACTGTCGCTGGGAGGATGTTTTCTCCTCCGCTCGCCCCTTCCACCGTCATTTTCTCTCTACCCACCATTGCCTCCTTTTCCGCGCAGCTCTCGATTCCCCCCTCTCTTTCGCACCCTCCATGTCATATTCCGCTCCAGGAGTTCCATCATAGCTCCTCACTGTCGCTGGGAGGATGTTTTCTCCTCCGCTCGCCCCTTCCACCGTCATTTTCTCTCTACCCACCCTTGCCTCCTTTTCCGCGCAGCTCTCGATTCCCCCCTCTCTTTCGCACCCTCCATGTCATATTCCGCTCCAGGAGCTCCATCATAGCTCCTTGCTGTCGCTGGGAGGATGTTCTCTCCTCCGCTCGCCCCTTCCACCGTCATTTTCTCTCTACCCACCCTTGCCTCCTTTTCCGCGCAGCTCTCGATTCCCCCCTCTCTTTCGCACCCTCCATGTCATATTCCGCTCCAGGAGTTCCATCATAGCTCCTCACTGTCGCTGGGAGGATGTTTTCTCCTCCGCTCGCCCCTTCCACCGTCATTTTCTCTCTACCCACCCTTGCCTCCTTTTCCGCGCAGCTCTCGATTCCCCCCTCTCTTTCGCACCCTCCATGTCATATTCCGCTCCAGGAGTTCCATCATAGCTCCTCACTGTCACTGGGAGGATGTTTTCTCCTCCGCTCGCCCCTTCCACCGTCATTTTCTCTCTACCCACCCTTGCCTCCTTTTCCGCGCAGCTCTCGATTCCCCCCTCTCTTTCGCACCCTCCATGTCATATTCCGCTCCAGGAGTTCCATCATAGCTCCTCACTGTCGCTGGGAGGATGTTTTCTCCTCCGCTCGCCCCTTCCACCGTCATTTTCTCTCTACCCACCCTTGCCTACTTTTCCGCGCAGCTCTCGATTCCCCCCTCTCTTTCGCACCCTCCATGTCATATTCCGCTCCAGGAGTTCCATCATAGCTCCTCACTGTCGCTGGGAGGAAGTTTTCTCCTCCGCTCGCCCCTTCCACCGTCATTTTCTCTCTACCCACCCTTGCCTCCTTTTCCGCGCAGCTCTCGATTCCCCCCTCTCTTTCGCACCCTCCATGTCATATTCCGCTCCAGGAGCTCCATCATAGCTCCTTGCTGTCGCTGGGAGGATGTTTTCTCCTCCGCTCGCCCCTTCCACCGTCATTTTCTCTCTACCCACCCTTGCCTCCTTTTCCGCGCAGCTCTCAATTCCCCCCTCTCTTTCGCACCCTCCATGTCATATTCCGCTCCAGGAGTTCCATCATAGCTCCTCACTGTCGCTGGGAGGATGTTTTCTCCTCCGCTCGCCCCTTCCACCATCATTTTCTCTCTACCCACCCTTGCCTCCTTTTCCGCGCAGCTCTCGATTCCCTCCTCTCTTTCGCACCCTCCATGTCATATTCCGCTCCAGGAGTTCCATCATAGCTCCTCACTGTCGCTGGGAGAAAGTTTTCTCCTCCGCTCGCCCCTTCCACCGTCATTTTCTCTCTACCCACCCTTGCCTCCTTTTCCGCGCAGCTCTCGATTCCCCCCTCTCTTTCGCACCCTCCATGTCATATTCCGCTCCAGGAGCTCCATCATAGCTCCTTGCTGTCGCTGGGAGGATGTTTTCTCCTCCGCTCGCCCCTTCTACCGTCATTTTCTCTCTACCCACCCTTGCCTCCTTTTCCGCGCAGCTCTCGATTCCCCCCTCTCTTTCGCACCCTCCATGTCATATTCCGCTCCAGGAGTTCCATCATAGCTCCTCACTGTCGCTGGGAGGATGTTTTCTCCTCCGCTCGCCCCTTCCACCGTCATTTTCTCTCTACCCACCCTTGCCTCCTTCTCCGCGCAGCTCTCGATTCCCCCCTCTCTTTCGCACCCTCCATGTCATATTCCGCTCCAGGAGCTCCATCATAGCTAATCGCTGTCGCTGGGAGGATGTTTTCTCCTCCGCTCGCCCCTTCCACCGTCATTTTCTCTCTACCCACCCTTGCCTCCTTTTCCGCGCAGCTCTCGATTCCCCCCTCTCTTTCGCACCCTCCATGTCATATTCCGCTCCAGGAGTTCCATCATAGCTCCTCACTGTCGCTGGGAGGATGTTTTCTCCTCCGCTCGCCCCTTCCACCGTCATTTTCTCTCTACCCACCCTTGCCTCCTTTTCCGCGCAGCTCTCGATTCCCCCCTCTCTTTCGCACCCTCCATGTCATATTCCGCTCCAGGAGTTCCATCATAGCTCCTCACTGTCGCTGGGAGGATGTTTTCTCCTCCGCTCGCCCCTTCCACCGTCATTTTCTCTCTACCCACCCTTGCCTCCTTTTCCGCGCAGCTCTCGATTCCCCCCTCTCTTTCGCACCCTCCATGTCATATTCCGCTCCAGGAGTTCCATCATAGCTCCTCACTGTCGCTGGGAGGATGTTTTCTCCTCCGCTCGCCCCTTCCACCGTCATTTTCTCTCTACCCACCCTTGCCTACTTTTCCGCGCAGCTCTCGATTCCCCCCTCTCTTTCGCACCCTCCATGTCATATTCCGCTCCAGGAGTTCCATCATAGCTCCTCACTGTCGCTGGGAGGAAGTTTTCTCCTCCGCTCGCCCCTTCCACCGTCATTTTCTCTCTACCCACCCTTGCCTCCTTTTCCGCGCAGCTCTCGATTCCCCCCTCTCTTTCGCACCCTCCATGTCATATTCCGCTCCAGGAGCTCCATCATAGCTCCTTGCTGTCGCTGGGAGGATGTTTTCTCCTCCGCTCGCCCCTTCCACCGTCATTTTCTCTCTACCCACCCTTGCCTCCTTTTCCGCGCAGCTCTCGATTCCCCCCTCTCTTTCGCACCCTCCATGTCATATTCCGCTCCAGGAGTTCCATCATAGCTCCTCACTGTCGCTGGGAGGATGTTTTCTCCTCCGCTCGCCCCTTCCACCATCATTTTCTCTCTACCCACCCTTGCCTCCTTTTCCGCGCAGCTCTCGATTCCCTCCTCTCTTTCGCACCCTCCATGTCATATTCCGCTCCAGGAGTTCCATCATAGCTCCTCACTGTCGCTGGGAGGAAGTTTTCTCCTCCGCTCGCCCCTTCCATCGTCATTTTCTCTCTACCCACCCTTGCCTCCTTTTCCGCGCAGCTCTCGATTCCCCCCTCTCTTTCGCACCCTCCATGTCATATTCCGCTCCAGGAGCTCCATCATAGCTCCTTGCTGTCGCTGGGAGGATGTTTTCTCCTCCGCTCGCCCCTTCTACCGTCATTTTCTCTCTACCCACCCTTGCCTCCTTTTCCGCGCAGCTCTCGATTCCCCCCTCTCTTTCGCACCCTCCATGTCATATTCCGCTCCAGGAGTTCCATCATAGCTCCTCACTGTCGCTGGGAGGATGTTTTCTCCTCCGCTCGCCCCTTCCACCGTCATTTTCTCTCTACCCACCCTTGCCTCCTTCTCCGCGCAGCTCTCGATTCCCCCCTCTCTTTCGCACCCTCCATGTCATATTCCGCTCCAGGAGCTCCATCATAGCTAATCGCTGTCGCTGGGAGGATGTTTTCTCCTCCGCTCGCCCCTTCCACCGTCATTTTCTCTCTACCCACCCTTGCCTCCTTTTCCGCGCAGCTCTCGATTCCCCCCTCTCTTTCGCACCCTCCATGTCATATTCCGCTCCAGGAGTTCCATCATAGCTCCTCACTGTCGCTGGGAGGATGTTTTCTCCTCCGCTCGCCCCTTCCACCGTCATTTTCTCTCTACCCACCCTTGCCTCCTTTTCCGCGCAGCTCTCGATTCCCCCCTCTCTTTCGCACCCTCCATGTCATATTCCGCTCCAGGAGTTCCATCATAGCTCCTCACTGTCGCTGGGAGGATGTTTTCTCCTCCGCTCGCCCCTTCCACCGTCATTTTCTCTCTACCCAACCTTGCCTCCTTCTCCGCGCAGCTCTCGATTCCCCCCTCTCTTTCGCACCCTCCATGTCATATTCCGCTCCAGGAGCTCCATCATAGCTCCTCGCTGTCGCTGGGAGGATGTTTTCTCCTCCGCTCGCCCCTTCCACCGTCATTTTCTCTCTACCCACCCTTGCCTCCTTTTCCGCGCAGCTCTCGATTCCCCCCTCTCTTTCGCACCCTCCATGTCATATTCCGCTCCAGGAGTTCCATCATAGCTCCTCACTGTCGCTGGGAGGATGTTTTCTCCTCCGCTCGCCTCTTCCACCGTCATTTTCTCTCTACCCACCCTTGCCTCCTTTTCCGCGCAGCTCTCGATTCCCCCCTCTCTTTCACACCCTCCATGTCATATTCCGCTCCAGGAGTTCCATCATAGCTCCTCACTGTCGCTGGGAGGAAGTTTTCTCCTCCGCTCGCCCCTTCCACCGTCATTTTCTCTCTACCCACCCTTGCCTCCTTTTCCGCGCAGCTCTCGATTCCCCCCTCTCTTTCGCACCCTCCATGTCATATTCCGCTCCAGGAGCTCCATCATAGCTCCTTGCTGTCGCTGGGAGGATGTTTTCTCCTCCGCTCGCCCCTTCCACCGTTATTTTCTCTCTACCCACCCTTGCCTCCTTTTCCGCGCAGCTCTCGATTCCCCCCTCTCTTTCGCACCCTCCATGTCATATTCCGCTCCAGGAGTTCCATCATAGCTCCTCACTGTCGCTGGGAGGATGTTTTCTCCTCCGCTCGCCCCTTCCACCGTCATTTTCTCTCTACCCACCCTTGCCTCCTTTTCCGCGCAGCTCTCGATTCCCCCCTCTCTTTCGCACCCTCCATGTCATATTCCGCTCCAGGAGTTCCATCATAGCTCCTCACTGTCGCTGGGAGGAAGTTTTCTCCTCCGCTCGCCCCTTCCACCGTCATTTTCTCTCTACCCACCCTTGCCTCCTTTTCCGCGCAGCTCTCGATTCCCCCCTCTCTTTCGCACCCTCCATGTCATATTCCGCTCCAGGAGCTCCATCATAGCTCCTTGCTGTCGCTGGGAGGATGTTTTCTCCTCCGCTCGCCCCTTCCACCGTCATTTTCTCTCTACCCACCCTTGCCTCCTTTTCCGCGCAGCTCTCGATTTCCCCCTCTCTTTTGCACCCTCCATGTCATATTCCGCTCCAGGAGTTCCATCATAGCTCCTCACTGTCGCTGGGAGGATGTTTTCTCCTCCGCTCGCCCCTTCCACCGTCATTTTCTCTCTACCCACCCTTGCCTCCTTCTCCGCGCAGCTCTCGATTCCCCCCTCTCTTTCGCACCCTCCATGTCATATTCCGCTCCAGGAGTTCCATCATAGCTCCTCACTGTCGCTGGGAGGATGTTTTCTCCTCCGCTCGCCCCTTCCACCGTCATTTTCTCTTTACCCACCCTTGCCTCCTTTTCCGCGCAGCTCTCAATTCCCCCCTCTCTCTCGCACCCTCCATATTACATCCAGCTCCAGGAGCTCCATCATAGCTCCTCGCTGTCGCTGGGAGGATGTTTTCTCCTCCGCTCGCCCCTTCCACCGTCATTTTCTCTCTACCCAACCTTGCCTCCTTCTCCGCGCAGCTCTCGATTCCCCCCTCTCTTTCGCACCCTCCATGTCATATTCCGCTCCAGGAGCTCCATCATAGCTCCTCGCTGTCGCTGGGAGGATGTTTTCTCCTCCGCTCGCCCCTTCCACCGTCATTTTCTCTCTACCCACCCTTGCCTCCTTTTCCGCGCAGCTCTCGATTCCCCCCTCTCTTTCGCACCCTCCATGTCATATTCCGCTCCAGGAGTTCCATCATAGCTCCTCACTGTCGCTGGGAGGAAGTTTTCTCCTCCGCTCGCCCCTTCCACCGTCATTTTCTCTCTACCCACCCTTGCCTCCTTTTCCGCGCAGCTCTCGATTCCCCCCTCTCTTTCGCACCCTCCATGTCATATTCCGCTCCAGGAGTTCCATCATAGCTCCTCACTGTCGCTGGGAGGATGTTTTCTCCTCCGCTCGCCCCTTCCACCATCATTTTCTCTCTACCCACCCTTGCCTCCTTTTCCGCGCAGCTCTCGATTCCCCCCTCTCTTTCGCACCCTCCATGTCATATTCCGCTCCAGGAGTTCCATCATAGCTCCTCACTGTCGCTGGGAGGAAGTTTTCTCCTCCGCTCGCCCCTTCCACCGTCATTTTCTCTCTACCCACCCTTGCCTCCTTTTCCGCGCAGCTCTCGATTCCCCCCTCTCTTTCGCACCCTCCATGTCATATTCCGCTCCAGGAGCTCCATCATAGCTCCTTGCTGTCGCTGGGAGGATGTTTTCTCCTCCGCTCGCCCCTTCCACCGTCATTTTCTCTCTACCCACCCTTGCCTCCTTTTCCGCGCAGCTCTCGATTCCCCCCTCTCTTTCGCACCCTCCATGTCATATTCCGCTCCAGGAGTTCCATCATAGCTCCTCACTGTCGCTGGGAGGATGTTTTCTCCTCCGCTCGCCCCTTCCACCGTCATTTTCTCTCTACCCACCCTTGCCTCCTTCTCCGCGCAGCTCTCGATTCCCCCCTCTCTTTCGCACCCTCCATGTCATATTCCGCTCCAGGAGCTCCATCATAGCTAATCGCTGTCGCTGGGAGGATGTTTTCTCCTCCGCTCGCCCCTTCCACCGTCATTTTCTCTCTACCCACCCTTGCCTCCTTTTCCGCGCAGCTCTCGATTCCCCCCTCTCTTTCGCACCCTCCATGTCATATTCCGCTCCAGGAGTTCCATCATAGCTCCTCACTGTCGCTGGGAGGATGTTTTCTCCTCCGCTCGCCCCTTCCACCGTCATTTTCTCTCTACCCACCCTTGCCTCCTTTTCCGCGCAGCTCTCGATTCCCCCCTCTCTTTCGCACCCTCCATGTCATATTCCGCTCCAGGAGCTCCATCATAGCTCCTTGCTGTCGCTGGGAGGATGTTTTCTCCTCCGCTCGCCCCTTCCACCGTCATTTTCTCTCTACCCACCCTTGCCTCCTTTTCTGCGCAGCTCTCGATTCCCCCCTCTCTTTCGCACCCTCCATGTCATATTCCGCTCCAGGAGTTCCATCATAGCTCCTCACTGTCGCTGGGAGGATGTTTTCTCCTCCGCTCGCCCCTTCCACCGTCATTTTCTCTCTACCCACCCTTGCCTCCTTCTCCGCGCAGCTCTCGATTCCCCCCTCTCTTTCGCACCCTCCATGTCATATTCCGCTCCAGGAGCTCCATCATAGCTCCTCGCTGTCGCTGGGAGGATGTTTTCTCCTCCGCTCGCCCCTTCCACCGTCATTTTCTCTCTACCCACCCTTGCCTCCTTTTCCGCGCAGCTCTCGATTCCCCCCTCTCTTTCGCACCCTCCATGTCATATTCCGCTCCAGGAGTTCCATCATAGCTCCTCACTGTCGCTGGGAGGATGTTTTCTCCTCCGCTCGCCCCTTCCACCGTCATTTTCTCTCTACCCACCCTTGCCTCCTTTTCCGCGCAGCTCTCGAATCCCCCCTCTCTTTCGCACCCTCCATGTCATATTCCGCTCCAGGAGCTCCATCATAGCTCCTCGCTGTCGCTGGGAGGATGTTTTCTCCTCCGCTCGCCCCTTCCACCGTCATTTTCTCTCTATCCACCCTTGCCTCCTTTTCCGCGCAGCTCTCGATTCCCCCCTCTCTTTCGCACCCTCCATGTCATATTCCGCTCCAGGAGTTCCATCATAGCTCCTCACTGTCGCTGGGAGGATGTTTTCTCCTCCGCTCGCCCCTTCCACCGTCATTTTCTCTCTACCCACCCTTGCCTCCTTCTCCGCGCAGCTCTCGATTCCCCCCTCTCTTTCGCACCCTCCATGTCATATTCCGCTCCAGGAGTTCCATCATAGCTCCTCACTGTCGCTGGGAGGATTTTTTCTCCTCCGCTCGCCCCTTCCACCGTCATTTTCTCTCTACCCACCTTTGCCTCCTTTTCCGCGCAGCTCTCGATTCCCCCTCTCTTTCGCACCCTCCATGTCATATTCCGCTCCCGGAGTTCCATCATAGCTCCTCACTGTCGCTGGGAGGAAGTTTTCTCCTCCGCTCGCCCCTTCCACCGTCATTTTCTCTCTACCCACCCTTGCCTCCTTCTCCGCGCAGCTCTCGATTCCCCCCTCTCTTTCGCACCCTCCATGTCATATTCCGCTCCAGGAGCTCCATCATAGCTCCTCGCTGTCGCTGGGAGGATGTTTTCTCCTCCGCTCGCCCCTTCCACCGTCATTTTCTCTCTACCCACCCTTGCCTCCTTTTCCGCGCAGCTCTCGATTCCCCCCTCTCTTTCGCACCCTCCATGTCATATTCCGCTCCAGGAGCTCCATCATAGCTCCTCGCTGTCGCTGGGAGGATGTTTTCTCCTCCGCTCGCCCCTTCCACCGTCATTTTCTTTCTACCCACCCTTGCCTCCTTTTCCACGCAGCTCTTGATTCCCCCCTCTCTTTCGCACCCTCCATGTCATATTCCGCTCCAGGAGCTCCATCATAGCTCCTCGCTGTTGCTGGGAGGATGTTTTCTCCTCCGCTCGCCCCTTCCACCGTCATTTTCTCTCTACCCACCCTTGCCTCCTTCTCCGCACAGCTCTCGATTCCCCCCTCTCTTTCGCACCCTCCATGTCATATTCCGCTCCAGGAGCTCCATCATAGCTCCTCGCTGTCGCTGGGAGGATGTTTTCTCCTCTGCTCGCCCCTTCCACCGTCATTTTCTCTCTACCCACCCTTTCCTCCTTTTCCGCGCAGCTCTCGATTCCCCCCTCTCTTTCGCACCCTCCATGTCATATTCCGCTCCAGGAGCTCCATCATAGCTCCTCGCTGTCGCTGGGAGGATGTTTTCTCCTCCGCTCGCCCCTTCCACCGTCATTTTCTCTCTACCCACCCTTGCCTCCTTCTCCGCACAGCTCTCGATTCCCCCCTCTCTTTCGCACCCTCCATGTCATATTCCGCTCCAGGAGCTCCATCATAGCTCCTCGCTGTCGCTAGGAGGATGTTTTCTCCTCTGCTCGCCCCTTCCACCGTCATTTTCTCTCTACCCACCCTTTCCTCCTTTTCCGCGCAGCTCTCGATTCCCCCCTCTCTTGTGCACCCTCCATGTCATATTCCGCTCCAGGAGCTCCATCATAGCTCCTCGCTGTCGCTGGGAGGATGTTTTCTCCTCCGCTCGCCCCTTCCACCGTCATTTTCTCTCTACCCACCCTTGCCTCCTTCTCCGCGCAGCTCTCGATTCCCCCCTCTCTTTCGCACCCTCCATGTCATATTCTGCTCCAGGAGCTCCATCATAGCTCCTCGCTGTCGCTGGGAGGATGTTTTCTCCTCCGCTCGCCCCTTCCACCGTCATTTTCTCTCTACCCACCCTTGCCTCCTTCTCCGCGCAGCTCTCGATTCCCCCCTCTCTTTCGCACCCTCCATGTCATATTCCGCTCCAGGAGCTCCATCATAGCTCCTTGCTGTCGCTGGGAGGATGTTTTCTCCTCCGCTCGCCCCTTCCACCATCATTTTCTCTCTACCCACCCTTGCCTCCTTCTCCGCGCAGCTCTCGATTCCCCCCTCTCTTTCGCACCCTCCATGTCATATTCCGCTCCAGGAGCTCCATCATAGCTCCTCGCTGTCGCTGGGAGGATGTTTTCTCCTCCGCTCGCCCCTTCCACCGTCATTTTCTCTCTACCCACCCTTGCCTCCTTTTCCGCGCAGCTCTCGATTCCCCCCTCTCTTTCGCACCCTCCATGTCATATTCCGCTCCAGGAGCTCCATCATAGCTCCTCGCTGTCGCTGGGAGGATGTTTTCTCCTCCGCTCGCCCCTTCCACCGTCATTTTCTTTCTACCCACCCTTGCCTCCTTTTCCACGCAGCTCTTGATTCCCCCCTCTCTTTCGCACCCTCCATGTCATATTCCGCTCCAGGAGCTCCATCATAGCTCCTCGCTGTTGCTGGGAGGATGTTTTCTCCTCCGCTCGCCCCTTCCACCGTCATTTTCTCTCTACCCACCCTTGCCTCCTTCTCCGCACAGCTCTCGATTCCCCCCTCTCTTTCGCACCCTCCATGTCATATTCCGCTCCAGGAGCTCCATCATAGCTCCTCGCTGTCGCTGGGAGGATGTTTTCTCCTCTGCTCGCCCCTTCCACCGTCATTTTCTCTCTACCCACCCTTTCCTCCTTTTCCGCGCAGCTCTCGATTCCCCCCTCTCTTTCGCACCCTCCATGTCATATTCCGCTCCAGCAGCTCCATCATAGCTCCTCGCTGTCGCTGGGATAATGTTTTCTCCTCCGCTCGCCCCTTCCACCGTCATTTTCTCTCTACCCACCCTTGCCTCCTTCTCCGCGCAGCTCTCGATTCCCTCCTCTCTCTCGCACCCTCCATATTACATCCAGCTCCAGGAGCTCCATCATAGCTCCTCGCTGTCGCTGGGAGGATGTTTTCTCCTCCGCTCGCCCCTTCCACCGTCATTTTCTCTCTACCCACCCTTGCCTCCTTCTCCGCGCAGCTCTCGATTCCCCCCTCTCTTTCGCACCCTCCATGTCATATTCCGCTCCAGGAGCTCCATCATAGCTCCTCGCTGTCGCTGGGAGGATGTTTTCTCCTCCGCTCGCCCCTTCCACCGTCATTTTCTCTCTACCCACCCTTTCCTCCTTTTCCGCGCAGCTCTCGATTTCCCCCTCTCTTTCGCACCCTCCATGTCATATTCCACTCCAGGAGCTCCATCATAGCTCCTCACTGTCGCTGGGAGGATGTTTTCTCCTCCGCTCGCCCCTTCCACCGTCATTTTCTCTCTACCCACCCTTGCCTCCTTCTCCGCGCAGCTCTCGATTCCCCCCTCTCTTTCGCACCCTCCATGTCATATTCTGCTCCAGGAGCTCCATCATAGCTCCTCGCTGTCGCTGGGAGGATGTTTTCTCCTCCGCTCGCCCCTTCCACCGTCATTTTCTCTCTACCCACCCTTGCCTCCTTCTCCGCGCAGCTCTCGATTCCCCCCTCTCTTTCGCACCCTCCATGTCATATTCCGCTCCAGGAGCTCCATCATAGCTCCTTGCTGTCGCTGGGAGGATGTTTTCTCCTCCGCTCGCCCCTTCCACCATCATTTTCTCTCTACCCACCCTTGCCTCCTTCTCCGCGCAGCTCTCGATTCCCCCCTCTCTTTCGCACCCTCCATGTCATATTCCGCTCCAGGAGCTCCATCATAGCTCCTCGCTGTCGCTGGGAGGATGTTTTCTCCACCGCTCGCCCCTTCCACCGTCATTTTCTTTCTACCCACCCTTGCCTCCTTTTCCACGCAGCTCTTGATTCCCCCCTCTCTTTCGCACCCTCCATGTCATATTCCGCTCCAGGAGCTCCATCATAGCTCCTCGCTGTTGCTGGGAGGATGTTTTCTCCTCCGCTCGCCCCTTCCACCGTCATTTTCTCTCTACCCACCCTTGCCTCCTTCTCCGCACAGCTCTCGATTCCCCCCTCTCTTTCGCACCCTCCATGTCATATTCCGCTCCAGGAGCTCCATCATAGCTCCTCGCTGTCGCTGGGAGGATGTTTTCTCCTCTGCTCGCCCCTTCCACCGTCATTTTCTCTCTACCCACCCTTTCCTCCTTTTCCGCGCAGCTCTCGATTCCCCCCTCTCTTTCGCACCCTCCATGTCATATTCCGCTCCAGGAGCTCCATCATAGCTCCTCGCTGTCGCTGGGAGGATGTTTTCTCCTCCGCTCGCCCCTTCCACCGTCATTTTCTCTCTACCCACCCTTGCCTCCTTCTCCGCGCAGCTCTCGATTCCCCCCTCTCTTTCGCACCCTCCATGTCATATTCCGCTCCAGGAGCTCCATCATAGCTCTTCGCTGTCGCTGGGAGGATGTTTTCTCCTCCGCTCGCCCCTTCCACCGTCATTTTCTCTCTACCCACCCTTGCCTCCTTTTCCGCGCAGCTCTCGATTCCCCCCTCTCTTTCGCACCCTCCATGTCATATTCCGCTCCAGGAGCTCCATCATAGCTCCTCGCTGTCGCTGGGAGGATGTTTTCTCCTCCGCTCGCCCCTTCCACCGTCATTTTCTCTCTACCCACCCTTGCCTCCTTTTCCGCGCAGCTCTCGATTCCCCCCTCTCTTTCGCACCCTCCATGTCATATTCCGCTCCAGGAGCTCCATCATAGCTCCTTGCTGTCGCTGGGAGGATGTTTTCTCCTCCGCTCGCCCCTTCCACCGTCATTTTCTCTCTACCCACCCTTGCCTCCTTTTCCGCGCAGCTCTCGATTCCCCCCTCTCTTTCGCACCCTCCATGTCATATTCCGCTCCAGCAGCTCCATCATAGCTCCTCGCTGTCGCTGGGATAATGTTTTCTCCTCCGCTCGCCCCTTCCACCGTCATTTTCTCTCTACCCACCCTTGCCTCCTTCTCCGCGCAGCTCTCGATTCCCTCCTCTCTCTCGCACCCTCCATATTACATCCAGCTCCAGGAGCTCCATCATAGCTCCTCGCTGTCGCTGGGAGGATGTTTTCTCCTCCGCTCGCCCCTTCCACCGTCATTTTCTCTCTACCCACCCTTGCCTCCTTCTCCGCGCAGCTCTCGATTCCCCCCTCTCTTTCGCACCCTCCATGTCATATTCCGCTCCAGGAGCTCCATCATAGCTCCTCGCTGTCGCTGGGAGGATGTTTTCTCCTCCGCTCGCCCCTTCCACCGTCATTTTCTCTCTACCCACCCTTTCCTCCTTTTCCGCGCAGCTCTCGATTTCCCCCTCTCTTTCGCACCCTCCATGTCATATTCCACTCCAGGAGCTCCATCATAGCTCCTCACTGTCGCTGGGAGGATGTTTTCTCCTCCGCTCGCCCCTTCCACCGTCATTTTCTCTCTACCCACCCTTGCCTCCTTCTCCACACAGCTCTCGATTCCCCCCTCTCTTTCGCACCCTCCATGTCATATTCCGCTCCAGGAGCTCCATCATAGCTCCTCGCTGTCGCTGGGAGGATGTTTTCTCCTCTGCTCGCCCCTTCCACCGTCATTTTCTCTCTACCCACCCTTTCCTCCTTTTCCGCGCAGCTCTCGATTCCCCCCTCTCTTGCGCACCCTCCATGTCATATTCCGCTCCAGGAGCTCCATCATAGCTCCTCGCTGTCGCTGGGAGGATGTTTTCTCCTCCGCTCGCCCCTTCCACCGTCATTTTCTCTCTACCCACCCTTGCCTCCATTTTCCACGCAGCTCTCGATTCCCCCCTCTCTTTCGCACCCTCCATGTCATATTCCGCTCCAGGAGTTCCATCATAGCTCCTCACTGTCGCTGGGAGGATGTTTTCTCCTCCGCTCGCCTCTTCCACCGTCATTTTCTCTCTACCCACCCTTGCCTCCTTTTCCGCGCAGCTCTCGATTCCCCCCTCTCTTTCGCACCCTCCATGTCATATTCCGCTCCAGGAGTTCCATCATAGCTCCTCACTGTCGCTGGGAGGATGTTTTCTCCTCCGCTCGCCCCTTCCACCGTCATTTTCTCTCTACCCACCCTTGCCTCCTTTTCCGCGCAGCTCTCGATTCCCCCCTCTCTTTCGCACCCTCCATGTCATATTCCGCTCCAGGAGTTCCATCATAGCTCCTCACTGTCGCTGGGAGGAAGTTTTCTCCTCCGCTCGCCCCTTCCACCGTCATTTTCTCTCTACCCACCCTTGCCTCCTTTTCCGCGCAGTTTTCGATTCCCCCTCTCTTTCGCACCCTCCATGTCATATTCCGCTCCAGGAGCTCCATCATAGCTCCTTGCTGTCGCTGGGAGGATGTTTTCTCCTCCGCTCGCCCCTTCCACCGTCATTTTCTCTCTACCCACCATTGCCTCCTTCTCCGCGCAGCTCTCAATTCCCCCCTCTCTTTCGCACCCTCCATGTCATATTCCGCTCCAGGAGCTCCATCATAGCTCCTCGCTGTCGCTGGGAGGATGTTTTCTCCTCCGCTCGCCCCTTCCACCGTCATTTTCTCTCTACCCACCCTTGCCTCCTTCTCCGCGCAGCTCTCGATTCCCCCCTCTCTTTCGAACCCTCCATGTCATATTCCGCTCCAGGAGCTCCATCATAGCTCCTCGCTGTCGCTGGGAGGATGTTTTCTCCTCTGCTCGCCCCTTCCACCGTCATTTTCTCTCTACCCACCCTTTCCTCCTTTTCCGCGCAGCTCTCGATTCCCCCCTCTCTTTCGCACCCTCCATGTCATATTCCGCTCCAGGAGCCCCATCATAGCTCCTCGCTGTCGCTGGGAGGATGTTTTCTCCTCCGCTCGCCCCTTGCACCGTCATTTTCTTTCTACCCACCCTTGCCTCCTTTTCCACGCAGCTCTCGATTCCCCCCTCTCTTTCGCACCCTCCATGTCATATTCCGCTCCAGGAGCTCCATCATAGCTCCTCGCTGTTGCTGGGAGGATGTTTTCTCCTCCGCTCGCCCCTTCCACCGTCATTTTCTCTCTACCCACCCTTGCCTCCTTCTCCGCACAGCTCTCGATTCCCCCCTCTCTTTGCACCCTCCATGTCATATTCCGCTCCAGGAGCTCCATCATAGCTCCTCGCTGTCGCTGGGAGGATGTTTTCTCCTCTGCTCGCCCCTTCCACCGTCATTTTCTCTCTACCCACCCTTTCCTCCTTTTCCGCGCAGCTCTCGATTCCCCCCTCTCTTTCGCACCCTCCATGTCATATTCCGCTCCAGGAGCTCCATCATAGCTCCTCGCTGTCGCTGGGAGGATGTTTTCTCCTCCGCTCGCCCCTTCCACCGTCATTTTCTCTCTACCCACCCTTGCCTCCTTTTCCGCGCAGCTCTCGATTCCCCCCTCTCTTTCGCACCCTCCATGTCATATTCCGCTCCAGGAGCTCCATCATAGCTCATCGCTGTCGCTGGGAGGATGTTTTCTCCTCCGCTCGCCCCTTCCACTGTCATTTTCTCTCTACCCACCCTTGCCTCCTTCTCCGCGCAGCTCTCAAATCCCCCCTCTCTTTCGCACCCTCCATGTCATATTCCGCTCCAGGAGCTCCATCATAGCTCCTCACTGTCGCTGGGAGGATGTTTTCTAATCCGCTCGCCCCTTCCACCGTCATTTTCTCTCTACCCACCCTTGCCTCCTTCTCCGCGCAGCTCTCAATTCCCCCCTCTCTTTCGCACCCTCCATGTCATATTCCACTCCAGGAGCTCCATCATAGCTCCTCGCTGTCGCTGGGAGGATGTTTTCTCCTCCGCTCGCCCCTTCCACCGTCATTTTCTCTCTACCCACCCTTGCCTCCTTCTCCGCGCAGCTCTCGATTCCCCCCTCTCTTTCGAACCCTCCATGTCATATTCCGCTCCAGGAGCTCCATCATAGCTCCTCGCTGTCGCTGGGAGGATGTTTTCTCCTCTGCTCGCCCCTTCCACCGTCATTTTCTCTCTACCCACCCTTTCCTCCTTTTCCGCGCAGCTCTCGATTCCCCCCTCTCTTTCGCACCCTCCATGTCATATTCCGCTCCAGGAGCTCCATCATAGCTCCTCGCTGTCGATGGGAGGATGTTTTCTCCTCCGCTCGCCCCTTCCACCGTCATTTTCTTTCTACCCACCCTTGCCTCCTTTTCCACGCAGCTCTCGATTCCCCCCTCTCTTTCGCACCCTCCATGTCATATTCCGCTCCAGGAGCTCCATCATAGCTCCTCGCTGTTGCTGGGAGGATGTTTTCTCCTCCGCTCGCCCCTTCCACCGTCATTTTCTCTCTACTCACCCTTGCCTCCTTCTCCGCACAGCTCTCGATTCCCCCCTCTCTTTCGCACCCTCCATGTCATATTCCGCTCCAGGAGCTCCATCATAGCTCCTCGCTGTCGCTGGGAGGATGTTTTCTCCTCTGCTCGCCCCTTCCACCGTCATTTTCTCTCTACCCACCCTTTCCTCCTTTTCCGCGCAGCTCTCGATTCCCCCCTCTCTTTCGAACCCTCCATGTCATATTCCGCTCCAGGAGCTCCATCATAGCTCCTCGCTGTCGCTGGGAGGATGTTTTCTCCTCTGCTCGCCCCTTCCACCGTCATTTTCTCTCTACCCACCCTTTCCTCCTTTTCCGCGCAGCTCTCGATTCCCCCCTCTCTTGCACACCCTCCATGTCATATTCCGCTCCAGGAGCTCCATCATAGCTCCTCGCTGTCGCTGGGAGGATGTTTTCTCCTCTGCTCGCCCCTTCCACCGTCATTTTCTCTCTACCCACCCTTTCCTCCTTTTCCGCGCAGCTCTCGATTCCCCCCTCTCTTTCGCACCCTCCATGTCATATTCCGCTCCAGGAGCTCCATCATAGCTCCTCGCTGTCGATGGGAGGATGTTTTCTCCTCCGCTCGCCCCTTCCACCGTCATTTTCTTTCTACCCACCCTTGCCTCCTTTTCCACGCAGCTCTCGATTCCCCCCTCTCTTTCGCACCCTCCATGTCATATTCCGCTCCAGGAGCTCCATCATAGCTCCTCGCTGTTGCTGGGAGGATGTTTTCTCCTCCGCTCGCCCCTTCCACCGTCATTTTCTCTCTACCCACCCTTGCCTCCTTCTCCGCACAGCTCTCGATTCCCCCCTCTCTTTCGCACCCTCCATGTCATATTCCGCTCCAGGAGCTCCATCATAGCTCCTCGCTGTCGCTGGGAGGATGTTTTCTCCTCTGCTCGCCCCTTCCACCGTCATTTTCTCTCTACCCACCCTTTCCTCCTTTTCCGCGCAGCTCTCGATTCCCCCCTCTCTTTCGCACCCTCCATGTCATATTCCGCTCCAGGAGCTCCATCATAGCTCCTCGCTGTCGCTGGGAGGATGTTTTCTCCTCCGCTCGCCCCTTCCACCGTCATTTTCTTTCTACCCACCCTTGCCTCCTTTTCCACGCAGCTCTCGATTCCCCCCTCTCTTTCGCACCCTCCATGTCATATTCCGCTCCAGGAGCTCCATCATAGCTCCTCGCTGTTGCTGGGAGGATGTTTTCTCCTCCGCTCGCCCCTTCCACCGTCATTTTCTCTCTACCCACCCTTGCCTCCTTCTCCGCACAGCTCTCGATTCCCCCCTCTCTTTCGCACCCTCCATGTCATATTCCGCTCCAGGAGCTCCATCATAGCTCCTCGCTGTCGCTGGGAGGAAGTTTTCTCCTCTGCTCGCCCCTTCCACCGTCATTTTCTCTCTACCCACCCTTTCCTCCTTTTCCGCACAGCTCTCGATTCCCCCCTCTCTTGCGCACCCTCCATGTCATATTCCGCTCCAGGAGCTCCATCATAGCTCCTCGCTGTCGCTGGGAGGATGTTTTCTCCTCCGCTCGCCCCTTCCACCGTCATTTTCTCTCTACCCACCCTTGCCTCCTTTTCCGCGCAGCTCTCGATTCCCCCCTCTCTTTCGCACCCTCCATGTCATATTCCGCTCCAGGAGTTCCATCATAGCTCCTCGCTGTCGCTGGGAGGATGTTTTCTCCTCCGCTCGCCCCTTCCACCGTTATTTTCTCTCTACCCACCCTTGCCTCCTTCTCCGCGCAGCTCTCGATTCCCTCCTCTCTCTCGCACCCTCCATATTACATCCAGCTCCAGGAGCTCCATCATACCTCTTCGCTGTCGCTGGGAGGATGTTTTCTCCTCCACTCGCCCCTTCCACCGTCATTTTCTCTCTACCCACCCTTGCCTCCTTCTCCGCGCTGCTCTCGATTCCCTCCTCTCTCTCGCACCCTCCATATTACATCCAGCTCCAGGAGCTCCATCATAGCTCCTCGCTGTCGCTGGGAGGATGTTTTCTCCTCCGCTCGCCCCTTCCACCGTCATTTTCTCTCTACCCACCCTTGCCTCCTTCTCCGCGCAGCTCTCGATTCCCTCCTCTCTCTCGCACCCTCCATATTACATCCAGCTCCAGGAGCTCCATCATAGCTCCTCGCTGTCGCTGGGAGGATGTTTTCTCCTCTGCTCGCCGCTTCCGCCGTCATTTTCTCTCCACCCACCCTTGCCTCCTTCTCCGAGCCGCTCTCGATTCCCCCCTCTCTTTCGCACCCTCCATGCCATATTCTGCTCCAGGAGCTCCATCATAGCTCCTCGCTGTCGCTGGGAGGATGTTTTCTCCTCCGCTCGCCCCTTCCACCGTCATTTTCTCTCTACCCACCCTTGCCTCCTTCTCCGCGCAGCTCTCGATTCCCCCCTCTCTTTCGCACCCTCCATGTCATATTCCGCTCCAGGAGCTCCATCATAGCTCCTCGCTGTCGCTGGGAGGATGTTTTCTCCTCCGCTCGCCCCTTCCACCGTCATTTTCTCTCTACCCACCCTTGCCTCCTTCTCCGCGCAGCTCTCGATTCCCCCCTCTCTTTCGCACCCTCCATGTCATATTCCGCTCCAGGAGCTCCATCATAGCTCCTCGCTGTTGCTGGGAGGATGTTTTCTCCTCCGCTCGCCCCTTCCACCGTCATTTTCTCTCTACCCACCCTTGCCTCCTTCTCCGCGCAGCTCTCGATTCCCCCCTCTCTTTCGCACCCTCCATGTCATATTCCGCTCCAGGAGCTCCATCATAGCTCCTCGCTGTCGCTGGGAGGATTTTTTCTCCTCTGCTCGCCCCTTCCACCGTCATTTTCTCTCTACCCACCCTTTCCTCCTTTTCCGCGCAGCTCTCGATTCCCCCCTCTCTTGCGCACCCTCCATGTCATATTCCGCTCCAGGAGCTCCATCATAGCTCCTCGCTGTCGCTGGGAGGATGTTTTCTCCTCCGCTCGCCCCTTCCACCGTCATTTTCTCTCTACCCACCCTTGCCTCCTTTTCCGCGCAGCTCTCGATTCCCCCCTCTCTTTCGCACCCTCCATGTCATATTCCGCTCCAGGAGTTCCATCATAGCTCCTCAGTGTCGCTGGGAGGATGTTTTCTCCTCCACTGGCCCCTTCCACCGTCATTTTCTCTCTACCCACCCTTGCCTCCTTCTCCGCGCTGCTCTCGATTCCCTCCTCTCTCTCGCACCCTCCATATTACATCCAGCTCCAGGAGTTCCATCATAGCTCCTCACTGTCGCTGGGAGGATGTTTTCTCCTCCGCTCGCCCCTTCCACCGTCATTTTCTCTCTACCCACCCTTGCCTCCTTTTCCGCGCAGCTCTCGATTCCCCCCTCTCTTTCGCACCCTCCATGTCATATTCCGCTCCAGGAGCTCCATCATAGCTCCTTGCTGTCGCTGGGAGGATGTTTTCTCCTCCGCTCGCCCCTTCCACCGTCATTTTCTCTCTACCCACCCTTGCCTCCTTTTCCGCGCAGCTCTCGATTCCCCCCTCTCTTTCGCACCCTCCATGTCATATTCCGCTCCAGGAGCTCCATCATAGCTCCTCGCTGTCGCTGGGAGGATGTTTTCTCCTCTGCTCGCCCCTTCCACCGTCATTTTCTCTCTACCCACCCTTTCCTCCTTTTCCGCGCAGCTCTCGATTCCCCCCTCTCTTTCGCACCCTCCATGTCATATTCCGCTCCAGGAGCTCCATCATAGCTCCTTGCTGTCGCTGGGAGGATGTTTTCTCCTCCGCTCGCCCCTTCCACCGTCATTTTCTTTCTACCCACCCTTGCCTCCTTTTCCACGCAGCTCTCGATTCCCCCCTCTCTTTCGCACCCTCCATGTCATATTCCGCTCCAGGAGCTCCATCATAGCTCCTCGCTGTCGCTGGGAGGATGTTTTCTCCTCTGCTCGCCCCTTCCACCGTCATTTTCTCTCTACCCACCCTTTCCTCCTTTTCCGCGCAGCTCTCGATTCCCCCCTCTCTTTCGCACCCTCCATGTCATATTCCGCTCCAGGAGCTCCATCATAGCTCCTCGCTGTCGCTGGGAGGATGTTTTCTCCTCCGCTCGCCCCTTCCACCGTCATTTTCTCTCTACCCACCCTTGCCTCCTTTTCCGCGCAGCTCTCGATTCCCCCCTCTCTTTCGCACCCTCCATGTCATATTCCGCTCCAGCAGCTCCATCATAGCTCCTCGCTGTCGCTGGGATAATGTTTTCTCCTCCGCTCGCCCCTTCCACCGTCATTTTCTCTCTACCCACCCTTGCCTCCTTCTCCGCGCAGCTCTCGATTCCCTCCTCTCTCTCGCACCCTCCATATTACATCCAGCTCCAGGAGCTCCATCATAGCTCCTCGCTGTCGCTGGGAGGATGTTTTCTCCTCCGCTCGCCCCTTCCACCGTCATTTTCTCTCTACCCACCCTTGCCTCCTTCTCCGCGCAGCTCTCGATTCCCCCCTCTCTTTCGCACCCTCCATGTCATATTCCGCTCCAGGAGCTCCATCATAGCTCCTCGCTGTCGCTGGGAGGATGTTTTCTCCTCCGCTCGCCCCTTCCACCGTCATTTTCTCTCTACCCACCCTTTCCTCCTTTTCCGCGCAGCTCTCGATTTCCCCCTCTCTTTCGCACCCTCCATGTCATATTCCACTCCAGGAGCTCCATCATAGCTCCTCACTGTCGCTGGGAGGATGTTTTCTCCTCCGCTCGCCCCTTCCACCGTCATTTTCTCTCTACCCACCCTTGCCTCCTTCTCCACACAGCTCTCGATTCCCCCCTCTCTTTCGCACCCTCCATGTCATATTCCGCTCCAGGAGCTCCATCATAGCTCCTCGCTGTCGCTGGGAGGATGTTTTCTCCTCTGCTCGCCCCTTCCACCGTCATTTTCTCTCTACCCACCCTTTCCTCCTTTTCCGCGCAGCTCTCGATTCCCCCCTCTCTTGCGCACCCTCCATGTCATATTCCGCTCCAGGAGCTCCATCATAGCTCCTCGCTGTCGCTGGGAGGAAGTTTTCTCCTCCGCTCGCCCCTTCCACCGTCATTTTCTCTCTACCCACCCTTGCCTCCTTTTCCGCGCAGTTTTCGATTCCCCCTCTCTTTCGCACCCTCCATGTCATATTCCGCTCCAGGAGCTCCATCATAGCTCCTCGCTGTCGCTGGGAGGATGTTTTCTCCTCTGCTCGCCCCTTCCACCGTCATTTTCTCTCTACCCACCCTTTCCTCCTTCTCCGCACAGCTCTCGATTCCCCCCTCTCTTTCGCACCCTCCATGTCATATTCCGCTCCAGGAGCTCCATCATAGCTCCTCGCTGTCGCTGGGAGGAAGTTTTCTCCTCTGCTCGCCCCTTCCACCGTCATTTTCTCTCTACCCACCCTTGCCTCCTTCTCCGCGCAGCTCTCGATTCCCTCCTCTCTCTCGCACCCTCCATATTACATCCAGCTCCAGGAGCTCCATCATACCTCTTCGCTGTCGCTGGGAGGATGTTTTCTCCTCCACTCGCCCCTTCCACCGTCATTTTCTCTCTACCCACCCTTGCCTCCTTCTCCGCGCTGCTCTCGATTCCCTCCTCTCTCTCGCACCCTCCATATTACATCCAGCTCCAGGAGCTCCATCATAGCTCCTCGCTGTCGCTGGGAGGATGTTTTCTCCTCCGCTCGCCCCTTCCACCGTCATTTTCTCTCTACCCACCCTTGCCTCCTTCTCCGCGCAGCTCTCGATTCCCTCCTCTCTCTCGCACCCTCCATATTACATCCAGCTCCAGGAGCTCCATCATAGCTCCTCGCTGTCGCTGGGAGGATGTTTTCTCCTCTGCTCGCCGCTTCCGCCGTCATTTTCTCTCCACCCACCCTTGCCTCCTTCTCCGAGCCGCTCTCGATTCCCCCCTCTCTTTCGCACCCTCCATGCCATATTCTGCTCCAGGAGCTCCATCATAGCTCCTCGCTGTCGCTGGGAGGATGTTTTCTCCTCCGCTCGCCCCTTCCACCGTCATTTTCTCTCTACCCACCCTTGCCTCCTTCTCCGCGCAGCTCTCGATTCCCCCCTCTCTTTCGCACCCTCCATGTCATATTCCGCTCCAGGAGCTCCATCATAGCTCCTCGCTGTCGCTGGGAGGATGTTTTCTCCTCCGCTCGCCCCTTCCACCGTCATTTTCTCTCTACCCACCCTTGCCTCCTTCTCCGCGCAGCTCTCGATTCCCCCCTCTCTTTCGCACCCTCCATGTCATATTCCGCTCCAGGAGCTCCATCATAGCTCCTCGCTGTTGCTGGGAGGATGTTTTCTCCTCCGCTCGCCCCTTCCACCGTCATTTTCTCTCTACCCACCCTTGCCTCCTTCTCCGCGCAGCTCTCGATTCCCCCCTCTCTTTCGCACCCTCCATGTCATATTCCGCTCCAGGAGCTCCATCATAGCTCCTCGCTGTCGCTGGGAGGATTTTTTCTCCTCTGCTCGCCCCTTCCACCGTCATTTTCTCTCTACCCACCCTTTCCTCCTTTTCCGCGCAGCTCTCGATTCCCCCCTCTCTTGCGCACCCTCCATGTCATATTCCGCTCCAGGAGCTCCATCATAGCTCCTCGCTGTCGCTGGGAGGATGTTTTCTCCTCCGCTCGCCCCTTCCACCGTCATTTTCTCTCTACCCACCCTTGCCTCCTTTTCCGCGCAGCTCTCGATTCCCCCCTCTCTTTCGCACCCTCCATGTCATATTCCGCTCCAGGAGTTCCATCATAGCTCCTCAGTGTCGCTGGGAGGATGTTTTCTCCTCCACTGGCCCCTTCCACCGTCATTTTCTCTCTACCCACCCTTGCCTCCTTCTCCGCGCTGCTCTCGATTCCCTCCTCTCTCTCGCACCCTCCATATTACATCCAGCTCCAGGAGTTCCATCATAGCTCCTCACTGTCGCTGGGAGGATGTTTTCTCCTCCGCTCGCCCCTTCCACCGTCATTTTCTCTCTACCCACCCTTGCCTCCTTTTCCGCGCAGCTCTCGATTCCCCCCTCTCTTTCGCACCCTCCATGTCATATTCCGCTCCAGGAGCTCCATCATAGCTCCTTGCTGTCGCTGGGAGGATGTTTTCTCCTCCGCTCGCCCCTTCCACCGTCATTTTCTCTCTACCCACCCTTGCCTCCTTTTCCGCGCAGCTCTCGATTCCCCCCTCTCTTTCGCACCCTCCATGTCATATTCCGCTCCAGGAGCTCCATCATAGCTCCTCGCTGTCGCTGGGAGGATGTTTTCTCCTCTGCTCGCCCCTTCCACCGTCATTTTCTCTCTACCCACCCTTTCCTCCTTTTCCGCGCAGCTCTCGATTCCCCCCTCTCTTTCGCACCCTCCATGTCATATTCCGCTCCAGGAGCTCCATCATAGCTCCTTGCTGTCGCTGGGAGGATGTTTTCTCCTCCGCTCGCCCCTTCCACCGTCATTTTCTTTCTACCCACCCTTGCCTCCTTTTCCACGCAGCTCTCGATTCCCCCCTCTCTTTCGCACCCTCCATGTCATATTCCGCTCCAGGAGCTCCATCATAGCTCCTCGCTGTCGCTGGGAGGATGTTTTCTCCTCTGCTCGCCCCTTCCACCGTCATTTTCTCTCTACCCACCCTTTCCTCCTTTTCCGCGCAGCTCTCGATTCCCCCCTCTCTTTCGCACCCTCCATGTCATATTCCGCTCCAGGAGCTCCATCATAGCTCCTCGCTGTCGCTGGGAGGATGTTTTCTCCTCCGCTCGCCCCTTCCACCGTCATTTTCTCTCTACCCACCCTTGCCTCCTTTTCCGCGCAGCTCTCGATTCCCCCCTCTCTTTCGCACCCTCCATGTCATATTCCGCTCCAGCAGCTCCATCATAGCTCCTCGCTGTCGCTGGGATAATGTTTTCTCCTCCGCTCGCCCCTTCCACCGTCATTTTCTCTCTACCCACCCTTGCCTCCTTCTCCGCGCAGCTCTCGATTCCCTCCTCTCTCTCGCACCCTCCATATTACATCCAGCTCCAGGAGCTCCATCATAGCTCCTCGCTGTCGCTGGGAGGATGTTTTCTCCTCCGCTCGCCCCTTCCACCGTCATTTTCTCTCTACCCACCCTTGCCTCCTTCTCCGCGCAGCTCTCGATTCCCCCCTCTCTTTCGCACCCTCCATGTCATATTCCGCTCCAGGAGCTCCATCATAGCTCCTCGCTGTCGCTGGGAGGATGTTTTCTCCTCCGCTCGCCCCTTCCACCGTCATTTTCTCTCTACCCACCCTTTCCTCCTTTTCCGCGCAGCTCTCGATTTCCCCCTCTCTTTCGCACCCTCCATGTCATATTCCACTCCAGGAGCTCCATCATAGCTCCTCACTGTCGCTGGGAGGATGTTTTCTCCTCCGCTCGCCCCTTCCACCGTCATTTTCTCTCTACCCACCCTTGCCTCCTTCTCCACACAGCTCTCGATTCCCCCCTCTCTTTCGCACCCTCCATGTCATATTCCGCTCCAGGAGCTCCATCATAGCTCCTCGCTGTCGCTGGGAGGATGTTTTCTCCTCTGCTCGCCCCTTCCACCGTCATTTTCTCTCTACCCACCCTTTCCTCCTTTTCCGCGCAGCTCTCGATTCCCCCCTCTCTTGCGCACCCTCCATGTCATATTCCGCTCCAGGAGCTCCATCATAGCTCCTCGCTGTCGCTGGGAGGATGTTTTCTCCTCCGCTCGCCCCTTCCACCGTCATTTTCTCTCTACCCACCCTTGCCTCCATTTTCCACGCAGCTCTCGATTCCCCCCTCTCTTTCGCACCCTCCATGTCATATTCCGCTCCAGGAGTTCCATCATAGCTCCTCACTGTCGCTGGGAGGATGTTTTCTCCTCCGCTCGCCTCTTCCACCGTCATTTTCTCTCTACCCACCCTTGCCTCCTTTTCCGCGCAGCTCTCGATTCCCCCCTCTCTTTCGCACCCTCCATGTCATATTCCGCTCCAGGAGTTCCATCATAGCTCCTCACTGTCGCTGGGAGGATGTTTTCTCCTCCGCTCGCCCCTTCCACCGTCATTTTCTCTCTACCCACCCTTGCCTCCTTTTCCGCGCAGCTCTCGATTCCCCCCTCTCTTTCGCACCCTCCATGTCATATTCCGCTCCAGGAGTTCCATCATAGCTCCTCACTGTCGCTGGGAGGAAGTTTTCTCCTCCGCTCGCCCCTTCCACCGTCATTTTCTCTCTACCCACCCTTGCCTCCTTTTCCGCGCAGTTTTCGATTCCCCCTCTCTTTCGCACCCTCCATGTCATATTCCGCTCCAGGAGCTCCATCATAGCTCCTTGCTGTCGCTGGGAGGATGTTTTCTCCTCCGCTCGCCCCTTCCACCGTCATTTTCTCTCTACCCACCATTGCCTCCTTCTCCGCGCAGCTCTCAATTCCCCCCTCTCTTTCGCACCCTCCATGTCATATTCCGCTCCAGGAGCTCCATCATAGCTCCTCGCTGTCGCTGGGAGGATGTTTTCTCCTCCGCTCGCCCCTTCCACCGTCATTTTCTCTCTACCCACCCTTGCCTCCTTCTCCGCGCAGCTCTCGATTCCCCCCTCTCTTTCGAACCCTCCATGTCATATTCCGCTCCAGGAGCTCCATCATAGCTCCTCGCTGTCGCTGGGAGGATGTTTTCTCCTCTGCTCGCCCCTTCCACCGTCATTTTCTCTCTACCCACCCTTTCCTCCTTTTCCACGCAGCTCTCGATTCCCCCCTCTCTTTCGCACCCTCCATGTCATATTCCGCTCCAGGAGCCCCATCATAGCTCCTCGCTGTCGCTGGGAGGATGTTTTCTCCTCCGCTCGCCCCTTCCACCGTCATTTTCTTTCTACCCACCCTTGCCTCCTTTTCCACGCAGCTCTCGATTCCCCCCTCTCTTTCGCACCCTCCATGTCATATTCCGCTCCAGGAGCTCCATCATAGCTCCTCGCTGTTGCTGGGAGGATGTTTTCTCCTCCGCTCGCCCCTTCCACCGTCATTTTCTCTCTACCCACCCTTGCCTCCTTCTCCGCACAGCTCTCGATTCCCCCCTCTCTTTGCACCCTCCATGTCATATTCCGCTCCAGGAGCTCCATCATAGCTCCTCGCTGTCGCTGGGAGGATGTTTTCTCCTCTGCTCGCCCCTTCCACCGTCATTTTCTCTCTACCCACCCTTTCCTCCTTTTCCGCGCAGCTCTCGATTCCCCCCTCTCTTTCGCACCCTCCATGTCATATTCCGCTCCAGGAGCTCCATCATAGCTCCTCGCTGTCGCTGGGAGGATGTTTTCTCCTCCGCTCGCCCCTTCCACCGTCATTTTCTCTCTACCCACCCTTGCCTCCTTTTCCGCGCAGCTCTCGATTCCCCCCTCTCTTTCGCACCCTCCATGTCATATTCCGCTCCAGGAGCTCCATCATAGCTCCTCGCTGTCGCTGGGAGGATGTTTTCTCCTCCGCTCGCCCCTTCCACCGTCATTTTCTCTCTACCCACCCTTGCCTCCTTCTCCGCGCAGCTCTCAAATCCCCCCTCTCTTTCGCACCCTCCATGTCATATTCCGCTCCAGGAGCTCCATCATAGCTCCTCACTGTCGCTGGGAGGATGTTTTCTCCTCCGCTCGCCCCTTCCACCGTCATTTTCTCTCTACCCACCCTTGCCTCCTTCTCCGCGCAGCTCTCAATTCCCCCCTCTCTTTCGCACCCTCCATGTCATATTCCACTCCAGGAGCTCCATCATAGCTCCTCGCTGTCGCTGGGAGGATGTTTTCTCCTCCGCTCGCCCCTTCCACTGTCATTTTCTCTCTACCCACCCTTGCCTCCTTCTCCGCGCAGCTCTCGATTCCCCCCTCTCTTTCGAACCCTCCATGTCATATTCCGCTCCAGGAGCTCCATCATAGCTCCTCGCTGTCGCTGGGAGGATGTTTTCTCCTCTGCTCGCCCCTTCCACCGTCATTTTCTCTCTACCCACCCTTTCCTCCTTTTCCGCGCAGCTCTCGATTCCCCCCTCTCTTTCGCACCCTCCATGTCATATTCCGCTCCAGGAGCTCCATCATAGCTCCTCGCTGTCGATGGGAGGATGTTTTCTCCTCCGCTCGCCCCTTCCACCGTCATTTTCTTTCTACCCACCCTTGCCTCCTTTTCCACGCAGCTCTCGATTCCCCCCTCTCTTTCGCACCCTCCATGTCATATTCCGCTCCAGGAGCTCCATCATAGCTCCTCGCTGTTGCTGGGAGGATGTTTTCTCCTCCGCTCGCCCCTTCCACCGTCATTTTCTCTCTACCCACCCTTTCCTCCTTTTCCGCGCAGCTCTCGATTCCCCCCTCTCTTGCACACCCTCCATGTCATATTCCGCTCCAGGAGCTCCATCATAGCTCCTCGCTGTCGCTGGGAGGATGTTTTCTCCTCCGCTCGCCCCTTCCACCGTCATTTTCTCTCTACCCACCCTTGCCTCCTTTTCCGCGCAGCTCTCGATTCCCCCCTCTCTTTCGCACCCTCCATGTCATATTCCGCTCCAGGAGCTCCATCATAGCTCCTCGCTGTCGCTGGGAGGATGTTTTCTCCTCTGCTGGCCCCTTCCACCGTCATTTTCTCTCTACCCACCCTTTCCTCCTTTTCCGCGCAGCTCTCGATTCCCCCCTCTCTTTCGCACCCTCCATGTCATATTCCGCTCCAGGAGCTCCATCATAGCTCCTCGCTGTCGCTGGGAGGATGTTTTCTCCTCCGCTCGCCCCTTCCACCGTCATTTTCTTTCTACCCACCCTTGCCTCCTTTTCCACGCAGCTCTCGATTCCCCCCTCTCTTTCGCACCCTCCATGTCATATTCCGCTCCAGGAGCTCCATCATAGCTCCTCGCTGTCGCTGGGAGGAAGTTTTCTCCTCTGCTCGCCCCTTCCACCGTCATTTTCTCTCTACCCACCCTTTCCTCCTTTTCCGCACAGCTCTCGATTCCCCCCTCTCTTGCGCACCCTCCATGTCATATTCCGCTCCAGGAGCTCCATCATAGCTCCTCGCTGTCGCTGGGAGGATGTTTTCTCCTCCGCTCGCCCCTTCCACCGTCATTTTCTCTCTACCCACCCTTGCCTCCTTTTCCGCGCAGCTCTCGATTCCCCCCTCTCTTTCGCACCCTCCATGTCATATTCCGCTCCAGGAGTTCCATCATAGCTCCTCGCTGTCGCTGGGAGGATGTTTTCTCCTCCGCTCGCCCCTTCCACCGTTATTTTCTCTCTACCCACCCTTGCCTCCTTCTCCGCGCAGCTCTCGATTCCCTCCTCTCTCTCGCACCCTCCATATTACATCCAGCTCCAGGAGCTCCATCATACCTCTTCGCTGTCGCTGGGAGGATGTTTTCTCCTCCACTCGCCCCTTCCACCGTCATTTTCTCTCTACCCACCCTTGCCTCCTTCTCCGCGCTGCTCTCGATTCCCTCCTCTCTCTCGCACCCTCCATATTACATCCAGCTCCAGGAGCTCCATCATAGCTCCTCGCTGTCGCTGGGAGGATGTTTTCTCCTCCGCTCGCCCCTTCCACCGTCATTTTCTCTCTACCCACCCTTGCCTCCTTCTCCGCGCAGCTCTCGATTCCCTCCTCTCTCTCGCACCCTCCATATTACATCCAGCTCCAGGAGCTCCATCATAGCTCCTCGCTGTCGCTGGGAGGATGTTTTCTCCTCTGCTCGCCGCTTCCGCCGTCATTTTCTCTCCACCCACCCTTGCCTCCTTCTCCGAGCCGCTCTCGATTCCCCCCTCTCTTTCGCACCCTCCATGCCATATTCTGCTCCAGGAGCTCCATCATAGCTCCTCGCTGTCGCTGGGAGGATGTTTTCTCCTCCGCTCGCCCCTTCCACCGTCATTTTCTCTCTACCCACCCTTGCCTCCTTCTCCGCGCAGCTCTCGATTCCCCCCTCTCTTTCGCACCCTCCATGTCATATTCCGCTCCAGGAGCTCCATCATAGCTCCTCGCTGTCGCTGGGAGGATGTTTTCTCCTCCGCTCGCCCCTTCCACCGTCATTTTCTCTCTACCCACCCTTGCCTCCTTCTCCGCGCAGCTCTCGATTCCCCCCTCTCTTTCGCACCCTCCATGTCATATTCCGCTCCAGGAGCTCCATCATAGCTCCTCGCTGTTGCTGGGAGGATGTTTTCTCCTCCGCTCGCCCCTTCCACCGTCATTTTCTCTCTACCCACCCTTGCCTCCTTCTCCGCGCAGCTCTCGATTCCCCCCTCTCTTTCGCACCCTCCATGTCATATTCCGCTCCAGGAGCTCCATCATAGCTCCTCGCTGTCGCTGGGAGGATTTTTTCTCCTCTGCTCGCCCCTTCCACCGTCATTTTCTCTCTACCCACCCTTTCCTCCTTTTCCGCGCAGCTCTCGATTCCCCCCTCTCTTGCGCACCCTCCATGTCATATTCCGATCCAGGAGCTCCATCATAGCTCCTCGCTGTCGCTGGGAGGATGTTTTCTCCTCCGCTCGCCCCTTCCACCGTCATTTTCTCTCTACCCACCCTTGCCTCCTTTTCCGCGCAGCTCTCGATTCCCCCCTCTCTTTCGCACCCTCCATGTCATATTCCGCTCCAGGAGTTCCATCATAGCTCCTCAGTGTCGCTGGGAGGATGTTTTCTCCTCCACTGGCCCCTTCCACCGTCATTTTCTCTCTACCCACCCTTGCCTCCTTCTCCGCGCTGCTCTCGATTCCCTCCTCTCTCTCGCACCCTCCATATTACATCCAGCTCCAGGAGTTCCATCATAGCTCCTCACTGTCGCTGGGAGGATGTTTTCTCCTCCGCTCGCCCCTTCCACCGTCATTTTCTCTCTACCCACCCTTGCCTCCTTTTCCGCGCAGCTCTCGATTCCCCCCTCTCTTTCGCACCCTCCATGTCATATTCCGCTCCAGGAGCTCCATCATAGCTCCTTGCTGTCGCTGGGAGGATGTTTTCTCCTCCGCTCGCCCCTTCCACCGTCATTTTCTCTCTACCCACCCTTGCCTCCTTTTCCGCGCAGCTCTCGATTCCCCCCTCTCTTTCGCTCCCTCCATGTCATATTCCGCTCCAGGAGTTCCATCATAGCTCCTCACTGTCGCTGGGAGGATGTTTTCTCCTCCGCTCGCCCCTTCCACCGTCATTTTCTCTCTACCCACCCTTGCCTCCTTTTCCGCGCAGCTCTCGATTCCCCCCTCTCTTTCGCTCCCTCCATGTCATATTCCGCTCCAGGAGTTCCATCATAGCTCCTCACTGTCGCTGGGAGGATGTTTTCTCCTCCGCTCGCCCCTTCCACCGTCATTTTCTCTCTACCCACCCTTGCCTCCTTCTCCGCGCAGCTCTCGATTCCCCCCTCTCTTTCGCACCCTCCATGTCATATTCCGCTCCAGGAGCTCCATCATAGCTCCTCGCTGTCGCTGGGAGGATGTTTTCTCCTCCGCTCGCCCCTTCCACCGTCATTTTCTCTCTACCCACCCTTTCCTCCTTTTCCGCGCAGCTCTCGATTCCCCCCTCTCTTTCGCACCCTCCATGTCATATTCCGCTCCAGGAGCTCCATCATAGCTCCTCGCTGTCGCTGGGAGGATGTTTTCTCCTCCGCTCGCCCCTTCCACCGTCATTTTCTCTATACCCACCCTTGCCTCCTTTTCCGCGCAGCTCTCGATTCCCCCCTCTCTTTCGCACCCTCCATGTCATATTCCGCTCCAGGAGCTCCATCATAGCTCCTCGCTGTCGCTGGGAGGATGTTTTCTCCTCCGCTCGCCCCTTCCACCGTCATTTTCTCTCTACCCACCCTTGCCTCCTTCTCCGCGCAGCTCTCAATTCCCCCCTCTCTTTCGCACCCTCCATGTCATATTCCGCTCCAGGAGCTCCATCATAGCTCCTCGCTGTCGCTGGGAGGATGTTTTCTCCTCCGCTCGCCCCTTCCACAGTCATTTTCTCTCTACCCACCCTTGCCTCCTTCTCCGCGCAGCTCTCGATTCCCCCCTCTCTTTCGAACCCTCCATGTCATATTCCGCTCCAGGAGCTCCATCATAGCTCCTCGCTGTCGCTGGGAGGATGTTTTCTCCTCCGCTCGCCCCTTCCACCGTCATTTTCTCTCTACCCACCCTTGCCTCCTTCTCCGCACAGCTCTCGATTCCCCCCTCTCTTTCGCACCCTCCATGTCATATTCTGCTCCAGGAGCTCCATCATAGCTCCTCGCTGTTGCTGGGAGGATGTTTTCTCCTCCGCTCGCCCCTTCCACCGTAATTTTCTCTCTACCCACCCTTGCCTCCTTCTCCGCACAGCTCTCCATTCCCCCCTCTCTTTCGCACCCTCCATGTCATATTCCGCTCCAGGAGCTCCATCATAGCTCCTCGCTGTCGCTGGGAGGATGTTTTCTCCTCTGCTCGCCCCTTCCACCGTCATTTTCTCTCTACCCACCCTTTCCTCCTTTTCCGCGCAGCTCTCGATTCCCCCCTCTCTTGCGCACCCTCCATGTCATATTCCGCTCCAGGAGCTCCATCATAGCTCCTCGCTGTCGCTGGGAGGATGTTTTCTCCTCCGCTCGCCCCTTCCACCGTCATTTTCTCTCTACCCACCCTTGCCTCCTTTTCCGCGCAGCTCTCGATTCCCCCCTCTCTTTCGCACCCTCCATGTCATATTCCGCTCCAGGAGTTCCATCATAGCTCCTCACTGTCGCTGGGAGGATGTTTTCTCCTCCACTCGCCCCTTCCACCGTCATTTTCTCTCTACCCACCCTTGCCTCCTTCTCCGCGCAGCTCTCGATTCCCCCCTCTCTTTCGCACCCTCCATGTCATATTCCGCTCCAGGAGCTCCATCATAGCTCCTCGCTGTCGCTGGGAGGATTTTTTCTCCTCTGCTCGCCCCTTCCACGCCATTTTCTCTCTACCCACCCTTTCCTCCTTTTCCGCGCAGCTCTCGATTCCCCCCTCTCTTGCGCACCCTCCATGTCATATTCCGCTCCAGGAGCTCCATCATAGCTCCTCGCTGTCGCTGGGAGGAAGTTTTCTCCTCCGCTCGCCCCTTCCACCGTCATTTTCTCTCTACCTACCCTTGCCTCCTTTTCCGCGCAGCTCTCAATTCCCCCCTCTCTTTCGCACCCTCCATGTCATATTCCGCTCCAGGAGCTCCATCATAGCTCCTTGCTGTCGCTGGGAGGATGTTTTCTCCTCCGCTCGCCCCTTCCACCGTCATTTTCTCTCTACCCACCCTTGCCTCCTTTTCCGCGCAGCTCTCGATTCCCCCCTCTCTTTCGCACCCTCCATGTCATATTCCGCTCCAGGAGTTCCATCATAGCTCCTCACTGTCGCTGGGAGGATGTTTTCTCCTCCGCTCGCCCCTTCCACCGTCATTTTCTCTCTACCCACCCTTGCCTCCTTCTCCGCGCAGCTCTCGATTCCCCCCTCTCTTTCGCACCCTCCAGGTCATATTCTGCTCCAGGAGCTCCATCATAGCTCCTCGCTGTCGCTGGGAGGATGTTTTCTCCTCCGCTCGCCCCTTCCACCGTCATTTTCTCTCTACCCTCCCTTGCCTCCTTCTCCGCGCAGCTCTCGATTCCCCCCTCTCTTTCGCACCCTCCATGTCATATTCCGCTCCAGGAGCTCCATCATAGCTCCTTGCTGTCGCTGGGAGGATGTTTTCTCCTCCGCTCGCCCCTTCCACCATCATTTTCTCTCTACCCACCCTTGCCTCCTTCTCCGCGCAGCTCTCGATTCCCCCCTCTCTTTCGCACCCTCCATGTCATATTCCGCTCCAGGAGCTCCATCATAGCTCCTCGCTGTCGCTGGGAGGATGTTTTCTCCTCCGCTCGCCCCTTCCACCGTCATTTTCTCTCTACCCACCCTTGCCTCCTTTTCCGCGCAGCTCTCGATTCCCCCCTCTCTTTCGCACCCTCCATGTCATATTCCGCTCCAGGAGCTCCATCATAGCTCCTCGCTGTCGCTGGGAGGATGTTTTCTCCTTCGCTCGCCCCTTCCACCGTCATTTTCTCTCTACCCACCCTTGCCTCCTTTTCCACGCAGCTCTCGATTCCCCCCTCTCTTTCGCACCCTCCATGTCATATTCCGCTCCAGGAGCTCCATCATAGCTCCTCGCTGTTGCTGGGAGGATGTTTTCTCCTCCGCTCGCCCCTTCCACCGTCATTTTCTCTCTACCCACCCTTGCCTCCTTCTCCGCACAGCTCTCGATTCCCCCCTCTCTTTCGCACCCTCCATGTCATATTCCGCTCCAGGAGCTCCATCATAGCTCCTCGCTGTCGCTGGGAGGATGTTTTCTCCTCTGCTCGCCCCTTCCACCGTCATTTTCTCTCTACCCACCCTTTCCTCCTTTTCCGCGCAGCTCTCGATTCCCCCCTCTCTCTCGCACCCTCCATGTCATATTCCGCTCCAGGAGCTCCATCATAGCTCCTCGCTGTCGCTGGGAGGATGTTTTCTCCTCCGCTCGCCCCTTCCACTGTCATTTTCTTTCTACCCACCCTTGCCTCCTTTTCCACGCAGCTCTCGATTCCCCCCTCTCTTTCGCACCCTCCATGTCATATTCCGCTCCAGGAGCTCCATCATAGCTCCTCGCTGTTGCTGGGAGGATGTTTTCTCCTCCGCTCGCCCCTTCCACCGTCATTTTCTCTCTACCCACCCTTGCCTCCTTCTCCGCACAGCTCTCGATTCCCCCCTCTCTTTCGCACCCTCCATGTCATATTCCGCTCCAGGAGCTCCATCATAGCTCCTCGCTGTCGCTGGGAGGATGTTTTCTCCTCTGCTCGCCCCTTCCACCGTCATTTTCTCTCTACCCACCCTTTCCTCCTTTTCCGCGCAGCTCTCGATTCCCCCCTCTCTTGCGCACCCTCCATGTCATATTCCGCTCCAGGAGCTCCATCATAGCTCCTCGCTGTCGCTGGGAGGATGTTTTCTCCTCCGCTCGCCCCTTCCACCGTCATTTTCTCTCTACCCACCCTTGCCTCCTTTTCCGCGCAGCTCTCGATTCCCCCCTCTCTTTCGCACCCTCCATGTCATATTCCGCTCCAGGAGTTCCATCATAGCTCCTCACTGTCGCTGGGAGGATGTTTTCTCCTCCACTCGCCCCTTCCACCGTCATTTTCTCTCTACCCACCCTTGCCTCCTTCTCCGCGCAGCTCTCGATTCCCCCCTCTCTTTCGCACCCTCCATGTCATATTCCGCTCCAGGAGCTCCATCATAGCTCCTCGCTGTCGCTGGGAGGATTTTTTCTCCTCTGCTCGCCCCTTCCACCGCCATTTTCTCTCTACCCACCCTTTCCTCCTTTTCCGCGCAGCTCTCGATTCCCCCCTCTCTTGCGCACCCTCCATGTCATATTCCGCTCCAGGAGCTCCATCATAGCTCCTCGCTGTCGCTGGGAGGAAGTTTTCTCCTCCGCTCGCCCCTTCCACCGTCATTTTCTCTCTACCTACCCTTGCCTCCTTTTCCGCGCAGCTCTCAATTCCCCCCTCTCTTTCGCACCCTCCATGTCATATTCCGCTCCAGGAGCTCCATCATAGCTCCTTGCTGTCGCTGGGAGGATGTTTTCTCCTCCGCTCGCCCCTTCCACCGTCATTTTCTCTCTACCCACCCTTGCCTCCTTTTCCGCGCAGCTCTCGAATCCCCCCTCTCTTTCGCACCCTCCATGTCATATTCCGCTCCAGGAGTTCCATCATAGCTCCTCACTGTCGCTGGGAGGATGTTTTCTCCTCCGCTCGCCCCTTCCACCGTCATTTTCTCTCTACCCACCCTTGCCTCCTTCTCCGCGCAGCTCTCGATTCCCCCCTCTCTTTCGCACCCTCCATGTCATATTCTGCTCCAGGAGCTCCATCATAGCTCCTCGCTGTCGCTGGGAGGATGTTTTCTCCTCCGCTCGCCCCTTCCACCGTCATTTTCTCTCTACCCACCCTTGCCTCCTTCTCCGCGCAGCTCTCGATTCCCCCCTCTCTTTCGCACCCTCCATGTCATATTCCGCTCCAGGAGCTCCATCATAGCTCCTTGCTGTCGCTGGGAGGATGTTTTCTCCTCCGCTCGCCCCTTCCACCGTCATTTTCTCTCTACCCACCCTTGCCTCCTTTTCCGCGCAGCTCTCGATTCCCCCCTCTCTTTCGCACCCTCCATGTCATATTCCGCTCCAGGAGCTCCATCATAGCTCCTCGCTGTCGCTGGGAGGATGTTTTCTCCTTCGCTCGCCCCTTCCACCGTCATTTTCTCTCTACCCACCCTTGCCTCCTTTTCCACGCAGCTCTCGATTCCCCCCTCTCTTTCGCACCCTCCATGTCATATTCCGCTCCAGGAGCTCCATCATAGCTCCTCGCTGTCGCTGGGAGGATGTTTTCTCCTCTGCTCGCCCCTTCCACCGTCATTTTCTCTCTACCCACCCTTTCCTCCTTTTCCGCGCAGCTCTCGATTCCCCCCTCTCTTGCGCACCCTCCATGTCATATTCCGCTCCAGGAGCTCCATCATAGCTCCTCGCTGTCGCTGGGAGGATGTTTTCTCCTCCGCTCGCCCCTTCCACCGTCATTTTCTCTCTACCCACCCTTGCCTCCTTTTCCGCGCAGCTCTCGATTCCCCCCTCTCTTTCGCACCCTCCATGTCATATTCCGCTCCAGGAGTTCCATCATAGCTCCTCACTGTCGCTGGGAGGATGTTTTCTCCTCCACTCGCCCCTTCCACCGTCATTTTCTCTCTACCCACCCTTGCCTCCTTCTCCGCGCAGCTCTCGATTCCCCCCTCTCTTTCGCACCCTCCATGTCATATTCCGCTCCAGGAGCTCCATCATAGCTCCTCGCTGTCGCTGGGAGGATTTTTTCTCCTCTGCTCGCCCCTTCCACCGCCATTTTCTCTCTACCCACCCTTTCCTCCTTTTCCGCGCAGCTCTCGATTCCCCCCTCTCTTGCGCACCCTCCATGTCATATTCCGCTCCAGGAGCTCCATCATAGCTCCTCGCTGTCGCTGGGAGGAAGTTTTCTCCTCCGCTCGCCCCTTCCACCGTCATTTTCTCTCTACCTACCCTTGCCTCCTTTTCCGCGCAGCTCTCAATTCCCCCCTCTCTTTCGCACCCTCCATGTCATATTCCGCTCCAGGAGCTCCATCATAGCTCCTTGCTGTCGCTGGGAGGATGTTTTCTCCTCCGCTCGCCCCTTCCACCGTCATTTTCTCTCTACCCACCCTTGCCTCCTTTTCCGCGCAGCTCTCGAATCCCCCCTCTCTTTCGCACCCTCCATGTCATATTCCGCTCCAGGAGTTCCATCATAGCTCCTCACTGTCGCTGGGAGGATGTTTTCTCCTCCGCTCGCCCCTTCCACCGTCATTTTCTCTCTACCCACCCTTGCCTCCTTCTCCGCGCAGCTCTCGATTCCCCCCTCTCTTTCGCACCCTCCATGTCATATTCTGCTCCAGGAGCTCCATCATAGCTCCTCGCTGTCGCTGGGAGGATGTTTTCTCCTCCGCTCGCCCCTTCCACCGTCATTTTCTCTCTACCCACCCTTGCCTCCTTCTCCGCGCAGCTCTCGATTCCCCCCTCTCTTTCGCACCCTCCATGTCATATTCCGCTCCAGGAGCTCCATCATAGCTCCTTGCTGTCGCTGGGAGGATGTTTTCTCCTCCGCTCGCCCCTTCCACCGTCATTTTCTCTCTACCCACCCTTGCCTCCTTTTCCGCGCAGCTCTCGATTCCCCCCTCTCTTTCGCACCCTCCATGTCATATTCCGCTCCAGGAGCTCCATCATAGCTCCTCGCTGTCGCTGGGAGGATGTTTTCTCCTTCGCTCGCCCCTTCCACCGTCATTTTCTCTCTACCCACCCTTGCCTCCTTTTCCACGCAGCTCTCGATTCCCCCCTCTCTTTCGCACCCTCCATGTCATATTCCGCTCCAGGAGCTCCATCATAGCTCCTCGCTGTTGCTGGGAGGATGTTTTCTCCTCCGCTCGCCCCTTCCACCGTCATTTTCTCTCTACCCACCCTTGCCTCCTTCTCCGCACAGCTCTCGATTCCCCCCTCTCTTTCGCACCCTCCATGTCATATTCCGCTCCAGGAGCTCCATCATAGCTCCTCGCTGTCGCTGGGAGGATGTTTTCTCCTCTGCTCGCCCCTTCCACCGTCATTTTCTCTCTACCCACCCTTTCCTCCTTTTCCGCGCAGCTCTCGATTCCCCCCTCTCTCTCGCACCCTCCATGTCATATTCCGCTCCAGGAGCTCCATCATAGCTCCTCGCTGTTGCTGGGAGGATGTTTTCTCCTCCGCTCGCCCCTTCCACCGTCATTTTCTCTCTACCCACCCTTGCCTCCTTCTCCGCACAGCTCTCGATTCCCCCCTCTCTTTCGCACCCTCCATGTCATATTCCGCTCCAGGAGCTCCATCATAGCTCCTTGCTGTCGCTGGGAGGATGTTTTCTCCTCCGCTCGCCCATTCCACCGTCATTTTCTCTCTACCCACCCTTGCCTCCTTTTCCGCGCAGCTCTCGATTCCCCCCTCTCTTTCGCACCCTCCATGTCATATTCCGCTCCAGGAGTTCCATCATAGCTCCTCACTGTCGCTGGGAGGATGTTTTCTCCTCCGCTCGCCCCTTCCACCGTCATTTTCTCCTTACCCACCCTTGCCTCCTTCTCCGCACAGCTCTCGATTCCCCCCTCTCTTTCGCACCCTCCATGTCATATTCCGCTCCAGGAGCTCCATCATAGCTCCTCGCTGTCGCTGGGAGGATGTTTTCTCCTCTGCTCGCCCCTTCCACCGTCATTTTCTCTCTACCCACCCTTTCCTCCTTTTCCGCGCAGCTCTCGATTCCCCCCTCTCTTGCGCACCCTCCATGTCATATTCCGCTCCAGGAGCTCCATCATAGCTCCTCGCTGTCGCTGGGAGGATGTTTTCTCCTCCGCTCGCCCCTTCCACCGTCATTTTCTCTCTACCCACCCTTGCCTCCTTTTCCGCGCAGCTCTCGATTCCCCCCTCTCTTTCGCACCCTCCATGTCATATTCCGCTCCAGGAGTTCCATCATAGCTCCTCACTGTCGCTGGGAGGATGTTTTCTCCTCCGCTCGCCCCTTCCACCGTCATTTTCTCTCTACCCACCCTTGCCTCCTTCTCCGCGCAGCTCTCGATTCCCCCCTCTCTTTCGCACCCTCCATGTCATATTCCGCTCCAGGAGCTCCATCATAGCTCTTCGCTGTCGCTGGGAGGATGTTTTCTCCTCCGCTCGCCCCTTCCACCGTCATTTTCTCTCTACCCACCCTTTCCTCCTTTTCCGCGCAGCTCTCGATTCCCCCCTCTCTTTCGCACCCTCCATGTCATATTCCGCTCCAGGAGCTCCATCATAGCTCCTCGCTGTCGCTGGGAGGATTTTTTCTCCTCTGCTCGCCCCTTCCACCGTCATTTTCTCTCTACCCACCCTTTCCTCCTTTTCCGCGCAGCTCTCGATTCCCCCCTCTCTTGCGCACCCTCCATGTCATATTCCGCTCCAGGAGCTCCATCATAGCTCCTCGCTGTCGCTGGGAGGAAGTTTTCTCCTCCGCTCGCCCCTTCCACCGTCATTTTCTCTCTACCCACCCTTGCCTCCATCTCCGCGCAGCTCTCGATTCCCCCCTCTCTTTCGCACCCTCCATGTCATATTCCGCTCCAGGAGCTCCATCATAGCTACTCGCTGTCGCTGGGAGGATGTTTTCTCCTCCGCTCGCCCCTTCCACCGTCATTTTCTCTCTACCCACCCTTGCCTCCTTTTCCGCGCAGCTCTCGATTCCCCCCTCTCTTTCGCACCCTCCATGTCATATTCCGCTCCAGGAGTTCCATCATAGCTCCTCACTGTCGCTGGGAGGATGTTTTCTCCTCCGCTCGCCTCTTCCACTGTCATTTTCTCTCTACCCACCCTTGCCTCCTTTTCCGCGCAGCTCTCGATTCCCCCCTCTCTTTCGCACCCTCCATGTCATATTCCGCTCCAGGAGCTCCATCATAGCTCCTTGCTGTCGCTGGGAGGATGTTTTCTCCTCCGCTCGCCCCTTCCACCGTCATTTTCTCTCTACCCACCCTTGCCTCCTTTTCCGCGCAGCTCTCGATTCCCCCCTCTCTTTCGCACCCTCCATGTCATATTCCGCTCCAGGAGTTCCATCATAGCTCCTCACTGTCGCAGGGAGGATGTTTTCTCCTCCGCTCGCCCCTTCCACCGTCATTTTCTCTCTACCCACCCTTGCCTCCTTCTCCGCGCAGCTCTCGATTCCCCCCTCTCTTTCGCACCCTCCATGTCATATTCCGCTCCAGGAGCTCCATCATAGCTCCTCGCTGTCGCTGGGAGGATGTTTTCTCCTCCGCTCGCCCCTTCCACCGTCATTTTCTCTCTACCCACCCTTGCCTCCTTTTCCGCGCAGCTCTCGATTCCCCCCTCTCTTTCGCACCCTCAATGTCATATTCCGCTCCAGGAGTTCCATCATAGCTCCTCACTGTCGCTGGGAGGATGTTTTCTCCTCCGCTCGCCCCTTCCACCGTCATTTTCTCTCTACCCACCCTTGCCTCCTTTTCCGCGCAGCTCTCAATTCCCCCCTCTCTTTCGCACCCTCCATGTCATATTCCGCTCCAGGAGTTCCATCATAGCTCCTCACTGTCGCTGGGAGGAAGTTTTCTCCTCCGCTCGCCCCTTCCACCGTCATTTTCTCTCTACCCACCCTTGCCTCCTTTTCCGCGCAGCTCTCGATTCCCCCCTCTCTTTCGCACCCTCCATGTCATATTCCACTCCAGGAGCTCCATCATAGCTCCTTGCTGTCGCTGGGAGGATGTTTTCTCCTCCGCTCGCCCCTTCCACCGTCATTTTCTCTCTACCCACCCTTGCCTCCTTTTCCGCGCAGCTCTCGATTCCCCCCTCTCTTTCGCACCCTCCATGTCATATTCCGCTCCAGGAGTTCCATCATAGCTCCTCACTGTCGCTGGGAGGATGTTTTCTCCTCCGCTCGCCCCTTCCACCATCATTTTCTCTCTACCCACCCTTGCCTCCTTTTCCGCGCAGCTCTCGATTCCCCCCTCTCTTTCGCACCCTCCATGTCATATTCCGCTCCAGGAGTTCCATCATAGCTCCTCACTGTCGCTGGGAGGAAGTTTTCTCCTCTGCTCGCCCCTTCCACCGTCATTTTCTCTCTACCCACCCTTGCCTCCTTCTCCGCGCAGCTCTCGATTCCCCCCTCTCTTTCGCACCCTCCATGTCATATTCCGCTCCAGGAGCTCCATCATAGCTAATCGCTGTCGCTGGGAGGATGTTTTCTCCTCCGCTCGCCCCTTCCACCGTCATTTTCTCTCTACCCACCCTTGCCTCCTTTTCCGCGCAGCTCTCGATTCCCCCCTCTCTTTCGCACCCTCCATGTCATATTCCGCTCCAGGAGTTCCATCATAGCTCCTCACTGTCGCTGGGAGGAAGTTTTCTCCTCCGCTCGCCCCTTCCACCGTCATTTTCTCTCTACCCACCCTTGCCTCCTTTTCCGCGCAGCTCTCGATTCCCCCCTCTCTTTCGCACCCTCCATGTCATATTCCGCTCCAGGAGCTCCATCATAGCTCCTTGCTGTCGCTGGGAGGATGTTTTCTCCTCCGCTCGCCCCTTCCACCGTCATTTTCTCTCTACCCACCCTTGCCTCCTTTTCCGCGCAGCTCTCAATTCCCCCCTCTCTTTCGCACCCTCCATGTCATATTCCGCTCCAGGAGTTCCATCATAGCTCCTCACTGTCGCTGGGAGGATGTTTTCTCCTCCGCTCGCCCCTTTCTCCGTCATTTTCTCTCTACCCACCCTTGCCTCCTTCTCCGCGCAGCTCTCGATTCCCCCCTCTCTTTCGCACCCTCCATGTCATATTCCGCTCCAGGAGCTCCATCATAGCTCCTCGCTGTCGCTGGGAGGATGTTTTCTCCTCCGCTCGCCCCTTCCACCGTCATTTTCTCTCTACCCACCCTTGCCTCCTTTTCCGCGCAGCTCTCAATTCCCCCCTCTCTTTCGCACCCTCCATGTCATATTCCGCTCCAGGAGTTCCATCATAGCTCCTCACTGTCGCTGGGAGGATGTTTTCTCCTCCGCTCGCCCCTTTCTTCGTCATTTTCTCTCTACCCACCCTTGCCTCCTTCTCCGCGCAGCTCTCGATTCCCCCCTCTCTTTCGCACCCTCCATGTCATATTCCGCTCCAGGAGTTCCATCATAGCTCCTCACTGTCGCTGGGAGGATGTTTTCTCCTCCGCTCGCCCCTTCCACCGTCATTTTCTCTCTACCCACCCTTGCCTCCTTTTCCGCGCAGCTCTCAATTCCCCCCTCTCTTTCGCACCCTCCATGTCATATTCCGTTCCCGGAGTTCCATCTTAGCTCCTCACTGTCGCTGGGAGGAAGTTTTCTCCTCCGCTCGCCCCTTCCACCGTCATTTTCTCTCTACCCACCCTTGCCTCCTTTTCCGCGCAGCTCTCGATTCCCCCCTCTCTTTCGCACCCTCCATGTCATATTCCACTCCAGGAGCTCCATCATAGCTCCTTGCTGTCGCTGGGAGGATGTTTTCTCCTCCGCTCGCCCCTTCCACCGTCATTTTCTCTCTACCCACCCTTGCCTCCTTTTCCGCGCAGCTCTCGATTCCCCCCTCTCTTTCGCACCCTCCATGTCATATTCCGCTCCAGGAGTTCCATCATAGCTCCTCACTGTCGCTGGGAGGATGTTTTCTCCTCCGCTCGCCCCTTCCACCATCATTTTCTCTCTACCCACCCTTGCCTCCTTTTCCGCGCAGCTCTCGATTCCCCCCTCTCTTTCGCACCCTCCATGTCATATTCCGCTCCAGGAGTTCCATCATAGCTCCTCACTGTCGCTGGGAGGAAGTTTTCTCCTCCGCTCGCCCCTTCCACCGTCATTTTCTCTCTACCCACCCTTGCCTCCTTTTCCGCGCAGCTCTCGATTCCCCCCTCTCTTTCGCACCCTCCATGTCATATTCCGCTCCAGGAGCTCCATCATAGCTCCTTGCTGTCGCTGGGAGGATGTTTTCTCCTCCGCTCGCCCCTTCCACCGTCATTTTCTCTCTACCCACCCTTGCCTCCTTTTCCGCACAGCTCTCGATTCCCCCCTCTCTTTCGTACCCTCCATGTCATATTCCGCTCCAGGAGTTCCATCATAGCTCCTCACTGTCGCTGGGAGGATGTTTTCTCCTCCGCTCGCCCCTTCCACCGTCATTTTCTCTCTACCCACCCTTGCCTCCTTCTTCGCGCAGCTCTCGATTCCCCCCTCTCTTTCGCACCCTCCATGTCATATTCCGCTCCAGGAGCTCCATCATAGCTCCTCGCTGTCGCTGGGAGGATGTTTTCTCCTCCGCTCGCCCCTTCCACCGTCATTTTCTCTCTACCCACCCTTGCCTCCTTTTCCGCGCAGCTCTCGATTCCCCCCTCTCTTTCGCACCCTCCATGTCATATTCCGCTCCAGGAGTTCCATCATAGCTCCTCACTGTCGCTGGGAGGATGTTTTCTCCTCCGCTCGCCTCTTCCACCGTCATTTTCTCTCTACCCACCCTTGCCTCCTTCTCCGCGCAGCTCTCGATTCCCCCCTCTCTTTCGCACCCTCCATGTCATATTCCGCTCCAGGAGCTCCATCATAGCTCCTTGCTGTCACTGGGAGGATGTTTTCTCCTCCGCTCGCCCCTTCCACCGTCATTTTCTCTCTACCCACCCTTGCCTCCTTTTCCGCGCAGCTCTCGATTCCCCCCTCTCTTTCGCACCCTCCATGTCATATTCCGCTCCAGGAGTTCCATCATAGCTCCTCACTGTCGCTGGGAGGATGTTTTCTCCTCCGCTCGCCCCTTCCACCGTCATTTTCTCTCTAGCCACCCTTGCCTCCTTCTCCGCGCAGCTCTCGATTCCCCCCTCTCTTTCGCACCCTCCATGTCATATTCCGCTCCAGGAGCTCCATCATAGCTCCTCGCTGTCGCTGGGAGGATGTTTTCTCCTCCGCTCGCCCCTTCCACCGTCATTTTCTCTCTACCCACCCTTGCCTCCTTCTCCGCGCAGCTCTCGATTCCCCCCTCTCTTTCGCACCCTCCATGTCATATTCCGCTCCAGGAGCTCCATCATAGCTCCTCGCTGTCGCTGGGAGGATGTTTTCTCCTCCGCTCGCCCCTTCCACCGTCATTTTCTCTCTACCCACCCTTTCCTCCTTTTCCGCGCAGCTCTCGATTCCCCCCTCTCTTTCGCACCCTCCATGTCATATTCCGCTCCAGGAGCTCCATCATAGCTCCTTGCTGTCGCTGGGAGGATGTTTTCTCCTCCGCTCGCCCCTTCCACCGTCATTTTCTCTCTACCCACCCTTGCCTCCTTCTCCGCGCAGCTCTCAATTCCCCCCTCTCTTTCGCACCCTCCATGTCATATTCCGCTCCAGGAGCTCCATCATAGCTCCTCGCTGTCGCTGGGAGGATGTTTTCTCCTCCGCTCGCCCCTTCCACCGTCATTTTATCTCTACCCACCCTTGCCTCCTTCTCCGCGCAGCTCTCGATTCCCCCCTCTCTTTCGAACCCTCCATGTCATATTCCGCTCCAGGAGCTCCATCATAGCTCCTCGCTGTCGCTGGGAGGATGTTTTCTTCTCTGCTCGCCCCTTCCACCGTCATTTTCTCTCTACCCACCCTTTCCTCCTTTTCCGCGCAGCTCTCGATTCCCCCCTCTCTTTCGCACCCTCCATGTCATATTCCGCTCCAGGAGCTCCATCATAGCTCCTCGCTGTCGCTGGGAGGATGTTTTCTCCTCCGCTCGCCCCTTCCACCGTCATTTTCTCTCTACCCACCCTTGCCTCCTTTTCCGCGCAGCTCTCAATTCCCCCCTCTCTTTCGCACCCTCCATGTCATATTCCGCTCCAGGAGTTCCATCATAGCTCCTCACTGTCGCTGGGAGGATGTTTTCTCCTCCGCTCGCCCCTTTCTTCGTCATTTTCTCTCTACCCACCCTTGCCTCCTTCTCCGCGCAGCTCTCGATTCCCCCCTCTCTTTCGCACCCTCCATGTCATATTCCGCTCCAGGAGTTCCATCATAGCTCCTCACTGTCGCTGGGAGGATGTTTTCTCCTCCGCTCGCCCCTTCCACCGTCATTTTCTCTCTACCCACCCTTGCCTCCTTTTCCGCGCAGCTCTCAATTCCCCCCTCTCTTTCGCACCCTCCATGTCATATTCCGTTCCCGGAGTTCCATCTTAGCTCCTCACTGTCGCTGGGAGGAAGTTTTCTCCTCCGCTCGCCCCTTCCACCGTCATTTTCTCTCTACCCACCCTTGCCTCCTTTTCCGCGCAGCTCTCGATTCCCCCCTCTCTTTCGCACCCTCCATGTCATATTCCACTCCAGGAGCTCCATCATAGCTCCTTGCTGTCGCTGGGAGGATGTTTTCTCCTCCGCTCGCCCCTTCCACCGTCATTTTCTCTCTACCCACCCTTTCCTCCTTTTCCGCGCAGCTCTCGATTCCCCCCTCTCTTTCGCACCCTCCATGTCATATTCCGCTCCAGGAGCTCCATCATAGCTCCTTGCTGTCGCTGGGAGGATGTTTTCTCCTCCGCTCGCCCCTTCCACCGTCATTTTCTCTCTACCCACCCTTGCCTCCTTTTCCGCGCAGCTCTCGATTCCCCCCTCTCTTTCGCACCCTCCATGTCATATTCCGCTCCAGGAGTTCCATCATAGCTCCTCACTGTCGCTGGGAGGATGTTTTCTCCTCCGCTCGCCCCTTCCACCGTCATTTTCTCTCTACCCACCCTTGCCTCCTTCTCCGCGCAGCTCTCGATTCCCCCCTCTCTTTCGCACCCTCCATGTCATATTCCGCTCCAGGAGCTCCATCATAGCTAATCGCTGTCGCTGGGAGGATGTTTTCTCCTCCGCTCGCCCCTTCCACCGTCATTTTCTCTCTACCCACCCTTGCCTCCTTTTCCGCGCAGCTCTCGATTCCCCCCTCTCTTTCGCACCCTCAATGTCATATTCCGCTCCAGGAGTTCCATCATAGCTCCTCACTGTCGCTGGGAGGATGTTTTCTCCTCCGCTCGCCCCTTCCACCGTTATTTTCTCTCTACCCACCCTTGCCTCCTTTTCCGCGCAGCTCTCGATTCCCCCCTCTCTTTCGCACCCTCAATGTCATATTCCGCTCCAGGAGTTCCATCATAGCTCCTCACTGTCGCTGGGAGGATGTTTTCTCCTCCGCTCGCCCCTTCCACCGTCATTTTCTCTCTACCCACCCTTGCCTCCTTTTCCGCGCAGCTCTCGATTCCCCCCTCTCTTTCGCACCCTCCATGTCATATTCCGCTCCAGGAGTTCCATCATAGCTCCTCACTGTCGCTGGGAGGAAGTTTTCTCCTCCGCTCGCCCCTTCCACCGTCATTTTCTCTCTACCCACCCTTGCCTCCTTTTCCGCGCAGCTCTCGATTCCCCCCTCTCTTTCGCACCCTCCATGTCATATTCCGCTCCAGGAGCTCCATCATAGCTCCTTGCTGTCGCTGGGAGGATGTTTTCTCCTCCGCTCGCCCCTTCCACCGTCATTTTCTCTCTACCCACCCTTGCCTCCTTTTCCGCGCAGCTCTCGATTCCCCCCTCTCTTTCGCACCCTCCATGTCATATTCCGCTCCAGGAGTTCCATCATAGCTCCTCACTGTCGCTGGGAGGATGTTTTCTCCTCCGCTCGCCCCTTCCACCGTCATTTTCTCTCTACCCACCCTTGCCTCCTTCTCCGCGCAGCTCTCGATTCCCCCCTCTCTTTCGCACCCTCCATGTCATATTCCGCTCCAGGAGCTCCATCATAGCTAATCGCTGTCGCTGGGAGGATGTTTTCTCCTCCGCTCGCCCCTTCCACCGTCATTTTCTCTCTACCCACCCTTGCCTCCTTTTCCGCGCAGCTCTCGATTCCCCCCTCTCTTTCGCACCCTCCATGTCATATTCCGCTCCAGGAGTTCCATCATAGCTCCTCACTGTCACTGGGAGGATGTTTTCTCCTCCGCTCGCCCCTTCCACCGTCATTTTCTCTCTACCCACCCTTGCCTCCTTCTCCGCGCAGCTCTCGATTCCCCCCTCTCTTTCACACCCTCCATGTCATATTCCGCTCCAGGAGCTCCATCATAGCTAATCGCTGTCGCTGGGAGGATGTTTTCTCCTCCGCTCGCCCCTTCCACCGTCATTTTCTCTCTACCCACCCTTGCCTCCTTTTCCGCGCAGCTCTCAATTCCCCCCTCTCTTTCGCACCCTCCATGTCATATTCCGCTCCAGGAGTTCCATCATAGCTCCTCACTGTCACTGGGAGGATGTTTTCTCCTCCGCTCGCCCCTTCCACCGTCATTTTCTCTCTACCCACCCTTGCCTCCTTCTCCGCGCAGCTCTCGATTCCCCCCTCTCTTTCGCACCCTCCATGTCATATTCCGCTCCAGGAGCTCCATCATAGCTAATCGCTGTCGCTGGGAGGATGTTTTCTCCTCCGCTCGCCCCTTCCACCGTCATTTTCTCTCTACCCACCCTTGCCTCCTTTTCCGCGCAGCTCTCGATTCCCCCCTCTCTTTCGCACCCTCCATGTCATATTCCGCTCCAGGAGTTCCATCATAGCTCCTCACTGTCGCTGGGAGGATGTTTTCTCCTCCGCTCGCCCCTTCCACCGTCATTTTCTCTCTACCCACCCTTGCCTCCTTTTCCGCGCAGCTCTCGATTCCCCCCTCTCTTTCGCACCCTCCATGTCATATTCCGCTCCAGGAGTTCCATCATAGCTCCTCACTGTTGCTGGGAGGATGTTTTCTCCTCCGCTCGCCCCTTCCACCGTCATTTTCTCTCTACCCACCCTTGCCTCCTTCTCCGCGCAGCTCTCCATTCCCCCCTCTCTTTCGCACCCTCCATGTCATATTCCGCTCCAGGAGCTCCATCATAGCTCCTCGCTGTCGCTGGGAGGATGTTTTCTCCTCCGCTCGCCCCTTCCACCGTCATTTTCTCTCTACCCACCCTTGCCTCCTTTTCCGCGCAGCTCTCGATTCTCCCCTCTCTTTCGCACCCTCCATGTCATATTCCGCTCCAGGAGTTCCATCATAGCTCCTCACTGTCGCTGGGAGGATGTTTTCTCCTCCGCTCGCCCCTTCCACCATCATTTTCTCTCTACCCACCCTTGCCTCCTTTTCCGCGCAGCTCTCGATTCCCCCCTCTCTTTCGCACCCTCCATGTCATATTCCGCTCCAGGAGTTCCATCATAGCTCCTCACTGTCGCTGGGAGGAAGTTTTCTCCTCCGCTCGCCCCTTCCACCGTCATTTTCTCTCTACCCACCCTTGCCTCCTTTTCCGCGCAGCTCTCGATTCCCCCCTCTCTTTCGCACCCTCCATGTCATATTCCGCTCCAGGAGTTCCATCATAGCTCCTCACTGTCGCTGGGAGGATGTTTTCTCCTCCGCTCGCCCCTTCCACCGTCATTTTCTCTCTACCCACCCTTGCCTCCTTTTCCGCGCAGCTCTCGATTCCCCCCTCTCTTTCGCACCCTCCATGTCATATCCGCTCCAGGAGTTCCATCATAGCTCCTCACTGTCGCTGGGAGGATGTTTTCTCCTCCGCTCGCCCCTTCCACCGTCATTTTCTCTCTACCCACCCTTGCCTCCTTTTCCGCGCAGCTCTCGATTCCCCCCTCTCTTTCGCACCCTCCATGTCATATTCCGCTCCAGGAGTTCCATCATAGCTCCTCACTGTCGCTGGGAGGAAGTTTTCTCCTCCGCTCGCCCCTTCCACCTTCATTTTCTCTCTACCCACCCTTGCCTCCTTTTCCGCGCAGCTCTCGATTCCCCCCTCTCTTTCGCACCCTCCATGTCATATTCCGCTCCAGGAGCTCCATCATAGCTCCTTGCTGTCGCTGGGAGGATGTTTTCTCCTCCGCTCGCCCCTTCCACCGTCATTTTCTCTCTACCCACCCTTGCCTCCTTTTCCGCGCAGCTCTCGATTCCCCCCTCTCTTTCACACCCTCCATGTCATATTCCGCTCCAGGAGTTCCATCATAGCTCCTCACTGTCGCTGGGAGGATGTTTTCTCCTCCGCTCGCCCCTTCCACCGTCATTTTCTCTCTACCCACCCTTGCCTCCTTCTCCGCGCAGCTCTCGATTCCCCCCTCTCTTTCGCACCCTCCATGTCATATTCCGCTCCAGGAGCTCCATCATAGCTAATCGCTGTCGCTGGGAGGATGTTTTCTCCTCCGCTCGCCCCTTCCACCGTCATTTTCTCTCTACCCTCCCTTGCCTCCTTTTCCGCGCAGCTCTCGATTCCCCCCTCTCTTTCGCACCCTCCATGTCATATTCCGCTCCAGGAGTTCCATCATAGCTCCTCACTGTCGCTGGGAGGATGTTTTCTCCTCCGCTCGCCCCTTCCACCGTCATTTTCTCTCTACCCACCCTTGCCTCCTTTTCCGCGCAGCTCTCGATTCCCCCCTCTCTTTCGCACCCTCCATGTCATATTCCGCTCCAGGAGCTCCATCATAGCTCCTCGCTGTCGCTGGGAGGATGTTTTCTCCTCCGCTCGCCCCTTCCACCGTCATTTTCTCTCTACCCACCCTTTCCTCCTTTTCCACGCAGCTCTCGATTCCCCCCTCTCTTTCGCACCCTCCATGTCATATTCCGCTCCAGGAGCTCCATCATAGCTCCTCGCTGTCGCTGGGAGGATGTTTTCTCCTCCGCTCGCCCCTTCCACCGTCATTTTCTCTCTACCCACCCTTGCCTCCTTCTCCGCGCAGCTCTCAATTCCCCCCTCTCTTTCGCACCCTCCATGTCATATTCCGCTCCAGGAGCTCCATCATAGCTAATCGCTGTCGCTGGGAGATTGTTTTCTCCTCCGCTCGCCCCTTCCACCGTCATTTTCTCTCTACCCACCCTTGCCTCCTTTTCCGCGCAGCTCTCGATTCCCCCCTCTCTTTCGCACCCTCCATGTCATATTCCGCTCCAGGAGTTCCATCATAGCTCCTCACTGTCGCTGGGAGGATGTTTTCTCCTCCGCTCGCCCCTTCCACCGTCATTTTCTCTCTACCCACCCTTGCCTCCTTTTCCGCGCAGCTCTCGATTCCCCCCTCTCTTTCGCACCCTCCATGTCATATTCCGCTCCAGGAGTTCCATCATAGCTCCTCACTGTCGCTGGGAGGATGTTTTCTCCTCCGCTCGCCCCTTCCACCGTCATTTTCTCTCTACCCACCCTTGCCTCCTTCTCCGCGCAGCTCTCGATTCCCCCCTCTCTTTCGCACCCTCCATGTCATATTCCGCTCCAGGAGCTCCATCATAGCTAATCGCTGTCGCTGGGAGGATGTTTTCTCCTCCGCTCGCCCCTTCCACCGTCATTTTCTCTCTACCCACCCTTGCCTCCTTTTCCGCGCAGCTCTCGATTCCCCCCTCTCTTTCGCACCCTCCATGTCATATTCCGCTCCAGGAGTTCCATCATAGCTCCTCACTGTCGCTGGGATAATGTTTTCTCCTCCGCTCGCCCCTTCCACCGTCATTTTCTCTCTACCCACCCTTGCCTCCTTCTCCACGCAGCTCTCGATTCCCCCCTCTCTTTCGCACCCTCCATGTCATATTCCACTCCAGGAGCTCCATCATAGCTCCTTGCTGTCGCTGGGAGGATGTTTTCTCCTCTGCTCGCCCCTTCCACCGTCATTTTCTCTCTACCCACCCTTGCCTCCTTTTCCGCGCAGCTCTCGATTCCCCCCTCTCTTTCGCACCCTCCATGTCATATTCCGCTCCAGGAGTTCCATCATAGCTCCTCACTGTCGCTGGGAGGATGTTTTCTCCTCCGCTCGCCCCTTCCACCATCATTTTCTCTCTACCCACCCTTGCCTCCTTTTCCGCGCAGCTCTCGATTCCCCCCTCTCTTTCGCACCCTCCATGTCATATTCCGCTCCAGGAGTTCCATCATAGCTCCTCACTGTCGCTGGGAGGATGTTTTCTCCTCTGCTCGCCCCTTCCACCGTCATTTTCTCTCTACCCACCCTTGCCTCCTTCTCCGCGCAGCTCTCGATTCCCCCCTCTCTTTCGCACCCTCCATGTCATATTCCGCTCCAGGAGCTCCATCATAGCTAATTGCTGTCGCTGGGAGGATGTTTTCTCCTCCGCTCGCCCCTTCCACCGTCATTTTCTCTCTACCCACCCTTGCCTCCTTTTCCGCGCAGCTCTCGATTCCCCCCTCTCTTTCGCACCCTCCATGTCATATTCCGCTCCAGGAGTTCCATCATAGCTCCTCACTGTCGCTGGGAGGAAGTTTTCTCCTCCGCTCGCCCCTTCCACCGTCATTTTCTCTCTACCCACCCTTGCCTCCTTTTCCGCGCAGCTCTCGATTCCCCCCTCTCTTTCGCACCCTCCATGTCATATTCCGCTCCAGGAGCTCCATCATAGCTCCTCGCTGTCGCTGGGAGGATGTTTTCTCCTCCGCTCGCCCCTTTCTTCGTCATTTTCTCTCTACCCACCCTTGCCTCCTTCTCCGCGCAGCTCTCGATTCCCCCCTCTCTTTCGCACCCTCCATGTCATATTCTGCTCCAGGAGTTCCATCATAGCTCCTCACTGTCGCTGGGAGGATGTTTTCTCCTCCGCTCGCCCCTTCCACCGTCATTTTCTCTCTACCCACCCTTGCCTCCTTTTCCGCGCAGCTCTCAATTCCCCCCTCTCTTTCGCACCCTCCATGTCATATTCCGCTCCCGGAGTTCCATCTTAGCTCCTCACTGTCGCTGGGAGGAAGTTTTCTCCTCCGCTCGCCCCTTCCACCGTCATTTTCTCTCTACCCACCCTTGCCTCCTTTTCCGCGCAGCTCTAAATTCCCCCCTCTCTTTCGCACCCTCCATGTCATATTCCGCTCCAGGAGCTCCATCATAGCTCCTTGCTGTCGCTGGGAGGATGTTTTCTCCTCCGCTCGCCCCTTCCACCGTCATTTTCTCTCTACCCACCCTTGCCTCCTTTTCCGCGCAGCTCTCGATTCCCCCCTCTCTTTCGCACCCTCCATGTCATATTCCGCTCCAGGAGTTCCATCATAGCTCCTCACTGTCGCTGGGAGGATGTTTTCTCCTCCGCTCGCCTCTTCCACCGTCATTTTCTCTCTACCCACCCTTGCCTCCTTTTCCGCGCAGCTCTCGATTCCCCCCTCTCTTTCGCACCCTCCATGTCATATTCTGCTCCAGGAGTTCCATCATAGCTCCTCACTGTCGCTGGGAGGATGTTTTCTCCTCCGCTCGCCCCTTCCACCGTCATTTTCTCTCTACCCACCCTTGCCTCCTTTTCCGCGCAGCTCTCAATTCCCCCCTCTCTTTCGCACCCTCCATGTCATATTCCGCTCCCGGAGTTCCATCTTAGCTCCTCACTGTCGCTGGGAGGAAGTTTTCTCCTCCGCTCGCCCCTTCCACCGTCATTTTCTCTCTACCCACCCTTGCCTCCTTTTCCGCGCAGCTCTCGATTCCCCCCTCTCTTTCGCACCCTCCATGTCATATTCCGCTCCAGGAGTTCCATCATAGCTCCTCACTGTCGCTGGGAGGATGTTTTCTCCTCCGCTCGCCCCTTCCACCGTCATTTTCTCTCTACCCACCCTTGCCTCCTTCTCCGCGCAGCTCTCGATTCCCCCCTCTCTTTCGCACCCTCCATGTCATATTCCACTCCAGGAGCTCCATCATAGCTCCTTGCTGTCGCTGGGAGGATGTTTTCTCCTCCGCTCGCCCCTTCCACCGTCATTTTCTCTCTACCCACCCTTGCCTCCTTTTCCGCGCAGCTCTCGATTCCCCCCTCTCTTTCGCACCCTCCATGTCATATTCCGCTCCAGGAGTTCCATCATAGCTCCTCACTGTCGCTGGGAGGATGTTTTCTCCTCCGCTCGCCCCTTCCACCGTCATTTTCTCTCTACCCACCCTTGCCTCCTTTTCCGCGCAGCTCTCGATTCCCCCCTCTCTTTCGCACCCTCCATGTCATATTCCGCTCCAGGAGTTCCATCATAGCTCCTCACTGTCGCTGGGAGGATGTTTTCTCCTCCGCTCGCCCCTTCCACCGTCATTTTCTCTCTACCCACCCTTGCCTCCTTTTCCGCGCAGCTCTCGATTCCCCCCTCTCTTTCGCACCCTCCATGTCATATTCCGCTCCAGGAGTTCCATCATAGCTCCTCACTGTCGCTGGGAGGAAGTTTTCTCCTCCGCTCGCCCCTTCCACCGTCATTTTCTCTCTACCCACCCTTGCCTCCTTTTCCGCGCAGCTCTCGATTCCCCCCTCTCTTTCGCACCCTCCATGTCATATTCCGCTCCAGGAGTTCCATCATAGCTCCTCACTGTCGCTGGGAGGATGTTTTCTCCTCCGCTCGCCCCTTCCACCATCATTTTCTCTCTACCCACCCTTGCCTCCTTTTCCGCGCAGCTCTCAATTCCCTCCTCTCTTTCGCACCCTCCATGTCATATTCCGCTCCAGGAGTTCCATCATAGCTCCTCACTGTCGCTGGGAGGAAGTTTTCTCCTCCGCTCGCCCCTTCCACTGTCATTTTCTCTCTACCCACCCTTGCCTCCTTTTCCGCGCAGCTCTCGATTCCCTCCTCTCTTTCGCACCCTCCATGTCATATTCCGCTCCAGGAGTTCCATCATAGCTCCTCACTGTCGCTGGGAGGAAGTTTTCTCCTCCGCTCGCCCCTTCCACCGTCATTTTCTCTCTACCCACCCTTGCCTCCTTTTCCGCGCAGCTCTCGATTCCCCCCTCTCTTTCGCACCCTCCATGTCATATTCCGCTCCAGGAGCTCCATCATAGCTCCTTGCTGTTGCTGGGAGGATGTTTTCTCCTCCGCTCGCCCCTTCCACCGTCATTTTCTCTCTACCCACCCTTGCCTCCTTTTCCGCGCAGCTCTCGATTCCCCCCTCTCTTTCGCACCCTCAATGTCATATTCCGCTCCAGGAGTTCCATCATAGCTCCTCACTGTCGCTGGGAGGATGTTTTCTCCTCCGCTCGCCCCTTCCACCGTCATTTTCTCTCTACCCACCCTTGCCTCCTTTTCCGCGCAGCTCTCGATTCCCCCCTCTCTTTCGCACCCTCCATGTCATATTCCGCTCCAGGAGTTCCATCATAGCTCCTCACTGTCGCTGGGAGGAAGTTTTCTCCTCCGCTCGCCCCTTCCACCGTCATTTTCTCTCTACCCACCCTTGCCTCCTTTTCCGCGCAGCTCTCGATTCCCCCCTCTCTTTCGCACCCTCCATGTCATATTCCGCTCCAGGAGCTCCATCATAGCTCCTTGCTGTCGCTGGGAGGATGTTTTCTCCTCTGCTCGCCCCTTCCACCGTCATTTTCTCTCTACCCACCCTTGCCTCCTTTTCCGCGCAGCTCTCGATTCCCCCCTCTCTTTCGCACCCTCCATGTCATATTCCGCTCCAGGAGTTCCATCATAGCTCCTCACTGTCGCTGGGAGGATGTTTTCTCCTCCGCTCGCCCCTTCCACCATCATTTTCTCTCTACCCACCCTTGCCTCCTTTTCCGCGCAGCTCTCGATTCCCCCCTCTCTTTCGCACCCTCCATGTCATATTCCGCTCCAGGAGCTCCATCATAGCTCCTTGCTGTCGCTGGGAGGATGTTTTCTCCTCCGCACGCCCCTTCCACCGTCATTTTCTCTCTACCCACCCTTGCCTCCTTTTCCGCGCAGCTCTCGATTCCCCCCTCTCTTTCGCACCCTCCATGTCATATTCCGCTCCAGGAGCTCCATCATAGCTCCTTGCTGTCGCTGGGAGGATGTTTTCTCCTCCGCTCGCCCCTTCCACCGTCATTTTCTCTCTACCCACCCTTGCCTCCTTTTCCGCACAGCTCTCGATTCCCCCCTCTCTTTCGCACCCTCCATGTCATATTCCGCTCCAGGAGTTCCATCATAGCTCCTCACTGTCGCTGGGAGGATGTTTTCTCCTCCGCTCGCCCCTTCCACCGTCATTTTCTCTCTACCCACCCTTGCCTCCTTCTCCGCGCAGCTCTCGATTCCCCCCTCTCTTTCGCACCCTCCATATCATATTCCGCTCCAGGAGCTCCATCATAGCTCCTCGCTGTCGCTGGGAGGATGTTTTCTCCTCCGCTCGCCCCTTCCACCGTCATTTTCTCTCTACCCACCCTTGCCTCCTTTTCCGCGCAGCTCTCGATTCCCCCCTCTCTTTCGCACCCTCCATGTCATATTCCGCTCCAGGAGCTCCATCATAGCTCCTTGCTGTCGCTGGGAGGATGTTTTCTCCTCCGCTCGCCCCTTCCACCGTCATTTTCTCTCTACCCACCCTTGCCTCCTTTTCCGCGCAGCTCTCGATTCCCCCCTCTCTTTCGCACCCTCCATGTCATATTCCGCTCCAGGAGCTCCATCATAGCTCCTTGCTGTCGCTGGGAGGATGTTTTCTCCTCCGCTCGCCCCTTCCACCGTCATTTTCTCTCTACCCACCCTTGCCTCCTTTTCCGCGCAGCTCTCGATTCCCCCCTCTCTTTCGCACCCTCCATGTCATATTCCGCTCCAGGAGTTCCATCATAGCTCCTCACTGTCGCTGGGAGGATGTTTTCTCCTCCGCTCGCCCCTTCCACCGTCATTTTCTCTCTACCCACCCTTGCCTCCTTCTCCGCGCAGCTCTCGATTCCCCCCTCTCTTTCGCACCCTCCATGTCATATTCCGCTCCAGGAGCTCCATCATAGCTAATCGCTGTCGCTGGGAGGATGTTTTCTCCTCCGCTCGCCCCTTCCACCGTCATTTTCTCTCTACCCTCCCTTGCCTCCTTTTCCGCGCAGCTCTCGATTCCCCCCTCTCTTTCGCACCCTCCATGTCATATTCCGCTCCAGGAGTTCCATCATAGCTCCTCACTGTCGCTGGGAGGATGTTTTCTCCTCCGCTCGCCCCTTCCACCGTCATTTTCTCTCTACCCACCCTTGCCTCCTTTTCCGCGCAGCTCTCGATTCCCCCCTCTCTTTCGCACCCTCCATGTCATATTCCGCTCCAGGAGCTCCATCATAGCTCCTCGCTGTCGCTGGGAGGATGTTTTCTCCTCCGCTCGCCCCTTCCACCGTCATTTTCTCTCTACCCACCCTTTCCTCCTTTTCCACGCAGCTCTCGATTCCCCCCTCTCTTTCGCACCCTCCATGTCATATTCCGCTCCAGGAGCTCCATCATAGCTCCTCGCTGTCGCTGGGAGGATGTTTTCTCCTCCGCTCGCCCCTTCCACCGTCATTTTCTCTCTACCCACCCTTGCCTCCTTCTCCGCGCAGCTCTCAATTCCCCCCTCTCTTTCGCACCCTCCATGTCATATTCCGCTCCAGGAGCTCCATCATAGCTCCTCGCTGTCGCTGGGAGGATGTTTTCTCCTCCGCTCGCCCCTTCCACCGTCATTTTCTCTCTACCCACCCTTGCCTCCTTCTCCGCGCAGCTCTCGATTCCCCCCTCTCTTTCGAACCCTCCATGTCATATTCCGCTCCAGGAGCTCCATCATAGCTCCTCGCTGTCGCTGGGAGGATGTTTTCTCCTCTGCTCGCCCCTTCCACCGTCATTTTCTCTCTACCCACCCTTTCCTCCTTTTCCGCGCAGCTCTCGATTCCCCCCTCTCTTTCGCACCCTCCATGTCATATTCCGCTCCAGGAGCTCCATCATAGCTCCTCGCTGTCGCTGGGAGGATGTTTTCTCCTCTGCTCGCCCCTTCCACCGTCATTTTCTCTCTACCCACCCTTGCCTCCTTTTCCGCGCAGCTCTCGATTCCCCCCTCTCTTTCGCACCCTCCATGTCATATTCCGCTCCAGGAGTTCCATCATAGCTCCTCACTGTCGCTGGGAGGATGTTTTCTCCTCCGCTCACCCCTTCCACCGTCATTTTCTCTCTACCCACCCTTGCCTCCTTCTCCGCGCAGCTCTCGATTCCCCCCTCTCTTTCGCACCCTCCATGTCATATTCCGCTCCAGGAGCTCCATCATAGCTCTTCGCTGTTGCTGGGAGGATGTTTTCTCCTCCGCTCGCCCCTTCCACCGTCATTTTCTCTCTACTCACCCTTTCCTCCTTTTCCGCGCAGCTCTCGATTCCCCCCTCTCTTTCGCACCCTCCATGTCATATTCCGCTCCAGGAGCTCCATCATAGCTCCTCGCTGTCGCTGGGAGGATGTTTTCTCCTCCGCTCGCCCCTTCCACCGTCATTTTCTCTCTACCCACCCTTGCCTCCTTTTCCGCGCAGCTCTCGATTCCCCCCTCTCTTTCGCACCCTCCATGTCATATTCCGCTCCAGGAGCTCCATCATAGCTCCTCGCTGTCGCTGGGAGGATGTTTTCTCCTCCGCTCGCCCCTTCCACCGTCATTTTCTCTCTACCCACCCTTGCCTCCTTCTCCGCGCAGCTCTCAATTCCCCCCTCTCTTTCGCACCCTCCATGTCATATTCCGCTCCAGGAGCTCCATCATAGCTCCTCGCTGTCGCTGGGAGGATGTTTTCTCCTCCGCTCGCCCCTTCCACCATCATTTTCTCTCTACCCACCCTTGCCTCCTTCTCCGCGCAGCTCTCAATTCCCCCCTCTCTTTCGCACCCTCCATGTCATATTCCGCTCCAGGAGCTCCATCATAGCTCCTCGCTGTCGCTGGGAGGATGTTTTCTCCTCCGCTCGCCCCTTCCACCGTCATTTTCTCTCTACCCACCCTTGCCTCCTTCTCCGCGCAGCTCTCGATTCCCCCCTCTCTTTCGCACCCTCCATGTCATATTCCGCTCCAGGAGTTCCATCATAGCTCCTCACTGTCGCTGGGAGGAAGTTTTCTCCTCCGCTCGCCCCTTCCACCGTCATTTTCTCTCTACCCACCCTTGCCTCCTTTTCCGCGCAGCTCTCGATTCCCCCCTCTCTTTCGCACCCTCCATGTCATATTCCGCTCCAGGAGCTCCATCATAGCTCCTCGCTGTCGCTGGGAGGATGTTTTCTCCTCCGCTCGCCCCTTCCACCGTCATTTTCTCTCTACCCACCCTTGCCTCCTTTTCCGCGCAGCTCTCGATTCCCCCCTCTCTTTCGCACCCTCAATGTCATATTCCGCTCCAGGAGTTCCATCATAGCTCCTCACTGTCGCTGGGAGGATGTTTTCTCCTCCGCTCGCCCCTTCCACCGTCATTTTCTCTCTACCCACCCTTGCCTCCTTTTCCGCGCAGCTCTCGATTCCCCCCTCTCTTTCGCACCCTCCATGTCATATTCCGCTCCAGGAGTTCCATCATAGCTCCTCACTGTCGCTGGGAGGAAGTTTTCTCCTCCGCTCGCCCCTTCCACCGTCATTTTCTCTCTACCCACCCTTGCCTCCTTTTCCGCGCAGCTCTCGATTCCCCCCTCTCTTTCGCACCCTCCATGTCATATTCCGCTCCAGGAGCTCCATCATAGCTCCTTGCTGTCGCTGGGAGGATGTTTTCTCCTCCGCTCGCCCCTTCCACCGTCATTTTCTCTCTACCCACCCTTGCCTCCTTTTCCGCGCAGCTCTCGATTCCCCCCTCTCTTTCGCACCCTCCATGTCATATTCCGCTCCAGGAGCTCCATCATAGCTCCTCGCTGTCGCTGGGAGGATGTTTTCTCCTCCGCTCGCCCCTTCCACCGTCATTTTCTCTCTACCCACCCTTGCCTCCTTCTTCGCGCAGCTCTCGATTCCCCCCTCTCTTTCGAACCCTCCATGTCATATTCCGCTCCAGGAGCTCCATCATAGCTCCTCGCTGTCGCTGGGAGGATGTTTTCTCCTCTGCTCGCCCCTTCCACCGTCATTTTCTCTCTACCCACCCTTTCCTCCTTTTCCGCGCAGCTCTCGATTCCCCCCTCTCTTTCGCACCCTCCATGTCATATTCCGCTCCAGGAGCTCCATCATAGCTCCTCGCTGTCGCTGGGAGGATGTTTTCTCCTCCGCTCGCCCCTTCCACCGTCATTTTCTTTCTACCCACCCTTGCCTCCTTTTCCACGCAGCTCTCGATTCCCCCCTCTCTTTCGCACCCTCCATGTCATATTCCGCTCCAGGAGCTCCATCATAGCTCCTCGCTGTCGCTGGGAGGATGTTTTCTCCTCCGCTCGCCCCTTCCACCGTCATTTTCTCTCTACCCACCCTTGCCTCCTTTTCCGCGCAGCTCTCGATTCCCCCCTCTCTTTCGCACCCTCCATGTCATATTCCGCTCCAGGAGTTCCATCATAGCTCCTCACTGTCGCTGGGAGGATGTTTTCTCCTCCGCTCGCCCCTTCCACCGTCATTTTCTCTCTACCCACCCTTGCCTCCTTCTCCGCGCAGCTCTCGATTCCCCCCTCTCTTTCGCACCCTCCATGTCATATTCCGCTCCAGGAGCTCCATCATAGCTCTTCGCTGTCGCTGGGAGGATGTTTTCTCCTCCGCTCGCCCCTTCCACCGTCATTTTCTCTCTACCCACCCTTTCCTCCTTTTCCGCGCAGCTCTCGATTCCCCCCTCTCTTTCGCACCCTCCATGTCATATTCCGCTCCAGGAGCTCCATCATAGCTCCTCGCTGTCGCTGGGAGGATGTTTTCTCCTCCGCTCGCCCCTTCCACCGTCATTTTCTCTCTACCCACCCTTGCCTCCTTTTCCGCGCAGCTCTCAATTCCCCCCTCTCTTTCGCACCCTCCATGTCATATTCCGCTCCAGGAGCTCCATCATAGCTCCTCGCTGTCGCTGGGAGGATGTTTTCTCCTCCGCTCGCCCCTTCCACCGTCATTTTCTCTCTACCCACCCTTGCCTCCTTCTCCGCGCAGCTCTCAATTCCCCCCTCTCTTTCGCACCCTCCATGTCATATTCCGCTCCAGGAGCTCCATCATAGCTCCTCGCTGTCGCTGGGAGGATGTTTTCTCCTCCGCTCGCCCCTTCCACCGTCATTTTCTCTCTACCCACCCTTTCCTCCTTTTCCGCGCAGCTCTTGATTCCCCCCTCTCTTTCGCACCCTCCATGTCATATTCCGCTCCAGGAGCTCCATCATAGCTCCTCGCTGTCGCTGGGAGGATGTTTTCTCCTCTGCTCGCCCCTTCCACCGTCATTTTCTCTCTACCCACCCTTTCCTCCTTTTCCGCGCAGCTCTCGATTCCCCCCTCTCTTGCGCACCCTCCATGTCATATTCCGCTCCAGGAGCTCCATCATAGCTCCTCGCTGTCGCTGGGAGGATGTTTTCTCCTCCGCTCGCCCCTTCCACCGTCATTTTCTCTCTACCCACCCTTGCCTCCTTTTCCGCGCAGCTCTCGATTCCCCCCTCTCTTTCGCACCCTCCATGTCATATTCCGCTCCAGGAGTTCCATCATAGCTCCTCACTGTCGCTGGGAGGATGTTTTCTCCTCCGCTCGCTCCTTCCACCGTCATTTTCTCTCTACCCACCCTTGCCTCCTTCTCCGCGCAGCTCTCGATTCCCCCCTCTCTTTCGCACCCTCCATGTCATATTCCGCTCCAGGAGCTCTATCATAGCTCTTCGCTGTCGCTGGGAGGATGTTTTCTCCTCCGCTCGCCCCTTCCACCGTCATTTTCTCTCTACCCACGCTTGCCTCCTTCTCCGCGCAGCTCTCGATTCCCTCCTCTCTCTCGCACCCTCCATATTACATCCAGCTCCAGGAGCTTCATCATAGCTCCTCGCTGTCACTGGGAGGATGTTTTCTCCTCCGCTCGCCCCTTCCACCGTCATTTTCTCTCTACCCACCCTTGCCTCCTTCTCCGCGCAGCTCTCAATTCCCCCCTCTCTTTCGCACCCTCCATGTCATATTCCGCTCCAGGAGCTCCATCATAGCTCCTCGCTGTCGCTGGGAGGATGTTTTCTCCTCCGCTCGCCCCTTCCACCGTCATTTTCTCTCTACCCACCCTTTCCTCCTTTTCCGCGCAGCTCTTGATTCCCCCCTCTCTTTCGCACCCTCCATGTCATATTCCGCTCCAGGAGCTCCATCATAGCTCCTCGCTGTCGCTGGGAGGATGTTTTCTCCTCTGCTCGCCCCTTCCACCGTCATTTTCTCTCTACCCACCCTTTCCTCCTTTTCCGCGCAGCTCTCGATTCCCCCCTCTCTTTCGCACCCTCCATGTCATATTCCGCTCCAGGAGTTCCATCATAGCTCCTCACTGTCGCTGGGAGGATGTTTTCTCCTCCGCTCGCTCCTTCCACCGTCATTTTCTCTCTACCCACCCTTGCCTCCTTCTCCGCGCAGCTCTCGATTCCCCCCTCTCTTTCGCACCCTCCATGTCATATTCCGCTCCAGGAGCTCTATCATAGCTCTTCGCTGTCGCTGGGAGGATGTTTTCTCCTCCGCTCGCCCCTTCCACCGTCATTTTCTCTCTACCCACGCTTGCCTCCTTCTCCGCGCAGCTCTCGATTCCCTCCTCTCTCTCGCACCCTCCATATTACATCCAGCTCCAGGAGCTTCATCATAGCTCCTCGCTGTCACTGGGAGGATGTTTTCTCCTCCGCTCGCCCCTTCCACCGTCATTTTCTCTCTACCCACCCTTGCCTCCTTCTCTGCGCAGCTCTCGATTCCCCCCTCTCTTTCGCACCTTCCATGTCATATTCCGCTCCAGGAGCTCCATCATAGCTCCTCGCTGTCGCTGGGAGGATGTTTTCTCCTCCGCTCGCCCCTTCCACCGTCATTTTCTCTCTACCCACCCTTGCCTCCTTCTCCGCGCAGCTCTCGATTCCCTCTTCTCTCTCGCACCCTCCATATTACATCCAGCTCCAGGAGCTCCATCATAGCTCCTCGCTGTCGCTGGGAGGATGTTTTCTCCTCTGCTCGCCGCTTGCGCCGTCATTTTCTCTCCACCCACCCTTGCCTCCTTCTCCGCGCCGCTCTCGATTCCCCCCTCTCTTTCGCACCCTCCATGTCATATTCCGCTCCAGGAGCTCCATCATAGCTCCTCGCTGTCGCTGGGAGGATGTTTTCTCCTCCGCTCGCCCCTTCCACCGTCATTTTCTCTCTACCCACCCTTGCCTCCTTCTCCGCGCAGCTCTCGATTCCCCCCTCTCTTTCGCACCCTCCATGTCATATTCCGCTCCAGGAGCTCCATCATAGCTCCTCGCTGTCGCTGGGAGGATGTTTTCTCCTCCGCTCGCCCCTTCCACCGTCATTTTCTCTCTACCCACCCTTTCCTCCTTTTCCGCGCAGCTCTCGATTCCCCCCTCTCTTTCACACCCTCCATGTCATATTCCGCTCCAGGAGCTCCATCATTGCTCCTCGCTGTCGCTGGGAGGATGTTTTCTCCTCCGCTCGCCCCTTCCACCGTCATTTTCTCTCTACCCACCCTTGCCTCCCTCTCCGCGCAGCTCTCAATTCCCCCCTCTCTTTCGCACCCTCCATGTCATATTCCGCTCCAGGAGCTCCATCATAGCTCCTCGCTGTCGCTGGGAGGATGTTTTCTCCTCCGCTCGCCCCTTTCACCGTCATTTTCTCTCTACCCACCCTTTCCTCCTTCTCCGCGCAGCTCTCGATTCCCCCCTCTCTTTCGAACCCTCCATGTCATATTCCGCTCCAGGAGCTCCATCATAGCTCCTCGCTGTCGCTGGAAGGATGTTTTCTCCTCTGCTCGCCCCTTCCACCGTCATTTTCTCTCTACCCACCCTTTCCTCCTTTTCCGCGCAGCTCTCGATTCCCCCCTCTCTTTCGCACCCTCCATGTCATATTCCGCTCCAGGAGCTCCATCATAGCTCCTCGCTGTCGCTGGGAGGATGTTTTCTCCTCCGCTCGCCCCTTCCACCGTCATTTTCTCTCTACCCACCCTTGCCTCCTTTTCCGCGCAGCTCTCGATTCCCCCCTCTCTTTCGCACCCTCCATGTCATATTCCGCTCCAGGAGTTCCATCATAGCTCCTCACTGTCGCTGGGAGGATGTTTTCTCCTCCACTCGCCCCTTCCACCGTCATTTTCTCTCTACCCACCCTTGCCTCCTTCTCCGCGCTGCTCTCGATTCCCTCCTCTCTCTCGCACCCTCCATATTACATCCAGCTCCAGGAGCTCCATCATAGCTCCTCGCTGTCGCTGGGAGGATGTTTTCTCCTCCGCTCGCCCCTTCCACCGTCATTTTCTCTCTACCCACCCTTGCCTCCTTCTCCGCGCAGCTCTCGATTCCCTCCTCTCTCTCGCACCCTCCATATTACATCCAGCTCCAGGAGCTCCATCATAGCTCCTCGCTGTCGCTGGGAGGATGTTTTCTCCTCTGCTCGCCGCTTCCGCCGTCATTTTCTCTCCACCCACCCTTGCCTCCTTCTCCGCGCCGCTCTCGATTCCCCCCTCTCTTTCGCACCCTCCATGTCATATTCTGCTCCAGGAGCTCCATCATAGCTCCTCGCTGTCGCTGGGAGGATGTTTTCTCCTCCGCTCGCCCCTTCCACCGTCATTTTCTCTCTACCCACCCTTGCCTCCTTCTCCGCGCAGCTCTCGATTCCCCCCTCTCTTTCGCACCCTCCATGTCATATTCCGCTCCAGGAGCTCCATCATAGCTCCTCGCTGTCGCTGGGAGGATGTTTTCTCCTCCGCTCGCCCCTTCCACCGTCATTTTCTCTCTACCCACCCTTTCCTCCTTTTCCGCGCAGCTCTCGATTCCCCCCTCTCTTTCGCACCCTCCATGTCATATTCCGCTCCAGGAGCTCCATCATAGCTCCTCGCTGTCGCTGGGAGGATGTTTTCTCCTCCGCTCGCCCCTTCCACCGTCATTTTCTCTCTACCCACCCTTGCCTCCTTCTCCGCGCAGCTCTCAATTCCCCCCTCTCTTTCGCACCCTCCATGTCATATTCCGCTCCAGGAGCTCCATCATAGCTCCTCGCTGTCGCTGGGAGGATGTTTTCTCCTCCGCTCGCCCCTTCCACCGTCATTTTCTCTCTACCCACCCTTGCCTCCTTCTCCGCGCAGCTCTCGATTCCCCCCTCTCTTTCGAACCCTCCATGTCATATTCCGCTCCAGGAGCTCCATCATAGCTCCTCGCTGTCGCTGGGAGGATGTTTTCTCCTCTGCTCGCCCCTTCCACCGTCATTTTCTCTCTACCCACCCTTTCCTCTTTTTCCGCGCAGCTCTCGATTCCCCCCTCTCTTTCGCACCCTCCATGTCATATTCCGCTCCAGGAGCTCCATCATAGCTCCTCGCTGTTGCTGGGAGGATGTTTTCTCCTCCGCTCGCCCCTTCCACCGTCATTTTCTCTCTACCCACCCTTGCCTCCTTTTCCGCGCAGCTCTCGATTCCCCCCTCTCTTTCGCACCCTCCATGTCATATTCCGCTCCAGGAGCTCCATCATAGCTCCTTGCTGTCGCTGGGAGGATGTTTTCTCCTCCGCTCGCCCCTTCCACCGTCATTTTCTCTCTACCCACCCTTGCCTCCTTTTCCGCACAGCTCTCGATTCCCCCCTCTCTTTCGCACCCTCCATGTCATATTCCGCTCCAGGACTTCCATCATAGCTCCTCACTGTCGCTGGGAGGATGTTTTCTCCTCTACTCGCCCCTTCCACCGTCATTTTCTCTCTACCCACCCTTGCCTCCTTCTCCGCGCTGCTCTCGATTCCCTCCTCTCTCTCGCACCCTCCATATTACATCCAGCTCCAGGAGCTCCATCATAGCTCCTCGCTGTCGCTGGGAGGATGTTTTCTCCTCCGCTCGCCCCTTCCACCGTCATTTTCTCTCTACCCACCCTTGCCTCCTTCTCCGCGCAGCTCTCGATTCCCTCCTCTCTCTCGCACCCTCCATATTACATCCAGCTCCAGGAGCTCCATCATAGCTCCTCGCTGTCGCTGGGAGGATGTTTTCTCCTCTGCTCGCCGCTTCCGCCGTCATTTTCTCTCCACCCACCCTTGCCTCCTTCTCCGCGCCGCTCTCGATTCCCCCCTCTCTTTCGCACCCTCCATGTCATATTCTGCTCCAGGAGCTCCATCATAGCTCCTCGCTGTCGCTGGGAGGATGTTTTCTCCTCCGCTCGCCCCTTCCACCGTCATTTTCTCTCTACCCACCCTTGCCTCCTTCTCCGCGCAGCTCTCGATTCCCCCCTCTCTTTCGCACCCTCCATGTCATATTCCGCTCCAGGAGCTCCATCATAGCTCCTCGCTGTCGCTGGGAGGATGTTTTCTCCTCCGCTGGCCCCTTCCACCGTCATTTTCTCTCTACCCACCCTTTCCTCCTTTTCCGCGCAGCTCTCGATTCCCCCCTCTCTTTCGCACCCTCCATGTCATATTCCGCTCCAGGAGCTCCATCATAGCTCCTCGCTGTCGCTGGGAGGATGTTTTCTCCTCCGCTCGCCCCTTCCACCGTCATTTTCTCTCTACCCACCCTTGCCTCCTTCTCCGCGCAGCTCTCAATTCCCCCCTCTCTTTCGCACCCTCCATGTCATATTCCGCTCCAGGAGCTCCATCATAGCTCCTCGCTGTCGCTGGGAGGATGTTTTCTCCTCCGCTCGCCCCTTCCACCGTCATTTTCTCTCTACCCACCCTTGCCTCCTTCTCCGCGCAGCTCTCGATTCCCCCCTCTCTTTCGAACCCTCCATGTCATATTCCGCTCCAGGAGCTCCATCATAGCTCCTCGCTGTCGCTGGGAGGATGTTTTCTTCTCTGCTCGCCCCTTCCACCGTCATTTTCTCTCTACCCACCCTTGCCTCCTTTTCCGCGCAGCTCTCGATTCCCCCCTCTCTTTCGCACCCTCCATGTCATATTCCGCTCCAGGAGCTCCATCATAGCTCCTCGCTGTCGCTGGGAGGATGTTTTCTCCTCCGCTCGCCCCTTCCACCGTCATTTTCTCTCTACCCACCCTTGCCTCCTTTTCCGCGCAGCTCTCGATTCCCCCCTCTCTTTCGCACCCTCCATGTCATATTCCGCTCCAGGAGTTCCATCATAGCTCCTCACTGTCGCTGGGAGGATGTTTTCTCCTCCGCTCGCCCCTTCCACCATCATTTTCTCTCTACCCCCCCTTGCCTCCTTTTCCGCGCAGCTCTCGATTCCCCCCTCTCTTTCGCACCCTCCATGTCATATTCCGCTCCAGGAGTTCCATCATAGCTCCTCACTGTCGCTGGGAGGATGTTTTCTCCTCCGCTCGCCCCTTCCACCGTCATTTTCTCTCTACCCACCCTAGCCTCCTTTTCCGCGCAGCTCTCGATTCCCCCCTCTCTTTCGCACCCTCCATGTCATATTCCGCTCCAGGAGCTCCATCATAGCTCCTCGCTGTCGCTGGGAGGATGTTTTCTCCTCCGCTCGCCCCTTCCACCGTCATTTTCTCTCTACCCACCCTTGCCTCCTTTTCCGCGCAGCTCTCGATTCCCCCCTCTCTTTCGCACCCTCCATGTCATATTCCGCTCCAGGAGCTCCATCATAGCTCCTTGCTGTCGCTGGGAGGATGTTTTCTCCTCCGCTCGCCCCTTCCACCGTCATTTTCTCTCTACCCACCCTTGCCTCCTTTTCCGCGCAGCTCTCGATTCCCCCCTCTCTTTCGCACCCTCCATGTCATATTCCGCTCCAGGAGTTCCATCATAGCTCCTCACTGTCGCTGGGAGGATGTTTTCTCCTCCGCTCGCCCCTTCCACCGTCATTTTCTCTCTACCCACCCTTGCCTCCTTTTCCGCGCAGCTCTCGATTCCCCCCTCTCTTTCGCACCCTCCATGTCATATTCCGCTCCAGGAGTTCCATCATAGCTCCTCACTGTCGCTGGGAGGAAGTTTTCTCCTCCGCTCGCCCCTTCCACCGTCATTTTCTCTCTACCCACCCTTGCCTCCTTTTCCGCGCAGCTCTCGATTCCCCCCTCTCTTTCGCACCCTCCATGTCATATTCCGCTCCAGGAGCTCCATCATAGCTCCTCGCTGTCGCTGGGAGGATGTTTTCTCCTCCGCTCGCCCCTTCCACCGTCATTTTCTCTCTACCCACCCTTGCCTCCTTTTCCGCGCAGCTCTCGATTCCCCCCTCTCTTTCGCACCCTCAATGTCATATTCCGCTCCAGGAGTTCCATCATAGCTCCTCACTGTCGCTGGGAGGATGTTTTCTCCTCCGCTCGCCCCTTCCACCGTCATTTTCTCTCTACCCACCCCTGCCTCCTTTTCCGCGCAGCTCTCGATTCCCCCCTCTCTTTCGCACCCTCCATGTCATATTCCGCTCCAGGAGTTCCATCATAGCTCCTCACTGTCGCTGGGAGGAAGTTTTCTCCTCCGCTCGCCCCTTCCACCGTCATTTTCTCTCTACCCACCCTTGCCTCCTTTTCCGCGCAGCTCTCGATTCCCCCCTCTCTTTCGCACCCTCCATGTCATATTCCGCTCCAGGAGTTCCATCATAGCTCCTCGCTGTCGCTGGGAGGATGTTTTCTCCTCCGCTCGCCCCTTCCACCGTCATTTTCTCTCTACCCACCCTTGCCTCCTTCTCCGCGCAGCTCTCGATTCCCCCCTCTCTTTCGAACCCTCCATGTCATATTCCGCTCCAGGAGCTCCATCATAGCTCCTCGCTGTCGCTGGGAGGATGTTTTCTCCTCTGCTCGCCCCTTCCACCGTCATTTTCTCTCTACCCACCCTTTCCTCCTTTTCCGCGCAGCTCTCGATTCCCCCCTCTCTTTCGCACCCTCCATGTCATATTCCGCTCCAGGAGCTCCATCATAGCTCCTCACTGTCGCTGGGAGGATGTTTTCTCCTCCGCTCGCCCCTTCCACCGTCATTTTCTTTCTACCCACCCTTGCCTCCTTTTCCACACAGCTCTCGATTCCCCCCTCTCTTTCGCACCCTCCATGTCATATTCCGCTCCAGGAGCTCCATCATAGCTCCTCGCTGTTGCTGGGAGGATGTTTTCTCCTCCGCTCGCCCCTTCCACCGTCATTTTCTCTCTACCCACCCTTGCCTCCTTCTCCGCGCAGCTCTCGATTCCCCCCTCTCTTTCGCACCCTCCATGTCATATTCCGCTCCAGGAGCCCCATCATAGCTCCTCGCTGTCGCTGGGAGGATTTTTTCTCCTCTGCTCGCCCCTTCCACCGTCATTTTCTCTCTACCCACCCTTTCCTCCTTTTCCGCGCAGCTCTCGATTCCCCCCTCTCTTGCGCACCCTCCATGTCATATTCCGCTCCAGGAGCTCCATCATAGCTCCTCACTGTCGCTGGGAGGAAGTTTTCTCCTCCGCTTGCCCCTTCCACCGTCATTTTCTCTCTACCCACCCTTGCCTCCTTTTCCGCGCAGCTCTCGATTCCCCCCTCTCTTTCGCACCCTCCATGTCATATTCCGCTCCAGGAGCTCCATCATAGCTCCTTGCTGTCGCTGGGAGGATGTTTTCTCCTCCGCTCGCCCCTTCCACCGTCATTTTCTCTCTACCCACCCTTGCCTCCTTTTCCGCGCAGCTCTCGATTCCCCCCTCTCTTTCGCACCCTCCATGTCATATTCCGCTCCAGGAGTTCCATCATAGCTCCTCACTGTCGCTGGGACTATGTTTTCTCCTCCGCTCGCCCCTTCCACCGTCATTTTCTCTCTACCCACCCTTGCCTCCTTTTCCGCGCAGCTCTCGATTCCCCCCTCTCTTTCGCACCCTCCATGTCATATTCCGCTCCAGGAGCTCCATCATAGCTCCTCGCTGTCGCTGGGAGGATGTTTTCTCCTCCGCTCGCCCCTTCCACCGTCATTTTCTCTCTACCCACCCTTGCCTCCTTTTCCGCGCAGCTCTCGATTCCCCCCTCTCTTTCGCACCCTCCATGTCATATTCCGCTCCAGGAGCTCCATCATAGCTCCTCGCTGTCGCTGGGAGGATGTTTTCTCCTCCGCTCGCCCCTTCCACCGTCATTTTCTCTCTACCCACCCTTTCCTCCTTTTCCGCGCAGCTCTCGATTCCCCCCTCTCTTTCGCACCCTCCATGTCATATTCCGCTCCAGGAGCTCCATCATAGCTCCTCGCTGTCGCTGGGAGGATGTTTTCTCCTCCGCTCGCCCCTTCCACCGTCATTTTCTCTCTACCCACCCTTGCCTCCTTCTCCGCGCAGCTCTCAATTCCCCCCTCTCTTTCGCACCCTCCATGTCATATTCCGCTCCAGGAGCTCCATCATAGCTCCTCGCTGTCGCTGGGAGGATGTTTTCTCCTCTGCTCGCCGCTTCCGCCGTCATTTTCTCTCCACCCACCCTTGCCTCCTTCTCCGCGCCGCTCTCGATTCCCCCCTCTCTTTCGCACCCTCCATGTCATATTCTGCTCCAGGAGCTCCATCATAGCTCCTCGCTGTCGCTGGGAGGATGTTTTCTCCTCCGCTCGCCCCTTCCACCGTCATTTTCTCTCTACCCACCCTTGCCTCCTTCTCCGCGCAGCTCTCGATTCCCCCCTCTCTTTCGCACCCTCCATGTCATATTCCGCTCCAGGAGCTCCATCATAGCTCCTCGCTGTCGCTGGGAGGATGTTTTCTCCTCCGCTCGCCCCTTCCACCGTCATTTTCTCTCTACCCACCCTTTCCTCCTTTTCCGCGCAGCTCTCGATTCCCCCCTCTCTTTCGCACCCTCCATGTCATATTCCGCTCCAGGAGCTCCATCATAGCTCCTCGCTGTCGCTGGGAGGATGTTTTCTCCTCCGCTCGCCCCTTCCACCGTCATTTTCTCTCTACCCACCCTTGCCTCCTTCTCCGCGCAGCTCTCAATTCCCCCCTCTCTTTCGCACCCTCCATGTCATATTCCGCTCCAGGAGCTCCATCATAGCTCCTCGCTGTCGCTGGGAGGATGTTTTCTCCTCCGCTCACCCCTTCCACCGTCATTTTCTCTCTACCCACCCTTGCCTCCTTCTCCGCGCAGCTCTCGATTCCCCCCTCTCTTTCGAACCCTCCATGTCATATTCCGCTCCAGGAGCTCCATCATAGCTCCTCGCTGTCGCTGGGAGGATGTTTTCTTCTCTGCTCGCCCCTTCCACCGTCATTTTCTCTCTACCCACCCTTGCCTCCTTTTCCGCGCAGCTCTCGATTCCCCCCTCTCTTTCGCACCCTCCATGTCATATTCCGCTCCAGGAGCTCCATCATAGCTCCTCGCTGTCGCTGGGAGGATGTTTTCTCCTCCGCTCGCCCCTTCCACCGTCATTTTCTCTCTACCCACCCTTGCCTCCTTTTCCGCGCAGCTCTCGATTCCCCCCTCTCTTTCGCACCCTCCATGTCATATTCCGCTCCAGGAGTTCCATCATAGCTCCTCACTGTCGCTGGGAGGATGTTTTCTCCTCCGCTCGCCCCTTCCACCATCATTTTCTCTCTACCCCCCCTTGCCTCCTTTTCCGCGCAGCTCTCGATTCCCCCCTCTCTTTCGCACCCTCCATGTCATATTCCGCTCCAGGAGTTCCATCATAGCTCCTCACTGTCGCTGGGAGGATGTTTTCTCCTCCGCTCGCCCCTTCCACCGTCATTTTCTCTCTACCCACCCTAGCCTCCTTTTCCGCGCAGCTCTCGATTCCCCCCTCTCTTTCGCACCCTCCATGTCATATTCCGCTCCAGGAGCTCCATCATAGCTCCTCGCTGTCGCTGGGAGGATGTTTTCTCCTCCGCTCGCCCCTTCCACCGTCATTTTCTCTCTACCCACCCTTGCCTCCTTTTCCGCGCAGCTCTCGATTCCCCCCTCTCTTTCGCACCCTCCATGTCATATTCCGCTCCAGGAGCTCCATCATAGCTCCTTGCTGTCGCTGGGAGGATGTTTTCTCCTCCGCTCGCCCCTTCCACCGTCATTTTCTCTCTACCCACCCTTGCCTCCTTTTCCGCGCAGCTCTCGATTCCCCCCTCTCTTTCGCACCCTCCATGTCATATTCCGCTCCAGGAGTTCCATCATAGCTCCTCACTGTCGCTGGGAGGATGTTTTCTCCTCCGCTCGCCCCTTCCACCGTCATTTTCTCTCTACCCACCCTTGCCTCCTTTTCCGCGCAGCTCTCGATTCCCCCCTCTCTTTCGCACCCTCCATGTCATATTCCGCTCCAGGAGTTCCATCATAGCTCCTCACTGTCGCTGGGAGGAAGTTTTCTCCTCCGCTCGCCCCTTCCACCGTCATTTTCTCTCTACCCACCCTTGCCTCCTTTTCCGCGCAGCTCTCGATTCCCCCCTCTCTTTCGCACCCTCCATGTCATATTCCGCTCCAGGAGCTCCATCATAGCTCCTCGCTGTCGCTGGGAGGATGTTTTCTCCTCCGCTCGCCCCTTCCACCGTCATTTTCTCTCTACCCACCCTTGCCTCCTTTTCCGCGCAGCTCTCGATTCCCCCCTCTCTTTCGCACCCTCAATGTCATATTCCGCTCCAGGAGTTCCATCATAGCTCCTCACTGTCGCTGGGAGGATGTTTTCTCCTCCGCTCGCCCCTTCCACCGTCATTTTCTCTCTACCCACCCCTGCCTCCTTTTCCGCGCAGCTCTCGATTCCCCCCTCTCTTTCGCACCCTCCATGTCATATTCCGCTCCAGGAGTTCCATCATAGCTCCTCACTGTCGCTGGGAGGAAGTTTTCTCCTCCGCTCGCCCCTTCCACCGTCATTTTCTCTCTACCCACCCTTGCCTCCTTTTCCGCGCAGCTCTCGATTCCCCCCTCTCTTTCGCACCCTCCATGTCATATTCCGCTCCAGGAGTTCCATCATAGCTCCTCGCTGTCGCTGGGAGGATGTTTTCTCCTCCGCTCGCCCCTTCCACCGTCATTTTCTCTCTACCCACCCTTGCCTCCTTCTCCGCGCAGCTCTCGATTCCCCCCTCTCTTTCGAACCCTCCATGTCATATTCCGCTCCAGGAGCTCCATCATAGCTCCTCGCTGTCGCTGGGAGGATGTTTTCTCCTCTGCTCGCCCCTTCCACCGTCATTTTCTCTCTACCCACCCTTTCCTCCTTTTCCGCGCAGCTCTCGATTCCCCCCTCTCTTTCGCACCCTCCATGTCATATTCCGCTCCAGGAGCTCCATCATAGCTCCTCACTGTCGCTGGGAGGATGTTTTCTCCTCCGCTCGCCCCTTCCACCGTCATTTTCTTTCTACCCACCCTTGCCTCCTTTTCCACACAGCTCTCGATTCCCCCCTCTCTTTCGCACCCTCCATGTCATATTCCGCTCCAGGAGCTCCATCATAGCTCCTCGCTGTTGCTGGGAGGATGTTTTCTCCTCCGCTCGCCCCTTCCACCGTCATTTTCTCTCTACCCACCCTTGCCTCCTTCTCCGCGCAGCTCTCGATTCCCCCCTCTCTTTCGCACCCTCCATGTCATATTCCGCTCCAGGAGCTCCATCATAGCTCCTCGCTGTCGCTGGGAGGATTTTTTCTCCTCTGCTCGCCCCTTCCACCGTCATTTTCTCTCTACCCACCCTTTCCTCCTTTTCCGCGCAGCTCTCGATTCCCCCCTCTCTTGCGCACCCTCCATGTCATATTCCGCTCCAGGAGCTCCATCATAGCTCCTCACTGTCGCTGGGAGGAAGTTTTCTCCTCCGCTTGCCCCTTCCACCGTCATTTTCTCTCTACCCACCCTTGCCTCCTTTTCCGCGCAGCTCTCGATTCCCCCCTCTCTTTCGCACCCTCCATGTCATATTCCGCTCCAGGAGCTCCATCATAGCTCCTTGCTGTCGCTGGGAGGATGTTTTCTCCTCCGCTCGCCCCTTCCACCGTCATTTTCTCTCTACCCACCCTTGCCTCCTTTTCCGCGCAGCTCTCGATTCCCCCCTCTCTTTCGCACCCTCCATGTCATATTCCGCTCCAGGAGTTCCATCATAGCTCCTCACTGTCGCTGGGACTATGTTTTCTCCTCCGCTCGCCCCTTCCACCGTCATTTTCTCTCTACCCACCCTTGCCTCCTTTTCCGCGCAGCTCTCGATTCCCCCCTCTCTTTCGCACCCTCCATGTCATATTCCGCTCCAGGAGCTCCATCATAGCTCCTCGCTGTCGCTGGGAGGATGTTTTCTCCTCCGCTCGCCCCTTCCACCGTCATTTTCTCTCTACCCACCCTTGCCTCCTTTTCCGCGCAGCTCTCGATTCCCCCCTCTCTTTCGCACCCTCCATGTCATATTCCGCTCCAGGAGCTCCATCATAGCTCCTCGCTGTCGCTGGGAGGATGTTTTCTCCTCCGCTCGCCCCTTCCACCGTCATTTTCTCTCTACCCACCCTTTCCTCCTTTTCCGCGCAGCTCTCGATTCCCCCCTCTCTTTCGCACCCTCCATGTCATATTCCGCTCCAGGAGCTCCATCATAGCTCCTCGCTGTCGCTGGGAGGATGTTTTCTCCTCCGCTCGCCCCTTCCACCGTCATTTTCTCTCTACCCACCCTTGCCTCCTTCTCCGCGCAGCTCTCAATTCCCCCCTCTCTTTCGCACCCTCCATGTCATATTCCGCTCCAGGAGCTCCATCATAGCTCCTCGCTGTCGCTGGGAGGATGTTTTCTCCTCCGCTCGCCCCTTCCACCGTCATTTTCTCTCTACCCACCCTTGCCTCCTTCTCCGCGCAGCTCTCGATTCCCCCCTCTCTTTCGAACCCTCCATGTCATATTCCGCTCCAGGAGCTCCATCATAGCTCCTCGCTGTCGCTGGGAGGATGTTTTCTTCTCTGCTCGCCCCTTCCACCGTCATTTTCTCTCTACCCACCCTTGCCTCCTTTTCCGCGCAGCTCTCGATTCCCCCCTCTCTTTCGCACCCTCCATGTCATATTCCGCTCCAGGAGCTCCATCATAGCTCCTCGCTGTCGCTGGGAGGATGTTTTCTCCTCCGCTCGCCCCTTCCACCGTCATTTTCTCTCTACCCACCCTTGCCTCCTTTTCCGCGCAGCTCTCGATTCCCCCCTCTCTTTCGCACCCTCCATGTCATATTCCGCTCCAGGAGTTCCATCATAGCTCCTCACTGTCGCTGGGAGGATGTTTTCTCCTCCGCTCGCCCCTTCCACCATCATTTTCTCTCTACCCCCCCTTGCCTCCTTTTCCGCGCAGCTCTCGATTCCCCCCTCTCTTTCGCACCCTCCATGTCATATTCCGCTCCAGGAGTTCCATCATAGCTCCTCACTGTCGCTGGGAGGATGTTTTCTCCTCCGCTCGCCCCTTCCACCGTCATTTTCTCTCTACCCACCCTAGCCTCCTTTTCCGCGCAGCTCTCGATTCCCCCCTCTCTTTCGCACCCTCCATGTCATATTCCGCTCCAGGAGCTCCATCATAGCTCCTCGCTGTCGCTGGGAGGATGTTTTCTCCTCCGCTCGCCCCTTCCACCGTCATTTTCTCTCTACCCACCCTTGCCTCCTTTTCCGCGCAGCTCTCGATTCCCCCCTCTCTTTCGCACCCTCCATGTCATATTCCGCTCCAGGAGCTCCATCATAGCTCCTTGCTGTCGCTGGGAGGATGTTTTCTCCTCCGCTCGCCCCTTCCACCGTCATTTTCTCTCTACCCACCCTTGCCTCCTTTTCCGCGCAGCTCTCGATTCCCCCCTCTCTTTCGCACCCTCCATGTCATATTCCGCTCCAGGAGTTCCATCATAGCTCCTCACTGTCGCTGGGAGGATGTTTTCTCCTCCGCTCGCCCCTTCCACCGTCATTTTCTCTCTACCCACCCTTGCCTCCTTTTCCGCGCAGCTCTCGATTCCCCCCTCTCTTTCGCACCCTCCATGTCATATTCCGCTCCAGGAGTTCCATCATAGCTCCTCACTGTCGCTGGGAGGAAGTTTTCTCCTCCGCTCGCCCCTTCCACCGTCATTTTCTCTCTACCCACCCTTGCCTCCTTTTCCGCGCAGCTCTCGATTCCCCCCTCTCTTTCGCACCCTCCATGTCATATTCCGCTCCAGGAGCTCCATCATAGCTCCTCGCTGTCGCTGGGAGGATGTTTTCTCCTCCGCTCGCCCCTTCCACCGTCATTTTCTCTCTACCCACCCTTGCCTCCTTTTCCGCGCAGCTCTCGATTCCCCCCTCTCTTTCGCACCCTCCATGTCATATTCCGCTCCAGGAGTTCCATCATAGCTCCTCACTGTCGCTGGGAGGAAGTTTTCTCCTCCGCTCGCCCCTTCCACCGTCATTTTCTCTCTACCCACCCTTGCCTCCTTTTCCGCGCAGCTCTCGATTCCCCCCTCTCTTTCGCACCCTCCATGTCATATTCCGCTCCAGGAGTTCCATCATAGCTCCTCGCTGTCGCTGGGAGGATGTTTTCTCCTCCGCTCGCCCCTTCCACCGTCATTTTCTCTCTACCCACCCTTGCCTCCTTCTCCGCGCAGCTCTCGATTCCCCCCTCTCTTTCGAACCCTCCATGTCATATTCCGCTCCAGGAGCTCCATCATAGCTCCTCGCTGTCGCTGGGAGGATGTTTTCTCCTCTGCTCGCCCCTTCCACCGTCATTTTCTCTCTACCCACCCTTTCCTCCTTTTCCGCGCAGCTCTCGATTCCCCCCTCTCTTTCGCACCCTCCATGTCATATTCCGCTCCAGGAGCTCCATCATAGCTCCTCACTGTCGCTGGGAGGATGTTTTCTCCTCCGCTCGCCCCTTCCACCGTCATTTTCTTTCTACCCACCCTTGCCTCCTTTTCCACACAGCTCTCGATTCCCCCCTCTCTTTCGCACCCTCCATGTCATATTCCGCTCCAGGAGCTCCATCATAGCTCCTCGCTGTTGCTGGGAGGATGTTTTCTCCTCCGCTCGCCCCTTCCACCGTCATTTTCTCTCTACCCACCCTTGCCTCCTTCTCCGCGCAGCTCTCGATTCCCCCCTCTCTTTCGCACCCTCCATGTCATATTCCGCTCCAGGAGCTCCATCATAGCTCCTCGCTGTCGCTGGGAGGATTTTTTCTCCTCTGCTCGCCCCTTCCACCGTCATTTTCTCTCTACCCACCCTTTCCTCCTTTTCCGCGCAGCTCTCGATTCCCCCCTCTCTTACGCACCCTCCATGTCATATTCCGCTCCAGGAGCTCCATCATAGCTCCTCACTGTCGCTGGGAGGAAGTTTTCTCCTCCGCTTGCCCCTTCCACCGTCATTTTCTCTCTACCCACCCTTGCCTCCTTTTCCGCGCAGCTCTCGATTCCCCCCTCTCTTTCGCACCCTCCATGTCATATTCCGCTCCAGGAGCTCCATCATAGCTCCTTGCTGTCGCTGGGAGGATGTTTTCTCCTCCGCTCGCCCCTTCCACCGTCATTTTCTCTCTATCCACCCTTGCCTCCTTTTCCGCGCAGCTCTCGATTCCCCCCTCTCTTTCGCACCCTCCATGTCATATTCCGCTCCAGGAGTTCCATCATAGCTCCTCACTGTCGCTGGGAGGATGTTTTCTCCTCCGCTCGCCCCTTCCACCGTCATTTTCTCTCTACCCACCCTTGCCTCCTTTTCCGCGCAGCTCTCGATTCCCCCCTCTCTTTCGCACCCTCCATGTCATATTCCGCTCCAGGAGCTCCATCATAGCTCCTCGCTGTCGCTGGGAGGATGTTTTCTCCTCCGCTCGCCCCTTCCACCGTCATTTTCTCTCTACCCACCCTTGCCTCCTTTTCCGCGCAGCTCTCGATTCCCCCCTCTCTTTCGCACCCTCCATGTCATATTCCGCTCCAGGAGTTCCATCATAGCTCCTCACTGTCGCTGGGAGGATGTTTTCTCCTCCGCTCGCCCCTTCCACCATCATTTTCTCTCTACCCCCCCTTGCCTCCTTTTCCGCGCAGCTCTCGATTCCCCCCTCTCTTTCGCACCCTCCATGTCATATTCCGCTCCAGGAGTTCCATCATAGCTCCTCACTGTCGCTGGGAGGATGTTTTCTCCTCCGCTCGCCCCTTCCACCGTCATTTTCTCTCTACCCACCCTTGCCTCCTTTTCCGCGCAGCTCTCGATTCCCCCCTCTCTTTCGCACCCTCCATGTCATATTCCGCTCCAGGAGTTCCATCATAGCTCCTCACTGTCGCTGGGAGGATGTTTTCTCCTCCGCTCGCCCCTTCCACCGCCATTTTCTCTCTACCCACCCTTGCCTCCTTCTCCGCGCAGCTCTCGATTCCCCCCTCTCTTTCGCACCCTCCATGTCATATTCCGCTCCAGGAGCTCCATCATAGCTCCTCGCTGTCGCTGGGAGGATGTTTTCTCCTCCGCTCGCCCCTTCCACCGTCATTTTCTCTCTACCCACCCTTGCCTCCTTTTCCGCGCAGCTCTCGATTCCCCCCTCTCTTTCGCACCCTCCATGTCATATTCCGCTCCAGGAGCTCCATCATAGCTCCTTGCTGTCGCTGGGAGGATGTTTTCTCCTCCGCTCGCCCCTTCCACCGTCATTTTCTCTCTACCCACCCTTGCCTCCTTTTCCGCGCAGCTCTCGATTCCCCCCTCTCTTTCGCACCCTCCATGTCATATTCCGCTCCAGGAGTTCCATCATAGCTCCTCACTGTCGCTGGGAGGATGTTTTCTCCTCCGCTCGCCCCTTCCACCATCATTTTCTCTCTACCCACCCTTGCCTCCTTTTCCGCGCAGCTCTCGATTCCCCCCTCTCTTTCGCACCCTCCATGTCATATTCCGCTCCAGGAGTTCCATCATAGCTCCTCACTGTCGCTGGGAGGAAGTTTTCTCCTCCGCTCGCCCCTTCCACCGTCATTTTCTCTCTACCCACCCTTGCCTCCTTTTCCGCGCAGCTCTCGATTCCCCCCTCTCTTTCGCACCCTCCATGTCATATTCCGCTCCAGGAGTTCCATCATAGCTCCTCACTGTCGCTGGGAGGAAGTTTTCTCCTCCGCTTGCCCCTTCCACCGTCATTTTCTCTCTAACCACCCTTGCCTCCTTTTCCGCGCAGCTCTCGATTCCCCCCTCTCTTTCGCACCCTCCATGTCATATTCCGCTCCAGGAGCTCCATCATAGCTCCTTGCTGTCGCTGGGAGGATGTTTTCTCCTCCGCTCGCCCCTTCCACCGTCATTTTCTCTCTACCCACCCTTGCCTCCTTTTCCGCGCAGCTCTCTGTCGCTGGGAGGATGTTTTCTCCTCCGCTCGCCCCTTCCACCGTCATTTTCTCTCTACCCACCCTTGCCTCCTTTTCCGCGCAGCTCTCGATTCCCCCCTCTCTTTCGCACCCTCAATGTCATATTCCGCTCCAGGAGTTCCATCATAGCTCCTCACTGTCGCTGGGAGGATGTTTTCTCCTCCGCTCGCCCCTTCCACCGTCATTTTCTCTCTACCCACCCTTGCCTCCTTTTCCGCGCAGCTCTCGATTCCCCCCTCTCTTTCGCACCCTCCATGTCATATTCCGCTCCAGGAGTTCCATCATAGCTCCTCACTGTCGCTGGGAGGAAGTTTTCTCCTCCGCTCGCCCCTTCCACCGTCATTTTCTCTCTACCCACCCTTGCCTCCTTTTCCGCGCAGCTCTCGATTCCCCCCTCTCTTTCGCACCCTCCATGTCATATTCCGCTCCAGGAGCTCCATCATAGCTCCTTGCTGTCGCTGGGAGGAAGTTTTCTCCTCCGCTCGCCCCTTCCACCGTCATTTTCTCTCTACCCACCCTTGCCTCCTTTTCCGCGCAGCTCTCGATTCCCCCCTCTCTTTCGCACCCTCCATGTCATATTCCGCTCCAGGAGTTCCATCATAGCTCCTCACTGTCGCTGGGAGGATGTTTTCTCCTCCGCTCGCCCCTTCCACCGTCATTTTCTCTCTACCCACCCTTGCCTCCTTCTCCGCGCAGCTCTCGATTCCCCCCTCTCTTTCGCACCCTCCATGTCATATTCTGCTCCAGGAGCTCCATCATAGCTCCTCGCTGTCGCTGGGAGGATGTTTTCTCCTCCGCTCGCCCCTTCCACCGTCATTTTCTCTCTACCCACCCTTGCCTCCTTCTCCGCGCAGCTCTCGATTCCCCCCTCTCTTTCGCACCCTCCATGTCATATTCCGCTCCAGGAGCTCCATCATAGCTCCTCGCTGTCGCTGGGAGGATGTTTTCTCCTCCGCTCGCCCCTTCCACCGTCATTTTCTCTCTACCCACCCTTGCCTCCTTTTCCGCGCAGCTCTCGATTCCCCCCTCTCTTTCGCACCCTCCATGTCATATTTTGCTCCAGGAGCTCCATCATAGCTCCTCGCTGTTGCTGGGAGGATGTTTTCTCCTCCGCTCGCCCCTTCCACCGTCATTTTCTCTCTACCCACCCTTGCCTCCTTTTCCGCGCAGCTCTCGATTCCCCCCTCTCTTTCGCACCCTCCATGTCATATTCCGCTCCAGGAGTTCCATCATAGCTCCTCACTGTCGCTGGGAGGAAGTTTTCTCCTCCGCTCGCCCCTTCCACCGTCATTTTCTCTCTACCCACCCTTGCCTCCTTTTCCGCGCAGCTCTCGATCCCCCCCTCTCTTTCGCACCCTCCATGTCATATTCCGCTCCAGGAGCTCCATCATAGCTCCTTGCTGTCGCTGGGAGGATGTTTTCTCCTCCGCTCGCCCCTTCCACCGTCATTTTCTCTCTACCCACCCTTGCCTCCTTTTCCGCGCAGCTCTCGATTCCCCCCTCTCTTTCGCACCCTCCATGTCATATTCCGCTCCAGGAGTTCCATCATAGCTCCTCACTGTCGCTGGGAGGACGTTTTCTCCTCCGCTCGCCCCTTCCACCGTCATTTTCTCTCTACCCACCCTTGCCTCCTTTTCCGCGCAGCTCTCGATTCCCCCCTCTCTTTCGCACCCTCCATGTCATATTCCGCTCCAGGAGCTCCATCATAGCTCCTCGCTGTCGCTGGGAGGATGTTTTCTCCTCCGCTCGCCCCTTCCACCGTCATTTTCTCTCTACCCACCCTTGCCTCCTTTTCCGCGCAGCTCTCGATTCCCCCCTCTCTTTCGCACCCTCCATGTCATATTCCGCTCCAGGAGTTCCATCATAGCTCCTCACTGTCGCTGGGAGGATGTTTTCTCCTCCGCTCGCCCCTTCCACCATCATTTTCTCTCTACCCACCCTTGCCTCCTTTTCCGCGCAGCTCTCGATTCCCCCCTCTCTTTCGCACCCTCCATGTCATATTCCGCTCCAGGAGTTCCATCATAGCTCCTCACTGTCGCTGGGAGGATGTTTTCTCCTCCGCTCGCCCCTTCCACCGTCATTTTCTCTCTACCCACCCTTGCCTCCTTCTCCGCGCAGCTCTCGATTCCCCCCTCTCTTTCGCACCCTCCATGTCATATTCTGCTCCAGGAGCTCCATCATAGCTCCTCGCTGTCGCTGGGAGGATGTTTTCTCCTCCGCTCGCCCCTTCCACCGTCATTTTCTCTCTACCCACCCTTGCCTCCTTCTCCGCGCAGCTCTCGATTCCCCCCTCTCTTTCGCACCCTCCATGTCATATTCCGCTCCAGGAGCTCCATCATAGCTCCTCGCTGTCGCTGGGAGGATGTTTTCTCCTCCGCTCGCCCCTTCCACCGTCATTTTCTCTCTACCCACCCTTGCCTCCTTTTCCGCGCAGCTCTCGATTCCCCCCTCTCTTTCGCACCCTCCATGTCATATTTTGCTCCAGGAGCTCCATCATAGCTCCTCGCTGTTGCTGGGAGGATGTTTTCTCCTCCGCTCGCCCCTTCCACCGTCATTTTCTCTCTACCCACCCTTGCCTCCTTTTCCGCGCAGCTCTCGATTCCCCCCTCTCTTTCGCACCCTCCATGTCATATTCCGCTCCAGGAGTTCCATCATAGCTCCTCACTGTCGCTGGGAGGAAGTTTTCTCCTCCGCTCGCCCCTTCCACCGTCATTTTCTCTCTACCCACCCTTGCCTCCTTTTCCGCGCAGCTCTCGATCCCCCCCTCTCTTTCGCACCCTCCATGTCATATTCCGCTCCAGGAGCTCCATCATAGCTCCTTGCTGTCGCTGGGAGGATGTTTTCTCCTCCGCTCGCCCCTTCCACCGTCATTTTCTCTCTACCCACCCTTGCCTCCTTTTCCGCGCAGCTCTCGATTCCCCCCTCTCTTTCGCACCCTCCATGTCATATTCCGCTCCAGGAGTTCCATCATAGCTCCTCACTGTCGCTGGGAGGACGTTTTCTCCTCCGCTCGCCCCTTCCACCGTCATTTTCTCTCTACCCACCCTTGCCTCCTTTTCCGCGCAGCTCTCGATTCCCCCCTCTCTTTCGCACCCTCCATGTCATATTCCGCTCCAGGAGCTCCATCATAGCTCCTCGCTGTCGCTGGGAGGATGTTTTCTCCTCCGCTCGCCCCTTCCACCGTCATTTTCTCTCTACCCACCCTTGCCTCCTTTTCCGCGCAGCTCTCGATTCCCCCCTCTCTTTCGCACCCTCCATGTCATATTCCGCTCCAGGAGTTCCATCATAGCTCCTCACTGTCGCTGGGAGGATGTTTTCTCCTCCGCTCGCCCCTTCCACCATCATTTTCTCTCTACCCACCCTTGCCTCCTTTTCCGCGCAGCTCTCGATTCCCCCCTCTCTTTCGCACCCTCCATGTCATATTCCGCTCCAGGAGTTCCATCATAGCTCCTCACTGTCGCTGGGAGGATGTTTTCTCCTCCGCTCGCCCCTTCCACCGTCATTTTCTCTCTACCCACCCTTGCCTCCTTTTCCGCGCAGCTCTCGATTCCCCCCTCTCTTTCGCACCCTCCATGTCATATTCCGCTCCAGGAGCTCCATCATAGCTCCTTGCTGTCGCTGGGAGGATGTTTTCTCCTCCGCTCGCCCCTTCCACCGTCATTTTCTCTCTACCCACCCTTGCCTCCTTTTCCGCGCAGCTCTCGATTCCCCCCTCTCTTTCGCACCCTCCATGTCATATTCCGCTCCAGGAGTTCCATCATAGCTCCTCACTGTCGCTGGGAGGATGTTTTCTCCTCCGCTCGCCCCTTCCACCGTCATTTTCTCTCTACCCACCCTTGCCTCCTTTTCCGCGCAGCTCTCGATTCCCCCCTCTCTTTCGCACCCTCCATGTCATATTCCGCTCCAGGAGCTCCATCATAGCTCCTTGCTGTCGCTGGGAGGACGTTTTCTCCTCCGTTTGCCCCTTCCACCGTCATTTTCTCTCTACCCACCCTTGCCTCCTTTTCCGCGCAGCTCTCGATTCCCCCCTCTCTTTCGCACCCTCCATGTCATATTCCGCTCCAGGAGTTCCATCATAGCTCCTCACTGTCGCTGGGAGGATGTTTTCTCCTCTGCTCGCCCCTTCCACCGTCATTTTCTCTCTACCCACCCTTGCCTCCTTTTCCGCGCAGCTCTCGATTCCCCCCTCTCTTTCGCACCCTCCATGTCATATTCCGCTTCAGGAGTTCCATCATAGCTCCTCACTGTCGCTGGGAGGAAGTTTTCTCCTCCGCTTGCCCCTTCCACCGTCATTTTCTCTCTACCCACCCTTGCCTCCTTTTCCGCGCAGCTCTCGATTCCCCCCTCTCTTTCACACCCTCCATGTCATATTCCGCTCCAGGAGCTCCATCATAGCTCCTTGCTGTCGCTGGGAGGATGTTTTCTCCTCCGCTCGCCCCTTCCACCGTCATTTTCTCTCTACCCACCCTTGCCTCCTTTTCCGCGCAGCTCTCGATTCCCCCCTCTCTTTCGCACCCTCCATGTCATATTCCGCTCCAGGAGTTCCATCATAGCTCCTCACTGTCGCTGGGAGGATGTTTTCTCCTCCGCTCGCCCCTTCCACCGTCATTTTCTCTCTACCCACCCTTGCCTCCTTTTCCGCGCAGCTCTCGATTCCCCCCTCTCTTTCGCACCCTCCATGTCATATTCCGCTCCAGGAGTTCCATCATAGCTCCTCACTGTCGCTGGGAGGATGTTTTCTCCTCCGCTCGCCCCTTCCACCGTCATTTTCTCTCTACCCACCCTTGCCTCCTTTTCCGCGCAGCTCTCGATTCCCCCCTCTCTTTCGCACCCTCCATGTCATATTCCGCTCCAGGAGCTCCATCATAGCTCCTTGCTGTCGCTGGGAGGATGTTTTCTCCTCCGCTCGCCCCTTCCACCGTCATTTTCTCTCTACCCACCCTTGCCTCCTTTTCCGCGCAGCTCTCGATTCCCCCCTCTCTTTCGCACCCTCCATGTCATATTCCGCTCCAGGAGTTCCATCATAGCTCCTCACTGTCGCTGGGAGGATGTTTTCTCCTCCGCTCGCCCCTTCCACCGTCATTTTCTCTCTACCCACCCTTGCCTCCTTTTCCGCGCAGCTCTCGATTCCCCCCTCTCTTTCGCACCCTCCATGTCATATTCCGCTCCAGGAGCTCCATCATAGCTCCTTGCTGTCGCTGGGAGGATGTTTTCTCCTCCGCTCGCCCCTTCCACCGTCATTTTCTCTCTACCCACCCTTGCCTCCTTTTCCGCGCAGCTCTCGATTCCCCCCTCTCTTTCGCACCCTCCATGTCATATTCCGCTCCAGGAGTTCCATCATAGCTCCTCACTGTCGCTGGGAGGATGTTTTCTCCTCCGCTCGCCCCTTCCACCGTCATTTTCTCTCTACCCACCCTTGCCTCCTTTTCCGCGCAGCTCTCGATTCCCCCCTCTCTTTCGCACCCTCCATGTCATATTCCGCTCCAGGAGCTCCATCATAGCTCCTTGCTGTCGCTGGGAGGATGTTTTCTCCTCCGCTCGCCCCTTCCACCGTCATTTTCTCTCTACCCACCCTTGCCTCCTTTTCCGCGCAGCTCTCGATTCCCCCCTCTCTTTCGCACCCTCCATGTCATATTCCGCTCCAGGAGTTCCATCATAGCTCCTCACTGTCGCTGGGAGGATGTTTTCTCCTCCGCTCGCCCCTTCCACCGTCATTTTCTCTCTACCCACCCTTGCCTCCTTTTCCGCGCAGCTCTCGATTCCCCCCTCTCTTTCGCACCCTCCATGTCATATTCCGCTCCAGGAGCTCCATCATAGCTCCTTGCTGTCGCTGGGAGGATGTTTTCTCCTCCGCTCGCCCCTTCCACCGTCATTTTCTCTCTACCCACCCTTGCCTCCTTTTCCGCGCAGCTCTCGATTCCCCCCTCTCTTTCGCACCCTCCATGTCATATTCCGCTCCAGGAGTTCCATCATAGCTCCTCACTGTCGCTGGGAGGATGTTTTCTCCTCCGCTCGCCCCTTCCACCGTCATTTTCTCTCTACCCACCCTTGCCTCCTTTTCCGCGCAGCTCTCGATTCCCCCCTCTCTTTCGCACCCTCCATGTCATATTCCGCTCCAGGAGCTCCATCATAGCTCCTTGCTGTCGCTGGGAGGACGTTTTCTCCTCCGTTTGCCCCTTCCACCGTCATTTTCTCTCTACCCACCCTTGCCTCCTTTTCCGCGCAGCTCTCGATTCCCCCCTCTCTTTCGCACCCTCCATGTCATATTCCGCTCCAGGAGTTCCATCATAGCTCCTCACTGTCGCTGGGAGGATGTTTTCTCCTCTGCTCGCCCCTTCCACCGTCATTTTCTCTCTACCCACCCTTGCCTCCTTTTCCGCGCAGCTCTCGATTCCCCCCTCTCTTTCGCACCCTCCATGTCATATTCCGCTCCAGGAGTTCCATCATAGCTCCTCACTGTCGCTGGGAGGAAGTTTTCTCCTCCGCTTGCCCCTTCCACCGTCATTTTCTCTCTACCCACCCTTGCCTCCTTTTCCGCGCAGCTCTCGATTCCCCCCTCTCTTTCACACCCTCCATGTCATATTCCGCTCCAGGAGCTCCATCATAGCTCCTTGCTGTCGCTGGGAGGATGTTTTCTCCTCCGCTCGCCCCTTCCACCGTCATTTTCTCTCTACCCACCCTTGCCTCCTTTTCCGCGCAGCTCTCGATTCCCCCCTCTCTTTCGCACCCTCCATGTCATATTCCGCTCCAGGAGTTCCATCATAGCTCCTCACTGTCGCTGGGAGGATGTTTTCTCCTCCGCTCGCCCCTTCCACCGTCATTTTCTCTCTACCCACCCTTGCCTCCTTTTCCGCGCAGCTCTCGATTCCCCCCTCTCTTTCGCACCCTCCATGTCATATTCCGCTCCAGGAGCTCCATCATAGCTCCTCGCTGTCGCTGGGAGGATGTTTTCTCCTCCGATCGCCCCTTACACCGTCATTTTCTCTCTACCCACCCTTGCCTCCTTTTCCGCGCAGCTCTCGATTCCCCCCTCTCTTTCGCACCCTCCATGTCATATTCCGCTCCAGGAGTTCCATCATAGCTCCTCACTGTCGCTGGGAGGATGTTTTCTCCTCCGCTCGCCCCTTCCACCATCATTTTCTCTCTACCCACCCTTGCCTCCTTTTCCGCGCAGCTCTCGATTCCCCCCTCTCTTTCGCACCCTCCATGTCATATTCCGCTCCAGGAGTTCCATCATAGCTCCTCACTGTCGCTGGGAGGATGTTTTCTCCTCCGCTCGCCCCTTCCACCGTCATTTTCTCTCTACCCACCCTTGCCTCCTTTTCCGCGCAGCTCTCGATTCCCCCCTCTCTTTCGCACCCTCCATGTCATATTCCGCTCCAGGAGCTCCATCATAGCTCCTTGCTGTCGCTGGGAGGATGTTTTCTCCTCCGCTCGCCCCTTCCACCGTCATTTTCTCTCTACCCACCCTTGCCTCCTTTTCCGCGCAGCTCTCGATTCCCCCCTCTCTTTCGCACCCTCCATGTCATATTCCGCTCCAGGAGTTCCATCATAGCTCCTCACTGTCGCTGGGAGGATGTTTTCTCCTCCGCTCGCCCCTTCCACCGTCATTTTCTCTCTACCCACCCTTGCCTCCTTCTCCGCGCAGCTCTCGATTCCCCCCTCTCTTTCGCACCCTCCATGTCATATTCCGCTCCAGGAGCTCCATCATAGCTCCTCGCTGTCGCTGGGAGGATGTTTTCTCCTCCGCTCGCCCCTTCCACCGTCATTTTCTCTCTACCCACCCTTGCCTCCTTTTCCGCGCAGCTCTCGATTCCCCCCTCTCTTTCGCACCCTCCATGTCATATTCCGCTCCAGGAGTTCCATCATAGCTCCTCACTGTCGCTGGGAGGAAGTTTTCTCCTCCGCTTGCCCCTTCCACCGTCATTTTCTCTCTACCCACCCTTGCCTCCTTTTCCGCGCAGCTCTCGATTCCCCCCTCTCTTTCACACCCTCCATGTCATATTCCGCTCCAGGAGCTCCATCATAGCTCCTTGCTGTCGCTGGGAGGATGTTTTCTCCTCCGCTCGCCCCTTCCACCGTCATTTTCTCTCTACCCACCCTTGCCTCCTTTTCCGCGCAGCTCTCGATTCCCCCCTCTCTTTCGCACCCTCCATGTCATATTCCGCTCCAGGAGTTCCATCATAGCTCCTCACTGTCGCTGGGAGGATGTTTTCTCCTCCGCTCGCCCCTTCCACCGTCATTTTCTCTCTACCCACCCTTGCCTCCTTTTCCGCGCAGCTCTCGATTCCCCCCTCTCTTTCGCACCCTCCATGTCATATTCCGCTCCAGGAGCTCCATCATAGCTCCTCGCTGTCGCTGGGAGGATGTTTTCTCCTCCGCTCGCCCCTTACACCGTCATTTTCTCTCTACCCACCCTTGCCTCCTTTTCCGCGCAGCTCTCGATTCCCCCCTCTCTTTCGCACCCTCCATGTCATATTCCGCTCCAGGAGTTCCATCATAGCTCCTCACTGTCGCTGGGAGGATGTTTTCTCCTCCGCTCGCCCCTTCCACCATCATTTTCTCTCTACCCACCCTTGCCTCCTTTTCCGCGCAGCTCTCGATTCCCCCCTCTCTTTCGCACCCTCCATGTCATATTCCGCTCCAGGAGTTCCATCATAGCTCCTCACTGTCGCTGGGAGGATGTTTTCTCCTCCGCTCGCCCCTTCCACCGTCATTTTCTCTCTACCCACCCTTGCCTCCTTTTCCGCGCAGCTCTCGATTCCCCCCTCTCTTTCGCACCCTCCATGTCATATTCCGCTCCAGGAGCTCCATCATAGCTCCTTGCTGTCGCTGGGAGGATGTTTTCTCCTCCGCTCGCCCCTTCCACCGTCATTTTCTCTCTACCCACCCTTGCCTCCTTTTCCGCGCAGCTCTCGATTCCCCCCTCTCTTTCGCACCCTCCATGTCATATTCCGCTCCAGGAGTTCCATCATAGCTCCTCACTGTCGCTGGGAGGATGTTTTCTCCTCCGCTCGCCCCTTCCACCGTCATTTTCTCTCTACCCACCCTTGCCTCCTTCTCCGCGCAGCTCTCGATTCCCCCCTCTCTTTCGCACCCTCCATGTCATATTCCGCTCCAGGAGCTCCATCATAGCTCCTCGCTGTCGCTGGGAGGATGTTTTCTCCTCCGCTCGCCCCTTCCACCGTCATTTTCTCTCTACCCACCCTTGCCTCCTTTTCCGCGCAGCTCTCGATTCCCCCCTCTCTTTCGCACCCTCCATGTCATATTCCGCTCCAGGAGCTCCATCATAGCTCCTTGCTGTCGCTGGGAGGATGTTTTCTCCTCCGCTCGCCCCTTCCACCGTCATTTTCTCTCTACCCACCCTTGCCTCCTTTTCCGCGCAGCTCTCGATTCCCCCCTCTCTTTCGCACCCTCCATGTCATATTCCGCTCCAGGAGTTCCATCATAGCTCCTCACTGTCGCTGGGAGGATGTTTTCTCCTCCGCTCGCCCCTTCCACCGTCATTTTCTCTCTACCCACCCTTGCCTCCTTCTCCGCGCAGCTCTCGATTCCCCCCTCTCTTTCGCACCCTCCATGTCATATTCCGCTCCAGGAGCTCCATCATAGCTCCTCGCTGTCGCTGGGAGGATGTTTTCTCCTCCGCTCGCCCCTTCCACCGTCATTTTCTCTCTACCCACCCTTGCCTCCTTTTCCGCGCAGCTCTCGATTCCCCCCTCTCTTTCGCACCCTCCATGTCATATTCCGCTCCAGGAGCTCCATCATAGCTCCTTGCTGTCGCTGGGAGGATGTTTTCTCCTCCGCTCGCCCCTTCCACCGTCATTTTCTCTCTACCCACCCTTGCCTCCTTTTCCGCGCAGCTCTCGATTCCCCCCTCTCTTTCGCACCCTCCATGTCATATTCCGCTCCAGGAGTTCCATCATAGCTCCTCACTGTCGCTGGGAGGATGTTTTCTCCTCCGCTCGCCCCTTCCACCATCATTTTCTCTCTACCCACCCTTGCCTCCTTTTCCGCGCAGCTCTCGATTCCCCCCTCTCTTTCGCACCCTCCATGTCATATTCCGCTCCAGGAGTTCCATCATAGCTCCTCACTGTCGCTGGGAGGAAGTTTTCTCCTCCGCTCGCCCCTTCCACCGTCATTTTCTCTCTACCCACCCTTGCCTCCTTTTCCGCGCAGCTCTCGATTCCCCCCTCTCTTTCGCACCCTCCATGTCATATTCCGCTCCAGGAGTTCCATCATAGCTCCTCACTGTCGCTGGGAGGAAGTTTTCTCCTCCGCTTGCCCTTTCCACCGTCATTTTCTCTCTACCCACCCTTGCCTCCTTTTCCGCGCAGCTCTCGATTCCCCCCTCTCTTTCGCACCCTCCATGTCATATTCCGCTCCAGGAGCTCCATCATAGCTCCTTGCTGTCGCTGGGAGGATGTTTTCTCCTCCGCTCGCCCCTTCCACCGTCATTTTCTCTCTACCCACCCTTGCCTCCTTTTCCGCGCAGCTCTCGATTCCCCCCTCTCTTTCGCACCCTCCATGTCATATTCCGCTCCAGGAGTTCCATCATAGCTCCTCACTGTCGCTGGGAGGATGTTTTCTCCTCCGCTCGCCCCTTCCACCGTCATTTTCTCTCTACCCACCCTTGCCTCCTTTTCCGCGCAGCTCTCGATTCCCCCCTCTCTTTCGCACCCTCCATGTCATATTCCGCTCCAGGAGCTCCATCATAGCTCCTCGCTGTCGCTGGGAGGATGTTTTCTCCTCCGCTCGCCCCTTCCACCGTCATTTTCTCTCTACCCACCCTTGCCTCCTTTTCCGCGCAGCTCTCGATTCCCCCCTCTCTTTCGCACCCTCCATGTCATATTCCGCTCCAGGAGTTCCATCATAGCTCCTCACTGTCGCTGGGAGGAAGTTTTCTCCTCCGCTCGCCCCTTCCACCGTCATTTTCTCTCTACCCACCCTTGCCTCCTTTTCCGCGCAGCTCTCGATTCCCCCCTCTCTTTCGCACCCTCCATGTCATATTCCGCTCCAGGTGCTCCATCATAGCTCCTCGCTGTCGCTGGGAGGATGTTTTCTCCTCCGCTCGCCCCTTCCACCGTCATTTTCTCTCTACCCACCCTTGCCTCCTTTTCCGCGCAGCTCTCGATTCCCCCCTCTCTTTCGCACCCTCAATGTCATATTCCGCTCCAGGAGTTCCATCTTAGCTCCTCACTGTCGCTGGGAGGATGTTTTCTCCTCCGCTCGCCCCTTCCACCGTCATTTTCTCTCTACCCACCCTTGCCTCCTTTTCCGCGCAGCTCTCGATTCCCCCCTCTCTTTCGCACCCTCCATGTCATATTCCGCTCCAGGAGTTCCATCACAGCTCCTCACTGTCGCTGGGAGGAAGTTTTCTCCTCCGCTCGCCCCTTCCACCGTCATTTTCTCTCTACCCACCCTTGCCTCCTTTTCCGCGCAGCTCTCGATTCCCCCCTCTCTTTCGCACCCTCCATGTCATATTCCGCTCCAGGAGCTCCATCATAGCTCCTTGCTGTCGCTGGGAGGATGTTTTCTCCTCCGCTCGCCCCTTCCACCGTCATTTTCTCTCTACCCACCCTTGCCTCCTTTTCCGCGCAGCTCTCGATTCCCCCCTCTCTTTCGCACCCTCCATGTCATATTCCGCTCCAGGAGTTCCATCATAGCTCCTCACTGTCGCTGGGAGGATGTTTTCTCCTCCGCTCGCCCCTTCCACCGTCATTTTCTCTCTACCCACCCTTGCCTCCTTTTCCGCGCAGCTCTCGATTCCCCCCTCTCTTTCGCACCCTCAATGTCATATTCCGCTCCAGGAGTTCCATCATAGCTCCTCACTGTCGCTGGGAGGAAGTTTTCTCCTCCGCTCGCCCCTTCCACCGTCATTTTCTCTCTACCCACCCTTGCCTCCTTTTCCGCGCAGCTCTCGATTCCCCCCTCTCTTTCGCACCCTCCATGTCATATTCCGCTCCAGGAGCTCCATCATAGCTCCTCGCTGTCGCTGGGAGGATGTTTTCTCCTCCGCTCGCCCCTTCCACCGTCATTTTCTCTCTACCCACCCTTGCCTCCTTTTCCGCGCAGCTCTCGATTCCCCCCTCTCTTTCGCACCCTCCATGTCATATTCCGCTCCAGGAGCTCCATCATAGCTCCTTGCTGTCGCTGGGAGGATGTTTTCTCCTCCGCTCGCCCCTTCCACCGTCATTTTCTCTCTACCCACCCTTGCCTCCTTTTCCGCGCAGCTCTCGATTCCCCCCTCTCTTTCGCACCCTCCATGTCATATTCCGCTCCAGGAGTTCCATCATAGCTCCTCACTGTCGCTGGGAGGAAGTTTTCTCCTCCGCTCGCCCCTTCCACCGTCATTTTCTCTCTACCCACCCTTGCCTCCTTTTCCGCGCAGCTCTCGATTCCCCCCTCTCTTTCGCACCCTCCATGTCATATTCCGCTCCAGGAGCTCCATCATAGCTCCTCGCTGTCGCTGGGAGGATGTTTTCTCCTCCGCTCGCCCCTTCCACCGTCATTTTCTCTCTACCCACCCTTGCCTCCTTTTCCGCGCAGCTCTCGATTCCCCCATCTCTTTCGCACCCTCCATGTCATATTCCGCTCCAGGAGCTCCATCATAGCTCCTTGCTGTCGCTGGGAGGATGTTTTCTCCTCCGCTCGCCCCTTCCACCGTCATTTTCTCTCTACCCACCCTTGCCTCCTTTTCCGCGCAGCTCTCGATTCCCCCCTCTCTTTCGCACCCTCCATGTCATATTCCGCTCCAGGAGTTCCATCATAGCTCCTCACTGTCGCTGGGAGGATGTTTTCTCCTCCGCTCGCCCCTTCCACCGTCATTTTCTCTCTACCCACCCTTGCCTCCTTTTCCGCGCAGCTCTCGATTCCCCCCTCTCTTTCGCACCCTCAATGTCATATTCCGCTCCAGGAGTTCCATCATAGCTCCTCACTGTCGCTGGGAGGATGTTTTCTCCTCCGCTCGCCCCTTCCACCGTCATTTTCTCTCTACCCACCCTTGCCTCCTTTTCCGCGCAGCTCTCGATTCCCCCCTCTCTTTCGCACCCTCCATGTCATATTCCGCTCCAGGAGTTCCATCATAGCTCCTCACTGTCGCTGGGAGGATGTTTTCTCCTCCGCTCGCCCCTTCCACCGTCATTTTCTCTCTACCCACCCTTGCCTCCTTTTCCGCGCAGCTCTCGATTCCCCCCTCTCTTTCGCACCCTCCATGTCATATTCCGCTCCAGGAGTTCCATCATAGCTCCTCACTGTCGCTGGGAGGAAGTTTTCTCCTCCGCTCGCCCCTTCCACCGTCATTTTCTCTCTACCCACCCTTGCCTCCTTTTCCGCGCAGCTCTCGATTCCCCCCTCTCTTTCGCACCCTCCATGTCATATTCCGCTCCAGGAGCTCCATCATAGCTCCTCGCTGTCGCTGGGAGGATGTTTTCTCCTCCGCTCGCCCCTTCCACCGTCATTTTCTCTCCACCCACCCTTGCCTCCTTTTCCGCGCAGCTCTCGATTCCCCCCTCTCTTTCGCACCCTCCATGTCATATTCCGCTCCAGGAGTTCCATCATAGCTCCTCACTGTCGCTGGGAGGAAGTTTTCTCCTCCGCTCGCCCCTTCCACCGTCATTTTCTCTCTACCCACCCTTGCCTCCTTTTCCGCGCAGCTCTCGATTCCCCCCTCTCTTTCGCACCCTCCATGTCATATTCCGCTCCAGGAGCTCCATCATAGCTCCTTGCTGTCGCTGGGAGGATGTTTTCTCCTCCGCTCGCCCCTTCCACCGTCATTTTCTCTCTACCCACCCTTGCCTCCTTTTCCGCGCAGCTCTCGATTCCCCCCTCTCTTTCGCACCCTCAATGTCATATTCCGCTCCAGGAGTTCCATCATAGCTCCTCACTGTCGCTGGGAGGAAGTTTTCTCCTCCGCTCGCCCCTTCCACCGTCATTTTCTCTCTACCCACCCTTGCCTCCTTTTCCGCGCAGCTCTCGATTCCCCCCTCTCTTTCGCACCCTCCATGTCATATTCCGCTCCAGGAGCTCCATCATAGCTCCTCGCTGTCGCTGGGAGGATGTTTTCTCCTCCGCTCGCCCCTTCCACCGTCATTTTCTCTCTACCCACCCTTGCCTCCTTTTCCGCGCAGCTCTCGATTCCCCCCTCTCTTTCGCACCCTCCATGTCATATTCCGCTCCAGGAGCTCCATCATAGCTCCTTGCTGTCGCTGGGAGGATGTTTTCTCCTCCGCTCGCCCCTTCCACCGTCATTTTCTCTCTACCCACCCTTGCCTCCTTTTCCGCGCAGCTCTCGATTCCCCCCTCTCTTTCGCACCCTCCATGTCATATTCCGCTCCAGGAGTTCCATCATAGCTCCTCACTGTCGCTGGGAGGAAGTTTTCTCCTCCGCTCGCCCCTTCCACCGTCATTTTCTCTCTACCCACCCTTGCCTCCTTTTCCGCGCAGCTCTCGATTCCCCCCTCTCTTTCGCACCCTCCATGTCATATTCCGCTCCAGGAGCTCCATCATAGCTCCTCGCTGTCGCTGGGAGGATGTTTTCTCCTCCGCTCGCCCCTTCCACCGTCATTTTCTCTCTACCCACCCTTGCCTCCTTTTCCGCGCAGCTCTCGATTCCCCCATCTCTTTCGCACCCTCCATGTCATATTCCGCTCCAGGAGCTCCATCATAGCTCCTTGCTGTCGCTGGGAGGATGTTTTCTCCTCCGCTCGCCCCTTCCACCGTCATTTTCTCTCTACCCACCCTTGCCTCCTTTTCCGCGCAGCTCTCGATTCCCCCCTCTCTTTCGCACCCTCCATGTCATATTCCGCTCCAGGAGTTCCATCATAGCTCCTCACTGTCGCTGGGAGGATGTTTTCTCCTCCGCTCGCCCCTTCCACCGTCATTTTCTCTCTACCCACCCTTGCCTCCTTTTCCGCGCAGCTCTCGATTCCCCCCTCTCTTTCGCACCCTCAATGTCATATTCCGCTCCAGGAGTTCCATCATAGCTCCTCACTGTCGCTGGGAGGATGTTTTCTCCTCCGCTCGCCCCTTCCACCGTCATTTTCTCTCTACCCACCCTTGCCTCCTTTTCCGCGCAGCTCTCGATTCCCCCCTCTCTTTCGCACCCTCCATGTCATATTCCGCTCCAGGAGTTCCATCATAGCTCCTCACTGTCGCTGGGAGGATGTTTTCTCCTCCGCTCGCCCCTTCCACCGTCATTTTCTCTCTACCCACCCTTGCCTCCTTTTCCGCGCAGCTCTCGATTCCCCCCTCTCTTTCGCACCCTCCATGTCATATTCCGCTCCAGGAGTTCCATCATAGCTCCTCACTGTCGCTGGGAGGAAGTTTTCTCCTCCGCTCGCCCCTTCCACCGTCATTTTCTCTCTACCCACCCTTGCCTCCTTTTCCGCGCAGCTCTCGATTCCCCCCTCTCTTTCGCACCCTCCATGTCATATTCCGCTCCAGGAGCTCCATCATAGCTCCTCGCTGTCGCTGGGAGGATGTTTTCTCCTCCGCTCGCCCCTTCCACCGTCATTTTCTCTCCACCCACCCTTGCCTCCTTTTCCGCGCAGCTCTCGATTCCCCCCTCTCTTTCGCACCCTCCATGTCATATTCCGCTCCAGGAGTTCCATCATAGCTCCTCACTGTCGCTGGGAGGAAGTTTTCTCCTCCGCTCGCCCCTTCCACCGTCATTTTCTCTCTACCCACCCTTGCCTCCTTTTCCGCGCAGCTCTCGATTCCCCCCTCTCTTTCGCACCCTCCATGTCATATTCCGCTCCAGGAGCTCCATCATAGCTCCTTGCTGTCGCTGGGAGGATGTTTTCTCCTCCGCTCGCCCCTTCCACCGTCATTTTCTCTCTACCCACCCTTGCCTCCTTTTCCGCGCAGCTCTCGATTCCCCCCTCTCTTTCGCACCCTCAATGTCATATTCCGCTCCAGGAGTTCCATCATAGCTCCTCACTGTCGCTGGGAGGAAGTTTTCTCCTCCGCTCGCCCCTTCCACCGTCATTTTCTCTCTACCCACCCTTGCCTCCTTTTCCGCGCAGCTCTCGATTCCCCCCTCTCTTTCGCACCCTCCATGTCATATTCCGCTCCAGGAGCTCCATCATAGCTCCTCGCTGTCGCTGGGAGGATGTTTTCTCCTCCGCTCGCCCCTTCCACCGTCATTTTCTCTCTACCCACCCTTGCCTCCTTTTCCGCGCAGCTCTCGATTCCCCCCTCTCTTTCGCACCCTCCATGTCATATTCCGCTCCAGGAGCTCCATCATAGCTCCTTGCTGTCGCTGGGAGGATGTTTTCTCCTCCGCTCGCCCCTTCCACCGTCATTTTCTCTCTACCCACCCTTGCCTCCTTTTCCGCGCAGCTCTCGATTCCCCCCTCTCTTTCGCACCCTCCATGTCATATTCCGCTCCAGGAGTTCCATCATAGCTCCTCACTGTCGCTGGGAGGAAGTTTTCTCCTCCGCTCGCCCCTTCCACCGTCATTTTCTCTCTACCCACCCTTGCCTCCTTTTCCGCGCAGCTCTCGATTCCCCCCTCTCTTTCGCACCCTCCATGTCATATTCCGCTCCAGGAGCTCCATCATAGCTCCTCGCTGTCGCTGGGAGGATGTTTTCTCCTCCGCTCGCCCCTTCCACCGTCATTTTCTCTCTACCCACCCTTGCCTCCTTTTCCGCGCAGCTCTCGATTCCCCCATCTCTTTCGCACCCTCCATGTCATATTCCGCTCCAGGAGCTCCATCATAGCTCCTTGCTGTCGCTGGGAGGATGTTTTCTCCTCCGCTCGCCCCTTCCACCGTCATTTTCTCTCTACCCACCCTTGCCTCCTTTTCCGCGCAGCTCTCGATTCCCCCCTCTCTTTCGCACCCTCCATGTCATATTCCGCTCCAGGAGTTCCATCATAGCTCCTCACTGTCGCTGGGAGGATGTTTTCTCCTCCGCTCGCCCCTTCCACCGTCATTTTCTCTCTACCCACCCTTGCCTCCTTTTCTGCGCAGCTCTCGATTCCCCCCTCTCTTTCGCACCCTCAATGTCATATTCCGCTCCAGGAGTTCCATCATAGCTCCTCACTGTCGCTGGGAGGATGTTTTCTCCTCCGCTCGCCCCTTCCACCGTCATTTTCTCTCTACCCACCCTTGCCTCCTTTTCCGCGCAGCTCTCGATTCCCCCCTCTCTTTCGCACCCTCCATGTCATATTCCGCTCCAGGAGTTCCATCATAGCTCCTCACTGTCGCTGGGAGGATGTTTTCTCCTCCGCTCGCCCCTTCCACCGTCATTTTCTCTCTACCCACCCTTGCCTCCTTTTCCGCGCAGCTCTCGATTCCCCCCTCTCTTTCGCACCCTCCATGTCATATTCCGCTCCAGGAGTTCCATCATAGCTCCTCACTGTCGCTGGGAGGAAGTTTTCTCCTCCGCTCGCCCCTTCCACCGTCATTTTCTCTCTACCCACCCTTGCCTCCTTTTCCGCGCAGCTCTCGATTCCCCCCTCTCTTTCGCACCCTCCATGTCATATTCCGCTCCAGGAGCTCCATCATAGCTCCTCGCTGTCGCTGGGAGGATGTTTTCTCCTCCGCTCGCCCCTTCCACCGTCATTTTCTCTCCACCCACCCTTGCCTCCTTTTCCGCGCAGCTCTCGATTCCCCCCTCTCTTTCGCACCCTCCATGTCATATTCCGCTCCAGGAGTTCCATCATAGCTCCTCACTGTCGCTGGGAGGAAGTTTTCTCCTCCGCTCGCCCCTTCCACCGTCATTTTCTCTCTACCCACCCTTGCCTCCTTTTCCGCGCAGCTCTCGATTCCCCCCTCTCTTTCGCACCCTCCATGTCATATTCCGCTCCAGGAGCTCCATCATAGCTCCTTGCTGTCGCTGGGAGGATGTTTTCTCCTCCGCTCGCCCCTTCCACCGTCATTTTCTCTCTACCCACCCTTGCCTCCTTTTCCGCGCAGCTCTCGATTCCCCCCTCTCTTTCGCACCCTCCATGTCATATTCCGCTCCAGGAGCTCCATCATAGCTCCTTGCTGTCGCTGGGAGGATGTTTTCTCCTCCGCTCGCCCCTTCCACCGTCATTTTCTCTCTACCCACCCTTGCCTCCTTTTCCGCGCAGCTCTCGATTCCCCCCTCTCTTTCACACCCTCCATGTCATATTCCGCTCCAGGAGTTCCATCATAGCTCCTCACTGTCGCTGGGAGGATGTTTTCTCCTCCGCTCGCCCCTTCCACCGTCATTTTCTCTCTACCCACCCTTGCCTCCTTCTCCGCGCAGCTCTCGATTCCCCCCTCTCTTTCGCACCCTCCATGTCATATTCCGCTCCAGGAGCTCCATCATAGCTCCTCGCTGTCGCTGGGAGGATGTTTTCTCCTCCGCTCACCCCTTCCACCGTCATTTTCTTTCTACCCACCCTTGCCTCCTTTTCCGCGCAGCTCTCGATTCCCCCCTCTCTTTCGCACCCTCCATGTCATATTCCGCTCCAGGAGCTCCATCATAGCTCCTTGCTGTCGCTGGGAGGATGTTTTCTCCTCCGCTCGCCCCTTCCACCGTCATTTTCTCTCTACCCACCCTTGCCTCCTTTTCCGCGCAGCTCTCGATTCCCCCCTCTCTTTCGCACCCTCCATGTCATATTCCGCTCCAGGAGTTCCATCATAGCTCCTCACTGTCGCTGGGAGGATGTTTTCTCCTCCGCTCGCCCCTTCCACCATCATTTTCTCTCTACCCACCCTTGCCTCCTTTTCCGCGCAGCTCTCGATTCCCCCCTCTCTTTCGCACCCTCCATGTCATATTTCGCTCCAGGAGTTCCATCATAGCTCCTCACTGTCGCTGGGAGGAAGTTTTCTCCTCCGCTCGCCCCTTCCACCGTCATTTTCTCTCTACCCACCCTTGCCTCCTTTTCCGCGCAGCTCTCGATTCCCCCCTCTCTTTCGCACCCTCCATGTCATATTCCGCTCCAGGAGTTCCATCATAGCTCCTCACTGTCGCTGGGAGGATGTTTTCTCCTCCGCTCGCCCCTTCCACCGTCATTTTCTCTCTACCCACCCTTGCCTCCTTCTCCGCGCAGCTCTCGATTCCCCCCTCTCTTTCGCACCCTCCATGTCATATTCCGCTCCAGGAGCTCCATCATAGCTCTTCGCTGTCGCTGGGAGGATGTTTTCTCCTCCGCTCGCCCCTTCCACCGTCATTTTCTCTCTACCCACCCTTTCCTCCTTTTCCGCGCAGCTCTCGATTCCCCCCTCTCTTTCGCACCCTCCATGTCATATTCCGCTCCAGGAGCTCCATCATAGCTCCTCGCTGTCGCTGGGAGGATGTTTTCTCCTCCGCTCGCCCCTTCCACCGTCATTTTCTCTCTACCCACCCTTGCCTCCTTTTCCGCGCAGCTCTCGATTCCCCCCTCTCTTTCGCACCCTCCATGTCATATTCCGCTCCAGGAGCTCCATCATCGCTCCTCGCTGTCGCTGGGAGGATGTTTTCTCCTCCGCTCGCCCCTTCCACCGTCATTTTCTCTCTACCCTCCCTTGCCTCCTTCTCCGCGCAGCTCTCAATTCCCCCCTCTCTTTCGCACCCTCCATGTCATATTCCGCTCCAGGAGCTCCATCATAGCTCCTCGCTGTCGCTGGGAGGATGTTTTCTCCTCCGCTCGCCCCTTCCACCGTCATTTTCTCTCTACCCACCCTTGCCTCCTTTTCCGCGTAGCTCTCGATTCCCCCCTCTCTTTCGCACCCTCCATGTCATATTCCGCTCCAGGAGTTCCATCATAGCTCCTCACTGTCGCTGGGAGGATGTTTTCTCCTCCGCTCGCCCCTTCCACCGTCATTTTCTCTCTACCCACCCTTGCCTCCTTTTCCGCGCAGCTCTCGATTCCCCCCTCTCTTTCGCACCCTCCATGTCATATTCCGCTCCAGGAGTTCCATCATAGCTCCTCACTGTCGCTGGGAGGAAGTTTTCTCCTTCGCTTGCCCCTTCCACCGTCATTTTCTCTCTACCCACCCTTGCCTCCTTTTCCGCGCAGCTCTCGATTCCCCCCTCTCTTTCGCACCCTCCATGTCATATTCCGCTCCAGGAGCTCCATCATAGCTCCTTGCTGTCGCTGGGAGGATGTTTTCTCCTCCGCTCGCCCCTTCCACCGTCATTTTCTCTCTACCCACCCTTGCCTCCTTTTCCGCGCAGCTCTCGATTCCCCCCTCTCTTTCGCACCCTCCATGTCATATTCCGCTCCAGGAGTTCCATCATAGCTCCTCACTGTCGCTGGGAGGATGTTTTCTCCTCCGCTCGCCCCTTCCACCGTCATTTTCTCTCTACCCACCCTTGCCTCCTTTTCCGCGCAGCTCTCGATTCCCCCCTCTCTTTCGCACCCTCCATGTCATATTCCGCTCCAGGAGCTCCATCATAGCTCATCGCTGTCGCTGGGAGGATGTTTTCTCCTCCGCTCGCCCCTTCCACCGTCATTTTCTCTCTACCCACCCTTGCCTCCTTTTCCGCGCAGCTCTCGATTCCCCCCTCTCTTTCGCACCCTCAATGTCATATTCCGCTCCAGGAGTTCCATCATAGCTCCTCACTGTCGCTGGGAGGATGTTTTCTCCTCCGCTCGCCCCTTCCACCGTCATTTTCTCTCTACCCACCCTTGCCTCCTTTTCCGCGCAGCTCTCGATTCCCCCCTCTCTTTCGCACCCTCCATGTCATATTCCGCTCCAGGAGCTCCATCATAGCTCCTCGCTGTCGCTGGGAGGATGTTTTCTCCTCCGCTCGCCCCTTCCACCGTCATTTTCTCTCTACCCACCCTTGCCTCCTTTTCCGCGCAGCTCTCGATTCCCCCCTCTCTTTCGCACCCTCCATGTCATATTCCGCTCCAGGAGCTCCATCATAGCTCCTTGCTGTCGCTGGGAGGATGTTTTCTCCTCCGCTCGCCCCTTCCACCGTCATTTTCTCTCTACCCACCCTTGCCTCCTTTTCCGCGCAGCTCTCGATTCCCCCCTCTCTTTTGCACCCTCCATGTCATATTCCGCTCCAGGAGTTCCATCATAGCTCCTCACTGTCGCTGGGAGGATGTTTTCTCCTCCGCTCGCCCCTTCCACCATCATTTTCTCTCTACCCACCCTTGCCTCCTTTTCCGCGCAGCTCTCGATTCCCCCCTCTCTTTCGCACCCTCCATGTCATATTTCGCTCCAGGAGTTCCATCATAGCTCCTCACTGTCGCTGGGAGGAAGTTTTCTCCTCCGCTCGCCCCTTCCACCGTCATTTTCTCTCTACCCACCCTTTCCTCCTTTTCCGCGCAGCTCTCGATTCCCCCCTCTCTTTCGCACCCTCCATGTCATATTCCGCTCCAGGAGCTCCATCATAGCTCCTCGCTGTCGCTGGGAGGATGTTTTCTCCTCCGCTCGCCCCTTCCACCGTCATTTTCTCTCTACCCACCCTTGCCTCCTTTTCCGCGCAGCTCTCGATTCCCCCCTCTCTTTCGCACCCTCCATGTCATATTCCGCTCCAGGAGCTCCATCATAGCTCCTCGCTGTCGCTGGGAGGATGTTTTCTCCTCCGCTCGCCCCTTCCACCGTCATTTTCTCTCTACCCACCCTTGCCTCCTTCTCCGCGCAGCTCTCAATTCCCCCCTCTCTTTCGCACCCTCCATGTCATATTCCGCTCCAGGAGCTCCATCATAGCTCCTCGCTGTCGCTGGGAGGATGTTTTCTCCTCCGCTCGCCCCTTCCACCGTCATTTTCTCTCTACCCACCCTTGCCTCCTTTTCCGCGTAGCTCTCGATTCCCCCCTCTCTTTCGCACCCTCCATGTCATATTCCGCTCCAGGAGTTCCATCATAGCTCCTCACTGTCGCTGGGAGGATGTTTTCTCCTCCGCTCGCCCCTTCCACCGTCATTTTCTCTCTACCCACCCTTGCCTCCTTTTCCGCGCAGCTCTCGATTCCCCCCTCTCTTTCGCACCCTCCATGTCATATTCCGCTCCAGGAGCTCCATCATAGCTCCTCGCTGTCGCTGGGAGGATGTTTTCTCCTCCGCTCGCCCCTTCCACCGTCATTTTCTCTCTACCCACCCTTGCCTCCTTTTCCGCGCAGCTCTCGATTCCCCCCTCTCTTTCGCACCCTCCATGTCATATTCCGCTCCAGGAGCTCCATCATAGCTCCTTGCTGTCGCTGGGAGGATGTTTTCTCCTCCGCTCGCCCCTTCCACCGTCATTTTCTCTCTACCCACCCTTGCCTCCTTTTCCGCGCAGCTCTCGATTCCCCCCTCTCTTTTGCACCCTCCATGTCATATTCCGCTCCAGGAGTTCCATCATAGCTCCTCACTGTCGCTGGGAGGATGTTTTCTCCTCCGCTCGCCCCTTCCACCATCATTTTCTCTCTACCCACCCTTGCCTCCTTTTCCGCGCAGCTCTCGATTCCCCCCTCTCTTTCGCACCCTCCATGTCATATTTCGCTCCAGGAGTTCCATCATAGCTCCTCACTGTCGCTGGGAGGAAGTTTTCTCCTCCGCTCGCCCCTTCCACCGTCATTTTCTCTCTACCCACCCTTTCCTCCTTTTCCGCGCAGCTCTCGATTCCCCCCTCTCTTTCGCACCCTCCATGTCATATTCCGCTCCAGGAGCTCCATCATAGCTCCTCGCTGTCGCTGGGAGGATGTTTTCTCCTCCGCTCGCCCCTTCCACCGTCATTTTCTCTCTACCCACCCTTGCCTCCTTTTCCGCGCAGCTCTCGATTCCCCCCTCTCTTTCGCACCCTCCATGTCATATTCCGCTCCAGGAGCTCCATCATAGCTCCTCGCTGTCGCTGGGAGGATGTTTTCTCCTCCGCTCGCCCCTTCCACCGTCATTTTCTCTCTACCCACCCTTGCCTCCTTCTCCGCGCAGCTCTCAATTCCCCCCTCTCTTTCGCACCCTCCATGTCATATTCCGCTCCAGGAGCTCCATCATAGCTCCTCGCTGTCGCTGGGAGGATGTTTTCTCCTCCGCTCGCCCCTTCCACCGTCATTTTCTCTCTACCCACCCTTGCCTCCTTTTCCGCGTAGCTCTCGATTCCCCCCTCTCTTTCGCACCCTCCATGTCATATTCCGCTCCAGGAGTTCCATCATAGCTCCTCACTGTCGCTGGGAGGATGTTTTCTCCTCCGCTCGCCCCTTCCACCGTCATTTTCTCTCTACCCACCCTTGCCTCCTTTTCCGCGCAGCTCTCGATTCCCCCCTCTCTTTCGCACCCTCCATGTCATATTCCGCTCCAGGAGTTCCATCATAGCTCCTCACTGTCGCTGGGAGGAAGTTTTCTCCTCCGCTTGCCCCTTCCACCGTCATTTTCTCTCTACCCACCCTTGCCTCCTTTTCCGCGCAGCTCTCGATTCCCCCCTCTCTTTCGCACCCTCCATGTCATATTCCGCTCCAGGAGCTCCATCATAGCTCCTTGCTGTCGCTGGGAGGATGTTTTCTCCTCCGCTCGCCCCTTCCACCGTCATTTTCTCTCTACCCACCCTTGCCTCCTTTTCCGCGCAGCTCTCGATTCCCCCCTCTCTTTCGCACCCTCCATGTCATATTCCGCTCCAGGAGTTCCATCATAGCTCCTCACTGTCGCTGGGAGGATGTTTTCTCCTCCGCTCGCCCCTTCCACCGTCATTTTCTCTCTACCCACCCTTGCCTCCTTTTCCGCGCAGCTCTCGATTCCCCCCTCTCTTTCGCACCCTCCATGTCATATTCCGCTCCAGGAGCTCCATCATAGCTCCTCGCTATCGCTGGGAGGATGTTTTCTCCTCCGCTCGCCCCTTCCACCGTCATTTTCTCTCTACCCACCCTTGCCTCCTTTTCCGCGCAGCTCTCGATTCCCCCCTCTCTTTCGCACCCTCAATGTCATATTCCGCTCCAGGAGTTCCATCATAGCTCCTCACTGTCGCTGGGAGGATGTTTTCTCCTCCGCTCGCCCCTTCCACCGTCATTTTCTCTCTACCCACCCTTGCCTCCTTTTCCGCGCAGCTCTCGATTCCCCCCTCTCTTTCGCACCCTCCACGTCATATTCCGCTCCAGGAGCTCCATCATAGCTCCTTGCTGTCGCTGGGAGGATGTTTTCTCCTCCGCTCGCCCCTTCCACCGTCATTTTCTCTCTACCCACCCTTGCCTCCTTTTCCGCGCAGCTCTCGATTCCCCCCTCTCTTTCGCACCCTCCATGTCATATTCCGCTCCAGGAGTTCCATCATAGCTCCTCACTGTCGCTGGGAGGATGTTTTCTCCTCCGCTCGCCCCTTCCACCGTCATTTTCTCTCTACCCACCCTTGCCTCCTTTTCCGCGCAGCTCTCGATTCCCCCCTCTCTTTCGCACCCTCCATGTCATATTCCGCTCCAGGAGCTCCATCATAGCTCCTCGCTGTCGCTGGGAGGATGTTTTCTCCTCCGCTCGCCCCTTCCACCGTCATTTTCTCTCTACCCACCCTTGCCTCCTTTTCCGCGCAGCTCTCGATTCCCCCCTCTCTTTCGCACCCTCAATGTCATATTCCGCTCCAGGAGTTCCATCATAGCTCCTCACTGTCGCTGGGAGGATGTTTTCTCCTCCGCATGCCCCTTCCACCGTCATTTTCTCTCTACCCACCCTTGCCTCCTTTTCCGCGCAGCTCTCGATTCCCCCCTCTCTTTCGCACCCTCCATGTCATATTCCGCTCCAGGAGCTCCATCATAGCTCCTCGCTGTCGCTGGGAGGATGTTTTCTCCTCCGCTCGCCCCTTCCACCGTCATTTTCTCTCTACCCACCCTTGCCTCCTTTTCCGCGCAGCTCTCGATTCCCCCCTCTCTTTCGCACCCTCAATGTCATATTCCGCTCCAGGAGTTCCATCATAGCTCCTCACTGTCGCTGGGAGGATGTTTTCTCCTCCGCTCGCCCCTTCCACCGTCATTTTCTCTCTACCCACCCTTGCCTCCTTTTCCGCGCAGCTCTCGATTCCCCCCTCTCTTTCGCACCCTCCATGTCATATTCCGCTCCAGGAGTTCCATCATAGCTCCTCACTGTCGCTGGGAGGAAGTTTTCTCCTCCGCTCGCCCCTTCCACCGTCATTTTCTCTCTACCCACCCTTGCCTCCTTTTCCGCGCAGCTCTCGATTCCCCCCTCTCTTTCGCACCCTCCATGTCATATTCCGCTCCAGGAGCTCCATCATAGCTCCTTGCTGTCGCTGGGAGGATGTTTTCTCCTCCGCTCGCCCCTTCCACCGTCATTTTCTCTCTACCCACCCTTGCCTCCTTTTCCGCGCAGCTCTCGATTCCCCCCTCTCTTTCGCACCCTCCATGTCATATTCCGCTCCAGGAGTTCCATCATAGCTCCTCACTGTCGCTGGGAGGAAATTTTCTCCTCAGCTCGCCCCTTCCACCGTCATTTTCTCTCTACCCACCCTTGCCTCCTTTTCCGCGCAGCTCTCGATTCCCCCCTCTCTTTCGCACCCTCCATGTCATATTCCGCTCCAGGAGCTCCATCATAGCTCCTCGCTGTCGCTGGGAGGATGTTTTCTCCTCCGCTCGCCCCTTCCACCGTCATTTTCTCTCTACCCACCCTTGCCTCCTTTTCCGCGCAGCTCTCGATTCCCCCCTCTCTTTCGCACCCTCCATGTCATATTCCGCTCCAGGAGTTCCATCATAGCTCCTCACTGTCGCTGGGAGGAAGTTTTCTCCTCCGCTTGCCCCTTCCACCGTCATTTTCTCTCTACCCACCCTTGCCTCCTTTTCCGCGCAGCTCTCGATTCCCCCCTCTCTTTCGCACCCTCCATGTCATATTCCGCTCCAGGAGCTCCATCATAGCTCCTTGCTGTCGCTGGGAGGATGTTTTCTCCTCCGCTCGTCCCTTCCACCGTCATTTTCTCTCTACCCACCCTTGCCTCCTTTTCCGCGCAGCTCTCGATTCCCCCCTCTCTTTCGCACCCTCCATGTCATATTCCGCTCCAGGAGTTCCATCATAGCTCCTCACTGTCGCTGGGAGGATGTTTTCTCCTCCGCTCGCCCCTTCCACCGTCATTTTCTCTCTACCCACCCTTGCCTCCTTTTCCGCGCAGCTCTCGATTCCCCCCTCTCTTTCGCACCCTCCATGTCATATTCCGCTCCAGGAGCTCCATCATAGCTCCTCGCTGTCGCTGGGAGGATGTTTTCTCCTCCGCTCGCCCCTTCCACCGTCATTTTCTCTCTACCCACCCTTGCCTCCTTTTCCGCGCAGCTCTCGATTCCCCCCTCTCTTTCGCACCCTCAATGTCATATTCCGCTCCAGGAGTTCCATCATAGCTCCTCACTGTCGCTGGGAGGATGTTTTCTCCTCCGCTCGCCCCTTCCACCGTCATTTTCTCTCTACCCACCCTTGCCTCCTTTTCCGCGCAGCTCTCGATTCCCCCCTCTCTTTCGCACCCTCCATGTCATATTCCGCTCCAGGAGCTCCATCATAGCTCCTTGCTGTCGCTGGGAGGATGTTTTCTCCTCCGCTCGCCCCTTCCACCGTCATTTTCTCTCTACCCACCCTTGCCTCCTTTTCCGCGCAGCTCTCGATTCCCCCCTCTCTTTCGCACCCTCCATGTCATATTCCGCTCCAGGAGTTCCATCATAGCTCCTCACTGTCGCTGGGAGGATGTTTTCTCCTCCGCTCGCCCCTTCCACCGTCATTTTCTCTCTACCCACCCTTGCCTCCTTTTCCGCGCAGCTCTCGATTCCCCCCTCTCTTTCGCACCCTCCATGTCATATTCCGCTCCAGGAGCTCCATCATAGCTCCTCGCTGTCGCTGGGAGGATGTTTTCTCCTCCGCTCGCCCCTTCCACCGTCATTTTCTCTCTACCCACCCTTGCCTCCTTTTCCGCGCAGCTCTCGATTCCCCCCTCTCTTTCGCACCCTCAATGTCATATTCCGCTCCAGGAGTTCCATCATAGCTCCTCACTGTCGCTGGGAGGATGTTTTCTCCTCCGCTCGCCCCTTCCACCGTCATTTTCTCTCTACCCACCCTTGCCTCCTTTTCCGCGCAGCTCTCGATTCCCCCCTCTCTTTCGCACCCTCCATGTCATATTCCGCTCCAGGAGCTCCATCATAGCTCCTCGCTGTCGCTGGGAGGATGTTTTCTCCTCCGCTCGCCCCTTCCACCGTCATTTTCTCTCTACCCACCCTTGCCTCCTTTTCCGCGCAGCTCTCGATTCCCCCCTCTCTTTCGCACCCTCAATGTCATATTCCGCTCCAGGAGTTCCATCATAGCTCCTCACTGTCACTGGGAGGATGTTTTCTCCTCCGCTCGCCCCTTCCACCGTCATTTTCTCTCTACCCACCCTTGCCTCCTTTTCCGCGCAGCTCTCGATTCCCCCCTCTCTTTCGCACCCTCCATGTCATATTCCGCTCCAGGAGTTCCATCATAGCTCCTCACTGTCGCTGGGAGGAAGTTTTCTCCTCCGCTCGCCCCTTCCACCGTCATTTTCTCTCTACCCACCCTTGCCTCCTTTTCCGCGCAGCTCTCGATTCCCCCCTCTCTTTCGCACCCTCCATGTCATATTCCGCTCCAGGAGCTCCATCATAGCTCCTCGCTGTTGCTGGGAGGATGTTTTCTCCTCCGCTCGCCCTTCCACCGTCATTTTCTCTCTACCCACCCTTGCCTCCTTCTCCGCACAGCTCTCGATTCCCCCCTCTCTTTCGCACCCTCCATGTCATATTCCGCTCCAGGAGCTCCATCATAGCTCCTCGCTGTCGCTGGGAGGATGTTTTCTCCTCTGCTCGCCCCTTCCACCGTCATTTTCTCTCTACCCACCCTTTCCTCCTTTTCCGCGCAGCTCTCGATTCCCCCCTCTCTTGCGCACCCTCCATGTCATATTCCGCTCCAGGAGCTCCATCATAGCTCCTCGCTGTCGCTGGGAGGATGTTTTCTCCTCCGCTCGCCCCTTCCACCGTCATTTTCTCTCTACCCACCCTTTCCTCCTTTTCCGCGCAGCTCTCGATTCCCCCCTCTCTTTCGCACCCTCCATGTCATATTCCGCTCCAGGAGCTCCATCATAGCTCCTCGCTGTCGCTGGGAGGATGTTTTCTCCTCCGCTCGCCCCTTCCACCGTCATTTTCTCTCTACCCACCCTTGCCTCCTTTTCCGCGCAGCTCTCGATTCCCCCCTCTCTTTCGCACCCTCCATGTCATATTCCGCTCCAGGAGCTCCATCATAGCTCCTCGCTGTCGCTGGGAGGATGTTTTCTCCTCCGCTCGCCCCTTCCACCGTCATTTTCTCTCTACCCACCCTTGCCTCCTTCTCCGCGCAGCTCTCAATTCCCCCCTCTCTTTCGCACCCTCCATGTCATATTCCGCTCCAGGAGCTCCATCATAGCTCCTCGCTGTCGCTGGGAGGATGTTTTCTCCTCCGCTCGCCCCTTCCACCGTCATTTTCTCTCTACCCACCCTTTCCTCCTTCTCCGCGCAGCTCTCGATTCCCCCCTCTCTTTCGAACCCTCCATGTCATATTCCGCTCCAGGAGCTCCATCATAGCTCCTCGCTGTCGCTGGGAGGATGTTTTCTCCTCTGCTCGCCCCTTCCACCGTCATTTTCTCTCTACCCACCCTTTCCTCCTTTTCCGCGCAGCTCTCGATTCCCCCCTCTCTTTCGCACCCTCCATGTCATATTCCGCTCCAGGAGCTCCATCATAGCTCCTCGCTGTCGCTGGGAGGATGTTTTCTCCTCCGCTCGCCCCTTCCACCGTCATTTTCTTTCTACCCACCCTTGCCTCCTTTTCCACGCAGCTCTCGATTCCCCCCTCTCTTTCGCACCCTCCATGTCATATTCCGCTCCAGGAGCTCCATCATAGCTCCTCGCTGTCGCTGGGAGGATGTTTTCTCCTCTGCTCGCCCCTTCCACCGTCATTTTCTCTCTACCCACCCTTTCCTCCTTTTCCGCGCAGCTCTCGATTCCCCCCTCTCTTTCGCACCCTCCATGTCATATTCCGCTCCAGGAGTTCCATCATAGCTCCTCACTGTCGCTGGGAGGAAGTTTTCTCCTCCGCTCGCCCCTTCCACCGTCATTTTCTCTCTACCCACCCTTGCCTCCTTTTCCGCGCAGCTCTCGATTCCCCCCTCTCTTTCGCACCCTCCATGTCATATTCCGCTCCAGGAGCTCCATCATAGCTCCTCGCTGTCGCTGGGAGGACGTTTTCTCCTCCGCTCGCCCCTTCCACCGTCATTTTCTCTCTACCCACCCTTGCCTCCTTTTCCGCGCAGCTCTCTATTCCCCCCTCTCTTTCGCACCCTCCATGTCATATTCCGCTCCAGGAGTTCCATCATAGCTCCTCACTGTCGCTGGGAGGATGTTTTCTCCTCCGCTCGCCCCTTCCACCGTCATTTTCTCTCTACCCACCCTTGCCTCCTTTTCCGCGCAGCTCTCGATTCCCCCCTCTCTTTCGCACCCTCCATGTCATATTCCGCTCCAGGAGTTCCATCATAGCTCCTCACTGTCGCTGGGAGGAAGTTTTCTCCTCCGCTTGCCCCTTCCACCGTCATTTTCTCTCTACCCACCCTTGCCTCCTTTTCCGCGCAGCTCTCGATTCCCCCCTCTCTTTCGCACCCTCCATGTCATATTCCGCTCCAGGAGCTCCATCATAGCTCCTTGCTGTCGCTGGGAGGATGTTTTCTCCTCCGCTCGCCCCTTCCACCGTCATTTTCTCTCTACCCACCCTTGCCTCCTTTTCCGCGCAGCTCTCGATTCCCCCCTCTCTTTCGCACCCTCCATGTCATATTCCGCTCCAGGAGTTCCATCATAGCTCCTCACTGTCGCTGGGAGGATGTTTTCTCCTCCGCTCGCCCCTTCCACCGTCATTTTCTCTCTACCCACCCTTGCCTCCTTTTCCGCGCAGCTCTCGATTCCCCCCTCTCTTTCGCACCCTCCATGTCATATTCCGCTCCAGGAGCTCCATCATAGCTCCTCGCTGTCGCTGGGAGGATGTTTTCTCCTCCGCTCGCCCCTTCCACCGTCATTTTCTCTCTACCCACCCTTGCCTCCTTTTCCGCGCAGCTCTCGATTCCCCCCTCTCTTTCGCACCCTCCATGTCATATTCCGCTCCAGGAGTTCCATCATAGCTCCTCACTGTCGCTGGGAGGAAGTTTTCTCCTCCGCTTGCCCCTTCCACCGTCATTTTCTCTCTACCCACCCTTGCCTCCTTTTCCGCGCAGCTCTCGATTCCCCCCTCTCTTTCGCACCCTCCATGTCATATTCCGCTCCAGGAGCTCCATCATAGCTCCTCGCTGTCGCTGGGAGGATGTTTTCTCCTCCGCTCGTCCCTTCCACCGTCATTTTCTCTCTACCCACCCTTGCCTCCTTTTCCGCGCAGCTCTCGATTCCCCCCTCTCTTTCGCACCCTCCATGTCATATTCCGCTCCAGGAGTTCCATCATAGCTCCTCACTGTCGCTGGGAGGATGTTTTCTCCTCCGCTCGCCCCTTCCACCGTCATTTTCTCTCTACCCACCCTTGCCTCCTTTTCCGCGCAGCTCTCGATTCCCCCCTCTCTTTCGCACCCTCCATGTCATATTCCGCTCCAGGAGCTCCATCATAGCTCCTCGCTGTCGCTGGGAGGATGTTTTCTCCTCCGCTCGCCCCTTCCACCGTCATTTTCTCTCTACCCACCCTTGCCTCCTTTTCCGCGCAGCTCTCGATTCCCCCCTCTCTTTCGCACCCTCAATGTCATATTCCGCTCCAGGAGTTCCATCATAGCTCCTCACTGTCGCTGGGAGGATGTTTTCTCCTCCGCTCGCCCCTTCCACCATCATTTTCTCTCTACCCACCCTTGCCTCCTTTTCCGCGCAGCTCTCGATTCCCCCCTCTCTTTCGCACCCTCCATGTCATATTCCGCTCCAGGAGCTCCATCATAGCTCCTTGCTGTCGCTGGGAGGATGTTTTCTCCTCCGCTCGCCCCTTCCACCGTCATTTTCTCTCTACCCACCCTTGCCTCCTTTTCCGCGCAGCTCTCGATTCCCCCCTCTCTTTCGCACCCTCCATGTCATATTCCGCTCCAGGAGTTCCATCATAGCTCCTCACTGTCGCTGGGAGGATGTTTTCTCCTCCGCTCGCCCCTTCCACCGTCATTTTCTCTCTACCCACCCTTGCCTCCTTTTCCGCGCAGCTCTCGATTCCCCCCTCTCTTTCGCACCCTCCATGTCATATTCCGCTCCAGGAGTTCCATCATAGCTCCTCACTGTCGCTGGGAGGATGTTTTCTCCTCCGCTCGCCCCTTCCACCGTCATTTTCTCTCTACCCACCCTTGCCTCCTTTTCCGCGCAGCTCTCGATTCCCCCCTCTCTTTCGCACCCTCAATGTCATATTCCGCTCCAGGAGTTCCATCATAGCTCCTCACTGTCACTGGGAGGATGTTTTCTCCTCCGCTCGCCCCTTCCACCGTCATTTTCTCTCTACCCACCCTTGCCTCCTTTTCCGCGCAGCTCTCGATTCCCCCCTCTCTTTCGCACCCTCCATGTCATATTCCGCTCCAGGAGTTCCATCATAGCTCCTCACTGTCGCTGGGAGGAAGTTTTCTCCTCCGCTCGCCCCTTCCACCGTCATTTTCTCTCTACCCACCCTTGCCTCCTTTTCCGCGCAGCTCTCGATTCCCCCCTCTCTTTCGCACCCTCCATGTCATATTCCGCTCCAGGAGCTCCATCATAGCTCCTCGCTGTTGCTGGGAGGATGTTTTCTCCTCCGCTCGCCCTTCCACCGTCATTTTCTCTCTACCCACCCTTGCCTCCTTCTCCGCACAGCTCTCGATTCCCCCCTCTCTTTCGCACCCTCCATGTCATATTCCGCTCCAGGAGCTCCATCATAGCTCCTCGCTGTCGCTGGGAGGATGTTTTCTCCTCCGCTCGCCCCTTCCACCGTCATTTTCTCTCTACCCACCCTTGCCTCCTTTTCCGCGCAGCTCTCGATTCCCCCCTCTCTTTCGCACCCTCCATGTCATATTCCGCTCCAGGAGTTCCATCATAGCTCCTCACTGTCGCTGGGAGGAAGTTTTCTCCTCCGCTCGCCCCTTCCACCGTCATTTTCTCTCTACCCACCCTTGCCTCCTTTTCCGCGCAGCTCTCGATTCCCCCCTCTCTTTCGCACCCTCCATGTCATATTCCGCTCCAGGAGCTCCATCATAGCTCCTCGCTGTCGCTGGGAGGATGTTTTCTCCTCCGCTCGCCCCTTCCACCGTCATTTTCTCTCTACCCACCCTTGCCTCCTTTTCCGCGCAGCTCTCGATTCCCCCCTCTCTTTCGCACCCTCAATGTCATATTCCGCTCCAGGAGTTCCATCATAGCTCCTCACTGTCGCTGGGAGGATGTTTTCTCCTCCGCTCGCCCCTTCCACCGTCATTTTCTCTCTACCCACCCTTGCCTCCTTTTCCGCGCAGCTCTCGATTCCCCCCTCTCTTTCGCACCCTCCATGTCATATTCCGCTCCAGGAGTTCCATCATAGCTCCTCACTGTCGCTGGGAGGAAGTTTTCTCCTCCGCTCGCCCCTTCCACCGTCATTTTCTCTCTACCCACCCTTGCCTCCTTTTCCGCGCAGCTCTCGATTCCCCCCTCTCTTTCGCACCCTCCATGTCATATTCCGCTCCAGGAGCTCCATCATAGCTCCTTGCTGTCGCTGGGAGGATGTTTTCTCCTCCGCTCGCCCCTTCCACCGTCATTTTCTCTCTACCCACCCTTGCCTCCTTTTCCGCGCAGCTCTCGATTCCCCCCTCTCTTTCGCACCCTCCATGTCATATTCCGCTCCAGGAGTTCCATCATAGCTCCTCACTGTCGCTGGGAGGATGTTTTCTCCTCCGCTCGCCCCTTCCACCATCATTTTCTCTCTACCCACCCTTGCCTCCTTTTCCGCGCAGCTCTCGATTCCCCCCTCTCTTTCGCACCCTCCATGTCATATTCCGCTCCAGGAGTTCCATCATAGCTCCTCACTGTCGCTGGGAGGATATTTTCTCCTCCGCTCGCCCCTTCCACCGTCATTTTCTCTCTACCCACCCTTGCCTCCTTTTCCGCGCAGCTCTCGATTCCCCCCTCTCTTTCGCACCCTCCATGTCATATTCCGCTCCAGGAGCTTCATCATAGCTCCTTGCTGTCGCTGGGAGGATGTTTTCTCCTCCGCTCGCCCCTTCCACCGTCATTTTCTCTCTACCCACCCTTGCCTCCTTTTCCGCGCAGCTCTCGATTCCCCCCTCTCTTTCGCACCCTCCATGTCATATTCCGCTCCAGGAGTTCCATCATAGCTCCTCACTGTCGCTGGGAGGATGTTTTCTCCTCCGCTCGCCCCTTCCACCGTCATTTTCTCTCTACCCACCCTTGCCTCCTTCTCCGCGCAGCTCTCGATTCCCCCCTCTCTTTCGCACCCTCCATGTCATATTCCGCTCCAGGAGTTCCATCATAGCTCCTCACTGTCGCTGGGAGGAAGTTTTCTCCTCCGCTCGCCCCTTCCACCGTCATTTTCTCTCTACCCACCCTTGCCTCCTTCTCCGCGCAGCTCTCGATTCCCCCCTCTCTTTCGCACCCTCCATGTCATATTCCGCTCCAGGAGCTCCATCATAGCTCTTCGCTGTCGCTGGGAGGATGTTTTCTCCTCCGCTCGCCCCTTCCACCGTCATTTTCTTTCTACCCACCCTTGCCTCCTTTTCCACGCAGCTCTCGATTCCCCCCTCTCTTTCGCACCCTCCATGTCATATTCCGCTCCAGGAGCTCCATCATAGCTCCTCGCTGTTGCTGGGAGGATGTTTTCTCCTCCGCTCGCCCCTTCCACCGTCATTTTCTCTCTACCCACCCTTGCCTCCTTCTCCGCACAGCTCTCGATTCCCCCCTCTCTTTCGCACCCTCCATGTCATATTCCGCTCCAGGAGCTCCATCATAGCTCCTCGCTGTCGCTGGGAGGATGTTTTCTCCTCTGCTCGCCCCTTCCACCGTCATTTTCTCTCTACCCACCCTTTCCTCCTTTTCCGCGCAGCTCTCGATTCCCCCCTCTCTTGCGCACCCTCCATGTCATATTCCGCTCCAGGAGCTCCATCATAGCTCCTCGCTGTCGCTGGGAGGATGTTTTCTCCTCCGCTCGCCCCTTCCACCGTCATTTTCTCTCTACCCACCCTTGCCTCCTTTTCCGCGCAGCTCTCGATTCCCCCCTCTCTTTCGCACCCTCCATGTCATATTCCGCTCCAGGAGCTCCATCATAGCTCCTCGCTGTCGCTGGGAGGATGTTTTCTCCTCCGCTCGCCCCTTCCACCGTCATTTTCTCTCTACCCACCCTTGCCTCCTTCTCCGCGCAGCTCTCAATTCCCCCCTCTCTTTCGCACCCTCCATGTCATATTCCGCTCCAGGAGCTCCATCATAGCTCCTCGCTGTCGCTGGGAGGATGTTTTCTCCTCCGCTCGCCCCTTCCACCGTCATTTTCTCTCTACCCACCCTTGCCTCCTTCTCCGCGCAGCTCTCGATTCCCCCCTCTCTTTCAAACCCTCCATGTCATATTCCGCTCCAGGAGCTCCATCATAGCTCCTCGCTGTCGCTGGGAGGATGTTTTCTCCTCTGCTCGCCCCTTCCACCGTCATTTTCTCTCTACCCACCCTTTCCTCCTTTTCCGCGCAGCTCTCGATTCCCCCCTCTCTTTCGCACCCTCCATGTCATATTCCGCTCCAGGAGCTCCATCATAGCTCCTCGCTGTCGCTGGGAGGATGTTTTCTCCTCCGCTCGCCCCTTCCACCGTCATTTTCTTTCTACCCACCCTTGCCTCCTTTTCCACGCAGCTCTCGATTCCTCCCTCTCTTTCGCACCCTCCATGTCATATTCCGCTCCAGGAGCTCCATCATAGCTCCTCGCTGTCGCTGGGAGGATGTTTTCTCCTCTGCTCGCCCCTTCCACCGTCATTTTCTCTCTACCCACCCTTTCCTCCTTTTCCGCGCAGCTCTCGATTCCCCCCTCTCTTTCGCACCCTCCATGTCATATTCCGCTCAAGGAGTTCCATCATAGCTCCTCACTGTCGCTGGGAGGAAGTTTTCTCCTCCGCTCGCCCCTTCCACCGTCATTTTCTCTCTACCCACCCTTGCCTCCTTTTCCGCGCAGCTCTCGATTCCCCCCTCTCTTTCGCACCCTCCATGTCATATTCCGCTCCAGGAGCTCCATCATAGCTCCTCGCTGTCGCTGGGAGGATGTTTTCTCCTCCGCTCGCCCCTTCCACCGTCATTTTCTCTCTACCCACCCTTGCCTCCTTTTCCGCGCAGCTCTCGATTCCCCCCTCTCTTTCGCACCCTCCATGTCATATTCCGCTCCAGGAGTTCCATCATAGCTCCTCACTGTCGCTGGGAGGAAGTTTTCTCCTCCGCTCGCCCCTTCCACCGTCATTTTCTCTCTACCCACCCTTGCCTCCTTTTCCGCGCAGCTCTCGATTCCCCCCTCTCTTTCGCACCCTCCATGTCATATTCCGCTCCAGGAGCTCCATCATAGCTCCTCGCTGTCGCTGGGAGGATGTTTTCTCCTCCGCTCGCCCCTTCCACCGTCATTTTCTCTCTACCCACCCTTGCCTCCTTTTCCGCGCAGCTCTCGATTCCCCCCTCTCTTTCGCACCCTCAATGTCATATTCCGCTCCAGGAGTTCCATCATAGCTCCTCACTGTCGCTGGGAGGATGTTTTCTCCTCCGCTCGCCCCTTCCACCGTCATTTTCTCTCTACCCACCCTTGCCTCCTTTTCCGCGCAGCTCTCGATTCCCCCCTCTCTTTCGCACCCTCCATGTCATATTCCGCTCCAGGAGTTCCATCATAGCTCCTCACTGTCGCTGGGAGGAAGTTTTCTCCTCCGCTCGCCCCTTCCACCGTCATTTTCTCTCTACCCACCCTTGCCTCCTTTTCCGCGCAGCTCTCGATTCCCCCCTCTCTTTCGCACCCTCCATGTCATATTCCGCTCCAGGAGCTCCATCATAGCTCCTTGCTGTCGCTGGGAGGATGTTTTCTCCTCCGCTCGCCCCTTCCACCGTCATTTTCTCTCTACCCACCCTTGCCTCCTTTTCCGCGCAGCTCTCGATTCCCCCCTCTCTTTCGCACCCTCCATGTCATATTCCGCTCCAGGAGTTCCATCATAGCTCCTCACTGTCGCTGGGAGGATGTTTTCTCCTCCGCTCGCCCCTTCCACCATCATTTTCTCTCTACCCACCCTTGCCTCCTTTTCCGCGCAGCTCTCGATTCCCCCCTCTCTTTCGCACCCTCCATGTCATATTCCGCTCCAGGAGTTCCATCATAGCTCCTCACTGTCGCTGGGAGGATATTTTCTCCTCCGCTCGCCCCTTCCACCGTCATTTTCTCTCTACCCACCCTTGCCTCCTTTTCCGCGCAGCTCTCGATTCCCCCCTCTCTTTCGCACCCTCCATGTCATATTCCGCTCCAGGAGCTTCATCATAGCTCCTTGCTGTCGCTGGGAGGATGTTTTCTCCTCCGCTCGCCCCTTCCACCGTCATTTTCTCTCTACCCACCCTTGCCTCCTTTTCCGCGCAGCTCTCGATTCCCCCCTCTCTTTCGCACCCTCCATGTCATATTCCGCTCCAGGAGTTCCATCATAGCTCCTCACTGTCGCTGGGAGGATGTTTTCTCCTCCGCTCGCCCCTTCCACCGTCATTTTCTCTCTACCCACCCTTGCCTCCTTCTCCGCGCAGCTCTCGATTCCCCCCTCTCTTTCGCACCCTCCATGTCATATTCCGCTCCAGGAGCTCCATCATAGCTCCTCGCTGTCGCTGGGAGGATGTTTTCTCCTCCGCTCGCCCCTTCCACCGTCATTTTCTCTCTACCCACCCTTGCCTCCTTTTCCGCGCAGCTCTCGATTCCCCCCTCTCTTTCGCACCCTCCATGTCATATTCCGCTCCAGGAGCTCCATCATAGCTCCTTGCTGTCGCTGGGAGGATGTTTTCTCCTCCGCTCGCCCCTTCCACCGTCATTTTCTCTCTACCCACCCTTGCCTCCTTTTCCGCGCAACTCTCGATTCCCCCCTCTCTTTCGCACCCTCCATGTCATATTCCGCTCCAGGAGTTCCATCATAGCTCCTCACTGTCGCTGGGAGGATGTTTTCTCCTCCGCTCGCCCCTTCCACCATCATTTTCTCTCTACCCACCCTTGCCTCCTTTTCCGCGCAGCTCTCGATTCCCCCCTCTCTTTCGCACCCTCCATGTCATATTCCGCTCCAGGAGTTCCATCATAGCTCCTCACTGTCGCTGGGAGGAAGTTTTCTCCTCCGCTCGCCCCTTCCACCGTCATTTTCTCTCTACCCACCCTTGCCTCCTTCTCCGCGCAGCTCTCGATTCCCCCCTCTCTTTCGCACCCTCCATGTCATATTCCGCTCCAGGAGCTCCATCATAGCTAATCGCTGTCGCTGGGAGGATGTTTTCTCCTCCGCTCGCCCCTTCCACCGTCATTTTCTCTCTACCCACCCTTGCCTCCTTTTCCGCGCAGCTCTCGATTCCCCCCTCTCTTTCGCACCCTCCATGTCATATTCCGCTCCAGGAGTTCCATCATAGCTCCTCACTGTCGCTGGGAGGATGTTTTCTCCTCCGCTCGCCCCTTCCACCGTCATTTTCTCTCTACCCACCCTTGCCTCCTTTTCCGCGCAGCTCTCGATTCCCCCCTCTCTTTCGCACCCTCCATGTCATATTCCGCTCCAGGAGTTCCATCATAGCTCCTCACTGTCGCTGGGAGGATGTTTTCTCCTCCGCTCGCCCCTTCCACCGTCATTTTCTCTCTACCCACCCTTGCCTCCTTTTCCGCGCAGCTCTCGATTCCCCCCTCTCTTTCGCACCCTCCATGTCATATTCCGCTCCAGGAGCTCCATCATAGCTCCTTGCTGTCGCTGGGAGGATGTTTTCTCCTCCGCTCGCCCCTTCCACCGTCATTTTCTCTCTACCCACCCTTGCCTCCTTTTCCGCGCAGCTCTCGATTCCCCCCTCTCTTTCGCACCCTCCATGTCATATTCCGCTCCAGGAGCTCCATCATAGCTCCTTGCTGTCGCTGGGAGGATGTTTTCTCCTCCGCTCGCCCCTTCCACCGTCATTTTCTCTCTACCCACCCTTGCCTCCTTCTCCGCGCAGCTCTCGATTCCCTCCTCTCTCTCGCACCCTCCATATTACATCCAGCTCCAGGAGCTTCATCATAGCTCCTCGCTGTCGCTGGGAGGATGTTTTCTCCTCCGCTCGCCCCTTCCACCGTCATTTTCTCTCTACCCACCCTTGCCTCCTTCTCTGCGCAGCTCTCGATTCCCCCCTCTCTTTCGCACCCTCCATGTCATATTCCGCTCCAGGAGCTCCATCATAGCTCCTCGCTGTCGCTGGGAGGATGTTTTCTCCTCCGCTCGCCCCTTCCACCGTCATTTTCTCTCTACCCACCCTTGCCTCCTTCTCCGCGCAGCTCTCGATTCCCTCCTCTCTCTCGCACCCTCCATATTACATCCAGCTCCAGGAGCTCCATCATAGCTCCTCGCTGTCGCTGGGAGGATGTTTTCTCCTCTGCTCGCCGCTTCCGCCGTCATTTTCTCTCCACCCACCCTTGCCTCCTTCTCCGCGCCGCTCTCGATTCCCCCCTCTCTTTCGCACCCTCCATGTCATATTCCGCTCCAGGAGCTCCATCATAGCTCCTCGCTGTCGCTGGGAGGATGTTTTCTCCTCCGCTCGCCCCTTCCACCGTCATTTTCTCTCTACCCACCCTTGCCTCCTTTTCCGCGCAGCTCTCGATTCCCCCCTCTCTTTCGCACCCTCCATGTCATATTCCGCTCCAGGAGCTCCATCATAGCTCCTTGCTGTCGCTGGGAGGATGTTTTCTCCTCCGCTCGCCCCTTCCACCGTCATTTTCTCTCTACCCACCCTTGCCTCCTTTTCCGCGCAGCTCTCGATTCCCCCCTCTCTTTCGCACCCTCCATGTCATATTCCGCTCCAGGAGTTCCATCATAGCTCCTCACTGTCGCTGGGAGGATGTTTTCTCCTCCGCTCGCCCCTTCCACCATCATTTTCTCTCTACCCACCCTTGCCTCCTTTTCCGCGCAGCTCTCGATTCCCCCCTCTCTTTCGCACCCTCCATGTCATATTCCGCTCCAGGAGTTCCATCATAGCTCCTCACTGTCGCTGGGAGGATATTTTCTCCTCCGCTCGCCCCTTCCACCGTCATTTTCTCTCTACCCACCCTTGCCTCCTTTTCCGCGCAGCTCTCGATTCCCCCCTCTCTTTCGCACCCTCCATGTCATATTCCGCTCCAGGAGCTTCATCATAGCTCCTTGCTGTCGCTGGGAGGATGTTTTCTCCTCCGCTCGCCCCTTCCACCGTCATTTTCTCTCTACCCACCCTTGCCTCCTTTTCCGCGCAGCTCTCGATTCCCCCCTCTCTTTCGCACCCTCCATGTCATATTCCGCTCCAGGAGTTCCATCATAGCTCCTCACTGTCGCTGGGAGGATGTTTTCTCCTCCGCTCGCCCCTTCCACCGTCATTTTCTCTCTACCCACCCTTGCCTCCTTCTCCGCGCAGCTCTCGATTCCCCCCTCTCTTTCGCACCCTCCATGTCATATTCCGCTCCAGGAGCTCCATCATAGCTCCTCGCTGTCGCTGGGAGGATGTTTTCTCCTCCGCTCGCCCCTTCCACCGTCATTTTCTCTCTACCCACCCTTGCCTCCTTTTCCGCGCAGCTCTCGATTCCCCCCTCTCTTTCGCACCCTCCATGTCATATTCCGCTCCAGGAGCTCCATCATAGCTCCTTGCTGTCGCTGGGAGGATGTTTTCTCCTCCGCTCGCCCCTTTCACCGTCATTTTCTCTCTACCCACCCTTGCCTCCTTTTCCGCGCAACTCTCGATTCCCCCCTCTCTTTCGCACCCTCCATGTCATATTCCGCTCCAGGAGTTCCATCATAGCTCCTCACTGTCGCTGGGAGGATGTTTTCTCCTCCGCTCGCCCCTTCCACCATCATTTTCTCTCTACCCACCCTTGCCTCCTTTTCCGCGCAGCTCTCGATTCCCCCCTCTCTTTCGCACCCTCCATGTCATATTCCGCTCCAGGAGTTCCATCATAGCTCCTCACTGTCGCTGGGAGGAAGTTTTCTCCTCCGCTCGCCCCTTCCACCGTCATTTTCTCTCTACCCACCCTTGCCTCCTTCTCCGCGCAGCTCTCGATTCCCCCCTCTCTTTCGCACCCTCCATGTCATATTCCGCTCCAGGAGCTCCATCATAGCTAATCGCTGTCGCTGGGAGGATGTTTTCTCCTCCGCTCGCCCCTTCCACCGTCATTTTCTCTCTACCCACCCTTGCCTCCTTTTCCGCGCAGCTCTCGATTCCCCCCTCTCTTTCGCACCCTCCATGTCATATTCCGCTCCAGGAGTTCCATCATAGCTCCTCACTGTCGCTGGGAGGATGTTTTCTCCTCCGCTCGCCCCTTCCACCGTCATTTTCTCTCTACCCACCCTTGCCTCCTTTTCCGCGCAGCTCTCGATTCCCCCCTCTCTTTCGCACCCTCCATGTCATATTCCGCTCCAGGAGTTCCATCATAGCTCCTCACTGTCGCTGGGAGGATGTTTTCTCCTCCGCTCGCCCCTTCCACCGTCATTTTCTCTCTACCCACCCTTGCCTCCTTCTCCGCGCAGCTCTCGATTCCCTCCTCTCTCTCGCACCCTCCATATTACATCCAGCTCCAGGAGCTTCATCATAGCTCCTCGCTGTCGCTGGGAGGATGTTTTCTCCTCCGCTCGCCCCTTCCACCGTCATTTTCTCTCTACCCACCCTTGCCTCCTTCTCTGCGCAGCTCTCGATTCCCCCCTCTCTTTCGCACCCTCCATGTCATATTCCGCTCCAGGAGCTCCATCATAGCTCCTCGCTGTCGCTGGGAGGATGTTTTCTCCTCCGCTCGCCCCTTCCACCGTCATTTTCTCTCTACCCACCCTTGCCTCCTTCTCCGCGCAGCTCTCGATTCCCTCCTCTCTCTCGCACCCTCCATATTACATCCAGCTCCAGGAGCTCCATCATAGCTCCTCGCTGTCGCTGGGAGGATGTTTTCTCCTCTGCTCGCCCCTTCCGCCGTCATTTTCTCTCCACCCACCCTTGCCTCCTTCTCCGCGCCGCTCTCGATTCCCCCCTCTCTTTCGCACCCTCCATGTCATATTCCGCTCCAGGAGCTCCATCATAGCTCCTCGCTGTCGCTGGGAGGATGTTTTCTCCTCCGCTCGCCCCTTCCACCGTCATTTTCTCTCTACCCACCCTTGCCTCCTTCTCCGGGCAGCTCTCGATTCCCCCCTCTCTTTCGCACCCTCCATGTCATATTCCGCTCCAGGAGCTCCATCATAGCTCCTTGCTGTCGCTGGGAGGATGTTTTCTCCTCCGCTCGCCCCTTCCACCGTCATTTTCTCTCTACCCACCCTTGCCTCCTTTTCCGCGCAGCTCTCGATTCCCCCCTCTCTTTCGCACCCTCCATGTCATATTCCGCTCCAGGAGTTCCATCATAGCTCCTCACTGTCGCTGGGAGGATGTTTTCTCCTCCGCTCGCCCCTTCCACCATCATTTTCTCTCTACCCACCCTTGCCTCCTTTTCCGCGCAGCTCTCGATTCCCCCCTCTCTTTCGCACCCTCCATGTCATATTCCGCTCCAGGAGTTCCATCATAGCTCCTCACTGTCGCTGGGAGGATATTTTCTCCTCCGCTCGCCCCTTCCACCGTCATTTTCTCTCTACCCACCCTTGCCTCCTTTTCCGCGCAGCTCTCGATTCCCCCCTCTCTTTCGCACCCTCCATGTCATATTCCGCTCCAGGAGCTTCATCATAGCTCCTTGCTGTCGCTGGGAGGATGTTTTCTCCTCCGCTCGCCCCTTCCACCATCATTTTCTCTCTACCCACCCTTGCCTCCTTTTCCGCGCAGCTCTCGATTCCCCCCTCTCTTTCGCACCCTCCATGTCATATTCCGCTCCAGGAGTTCCATCATAGCTCCTCACTGTCGCTGGGAGGATGTTTTCTCCTCCGCTCGCCCCTTCCACCGTCATTTTCTCTCTACCCACCCTTGCCTCCTTCTCCGCGCAGCTCTCGATTCCCCCCTCTCTTTCGCACCCTCCATGTCATATTCCGCTCCAGGAGCTCCATCATAGCTCCTCGCTGTCGCTGGGAGGATGTTTTCTCCTCCGCTCGCCCCTTCCACCGTCATTTTCTCTCTACCCACCCTTGCCTCCTTTTCCGCGCAGCTCTCGATTCCCCCCTCTCTTTCGCACCCTCCATGTCATATTCCGCTCCAGGAGCTCCATCATAGCTCCTTGCTGTCGCTGGGAGGATGTTTTCTCCTCCGCTCGCCCCTTCCACCGTCATTTTCTCTCTACCCACCCTTGCCTCCTTTTCCGCGCAACTCTCGATTCCCCCCTCTCTTTCGCACCCTCCATGTCATATTCCGCTCCAGGAGTTCCATCATAGCTCCTCACTGTCGCTGGGAGGATGTTTTCTCCTCCGCTCGCCCCTTCCACCATCATTTTCTCTCTACCCACCCTTGCCTCCTTTTCCGCGCAGCTCTCGATTCCCCCCTCTCTTTCGCACCCTCCATGTCATATTCCGCTCCAGGAGTTCCATCATAGCTCCTCACTGTCGCTGGGAGGAAGTTTTCTCCTCCGCTCGCCCCTTCCACCGTCATTTTCTCTCTACCCACCCTTGCCTCCTTCTCCGCGCAGCTCTCGATTCCCCCCTCTCTTTCGCACCCTCCATGTCATATTCCGCTCCAGGAGCTCCATCATAGCTAATCGCTGTCGCTGGGAGGATGTTTTCTCCTCCGCTCGCCCCTTCCACCGTCATTTTCTCTCTACCCACCCTTGCCTTCTTTTCCGCGCAGCTCTCGATTCCCCCCTCTCTTTCGCACCCTCCATGTCATATTCCGCTCCAGGAGTTCCATCATAGCTCCTCACTGTCGCTGGGAGGATGTTTTCTCCTCCGCTCGCCCCTTCCACCGTCATTTTCTCTCTACCCACCCTTGCCTCCTTTTCCGCGCAGCTCTCGATTCCCCCCTCTCTTTCGCACCCTCCATGTCATATTCCGCTCCAGGAGTTCCATCATAGCTCCTCACTGTCGCTGGGAGGATGTTTTCTCCTCCGCTCGCCCCTTCCACCGTCATTTTCTCTCTACCCACCCTTGCCTCCTTTTCCGCGCAGCTCTCGATTCCCCCCTCTCTTTCGCACCCTCCATGTCATATTCCGCTCCAGGAGCTCCATCATAGCTCCTTGCTGTCGCTGGGAGGATGTTTTCTCCTCCGCTCGCCCCTTCCACCGTCATTTTCTCTCTACCCACCCTTGCCTCCTTTTCCGCGCAGCTCTCGATTCCCCCCTCTCTTTCGCACCCTCCATGTCATATTCCGCTCCAGGAGCTCCATCATAGCTCCTTGCTGTCGCTGGGAGGATGTTTTCTCCTCCGCTCGCCCCTTCCACCGTCATTTTCTCTCTACCCACCCTTGCCTCCTTCTCCGCGCAGCTCTCGATTCCCTCCTCTCTCTCGCACCCTCCATATTACATCCAGCTCCAGGAGCTTCATCATAGCTCCTCGCTGTCGCTGGGAGGATGTTTTCTCCTCCGCTCGCCCCTTCCACCGTCATTTTCTCTCTACCCACCCTTGCCTCCTTCTCTGCGCAGCTCTCGATTCCCCCCTCTCTTTCGCACCCTCCATGTCATATTCCGCTCCAGGAGCTCCATCATAGCTCCTCGCTGTCGCTGGGAGGATGTTTTCTCCTCCGCTCGCCCCTTCCACCGTCATTTTCTCTCTACCCACCCTTGCCTCCTTTTCCGCGCAGCTCTCGATTCCCCCCTCTCTTTCGCACCCTCCATGTCATATTCCGCTCCAGGAGCTTCATCATAGCTCCTTGCTGTCGCTGGGAGGATGTTTTCTCCTCCGCTCGCCCCTTCCACCATCATTTTCTCTCTACCCACCCTTGCCTCCTTTTCCGCGCAGCTCTCGATTCCCCCCTCTCTTTCGCACCCTCCATGTCATATTCCGCTCCAGGAGTTCCATCATAGCTCCTCACTGTCGCTGGGAGGATGTTTTCTCCTCCGCTCGCCCCTTCCACCGTCATTTTCTCTCTACCCACCCTTGCCTCCTTCTCCGCGCAGCTCTCGATTCCCCCCTCTCTTTCGCACCCTCCATGTCATATTCCGCTCCAGGAGCTCCATCATAGCTCCTCGCTGTCGCTGGGAGGATGTTTTCTCCTCCGCTCGCCCCTTCCACCGTCATTTTCTCTCTACCCACCCTTGCCTCCTTTTCCGCGCAGCTCTCGATTCCCCCCTCTCTTTCGCACCCTCCATGTCATATTCCGCTCCAGGAGCTCCATCATAGCTCCTTGCTGTCGCTGGGAGGATGTTTTCTCCTCCGCTCGCCCCTTCCACCGTCATTTTCTCTCTACCCACCCTTGCCTCCTTTTCCGCGCAACTCTCGATTCCCCCCTCTCTTTCGCACCCTCCATGTCATATTCCGCTCCAGGAGTTCCATCATAGCTCCTCACTGTCGCTGGGAGGATGTTTTCTCCTCCGCTCGCCCCTTCCACCATCATTTTCTCTCTACCCACCCTTGCCTCCTTTTCCGCGCAGCTCTCGATTCCCCCCTCTCTTTCGCACCCTCCATGTCATATTCCGCTCCAGGAGTTCCATCATAGCTCCTCACTGTCGCTGGGAGGAAGTTTTCTCCTCCGCTCGCCCCTTCCACCGTCATTTTCTCTCTACCCACCCTTGCCTCCTTCTCCGCGCAGCTCTCGATTCCCCCCTCTCTTTCGCACCCTCCATGTCATATTCCGCTCCAGGAGCTCCATCATAGCTAATCGCTGTCGCTGGGAGGATGTTTTCTCCTCCGCTCGCCCCTTCCACCGTCATTTTCTCTCTACCCACCCTTGCCTCCTTTTCCGCGCAGCTCTCGATTCCCCCCTCTCTTTCGCACCCTCCATGTCATATTCCGCTCCAGGAGTTCCATCATAGCTCCTCACTGTCGCTGGGAGGATGTTTTCTCCTCCGCTCGCCCCTTCCACCGTCATTTTCTCTCTACCCACCCTTGCCTCCTTTTCCGCGCAGCTCTCGATTCCCCCCTCTCTTTCGCACCCTCCATGTCATATTCCGCTCCAGGAGTTCCATCATAGCTCCTCACTGTCGCTGGGAGGATGTTTTCTCCTCCGCTCGCCCCTTCCACCGTCATTTTCTCTCTACCCACCCTTGCCTCCTTTTCCGCGCAGCTCTCGATTCCCCCCTCTCTTTCGCACCCTCCATGTCATATTCCGCTCCAGGAGCTCCATCATAGCTCCTTGCTGTCGCTGGGAGGATGTTTTCTCCTCCGCTCGCCCCTTCCACCGTCATTTTCTCTCTACCCACCCTTGCCTCCTTTTCCGCGCAGCTCTCGATTCCCCCCTCTCTTTCGCACCCTCCATGTCATATTCCGCTCCAGGAGCTCCATCATAGCTCCTTGCTGTCGCTGGGAGGATGTTTTCTCCTCCGCTCGCCCCTTCCACCGTCATTTTCTCTCTACCCACCCTTGCCTCCTTCTCCGCGCAGCTCTCGATTCCCTCCTCTCTCTCGCACCCTCCATATTACATCCAGCTCCAGGAGCTTCATCATAGCTCCTCGCTGTCGCTGGGAGGATGTTTTCTCCTCCGCTCGCCCCTTCCACCGTCATTTTCTCTCTACCCACCCTTGCCTCCTTCTCTGCGCAGCTCTCGATTCCCCCCTCTCTTTCGCACCCTCCATGTCATATTCCGCTCCAGGAGCTCCATCATAGCTCCTCGCTGTCGCTGGGAGGATGTTTTCTCCTCCGCTCGCCCCTTCCACCGTCATTTTCTCTCTACCCACCCTTGCCTCCTTCTCCGCGCAGCTCTCGATTCCCTCCTCTCTCTCGCACCCTCCATATTACATCCAGCTCCAGGAGCTCCATCATAGCTCCTCGCTGTCGCTGGGAGGATGTTTTCTCCTCTGCTCGCCGCTTCCGCCGTCATTTTCTCTCCACCCACCCTTGCCTCCTTCTCCGCGCCGCTCTCGATTCCCCCCTCTCTTTCGCACCCTCCATGTCATATTCCGCTCCAGGAGCTCCATCATAGCTCCTCGCTGTCGCTGGGAGGATGTTTTCTCCTCCGCTCGCCCCTTCCACCGTCATTTTCTCTCTACCCACCCTTGCCTCCTTTTCCGCGCAGCTCTCGATTCCCCCCTCTCTTTCGCACCCTCCATGTCATATTCCGCTCCAGGAGCTCCATCATAGCTCCTTGCTGTCGCTGGGAGGATGTTTTCTCCTCCGCTCGCCCCTTCCACCGTCATTTTCTCTCTACCCACCCTTGCCTCCTTTTCCGCGCAGCTCTCGATTCCCCCCTCTCTTTCGCACCCTCCATGTCATATTCCGCTCCAGGAGTTCCATCATAGCTCCTCACTGTCGCTGGGAGGATGTTTTCTCCTCCGCTCGCCCCTTCCACCATCATTTTCTCTCTACCCACCCTTGCCTCCTTTTCCGCGCAGCTCTCGATTCCCCCCTCTCTTTCGCACCCTCCATGTCATATTCCGCTCCAGGAGTTCCATCATAGCTCCTCACTGTCGCTGGGAGGATATTTTCTCCTCCGCTCGCCCCTTCCACCGTCATTTTCTCTCTACCCACCCTTGCCTCCTTTTCCGCGCAGCTCTCGATTCCCCCCTCTCTTTCGCACCCTCCATGTCATATTCCGCTCCAGGAGCTTCATCATAGCTCCTTGCTGTCGCTGGGAGGATGTTTTCTCCTCCGCTCGCCCCTTCCACCGTCATTTTCTCTCTACCCACCCTTGCCTCCTTTTCCGCGCAGCTCTCGATTCCCCCCTCTCTTTCGCACCCTCCATGTCATATTCCGCTCCAGGAGTTCCATCATAGCTCCTCACTGTCGCTGGGAGGATGTTTTCTCCTCCGCTCGCCCCTTCCACCGTCATTTTCTCTCTACCCACCCTTGCCTCCTTCTCCGCGCAGCTCTCGATTCCCCCCTCTCTTTCGCACCCTCCATGTCATATTCCGCTCCAGGAGCTCCATCATAGCTCCTCGCTGTCGCTGGGAGGATGTTTTCTCCTCCGCTCGCCCCTTCCACCGTCATTTTCTCTCTACCCACCCTTGCCTCCTTTTCCGCGCAGCTCTCGATTCCCCCCTCTCTTTCGCACCCTCCATGTCATATTCCGCTCCAGGAGCTCCATCATAGCTCCTTGCTGTCGCTGGGAGGATGTTTTCTCCTCCGCTCGCCCCTTCCACCGTCATTTTCTCTCTACCCACCCTTGCCTCCTTTTCCGCGCAACTCTCGATTCCCCCCTCTCTTTCGCACCCTCCATGTCATATTCCGCTCCAGGAGTTCCATCATAGCTCCTCACTGTCGCTGGGAGGATGTTTTCTCCTCCGCTCGCCCCTTCCACCATCATTTTCTCTCTACCCACCCTTGCCTCCTTTTCCGCGCAGCTCTCGATTCCCCCCTCTCTTTCGCACCCTCCATGTCATATTCCGCTCCAGGAGTTCCATCATAGCTCCTCACTGTCGCTGGGAGGAAGTTTTCTCCTCCGCTCGCCCCTTCCACCGTCATTTTCTCTCTACCCACCCTTGCCTCCTTCTCCGCGCAGCTCTCGATTCCCCCCTCTCTTTCGCACCCTCCATGTCATATTCCGCTCCAGGAGCTCCATCATAGCTAATCGCTGTCGCTGGGAGGATGTTTTCTCCTCCGCTCGCCCCTTCCACCGTCATTTTCTCTCTACCCACCCTTGCCTCCTTTTCCGCGCAGCTCTCGATTCCCCCCTCTCTTTCGCACCCTCCATGTCATATTCCGCTCCAGGAGTTCCATCATAGCTCCTCACTGTCGCTGGGAGGATGTTTTCTCCTCCGCTCGCCCCTTCCACCGTCATTTTCTCTCTACCCACCCTTGCCTCCTTTTCCGCGCAGCTCTCGATTCCCCCCTCTCTTTCGCACCCTCCATGTCATATTCCGCTCCAGGAGCTCCATCATAGCTCCTTGCTGTCGCTGGGAGGATGTTTTCTCCTCCGCTCGCCCCTTCCACCGTCATTTTCTCTCTACCCACCCTTGCCTCCTTTTCCGCGCAGCTCTCGATTCCCCCCTCTCTTTCGCACCCTCCATGTCATATTCCGCTCCAGGAGTTCCATCATAGCTCCTCACTGTCGCTGGGAGGATGTTTTCTCCTCCGCTCGCCCCTTCCACCGTCATTTTCTCTCTACCCACCCTTGCCTCCTTCTCCGCGCAGCTCTCGATTCCCTCCTCTCTCTCGCACCCTCCATATTACATCCAGCTCCAGGAGCTTCATCATAGCTCCTCGCTGTCGCTGGGAGGATGTTTTCTCCTCCGCTCGCCCCTTCCACCGTCATTTTCTCTCTACCCACCCTTGCCTCCTTCTCTGCGCAGCTCTCGATTCCCCCCTCTCTTTCGCACCCTCCATGTCATATTCCGCTCCAGGAGCTCCATCATAGCTCCTCGCTGTCGCTGGGAGGATGTTTTCTCCTCCGCTCGCCCCTTCCACCGTCATTTTCTCTCTACCCACCCTTGCCTCCTTCTCCGCGCAGCTCTCGATTCCCTCCTCTCTCTCGCACCCTCCATATTACATCCAGCTCCAGGAGCTCCATCATAGCTCCTCGCTGTCGCTGGGAGGATGTTTTCTCCTCTGCTCGCCGCTTCCGCCGTCATTTTCTCTCCACCCACCCTTGCCTCCTTCTCCGCGCCGCTCTCGATTCCCCCCTCTCTTTCGCACCCTCCATGTCATATTCCGCTCCAGGAGCTCCATCATAGCTCCTCGCTGTCGCTGGGAGGATGTTTTCTCCTCCGCTCGCCCCTTCCACCGTCATTTTCTCTCTACCCACCCTTGCCTCCTTCTCCGGGCAGCTCTCGATTCCCCCCTCTCTTTCGCACCCTCCATGTCATATTCCGCTCCAGGAGCTCCATCATAGCTCCTCGCTGTCGCTGGGAGGATGTTTTCTCCTCCGCTCGCCCCTTCCACCGTCATTTTCTCTCTACCCACCCTTGCCTCCTTCTCTGCGCAGCTCTCAATTCCCCCCTCTCTTTCGCACCCTCCATGTCATATTCCGCTCCAGGAGCTCCATCATAGCTCCTCGCTGTCGCTGGGAGGATGTTTTCTCCTCCGCTCGCCCCTTCCACCGTCATTTTCTCTCTACCCACCCTTGCCTCCTTCTCCGCGCAGCTCTCGATTCCCCCCTCTCTTTCGAACCCTCCATGTCATATTCCGCTCCAGGAGCTCCATCATAGCTCCTCGCTGTCGCTGGGAGGATGTTTTCTCCTCTGCTCGCCCCTTCCACCGTCATTTTCTCGCTACCCACCCTTTCCTCCTTTTCCGCGCAGCTCTCGATTCCCCCCTCTCTTTCGCACCCTCCATGTCATATTCCGCTCCAGGAGCTCCATCATAGCTCCTCGCTGTCGCTGGGAGGATGTTTTCTCCTCCGCTCGCCCCTTCCACCGTCATTTTCTCTCTACCCACCCTTGCCTCCTTCTCCGCGCAGCTCTCGATTCCCTCCTCTCTCTCGCACCCTCCATATTACATCCAGCTCCAGGAGCTCCATCATAGCTCTTCGCTGTCGCTGGGAGGATGTTTTCTCCTCCGCTCGCCCCTTCCACCGTCATTTTCTCTCTACCCACCCTTGCCTCCTTCTCCGCGCAGCTCTCGATTCCCTCCTCTCTCTCGCACCCTCCATATTACATCCAGCTCCAGGAGCTCCATCATAGCTCTTCGCTGTCGCTGGGAGGATGTTTTCTCCTCCACTCGCCCCTTCCACCGTCATTTTCTCTCTACCCACCCTTGCCTCCTTCTCCGCGCTGCTCTCGATTCCCTCCTCTCTCTCGCACCCTCCATATTACATCCAGCTCCAGGAGCTCCATCATAGCTCCTCGCTGTCGCTGGGAGGATGTTTTCTCCTCCGCTCGCCCCTTCCACCGTCATTTTCTCTCTACCCACCCTTGCCTCCTTCTCCGCGCAGCTCTCGATTCCCTCCTCTCTCTCGCACCCTCCATATTACATCCAGCTCCAGGAGCTCCATCATAGCTCCTCGCTGTCGCTGGGAGGATGTTTTCTCCTCTGCTCGCCGCTTCCGCCGTCATTTTCTCTCCACCCACCCTTGCCTCCTTCTCCGCGCCGCTCTCGATTCCCCCCTCTCTTTCGCACCCTCCATGCCATATTCTGCTCCAGGAGCTCCATCATAGCTCCTCGCTGTCGCTGGGAGGATGTTTTCTCCTCCGCTCGCCCCTTCCACCGTCATTTTCTCTCTACCCACCCTTGCCTCCTTCTCCGTGCAGCTCTCGATTCCCCCCTCTCTTTCGCACCCTCCATGTCATATTCCGCTCCAGGAGCTCCATCATAGCTCCTCGCTGTCGCTGGGAGGATGTTTTCTCCTCCGCTCGCCCCTTCCACCGTCATTTTCTCTCTACCCACCCTTTCCTCCTTTTCCGCCCAGCTCTCGATTCCCCCCTCTCTTTCGCACCCTCCATGTCATATTCCGCTCCAGGAGCTCCATCATAGCTCCTCGCTGTCGCTGGGAGGATGTTTTCTCCTCCGCTCGCCCCTTCCACCGTCATTTTCTCTCTACCCACCCTTGCCTCCTTTTCCGCGCAGCTCTCGATTCCCCCCTCTCTTTCGCACCCTCCATGTCATATTCTGCTCCAGGAGCTCCATCATAGTTCCTCGCTGTCGCTGGGAGGATGTTTTCTCCTCCGCTCGCCCCTTCCACCGTCATTTTCTCTCTACCCACCCTTGCCTCCTTCTCCGCGCAGCTCTCGATTCCCCCCTCTCTTTCGAACCCTCCATGTCATATTCCGCTCCAGGAGCTCCATCATAGCTCCTCGCTGTCGCTGGGAGGATGTTTTCTCCTCTGCTCGCCCCTTCCACCGTCATTTTCTCTCTACCCACCCTTTCCTCCTTTTCCGCGCAGCTCTCGATTCCCCCCTCTCTTTCGCACCCTCCATGTCATATTCCGCTCCAGGAGCTCCATCATAGCTCCTCGCTGTCGCTGGGAGGATGTTTTCTCCTCCGCTCGCCCCTTCCACCGTCATTTTCTTTCTACCCACCCTTGCCTCCTTTTCCACGCAGCTCTCGATTCCCCCCTCTCTTTCGCACCCTCCATGTCATATTCCGCTCCAGGAGCTCCATCATAGCTCCTCGCTGTTGCTGGGAGGATGTTTTCACCTCCGCTCGCCCCTTCCACCGTCATTTTCTCTCTACCCACCCTTGCCTCCTTCTCCGCGCAGCTCTCGATTCCCCCCTCTCTTTCGCACCCTCCATGTCATATTCCGCTCCAGGAGCTCCATCATAGCTCCTCGCTGTCGCTGGGAGGATTTTTTCTCCTCTGCTCGCCCCTTCCACCGTCATTTTCTCTCTTCCCACCCTTTCCTCCTTTTCCGCGCAGCTCTCGATTCCCCCCTCTCTTGCGCACCCTCCATGTCATATTCCGCTCCAGGAGCTCCATCATAGCTCCTCGCTGTCGCTGGGAGGATGTTTTCTCCTCCGCTCGCCCCTTCCACCGTCATTTTCTCTCTACCCACCCTTGCCTCCTTTTCCGCGCAGCTCTCGATTCCCCCCTCTCTTTCGCACCCTCCATGTCATATTCCACTCCAGGAGTTCCATCATAGCTCCTCACTGTCGCTGGGAGGATGTTTTCTCCTCCACTCGCCCCTTCCACCGTCATTTTCTCTCTACCCACCCTTGCCTCCTTCTCCGCGCTGCTCTCGATTCCCTCCTCTCTCTCGCACCCTCCATATTACATCCAGCTCCAGGAGCTCCATCATAGCTCCTCGCTGTCGCTGGGAGGATGTTTTCTCCTCTGCTCGCCGCTTCCGCCGTCATTTTCTCTCCACCCACCCTTGCCTCCTTCTCCGCGCCGCTCTCGATTCCCCCCTCTCTTTCGCACCCTCCATGTCATATTCTGCTCCAGGAGCTCCATCATAGCTCCTCGCTGTCGCTGGGAGGATGTTTTCTCCTCCGCTCGCCCCTTCCACCGTCATTTTCTCTCTACCCACCCTTGCCTCCTTTTCCACACAGCTCTCGATTCCCCCCTCTCTTTCGCACCCTCCATGTCATATTCCGCTCCAGGAGCTCCATCATAGCTCCTCGCTGTTGCTGGGAGGATGTTTTCTCCTCCGCTCGCCCCTTCCACCGTCATTTTCTCTCTACCCACCCTTGCCTCCTTCTCCGCGCAGCTCTCGATTCCCCCCTCTCTTTCGCACCCTCCATGTCATATTCCGCTCCAGGAGCTCCATCATAGCTCCTCGCTGTCGCTGGGAGGATTTTTTCTCCTCTGCTCGCCCCTTCCACCGTCATTTTCTCTCTACCCACCCTTTCCTCCTTTTCCGCGCAGCTCTCGATTCCCCCCTCTCTTGCGCACCCTCCATGTCATATTCCGCTCCAGGAGCTCCATCATAGCTCCTCACTGTCGCTGGGAGGAAGTTTTCTCCTCCGCTTGCCCCTTCCACCGTCATTTTCTCTCTACCCACCCTTGCCTCCTTTTCCGCGCAGCTCTCGATTCCCCCCTCTCTTTCGCACCCTCCATGTCATATTCCGCTCCAGGAGCTCCATCATAGCTCCTTGCTGTCGCTGGGAGGATGTTTTCTCCTCCGCTCGCCCCTTCCACCGTCATTTTCTCTCTACCCACCCTTGCCTCCTTTTCCGCGCAGCTCTCGATTCCCCCCTCTCTTTCGCACCCTCCATGTCATATTCCGCTCCAGGAGTTCCATCATAGCTCCTCACTGTCGCTGGGAGGATGTTTTCTCCTCCGCTCGCCCCTTCCACCGTCATTTTCTCTCTACCCACCCTTGCCTCCTTTTCCGCGCAGCTCTCGATTCCCCCCTCTCTTTCGCACCCTCCATGTCATATTCCGCTCCAGGAGCTCCATCATAGCTCCTCGCTGTCGCTGGGAGGATGTTTTCTCCTCCGCTCGCCCCTTCCACCGTCATTTTCTCTCTACCCACCCTTGCCTCCTTTTCCGCGCAGCTCTCGATTCCCCCCTCTCTTTCGCACCCTCCATGTCATATTCCGCTCCAGGAGTTCCATCATAGCTCCTCACTGTCGCTGGGAGGATGTTTTCTCCTCCGCTCGCCCCTTCCACCATCATTTTCTCTCTACCCCCCCTTGCCTCCTTTTCCGCGCAGCTCTCGATTCCCCCCTCTCTTTCGCACCCTCCATGTCATATTCCGCTCCAGGAGTTCCATCATAGCTCCTCACTGTCGCTGGGAGGATGTTTTCTCCTCCGCTCGCCCCTTCCACCGTCATTTTCTCTCTACCCACCCTTGCCTCCTTTTCCGCGCAGCTCTCGATTCCCCCCTCTCTTTCGCACCCTCCATGTCATATTCCGCTCCAGGAGCTCCATCATAGCTCCTTGCTGTCGCTGGGAGGATGTTTTCTCCTCCGCTCGCCCCTTCCACCGTCATTTTCTCTCTACCCACCCTTGCCTCCTTTTCCGCGCAGCTCTCGATTCCCCCCTCTCTTTCGCACCCTCCATGTCATATTCCGCTCCAGGAGTTCCATCATAGCTCCTCACTGTCGCTGGGAGGATGTTTTCTCCTCCGCTCGCCCCTTCCACCGTCATTTTCTCTCTACCCACCCTTGCCTCCTTCTCCGCGCAGCTCTCGATTCCCCCCTCTCTTTCGCACCCTCCATGTCATATTCCGCTCCAGGAGCTCCATCATAGCTCCTCGCTGTCGCTGGGAGGATGTTTTCTCCTCCGCTCGCCCCTTCCACCGTCATTTTCTCTCTACCCACCCTTGCCTCCTTTTCCGCGCAGCTCTCGATTCCCCCCTCTCTTTCGCACCCTCCATGTCATATTCCGCTCCAGGAGCTCCATCATAGCTCCTTGCTGTCGCTGGGAGGATGTTTTCTGCTCCGCTCGCCCCTTCCACCGTCATTTTCTCTCTACCCACCCTTGCCTCCTTTTCCGCGCAGCTCTCGATTCCCCCCTCTCTTTCGCACCCTCCATGTCATATTCCGCTCCAGGAGTTCCATCATAGCTCCTCACTGTCGCTGGGAGGATGTTTTCTCCTCCGCTCGCCCCTTCCACCGTCATTTTCTCTCTACCCACCCTTGCCTCCTTCTCCGCGCAGCTCTCGATTCCCCCCTCTCTTTCGCACCCTCCATGTCATATTCCGCTCCAGGAGCTCCATCATAGCTCCTCGCTGTCGCTGGGAGGATGTTTTCTCCTCCGCTCGCCCCTTCCACCGTCATTTTCTCTCTACCCACCCTTGCCTCTTTTTCCGCGCAGCTCTCGATTCCCCCCTCTCTTTCGCACCCTCCATGTCATATTCCGCTCCAGGAGCTCCATCATAGCTCCTTGCTGTCGCTGGGAGGATGTTTTCTCCTCCGCTCGCCCCTTCCACCGTCATTTTCTCTCTACCCACCCTTGCCTCCTTTTCCGCGCAGCTCTCGATTCCCCCCTCTCTTTCGCACCCTCCATGTCATATTCCGCTCCAGGAGTTCCATCATAGCTCCTCACTGTCGCTGGGAGGATGTTTTCTCCTCCGCTCGCCCCTTCCACCATCATTTTCTCTCTACCCACCCTTGCCTCCTTTTCCGCGCAGCTCTCGATTCCCCCCTCTCTTTCGCACCCTCCATGTCATATTCCGCTCCAGGAGTTCCATCATAGCTCCTCACTGTCGCTGGGAGGAAGTTTTCTCCTCCGCTCGCCCCTTCCACCGTCATTTTCTCTCTACCCACCCTTGCCTCCTTTTCCGCACAGCTCTCGATTCCCCCCTCTCTTTCGCACCCTCCATGTCATATTCCGCTCCAGGAGTTCCATCATAGCTCCTCACTGTCGCTGGGAGGAAGTTTTCTCCTCCGCTTGCCCCTTCCACCGTCATTTTCTCTCTACCCACCCTTGCCTCCTTTTCCGCGCAGCTCTCGATTCCCCCCTCTCTTGCGCACCCTCCATGTCATATTCCGCTCCAGGAGCTCCATCATAGCTCCTCACTGTCGCTGGGAGGAAGTTTTCTCCTCCGCTTGCCCCTTCCACCGTCATTTTCTCTCTACCCACCCTTGCCTCCTTTTCCGCGCAGCTCTCGATTCCCCCCTCTCTTTCGCACCCTCCATGTCATATTCCGCTCCAGGAGCTCCATCATAGCTCCTTGCTGTCGCTGGGAGGATGTTTTCTCCTCCGCTCGCCCCTTCCACCGTCATTTTCTCTCTACCCACCCTTGCCTCCTTTTCCGCGCAGCTCTCGATTCCCCCCTCTCTTTCGCACCCTCCATGTCATATTCCGCTCCAGGAGTTCCATCATAGCTCCTCACTGTCGCTGGGAGGATGTTTTCTCCTCCGCTCGCCCCTTCCACCGTCATTTTCTCTCTACCCACCCTTGCCTCCTTTTCCGCGCAGCTCTCGATTCCCCCCTCTCTTTCGCACCCTCCATGTCATATTCCGCTCCAGGAGTTCCATCATAGCTCCTCACTGTCGCTGGGAGGATGTTTTCTCCTCCGCTCGCCCCTTCCACCATCATTTTCTCTCTACCCCCCCTTGCCTCCTTTTCCGCGCAGCTCTCGATTCCCCCCTCTCTTTCGCACCCTCCATGTCATATTCCGCTCCAGGAGTTCCATCATAGCTCCTCACTGTCGCTGGGAGGATGTTTTCTCCTCCGCTCGCCCCTTCCACCGTCATTTTCTCTCTACCCACCCTTGCCTCCTTTTCCGCGCAGCTCTCGATTCCCCCCTCTCTTTCGCACCCTCCATGTCATATTCCGCTCCAGGAGCTCCATCATAGCTCCTTGCTGTCGCTGGGAGGATGTTTTCTCCTCCGCTCGCCCCTTCCACCGTCATTTTCTCTCTACCCACCCTTGCCTCCTTTTCCGCGCAGCTCTCGATTCCCCCCTCTCTTTCGCACCCTCCATGTCATATTCCGCTCCAGGAGTTCCATCATAGCTCCTCACTGTCGCTGGGAGGATGTTTTCTCCTCCGCTCGCCCCTTCCACCGTCATTTTCTCTCTACCCACCCTTGCCTCCTTCTCCGCGCAGCTCTCGATTCCCCCCTCTCTTTCGCACCCTCCATGTCATATTCCGCTCCAGGAGCTCCATCATAGCTCCTCGCTGTCGCTGGGAGGATGTTTTCTCCTCCGCTCGCCCCTTCCACCGTCATTTTCTCTCTACCCACCCTTGCCTCCTTTTCCGCGCAGCTCTCGATTCCCCCCTCTCTTTCGCACCCTCCATGTCATATTCCGCTCCAGGAGCTCCATCATAGCTCCTTGCTGTCGCTGGGAGGATGTTTTCTGCTCCGCTCGCCCCTTCCACCGTCATTTTCTCTCTACCCACCCTTGCCTCCTTTTCCGCGCAGCTCTCGATTCCCCCCTCTCTTTCGCACCCTCCATGTCATATTCCGCTCCAGGAGTTCCATCATAGCTCCTCACTGTCGCTGGGAGGATGTTTTCTCCTCCGCTCGCCCCTTCCACCGTCATTTTCTCTCTACCCACCCTTGCCTCCTTCTCCGCGCAGCTCTCGATTCCCCCCTCTCTTTCGCACCCTCCATGTCATATTCCGCTCCAGGAGCTCCATCATAGCTCCTCGCTGTCGCTGGGAGGATGTTTTCTCCTCCGCTCGCCCCTTCCACCGTCATTTTCTCTCTACCCACCCTTGCCTCTTTTTCCGCGCAGCTCTCGATTCCCCCCTCTCTTTCGCACCCTCCATGTCATATTCCGCTCCAGGAGCTCCATCATAGCTCCTTGCTGTCGCTGGGAGGATGTTTTCTCCTCCGCTCGCCCCTTCCACCGTCATTTTCTCTCTACCCACCCTTGCCTCCTTTTCCGCGCAGCTCTCGATTCCCCCCTCTCTTTCGCACCCTCCATGTCATATTCCGCTCCAGGAGTTCCATCATAGCTCCTCACTGTCGCTGGGAGGATGTTTTCTCCTCCGCTCGCCCCTTCCACCATCATTTTCTCTCTACCCACCCTTGCCTCCTTTTCCGCGCAGCTCTCGATTCCCCCCTCTCTTTCGCACCCTCCATGTCATATTCCGCTCCAGGAGTTCCATCATAGCTCCTCACTGTCGCTGGGAGGAAGTTTTCTCCTCCGCTCGCCCCTTCCACCGTCATTTTCTCTCTACCCACCCTTGCCTCCTTTTCCGCACAGCTCTCGATTCCCCCCTCTCTTTCGCACCCTCCATGTCATATTCCGCTCCAGGAGTTCCATCATAGCTCCTCACTGTCGCTGGGAGGAAGTTTTCTCCTCCGCTTGCCCCTTCCACCGTCATTTTCTCTCTACCCACCCTTGCCTCCTTTTCCGCGCAGCTCTCGATTCCCCCCTCTCTTTCGCACCCTCCATGTCATATTCCGCTCCAGGAGCTCCATCATAGCTCCTTGCTGTCGCTGGGAGGATGTTTTCTCCTCCGCTCGCCCCTTCCACCGTCATTTTCTCTCTACCCACCCTTGCCTCCTTTTCCGCGCAGCTCTCGATTCCCCCCTCTCTTTCGAACCCTCCATGTCATATTCCGCTCCAGGAGCTCCATCATAGCTCCTCGCTGTCGCTGGGAGGATGTTTTCTCCTCTGCTCGCCCCTTCCACCGTCATTTTCTCTCTACCCACCCTTGCCTCCTTTTCCGCGCAGCTCTCGATTCCCCCCTCTCTTTCGCACCCTCCATGTCATATTCCGCTCCAGGAGCTCCATCATAGCTCCTTGCTGTCGCTGGGAGGATGTTTTCTCCTCCGCTCGCCCCTTCCACCGTCATTTTCTCTCTACCCACCCTTGCCTCCTTTTCCGCGCAGCTCTCGATTCCCCCCTCTCTTTCGCACCCTCCATGTCATATTCCGCTCCAGGAGTTCCATCATAGCTCCTCACTGTCGCTGGGAGGATGTTTTCTCCTCCGCTCGCCCCTTCCACCGTCATTTTCTCTCTACCCACCCTTGCCTCCTTTTCCGCGCAGCTCTCGATTCCCCCCTCTCTTTCGCACCCTCCATGTCATATTCCGCTCCAGGAGCTCCATCATAGCTCCTCACTGTCGCTGGGAGGATGTTTTCTCCTCCGCTCGCCCCTTCCACCGTCATTTTCTCTCTACCCACCCTTGCCTCCTTTTCCGCGCAGCTCTCGATTCCCCCCTCTCATTCGCACCCTCCATGTCATAATCCGCTCCAGGAGTTCCATCATAGCTCCTCACTGTCGCTGGGAGGATGTTTTCTCCTCCGCTCGCCCCTTCCACCGTCATTTTCTCTCTACCCACCCTTGCCTCCTTTTCCGCGCAGCTCTCGATTCCCCCCTCTCTTTCGCACCCTCCATGTCATATTCCGCTCCAGGAGTTCCATCATAGCTCCTCACTGTCGCTGGGAGGATGTTTTCTCCTCCGCTCGCCCCTTCCACCGTCATTTTCTCTCTACCCACCCTTGCCTCCTTTTCCGCGCAGCTCTCGATTCCCCCCTCTCTTTCGCACCCTCCATGTCATATTCCGCTCCAGGAGCTCCATCATAGCTCCTTGCTGTCGCTGGGAGGATGTTTTCTCCTCCGCTCGCCCCTTCCACCGTCATTTTCTCTCTACCCACCCTTGCCTCCTTTTCCGCGCAGCTCTCGATTCCCCCCTCTCTTTCGCACCCTCCATGTCATATTCCGCTCCAGGAGTTCCATCATAGCTCCTCACTGTCGCTGGGAGGATGTTTTCTCCTCCGCTCGCCCCTTCCACCATCATTTTCTCTCTACCCACCCTTGCCTCCTTTTCCGCGCAGCTCTCGATTCCCCCCTCTCTTTCGCACCCTCCATGTCATATTCCGCTCCAGGAGTTCCATCATAGCTCCTCACTGTCGCTGGGAGGAAGTTTTCTCCTCCACTCGCCCTTTCCACCGTCATTTTCTCTCTACCCACCCTTGCATCCTTTTCCGCGCAGCTCTCGATTCCCCCCTCTCTTTCGCACCCTCCATGTCATATTCCGCTCCAGGAGTTCCATCATAGCTCCTCACTGTCGCTGGGAGGAAGTTTTCTCCTCCGCTTGCCCCTTCCACCGTCATTTTCTCTCTACCCACCCTTGCCTCCTTTTCCGCGCAGCTCTCGATTCCCCCCTCTCTTTCGCACCCTCCATGTCATATTCCGCTCCAGGAGCTCCATCATAGCTCCTTGCTGTCGCTGGGAGGATGTTTTCTCCTCCGCTCGCCCCTTCCACCGTCATTTTCTCTCTACCCACCCTTGCCTCCTTTTCCGCGCAGCTCTCGATTCCCCCCTCTCTTTCGCACCCTCCATGTCATATTCCGCTCCAGGAGTTCCATCATAGCTCCTCACTGTCGCTGGGAGGATGTTTTCTCCTCCGCTCGCCCCTTCCACCGTCATTTTCTCTCTACCCACCCTTGCCTCCTTTTCCGCGCAGCTCTCGATTCCCCCCTCTCTTTCGCACCCTCCATGTCATATTCCGCTCCAGGAGCTCCATCATAGCTCCTCGCTGTCGCTGGGAGGATGTTTTCTCCTCCGCTCGCCCCTTCCACCGTCATTTTCTCTCTACCCACCCTTGCCTCCTTTTCCGCGCAGCTCTCGATTCCCCCCTCTCTTTCGCACCCTCAATGTCATATTCCGCTCCAGGAGTTCCATCATAGCTCCTCACTGTCGCTGGGAGGATGTTTTCTCCTCCGCTCGCCCCTTCCACCGTCATTTTCTCTCTACCCACCCTTGCCTCCTTTTCCGCGCAGCTCTCGATTCCCCCCTCTCTTTCGCACCCTCCATGTCATATTCCGCTCCAGGAGCTCCATCATAGCTCCTTGCTGTCGCTGGGAGGATGTTTTCTCCTCCGCTCGCCCCTTCCACCGTCATTTTCTCTCTACCCACCCTTGCCTCCTTTTCCGCGCAGCTCTCGATTCCCCCCTCTCTTTCGCACCCTCCATGTCATATTCCGCTCCAGGAGTTCCATCATAGCTCCTCACTGTCGCTGGGAGGATGTTTTCTCCTCCACTCGCCCCTTCCACCATCATTTTCTCTCTACCCACCCTTGCCTCCTTTTCCGCGCAGCTCTCGATTCCCCCCTCTCTTTCGCACCCTCCATGTCATATTCCGCTCCAGGAGTTCCATCATAGCTCCTCACTGTCGCTGGGAGGATGTTTTCTCCTCCGCTCGCCCCTTCCACCGTCATTTTCTCTCTACCCACCCTTGCCTCCTTCTCCGCGCAGCTCTCGATTCCCCCCTCTCTTTCGCACCCTCCATGTCATATTCTGCTCCAGGAGCTCCATCATAGCTCCTCGCTGTCGCTGGGAGGATGTTTTCTCCTCCGCTCGCCCCTTCCACCGTCATTTTCTCTCTACCCACCCTTGCCTCCTTTTCCGCGCAGCTCTCGATTCCCCCCTCTCTTTCGCACCCTCCATGTCATATTCCGCTCCAGGAGTTCCATCATAGCTCCTCACTGTCGCTGGGAGGATGTTTTCTCCTCCGCTCGCCCCTTCCACCATCATTTTCTCTCTACCCACCCTTGCCTCCTTTTCCGCGCAGCTCTCGATTCCCCCCTCTCTTTCGCACCCTCCATGTCATATTCCGCTCCAGGAGTTCCATCATAGCTCCTCACTGTCGCTGGGAGGATGTTTTCTCCTCCGCTCGCCCCTTCCACCGTCATTTTCTCTCTACCCACCCTTGCCTCCTTCTCCGCGCAGCTCTCGATTCCCCCCTCTCTTTCGCACCCTCCATGTCATATTCTGCTCCAGGAGCTCCATCATAGCTCCTCGCTGTCGCTGGGAGGATGTTTTCTCCTCCGCTCGCCCCTTCCACCGTCATTTTCTCTCTACCCACCCTTGCCTCCTTTTCCGCGCAGCTCTCGATTCCCCCCTCTCTTTCGCACCCTCCATGTCATATTCCGCTCCAGGAGCTCCATCATAGCTCCTCACTGTCGCTGGGAGGATGTTTTCTCCTCCGCTCGCCCCTTCCACCGTCATTTTCTCTCTACCCACCCTTGCCTCCTTTTCCGCGCAGCTCTCGATTCCCCCCTCTCATTCGCACCCTCCATGTCATATTCCGCTCCAGGAGTTCCATCATAGCTCCTCACTGTCGCTGGGAGGATGTTTCCTCCTCCGCTCGCCCCTTCCACCGTAATTTTCTCTCTACCCACCCTTGCCTCCTTTTCCGCGCAGCTCTCGATTCCCCCCTCTCTTTCGCACCCTCCATGTCATATTCCGCTCCAGGAGTTCCATCATAGCTCCTCACTGTCGCTGGGAGGATGTTTTCTCCTCCGCTCGCCCCTTCCACCGTCATTTTCTCTCTACCCACCCTTGCCTCCTTTTCCGCGCAGCTCTCGATTCCCCCCTCTCTTTCGCACCCTCCATGTCATATTCCGCTCCAGGAGCTCCATCATAGCTCCTTGCTGTCGCTGGGAGGATGTTTTCTCCTCCGCTCGCCCCTTCCACCGTCATTTTCTCCCTACCCACCCTTGCCTCCTTTTCCGCGCAGCTCTCGATTCCCCCCTCTCTTTCGCACCCTCCATGTCATATTCCGCTCCAGGAGTTCCATCATAGCTCCTCACTGTCGCTGGGAGGATGTTTTCTCCTCCGCTCGCCCCTTCCACCATCATTTTCTCTCTACCCACCCTTGCCTCCTTTTCCGCGCAGCTCTCGATTCCCCCCTCTCTTTCGCACCCTCCATGTCATATTCCGCTCCAGGAGTTCCATCATAGCTCCTCACTGTCGCTGGGAGGAAGTTTTCTCCTCCACTCGCCCTTTCCACCGTCATTTTCTCTCTACCCACCCTTGCATCCTTTTCCGCGCAGCTCTCGATTCCCCCCTCTCTTTCGCACCCTCCATGTCATATTCCGCTCCAGGAGTTCCATCATAGCTCCTCACTGTCGCTGGGAGGAAGTTTTCTCCTCCGCTTGCCCCTTCCACCGTCATTTTCTCTCTACCCACCCTTGCCTCCTTTTCCGCGCAGCTCTCGATTCCCCCCTCTCTTTCGCACCCTCCATGTCATATTCCGCTCCAGGAGCTCCATCATAGCTCCTTGCTGTCGCTGGGAGGATGTTTTCTCCTCCGCTCGCCCCTTCCACCGTCATTTTCTCTCTACCCACCCTTGCCTCCTTTTCCGCGCAGCTCTCGATTCCCCCCTCTCTTTCGCACCCTCCATGTCATATTCCGCTCCAGGAGTTCCATCATAGCTCCTCACTGTCGCTGGGAGGATGTTTTCTCCTCCGCTCGCCCCTTCCACCGTCATTTTCTCTCTACCCACCCTTGCCTCCTTTTCCGCGCAGCTCTCGATTCCCCCCTCTCTTTCGCACCCTCCATGTCATATTCCGCTCCAGGAGCTCCATCATAGCTCCTCGCTGTCGCTGGGAGGATGTTTTCTCCTCCGCTCGCCCCTTCCACCGTCATTTTCTCTCTACCCACCCTTGCCTCCTTTTCCGCGCAGCTCTCGATTCCCCCCTCTCTTTCGCACCCTCAATGTCATATTCCGCTCCAGGAGTTCCATCATAGCTCCTCACTGTCGCTGGGAGGATGTTTTCTCCTCCGCTCGCCCCTTCCACCGTCATTTTCTCTCTACCCACCCTTGCCTCCTTTTCCGCGCAGCTCTCGATTCCCCCCTCTCTTTCGCACCCTCCATGTCATATTCCGCTCCAGGAGCTCCATCATAGCTCCTTGCTGTCGCTGGGAGGATGTTTTCTCCTCCGCTCGCCCCTTCCACCGTCATTTTCTCTCTACCCACCCTTGCCTCCTTTTCCGCGCAGCTCTCGATTCCCCCCTCTCTTTCGCACCCTCCATGTCATATTCCGCTCCAGGAGTTCCATCATAGCTCCTCACTGTCGCTGGGAGGATGTTTTCTCCTCCGCTCGCCCCTTCCACCATCATTTTCTCTCTACCCACCTTTGCCTCCTTTTCCGCGCAGCTCTCGATTCCCCCCTCTCTTTCGCACCCTCCATGTCATATTCCGCTCCAGGAGTTCCATCATAGCTCCTCACTGTCGCTGGGAGGATGTTTTCTCCTCCGCTCGCCCCTTCCACCGTCATTTTCTCTCTACCCACCCTTGCCTCCTTCTCCGCGCAGCTCTCGATTCCCCCCTCTCTTTCGCACCCTCCATGTCATATTCTGCTCCAGGAGCTCCATCATAGCTCCTCGCTGTCGCTGGGAGGATGTTTTCTCCTCCGCTCGCCCCTTCCACCGTCATTTTCTCTCTACCCACCCTTGCCTCCTTCTCCGCGCAGCTCTCGATTCCCCCCTCTCTTTCGCACCCTCCATGTCATATTCCGCTCCAGGAGCTCCATCATAGCTCCTTGCTGTCGCTGGGAGGATGTTTTCTCCTCCGCTCGCCCCTTCCACCATCATTTTCTCTCTACCCACCCTTGCCTCCTTCTCCGCGCAGCTCTCGATTCCCCCCTCTCTTTCGCACCCTCCATGTCATATTCCGCTCCAGGAGCTCCATCATAGCTCCTTGCTGTCGCTGGGAGGATGTTTTCTCCTCCGCTCGCCCCTTCCACCATCATTTTCTCTCTACCCACCCTTGCCTCCTTTTCCGCGCAGCTCTCGATTCCCCCCTCTCTTTCGCACCCTCCATGTCATATTCCGCTCCAGGAGCTCCATCATAGCTCCTCGCTGTCGCTGGGAGGATGTTTTCTCCTCCGCTCGCCCCATCCACCGTCATTTTCTTTCTACCCACCCTTGCCTCCTTTTCCACGCAGCTCTCGATTCCCCCCTCTCTTTCGCACTCTCCATGTCATATTCCGCTCCAGGAGCTCCATCATAGCTCCTCGCTGTTGCTGGGAGGATGTTTTCTCCTCCGCTCGCCCCTTCCACCGTCATTTTCTCTCTACCCACCCTTGCCTCCTTTTCCGCGCAGCTCTCGATTCCCCCCTCTCTTTCGCACCCTCAATGTCATATTCCGCTCCAGGAGTTCCATCATAGCTCCTCACTGTCGCTGGGAGGATGTTTTCTCCTCCGCTCGCCCCTTCCACCGTCATTTTCTCTCTACCCACCCTTGCCTCCTTTTCCGCGCAGCTCTCGATTCCCCCCTCTCTTTCGCACCCTCCATGTCATATTCCGCTCCAGGAGTTCCATCATAGCTCCTCACTGTCGCTGGGAGGAAGTTTTCTCCTCCGCTCGCCCCTTCCACCGTCATTTTCTCTCTACCCACCCTTGCCTCCTTTTCCGCGCAGCTCTCGATTCCCCCCTCTCTTTCGCACCCTCCATGTCATATTCCGCTCCAGGAGCTAAATCATAGCTCCTTGCTGTCGCTGGGAGGATGTTTTCTCCTCCGCTCGCCCCTTCCACCGTCATTTTCTCTCTACCCACCCTTGCCTCCTTTTCCGCGCAGCTCTCGATTCCCCCCTCTCTTTCGCACCCTCCATGTCATATTCCGCTCCAGGAGTTCCATCATAGCTCCTCACTGTCGCTGGGAGGATGTTTTCTCCTCCGCTCGCCTCTTCCACCGTCATTTTCTCTCTACCCACCCTTGCCTCCTTTTCCGCGCAGCTCTCGATTCCCCCCTCTCTTTCGCACCCTCCATGTCATATTCCGCTCCAGGAGCTCCATCATAGCTCCTTGCTGTCGCTGGGAGGATGTTTTCTCCTCCGCTCGCCCCTTCCACCGTCATTTTCTCTCTACCCACCCTTGCCTCCTTTTCCGCGCAGCTCTCGATTCCCCCCTCTCTTTCGCACCCTCCATGTCATATTCCGCTCCAGGAGTTCCATCATAGCTCCTCACTGTCGCTGGGAGGATGTTTTCTCCTCCGCTCGCCCCTTCCACCGTCATTTTCTCTCTACCCACCCTTGCCTCCTTTTCCGCGCAGCTCTCGATTCCCCCTCTCTTTCGCACCCTCCATGTCATATTCCGCTCCAGGAGTTCCATCAAAGCTCCTCACTGTCGCTGGGAGGAAGTTTTCTCCTCCGCTCGCCCCTTCCACCGTCATTTTCTCTCTACCCACCCTTGCCTCCTTTTCCGCGCAGCTCTCGATTCCCCCCTCTCTTTCGCACCCTCCATGTCATATTCCGCTCCAGGAGCTCCATCATAGCTCCTTGCTGTCGCTGGGAGGATGTTTTCTCCTCCGCTCGCCCCTTCCACCGTTATTTTCTCTCTACCCACCCTTGCCTCCTTTTCCGCGCAGCTCTCGATTCCCCCCTCTCTTTCGCACCCTCCATGTCATATTCCGCTCCAGGAGTTCCATCATAGCTCCTCACTGTCGCTGGGAGGATGTTTTCTCCTCCGCTCGCCCCTTCCACCATCATTTTCTCTCTACCCACCCTTGCCTCCTTTTCCGCGCAGCTCTCGATTCCCCCCTCTCTTTCGCACCCTCCATGTCATATTCCGCTCCAGGATTTCCATCATAGCTCCTCACTGTCGCTGGGAGGAAGTTTTCTCCTCCGCTCGCCCCTTCCACCGTCATTTTCTCTCTACCCACCCTTGCCTCCTTTTCCGCGCAGCTCTCGATTCCCCCCTCTCTTTCGCACCCTCCATGTCATATTCCGCTCCAGGAGCTCCATCATAGCTCCTTGCTGTCGCTGGGAGGATGTTTTCTCCTCCGCTCGCCCCTTCCACCGTCATTTTCTCTCTACCCACCCTTGCCTCCTTTTCCGCGCAGCTCTCGATTCCCCCCTCTCTTTCGCACCCTCCATGTCATATTCCGCTCCAGGAGTTCCATCATAGCTCCTCACTGTCGCTGGGAGGATGTTTTCTCCTCCGCTCGCCCCTTCCACCGTCATTTTCTCTCTACCCACCCTTGCCTCCTTCTCCGCGCAGCTCTCGATTCCCCCCTCTCTTTCGCACCCTCCATGTCATATTCCGCTCCAGGAGCTCCATCATAGCTAATCGCTGTCGCTGGGAGGATGTTTTCTCCTCCGCTCGCCCCTTCCACCGTCATTTTCTCTCTACCCACCCTTGCCTCCTTTTCCGCGCAGCTCTCGATTCCCCCCTCTCTTTCGCACCCTCCATGTCATATTCCGCTCCAGGAGCTCCATCATAGCTCCTTGCTGTCGCTGGGAGGATGTTTTCTCCTCCGCTCGCCCCTTCCACTGTCATTTTCTCTCTACCCACCCTTGCCTCCTTTTCCGCGCAGCTCTCGATTCCCCCCTCTCTTTCGCACCCTCCATGTCATATTCCGCTCCAGGAGTTCCATCATAGCTCCTCACTGTCGCTGGGAGGATGTTTTCTCCTCCGCTCGCCCCTTCCACCGTCATTTTCTCTCTACCCACCCTTGCCTCCTTTTCCGCGCAGCTCTCGATTCCCCCCTCTCTTTCGCACCCTCCATGTCATATTCCGCTCCAGGAGTTCCATCATAGCTCCTCACTGTCGCTGGGAGGATGTTTTCTCCTCCGCTCGCCCCTTCCACCGTCATTTTCTCTCTACCCACCCTTGCCTCCTTTTCCGCGCAGCTCTCGATTCCCCCCTCTCTTTCGCACCCTCCATGTCATATTCCGCTCCAGGAGTTCCATCATAGCTCCTCACTGTCGCTGGGAGGATGTTTTCTCCTCCGCTCGCCCCTTCCACCGTCATTTTCTCTCTACCCACCCTTGCCTCCTTTTCCGCGCAGCTCTCGATTCCCCCCTCTCTTTCGCACCCTCCATGTCATATTCCGCTCCAGGAGTTCCATCATAGCTCCTCACTGTCGCTGGGAGGAAGTTTTCTCCTCCGCTTGCCCCTTCCACCGTCATTTTCTCTCTACCCACCCTTGCCTCCTTTTCCGCGCAGCTCTCGATTCCCCCCTCTCTTTCGCACCCTCCATGTCATATTCCGCTCCAGGAGCTCCATCATAGCTCCTTGCTGTCGCTGGGAGGATGTTTTCTCCTCCGCTCGCCCCTTCCACCGTCATTTTCTCTCTACCCACCCTTGCCTCCTTTTCCGCGCAGCTCTCGATTCCCCCCTCTCTTTCGCACCCTCCATGTCATATTCCGCTCCAGGAGTTCCATCATAGCTCCTCACTGTCGCTGGGAGGATGTTTTCTCCTCCGCTCGCCCCTTCCACCGTCATTTTCTCTCTACCCACCCTTGCCTCCTTTTCCGCGCAGCTCTCGATTCCCCCCTCTCTTTCGCACCCTCCATGTCATATTCCGCTCCAGGAGCTCCATCATAGCTCCTCGCTGTCGCTGGGAGGATGTTTTCTCCTCCGCTCGCCCCTTCCACCGTCATTTTCTCTCTACCCACCCTTGCCTCCTTTTCCGCGCAGCTCTCGATTCCCCCCTCTCTTTCGCACCCTCAATGTCATATTCCGCTCCAGGAGATCCATCATAGCTCCTCACTGTCGCTGGGAGGATGTTTTCTCCTCCGCTCGCCCCTTCCACCGTCATTTTCTCTCTACCCACCCTTGCCTCCTTCTCCGCACAGCTCTCGATTCCCCCCTCTCTTTCGCACCCTCCATGTCATATTCCGCTCCAGGAGCTCCATCATAGTTCCTCGCTGTCGCTGGGAGGATGTTTTCTCCTCTGCTCGCCCCTTCCACCGTCATTTTCTCTCTACCCACCCTTTCCTCCTTTTCCGCGCAGCTCTCGATTCCCCCCTCTCTTTCGCACCCTCCATGTCATATTCCGCTCCAGGAGCTCCATCATAGCTCCTCGCTGTCGCTGGGAGGATGTTTTCTCCTCCGCTCGCCCCTTCCACCGTCATTTTCTTTCTACCCACCCTTGCCTCCTTTTCCACGCAGCTCTCGATTCCCCCCTCTCTTTCGCACCCTCCATGTCATATTCCGCTCCAGGAGCTCCATCATAGCTCCTCGCTGTTGCTGGGAGGATGTTTTCTCCTCCGCTCGCCCCTTCCACCGTCATTTTCTCTCTACCCACCCTTGCCTCCTTCTCCGCACAGCTCTCGATTCCCCCCTCTCTTTCGCACCCTCCATGTCATATTCCGCTCCAGGAGCTCCATCATAGCTCCTCGCTGTCGCTGGGAGGATGTTTTCTCCTCTGCTCGCCCCTTCCACCGTCATTTTCTCTCTACCCACCCTTTCCTCCTTTTCCGCGCAGCTCTCAATTCCCCCCTCTCTTGCGCACCCTCCATGTCATATTCCGCTCCAGGAGCTCCATCATAGCTCCTCGCTGTCGCTGGGAGGATGTTTTCTCCTCCGCTCGCCCCTTCCACCGTCATTTTCTCTCTACCCACCCTTGCCTCCTTTTCCGCGCAGCTCTCGATTCCCCCCTCTCTTTCGCACCCTCCATGTCATATTCCGCTCCAGTAGTTCCATCATAGCTCCTCACTGTCGCTGGGAGGATGTTTTCTCCTCCGCTCGCCCCTTCCACCGTCATTTTCTCTCTACCCACCCTTGCCTCCTTCTCCGCGCAGCTCTCGATTCCCCCCTCTCTTTCGCACCCTCCATGTCATATTCCGCTCCAGGAGCTCCATCATAGCTCTTCGCTGTCGCTGGGAGGATGTTTTCTCCTCCGCTCGCCCCTTCCACCGTCATTTTCTCTCTACCCACCCTTTCCTCCTTTTCCGCGCAGCTCTCGATTCCCCCCTATCTTTCGCACCCTCCATGTCATATTCCGCTCCAGGAGCTCCATCATAGCTCCTCGCTGTCGCTGGGAGGATGTTTTCTCCTCCGCTCGCCCCTTCCACCGTCATTTTCTCTCTACCCACCCTTGCCTCCTTTTCCGCGCAGCTCTCGATTCCCCCCTCTCTTTCGCACCCTCCATGTCATATTCCGCTCCAGGAGCTCCATCATAGCTCCTCGCTGTCGCTGGGAGGATGTTTTCTCCTCCGCTCGCCCCTTCCACCGTCATTTTCTCTCTGCCCACCCTTGCCTCCTTCTCCGCGCAGCTCTCAATTCCCCCCTCTCTTTCGCACCCTCCATGTCATATTCCGCTCCAGGAGCTCCATCATAGCTCCTCGCTGTCGCTGGGAGGATGTTTTCTCCTCCGCTCGCCCCTTCCACCGTCATTTTCTCTCTACCCACCCTTGCCTCCTTCTCCGCGCAGCTCTCGATTCCCCCCTCTCTTTCGAACCCTCCATGTCATATTCTGCTCCAGGAGCTCCATCATAGCTCCTCGCTGTCGCTGGGAGGATGTTTTCTCCTCTGCTCGCCCCTTCCACCGTCATTTTCTCTCTACCCACCCTTTCCTCCTTTTCCGCGCAGCTCTCGATTCCCCCCTCTCTTTCGCACCCTCCATGTCATATTCCGCTCCAGGAGCTCCATCATAGCTCCTCGCTGTCGCTGGGAGGATGTTTTCTCCTCCGCTCGCCCCTTCCACCGTCATTTTCTTTCTACCCACCCTTGCCTCCTTTTCCACGCAGCTCTCGATTCCCCCCTCTCTTTCGCACCCTCCATGTCATATTCCGCTCCAGGAGCTCCATCATAGCTCCTCGCTGTCGCTGGGAGGATGTTTTCTCCTCTGCTCGCCCCTTCCACCGTCATTTTCTCTCTACCCACCCTTTCCTCCTTTTCCGCGCAGCTCTCGATTCCCCCCTCTCTTTCGCACCCTCCATGTCATATTCCGCTCCAGGAGTTCCATCATAGCTCCTCACTGTCGCTGGGAGGAAGTTTTCTCCTCCGCTCGCCCCTTCCACCGTCATTTTCTCTCTACCCACCCTTGCCTCCTTTTCCGCGCAGCTCTCGATTCCCCCCTCTCTTTCGCACCCTCCATGTCATATTCCGCTCCAGGAGCTCCATCATAGCTCCTCGCTGTCGCTGGGAGGATGTTTTCTCCTCCGCTCGCCCCTTCCACCGTCATTTTCTCTCTACCCACCCTTGCCTCCTTTTCCGCGCAGCTCTCGATTCCCCCCTCTCTTTCGCACCCTCCATGTCATATTCCGCTCCAGGAGTTCCATCATAGCTCCTCACTGTCGCTGGGAGGAAGTTTTCTCCTCCGCTCGCCCCTTCCACCGTCATTTTCTCTCTACCCACCCTTGCCTCCTTTTCCGCACAGCTCTCGATTCCCCCCTCTCTTTCGCACCCTCCATGTCATATTCCGCTCCAGGAGTTCCATCATAGCTCCTCACTGTCGCTGGGAGGAAGTTTTCTCCTCCGCTCGCCCCTTCCACCGTCATTTTCTCTCTACCCACCCTTGCCTCCTTATCCGCGCAGCTCTCGATTCCCCCCTCTCTTTCGCACCCTCCATGTCATATTCCGCTCCAGGAGCTCCATCATAGCTCCTTGCTGTCGCTGGGAGGATGTTTTCTCCTCCGCTCGCCCCTTCCACCGTCATTTTCTCTCTACCCACCCTTGCCTCCTTTTCCGCGCAGCTCTCGATTCCCCCCTCTCTTTCGCACCCTCCATGTCATATTCCGCTCCAGGAGTTCCATCATAGCTCCTCACTGTCGCTGGGAGGATGTTTTCTCCTCCGCTCTCCCCTTCCACCATCATTTTCTCTCTACCCACCCTTGCCTCCTTTTCCGCGCAGCTCTCGATTCCCCCCTCTCTTTCGCACCCTCCATGTCATATTCCGCTCCAGGAGTTCCATCATAGCTCCTCACTGTCGCTGGGAGGATATTTTCTCCTCCGCTCGCCCCTTCCACCGTCATTTTCTCTCTACCCACCCTTGCCTCCTTTTCCGCGCAGCTCTCGATTCCCCCCTCTCTTTCGCACCCTCCATGTCATATTCCGCTCCAGGAGCTCCATCATAGCTCCTTGCTGTCGCTGGGAGGATGTTTTCTCCTCCGCTCGCCCCTTCCACCGTCATTTTCTCTCTACCCACCCTTGCCTCCTTTTCCGCGCAGCTCTCGATTCCCCCCTCTCTTTCGTACCCTCCATGTCATTATCCGCTCCAGGAGTTCCATCATAGCTCCTCACTGTCGCTGGGAGGATGTTTTCTCCTCCGCTCGCCCCTTCCACCGTCATTTTCTCTCTACCCACCCTTGCCTCCTTCTCCGCGCAGCTCTCGATTCCCCCCTCTCTTTCGCACCCTCCATATCATATTCCGCTCCAGGAGCTCCATCATAGCTCCTCGCTGTCGCTGGGAGGATGTTTTCTCCTCCGCTCGCCCCTTCCACCGTCATTTTCTCTCTACCCACCCTTGCCTTCTTTTCCGCGCAGCTCTCGATTCCCCCCTCTCTTTCGCACCCTCCATGTCATATTCCGCTCCAGGAGCTCCATCATAGCTCCTTGCTGTCGCTGGGAGGATGTTTTCTCCTCCGCTCGCCCCTTCCACCGTCATTTTCTCTCTACCCACCCTTGCCTCCTTTTCCGCGCAGCTCTCGATTCCCCCCTCTCCTTCGCACCCTCCATGTCATATTCCGCTCCAGGAGTTCCATCATAGCTCCTCACTGTCGCTGGGAGGATGTTTTCTCCTCCGCTCGCCCCTTCCACCGTCATTTTCTCTCTACCCACCCTTGCCTCCTTCTCCGCGCAGCTCTCGATTCCCCCCTCTCTTTCGCACCCTCCATGTCATATTCCGCTCCAGGAGCTCCATCATAGCTCCTCGCTGTCGCTGGGAGGATGTTTTCTCCTCCGCTCGCCCCTTCCACCGTCATTTTCTCTCTACCCACCCTTGCCTCCTTTTCCGCGCAGCTCTCGATTCCCCCCTCTCTTTCGCACCCTCCATGTCATATTCCGCTCCAGGAGTTCCATCATAGCTCCTCACTGTCGCTGGGAGGATGTTTTCTCCTCCGCTCGCCCCTTCCACCGTCATTTTCTCTCTACCCACCCTTGCCTCCTTCTCCGCGCAGCTCTCGATTCCCCCCTCTCTTTCGCACCCTCCATGTCATCTTCCGCTCCAGGAGCTCCATCATAGCTCCTTGCTGTCGCTGGGAGGATGTTTTCTCCTCCGCTCGCCCCTTCCACCGTCATTTTCTCTCTACCCACCCTTGCCTCCTTTTCCGCGCAGCTCTCGATTCCCCCCTCTCTTTCGCACCCTCCATGTCATATTCCGCTCCAGGAGTTCCATCATAGCTCCTCACTGTCGCTGGGAGGATGTTTTCTCCTCCGCTCGCCCCTTCCACCGTCATTTTCTCTCTACCCACCCTTGCCTCCTTCTCCGCGCAGCTCTCGATTCCCTCCTCTCTCTCGCACCCTCCATATTACATCCAGCTCCAGGAGCTTCATCATAGCTCCTCGCTGTCGCTGGGAGGATGTTTTCTCCTCCACTCGCCCCTTCCACCGTCATTTTCTCTCTACCCACCCTTGCCTCCTTCTCTGCGCAGCTCTCGATTCCCCCCTCTCTTTCGCACCCTCCATGTCATATTCCGCTCCAGGAGCTCCATCATAGCTCCTCGCTGTCGCTGGGAGGATGTTTTCTCCTCCGCTCGCCCCTTCCACCGTCATTTTCTCTCTACCCACCCTTGCCTCCTTCTCCGCGCAGCTCTCGATTCCCTCCTCTCTCTCGCACCCTCCATATTACATCCAGCTCCAGGAGCTCCATCATAGCTCCTCGCTGTCGCTGGGAGGATGTTTTCTCCTCTGCTCGCCGCTTCCGCCGTCATTTTCTCTCCACCCACCCTTGCCTCCTTTTCCGCGCAGCTCTCGATTCCCCCCTCTCTTTCGCACCCTCCATGTCATATTCCGCTCCAGGAGTTCCATCATAGCTCCTCACTGTCGCTGGGAGGATGTTTTCTCCTCCGCTCGCCCCTTCCACCGTCATTTTCTCTCTACCCACCCTTGCCTCCTTTTCCGCGCAGCTCTCGATTCCCCCCTCTCTTTCGCACCCTCCATGTCATATTCCGCTCCAGGAGTTCCATCATAGCTCCTCACTGTCGCTGGGAGGATGTTTTCTCCTCCGCTCGCCCCTTCCACCGTCATTTTCTCTCTACCCACCCTTGCCTCCTTTTCCGCGCAGCTCTCGATTCCCCCCTCTCTTTCGCACCCTCCATGTCATATTCCGCTCCAGGAGTTCCATCATAGCTCCTCACTGTCGCTGGGAGGATGTTTTCTCCTCCGCTCGCCCCTTCCACCGTCATTTTCTCTCTACCCACCCTTGCCTCCTTTTCCGCGCAGCTCTCGATTCCCCCCTCTCTTTCGCACCCTCCATGTCATATTCCGCTCCAGGAGCTCCATCATAGCTCCTCGCTGTCGCTGGGAGGATGTTTTCTCCTCCGCTCGCCCCTTCCACCGTCATTTTCTCTCTACCCACCCTTGCCTCCTTTTCCGCGCAGCTCTCGATTCCCCCCTCTCTTTCGCACCCTCAATGTCATATTCCGCTCCAGGAGATCCATCATAGCTCCTCACTGTCGCTGGGAGGATGTTTTCTCCTCCGCTCGCCCCTTCCACCGTCATTTTCTCTCTACCCACCCTTGCCTCCTTCTCCGCACAGCTCTCGATTCCCCCCTCTCTTTCGCACCCTCCATGTCATATTCCGCTCCAGGAGCTCCATCATAGTTCCTCGCTGTTGCTGGGAGGATGTTTTCTCCTCTGCTCGCCCCTTCCACCGTCATTTTCTCTCTACCCACCCTTTCCTCCTTTTCCGCGCAGCTCTCGATTCCCCCCTCTCTTTCGCACCCTCCATGTCATATTCCGCTCCAGGAGCTCCATCATAGCTCCTCGCTGTCGCTGGGAGGATGTTTTCTCCTCCGCTCGCCCCTTCCACCGTCATTTTCTTTCTACCCACCCTTGCCTCCTTTTCCACGCAGCTCTCGATTCCCCCCTCTCTTTCGCACCCTCCATGTCATATTCCGCTCCAGGAGCTCCATCATAGCTCCTCGCTGTTGCTGGGAGGATGTTTTCTCCTCCGCTCGCCCCTTCCACCGTCATTTTCTCTCTACCCACCCTTGCCTCCTTCTCCGCACAGCTCTCGATTCCCCCCTCTCTTTCGCACCCTCCATGTCATATTCCGCTCCAGGAGCTCCATCATAGCTCCTCGCTGTCGCTGGGAGGATGTTTTCTCCTCTGCTCGCCCCTTCCACCGTCATTTTCTCTCTACCCACCCTTTCCTCCTTTTCCGCGCAGCTCTCAATTCCCCCCTCTCTTGCGCACCCTCCATGTCATATTCCGCTCCAGGAGCTCCATCATAGCTCCTCGCTGTCGCTGGGAGGATGTTTTCTCCTCCGCTCGCCCCTTCCACCGTCATTTTCTCTCTACCCACCCTTGCCTCCTTTTCCGCGCAGCTCTCGATTCCCCCCTCTCTTTCGCACCCTCCATGTCATATTCCGCTCCAGTAGTTCCATCATAGCTCCTCACTGTCGCTGGGAGGATGTTTTCTCCTCCGCTCGCCCCTTCCACCGTCATTTTCTCTCTACCCACCCTTGCCTCCTTCTCCGCGCAGCTCTCGATTCCCCCCTCTCTTTCGCACCCTCCATGTCATATTCCGCTCCAGGAGCTCCATCATAGCTCTTCGCTGTCGCTGGGAGGATGTTTTCTCCTCCGCTCGCCCCTTCCACCGTCATTTTCTCTCTACCCACCCTTTCCTCCTTTTCCGCGCAGCTCTCGATTCCCCCCTATCTTTCGCACCCTCCATGTCATATTCCGCTCCAGGAGCTCCATCATAGCTCCTCGCTGTCGCTGGGAGGATGTTTTCTCCTCCGCTCGCCCCTTCCACCGTCATTTTCTCTCTACCCACCCTTGCCTCCTTTTCCGCGCAGCTCTCGATTCCCCCCTCTCTTTCGCACCCTCCATGTCATATTCCGCTCCAGGAGCTCCATCATAGCTCCTCGCTGTCGCTGGGAGGATGTTTTCTCCTCCGCTCGCCCCTTCCACCGTCATTTTCTCTCTGCCCACCCTTGCCTCCTTCTCCGCGCAGCTCTCAATTCCCCCCTCTCTTTCGCACCCTCCATGTCATATTCCGCTCCAGGAGCTCCATCATAGCTCCTCGCTGTCGCTGGGAGGATGTTTTCTCCTCCGCTCGCCCCTTCCACCGTCATTTTCTCTCTACCCACCCTTGCCTCCTTCTCCGCGCAGCTCTCGATTCCCCCCTCTCTTTCGAACCCTCCATGTCATATTCTGCTCCAGGAGCTCCATCATAGCTCCTCGCTGTCGCTGGGAGGATGTTTTCTCCTCTGCTCGCCCCTTCCACCGTCATTTTCTCTCTACCCACCCTTTCCTCCTTTTCCGCGCAGCTCTCGATTCCCCCCTCTCTTTCGCACCCTCCATGTCATATTCCGCTCCAGGAGCTCCATCATAGCTCCTCGCTGTCGCTGGGAGGATGTTTTCTCCTCCGCTCGCCCCTTCCACCGTCATTTTCTTTCTACCCACCCTTGCCTCCTTTTCCACGCAGCTCTCGATTCCCCCCTCTCTTTCGCACCCTCCATGTCATATTCCGCTCCAGGAGCTCCATCATAGCTCCTCGCTGTCGCTGGGAGGATGTTTTCTCCTCTGCTCGCCCCTTCCACCGTCATTTTCTCTCTACCCACCCTTTCCTCCTTTTCCGCGCAGCTCTCGATTCCCCCCTCTCTTTCGCACCCTCCATGTCATATTCCGCTCCAGGAGTTCCATCATAGCTCCTCACTGTCGCTGGGAGGAAGTTTTCTCCTCCGCTCGCCCCTTCCACCGTCATTTTCTCTCTACCCACCCTTGCCTCCTTTTCCGCGCAGCTCTCGATTCCCCCCTCTCTTTCGCACCCTCCATGTCATATTCCGCTCCAGGAGCTCCATCATAGCTCCTCGCTGTCGCTGGGAGGATGTTTTCTCCTCCGCTCGCCCCTTCCACCGTCATTTTCTCTCTACCCACCCTTGCCTCCTTTTCCGCGCAGCTCTCGATTCCCCCCTCTCTTTCGCACCCTCCATGTCATATTCCGCTCCAGGAGTTCCATCATAGCTCCTCACTGTCGCTGGGAGGAAGTTTTCTCCTCCGCTCGCCCCTTCCACCGTCATTTTCTCTCTACCCACCCTTGCCTCCTTTTCCGCACAGCTCTCGATTCCCCCCTCTCTTTCGCACCCTCCATGTCATATTCCGCTCCAGGAGTTCCATCATAGCTCCTCACTGTCGCTGGGAGGAAGTTTTCTCCTCCGCTCGCCCCTTCCACCGTCATTTTCTCTCTACCCACCCTTGCCTCCTTATCCGCGCAGCTCTCGATTCCCCCCTCTCTTTCGCACCCTCCATGTCATATTCCGCTCCAGGAGCTCCATCATAGCTCCTTGCTGTCGCTGGGAGGATGTTTTCTCCTCCGCTCGCCCCTTCCACCGTCATTTTCTCTCTACCCACCCTTGCCTCCTTTTCCGCGCAGCTCTCGATTCCCCCCTCTCTTTCGCACCCTCCATGTCATATTCCGCTCCAGGAGTTCCATCATAGCTCCTCACTGTCGCTGGGAGGATGTTTTCTCCTCCGCTCTCCCCTTCCACCATCATTTTCTCTCTACCCACCCTTGCCTCCTTTTCCGCGCAGCTCTCGATTCCCCCCTCTCTTTCGCACCCTCCATGTCATATTCCGCTCCAGGAGTTCCATCATAGCTCCTCACTGTCGCTGGGAGGATATTTTCTCCTCCGCTCGCCCCTTCCACCGTCATTTTCTCTCTACCCACCCTTGCCTCCTTTTCCGCGCAGCTCTCGATTCCCCCCTCTCTTTCGCACCCTCCATGTCATATTCCGCTCCAGGAGCTCCATCATAGCTCCTTGCTGTCGCTGGGAGGATGTTTTCTCCTCCGCTCGCCCCTTCCACCGTCATTTTCTCTCTACCCACCCTTGCCTCCTTTTCCGCGCAGCTCTCGATTCCCCCCTCTCTTTCGTACCCTCCATGTCATTATCCGCTCCAGGAGTTCCATCATAGCTCCTCACTGTCGCTGGGAGGATGTTTTCTCCTCCGCTCGCCCCTTCCACCGTCATTTTCTCTCTACCCACCCTTGCCTCCTTCTCCGCGCAGCTCTCGATTCCCCCCTCTCTTTCGCACCCTCCATATCATATTCCGCTCCAGGAGCTCCATCATAGCTCCTCGCTGTCGCTGGGAGGATGTTTTCTCCTCCGCTCGCCCCTTCCACCGTCATTTTCTCTCTACCCACCCTTGCCTTCTTTTCCGCGCAGCTCTCGATTCCCCCCTCTCTTTCGCACCCTCCATGTCATATTCCGCTCCAGGAGCTCCATCATAGCTCCTTGCTGTCGCTGGGAGGATGTTTTCTCCTCCGCTCGCCCCTTCCACCGTCATTTTCTCTCTACCCACCCTTGCCTCCTTTTCCGCGCAGCTCTCGATTCCCCCCTCTCCTTCGCACCCTCCATGTCATATTCCGCTCCAGGAGTTCCATCATAGCTCCTCACTGTCGCTGGGAGGATGTTTTCTCCTCCGCTCGCCCCTTCCACCGTCATTTTCTCTCTACCCACCCTTGCCTCCTTCTCCGCGCAGCTCTCGATTCCCCCCTCTCTTTCGCACCCTCCATGTCATATTCCGCTCCAGGAGCTCCATCATAGCTCCTCGCTGTCGCTGGGAGGATGTTTTCTCCTCCGCTCGCCCCTTCCACCGTCATTTTCTCTCTACCCACCCTTGCCTCCTTTTCCGCGCAGCTCTCGATTCCCCCCTCTCTTTCGCACCCTCCATGTCATATTCCGCTCCAGGAGTTCCATCATAGCTCCTCACTGTCGCTGGGAGGATGTTTTCTCCTCCGCTCGCCCCTTCCACCGTCATTTTCTCTCTACCCACCCTTGCCTCCTTCTCCGCGCAGCTCTCGATTCCCCCCTCTCTTTCGCACCCTCCATGTCATCTTCCGCTCCAGGAGCTCCATCATAGCTCCTTGCTGTCGCTGGGAGGATGTTTTCTCCTCCGCTCGCCCCTTCCACCGTCATTTTCTCTCTACCCACCCTTGCCTCCTTTTCCGCGCAGCTCTCGATTCCCCCCTCTCTTTCGCACCCTCCATGTCATATTCCGCTCCAGGAGTTCCATCATAGCTCCTCACTGTCGCTGGGAGGATGTTTTCTCCTCCGCTCGCCCCTTCCACCGTCATTTTCTCTCTACCCACCCTTGCCTCCTTCTCCGCGCAGCTCTCGATTCCCTCCTCTCTCTCGCACCCTCCATATTACATCCAGCTCCAGGAGCTTCATCATAGCTCCTCGCTGTCGCTGGGAGGATGTTTTCTCCTCCACTCGCCCCTTCCACCGTCATTTTCTCTCTACCCACCCTTGCCTCCTTCTCTGCGCAGCTCTCGATTCCCCCCTCTCTTTCGCACCCTCCATGTCATATTCCGCTCCAGGAGCTCCATCATAGCTCCTCGCTGTCGCTGGGAGGATGTTTTCTCCTCCGCTCGCCCCTTCCACCGTCATTTTCTCTCTACCCACCCTTGCCTCCTTCTCCGCGCAGCTCTCGATTCCCTCCTCTCTCTCGCACCCTCCATATTACATCCAGCTCCAGGAGCTCCATCATAGCTCCTCGCTGTCGCTGGGAGGATGTTTTCTCCTCTGCTCGCCGCTTCCGCCGTCATTTTCTCTCCACCCACCCTTGCCTCCTTTTCCGCGCAGCTCTCGATTCCCCCCTCTCTTTCGCACCCTCCATGTCATATTCCGCTCCAGGAGTTCCATCATAGCTCCTCACTGTCGCTGGGAGGATGTTTTCTCCTCCGCTCGCCCCTTCCACCGTCATTTTCTCTCTACCCACCCTTGCCTCCTTTTCCGCGCAGCTCTCGATTCCCCCCTCTCTTTCGCACCCTCCATGTCATATTCCGCTCCAGGAGTTCCATCATAGCTCCTCACTGTCGCTGGGAGGATGTTTTCTCCTCCGCTCGCCCCTTCCACCGTCATTTTCTCTCTACCCACCCTTGCCTCCTTTTCCGCGCAGCTCTCGATTCCCCCCTCTCTTTCGCACCCTCCATGTCATATTCCGCTCCAGGAGCTCCATCATAGCTCCTTGCTGTCGCTGGGAGGATGTTTTCTCCTCCGCTCGCCCCTTCCACCGTCATTTTCTCTCTACCCACCCTTGCCTCCTTTTCCGCGCAGCTCTCGATTCCCCCCTCTCTTTCGCACCCTCCATGTCATATTCCGCTCCAGGAGTTCCATCATAGCTCCTCACTGTCGCTGGGAGGATGTTTTCTCCTCCGCTCGCCCCTTCCACCGTCATTTTCTCTCTACCCACCCTTGCCTCCTTTTCCGCGCAGCTCTCGATTCCCCCCTCTCTTTCGCACCCTCCATGTCATATTCCGTTCCAGGAGCTCCATCATAGCTCCTCGCTGTCGCTGGGAGGATGTTTTCTCCTCCGCTCGCCCCTTCCACCGTCATTTTCTCTCTACCCACCCTTGCCTCCTTTTCCGCGCAGCTCTCGATTCCCCCCTCTCTTTCGCACCCTCAATGTCATATTCCGCTCCAGGAGTTCCATCATAGCTCCTCACTGTCGCTGGGAGGATGTTTTCTCCTCCGCTCGCCCCTTCCACCGTCATTTTCTCTCTACCCACCTTTGCCTCCTTTTCCGCGCAGCTCTCGATTCCCCCCTCTCTTTCGCACCCTCCATGTCATATTCCGCTCCAGGAGCTCCATCATAGCTCCTTGCTGTCGCTGGGAGGATGTTTTCTCCTCCGCTCGCCCCTTCCACCGTCATTTTCTCTCTACCCACCCTTGCCTCCTTTTCCGCGCAGCTCTCGATTCCCCCCTCTCTTTCGCACCCTCCATGTCATATTCCGCTCCAGGAGCTCCATCATAGCTCCTCGCTGTCGCTGGGAGGATGTTTTCTCCTCCGCTCGCCCCTTCCACCGTCATTTTCTCTCTACCCACCCTTGCCTCCTTTTCCGCGTAGCTCTCGATTCCCCCTCTCTTTCGCACCCTCCATGTCATATTCCGCTCCAGGAGTTCCATCATAGCTCCTCACTGTCGCTGGGAGGATGTTTTCTCCTCCGCTCGCCCCTTCCACCGTCATTTTCTCTCTACCCACCCTTGCCTCCTTTTCCGCGCAGCTCTCGATTCCCCCCTCTCTTTCGCACCCTCCATGTCATATTCCGCTCCAGGAGTTCCATCATAGCTCCTCACTGTCGCTGGGAGGAAGTTTTCTCCTCCGCTTGCCCCTTCCACCGTCATTTTCTCTCTACCCACCCTTGCCTCCTTTTCCGCGCAGCTCTCGATTCCCCCCTCTCTTTCGCACCCTCCATGTCATATTCCGCTCCAGGAGCTCCATCATAGCTCCTTGCTGTCGCTGGGAGGATGTTTTCTCCTCCGCTCGCCCCTTCCACCGTCATTTTCTCTCTACCCACCCTTGCCTCCTTTTCCGCGCAGCTCTCGATTCCCCCCTCTCTTTCGCACCCTCAATGTCATATTCCGCTCCAGGAGTTCCATCATAGCTCCTCACTGTCGCTGGGAGGATGTTTTCTCCTCCGCTCGCCCCTTCCATCGTCATTTTCTCTCTACCCACCCTTGCCTCCTTTTCCGCGCAGCTCTCGATTCCCCCCTCTCTTTCGCACCCTCCATGTCATATTCCGCTCCAGGAGCTCCATCATAGCTCCTCGCTGTCGCTAGGAGGATGTTTTCTCCTCCGCTCGCCCCTTCCACCGTCATTTTCTCTCTACCCACCCTTGCCTCCTTTTCCGCGCAGCTCTCGATTCCCCCCTCTCTTTCGCACCCTCAATGTCATATTCCGCTCCAGGAGTTCCATCATAGCTCCTCACTGTCGCTGGGAGGATGTTTTCTCCTCCGCTCGCCCCTTCCAACGTCATTTTCTCTCTACCCACCCTTGCCTCCTTTTCCGCGCAGCTCTCGATTCCCCCCTCTCTTTCGCACCCTCCATGTCATATTCCGCTCCAGGAGTTCCATCATAGCTCCTCACTGTCGCTGGGAGGAAGTTTTCTCCTCCGCTCGCCCCTTCCACCGTCATTTTCTCTCTACCCACCCTTGCCTCCTTTTCCGCGCAGCTCTCGATTCCCCCCTCTCTTTCGCACCCTCCATGTCATATTCTGCTCCAAAAGCTCCATCATAGCTCCTTGCTGTCGCTGGGAGGATGTTTTCTCCTCCGCTCGCCCCTTCCACCGTCATTTTCTCTCTACCCACCCTTGCCTCCTTTTCCGCGCAGCTCTCGATTCCCCCCTCTCTTTCGCACCCTCCATGTCATATTCCGCTCCAGGAGTTCCATCATAGCTCCTCACTGTCGCTGGGAGGATGTTTTCTCCTCCGCTCGCCCCTTCCACCATCATTTTCTCTCTACCCACCCTTGCCCCCTTTTCCGCGCAGCTCTCGATTCCCCCCTCTCTTTCGCACCCTCCATGTCATATTCCGCTCCAGGAGTTCCATCATAGCTCCTCACTGTCGCTGGGAGGATGTTTTCTCCTCCGCTCGCCCCTTCCACCGTCATTTTCTCTCTACCCACCCTTGCCTCCTTCTCCGCGCAGCTCTCGATTCCCCCCTCTCTTTCGCACCCTCCATGTCATATTCTGCTCCAGGAGCTCCATCATAGCTCCTCGCTGTCGCTGGGAGGATGTTTTCTCCTCCGCTCGCCCCTTCCACCGTCATTTTCTCTCTACCCACCCTTGCCTCCTTCTCCGCACAGCTCTCGATTCCCCCCTCTCTTTCGCACCCTCCATGTCATATTCCGCTCCAGGAGCTCCATCATAGCTCCTTGCTGTCGCTGGGAGGATGTTTTCTCCTCCGCTTGCCCCTTCCACCATCATTTTCTCTCTACCCACCCTTGCCTCCTTCTCCGCGCAGCTCTCGATTCCCCCCTCTCTTTCGCACCCTCCATGTCATATTCCGCTCCAGGAGCTCCATCATAGCTCCTCGCTGTCGCTGGGAGGATGTTTTCTCCTCCGCTCGCCCCTTCCACCGTCATTTTCTCTCTACCCACCCTTGCCTCCTTTTCCGCGCAGCTCTCGATTCCCCCCTCTCTTTCGCACCCTCCATGTCATATTCCGCTCCAGGAGCTCCATCATAGCTCCTCGCTGTCGCTGGGAGGATGTTTTCTCCTCCGCTCGCCCCTTCCACCGTCATTTTCTTTCTACCCACCCTTGCCTCCTTTTCCACGCAGCTCTCGATTCCCCCCTCTCTTTCGCACCCTCCATGTCATATTCCGCTCCAGGAGCTCCATCATAGCTCCTCGCTGTTGCTGGGAGGATGTTTTCTCCTCCGCTCGCCCCTTCCACCGTCATTTTCTCTCTACCCACCCTTGCCTCCTTCTCCGCACAGCTCTCGATTCCCCCCTCTCTTTCGCACCCTCCATGTCATATTCCGCTCCAGGAGCTCCATCATAGCTCCTCGCTGTCGCTGGGAGGATGTTTTCTCCTCTGCTCGCCCCTTCCACCGTCATTTTCTCTCTACCCACCCTTTCCTCCTTTTCCGCGCAGCTCTCGATTCCCCCCTCTCTTTCGCACCCTCCATGTCATATTCCGCTCCAGGAGCTCCATCATAGCTCCTCGCTGTCGCTGGGAGGATGTTTTCTCCTCCGCTCGCCCCTTCCACCGTCATTTTCTTTCTACCCACCCTTGCCTCCTTTTCCACGCAGCTCTCGATTCCCCCCTCTCTTTCGCACCCTCCATGTCATATTCCGCTCCAGGAGCTCCATCATAGCTCCTCGCTGTTGCTGGGAGGATGTTTTCTCCTCCGCTCGCCCTTCCACCGTCATTTTCTCTCTACCCACCCTTGCCTCCTTCTCCGCACAGCTCTCGATTCCCCCCTCTCTTTCGCACCCTCCATGTCATATTCCGCTCCAGGAGCTCCACCATAGCTCCTCGCTGTCGCTGGGAGGATGTTTTCTCCTCTGCTCGCCCCTTCCACCGTCATTTTCTCTCTACCCACCCTTTCCTCCTTTTCCGCGCAGCTCTCGATTCCCCCCTCTGCTGCGCACCCTCCATGTCATATTCCGCTCCAGGAGCTCCATCATAGCTCCTCGCTGTCGCTGGGAGGATGTTTTCTCCTCCGCTCGCCCCTTCCACCGTCATTTTCTCTCTACCCACCCTTTCCTCCTTTTCCGCGCAGCTCTCGATTCCCCCCTCTCTTTCGCACCCTCCATGTCATATTCCGCTCCAGGAGCTCCATCATAGCTCCTCGCTGTCGCTGGGAGGATGTTTTCTCCTCCGCTCGCCCCTTCCACCGTCATTTTCTCTCTACCCACCCTTGCCTCCTTTTCCGCGCAGCTCTCTATTCCCCCCTCTCTTTCGCACCCTCCATGTCATATTCCGCTCCAGGAGTTCCATCATAGCTCCTCACTGTCGCTGGGAGGATGTTTTCTCCTCCGCTCGCCCCTTCCACCGTCATTTTCTCTCTACCCACCCTTGCCTCCTTTTCCGCGCAGCTCTCGATTCCCCCCTCTCTTTCGCACCCTCCATGTCATATTCCGCTCCAGGAGTTCCATCATAGCTCCTCACTGTCGCTGGGAGGAAGTTTTCTCCTCCGCTTGCCCCTTCCACCGTCATTTTCTCTCTACCCACCCTTGCCTCCTTTTCCGCGCAGCTCTCGATTCCCCCCTCTCTTTCGCACCCTCCATGTCATATTCCGCTCCAGGAGCTCCATCATAGCTCCTTGCTGTCGCTGGGAGGATGTTTTCTCCTCCGCTCGCCCCTTCCACCGTCATTTTCTCTCTACCCACCCTTGCCTCCTTTTCCGCGCAGCTCTCGATTCCCCCCTCTCTTTCGCACCCTCCATGTCATATTCCGCTCCAGGAGTTCCATCATAGCTCCTCACTGTCGCTGGGAGGATGTTTTCTCCTCCGCTCGCCCCTTCCACCGTCATTTTCTCTCTACCCACCCTTGCCTCCTTTTCCGCGCAGCTCTCGATTCCCCCCTCTCTTTCGCACCCTCCATGTCATATTCCGCTCCAGGAGCTCCATCATAGCTCCTCGCTGTCGCTGGGAGGATGTTTTCTCCTCCGCTCGCCCCTTCCACCGTCATTTTCTCTCTACCCACCCTTGCCTCCTTTTCCGCGCAGCTCTCGATTCCCCCCTCTCTTTCGCACCCTCAATGTCATATTCCGCTCCAGGAGATCCATCATAGCTCCTCACTGTCGCTGGGAGGATGTTTTCTCCTCCGCTCGCCCCTTCCACCGTCATTTTCTCTCTACCCACCCTTGCCTCCTTCTCCGCACAGCTCTCGATTCCCCCCTCTCTTTCGCACCCTCCATGTCATATTCCGCTCCAGGAGCTCCATCATAGTTCCTCGCTGTCGCTGGGAGGATGTTTTCTCCTCTGCTCGCCCCTTCCACCGTCATTTTCTCTCTACCCACCCTTTCCTCCTTTTCCGCGCAGCTCTCGATTCCCCCCTCTCTTTCGCACCCTCCATGTCATATTCCGCTCCAGGAGCTCCATCATAGCTCCTCGCTGTCGCTGGGAGGATGTTTTCTCCTCCGCTCGCCCCTTCCACCGTCATTTTCTTTCTACCCACCCTTGCCTCCTTTTCCACGCAGCTCTCGATTCCCCCCTCTCTTTCGCACCCTCCATGTCATATTCCGCTCCAGAAGCTCCATCATAGCTCCTCGCTGTTGCTGGGAGGATGTTTTCTCCTCCGCTCGCCCCTTCCACCGTCATTTTCTCTCTACCCACCCTTGCCTCCTTCTCCGCACAGCTCTCGATTCCCCCCTCTCTTTCGCACCCTCCATGTCATATTCCGCTCCAGGAGCTCCATCATAGCTCCTCGCTGTCGCTGGGAGGATGTTTTCTCCTCTGCTCGCCCCTTCCACCGTCATTTTCTCTCTACCCACCCTTTCCTCCTTTTCCGCGCAGCTCTCGATTCCCCCCTCTCTTGCGCACCCTCCATGTCATATTCCGCTCCAGGAGCTCCATCATAGCTCCTCGCTGTCGCTGGGAGGATGTTTTCTCCTCCGCTCGCCCCTTCCACCGTCATTTTCTCTCTACCCACCCTTGCCTCCTTTTCCGCGCAGCTCTCGATTCCCCCCTCTCTTTCGCACCCTCCATGTCATATTCCGCTCCAGTAGTTCCATCATAGCTCCTCACTGTCGCTGGGAGGATGTTTTCTCCTCCGCTCGCCCCTTCCACCGTCATTTTCTCTCTACCCACCCTTGCCTCCTTCTCCGCGCAGCTCTCGATTCCCCCCTCTCTTTCGCACCCTCCATGTCATATTCCGCTCCAGGAGCTCCATCATAGCTCTTCGCTGTCGCTGGGAGGATGTTTTCTCCTCCGCTCGCCCCTTAAACCGTCATTTTCTCTCTACCCACCCTTTCCTCCTTTTCCGCGCAGCTCTCGATTCCCCCCTATCTTTCGCACCCTCCATGTCATATTCCGCTCCAGGAGCTCCATCATAGCTCCTCGCTGTCGCTGGGAGGATGTTTTCTCCTCCGCTCGCCCCTTCCACCGTCATTTTCTCTCTACCCACCCTTGCCTCCTTTTCCGCGCAGCTCTCGATTCCCCCCTCTCTTTCGCACCCTCCATGTCATATTCCGCTCCAGGAGCTCCATCATAGCTCCTCGCTGTCGCTGGGAGGATGTTTTCTCCTCCGCTCGCCCCTTCCACCGTCATTTTCTCTCTACCCACCCTTGCCTCCTTCTCCGCGCAGCTCTCAATTCCCCCCTCTCTTTCGCACCCTCCATGTCATATTCCGCTCCAGGAGCTCCATCATAGCTCCTCGCTGTCGCTGGGAGGATGTTTTCTCCTCCGCTCGCCCCTTCCACCGTCATTTTCTCTCTACCCACCCTTGCCTCCTTCTCCGCGCAGCTCTCGATTCCCCCCTCTCTTTCGAACCCTCCATGTCATATTCCGCTCCAGGAGCTCCATCATAGCTCCTCGCTGTCGCTGGGAGGATGTTTTCTCCTCTGCTCGCCCCTTCCACCGTCATTTTCTCTCTACCCACCCTTTCCTCCTTTTCCGCGCAGCTCTCGATTCCCCCCTCTCTTTCGCACCCTCCATGTCATATTCCGCTCCAGGAGCTCCATCATAGCTCCTCGCTGTCGCTGGGAGGATGTTTTCTCCTCCGCTCGCCCCTTCCACCGTCATTTTCTTTCTACCCACCCTTGCCTCCTTTTCCACGCAGCTCTCGATTCCCCCCTCTCTTTCGCACCCTCCATGTCATATTCCGCTCCAGGAGCTCCATCATAGCTCCTCGCTGTCGCTGGGAGGATGTTTTCTCCTCTGCTCGCCCCTTCCACCGTCATTTTCTCTCTACCCACCCTTTCCTCCTTTTCCGCGCAGCTCTCGATTCCCCCCTATCTTTCGCACCCTCCATGTCATATTCCGCTCCAGGAGCTCCATCATAGCTCCTCGCTGTCGCTGGGAGGATGTTTTCTCCTCCGCTCGCCCCTTCCACCGTCATTTTCTCTCTACCCACCCTTGCCTCCTTTTCCGCGCAGCTCTCGATTCCCCCCTCTCTTTCGCACCCTCCATGTCATATTCCGCTCCAGGAGCTCCATCATAGCTCCTCGCTGTCGCTGGGAGGATGTTTTCTCCTCCGCTCGCCCCTTCCACCGTCATTTTCTCTCTACCCACCCTTGCCTCCTTCTCCGCGCAGCTCTCAATTCCCCCCTCTCTTTCGCACCCTCCATGTCATATTCCGCTCCAGGAGCTCCATCATAGCTCCTCGCTGTCGCTGGGAGGATGTTTTCTCCTCCGCTCGCCCCTTCCACCGTCATTTTCTCTCTACCCACCCTTGCCTCCTTCTCCGCGCAGCTCTCGATTCCCCCCTCTCTTTCGAACCCTCCATGTCATATTCCGCTCCAGGAGCTCCATCATAGCTCCTCGCTGTCGCTGGGAGGATGTTTTCTCCTCTGCTCGCCCCTTCCACCGTCATTTTCTCTCTACCCACCCTTTCCTCCTTTTCCGCGCAGCTCTCGATTCCCCCCTCTCTTTCGCACCCTCCATGTCATATTCCGCTCCAGGAGCTCCATCATAGCTCCTCGCTGTCGCTGGGAGGATGTTTTCTCCTCCGCTCGCCCCTTCCACCGTCATTTTCTTTCTACCCACCCTTGCCTCCTTTTCCACGCAGCTCTCGATTCCCCCCTCTCTTTCGCACCCTCCATGTCATATTCCGCTCCAGGAGCTCCATCATAGCTCCTCGCTGTCGCTGGGAGGATGTTTTCTCCTCTGCTCGCCCCTTCCACCGTCATTTTCTCTCTACCCACCCTTTCCTCCTTTTCCGCGCAGCTCTCGATTCCCCCCTCTCTTTCGCACCCTCCATGTCATATTCCGCTCCAGGAGTTCCATCATAGCTCCTCACTGTCGCTGGGAGGAAGTTTTCTCCTCCGCTCGCCCCTTCCACCGTCATTTTCTCTCTACCCACCCTTGCCTCCTTTTCCGCGCAGCTCTTGATTCCCCCCTCTCTTTCGCACCCTCCATGTCATATTCCGCTCCAGGAGCTCCATCATAGCTCCTCGCTGTCGCTGGGAGGATGTTTTCTCCTCCGCTCGCCCCTTCCACCGTCATTTTCTCTCTACCCACCCTTGCCTCCTTTTCCGCGCAGCTCTCGATTCCCCCCTCTCTTTCGCACCCTCCATGTCATATTCCGCTCCAGGAGCTCCATCATAGCTCCTCGCTGTCGCTGGGAGGATGTTTTCTCCTCCGCTCGCCCCTTCCACCGTCATTTTCTCTCTACCCACCCTTGCCTCCTTTTCCGCGCTGCTCTCGATTCCCCCCTCTCTTTCGCACCCTCAATGTCATATTCCGCTAAAGGAGTTCCATCATAGCTCCTCACTGTCGCTGGGAGGATGTTTTCTCCTCCGCTCGCCCCTTCCACCGTCATTTTCTCTCTACCCACCCTTGCCTCCTTTTCCGCGCAGCTCTCGATTCCCCCCTCTCTTTCGCACCCTCCATGTCATATTCCGCTCCAGGAGCTCCATCATAGCTCCTTGCTGTCGCTGGGAGGATGTTTTCTCCTCCGCTCGCCCCTTCCACCGTCATTTTCTCTCTACCCACCCTTGCCTCCTTTTCCGCGCAGCTCTCGATTCCCCCCTCTCTTTCGCACCCTCCATGTCATATTCCGCTCCAGGAGTTCCATCATAGCTCCTCACTGTCGCTGGGAGGATGTTTTCTCCTCCGCTCTCCCCTTCCACCATCATTTTCTCTCTACCCACCCTTGCCTCCTTTTCCGCGCAGCTCTCGATTCCCCCCTCTCTTTCGCACCCTCCATGTCATATTCCGCTCCAGGAGTTCCATCATAGCTCCTCACTGTCGCTGGGAGGATATTTTCTCCTCCGCTCGCCCCTTCCACCGTCATTTTCTCTCTACCCACCCTTGCCTTCTTTTCCGCGCAGCTCTCGATTCCCCCCTCTCTTTCGCACCCTCCATGTCATATTCCGCTCCAGGAGCTCCATCATAGCTCCTTGCTGTCGCTGGGAGGATGTTTTCTCCTCCGCTCGCCCCTTCCACCGTCATTTTCTCTCTACCCACCCTTGCCTCCTTTTCCGCGCAGCTCTCGATTCCCCCCTCTCTTTCGCACCCTCCATGTCATATTCCGCTCCAGGAGTTCCATCATAGCTCCTCACTGTCGCTGGGAGGATGTTTTCTCCTCCGCTCGCCCCTTCCACCGTCATTTTCTCTCTACCCACCCTTGCCTCCTTTTCCGCGCAGCTCTCGATTCCCCCCTCTCTTTCGCACCCTCCATGTCATATTCCGCTCCAGGAGCTCCATCATAGCTAATCGCTGTCGCTGGGAGGATGTTTTCTCCTCCGCTCGCCCCTTCCACCGTCATTTTCTCTCTACCCACCCTTGCCTCCTTTTCCGCGCAGCTCTCGATTCCCCCCTCTCTTTCGCACCCTCCATGTCATATTCCGCTCCAGGAGTTCCATCATAGCTCCTCACTGTCGCTGGGAGGATGTTTTCTCCTCCGCTCGCCCCTTCCACCGTCATTTTCTCTCTACCCACCCTTGCCTCCTTTTCCGCGCAGCTCTCGATTCCCCCCTCTCTTTCGCACCCTCCATGTCATATTCCGCTCCAGGAGCTCCATCATAGCTCCTTGCTGTCGCTGGGAGGATGTTTTCTCCTCCGCTCGCCCCTTCCACCGTCATTTTCTCTCTACCCACCCTTGCCTCCTTTTCCGCGCAGCTCTCGATTCCCCCCTCTCTTTCGCACCCTCCATGTCATATTCCGCTCCAGGAGTTCCATCATAGCTCCTCACTGTCGCTGGGAGGATGTTTTCTCCTCCGCTCGCCCCTTCCACCGTCATTTTCTCTCTACCCACCCTTGCCTCCTTCTCCGCGCAGCTCTCGATTCCCTCCTCTCTCTCGCACCCTCCATATTACATCCAGCTCCAGGAGCTTCATCATAGCTCCTCGCTGTCGCTGGGAGGATGTTTTCTCCTCCGCTCGCCCCTTCCACCGTCATTTTCTCTCTACCCACCCTTGCCTCCTTCTCTGCGCAGCTCTCGATTCCCCCCTCTCTTTCGCACCCTCCATGTCATATTCCGCTCCAGGAGCTCCATCATAGCTCCTCGCTGTCGCTGGGAGGATGTTTTCTCCTCCGCTCGCCCCTTCCACCGTCATTTTCTCTCTACCCACCCTTGCCTCCTTCTCCGCGCAGCTCTCGATTCCCTCCTCTCTCTCGCACCCTCCATATTACATCCAGCTCCAGGAGCTCCATCATAGCTCCTCGCTGTCGCTGGGAGGATGTTTTCTCCTCTGCTCGCCGCTTCCGCCGTCATTTTCTCTCCACCCACCCTTGCCTCCTTCTCCGCGCCGCTCTCGATTCCCCCCTCTCTTTCGCACCCTCCATGTCATATTCCGCTCCAGGAGCTCCATCATAGCTCCTCGCTGTCGCTGGGAGGATGTTTTCTCCTCCGCTCGCCCCTTCCACCGTCATTTTCTCTCTACCCACCCTTGCCTCCTTTTCCGCGCAGCTCTCGATTCCCCCCTCTCTTTCGCACCCTCCATGTCATATTCCGCTCCAGGAGTTCCATCATAGCTCCTCACTGTCGCTGGGAGGAAGTTTTCTCCTCCGCTCGCCCCTTCCACCGTCATTTTCTCTCTACCCACCCTTGCCTCCTTCTCCGCGCAGCTCTCGATTCCCCCCTCTCTTTCGCACCCTCCATGTCATATTCCGCTCCAGGAGCTCCATCATAGCTAATCGCTGTCGCTGGGAGGATGTTTTCTCCTCCGCTCGCCCCTTCCACCGTCATTTTCTCTCTACCCACCCTTGCCTCCTTTTCCGCGCAGCTCTCGATTCCCCCCTCTCTTTCGCACCCTCCATGTCATATTCCGCTCCAGGAGTTCCATCATAGCTCCTCACTGTCGCTGGGAGGATGTTTTCTCCTCCGCTCGCCCCTTCCACCGTCATTTTCTCTCTACCCACCCTTGCCTCCTTTTCCGCGCAGCTCTCGATTCCCCCCTCTCTTTCGCACCCTCCATGTCATATTCCGCTCCAGGAGCTCCATCATAGCTCCTTGCTGTCGCTGGGAGGATGTTTTCTCCTCCGCTCGCCCCTTCCACCGTCATTTTCTCTCTACCCACCCTTGCCTCCTTTTCCGCGCAGCTCTCGATTCCCCCCTCTCTTTCGCACCCTCCATGTCATATTCCGCTCCAGGAGTTCCATCATAGCTCCTCACTGTCGCTGGGAGGATGTTTTCTCCTCCGCTCGCCCCTTCCACCGTCATTTTCTCTCTACCCACCCTTGCCTCCTTCTCCGCGCAGCTCTCGATTCCCCCCTCTCTTTCGAACCCTCCATGTCATATTCCGCTCCAGGAGCTCCATCATAGCTCCTCGCTGTCGCTGGGAGGATGTTTTCTCCTCTGCTCGCCCCTTCCACCGTCATTTTCTCGCTACCCACCCTTTCCTCCTTTTCCGCGCAGCTCTCGATTCCCCCCTCTCTTTCGCACCCTCCATGTCATATTCCGCTCCAGGAGCTCCATCATAGCTCCTCGCTGTCGCTGGGAGGATGTTTTCTCCTCCGCTCGCCCCTTCCACCGTCATTTTCTCTCTACCCACCCTTGCCTCCTTCTCCGCGCAGCTCTCGATTCCCTCCTCTCTCTCGCACCCTCCATATTACATCCAGCTCCAGGAGCTCCATCATAGCTCTTCACTGTCGCTGGGAGGATGTTTTCTCCTCCACTCGCCCCTTCCACCGTCATTTTCTCTCTACCCACCCTTGCCTCCTTCTTCGCGCTGCTCTCGATTCCCTCCTCTCTCTCGCACCCTCCATATTACATCCAGCTCCAGGAGCTCCATCATAGCTCCTCGCTGTCGCTGGGAGGATGTTTTCTCCTCCGCTCGCCCCTTCCACCGTCATTTTCTCTCTACCCACCCTTGCCTCCTTCTCCGCGCAGCTCTCGATTCCCTCCTCTCTCTCGCACCCTCCATATTACATCCAGCTCCAGGAGCTCCATCATAGCTCCTCGCTGTCGCTGGGAGGATGTTTTCTCCTCTGCTCGCCGCTTCCGCCGTCATTTTCTCTCCACCCACCCTTGCCTCCTTCTCCGCGCCGCTCTCGATTCCCCCCTCTCTTTCGCACCCTCCATGCCATATTCTGCTCCAGGAGCTCCATCATAGCTCCTCGCTGTCGCTGGGAGGATGTTTTCTCCTCCGCTCGCCCCTTCCACCGTCATTTTCTCTCTACCCACCCTTGCCTCCTTCTCCGCGCAGCTCTCGATTGCCCCCTCTCTTTCGCACCCTCCATGTCATATTCCGCTCCAGGAGCTCCATCATAGCTCCTCGCTGTCGCTGGGAGGATGTTTTCTCCTCTGCTCGCCCCTTCCACCGTCATTTTCTCTCTACCCACCCTTTCCTCCTTTTCCGCGCAGCTCTCGATTCCCCCCTCTCTTTCGCACCCTCCATGTCATATTCCGCTCCAGGAGCTCCATCATAGCTCCTCGCTGTCGCTGGGAGGATGTTTTCTCCTCCGCTCGCCCCTTCCACCGTCATTTTCTTTCTACCCACCCTTGCCTCCTTTTCCACGCAGCTCTCGATTCCCCCCTCTCTTTCGCACCCTCCATGTCATATTCCGCTCCAGGAGCTCCATCATAGCTCCTCGCTGTTGCTGGGAGGATGTTTTCTCCTCCGCTCGCCCCTTCCACCGTCATTTTCTCTCTACCCACCCTTGCCTCCTTCTCCGCGCAGCTCTCGATTCCCCCCTCTCTTTCGCACCCTCCATGTCATATTCCGCTCCAGGAGCTCCATCATAGCTCCTCGCTGTCGCTGGGAGGATTTTTTCTCCTCTGCTCGCCCCTTCCACCGTCATTTTCTCTCTACCCACCCTTTCCTCCTTTTCCGCGCAGCTCTCGATTCCCCCCTCTCTTGCGCACCCTCCATGTCATATTCCGCTCCAGGAGCTCCATCATAGCTCCTCGCTGTCGCTGGGAGGATGTTTTCTCCTCCGCTCGCCCCTTCCACCGTCATTTTCTCTCTACCCACCCTTGCCTCCTTTTCCGCGCAGCTCTCGATTCCCCCCTCTCTTTCGCACCCTCCATGTCATATTCCGCTCCAGGAGTTCCATCATAGCTCCTCACTGTCGCTGGGAGGATGTTTTCTCCTCCACTCGCCCCTTCCACCGTCATTTTCTCTCTACCCACCCTTGCCTCCTTCTCCGCGCTGCTCTCGATTCCCTCCTCTCTCTCGCACCCTCCATATTACATCCAGCTCCAGGAGCTCCATCATAGCTCCTCGCTGTCGCTGGGAGGATGTTTTCTCCTCTGCTCGCCGCTTCCGCCGTCATTTTCTCTCCACCCACCCTTGCCTCCTTCTCCGCGCCGCTCTCGATTCCCCCCTCTCTTTCGCACCCTCCATGTCATATTCTGCTCCAGGAGCTCCATCATAGCTCCTCGCTGTCGCTGGGAGGATGTTTTCTCCTCCGCTCGCCCCTTCCACCGTCATTTTCTCTCTACCCACCCTTGCCTCCTTTTCCACACAGCTCTCGATTCCCCCCTCTCTTTCGCACCCTCCATGTCATATTCCGCTCCAGGAGCTCCATCATAGCTCCTCGCTGTTGCTGGGAGGATGTTTTCTCCTCCGCTCGCCCCTTCCACCGTCATTTTCTCTCTACCCACCCATGCCTCCTTCTCCGCGCAGCTCTCGATTCCCCCCTCTCTTTCGCACCCTCCATGTCATATTCCGCTCCAGGAGCTCCATCATAGCTCCTCGCTGTCGCTGGGAGGATTTTTTCTCCTCTGCTCGCCCCTTCCACCGTCATTTTCTCTCTACCCACCCTTTCCTCCTTTTCCGCGCAGCTCTCGATTCCCCCCTCTCTTGCGCACCCTCCATGTCATATTCCGCTCCAGGAGCTCCATCATAGCTCCTCACTGTCGCTGGGAGGAAGTTTTCTCCTCCGCTTGCCCCTTCCACCGTCATTTTCTCTCCACCCACCCTTGCCTCCTTTTCCGCGCAGCTCTCGATTCCCCCCTCTCTTTCGCACCCTCCATGTCATATTCCGCTCCAGGAGTTCCATCATAGCTCCTCACTATCGCTGGGAGGATGTTTTCTCCTCCGCTCGCCCCTTCCACCGTCATTTTCTCTCTACCCACCCTTGCCTCCTTTTCCGCGCAGCTCTCGATTCCCCCCTCTCTTTCGCACCCTCCATGTCATATTCCGCTCCAGGAGCTCCATCATAGCTCCTCGCTGTCGCTGGGAGGATGTTTTCTCCTCCGCTCGCCCCTTCCACCGTCATTTTCTCTCTACCCACCCTTGCCTCCTTTTCCGCGCAGCTCTCGATTCCCCCCTCTCTTTCGCACCCTCCATGTCATATTCCGCTCCAGGAGTTCCATCATAGCTCCTCACTGTCGCTGGGAGGATGTTTTCTCCTCCGCTCGCCCCTTCCACCGTCATTTTCTCTCTACCCACCCTTGCCTCCTTTTCCGCGCAGCTCTCGATTCCCCCCTCTCTTTCGCACCCTCCATGTCATATTCCGCTCCAGGAGCTCCATCATAGCTCCTTGCTGTCGCTGGGAGGATGTTTTCTCCTCCGCTCGCCCCTTCCACCGTCATTTTCTCTCTACCCACCCTTGCCTCCTTTTCCGCGCAGCTCTCGATTCCCCCCTCTCTTTCGCACCCTCCATGTCATATTCCGCTCCAGGAGTTCCATCATAGCTCCTCACTGTCGCTGGGAGGATGTTTTCTCCTCCGCTCGCCCCTTCCACCGTCATTTTCTCTCTACCCACCCTTGCCTCCTTCTCCGCGCAGCTCTCGATTCCCCCCTCTCTTTCGCACCCTCCATGTCATATTCCGCTCCAGGAGCTCCATCATAGCTCCTCGCTATCGCTGGGAGGATGTTTTCTCCTCCGCTCGCCCCTTCCACCGTCATTTTCTCTCTACCCACCCTTGCCTCCTTTTCCGCGCAGCTCTCGATTCCCCCCTCTCTTTCGCACCCTCCATGTCATATTCCGCTCCAGGAGCTCCATCATAGCTCCTTGCTGTCGCTGGGAGGATGTTTTCTCCTCCGCTCGCCCCTTCCACCGTCATTTTCTCTCTACCCACCCTTGCCTCCTTTTCCGCGCAGCTCTCGATTCCCCCCTCTCTTTCGCACCCTCCATGTCATATTCCGCTCCAGGAGTTCCATCATAGCTCCTCACTGTAGCTGGGAGGATGTTTTCTCCTCCGCTCGCCCCTTCCACCGTCATTTTCTCTCTACCACCCTTGCCTCCTTCTCCGCGCAGCTCTCGATTCCCCCCTCTCTTTCGCACCCTCCATGTCATATTCCGCTCCAGGAGCTCCATCATAGCTCCTCGCTGTCGCTGGGAGGATGTTTTCTCCTCCGCTCGCCCCTTCCACCGTCATTTTCTCTCTACCCACCCTTGCCTCCTTTTCCGCGCAGCTCTCGATTCCCCCCTCTCTTTCGCACCCTCCATGTCATATTCCGCTCCAGGAGCTCCATCATAGCTCCTTGCTGTCGCTGGGAGGATGTTTTCTCCTCCGCTCGCCCCTTCCACCGTCATTTTCTCTCTACCCACCCTTGCCTCCTTTTCCGCGCAGCTCTCGATTCCCCCCTCTCTTTCGCACCCTCCATGTCATATTCCGCTCCAGGAGTTCCATCATAGCTCCTCACTGTCGCTGGGAGGATGTTTTCTCCTCCGCTCGCCCCTTCCACCGTCATTTTCTCTCTACCCACCCTTGCCTCCTTTTCCGCGCAGCTCTCGATTCCCCCCTCTCTTTCGCACCCTCCATGTCATATTCCGCTCCAGGAGTTCCATCATAGCTCCTCACTGTCGCTGGGAGGAAGTTTTCTCCTCCGCTCGCCCCTTCCACCGTCATTTTCTCTCTACCCACCCTTGCCTCCTTTTCCGCGCAGCTCTCGATTCCCCCCTCTCTTTCGCACCCTCCATGTCATATTCCGCTCCAGGAGTTCCATCATAGCTCCTCACTGTCGCTGGGAGGAAGTTTTCTCCTCCGCTCGCCCCTTCCACCGTCATTTTCTCTCTACCCACCCTTGCCTCCTTTTCCGCGCAGCTCTCGATTCCCCCCTCTCTTTCGCACCCTCCATGTCATATTCCGCTCCAGGAGCTCCATCATAGCTCCTTGCTGTCGCTGGGAGGATGTTTTCTCCTCCGCTCGCCCCTTCCACCGTCATTTTCTCTCTACCCACCCTTGCCTCCTTTTCCGCGCAGCTCTCGATTCCCCCCTCTCTTTCGAACCCTCCATGTCATATTCCGCTCCAGGAGCTCCATCATAGCTCCTCGCTGTCGCTGGGAGGATGTTTTCTCCTCTGCTCGCCCCTTCCACCGTCATTTTCTCTCTACCCACCCTTTCCTCCTTTTCCGCGCAGCTCTCGATTCCCCCCTCTCTTTCGCACCCTCCATGTCATATTCCGCTCCAGGAGCTCCATCATAGCTCCTCGCTGTCGCTGGGAGGATGTTTTCTCCTCCGCTCGCCCCTTCCACCGTCATTTTCTTTCTACCCACCCTTGCCTCCTTTTCCACACAGCTCTCGATTCCCCCCTCTCTTTCGCACCCTCCATGTCATATTCCGCTCCAGGAGCTCCATCATAGCTCCTCGCTGTTGCTGGGAGGATGTTTTCTCCTCCGCTCGCCCCTTCCACCGTCATTTTCTCTCTACCCACCCTTGCCTCCTTTTCCGCGCAGCTCTCGATTCCCCCCTCTCTTTCGCACCCTCCATGTCATATTCCGCTCCAGGAGCTCCATCATAGCTCCTCGCTGTCGCTGGGAGGATTTTTTCTCCTCTGCTCGCCCCTTCCACCGTCATTTTCTCTCTACCCACCCTTTCCTCCTTTTCCGCGCAGCTCTCGATTCCCCCCTCTCTTGCGCACCCTCCATGTCATATTCCGCTCCAGGAGCTCCATCATAGCTCCTCACTGTCGCTGGGAGGAAGTTTTCTCCTCCGCTTGCCCCTTCCACCGTCATTTTCTCTCTACCCACCCTTGCCTCCTTTTCCGCGCAGCTCTCGATTCCCCCCTCTCTTTCGCACCCTCCATGTCATATTCCGCTCCAGGAGCTCCATCATAGCTCCTTGCTGTCGCTGGGAGGATGTTTTCTCCTCCGCTCGCCCCTTCCACCGTCATTTTCTCTCTACCCACCCTTGCCTCCTTTTCCGCGCAGCTCTCGATTCCCCCCTCTCTTTCGCACCCTCCATGTCATATTCCGCTCCAGGAGTTCCATCATAGCTCCTCACTGTCGCTGGGAGGATGTTTTCTCCTCCGCTCGCCCCTTCCACCGTCATTTTCTCTCTACCCACCCTTGCCTCCTTTTCCGCGCAGCTCTCGATTCCCCCCTCTCTTTCGCACCCTCCATGTCATATTCCGCTCCAGGAGCTCCATCATAGCTCCTCGCTGTCGCTGGGAGGATGTTTTCTCCTCCGCTCGCCCCTTCCACCGTCATTTTCTCTCTACCCACCCTTGCCTCCTTTTCCGCGCAGCTCTCGATTCCCCCCTCTCTTTCGCACCCTCCATGTCATATTCCGCTCCAGGAGTTCCATCATAGCTCCTCACTGTCGCTGGGAGGATGTTTTCTCCTCCGCTCGCCCCTTCCACCATCATTTTCTCTCTACCCCCCCTTGCCTCCTTTTCCGCGCAGCTCTCGATTCCCCCCTCTCTTTCGCACCCTCCATGTCATATTCAGCTCCAGGAGTTCCATCATAGCTCCTCACTGTCGCTGGGAGGATGTTTTCTCCTCCGCTCGCCCCTTCCACCGTCATTTTCTCTCTACCCACCCTTGCCTCCTTTTCCGCGCAGCTCTCGATTCCCCCCTCTCTTTCGCACCCTCCATGTCATATTCCTCTCCAGGAGCTCCATCATAGCTCCTTGCTGTCGCTGGGAGGATGTTTTCTCCTCCGCTCGCCCCTTCCACCATCATTTTCTCTCTACCCACCCTTGCCTCCTTTTCTGCGCAGCTCTCGATTCCCCCCTCTCTTTCGCATCCTCCATGTCATATTCCGCTCCAGGAGTTCCATCATAGCTCCTCACTGTCGCTGGGAGGAAGTTTTCTCCTCCGCTCGCCCCTTCCACCGTCATTTTCTCTCTACCCACCCCTGCCTCCTTTTCCGCGCAGCTCTCGATTCCCCCCTCTCTTTCGCACCCTCCATGTCATATTCCGCTCCAGGAGTTCCATCATAGCTCCTCACTGTCGCTGGGAGGATGTTTTCTCCTCCGCTCGCCCCTTCCACCATCATTTTCTCTCTACCCCCCCTTGCCTCCTTTTTCGCGCAGCTCTCGATTCCCCCCTCTCTTTCGCACCCTCCATGTCATATTCCGCTCCAGGAGTTCCATCATAGCTCCTCACTGTCGCTGGGAGGATGTTTTCTCCTCCGCTCGCCCCTTCCACCGTCATTTTCTCTCTACCCACCCTTGCCTCCTTTTCCGCGCAGCTCTCGATTCCCCCCTCTCTTTCGCACCCTCCATGTCATATTCCGCTCCAGGAGCTCCATCATAGCTCCTTGCTGTTGCTGGGAGGATGTTTTCTCCTCCGCTCGCCCCTTCCACCGTCATTTTCTCTCTACCCACCCTTGCCTCCTTTTCCGCGCAGCTCTCGATTCCCCCCTCTCTTTCGCACCCTCCATGTCATATTCCGCTCCAGGAGTTCCATCATAGCTCCTCACTGTCGCTGGGAGGATGTTTTCTCCTCCGCTCGCCCCTTCCACCGTCATTTTCTCTCTACCCACCCTTGCCTCCTTCTCCGCGCAGCTCTCGATTCCCCCCTCTCTTTCGCACCCTCCATGTCATATTCCGCTCCAGGAGCTCCATCATAGCTCCTCGCTGTCGCTGGGAGGATGTTTTCTCCTCCGCTCGCCCCTTCCACCGTCATTTTCTCTCTACCCACCCTTGCCTCCTTTTCCGCGCAGCTCTCGATTCCCCCCTCTCTTTCGCACCCTCCATGTCATATTCCGCTCCAGGAGCTCCATCATAGCTCCTTGCTGTCGCTGGGAGGATGTTTTCTCCTCCGCTCGCCCCTTCCACCGTCATTTTCTCTCTACCCACCCTTGCCTCCTTTTCCGCGCAGCTCTCGATTCCCCCCTCTCTTTCGCACCCTCCATGTCATATTCCGCTCCAGGAGTTCCATCATAGCTCCTCACTGTCGCTGGGAGGAAGTTTTCTCCTCCGCTCGCCCCTTCCACCGTCATTTTCTCTCTACCCACCCTTGCCTCCTTTTCCGCGCAGCTCTCGATTCCCCCCTCTCTTTCGCACCCTCCATGTCATATTCCGCTCCAGGAGTTCCATCATAGCTCCTCACTGTCGCTGGGAGGAAGTTTTCTCCTCCGCTTGCCCCTTCCACCGTCATTTTCTCTCTACCCACCCTTGCCTCCTTTTCCGCGCAGCTCTCGATTCCCCCCTCTCTTTCGCACCCTCCATGTCATATTCCGCTCCAGGAGCTCCATCATAGCTCCTTGCTGTCGCTGGGAGGATGTTTTCTCCTCCGCTCGCCCCTTCCACCGTCATTTTCTCTCTACCCACCCTTGCCTCCTTTTCCGCGCAGCTCTCGATTCCCCCCTCTCTTTCGCACCCTCCATGTCATATTCCGCTCCAGGAGTTCCATCATAGCTCCTCACTGTCGCTGGGAGGATGTTTTCTCCTCCGCTCGCCCCTTCCACCGTCATTTTCTCTCTACCCACCCTTGCCTCCTTTTCCGCGCAGCTCTCGATTCCCCCCTCTCTTTCGCACCCTCCATGTCATATTCCACTCCAGGAGCTCCATCATAGCTCCTCGCTGTCGCTGGGAGGATGTTTTCTCCTCCGCTCGCCCCTTCCACCGTCATTGTCTCTCTACCCACCCTTGCCTCCTTTTCCGCGCAGCTCTCGATTCCCCCCTCTCTTTCGCACCCTCAATGTCATATTCCGCTCCAGGAGTTCCATCATAGCTCCTCACTGTCGCTGGGAGGATGTTTTCTCCTCCGCTCGCCCCTTCCACCGTCATTTTCTCTCTACCCACCCTTGCCTCCTTTTCCGCGCAGCTCTCGATTCCCCCCTCTCTTTCGCATCCTCCATGTCATATTCCGCTCCAGGAGTTCCATCATAGCTCCTCACTGTCGCTGGGAGGAAGTTTTCTCCTCCGCTCGCCCCTTCCACCGTCATTTTCTCTCTACCCACCCTTGCCTCCTTTTCCGCGCAGCTCTCGATTCCCCCCTCTCTTTCGCACCCTCCATGTCATATTCCGCTCCAGGAGCTCCATCATAGCTCCTTGCTGTCGCTGGGAGGATGTTTTCTCCTCCGCTCGCCCCTTCCACCGTCATTTTCTCTCTACCCACCCTTGCCTCCTTTTCCGCGCAGCTCTCGATTCCCCCCTCTCTTTCGCACCCTCCATGTCATATTCCGCTCCAGGAGTTCCATCATAGCTCCTCACTGTCGCTGGGAGGATGTTTTCTCCTCCGCTCGCCCCTTCCACCATCATTTTCTCTCTACCCACCCTTGCCTCCTTTTCCGCGCAGCTCTCGATTCCCCCCTCTCTTTCGCACCCTCCATGTCATATTCCGCTCCAGGAGTTCCATCATAGCTCCTCACTGTCGCTGGGAGGATGTTTTCTCCTCCGCTCGCCCCTTCCACCGTCATTTTCTCTCTACCCACCCTTGCCTCCTTCTCCGCGCAGCTCTCGATTCCCCCCTCTCTTTCGCACCCTCCATGTCATATTCTGCTCCAGGAGCTCCATCATAGCTCCTCGCTGTCGCTGGGAGGATGTTTTCTCCTCCGCTCGCCCCTTCCACCGTCATTTTCTCTCTACCCACCCTTGCCTCCTTCTCCGCGCAGCTCTCGATTCCCCCCTCTCTTTCGCACCCTCCATGTCATATTCCGCTCCAGGAGCTCCATCATAGCTCCTTGCTGTCGCTGGGAGGATGTTTTCTCCTCCGCTCGCCCCTTCCACCATCATTTTCTCTCTACCCACCCTTGCCTCCTTCTCCTCGCAGCTCTCGATTCCCCCCTCTCTTTCGCACCCTCCATGTCATATTCCGCTCCAGGAGCTCCATCATAGCTCCTCGCTGTCGCTGGGAGGATGTTTTCTCCTCCGCTCGCCCCTTCCACCGTCATTTTCTCTCTACCCACCCTTGCCTCCTTTTCCGCGCAGCTCTCGATCCCCCCCTCTCTTTCGCACCCTCCATGTCATATTCCGCTCCAGGAGCTCCATCATAGCTCCTCGCTGTCGCTGGGAGGATGTTTTCTCCTCCGCTCGCCCCATCCACCGTCATTTTCTTTCTACCCACCCTTGCCTCCTTTTCCACGCAGCTCTCGATTCCCCCCTCTCTTTCGCACCCTCCATGTCATATTCCGCTCCAGGAGCTCCATCATAGCTCCTCGCTGTTGCTGGGAGGATGTTTTCTCCTCCGCTCGCCCCTTCCACCGTCATTTTCTCTCTACCCACCCTTGCCTCCTTTTCCGCGCAGCTCTCGATTCCCCCCTCTCTTTCGCACCCTCAATGTCATATTCCGCTCCAGGAGTTCCATCATAGCTCCTCACTGTCGCTGGGAGGATGTTTTCTCCTCCGCTCGCCCCTTCCACCGTCATTTTCTCTCTACCCACCCTTGCCTCCTTTTCCGCGCAGCTCTCGATTCCCCCCTCTCTTTCGCACCCTCCATGTCATATTCCGCTCCAGGAGTTCCATCATAGCTCCTCACTGTCGCTGGGAGGAAGTTTTCTCCTCCGCTCGCCCCTTCCACCGTCATTTTCTCTCTACCCACCCTTGCCTCCTTCTCCGCGCAGCTCTCGATTCCCCCCTCTCTTTCGCACCCTCCATATCATATTCCGCTCCAGGAGCTCCATCATAGCTCCTCGCTGTCGCTGGGAGGATGTTTTCTCCTCCGCTCGCCCCTTCCACCGTCATTTTCTCTCTACCCACCCTTGCCTTCTTTTCCGCGCAGCTCTCGATTCCCCCCTCTCTTTCGCACCCTCCATGTCATATTCCGCTCCAGGAGCTCCATCATAGCTCCTTGCTGTCGCTGGGAGGATGTTTTCTCCTCCGCTCGCCCCTTCCACCGTCATTTTCTCTCTACCCACCCTTGCCTCCTTTTCCGCGCAGCTCTCGATTCCCCCCTCTCTTTCGCACCCTCCATGTCATATTCCGTTCCAGGAGTTCCATCATAGCTCCTCACTGTCGCTGGGAGGATGTTTTCTCCTCCGCTCGCCCCTTCCACCGTCATTTTCTCTCTACCCACCCTTGCCTCCTTCTCCGCGCAGCTCTCGATTCCCCCCTCTCTTTCGCACCCTCCATGTCATATTCCGCTCCAGGAGCTCCATCATAGCTCCTCGCTGTCGCTGGGAGGATGTTTTCTCCTCCGCTCGCCCCTTCCACCGTCATTTTCTCTCTACCCACCCTTGCCTCCTTTTCCGCGCAGCTCTCGATTCCCCCCTCTCTTTCGCACCCTCCATGTCATATTCCGCTCCAGGAGCTCCATCATAGCTCCTTGCTGTCGCTGGGAGGATGTTTTCTCCTCCGCTCGTCCCTTCCACCGTCATTTTCTCTCTACCCACCCTTGCCTCCTTTTCCGCGCAGCTCTCGATTCCCCCCTCTCTTTCGCACCCTCCATGTCATATTCCGCTCCAGGAGTTCCATCATAGCTCCTCACTGTCGCTGGGAGGATGTTTTCTCCTCCGCTCGCCCCTTCCACCATCATTTTCTCTCTACCCACCCTTGCCTCCTTTTCCGCGCAGCTCTCGATTCCCCCCTCTCTTTCGCACCCTCCATGTCATATTCCGCTCCAGGAGTTCCATCATAGCTCCTCACTGTCGCTGGGAGGAAGTTTTCTCCTCCGCTCGCCCCTTCCACCGTCATTTTCTCTCTACCCACCCTTGCCTCCTTTTCCGCGCAGCTCTCGATTCCCCCCTCTCTTTCGCACCCTCCATGTCATATTCCGCTCCAGGAGCTCCATCATAGCTCCTTGCTGTCGCTGGGAGGATGTTTTCTCCTCCGCTCGCCCCTTCCACCGTCATTTTCTCTCTACCCACCCTCGCCTCCTTTTCCGCGCAGCTCTCGATTCCCCCCTCTCTTTCGCACCCTCCATGTCATATTCCGCTCCAGGAGTTCCATCATAGCTCCTCACTGTCGCTGGGAGGATGTTTTCTCCTCCGCTCGCCCCTTCCACCGTCATTTTCTCTCTACCCACCCTTGCCTCCTTCTCCGCGCAGCTCTCGATTCCCCCCTCTCTTTCGCACCCTCCATATCATATTCCGCTCCAGGAGCTCCATCATAGCTCCTCGCTGTCGCTGGGAGGATGTTTTCTCCTCCGCTCGCCCCTTCCACCGTCATTTTCTCTCTACCCACCCTTGCCTTCTTTTCCGCGCAGCTCTCGATTCCCCCCTCTCTTTCGCACCCTCCATGTCATATTCCGCTCCAGGAGCTCCATCATAGCTCCTTGCTGTCGCTGGGAGGATGTTTTCTCCTCCGCTCGCCCCTTCCACCGTCATTTTCTCTCTACCCACCCTTGCCTCCTTTTCCGCGCAGCTCTCGATTCCCCCCTCTCTTTCGCACCCTCCATGTCATATTCCGTTCCAGGAGTTCCATCATAGCTCCTCACTGTCGCTGGGAGGATGTTTTCTCCTCCGCTCGCCCCTTCTACCGTCATTTTCTCTCTACCCACCCTTGTCTCCTTCTCCGCGCAGCTCTCGATTCCCCCCTCTCTTTCGCACCCTCCATGTCATATTCCGCTCCAGGAGCTCCATCATAGCTCCTCGCTGTCGCTGGGAGGATGTTTTCTCCTCCGCTCGCCCCTTCCACCGTCATTTTCTCTCTACCCACCCTTGCCTCCTTTTCCGCGCAGCTCTCGATTCCCCCCTCTCTTTCGCACCCTCCATGTCATATTCCGCTCCAGGAGCTCCATCATAGCTCCTTGCTGTCGCTGGGAGGATGTTTTCTCCTCCGCTCGTCCCTTCCACCGTCATTTTCTCTCTACCCACCCTTGCCTCCTTTTCCGCGCAGCTCTCGATTCCCCCCTCTCTTTCGCACCCTCCATGTCATATTCCGCTCCAGGAGTTCCATCATAGCTCCTCACTGTCGCTGGGAGGATGTTTTCTCCTCCGCTCGCCCCTTCCACCATCATTTTCTCTCTACCCACCCTTGCCTCCTTTTCCGCGCAGCTCTCGATTCCCCCCTCTCTTTCGCACCCTCCATGTCATATTCCGCTCCAGGAGTTCCATCATAGCTCCTCACTGTCGCTGGGAGGAAGTTTTCTCCTCCGCTCGCCCCTTCCACCGTCATTTTCTCTCTACCCACCCTTGCCTCCTTCTCCGCGCAGCTCTCGATTCCCCCCTCTCTTTCGCACCCTCCATGTCATATTCCGCTCCAGGAGCTCCATCATAGCTAATCGCTGTCGCTGGGAGGATTTTTTCTCCTCCGCTCGCCCCTTCCACCGTCATTTTCTCTCTACCCACCCTTGCCTCCTTTTCCGCGCAGCTCTCGATTCCCCCCTCTCTTTCGCACCCTCCATGTCATATTCCGCTCCAGGAGTTCCATCATAGCTCCTCACTGTCGCTGGGAGGATGTTTTCTCCTCCGCTCGCCCCTTCCACCGTCATTTTCTCTCTACCCACCCTTGCCTCCTTTTCCGCGCAGCTCTCGATTCCCCCCTCTCTTTCGCACCCTCCATGTCATATTCCGCTCCAGGAGCTCCATCATAGCTCCTTGCTGTCGCTGGGAGGATGTTTTCTCCTCCGCTCGCCCCTTCCACCGTCATTTTCTCTCTACCCACCCTTGCCTCCTTTTCCGTGCAGCTCTCGATTCCCCCCTCTCTTTCGCACCCTCCATGTCATATTCCGCTCCAGGAGTTCCATCATAGCTCCTCACTGTCGCTGGGAGGATGTTTTCTCCTCCGCTCGCCCCTTCCACCGTCATTTTCTCTCTACCCACCCTTGCCTCCTTCTCCGCGCAGCTCTCGATTCCCTCCTCTCTCTCGCACCCTCCATATTACATCCAGCTCCAGGAGCTTCATCATAGCTCCTCGCTGTCGCTGGGAGGATGTTTTCTCCTCCGCTCGCCCCTTCCACCGTCATTTTCTCTCTACCCACCCTTGCCTCCTTCTCTGCGCAGCTCTCGATTCCCCCCTCTCTTTCGCACCCTCCATGTCATATTCCGCTCCAGGAGCTCCATCATAGCTCCTCGCTGTCGCTGGGAGGATGTTTTCTCCTCCGCTCGCCCCTTCCACCGTCATTTTCTCTCTACCCACCCTTGCCTCCTTCTCCGCGCAGCTCTCGATTCCCTCCTCTCTCTCGCACCCTCCATATTACATCCAGCTCCAGGAGCTCCATCATAGCTCCTCGCTGTCGCTGGGAGGATGTTTTCTCCTCTGCTCGCCGCTTCCGCCGTCATTTTCTCTCCACCCACCCTTGCCTCCTTCTCCGCGCCGCTCTCGATTCCCCCCTCTCTTTCGCACCCTCCATGTCATTTTCTGCTCCAGGAGCTCCATCATAGCTCCTCGCTGTCGCTGGGAGGATGTTTTCTCCTCCGCTCGCCCCTTCCACCGTCATTTTCTCTCTACCCACCCTTGCCTCCTTCTCCGCGCAGCTCTCAATTCCCCCCTCTCTTTCGCACCCTCCATGTCATATTCCGCTCCAGGAGCTCCATCATAGCTCCTCGCTGTCGCTGGGAGGATGTTTTCTCCTCCGCTCGCCCCTTCCACCGTCATTTTCTCTCTACCCACCCTTGCCTCCTTCTCCGCGCAGCTCTCGATTCCCCCCTCTCTTTCGAACCCTCCATGTCATATTCCGCTCCAGGAGCTCCATCATAGCTCCTCGCTGTCGCTGGGAGGATGTTTTCTCCTCTGCTCGCCCCTTCCACCGTCATTTTCTCTCTACCCACCCTTTCCTCCTTTTCCGCGCAGCTCTCGATTCCCCCCTCTCTTTCGCACCCTCCATGTCATTTTCCGCTCCAGGAGCTCCATCATAGCTCCTCGCTGTCGCTGGGAGGATGTTTTCTCCTCCGCTCGCCCCTTCCACCGTCATTTTCTTTCTACCCACCCTTGCCTCCTTTTCCACGCAGCTCTCGATTCCCCCCTCTCTTTCGCACCCTCCATGTCATATTCCGCTCCAGGAGCTCCATCATAGCTCCTCGCTGTTGCTGGGAGGATGTTTTCTCCTCCGCTCGCCCCTTCCACCGTCATTTTCTCTCTACCCACCCTTGCCTCCTTCTCCGCGCAGCTCTCGATTCCCCCCTCTCTTTCGCACCCTCCATGTCATATTCCGCTCCAGGAGCTCCATCATAGCTCCTCGCTGTCGCTGGGAGGATTTTTTCTCCTCTGCTCGCCCCTTCCACCGTCATTTTCTCTCTACCCACCCTTTCCTCCTTTTCCGCGCAGCTCTCGATTCCCCCCTCTCTTGCGCACCCTCCATGTCATATTCCGCTCCAGGAGCTCCATCATAGCTCCTCGCTGTCGCTGGGAGGATGTTTTCTCCTCCGCTCGCCCCTTCCACCGTCATTTTCTCTCTACCCACCCTTGCCTCCTTTTCCGCGCAGCTCTCGATTCCCCCCTCTCTTTCGCACCCTCCATGTCATATTCCGCTCCAGGAGTTCCATCATAGCTCCTCACTGTCGCTGGGAGGATGTTTTCTCCTCCACTCGCCCCTTCCACCGTCATTTTCTCTCTACCCACCCTTGCCTCCTTCTCCGCGCTGCTCTCGATTCCCTCCTCTCTCTCGCACCCTCCATATTACATCCAGCTCCAGGAGCTCCATCATAGCTCCTCGCTGTCGCTGGGAGGATGTTTTCTCCTCTGCTCGCCGCTTCCGCCGTCATTTTCTCTCCACCCACCCTTGCCTCCTTCTCCGCGCCGCTCTCGATTCCCCCCTCTCTTTCGCACCCTCCATGTCATATTCTGCTCCAGGAGCTCCATCATAGCTCCTCGCTGTCGCTGGGAGGATGTTTTCTCCTCCGCTCGCCCCTTCCACCGTCATTTTCTCTCTACCCACCCTTGCCTCCTTCTCCGCGCAGCTCTCGATTCCCCCCTCTCTTTCGCACCCTCCATGTCATATTCCGCTCCAGGAGCTCCATCATAGCTCCTCGCTGTCGCTGGGAGGATGTTTTCTCCTCCGCTCGCCCCTTCCACCGTCATTTTCTCTCTACCCACCCTTTCCTCCTTTTCCGCGCAGCTCTCGATTCCCCCCTCTCTTTCGCACCCTCCATGTCATATTCCGCTCCAGGAGCTCCATCATAGCTCCTCGCTGTCGCTGGGAGGATGTTTTCTCCTCCGCTCGCCCCTTCCACCGTCATTTTCTCTCTACCCACCCTTGCCTCCTTTTCCGCGCCGCTCTCGATTCCCCCCTCTCTTTCGCACCCTCCATGTCATATTCCGCTCCAGGAGCTCCATCATAGCTCCTCGCTGTCGCTGGGAGGATGTTTTCTCCTCCGCTCGCCCCTTCCACCGTCATTTTCTCTCTACCCACCCTTGCCTCCTTCTCCGCGCAGCTCTCAATTCCCCCCTCTCTTTCGCACCCTCCATGTCATATTCCGCTCCAGGAGCTCCATCATAGCTCCTCGCTGTCGCTGGGAGGATGTTTTCTCCTCTGCTCGCTTCTTCCACCGTCATTTTCTCTCTACCCACCCTTTCCTCCTTTTCCGCGCAGCTCTCGATTCCCCCCTCTCTTTCGCACCCTCCATGTCATATTCCGCTCCAGGAGCTCCATCATAGCTCCTCGCTGTCGCTGGGAGGATGTTTTCTCCTCCGCTCGCCCCTTCCACCGTCATTTTCTTTCTACCCACCCTTGCCTCCTTTTCCACGCAGCTCTCGATTCCCCCCTCTCTTTCGCACCCTCCATGTCATATTCCGCTCCAGGAGCTCCATCATAGCTCCTCGCTGTTGCTGGGAGGATGTTTTCTCCTCCGCTCGCCCCTTCCACCGTCATTTTCTCTCTACCCACCCTTGCCTCCTTCTCCGCACAGCTCTCGATTCCCCCCTCTCTTTCGCACCCTCCATGTCATATTCCGCTCCAGGAGCTCCATCATAGCTCCTCGCTGTCGCTGGGAGGATGTTTTCTCCTCTGCTCGCCCCTTCCACCGTCATTTTCTCTCTACCCACCCTTGCCTCCTTCTCCGCGCAGCTCTCGATTCCCTCCTCTCTCTCGCACCCTCCATATTACATCCAGCTCCAGGAGCTCCATCATAGCTCTTCGCTGTCGCTGGGAGGATGTTTTCTCCTCCACTCGCCCCTTCCACCGTCATTTTCTCTCTACCCACCCTTGCCTCCTTCTCCGCGCTGCTCTCGATTCCCTCCTCTCTCTCGCACCCTCCATATTACATCCAGCTCCAGGAGCTCCATCATAGCTCCTCGCTGTCGCTGGGAGGATGTTTTCTCCTCCGCTCGCCCCTTCCACCGTCATTTTCTCTCTACCCACCCTTGCCTCCTTCTCCGCGCAGCTCTCGATTCCCTCCTCTCTCTCGCACCCTCCATATTACATCCAGCTCCAGGAGCTCCATCATAGCTCCTCGCTGTCGCTGGGAGGATGTTTTCTCCTCTGCTCGCCGCTTCCGCCGTCATTTTCTCTCCACCCACCCTTGCCTCCTTTTCCGCGCAGCTCTCAATTCCCCCCTCTCTTTCGCACCCTCCATGTCATATTCCGCTCCAGGAGCTCCATCATAGCTCCTTGCTGTCGCTGGGAGGATGTTTTCTCCTCCGCTCGCCCCTTCCACCGTCATTTTCTCTCTACCCACCCTTGCCTCCTTTTCCGCGCAGCTCTCGATTCCCCCCTCTCTTTCGCACCCTCCATGTCATATTCCGCTCCAGGAGTTCCATCATAGCTCCTCACTGTCGCTGGGAGGATGTTTTCTCCTCCGCTCGCCCCTTCCACCGTCATTTTCTCTCTACCCACCCTTGCCTCCTTCTCCGCGCAGCTCTCGATTCCCCCCTCTCTTTCGCACCCTCCATGTCATATTCTGCTCCAGGAGCTCCATCATAGCTCCTCGCTGTCGCTGGGAGGATGTTTTCTCCTCCGCTCGCCCCTTCCACCGTCATTTTCTCTCTACCCACCCTTGCCTCCTTCTCCACGCAGCTCTCGATTCCCCCCTCTCTTTCGCACCCTCCATGTCATATTCCGCTCCAGGAGCTCCATCATAGCTCCTTGCTGTCGCTGGGAGGATGTTTTCTCCTCCGCTCGCCCCTTCCACCATCATTTTCTCTCTACCCACCCTTGCCTCCTTCTCCGCGCAGCTCTCGATTCCCCCCTCTCTTTCGCACCCTCCATGTCATATTCAGCTCCAGGAGCTCCATCATAGCTCCTCGCTGTCGCTGGGAGGATGTTTTCTCCTCCGCTCGCCCCTTCCACCGTCATTTTCTCTCTACCCACCCTTGCCTCCTTTTCCGCGCAGCTCTCGATTCCCCCCTCTCTTTCGCACCCTCCATGTCATATTCCGCTCCAGGAGCTCCATCATAGCTCCTCGCTGTCGCTGGGAGGATGTTTTCTCCTCCGCTCGCCCCTTCCACCGTCATTTTCTCTCTACCCACCCTTGCCTCCTTTTCCGCGCAACTCTCGATTCCCCCTCTCTTTCGCACCCTCCATGTCATATTCCGCTGCCGGAGTTCCATCATAGCTCCTCACTGTCGCTGGGAGGAAGTTTTCTCCTCCGCTCGCCCCTTCCACCGTCATTTTCTCTCTACCCACCCTTGCCTCCTTTTCCGCGCAGCTCTCAATTCCCCCCTCTCTTTCGCACCCTCCATGTCATATTCCGCTCCAGGAGCTCCATCATAGCTCCTTGCTGTCGCTGGGAGGATGTTTTCTCCTCCGCTCGCCCCTTCCACCGTCATTTTCTCTCTACCCACCCTTGCCTCCTTTTCCGCGCAGCTCTCGATTCCCCCCTCTCTTTCGCACCCTCCATGTCATATTCCGCTCCAGGAGTTCCATCATAGCTCCTCACTGTCGCTGGGAGGATGTTTTCTCCTCCGCTCGCCCCTTCCACCGTCATTTTCTCTCTACCCACCCTTGCCTCCTTCTCCGCGCAGCTCTCGATTCCCCCCTCTCTTTCGCACCCTCCATGTCATATTCCGCTCCAGGAGCTCCATCATAGCTCCTTGCTGTCGCTGGGAGGATGTTTTCTCCTCCGCTCGCCCCTTCCACCATCATTTTCTCTCTACCCACCCTTGCCTCCTTCTCCGCGCAGCTCTCGATTCCCCCCTCTCTTTCGCACCCTCCATGTCATATTCCGCTCCAGGAGCTCCATCATAGCTCCTCGCTGTCGCTGGGAGGATGTTTTCTCCTCCGCTCGCCCCTTCCACCGTCATTTTCTCTCTACCCACCCTTGCCTCCTTTTCCGCGCAGCTCTCGATTCCCCCCTCTCTTTCGCACCCTCCATGTCATATTCCGCTCCAGGAGCTCCATCATAGCTCCTCGCTGTCGCTGGGAGGATGTTTTCTCCTCCGCTCGCCCCTTCCACCGTCATTTTCTTTCTACCCACCCTTGCCTCCTTTTCCACGCAGCTCTCGATTCCCCCCTCTCTTTCGCACCCTCCATGTCATATTCCGCTCCAGGAGCTCCATCATAGCTCCTCGCTGTTGCTGGGAGGATGTTTTCTCCTCCGCTCGCCCCTTCCACCGTCATTTTCTCTCTACCCACCCTTGCCTCCTTCTCCGCACAGCTCTCGATTCCCCCCTCTCTTTCACACCCTCCATGTCATATTCCGCTCCAGGAGCTCCATCATAGCTCCTCGCTGTCGCTGGGAGGATGTTTTCTCCTCTGCTCGCCCCTTCCACCGTCATTTTCTCTCTACCCACCCTTTCCTCCTTTTCCGCGCAGCTCTCGATTCCCCCCTCTCTTTCGCACCCTCCATGTCATATTCCGCTCCAGGAGCTCCATCATAGCTCCTCGCTGTCGCTGGGAGGATGTTTTCTCCTCCGCTCGCCCCTTCCACCGTCATTTTCTTTCTACCCACCCTTGCCTCCTTTTCCACGCAGCTCTCGATTCCCCCCTCTCTTTCGCACCCTCCATGTCATATTCTGCTCCAGGAGCTCCATCATAGCTCCTCGCTGTTGCTGGGAGGATGTTTTCTCCTCCGCTCGCCCCTTCCACCGTCATTTTCTCTCTACCCACCCTTGCCTCCTTCTCCGCACAGCTCTCGATTCCCCCCTCTCTTTCGCACCCTCCATGTCATATTCCGCTCCAGGAGCTCCATCATAGCTCCTCGCTGTCGCTGGGAGGATGTTTTCTCCTCTGCTCGCCCCTTCCACCGTCATTTTCTCTCTACCCACCCTTTCCTCCTTTTCCGCGCAGCTCTCGATTCCCCCCTCTCTTGCGCACCCTCCATGTCATATTCCGCTCCAGGAGCTCCATCATAGCTCCTCGCTGTCGCTGGGAGGATGTTTTCTCCTCCGCTCGCCCCTTCCACCGTCATTTTCTCTCTACCCACCCTTGCCTCCTTTTCCGCGCAGCTCTCGATTCCCCCCTCTCTTTCGCACCCTCCATGTCATATTCCGCTCCAGGAGTTCCATCATAGCTCCTCACTGTCGCTGGGAGGATGTTTTCTCCTCCGCTCGCCCCTTCCACCGTCATTTTCTCTCTACCCACCCTTGCCTCCTTCTCCGCGCAGCTCTCGATTCCCCCCTCTCTTTCGCACCCTCCATGTCATATTCCGCTCCAGGAGCTCCATCATAGCTCTTCGCTGTCGCTGGGAGGATGTTTTCTCCTCCGCTCGCCCCTTCCACCGTCATTTTCTCTCTACCCACCCTTTCCTCCTTTTCCGCGCAGCTCTCGATTCCCCCCTCTCTTTCGCACCCTCCATGTCATATTCCGCTCCAGGAGCTCCATCATAGCTCCTCGCTGTCGCTGGGAGGATGTTTTCTCCTCCGCTCGCCCCTTCCACCGTCATTTTCTTTCTACCCACCCTTGCCTCCTTTTCCACGCAGCTCTCGATTCCCCCCTCTCTTTCGCACCCTCCATGTCATATTCCGCTCCAGGAGCTCCATCATAGCTCCTCGCTGTTGCTGGGAGGATGTTTTCTCCTCCGCTCGCCCCTTCCACCGTCATTTTCTCTCTACCCACCCTTGCCTCCTTCTCCGCACAGCTCTCGATTCCCCCCTCTCTTTCGCACCCTCCATGTCATATTCCGCTCCAGGAGCTCCATCATAGCTCCTCGCTGTCGCTGGGAGGATGTTTTCTCCTCTGCTCGCCCCTTCCACCGTCATTTTCTCTCTACCCACCCTTTCCTCCTTTTCCGCGCAGCTCTCGATTCCCCCCTCTCTTGCGCACCCTCCATGTCATATTCCGCTCCAGGAGCTCCATCATAGCTCCTCGCTGTCGCTGGGAGGATGTTTTCTCCTCCGCTCGCCCCTTCCACCGTCATTTTCTCTCTACCCACCCTTGCCTCCTTTTCCGCGCAGCTCTCGATTCCCCCCTCTCTTTCGCACCCTCCATGTCATATTCCGCTCCAGGAGTTCCATCATAGCTCCTCACTGTCGCTGGGAGGATGTTTTCTCCTCCGCTCGCCCCTTCCACCGTGATTTTCTCTCTACCCACCCTTGCCTCCTTCTCCGCGCAGCTCTCGATTCCCCCCTCTCTTTCGCACCCTCCATGTCATATTCCGCTCCAGGAGCTCTATCATAGCTCTTCGCTGTCGCTGGGAGGATGTTTTCTCCTCCGCTCGCCCCTTCCACCGTCATTTTCTCTCTACCCACGCTTGCCTCCTTCTCCGCGCAGCTCTCGATTCCCTCCTCTCTCTCGCACCCTCCATATTACATCCAGCTCCAGGAGCTTCATCATAGCTCCTCGCTGTCGCTGGGAGGATGTTTTCTCCTCCGCTCGCCCCTTCCACCGTCATTTTCTCTCTACACACCCTTGCCTCCTTCTCTGCGCAGCTCTCGATTCCCCCCTCTCTTTCGCACCCTCCATGTCATATTCCGCTCTAGGAGCTCCATCATAGCTCCTCGCTGTCGCTGGGAGGATGTTTTCTCCTCCGCTCGCCCCTTCCACCGTCATTTTCTCTCTACCCACCCTTGCCTCCTTCTCCGCGCAGCTCTCGATTCCCCCCTCTCTTTCGAACCCTCCATGTCATATTCCGCTCCAGGAGCTCCATCATAGCTCCTCGCTGTCGCTGGGAGGATGTTTTCTCCTCTGCTCGCCCCTTCCACCGTCATTTTCTCTCTACCCACCCTTTCCTCCTTTTCCGCGCAGCTCTCGATTCCCCCCTCTCTTTCGCACCCTCCATGTCATATTCCGCTCCAGGAGCTCCATCATAGCTCCTCGCTGTCGCTGGGAGGATGTTTTCTCCTCCGCTCGCCCCTTCCACCGTCATTTTCTTTCTACCCACCCTTGCCTCCTTTTCCACGCAGCTCTCGATTCCCCCCTCTCTTTCGCACCCTCCATGTCATATTCCGCTCCAGGAGCTCCATCATAGCTCCTCGCTGTTGCTGGGAGGATGTTTTCTCCTCCGCTCGCCCCTTCCACCGTCATTTTCTCTCTACCCACCCTTGCCTCCTTCTCCGCGCAGCTCTCGATTCCCCCCTCTCTTTCGCACCCTCCATGTCATATTCCGCTCCAGGAGCTCCATCATAGCTCCTCGCTGTCGCTGGGAGGATTTTTTCTCCTCTGCTCGCCCCTTCCACCGTCATTTTCTCTCTACCCACCCTTTCCTCCTTTTCCGCGCAGCTCTCGATTCCCCCCTCTCTTGCGCACCCTCCATGTCATATTCCGCTCCAGGAGCTCCATCATAGCTCCTCGCTGTCGCTGGGAGGATGTTTTCTCCTCCGCTCGCCCCTTCCACCGTCATTTTCTCTCTACCCACCCTTGCCTCCTTTTCCGCGCAGCTCTCGATTCCCCCCTCTCTTTCGCACCCTCCATGTCATATTCCGCTCCAGGAGTTCCATCATAGCTCCTCACTGTCGCTGGGAGGATGTTTTCTCCTCCACTCGCCCCTTCCACCGTCATTTTCTCTCTACCCACCCTTGCCTCCTTCTCCGCGCTGCTCTCGATTCCCTCCTCTCTCTCGCACCCTCCATATTACATCCAGCTCCAGGAGCTCCATCATAGCTCCTCGCTGTCGCTGGGAGGATGTTTTCTCCTCTGCTCGCCGCTTCCGCCGTCATTTTCTCTCCACCCACCCTTGCCTCCTTCTCCGCGCCGCTCTCGATTCCCCCCTCTCTTTCGCACCCTCCATGTCATATTCTGCTCCAGGAGCTCCATCATAGCTCCTCGCTGTCGCTGGGAGGATGTTTTCTCCTCCGCTCGCCCCTTCCACCGTCATTTTCTCTCTACCCACCCTTGCCTCCTTCTCCGCGCAGCTCTCGATTCCCCCCTCTCTTTCGCACCCTCCATGTCATATTCCGCTCCAGGAGCTCCATCATAGCTCCTCGCTGTCGCTGGGAGGATGTTTTCTCCTCCGCTCGCCCCTTCCACCGTCATTTTCTCTCTACCCACCCTTTCCTCCTTTTCCGCGCAGCTCTCGATTCCCCCCTCTCTTTCGCACCCTCCATGTCATATTCCGCTCCAGGAGCTCCATCATAGCTCCTCGCTGTCGCTGGGAGGATGTTTTCTCCTCCGCTCGCCCCTTCCACCGTCATTTTCTCTCTACCCACCCTTGCCTCCTTTTCCGCGCCGCTCTCGATTCCCCCCTCTCTTTCGCACCCTCCATGTCATATTCCGCTCCAGGAGCTCCATCATAGCTCCTCGCTGTCGCTGGGAGGATGTTTTCTCCTCCGCTCGCCCCTTCCACCGTCATTTTCTTTCTACCCACCCTTGCCTCCTTTTCCACGCAGCTCTCGATTCCCCCCTCTCTTTCGCACCCTCCATGTCATATTCCGCTCCAGGAGCTCCATCATAGCTCCTCGCTGTTGCTGGGAGGATGTTTTCTCCTCCGCTCGCCCCTTCCACCGTCATTTTCTCTCTACCCACCCTTGCCTCCTTCTCCGCACAGCTCTCGATTCCCCCCTCTCTTTCGCACCCTCCATGTCATATTCCGCTCCAGGAGCTCCATCATAGCTCCTCGCTGTCGCTGGGAGGATGTTTTCTCCTCCGCTCGCCCCTTCCACCGTCATTTTCTCTCTACCCACCCTTGCCTCCTTCTCCGCGCAGCTCTCGATTCCCTCCTCTCTCTCGCACCCTCCATATTACATCCAGCTCCAGGAGCTCCATCATAGCTCTTCGCTGTCGCTGGGAGGATGTTTTCTCCTCCGCTCGCCCCTTCCACCGTCATTTTCTCTCTACCCACCCTTGCCTCCTTCTCCGCGCAGCTCTCAATTCCCCCCTCTCTTTCGCACCCTCCATGTCATATTCCGCTCCAGGAGCTCCATCATAGCTCCTCGCTGTCGCTGGGAGGATGTTTTCTCCTCTGCTCGCCCCTTCCACCGTCATTTTCTCTCTACCCACCCTTTCCTCCTTTTCCGCGCAGCTCTCGATTCCCCCCTCTCTTTCGCACCCTCCATGTCATATTCCGCTCCAGGAGCTCCATCATAGCTCCTCGCTGTCGCTGGGAGGATGTTTTCTCCTCCGCTCGCCCCTTCCACCGTCATTTTCTTTCTACCCACCCTTGCCTCCTTTTCCACGCAGCTCTCGATTCCCCCCTCTCTTTCGCACCCTCCATGTCATATTCCGCTCCAGGAGCTCCATCATAGCTCCTCGCTGTTGCTGGGAGGATGTTTTCTCCTCCGCTCGCCCCTTCCACCGTCATTTTCTCTCTACCCACCCTTGCCTCCTTCTCCGCGCAGCTCTCGATTCCCCCCTCTCTTTCGCACCCTCCATGTCATATTCCGCTCCAGGAGCTCCATCATAGCTCCTCGCTGTCGCTGGGAGGATTTTTTCTCCTCTGCTCGCCCCTTCCACCGTCATTTTCTCTCTACCCACCCTTTCCTCCTTTTCCGCGCAGCTCTCGATTCCCCCCTCTCTTGCGCACCCTCCATGTCATATTCCGCTCCAGGAGCTCCATCATAGCTCCTCGCTGTCGCTGGGAGGATGTTTTCTCCTCCGCTCGCCCCTTCCACCGTCATTTTCTCTCTACCCACCCTTGCCTCCTTTTCCGCGCAGCTCTCGATTCCCCCCTCTCTTTCGCACCCTCCATGTCATATTCCGCTCCAGGAGTTCCATCATAGCTCCTCACTGTCGCTGGGAGGATGTTTTCTCCTCCACTCGCCCCTTCCACCGTCATTTTCTCTCTACCCACCCTTGCCTCCTTCTCCGCGCTGCTCTCGATTCCCTCCTCTCTCTCGCACCCTCCATATTACATCCAGCTCCAGGAGCTCCATCATAGCTCCTCGCTGTCGCTGGGAGGATGTTTTCTCCTCTGCTCGCCGCTTCCGCCGTCATTTTCTCTCCACCCACCCTTGCCTCCTTCTCCGCGCCGCTCTCGATTCCCCCCTCTCTTTCGCACCCTCCATGTCATATTCTGCTCCAGGAGCTCCATCATAGCTCCTCGCTGTCGCTGGGAGGATGTTTTCTCCTCCGCTCGCCCCTTCCACCGTCATTTTCTCTCTACCCACCCTTGCCTCCTTCTCCGCGCAGCTCTCGATTCCCCCCTCTCTTTCGCACCCTCCATGTCATATTCCGCTCCAGGAGCTCCATCATAGCTCCTCGCTGTCGCTGGGAGGATGTTTTCTCCTCCGCTCGCCCCTTCCACCGTCATTTTCTCTCTACCCACCCTTTCCTCCTTTTCCGCGCAGCTCTCGATTCCCCCCTCTCTTTCGCACCCTCCATGTCATATTCCGCTCCAGGAGCTCCATCATAGCTCCTCGCTGTCGCTGGGAGGATGTTTTCTCCTCCGCTCGCCCCTTCCACCGTCATTTTCTCTCTACCCACCCTTGCCTCCTTTTCCGCGCCGCTCTCGATTCCCCCCTCTCTTTCGCACCCTCCATGTCATATTCCGCTCCAGGAGCTCCATCATAGCTCCTCGCTGTCGCTGGGAGGATGTTTTCTCCTCCGCTCGCCCCTTCCACCGTCATTTTCTTTCTACCCACCCTTGCCTCCTTTTCCACGCAGCTCTCGATTCCCCCCTCTCTTTCGCACCCTCCATGTCATATTCCGCTCCAGGAGCTCCATCATAGCTCCTCGCTGTTGCTGGGAGGATGTTTTCTCCTCCGCTCGCCCCTTCCACCGTCATTTTCTCTCTACCCACCCTTGCCTCCTTCTCCGCACAGCTCTCGATTCCCCCCTCTCTTTCGCACCCTCCATGTCATATTCCGCTCCAGGAGCTCCATCATAGCTCCTCGCTGTCGCTGGGAGGATGTTTTCTCCTCCGCTCGCCCCTTCCACCGTCATTTTCTCTCTACCCACCCTTGCCTCCTTCTCCGCGCAGCTCTCGATTCCCTCCTCTCTCTCGCACCCTCCATATTACATCCAGCTCCAGGAGCTCCATCATAGCTCTTCGCTGTCGCTGGGAGGATGTTTTCTCCTCCGCTCGCCCCTTCCACCGTCATTTTCTCTCTACCCACCCTTGCCTCCTTCTCCGCGCAGCTCTCAATTCCCCCCTCTCTTTCGCACCCTCCATGTCATATTCCGCTCCAGGAGCTCCATCATAGCTCCTCGCTGTCGCTGGGAGGATGTTTTCTCCTCTGCTCGCCCCTTCCACCGTCATTTTCTCTCTACCCACCCTTTCCTCCTTTTCCGCGCAGCTCTCGATTCCCCCCTCTCTTTCGCACCCTCCATGTCATATTCCGCTCCAGGAGCTCCATCATAGCTCCTCGCTGTCGCTGGGAGGATGTTTTCTCCTCCGCTCGCCCCTTCCACCGTCATTTTCTTTCTACCCACCCTTGCCTCCTTTTCCACGCAGCTCTCGATTCCCCCCTCTCTTTCGCACCCTCCATGTCATATTCCGCTCCAGGAGCTCCATCATAGCTCCTCGCTGTTGCTGGGAGGATGTTTTCTCCTCCGCTCGCCCCTTCCATCGTCATTTTTTCTCTACCCACCCTTGCCTCCTTCTCCGCACAGCTCTCGATTCCCCCCTCTCTTTCGCACCCTCCATGTCATATTCCGCTCCAGGAGCTCCATCATAGCTCCTCGCTGTCGCTGGGAGGATGTTTTCTCCTCCGCTCGCCCCTTCCACCGTCATTTTCTCTCTACCCACCCTTGCCTCCTTTTCCGCGCAGCTCTCGATTCCCCCCTCTCTTTCGCACCCTCCATGTCATATTCCGCTCCAGTAGTTCCATCATAGCTCCTCACTGTCGCTGGGAGGATGTTTTCTCCTCTGCTCGCCCCTTCCACCGTCATTTTCTCTCTACCCACCCTTTCCTCCTTTTCCGCGCAGCTCTCGATTCCCCCCTCTCTTTCGCACCCTCCATGTCATATTCCGCTCCAGGAGCTCCATCAAAGCTCCTCGCTGTCGCTGGGAGGATGTTTTCTCCTCCGCTCGCCCCTTCCACCATTATTTTCTTTCTACCCACCCTTGCCTCCTTTTCCACGCAGCTCTCGATTCCCCCCTCTCTTTCGCACCCTCCATGTCATATTCCGCTCCAGGAGCTCCATCATAGCTCCTCGCTGTTGCTGGGAGGATGTTTTCTCCTCCGCTCGCCCCTTCCACTGTCATTTTCTCTCTACCCACCCTTGCCTCCTTCTCCGCACAGCTCTCGATTCCCCCCTCTCTTTCGCACCCTCCATGTCATATTCCGCTCCAGGAGCTCCATCATAGCTCTTCGCTGTCGCTGGGAGGATGTTTTCTCCTCCGCTCGCCCCTTCCACCGTCATTTTCTCTCTACCCACCCTTTCCTCCTTTTCCGCGCAGCTCTCGATTCCCCCCTCTCTTTCGCACCCTCCATGTCATATTCCGCTCCAGGAGCTCCATCATAGCTCCTCGCTGTCGCTGGGAGGATGTTTTCTCCTCCGCTCGCCCCTTCCACCGTCATTTTCTCTCTACCCACCCTTGCCTCCTTTTCCGCGCAGCTCTCGATTCCCCCCTCTCTTTCGCACCCTCCATGTCATATTCCGCTCCAGGAGCTCCATCATAGCTCCTCGCTGTCGCTGGGAGGATGTTTTCTCCTCCGCTCGCCCCTTCCACCGTCATTTTCTCTCTACCCACCCTTGCCTCCTTTTCCGCGCAGCTCTCGATTCCCCCCTCTCTTTCGCACCCTCCATGTCATATTCCGCTCCAGGAGCTCCATCATAGCTCCTCGCTGTCGCTGGGAGGATGTTTTCTCCTCCGCTCGCCCCTTCCACCGTCATTTTCTCTCTACCCACCCTTGCCTCCTTCTCCGCGCAGCTCTCAATTCCCCCCTCTCTTTCGCACCCTCCATGTCATATTCCGCTCCAGGAGCTCCATCATAGCTCCTCGCTGTCGCTGGGAGGATGTTTTCTCCTCCGCTCGCCCCTTCCACCGTCATTTTCTCTCTACCCACCCTTGCCTCCTTCTCCGCGCAGCTCTCGATTCCCCCCTCTCTTTCGAACCCTCCATGTCATATTCCGCTCCAGGAGCTCCATCATAGCTCCTCGCTGTCGCTGGGAGGATGTTTTCTCCTCTGCTCGCCCCTTCCACCGTCATTTTCTCTCTACCCACCCTTTCCTCCTTTTCCGCGCAGCTCTCGATTCCCCCCTCTCTTTCGCACCCTCCATGTCATATTCCGCTCCAGGAGCTCCATCATAGCTCCTCGCTGTCGCTGGGAGGATGTTTTCTCCTCCGCTCGCCCCTTCCACCGTCATTTTCTTTCTACCCACCCTTGCCTCCTTTTCCACGCAGCTCTCGATTCCCCCCTCTCTTTCGCACCCTCCATGTCATATTCCGCTCCAGGAGCTCCATCATAGCTCCTCGCTGTTGCTGGGAGGATGTTTTCTCCTCCGCTCGCCCCTTCCACCGTCATTTTCTCTCTACCCACCCTTGCCTCCTTCTCCGCACAGCTCTCGATTCCCCCCTCTCTTTCGCACCCTCCATGTCATATTCCGCTCCAGGAGCTCCATCATAGCTCCTCGCTGTCGCTGGGAGGATGTTTTCTCCTCCGCTCGCCCCTTCCACCGTCATTTTCTCTCTACCCACCCTTGCCTCCTTTTCCGCGCAGCTCTCGATTCCCCCCTCTCTTTCGCACCCTCCATGTCATATTCCGCTCCAGGAGTTCCATCATAGCTCCTCACTGTCGCTGGGAGGATGTTTTCTCCTCCGCTCGCCCCTTCCACCGTAATTTTCTCTCTACCCACCCTTGCCTCCTTCTCCGCGCAGCTCTCGATTCCCCCCTCTCTTTCGCACCCTCCATGTCATATTCCGCTCCAGGAGCTCTATCATAGCTCTTCGCTGTCGCTGGGAGGATGTTTTCTCCTCCGCTCACCCCTTCCACCGTCATTTTCTCTCTACCCACGCTTGCCTCCTTCTCCGCGCAGCTCTCGATTCCCTCCTCTCTCTCGCACCCTCCATATTACATCCAGCTCCAGGAGCTTCATCATAGCTCCTCGCTGTCGCTGGGAGGATGTTTTCTCCTCCGCTCGCCCCTTCCACCGTCATTTTCTCTCTACCCACCCTTGCCTCCTTCTCTGCGCAGCTCTCGATTCCCCCCTCTCTTTCGCACCCTCCATGTCATATTCCGCTCCAGGAGCTCCATCATAGCTCCTCGCTGTCGCTGGGAGGATGTTTTCACCTCCGCTCGCCCCTTCCACCGTCATTTTCTCTCTACCCACCCTTTCCTCCTTTTCCGCGCAGCTCTCGATTCCCCCCTCTCTTTCACACCCTCCATGTCATATTCCGCTCCAGGAGCTCCATCATTGCTCCTCGCTGTCGCTGGGAGGATGTTTTCTCCTCCGCTCGCCCCTTCCACCGTCATTTTCTCTCTACCCACCCTTGCCTCCCTCTCCGCGCAGCTCTCAATTCCCCCCTCTCTTTCGCACCCTCCATGTCATATTCCGCTCCAGGAGCTCCATCATAGCTCCTCGCTGTCGCTGGGAGGATGTTTTCTCCTCCGCTCGCCCCTTTCACCGTCATTTTCTCTCTACCCACCCTTTCCTCCTTCTCCGCGCAGCTCTCGATTCCCCCCTCTCTTTCGAACCCTCCATGTCATATTCTGCTCCAGGAGCTCCATCATAGCTCCTCGCTGTCGCTGGGAGGATGTTTTCTCCTCTGCTCGCCCCTTCCACCGTCATTTTCTCTCTACCCACCCTTTCCTCCTTTTCCGCGCAGCTCTCGATTCCCCCTCTCTTTCGCACCCTCCATGTCATATTCCGCTCCAGGAGCTCCATCATAGCTCCTTGCTGTCGCTGGGAGGATGTTTTCTCCTCCGCTCGCCCCTTCCACCGTCATTTTCTCTCTACCCACCCTTGCCTCCTTTTCCGCGCAGCTCTCGATTCCCCCCTCTCTTTCGCACCCTCCATGTCATATTCCGCTCCAGGAGTTCCATCATAGCTCCTCACTGTCGCTGGGAGGATGTTTTCTCCTCCACTCGCCCCTTCCACCGTCATTTTCTCTCTACCCACCCTTGCCTCCTTCTCCGCGCTGCTCTCGATTCCCTCCTCTCTCTCGCACCCTCCATATTACATCCAGCTCCAGGAGCTCCATCATAGCTCCTCGCTGTCGCTGGGAGGATGTTTTCTCCTCCGCTCGCCCCTTCCACCGTCATTTTCTCTCTACCCACCCTTGCCTCCTTCTCCGCGCAGCTCTCGATTCCCTCCTCTCTCTCGCACCCTCCATATTACATCCAGCTCCAGGAGCTCCATCATAGCTCCTCGCTGTCGCTGGGAGGATGTTTTCTCCTCTGCTCGCCGCTTCCGCCGTCATTTTCTCTCCACCCACCCTTGCCTCCTTTTCCGCGCAGCTCTCAATTCCCCCCTCTCTTTCGCACCCTCCATGTCATATTCCGCTCCAGGAGCTCCATCATAGCTCCTTGCTGTCGCTGGGAGGATGTTTTCTCCTCCGCTCGCCCCTTCCACCGTCATTTTCTCTCTACCCACCCTTGCCTCCTTTTCCGCGCAGCTCTCGATTCCCCCCTCTCTTTCGCACCCTCCATGTCATATTCCGCTCCAGGAGTTCCATCATAGCTCCTCACTGTCGCTGGGAGGATGTTTTCTCCTCCGCTCGCCCCTTCCACCGTCATTTTCTCTCTACCCACCCTTGCCTCCTTCTCCGCGCAGCTCTCGATTCCCCCCTCTCTTTCGCACCCTCCATGTCATATTCTGCTCCAGGAGCTCCATCATAGCTCCTCGCTGTCGCTGGGAGGATGTTTTCTCCTCCGCTCGCCCCTTCCACCGTCATTTTCTCTCTACCCACCCTTGCCTCCTTCTCCACGCAGCTCTCGATTCCCCCCTCTCTTTCGCACCCTCCATGTCATATTCCGCTCCAGGAGCTCCATCATAGCTCCTTGCTGTCGCTGGGAGGATGTTTTCTCCTCCGCTCGCCCCTTCCACCATCATTTTCTCTCTACCCACCCTTGCCTCCTTCTCCGCGCAGCTCTCGATTCCCCCCTCTCTTTCGCACCCTCCATGTCATATTCCGCTCCAGGAGCTCCATCATAGCTCCTCGCTGTCGCTGGGAGGATGTTTTCTCCTCCGCTCGCCCCTTCCACCGTCATTTTCTCTCTACCCACCCTTGCCTCCTTTTCCGCGCAGCTCTCGATTCCCCCCTCTCTTTCGCACCCTCCATGTCATATTCCACTCCAGGAGCTCCATCATAGCTCCTCGCTGTCGCTGGGAGGATGTTTTCTCCTCCGCTCGCCCCTTCCACCGTCATTTTCTCTCTACCCACCCTTGCCTCCTTTTCCGCGCAACTCTCGATTCCCCCTCTCTTTCGCACCCTCCATGTCATATTCCGCTGCCGGAGTTCCATCATAGCTCCTCACTGTCGCTGGGAGGAAGTTTTCTCCTCCGCTCGCCCCTTCCACCGTCATTTTCTCTCTACCCACCCTTGCCTCCTTTTCCGCGCAGCTCTCAATTCCCCCCTCTCTTTCGCACCCTCCATGTCATATTCCGCTCCAGGAGCTCCATCATAGCTCCTTGCTGTCGCTGGGAGGATGTTTTCTCCTCCGCTCGCCCCTTCCACCGTCATTTTCTCTCTACCCACCCTTGCCTCCTTTTCCGCGCAGCTCTCGATTCCCCCCTCTCTTTCGCACCCTCCATGTCATATTCCGCTCCAGGAGTTCCATCATAGCTCCTCACTGTCGCTGGGAGGATGTTTTCTCCTCCGCTCGCCCCTTCCACCGTCATTTTCTCTCTACCCACCCTTGCCTCCTTCTCCGCGCAGCTCTCGATTCCCCCCTCTCTTTCGCACCCTCCATGTCATATTCCGCTCCAGGAGCTCCATCATAGCTCCTTGCTGTCGCTGGGAGGATGTTTTCTCCTCCGCTCGCCCCTTCCACCATCATTTTCTCTCTACCCACCCTTGCCTCCTTCTCCGCGCAGCTCTCGATTCCCCCCTCTCTTTCGCACCCTCCATGTCATATTCCGCTCCAGGAGCTCCATCATAGCTCCTCGCTGTCGCTGGGAGGATGTTTTCTCCTCCGCTCGCCCCTTCCACCGTCATTTTCTCTCTACCCACCCTTGCCTCCTTTTCCGCGCAGCTCTCGATTCCCCCCTCTCTTTCGCACCCTCCATGTCATATTCCGCTCCAGGAGCTCCATCATAGCTCCTCGCTGTCGCTGGGAGGATGTTTTCTCCTCCGCTCGCCCCTTCCACCGTCATTTTCTTTCTACCCACCCTTGCCTCCTTTTCCACGCAGCTCTCGATTCCCCCCTCTCTTTCGCACCCTCCATGTCATATTCCGCTCCAGGAGCTCCATCATAGCTCCTCGCTGTTGCTGGGAGGATGTTTTCTCCTCCGCTCGCCCCTTCCACCGTCATTTTCTCTCTACCCACCCTTGCCTCCTTCTCCGCACAGCTCTCGATTCCCCCCTCTCTTTCACACCCTCCATGTCATATTCCGCTCCAGGAGCTCCATCATAGCTCCTCGCTGTCGCTGGGAGGATGTTTTCTCCTCTGCTCGCCCCTTCCACCGTCATTTTCTCTCTACCCACCCTTTCCTCCTTTTCCGCGCAGCTCTCGATTCCCCCCTCTCTTTCGCACCCTCCATGTCATATTCCGCTCCAGGAGCTCCATCATAGCTCCTCGCTGTCGCTGGGAGGATGTTTTCTCCTCCGCTCGCCCCTTCCACCGTCATTTTCTTTCTACCCACCCTTGCCTCCTTTTCCACGCAGCTCTCGATTCCCCCCTCTCTTTCGCACCCTCCATGTCATATTCTGCTCCAGGAGCTCCATCATAGCTCCTCGCTGTTGCTGGGAGGATGTTTTCTCCTCCGCTCGCCCCTTCCACCGTCATTTTCTCTCTACCCACCCTTGCCTCCTTCTCCGCACAGCTCTCGATTCCCCCCTCTCTTTCGCACCCTCCATGTCATATTTCGCTCCAGGAGCTCCATCATAGCTCCTCGCTGTCGCTGGGAGGATGTTTTCTCCTCTGCTCGCCCCTTCCACCGTCATTTTCTCTCTACCCACCCTTTCCTCCTTTTCCGCGCAGCTCTCGATTCCCCCCTCTCTTGCGCACCCTCCATGTCATATTCCGCTCCAGGAGCTCCATCATAGCTCCTCGCTGTCGCTGGGAGGATGTTTTCTCCTCCGCTCGCCCCTTCCACCGTCATTTTCTCTCTACCCACCCTTGCCTCCTTTTCCGCGCAGCTCTCGATTCCCCCCTCTCTTTCGCACCCTCCATGTCATATTCCGCTCCAGGAGTTCCATCATAGCTCCTCACTGTCGCTGGGAGGATGTTTTCTCCTCCGCTCGCCCCTTCCACCGTCATTTTCTCTCTACCCACCCTTGCCTCCTTCTCCGCGCAGCTCTCGATTCCCCCCTCTCTTTCGCACCCTCCATGTCATATTCCGCTCCAGGAGCTCCATCATAGCTCTTCGCTGTCGCTGGGAGGATGTTTTCTCCTCCGCTCGCCCCTTCCACCGTCATTTTCTTTCTACCCACCCTTTCCTCCTTTTCCGCGCAGCTCTCGATTCCCCCCTCTCTTGCGCACCCTCCATGTCATATTCCGCTCCAGGAGCTCCATCATAGCTCCTCGCTGTCGCTGGGAGGATGTTTTCTCCTCCGCTCGCCCCTTCCACCGTCATTTTCTCTCTACCCACCCTTGCCTCCTTTTCCGCGCAGCTCTCGATTCCCCCCTCTCTTTCGCACCCTCCATGTCATATTCCGCTCCAGGAGTTCCATCATAGCTCCTCACTGTCGCTGGGAGGATGTTTTCTCCTCCGCTCGCCCCTTCCACCGTGATTTTCTCTCTACCCACCCTTGCCTCCTTCTCCGCGCAGCTCTCGATTCCCCCCTCTCTTTCGCACCCTCCATGTCATATTCCGCTCCAGGAGCTCTATCATAGCTCTTCGCTGTCGCTGGGAGGATGTTTTCTCCTCCGCTCGCCCCTTCCACCGTCATTTTCTCTCTACCCACGCTTGCCTCCTTCTCCGCGCAGCTCTCGATTCCCTCCTCTCTCTCGCACCCTCCATATTACATCCAGCTCCAGGAGCTTCATCATAGCTCCTCGCTGTCGCTGGGAGGATGTTTTCTCCTCCGCTCGCCCCTTCCACCGTCATTTTCTCTCTACCCACCCTTGCCTCCTTCTCTGCGCAGCTCTCGATTCCCCCCTCTCTTTCGCACCCTCCATGTCATATTCCGCTCTAGGAGCTCCATCATAGCTCCTCGCTGTCGCTGGGAGGATGTTTTCTCCTCCGCTCGCCCCTTCCACCGTCATTTTCTCTCTACCCACCCTTGCCTCCTTCTCCGCGCAGCTCTCGATTCCCTCTTTTCTCTCTCGCACCCTCCATATTACATCCAGCTCCAGGAGCTCCATCATAGCTCCTCGCTGTCGCTGGGAGGATGTTTTCTCCTCTGCTCGCCGCTTCCGCCGTCATTTTCTCTCCACCCACCCTTGCCTCCTTCTCCGCGCCGCTCTCGATTCCCCCCTCTCTTTCGCACCCTCCATGTCATATTCCGCTCCAGGAGCTCCATCATAGCTCCTCGCTGTCGCTGGGAGGATGTTTTCTCCTCCGCTCGCCCCTTCCACCGTAATTTTCTCTCTACCCACCCTTGCCTCCCTCTCCGCGCAGCTCTCAATTCCCCCCTCTCTTTCGCACCCTCCATGTCATATTCCGCTCCAGGAGCTCCATCATAGCTCCTCGCTGTCGCTGGGAGGATGTTTTCTCCTCCGCTCGCCCCTTTCACCGTCATTTTCTCTCTACCCACCCTTTCCTCCTTCTCCGCGCAGCTCTCGATTCCCCCCTCTCTTTCGAACCCTCCATGTCATATTCCGCTCCAGGAGCTCCATCATAGCTCCTCGCTGTCGCTGGGAGGATGTTTTCTCCTCTGCTCGCCCCTTCCACCGTCATTTTCTCTCTACCCACCCTTTCCTCCTTTTCCGCGCAGCTCTCGATTCCCCCTCTCTTTCGCACCCTCCATGTCATATTCCGCTCCAGGAGCTCCATCATAGCTCCTCGCTGTCGCTGCGAGGATGTTTTCTCCTCCGCTCGCCCCTTCCACCGTCATTTTCTCTCTACCCACCCTTGCCTCCTTTTCCGCGCAGCTCTCGATTCCCCCCTCTCTTTCGCACCCTCCATGTCATATTCCGCTCCAGGAGTTCCATCATAGCTCCTCACTGTCGCTGGGAGGATGTTTTCTCCTCCACTCGCCCCTTCCACCGTCATTTTCTCTCTACCCACCCTTGCCTCCTTCTCCGCGCTGCTCTCGATTCCCTCCTCTCTCTCGCACCCTCCATATTACATCCAGCTCCAGGAGCTCCATCATAGCTCCTCGCTGTCGCTGGGAGGATGTTTTCTCCTCCGCTCGCCCCTTCCACCGTCATTTTCTCTCTACCCACCCTTGCCTCCTTCTCCGCGCAGCTCTCGATTCCCTCCTCTCTCTCGCACCCTCCATATTACATCCAGCTCCAGGAGCTCCATCATAGCTCCTCGCTGTCGCTGGGAGGATGTTTTCTCCTCTGCTCGCCGCTTCCGCCTTCATTTTCTCTCCACCCACCCTTGCCTCCTTTTCCGCGCAGCTCTCAATTTCCCCCTCTCTTTCGCACCCTCCATGTCATATTCCGCTCCAGGAGCTCCATCATAGCTCCTTGCTGTCGCTGGGAGGATGTTTTCTCCTCCGCTCGCCCCTTCCACCGTCATTTTCTCTCTACCCACCCTTGCCTCCTTTTCCGCGCAGCTCTCGATTCCCCCCTCTCTTTCGCACCCTCCATGTCATATTCCGCTCCAGGAGTTCCATCATAGCTCCTCACTGTCGCTGGGAGGATGTTTTCTCCTCCGCTCGCCCCTTCCACCGTCATTTTCTCTCTACCCACCCTTGCCTCCTTCTCCGCGCAGCTCTCGATTCCCCCCTCTCTTTCGCACCCTCCATGTCATATTCTGCTCCAGGAGCTCCATCATAGCTCCTCGCTGTCGCTGGGAGGATGTTTTCTCCTCCGCTCGCCCCTTCCACCGTCATTTTCTCTCTACCCACCCTTGCCTCCTTCTCCGCGCAGCTCTCGATTCCCCCCTCTCTTTCGCACCCTCCATGTCATATTCCGCTCCAGGAGCTCCATCATAGCTCCTTGCTGTCGCTGGGAGGATGTTTTCTCCTCCGCTCGCCCCTTCCACCATCATTTTCTCTCTACCCACCCTTGCCTCCTTCTCCGCGCAGCTCTCGATTCCCCCCTCTCTTTCGCACCCTCCATGTCATATTCCGCTCCAGGAGCTCCATCATAGCTCCTCGCTGTCGCTGGGAGGATTTTTTCTCCTCCGCTCGCCCCTTCCACCGTCATTTTCTCTCTACCCACCCTTGCCTCCTTTTCCGCGCAGCTCTCGATTCACCCCTCTCTTTCGCACCCTCCATGTCATATTCCGCTCCAGGAGCTCAATCATAGCTCCTCGCTGTCGCTGGGAGGATGTTTTCTCCTCCGCTCGCCCCTTCCACCGTCATTTTCTCTCTACCCACCCTTGCCTCCTTTTCCGCGCAGCTCTCGATTCCCCCTCTCTTTCGCACCCTCCATGTCATATTCCGCTCCCGGAGTTCCATCATAGCTCCTCACTGTCGCTGGGAGGAAGTTTTCTCCTCCGCTCGCCCCTTCCACCGTCATTTTCTCTCTACCCACCCTTGCCTCCTTTTCCGCGCAGCTCTCAATTCCCCCCTCTCTTTCGCACCCTCCATGTCATATTCCGCTCCAGGAGCTCCATCATAGCTCCTTGCTGTCGCTGGGAGGATGTTTTCTCCTCCGCTCGCCCCTTCCACCATCATTTTCTCTCTACCCACCCTTGCCTCCTTCTCCGCGCAGCTCTCGATTCCCCCCTCTCTTTCGCACCCTCCATGTCATATTCCGCTCCAGGAGCTCCATCATAGCTCCTCGCTGTCGCTGGGAGGATGTTTTCTCCTCCGCTCGCCCCTTCCACCGTCATTTTCTCTCTACCCACCCTTGCCTCCTTTTCCGCGCAGCTCTCGATTCCCCCCTCTCTTTCGCACCCTCCATGTCATATTCCGCTCCAGGAGCTCCATCATAGCTCCTCGCTGTCGCTGGGAGGATGTTTTCTCCTCCGCTCGCCCCTTCCACCGTCATTTTCTCTCTACCCACCCTTGCCTCCTTTTCCGCGCTGCTCTCGATTCCCCCCTCTCTTTCGCACCCTCCATGTCATATTCCGCTCCAGGAGCTCCATCATAGCTCCTCGCTGTCGCTGGGAGGATGTTTTCTCCTCCGCTCGCCCCTTCCACCGTCATTTTCTCTCTACCCACCCTTGCCTCCTTTTCCGCGCAGCTCTCGATTCCCCCCTCTCTTTCGCACCCTCCATGTCATATTCCGCTCCAGGAGCTCCATCATAGCTCCTCGCTGTCGCTGGGAGGATGTTTTCTCCTCCGCTCGCCCCTTCCACCGTCATTTTCTCTCTACCCACCCTTGCCTCCGTTTCCGCGCAGCTCTCGATTCCCCCCTCTCTTTCGCACCCTCCATGTCATATTCCGCTCCAGGAGCTCCATCATAGCTCCTCGCTGTCGCTGGGAGGATGTTTTCTCCTCCGCTCGCCCCTTCCACCGTCATTTTCTCTCTACCCACCCTTGCCTCCTTTTCCGCGCAGCTCTCGATTCCCCCCTCTCTTTCGCACCCTCCATGTCATATTCCGCTCCAGGAGTTCCATCATAGCTCCTCACTGTCGCTGGGAGGATGTTTTCTCCTCCGCTCGCCCCTTCCACCGTCATTTTCTCTCTACCCACCCTTGCCTCCTTTTCCGCGCAGCTCTCGATTCCCCCTCTCTTTCGCACCCTCCATGTCATATTCCGCTCCCGGAGTTCCATCATAGCTCCTCACTGTCGCTGGGAGGAAGTTTTCTCCTCCGCTCGCCCCTTCCACCGTCATTTTCTCTCTACCCACCCTTGCCTCCTTTTCCGCGCAGCTCTCAATTCCCCCCTCTCTTTCGCACCCTCCATGTCATATTCCGCTCCAGGAGCTCCATCATAGCTCCTTGCTGTCGCTGGGAGGATGTTTTCTCCTCCGCTCGCCCCTTCCACCGTCATTTTCTCTCTACCCACCCTTGCCTCCTTTTCCGCGCAGCTCTCGATTCCCCCCTCTCTTTCGCACCCTCCATGTCATATTCCGCTCCAGGAGTTCCATCATAGCTCCTCACTGTCGCTGGGAGGATGTTTTCTCCTCCGCTCGCCCCTTCCACCGTCATTTTCTCTCTACCCACCCTTGCCTCCTTCTCCGCGCAGCTCTCGATTCCCCCCTCTCTTTCGCACCCTCCATGTCATATTCCGCTCCAGGAGCTCCATCATAGCTCCTTGCTGTCGCTGGGAGGATGTTTTCTCCTCCGCTCGCCCCTTCCACCATCATTTTCTCTCTACCCACCCTTGCCTCCTTCTCCGCGCAGCTCTCGATTCCCCCCTCTCTTTCGCACCCTCCATGTCATATTCCGCTCCAGGAGCTCCATCATAGCTCCTCGCTGTCGCTGGGAGGATGTTTTCTCCTCCGCTCGCCCCTTCCACCGTCATTTTCTCTCTACCCACCCTTGCCTCCTTTTCCGCGCAGCTCTCGATTCCCCCCTCTCTTTCGCACCCTCCATGTCATATTCCGCTCCAGGAGCTCCATCATAGCTCCTCGCTGTCGCTGGGAGGATGTTTTCTCCTCCGCTCGCCCCTTCCACCGTCATTTTCTTTCTACCCACCCTTGCCTCCTTTTCCACGCAGCTCTCGATTCCCCCCTCTCTTTCGCACCCTCCATGTCATATTCCGCTCCAGGAGCTCCATCATAGCTCCTCGCTGTTGCTGGGAGGATGTTTTCTCCTCCGCTCGCCCCTTCCACCGTCATTTTCTCTCTACCCACCCTTGCCTCCTTCTCCGCACAGCTCTCGATTCCCCCCTCTCTTTCGCACCCTCCATGTCATATTCCGCTCCAGGAGCTCCATCATAGCTCCTCGCTGTCGCTGGGAGGATGTTTTCTCCTCTGCTCGCCCCTTCCACCGTCATTTTCTCTCTACCCACCCTTTCCTCCTTTTCCGCGCAGCTCTCGATTCCCCCCTCTCTTTCGCACCCTCCATGTCATATTCCGCTCCAGGAGCTCCATCATAGCTCCTCGCTGTCGCTGGGAGGATGTTTTCTCCTCCGCTCGCCCCTTCCACCGTCATTTTCTTTCTACCCACCCTTGCCTCCTTTTCCACGCAGCTCTCGATTCCCCCCTCTCTTTCGCACCCTCCATGTCATATTCCGCTCCAGGAGCTCCATCATAGCTCCTCGCTGTCGCTGGGAGGATGTTTTCTCCTCCGCTCGCCCCTTCCACCGTCATTTTCTCTCTACCCACCCTTGCCTCCTTTTCCGCGCAGCTCTCGATTCCCCCCTCTCTTTCGCACCCTCCATGTCATATTCCGCTCCAGGAGCTCCATCATAGCTCCTTGCTGTCGCTGGGAGGATGTTTTCTCCTCCGCTCGCCCCTTCCACCGTCATTTTCTCTCTACCCACCCTTGCCTCCTTTTCCGCGCAGCTCTCGATTCCCCCCTCTCTTTCGCACCCTCCATGTCATATTCCGCTCCAGGAGTTCCATCATAGCTCCTCACTGTCGCTGGGAGGATGTTTTCTCCTCCGCTCGCCCCTTCCACCGTCATTTTCTCTCTACCCACCCTTGCCTCCTTTTCCGCGCAGCTCTCGATTCCCCCCTCTCTTTCGCACCCTCAATGTCATATTCCGCTCCAGGAGTTCCATCATAGCTCCTCACTGTCGCTGGGAGGATGTTTTCTCCTCCGCTCGCCCCTTCCACCGTCATTTTCTCTCTACCCACCCTTGCCTCCTTTTCCGCGCAGCTCTCGATTCCCCCCTCTCTTTCGCACCCTCCATGTCATATTCCGCTCCAGGAGTTCCATCATAGCTCCTCACTGTCGCTGGGAGGAAGTTTTCTCCTCCGCTCGCCCCTTCCACCGTCATTTTCTCTCTACCCACCCTTGCCTCCTTTTCCGCGCAGCTCTCGATTCCCCCCTCTCTTTCGCACCCTCCATGTCATATTCCGCTCCAGGAGCTCCATCATAGCTCCTTGCTGTCGCTGGGAGGATGTTTTCTCCTCCGCTCGCCCCTTCCACCGTCATTTTCTCTCTACCCACCCTTGCCTCCTTTTCCGCGCAGCTCTCGATTCCCCCCTCTCTTTCGCACCCTCCATGTCATATTCCGCTCCAGGAGCTCCATCATAGCTCCTCGCTGTCGCTGGGAGGATGTTTTCTCCTCCGCTCGCCCCTTCCACCGTCATTTTCTCTCTACCCACCCTTGCCTCCTTTTCCGCGTAGCTCTCGATTACCCCCTCTCTTTCGCACCCTCCATGTCATATTCCGCTCCAGGAGTTCCATCATAGCTCCTCACTGTCGCTGGGAGGATGTTTTCTCCTCCGCTCGCCCCTTCCACCGTCATTTTCTCTCTACCCACCCTTGCCTCCTTTTCCGCGCAGCTCTCGATTCCCCCCTCTCTTTCGCACCCTCCATGTCATATTCCGCTCCAGGAGTTCCATCATAGCTCCTCACTGTCGCTGGGAGGAAGTTTTCTCCTCCGCTTGCCCCTTCCACCGTCATTTTCTCTCTACCCACCCTTGCCTCCTTTTCCGCGCAGCTCTCGATTCCCCCCTCTCTTTCGCACCCTCCATGTCATATTCCGCTCCAGGAGTTCCATCATAGCTCCTCACTGTCGCTGGGAGGAAGTTTTCTCCTCCGCTCGCCCCTTCCACCGTCATTTTCTCTCTACCCACCCTTGCCTCCTTTTCCGCGCAGCTCTCGATTCCCCCCTCTCTTTCGCACCCTCCATGTCATATTCCGCTCCAGGAGCTCCATCATAGCTCCTCGCTGTCGCTGGGAGGATGTTTTCTCCTCCGCTCGCCCCTTCCACCGTCATTTTCTCTCTACCCACCCTTGCCTCCTTTTCCGCGCAGCTCTCGATTCCCCCCTCTCTTTCGCACCCTCAATGTCATATTCCGCTCCAGGAGTTCCATCATAGCTCCTCACTGTCGCTGGGAGGATGTTTTCTCCTCCGCTCGCCCCTTCCACCGTCATTTTCTCTCTACCCACCCTTGCCTCCTTTTCCGCGCAGCTCTCGATTCCCCCCTCTCTTTCGCACCCTCCATGTCATATTCCGCTCCAGGAGCTCCATCATAGCTCCTCGCTGTCGCTGGGAGGATGTTTTCTCCTCCGCTGGCCCCTTCCACCGTCATTTTCTCTCTACCCACCCTTGCCTCCTTTTCCGCGCAGCTCTCGATTCCCCCCTCTCTTTCGCACCCTCAATGTCATATTCCGCTCCAGGAGTTCCATCATAGCTCCTCACTGTCGCTGGGAGGATGTTTTCTCCTCCGCTCGCCCCTTCCACCGTCATTTTCTCTCTACCCACCCTTGCCTCCTTTTCCGCGCAGCTCTCGATTCCCCCCTCTCTTTCGCACCCTCCATGTCATATTCCGCTCCAGGAGTTCCATCATAGCTCCTCACTGTCGCTGGGAGGAAGTTTTCTCCTCCGCTCGCCCCTTCCACCGTCATTTTCTCTCTACCCACCCTTGCCTCCTTTTCCGCGCAGCTCTCGATTCCCCCCTCTCTTTCGCACCCTCCATGTCATATTCCGCTCCAGGAGCTCCATCATAGCTCCTCGCTGTCGCTGGGAGGATGTTTTCTCCTCCGCTCGCCCCTTCCACCGTCATTTTCTCTCTACCCACTCTTGCCTCCTTTTCCGCGCAGCTCTCGATTCCCCCCTCTCTTTCGCACCCTCCATGTCATATTCCGCTCCAGGAGCTCCATCATAGCTCCTTGCTGTCGCTGGGAGGATGTTTTCTCCTCCGCTCGCCCCTTCCACCGTCATTTTCTCTCTACCCACCCTTGCCTCCTTTTCCGCGCAGCTCTCGATTCCCCCCTCTCTTTCGCACCCTCCATGTCATATTCCGCTCCAGGAGTTCCATCATAGCTCCTCACTGTCGCTGGGAGGATGTTTTCTCCTCCGCTCGCCCCTTCCACCGTCATTTTCTCTCTACCCACCCTTGCCTCCTTTTCCGCGCAGCTCTCGATTCCCCCCTCTCTTTCGCACCCTCCATGTCATATTCCGCTCCAGGAGCTCCATCATAGCTCCTCGCTGTCGCTGGGAGGATGTTTTCTCCTCCGCTCGCCCCTTCCACCGTCATTTTCTCTCTACCCACCCTTGCCTCCTTTTCCGCGCAGCTCTCGATTCCCCCCTCTCTTTCGCACCCTCCATGTCATATTCCGCTCCAGGAGCTCCATCATAGCTCCTTGCTGTCGCTGGGAGGATGTTTTCTCCTCCGCTCGCCCCTTCCACCGTCATTTTCTCTCTACCCACCCTTGCCTCCTTTTCCGCGCAGCTCTCGATTCCCCCCTCTCTTTCGCACCCTCCATGTCATATTCCGCTCCAGGAGTTCCATCATAGCTCCTCACTGTCGCTGGGAGGATGTTTTCTCCTCCGCTCGCCCCTTCCACCGTCATTTTCTCTCTACCCACCCTTGCCTCCTTTTCCGCGCAGCTCTCGATTCCCCCCTCTCTTTCGCACCCTCCATGTCATATTCCGCTCCAGGAGCTCCATCATAGCTCCTCGCTGTCGCTGGGAGGATGTTTTCTCCTCCGCTCGCCCCTTCCACCGTCATTTTCTCTCTACCCACCCTTGCCTCCTTTTCCGCGCAGCTCTCGATTCCCCCCTCTCTTTCGCACCCTCAATGTCATATTCCGCTCCAGGAGTTCCATCATAGCTCCTCACTGTCGCTGGGAGGATGTTTTCTCCTCCGCTCGCCCCTTCCACCGTCATTTTCTCTCTACCCACCCTTGCCTCCTTTTCCGCGCAGCTCTCGATTCCCCCCTCTCTTTCGCACCCTCCATGTCATATTCCGCTCCAGGAGCTCCATCATAGCTCCTCGCTGTCGCTGGGAGGATGTTTTCTCCTCCGCTCGCCCCTTCCACCGTCATTTTCTCTCTACCCACCCTTGCCTCCTTTTCCGCGCAGCTCTCGATTCCCCCCTCTCTTTCGCACCCTCAATGTCATATTCCGCTCCAGGAGTTCCATCATAGCTCCTCACTGTCGCTGGGAGGATGTTTTCTCCTCCGCTCGCCCCTTCCACCGTCATTTTCTCTCTACCCACCCTTGCCTCCTTTTCCGCGCAGCTCTCGATTCCCCCCTCTCTTTCGCACCCTCCATGTCATATTCCGCTCCAGGAGTTCCATCATAGCTCCTCACTGTCGCTGGGAGGAAGTTTTCTCCTCCGCTCGCCCCTTCCACCGTCATTTTCTCTCTACCCACCCTTGCCTCCTTTTCCGCGCAGCTCTCGATTCCCCCCTCTCTTTCGCACCCTCCATGTCATATTCCGCTCCAGGAGCTCCATCATAGCTCCTCGCTGTCGCTGGGAGGATGTTTTCTCCTCCGCTCGCCCCTTCCACCGTCATTTTCTCTCTACCCACCCTTGCCTCCTTTTCCGCGTAGCTCTCGATTCCCCCCTCTCTTTCGCACCCTCCATGTCATATTCCGCTCCAGGAGCTCCATCATAGCTCCTCACTGTCGCTGGGAGGATGTTTTCTCCTCCGCTCGCCCCTTCCACCGTCATTTTCTCTCTACCCACCCTTGCCTCCTTTTCCGCGCAGCTCTCGATTCCCCCCTCTCTTTCGCACCCTCCATGTCATATTCCGCTCCAGGAGCTCCATCATAGCTCCTTGCTGTCGCTGGGAGGATGTTTTCTCCTCCGCTCGCCCCTTCCACCGTCATTTTCTCTCTACCCACCCTTGCCTCCTTTTCCGCGCAGCTCTCGATTCCCCCCTCTCTTTCGCACCCTCCATGTCATATTCCGCTCCAGGAGTTCCATCATAGCTCCTCACTGTCGCTGGGAGGATGTTTTCTCCTCCGCTCGCCCCTTCCACCGTCATTTTCTCTCTACCCACCCTTGCCCCCTTTTCCGCGCAGCTCTCGATTCCCCCCTCTCTTTCGCACCCTCCATGTCATATTCCGCTCCAGGAGTTCCATCATAGCTCCTCGCTGTCGCTGGGAGGATGTTTTCTCCTCCGCTCGCCCCTTCCACCGTCATTTTCTCTCTACCCACCCTTGCCTCCTTCTCCGCGCAGCTCTCGATTCCCCCCTCTCTTTCGCACCCTCCATGTCATATTCCGCTCCAGGAGCTCCATCATAGCTCCTCGCTGTCGCTGGGAGGATGTTTTCTCCTCCGCTCGCCCCTTCCACCGTCATTTTCTCTCTACCCACCCTTGCCTCCTTCTCCGCGCAGCTCTCGATTCCCCCCTCTCTTTCGCACCCTCCATGTCATATTCCGCTCCAGGAGCTCCATCATAGCTCCTTGCTGTCGCTGGGAGGATGTTTTCTCCTCCGCTCGCCCCTTCCACCATCATTTTCTCTCTACCCACCCTTGCCTCCTTCTCCGCGCAGCTCTCGATTCCCCCCTCTCTTTTGCACCCTCCATGTCATATTCCGCTCCAGGAGCTCCATCATAGCTCCTCGCTGTCGCTGGGAGGATGTTTTCTCCTCCGCTCGCCCCTTCCACCGTCATTTTCTCTCTACCCACCCTTGCCTCCTTTTCCGCGCAGCTCTCGATTCCCCCCTCTCTTTCGCACCCTCCATGTCATATTCCGCTCCAGGAGCTCCATCATAGCTCCTCGCTGTCGCTGGGAGGATGTTTTCTCCTCCGCTCGCCCCTTCCACCGTCATTTTCTTTCTACCCACCCTTGCCTCCTTTTCCACGCAGCTCTCGATTCCCCCCTCTCTTTCGCACCCTCCATGTCATATTCCGCTCCAGGAGCTCCATCATAGCTCCTCGCTGTTGCTGGGAGGATGTTTTCTCCTCCGCTCGCCCCTTCCACCGTCATTTTCTCTCTACCCACCCTTGCCTCCTTCTCCGCACAGCTCTCGATTCCCCCCTCTCTTTCGCACCCTCCATGTCATATTCCGCTCCAGGAGCTCCATCATAGCTCCTCGCTGTCGCTGGGAGGATGTTTTCTCCTCTGCTCGCCCCTTCCACCGTCATTTTCTCTCTACCCACCCTTTCCTCCTTTTCCGCGCAGCTCTCGATTCCCCCCTCTCTTTCGCACCCTCCATGTCATATTCCGCTCCAGGAGCTCCATCATAGCTCCTCGCTGTCGCTGGGAGGATGTTTTCTCCTCCGCTCGCCCCTTCCACCGTCATTTTCTTTCTACCCACCCTTGCCTCCTTTTCCACGCAGCTCTCGATTCCCCCCTCTCTTTCGCACCCTCCATGTCATATTCCGCTCCAGGAGCTCCATCATAGCTCCTCGCTGTTGCTGGGAGGATGTTTTCTCCTCCGCTCGCCCTTCCACCGTCATTTTCTCTCTACCCACCCTTGCCTCCTTCTCCGCACAGCTCTCGATTCCCCCCTCTCTTTCGCACCCTCCATGTCATATTCCGCTCCAGGAGCTCCATCATAGCTCCTCGCTGTCGCTGGGAGGATGTTTTCTCCTCTGCTCGCCCCTTCCACCGTCATTTTCTCTCTACCCACCCTTTCCTCCTTTTCCGCGCAGCTCTCGATTCCCCCCTCTCTTGCGCACCCTCCATGTCATATTCCGCTCCAGGAGCTCCATCATAGCTCCTCGCTGTCGCTGGGAGGATGTTTTCTCCTCCGCTCGCCCCTTCCACCGTCATTTTCTCTCTACCCACCCTTTCCTCCTTTTCCGCGCAGCTCTCGATTCCCCCCTCTCTTTCGCACCCTCCATGTCATATTCCGCTCCAGGAGCTCCATCATAGCTCCTCGCTGTCGCTGGGAGGATGTTTTCTCCTCCGCTCGCCCCTTCCACCGTCATTTTCTCTCTACCCACCCTTGCCTCCTTTTCCGCGCAGCTCTCGATTCCCCCCTCTCTTTCGCACCCTCCATGTCATATTCCGCTCCAGGAGCTCCATCATAGCTCCTCGCTGTCGCTGGGAGGATGTTTTCTCCTCCGCTCGCCCCTTCCACCGTCATTTTCTCTCTACCCACCCTTGCCTCCTTCTCCGCGCAGCTCTCAATTCCCCCCTCTCTTTCGCACCCTCCATGTCATATTCCGCTCCAGGAGCTCCATCATAGCTCCTCGCTGTCGCTGGGAGGATGTTTTCTCCTCCGCTCGCCCCTTCCACCGTCATTTTCTCTCTACCCACCCTTGCCTCCTTCTCCGCGCAGCTCTCGATTCCCCCCTCTCTTTCGAACCCTCCATGTCATATTCCGCTCCAGGAGCTCCATCATAGCTCCTCGCTGTCGCTGGGAGGATGTTTTCTCCTCTGCTCGCCCCTTCCACCGTCATTTTCTCTCTACCCACCCTTTCCTCCTTTTCCGCGCAGCTCTCGATTCCCCCCTCTCTTTCGCACCCTCCATGTCATATTCCGCTCCAGGAGCTCCATCATAGCTCCTCGCTGTCGCTGGGAGGATGTTTTCTCCTCCGCTCGCCCCTTCCACCGTCATTTTCTTTCTACCCACCCTTGCCTCCTTTTCCACGCAGCTCTCGATTCCCCCCTCTCTTTCGCACCCTCCATGTCATATTCCGCTCCAGGAGCTCCATCATAGCTCCTCGCTGTCGCTGGGAGGATGTTTACTCCTCTGCTCGCCCCTTCCACCGTCATTTTCTCTCTACCCACCCTTTCCTCCTTTTCCGCGCAGCTCTCGATTCCCCCCTCTCTTTCGCACCCTCCATGTCATATTCCGCTCCAGGAGCTCCATCATAGCTCCTTGCTGTCGCTGGGAGGACGTTTTCTCCTCCGCTCGCCCCTTCCACCGTCATTTTCTCTCTACCCACCCTTGCCTCCTTTTCCGCGCAGCTCTCTATTCCCCCCTCTCTTTCGCACCCTCCATGTCATATTCCGCTCCAGGAGTTCCATCATAGCTCCTCACTGTCGCTGGGAGGATGTTTTCTCCTCCGCTCGCCCCTTCCACCGTCATTTTCTCTCTACCCACCCTTGCCTCCTTTTCCGCGCAGCTCTCGATTCCCCCCTCTCTTTCGCACCCTCCATGTCATATTCCGCTCCAGGAGTTCCATCATAGCTCCTCACTGTCTCTGGGAGGAATTTTTCTCCTCCGCTTGCCCCTTCCACCGTCATTTTCTCTCTACCCACCCTTGCCTCCTTTTCCGCGCAGCTCTCGATTCCCCCCTCTCTTTCGCACCCTCCATGTCATATTCCGCTCCAGGAGCTCCATCATAGCTCCTTGCTGTCGCTGGGAGGATGTTTTCTCCTCCGCTCGCCCCTTCCACCGTCATTTTCTCTCTACCCACCCTTGCCTCCTTTTCCGCGCAGCTCTCGATTCCCCCCTCTCTTTCGCACCCTCCATGTCATATTCCGCTCCAGGAGTTCCATCATAGCTCCTCACTGTCGCTGGGAGGATGTTTTCTCCTCCGCTCGCCCCTTCCACCGTCATTTTCTCTCTACCCACCCTTGCCTCCTTTTCCGCGCAGCTCTCGATTCCCCCCTCTCTTTCGCACCCTCCATGTCATATTCCGCTCCAGGAGCTCCATCATAGCTCCTCGCTGTCGCTGGGAGGATGTTTTCTCCTCCGCTCGCCCCTTCCACCGTCATTTTCTTTCTACCCACCCTTGCCTCCTTTTCCACGCAGCTCTCGATTCCCCCCTCTCTTTCGCACCCTCCATGTCATATTCCGCTCCAGGAGCTCCATCATAGCTCCTCGCTGTTGCTGGGAGGATGTTTTCTCCTCCGCTCGCCCCTTCCACCGTCATTTTCTCTCTACCCACCCTTGCCTCCTTCTCCGCACAGCTCTCGATTCCCCCCTCTCTTTCGCACCCTCCATGTCATATTCCGCTCCAGGAGCTCCATCATAGCTCCTCGCTGTCGCTGGGAGGATGTTTTCTCCTCTGCTCGCCCCTTCCACCGTCATTTTCTCTCTACCCACCCTTTCCTCCTTTTCCGCGCAGCTCTCGATTCCCCCCTCTCTTGCGCACCCTCCATGTCATATTCCGCTCCAGGAGCTCCATCATAGCTCCTCGCTGTCGCTGGGAGGATGTTTTCTCCTCCGCTCGCCCCTTCCACCGTCATTTTCTCTGTACCCACCCTTGCCTCCTTTTCCGCGCAGCTCTCGATTCCCCCCTCTCTTTCGCACCCTCCATGTCATATTCCGCTCCAGGAGTTCCATCATAGCTCCTCACTGTCGCTGGGAGGATGTTTTCTCCTCCGCTCGCCCCTTCCACCGTCATTTTCTCTCTACCCACCCTTGCCTCCTTCTCCGCGCAGCTCTCGATTCCCCCCTCTCTTTCGCACCCTCCATGTCATATTCCGCTCCAGGAGCTCCATCATAGCTCTTCGCTGTCGCTGGGAGGATGTTTTCTCCTCCGCTCGCCCCTTCCACCGTCATTTTCTCTCTACCCACCCTTTCCTCCTTTTCCGCGCAGCTCTCGATTCCCCCCTATCTTTCGCACCCTCCATGTCATATTCCGCTCCAGGAGCTCCATCATAGCTCCTCGCTGTCGCTGGGAGGATGTTTTCTCCTCCGCTCGCCCCTTCCACCGTCATTTTCTCTCTACCCACCCTTGCCTCCTTTTCCGCGCAGCTCTCGATTCCCCCCTCTCTTTCGCACCCTCCATGTCATATTCCGCTCCAGGAGCTCCATCATAGCTCCTCGCTGTCGCTGGGAGGATGTTTTCTCCTCCGCTCGCCCCTTCCACCGTCATTTTCTCTCTACCCACCCTTGCCTCCTTCTCCGCGCAGCTCTCAATTCCCCCCTCTCTTTCGCACCCTCCATGTCATATTCCGCTCCAGGAGCTCCATCATAGCTCCTCGCTGTCGCTGGGAGGATGTTTTCTCCTCTGCTCGCCCCTTCCACCGTCATTTTCTCTCTACCCACCCTTGCCTCCTTCTCCGCGCAGCTCTCGATTCCCCCCTCTCTTTCGAACCCTCCATGTCATATTCCGCTCCAGGAGCTCCATCATAGCTCCTCGCTGTCGCTGGGAGGATGTTTTCTCCTCTGCTCGCCCCTTCCACCGTCATTTTCTCTCTACCCACCCTTTCCTCCTTTTCCGCGCAGCTCTCGATTCCCCCCTCTCTTTCGCACCCTCCATGTCATATTCCGCTCCAGGAGCTCCATCATAGCTCCTCGCTGTCGCTGGGAGGATGTTTTCTCCTCCGCTCGCCCCTTCCACCGTCATTTTCTTTCTACCCACCCTTGCCTCCTTTTCCACGCAGCTCTCGATTCCCCCCTCTCTTTCGCACCCTCCATGTCATATTCCGCTCCAGGAGCTCCATCATAGCTCCTCGCTGTCGCTGGGAGGATGTTTTCTCCTCTGCTCGCCCCTTCCACCGTCATTTTCTCTCTACCCACCCTTTCCTCCTTTTCCGCGCAGCTCTCGATTCCCCCCTCTCTTTCGCACCCTCCATGTCATATTCCGCTCCAGGAGTTCCATCATAGCTCCTCACTGTCGCTGGGAGGAAGTTTTCTCCTCCGCTCGCCCCTTCCACCGTCATTTTCTCTCTACCCACCCTTGCCTCCTTTTCCGCGCAGCTCTCGATTCCCCCCTCTCTTTCGCACCCTCCATGTCATATTCCGCTCCAGGAGCTCCATCATAGCTCCTCGCTGTCGCTGGGAGGATGTTTTCTCCTCCGCTCGCCCCTTCCACCGTCATTTTCTCTCTACCCACCCTTGCCTCCTTTTCCGCGCAGCTCTCAAATCCCCCCTCTCTTTCGCACCCTCCATGTCATATTCCGCTCCAGGAGTTCCATCATAGCTCCTCACTGTCGCTGGGAGGAAGTTTTCTCCTCCGCTCGCCCCTTCCACCGTCATTTTCTCTCTACCCACCCTTGCCTCCTTTTCCGCGCAGCTCTCGATTCCCCCCTCTCTTTCGCACCCTCCATGTCATATTCCGCTCCAGGAGCTCCATCATAGCTCCTCGCTGTCGCTGGGAGGATGTTTTCTCCTCCGCTCGCCCCTTCCACCGTCATTTTCTCTCTACCCACCCTTGCCTCCTTTTCCGCGCAGCTCTCGATTCCCCCCTCTCTTTCGCACCCTCAATGTCATATTCCGCTCCAGGAGTTCCATCATAGCTCCTCACTGTCGCTGGGAGGATGTTTTCTCCTCCGCTCGCCCCTTCCACCGTCATTTTCTCTCTACCCACCCTTGCCTCCTTTTCCGCGCAGCTCTCGATTCCCCCCTCTCTTTCGCACCCTCCATGTCATATTCCGCTCCAGGAGTTCCATCATAGCTCCTCACTGTCGCTGGGAGGAAGTTTTCTCCTCCGCTCGCCCCTTCCACCGTCATTTTCTCTCTACCCACCCTTGCCTCCTTTTCCGCGCAGCTCTCGATTCCCCCCTCTCTTTCGCACCCTCCATGTCATATTCCGCTCCAGGAGCTCCATCATAGCTCCTTGCTGTCGCTGGGAGGATGTTTTCTCCTCCGCTCGCCCCTTCCACCGTCATTTTCTCTCTACCCACCCTTGCCTCCTTTTCCGCGCAGCTCTCGATTCCCCCCTCTCTTTCGCACCCTCCATGTCATATTCCGCTCCAGGAGTTCCATCATAGCTCCTCACTGTCGCTGGGAGGATGTTTTCTCCTCCGCTCGCCCCTTCCACCATCATTTTCTCTCTACCCACCCTTGCCTCCTTTTCCACGCAGCTCTCGATTCCCCCCTCTCTTTCGCACCCTCCATGTCATATTCCGCTCCAGGAGTTCCATCATAGCTCCTCACTGTCGCTGGGAGGATATTTTCTCCTCTGCTCGCCCCTTCCACCGTCATTTTCTCTCTACCCACCCTTGCCTCCTTTTCCGCGCAGCTCTCGATTCCCCCCTCTCTTTCGCACCCTCCATGTCATATTCCGCTCCAGGAGCTCCATCATAGCTCCTTGCTGTCGCTGGGAGGATGTTTTCTCCTCCGCTCGCCCCTTCCACCGTCATTTTCTCTCTACCCACCCTTGCCTCCTTTTCCGCGCAGCTCTCGATTCCCCCCTCTCTTTCGCACCCTCCATGTCATATTCCGCTCCAGGAGTTCCATCATAGCTCCTCACTGTCGCTGGGAGGATGTTTTCTCCTCCGCTCGCCCCTTCCACCGTCATTTTCTCTCTACCCACCCTTGCCTCCTTTTCCGCGCAGCTCTCGATTCCCCCCTCTCTTTCGCACCCTCCATGTCATATTCCGCTCCAGGAGTTCCATCATAGCTCCTCACTGTCGCTGGGAGGATGTTTTCTCCTCCGCTCGCCCCTTCCACCGTCATTTTCTCTCTACCCACCCTTGCCTCCTTCTCCGCGCAGCTCTCGATTCCCCCCTCTCTTTCGCACCCTCCATATCATATTCCGCTCCAGGAGCTCCATCATAGCTCCTCGCTGTCGCTGGGAGGATGTTTTCTCCTCCGCTCGCCCCTTCCACCGTCATTTTCTCTCTACCCACCCTTGCCTTCTTTTCCGCGCAGCTCTCGATTCCCCCCTCTCTTTCGCACCCTCCATGTCATATTCCGCTCCAGGAGCTCCATCATAGCTCCTTGCTGTCGCTGGGAGGATGTTTTCTCCTCCGCTCGCCCCTTCCACCGTCATTTTCTCTCTACCCACCCTTGCCTCCTTTTCCGCGCAGCTCTCGATTCCCCCCTCTCTTTCGCACCCTCCATGTCATATTCCGCTCCAGGAGTTCCATCATAGCTCCTCACTGTCGCTGGGAGGATGTTTTCTCCTCCGCTCGCCCCTTCCACCGTCATTTTCTCTCTACCCACCCTTGCCTCCTTCTCCGCGCAGCTCTCGATTCCCCCTCTCTTTCGCACCCTCCATGTCATATTCCGCTCCAGGAGCTCCATCATAGCTCCTCGCTGTCGCTGGGAGGATGTTTTCTCCTCCGCTCGCCCCTTCCACCGTCATTTTCTTTCTACCCACCCTTGCCTCCTTTTCCACGCAGCTCTCGATTCCCCCCTCTCTTTCGCACCCTCCATGTCATATTCCGCTCCAGGAGCTCCATCATAGCTCCTCGCTGTTGCTGGGAGGATGTTTTCTCCTCCGCTCGCCCTTCCACCGTCATTTTCTCTCTACCCACCCTTGCCTCCTTCTCCGCACAGCTCTCGATTCCCCCCTCTCTTTCGCACCCTCCATGTCATATTCCGCTCCAGGAGCTCCATCATAGCTCCTCGCTGTCGCTGGGAGGATGTTTTCTCCTCTGCTCGCCCCTTCCACCGTCATTTTCTCTCTACCCACCCTTTCCTCCTTTTCCGCGCAGCTCTCGATTCCCCCCTCTCTTGCGCACCCTCCATGTCATATTCCGCTCCAGGAGCTCCATCATAGCTCCTCGCTGTCGCTGGGAGGATGTTTTCTCCTCCGCTCGCCCCTTCCACCGTCATTTTCTCTCTACCCACCCTTTCCTCCTTTTCCGCGCAGCTCTCGATTCCCCCCTCTCTTTCGCACCCTCCATGTCATATTCCGCTCCAGGAGCTCCATCATAGCTCCTCGCTGTCGCTGGGAGGATGTTTTCTCCTCCGCTCGCCCCTTCCACCGTCATTTTCTCTCTACCCACCCTTGCCTCCTTCTCCGCGCAGCTCTCGATTCCCCCCTCTCTTTCGAACCCTCCATGTCATATTCCGCTCCAGGAGCTCCATCATAGCTCCTCGCTGTCGCTGGGAGGATGTTTTCTCCTCTGCTCGCCCCTTCCACCGTCATTTTCTCTCTACCCACCCTTTCCTCCTTTTCCGCGCAGCTCTCGATTCCCCCCTCTCTTTCGCACCCTCCATGTCATATTCCGCTCCAGGAGCTCCATCATAGCTCCTCGCTGTCGCTGGGAGGATGTTTTCTCCTCCGCTCGCCCCTTCCACCGTCATTTTCTTTCTACCCACCCTTGCCTCCTTTTCCACGCAGCTCTCGATTCCCCCCTCTCTTTCGCACCCTCCATGTCATATTCCGCTCCAGGAGCTCCATCATAGCTCCTCGCTGTCGCTGGGAGGATGTTTACTCCTCTGCTCGCCCCTTCCACCGTCATTTTCTCTCTACCCACCCTTTCCTCCTTTTCCGCGCAGCTCTCGATTCCCCCCTCTCTTTCGCACCCTCCATGTCATATTCCGCTCCAGGAGCTCCATCATAGCTCCTTGCTGTCGCTGGGAGGACGTTTTCTCCTCCGCTCGCCCCTTCCACCGTCATTTTCTCTCTACCCACCCTTGCCTCCTTTTCCGCGCAGCTCTCTATTCCCCCCTCTCTTTCGCACCCTCCATGTCATATTCCGCTCCAGGAGTTCCATCATAGCTCCTCACTGTCGCTGGGAGGATGTTTTCTCCTCCGCTCGCCCCTTCCACCGTCATTTTCTCTCTACCCACCCTTGCCTCCTTTTCCGCGCAGCTCTCGATTCCCCCCTCTCTTTCGCACCCTCCATGTCATATTCCGCTCCAGGAGTTCCATCATAGCTCCTCACTGTCTCTGGGAGGAATTTTTCTCCTCCGCTTGCCCCTTCCACCGTCATTTTCTCTCTACCCACCCTTGCCTCCTTTTCCGCGCAGCTCTCGATTCCCCCCTCTCTTTCGCACCCTCCATGTCATATTCCGCTCCAGGAGCTCCATCATAGCTCCTTGCTGTCGCTGGGAGGATGTTTTCTCCTCCGCTCGCCCCTTCCACCGTCATTTTCTCTCTACCCACCCTTGCCTCCTTTTCCGCGCAGCTCTCGATTCCCCCCTCTCTTTCGCACCCTCCATGTCATATTCCGCTCCAGGAGTTCCATCATAGCTCCTCACTGTCGCTGGGAGGATGTTTTCTCCTCCGCTCGCCCCTTCCACCGTCATTTTCTCTCTACCCACCCTTGCCTCCTTTTCCGCGCAGCTCTCGATTCCCCCCTCTCTTTCGCACCCTCCATGTCATATTCCGCTCCAGGAGCTCCATCATAGCTCCTCGCTGTCGCTGGGAGGATGTTTTCTCCTCCGCTCGCCCCTTCCACCGTCATTTTCTCTCTACCCACCCTTGCCTCCTTTTCCGCGCAGCTCTCGATTCCCCCCTCTCTTTCGCACCCTCAATGTCATATTCCGCTCCAGGAGATCCATCATAGCTCCTCACTGTCGCTGGGAGGATGTTTTCTCCTCCGCTCGCCCCTTCCACCGTCATTTTCTCTCTACCCACCCTTGCCTCCTTCTCCGCACAGCTCTCGATTCCCCCCTCTCTTTCGCACCCTCCATGTCATATTCCGCTCCAGGAGCTCCATCATAGTTCCTCGCTGTCGCTGGGAGGATGTTTTCTCCTCTGCTCGCCCCTTCCACCGTCATTTTCTCTCTACCCACCCTTTCCTCCTTTTCCGCGCAGCTCTCGATTCCCCCCTCTCTTTCGCACCCTCCATGTCATATTCCGCTCCAGGAGCTCCATCATAGCTCCTCGCTGTCGCTGGGAGGATGTTTTCTCCTCCGCTCGCCCCTTCCACCGTCATTTTCTTTCTACCCACCCTTGCCTCCTTTTCCACGCAGCTCTCGATTCCCCCCTCTCTTTCGCACCCTCCATGTCATATTCCGCTCCAGGAGCTCCATCATAGCTCCTCGCTGTTGCTGGGAGGATGTTTTCTCCTCCGCTCGCCCCTTCCACCGTCATTTTCTCTCTACCCACCCTTGCCTCCTTCTCCGCACAGCTCTCGATTCCCCCCTCTCTTTCGCACCCTCCATGTCATATTCCGCTCCAGGAGCTCCATCATAGCTCCTCGCTGTCGCTGGGAGGATGTTTTCTCCTCTGCTCGCCCCTTCCACCGTCATTTTCTCTCTACCCACCCTTTCCTCCTTTTCCGCGCAGCTCTCGATTCCCCCCTCTCTTGCGCACCCTCCATGTCATATTCCGCTCCAGGAGCTCCATCATAGCTCCTCGCTGTCGCTGGGAGGATGTTTTCTCCTCCGCTCGCCCCTTCCACCGTCATTTTCTCTGTACCCACCCTTGCCTCCTTTTCCGCGCAGCTCTCGATTCCCCCCTCTCTTTCGCACCCTCCATGTCATATTCCGCTCCAGGAGTTCCATCATAGCTCCTCACTGTCGCTGGGAGGATGTTTTCTCCTCCGCTCGCCCCTTCCACCGTCATTTTCTCTCTACCCACCCTTGCCTCCTTCTCCGCGCAGCTCTCGATTCCCCCCTCTCTTTCGCGCCCTCCATGTCATATTCCGCTCCAGGAGCTCCATCATAGCTCTTCGCTGTCGCTGGGAGGATGTTTTCTCCTCCGCTCGCCCCTTCCACCGTCATTTTCTCTCTACCCACCCTTTCCTCCTTTTCCGCGCAGCTCTCGATTCCCCCCTATCTTTCGCACCCTCCATGTCATATTCCGCTCCAGGAGCTCCATCATAGCTCCTCGCTGTCGCTGGGAGGATGTTTTCTCCTCCGCTCGCCCCTTCCACCGTCATTTTCTCTCTACCCACCCTTGCCTCCTTTTCCGCGCAGCTCTCGATTCCCCCCTCTCTTTCGCACCCTCCATGTCATATTCCGCTCCAGGAGCTCCATCATAGCTCCTCGCTGTCGCTGGGAGGATGTTTTCTCCTCCGCTCGCCCCTTCCACCGTCATTTTCTCTCTACCCACCCTTGCCTCCTTCTCCGCGCAGCTCTCAATTCCCCCCTCTCTTTCGCACCCTCCATGTCATATTCCGCTCCAGGAGCTCCATCATAGCTCCTCGCTGTCGCTGGGAGGATGTTTTCTCCTCTGCTCGCCCCTTCCACCGTCATTTTCTCTCTACCCACCCTTGCCTCCTTCTCCGCGCAGCTCTCGATTCCCCCCTCTCTTTCGAACCCTCCATGTCATATTCCGCTCCAGGAGCTCCATCATAGCTCCTCGCTGTCGCTGGGAGGATGTTTTCTCCTCTGCTCGCCCCTTCCACCGTCATTTTCTCTCTACCCACCCTTTCCTCCTTTTCCGCGCAGCTCTCGATTCCCCCCTCTCTTTCGCACCCTCCATGTCATATTCCGCTCCAGGAGCTCCATCATAGCTCCTCGCTGTCGCTGGGAGGATGTTTTCTCCTCTGCTCGCCCCTTCCACCGTCATTTTCTCTCTACCCACCCTTGCCTCCTTCTCCGCGCAGCTCTCGATTCCCCCCTCTCTTTCGAACCCTCCATGTCATATTCCGCTCCAGGAGCTCCATCATAGCTCCTCGCTGTCGCTGGGAGGATGTTTTCTCCTCTGCTCGCCCCTTCCACCGTCATTTTCTCTCTACCCACCCTTTCCTCCTTTTCCGCGCAGCTCTCGATTCCCCCCTCTCTTTCGCACCCTCCATGTCATATTCCGCTCCAGGAGCTCCATCATAGCTCCTCGCTGTCGCTGGGAGGATGTTTTCTCCTCCGCTCGCCCCTTCCACCGTCATTTTCTTTCTACCCACCCTTGCCTCCTTTTCCACGCAGCTCTCGATTCCCCCCTCTCTTTCGCACCCTCCATGTCATATTCCGCTCCAGGAGCTCCATCATAGCTCCTCGCTGTCGCTGGGAGGATGTTTTCTCCTCTGCTCGCCCCTTCCACCGTCATTTTCTCTCTACCCACCCTTTCCTCCTTTTCCGCGCAGCTCTCGATTCCCCCCTCTCTTTCGCACCCTCCATGTCATATTCCGCTCCAGGAGTTCCATCATAGCTCCTCACTGTCGCTGGGAGGAAGTTTTCTCCTCCGCTCGCCCCTTCCACCGTCATTTTCTCTCTACCCACCCTTGCCTCCTTTTCCGCGCAGCTCTCGATTCCCCCCTCTCTTTCGCACCCTCCATGTCATATTCCGCTCCAGGAGCTCCATCATAGCTCCTCGCTGTCGCTGGGAGGATGTTTTCTCCTCCGCTCGCCCCTTCCACCGTCATTTTCTCTCTACCCACCCTTGCCTCCTTTTCCGCGCAGCTCTCGATTCCCCCCTCTCTTTCGCACCCTCCATGTCATATTCCGCTCCAGGAGTTCCATCATAGCTCCTCACTGTCGCTGGGAGGAAGTTTTCTCCTCCGCTCGCCCCTTCCACCGTCATTTTCTCTCTACCCACCCTTGCCTCCTTTTCCGCGCAGCTCTCGATTCCCCCCTCTCTTTTGCACCCTCCATGTCATATTCCGCTCCAGGAGCTCCATCATAGCTCCTTGCTGTCGCTGGGAGGATGTTTTCTCCTCCGCTCGCCCCTTCCACCGTCATTTTCTCTCTACCCACCCTTGCCTCCTTTTCCGCGCAGCTCTCGATTCCCCCCTCTCTTTCGCACCCTCCATGTCATATTCCGCTCCAGGAGTTCCATCATAGCTCCTCACTGTCGCTGGGAGGATGTTTTCTCCTCCGCTCGCCCCTTCCACCATCATTTTCTCTCTACCCACCCTTGCCTCCTTTTCCACGCAGCTCTCGATTCCCCCCTCTCTTTCGCACCCTCCATGTCATATTCCGCTCCAGGAGTTCCATCATAGCTCCTCACTGTCGCTGGGAGGATATTTTCTCCTCTGCTCGCCCCTTCCACCGTCATTTTCTCTCTACCCACCCTTGCCTCCTTTTCCGCGCAGCTCTCGATTCCCCCCTCTCTTTCGCACCCTCCATGTCATATTCCGCTCCAGGAGCTCCATCATAGCTCCTTGCTGTCGCTGGGAGGATGTTTTCTCCTCCGCTCGCCCCTTCCACCGTCATTTTCTCTCTACCCACCCTTGCCTCCTTTTCCGCGCAGCTCTCGATTCCCCCCTCTCTTTCGCACCCTCCATGTCATATTCCGCTCCAGGAGTTCCATCATAGCTCCTCACTGTCGCTGGGAGGATGTTTTCTCCTCCGCTCGCCCCTTCCACCGTCATTTTCTCTCTACCCACCCTTGCCTCCTTTTCCGCGCAGCTCTCGATTCCCCCCTCTCTTTCGCACCCTCCATGTCATATTCCGCTCCAGGAGTTCCATCATAGCTCCTCACTGTCGCTGGGAGGATGTTTTCTCCTCCGCTCGCCCCTTCCACCGTCATTTTCTCTCTACCCACCCTTGCCTCCTTCTCCGCGCAGCTCTCGATTCCCCCCTCTCTTTCGCACCCTCCATATCATATTCCGCTCCAGGAGCTCCATCATAGCTCCTCGCTGTCGCTGGGAGGATGTTTTCTCCTCCGCTCGCCCCTTCCACCGTCATTTTCTCTCTACCCACCCTTGCCTTCTTTTCCGCGCAGCTCTCGATTCCCCCCTCTCTTTCGCACCCTCCATGTCATATTCCGCTCCAGGAGCTCCATCATAGCTCCTTGCTGTCGCTGGGAGGATGTTTTCTCCTCCGCTCGCCCCTTCCACCGTCATTTTCTCTCTACCCACCCTTGCCTCCTTTTCCGCGCAGCTCTCGATTCCCCCCTCTCTTTCGCACCCTCCATGTCATATTCCGCTCCAGGAGTTCCATCATAGCTCCTCACTGTCGCTGGGAGGATGTTTTCTCCTCCGCTCGCCCCTTCCACCGTCATTTTCTCTCTACCCACCCTTGCCTCCTTCTCCGCGCAGCTCTCGATTCCCCCTCTCTTTCGCACCCTCCATGTCATATTCCGCTCCAGGAGCTCCATCATAGCTCCTCGCTGTCGCTGGGAGGATGTTTTCTCCTCCGCTCGCCCCTTCCACCGTCATTTTCTCTCTACCCACCCTTGCCTCCTTTTCCGCGCAGCTCTCGATTCCCCCCTCTCTTTCGCACCCTCCATGTCATATTCCGCTCCAGGAGCTCCATCATAGCTCCTTGCTGTCGCTGGGAGGATGTTTTCTCCTCCGCTCGCCCCTTCCACCGTCATTTTCTCTCTACCCACCCTTGCCTCCTTTTCCGCGCAGCTCTCGATTCCCCCCTCTCTTTCGCACCCTCCATGTCATATTCCGCTCCAGGAGTTCCATCATAGCTCCTCACTGTCGCTGGGAGGATGTTTTCTCCTCCGCTCGCCCCTTCCACCATCATGTTCTCTCTACCCACCCTTGCCTCCTTTTCCGCGCAGCTCTCGATTCCCCCCTCTCTTTCGCACCCTCCATGTCATATTCCGCTCCAGGAGTTCCATCATAGCTCCTCACTGTCGCTGGGAGGAAGTTTTCTCCTCCGCTCGCCCCTTCCACCGTCATTTTCTCTCTACCCACCCTTGCCTCCATCTCCGCGCAGCTCTCGATTCCCCCCTCTCTTTCGCACCCTCCATGTCATATTCCGCTCCAGGAGCTCCATCATAGCTAATCGCTGTCGCTGGGAGGATGTTTTCTCCTCCGCTCGCCCCTTCCACCGTCATTTTCTCTCTACCCACCCTTGCCTCCTTTTCCGCGCAGCTCTCGATTCCCCCCTCTCTTTCGCACCCTCCATGTCATATTCCGCTCCAGGAGTTCCATCATAGCTCCTCACTGTCGCTGGGAGGATGTTTTCTCCTCCGCTCGCCCCTTCCACCGTCATTTTCTCTCTACCCACCCTTGCCTCCTTTTCCGCGCAGCTCTCGATTCCCCCCTCTCTTTCGCACCCTCCATGTCATATTCCGCTCCAGGAGCTCCATCATAGCTCCTTGCTGTCGCTGGGAGGATGTTTTCTCCTCCGCTCGCCCCTTCCACCGTCATTTTCTCTCTACCCACCCTTGCCTCCTTTTCCGCGCAGCTCTCGATTCCCCCCTCTCTTTCGCACCCTCCATGTCATATTCCGCTCCAGGAGTTCCATCATAGCTCCTCACTGTCGCTGGGAGGATGTTTTCTCCTCCGCTCGCCCCTTCCACCGTCATTTTCTCTCTACCCACCCTTGCCTCCTTCTCCGCGCAGCTCTCGATTCCCTCCTCTCTCTCGCACCCTCCATATTACATCCAGCTCCAGGAGCTTCATCATAGCTCCTCGCTGTCGCTGGGAGGATGTTTTCTCCTCCGCTCGCCCCTTCCACCGTCATTTTCTCTCTACCCACCCTTGCCTCCTTCTCTGCGCAGCTCTCGATTCCCCCCTCTCTTTCGCACCCTCCATGTCATATTCCGCTCCAGGAGCTCCATCATAGCTCCTCGCTGTCGCTGGGAGGATGTTTTCTCCTCCGCTCGCCCCTTCCACCGTCATTTTCTCTCTACCCACCCTTGCCTCCTTCTCTGCGCAGCTCTCGATTCCCTCCTCTCTCTCGCACCCTCCATATTACATCCAGCTCAAGGAGCTCCATCATAGCTCCTCGCTGTCGCTGGGAGGATGTTTTCTCCTCTGCTCGCCGCTTCCGCCGTCATTTTCTCTCCACCCACCCTTGCCTCCTTCTCCGCGCCGCTCTCGATTCCCCCCTCTCTTTCGCACCCTCCATGTCATATTCCGCTCCAGGAGCTCCATCATAGCTCCTCGCTGTCGCTGGGAGGATGTTTTCTCCTCCGCTCGCCCCTTCCACCGTCATTTTCTCTCTACCCACCCTTGCCTCCTTCTCCGCGCAGCTCTCGATTCCCCCCTCTCTTTCGCACCCTCCATGTCATATTCCGCTCCAGGAGCTCCATCATAGCTCCTCGCTGTCGCTGGGAGGATGTTTTCTCCTCCGCTCGCCCCTTCCACCGTCATTTTCTCTCTACCCACCCTTTCCTCCTTTTCCGCGCAGCTCTCGATTCCCCCCTCTCTTTCACACCCTCCATGTCATATTCCGCTCCAGGAGCTCCATCATTGCTCCTCGCTGTCGCTGGGAGGATGTTTTCTCCTCCGCTCGCCCCTTCCACCGTCATTTTCTCTCTACCCACCCTTGCCTCCTTTTCCACGCAGCTCTCGATTCCCCCCTCTCTTTCGCACCCTCCATGTCATATTCCGCTCCAGGAGTTCCATCATAGCTCCTCACTGTCGCTGGGAGGATATTTTCTCCTCTGCTCGCCCCTTCCACCGTCATTTTCTCTCTACCCACCCTTGCCTCCTTTTCCGCGCAGCTCTCGATTCCCCCCTCTCTTTCGCACCCTCCATGTCATATTCCGCTCCAGGAGCTCCATCATAGCTCCTTGCTGTCGCTGGGAGGATGTTTTCTCCTCCGCTCGCCCCTTCCACCGTCATTTTCTCTCTACCCACCCTTGCCTCCTTTTCCGCGCAGCTCTCGATTCCCCCCTCTCTTTCGCACCCTCCATGTCATATTCCGCTCCAGGAGTTCCATCATAGCTCCTCACTGTCGCTGGGAGGATGTTTTCTCCTCCGCTCGCCCCTTCCACCGTCATTTTCTCTCTACCCACCCTTGCCTCCTTTTCCGCGCAGCTCTCGATTCCCCCCTCTCTTTCGCACCCTCCATGTCATATTCCGCTCCAGGAGTTCCATCATAGCTCCTCACTGTCGCTGGGAGGATGTTTTCTCCTCCGCTCGCCCCTTCCACCGTCATTTTCTCTCTACCCACCCTTGCCTCCTTCTCCGCGCAGCTCTCGATTCCCCCCTCTCTTTCGCACCCTCCATATCATATTCCGCTCCAGGAGCTCCATCATAGCTCCTCGCTGTCGCTGGGAGGATGTTTTCTCCTCCGCTCGCCCCTTCCACCGTCATTTTCTCTCTACCCACCCTTGCCTTCTTTTCCGCGCAGCTCTCGATTCCCCCCTCTCTTTCGCACCCTCCATGTCATATTCCGCTCCAGGAGCTCCATCATAGCTCCTTGCTGTCGCTGGGAGGATGTTTTCTCCTCCGCTCGCCCCTTCCACCGTCATTTTCTCTCTACCCACCCTTGCCTCCTTTTCCGCGCAGCTCTCGATTCCCCCCTCTCTTTCGCACCCTCCATGTCATATTCCGCTCCAGGAGTTCCATCATAGCTCCTCACTGTCGCTGGGAGGATGTTTTCTCCTCCGCTCGCCCCTTCCACCGTCATTTTCTCTCTACCCACCCTTGCCTCCTTCTCCGCGCAGCTCTCGATTCCCCCTCTCTTTCGCACCCTCCATGTCATATTCCGCTCCAGGAGCTCCATCATAGCTCCTCGCTGTCGCTGGGAGGATGTTTTCTCCTCCGCTCGCCCCTTCCACCGTCATTTTCTCTCTACCCACCCTTGCCTCCTTTTCCGCGCAGCTCTCGATTCCCCCCTCTCTTTCGCACCCTCCATGTCATATTCCGCTCCAGGAGTTCCATCATAGCTCCTCACTGTCGCTGGGAGGATGTTTTCTCCTCCGCTCGCCCCTTCCACCATCATGTTCTCTCTACCCACCCTTGCCTCCTTTTCCGCGCAGCTCTCGATTCCCCCCTCTCTTTCGCACCCTCCATGTCATATTCCGCTCCAGGAGTTCCATCATAGCTCCTCACTGTCGCTGGGAGGAAGTTTTCTCCTCCGCTCGCCCCTTCCACCGTCATTTTCTCTCTACCCACCCTTGCCTCCTTCTCCGCGCAGCTCTCGATTCCCCCCTCTCTTTCGCACCCTCCATGTCATATTCCGCTCCAGGAGCTCCATCATAGCTAATCGCTGTCGCTGGGAGGATGTTTTCTCCTCCGCTCGCCCCTTCCACCGTCATTTTCTCTCTACCCACCCTTGCCTCCTTTTCCGCGCAGCTCTCGATTCCCCCCTCTCTTTCGCACCCTCCATGTCATATTCCGCTCCAGGAGTTCCATCATAGCTCCTCACTGTCGCTGGGAGGATGTTTTCTCCTCCGCTCGCCCCTTCCACCGTCATTTTCTCTCTACCCACCCTTGCCTCCTTTTCCGCGCAGCTCTCGATTCCCCCCTCTCTTTCGCACCCTCCATGTCATATTCCGCTCCAGGAGCTCCATCATAGCTCCTTGCTGTCGCTGGGAGGATGTTTTCTCCTTCGCTCGCCCCTTCCACCGTCATTTTCTCTCTACCCACCCTTGCCTCCTTTTCCGCGCAGCTCTCGATTCCCCCCTCTCTTTCGCACCCTCCATGTCATATTCCGCTCCAGGAGTTCCATCATAGCTCCTCACTGTCGCTGGGAGGATGTTTTCTCCTCCGCTCGCCCCTTCCACCGTCATTTTCTCTCTACCCACCCTTGCCTCCTTCTCCGCGCAGCTCTCGATTCCCTCCTCTCTCTCGCACCCTCCATATTACATCCAGCTCCAGGAGCTTCATCATAGCTCCTCGCTGTCGCTGGGAGGATGTTTTCTCCTCCGCTCGCCCCTTCCACCGTCATTTTCTCTCTACCCACCCTTGCCTCCTTCTCTGCGCAGCTCTCGATTCCCCCCTCTCTTTCGCACCCTCCATGTCATATTCCGCTCCAGGAGCTCCATCATAGCTCCTCGCTGTCGCTGGGAGGATGTTTTCTCCTCCGCTCGCCCCTTCCACCGTCATTTTCTCTCTACCCACCCTTGCCTCCTTCTCTGCGCAGCTCTCGATTCCCTCCTCTCTCTCGCACCCTCCATATTACATCCAGCTCAAGAAGCTCCATCATAGCTCCTCGCTGTCGCTGGGAGGATGTTTTCTCCTCTGCTCGCCGCTTCCGCCGTCATTTTCTCTCCACCCACCCTTGCCTCCTTCTCCGCGCCGCTCTCGATTCCCCCCTCTCTTTCGCACCCTCCATGTCATATTCCACTCCAGGAGCTCCATCATAGCTCCTCGCTGTCGCTGGGAGGATGTTTTCTCCTCCGCTCGCCCCTTCCACCGTCATTTTCTCTCTACCCACCCTTGCCTCCTTCTCCGCGCAGCTCTCGATTCCCCCCTCTCTTTCGCACCCTCCATGTCATATTCCGCTCCAGGAGCTCCATCATAGCTCCTCGCTGTCGCTGGGAGGATGTTTTCTCCTCCGCTCGCCCCTTCCACCGTCATTTTCTCTCTACCCACCCTTTCCTCCTTTTCCGCGCAGCTCTCGATTCCCCCCTCTCTTTCACACCCTCCATGTCATATTCCGCTCCAGGAGCTCCATCATTGCTCCTCGCTGTCGCTGGGAGGATGTTTTCTCCTCCGCTCGCCCCTTCCACCGTCATTTTCTCTCTACCCACCCTTGCCTCCTTCTCTGCGCAGCTCTCAATTCCCCCCTCTCTTTCGCACCCTCCATGTCATATTCCGCTCCAGGAGCTCCATCATAGCTCCTCGCTGTCGCTGGGAGGATGTTTTCTCCTCCGCTCGCCCCTTCCACCGTCATTTTCTCTCTACCCACCCTTGCCTCCTTCTCCGCGCAGCTCTCGATTCCCCCCTCTCTTTCGAACCCTCCATGTCATATTCCGCTCCAGGAGCTCCATCATAGCTCCTCGCTGTCGCTGGGAGGATGTTTTCTCCTCTGCTCGCCCCTTCCACCGTCATTTTCTCGCTACCCACCCTTTCCTCCTTTTCCGCGCAGCTCTCGATTCCCCCCTCTCTTTCGCACCCTCCATGTCATATTCCGCTCCAGGAGCTCCATCATAGCTCCTCGCTGTCGCTGGGAGGATGTTTTCTCCTCCGCTCGCCCCTTCCACCGTCATTTTCTCTCTACCCACCCTTGCCTCCTTCTCCGCGCAGCTCTCGATTCCCTCCTCTCTCTCGCACCCTCCATATTACATCCAGCTCCAGGAGCTCCATCATAGCTCTTCGCTGTCGCTGGGAGGATGTTTTCTCCTCCGCTCGCCCCTTCCACCGTCATTTTCTCTCTACCCACCCTTGCCTCCTTTTCCGCGCAGCTCTCGATTCCCCCCTCTCTTTCGCACCCTCCATGTCATATTCCGCTCCAGGAGCTCCATCATAGCTCCTTGCTGTCGCTGGGAGGATGTTTTCTCCTCCGCTCTCCCCTTCCACCGTCATTTTCTCTCTACCCACCCTTGCCTCCTTTTCCGCGCAGCTCTCGATTCCCCCCTCTCTTTCGCACCCTCCATGTCATATTCCGCTCCAGGAGTTCCATCATAGCTCCTCACTGTCGCTGGGAGGATGTTTTCTCCTCCGCTCGCCCCTTCCACCGTCATTTTCTCTCTACCCACCCTTGCCTCCTTCTCCGCGCAGCTCTCGATTCCCTCCTCTCTCTCGCACCCTCCATATTACATCCAGCTCCAGGAGCTTCATCATAGCTCCTCGCTGTCGCTGGGAGGATGTTTTCTCCTCCGCTCGCCCCTTCCACCGTCATTTTCTCTCTACCCACCCTTGCCTCCTTCTCTGCGCAGCTCTCGATTCCCCCCTCTCTTTCGCACCCTCCATGTCATATTCCGCTCCAGGAGCTCCATCATAGCTCCTCGCTGTCGCTGGGAGGATGTTTTCTCCTCCGCTCGCCCCTTCCACCGTCATTTTCTCTCTACCCACCCTTGCCTCCTTCTCTGCGCAGCTCTCGATTCCCTCCTCTCTCTCGCACCCTCCATATTACATCCAGCTCAAGGAGCTCCATCATAGCTCCTCGCTGTCGCTGGGAGGATGTTTTCTCCTCTGCTCGCCGCTTCCGCCGTCATTTTCTCTCCACCCACCCTTGCCTCCTTCTCCGCGCCGCTCTCGATTCCCCCCTCTCTTTCGCACCCTCCATGTCATATTCCGCTCCAGGAGCTCCATCATAGCTCCTCGCTGTCGCTGGGAGGATGTTTTCTCCTCCGCTCGCCCCTTCCACCGTCATTTTCTCTCTACCCACCCTTGCCTCCTTCTCCGCGCAGCTCTCGATTCCCCCCTCTCTTTCGCACCCTCCATGTCATATTCCGCTCCAGGAGCTCCATCATAGCTCCTCGCTGTCGCTGGGAGGATGTTTTCTCCTCCGCTCGCCCCTTCCACCGTCATTTTCTCTCTACCCACCCTTTCCTCCTTTTCCGTGCAGCTCTCGATTCCCCCCTCTCTTTCACACCCTCCATGTCATATTCCGCTCCAGGAGCTCCATCATTGCTCCTCGCTGTCGCTGGGAGGATGTTTTCTCCTCCGCTCGCCCCTTCCACCGTCATTTTCTCTCTACCCACCCTTGCCTCCTTCTCTGCGCAGCTCTCAATTCCCCCCTCTCTTTCGCACCCTCCATGTCATATTCCGCTCCAGGAGCTCCATCATAGCTCCTCGCTGTCGCTGGGAGGATGTTTTCTCCTCCGCTCGCCCCTTCCACCGTCATTTTCTCTCTACCCACCCTTGCCTCCTTCTCCGCGCAGCTCTCGATTCCCCCCTCTCTTTCGAACCCTCCATGTCATATTCCGCTCCAGGAGCTCCATCATAGCTCCTCGCTGTCGCTGGGAGGATGTTTTCTCCTCTGCTCGCCCCTTCCACCGTCATTTTCTCGCTACCCACCCTTTCCTCCTTTTCCGCGCAGCTCTCGATTCCCCCCTCTCTTTCGCACCCTCCATGTCATATTCCGCTCCAGGAGCTCCATCATAGCTCCTCGCTGTCGCTGGGAGGATGTTTTCTCCTCCGCTCGCCCCTTCCACCGTCATTTTCTCTCTACCCACCCTTGCCTCCTTCTCCGCGCAGCTCTCGATTCCCTCCTCTCTCTCGCACCCTCCATATTACATCCAGCTCCAGGAGCTCCATCATAGCTCTTCGCTGTCGCTGGGAGGATGTTTTCTCCTCCGCTCGCCCCTTCCACCGTCATTTTCTCTCTACCCACCCTTGCCTCCTTCTCCGCGCAGCTCTCGATTCCCTCCTCTCTCTCGCACCCTCCATATTACATCCAGCTCCAGGAGCTCCATCATAGCTCTTCGCTGTCGCTGGGAGGATGTTTTCTCCTCCACTCGCCCCTTCCACCGTCATTTTCTCTCTACCCACCCTTGCCTCCTTCTCCGCGCTGCTCTCGATTCCCTCCTCTCTCTCGCACCCTGCATATTACATCCAGCTCCAGGAGCTCCATCATAGCTCCTCGCTGTCGCTGGGAGGATGTTTTCTCCTCCGCTCGCCCCTTCCACCGTCATTTTCTCTCTACCCACCCTTGCCTCCTTCTCCGCGCAGCTCTCGATTCCCTCCTCTCTCTCGCACCCTCCATATTACATCCAGCTCCAGGAGCTCCATCATAGCTCCTCGCTGTCGCTGGGAGGATGTTTTCTCCTCTGCTCGCCGCTTCCGCCGTCATTTTCTCTCCACCCACCCTTGCCTCCTTCTCCGCGCCGCTCTCGATTCCCCCCTCTCTTTCGCACCCTCCATGCCATATTCTGCTCCAGGAGCTCCATCATAGCTCCTCGCTGTCGCTGGGAGGATGTTTTCTCCTCCGCTCGCCCCTTCCACCGTCATTTTCTCTCTACCCACCCTTGCCTCCTTCTCCGCGCAGCTCTCGATTCCCCCCTCTCTTTTGCACCCTCCATGTCATATTCCGCTCCAGGAGCTCCATCATAGCTCCTCGCTGTCGCTGGGAGGATGTTTTCTCCTCCGCTCGCCCCTTCCACCGTCATTTTCTCTCTACCCACCCTTTCCTCCTTTTCCGCGCAGCTCTCGATTCCCCCCTCTCTTTCGCACCCTCCATGTCATATTCCGCTCCAGGAGCTCCATCATAGCTCCTCGCTGTCGCTGGGAGGATGTTTTCTCCTCCGCTCGCCCCTTCCACCGTCATTTTCTCTCTACCCACCCTTGCCTCCTTTTCCGCGCAGCTCTCGATTCCCCCCTCTCTTTCGCACCCTCCATGTCATATTCTGCTCCAGGAGCTCCATCATAGCTCCTCGCTGTCGCTGGGAGGATGTTTTCTCCTCCGCTCGCCCCTTCCACCGTCATTTTCTCTCTACCCACCCTTGCCTCCTTCTCCGCGCAGCTCTCAATTCCCCCCTCTCTTTCGCACCCTCCATGTCATATTCCGCTCCAGGAGCTCCATCATAGCTCCTCGCTGTCGCTGGGAGGATGTTTTCTCCTCCGCTCGCCCCTTCCACCGTCATTTTCTCTCTACCCACCCTTGCCTCCTTCTCCGCGCAGCTCTCGATTCCCCCCTCTCTTTCGAACCCTCCATGTCATATTCCGCTCCAGGAGCTCCATCATAGCTCCTCGCTGTCGCTGGGAGGATGTTTTCTCCTCCGCTCGCCCCTTCCACCGTCATTTTCTTTCTACCCACCCTTGCCTCCTTTTCCACGCAGCTCTCGATTCCCCCCTCTCTTTCGCACCCTCCATGTCATATTCCGCTCCAGGAGCTCCATCATAGCTCCTCGCTGTTGCTGGGAGGATGTTTTCTCCTCTGCTCGCCCCTTCCACCGTCATTTTCTCTCTACCCACCCTTGCCTCCTTCTCCGCGCAGCTCTCGATTCCCCCCTCTCTTTCGCACCCTCCATGTCATATTCCGCTCCAGGAGCTCCATCATAGCTCCTCGCTGTCGCTGGGAGGATTTTTTCTCCTCTGCTCGCCCCTTCCACCGTCATTTTCTCTCTACCCACCCTTTCCTCCTTTTCCGCGCAGCTCTCGATTCCCCCCTCTCTTGCGCACCCTCCATGTCATATTCCGCTCCAGGAGCTCCATCATAGCTCCTCGCTGTCGCTGGGAGGATGTTTTCTCCTCCGCTCGCCCCTTCCACCGTCATTTTCTCTCTACCCACCCTTGCCTCCTTTTCCGCGCAGCTCTCGATTCCCCCCTCTCTTTCGCACCCTCCATGTCATATTCCGCTCCAGGAGTTCCATCATAGCTCCTCACTGTCGCTGGGAGGATGTTTTCTCCTCCGCTCGCCCCTTCCACCGTCATTTTCTCTCTACCCACCCTTGCCTCCTTTTCCGCGCAGCTCTCGATTCCCCCCTCTCTTTCGCACCCTCCATGTCATATTCCGCTCCAGGAGTTCCATCATAGCTCCTCACTGTCGCTGGGATGATGGTTTCTCCTCCGCTCGCCCCTTCCACCGTCATTTTCTCTCTACCCACCCTTGCCTCCTTTTCCGCGCAGCTCTCGATTCCCCCCTCTCTTTCGCACCCTCCATGTCATATTCCGCTCCAGGAGTTCCATCACAGCTCCTCACTGTCGCTGGGAGGAAGTTTTCTCCTCCGCTCGCCCCTTCCACCGTCATTTTCTCTCTACCCACCCTTGCCTCCTTTTCCGCGCAGCTCTCGATTCCCCCCTCTCTTTCGCACCCTCCATGTCATATTCCGCTCCAGGAGCTCCATCATAGCTCCTTGCTGTCGCTGGGAGGATGTTTTCTCCTCCGCTCGCCCCTTCCACCGTCATTTTCTCTCTACCCACCCTTGCCTCCTTTTCCGCGCAGCTCTCGATTCCCCCCTCTCTTTCGCACCCTCCATGTCATATTCCGCTCCAGGAGTTCCATCATAGCTCCTCACTGTCGCTGGGAGGATGTTTTCTCCTCCGCTCGCCCCTTCCACCGTCATTTTCTCTCTACCCACCCTTGCCTCCTTTTCCGCGCAGCTCTCGATTCCCCCCTCTCTTTCGCACCCTCAATGTCATATTCCGCTCCAGGAGTTCCATCATAGCTCCTCACTGTCGCTGGGAGGATGTTTTCTCCTCCGCTCGCCCCTTCCACCGTCATTTTCTCTCTACCCACCCTTGCCTCCTTTTCCGCGCAGCTCTCGATTCCCCCCTCTCTTTCGCACCCTCCATGTCATATTCCGCTCCAGGAGTTCCATCATAGCTCCTCACTGTCGCTGGGAGGATGTTTTCTCCTCCGCTCGCCCCTTCCACCGTCATTTTCTCTCTACCCACCCTTGCCTCCTTTTCCGCGCAGCTCTCGATTCCCCCCTCTCTTTCGCACCCTCCATGTCATATTCCGCTCCAGGAGTTCCATCATAGCTCCTCACTGTCGCTGGGAGGAAGTTTTCTCCTCCGCTCACCCCTTCCACCGTCATTTTCTCTCTACCCACCCTTGCCTCCTTTTCCGCGCAGCTCTCGATTCCCCCCTCTCTTTCGCACCCTCCATGTCATATTCCGCTCCAGGAGCTCCATCATAGCTCCTCGCTGTCGCTGGGAGGATGTTTTCTCCTCCGCTCGCCCCTTCCACCGTCATTTTCTCTCTACCCACCCTTTCCTCCTTTTCCGCGCAGCTCTCGATTCCCCCCTCTCTTTCGCACCCTCCATGTCATATTCCGCTCCAGGAGCTCCATCATAGCTCCTTGCTGTCGCTGGGAGGATGTTTTCTCCTCCGCTCGCCCCTTCCACCGTCATTTTCTCTCTACCCACCCTTGCCTCCTTTTCCGCGCAGCTCTCGATTCCCCCCTCTCTTTCGCACCCTCCATGTCATATTCCGCTCCAGGAGTTCCATCATAGCTCCTCACTGTCGCTGGGAGGATGTTTTCTCCTCCGCTCGCCCCTTCCACCGTCATTTTCTCTCTACCCACCCTTGCCTCCTTTTCCGCGCAGCTCTCGATTCCCCCCTCTCTTTCGCACCCTCAATGTCATATTCCGCTCCAGGAGTTCCATCATAGCTCCTCACTGTCGCTGGGAGGATGTTTTCTCCTCCGCTCGCCCCTTCCACCGTCATTTTCTCTCTACCCACCCTTGCCTCCTTTTCCGCGCAGCTCTCGATTCCCCCCTCTCTTTCGCACCCTCCATGTCATATTCCGCTCCAGGAGTTCCATCATAGCTCCTCACTGTCGCTGGGAGGATGTTTTCTCCTCCGCTCGCCCCTTCCACCGTCATTTTCTCTCTACCCACCCTTGCCTCCTTTTCCGCGCAGCTCTCGATTCCCCCCTCTCTTTCGCACCCTCCATGTCATATTCCGCTCCAGGAGTTCCATCATAGCTCCTCACTGTCGCTGGGAGGATGTTTTCTCCTCCGCTCGCCCCTTCCACCGTCATTTTCTCTCTACCCACCCTTGCCTCCTTCTCCGCGCAGCTCTCGATTCCCCCCCTCTCTTTCGCACCCTCCATGTCATATTCCGCTCCAGGAGCTCCATCATAGCTCCTTGCTGTCGCTGGGAGGATGTTTTCTCCTCCGCTCGCCCCTTCCACCGTCATTTTCTCTCCACCCACCCTTGCCTCCTTCTCCGCGCCGCTCTCGATTCCCCCCTCTCTTTCGCACCCTCCATGTCATATTCTGCTCCAGGAGCTCCATCATAGCTCCTCGCTGTCGCTGGGAGGATGTTTTCTCCTCCGCTCGCCCCTTCCACCGTCATTTTCTCTCTACCCACCCTTGCCTCCTTTTCCACACAGCTCTCGATTCCCCCCTCTCTTTCGCACCCTCCATGTCATATTCCGCTCCAGGAGCTCCATCATAGCTCCTCGCTGTTGCTGGGAGGATGTTTTCTCCTCCGCTCGCCCCTTCCACCATCATTTTCTCTCTACCCACCCTTGCCTCCTTCTCCGCGCAGCTCTCGATTCCCCCCTCTCTTTCGCACCCTCCATGTCATATTCCGCTCCAGGAGCTCCATCATAGCTCCTCGCTGTCGCTGGGAGGATTTTTTCTCCTCTGCTCGCCCCTTCCACCGTCATTTTCTCTCTACCCACCCTTTCCTCCTTTTCCGCGCAGCTCTCGATTCCCCCCTCTCTTGCGCACCCTCCATGTCATATTCCGCTCCAGGAGCTCCATCATAGCTCCTCACTGTCGCTGGGAGGAAGTTTTCTCCTCCGCTTGCCCCTTCCACCGTCATTTTCTCTCTACCCACCCTTGCCTCCTTTTCCGCGCAGCTCTCGATTCCCCCCTCTCTTTCGCACCCTCCATGTCATATTCCGCTCCAGGAGCTCCATCATAGCTCCTTGCTGTCGCTGGGAGGATGTTTTCTCCTCCGCTCGCCCCTTCCACCGTCATTTTCTCTCTACCCACCCTTGCCTCCTTTTCCGCGCAGCTCTCGATTCCCCCCTCTCTTTCGCACCCTCCATGTCATATTCCGCTCCAGGAGTTCCATCATAGCTCCTCACTGTCGCTGGGAGGATGTTTTCTCCTCCGCTCGCCCCTTCCACCTTCATTTTCTCTCTACCCACCCTTGCCTCCTTTTCCGCGCAGCTCTCGATTCCCCCCTCTCTTTCGCACCCTCCATGTCATATTCCGCTCCAGGAGCTCCATCATAGCTCCTCGCTGTCGCTGGGAGGATGTTTTCTCCTCCGCTCGCCCCTTCCACCGTCATTTTCTCTCTACCCACCCTTGCCTCCTTTTCCGCGCAGCTCTCGATTCCCCCCTCTCTTTCGCACCCTCCATGTCATATTCCGCTCCAGGAGTTCCATCATAGCTCCTCACTGTCGCTGGGAGGATGTTTTCTCCTCCGCTCGCCCCTTCCACCATCATTTTCTCTCTACCCCCCCTTGCCTCCTTTTCCGCGCAGCTCTCGATTCCCCCCTCTCTTTCGCACCCTCCATGTCATATTCCGCTAAAGGAGTTCCATCATAGCTCCTCACTGTCGCTGGGAGGATGTTTTCTCCTCCGCTCGCCCCTTCCACCGTCATTTTCTCTCTACCCACCCTTGCCTCCTTTTCCGCGCAGCTCTCGATTCCCCCCTCTCTTTCGCACCCTCCATGTCATATTCCGCTCCAGGAGCTCCATCATAGCTCCTTGCTGTCGCTGGGAGGATGTTTTCTCCTCCGCTCGCCCCTTCCACCGTCATTTTCTCTCTACCCACCCTTGCCTCCTTTTCCGCGCAGCTCTCGATTCCCCCCTCTCTTTCGCACCCTCCATGTCATATTCCGCTCCAGGAGTTCCATCATAGCTCCTCACTGTCGCTGGGAGGATGTTTTCTCCTCCGCTCGCCCCTTCCACCGTCATTTTCTCTCTACCCACCCTTGCCTCCTTCTCCGCGCAGCTCTCGATTCCCCCCTCTCTTTCGCACCCTCCATGTCATATTCCGCTCCAGGAGCTCCATCATAGCTCCTTGCTGTCGCTGGAAAGGATGTTTTCTCCTCCGCTCGCCCCTTCCACCGTCATTTTCTCTCTACCCACCCTTGCCTCCTTTTCCGCGCAGCTCTCGATTCCCCCCTCTCTTTCGCACCCTCCATGTCATATTCCGCTCCAGGAGTTCCATCATAGCTCCTCACTGTCGCTGGGAGGATGTTTTCTCCTCCGCTCGCCCCTTCCACCATCATTTTCTCTCTACCCACCCTTGCCTCCTTTTCCGCGCAGCTCTCGATTCCCCCCTCTCTTTCGCACCCTCCATGTCATATTCCGCTCCAGGAGTTCCATCATAGCTCCTCACTGTCGCTGGGAGGAAGTTTTCTCCTCCGCTCGCCCCTTCCACCGTCATTTTCTCTCTACCCACCCTTGCCTCCTTTTCCGCGCAGCTCTCGATTCCCCCCTCTCTTTCGCACCCTCCATGTCATATTCTGCTCCAGGAGCTCCATCATAGCTCCTCACTGTCGCTGGGAGGAAGTTTTCTCCTCCGCTCGCCCCTTCCACCGTCATTTTCTCTCTACCCACCCTTGCCTCCTTTTCCGCGCAGCTCTCGATTCCCCCCTCTCTTTCGCACCCTCCATGTCATATTCCGCTCCAGGAGCTCCATCATAGCTCCTTGCTGTCGCTGGGAGGATGTTTTCTCCTCCGCTCGCCCCTTCCACCGTCATTTTCTCTCTACCCACCCTTGCCTCCTTTTCCGCGCAGCTCTCGATTCCCCCCTCTCTTTCGAACCCTCCATGTCATATTCCGCTCCAGGAGCTCCATCATAGCTCCTCGCTGTCGCTGGGAGGATGTTTTCTCCTCTGCTCGCCCCTTCCACCGTCATTTTCTCTCTACCCACCCTTTCCTCCTTTTCCGCGCAGCTCTCGATTCCCCCCTCTCTTTCGCACCCTCCATGTCATATTCCGCTCCAGGAGCTCCATCATAGCTCCTCGCTGTCGCTGGGAGGATGTTTTCTCCTCCGCTCGCCCCTTCCACCGTCATTTTCTTTCTACCCACCCTTGCCTCCTTTTCCACACAGCTCTCGATTCCCCCCTCTCTTTCGCACCCTCCATGTCATATTCCGCTCCAGGAGCTCCATCATAGCTCCTCGCTGTTGCTGGGAGGATGTTTTCTCCTCCGCTCGCCCCTTCCACCGTCATTTTCTCTCTACCCACCCTTGCCTCCTTCTCCGCGCAGCTCTCGATTCCCCCCTCTCTTGCGCACCCTCCATGTCATATTCCGCTCCAGGAGCTCCATCATAGCTCCTCACTGTCGCTGGGAGGAAGTTTTCTCCTCCGCTTGCCCCTTCCACCGTCATTTTCTCTCTACCCACCCTTGCCTCCTTTTCCGCGCAGCTCTCGATTCCCCCCTCTCTTTCGCACCCTCCATGTCATATTCCGCTCCAGGAGCTCCATCATAGCTCCTTGCTGTCGCTGGGAGGATGTTTTCTCCTCTGCTCGTCCCTTCCACCGTCATTTTCTCTCTACCCACCCTTGCCTCCTTTTCCGCGCAGCTCTCGATTCCCCCCTCTCTTTCGCACCCTCCATGTCATATTCCGCTCCAGGAGTTCCATCATAGCTCCTCACTGTCGCTGGGAGGATGTTTTCTCCTCCGCTCGCCCCTTCCACCGTCATTTTCTCTCTACCCACCCTTGCCTCCTTTTCCGCGCAGCTCTCGATTCCCCCCTCTCTTTCGCACCCTCCATGTCATATTCCGCTCCAGGAGCTCCATCATAGCTCCTCGCTGTCGCTGGGAGGATGTTTTCTCCTCCGCTCGCCCCTTTCACCGTCATTTTCTCTCTACCCACCCTTGCCTCCTTTTCCGCGCAGCTCTCGATTCCCCCCTCTCTTTCGCACCCTCCATGTCATATTCCGCTCCAGGAGTTCCATCATAGCTCCTCACTGTCGCTGGGAGGATGTTTTCTCCTCCGCTCGCCCCTTCCACCATCATTTTCTCTCTACCCCCCCTTGCCTCCTTTTCCGCGCAGCTCTCGATTCCCCCCTCTCTTTCGCACCCTCCATGTCATATTCCGCTCCAGGAGTTCCATCATAGCTCCTCACTGTCGCTGGGAGGATGTTTTCTCCTCCGCTCGCCCCTTCCACCGTCATTTTCTCTCTACCCACCCTTGCCTCCTTTTCCGCGCAGCTCTCGATTCCCCCCTCTCTTTCGCACCCTCCATGTCATATTCCGCTCCAGGAGCTCCATCATAGCTCCTTGCTGTCGCTGGGAGGATGTTTTCTCCTCCGCTCGCCCCTTCCACCGTCATTTTCTCTCTACCCACCCTTGCCTCCTTTTCCGCGCAGCTCTCGATTCCCCCCTCTCTTTCGCACCCTCCATGTCATATTCCGCTCCAGGAGTTCCATCATAGCTCCTCACTGTCGCTGGGAGGATGTTTTCTCCTCCGCTCGCCCCTTCCACCGTCATTTTCTCTCTAACCACCCTTGCCTCCTTCTCCGCGCAGCTCTCGATTCCCCCCTCTCTTTCGCACCCTCCATGTCATATTCCGCTCCAGGAGCTCCATCATAGCTCCTCGCTGTCGCTGGGAGGATGTTTTCTCCTCCGCTCGCCCCTTCCACCGTCATTTTCTCTCTACCCACCCTTGCCTCCTTTTCCGCGCAGCTCTCGATTCCCCCCTCTCTTTCGCACCCTCCATGTCATATTCCGCTCCAGGAGCTCCATCATAGCTCCTTGCTGTCGCTGGGAGGATGTTTTCTCCTCCGCTCGCCCCTTCCACCGTCATTTTCTCTCTACCCACCCTTGCCTCCTTTTCCGCGCAGCTCTCGATTCCCCCCTCTCTTTCGCACCCTCCATGTCATATTCCGCTCCAGGAGTTCCATCATAGCTCCTCACTGTCGCTGGGAGGATGTTTTCTCCTCCGCTCGCCCCTTCCACCGTCATTTTCTCTCTACCCACCCTTGCCTCCTTCTCCGCGCAGCTCTCGATTCCCCCCTCTCTTTCGCACCCTCCATGTCATATTCCGCTCCAGGAGTTCCATCATAGCTCCTCACTGTCGCTGGGAGGAAGTTTTCTCCTCCGCTCGCCCCTTCCACCGTCATTTTCTCTCTACCCACCCTTGCCTCCTTTTCCGCGAAGCTCTCGATTCCCCCCTCTCTTTCGCACCCTCCATGTCATATTCCGCTCCAGGAGCTCCATCATAGCTCCTTGCTGTCGCTGGGAGGATGTTTTCTCCTCCGCTCGCCCCTTCCACCGTCATTTTCTCTCTACCCACCCTTGCCTCCTTTTCCGCGCAGCTCTCGATTCCCCCCTCTCTTTCGCACCCTCCATGTCATATTCCGCTCCAGGAGTTCCATCATAGCTCCTCACTGTCGCTGGGAGGATGTTTTCTCCTCCGCTCGCCCCTTCCACCGTCATTTTCTCTCTACCCACCCTTGCCTCCTTCTCCGCGCAGCTCTCGATTCCCCCCTCTCTTTCGCACCCTCCATATCATATTCCGCTCCAGGAGCTCCATCATAGCTCCTCGCTGTCGCTGGGAGGATGTTTTCTCCTCCGCTCGCCCCTTCCACCGTCATTTTCTCTCTACCCACCCTTGCCTTCTTTTCCGCGCAGCTCTCGATTCCCCCCTCTCTTTCGCACCCTCCATGTCATATTCCGCTCCAGGAGCTCCATCATAGCTCCTTGCTGTCGCTGGGAGGATGTTTTCTCCTCCGCTCGCCCCTTCCACCGTCATTTTCTCTCTACCCACCCTTTCCTCCTTTTCCGCGCAGCTCTCGATTCCCCCCTCTCTTTCGCACCCTCCATGTCATATTCCGCTCCAGGAGTTCCATCATAGCTCCTCACTGTCGCTGGGAGGATGTTTTCTCCTCCGCTCGCCCCTTCCACCGTCATTTTCTCTCTACCCACCCTTGCCTCCTTCTCCGCGCAGCTCTCGATTCCCCCCTCTCTTTCGCACCCTCCATGTCATATTCCGCTCCAGGAGCTCCATCATAGCTCCTCGCTGTCGCTGAGAGGATGTTTTCTCCTTCGCTCGCCCCTTCCACCGTCATTTTCTCTCTACCCACCCTTGCCTCCTTTTCCGCGCAGCTCTCGATTCCCCCCTCTCTTTCGCACCCTCCATGTCATATTCCGCTCCAGGAGCTCCATCATAGCTCCTTGCTGTCGCTGGGAGGATGTTTTCTCCTCCGCTCGCCCCTTCCACCGTCATTTTCTCTCTACCCACCCTTGCCTCCTTTTCCGCGCAGCTCTCGATTCCCCCCTCTCTTTCGCACCCTCCATGTCATATTCCGCTCCAGGAGTTCCATCATAGCTCCTCACTGTCGCTGGGAGGATGTTTTCTCCTCCGCTCGCCCCTTCCACCATCATTTTCTCTCTACCCACCCTTGCCTCCTTTTCCGCGCAGCTCTCGATTCCCCCCTCTCTTTCGCACCCTCCATGTCATATTCCGCTCCAGGAGTTCCATCATAGCTCCTCACTGTCGCTGGGAGGAAGTTTTCTCCTCCGCTCGCCCCTTCCACCGTCATTTTCTCTCTACCCACCCTTGCCTCCTTCTCCGCGCAGCTCTCGATTCCCCCCTCTCTTTCGCACCCTCCATGTCATATTCCGCTCCCGGAGCTCCATCATAGCTAATCGCTGTCGCTGGGAGGATGTTTTCTCCTCCGCTCGCCCCTTCCACCGTCATTTTCTCTCTACCCACCCTTGCCTCCTTTTCCGCGCAGCTCTCGATTCCCCCCTCTCTTTCGCACCCTCCATGTCATATTCCGCTCCAGGAGTTCCATCATAGCTCCTCACTGTCGCTGGGAGGATGTTTTCTCCTCCGCTCGCCCCTTCCACCGTCATTTTCTCTCTACCCACCCTTGCCTCCTTTTCCGCGCAGCTCTCGATTCCCCCCTCTCTTTCGCACCCTCCATGTCATATTCCGCTCCAGGAGCTCCATCATAGCTCCTTGCTGTCGCTGGGAGGATGTTTTCTCCTCCGCTCGCCCCTTCCACCGTCATTTTCTCTCTACCCACCCTTGCCTCCTTTTCCGCGCAGCTCTCGATTCCCCCCTCTCTTTCGCACCCTCCATGTCATATTCCGCTCCAGGAGTTCCATCATAGCTCCTCACTGTCGCTGGGAGGATGTTTTCTCCTCCGCTCGCCCCTTCCACCGTCATTTTCTCTCTACCCACCCTTGCCTCCTTCTCCGCGCAGCTCTCGATTCCCTCCTCTCTCTCGCACCCTCCATATTACATCCAGCTCCAGGAGCTTCATCATAGCTCCTCGCTGTCGCTGGGAGGATGTTTTCTCCTCCGCTCGCCCCTTCCACCGTCATTTTCTCTCTACCCACCCTTGCCTCCTTCTCCGCGCAGCTCTCGATTCCCTCCTCTCTCTCGCACCCTCCATATTACATCCAGCTCCAGGAGCTTCATCATAGCTCCTCGCTGTTGCTGGGAGGATGTTTTCTCCTCCGCTCGCCCCTTCCACCGTCATTTTCTCTCTACCCACCCTTGCCTCCTTCTCCGCGCAGCTCTCGATTCCCCCCTCTCTTTCGCACCCTCCATGTCATATTCCGCTCCAGGAGCTCCATCATAGCTCCTCGCTGTCGCTGGGAGGATTTTTTCTCCTCTGCTCGCCTCTTCCACCGTCATTTTCTCTCTACCCACCCTTTCCTCCTTTTCCGCGCAGCTCTCGATTCCCCCCTCTCTTGCGCACCCTCCATGTCATATTCCGCTCCAGGAGCTCCATCATAGCTCCTCGCTGTCGCTGGGAGGATGTTTTCTCCTCCGCTCGCCCCTTTCACCGTCATTTTCTCTCTACCCACCCTTGCCTCCTTTTCCGCGCAGCTCTCGATTCCCCCCTCTCTTTCGCACCCTCCATGTCATATTCCGCTCCAGGAGTTCCATCATAGCTCCTCACTGTCGCTGGGAGGATGTTTTCTCCTCCACTCGCCCCTTCCACCGTCATTTTCTCTCTACCAACCCTTGCCTCCTTCTCCGCGCTGCTCTCGATTCCCTCCTCTCTCTCGCACCCTCCATATTACATCCAGCTCCAGGAGCTCCATCATAGCTCCTCGCTGTCGCTGGGAGGATGTTTTCTCCTCTGCTCGCCGCTTCCACCGTCATTTTCTCTCTACCCACCCTTGCCTCCTTCTCCGCGCAGCTCTCGATTCCCCCCTCTCTTTCGCACCCTCCATGTCATATTCCGCTCCAGGAGCTCCATCATAGCTCCTCGCTGTCGCTGGGAGGATGTTTTCTCCTCCGCTCGCCCCTTCCACCGTCATTTTCTCTCTACCCACCCTTGCCTCCTTTTCCGCGCAGCTCTCGATTCCCCCCTCTCTTTCGCACCCTCCATGTCATATTCCGCTCCAGGAGTTCCATCATAGCTCCTCACTGTCGCTGGGAGGATGTTTTCTCCTCCACTCGCCCCTTCCACCGTCATTTTCTCTCTACCCACCCTTGCCTCCTTCTCCGCGCTGCTCTCGATTCCCTCCTCTCTCTCGCACCCTCCATATTACATCCAGCTCCAGGAGCTCCATCATAGCTCCTCGCTGTCGCTGGGAGGATGTTTTCTCCTCTGCTCGCCGCTTCCGCCGTCATTTTCTCTCCACCCACCCTTGCCTCCTTCTCCGCGCCGCTCTCGATTCCCCCCTCTCTTTCGCACCCTCCATGTCATATTCTGCTCCAGGAGCTCCATCATAGCTCCTCGCTGTCGCTGGGAGGATGTTTTCTCCTCCGCTCGCCCCTTCCACCGTCATTTTCTCTCTACCCACCCTTGCCTCCTTCTCCGCGCAGCTCTCAATTCCCCCCTCTCTTTCGCACCCTCCATGTCATATTCCGCTCCAGGAGCTCCATCATAGCTCCTCGCTGTCGCTGGGAGGATGTTTTCTCCTCTGCTCGCCCCTTCCACCGTCATTTTCTCTCTACCCACCCTTTCCTCCTTTTCCGCGCAGCTCTCGATTCCCCCCTCTCTTTCGCACCCTCCATGTCATATTCCGCTCCAGGAGCTCCATCATAGCTCCTCGCTGTCGCTGGGAGGATGTTTTCTCCTCCGCTCACCCCTTCCACCGTCATTTTCTTTCTACCCACCCTTGCCTCCTTTTCCACGCAGCTCTCGATTCCCCCCTCTCTTTCGCACCCTCCATGTCATATTCCGCTCCAGGAGCTCCATCATAGCTCCTCGCTGTTGCTGGGAGGATGTTTTCTCCTCCGCTCGCCCCTTCCACCGTCATTTTCTCTCTACCCACCCTTGCCTCCTTCTCCGCACAGCTCTCGATTCCCCCCTCTCTTTCGCACCCTCCATGTCATATTCCGCTCCAGGAGCTCCATCATAGCTCCTCGCTGTCGCTGGGAGGATGTTTTCTCCTCTGCTCGCCCCTTCCACCGTCATTTTCTCTCTACCCACCCTTGCCTCCTTCTCCGCGCAGCTCTCGATTCCCTCCTCTCTCTCGCACCCTCCATATTACATCCAGCTCCAGGAGCTCCATCATAGCTCCTCGCTGTCGCTGGGAGGATGTTTTCTCCTCTGCTCGCCGCTTCCGCCGTCATTTTCTCTCCACCCACCCTTGCCTCCTTCTCCGTGCCGCTCTCGATTCCCCCCTCTCTTTCGCACCCTCCATGTCATATTCTGCTCCAGGAGCTCCATCATAGCTCCTCGCTGTCGCTGGGAGGATGTTTTCTCCTCCGCTCGCCCCTTCCATCGTCATTTTCTCTCTACCCACCCTTGCCTCCTTCTCCGCGCAGCTCTCGATTCCCCCCTCTCTTTCGCACCCTCCATGTCATATTCCGCTCCAGGAGCTCCATCATAGCTCCTCGCTGTCGCTGGGAGGATGTTTTCTCCTCCGCTCGCCCCTTCCACCGTCATTTTCTCTCTACCCACCCTTTCCTCCTTTTCCGCGCAGCTCTCGATTCCCCCCTCTCTTTCGCACCCTCCATGTCATATTCCGCTCCAGGAGCTCCATCATAGCTCCTCGCTGTCGCTGGGAGGATGTTTTCTCCTCCGCTCTCCCCTTCCACCGTCATTTTCTCTCTACCCACCCTTGCCTCCTTTTCCGCGCAGCTCTCGATTCCCCCCTCTTTTTCGCACCCTCCATGTCATATTCCGCTCCAGGAGCTCCATCATAGCTCCTCGCTGTCGCTGGGAGGATGTTTTCTCCTCCGCTCGCACCTTCCACCGTCATTTTCTCTCTACCCACCCTTGCCTCCTTCTCCGCGCAGCTCTCAATTCCCCCCTCTCTTTCGCACCCTCCATGTCATATTCCGCTCCAGGAGCTCCATCATAGCTCCTCGCTGTCGCTGGGAGGATGTTTTCTCCTCCGCTCGCCCCTTCCACCGTCATTTTCTTTCTACCCACCCTTGCCTCCTTTTCCACGCAGCTCTCGATTCCCCCCTCTCTTTCGCACCCTCCATGTCATATTCCGCTCCAGGAGCTCCATCATAGCTCCTCGCTGTTGCTGGGAGGATGTTTTCTCCTCCGCTCGCCCCTTCCACCGTCATTTTCTCTCTACCCACCCTTGCCTCCTTCTCCGCACAGCTCTCGATTCCCCCCTCTCTTTCGCACCCTCCATGTCATATTCCGCTCCAGGAGCTCCATCATAGCTCCTCGCTGTCGCTGGGAGGATGTTTTCTCCTCTGCTCGCCCCTTCCACCGTCATTTTCTCTCTACCCACCCTTGCCTCCTTCTCCGCGCAGCTCTCGATTCCCTCCTCTCTCTCGCACCCTCCATATTACATCCAGCTCCAGGAGCTCCATCATAGCTCTTCGCTGTCGCTGGGAGGATGTTTTCTCCTCCACTCGCCCCTTCCACCGTCATTTTCTCTCTACCCACCCTTGCCTCCTTCTCCGCGCCGCTCTCGATTCCCTCCTCTCTCTCGCACCCTCCATATTACATCCAGCTCCAGGAGCTCCATCATAGCTCCTCGCTGTCGCTGGGAGGATGTTTTCTCCTCCGCTCGCCCCTTCCACCGTCATTTTCTCTCTACCCACCCTTGCCTCCTTCTCCGCGCAGCTCTCGATTCCCTCCTCTCTCTCGCACCCTCCATATTACATCCAGCTCCAGGAGCTCCATCATAGCTCCTCGCTGTCGCTGGGAGGATGTTTTCTCCTCTGCTCGCCGCTTCCGCCGTCATTTTCTCTCCACCCACCCTTGCCTCCTTCTCCGCGCCGCTCTTGATTCCCCCCTCTCTTTCGCACCCTCCATGTCATATTCCGCTCCAGGAGCTCCATCATAGCTCCTCGCTGTCGCTGGGAGGATGTTTTCTCCTCCGCTCGCCCCTTCCACCGTCATTTTCTCTCTACCCACCCTTGCCTCCTTCTCCGCGCAGCTCTCGATTCCCTCCTCTCTCTCGCACCCTCCATATTACATCCAGCTCCAGGAGCTCCATCATAGCTCTTCGCTGTCGCTGGGAGGATGTTTTCTCCTCCACTCGCCCCTTCCACCGTCATTTTCTCTCTACCCACCCTTGCCTCCTTCTCCGCGCTGCTCTCGATTCCCTCCTCTCTCTCGCACCCTCCATATTACATCCAGCTCCAGGAGCTCCATCATAGCACTTCGCTGTCGCTGGGAGGATGTTTTCTCCTCCACTCGCCCCTTCCACCGTCATTTTCTCTCTACCCACCCTTGCCTCCTTTTCCGCGCAGCTCTCGATTCCCCCCTCTCTTTCGCACCCTCCATGTCATATTCCGCTCCAGGAGTTCCATCATAGCTCCTCACTGTCGCTGGGAGGATGTTTTCTCCTCCGCTCGCCCCTTCCACCGTCATTTTCTCTCTACCCACCCTTGCCTCCTTCTCCGCGCAGCTCTCGATTCCCTCCTCTCTCTCGCACCCTCCATATTACATCCAGCTCCAGGAGCTTCATCATAGCTCCTCGCTGTCGCTGGGAGGATGTTTTCTCCTCCGCTCGCCCCTTCCACCGTCATTTTCTCTCTACCCACCCTTGCCTCCTTCTCCGAGCAGCTCTCGATTCCCTCCTCTCTCTCGCACCCTCCATATTACATCCAGCTCCAGGAGCTTCATCATAGCTCCTCGCTGTTGCTGGGAGGATGTTTTCTCCTCCGCTCGCCCCTTCCACCGTCATTTTCTCTCTACCCACCCTTGCCTCCTTCTCCGCGCAGCTCTCGATTCCCCCCTCTCTTTCGCACCCTCCATGTCATATTCCGCTCCAGGAGCTCCATCATAGCTCCTCGCTGTCGCTGGGAGGATTTTTTCTCCTCTGCTCGCCTCTTCCACCGTCATTTTCTCTCTACCCACCCTTTCCTCCTTTTCCGCGCAGCTCTCGATTCCCCCCTCTCTTGCGCACCCTCCATGTCATATTCCGCTCCAGGAGCTCCATCATAGCTCCTCGCTGTCGCTGGGAGGATGTTTTCTCCTCCGCTCGCCCCTTCCACCGTCATTTTCTCTCTACCCACCCTTGCCTCCTTTTCCGCGCAGCTCTCGATTCCCCCCTCTCTTTCGCACCCTCCATGTCATATTCCGCTCCAGGAGTTCCATCATAGCTCCTCACTGTCGCTGGGAGGATGTTTTCTCCTCCACTCGCCCCTTCCACCGTCATTTTCTCTCTACCAACCCTTGCCTCCTTCTCCGCGCTGCTCTCGATTCCCTCCTCTCTCTCGCACCCTCCATATTACATCCAGCTCCAGGAGCTCCATCATAGCTCCTCGCTGTCGCTGGGAGGATGTTTTCTCCTCTGCTCGCCGCTTCCACCGTCATTTTCTCTCTACCCACCCTTGCCTCCTTCTCCGCGCAGCTCTCGATTCCCCCCTCTCTTTCGCACCCTCCATGTCATATTCCGCTCCAGGAGCTCCATCATAGCTCCTCGCTGTCGCTGGGAGGATGTTTTCTCCTCCGCTCGCCCCTTCCACCGTCATTTTCTCTCTACCCACCCTTGCCTCCTTTTCCGTGCAGCTCTCGATTCCCCCCTCTCTTTCGCACCCTCCATGTCATATTCCGCTCCAGGAGTTCCATCATAGCTCCTCACTGTCGCTGGGAGGATGTTTTCTCCTCCACTCGCCCCTTCCACCGTCATTTTCTCTCTACCCACCCTTGCCTCCTTCTCCGCGCTGCTCTCGATTCCCTCCTCTCTCTCGCACCCTCCATATTACATCCAGCTCCAGGAGCTCCATCATAGCTCCTCGCTGTCGCTGGGAGGATGTTTTCTCCTCTGCTCGCCGCTTCCGCCGTCATTTTCTCTCCACCCACCCTTGCCTCCTTCTCCGCGCCGCTCTCGATTCCCCCCTCTCTTTCGCACCCTCCATGTCATATTCTGCTCCAGGAGCTCCATCATAGCTCCTCGCTGTCGCTGGGAGGATGTTTTCTCCTCCGCTCGCCCCTTCCACCGTCATTTTCTCTCTACCCACCCTTGCCTCCTTCTCCGCGCAGCTCTCAATTCCCCCCTCTCTTTCGCACCCTCCATGTCATATTCCGCTCCAGGAGCTCCATCATAGCTCCTCGCTGTCGCTGGGAGGATGTTTTCTCCTCTGCTCGCCCCTTCCACCGTCATTTTCTCTCTACCCACCCTTTCCTCCTTTTCCGCGCAGCTCTCGATTCCCCCCTCTCTTTCGCACCCTCCATGTCATATTCCGCTCCAGGAGCTCCATCATAGCTCCTCGCTGTCGCTGGGAGGATGTTTTCTCCTCCGCTCACCCCTTCCACCGTCATTTTCTTTCTACCCACCCTTGCCTCCTTTTCCACGCAGCTCTCGATTCCCCCCTCTCTTTCGCACCCTCCATGTCATATTCCGCTCCAGGAGCTCCATCATAGCTCCTCGCTGTTGCTGGGAGGATGTTTTCTCCTCCGCTCGCCCCTTCCACCGTCATTTTCTCTCTACCCACCCTTGCCTCCTTCTCCGCACAGCTCTCGATTCCCCCCTCTCTTTCGCACCCTCCATGTCATATTCCGCTCCAGGAGCTCCATCATAGCTCCTCGCTGTCGCTGGGAGGATGTTTTCTCCTCTGCTCGCCCCTTCCACCGTCATTTTCTCTCTACCCACCCTTGCCTCCTTCTCCGCGCAGCTCTCGATTCCCTCCTCTCTCTCGCACCCTCCATATTACATCCAGCTCCAGGAGCTCCATCATAGCTCCTCGCTGTCGCTGGGAGGATGTTTTCTCCTCTGCTCGCCGCTTCCGCCATCATTTTCTCTCCACCCACCCTTGCCTCCTTCTCCGTGCCGCTCTCGATTCCCCCCTCTCTTTCGCACCCTCCATGTCATATTCTGCTCCAGGAGCTCCATCATAGCTCCTCGCTGTCGCTGGGAGGATGTTTTCTCCTCCGCTCGCCCCTTCCATCGTCATTTTCTCTCTACCCACCCTTGCCTCCTTCTCCGCGCAGCTCTCGATTCCCCCCTCTCTTTCGCACCCTCCATGTCATATTCCGCTCCAGGAGCTCCATCATAGCTCCTCGCTGTCGCTGGGAGGATGTTTTCTCCTCCGCTCGCCCCTTCCACCGTCATTTTCTCTCTACCCACCCTTTCCTCCTTTTCCGCGCAGCTCTCGATTCCCCCCTCTCTTTCGCACCCTCCATGTCATATTCCGCTCCAGGAGCTCCATCATAGCTCCTCGCTGTCGCTGGGAGGATGTTTTCTCCTCCGCTCTCCCCTTCCACCGTCATTTTCTCTCTACCCACCCTTGCCTCCTTTTCCGCGCAGCTCTCGATTCCCCCCTCTTTTTCGCACCCTCCATGTCATATTCCGCTCCAGGAGCTCCATCATAGCTCCTCGCTGTCGCTGGGAGGATGTTTTCTCCTCCGCTCGCACCTTCCACCGTCATTTTCTCTCTACCCACCCTTGCCTCCTTCTCCGCGCAGCTCTCAATTCCCCCCTCTCTTTCGCACCCTCCATGTCATATTCCGCTCCAGGAGCTCCATCATAGCTCCTCGCTGTCGCTGGGAGGATGTTTTCTCCTCCGCTCGCCCCTTCCACCGTCATTTTCTTTCTACCCACCCTTGCCTCCTTTTCCACGCAGCTCTCGATTCCCCCCTCTCTTTCGCACCCTCCATGTCATATTCCGCTCCAGGAGCTCCATCATAGCTCCTCGCTGTTGCTGGGAGGATGTTTTCTCCTCCGCTCGCCCCTTCCACCGTCATTTTCTCTCTACCCACCCTTGCCTCCTTCTCCGCACAGCTCTCGATTCCCCCCTCTCTTTCGCACCCTCCATGTCATATTCCGCTCCAGGAGCTCCATCATAGCTCCTCGCTGTCGCTGGGAGGATGTTTTCTCCTCTGCTCGCCCCTTCCACCGTCATTTTCTCTCTACCCACCCTTGCCTCCTTCTCCGCGCAGCTCTCGATTCCCTCCTCTCTCTCGCACCCTCCATATTACATCCAGCTCCAGGAGCTCCATCATAGCTCTTCGCTGTCGCTGGGAGGATGTTTTCTCCTCCACTCGCCCCTTCCACCGTCATTTTCTCTCTACCCACCCTTGCCTCCTTCTCCGCGCCGCTCTCGATTCCCTCCTCTCTCTCGCACCCTCCATATTACATCCAGCTCCAGGAGCTCCATCATAGCTCCTCGCTGTCGCTGGGAGGATGTTTTCTCCTCCGCTCGCCCCTTCCACCGTCATTTTCTCTCTACCCACCCTTGCCTCCTTCTCCGCGCAGCTCTCGATTCCCTCCTCTCTCTCGCACCCTCCATATTACATCCAGCTCCAGGAGCTCCATCATAGCTCCTCGCTGTCGCTGGGAGGATGTTTTCTCCTCTGCTCGCTGCTTCCGCCGTCATTTTCTCTCCACCCACCCTTGCCTCCTTCTCCGCGCCGCTCTCGATTCCCCCCTCTCTTTCGCACCCTCCATGTCATATTCCGCTCCAGGAGCTCCATCATAGCTCCTCGCTGTCGCTGGGAGGATGTTTTCTCCTCCGCTCGCCCCTTCCACCGTCATTTTCTCTCTACCCACCCTTGCCTCCTTCTCCGCGCAGCTCTCGATTCCCTCCTCTCTCTCGCACCCTCCATATTACATCCAGCTCCAGGAGCTCCATCATAGCTCTTCGCTGTCGCTGGGAGGATGTTTTCTCCTCCACTCGCCCCTTCCACCGTCATTTTCTCTCTACCCACCCTTGCCTCCTTCTCCGCGCTGCTCTCGATTCCCTCCTCTCTCTCGCACCCTCCATATTACATCCAGCTCCAGGAGCTCCATCATAGCTCCTCGCTGTCGCTGGGAGGATGTTTTCTCCTCCGCTCGCCCCTTCCACCGTCATTTTCTCTCTACCCACCCTTGCCTCCTTCTCCGCGCAGCTCTCGATTCCCTCCTCTCTCTCGCACCCTCCATATTACATCCAGCTCCAGGAGCTCCATCATAGCTCCTCGCTGTCGCTGGGAGGATGTTTTCTCCTCTGCTCGCCGCTTCCGCCGTCATTTTCTCTCCACCCACCCTTGCCTCCTTCTCCGCGCCGCTCTCGATTCCCCCCTCTCTTTCGCACCCTCCATGTCATATTCCGCTCCAGGAGTTCCATCATAGCTCCTCACTGTCGCTGGGAGGATGTTTTCTCCTCCACTCGCCCCTTCCACCGTCATTTTCTCTCTACCCACCCTTGCCTCCTTCTCCGCGCTGCTCTCGATTCCCTCCTCTCTCTCGCACCCTCCATATTACATCCAGCTCCAGGAGCTCCATCATAGCTCCTCGCTGTCGCTGGGAGGATGTTTTCTCCTCCGCACGCCCCTTCCACCGTCATTTTCTCTCTACCCACCCTTGCCTCCTTCTACGCGCAGCTCTCGATTCCCTCCTCTCTCTCGCACCCTCCATATTACATCCAGCTCCAGGAGCTCCATCATAGCTCCTCGCTGTCGCTGGGAGGATGTTTTCTACTCTGCTCGCGCTTCCGCCGTCATTTTCTCTCCACCCACCCTTGCCTCCTTCTCCGCGCCGCTCTCGATTCCCCCCTCTCTTTCGCACCCTCCATGTCATATTCCGCTCCAGGAGCTCCATCATAGCTCCTCGCTGTCGCTGGGAGGATGTTTTCTCCTCCGCTCGCCCCTTCCACCGTCATTTTCTCTCTACCCACCCTTGCCTCCTTTTCCGCGCAGCTCTCGATTCCCCCCTCTCTTTCGCACCCTCCATGTCATATTCCGCTCCAGGAGCTCCATCATAGCTCCTCGCTGTCGCTGGGAGGATTTTTTCTCCTCTGCTCGCCCCTTCCACCGTCATTTTCTCTCTACCCACCCTTTCCTCCTTTTCCGCGCAGCTCTCGATTCCCCCCTCTCTTGCGCACCCTCCATGTCATATTCCGCTCCAGGAGCTCCATCATAGCTCCTCGCTGTCGCTGGGAGGATGTTTTCTCCTCCGCTCGCCCCTTCCACCGTCATTTTCTCTCTACCCACCCTTGCCTCCTTTTCCGTGCAGCTCTCGATTCCCCCCTCTCTTTCGCACCCTCCATGTCATATTCCGCTCCAGGAGTTCCATCATAGCTCCTCACTGTCGCTGGGAGGATGTTTTCTCCTCCACTCGCCCCTTCCACCGTCATTTTCTCTCTACCCACCCTTGCCTCCTTTTCCGCGCAGCTCTCGATTCCCCCCTCTCTTTCGCACCCTCCATGTCATATTCCGCTCCAGGAGCTCCATCATAGCTCCTCGCTGTCGCTGGGAGGATGTTTTCTCCTCTGCTCGCCCCTTCCACCGTCATTTTCTCTCTACCCACCCTTGCCTCCTTCTCCGCGCAGCTCTCGATTCCCTCCTCTCTCTCGCACCCTCCATATTACATCCAGCTCCAGGAGCTCCATCATAGCTCCTCGCTGTCGCTGGGAGGATGTTTTCTCCTCTGCTCGCCGCTTCCGCCGTCATTTTCTCTCCACCCACCCTTGCCTCCTTCTCCGTGCCGCTCTCGATTCCCCCCTCTCTTTCGCACCCTCCATGTCATATTCTGCTCCAGGAGCTCCATCATAGCTCCTCGCTGTCGCTGGGAGGATGTTTTCTCCTCCGCTCGCCCCTTCCACCGTCATTTTCTCTCTACCCACCCTTGCCTCCTTCTCCGCGCAGCTCTCAATTCCCCCCTCTCTTTCGCACCCTCCATGTCATATTCCGCTCCAGGAGCTCCATCATAGCTCCTCGCTGTCGCTGGGAGGATGTCTCTCCTCCGCTCGCCCCTTCCACCGTCATTTTCTTTCTACCCACCCTTGCCTCCTTTTCCACGCAGCTCTCGATTCCCCCCTCTCTTTCGCACCCTCCATGTCATATTCCGCTCCAGGAGCTCCATCATAGCTCCTCGCTGTTGCTGGGAGGGTGTTTTCTCCTCCGCTCGCCCCTTCCACCGTCATTTTCTCTCTACCCACCCTTGCCTCCTTCTCCGCACAGCTCTCGATTCCCCCCTCTCTTTCGCACCCTCCATGTCATATTCCGCTCCAGGAGCTCCATCATAGCTCCTCGCTGTCGCTGGGAGGATGTTTTCTCCTCTGCTCGCCCCTTCCACCATCATTTTCTCTCTACCCACCCTTGCCTCCTTCTCCGCGCAGCTCTCGATTCCCTCCTCTCTCTCGCACCCTCCATATTACATCCAGCTCCAGGAGCTCCATCATAGCTCTTCGCTGTCGCTGGGAGGATGTTTTCTCCTCCACTCGCCCCTTCCACCGTCATTTTCTCTCTACCCACCCTTGCCTCCTTCTCCGCGCCGCTCTCGATTCCCTCCTCTCTCTCGCACCCTCCATATTACATCCAGCTCCAGGAGCTCCATCATAGCTCCTCGCTGTCGCTGGGAGGATGTTTTCTCCTCCGCTCGCCCCTTCCACCGTCATTTTCTCTCTACCCACCCTTGCCTCCTTCTCCGCGCAGCTCTCGATTCCCTCCTCTCTCTCGCACCCTCCATATTACATCCAGCTCCAGGAGCTCCATCATAGCTCCTCGCTGTCGCTGGGAGGATGTTTTCTCCTCTGCTCGCCGCTTCCGCCGTCATTTTCTCTCCACCCACCCTTGCCTCCTTCTCCGCGCCGCTCTCGATTCCCCCCTCTCTTTCGCACCCTCCATGTCATATTCCGCTCCAGGAGCTCCATCATAGCTCCTCGCTGTCGCTGGGAGGATGTTTTCTCCTCCGCTCGCCCCTTCCACCGTCATTTTCTCTCTACCCACCCTTGCCTCCTTCTCCGCGCAGCTCTCGATTCCCTCCTCTCTCTCGCACCCTCCATATTACATCCAGCTCCAGGAGCTCCATCATAGCTCTTCGCTGTCGCTGGGAGGATGTTTTCTCCTCCACTCGCCCCTTCCACCGTCATTTTCTCTCTACCCACCCTTGCCTCCTTCTCCGCGCTGCTCTCGATTCCCTCCTCTCTCTCGCACCCTCCATATTACATCCAGCTCCAGGAGCTCCATCATAGCTCCTCGCTGTCGCTGGGAGGATGTTTTCTCCTCCGCTCGCCCCTTCCACCGTCATTTTCTCTCTACCCACCCTTGCCTCCTTCTCCGCGCAGCTCTCGATTCCCTCCTCTCTCTCGCACCCTCCATATTACATCCAGCTCCAGGAGCTCCATCATAGCTCCTCGCTGTCGCTGGGAGGATGTTTTCTCCTCTGCTCGCCGCTTCCGCCGTCATTTTCTCTCCACCCACCCTTGCCTCCTTCTCCGCGCCGCTCTCGATTCCCCCCTCTCTTTCGCACCCTCCATGTCATATTCCGCTCCAGGAGTTCCATCATAGCTCCTCACTGTCGCTGGGAGGATGTTTTCTCCTCCACTCGCCCCTTCCACCGTCATTTTCTCTCTACCCACCCTTGCCTCCTTCTCCGCGCTGCTCTCGATTCCCTCCTCTCTCTCGCACCCTCCATATTACATCCAGCTCCAGGAGCTCCATCATAGCTCCTCGCTGTCGCTGGGAGGATGTTTTCTCCTCCGCTCGCCCCTTCCACCGTCATTTTCTCTCTACCCACCCTTGCCTCCTTCTACGCGCAGCTCTCGATTCCCTCCTCTCTCTCGCACCCTCCATATTACATCCAGCTCCAGGAGCTCCATCATAGCTCCTCGCTGTCGCTGGGAGGATGTTTTCTACTCTGCTCGCGCTTCCGCCGTCATTTTCTCTCCACCCACCCTTGCCTCCTTCTCCGCGCCGCTCTCGATTCCCCCCTCTCTTTCGCACCCTCCATGTCATATTCCGCTCCAGGAGCTCCATCATAGCTCCTCGCTGTCGCTGGGAGGATGTTTTCTCCTCCGCTCGCCCCTTCCACCGTCATTTTCTCTCTACCCACCCTTGCCTCCTTTTCCGCGCAGCTCTCGATTCCCCCCTCTCTTTCGCACCCTCCATGTCATATTCCGCTCCAGGAGCTCCATCATAGCTCCTCGCTGTCGCTGGGAGGATTTTTTCTCCTCTGCTCGCCCCTTCCACCGTCATTTTCTCTCTACCCACCCTTTCCTCCTTTTCCGCGCAGCTCTCGATTCCCCCCTCTCTTGCGCACCCTCCATGTCATATCCCGCTCCAGGAGCTCCATCATAGCTCCTCGCTGTCGCTGGGAGGATGTTTTCTCCTCCGCTCGCCCCTTCCACCGTCATTTTCTCTCTACCCACCCTTGCCTCCTTTTCCGTGCAGCTCTCGATTCCCCCCTCTCTTTCGCACCCTCCATGTCATATTCCGCTCCAGGAGTTCCATCATAGCTCCTCACTGTCGCTGGGAGGATGTTTTCTCCTCCACTCGCCCCTTCCACCGTCATTTTCTCTCTACCCACCCTTGCCTCCTTCTCCGCGCTGCTCTCGATTCCCTCCTCTCTCTCGCACCCTCCATATTACATCCAGCTCCAGGAGCTCCATCATAGCTCCTCGCTGTCGCTGGGAGGATGTTTTCTCCTCCGCTCGCCCCTTCCACCGTCATTTTCTCTCTACCCACCCTTGCCTCCTTCTCCGCGCAGCTCTCGATTCCCTCCTCTCTCTCGCACCCTCCATATTACATCCAGCTCCAGGAGCTCCATCATAGCTCCTCGCTGTCGCTGGGAGGATGTTTTCTCCTCTGCTCGCCGCTTCCGCCGTCATTTTCTCTCAACCCACCCTTGCCTCCTTCTCCGCGCCGCTCTCGATTCCCCCCTCTCTTTCGCACCCTCCATGTCATATTCTGCTCCAGGAGCTCCATCATAGCTCCTCGCTGTCGCTGGGAGGATGTTTTCTCCTCCGCTCGCCCCTTCCACCGTCATTTTCTCTCTACCCACCCTTGCCTCCTTCTCCGCGCAGCTCTCAATTCCCCCCTCTCTTTCGCACCCTCCATGTCATATTCCGCTCCAGGAGCTCCATCATAGCTCCTCGCTGTCGCTGGGAGGATGTTTTCTCCTCTGCTCGCCCCTTCCACCGTCATTTTCTCTCTACCCACCCTTTCCTCCTTTTCCGCGCAGCTCTCGATTCCCCCCTCTCTTTCGCACCCTCCATGTCATATTCCGCTCCAGGAGCTCCATCATAGCTCCTCGCTGTCGCTGGGAGGATGTTTTCTCCTCCGCTCGCCCCTTCCACCGTCATTTTCTTTCTACCCACCCTTGCCTCCTTTTCCACGCAGCTCTCGATTCCCCCCTCTCTTTCGCACCCTCCATGTCATATTCCGCTCCAGGAGCTCCATCATAGCTCCTCGCTGTTGCTGGGAGGATGTTTTCTCCTCCGCTCGCCCCTTCCATCGTCATTTTCTCTCTACCCACCCTTGCCTCCTTCTCCGCACAGCTCTCGATTCCCCCCTCTCTTTCGCACCCTCCATGTCATATTCCGCTCCAGGAGCTCCATCATAGCTCCTCGCTGTCGCTGGGAGGAAGTTTTCTCCTCTGCTCGCCCCTTCCACCGTCATTTTCTCTCTACCCACCCTTTCCTCCTTTTCCGCGCAGCTCTCGATTCCCCCCTCTCTTGCGCACCCTCCATGTCATATTCCGCTCCAGGAGCTCCATCATAGCTCCTCGCTGTCGCTGGGAGGATGTTTTCTCCTCCGCTCGCCCCTTCCACCATCATTTTCTCTCTACCCACCCTTGCCTCCTTTTCCGTGCAGCTCTCGATTCCCCCCTCTCTTTCGCACCCTCCATGTCATATTCCGCTCCAGGAGTTCCATCATAGCTCCTCACTGTCGCTGGGAGGATGTTTTCTCCTCCACTCGCCCCTTCCACCGTCATTTTCTCTCTACCCACCCTTGCCTCCTTCTCCGCGCTGCTCTCGATTCCCTCCTCTCTCTCGCACCCTCCATATTACATCCAGCTCCAGGAGCTCCATCATAGCTCCTCGCTGTCGCTGGGAGGATGTTTTCTCCTCCGCTCGCCCCTTCCACCGTCATTTTCTCTCTACCCACCCTTGCCTCCTTCTCCGCGCAGCTCTCGATTCCCTCCTCTCTCTCGCACCCTCCATATTACATCCAGCTCCAGGAGCTCCATCATAGCTCCTCGCTGTCGCTGGGAGGATGTTTTCCCCCCACGCTCGCCGCTTCCGCCGTCATTTTCTCTCAACCCACCCTTGCCTCCTTCTCCGCGCCGCTCTAGATTCCCCCCTCTCTTTCGCACCCTCCATGTCATATTCTGCTCCAGGAGCTCCATCATAGCTCCTCGCTGTCGCTGGGAGGATGTTTTCTCCTCCGCTCGCCCCTTCCACCGTCATTTTCTCTCTACCCACCCTTGCCTCCTTCTCCGCGCAGCTCTCAATTCCCCCCTCTCTTTCGCACCCTCCATGTCATATTCCGCTCCAGGAGCTCCATCATAGCTCCTCGCTGTCGCTGGGAGGATGTTTTCTCCACTGCTCGCCCCTTCCACCGTCATTTTCTCTCTACCCACCCTTTCCTCCTTTTCCGCGCAGCTCTCGAATCCCCCCTCTCTTTCGCACCCTCCATGTCATATTCCGCTCCAGGAGCTCCATCATAGCTCCTCGCTGTCGCTGGGAGGATGTTTTCTCCTCCGCTCGCCCCTTCCACCGTCATTTTCTTTCTACCCACCCTTGCCTCCTTTTCCACGCAGCTCTCGATTCCCCCCTCTCTTTCGCACCCTCCATGTCATATTCCGCTCCAGGAGCTCCATCATAGCTCCTCGCTGTTGCTGGGAGGATGTTTTCTCCTCCGCTCGCCCCTTCCATCGTCATTTTCTCTCTACCCACCCTTGCCTCCTTCTCCGCACAGCTCTCGATTCCCCCCTCTCTTTCGCACCCTCCATGTCATATTCCGCTCCAGGAGCTCCATCATAGCTCCTCGCTGTCGCTGGGAGGATGTTTTCTCCTCCGCTCGCCCCTTCCACCGTCATTTTCTCTCTACCCACCCTTTCCTCCTTTTCCGCGCAGCTCTCGATTCCCCCCTCTCTTGCGCACCCTCCATGTCATATTCCGCTCCAGGAGCTCCATCATAGCTCCTCGCTGTCGCTGGGAGGATGTTTTCTCCTCCGCTCGCCCCTTCCACCGTCATTTTCTCTCTACCCACCCTTGCCTCCTTTTCCGCGCAGCTCTCGATTCCCCCCTCTCTTTCGCACCCTCCATGTCATATTCCGCTCCAGTAGTTCCATCATAGCTCCTCACTGTCGCTGGGAGGATGTTTTCTCCTCTGCTCGCCCCTTCCACCGTCATTTTCTCTCTACCCACCCTTTCCTCCTTTTCCGCGCAGCTCTCGATTCCCCCCTCTCTTTCGCACCCTCCATGTCATATTCCGCTCCAGGAGCTCCATCATAGCTCCTCGCTGTCGCTGGGAGGATGTTTTCTCCTCCGCTCGCCCCTTCCACCATTATTTTCTTTCTACCCACCCTTGCCTCCTTTTCCACGCAGCTCTCGATTCCCCCCTCTCTTTCGCACCCTCCATGTCATATTCCGCTCCAGGAGCTCCATCATAGCTCCTCGCTGTTGCTGGGAGGATGTTTTCTCCTCCGCTCGCCCCTTCCACCGTCATTTTCTCTCTACCCACCCTTGCCTCCTTCTCCGCACAGCTCTCGATTCCCCCCTCTCTTTCGCACCCTCCATGTCATATTCCGCTCCAGGAGCTCCATCATAGCTCCTCGCTGTCGCTGGGAGGATGTTTTCTCCTCTGCTCGCCCCTTCCACCGTCATTTTCTCTCTACCCACCCTTTCCTCCTTTTCCGCGCAGCTCTCGATTCCCCCCTCTCTTGCGCACCCTCCATGTCATATTCTGCTCCAGGAGCTCCATCATAGCTCCTCGCTGTCGCTGGGAGGATGTTTTCTCCTCCGCTCGCCCCTTCCACCGTCATTTTCTCTCTACCCACCCTTGCCTCCTTCTCCGCGCTGCTCTCGATTCCCACCTCTCTCTCGCACCCTCCATATTACATCCAGCTCCAGGAGCTCCATCATAGCTCCTCGCTGTCGCTGGGAGGATGTTTTCTCCTCCGCTCGCCCCTTCCACCGTCATTTTCTCTCTACCCACCCTTGCCTCCTTCTCCGCGCAGCTCTCGATTCCCTCCTCTCTCTCGCACCCTCCATATTACATCCAGCTCCAGGAGCTCCATCATAGCTCCTCGCTGTCGCTGGGAGGATGTTTTCTCCTCTGCTCGCCGCTTCCGCCGTCATTTTCTCTCCACCCACCCTTGCCTCCTTTTCCGCGCAGCTCTCAATTCCCCCCTCTCTTTCGCACCCTCCATGTCATATTCCGCTCCAGGAGCTCCATCATAGCTCCTTGCTGTCGCTGGGAGGATGTTTTCTCCTCCGCTCGCCCCTTCCACCGTCATTTTCTCTCTACCCACCCTTGCCTCCTTTTCCGCGCAGCTCTCGATTCCCCCCTCTCTTTCGCACCCTCCATGTCATATTCCGCTCCAGGAGTTCCATCATAGCTCCTCACTGTCGCTGGGAGGATGTTTTCTCCTCCGCTCGCCCCTTCCACCGTCATTTTCTCTCTACCCACCCTTGCCTCCTTCTCCGCGCAGCTCTCGATTCCCCCCTCTCTTTCGCACCCTCCATGTCATATTCTGCTCCAGGAGCTCCATCATAGCTCCTTGCTGTCGCTGGGAGGATGTTTTCTCCTCCGCTCGCCCCTTCCACCATCATTTTCTCTCTACCCACCCTTGCCTCCTTCTCCGCGCAGCTCTCGATTCCCCCCTCTCTTTCGCACCCTCCATGTCATATTCCGCTCCAGGAGCTCCATCATAGCTCCTCGCTGTCGCTGGGAGGATGTTTTCTCCTCCGCTCGCCCCTTCCACCGTCATTTTCTCTCTACCCACCCTTGCCTCCTTTTCCGCGCAGCTCTCGATTCCCCCCTCTCTTTCGCACCCTCCATGTCATATTCCGCTCCAGGAGTTCCATCATAGCTCCTCACTGTCGCTGGGAGGATGTTTTCTCCTCCACTCGCCCCTTCCACCGTCATTTTCTCTCTACCCACCCTTGCCTCCTTCTCCGCGCTGCTCTCGATTCCCACCTCTCTCTCGCACCCTCCATATTACATCCAGCTCCAGGAGCTCCATCATAGCTCCTCGCTGTCGCTGGGAGGATGTTTTCTCCTCCGCTCGCCCCTTCCACCGTCATTTTCTCTCTACCCACCCTTGCCTCCTTCTCCGCGCAGCTCTCGATTCCCTCCTCTCTCTCGCACCCTCCATATTACATCCAGCTCCAGGAGCTCCATCATAGCTCCTCGCTGTCGCTGGGAGGATGTTTTCTCCTCTGCTCGCCGCTTCCGCCGTCATTTTCTCTCCACCCACCCTTGCCTCCTTTTCCGCGCAGCTCTCAATTCCCCCCTCTCTTTCGCACCCTCCATGTCATATTCCGCTCCAGGAGCTCCATCATAGCTCCTTGCTGTCGCTGGGAGGATGTTTTCTCCTCCGCTCGCCCCTTCCACCGTCATTTTCTCTCTACCCACCCTTGCCTCCTTTTCCGCGCAGCTCTCGATTCCCCCCTCTCTTTCGCACCCTCCATGTCATATTCCGCTCCAGGAGTTCCATCATAGCTCCTCGCTGTCGCTGGGAGGATGTTTTCTCCTCCGCTCGCCCCTTCCACCGTCATTTTCTCTCTACCCACCCTTGCCTCCTTCTCCGCGCAGCTCTCGATTCCCCCCTCTCTTTCGCACCCTCCATGTCATATTCTGCTCCAGGAGCTCCATCATAGCTCCTCGCTGTCGCTGGGAGGATGTTTTCTCCTCCGCTCGCCCCTTCCACCGTCATTTTCTCTCTACCCACCCTTGCCTCCTTCTCCACGCAGCTCTCGATTCCCCCCTCTCTTTCGCACCCTCCATGTCATATTCCGCTCCAGGAGCTCCCTCATAGCTCCTTGCTGTCGCTGGGAGGATGTTTTCTCCTCCGCTCGCCCCTTCCACCATCATTTTCTCTCTACCCACCCTTGCCTCCTTCTCCGCGCAGCTCTCGATTCCCCCCTCTCTTTCGCACCCTCCATGTCATATTCCGCTCCAGGAGCTCCATCATAGCTCCTCGCTGTCGCTGGGAGGATGTTTTCTCCTCCGCTCGCCCCTTCCACCGTCATTTTCTCTCTACCCACCCTTGCCTCCTTTTCCGCGCAGCTCTCGATTCCCCCCTCTCTTTCGCACCCTCCATGTCATATTCCGCTCCAGGAGCTCCATCATAGCTCCTCGCTGTCGCTGGGAGGATGTTTTCTCCTCCGCTCGCCCCTTCCACCGTCATTTTCTCTCTACCCACCCTTGCCTCCTTTTCCGCGCAGCTCTCGATTCCCCCTCTCTTTCGCACCCTCCATGTCATATTCCGCTCCCGGAGTTCCATCATAGCTCCTCACTGTCGCTGGGAGGAAGTTTTCTCCTCCGCTCGCCCCTTCCACCGTCATTTTCTCTCTACCCACCCTTGCCTCCTTTTCCGCGCAGCTCTCAATTCCCCCCTCTCTTTCGCACCCTCCATGTCATATTCCGCTCCAGGAGCTCCATCATAGCTCCTTGCTGTCGCTGGGAGGATGTTTTCTCCTCCGCTCGCCCCTTCCACCGTCATTTTCTCTCTACCCACCCTTGCCTCCTTTTCTGCGCAGCTCTCGATTCCCCCCTCTCTTTCGCACCCTCCATGTCATATTCCGCTCCAGGAGTTCCATCATAGCTCCTCGCTGTCGCTGGGAGGATGTTTTCTCCTCCGCTCGCCCCTTCCACCGTCATTTTCTCTCTACCCACCCTTGCCTCCTTTTCCGCGCAGCTCTCGATTCCCCCCTCTCTTTCGCACCCTCCATGTCATATTCCGCTCCAGGAGTTCCATCATAGCTCCTCACTGTCGCTGGGAGGATGTTTTCTCCTCCGCTCGCCCCTTCCACCGTCATTTTCTCTCTACCCACCCTTGCCTCCTTCTCCGCGCAGCTCTCGATTCCCTCCTCTCTCTCGCACCCTCCATATTACATCCAGCTCCAGGAGCTCCATCATAGCTCCTCGCTGTCGCTGGGAGGATGTTTTCTCCTCCGCTCGCCCCTTCCACCGTCATTTTCTCTCTACCCACCCTTGCCTCCTTCTCTGCGCAGCTCTCGATTCCCCCCTCTCTTTCGCACCCTCCATGTCATATTCCGCTCCAGGAGCTCCATCATAGCTCCTCGCTGTCGCTGGGAGGATGTTTTCTCCTCCGCTCGCCCCTTCCACCGTCATTTTCTCTCTACCCACCCTTGCCTCCTTCTCCGCGCAGCTCTCGATTCCCTCTTCTCTCTCGCACCCTCCATATTACATCCAGCTCCAGGAGCTCCATCATAGCTCCTCGCTGTCGCTGGGAGGATGTTTTCTCCTCTGCTCGCCGCTTCCGCCGTCATTTTCTCTCCACCCACCCTTGCCTCCTTCTCCGCGCCGCTCTCGATTCCCCCCTCTCTTTCGCACCCTCCATGTCATATTCCGCTCCAGGAGCTCCATCATAGCTCCTCGCTGTCGCTGGGAGGATGTTTTCTCCTCCGCTCGCCCCTTCCACCGTCATTTTCTCTCTACCCACCCTTGCCTCCTTCTCCGCGCAGCTCTCGATTCCCCCCTCTCTTTCGCACCCTCCATGTCATATTCCGCTCCAGGAGCTCCATCATAGCTCCTCGCTGTCGCTGGGAGGATGTTTTCTCCTCCGCTCGCCCCTTCCACCGTCATTTTCTCTCTACCCACCCTTTCCTCCTTTTCCGCGCAGCTCTCGATTCCCCCCTCTCTTTCACACCCTCCATGTCATATTCCGCTCCAGGAGCTCCATCATTGCTCCTCGCTGTCGCTGGGAGGATGTTTTCTCCTCCGCTCGCCCCTTCCACCGTCATTTTCTCTCTACCCACCCTTGCCTCCCTCTCCGCGCAGCTCTCAATTCCCCCCTCTCTTTTGCACCCTCCATGTCATATTCCGCTCCAGGAGCTCCATCATAGCTCCTCGCTGTCGCTGGGAGGATGTTTTCTCCTCCGCTCGCCCCTTTCACCGTCATTTTCTCTCTACCCACCCTTTCCTCCTTCTCCGCGCAGCTCTCGATTCCCCCCTCTCTTTCGAACCCTCCATGTCATATTCCGCTCCAGGAGCTCCATCATAGCTCCTCGCTGTCGCTGGGAGGATGTTTTCTCCTCTGCTCGCCCCTTCCACCGTCATTTTCTCTCTACCCACCCTTTCCTCCTTTTCCGCGCAGCTCTCGATTCCCCCTCTCTTTCGCACCCTCCATGTCATATTCTGCTCCAGGAGCTCCATCATAGCTCCTCGCTGTCGCTGGGAGGATGTTTTCTCCTCCGCTCGCCCCTTCCACCGTCATTTTCTCTCTACCCACCCTTGCCTCCTTCTCCACGCAGCTCTCGATTCCCCCCTCTCTTTCGCACCCTCCATGTCATATTCCGCTCCAGGAGCTCCCTCATAGCTCCTTGCTGTCGCTGGGAGGATGTTTTCTCCTCCGCTCGCCCCTTCCACCATCATTTTCTCTCTACCCACCCTTGCCTCCTTCTCCGCGCAGCTCTCGATTCCCCCCTCTCTTTCGCACCCTCCATGTCATATTCCGCTCCAGGAGCTCCATCATAGCTCCTCGCTGTCGCTGGGAGGATGTTTTCTCCTCCGCTCGCCCCTTCCACCGTCATTTTCTCTCTACCCACCCTTGCCTCCTTTTCCGCGCAGCTCTCGATTCCCCCCTCTCTTTCGCACCCTCCATGTCATATTCCGCTCCAGGAGCTCCATCATAGCTCCTCGCTGTCGCTGGGAGGATGTTTTCTCCTCCGCTCGCCCCTTCCACCGTCATTTTCTCTCTACCCACCCTTGCCTCCTTTTCCGCGCAGCTCTCGATTCCCCCTCTCTTTCGCACCCTCCATGTCATATTCCGCTCCCGGAGTTCCATCATAGCTCCTCACTGTCGCTGGGAGGAAGTTTTCTCCTCCGCTCGCCCCTTCCACCGTCATTTTCTCTCTACCCACCCTTGCCTCCTTTTCCGCGCAGCTCTCAATTCCCCCCTCTCTTTCGCACCCTCCATGTCATATTCCGCTCCAGGAGCTCCATCATAGCTCCTTGCTGTCGCTGGGAGGATGTTTTCTCCTCCGCTCGCCCCTTCCACCGTCATTTTCTCTCTACCCACCCTTGCCTCCTTTTCCGCGCAGCTCTCGATTCCCCCCTCTCTTTCGCACCCTCCATGTCATATTCCGCTCCAGGAGTTCCATCATAGCTCCTCGCTGTCGCTGGGAGGATGTTTTCTCCTCCGCTCGCCCCTTCCACCGTCATTTTCTCTCTACCCACCCTTGCCTCCTTTTCCGCGCAGCTCTCGATTCCCCCCTCTCTTTCGCACCCTCCATGTCATATTCCGCTCCAGGAGTTCCATCATAGCTCCTCACTGTCGCTGGGAGGATGTTTTCTCCTCCGCTCGCCCCTTCCACCGTCATTTTCTCTCTACCCACCCTTGCCTCCTTCTCCGCGCAGCTCTCGATTCCCTCCTCTCTCTCGCACCCTCCATATTACATCCAGCTCCAGGAGCTCCATCATAGCTCCTCGCTGTCGCTGGGAGGATGTTTTCTCCTCCGCTCGCCCCTTCCACCGTCATTTTCTCTCTACCCACCCTTGCCTCCTTCTCTGCGCAGCTCTCGATTCCCCCCTCTCTTTCGCACCCTCCATGTCATATTCCGCTCCAGGAGCTCCATCATAGCTCCTCGCTGTCGCTGGGAGGATGTTTTCTCCTCCGCTCGCCCCTTCCACCGTCATTTTCTCTCTACCCACCCTTGCCTCCTTCTCCGCGCAGCTCTCGATTCCCTCTTCTCTCTCGCACCCTCCATATTACATCCAGCTCCAGGAGCTCCATCATAGCTCCTCGCTGTCGCTGGGAGGATGTTTTCTCCTCTGCTCGCCGCTTCCGCCGTCATTTTCTCTCCACCCACCCTTGCCTCCTTCTCCGCGCCGCTCTCGATTCCCCCCTCTCTTTCGCACCCTCCATGTCATATTCCGCTCCAGGAGCTCCATCATAGCTCCTCGCTGTCGCTGGGAGGATGTTTTCTCCTCCGCTCGCCCCTTCCACCGTCATTTTCTCTCTACCCACCCTTGCCTCCTTCTCCGCGCAGCTCTCGATTCCCCCCTCTCTTTCGCACCCTCCATGTCATATTCCGCTCCAGGAGCTCCATCATAGCTCCTCGCTGTCGCTGGGAGGATGTTTTCTCCTCCGCTCGCCCCTTCCACCGTCATTTTCTCTCTACCCACCCTTTCCTCCTTTTCCGCGCAGCTCTCGATTCCCCCCTCTCTTTCACACCCTCCATGTCATATTCCGCTCCAGGAGCTCCATCATTGCTCCTCGCTGTCGCTGGGAGGATGTTTTCTCCTCCGCTCGCCCCTTCCACCGTCATTTTCTCTCTACCCACCCTTGCCTCCCTCTCCGCGCAGCTCTCAATTCCCCCCTCTCTTTTGCACCCTCCATGTCATATTCCGCTCCAGGAGCTCCATCATAGCTCCTCGCTGTCGCTGGGAGGATGTTTTCTCCTCCGCTCGCCCCTTTCACCGTCATTTTCTCTCTACCCACCCTTTCCTCCTTCTCCGCGCAGCTCTCGATTCCCCCCTCTCTTTCGAACCCTCCATGTCATATTCCGCTCCAGGAGCTCCATCATAGCTCCTCGCTGTCGCTGGGAGGATGTTTTCTCCTCTGCTCGCCCCTTCCACCGTCATTTTCTCTCTACCCACCCTTTCCTCCTTTTCCGCGCAGCTCTCGATTCCCCCTCTCTTTCGCACCCTCCATGTCATATTCCGCTCCAGGAGCTCCATCATAGCTCCTCGCTGTCGCTGGGAGGATGTTTTCTCCTCCGCTCGCCCCTTCCACCGTCATTTTCTCTCTACCCACCCTTGCCTCCTTTTCCGCGCAGCTCTCGATTCCCCCCTCTCTTTCGCACCCTCCATGTCATATTCCGCTCCAGGAGTTCCATCATAGCTCCTCACTGTCGCTGGGAGGATGTTTTCTCCTCCACTCGCCCCTTCCACCGTCATTTTCTCTCTACCCACCCTTGCCTCCTTCTCCGAGCTGCTCTCGATTCCCTCCTCTCTCTCGCACCCTCCATATTACATCCAGCTCCAGGAGCTCCATCATAGCTCCTCGCTGTCGCTGGGAGGATGTTTTCTCCTCTGCTCGCCGCTTCCGCCGTCATTTTCTCTCCACCCACCCTTGCCTCCTTTTCCGCGCAGCTCTCAATTCCCCCCTCTCTTTCGCACCCTCCATGTCATATTCCGCTCCAGGAGCTCCATCATAGCTCCTTGCTGTCGCTGGGAGGATGTTTTCTCCTCCGCTCGCCCCTTCCACCGTCATTTTCTCTCTACCCACCCTTGCCTCCTTTTCCGCGCAGCTCTCGATTCCCCCCTCTCTTTCGCACCCTCCATGTCATATTCCGCTCCAGGAGTTCCATCATAGCTCCTCACTGTCGCTGGGAGGATGTTTTCTCCTCCGCTCGCCCCTTCCACCGTCATTTTCTCTCTACCCACCCTTGCCTCCCTCTCCGCGCAGCTCTCAATTCCCCCCTCTCTTTTGCACCCTCCATGTCATATTCCGCTCCAGGAGCTCCATCATAGCTCCTCGCTGTCGCTGGGAGGATGTTTTCTCCTCCGCTCGCCCCTTCCACCGTCATTTTCTCTCTACCCACCCTTGCCTCCTTTTCCGCGCAGCTCTCGATTCCCCCCTCTCTTTCGTACCCTCCATGTCATATTCCGCTCCAGGAGCTCCATCATAGCTCCTCGCTGTCGCTGGGAGGATGTTTTCTCCTCCGCTCGCCCCTTCCACCGTCATTTTCTCTCTACCCACCCTTGCCTCCTTTTCCGCGCAGCTCTCGATTCCCCCCTCTCTTTCGCACCCTCCATGTCATATTCCGCTCCAGGAGTTCCATCATAGCTCCTCACTGTCGCTGGGAGGATGTTTTCTCCTCCGCTCGCCCCTTCCACCGTCATTTTCTCTCTACCCACCCTTGCCTCCTTCTCCGCGCAGCTCTCGATTCCCCCCTCTCTTTCGCACCCTCCATGTCATATTCCGCTCCAGGAGCTCCATCATAGCTCCTTGCTGTCGCTGGGAGGATGTTTTCTCCTCCGCTCGCCCCTTCCACCATCATTTTCTCTCTACCCACCCTTGCCTACTTCTCCGCGCAGCTCTCGATTCCCCCCTCTCTTTCGCACCCTCCATGTCATATCCCGCTCCAGGAGCTCCATCATAGCTCCTCGCTGTCGCTGGGAGGATGTTTTCTCCTCCGCTCGCCCCTTCCACCGTCATTTTCTCTCTACCCACCCTTGCCTCCTTCTCCGCGCAGCTCTCGATTCCCCCCTCTCTCTCGCATCCTCCATATTACATCCAGCTCCAGGAGCTCCATCATAGCTCCTCGCTGTCGCTGGGAGGATGTTTTCTCCTCCGCTCGCCCCTTCCACCGTCATTTTCTCTCTACCCATCCTTTCCTCCTTCTCCGCGCAGCTCTCGATTCCCCCCTCTCTTTCGCACCCTCCATGTCATATTCCGCTCCAGGAGCTCCATCATAGCTCCTCGCTGTCGCTGGGAGGATGTTTTCTCCTCCGCTCGCCCCTTCCACCGTCATTTTCTCTCTACCCATCCTTTCCTCCTTTTCCGCGCAGCTCTCGATTCCCCCCTCTCTTTCGCACCCTCCATGTCATATTCCGCTCCAGGAGCTCCATCATAGCTCCTCGCTGTCGCTGGGAGGATGTTTTCTCCTCCGCTCGCCCCTTCCACCGTCATTTTCTTTCTACCCACCCTTGCCTCCTTTTCCACGCAGCTCTCGATTCCCCCCTCTCTTTCGCACCCTCCATGTCATATTCCGCTCCAGGAGCTCCATCATAGCTCCTCGCTGTTGCTGGGAGGATGTTTTCTCCTCCGCTCGCCCCTTCCACCGTCATTTTCTCTCTACCCACCCTTGCCTCCTTCTCCGCACAGCTCTCGATTCCCCCCTCTCTTTCGCACCCTCCATGTCATATTCCGCTCCAGGAGCTCCATCATAGCTCCTCGCTGTCGCTGGGAGGATGTTTTCTCCTCTGCTCGCCCCTTCCACCGTCATTTTCTCTCTACCCACCCTTTCCTCCTTTTCCGCGCAGCTCTCGATTCCCCCCTCTCTTGCGCACCCTCCATGTCATATTCCGCTCCAGGAGCTCCATCATAGCTCCTCGCTGTCGCTGGGAGGATGTTTTCTCCTCCGCTCGCCCCTTCCACCGTCATTTTCTCTCTACCCACCCTTGCCTCCTTTTCCGCGCAGCTCTCGATTCCCCCCTCTCTTTCGCACCCTCCATGTCATATTCCGCTCCAGGAGTTCCATCATAGCTCCTCACTGTCGCTGGGAGGATGTTTTCTCCTCCGCTCGCCCCTTCCACCCTAATTTTCTCTCTACCCACCCTTGCCTCCTTCTCCGCGCAGCTCTCGATTCCCCCCTCTCTTTCGCACCCTCCATGTCATATTCCGCTCCAGGAGCTCTATCATAGCTCTTCGCTGTCGCTGGGAGGATGTTTTCTCCTCCGCTCGCCCCTTCCACCGTCATTTTCTCTCTACCCACGCTTGCCTCCTTCTCCGCGCAGCTCTCGATTCCCTCCTCTCTCTCGCACCCTCCATATTACATCCAGCTCCAGGAGCTTCATCATAGCTCCTCGCTGTCGCTGGGAGGATGTTTTCTCCTCCGCTCGCCCCTTCCACCGTCATTTTCTCTCTACCCACCCTTGCCTCCTTCTCTGCGCAGCTCTCGATTCCCCCCTCTCTTTCGCACCCTCCATGTCATATTCCGCTCCAGGAGCTCCATCATAGCTCCTCGCTGTCGCTGGGAGGATGTTTTCTCCTCCGCTCGCCCCTTCCACCGTCATTTTCTCTCTACCCACCCTTGCCTCCTTCTCCGCGCAGCTCTCGATTCCCTCTTCTCTCTCGCACCCTCCATATTACATCCAGCTCCAGGAGCTCCATCATAGCTCCTCGCTGTCGCTGGGAGGATGTTTTCTCCTCTGCTCGCCGCTTCCGCCGTCATTTTCTCTCCACCCACCCTTGCCTCCTTCTCCGCGCCGCTCTCGATTCCCCCCTCTCTTTCGCACCCTCCATGTCATATTCCGCTCCAGGAGCTCCATCATAGCTCCTCGCTGTCGCTGGGAGGATGTTTCCTCCTCCGCTCGCCCCTTCCACCGTCATTTTCTCTCTACCCACCCTTGCCTCCTTCTTCGCGCAGCTCTCGATTCCCCCCTCTCTTTCGCACCCTCCATGTCATATTCCGCTCCAGGAGCTCCATCATAGCTCCTCGCTGTCGCTGGGAGGATGTTTTCTCCTCCGCTCGCCCCTTCCACCGTCATTTTCTCTCTACCCACCCTTTCCTCCTTTTCCGCGCAGCTCTCGATTCCCCCCTCTCTTTCACACCCTCCATGTCATATTCCGCTCCAGGAGCTCCATCATTGCTCCTCGCTGTCGCTGGGAGGATGTTTTCTCCTCCGCTCGCCCCTTCCACCGTCATTTTCTCTCTACCCACCCTTGCCTCCCTCTCCGCGCAGCTCTCAATTCCCCCCTCTCTTTCGCACCCTCCATGTCATATTCCGCTCCAGGAGCTCCATCATAGCTCCTCGCTGTCGCTGGGAGGATGTTTTCTCCTCCGCTCGCCCCTTTCACCGTCATTTTCTCTCTACCCACCCTTTCCTCCTTTTCCGCGCAGCTCTCGATTCCCCCTCTCTTTCGCACCCTCCATGTCATATTCCGCTCCAGGAGCTCCATCATAGCTCCTCGCTGTCGCTGGGAGGATGTTTTCTCCTCCGCTCGCCCCTTCCACCGTCATTTTCTCTCTACCCACCCTTGCCTCCTTTTCCGCGCAGCTCTCGATTACCCCCTCTCTTTCGCACCCTCCATGTCATATTCCGCTCCAGGAGTTCCATCATAGCTCCTCACTGTCGCTGGGAGGATGTTTTCTCCTCCACTCGCCCCTTCCACCGTCATTTTCTCTCTACCCACCCTTGCCTCCTTCTCCGCGCTGCTCTCGATTCCCTCCTCTCTCTCGCACCCTCCATATTACATCCAGCTCCAGGAGCTCCATCATAGCTCCTCGCTGTCGCTGGGAGGATGTTTTCTCCTCCGCTCGCCCCTTCCACCGTCATTTTCTCTCTACCCACCCTTGCCTCCTTCTCCGCGCAGCTCTCGATTCCCTCCTCTCTCTCGCATCCTCCATATTACATCCAGCTCCAGGAGCTCCATCATAGCTCCTCGCTGTCGCTGGGAGGATGTTTTCTCCTCTGCTCGCCGCTTCCGCCGTCATTTTCTCTCCACCCACCCTTGCCTCCTTTTCCGCGCAGCTCTCAATTCCCCCCTCTCTTTCGCACCCTCCATGTCATATTCCGCTCCAGGAGCTCCATCATAGCTCCTTGCTGTCGCTGGGAGGATGTTTTCTCCTCCGCTCGCCCCTTCCACCGTCATTTTCTCTCTACCCACCCTTGCCTCCTTTTCCGCGCAGCTCTCGATTCCCCCCTCTCTTTCGCACCCTCCATGTCATATTCCGCTCCAGGAGTTCCATCATAGCTCCTCACTGTCGCTGGGAGGATGTTTTCTCCTCCGCTCGCCCCTTCCACCGTCATTTTCTCTCTACCCACCCTTGCCTCCTTCTCCGCGCAGCTCTCGATTCCCCCCTCTCTTTCGCACCCTCCATGTCATATTCTGCTCCAGGAGCTCCATCATAGCTCCTCGCTGTCGCTGGGAGGATGTTTTCTCCTCCGCTCGCCCCTTCCACCGTCATTTTCTCTCTACCCACCCTTGCCTCCTTCTCCGCGCAGCTCTCGATTCCCCCCTCTCTTTCGCACCCTCCATGTCATATTCCGCTCCAGGAGCTCCATCATAGCTCCTTGCTGTCGCTGGGAGGATGTTTTCTCCTCCGCTCGCCCCTTCCACCATCATTTTCTCTCTACCCACCCTTGCCTCCTTCTCCGCGCAGCTCTCGATTCCCCCCTCTCTTTCGCACCCTCCATGTCATATTCCGCTCCAGGAGCTCCATCATAGCTCCTCGCTGTCGCTGGGAGGATGTTTTCTCCTCCGCTCGCCCCTTCCACCGTCATTTTCTCTCTACCCACCCTTGCCTCCTTTTCCGCGCAGCTCTCGATTCCCCCCTCTCTTTCGCACCCTCCATGTCATATTCCGCTCCAGGAGCTCCATCATAGCTCCTTGCTGTCGCTGGGAGGATGTTTTCTCCTCCGCTCGCCCCTTCCACCGTCATTTTCTCTCTACCCACCCTTGCCTCCTTTTCCGCGCAGCTCTCGATTCCCCCCTCTCTTTCGCACCCTCCATGTCATATTCCGCTCCAGGAGTTCCATCATAGCTCCTCACTGTCGCTGGGAGGATGTTTTCTCCTCCGCTCGCCCCTTCCACCGTCATTTTCTCTCTACCCACCCTTGCCTCCTTCTCCGCGCAGCTCTCGATTCCCCCCTCTCTTTCGCACCCTCCATGTCATATTCTGCTCCAGGAGCTCCATCATAGCTCCTCGCTGTCGCTGGGAGGATGTTTTCTCCTCCGCTCGCCCCTTCCACCGTCATTTTCTCTCTACCCACCCTTGCCTCCTTCTCCGCGCAGCTCTCGATTCCCCCCTCTCTTTCGCACCCTCCATGTCATATTCCGCTCCAGGAGCTCCATCATAGCTCTTCGCTGTCGCTGGGAGGATGTTTTCTCCTCCGCTCGCCCCTTCCACCGTCATTTTCTCTCTACCCACCCTTTCCTCCTTTTCCGCGCAGCTCTCGATTCCCCCCTCTCTTTCGCACCCTCCATGTCATATTCCGCTCCAGGAGCTCCATCATAGCTCCTCGCTGTCGCTGGGAGGATGTTTTCTCCTCCGCTCGCCCCTTCCACCGTCATTTTCTTTCTACCCACCCTTGCCTCCTTTTCCACGCAGCTCTCGATTCCCCCCTCTCTTTCGCACCCTCCATGTCATATTCCGCTCCAGGAGCTCCATCATAGCTCCTCGCTGTTGCTGGGAGGATGTTTTCTCCTCCGCTCGCCCCTTCCACCGTCATTTTCTCTCTACCCACCCTTGCCTCCTTCTCCGCACAGCTCTCGATTCCCCCCTCTCTTTCGCACCCTCCATGTCATATTCCGCTCCAGGAGCTCCATCATAGCTCCTCGCTGTCGCTGGGAGGATGTTTTCTCCTCTGCTCGCCCCTTCCACCGTCATTTTCTCTCTACCCACCCTTTCCTCCTTTTCCGCGCAGCTCTCGATTCCCCCCTCTCTTGCGCACCCTCCATGTCATATTCCGCTCCAGGAGCTCCATCATAGCTCCTCGCTGTCGCTGGGAGGATGTTTTCTCCTCCGCTCGCCCCTTCCACCGTCATTTTCTCTCTACCCACCCTTGCCTCCTTTTCCGCGCAGCTCTCGATTCCCCCCTCTCTTTCGCACCCTCCATGTCATATTCCGCTCCAGGAGTTCCATCATAGCTCCTCACTGTCGCTGGGAGGATGTTTTCTCCTCCGCTCGCCCCTTCCACCCTAATTTTCTCTCTACCCACCCTTGCCTCCTTCTCCGCGCAGCTCTCGATTCCCCCCTCTCTTTCGCACCCTCCATGTCATATTCCGCTCCAGGAGCTCTATCATAGCTCTTCGCTGTCGCTGGGAGGATGTTTTCTCCTCCGCTCGCCCCTTCCACCGTCATTTTCTCTCTACCCACGCTTGCCTCCTTCTCCGCGCAGCTCTCGATTCCCTCCTCTCTCTCGCACCCTCCATATTACATCCAGCTCCAGGAGCTTCATCATAGCTCCTCGCTGTCGCTGGGAGGATGTTTTCTCCTCCGCTCGCCCCTTCCACCGTCATTTTCTCTCTACCCACCCTTGCCTCCTTCTCTGCGCAGCTCTCGATTCCCCCCTCTCTTTCGCACCCTCCATGTCATATTCCGCTCCAGGAGCTCCATCATAGCTCCTCGCTGTCGCTGGGAGGATGTTTTCTCCTCCGCTCGCCCCTTCCACCGTCATTTTCTCTCTACCCACCCTTGCCTCCTTCTCCGCGCAGCTCTCGATTCCCTCTTCTCTCTCGCACCCTCCATATTACATCCAGCTCCAGGAGCTCCATCATAGCTCCTCGCTGTCGCTGGGAGGATGTTTTCTCCTCTGCTCGCCGCTTCCGCCGTCATTTTCTCTCCACCCACCCTTGCCTCCTTCTCCGCGCCGCTCTCGATTCCCCCCTCTCTTTCGCACCCTCCATGTCATATTCCGCTCCAGGAGCTCCATCATAGCTCCTCGCTGTCGCTGGGAGGATGTTTCCTCCTCCGCTCGCCCCTTCCACCGTCATTTTCTCTCTACCCACCCTTGCCTCCTTCTTCGCGCAGCTCTCGATTCCCCCCTCTCTTTCGCACCCTCCATGTCATATTCCGCTCCAGGAGCTCCATCATAGCTCCTCGCTGTCGCTGGGAGGATGTTTTCTCCTCCGCTCGCCCCTTCCACCGTCATTTTCTCTCTACCCACCCTTTCCTCCTTTTCCGCGCAGCTCTCGATTCCCCCCTCTCTTTCACACCCTCCATGTCATATTCCGCTCCAGGAGCTCCATCATTGCTCCTCGCTGTCGCTGGGAGGATGTTTTCTCCTCCGCTCGCCCCTTCCACCGTCATTTTCTCTCTACCCACCCTTGCCTCCCTCTCCGCGCAGCTCTCAATTCCCCCCTCTCTTTCGCACCCTCCATGTCATATTCCGCTCCAGGAGCTCCATCATAGCTCCTCGCTGTCGCTGGGAGGATGTTTTCTCCTCCGCTCGCCCCTTTCACCGTCATTTTCTCTCTACCCACCCTTTCCTCCTTTTCCGCGCAGCTCTCGATTCCCCCTCTCTTTCGCACCCTCCATGTCATATTCCGCTCCAGGAGCTCCATCATAGCTCCTCGCTGTCGCTGGGAGGATGTTTTCTCCTCCGCTCGCCCCTTCCACCGTCATTTTCTCTCTACCCACCCTTGCCTCCTTTTCCGCGCAGCTCTCGATTACCCCCTCTCTTTCGCACCCTCCATGTCATATTCCGCTCCAGGAGTTCCATCATAGCTCCTCACTGTCGCTGGGAGGATGTTTTCTCCTCCACTCGCCCCTTCCACCGTCATTTTCTCTCTACCCACCCTTGCCTCCTTCTCCGCGCTGCTCTCGATTCCCTCCTCTCTCTCGCACCCTCCATATTACATCCAGCTCCAGGAGCTCCATCATAGCTCCTCGCTGTCGCTGGGAGGATGTTTTCTCCTCCGCTCGCCCCTTCCACCGTCATTTTCTCTCTACCCACCCTTGCCTCCTTCTCCGCGCAGCTCTCGATTCCCTCCTCTCTCTCGCATCCTCCATATTACATCCAGCTCCAGGAGCTCCATCATAGCTCCTCGCTGTCGCTGGGAGGATGTTTTCTCCTCTGCTCGCCGCTTCCGCCGTCATTTTCTCTCCACCCACCCTTGCCTCCTTTTCCGCGCAGCTCTCAATTCCCCCCTCTCTTTCGCACCCTCCATGTCATATTCCGCTCCAGGAGCTCCATCATAGCTCCTTGCTGTCGCTGGGAGGATGTTTTCTCCTCCGCTCGCCCCTTCCACCGTCATTTTCTCTCTACCCACCCTTGCCTCCTTTTCCGCGCAGCTCTCGATTCCCCCCTCTCTTTCGCACCCTCCATGTCATATTCCGCTCCAGGAGTTCCATCATAGCTCCTCACTGTCGCTGGGAGGATGTTTTCTCCTCCGCTCGCCCCTTCCACCGTCATTTTCTCTCTACCCACCCTTGCCTCCTTCTCCGCGCAGCTCTCGATTCCCCCCTCTCTTTCGCACCCTCCATGTCATATTCTGCTCCAGGAGCTCCATCATAGCTCCTCGCTGTCGCTGGGAGGATGTTTTCTCCTCCGCTCGCCCCTTCCACCGTCATTTTCTCTCTACCCACCCTTGCCTCCTTCTCCGCGCAGCTCTCGATTCCCCCCTCTCTTTCGCACCCTCCATGTCATATTCCGCTCCAGGAGCTCCATCATAGCTCCTTGCTGTCGCTGGGAGGATGTTTTCTCCTCCGCTCGCCCCTTCCACCATCATTTTCTCTCTACCCACCCTTGCCTCCTTCTCCGCGCAGCTCTCGATTCCCCCCTCTCTTTCGCACCCTCCATGTCATATTCCGCTCCAGGAGCTCCATCATAGCTCCTCGCTGTCGCTGGGAGGATGTTTTCTCCTCCGCTCGCCCCTTCCACCGTCATTTTCTCTCTACCCACCCTTGCCTCCTTTTCCGCGCAGCTCTCGATTCCCCCCTCTCTTTCGCACCCTCCATGTCATATTCCGCTCCAGGAGCTCCATCATAGCTCCTTGCTGTCGCTGGGAGGATGTTTTCTCCTCCGCTCGCCCCTTCCACCGTCATTTTCTCTCTACCCACCCTTGCCTCCTTTTCCGCGCAGCTCTCGATTCCCCCCTCTCTTTCGCACCCTCCATGTCATATTCCGCTCCAGGAGTTCCATCATAGCTCCTCACTGTCGCTGGGAGGATGTTTTCTCCTCCGCTCGCCCCTTCCACCGTCATTTTCTCTCTACCCACCCTTGCCTCCTTCTCCGCGCAGCTCTCGATTCCCCCCTCTCTTTCGCACCCTCCATGTCATATTCTGCTCCAGGAGCTCCATCATAGCTCCTCGCTGTCGCTGGGAGGATGTTTTCTCCTCCGCTCGCCCCTTCCACCGTCATTTTCTCTCTACCCACCCTTGCCTCCTTCTCCGCGCAGCTCTCGATTCCCCCCTCTCTTTCGCACCCTCCATGTCATATTCCGCTCCAGGAGCTCCATCATAGCTCCTTGCTGTCGCTGGGAGGATGTTTTCTCCTCCGCTCGCCCCTTCCACCATCATTTTCTCTCTACCCACCCTTGCCTCCTTCTCCGCGCAGCTCTCGATTCCCCCCTCTCTTTCGCACCCTCCATGTCATATTCCGCTCCAGGAGCTCCATCATAGCTCCTCGCTGTCGCTGGGAGGATGTTTTCTCCTCCGCTCGCCCCTTCCACCGTCATTTTCTCTCTACCCACCCTTGCCTCCTTTTCCGCGCAGCTCTCGATTCCCCCCTCTCTTTCGCACCCTCCATATCATATTCCGCTCCAGGAGCTCCATCATAGCTCCTCGCTGTCGCTGGGAGGATGTTTTCTCCTCCGCTCGCCCCTTCCACCGTCATTTTCTCTCTACCCACCCTTGCCTCCTTTTCCGCGCAGCTCTCGATTCCCCCCTCTCTTTCGCACCCTCCATGTCATATTCCGCTCCAGGAGCTCCATCATAGCTCCTCGCTGTCGCTGGGAGGATGTTTTCTCCTCCGCTCGCCCCTTCCACCGTCATTTTCTCTCTACCCACCCTTGCCTCCTTTTCCGCGCAGCTCTCGATTCCCCCTCTCTTTCGCACCCTCCATGTCATATTCCGCTCCCGGAGTTCCATCATAGCTCCTCACTGTCGCTGGGAGGAAGTTTTCTCCTCCGCTCGCCCCTTCCACCGTCATTTTCTCTCTACCCACCCTTGCCTCCTTTTCCGCGCAGCTCTCAATTCCCCCCTCTCTTTCGAACCCTCCATGTCATATTCCGCTCCAGGAGCTCCATCATAGCTCCTTGCTGTCGCTGGGAGGATGTTTTCTCCTCCGCTCGCCCCTTCCACCGTCATTTTCTCTCTACCCACCCTTGCCTCCTTTTCCGCGCAGCTCTCGATTCCCCCCTCTCTTTCGCACCCTCCATGTCATATTCCGCTCCAGGAGTTCCATCATAGCTCCTCACTGTCGCTGGGAGGATGTTTTCTCCTCCGCTCGCCCCTTCCACCGTCATTTTCTCTCTACCCACCCTTGCCTCCTTCTCCGCGCAGCTCTCGATTCCCCCCTCTCTTTCGCACCCTCCATGTCATATTCCGCTCCAGGAGCTCCATCATAGCTCCTTGCTGTCGCTGGGAGGATGTTTTCTCCTCCGCTCGCCCCTTCCACCATCATTTTCTCTCTACCCACCCTTGCCTCCTTCTCCGCGCAGCTCTCGATTCCCCCCTCTCTTTCGCACCCTCCATGTCATATTCCGCTCCAGGAGCTCCATCATAGCTCCTCGCTGTCGCTGGGAGGATGTTTTCTCCTCCGCTCGCCCCTTCCACCGTCATTTTCTCTCTACCCACCCTTGCCTCCTTTTCCGCGCAGCTCTCGATTCCCCCCTCTCTTTCGCACCCTCCATGTCATATTCCGCTCCAGGAGCTCCATCATAGCTCCTCGCTGTCGCTGGGAGGATGTTTTCTCCTCCGCTCGCCCCTTCCACCGTCATTTTCTTTCTACCCACCCTTGCCTCCTTTTCCACGCAGCTCTCGATTCCCCCCTCTCTTTCGCACCCTCCATGTCATATTCCGCTCCAGGAGCTCCATCATAGCTCCTCGCTGTCGCTGGGAGGATGTTTTCTCCTCCGCTCGCCCCTTCCACCGTCATTTTCTCTCTACCCACCCTTGCCTCCTTTTCCGCGCAGCTCTCGATTCCCCCCTCTCTTTCGCACCCTCCATGTCATATTCCGCTCCAGGAGCTCCATCATAGCTCCTCGCTGTCGCTGGGAGGATGTTTTCTCCTCCGCTCGCCCCTTCCACCGTCATTTTCTTTCTACCCACCCTTGCCTCCTTTTCCACGCAGCTCTCGATTCCCCCCTCTCTTTCGCACCCTCCATGTCATATTCCGCTCCAGGAGCTCCATCATAGCTCCTCGCTGTTGCTGGGAGGATGTTTTCTCCTCCGCTCGCCCCTTCCACCGTCATTTTCTCTCTACCCACCCTTGCCTCCTTCTCCGCACAGCTCTCGATTCCCCCCTCTCTTTCGCACCCTCCATGTCATATTCCGCTCCAGGAGCTCCATCATAGCTCCTCGCTGTCGCTGGGAGGAATTTTTCTCCTCTGCTCGCCCCTTCCACCGTCATTTTCTCTCTACCCACCCTTTCCTCCTTTTCCGCGCAGCTCTCGATTCCCCCCTCTCTTTCGCACCCTCCATGTCATATTCCGCTCCAGGAGCTCCATCATAGCTCCTCGCTGTCGCTGGGAGGATGTTTTCTCCTCCGCTCGCCCCTTCCACCGTCATTTTCTTTCTACCCACCCTTGCCTCCTTTTCCACGCAGCTCTCGATTCCCCCCTCTCTTTCGCACCCTCCATGTCATATTCCGCTCCAGGAGCTCCATCATAGCTCCTCGCTGTTGCTGGGAGGATGTTTTCTCCTCCGCTCGCCCCTTCCACCGTCATTTTCTCTCTACCCACCCTTGCCTCCTTCTCCGCACAGCTCTCGATTCCCCCCTCTCTTTCGCACCCTCCATGTCATATTCCGCTCCAGGAGCTCCATCATAGCTCCTCGCTGTCGCTGGGAGGATGTTTTCTCCTCTGCTCGCCCCTTCCACCGTCATTTTCTCTCTACCCACCCTTTCCTCCTTTTCCGCGCAGCTCTCGATTCCCCCCTCTCTTGCGCACCCTCCATGTCATATTCCGCTCCAGGAGCTCCATCATAGCTCCTCGCTGTCGCTGGGAGGATGTTTTCTCCTCCGCTCGCCCCTTCCACCGTCATTTTCTCTCTACCCACCCTTGCCTCCTTTTCCGCGCAGCTCTCGATTCCCCCCTCTCTTTCGCACCCTCCATGTCATATTCCGCTCCAGGAGTTCCATCATAGCTCCTCACTGTCGCTGGGAGGATGTTTTCTCCTCCGCTCGCCCCTTCCACCGTCATTTTCTCTCTACCCACCCTTGCCTCCTTCTCCTCGCAGCTCTCGATTCCCCCCTCTCTTTCGCACCCTCCATGTCATATTCCGCTCCAGGAGCTCCATCATAGCTCTTCGCTGTCGCTGGGAGGATGTTTTCTCCTCCGCTCGCCCCTTCCACCGTCATTTTCTCTCTACCCACCCTTTCCTCCTTTTCCGCGCAGCTCTCGATTCCCCCCTCTCTTTAGCACCCTCCATGTCATATTCCGCTCCAGGAGCTCCATCATAGCTCCTCGCTGTCGCTGGGAGGATGTTTTCTCCTCCGCTCGCCCCTTCCACCGTCATTTTCTCTCTACCCACCCTTGCCTCCTTCTCCGCGCAGCTCTCAATTCCCCCCTCTCTTTCGCACCCTCCATGTCATATTCCGCTCCAGGAGCTCCATCATAGCTCTTCGCTGTCGCTGGGAGGATGTTTTCTCCTCCGCTCGCCCCTTCCACCGTCATTTTCTCTCTACCCACCCTTTCCTCCTTTTCCGCGCAGCTCTCGATTCCCCCCTCTCTTTCGCACCCTCCATGTCATATTCCGCTCCAGGCGCTCCATCATAGCTCCTCGCTGTCGCTGGGAGGATGTTTTCTCCTCCGCTCGCCCCTTCCACCGTCATTTTCTCTCTACCCACCCTTGCCTCCTTTTCCGCGCAGCTCTCGATTCCCCCCTCTCTTTCGCACCCTCCATGTCATATTCCGCTCCAGGAGTTCCATCATAGCTCCTCACTGTCGCTGGGAGGATGTTTTCTCCTCCGCTCGCCCCTTCCACCGTCATTTTCTCTCTACCCACCCTTGCCTCCTTCTCCGCGCAGCTCTCGATTCCCCCCTCTCTTTCGCACCCTCCATGTCATATTCCGCTCCAGGAGCTCCATCATAGCTCTTCGCTGTCGCTGGGAGGATGTTTTCTCCTCCGCTCGCCCCTTCCACCGTCATTTTCTCTCTACCCACCCTTTCCTCCTTTTCCGCGCAGCTCTCGATTCCCCCCTCTCTTTCGCACCCTCCATGTCATATTCCGCTCCAGGAGCTCCATCATAGCTCCTCGCTGTCGCTGGGAGGATGTTTTCTCCTCCGCTCGCCCCTTCCACCGTCATTTTCTCTCTACCCACCCTTGCCTCCTTTTCCGCGCAGCTCTCGATTCCCCCCTCTCTTTCGCACCCTCCATGTCATATTCCGCTCCAGGAGCTCCATCATAGCTCCTCGCTGTCGCTGGGAGGATGTTTTCTCCTCCGCTCGCCCCTTCCACCGTCATTTTCTCTCTACCCACCCTTGCCTCCTTTTCCGCGCAGCTCTCGATTCCCCCCTCTCTTTCGCACCCTCCATGTCATATTCCGCTCCAGGAGCTCCATCATAGCTCCTCGCTGTCGCTGGGAGGATGTTTTCTCCTCCGCTCGCCCCTTCCACCGTCATTTTCTCTCTACCCACCCTTGCCTCCTTCTCCGCGCAGCTCTCAATTCCCCCCTCTCTTTCGCACCCTCCATGTCATATTCCGCTCCAGGAGCTCCATCATAGCTCCTCGCTGTCGCTGGGAGGATGTTTTCTCCTCCGCTCGCCCCTTCCACCATCATTTTCTCTCTACCCACCCTTGCCTCCTTCTCCGTGCAGCTCTCAATTCCCCCCTCTCTTTCGCACCCTCCATGTCATATTCCGCTCCAGGAGCTCCATCATAGCTCCTCGCTGTCGCTGGGAGGATGTTTTCTCCTCCGCTCGCCCCTTCCACCGTCATTTTCTCTCTACCCACCCTTGCCTCCTTCTCCGCGCAGCTCTCGATTCCCCCCTCTCTTTCGCACCCTCCATGTCATATTCCGCTCCAGGAGTTCCATCATAGCTCCTCACTGTCGCTGGGAGGAAGTTTTCTCCTCCGCTCGCCCCTTCCACCGTCATTTTCTCTCTACCCACCCTTGCCTCCTTTTCCGCGCAGCTCTCGATTCCCCCCTCTCTTTCGCACCCTCCATGTCATATTCCGCTCCAGGAGCTCCATCATAGCTCCTCGCTGTCGCTGGGAGGATGTTTTCTCCTCCGCTCGCCCCTTCCACCGTCATTTTCTCTCTACCCACCCTTGCCTCCTTTTCCGCGCAGCTCTCGATTCCCCCCTCTCTTTCGCACCCTCCATGTCATATTCCGCTCCAGGAGCTCCATCATAGCTCCTCGCTGTCGCTGGGAGGATGTTTTCTCCTCCGCTCGCCCCTTCCACCGTCATTTTCTCTCTACCCACCCTTGCCTCCTTCTCCGCGCAGCTCTCAATTCCCCCCTCTCTTTCGCACCCTCCATGTCATATTCCGCTCCAGGAGCTCCATCATAGCTCCTCGCTGTCGCTGGGAGGATGTTTTCTCCTCCGCTCGCCCCTTCCACCATCATTTTCTCTCTACCCACCCTTGCCTCCTTCTCCGTGCAGCTCTCAATTCCCCCCTCTCTTTCGCACCCTCCATGTCATATTCCGCTCCAGGAGCTCCATCATAGCTCCTCGCTGTCGCTGGGAGGATGTTTTCTCCTCCGCTCGCCCCTTCCACCGTCATTTTCTCTCTACCCACCCTTGCCTCCTTCTCCGCGCAGCTCTCGATTCCCCCCTCTCTTTCGCACCCTCCATGTCATATTCCGCTCCAGGAGTTCCATCATAGCTCCTCACTGTCGCTGGGAGGAAGTTTTCTCCTCCGCTCGCCCCTTCCACCGTCATTTTCTCTCTACCCACCCTTGCCTCCTTTTCCGCGCAGCTCTCGATTCCCCCCTCTCTTTCGCACCCTCCATGTCATATTCCGCTCCAGGAGCTCCATCATAGCTCCTCGCTGTCGCTGGGAGGATGTTTTCTCCTCCGCTCGCCCCTTCCACCGTCATTTTCTCTCTACCCACCCTTGCCTCCTTTTCCGCGCAGCTCTCGATTCCCCCCTCTCTTTCGCACCCTCAATGTCATATTCCGCTCCAGGAGTTCCATCATAGCTCCTCACTGTCGCTGGGAGGATGTTTTCTCCTCCGCTCGCCCCTTCCACCGTCATTTTCTCTCTACCCACCCTTGCCTCCTTTTCCGCGCAGCTCTCGATTCCCCCCTCTCTTTCGCACCCTCAATGTCATATTCCGCTCCAGGAGTTCCATCATAGCTCCTCACTGTCGCTGGGAGGATGTTTTCTCCTCCGCTCGCCCCTTCCACCGTCATTTTCTCTCTACCCACCCTTGCCTCCTTTTCCGCGCAGCTCTCGATTCCCCCCTCTCTTTCGCACCCTCCATGTCATATTCCGCTCCAGGAGTTCCATCATAGCTCCTCACTGTCGCTGGGAGGATGTTTTCTCCTCCGCTCGCCCCTTCCACCGTCATTTTCTCTCTACCCACCCTTGCCTCCTTTTCCGCGCAGCTCTCAATTCCCCCCTCTCTTTCGCACCCTCCATGTCATATTCCGCTCCAGGAGCTCCATCATAGCTCCTCGCTGTCGCTGGGAGGATGTTTTCTCCTCCGCTCGCCCCTTCCACCATCATTTTCTCTCTACCCACCCTTGCCTCCTTCTCCGTGCAGCTCTCAATTCCCCCCTCTCTTTCGCACCCTCCATGTCATATTCCGCTCCAGGAGCTCCATCATAGCTCCTCGCTGTCGCTGGGAGGATGTTTTCTCCTCCGCTCGCCCCTTCCACCGTCATTTTCTCTCTACCCACCCTTGCCTCCTTCTCCGCGCAGCTCTCGATTCCCCCCTCTCTTTCGCACCCTCCATGTCATATTCCGCTCCAGGAGTTCCATCATAGCTCCTCACTGTCGCTGGGAGGAAGTTTTCTCCTCCGCTCGCCCCTTCCACCGTCATTTTCTCTCTACCCACCCTTGCCTCCTTTTCCGCGCAGCTCTCGATTCCCCCCTCTCTTTCGCACCCTCCATGTCATATTCCGCTCCAGGAGCTCCATCATAGCTCCTCGCTGTCGCTGGGAGGATGTTTTCTCCTCCGCTCGCCCCTTCCACCGTCATTTTCTCTCTACCCACCCTTGCCTCCTTTTCCGCGCAGCTCTCGATTCCCCCCTCTCTTTCGCACCCTCAATGTCATATTCCGCTCCAGGAGTTCCATCATAGCTCCTCACTGTCGCTGGGAGGATGTTTTCTCCTCCGCTCGCCCCTTCCACCGTCATTTTCTCTCTACCCACCCTTGCCTCCTTTTCCGCGCAGCTCTCGATTCCCCCCTCTCTTTCGCACCCTCCATGTCATATTCCGCTCCAGGAGTTCCATCATAGCTCCTCACTGTCGCTGGGAGGAAGTTTTCTCCTCCGCTCGCCCCTTCCACCGTCATTTTCTCTCTACCCACCCTTGCCTCCTTTTCCGCGCAGCTCTCGATTCCCCCCTCTCTTTCGCACCCTCCATGTCATATTCCGCTCCAGGAGCTCCATCATAGCTCCTTGCTGTCGCTGGGAGGATGTTTTCTCCTCCGCTCGCCCCTTCCACCGTCATTTTCTCTCTACCCACCCTTGCCTCCTTTTCCGCGCAGCTCTCGATTCCCCCCTCTCTTTCGCACCCTCCATGTCATATTCCGCTCCAGGAGCTCCATCATAGCTCCTCGCTGTCGCTGGGAGGATGTTTTCTCCTCCGCTCGCCCCTTCCACCGTCATTTTCTCTCTACCCACCCTTGCCTCCTTCTTCGCGCAGCTCTCGATTCCCCCCTCTCTTTCGAACCCTCCATGTCATATTCCGCTCCAGGAGCTCCATCATAGCTCCTCGCTGTCGCTGGGAGGATGTTTTCTCCTCTGCTCGCCCCTTCCACCGTCATTTTCTCTCTACCCACCCTTTCCTCCTTTTCCGCGCAGCTCTCGATTCCCCCCTCTCTTTCGCACCCTCCATGTCATATTCCGCTCCAGGAGCTCCATCATAGCTCCTCGCTGTCGCTGGGAGGATGTTTTCTCCTCCGCTCGCCCCTTCCACCGTCATTTTCTCTCTACCCACCCTTGCCTCCTTTTCCGCGCAGCTCTCAATTCCCCCCTCTCTTTCGCACCCTCCATGTCATATTCCGCTCCAGGAGCTCCATCATAGCTCCTCGCTGTCGCTGGGAGGATGTTTTCTCCTCCGCTCGCCCCTTCCACCGTCATTTTCTCTCTACCCACCCTTGCCTCCTTCTCCGCGCAGCTCTCAATTCCCCCCTCTCTTTCGCACCCTCCATGTCATATTCCGCTCCAGGAGCTCCATCATAGCTCCTCGCTGTCGCTGGGAGGATGTTTTCTCCTCCGCTCGCCCCTTCCACCGTCATTTTCTCTCTACCCACCCTTTCCTCCTTTTCCGCGCAGCTCTTGATTCCCCCCTCTCTTTCGCACCCTCCATGTCATATTCCGCTCCAGGAGCTCCATCATAGCTCCTCGCTGTCGCTGGGAGGATGTTTTCTCCTCTGCTCGCCCCTTCCACCGTCATTTTCTCTCTACCCACCCTTTCCTCCTTTTCCGCGCAGCTCTCGATTCCCCCCTCTCTTGCGCACCCTCCATGTCATATTCCGCTCCAGGAGCTCCATCATAGCTCCTCGCTGTCGCTGGGAGGATGTTTTCTCCTCCGCTCGCCCCTTCCACCGTCATTTTCTCTCTACCCACCCTTGCCTCCTTTTCCGCGCAGCTCTCGATTCCCCCCTCTCTTTCGCACCCTCCATGTCATATTCCGCTCCAGGAGTTCCATCATAGCTCCTCACTGTCGCTGGGAGGATGTTTTCTCCTCCGCTCGCTCCTTCCACCGTCATTTTCTCTCTACCCACCCTTGCCTCCTTCTCCGCGCAGCTCTCGATTCCCCCCTCTCTTTCGCACCCTCCATGTCATATTCCGCTCCAGGAGCTCTATCATAGCTCTTCGCTGTCGCTGGGAGGATGTTTTCTCCTCCGCTCGCCCCTTCCACCGTCATTTTCTCTCTACCCACGCTTGCCTCCTTCTCCGCGCAGCTCTCGATTCCCTCCTCTCTCTCGCACCCTCCATATTACATCCAGCTCCAGGAGCTTCATCATAGCTCCTCGCTGTCACTGGGAGGATGTTTTCTCCTCCGCTCGCCCCTTCCACCGTCATTTTCTCTCTACCCACCCTTGCCTCCTTCTCTGCGCAGCTCTCGATTCCCCCCTCTCTTTCGCACCTTCCATGTCATATTCCGCTCCAGGAGCTCCATCATAGCTCCTCGCTGTCGCTGGGAGGATGTTTTCTCCTCCGCTCGCCCCTTCCACCGTCATTTTCTCTCTACCCACCCTTGCCTCCTTCTCCGCGCAGCTCTCGATTCCCTCTTCTCTCTCGCACCCTCCATATTACATCCAGCTCCAGGAGCTCCATCATAGCTCCTCGCTGTCGCTGGGAGGATGTTTTCTCCTCTGCTCGCCGCTTGCGCCGTCATTTTCTCTCCACCCACCCTTGCCTCCTTCTCCGCGCCGCTCTCGATTCCCCCCTCTCTTTCGCACCCTCCATGTCATATTCCGCTCCAGGAGCTCCATCATAGCTCCTCGCTGTCGCTGGGAGGATGTTTTCTCCTCCGCTCGCCCCTTCCACCGTCATTTTCTCTCTACCCACCCTTTCCTCCTTTTCCGCGCAGCTCTCGATTCCCCCCTCTCTTTCACACCCTCCATGTCATATTCCGCTCCAGGAGCTCCATCATTGCTCCTCGCTGTCGCTGGGAGGATGTTTTCTCCTCCGCTCGCCCCTTCCACCGTCATTTTCTCTCTACCCACCCTTGCCTCCCTCTCCGCGCAGCTCTCAATTCCCCCCTCTCTTTCGCACCCTCCATGTCATATTCCGCTCCAGGAGCTCCATCATAGCTCCTCGCTGTCGCTGGGAGGATGTTTTCTCCTCCGCTCGCCCCTTTCACCGTCATTTTCTCTCTACCCACCCTTTCCTCCTTCTCCGCGCAGCTCTCGATTCCCCCCTCTCTTTCGAACCCTCCATGTCATATTCCGCTCCAGGAGCTTCATCATAGCTCCTCGCTGTCGCTGGGAGGATGTTTTCTCCTCTGCTCGCCCCTTCCACCGTCATTTTCTCTCTACCCACCCTTTCCTCCTTTTCCGCGCAGCTCTCGATTCCCCCCTCTCTTTCGCACCCTCCATGTCATATTCCGCTCCAGGAGCTCCATCATAGCTCCTCGCTGTCGCTGGGAGGATGTTTTCTCCTCCGCTCGCCCCTTCCACCGTCATTTTCTCTCTACCCACCCTTGCCTCCTTTTCCGCGCAGCTCTCGATTCCCCCCTCTCTTTCGCACCCTCCATGTCATATTCCGCTCCAGGAGTTCCATCATAGCTCCTCACTGTCGCTGGGAGGATGTTTTCTCCTCCACTCGCCCCTTCCACCGTCATTTTCTCTCTACCCACCCTTGCCTCCTTCTCCGCGCTGCTCTCGATTCCCTCCTCTCTCTCGCACCCTCCATATTATATCCAGCTCCAGGAGCTCCATCATAGCTCCTCGCTGTCGCTGGGAGGATGTTTTCTCCTCCGCTCGCCCCTTCCACCGTCATTTTCTCTCTACCCACCCTTGCCTCCTTCTCCGCGCAGCTCTCGATTCCCTCCTCTCTCTCGCACCCTCCATATTACATCCAGCTCCAGGAGCTCCATCATAGCTCCTCGCTGTCGCTGGTAGGATGTTTTCTCCTCTGCTCGCCGCTTCCGCCGTCATTTTCTCTCCACCCACCCTTGCCTCCTTCTCCGCGCCGCTCTCGATTCCCCCCTCTCTTTCGCACCCTCCATGTCATATTCTGCTCCAGGAGCTCCATCATAGCTCCTCGCTGTCGCTGGGAGGATGTTTTCTCCTCCGCTCGCCCCTTCCACCGTCATTTTCTCTCTACCCACCCTTGCCTCCTTCTCCGCGCAGCTCTCGATTCCCCCCTCTCTTTCGCACCCTCCATGTCATATTCCGCTCCAGGAGCTCCATCATAGCTCCTCGCTGTCGCTGGGAGGATGTTTTCTCCTCCGCTCGCCCCTTCCACCGTCATTTTCTCTCTACCCACCCTTTCCTCCTTTTCCGCGCAGCTCTCGATTCCCCCCTCTCTTTCGCACCCTCCATGTCATATTCCGCTCCAGGAGCTCCATCATAGCTCCTCGCTGTCGCTGGGAGGATGTTTTCTCCTCCGCTCGCCCCTTCCACCGTCATTTTCTCTCTACCCACCCTTGCCTCCTTCTCCGCGCAGCTCTCAATTCCCCCCTCTCTTTCGCACCCTCCATGTCATATTCCGCTCCAGGAGCTCCATCATAGCTCCTCGCTGTCGCTGGGAGGATGTTTTCTCCTCCGCTCGCCCCTTCCACCGTCATTTTCTCTCTACCCACCCTTGCCTCCTTCTCCGCGCAGCTCTCGATTCCCCCCTCTCTTTCGAACCCTCCATGTCATATTCCGCTCCAGGAGCTCCATCATAGCTCCTCGCTGTCGCTGGGAGGATGTTTTCTCCTCTGCTCGCCCCTTCCACCGTCATTTTCTCTCTACCCACCCTTTCCTCTTTTTCCGCGCAGCTCTCGATTCCCCCCTCTCTTTCGCACCCTCCATGTCATATTCCGCTCCAGGAGCTCCATCATAGCTCCTCGCTGTTGCTGGGAGGATGTTTTCTCCTCCGCTCGCCCCTTCCACCGTCATTTTCTCTCTACCCACCCTTGCCTCCTTTTCCGCGCAGCTCTCGATTCCCCCCTCTCTTTCGCACCCTCCATGTCATATTCCGCTCCAGGAGTTCCATCATAGCTCCTCACTGTCGCTGGGAGGATGTTTTCTCCTCCGCTCGCCCCTTCCACCGTCATTTTCTCTCTACCCACCCTTGCCTCCTTCTCCGCGCAGCTCTCGATTCCCCCCTCTCTTTCGCACCCTCCATGTCATATTCCGCTCCAGGAGCTCCATCATAGCTCCTCGCTGTCGCTGGGAGGATGTTTTCTCCTCCGCTCGCCCCTTCCACCGTCATTTTCTCTCTACCCACCCTTGCCTCCTTTTCCGCGCAGCTCTCGATTCCCCCCTCTCTTTCGCACCCTCCATGTCATATTCCGCTCCAGGAGCTCCATCATAGCTCCTTGCTGTCGCTGGGAGGATGTTTTCTCCTCCGCTCGCCCCTTCCACCGTCATTTTCTCTCTACCCACCCTTGCCTCCTTTTCCGCACAGCTCTCGATTCCCCCCTCTCTTTCGCACCCTCCATGTCATATTCCGCTCCAGGAGTTCCATCATAGCTCCTCACTGTCGCTGGGAGGATGTTTTCTCCTCCACTCGCCCCTTCCACCGTCATTTTCTCTCTACCCACCCTTGCCTCCTTCTCCGCGCTGCTCTCGATTCCCTCCTCTCTCTCGCACCCTCCATATTACATCCAGCTCCAGGAGCTCCATCATAGCTCCTCGCTGTCGCTGGGAGGATGTTTTCTCCTCCGCTCGCCCCTTCCACCGTCATTTTCTCTCTACCCACCCTTGCCTCCTTCTCCGCGCAGCTCTCGATTCCCTCCTCTCTCTCGCACCCTCCATATTACATCCAGCTCCAGGAGCTCCATCATAGCTCCTCGCTGTCGCTGGGAGGATGTTTTCTCCTCTGCTCGCCGCTTCCGCCGTCATTTTCTCTCCACCCACCCTTGCCTCCTTCTCCGCGCCGCTCTCGATTCCCCCCTCTCTTTCGCACCCTCCATGTCATATTCTGCTCCAGGAGCTCCATCATAGCTCCTCGCTGTCGCTGGGAGGATGTTTTCTCCTCCGCTCGCCCCTTCCACCGTCATTTTCTCTCTACCCACCCTTGCCTCCTTCTCCGCGCAGCTCTCGATTCCCCCCTCTCTTTCGCACCCTCCATGTCATATTCCGCTCCAGGAGCTCCATCATAGCTCCTCGCTGTCGCTGGGAGGATGTTTTCTCCTCCGCTCGCCCCTTCCACCGTCATTTTCTCTCTACCCACCCTTTCCTCCTTTTCCGCGCAGCTCTCGATTCCCCCCTCTCTTTCGCACCCTCCATGTCATATTCCGCTCCAGGAGCTCCATCATAGCTCCTCGCTGTCGCTGGGAGGATGTTTTCTCCTCCGCTCGCCCCTTCCACCGTCATTTTCTCTCTACCCACCCTTGCCTCCTTCTCCGCGCAGCTCTCAATTCCCCCCTCTCTTTCGCACCCTCCATGTCATATTCCGCTCCAGGAGCTCCATCATAGCTCCTCGCTGTCGCTGGGAGGATGTTTTCTCCTCCGCTCGCCCCTTCCACCGTCATTTTCTCTCTACCCACCCTTGCCTCCTTCTCCGCGCAGCTCTCGATTCCCCCCTCTCTTTCGAACCCTCCATGTCATATTCCGCTCCAGGAGCTCCATCATAGCTCCTCGCTGTCGCTGGGAGGATGTTTTCTTCTCTGCTCCCCCCTTCCACCGTCATTTTCTCTCTACCCACCCTTTCCTCCTTTTCCGCGCAGCTCTCGATTCCCCCCTCTCTTTCGCACCCTCCATGTCATATTCCGCTCCAGGAGCTCCATCATAGCTCCTCGCTGTCGCTGGGAGGATGTTTTCTCCTCCGCTCGCCCCTTCCACCGTCATTTTCTTTCTACCCACCCTTGCCTCCTTTTCCACGCAGCTCTCGATTCCCCCCTCTCTTTCGCACCCTCCATGTCATATTCCGCTCCAGGAGCTCCATCATAGCTCCTCGCTGTTGCTGGGAGGATGTTTTCTCCTCCGCTCGCCCCTTCCACCGTCATTTTCTCTCTACCCACCCTTGCCTCCTTTTCCGCGCAGCTCTCGATTCCCCCCTCTCTTTCGCACCCTCCATGTCATATTCCGCTCCAGGAGTTCCATCATAGCTCCTCACTGTCGCTGGGAGGATGTTTTCTCCTCCGCTCGCCCCTTCCACCGTCATTTTCTCTCTACCCACCCTTGCCTCCTTCTCCGCGCAGCTCTCGATTCCCCCCTCTCTTTCGCACCCTCCATGTCATATTCCGCTCCAGGAGCTCCATCATAGCTCCTCGCTGTCGCTGGGAGGATGTTTTCTCCTCCGCTCGCCCCTTCCACCGTCATTTTCTCTCTACCCACCCTTGCCTCCTTTTCCGCGCAGCTCTCGATTCCCCCCTCTCTTTCGCACCCTCCATGTCATATTCCGCTCCAGGAGCTCCATCATAGCTCCTTGCTGTCGCTGGGAGGATGTTTTCTCCTCCGCTCGCCCCTTCCACCGTCATTTTCTCTCTACCCACCCTTGCCTCCTTTTCCGCGCAGCTCTCGATTCCCCCCTCTCTTTCGCACCCTCCATGTCATATTCCGCTCCAGGAGTTCCATCATAGCTCCTCACTGTCGCTGGGAGGATGTTTTCTCCTCCGCTCGCCCCTTCCACCGTCATTTTCTCTCTACCCACCCTTGCCTCCTTCTCCGCGCAGCTCTCGATTCCCCCCTCTCTTTCGCACTCTCCATGTCATATTCCGCTCCAGGAGCTCCATCATAGCTCCTCGCTGTCGCTGGGAGGATGTTTTCTCCTCCGCTCGCCCCTTCCACTGTCATTTTCTCTCTACCCACCCTTGCCTCCTTTTCCGCGCAGCTCTCGATTCCCCCCTCTCTTTCGCACCCTCCATGTCATATTCCGCTCCAGGAGCTCCATCATAGCTCCTTGCTGTCGCTGGGAGGATGTTTTCTCCTCCGCTCGCCCCTTCCACCGTCATTTTCTCTCTACCCACCCTTGCCTCCTTTTCCGCGCAGCTCTCGATTCCCCCCTCTCTTTCGCACCCTCCATGTCATATTCCGCTCCAGGAGTTCCATCATAGCTCCTCACTGTCGCTGGGAGGAAGTTTTCTCCTCCGCTCGCCCCTTCCACCGTCATTTTCTCTCTACCCACCCTTGCCTCCTTCTCCGCGCAGCTCTCGATTCCCCCCTCTCTTTCGCACCCTCCATGTCATATTCCGCTCCAGGAGCTCCATCATAGCTAATCGCTGTCGCTGGGAGGATGTTTTCTCCTCCGCTCGCCCCTTCCACCGTCATTTTCTCTCTACCCACCCTTGCCTCCTTTTCCGCGCAGCTCTCGATTCCCCCCTCTCTTTCGCACCCTCCATGTCATATTCCGCTCCAGGAGTTCCATCATAGCTCCTCACTGTCGCTGGGAGGATGTTTTCTCCTCCGCTCGCCCCTTCCACCGTCATTTTCTCTCTACCCACCCTTGCCTCCTTTTCCGCGCAGCTCTCGATTCCCCCCTCTCTTTCGCACCCTCCATGTCATATTCCGCTCCAGGAGCTCCATCATAGCTCCTTGCTGTCGCTGGGAGGATGTTTTCTCCTCCGCTCGCCCCTTCCACCGTCATTTTCTCTCTACCCACCCTTGCCTCCTTTTCCACGCAGCTCTCGATTCCCCCCTCTCTTTCGCACCCTCCATGTCATATTCCGCTCCAGGAGTTCCATCATAGCTCCTCACTGTCGCTGGGAGGATGTTTTCTCCTCCGCTCGCCCCTTCCACCGTCATTTTCTCTCTACCCACCCTTGCCTTCTTTTCCGCGCAGCTCTCGATTCCCCCCTCTCTTTCGCACCCTCCATGTCATATTCCGCTCCAGGAGCTCCATCATAGCTCCTTGCTGTCGCTGGGAGGATGTTTTCTCCTCTGCTCGCCGCTTCCGCCGTCATTTTCTCTCCACCCACCCTTGCCTCCTTCTCCGCGCCGCTCTCGATTCCCCCCTCTCTTTCGCACCCTCCATGTCATATTCCGCTCCAGGAGCTCCATCATAGCTCCTCGCTGTCGCTGGGAGGATGTTTTCTCCTCCGCTCGCCCCTTCCACCGTCATTTTCTCTCTACCCACCCTTTCCTCCTTTTCCGCGCAGCTCTCGATTCCCCCCTCTCTTTCACACCCTCCATGTCATATTCCGCTCCAGGAGCTCCATCATTGCTCCTCGCTGTCGCTGGGAGGATGTTTTCTCCTCCGCTCGCCCCTTCCACCGTCATTTTCTCTCTACCCACCCTTGCCTCCTTCTCTGCGCAGCTCTCAATTCCCCCCTCTCTTTCGCACCCTCCATGTCATATTCCGCTCCAGGAGCTCCATCATAGCTCCTCGCTGTCGCTGGGAGGATGTTTTCTCCTCCGCTCGCCCCTTCCACCGTCATTTTCTCTCTACCCACCCTTGCCTCCTTCTCCGCGCAGCTCTCGATTCCCCCCTCTCTTTCGAACCCTCCATGTCATATTCCGCTCCAGGAGCTCCATCATAGCTCCTCGCTGTCGCTGGGAGGATGTTTTCTCCTCTGCTCGCCCCTTCCACCGTCATTTTCTCGCTACCCACCCTTTCCTCCTTTTCCGCGCAGCTCTCGATTCCCCCCTCTCTTTCGCACCCTCCATGTCATATTCCGCTCCAGGAGCTCCATCATAGCTCCTCGCTGTCGCTGGGAGGATGTTTTCTCCTCCGCTCGCCCCTTCCACCTTCATTTTCTCTCTACCCACCCTTGCCTCCTTCTCCGCGCAGCTCTCGATTCCCTCCTCTCTCTCGCACCCTCCATATTACATCCAGCTCCAGGAGCTCCATCATAGCTCTTCGCTGTCGCTGGGAGGATGTTTTCTCCTCCACTCGCCCCTTCCACCGTCATTTTCTCTCTACCCACCCTTGCCTCCTTCTCCGCGCTGCTCTCGATTCCCTCCTCTCTCTCGCACCCTCCATATTACATCCAGCTCCAGGAGCTCCATCATAGCTCCTCGCTGTCGCTGGGAGGATGTTTTCTCCTCCGCTCGCCCCTTCCACCGTCATTTTCTCTCTACCCACCCTTGCCTCCTTCTCCGCGCAGCTCTCGATTCCCTCCTCTCTCTCGCACCCTCCATATTACATCCAGCTCCAGGAGCTCCATCATAGCTCCTCGCTGTCGCTGGGAGGATGTTTTCTCCTCTGCTCGCCGCTTCCGCCGTCATTTTCTCTCCACCCACCCTTGCCTCCTTCTCCGCGCCGCTCTCGATTCCCCCCTCTCTTTCGCACCCTCCATGCCATATTCTGCTCCAGGAGCTCCATCATAGCTCCTCGCTGTCGCTGGGAGGATGTTTTCTCCTCCGCTCGCCCCTTCCACCGTCATTTTCTCTCTACCCACCCTTTCCTCCTTTTCCGCGCAGCTCTCGATTCCCCCCTCTCTTTCGCACCCTCCATGTCATATTCTGCTCCAGGAGCTCCATCATGGCTCCTCGCTGTCGCTGGGAGGATGTTTTCTCCTCCGCTCGCCCCTTCCACCGTCATTTTCTCTCTACCCACCCTTGCCTCCTTCTCCGCGCAGCTCTCAATTCCCCCCTCTCTTTCGCACCCTCCATGTCATATTCCGCTCCAGGAGCTCCATCATAGCTCCTCGCTGTCGCTGGGAGGATGTTTTCTCCTCCGCTCGCCCCTTCCACCGTCATTTTCTCTCTACCCACCCTTGCCTCCTTCTCCGCGCAGCTCTCGATTCCCCCCTCTCTTTCGAACCCTCCATGTCATATTCCGCTCCAGGAGCTCCATCATAGCTCCTCGCTGTCGCTGGGAGGATGTTTTCTCCTCTGCTCGCCCCTTCCACCGTCATTTTCTCTCTACCCACCCTTTCCTCCTTTTCCGCGCAGCTCTCGATTCCCCCCTCTCTTTCGCACCCTCCATGTCATATTCCGCTCCAAGAGCTCCATCATAGCTCCTCGCTGTCGCTGGGAGGATGTTTTCTCCTCCGCTCGCCCCTTTCACCGTCATTTTCTTTCTACCCACCCTTGCCTCCTTTTCCACGCAGCTCTCGATTCCCCCCTCTCTTTCGCACCCTCCATGTCATATTCCGCTCCAGGAGCTCCATCATAGCTCCTCGCTGTTGCTGGGAGGATGTTTTCTCCTCCGCTCGCCCCTTCCACCGTCATTTTCTCTCTACCCACCCTTGCCTCCTTCTCCGCGCAGCTCTCGATTCCCCCCTCTCTTTCGCACCCTCCATGTCATATTCCGCTCCAGGAGCTCCATCATAGCTCCTCGCTGTCGCTGGGAGGATTTTTTCTCCTCTGCTCGCCCCTTCCACCGTCATTTTCTCTCTACCCACCCTTTCCTCCTTTTCCGCGCAGCTCTCGATTCCCCCCTCTCTTGCGCACCCTCCATGTCATATTCCGCTCCAGGAGCTCCATCATAGCTCCTCGCTGTCGCTGGGAGGATGTTTTCTCCTCCGCTCGCCCCTTCCACCGTCATTTTCTCTCTACCCACCCTTGCCTCCTTTTCCGCGCAGCTCTCGATTCCCCCCTCTCTTTCGCACCCTCCATGTCATATTCCGCTCCAGGAGTTCCATCATAGCTCCTCACTGTCGCTGGGAGGATGTTTTCTCCTCCACTCGCCCCTTCCACCGTCATTTTCTCTCTACCCACCCTTGCCTCCTTCTCCGCGCTGCTCTCGATTCCCTCCTCTCTCTCGCACCCTCCATATTACATCCAGCTCCAGGAGCTCCATCATAGCTCCTCGCTGTCGCTGGGAGGATGTTTTCTCCTCCGCTCGCCCCTTCCACCGTCATTTTCTCTCTACCCACCCTTGCCTCCTTCTCCGCGCAGCTCTCGATTCCCTCCTCTCTCTCGCACCCTCCATATTACATCCAGCTCCAGGAGCTCCATCATAGCTCCTCGCTGTCGCTGGGAGGATGTTTTCTCCTCTGCTCGCCGCTTCCGCCGTCATTTTCTCTCCACCCACCCTTGCCTCCTTCTCCGCGCCGCTCTCGATTCCGCCCTCTCTTTCGCACCCTCCATGTCATATTCTGCTCCAGGAGCTCCATCATAGCTCCTCGCTGTCGCTGGGAGGATGTTTTCTCCTCCGCTCGCCCCTTCCACCGTCATTTTCTCTCTATCCACCCTTGCCTCCTTCTCCGCGCAGCTCTCGATTCCCCCCTCTCTTTCGCACCCTCCATGTCATATTCCGCTCCAGGAGCTCCATCATAGCTCCTCGCTGTCGCTGGGAGGATGTTTTCTCCTCCGCTCGCCCCTTCCACCGTCATTTTCTCTCTACCCACCCTTTCCTCCTTTTCCGCGCAGCTCTCGATTCCCCCCTCTCTTTCGCACCCTCCATGTCATATTCCGCTCCAGGAGCTCCATCATAGCTCCTCGCTGTCGCTGGGAGGATGTTTTCTCCTCCGCTCGCCCCTTCCACCGTCATTTTCTCTCTACCCACCCTTGCCTCCTTTTCCGCGCAGCTCTCGATTCCCCCCTCTCTTTCGCACCCTCCATGTCATATTCCGCTCCAGGAGCTCCATCATAGCTCCTCGCTGTCGCTGGGAGGATGTTTTCTCCTCTGCTCGCCCCTTCCACCGTCATTTTCTCTCTACCCACCCTTTCCTCCTTTTCCGCGCAGCTCTCGATTCCCCCCTCTCTTTCGCACCCTCCATGTCATATTCCGCTCCAGGAGCTCCATCATAGCTCCTCGCTGTCGCTGGGAGGATGTTTTCTCCTCCGCTCGCCCCTTCCACCGTCATTTTCTTTCTTCCCACCCTTGCCTCCTTTTCCACGCAGCTCTCGATTCCCCCCTCTCTTTCGCACCCTCCATGTCATATTCCGCTCCAGGAGCTCCATCATAGCTCCTCGCTGTTGCTGGGAGGATGTTTTCTCCTCCGCTCGCCCCTTCCACCGTCATTTTCTCTCTACCCACCCTTGCCTCCTTCTCCGCACAGCTCTCGATTCCCCCCTCTCTTTCGCACCCTCCATGTCATATTCCGCTCCAGGAGCTCCATCATAGCTCCTCGCTGTCGCTGGGAGGATGTTTTCTCCTCTGCTCGCCCCTTCCACCGTCATTTTCTCTCTACCCACCCTTTCCTCCTTTTCCGCGCAGCTCTCGATTCCCCCCTCTCTTGCGCACCCTCCATGTCATATTCCGCTCCAGGAGCTCCATCATAGCTCCTCGCTGTTGCTGGGAGGATGTTTTCTCCTCCGCTCGCCCCTTCCACCGTCATTTTCTCTCTACCCACCCTTGCCTCCTTTTCCGCGCAGCTCTCGATTCCCCCCTCTCTTTCGCACCCTCCATGTCATATTCCGCTCCAGGAGTTCCATCATAGCTCCTCACTGTCGCTGGGAGGATGTTTTCTCCTCCGCTCGCCCCTTCCACCGTCATTTTCTCTCTACCCACCCTTGCCTCCTTCTCCGCGCAGCTCTCGATTCCCCCCTCTCTTTCGCACCCTCCATGTCATATTCCGCTCCAGGAGCTCCATCATAGCTCCTCGCTGTCGCTGGGAGGATGTTTTCTCCTCCGCTCGCCCCTTCCACCGTCATTTTCTCTCTACCCACCCTTGCCTCCTTTTCCGCGCAGCTCTCGATTCCCCCCTCTCTTTCGCACCCTCCATGTCATATTCCGCTCCAGGAGCTCCATCATAGCTCCTTGCTGTCGCTGGGAGGATGTTTTCTCCTCCGCTCGCCCCTTCCACCGTCATTTTCTCTCTACCCACCCTTGCCTCCTTTTCCGCGCAGCTCTCGATTCCCCCCTCTCTTTCGCACCCTCCATGTCATATTCCGCTCCAGGAGTTCCATCATAGCTCCTCACTGTCGCTGGGAGGATGTTTTCTCCTCCGCTCGCCCCTTCCACCGTCATTTTCTCTCTACCCACCCTTGCCTCCTTCTCCGCGCAGCTCTCGATTCCCCCCTCTCTTTCGCACTCTCCATGTCATATTCCGCTCCAGGAGCTCCATCATAGCTCCTCGCTGTCGCTGGGAGGATGTTTTCTCCTCCGCTCGCCCCTTCCACTGTCATTTTCTCTCTACCCACCCTTGCCTCCTTTTCCGCGCAGCTCTCGATTCCCCCCTCTCTTTCGCACCCTCCATGTCATATTCCGCTCCAGGAGCTCCATCATAGCTCCTTGCTGTCGCTGGGAGGATGTTTTCTCCTCCGCTCGCCCCTTCCACCGTCATTTTCTCTCTACCCACCCTTGCCTCCTTTTCCGCGCAGCTCTCGATTCCCCCCTCTCTTTCGCACCCTCCATGTCATATTCCGCTCCAGGAGTTCCATCATAGCTCCTCACTGTCGCTGGGAGGATGTTTTCTCCTCCGCTCGCCCCTTCCACCATCATTTTCTCTCTACCCACCCTTGCCTCCTTTTCCGCGCAGCTCTCGATTCCCCCCTCTCTTTCGCACCCTCCATGTCATATTCCGCTCCAGGAGTTCCATCATAGCTCCTCACTGTCGCTGGGAGGAAGTTTTCTCCTCCGCTCGCCCCTTCCACCGTCATTTTCTCTCTACCCACCCTTGCCTCCTTCTCCGCGCAGCTCTCGATTCCCCCCTCTCTTTCGCACCCTCCATGTCATATTCCGCTCCAGGAGCTCCATCATAGCTAATCGCTGTCGCTGGGAGGATGTTTTCTCCTCCGCTCGCCCCTTCCACCGTCATTTTCTCTCTACCCACCCTTGCCTCCTTTTCCGCGCAGCTCTCGATTCCCCCCTCTCTTTCGCACCCTCCATGTCATATTCCGCTCCAGGAGTTCCATCATAGCTCCTCACTGTCGCTGGGAGGATGTTTTCTCCTCCGCTCGCCCCTTCCACCGTCATTTTCTCTCTACCCACCCTTGCCTCCTTTTCCGCGCAGCTCTCGATTCCCCCCTCTCTTTCGCACCCTCCATGTCATATTCCGCTCCAGGAGCTCCATCATAGCTCCTTGCTGTCGCTGGGAGGATGTTTTCTCCTCCGCTCGCCCCTTCCACCGTCATTTTCTCTCTACCCACCCTTGCCTCCTTTTCCGCGCAGCTCTCGATTCCCCCCTCTCTTTCGCACCCTCCATGTCATATTCCGCTCCAGGAGTTCCATCATAGCTCCTCACTGTCGCTGGGAGGATGTTTTCTCCTCCGCTCGCCCCTTCCACCGTCATTTTCTCTCTACCCACCCTTGCCTTCTTTTCCGCGCAGCTCTCGATTCCCCCCTCTCTTTCGCACCCTCCATGTCATATTCCGCTCCAGGAGCTCCATCATAGCTCCTTGCTGTCGCTGGGAGGATGTTTTCTCCTCTGCTCGCCGCTTCCGCCGTCATTTTCTCTCCACCCACCCTTGCCTCCTTCTCCGCGCCGCTCTCGATTCCCCCCTCTCTTTCGCACCCTCCATGTCATATTCCGCTCCAGGAGCTCCATCATAGCTCCTCGCTGTCGCTGGGAGGATGTTTTCTCCTCCGCTCGCCCCTTCCACCGTCATTTTCTCTCTACCCACCCTTTCCTCCTTTTCCGCGCAGCTCTCGATTCCCCCCTCTCTTTCACACCCTCCATGTCATATTCCGCTCCAGGAGCTCCATCATTGCTCCTCGCTGTCGCTGGGAGGATGTTTTCTCCTCCGCTCGCCCCTTCCACCGTCATTTTCTCTCTACCCACCCTTGCCTCCTTCTCTGCGCAGCTCTCAATTCCCCCCTCTCTTTCGCACCCTCCATGTCATATTCCGCTCCAGGAGCTCCATCATAGCTCCTCGCTGTCGCTGGGAGGATGTTTTCTCCTCCGCTCGCCCCTTCCACCGTCATTTTCTCTCTACCCACCCTTGCCTCCTTCTCCGCGCAGCTCTCGATTCCCCCCTCTCTTTCGAACCCTCCATGTCATATTCCGCTCCAGGAGCTCCATCATAGCTCCTCGCTGTCGCTGGGAGGATGTTTTCTCCTCTGCTCGCCCCTTCCACCGTCATTTTCTCGCTACCCACCCTTTCCTCCTTTTCCGCGCAGCTCTCGATTCCCCCCTCTCTTTCGCACCCTCCATGTCATATTCCGCTCCAGGAGCTCCATCATAGCTCCTCGCTGTCCCTGGGAGGATGTTTTCTCCTCCGCTCGCCCCTTCCACCTTCATTTTCTCTCTACCCACCCTTGCCTCCTTCTCCGCGCAGCTCTCGATTCCCTCCTCTCTCTCGCACCCTCCATATTACATCCAGCTCCAGGAGCTCCATCATAGCTCTTCGCTGTCGCTGGGAGGATGTTTTCTCCTCCACTCGCCCCTTCCACCGTCATTTTCTCTCTACCCACCCTTGCCTCCTTCTCCGCGCTGCTCTCGATTCCCTCCTCTCTCTCGCACCCTCCATATTACATCCAGCTCCAGGAGCTCCATCATAGCTCCTCGCTGTCGCTGGGAGGATGTTTTCTCCTCCGCTCGCCCCTTCCACCGTCATTTTCTCTCTACCCACCCTTGCCTCCTTCTCCGCGCAGCTCTCGATTCCCTCCTCTCTCTCGCACCCTCCATATTACATCCAGCTCCAGGAGCTCCATCATAGCTCCTCGCTGTCGCTGGGAGGATGTTTTCTCCTCTGCTCGCCGCTTCCGCCGTCATTTTCTCTCCACCCACCCTTGCCTCCTTCTCCGCGCCGCTCTCGATTCCCCCCTCTCTTTCGCACCCTCCATGCCATATTCTGCTCCAGGAGCTCCATCATAGCTCCTCGCTGTCGCTGGGAGGATGTTTTCTCCTCCGCTCGCCCCTTCCACCGTCATTTTCTCTCTACCCACCCTTTCCTCCTTTTCCGCGCAGCTCTCGATTCCCCCCTCTCTTTCGCACCCTCCATGTCATATTCTGCTCCAGGAGCTCCATCATAGCTCCTCGCTGTCGCTGGGAGGATGTTTTCTCCTCCGCTCGCCCCTTCCACCGTCATTTTCTTTCTACCCACGCTTGCCTCCTTTTCCGCGCAGCTCTCGATTCCCCCCTCTCTTTCGCACCCTCCATGTCATATTCCGCTCCAGGAGCTCCATCATAGCTCCTCGCTGTTGCTGGGAGGATGTTTTCTCCTCCGCTCGCCCCTTCCACCGTCATTTTCTCTCTACCCACCCTTGCCTCCTTCTCCGCGCAGCTCTCGATTCCCCCCTCTCTTTCGCACCCTCCATGTCATATTCCGCTCCAGGAGCTCCATCATAGCTCCTCGCTGTCGCTGGGAGGATTTTTTCTCCTCTGCTCGCCCCTTCCACCGTCATTTTCTCTCTACCCACCCTTTCCTCCTTTTCCGCGCAGCTCTCGATTCCCCCCTCTCTTGCGCACCCTCCATGTCATATTCCGCTCCAGGAGCTCCATCATAGCTCCTCGCTGTCGCTGGGAGGATGTTTTCTCCTCCGCTCGCCCCTTCCACCGTCATTTTCTCTCTACCCACCCTTGCCTCCTTTTCCGCGCAGCTCTCGATTCCCCCCTCTCTTTCGCACCCTCCATGTCATATTCCGCTCCAGGAGTTCCATCATAGCTCCTCACTGTCGCTGGGAGGATGTTTTCTCCTCCACTCGCCCCTTCCACCGTCATTTTCTCTCTACCCACCCTTGCCTCCTTCTCCGCGCTGCTCTCGATTCCCTCCTCTCTCTCGCACCCTCCATATTACATCCAGCTCCAGGAGCTCCATCATAGCTCCTCGCTGTCGCTGGGAGGATGTTTTCTCCTCCGCTCGCCCCTTCCACCGTCATTTTCTCTCTACCCACCCTTGCCTCCTTCTCCGCGCAGCTCTCGATTCCCTCCTCTCTCTCGCACCCTCCATATTACATCCAGCTCCAGGAGCTCCATCATAGCTCCTCGCTGTCGCTGGGAGGATGTTTTCTCCTCTGCTCGCCGCTTCCGCCGTCATTTTCTCTCCACCCACCCTTGCCTCCTTCTCCGCGCCGCTCTCGATTCCGCCCTCTCTTTCGCACCCTCCATGTCATATTCTGCTCCAGGAGCTCCATCATAGCTCCTCGCTGTCGCTGGGAGGATGTTTTCTCCTCCGCTCGCCCCTTCCACCGTCATTTTCTCTCTATCCACCCTTGCCTCCTTCTCCGCGCAGCTCTCGATTCCCCCCTCTCTTTCGCACCCTCCATGTCATATTCCGCTCCAGGAGCTCCATCATAGCTCCTCGCTGTCGCTGGGAGGATGTTTTCTCCTCCGCTCGCCCCTTCCACCGTCATTTTCTCTCTACCCACCCTTTCCTCCTTTTCCGCGCAGCTCTCGATTCCCCCCTCTCTTTCGCACCCTCCATGTCATATTCCGCTCCAGGAGCTCCATCATAGCTCCTCGCTGTCGCTGGGAGGATGTTTTCTCCTCCGCTCGCCCCTTCCACCGTCATTTTCTCTCTACCCACCCTTGCCTCCTTTTCCGCGCAGCTCTCGATTCCCCCCTCTCTTTCGCACCCTCCATGTCATATTCCGCTCCAGGAGCTCCATCATAGCTCCTCGCTGTCGCTGGGAGGATGTTTTCTCCTCTGCTCGCCCCTTCCACCGTCATTTTCTCTCTACCCACCATTTCCTCCTTTTCCGCGCAGCTCTCGATTCCCCCCTCTCTTTCGCACCCTCCATGTCATATTCCGCTCCAGGAGCTCCATCATAGCTCCTCGCTGTCGCTGGGAGGATGTTTTCTCCTCCGCTCGCCCCTTCCACCGTCATTTTCTTTCTACCCACCCTTGCCTCCTTTTCCACGCAGCTCTCGATTCCCCCCTCTCTTTCGCACCCTCCATGTCATATTCCGCTCCAGGAGCTCCATCATAGCTCCTCGCTGTTGCTGGGAGGATGTTTTCTCCTCCGCTCGCCCCTTCCACCGTCATTTTCTCTCTACCCACCCTTGCCTCCTTCTCCGCACAGCTCTCGATTCCCCCCTCTCTTTCGCACCCTCCATGTCATATTCCGCTCCAGGAGCTCCATCATAGCTCCTCGCTGTCGCTGGGAGGATGTTTTCTCCTCTGCTCGCCCCTTCCACCGTCATTTTCTCTCTACCCACCCTTTCCTCCTTTTCCGCGCAGCTCTCGATTCCCCCCTCTCTTGCGCACCCTCCATGTCATATTCCGCTCCAGGAGCTCCATCATAGCTCCTCGCTGTTGCTGGGAGGATGTTTTCTCCTCCGCTCGCCCCTTCCACCGTCATTTTCTCTCTACCCACCCTTGCCTCCTTTTCCGCGCAGCTCTCGATTCCCCCCTCTCTTTCGCACCCTCCATGTCATATTCCGCTCCAGGAGTTCCATCATAGCTCCTCACTGTCGCTGGGAGGATGTTTTCTCCTCCGCTCGCCCCTTCCACCGTCATTTTCTCTCTACCCACCCTTGCCTCCTTCTCCGCACAGCTCTCGATTCCCCCCTCTCTTTCGCACCCTCCATGTCATATTCCGCTCCAGGAGCTCCATCATAGCTCTTCGCTGTCGCTGGGAGGATGTTTTCTCCTCCGCTCGCCCCTTCCACCGTCATTTTCTCTCTACCCACCCTTTCCTCCTTTTCCGCGCAGCTCTCGATTCCCCCCTCTCTTTCGCACCCTCCATGTCATATTCCGCTCCAGGAGCTCCATCATAGCTCCTCGCTGTCGCTGGGAGGATGTTTTCTCCTCCGCTCGCCCCTTCCACCGTCATTTTCTCTCTACCCACCCTTGCCTCCTTTTCCGCGCAGCTCTCGATTCCCCCCTCTCTTTCGCACCCTCCATGTCATATTCCGCTCCAGGAGCTCCATCATAGCTCCTCGCTGTCGCTGGGAGGATGTTTTCTCCTCCGCTCGCCCCTTCCACCGTCATTTTCTCTCTACCCACCCTTGCCTCCTTCTCCGCGCAGCTCTCAATTCCCCCCTCTCTTTCGCACCCTCCATGTCATATTCCGCTCCAGGAGCTCCATCATAGCTCCTCGCTGTCGCTGGGAGGATGTTTCCTCCTCCGCTCGCCCCTTCCACCGTCATTTTCTCTCTACCCACCCTTGCCTCCTTCTCCGCGCAGCTCTCGATTCCCCCCTCTCTTTCGAACCCTCCATGTCATATTCCGCTCCAGGAGCTCCATCATAGCTCCTCGCTGTCGCTGGGAGGATGTTTTCTCCTCTGCTCGCCCCTTCCACCGTCATTTTCTCTCTACCCACCCTTTCCTCCTTTTCCGCGCAGCTCTCGATTCCCCCCTCTCTTTCGCACCCTCCATGTCATATTCCGCTCCAGGAGCTCCATCATAGCTCCTCGCTGTCGCTGGGAGGATGTTTTCTCCTCTGCTCGCCCCTTCCACCGTCATTTTCTCTCTACCCACCCTTTCCTCCTTTTCCGCGCAGCTCTCGATTCCCCCCTCTCTTGCGCACCCTCCATGTCATATTCCGCTCCAGGAGCTCCATCATAGCTCCTCGCTGTCGCTGGGAGGATGTTTTCTCCTCCGCTCGCCCCTTCCACCGTCATTTTCTCTCTACCCACCCTTGCCTCCTTTTCCGCGCAGCTCTCGATTCCCCCCTCTCTTTCGCACCCTCCATGTCATATTCCGCTCCAGGAGTTCCATCATAGCTCCTCACTGTCGCTGGGAGGATGTTTTCTCCTCCGCTCGCCCCTTCCACCGTCATTTTCTCTCTACCCACCCTTGCCTCCTTCTCCGCGCAGCTCTCGATTCCCCCCTCTCTTTCGCACCCTCCATGTCATATTCCGCTCCAGGAGCTCTATCATAGCTCTTCGCTGTCGCTGGGAGGATGTTTTCTCCTCCGCTCGCCCCTTCCACCGTCATTTTCTCTCTACCCACGCTTGCCTCCTTCTCCGCGCAGCTCTCGATTCCCTACTCTCTCTCGCACCCTCCATATTACATCCAGCTCCAGGAGCTTCATCATAGCTCCTCGCTGTCGCTGGGAGGATGTTTTCTCCTCCGCTCGCCCCTTCCACCGTCATTTTCTTTCTACCTTCCCTTCCCTCCTTATCTGCGCAGCTCTCGATTCCCCCCTCTCTTTCGCACCCTCCATGTCATATTCTGCTCCAGGAGCTCCATCATAGCTCCTCGCTGTCGCTGGGAGGATGTTTTCTCCTCCGCTCGCCCCTTCCACCGTCATTTTCTCTCTACCCACCCTTGCCTCCTTCTCCGCGCAGCTCTCGATTCCCTCTTCTCTCTCGCACCCTCCATATTACATCCAGCTCCAGGAGCTCCATCATAGCTCCTCGCTGTCGCTGGGAGGATGTTTTCTCCTCTGCTCGCCGCTTCCGCCGTCATTTTCTCTCCACCCACCCTTGCCTCCTTCTCCGCGCCGCTCTCGATTCCCCCCTCTCTTTCGCACCCTCCATGTCATATTCCGCTCCAGGAGCTCCATCATAGCTCCTCGCTGTCGCTGGGAGGATGTTTTCTCCTCCGCTCGCCCCTTCCACCGTCATTTTCTCTCTACCCACCCTTGCCTCCTTCTCCGCGCAGCTCTCGATTCCCCCCTCTCTTTCGCACCCTTCATGTCATATTCCGCTCCAGGAGCTCCATCATAGCTCCTCGCTGTCGCTGGGAGGATGTTTTCTCCTCCGCTCGCCCCTTCCACCGTCATTTTCTCTCTACCCACCCTTTCCTCCTTTTCCGTGCAGCTCTCGATTCCCCCCTCTCTTTCACACCCTCCATGTCATATTCCGCTCCAGGAGCTCCATCATTGCTCCTTGCTGTCGCTGGGAGGATGTTTTCTCCTCCGCTCGCCCCTTCCACCGTCATTTTCTCTCTACCCACCCTTGCCTCCCTCTCCGCGCAGCTCTCAATTCCCCCCTCTCTTTCGCACCCTCCATGTCATATTCCGCTCCAGGAGCTCCATCATAGCTCCTCGCTGTCGCTGGGAGGATGTTTTCTCCTCCGCTCGCCCTTTTCACCGTCATTTTCTCTCTACCCACCCTTTCCTCCTTTTCCGCACAGCTCTCGATTCCCCCCTCTCTTTCGCACCCTCCATGTCATATTCCGCTCCAGGAGTTCCATCATAGCTCCTCACTGTCGCTGGGAGGATGTTTTCTCCTCCACTCGCCCCTTCCACCGTCATTTTCTCTCTACCCACCCTTGCCTCCTTCTCCGCGCTGCTCTCGATTCCCTCCTCTCTCTCGCACCCTCCATATTACATCCAGCTCCAGGAGCTCCATCATAGCTCCTCGCTGTCGCTGGGAGGATGTTTTCTCCTCCGCTCGCCCCTTCCACCGTCATTTTCTCTCTACCCACCCTTGCCTCCTTCTCCGCGCAGCTCTCGATTCCCTCCTCTCTCTCGCACCCTCCATATTACATCCAGCTCCAGGAGCTCCATCATAGCTCCTCGCTGTCGCTGGGAGGATGTTTTCTCCTCTGCTCGCCGCTTCCGCCGTCATTTTCTCTCCACCCACCCTTGCCTCCTTCTCCGCGCCGCTCTCGATTCCCCCCTCTCTTTCGCACCCTCCATGTCATATTCTGCTCCAGGAGCTCCATCATAGCTCCTCGCTGTCGCTGGGAGGATGTTTTCTCCTCCGCTCGCCCCTTCCACCGTCATTTTCTCTCTACCCACCCTTGCCTCCTTCTCCGCGCAGCTCTCGATTCCCCCCTCTCTTGCGCACCCTCCATGTCATATTCCGCTCCAGGAGCTCCATCATAGCTCCTCGCTGTCGCTGGGAGGATGTTTTCTCCTCCGCTCGCCCCTTCCACCGTCATTTTCTCTCTACCCACCCTTGCCTCCTTTTCCGCGCAGCTCTCGATTCCCCCCTCTCTTTCGCACCCTCCATGTCATATTCCGCTCCAGGAGTTCCATCATAGCTCCTCACTGTCGCTGGGAGGATGTTTTCTCCTCCGCTCGCCCCTTCCACCGTCATTTTCTCTCTACCCACCCTTGCCTCCTTCTCCGCGCAGCTCTCGATTCCCCCCTCTCTTTCGCACCCTCCATGTCATATTCCGCTCCAGGAGCTCTATCATAGCTCTTCGCTGTCGCTGGGAGGATGTTTTCTCCTCCGCTCGCCCCTTCCACCGTCATTTTCTCTCTACCCACGCTTGCCTCCTTCTCCGCGCAGCTCTCGATTCCCTACTCTCTCTCGCACCCTCCATATTACATCCAGCTCCAGGAGCTTCATCATAGCTCCTCGCTGTCGCTGGGAGGATGTTTTCTCCTCCGCTCGCCCCTTCCACCGTCATTTTCTTTCTACCTTCCCTTCCCTCCTTATCTGCGCAGCTCTCGATTCCCCCCTCTCTTTCGCACCCTCCATGTCATATTCCGCTCCAGGAGCTCCATCATAGCTCCTCGCTGTCGCTGGGAGGATGTTTTCTCCTCCGCTCGCCCCTTCCACCGTCATTTTCTCTCTACCCACCCTTGCCTCCTTCTCCGCGCAGCTCTCGATTCCCTCTTCTCTCTCGCACCCTCCATATTACATCCAGCTCCAGGAGCTCCATCATAGCTCCTCGCTGTCGCTGGGAGGATGTTTTCTCCTCTGCTCGCCGCTTCCGCCGTCATTTTCTCTCCACCCACCCTTGCCTCCTTCTCCGCGCCGCTCTCGATTCCCCCCTCTCTTTCGCACCCTCCATGTCATATTCCGCTCCAGGAGCTCCATCATAGCTCCTCGCTGTCGCTGGGAGGATGTTTTCTCCTCCGCTCGCCCCTTCCACCGTCATTTTCTCTCTACCCACCCTTGCCTCCTTCTCTGCGCAGCTCTCGATTCCCCCCTCTCTTTCGCACCCTTCATGTCATATTCCGCTCCAGGAGCTCCATCATAGCTCCTCGCTGTCGCTGGGAGGATGTTTTCTCCTCCGCTCGCCCCTTCCACCGTCATTTTCTCTCTACCCACCCTTTCCTCCTTTTCCGTGCAGCTCTCGATTCCCCCCTCTCTTTCACACCCTCCATGTCATATTCCGCTCCAGGAGCTCCATCATTGCTCCTCGCTGTCGCTGGGAGGATGTTTTCTCCTCCGCTCGCCCCTTCCACCGTCATTTTCTCTCTACCCACCCTTGCCTCCCTCTCCGCGCAGCTCTCAATTCCCCCCTCTCTATCGCACCCTCCATGTCATATTCCGCTCCAGGAGCTCCATCATAGCTCCTCGCTGTCGCTGGGAGGATGTTTTCTCCTCCGCTCGCCCTTTTCACCGTCATTTTCTCTCTACCCACCCTTTCCTCCTTTTCCGCACAGCTCTCGATTCCCCCCTCTCTTTCGCACCCTCCATGTCATATTCCGCTCCAGGAGTTCCATCATAGCTCCTCACTGTCGCTGGGAGGATGTTTTCTCCTCCACTCGCCCCTTCCACCGTCATTTTCTCTCTACCCACCCTTGCCTCCTTCTCCGCGCTGCTCTCGATTCCCTCCTCTCTCTCGCACCCTCCATATTACATCCAGCTCCAGGAGCTCCATCATAGCTCCTCGCTGTCGCTGGGAGGATGTTTTCTCCTCCGCTCGCCCCTTCCACCGTCATTTTCTCTCTACCCACCCTTGCCTCCTTCTCCGCGCAGCTCTCGATTCCCTCCTCTCTCTCGCACCCTCCATATTACATCCAGCTCCAGGAGCTCCATCATAGCTCCTCGCTGTCGCTGGGAGGATGTTTTCTCCTCTGCTCGCCGCTTCCGCCGTCATTTTCTCTCCACCCACCCTTGCCTCCTTCTCCGCGCCGCTCTCGATTCCCCCCTCTCTTTCGCACCCTCCATGTCATATTCTGCTCCAGGAGCTCCATCATAGCTCCTCGCTGTCGCTGGGAGGATGTTTTCTCCTCCGCTCGCCCCTTCCACCGTCATTTTCTCTCTACCCACCCTTGCCTCCTTCTCCGCGCAGCTCTCGATTCCCCCCTCTCTTTCGCACCCTCCATGTCATATTCCGCTCCAGGAGCTCCATCATAGCTCCTCGCTGTCGCTGGGAGGATGTTTTCTCCTCCGCTCGCCCCTTCCACCGTCATTTTCTCTCTACCCACCCTTTCCTCCTTTTCCGCGCAGCTCTCGATTCCCCCCTCTCTTTCGCACCCTCCATGTCATATTCCGCTCCAGGAGCTCCATCATAGCTCCTCGCTGTCGCTGGGAGGATGTTTTCTCCTCCGCTCGCCCCTTCCACCGTCATTTTCTCTCTACCCACCCTTGCCTCCTTCTCCGCGCAGCTCTCAATTCCCCCCTCTCTTTCGCACCCTCCATGTCATATTCCGCTCCAGGAGCTCCATCATAGCTCCTCGCTGTCGCTGGGAGGATGTTTTCTCCTCCGCTCGCCCCTTCCACCGTCATTTTCTCTCTACCCACCCTTGCCTCCTTCTCCGCGCAGCTCTCGATTCCCCCCTCTCTTTCGAACCCTCCATGTCATATTCCGCTCCAGGAGCTCCATCATAGCTCCTCGCTGTCGCTGGGAGGATGTTTTCTTCTCTGCTCGCCCCTTCCACCGTCATTTTCTCTCTACCCACCCTTTCCTCCTTTTCCGCGCAGCTCTCGATTCCCCCCTCTCTTTCGCACCCTCCATGTCATATTCCGCTCCAGGAGCTCCATCATAGCTCCTCGCTGTCGCTGGGAGGATGTTTTCTCCTCCGCTCGCCCCTTCCACCGTCATTTTCTTTCTACCCACCCTTGCCTCCTTTTCCACGCAGCTCTCGATTCCCCCCTCTCTTTCGCACCCTCCATGTCATATTCCGCTCCAGGAGCTCCATCATAGCTCCTCGCTGTTGCTGGGAGGATGTTTTCTCCTCCGCTCGCCCCTTCCACCGTCATTTTCTCTCTACCCACCCTTGCCTCCTTTTCCGCGCAGCTCTCGATTCCCCCCTCTCTTTCGCACCCTCCATGTCATATTCCGCTCCAGGAGTTCCATCATAGCTCCTCACTGTCGCTGGGAGGATGTTTTCTCCTCCGCTCGCCCCTTCCACCGTCATTTTCTCTCTACCCACCCTTGCCTCCTTCTCCGCGCAGCTCTCGATTCCCCCCTCTCTTTCGCACCCTCCATGTCATATTCCGCTCCAGGAGCTCCATCATAGCTCCTCGCTGTCGCTGGGAGGATGTTTTCTCCTCCGCTCGCCCCTTCCACCGTCATTTTCTCTCTACCCACCCTTGCCTCCTTTTCCGCGCAGCTCTCGATTCCCCCCTCTCTTTCGCACCCTCCATGTCATATTCCGCTCCAGGAGCTCCATCATAGCTCCTTGCTGTCGCTGGGAGGATGTTTTCTCCTCCGCTCGCCCCTTCCACCGTCATTTTCTCTCTACCCACCCTTGCCTCCTTTTCCGCGCAGCTCTCGATTCCCCCCTCTCTTTCGCACCCTCCATGTCATATTCCGCTCCAGGAGTTCCATCATAGCTCCTCACTGTCGCTGGGAGGATGTTTTCTCCTCCGCTCGCCCCTTCCACCGTCATTTTCTCTCTACCCACCCTTGCCTCCTTCTCAGCGCAGCTCTCGATTCCCCCCTCTCTTTCGCACTCTCCATGTCATATTCCGCTCCAGGAGCTCCATCATAGCTCCTCGCTGTCGCTGGGAGGATGTTTTCTCCTCCGCTCGCCCCTTCCACTGTCATTTTCTCTCTACCCACCCTTGCCTCCTTTTCCGCGCAGCTCTCGATTCCCCCCTCTCTTTCGCACCCTCCATGTCATATTCCGCTCCAGGAGCTCCATCATAGCTCCTTGCTGTCGCTGGGAGGATGTTTTCTCCTCCGCTCGCCCCTTCCACCGTCATTTTCTCTCTACCCACCCTTGCCTCCTTTTCCGCGCAGCTCTCGATTCCCCCCTCTCTTTCGCACCCTCCATGTCATATTCCGCTCCAGGAGTTCCATCATAGCTCCTCACTGTCGCTGGGAGGATGTTTTCTCCTCCGCTCGCCCCTTCCACCGTCATTTTCTCTCTACCCACCCTTGCCTCCTTCTCCGCGCAGCTCTCGATTCCCCCCTCTCTTTCGCACCCTCCATGTCATATTCCGCTCCAGGAGCTCCATCATAGCTCCTCGCTGTCGCTGGGAGGATGTTTTCTCCTCCGCTCGCCCCTTCCACCGTCATTTTCTCTCTACCCACCCTTGCCTCCTTTTCCGCGCAGCTCTCGATTCCCCCCTCTCTTTCGCACCCTCCATGTCATATTCCGCTCCAGGAGCTCCATCATAGCTCCTTGCTGTCGCTGGGAGGATGTTTTCTCCTCCGCTCGCCCCTTCCACCGTCATTTTCTCTCTACCCACCCTTGCCTCCTTTTCCGCGCAGCTCTCGATTCCCCCCTCTCTTTCGCACCCTCCATGTCATATTCCGCTCCAGGAGTTCCATCATAGCTCCTCACTGTCGCTGGGAGGATGTTTTCTCCTCCGCTCGCCCCTTCCACCGTCATTTTCTCTCTACCCACCCTTGCCTCCTTCTCCGCGCAGCTCTCGATTCCCCCCTCTCTTTCGCACTCTCCATGTCATATTCCGCTCCAGGAGCTCCATCATAGCTCCTCGCTGTCGCTGGGAGGATGTTTTCTCCTCCGCTCGCCCCTTCCACTGTCATTTTCTCTCTACCCACCCTTGCCTCCTTTTCCGCGCAGCTCTCGATTCCCCCCTCTCTTTCGCACCCTCCATGTCATATTCCGCTCCAGGAGCTCCATCATAGCTCCTTGCTGTCGCTGGGAGGATGTTTTCTCCTCCGCTCGCCCCTTCCACCGTCATTTTCTTTCTACCCACCCTTGCCTCCTTTTCCGCGCAGCTCTCGATTCCCCCCTCTCTTTCGCACCCTCCATGTCATATTCCGCTCCAGGAGCTCCATCATAGCTAATCGCTGTCGCTGGGAGGATGTTTTCTCCTCCGCTCGCCCCTTCCACCGTCATTTTCTCTCTACCCACCCTTGCCTCCTTTTCCGCGCAGCTCTCGATTCCCCCCTCTCTTTCGCACCCTCCATGTCATATTCCGCTCCAGGAGTTCCATCATAGCTCCTCACTGTCGCTGGGAGGATGTTTTCTCCTCCGCTCGCCCCTTCCACCGTCATTTTCTCTCTACCCACCCTTGCCTCCTTTTCCGCGCAGCTCTCGATTCCCCCCTCTCTTTCGCACCCTCCATGTCATATTCCGCTCCAGGAGCTCCATCATAGCTCCTTGCTGTCGCTGGGAGGATGTTTTCTCCTCCGCTCGCCCCTTCCACCGTCATTTTCTCTCTACCCACCCTTGCCTCCTTTTCCGCGCAGCTCTCGATTCCCCCCTCTCTTTCGCACCCTCCATGTCATATTCCGCTCCAGGAGTTCCATCATAGCTCCTCACTGTCGCTGGGAGGATGTTTTCTCCTCCGCTCGCCCCTTCCACCGTCATTTTCTCTCTACCCACCCTTGCCTTCTTTTCCGCGCAGCTCTCGATTCCCCCCTCTCTTTCGCACCCTCCATGTCATATTCCGCTCCAGGAGCTCCATCATAGCTCCTTGCTGTCGCTGGGAGGATGTTTTCTCCTCTGCTCGCCGCTTCCGCCGTCATTTTCTCTCCACCCACCCTTGCCTCCTTCTCCGCGCCGCTCTCGATTCCCCCCTCTCTTTCGCACCCTCCATGTCATATTCCGCTCCAGGAGCTCCATCATAGCTCCTCGCTGTCGCTGGGAGGATGTTTTCTCCTCCGCTCGCCCCTTCCACCGTCATTTTCTCTCTACCCACCCTTTCCTCCTTTTCCGCGCAGCTCTCGATTCCCCCCTCTCTTTCACACCCTCCATGTCATATTCCGCTCCAGGAGCTCCATCATTGCTCCTCGCTGTCGCTGGGAGGATGTTTTCTCCTCCGCTCGCCCCTTTCACCGTCATTTTCTCTCTACCCACCCTTGCCTCCTTCTCTGCGCAGCTCTCAATTCCCCCCTCTCTTTCGCACCCTCCATGTCATATTCCGCTCCAGGAGCTCCATCATAGCTCCTCGCTGTCGCTGGGAGGATGTTTTCTCCTCCGCTCGCCCCTTCCACCGTCATTTTCTCTCTACCCACCCTTGCCTCCTTCTCCGCGCAGCTCTCAATTCCCCCCTCTCTTTCGAACCCTCCATGTCATATTCCGCTCCAGGAGCTCCATCATAGCTCCTCGCTGTCGCTGGGAGGATGTTTTCTCCTCTGCTCGCCCCTTCCACCGTCATTTTCTCGCTACCCACCCTTTCCTCCTTTTCCGCGCAGCTCTCGATTCCCCCCTCTCTTTCGCACCCTCCATGTCATATTCCGCTCCAGGAGCTCCATCATAGCTCCTCGCTGTCGCTGGGAGGATGTTTTCTCCTCTGCTCGCCCCTTCCACCGTCATTTTCTCTCTACCCACCCTTGCCTCCTTCTCCGCGCTGCTCTCGATTCCCTCCTCTCTCTCGCACCCTCCATATTACATCCAGCTCCAGGAGCTCCATCATAGCTCTTCGCTGTCGCTGGGAGGATGTTTTCTCCTCCACTCGCCCCTTCCACCGTCATTTTCTCTCTACCCACCCTTGCCTCCTTCTCCGCGCTGCTCTCGATTCCCTCCTCTCTCTCGCACCCTCCATATTACATCCAGCTCCAGGAGCTCCATCATAGCTCCTCGCTGTCGCTGGGAGGATGTTTTCTCCTCCGCTCGCCCCTTCCACCGTCATTTTCTCTCTACCCACCCTTGCCTCCTTCTCCGCGCAGCTCTCGATTCCCTCCTCTCTCTCGCACCCTCCATATTACATCCAGCTCCAGGAGCTCCATCATAGCTCCTCGCTGTCGCTGGGAGGATGTTTTCTCCTCTGCTCGCCGCTTCCGCCGTCATTTTCTCTCCACCCACCCTTGCCTCCTTCTCCGCGCCGCTCTCGATTCCCCCCTCTCTTTCGCACCCTCCATGCCATATTCTGCTCCAGGAGCTCCATCATAGCTCTTCGCTGTCGCTGGGAGGATGTTTTCTCCTCCGCTCGCCCCTTCCACCGTCATTTTCTCTCTACCCACCCTTTCCTCCTTTTCCGCGCAGCTCTCGATTCCCCCCTCTCTTTCGCACCCTCCATGTCATATTCTGCTCCAGGAGCTCCATCATAGCTCCTCGCTGTCGCTGGGAGGATGTTTTCTCCTCCGCTCGCCCCTTCCACCGTCATTTTTTCTCTACCCACCCTTGCCTCCTTCTCCGCGCAGCTCTCAATTCCCCCCTCTCTTTCGCACCCTCCATGTCATATTCCGCTCCAGGAGCTCCATCATAGCTCCTCGCTGTCGCTGGGAGGATGTTTTCTCCTCCGCTCGCCCCTTCCACCGTCATTTTCTCTCTACCCACCCTTGCCTCCTTCTCCGCGCAGCTCTCGATTCCCCCCTCTCTTTCGAACCCTCCATGTCATATTCCGCTCCAGGAGCTCCATCATAGCTCCTCGCTGTCGCTGGGAGGATGTTTTCTCCTCTGCTCTCCCCTTCCACCGTCATTTTCTCTCTACCCACCCTTTCCTCCTTTTCCGCGCAGCTCTCGATTCCCCCCTCTCTTTCGCACCCTCCATGTCATATTCCGCTCCAGGAGCTCCATCATAGCTCCTCGCTGTCGCTGGGAGGATGTTTTCTCCTCCGCTCGCCCCTTTCACCGTCATTTTCTTTCTACCCACCCTTGCCTCCTTTTCCACGCAGCTCTCGATTCCCCCCTCTCTTTCGCACCCTCCATGTCATATTCCGCTCCAGGAGCTCCATCATAGCTCCTCGCTGTTGCTGGGAGGATGTTTTCTCCTCCGCTCGCCCCTTCCACCGTCATTTTCTCTCTACCCACCCTTGCCTCCTTCTCCGCGCAGCTCTCGATTCCCCCCTCTCTTTCGCACCCTCCATGTCATATTCCGCTCCAGGAGCTCCATCATAGCTCCTCGCTGTCGCTGGGAGGATTTTTTCTCCTCTGCTCGCCCCTTCCACCGTCATTTTCTCTCTACCCACCCTTTCCTCCTTTTCCGCGCAGCTCTCGATTCCCCCCTCTCTTGCGCACCCTCCATGTCATATTCCGCTCCAGGAGCTCCATCATAGCTCCTCGCTGTCGCTGGGAGGATGTTTTCTCCTCCGCTCGCCCCTTCCACCGTCATTTTCTCTCTACCCACCCTTGCCTCCTTTTCCGCGCAGCTCTCGATTCCCCCCTCTCTTTCGCACCCTCCATGTCATATTCCGCTCCAGGAGTTCCATCATAGCTCCTCACTGTCGCTGGGAGGATGTTTTCTCCTCCACTCTCCCCTTCCACCGTCATTTTCTCTCTACCCACCCTTGCCTCCTTCTCCGCGCTGCTCTCGATTCCCTCCTCTCTCTCGCACCCTCCATATTACATCCAGCTCCAGGAGCTCCATCATAGCTCCTCGCTGTCGCTGGGAGGATGTTTTCTCCTCCGCTCGCCCCTTCCACCGTCATTTTCTCTCTACCCACCCTTGCCTCCTTCTCCGCGCAGCTCTCGATTCTCTCCTCTCTCTCGCACCCTCCATATTACATCCAGCTCCAGGAGCTCCATCATAGCTCCTCGCTGTCGCTGGGAGGATGTTTTCTCCTCTGCTCGCCGCTTCCGCCGTCATTTTCTCTCCACCCACCCTTGCCTCCTTCTCCGCGCCGCTCTCGATTCCGCCCTCTCTTTCGCACCCTCCATGTCATATTCTGCTCCAGGAGCTCCATCATAGCTCCTCGCTGTCGCTGGGAGGATGTTTTCTCCTCCGCTCGCCCCTTCCACCGTCATTTTCTCTCTACCCACCCTTGCCTCCTTCTCCGCGCAGCTCTCGATTCCCCCCTCTCTTTCGCACCCTCCATGTCATATTCCGCTCCAGGAGCTCCATCATAGCTCCTCGCTGTCGCTGGGAGGATGTTTTCTCCTCCGCTCGCCCCTTCCACCGTCATTTTCTCTCTACCCACCCTTTCCTCCTTTTCCGCGCAGCTCTCGATTCCCCCCTCTCTTTCGCACCCTCCATGTCATATTCCGCTCCAGGAGCTCCATCATAGCTCCTCGCTGTCGCTGGGAGGATGTTTTCTCCTCCGCTCGCCCCTTCCACCGTCATTTTCTCTCTACCCACCCTTGCCTCCTTTTCCGCGCAGCTCTCGATTCCCCCCTCTCTTTCGCACCCTCCATGTCATATTCCGCTCCAGGAGCTCCATCATAGCTCCTCGCTGTCGCTGGGAGGATGTTTTCTCCTCCGCTCGCCCCTTCCACTGTCATTTTCTCTCTACCCACCCTTGCCTCCTTCTCCGCGCAGCTCTCAATTCCCCCCTCTCTTTCGCACCCTCCATGTCATATTCCGCTCCAGGAGCTCCATCATAGCTCCTCGCTGTCGCTGGGAGGATGTTTTCTCCTCCGCTCGCCCCTTCCACCGTCATTTTCTCTCTACCCACCCTTGCCTCCTTCTCCGCGCAGCTCTCGATTCCCCCCTCTCTTTCGAACCCTCCATGTCATATTCCGCTCCAGGAGCTCCATCATAGCTCCTCGCTGTCGCTGGGAGGATGTTTTCTCCTCTGCTCGCCCCTTCCACCGTCATTTTCTCTCTACCCACCCTTTCCTCCTTTTCCGCGCAGCTCTCGATTCCCCCCTCTCTTTCGCACCCTCCATGTCATATTCCGCTCCAGGAGCTCCATCATAGCTCCTCGCTGTCGCTGGGAGGATGTTTTCTCCTCCGCTCGCCCCTTCCACCGTCATTTTCTTTCTACCCACCCTTGCCTCCTTTTCCACGCAGCTCTCGATTCCCCCCTCTCTTTCGCACCCTCCATGTCATATTCCGCTCCAGGAGCTCCATCATAGCTCCTCGCTGTTGCTGGGAGGATGTTTTCTCCTCCGCTCGCCCCTTCCACCGTCATTTTCTCTCTACCCACCCTTGCCTCCTTCTCCGCACAGCTCTCGATTCCCCCCTCTCTTTCGCACCCTCCATGTCATATTCCGCTCCAGGAGCTCCATCATAGCTCCTCGCTGTCGCTGGGAGGATGTTTTCTCCTCTGCTCGCCCCTTCCACCGTCATTTTCTCTCTACCCACCCTTTCCTCCTTTTCCGCGCAGCTCTCGATTCCCCCCTCTCTTGCGCACCCTCCATGTCATATTCCGCTCCAGGAGCTCCATCATAGCTCCTCGCTGTTGCTGGGAGGATGTTTTCTCCTCCGCTCGCCCCTTCCACCGTCATTTTCTCTCTACCCACCCTTGCCTCCTTTTCCGCGCAGCTCTCGATTCCCCCCTCTCTTTCGCACCCTCCATGTCATATTCCGCTCCAGGAGTTCCATCATAGCTCCTCACTGTCGCTGGGAGGATGTTTTCTCCTCCGCTCGCCCCTTCCACCGTCATTTTCTCTCTACCCACCCTTGCCTCCTTCTGCGCGCAGCTCTCGATTCCCCCCTCTCTTTCGCACCCTCCATGTCATATTCCGCTCCAGGAGCTCCATCATAGCTCTTCGCTGTCGCTGGGAGGATGTTTTCTCCTCCGCTCGCCCCTTCCACCGTCATTTTCTCTCTACCCACCCTTTCCTCCTTTTCCGCGCAGCTCTCGATTCCCCCCTCTCTTTCGCACCCTCCATGTCATATTCCGCTCCAGGAGCTCCATCATAGCTCCTCGCTGTCGCTGGGAGGATGTTTTCTCCTCCGCTCGCCCCTTCCACCGTCATTTTCTCTCTACCCACCCTTGCCTCCTTTTCCGCGCAGCTCTCGATTCCCCCCTCTCTTTCGCACCCTCCATGTCATATTCCGCTCCAGGAGCTCCATCATAGCTCCTCGCTGTCGCTGGGAGGATGTTTTCTCCTCCGCTCGCCCCTTCCACCGTCATTTTCTCTCTACCCACCCTTGCCTCCTTCTCCGCGCAGCTCTCAATTCCCCCCTCTCTTTCGCACCCTCCATGTCATATTCCGCTCCAGGAGCTCCATCATAGCTCCTCGCTGTCGCTGGGAGGATGTTTTCTCCTCCGCTCGCCCCTTCCACCGTCATTTTCTCTCTACCCACCCTTGCCTCCTTCTCCGCGCAGCTCTCAATTCCCCCCTCTCTTTCGAACCCTCCATGTCATATTCCGCTCCAGGAGCTCCATCATAGCTCCTCGCTGTCGCTGGGAGGATGTTTTCTCCTCTGCTCGCCCCTTCCACCGTCATTTTCTCTCTACCCACCCTTTCCTCCTTTTCCGCGCAGCTCTCGATTCCCCCCTCTCTTTCGCACCCTCCATGTCATATTCCGCTCCAGGAGCTCCATCATAGCTCCTCGCTGTCGCTGGGAGGATGTTTTCTCCTCTGCTCGCCCCTTCCACCGTCATTTTCTCTCTACCCACCCTTTCCTCCTTTTCCGCGCAGCTCTCGATTCCCCCCTCTCTTGCGCACCCTCCATGTCATATTCCGCTCCAGGAGCTCCATCATAGCTCCTCGCTGTCGCTGGGAGGATGTTTTCTCCTCCGCTCGCCCCTTCCACCGTCATTTTCTCTCTACCCACCCTTGCCTCCTTTTCCGCGCAGCTCTCGATTCCCCCCTCTCTTTCGCACCCTCCATGTCATATTCCGCTCCAGGAGTTCCATCATAGCTCCTCACTGTCGCTGGGAGGATGTTTTCTCCTCCGCTCGCCCCTTCCACCGTCATTTTCTCTCTACCCACCCTTGCCTCCTTCTCCGCGCAGCTCTCGATTCCCCCCTCTCTTTCGCACCCTCCATGTCATATTCCGCTCCAGGAGCTCTATCATAGCTCTTCGCTGTCGCTGGGAGGATGTTTTCTCCTCCGCTCGCCCCTTCCACCGTCATTTTCTCTCTACCCACGCTTGCCTCCTTCTCCGCGCAGCTCTCGATTCCCTACTCTCTCTCGCACCCTCCATATTACATCCAGCTCCAGGAGCTTCATCATAGCTCCTCGCTGACGCTGGGAGGATGTTTTCTCCTCCGCTCGCCCCTTCCACCGTCATTTTCTTTCTACCTTCCCTTCCCTCCTTATCTGCGCAGCTCTCGATTCCCCCCTCTCTTTCGCACCCTCCATGTCATATTCCGCTCCAGGAGCTCCATCATAGCTCCTCGCTGTCGCTGGGAGGATGTTTTCTCCTCCGCTCGCCCCTTCCACCGTCATTTTCTCTCTACCCACCCTTGCCTCCTTCTCCGCGCAGCTCTCGATTCCCTCTTCTCTCGCACCCTCCATATTACATCCAGCTCCAGGAGCTCCATCATAGCTCCTCGCTGTCGCTGGGAGGATGTTTTCTCCTCTGCTCGCCGCTTCCGCCGTCATTTTCTCTCCACCCACCCTTGCCTCCTTCTCCGCGCCGCTCTCGATTCCCCCCTCTCTTTCGCACCCTCCATGTCATATTCCGCTCCAGGAGCTCCATCATAGCTCCTCGCTGTCGCTGGGAGGATGTTTTCTCCTCCGCTCGCCCCTTCCACCGTCATTTTCTCTCTACCCACCCTTGCCTCCTTCTCCGCGCAGCTCTCCATTCCCCCCTCTCTTTCGCACCCTTCATGTCATATTCCGCTCCAGGAGCTCCATCATAGCTCCTCGCTGTCGCTGGGAGGATGTTTTCTCCTCCGCTCGCCCCTTCCACCGTCATTTTCTCTCTACCCACCCTTTCCTCCTTTTCCGTGCAGCTCTCGATTCCCCCCTCTCTTTCACACCCTCCATGTCATATTCCGCTCCAGGAGCTCCATCATTGCTCCTCGCTGTCGCTGGGAGGATGTTTTCTCCTCCGCTCGCCCCTTCCACCGTCATTTTCTCTCTACCCACCCTTGCCTCCCTCTCCGCGCAGCTCTCAATTCCCCCCTCTCTTTCGCACCCTCCATGTCATATTCCGCTCCAGGAGCTCCATCATAGCTCCTCGCTGTCGCTGGGAGGATGTTTTCTCCTCCGCTCGCCCTTTTCACCGTCATTTTCTCTCTACCCACCCTTTCCTCCTTCTCCGCGCAGCTCTCGATTCCCCCCTCTCTTTCGAACCCTCCATGTCATATTCCGCTCCAGGAGCTCCATCATAGCTCCTCGCTGTCGCTGGGAGGATGTTTTCTCCTCTGCTCGCCCCTTCCACCGTCATTTTCTCTCTACCCACCCTTTCCTCCTTTTCCGCGCAGCTCTCGATTCCCCCCTCTCTTTCGCACCCTCCATGTCATATTCCGCTCCAGGAGCTCCATCATAGCTCCTCGCTGTCGCTGGGAGGATGTTTTCTCCTCCGCTCGCCCCTTCCACGGTCATTTTCTCTCTACCCACCCTTGCCTCCTTTTCCGCGCAGCTCTCGATTCCCCCCTCTCTTTCGCACCCTCCATGTCATATTCCGCTCCAGGAGCTCCATCATAGCTCCTCGCTGTCGCTGGGAGGATGTTTTCTCCTCCGCTCGCCCCTTCCACCGTCATTTTCTCTCTACCCACCCTTGCCTCCTTTTCCGCGCAGCTCTCGATTCCCCCCTCTCTTTCGCACCCTCCATGTCATATTCCGCTCCAGGAGTTCCATCATAGCTCCTCACTGTCGCTGGGAGGATGTTTTCTCCTCCACTCGCCCCTTCCACCGTCATTTTCTCTCTACCCACCCTTGCCTCCTTCTCCGCGCTGCTCTCGATTCCCTCCTCTCTCTCGCACCCTCCATATTACATCCAGCTCCCGGAGCTCCATCATAGCTCCTCGCTGTCGCTGGGAGGATGTTTTCTCCTCCGCTCGCCCCTTCCACCGTCATTTTCTCTCTACCCACCCTTGCCTCCTTCTCCGCGCAGCTCTCGATTCCCTCCTCTCTCTCGCACCCTCCATATTACATCCAGCTCCAGGAGCTCCATCATAGCTCCTCGCTGTCGCTGGGAGGATGTTTTCTCCTCTGCTCGCCGCTTCCGCCGTCGTTTTCTCTCCACCCACCCTTGCCTCCTTCTCCGCGCCGCTCTCGATTCCCCCCTCTCTTTCGCACCCTCCATGTCATATTCTGCTCCAGGAGCTCCATCATAGCTCCTCGCTGTCGCTGGGAGGATGTTTTCTCCTCCGCTCGCCCCTTCCACCGTCATTTTCTCTCTACCCACCCTTGCCTCCTTCTCCGCGCAGCTCTCGATTCCCCCCTCTCTTTCGCACCCTCCATGTCATATTCCGCTCCAGGAGCTCCATCATATCTCCTCGCTGTCGCTGGGAGGATGTTTTCTCCTCCGCTCGCCCCTTCCACCGTCATTTTCTCTCTACCCACCCTTTCCTCCTTTTCCGCGCAGCTCTCGATTCCCCCCTCTCTTTCGCACCCTCCATGTCATATTCCGCTCCAGGAGCTCCATCATAGCTCCTCGCTGTCGCTGGGAGGATGTTTTCTCCTCCGCTCGCCCCTTCCACCGTCATTTTCTCTCTACCCACCCTTTCCTCCTTTTCCGCGCAGCTCTCGATTCCCCCCTCTCTTTCGCACCCTCCATGTCATATTCCGCTCCAGGAGCTCCATCATAGCTCCTCGCTGTCGCTGGGAGGATGTTTTCTCCTCCGCTCGCCCCTTCCACCGTCATTTTCTCTCTACCCACCCTTGCCTCCTTTTCCGCGCAGCTCTCGATTCCCCCCTCTCTTTCGCACCCTCAATGTCATATTCCGCTCCAGGAGTTCCATCATAGCTCCTCACTGTCGCTGGGAGGATGTTTTCTCCTCCGCTCGCCCCTTCCACCGTCATTTTCTCTCTACCCACCCTTGCCTCCTTTTCCGCGCAGCTCTCGATTCCCCCCTCTCTTTTGCACCCTCCATGTCATATTCCGCTCCAGGAGTTCCATCATAGCTCCTCACTGTCGCTGGGAGGAAGTTTTCTCCTCCGCTTGCCCCTTCCACCGTCATTTTCTCTCTACCCACCCTTGCCTCCTTTTCCGCGCAGCTCTCGATTCCCCCCTCTCTTTCGCACCCTCCATGTCATATTCCGCTCCAGGAGCTCCATCATAGCTCCTTGCTGTCGCTGGGAGGATGTTTTCTCCTCCGCTCGCCCCTTCCACCATCATTTTCTCTCTACCCACCCTTGCCTCCTTTTCCGCGCAGCTCTCGATTCCCCCCTCTCTTTCGCACCCTCCATGTCATATTCCGCTCCAGGAGTTCCATCATAGCTCCTCACTGTCGCTGGGAGGATGTTTTCTCCTCCGCTCGCCCCTTCCACCGTCATTTTCTCTCTACCCACCCTTGCCTCCTTTTCCGCGCAGCTCTCGATTCCCCCCTCTCTTTCGCACCCTCCATGTCATATTCCGCTCCAGGAGTTCCATCATAGCTCCTCACTGTCGCTGGGAGGATGTTTTCTCCTCCGCTCGCCCCTTCCACCGTCATATTCTCTCTACCCACCCTTGCCTCCTTCTCCGCGCAGCTCTCGATTCCCCCCTCTCTTTCGCACCCTCCATGTCATATTCCGCTCCAGGAGCTCCATCATAGCTCCTCGCTGTCGCTGGGAGGATGTTTTCTCCTCCGCTCGCCCCTTCCACCGTCATTTTCTCTCTACCCACCCTTGCCTCCTTTTCCGCGCAGCTCTCGATTCCCCCCTCTCTTTCGCACCCTCCATGTCATATTCCGCTCCAGGAGTTCCATCATAGCTCCTCACTGTCGCTGGGAGGATGTTTTCTCCTCCGCTCGCCTCTTCCACCGTCATTTTCTCTCTACCCACCCTTGCCTCCTTTTCCGCGCAGCTCTCGATTCCCCCCTCTCTTTCGCACCCTCCATGTCATACTCCGCTCCAGGAGTTCCATCATAGCTCCTCACTGTCGCTGGGAGGAAGTTTTCTCCTCCGCTCGCCCCTTCCACCGTCATTTTCTCTCTACCCACCCTTGCCTCCTTTTCCTCGCAGCTCTCGATTCCCCCCTCTCTTTCGCACCCTCCATGTCATATTCCGCTCCAGGAGCTCCATCATAGCTCCTTGCTGTCGCTGGGAGGATGTTTTCTCCTCCGCTCGCCCCTTCCACCGTCATTTTCTCTCTACCCACCCTTGCCTCCTTTTCCGCGCAGCTCTCGATTCCCCCCTCTCTTTCGCACCCTCCATGTCATATTCCGCTCCAGGAGTTCCATCATAGCTCCTCACTGTCGCTGGGAGGATGTTTTCTCCTCCGCTCGCCCCTTCCACCGTCATTTTCTCTCTACGCACCCTTGCCTCCTTTTCCGCGCAGCTCTCGATTCCCCCCTCTCTTTCGCACCCTCCATGTCATATTCCGCTCCAGGAGCTCCATCATAGCTCCTCGCTGTCGCTGGGAGGATGTTTTCTCCTCCGCTCGCCCCTTCCACCGTCATTTTCTCTCTACCCACCCTTGCCTCCTTTTCCGCGCAGCTCTCGATTCCCCCCTCTCTTTCGCACCCTCAATGTCATATTCCGCTCCAGGAGTTCCATCATAGCTCCTCACTGTCGCTGGGAGGATGTTTTCTCCTCCGCTCGCCCCTTCCACCGTCATTTTCTCTCTACCCATCCTTGCCTCCTTTTCCGCGCAGCTCTCGATTCCCCCCTCTCTTTCGCACCCTCCATGTCATATTCCGCTCCAGGAGTTCCATCATAGCTCCTCACTGTCGCTGGGAGGATGTTTTCTCCTCCGCTCGCCCCTTCCACCATCATTTTCTCTCTACCCACCCTTGCCTCCTTTTCCGCGCAGCTCTCGATTCCCCCCTCTCTTTCGCACCCTCCATGTCATATTCTGCTCCAGGAGTTCCATCATAGCTCCTCACTGTCGCTGGGAGGATGTTTTCTCCTCCGCTCGCCCCTTCCACCGTCATTTTCTCTCTACCCACCCTTGCCTCCTTCTCCGCGCAGCTCTCGATTCCCCCCTCTCTTTCGCACCCTCCATGTCATATTCCGCTCCAGGAGCTCCATCATAGCTAATCGCTGTCGCTGGGAGGATGTTTTCTCCTCCGCTCGCCCCTTCCACCGTCATTTTCTCTCTACCCACCCTTGCCTCCTTTTCCGCGCAGCTCTCGATTCCCCCCTCTCTTTCGCACCCTCCATGTCATATTCCGCTCCAGGAGTTCCATCATAGCTCCTCACTGTCGCTGGGAGGATGTTTTCTCCTCCGCTCGCCCCTTCCACCGTCATTTTCTCTCTACCCACCCTTGCCTCCTTTTCCGCGCAGCTCTCGATTCCCCCCTCTCTTTCGCACCCTCCATGTCATATTCCGCTCCAGGAGCTCCATCATAGCTCCTTGCTGTCGCTGGGAGGATGTTTTCTCCTCCGCTCGCCCCTTCCACCGTCATTTTCTCTCTACCCACCCTTGCCTCCTTTTCCGCGCAGCTCTCGATTCCCCCCTCTCTTTCGCACCCTCCATGTCATATTCCGCTCCAGGAGTTCCATCATAGCTCCTCACTGTCGCTGGGAGGATGTTTTCTCCTCCGCTCGCCCCTTCCACCGTCATTTTCTCTCTACCCACCCTTGCCTCCTTTTCCGCGCAGCTCTCGATTCCCCCCTCTGTTTCGCACCCTCCATGTCATATTCCGCTCCAGGAGTTCCATCATAGCTCCTCACTGTCGCTGGGAGGATGTTTTCTCCTCCGCTCGCCCCTTCCACCGTCATTTTCTCTCTACCCACCCTTGCCTCCTTTTCCGCGCAGCTCTCGATTCCCCCCTCTCTTTCGCACCCTCTATGTCATATTCCGCTCCAGGAGTTCCATCATAGCTCCTCACTGTCGCTGGGAGGATGTTTTCTCCTCCGCTCGCCCCTTCCACCGTCATTTTCTCTCTACCCACCCTTGCCTCCTTTTCCGCGCAGCTCTCGATTCCCCCCTCTCTTTCGCACCCTCCATGTCATATTCCGCTCCAGGAGCTCCATCATAGCTCCTTGCTGTCGCTGGGAGGATGTTTTCTCCTCCGCTCGCCCCTTCCACCGTCATTTTCTCTCTACCCACCCTTGCCTCCTTTTCCGCGCAGCTCTCGATTCCCCCCTCTCTTTCGCACCCTCCATGTCATATTCCGCTCCAGGAGTTCCATCATAGCTCCTCACTGTCGCTGGGAGGATGTTTTCTCCTCCGCTCGCCCCTTCCACCGTCATTTTCTCTCTACCCACCCTTGCCTCCTTTTCCGCGCAGCTCTCGATTCCCCCCTCTCTTTCGCACCCTCCATGTCATATTCCGCTCCAGGAGTTCCATCATAGCTCCTCACTGTCGCTGGGAGGATGTTTTCTCCTCCGCTCGCCCCTTCCACCGTCATTTTCTCTCTACCCACCCTTGCCTCCTTTTCCGCGCAGCTCTCGATTCCCCCCTCTCTTTCGCACCCTCCATGTCATATTCCGCTCCAGGAGTTCCATCATAGCTCCTCACTGTCGCTGGGAGGAAGTTTTCTCCTCCGCTCGCCCCTTCCACCGTCATTTTCTCTCTACCCACCCTTGCCTCCTTTTCCGCGCAGCTCTCGATTCCCCCCTCTCTTTCGCACCCTCCATGTCATATTCCGCTCCAGGAGCTCCATCATAGCTCCTTGCTGTCGCTGGGAGGATGTTTTCTCCTCCGCTCGCCCCTTCCACCGTCATTTTTTCTCTACCCACCCTTGCCTCCTTTTCCGCGCAGCTCTCGATTCCCCCCTCTCTTTCGCACCCTCCATGTCATATTCCGCTCCAGGAGTTCCATCATAGCTCCTCACTGTCGCTGGGAGGATGTTTTCTCCTCCGCTCGCCCCTTCCACCGTCATTTTCTCTCTACCCACCCTTGCCTCCTTTTCCGCGCAGCTCTCGATTCCCCCCTCTCTTTCGCACCCTCCATGTCATATTCCGCTCCAGGAGCTCCATCATAGCTAATCGCTGTCGCTGGGAGGATGTTTTCTCCTCCGCTCGCCCCTTCCACCGTCATTTTCTCTCTACCCACCCTTGCCTCCTTTTCCGCGCAGCTCTCGATTCCCCCCTCTCTTTCGCACCCTCCATGTCATATTCCGCTCCAGGAGTTCCATCATAGCTCCTCACTGTCGCTGGGAGGATGTTTTCTCCTCCGCTCGCCCCTTCCACCGTCATTTTCTCTCTACCCACCCTTCCCTTCTTTTCCGCGCAGCTCTCGATTCCCCCCTCTCTTTCGCACCCTCCATGTCATATTCCGCTCCAGGAGCTCCATCATAGCTCCTTGCTGTCGCTGGGAGGATGTTTTCTCCTCCGCTCGCCCCTTCCACCGTCATTTTCTCTCTACCCACCCTTGCCTCCTTTTCCGCGCAGCTCTCGATTCCCCCCTCTCTTTCACACCCTCCATGTCATATTCCGCTCCAGGAGTTCCATCATAGCTCCTCACTGTCGCTGGGAGGATGTTTTCTCCTCCGCTCGCCCCTTCCACCGTCATTTTCTCTCTACCCACCCTTGCCTCCTTTTCCGCGCAGCTCTCGATTCCCCCCTCTCTTTCGCACCCTCCATGTCATATTCCACTCCAGGAGTTCCATCATAGCTCCTCACTGTCGCTGGGAGGATGTTTTCTCCTCCGCTCGCCCCTTCCACCGTCATTTTCTCTCTACCCACCCTTGCCTCCTTTTCCGCGCAGCTCTCGATTCCCCCCTCTCTTTCGCACCCTCCATGTCATATTCCGCTCCAGGAGTTCCATCATAGCTCCTCACTGTCGCTGGGAGGATGTTTTCTCCTCCGCTCGCCCCTTCCACCGTCATTTTCTCTCTACCCACCCTTGCCTCCTTTTCCGCGAGCTCTCGATTCCCCCCTCTCTTTCGCACCCTCCATGTCATATTCCGCTCCAGGAGCTCCATCATAGCTCCTTGCTGTCGCTGGGAGGATGTTCTCTCCTCCGCTCGCCCCTTCCACCGTCATTTTCTCTCTACCCACCCTTGCCTCCTTTTCCGCGCAGCTCTCGATTCCCCCCTCTCTTTCGCACCCTCCATGTCATATTCCGCTCCAGGAGTTCCATCATAGCTCCTCACTGTCGCTGGGAGGATGTTTTCTCCTCCGCTCGCCCCTTCCACCGTCATTTTCTCTCTACCCACCCTTGCCTCCTTTTCCGCGCAGCTCTCGATTCCCCCCTCTCTTTCGCACCCTCCATGTCATATTCCGCTCCAGGAGTTCCATCATAGCTCCTCACTGTCGCTGGGAGGATGTTTTCTCCTCCGCTCGCCCCTTCCACCGTCATTTTCTCTCTACCCACCCTTGCCTCCTTTTCCGCGCAGCTCTCGATTCCCCCCTCTCTTTCGCACCCTCCATGTCATATTCCGCTCCAGGAGTTCCATCATAGCTCCTCACTGTCGCTGGGAGGATGTTTTCTCCTCCGCTCGCCCCTTCCACCGTCATTTTCTCTCTACCCACCCTTGCCTACTTTTCCGCGCAGCTCTCGATTCCCCCCTCTCTTTCGCACCCTCCATGTCATATTCCGCTAAAGGAGTTCCATCATAGCTCCTCACTGTCGCTGGGAGGAAGTTTTCTCCTCCGCTCGCCCCTTCCACCGTCATTTTCTCTCTACCCACCCTTGCCTCCTTTTCCGCGCAGCTCTCGATTCCCCCCTCTCTTTCGCACCCTCCATGTCATATTCCGCTCCAGGAGCTCCATCATAGCTCCTCGCTGTCGCTGGGAGGATGTTTTCTCCTCCGCTCGCCCCTTCCACCGTCATTTTCTCTCTACCCACCCTTGCCTACTTTTCCGCGCAGCTCTCGATTCCCCCCTCTCTTTCGCACCCTCAATGTCATATTCCGCTCCAGGAGTTCCATCATAGCTCCTCACTGTCGCTGGGAGGATGTTTTCTCCTCCGCTCGCCCCTTCCACCGTCATTTTCTCTCTACCCACCCTTGCCTCCTTTTCCGCGCAGCTCTCAATTCCCCCCTCTCTTTCGCACCCTCCATGTCATATTCCGCTCCAGGAGCTCCATCATAGCTAATCGCTGTCGCTGGGAGGATGTTTTCTCCTCCGCTCGCCCCTTCCACCGTCATTTTCTCTCTACCCACCCTTGCCTCCTTTTCCGCGCAGCTCTCGATTCCCCCCTCTCTTTCGCACCCTCCATGTCATATTCCGCTCCAGGAGTTCCATCATAGCTCCTCACTGTCGCTGGGAGGATGTTTTCTCCTCCGCTCGCCCCTTCCACCGTCATTTTCTCTCTACCCACCCTTGCCTCCTTCTCCGCGCAGCTCTCGATTCCCCCCTCTCTTTCGCACCCTCCATGTCATATTCCGCTCCAGGAGCTCCATCATAGCTCCTCGCTGTCGCTGGGAGGATGTTTTCTCCTCCGCTCGCCCCTTCCACCGTCATTTTCTCTCTACCCACCCTTGCCTCCTTTTCCGCGCAGCTCTCGATTCCCCCCTCTCTTTCGCACCCTCAATGTCATATTCCGCTCCAGGAGTTCCATCATAGCTCCTCACTGTCGCTGGGAGGATGTTTTCTCCTCCGCTCGCCCCTTCCACCGTCATTTTCTCTCTACCCACCCTTGCCTCCTTTTCCGCGCAGCTCTCGATTCCCCCCTCTCTTTCGCACCCTCCATGTCATATTCCGCTCCAGGAGCTCCATCATAGCTCCCCGCTGTCGCTGGGAGGATGTTTTCTCCTCCGCTCGCCCCTTCCACCGTCATTTTCTCTCTACCCACCCTTGCCTCCTTTTCCGCGCAGCTCTCGATTCCCCCCTCTCTTTCGCACCCTCAATGTCATATTCCGCTCCAGGAGTTCCATCATAGCTCCTCACTGTCGCTGGGAGGATGTTTTCTCCTCCGCTCGCCCCTTCCACCGTCATTTTCTCTCTACCCACCCTTGCCTCCTTTTCCGCGCAGCTCTCGATTCCCCCCTCTCTTTCGCACCCTCCATGTCATATTCCGCTCCAGGAGTTCCATCATAGCTCCTCACTGTCGCTGGGAGGAAGTTTTCTCCTCCGCTCGCCCCTTCCACCGTCATTTTCTCTCTACCCACCCTTGCCTCCTTTTCCGCGCAGCTCTCGATTCCCCCCTCTCTTTCGCACCCTCCATGTCATATTCCGCTCCAGGAGCTCCATCATAGCTCCTTGCTGTCGCTGGGAGGATGTTTTCTCCTCCGCTCGCCCCTTCCACCGTCATTTTCTCTCTACCCACCCTTGCCTCCTTTTCCGCGCAGCTCTCGATTCCCCCCTCTCTTTCGCACCCTCCATGTCATATTCCGCTCCAGGAGTTCCATCATAGCTCCTCACTGTCGCTGGGAGGATGTTTTCTCCTCCGCTCGCCCCTTCCACCATCATTTTCTCTCTACCCACCCTTGCCTCCTTTTCCGCGCAGCTCTCGATTCCCTCCTCTCTTTCGCACCCTCCATGTCATATTCCGCTCCAGGAGTTCCATCATAGCTCCTCACTGTCGCTGGGAGGAAGTTTTCTCCTCCGCTCGCCCCTTCCACCGTCATTTTCTCTCTACCCACCCTTGCCTCCTTTTCCGCGCAGCTCTCGATTCCCCCCTCTCTTTCGCACCCTCCATGTCATATTCCGCTCCAGGAGCTCCATCATAGCTCCTTGCTGTCGCTGGGAGGATGTTTTCTCCTCCGCTCGCCCCTTCCACCGTCATTTTCTCTCTACCCACCCTTGCCTCCTTTTCCGCGCAGCTCTCGATTCCCCCCTCTCTTTCGCACCCTCCATGTCATATTCCGCTCCAGGAGTTCCATCATAGCTCCTCACTGTCGCTGGGAGGATGTTTTCTCCTCCGCTCGCCCCTTCCACCGTCATTTTCTCTCTACCCACCCTTGCCTCCTTCTCCGCGCAGCTCTCGATTCCCCCCTCTCTTTCGCACCCTCCATGTCATATTCCGCTCCAGGAGCTCCATCATAGCTAATCGCTGTCGCTGGGAGGATGTTTTCTCCTCCGCTCGCCCCTTCCACCGTCATTTTCTCTCTACCCACCCTTGCCTCCTTTTCCGCGCAGCTCTCGATTCCCCCCTCTCTTTCGCACCCTCCATGTCATATTCCGCTCCAGGAGTTCCATCATAGCTCCTCACTGTCGCTGGGAGGATGTTTTCTCCTCCGCTCGCCCCTTCCACCGTCATTTTCTCTCTACCCACCCTTGCCTCCTTTTCCGCGCAGCTCTCGATTCCCCCCTCTCTTTCGCACCCTCCATGTCATATTCCGCTCCAAGAGTTCCATCATAGCTCCTCGCTGTCGCTGGGAGGATGTTTTCTCCTCTGCCCGCCGATTCCACCATCATTTTCTCTCTACCCACCCTTGCCTCCTTCTCCGCGCAGCTCTCGATTCCCCCCTCTCTTTCGCACCCTCCATGTCATATTCCGCTCCAGGAGCTCCATCATAGCTCCTTGCTGTCGCTGGGAGGATGTTTTCTCCTCCGCTCGCCCCTTCCACCGTCATTTTCTCTCTACCCACCCTTGCCTCCTTTTCCGCGCAGCTCTCGATTCCCCCCTCTCTTTCGCACCCTCCATGTCATATTCCGCTCCAGGAGCTCCATCATAGCTCCTCACTGTCGCTGGGAGGATGTTTTCTCCTCCGCTCGCCCCTTCCACCGTCATTTTCTCTCTACCCACCCTTGCCTACTTTTCCGCGCAGCTCTCGATTCCCCCCTCTCTTTCGCACCCTCCATGTCATATTCCGCTCCAGGAGCTCCATCATAGCTCCTTGCTGTCGCTGGGAGGATGTTTTCTCCTCCGCTCGCCCCTTCCACCGTCATTTTCTCTCTACCCACCCTTGCCTCCTTTTCCGCGCAGCTCTCGATTCCCCCCTCTCTTTCGCACCCTCCATGTCATATTCCGCTAAAGGAGTTCCATCATAGCTCCTCACTGTCGCTGGGAGGAAGTTTTCTCCTCCGCTCGCCCCTTCCACCGTCATTTTCTCTCTACCCACCCTTGCCTCCTTTTCCGCGCAGCTCTCGATTCCCCCCTCTCTTTCGCACCCTCCATGTCATATTCCGCTCCAGGAGCTCCATCATAGCTCCTCGCTGTCGCTGGGAGGATGTTTTCTCCTCCGCTCGCCCCTTCCACCGTCATTTTCTCTCTACCCACCCTTGCCTACTTTTCCGCGCAGCTCTCGATTCCCCCCTCTCTTTCGCACCCTCAATGTCATATTCCGCTCCAGGAGTTCCATCATAGCTCCTCACTGTCGCTGGGAGGATGTTTTCTCCTCCGCTCGCCCCTTCCACCGTCATTTTCTCTCTACCCACCCTTGCCTCCTTTTCCGCGCAGCTCTCGATTCCCCCCTCTCTTTCGCACCCTCCATGTCATATTCCGCTCCAGGAGCTCCATCATAGCTAATCGCTGTCGCTGGGAGGATGTTTTCTCCTCCGCTCGCCCCTTCCACCGTCATTTTCTCTCTACCCACCCTTGCCTCCTTTTCCGCGCAGCTCTCGATTCCCCCCTCTCTTTCGCACCCTCCATGTCATATTCCGCTCCAGGAGTTCCATCATAGCTCCTCACTGTCGCTGGGAGGATGTTTTCTCCTCCGCTCGCCCCTTCCACCGTCATTTTCTCTCTACCCACCCTTGCCTCCTTCTCCGCGCAGCTCTCGATTCCCCCCTCTCTTTCGCACCTTCCATGTCATATTCCGCTCCAGGAGCTCCATCATAGCTCCTCGCTGTCGCTGGGAGGATGTTTTCTCCTCCGCTCGCCCCTTCCACCGTCATTTTCTCTCTACCCACCCTTGCCTCCTTTTCCGCGCAGCTCTCGATTCCCCCCTCTCTTTCGCACCCTCCATGTCATATTCCGCTCCAGGAGCTCCATCATAGCTCCCCGCTGTCGCTGGGAGGATGTTTTCTCCTCCGCTCGCCCCTTCCACCGTCATTTTCTCTCTACCCACCCTTGCCTCCTTTTCCGCGCAGCTCTCGATTCCCCCCTCTCTTTCGCACCCTCAATGTCATATTCCGCTCCAGGAGTTCCATCATAGCTCCTCACTGTCGCTGGGAGGATGTTTTCTCCTCCGCTCGCCCCTTCCACCGTCATTTTCTCTCTACCCACCCTTGCCTCCTTTTCCGCGCAGCTCTCGATTCCCCCCTCTCTTTCGCACCCTCCATGTCATATTCCGCTCCAGGAGTTCCATCATAGCTCCTCACTGTCGCTGGGAGGAAGTTTTCTCCTCCGCTCGCCCCTTCCACCGTCATTTTCTCTCTACCCACCCTTGCCTCCTTTTCCGCGCAGCTCTCGATTCCCCCCTCTCTTTCGCACCCTCCATGTCATATTCCGCTCCAGGAGCTCCATCATAGCTCCTTGCTGTCGCTGGGAGGATGTTTTCTCCTCCGCTCGCCCCTTCCACCGTCATTTTCTCTCTACCCACCCTTGCCTCCTTTTCCGCGCAGCTCTCGATTCCCCCCTCTCTTTCGCACCCTCCATGTCATATTCCGCTCCAGGAGTTCCATCATAGCTCCTCACTGTCGCTGGGAGGATGTTTTCTCCTCCGCTCGCCCCTTCCACCGTCATTTTCTCTCTACCCACCCTTGCCTCCTTTTCCGCGCAGCTCTCGATTCCCCCCTCTCTTTCGCACCCTCAATGTCATATTCCGCTCCAGGAGTTCCATCATAGCTCCTCACTGTCGCTGGGAGGATGTTTTCTCCTCCGCTCGCCCCTTCCACCGTCATTTTCTCTCTACCCACCCTTGCCTCCTTTTCCGCGCAGCTCTCGATTCCCCCCTCTCTTTCGCACCCTCCATGTCATATTCCGCTCCAGGAGTTCCATCATAGCTCCTCACTGTCGCTGGGAGGAAGTTTTCTCCTCCGCTCGCCCCTTCCACCGTCATTTTCTCTCTACCCACCCTTGCCTCCTTTTCCGCGCAGCTCTCGATTCCCCCCTCTCTTTCGCACCCTCCATGTCATATTCCGCTCCAGGAGCTCCATCATAGCTCCTTGCTGTCGCTGGGAGGATGTTTTCTCCTCCGCTCGCCCCTTCCACCGTCATTTTCTCTCTACCCACCCTTGCCTCCTTTTCCGCGCAGCTCTCGATTCCCCCCTCTCTTTCGCACCCTCCATGTCATATTCCGCTCCAGGAGTTCCATCATAGCTCCTCACTGTCGCTGGGAGGATGTTTTCTCCTCCGCTCGCCCCTTCCACCGTCATTTTCTCTCTACCCACCCTTGCCTACTTTTCCGCGCAGCTCTCGATTCCCCCCTCTCTTTCGCACCCTCCATGTCATATTCCGCTCCAGGAGTTCCATCATAGCTCCTCACTGTCGCTGGGAGGATGTTTTCTCCTCCGCTCGCCCCTTCCACCGTCATTTTCTCTCTACCCAACCTTGCCTCCTTCTCCGCGCAGCTCTCGATTCCCCCCTCTCTTTCGCACCCTCCATGTCATATTCCGCTCCAGGAGCTCCATCATAGCTAATCGCTGTCGCTGGGAGGATGTTTTCTCCTCCGCTCGCCCCTTCCACCGTCATTTTCTCTCTACCCACCCTTGCCTCCTTTTCCGCGCAGCTCTCGATTCCCCCCTCTCTTTCGCACCCTCCATGTCATATTCCGCTCCAGGAGTTCCATCATAGCTCCTCACTGTCGCTGGGAGGATGTTTTCTCCTCCGCTCGCCTCTTCCACCGTCATTTTCTCTCTACCCACCCTTGCCTCCTTTTCCGCGCAGCTCTCGATTCCCCCCTCTCTTTCACACCCTCCATGTCATATTCCGCTCCAGGAGTTCCATCATAGCTCCTCACTGTCGCTGGGAGGAAGTTTTCTCCTCCGCTCGCCCCTTCCACCGTCATTTTCTCTCTACCCACCCTTGCCTCCTTTTCCGCGCAGCTCTCGATTCCCCCCTCTCTTTCGCACCCTCCATGTCATATTCCGCTCCAGGAGCTCCATCATAGCTCCTTGCTGTCGCTGGGAGGATGTTTTCTCCTCCGCTCGCCCCTTCCACCGTCATTTTCTCTCTACCCACCCTTGCCTCCTTTTCCGCGCAGCTCTCGATTCCCCCCTCTCTTTCGCACCCTCCATGTCATATTCCGCTCCAGGAGTTCCATCATAGCTCCTCACTGTCGCTGGGAGGATGTTTTCTCCTCCGCTCGCCCCTTCCACCGTCATTTTCTCTCTACCCACCCTTGCCTCCTTTTCCGCGCAGCTCTCGATTCCCCCCTCTCTTTGGCACCCTCCATGTCATATTCCGCTCCAGGAGCTCCATCATAGCTCCTCGCTGTCGCTGGGAGGATGTTTTCTCCTCCGCTCGCCCCTTCCACCGTCATTTTCTCTCTACCCACCCTTGCCTCCTTTTCCGCGCAGCTCTCGATTCCCCCCTCTCTTTCGCACCCTCAATGTCATATTCCGCTCCAGGAGTTCCATCATAGCTCCTCACTGTCGCTGGGAGGATGTTTTCTCCTCCGCTCGCCCCTTCCACCGTCATTTTCTCTCTACCCACCCTTGCCTCCTTTTCCGCGCAGCTCTCGATTCCCCCCTCTCTTTCGCACCCTCCATGTCATATTCCGCTCCAGGAGTTCCATCATAGCTCCTCACTGTCGCTGGGAGGAAGTTTTCTCCTCCGCTCGCCCCTTCCACCGTCATTTTCTCTCTACCCACCCTTGCCTCCTTTTCCGCGCAGCTCTCGATTCCCCCCTCTCTTTCGCACCCTCCATGTCATATTCCGCTCCAGGAGCTCCATCATAGCTCCTTGCTGTCGCTGGGAGGATGTTTTCTCCTCCGCTCGCCCCTTCCACCGTCATTTTCTCTCTACCCACCCTTGCCTCCTTTTCCGCGCAGCTCTCGATTCCCCCCTCTCTTTCGCACCCTCCATGTCATATTCCGCTCCAGGAGTTCCATCATAGCTCCTCACTGTCGCTGGGAGGATGTTTTCTCCTCCGCTCGCCCCTTCCACCGTCATTTTCTCTCTACCCACCCTTGCCTCCTTCTCCGCGCAGCTCTCGATTCCCCCCTCTCTTTCGCACCCTCCATGTCATATTCCGCTCCAGGAGCTCCATCATAGCTCCTCGCTGTCGCTGGGAGGATGTTTTCTCCTCCGCTCGCCCCTTCCACCGTCATTTTCTCTCTACCCACCCTTGCCTCCTTTTCCGCGCAGCTCTCGATTCCCCCCTCTCTTTCGCACCCTCCATGTCATATTCCGCTCCAGGAGTTCCATCATAGCTCCTCACTGTCGCTGGGAGGATGTTTTCTCCTCCGCTCGCCTCTTCCACCGTCATTTTCTCTCTACCCACCCTTGCCTCCTTTTCCGCGCAGCTCTCGATTCCCCCCTCTCTTTCGCACCCTCCATGTCATATTCCGCTCCAGGAGTTCCATCATAGCTCCTCACTGTCGCTGGGAGGAAGTTTTCTCCTCCGCTCGCCCCTTCCACCGTCATTTTCTCTCTACCCACCCTTGCCTCCTTTTCCGCGCAGCTCTCGATTCCCCCCTCTCTTTCGCACCCTCCATGTCATATTCCGCTCCAGGAGCTCCATCATAGCTCCTTGCTGTCGCTGGGAGGATGTTTTCTCCTCCGCTCGCCCCTTCCACCGTCATTTTCTCTCTACCCACCCTTGCCTCCTTTTCCGCGCAGCTCTCGATTCCCCCCTCTCTTTCGCACCCTCCATGTCATATTCCGCTCCAGGAGCTCCATCATAGCTCCTTGCTGTCGCTGGGAGGATGTTTTCTCCTCCGCTCGCCCCTTCCACCGTCATTTTCTCTCTACCCACCCTTGCCTCCTTTTCCGCGCAGCTCTCGATTCCCCCCTCTCTTTCGCACCCTCCATGTCATATTCCGCTCCAGGAGTTCCATCATAGCTCCTCACTGTCGCTGGGAGGATGTTTTCTCCTCCGCTCGCCCCTTCCACCGTCATTTTCTCTCTACCCACCCTTGCCTCCTTTTCCGCGCAGCTCTCGATTCCCCCCTCTCTTTCGCACCCTCCATGTCATATTCCGCTCCAGGAGCTCCATCATAGCTAATCGCTGTCGCTGGGAGGATGTTTTCTCCTCCGCTCGCCCCTTCCACCGTCATTTTCTCTCTACCCACCCTTGCCTCCTTTTCCGCGCAGCTCTCGATTCCCCCCTCTCTTTCGCACCCTCAATGTCATATTCCGCTCCAGGAGTTCCATCATAGCTCCTCACTGTCGCTGGGAGGATGTTTTCTCCTCCGCTCGCCCCTTCCACCATCATTTTCTCTCTACCCACCCTTGCCTCCTTTTCCGCGCAGCTCTCGATTCCCCCCTCTCTTTCGCACCCTCCATGTCATATTCCGCTCCAGGAGTTCCATCATAGCTCCTCACTGTCGCTGGGAGGAAGTTTTCTCCTCCGCTCGCCCCTTCCACCGTCATTTTCTCTCTACCCACCCTTGCCTCCTTTTCCGCGCAGCTCTCGATTCCCCCCTCTCTTTCGCACCCTCCATGTCATATTCCGCTCCAGGAGCTCCATCATAGCTCCTTGCTGTCGCTGGGAGGATGTTTTCTCCTCCGCTCGCCCCTTCCACCGTCATTTTCTCTCTACCCACCCTTGCCTCCTTTTCCGCGCAGCTCTCGATTCCCCCCTCTCTTTCGCACCCTCCATGTCATATTCCGCTCCAGGAGTTCCATCATAGCTCCTCACTGTCGCTGGGAGGATGTTTTCTCCTCCGCTCGCCCCTTCCACCGTCATTTTCTCTCTACCCACCCTTGCCTCCTTCTCCGCGCAGCTCTCGATTCCCCCCTCTCTTTCGCACCCTCCATGTCATATTCCGCTCCAGGAGCTCCATCATAGCTCCTCGCTGTCGCTGGGAGGATGTTTTCTCCTCCGCTCGCCCCTTCCACCGTCATTTTCTCTCTACCCACCCTTGCCTCCTTTTCCGCGCAGCTCTCGATTCCCCCCTCTCTTTCGCACCCTCCATGTCATATTCCGCTCCAGGAGTTCCATCATAGCTCCTCACTGTCGCTGGGAGGATGTTTTCTCCTCTGCTCGCCTCTTCCACCGTCATTTTCTCTCTACCCACCCTTGCCTCCTTTTCCGCGCAGCTCTCGATTCCCCCCTCTCTTTCGCAACCTCCATGTCATATTCCGCTCCAGGAGTTCCATCATAGCTCCTCACTGTCGCTGGGAGGAAGTTTTCTCCTCCGCTCGCCCCTTCCACCGTCATTTTCTCTCTACCCACCCTTGCCTCCTTTTCCGCGCAGCTCTCGATTCCCCCCTCTCTTTCGCACCCTCCATGTCATATTCCGCTCCAGGAGCTCCATCATAGCTCCTTGCTGTCGCTGGGAGGATGTTTTCTCCTCCGCTCGCCCCTTCCACCGTCATTTTCTCTCTACCCACCCTTGCCTCCTTTTCCGCGCAGCTCTCGATTCCCCCCTCTCTTTCGCACCCTCCATGTCATATTCCGCTCCAGGAGCTCCATCATAGCTCCTTGCTGTCGCTGGGAGGATGTTTTCTCCTCCGCTCGCCCCTTCCACCGTCATTTTCTCTCTACCCACCCTTGCCTCCTTTTCCGCGCAGCTCTCGATTCCCCCCTCTCTTTCGCACCCTCCATGTCATATTCCGCTCCAGGAGTTCCATCATAGCTCCTCACTGTCGCTGGGAGGATGTTTTCTCCTCCGCTCGCCCCTTCCACCGTCATTTTCTCTCTACCCACCCTTGCCTCCTTTTCCGCGCAGCTCTCGATTTCCCCCTCTCTTTCGCACCCTCCATGTCATATTCCGCTCCAGGAGCTCCATCATAGCTCCTCGCTGTCGCTGGGAGGATGTTTTCTCCTCCGCTCGCCCCTTCCACCGTCATTTTCTCTCTACCCACCCTTGCCTCCTTTTCCGCGCAGCTCTCGATTCCCCCCTCTCTTTCGCACCCTCAATGTCATATTCCGCTCCAGGAGTTCCATCATAGCTCCTCACTGTCGCTGGGAGGATGTTTTCTCCTCCGCTCGCCCCTTCCACCGTCATTTTCTCTCTACCCACCCTTGCCTCCTTTTCCGCGCAGCTCTCGATTCCCCCCTCTCTTTCGCACCCTCCATGTCATATTCCGCTCCAGGAGTTCCATCATAGCTCCTCACTGTCGCTGGGAGGAAGTTTTCTCCTCCGCTCGCCCCTTCCACCGTCATTTTCTCTCTACCCACCCTTGCCTCCTTTTCCGCGCAGCTCTCGATTCCCCCCTCTCTTTCGCACCCTCCATGTCATATTCCGCTCCAGGAGCTCCATCATAGCTCCTTGCTGTCGCTGGGAGGATGTTTTCTCCTCCGCTCGCCCCTTCCACCGTCATTTTCTCTCTACCCACCCTTGCCTCCTTTTACGCGCAGCTCTCGATTCCCCCCTCTCTTTCGCACCCTCCATGTCATATTCCGCTCCAGGAGCTCCATCATAGCTCCTTGCTGTCGCTGGGAGGATGTTTTCTCCTCCGCTCGCCCCTTCCACCGTCATTTTCTCTCTACCCACCCTTGCCTCCTTTTACGCGCAGCTCTCGATTCCCCCCTCTCTTTCGCACCCTCCATGTCATATTCCGCTCCAGGAGTTCCATCATAGCTCCTCACTGTCGCTGGGAGGATGTTTTCTCCTCCGCTCGCCCCTTCCACCATCATTTTCTCTCTACCCACCCTTGCCTCCTTTTCCGCGCAGCTCTCGATTCCCCCCTCTCTTTCGCACCCTCCATGTCATATTCCGCTCCAGGAGTTCCATCATAGCTCCTCACTGTCGCTGGGAGGAAGTTTTCTCCTCCGCTCGCCCCTTCCACCGTCATTTTCTCTCTACCCACCCTTGCCTCCCTTTCCGCGCAGCTCTCGATTCCCCCCTCTCTTTCGCACCCTCCATGTCATATTCCGCTCCAGGAGCTCCATCATAGCTCCTTGCTGTCGCTGGGAGGATGTTTTCTCCTCCGCTCGCCCCTTCCACCGTCATTTTCTCTCTACCCACCCTTGCCTCCTTTTCCGCGCAGCTCTCGATTCCCCCCTCTCTTTCGCACCCTCCATGTCATATTCCGCTCCAGGAGTTCCATCATAGCTCCTCACTGTCGCTGGGAGGATGTTTTCTCCTCCGCTCGCCCCTTCCACCGTCATTTTCTCTCTACCCACCCTTGCCTCCTTTTCCGCGCAGCTCTCGATTCCCCCCTCTCTTTCGCACCCTCCATGTCATATTCCGCTCCAGGAGCTCCATCATAGCTCCCCGCTGTCGCTGGGAGGATGTTTTCTCCTCCGCTCGCCCCTTCCACCGTCATTTTCTCTCTACCCACCCTTGCCTCCTTTTCCGCGCAGCTCTCGATTCCCCCCTCTCTTTCGCACCCTCCATGACATATTCCGCTCCAGGAGTTCCATCATAGCTCCTCACTGTCGCTGGGAGGATGTTTTCTCCTCCGCTCGCCCCTTCCACCGTCATTTTCTCTCTACCCACCCTTGCCTCCTTTTCCGCGCAGCTCTCGATTCCCCCCTCTCTTTCGCACCCTCCATGTCATATTCCGCTCCAGGAGTTCCATCATAGCTCCTCACTGTCGCTGGGAGGATGTTTTCTCCTCCGCTCGCCCCTTCCACCGTCATTTTCTCTCTACCCACCCTTGCCTCCTTTTCCGCGCAGCTCTCGATTCCCCCCTCTCTTTCGCACCCTCCATGTCATATTCCGCTCCAGGAGTTCCATCATAGCTCCTCACTGTCGCTGGGAGGATGTTTTCTCCTCCGCTCGCCCCTTCCACCGTCATTTTCTCTCTACCCACCCTTGCCTCCTTTTCCGCGCAGCTCTCGATTCCCCCCTCTCTTTCGCACCCTCCATGTCATATTCCGCTCCAGGAGCTCCATCATAGCTCCTTGCTGTCGCTGGGAGGATGTTTTCTCCTCCGCTCGCCCCTTCCACCGTCATTTTCTCTCTACCCACCCTTGCCTCCTTTTCCGCGCAGCTCTCGATTCCCCCCTCTCTTTCGCACCCTCCATGTCATATTCCGCTCCAGGAGCTCCATCATAGCTCCTTGCTGTCGCTGGGAGGATGTTTTCTCCTCCGCTCGCCCCTTCCACCGTCATTTTCTCTCTACCCACCCTTGCCTCCTTTTCCGCGCAGCTCTCGATTCCCCCCTCTCTTTCGCACCCTCCATGTCATATTCCGCTCCAGGAGTTCCATCATAGCTCCTCACTGTCGCTGGGAGGATGTTTTCTCCTCCGCTCGCCCCTTCCACCGTCATTTTCTCTCTACCCACCCTTGCCTCCTTTTCCGTGCAGCTCTCGATTCCCCCCTCTCTTTCGCACCCTCCATGTCATATTCCGCTCCAGGAGCTCCATCATAGCTCCTCGCTGTCGCTGGGAGGATGTTTTCTCCTCCGCTCGCCCCTTCCACCGTCATTTTCTCTCTACCCACCCTTGCCTCCTTTTCCGCGCAGCTCTCGATTCCCCCCTCTCTTTCGCACCCTCAATGTCATATTCCGCTCCAGGAGTTCCATCATAGCTCCTCACTGTCGCTGGGAGGATGTTTTCTCCTCCGCTCGCCCCTTCCACCGTCATTTTCTCTCTACCCACCCTTGCCTCCTTTTCCGCGCAGCTCTCGATTCCCCCCTCTCTTTCGCACCCTCCATGTCATATTCCGCTCCAGGAGTTCCATCATAGCTCCTCACTGTCGCTGGGAGGAAGTTTTCTCCTCCGCTCGCCCCTTCCACCGTCATTTTCTCTCTACCCACCCTTGCCTCCTTTTCCGCGCAGCTCTCGATTCCCCCCTCTCTTTCGCACCCTCCATGTCATATTCCGCTCCAGGAGCTCCATCATAGCTCCTTGCTGTCGCTGGGAGGATGTTTTCTCCTCCGCTCGCCCCTTCCACCGTCATTTTCTCTCTACCCACCCTTGCCTCCTTTTCCGCGCAGCTCTCGATTCCCCCCTCTCTTTCGCACCCTCCATGTCATATTCCGCTCCAGGAGTTCCATCATAGCTCCTCACTGTCGCTGGGAGGATGTTTTCTCCTCCGCTCGCCCCTTCCACCATCATTTTCTCTCTACCCACCCTTGCCTCCTTTTCCGCGCAGCTCTCGATTCCCCCCTCTCTTTCGCACCCTCCATGTCATATTCCGCTCCAGGAGTTCCATCATAGCTCCTCACTGTCGCTGGGAGGAAGTTTTCTCCTCCGCTCGCCCCTTCCACCGTCATTTTCTCTCTACCCACCCTTGCCTCCTTTTCCGCGCAGCTCTCGATTCCCCCCTCTCTTTCGCACCCTCCATGTCATATTCCGCTCCAGGAGCTCCATCATAGCTCCTTGCTGTCGCTGGGAGGATGTTTTCTCCTCCGCTCGCCCCTTCCACCGTCATTTTCTCTCTACCCACCCTTGCCTCCTTTTCCGCGCAGCTCTCGATTCCCCCCTCTCTTTCGCACCCTCCATGTCATATTCCGCTCCAGGAGTTCCATCATAGCTCCTCACTGTCGCTGGGAGGATGTTTTCTCCTCCGCTCGCCCCTTCCACCGTCATTTTCTCTCTACCCACCCTTGCCTCCTTTTCCGCGCAGCTCTCGATTCCCCCCTCTCTTTCGCACCCTCCATGTCATATTCCGCTCCAGGAGCTCCATCATAGCTCCTTGCTGTCGCTGGGAGGATGTTTTCTCCTCCGCTCGCCCCTTCCACCGTCATTTTCTCTCTACCCACCCTTGCCTCCTTTTCCGCGCAGCTCTCGATTCCCCCCTCTCTTTCGCACCCTCCATGTCATATTCCGCTCCAGGAGTTCCATCATAGCTCCTCACTGTCGCTGGGAGGATGTTTTCTCCTCCGCTCGCCCCTTCCACCGTCATTTTCTCTCTACCCACCCTTGCCTCCTTTTTCGCGCAGCTCTCGATTCCCCCCTCTCTTTCGCACCCTCCATGTCATATTCCGCTCCAGGAGTTCCATCATAGCTCCTCACTGTCGCTGGGAGGATGTTTTCTCCTCCGCTCGCCCCTTCCACCGTCATTTTCTCTCTACCCACCCTTGCCTCCTTTTCCGTGCAGCTCTCGATTCCCCCCTCTCTTTCGCACCCTCCATGTCATATTCCGCTCCAGGAGTTCCATCATAGCTCCTCACTGTCGCTGGGAGGATGTTTTCTCCTCCGCTCGCCCCTTCCACCGTCATTTTCTCTCTACCCACCCTTGCCTCCTTTTCCGCGCAGCTATCGATTCCCCCCTCTCTTTCGCACCCTCCATGTCATATTCCGCTCCAGGAGTTCCATCATAGCTCCTCACTGTCGCTGGGAGGATGTTTTCTCCTCCGCTCGCCCCTTCCACCATCATTTTCTCTCTACCCACCCTTGCCTCCTTTTCCGCGCAGCTCTCGATTCCCCCCTCTCTTTCGCACCCTCCATGTCATATTCCGCTCCAGGAGCTCCATCATAGCTAATCGCTGTCGCTGGGAGGATGTTTTCTCCTCCGCTCGCCCCTTCCACCGTCATTTTCTCTCTACCCACCCTTGCCTCCTTTTCCGCGCAGCTCTCGATTCCCCCCTCTCTTTCGCACCCTCCATGTCATATTCCGCTCCAGGAGTTCCATCATAGCTCCTCACTGTCGCTGGGAGGATGTTTTCTCCTCCGCTCGCCCCTTCCACCGTCATTTTCTCTCTACCCACCCTTGCCTCCTTTTCCGCGCAGCTCTCGATTCCCCCCTCTCTTTCGCACCCTCCATGTCATATTCCGCTCCAGGAGTTCCATCATAGCTCCTCACTGTCGCTGGGAGGATGTTTTCTCCTCCGCTCGCCCCTTCCACCGTCATTTTCTCTCTACCCACCCTTGCCTCCTTTTCCGCGCAGCTCTCGATTCCCCCCTCTCTTTCGCACCCTCCATGTCATATTCCGCTCCAGGAGTTCCATCATAGCTCCTCACTGTCGCTGGGAGGATGTTTTCTCCTCCGCTCGCCCCTTCCACCGTCATTTTCTCTCTACCCACCCTTGCCTCCTTCTCCGCGCAGCTCTCGATTCCCCCCTCTCTTTCGCACCCTCCATGTCATATTCCGCTCCAGGAGCTCCATCATAGCTAATCGCTGTCGCTGGGAGGATGTTTTCTCCTCCGCTCGCCCCTTCCACCGTCATTTTCTCTCTAACCACCCTTGCCTCCTTTTCCGCGCAGCTCTCGATTCCCCCCTCTCTTTCGCACCCTCCATGTCATATTCCGCTCCAGGAGTTCCATCATAGCTCCTCACTGTCGCTGGGAGGATGTTTTCTCCTCCGCTCGCCCCTTCCACCGTCATTTTCTCTCTACCCACCCTTGCCTCCTTTTCCGCGCAGCTCTCGATTCCCCCCTCTCTTTCGCACCCTCCATGTCATATTCCGCTCCAGGAGCTCCATCATAGCTCCTCACTGTCGCTGGGAGGATGTTTTCTCCTCCGCTCGCCCCTTCCACCGTCATTTTCTCTCTACCCACCCTTGCCTCCTTTTCCGCGCAGCTCTCGATTCCCCCCTCTCTTTCGCACCCTCCATGTCATATTCCGCTCCAGGAGTTCCATCATAGCTCCTCACTGTCGCTGGGAGGATGTTTTCTCCTCCGCTCGCCCCTTCCACCGTCATTTTCTCTCTACCCACCCTTGCCTCCTTCTCCGCGCAGCTCTCGATTCCCCCCTCTCTTTCGCACCCTCCATGTCATATTCCGCTCCAGGAGCTCCATCATAGCTCCTCGCTGTCGCTGGGAGGATGTTTTCTCCTCCGCTCGCCCCTTCCACCGTCATTTTCTCTCTACCCACCCTTGCCTCCTTTTCTGCGCAGCTCTCGATTCCCCCCTCTCTTTCGCACCCTCCATGTCATATTCCGCTCCAGGAGTTCCATCATAGCTCCTCACTAGCGCTGGGAGGATGTTTTCTCCTCCGCTCGCCTCTTCCACCGTCATTTTCTCTCTACCCACCCTTGCCTCCTTTTCCGCGCAGCTCTCGATTCCCCCCTCTCTTTCGCACCCTCCATGTCATATTCCGCTCCAGGAGTTCCATCATAGCTCCTCACTGTCGCTGGGAGGAAGTTTTCTCCTCCGCTCGCCCCTTCCACCGTCATTTTCTCTCTACCCACCCTTGCCTCCTTTTCCGCGCAGCTCTCGATTCCCCCCTCTCTTTCGCACCCTCCATGTCATATTCCGCTCCAGGAGCTCCATCATAGCTCCTTGCTGTCGCTGGGAGGATGTTTTCTCCTCCGCTCGCCCCTTCCACCGTCATTTTCTCTCTACCCACCCTTGCCTCCTTTTCCGCGCAGCTCTCGATTCCCCCCTCTCTTTCGCACCCTCCATGTCATATTCCGCTCCAGGAGTTCCATCATAGCTCCTCACTGTCGCTGGGAGGAAGTTTTCTCCTCCGCTCGCCCCTTCCACCGTCATTTTCTCTCTACCCACCCTTGCCTCCTTTTCCGCGCAGCTCTCGATTCCCCCCTCTCTTTCGCACCCTCCATGTCATATTCCGCTCCAGGAGCTCCATCATAGCTCCTTGCTGTCGCTGGGAGGATGTTTTCTCCTCCGCTCGCCCCTTCCACCGTCATTTTCTCTCTACCCACCCTTGCCTCCTTTTCCGCGCAGCTCTCGATTCCCCCCTCTCTTTCGCACCCTCCATGTCATATTCCGCTCCAGGAGTTCCATCATAGCTCCTCACTGTCGCTGGGAGGATGTTTTCTCCTCCGCTCGCCCCTTCCACCGTCATTTTCTCTCTACCCACCCTTGCCTCCTTCTCCGCGCAGCTCTCGATTCCCCCCTCTCTTTCGCACCCTCCATGTCATATTCCGCTCCAGGAGCTCCATCATAGCTCCTCGCTGTCGCTGGGAGGATGTTTTCTCCTCCGCTCGCCCCTTCCACCGTCATTTTCTCTCTACCCACCCTTGCCTCCTTTTCCGCGCAGCTCTCGATTCCCCCCTCTCTTTCGCACCCTCAATGTCATATTCCGCTCCAGGAGTTCCATCATAGCTCCTCACTGTCGCTGGGAGGATGTTTTCTCCTCCGCTCGCCCCTTCCACCGTCATTTTCTCTCTACCCACCCTTGCCTCCTTTTCCGCGCAGCTCTCGATTCCCCCCTCTCTTTCGCACCCTCCATGTCATATTCCGCTCCAGGAGTTCCATCATAGCTCCTCACTGTCGCTGGGAGGATGTTTTCTCCTCCGCTCGCCCCTTCCACCGTCATTTTCTCTCTACCCACCCTTGCCTCCTTTTCCACGCAGCTCTCGATTCCCCCCTCTCTTTCGCACCCTCCATGTCATATTCCGCTCCAGGAGCTCCATCATAGCTCCTTGCTGTCGCTGGGAGGATGTTTTCTCCTCCGCTCGCCCCTTCCACCGTCATTTTCTCTCTACCCACCCTTGCCTCCTTTTCCGCGCAGCTCTCGATTCCCCCCTCTCTTTCGCACCCTCCATGTCATATTCCGCTCCAGGAGTTCCATCATAGCTCCTCACTGTCGCTGGGAGGATGTTTTCTCCTCCGCTCGCCCCTTCTACCATCGTTTTCTCTCTACCCCCCCCTGCCTCCTTTTCCGCGCAGCTCTCGATTCCCCCCTCTCTTTCGCACCCTCCATGTCATATTCCGCTCCAGGAGTTCCATCATAGCTCCTCACTGTCGCTGGGAGGAAGTTTTCTCCTCCGCTCGCCCCTTCCACCGTCATTTTCTCTCTACCCACCCTTGCCTCCTTTTCCGCGCAGCTCTCGATTCCCCCCTCTCTTTCGCACCCTCCATGTCATATTCCGCTCCAGGAGCTCCATCATAGCTCCTTGCTGTCGCTGGGAGGATGTTTTCTCCTCCGCTCGCCCCTTCCACCGTCATTTTTTCTCTACCCACCCTTGCCTCCTTTTCCGCGCAGCTCTCGATTCCCCCCTCTCTTTCGCACCCTCCATGTCATATTCCGCTCCAGGAGTTCCATCATAGCTCCTCACTGTCGCTGGGAGGATGTTTTCTCCTCCGCTCGCCCCTTCCACCGTCATTTTCTCTCTACCCACCCTTGCCTCCTTCTCCGCGCAGCTCTCGATTCCCCCCTCTCTTTCGCACCCTCCATGTCATATTCCGCTCCAGGAGCTCCATCATAGCTAATCGCTGTCGCTGGGAGGATGTTTTCTCCTCCGCTCGCCCCTTCCACCGTCATTTTCTCTCTACCCACCCTTGCCTCCTTTTCCGCGCAGCTCTCGATTCCCCCCTCTCTTTCGCACCCTCCATGTCATATTCCGCTCCAGGAGTTCCATCATAGCTCCTCACTGTCGCTGGGAGGATGTTTTCTCCTCCGCTCGCCCCTTCCACCGTCATTTTCTCTCTACCCACCCTTGCCTCCTTTTCCGCGCAGCTCTCGATTCCCCCCTCTCTTTCGCACCCTCCATGTCATATTCCGCTCCAGGAGTTCCATCATAGCTCCTCACTGTCGCTGGGAGGATGTTTTCTCCTCCGCTCGCCCCTTCCACCGTCATTTTCTCTCTACCCACCCTTGCCTCCTTCTCTGCGCAGCTCTCGATTCCCCCCTCTCTTTCGCACCCTCCATGTCATATTCCGCTCCAGGAGCTCCATCATAGCTCCTCGCTGTCGCTGGGAGGATGTTTTCTCCTCCGCTCGCCCCTTCCACCGTCATTTTCTCTCTACCCACCCTTGCCTCCTTTTCCGCGCAGCTCTCGATTCCCCCCTCTCTTTCGCACCCTCCATGTCATATTCCGCTCCAGGAGTTCCATCATAGCTCCTCACTGTCGCTGGGAGGATGTTTTCTCCTCCGCTCGCCTCTTCCACCGTCATTTTCTCTCTACCCACCCTTGCCTCCTTTTCCGCGCAGCTCTCGATTCCCCCCTCTCTTTCGCACCCTCCATGTCATATTCCGCTCCAGGAGTTCCATCATAGCTCCTCACTGTCGCTGGGAGGAAATTTTCTCCTCCGCTCGCCCCTTCCACCGTCATTTTCTCTCTACCCACCCTTGCCTCCTTTTCTGCGCAGCTCTCGATTCCCCCCTCTCTTTCGCACCCTCCATGTCATATTCCGCTCCAGGAGCTCCATCATAGCTCCTTGCTGTCGCTGGGAGGATGTTTTCTCCTCCGCTCGCCCCTTCCACCGTCATTTTCTCTCTACCCACCCTTGCCTCCTTTTCCGCGCAGCTCTCGATTCCCCCCTCTCTTTCGCACCCTCCATGTCATATTCCGCTCCAGGAGTTCCATCATAGCTCCTCACTGTCGCTGGGAGGATGTTTTCTCCTCCGCTCGCCCCTTCCACCGTCATTTTCTCTCTACCCACCCTTGCCTCCTTTTCCGCGCAGCTCTCGATTCCCCCCTCTCTTTCGCACCCTCCATGTCATATTCCGCTCCAGGAGCTCCATCATAGCTCCTCGCTGTCGCTGGGAGGATGTTTTCTCCTCCGCTCGCCCCTTCCACCGTCATTTTCTCTCTACCCACCCTTGCCTCCTTTTCCGCGCAGCTCTCGATTCCCCCCTCTCTTTCGCACCCTCAATGTCATATTCCGCTCCAGGAGTTCCATCATAGCTCCTCACTGTCGCTGGGAGGATGTTTTCTCCTCCGCTCGCCCCTTCCACCGTCATTTTCTCTCTACCCACCCCTGCCTCCTTTTCCGCGCAGCTCTTGATTCCCCCCTCTCTTTCGCACCCTCCATGTCATATTCCGCTCCAGGAGTTCCATCATAGCTCCTCACTGTCGCTGGGAGGAAGTTTTCTCCTCCGCTCGCCCCTTCCACCGTCATTTTCTCTCTACCCACCCTTGCCTCCTTTTCCGCGCAGCTCTCGATTCCCCCCTCTCTTTCGCACCCTCCATGTCATATTCCGCTCCAGGAGCTCCATCATAGCTCCTTGCTGTCGCTGGGAGGATGTTTTCTCCTCCGCTCGCCCCTTCCACCGTCATTTTCTCTCTACCCACCCTTGCCTCCTTTTCCGCGCAGCTCTCGATTCCCCCCTCTCTTTCGCACCCTCCATGTCATATTCCGCTCCAGGAGTTCCATCATAGCTCCTCACTGTCGCTGGGAGGATGTTTTCTCCTCCGCTCGCCCCTTCCACCATCATTTTCTCTCTACCCACCCTTGCCTCCTTTTCCGCGCAGCTCTCGATTCCCCCCTCTCTTTCGCACCCTCCATGCCATATTCCGCTCCAGGAGTTCCATCATAGCTCCTCACTGTCGCTGGGAGGAAGTTTTCTCCTCCGCTCGCCCCTTCCACCGTCATTTTCTCTCTACCCACCCTTGCCTCCTTTTCCGCGCAGCTCTCGATTCCCCCCTCTCTTTCGCACCCTCCATGTCATATTCCGCTCCAGGAGCTCCATCATAGCTCCTTGCTGTCGCTGGGAGGATGTTTTCTCCTCCGCTCGCCCCTTCCACCGTCATTTTCTCTCTACCCACCCTTGCCTCCTTTTCCGCGCAGCTCTCGATTCCCCCCTCTCTTTCGCACCCTCCATGTCATATTCCGCTCCAGGAGTTCCATCATAGCTCCTCACTGTCGCTGGGAGGATGTTTTCTCCTCCGCTCGCCCCTTCCACCGTCATTTTCTCTCTACCCACCCTTGCCTCCTTCACCGCGCAGCTCTCGATTCCCCCCTCTCTTTCGCACCCTCCATGTCATATTCCGCTCCAGGAGCTCCATCATAGCTAATCGCTGTCGCTGGGAGGATGTTTTCTCCTCCGCTCGCCCCTTCCACCGTCATTTTCTCTCTACCCACCCTTGCCTCCTTTTCCGCGCAGCTCTCGATTCCCCCCTCTCTTTCGCACCCTCCATGTCATATTCCGCTCCAGGAGTTCCATCATAGCTCCTCACTGTCGCTGGGAGGATGTTTTCTCCTCCGCTCGCCCCTTCCACCGTCATTTTCTCTCTACCCACCCTTGCCTCCTTTTCCGCGCAGCTCTCGATTCCCCCCTCTCTTTCGCACCCTCCATGTCATATTCCGCTCCAGGAGTTCCATCATAGCTCCTCACTGTCGCTGGGAGGATGTTTTCTCCTCCGCTCGCCCCTTCCACCGTCATTTTCTCTCTACCCACCCTTGCCTCCTTCTCCGCGCAGCTCTCGATTCCCCCCTCTCTTTCGCACCCTCCATGTCATATTCCGCTCCAGGAGCTCCATCATAGCTCCTCGCTGTCGCTGGGAGGATGTTTTCTCCTCCGCTCGCCCCTTCCACCGTCATTTTCTCTCTACCCACCCTTGCCTCCTTTTCCGCGCAGCTCTCGATTCCCCCCTCTCTTTCGCACCCTCCATGTCATATTCCGCTCCAGGAGTTCCATCATAGCTCCTCACTGTCGCTGGGAGGATGTTTTCTCCTCCGCTCGCCCCTTCCACCGTCATTTTCTCTCTACCCACCCTTGCCTCCTTCTCCGCGCAGCTCTCGATTCCCCCCTCTCTTCGCACCCTCCATGTCATATTCCGCTCCAGGAGCTCCATCATAGCTAATCGCTGTCGCTGGGAGGATGTTTTCTCCTCCGCTCGCCCCTTCCACCGTCATTTTCTCTCTACCCACCCTTGCCTCCTTTTCCGCGCAGCTCTCGATTCCCCCCTCTCTTTCGCACCCTCCATGTCATATTCCGCTCCAGGAGTTCCATCATAGCTCCTCACTGTCGCTGGGAGGATGTTTTCTCCTCCGCTCGCCCCTTCCACCGTCATTTTCTCTCTACCCACCCTTGCCTCCTTTTCCGCGCAGCTCTCGATTCCCCCCTCTCTTTCGCACCCTCCATGTCATATTCCGCTCCAGGAGCTCCATCATAGCTCCTTGCTGTCGCTGGGAGGATGTTTTCTCCTCCGCTCGCCCCTTCCACCGTCATTTTCTCTCTACCCACCCTTGCCTCCTTTTCCGCGCAGCTCTCGATTCCCCCCTCTCTTTCGCACCCTCCATGTCATATTCCGCTCCAGGAGTTCCATAATAGCTCCTCACTGTCGCTGGGAGGAAGTTTTCTCCTCCGCTCGCCCCTTCCACCGTCATTTTCTCTCTACCCACCCTTGCCTCCTTTTCCGCGCAGCTCTCGATTCCCCCCTCTCTTTCGCACCCTCCATGTCATATTCCGCTCCAGGAGCTCCATCATAGCTCCTTGCTGTCGCTGGGAGGATGTTTTCTCCTCCGCTCGCCCCTTCCACCGTCATTTTCTCTCTACCCACCCTTGCCTCCTTTTCCGCGCAGCTCTCGATTCCCCCCTCTCTTTCGCACCCTCCATGTCATATTCCGCTCCAGGAGTTCCATCATAGCTCCTCACTGTCGCTGGGAGGATGTTTTCTCCTCCGCTCGCCCCTTCCACCGTCATTTTCTCTCTACCCACCCTTGCCTCCTTTTCCGCGCAGCTCTCGATTCCCCCCTCTCTTTCGCACCCTCCATGTCATATTCCGCTCCAGGAGCTCCATCATAGCTCCTCGCTGTCGCTGGGAGGATGTTTTCTCCTCCGCTCGCCCCTTCCACCGTCATTTTCTCTCTACCCACCCTTGCCTCCTTTTCCGCGCAGCTCTCGATTCCCCCCTCTCTTTCGCACCCTCAATGTCATATTCCGCTCCAGGAGTTCCATCATAGCTCCTCACTGTCGCTGGGAGGATGTTTTCTCCTCCGCTCGCCCCTTCCACCGTCATTTTCTCTCTACCCACCCTTGCCTCCTTTTCCGCGCAGCTCTCGATTCCCCCCTCTCTTTCGCACCCTCCATGTCATATTCCGCTCCAGGAGCTCCATCATAGCTCCTTGCTGTCGCTGGGAGGATGTTTTCTCCTCCGCTCGCCCCTTCCACCGTCATTTTCTCTCTACCCACCCTTGCCTCCTTTTCCGCGCAGCTCTCGATTCCCCCCTCTCTTTCGCACCCTCCATGTCATATTCCGCTCCAGGAGTTCCATCATAGCTCCTCACTGTCGCTGGGAGGATGTTTTCTCCTCCGCTCGCCCCTTCCACCGTCATTTTCTCTCTACCCACCCTTGCCTCCTTCTCCGCGCAGCTCTCGATTCCCCCCTCTCTTTCGCACCCTCCATGTCATATTCCGCTCCAGGAGCTCCATCATAGCTAATCGCTGTCGCTGGGAGGATGTTTTCTCCTCCGCTCGCCCCTTCCACCGTCATTTTCTCTCTACCCACCCTTGCCTCCTTTTCCGCGCAGCTCTCGATTCCCCCCTCTCTTTCGCACCCTCCATGTCATATTCCGCTCCAGGAGCTCCATCATAGCTCCTTGCTGTCGCTGGGAGGATGTTTTCTCCTCCGCTCGCCCCTTCCACCGTCATTTTCTCTCTACCCACCCTTGCCTCCTTTTCCGCGCAGCTCTCGATTCCCCCCTCTCTTTCGCACCCTCAATGTCATATTCCGCTCCAGGAGTTCCATCATAGCTCCTCACTGTCGCTGGGAGGATGTTTTCTCCTCCGCTCACCCCTTCCACCGTCATTTTCTCTCTACCCACCCTTGCCTCCTTTTCCGCGCAGCTCTCGATTCCCCCCTCTCTTTCGCACCCTCCATGTCATATTCCGCTCCAGGAGTTCCATCATAGCTCCTCACTGTCGCTGGGAGGAAGTTTTCTCCTCCGCTCGCCCCTTCCACCGTCATTTTCTCTCTACCCACCCTTGCCTCCTTTTCCGCGCAGCTCTCGATTCCCCCCTCTCTTTCGCACCCTCCATGTCATATTCCGCTCCAGGAGCTCCATCATAGCTCCTTGCTGTCGCTGGGAGGATGTTTTCTCCTCCGCTCGCCCCTTCCACCGTCATTTTCTCTCTACCCACCCTTGCCTCCTTTTCCGCGCAGCTCTCGATTCCCCCCTCTCTTTCGCACCCTCCATGTCATATTCCGCTCCAGGAGTTCCATCATAGCTCCTCACTGTCGCTGGGAGGAAATTTTCTCCTCCGCTCGCCCCTTCCACCGTCATTTTCTCTCTACCCACCCTTGCCTCCTTTTCCGCGCAGCTCTCGATTCCCTCCTCTCTTTCGCACCCTCCATGTCATATTCCGCTCCAGGAGTTCCATCATAGCTCCTCACTGTCGCTGGGAGGAAGTTTTCTCCTCCGCTCGCCCCTTCCACCGTCATTTTCTCTCTACCCACCCTTGCCTCCTTTTCCGCGCAGCTCTCGATTCCCCCCTCTCTTTCGCACCCTCCATGTCATATTCCGCTCCAGGAGTTCCATCATAGCTCCTCACTGTCGCTGGGAGGATGTTTTCTCCTCCGCTCGCCCCTTCCACCGTCATTTTCTCTCTACCCACCCTTGCCTCCTTCTCCGCGCAGCTCTCGATTCCCCCCTCTCTTTCGCACCCTCCATGTCATATTCCGCTCCAGGAGCTCCATCATAGCTCCTCGCTGTCGCTGGGAGGATGTTTTCTCCTCCGCTCGCCCCTTCCACCGTCATTTTCTCTCTACCCACCCTTGCCTCCTTTTCCGCGCAGCTCTCGATTCCCCCCTCTCTTTCGCACCCTTCATGTCATATTCCGCTCCAGGAGTTCCATCATAGCTCCTCACTGTCGCTGGGAGGATGTTTTCTCCTCCGCTCGCCTCTTCCACCGTCATTTTCTCTCTACCCACCCTTGCCTCCTTTTCCGCGCAGCTCTCGATTCCCCCCTCTCTTTCGCACCCTCCATGTCATATTCCGCTCCAGGAGTTCCATCATAGCTCCTCACTGTCGCTGGGAGGAAGTTTTCTCCTCCGCTCGCCCCTTCCACCGTCATTTTCTCTCTACCCACCCTTGCCTCCTTTTCCGCGCAGCTCTCGATTCCCACCTCTCTTTCGCACCCTCCATGTCATATTCCGCTCCAGGAGTTCCATCATAGCTCCTCACTGTCGCTGGGAGGATGTTTTCTCCTCCGCTCGCCCCTTCCACCGTCATTTTCTCTCTACCCACCCTTGCCTCCTTCTCCGCGCAGCTCTCGATTCCCCCCTCTCTTTTGCACCCTCCATGGCATATTCCGCTCCAGGAGCTCCATCATAGCTCCTCGCTGTCGCTGGGAGGATGTTTTCTCCTCCGCTCGCCCCTTCCACCGTCATTTTCTCTCTACACACCCTTGCCTCCTTCTCCGCGCAGCTCTCGATTCCCCCCTCTCTCTCGCACCCTCCATATTACATCCCGCTCAAGGAGCTCCATCATAGCTCCTCGCTGTCGCTGGGAGGATGTTTTCTCCTCCGCTCGCCCCTTCCACCGTCATTTTCTCTCTACCCACCCTTGCCTCCTTTTCCGCGCAGCTCTCGATTCCCCCCTCTCTTTCGCACCCTAAACGTCATATTCCGCTCCAGGAGTTCCATCATAGCTCCTCACTGTCGCTGGGAGGATGTTTTCTCCTCCGCTCGCCCCTTCCACCGTCATTTTCTCTCTACCCACCCTTGCCTCCTTTTCCGCGCAGCTCTCGATTCCCCCCTCTCTTTCGCACCCTCCATGTCATATTCCGCTCCAGGAGTTCCATCATAGCTCCTCACTGTCGCTGGGAGGAAGTTTTCTCCTCCGCTCGCCCCTTCCACCGTCATTTTCTCTCTACCCACCCTTGCCTCCTTTTCCGCGCAGCTCTCGATTCCCCCCTCTCTTTCGCACCCTCCATGTCATATTCCGCTCCAGGAGCTCCATCATAGCTCCTTGCTGTCGCTGGGAGGATGTTTTCTCCTCCGCTCGCCCCTTCCACCGTCATTTTCTCTCTACCCACCCTTGCCTCCTTTTCCGCGCAGCTCTCGATTCCCCCCTCTCTTTCTCACCCTCCATGTCATATTTCGCTCCAGGAGTTCCATCATAGCTCCTCACTGTCGCTGGGAGGATGTTTTCTCCTCCGCTCGCCCCTTCCACCGTCATTTTCTCTCTACCCACCCTTGCCTCCTTTTCCGCGCAGCTCTCGATTCCCCCCTCTCTTTCGCACCCTCCATGTCATATTCCGCTCCAGGAGTTCCATCATAGCTCCTCACTGTCGCTGGGAGGAAGTTTTCTCCTCCGCTCGCCCCTTCCACCGTCATTTTCTCTCTACCCACCCTTGCCTCCTTTTCCGCGCAGCTCTCGATTCCCCCCTCTCTTTCGCACCCTCCATGTCATATTCCGCTCCAGGAGCTCCATCATAGCTCCTTGCTGTCGCTGGGAGGATGTTTTCTCCTCCGCTCGCCCCTTCCACCGTCATTTTCTCTCTACCCACCCTTGCCTCCTTTTCCGCGCAGCTCTCGATTCCCCCCTCTCTTTCTCACCCTCCATGTCATAATCCGCTCCAGGAGTTCCATCATAGCTCCTCACTGTCGCTGGGAGGATGTTTTCTCCTCCGCTCGCCCCTTCCACCGTCATTTTCTCTCTACCCACCCTTGCCTCCTTTTCCGCGCAGCTCTCGATTCCCCCCTCTCTTTCGCACCCTCCATGTCATATTCCGCTCCAGGAGCTCCATCATAGCTCCTCGCTGTCGCTGGGAGGATGTTTTCTCCTCTGCTCGCCCCTTCCACCGTCATTTTCTCTCTACCCACCCTTGCCTCCTTTTCCGCGCAGCTCTCGATTCCCCCCTCTCTTTCGCACCCTCCATGTCATATTCCGCTCCAGGAGTTCCATCATAGCTCCTCACTGTCGCTGGGAGGAAGTTTTCTCCTCCGCTCGCCCCTTCCACCGTCATTTTCTCTCTACCCACCCTTGCCTCCTTTTCCGCGCAGCTCTTGATTCCCCCCTCTCTTTCGCACCCTCCATGTCATATTCCGCTCCAGGAGCTCCATCATAGCTCCTTGCTGTCGCTGGGAAGATGTTTTCTCCTCCGCTCGCCCCTTCCACCGTCATTTTCTCTCTACCCACCCTTGCCTCCTTTTCCGCGCAGCTCTCGATTCCCCCCTCTCTTTCGCACCCTCCATGTCATATTCCGCTCCAGGAGTTCCATCATAGCTCCTCACTGTCGCTGGGAGAATGTTTTCTCCTCCGCTCGCCCCTTCCACCGTCATTTTCTCTCTACCCACCCTTGCCTCCTTTTCCGCGCAGCTCTCGATTCCCCCCTCTCTTTCGCACCCTTCATGTCATATTCCGCTCCAGGAGCTCCATCATAGCTCCTCGCTGTCGCTGGGAGGATGTTTTCTCCTCCGCTCGCCCCTTCCACCGTCATTTTATCTCTACCCACCCTTGCCTCCTTTTCCGCGCAGCTCTCGATTCCCCCCTCTCTTTCGCACCCTCAATGTCATATTCCGCTCCAGGAGTTCCATCATAGCTCCTCACTGTCGCTGGGAGGATGTTTTCTCCTCCGCTCGTCCCTTCCACCGTCATTTTCTCTCTACCCACCCTTGCCTCCTTTTCCGCGCAGCTCTCGATTCCCCCCTCTCTTTCGCACCCTCCATGTCATATTCCGCTCCAGGAGTTCAGTCATAGCTCCGCACTGTCGCTGGGAGGAAGTTTTCTCCTCCGCTCGCCCCTTCCACCGTCATTTTCTCTCTACCCACCCTTGCCTCCTTTTCCGCGCAGCTCTCGATTCCCCCCTCTCTTTCGCACCCTCCATGTCATATTCCGCTCCAGGAGCTCCATCATAGCTCCTCGCTGTCGCTGGGAGGATGTTTTCTCCTCCGCTCGCCCCTTCCACCGTCATTTTCTCTCTACCCACCCTTGCCTCCTTTTCCGCGCAGCTCTCGATTCCCCCCTCTCTTTCGCACCCTCCATGTCATATTCCGCTCCAGGAGTTCCATCATAGCTCCTCACTGTCGCTGGGAGGAAGTTTTCTCCTCCGCTCACCCCTTCCACCGTCATTTTCTCTCTACCCACCCTTGCCTCCTTTTCCACGCAGCTCTCGATTCCCCCCTCTCTTTCGCACCCTCCATGTCATATTCCGCTCCAGGAGCTCCATCATAGCTGCTTGCTGTCGCTGGGAGGATGTTTTCTCCTCCGCTCGCCCCTTCCACCGTCATTTTCTCTCTACCCACCCTTGCCTCCTTTTCCGCGCAGCTCTCGATTCCCCCCTCTCTTTCGCACCCTCCATGTCATATTCCGCTCCAGGAGTTCAGTCATAGCTCCGCACTGTCGCTGGGAGGAAGTTTTCTCCTCCGCTCGCCCCTTCCACCGTCATTTTCTCTCTACCCACCCTTGCCTCCTTTTCCGCGCAGCTCTCGATTCCCCCCTCTCTTTCGCACCCTCCATGTCATATTCCGCTCCAGGAGCTCCATCATAGCTCCTCGCTGTCGCTGGGAGGATGTTTTCTCCTCCGCTCGCCCCTTCCACCGTCATTTTCTCTCTACCCACCCTTGCCTCCTTTTCCGCGCAGCTCTCGATTCCCCCCTCTCTTTCGCACCCTCCATGTCATATTCCGCTCCAGGAGTTCCATCATAGCTCCTCACTGTCGCTGGGAGGAAGTTTTCTCCTCCGCTCACCCCTTCCACCGTCATTTTCTCTCTACCCACCCTTGCCTCCTTTTCCACGCAGCTCTCGATTCCCCCCTCTCTTTCGCACCCTCCATGTCATATTCCGCTCCAGGAGCTCCATCATAGCTGCTTGCTGTCGCTGGGAGGATGTTTTCTCCTCCGCTCGCCCCTTCCACCGTCATTTTCTCTCTACCCACCCTTGCCTCCTTTTCCGCGCAGCTCTCGATTCCCCCCTCTCTTTCGCACCCTCCATGTCATATTCCGCTCCAGGAGTTCCATCATAGCTCCTCGCTGTCGCTGGGAGGATGTTTTCTCCTCCGCTCGCCCCTTCCACCGTCATTTTCTCTCTACCCACCCTTGCCTCCTTTTCCGCGCAGCTCTCGATTCCCCCCTCTCTTTCGCACCCTCCATGTCATATTCCGCTCCAGGAGTTCCATCATAGCTCCTCACTGTCGCTGGGAGGAAGTTTTCTCCTCCGCTCACCCCTTCCACCGTCATTTTCTCTCTACCCACCCTTGCCTCCTTTTCCACGCAGCTCTCGATTCCCCCCTCTCTTTCGCACCCTCCATGTCATATTCCGCTCCAGGAGCTCCATCATAGCTGCTTGCTGTCGCTGGGAGGATGTTTTCTCCTCCGCTCGCCCCTTCCACCGTCATTTTCTCTCTACCCACCCTTGCCTCCTTTTCCGCGCAGCTCTCGATTCCCCCTCTCTTTCGCACCCTCCATGTCATATTCCGCTCCAGGAGTTCCATCATAGCTCCTCACTGTCGCTGGGAGGATGTTTTCTCCTCCGCTCGCCCCTTCCACCATCATTTTCTCTCTACCCACCCTTGCCTCCTTTTCCGCGCAGCTCTCGATTCCCTCCTCTCTTTCGCACCCTCCATGTCATATTCCGCTCCAGGAGTTCCATCATAGCTCCTCACTGTCGCTGGGAGGAAGTTTTCTCCTCCGCTCACCCCTTCCACCGTCATTTTCTCTCTACCCACCCTTGCCTCCTTTTCCGCGCAGCTCTCGATTCCCCCCTCTCTTTCGCACCCTCCATGTCATATTCCGCTCCAGGAGCTCCATCATAGCTCCTTGCTGTCGCTGGGAGGATGTTTTCTCCTCCGCTCGCCCCTTCCACCGTCATTTTCTCTCTACCCACCCTTGCCTCCTTTTCCGCGCAGCTCTCGATTCCCCCCTCTCTTTCGCACCCTCCATGTCATATTCCGCTCCAGGAGCTCCATCATAGCTCCTCGCTGTCGCTGGGAGGATGTTTTCTCCTCCGCTCGCCCCTTCCACCGTCATTTTCTCTCTACCCACCCTTGCCTCCTTTTCCGCGCAGCTCTCGATTCCCCCCTCTCTTTCGCACCCTCCATGTCATATTCCGCTCCAGGAGTTCCATCATAGCTCCTCACTGTCGCTGGGAGGAAGTTTTCTCCTCCGCTCACCCCTTCCACCGTCATTTTCTCTCTACCCACCCTTGCCTCCTTTTCCACGCAGCTCTCGATTCCCCCCTCTCTTTCGCACCCTCCATGTCATATTCCGCTCCAGGAGCTCCATCATAGCTGCTTGCTGTCGCTGGGAGGATGTTTTCTCCTCCGCTCGCCCCTTCCACCGTCATTTTCTCTCTACCCACCCTTGCCTCCTTTTCCGCGCAGCTCTCGATTCCCCCCTCTCTTTCGCACCCTCCATGTCATATTCCGCTCCAGGAGTTCAGTCATAGCTCCGCACTGTCGCTGGGAGGAAGTTTTCTCCTCCGCTCGCCCCTTCCACCGTCATTTTCTCTCTACCCACCCTTGCCTCCTTTTCCGCGCAGCTCTCGATTCCCCCCTCTCTTTCGCACCCTCCATGTCATATTCCGCTCCAGGAGCTCCATCATAGCTCCTCGCTGTCGCTGGGAGGATGTTTTCTCCTCCGCTCGCCCCTTCCACCGTCATTTTCTCTCTACCCACCCTTGCCTCCTTTTCCGCGCAGCTCTCGATTCCCCCCTCTCTTTCGCACCCTCCATGTCATATTCCGCTCCAGGAGTTCCATCATAGCTCCTCACTGTCGCTGGGAGGAAGTTTTCTCCTCCGCTCACCCCTTCCACCGTCATTTTCTCTCTACCCACCCTTGCCTCCTTTTCCACGCAGCTCTCGATTCCCCCCTCTCTTTCGCACCCTCCATGTCATATTCCGCTCCAGGAGCTCCATCATAGCTGCTTGCTGTCGCTGGGAGGATGTTTTCTCCTCCGCTCGCCCCTTCCACCGTCATTTTCTCTCTACCCACCCTTGCCTCCTTTTCCGCGCAGCTCTCGATTCCCCCCTCTCTTTCGCACCCTCCATGTCATATTCCGCTCCAGGAGTTCCATCATAGCTCCTCGCTGTCGCTGGGAGGATGTTTTCTCCTCCGCTCGCCCCTTCCACCGTCATTTTCTCTCTACCCACCCTTGCCTCCTTTTCCGCGCAGCTCTCGATTCCCCCCTCTCTTTCGCACCCTCCATGTCATATTCCGCTCCAGGAGTTCCATCATAGCTCCTCACTGTCGCTGGGAGGAAGTTTTCTCCTCCGCTCACCCCTTCCACCGTCATTTTCTCTCTACCCACCCTTGCCTCCTTTTCCACGCAGCTCTCGATTCCCCCCTCTCTTTCGCACCCTCCATGTCATATTCCGCTCCAGGAGCTCCATCATAGCTGCTTGCTGTCGCTGGGAGGATGTTTTCTCCTCCGCTCGCCCCTTCCACCGTCATTTTCTCTCTACCCACCCTTGCCTCCTTTTCCGCGCAGCTCTCGATTCCCCCTCTCTTTCGCACCCTCCATGTCATATTCCGCTCCAGGAGTTCCATCATAGCTCCTCACTGTCGCTGGGAGGATGTTTTCTCCTCCGCTCGCCCCTTCCACCATCATTTTCTCTCTACCCACCCTTGCCTCCTTTTCCGCGCAGCTCTCGATTCCCTCCTCTCTTTCGCACCCTCCATGTCATATTCCGCTCCAGGAGTTCCATCATAGCTCCTCACTGTCGCTGGGAGGAAGTTTTCTCCTCCGCTCACCCCTTCCACCGTCATTTTCTCTCTACCCACCCTTGCCTCCTTTTCCGCGCAGCTCTCGATTCCCCCCTCTCTTTCGCACCCTCCATGTCATATTCCGCTCCAGGAGCTCCATCATAGCTCCTTGCTGTCGCTGGGAGGATGTTTTCTCCTCCGCTCGCCCCTTCCACCGTCATTTTCTCTCTACCCACCCTTGCCTCCTTTTCCGCGCAGCTCTCGATTCCCCCCTCTCTTTCGCACCCTCCATGTCATATTCCGCTCCAGGAGTTCCATCATAGCTCCTCACTGTCGCTGGGAGGATGTTTTCTCCTCCGCTCGCCCCTTCCACCGTCATTTTCTCTCTACCCACCCTTGCCTCCTTCTCCGCGCAGCTCTCGATTCCCCCCTCTCTTTCGCACCCTCCATGTCATATTCCGCTCCAGGAGCTCCATCATAGCTAATCGCTGTCGCTGGGAGGATGTTTTCTCCTCCGCTCGCCCCTTCCACCGTCATTTTCTCTCTACCCACCCTTGCCTCCTTTTCCGCGCAGCTCTCGATTCCCCCCTCTCTTTCGCACCCTCCATGTCATATTCCGCTCCAGGAGTTCCATCATAGCTCCTCACTGTCGCTGGGAGGATGTTTTCTCCTCCGCTCGCCCCTTCCACCGTCATTTTCTCTCTACCCACCCTTGCCTCCTTTTCCGCGCAGCTCTCGATTCCCCCCTCTCTTTCGCACCCTCCATGTCATATTCCGCTCCAGGAGTTCCATCATAGCTCCTCACTGTCGCTGGGAGGATGTTTTCTCCTCCGCTCGCCCCTTCCACCGTCATTTTCTCTCTACCCACCCTTGCCTCCTTCTCCGCGCAGCTCTCGATTCCCCCCTCTCTTTCGCACCCTCCATGTCATATTCCGCTCCAGGAGCTCCATCATAGCTCCTTGCTGTCGCTGGGAGGATGTTTTCTCCTCCGCTCGCCCCTTCCACCGTCATTTTCTCTCTACCCACCCTTGCCTCCTTTTCCGCGCAGCTCTCGATTCCCCCCTCTCTTTCGCACCCTCCGTGTCATATTCCGCTCCAGGAGTTCCATCATAGCTCCTCACTGTCGCTGGGAGGATGTTTTCTCCTCCGCTCGCCCCTTCCACCGTCATTTTCTCTCTACCCACCCTTGCCTCCTTTTCCGCGCAGCTCTCGATTCCCCCCTCTCTTTCGCACCCTCCATGTCATATTCCGCTCCAGGAGCTCCATCATAGCTCCTTGCTGTCGCTGAGAGGATGTTTTCTCCTCCGCTCGCCCCTTCCACCGTCATTTTCTCTCTACCCACCCTTGCCTCCTTTTCCGCGCAGCTCTCGATTCCCCCCTCTCTTTCGCACCCTCCATGTCATATTCCGCTCCAGGAGTTCCATCATAGCTCCTCACTGTCGCTGGGAGGAAGTTTTCTCCTCCGCTCGCCCCTTCCACCGTCATTTTCTCTCTACCCACCCTTGCCTCCTTTTCCGCGCAGCTCTCGATTCCCCCCTCTCTTTCGCACCCTCCATGTCATATTCCGCTCCAGGAGCTCCATCATAGCTCCTTGCTGTCGCTGGGAGGATGTTTTCTCCTCCGCTCGCCCCTTCCACCGTCATTTTCTCTCTACCCACCCTTGCCTCCTTTTCCGCGCAGCTCTCGATTCCCCCCTCTCTTTCTCACCCTCCATGTCATATTTCGCTCCAGGAGTTCCATCATAGCTCCTCACTGTCGCTGGGAGGATGTTTTCTCCTCCGCTCGCCCCTTCCACCGTCATTTTCTCTCTACCCACCCTTGCCTCCTTTTCCGCGCAGCTCTCGATTCCCCCCTCTCTTTCGCACCCTCCATGTCATATTCCGCTCCAGGAGTTCCATCATAGCTCCTCACTGTCGCTGGGAGGAAGTTTTCTCCTCCGCTCGCCCCTTCCACCGTCATTTTCTCTCTACCCACCCTTGCCTCCTTTTCCGCGCAGCTCTCGATTCCCCCCTCTCTTTCGCACCCTCCATGTCATATTCCGCTCCAGGAGCTCCATCATAGCTCCTTGCTGTCGCTGGGAGGATGTTTTCTCCTCCGCTCGCCCCTTCCACCGTCATTTTCTCTCTACCCACCCTTGCCTCCTTTTCCGCGCAGCTCTCGATTCCCCCCTCTCTTTCTCACCCTCCATGTCATAATCCGCTCCAGGAGTTCCATCATAGCTCCTCACTGTCGCTGGGAGGATGTTTTCTCCTCCGCTCGCCCCTTCCACCGTCATTTTCTCTCTACCCACCCTTGCCTCCTTTTCCGCGCAGCTCTCGATTCCCCCCTCTCTTTCGCACCCTCCATGTCATATTCCGCTCCAGGAGCTCCATCATAGCTCCTCGCTGTCGCTGGGAGGATGTTTTCTCCTCTGCTCGCCCCTTCCACCGTCATTTTCTCTCTACCCACCCTTGCCTCCTTTTCCGCGCAGCTCTCGATTCCCCCCTCTCTTTCGCACCCTCCATGTCATATTCCGCTCCAGGAGTTCCATCATAGCTCCTCACTGTCGCTGGGAGGAAGTTTTCTCCTCCGCTCGCCCCTTCCACCGTCATTTTCTCTCTACCCACCCTTGCCTCCTTTTCCGCGCAGCTCTTGATTCCCCCCTCTCTTTCGCACCCTCCATGTCATATTCCGCTCCAGGAGCTCCATCATAGCTCCTTGCTGTCGCTGGGAGGATGTTTTCTCCTCCGCTCGCCCCTTCCACCGTCATTTTCTCTCTACCCACCCTTGCCTCCTTTTCCGCGCAGCTCTCGATTCCCCCCTCTCTTTCGCACCCTCCATGTCATATTCCGCTCCAGGAGTTCCATCATAGCTCCTCACTGTCGCTGGGAGAATGTTTTCTCCTCCGCTCGCCCCTTCCACCGTCATTTTCTCTCTACCCACCCTTGCCTCCTTTTCCGCGCAGCTCTCGATTCCCCCCTCTCTTTCGCACCCTTCATGTCATATTCCGCTCCAGGAGCTCCATCATAGCTCCTCGCTGTCGCTGGGAGGATGTTTTCTCCTCCGCTCGCCCCTTCCACCGTCATTTTATCTCTACCCACCCTTGCCTCCTTTTCCGCGCAGCTCTCGATTCCCCCCTCTCTTTCGCACCCTCAATGTCATATTCCGCTCCAGGAGTTCCATCATAGCTCCTCACTGTCGCTGGGAGGATGTTTTCTCCTCCGCTCGCCCCTTCCACCGTCATTTTCTCTCTACCCACCCTTGCCTCCTTTTCCGCGCAGCTCTCGATTCCCCCCTCTCTTTCGCACCCTCCATGTCATATTCCGCTCCAGGAGTTCAGTCATAGCTCCGCACTGTCGCTGGGAGGAAGTTTTCTCCTCCGCTCGCCCCTTCCACCGTCATTTTCTCTCTACCCACCCTTGCCTCCTTTTCCGCGCAGCTCTCGATTCCCCCCTCTCTTTCGCACCCTCCATGTCATATTCCGCTCCAGGAGCTCCATCATAGCTCCTCGCTGTCGCTGGGAGGATGTTTTCTCCTCCGCTCGCCCCTTCCACCGTCATTTTCTCTCTACCCACCCTTGCCTCCTTTTCCGCGCAGCTCTCGATTCCCCCCTCTCTTTCGCACCCTCCATGTCATATTCCGCTCCAGGAGTTCAGTCATAGCTCCGCACTGTCGCTGGGAGGAAGTTTTCTCCTCCGCTCGCCCCTTCCACCGTCATTTTCTCTCTACCCACCCTTGCCTCCTTTTCCGCGCAGCTCTCGATTCCCCCCTCTCTTTCGCACCCTCCATGTCATATTCCGCTCCAGGAGCTCCATCATAGCTCCTCGCTGTCGCTGGGAGGATGTTTTCTCCTCCGCTCGCCCCTTCCACCGTCATTTTCTCTCTACCCACCCTTGCCTCCTTTTCCGCGCAGCTCTCGATTCCCCCCTCTCTTTCGCACCCTCCATGTCATATTCCGCTCCAGGAGTTCCATCATAGCTTCTCACTGTCGCTGGGAGGAAGTTTTCTCCTCCGCTCACCCCTTCCACCGTCATTTTCTCTCTACCCACCCTTGCCTCCTTTTCCACGCAGCTCTCGATTCCCCCCTCTCTTTCGCACCCTCCATGTCATATTCCGCTCCAGGAGCTCCATCATAGCTGCTTGCTGTCGCTGGGAGGATGTTTTCTCCTCCGCTCGCCCCTTCCACCGTCATTTTCTCTCTACCCACCCTTGCCTCCTTTTCCGCGCAGCTCTCGATTCCCCCCTCTCTTTCGCACCCTCCATGTCATATTCCGCTCCAGGAGTTCCATCATAGCTCCTCACTGTCGCTGGGAGGATGTTTTCTCCTCCGCTCGCCCCTTCCACCATCATTTTCTCTCTACCCACCCTTGCCTCCTTTTCCGCGCAGCTCTCGATTCCCTCCTCTCTTTCGCACCCTCCATGTCATATTCCGCTCCAGGAGTTCCATCATAGCTCCTCACTGTCGCTGGGAGGAAGTTTTCTCCTCCGCTCACCCCTTCCACCGTCATTTTCTCTCTACCCACCCTTGCCTCCTTTTCCGCGCAGCTCTCGATTCCCCCCTCTCTTTCGCACCCTCCATGTCATATTCCGCTCCAGGAGCTCCATCATAGCTCCTTGCTGTCGCTGGGAGGATGTTTTCTCCTCCGCTCGCCCCTTCCACCGTCATTTTCTCTCTACCCACCCTTGCCTCCTTTTCCGCGCAGCTCTCGATTCCCCCCTCTCTTTCGCACCCTCCATGTCATATTCCGCTCCAGGAGTTCCATCATAGCTCCTCACTGTCGCTGGGAGGATGTTTTCTCCTCCGCTCGCCCCTTCCACCGTCATTTTCTCTCTACCCACCCTTGCCTCCTTCTCCGCGCAGCTCTCGATTCCCCCCTCTCTTTCGCACCCTCCATGTCATATTCCGCTCCAGGAGCTCCATCATAGCTAATCGCTGTCGCTGGGAGGATGTTTTCTCCTCCGCTCGCCCCTTCCACCGTCATTTTCTCTCTACCCACCCTTGCCTCCTTTTCCGCGCAGCTCTCGATTCCCCCCTCTCTTTCGCACCCTCCATGTCATATTCCGCTCCAGGAGTTCCATCATAGCTCCTCACTGTCGCTGGGAGGATGTTTTCTCCTCCGCTCGCCCCTTCCACCGTCATTTTCTCTCTACCCACCCTTGCCTCCTTTTCCGCGCAGCTCTCGATTCCCCCCTCTCTTTCGCACCCTCCATGTCATATTCCGCTCCAGGAGTTCCATCATAGCTCCTCACTGTCGCTGGGAGGATGTTTTCTCCTCCGCTCGCCCCTTCCACCGTCATTTTCTCTCTACCCACCCTTGCCTCCTTCTCCGCGCAGCTCTCGATTCCCCCCTCTCTTTCGCACCCTCCATGTCATATTCCGCTCCAGGAGCTCCATCATAGCTCCTTGCTGTCGCTGGGAGGATGTTTTCTCCTCCGCTCGCCCCTTCCACCGTCATTTTCTCTCTACCCACCCTTGCCTCCTTTTCCGCGCAGCTCTCGATTCCCCCCTCTCTTTCGCACCCTCCATGTCATATTCCGCTCCAGGAGTTCCATCATAGCTCCTCACTGTCGCTGGGAGGATGTTTTCTCCTCCGCTCGCCCCTTCCACCGTCATTTTCTCTCTACCCACCCTTGCCTCCTTTTCCGCGCAGCTCTCGATTCCCCCCTCTCTTTCGCACCCTCCATGTCATATTCCGCTCCAGGAGCTCCATCATAGCTCCTTGCTGTCGCTGAGAGGATGTTTTCTCCTCCGCTCGCCCCTTCCACCGTCATTTTCTCTCTACCCACCCTTGCCTCCTTTTCCGCGCAGCTCTCGATTCCCCCCTCTCTTTCGCACCCTCCATGTCATATTCCGCTCCAGGAGTTCCATCATAGCTCCTCACTGTCGCTGGGAGGAAGTTTTCTCCTCCGCTCGCCCCTTCCACCGTCATTTTCTCTCTACCCACCCTTGCCTCCTTTTCCGCGCAGCTCTCGATTCCCCCCTCTCTTTCGCACCCTCCATGTCATATTCCGCTCCAGGAGCTCCATCATAGCTCCTTGCTGTCGCAGGGAGGATGTTTTCTCCTCCGCTCGCCCCTTCCACCGTCATTTTCTCTCTACCCACCCTTGCCTCCTTTTCCGCGCAGCTCTCGATTCCCCCCTCTCTTTCGCACCCTCCATGTCATATTCCCGCTCCAGGAGCTCCATCATAGCTCCTCGCTGTCGCTGGGAGGATGTTTTCTCCTCCGCTCGCCCCTTCCACCGTCATTTTCTCTCTACCAACCCTTGCCTCCTTTTCTGCGCAGCTCTCGATTCCCCCCTCTCTTTCGCACCCTCAATGTCATATTCCGCTCCAGGAGTTCCATCATAGCTCCTCACTGTCGCTGGGAGGATGTTTTCTCCTCCGCTCGCCCCTTCCACCGTCATTTTCTCTCTACCCACCCTTGCCTCCTTTTCCGCGCAGCTCTCGATTCCCCCCTCTCTTTCGCACCCTCCATGTCATATTCCGCTCCAGGAGTTCCATCATAGCTCCTCACTGTCGCTGGGAGGAAGTTTTCTCCTCCGCTCGCCCCTTCCACCGTCATTTTCTCTCTACCCACCCTTGCCTCCTTTTCCGCGCAGCTCTCGATTCCCCCCTCTCTTTCGCACCCTCCATGTCATATTCCGCTCCAGGAGTTCCATCATAGCTCCTCACTGTCGCTGGGAGGATGTTTTCTCCTCCGCTCGCCCCTTCCACCGTCATTTTCTCTCTACCCACCCTTGCCTCCTTTTCCGCGCAGCTCTCGATTCCCTCCTCTCTTTCGCACCCTCCATGTCATATTCCGCTCCAGGAGTTCCATCATAGCTCCTCACTGTCGCTGGGAGGAAGTTTTCTCCTCCGCTCGCCCCTTCCACCGTCATTTTCTCTCTACCCACCCTTGCCTCCTTTTCCGCGCAGCTCTCGATTCCCCCCTCTCTTTCGCACCCTCCATGTCATATTCCGCTCCAGGAGCTCCATCATAGCTCCTCGCTGTCGCTGGGAGGATGTTTTCTCCTCTGCTCGCCCCTTCCACCGTCATTTTCTCTCTACCCACCCTTGCCTCCTTTTCCGCGCAGCTCTCGATTCCCCCCTCTCTTTCGCACCCTCCATGTCATATTCCGCTCCAGGAGTTCCATCATAGCTCCTCACTGTCGCTGGGAGGAAGTTTTCTCCTCCGCTCGCCCCTTCCACCGTCATTTTCTCTCTACCCACCCTTGCCTCCTTTTCCGCGCAGCTCTTGATTCCCCCCTCTCATTCGCACCCTCCATGTCATATTCCGCTCCAGGAGCTCCATCATAGCTCCTTGCTGTCGCTGGGAGGATGTTTTCTCCTCCGCTCGCCCCTTCCACCGTCATTTTCTCTCTACCCACCCTTGCCTCCTTTTCCGCGCAGCTCTCGATTCCCCCCTCTCTTTCGCACCCTCCATGTCATATTCCGCTCCAGGAGTTCCATCATAGCTCCTCACTGTCGCTGGGAGAATGTTTTCTCCTCCGCTCGCCCCTTCCACCGTCATTTTCTCTCTACCCACCCTTGCCTCCTTTTCCGCGCAGCTCTCGATTCCCCCCTCTCTTTCGCACCCTTCATGTCATATTCCGCTCCAGGAGCTCCATCATAGCTCCTCGCTGTCGCTGGGAGGATGTTTTCTCCTCCGCTCGCCCCTTCCACCGTCATTTTATCTCTACCCACCCTTGCCTCCTTTTCCGCGCAGCTCTCGATTCCCCCCTCTCTTTCGCACCCTCAATGTCATATTCCGCTCCAGGAGTTCCATCATAGCTCCTCACTGTCGCTGGGAGGATGTTTTCTCCTCCGCTCGCCCCTTCCACCGTCATTTTCTCTCTACCCACCCTTGCCTCCTTTTCCGCGCAGCTCTCGATTCCCCCCTCTCTTTCGCACCCTCCATGTCATATTCCGCTCCAGGAGTTCAGTCATAGCTCCGCACTGTCGCTGGGAGGAAGTTTTCTCCTCCGCTCGCCCCTTCCACCGTCATTTTCTCTCTACCCACCCTTGCCTCCTTTTCCGCGCAGCTCTCGATTCCCCCCTCTCTTTCGCACCCTCCATGTCATATTCCGCTCCAGGAGTTCCATCATAGCTCCTCACTGTCGCTGGGAGGAAGTTTTCTCCTCCGCTCGCCCCTTCCACCGTCATTTTCTCTCTACCCACCCTTGCCTCCTTTTCCGCGCAGCTCTCGATTCCCCCCTCTCTTTCGCACCCTCCATGTCATATTCCGCTCCAGGAGCTCCATCATAGCTCCTTGCTGTCGCTGGGAGGATGTTTTCTCCTCCGCTCGCCCCTTCCACCGTCATTTTCTCTCTACCCACCCTTGCCTCCTTTTCCGCGCAGCTCTCGATTCCCCCCTCTCTTTCTCACCCTCCATGTCATAATCCGCTCCAGGAGTTCCATCATAGCTCCTCACTGTCGCTGGGAGGATGTTTTCTCCTCCGCTCGCCCCTTCCACCGTCATTTTCTCTCTACCCACCCTTGCCTCCTTTTCCGCGCAGCTCTCGATTCCCCCCTCTCTTTCGCACCCTCCATGTCATATTCCGCTCCAGGAGCTCCATCATAGCTCCTCGCTGTCGCTGGGAGGAAGTTTTCTCCTCCGCTCGCCCCTTCCACCGTCATTTTCTCTCTACCCACCCTTGCCTCCTTTTCCGCGCAGCTCTTGATTCCCCCCTCTCATTCGCACCCTCCATGTCATATTCCGCTCCAGGAGCTCCATCATAGCTCCTTGCTGTCGCTGGGAGGATGTTTTCTCCTCCGCTCGCCCCTTCCACCGTCATTTTCTCTCTACCCACCCTTGCCTCCTTTTCCGCGCAGCTCTCGATTCCCCCCTCTCTTTCGCACCCTCCATGTCATATTCCGCTCCAGGAGTTCCATCATAGCTCCTCACTGTCGCTGGGAGAATGTTTTCTCCTCCGCTCGCCCCTTCCACCGTCATTTTCTCTCTACCCACCCTTGCCTCCTTTTCCGCGCAGCTCTCGATTCCCCCCTCTCTTTCGCACCCTTCATGTCATATTCCGCTCCAGGAGCTCCATCATAGCTCCTCGCTGTCGCTGGGAGGATGTTTTCTCCTCCGCTCGCCCCTTCCACCGTCATTTTATCTCTACCCACCCTTGCCTCCTTTTCCGCGCAGCTCTCGATTCCCCCCTCTCTTTCGCACCCTCAATGTCATATTCCGCTCCAGGAGTTCCATCATAGCTCCTCACTGTCGCTGGGAGGATGTTTTCTCCTCCGCTCGCCCCTTCCACCGTCATTTTCTCTCTACCCACCCTTGCCTCCTTTTCCGCGCAGCTCTCGATTCCCCCCTCTCTTTCGCACCCTCCATGTCATATTCTGCTCCAGGAGTTCAGTCATAGCTCCGCACTGTCGCTGGGAGGAAGTTTTCTCCTCCTCTCGCCCCTTCCACCGTCATTTTCTCTCTACCCACCCTTGCCTCCTTTTCCGCGCAGCTCTCGATTCCCCCCTCTCTTTCGCACCCTCCATGTCATATTCCGCTCCAGGAGCTCCATCATAGCTCCTCGCTGTCGCTGGGAGGATGTTTTCTCCTCCGCTCGCCCCTTCCACCGTCATTTTCTCTCTACCCTCCCTTGCCTCCTTTTCCGCGCAGCTCTCGATTCCCCCCTCTCTTTCGCACCCTCCATGTCATATTCCACTCCAGGAGTTCCATCATAGCTCCTCACTGTCGCTGGGAGGAAGTTTTCTCCTCCGCTCGCCCCTTCCACCGTCATTTTCTCTCTACCCACCCTTGCCTCCTTTTCCACGCAGCTCTCGATTCCCCCCTCTCTTTCGCACCCTCCATGTCATATTCCGCTCCAGGAGCTCCATCATAGCTGCTTGCTGTCGCTGGGAGGATGTTTTCTCCTCCGCTCGCCCCTTCCACCGTCATTTTCTCTCTACCCACCCTTGCCTCCTTTTCCGCGCAGCTCTCGATTCCCCCCTCTCTTTCGCACCCTCCATGTCATATTCCGCTCCAGGAGTTCCATCATAGCTCCTCACTGTCGCTGGGAGGATGTTTTCTCCTCCGCTCGCCCCTTCCACCATCATTTTCTCTCTACCCACCCTTGCCTCCTTTTCCGCGCAGCTCTCGATTCCCTCCTCTCTTTCGCACCCTCCATGTCATATTCCGCTCCAGGAGTTCCATCATAGCTCCTCACTGTCGCTGGGAGGAAGTTTTCTCCTCCGCTCACCCCTTCCACCGTCATTTTCTCTCTACCCACCCTTGCCTCCTTTTCCGCGCAGCTCTCGATTCCCCCCTCTCTTTCGCACCCTCCATGTCATATTCCGCTCCAGGAGCTCCATCATAGCTCCTTGCTGTCGCTGGGAGGATGTTTTCTCCTCCGCTCGCCCCTTCCACCGTCATTTTCTCTCTACCCACCCTTGCCTCCTTTTCCGCGCAGCTCTCGATTCCCCCCTCTCTTTCGCACCCTCCATGTCATATTCCGCTCCAGGAGTTCCATCATAGCTCCTCACTGTCGCTGGGAGGATGTTTTCTCCTCCGCTCGCCCCTTCCACCGTCATTTTCTCTCTACCCACCCTTGCCTCCTTCTCCGCGCAGCTCTCGATACCCCCCTCTCTTTCGCACCCTCCATGTCATATTCCGCTCCAGGAGCTCCATCATAGCTAATCGCTGTCGCTGGGAGGATGTTTTCTCCTCCGCTCGCCCCTTCCACCGTCATTTTCTCTCTACCCACCCTTGCCTCCTTTTCCGCGCAGCTCTCGATTCCCCCCTCTCTTTCGCACCCTCCATGTCATATTCCGCTCCAGGAGTTCCATCATAGCTCCTCACTGTCGCTGGGAGGATGTTTTCTCCTCCGCTCGCCCCTTCCACCGTCATTTTCTCTCTACCCACCCTTGCCTCCTTCTCCGCGCAGCTCTCGATTCCCCCCTCTCTTTCGCACCCTCCATGTCATATTCCGCTCCAGGAGCTCCATCATAGCTCCTCGCTGTCGCTGGGAGGATGTTTTCTCCTCCGCTCGCCCCTTCCACCGTCATTTTCTCTCTACCCACCCTTGCCTCCTTTTCCGCGCAGCTCTCGATTCCCCCCTCTCTTTCGCACCCTTCATGTCATATTCCGCTCCAGGAGTTCCATCATAGCTCCTCACTGTCGCTGGGAGGATGTTTTCTCCTCCGCTCGCCTCTTCCACCGTCATTTTCTCTCTACCCACCCTTGCCTCCTTTTCCGCGCAGCTCTCGATTCCCCCCTCTCTTTCGCACCCTCCATGTCATATTCCGCTCCAGGAGTTCCATCATAGCTCCTCACTGTCGCTGGGAGGAAGTTTTCTCCTCCGCTCGCCCCTTCCACCGTCATTTTCTCTCTACCCACCCTTGCCTCCTTTTCCGCGCAGCTCTCGATTCCCCCCTCTCTTTCGCACCCTCCATGTCATATTCCGCTCCAGGAGCTCCATCATAGCTCCTTGCTGTCGCTGGGAGGATGTTTTCTCCTCCGCTCGCCCCTTCCACCGTCATTTTCTCTCTACCCACCCTTGCCTCCTTTTCCGCGCAGCTCTCGATTCCCCCCTCTCTTTCGCACCCTCCATGTCATATTCCGCTCCAGGAGTTCCATCATAGCTCCTCACTGTCGCTGGGAGGATGTTTTCTCCTCCGCTCGCCCCTTCCACCGTCATTTTCTCTCTACCCACCCTTGCCTCCTTCTCCGCGCAGCTCTCGATTCCCCCCTCTCTTTTGCACCCTCCATGGCATATTCCGCTCCAGGAGCTCCATCATAGCTCCTCGCTGTCGCTGGGAGGATGTTTTCTCCTCCGCTCGCCCCTTCCACCGTCATTTTCTCTCTACCCACCCTTGCCTCCTTCTCCGCGCAGCTCTCGATTCCCCCCTCTCTCTCGCACCCTCCATATTACATCCCGCTCAAGGAGCTCCATCATAGCTCCTCGCTGTCGCTGGGAGGATGTTTTCTCCTCCGCTCGCCCCTTCCACCGTCATTTTCTCTCTACCCACCCTTGCCTCCTTTTCCGCGCAGCTCTCGATTCCCCCCTCTCTTTCGCACCCTAAATGTCATATTCCGCTCCAGGAGTTCCATCATAGCTCCTCACTGTCGCTGGGAGGATGTTTTCTCCTCCGCTCGCCCCTTCCACCGTCATTTTCTCTCTACCCACCCTTGCCTCCTTTTCCGCGCAGCTCTCGATTCCCCCCTCTCTTTCGCACCCTCCATGTCATATTCCGCTCCAGGAGTTCCATCATAGCTCCTCACTGTCGCTGGGAGGAAGTTTTCTCCTCCGCTCGCCCCTTCCACCGTCATTTTCTCTCTACCCACCCTTGCCTCCTTTTCCGCGCAGCTCTCGATTCCCCCCTCTCTTTCGCACCCTCCATGTCATATTCCGCTCCAGGAGCTCCATCATAGCTCCTTGCTGTCGCTGGGAGGATGGTTTCTCCTCCGCTCGCCCCTTCCACCGTCATTTTCTCTCTACCCACCCTTGCCTCCTTTTCCGCGCAGCTCTCGATTCCCCCCTCTCTTTCTCACCCTCCATGTCATATTTCGCTCCAGGAGTTCCATCATAGCTCCTCACTGTCGCTGGGAGGATGTTTTCTCCTCCGCTCGCCCCTTCCACCGTCATTTTCTCTCTACCCACCCTTGCCTCCTTTTCCGCGCAGCTCTCGATTCCCCCCTCTCTTTCGCACCCTCCATGTCATATTCCGCTCCAGGAGTTCCATCATAGCTCCTCACTGTCGCTGGGAGGAAGTTTTCTCCTCCGCTCGCCCCTTCCACCGTCATTTTCTCTCTACCCACCCTTGCCTCCTTTTCCGCGCAGCTCTCGATTCCCCCCTCTCTTTCGCACCCTTCATGTCATATTCCGCTCCAGGAGCTCCATCATAGCTCCTCGCTGTCGCTGGGAGGATGTTTTCTCCTCCGCTCGCCCCTTCCACCGTCATTTTATCTCTACCCACCCTTGCCTCCTTTTCCGCGCAGCTCTCGATTCCCCCCTCTCTTTCGCACCCTCAATGTCATATTCCGCTCCAGGAGTTCCATCATAGCTCCTCACTGTCGCTGGGAGGATGTTTTCTCCTCCGCTCGCCCCTTCCACCGTCATTTTCTCTCTACCCACCCTTGCCTCCTTTTCCGCGCAGCTCTCGATTCCCCCCTCTCTTTCGCACCCTCCATGTCATATTCCGCTCCAGGAGTTCAGTCATAGCTCCGCACTGTCGCTGGGAGGAAGTTTTCTCCTCCGCTCGCCCCTTCCACCGTCATTTTCTCTCTACCCACCCTTGCCTCCTTTTCCGCGCAGCTCTCGATTCCCCCCTCTCTTTCGCACCCTCCATGTCATATTCCGCTCCAGGAGCTCCATCATAGCTCCTCGCTGTCGCTGGGAGGATGTTTTCTCCTCCGCTCGCCCCTTCCACCGTCATTTTCTCTCTACCCTCCCTTGCCTCCTTTTCCGCGCAGCTCTCGATTCCCCCCTCTCTTTCGCACCCTCCATGTCATATTCCGCTCCAGGAGTTCCATCATAGCTCCTCACTGTCGCTGGGAGGAAGTTTTCTCCTCCGCTCGCCCCTTCCACCGTCATTTTCTCTCTACCCACCCTTGCCTCCTTTTCCACGCAGCTCTCGATTCCCCCCTCTCTTTCGCACCCTCCATGTCATATTCCGCTCCAGGAGCTCCATCATAGCTGCTTGCTGTCGCTGGGAGGATGTTTTCTCCTCCGCTCGCCCCTTCCACCGTCATTTTCTCTCTACCCACCCTTGCCTCCTTTTCCGCGCAGCTCTCGATTCCCCCCTCTCTTTCGCACCCTCCATGTCATATTCCGCTCCAGGAGTTCCATCATAGCTCCTCACTGTCGCTGGGAGGATGTTTTCTCCTCCGCTCGCCCCTTCCACCATCATTTTCTCTCTACCCACCCTTGCCTCCTTTTCCGCGCAGCTCTCGATTCCCTCCTCTCTTTCGCACCCTCCATGTCATATTCCGCTCCAGGAGTTCCATCATAGCTCCTCACTGTCGCTGGGAGGAAGTTTTCTCCTCCGCTCACCCCTTCCACCGTCATTTTCTCTCTACCCACCCTTGCCTCCTTTTCCGCGCAGCTCTCGATTCCCCCCTCTCTTTCGCACCCTCCATGTCATATTCCGCTCCAGGAGCTCCATCATAGCTCCTTGCTGTCGCTGGGAGGATGTTTTCTCCTCCGCTCGCCCCTTCCACCGTCATTTTCTCTCTACCCACCCTTGCCTCCTTTTCCGCGCAGCTCTCGATTCCCCCCTCTCTTTCGCACCCTCCATGTCATATTCCGCTCCAGGAGTTCCATCATAGCTCCTCACTGTCGCTGGGAGGATGTTTTCTCCTCCGCTCGCCCCTTCCACCGTCATTTTCTCTCTACCCACCCTTGCCTCCTTCTCCGCGCAGCTCTCGATTCCCCCCTCTCTTTCGCACCCTCCATGTCATATTCCGCTCCAGGAGCTCCATCATAGCTAATCACTGTCGCTGGGAGGATGTTTTCTCCTCCGCTCGCCCCTTCCACCGTCATTTTCTCTCTACCCACCCTTGCCTCCTTTTCCGCGCAGCTCTCGATTCCCCCCTCTCTTTCGCACCCTCCATGTCATATTCCGCTCCAGGAGTTCCATCATAGCTCCTCACTGTCGCTGGGAGGATGTTTTCTCCTCTGCTCGCCCCTTCCACCGTCATTTTCTCTCTACCCACCCTTGCCTCCTTTTCCGCGCAGCTCTCGATTCCCCCCTCTCTTTCGCACCCTCCATGTCATATTCCGCTCCAGGAGTTCCATCATAGCTCCTCACTGTCGCTGGGAGGATGTTTTCTCCTCCGCTCGCCCCTTCCACCGTCATTTTCTCTCTACCCACCCTTGCCTCCTTCTCCGCGCAGCTCTCGATTCCCCCCTCTCTTTCGCACCCTCCATGTCATATTCCGCTCCAGGAGCTCCATCATAGCTCCTTGCTGTCGCTGGGAGGATGTTTTCTCCTCCGCTCGCCCCTTCCACCGTCATTTTCTCTCTACCCACCCTTGCCTCCTTTTCCGCGCAGCTCTCGATTCCCCCCTCTCTTTCGCACCCTCCATGTCATATTCCGCTCCAGGAGTTCCATCATAGCTCCTCACTGTCGCTGGGAGGATGTTTTCTCCTCCGCTCGCCCCTTCCACCGTCATTTTCTCTCTACCCACCCTTGCCTCCTTTTCCGCGCAGCTCTCGATTCCCCCCTCTCTTTCGCACCCTCCATGTCATATTCCGCTCCAGGAGCTCCATCATAGCTCCTTGCTGTCGCTGGGAGGATGTTTTCTCCTCCGCTCGCCCCTTCCACCGTCATTTTCTCTCTACCCACCCTTGCCTCCTTTTCCGCGCAGCTCTCGATTCCCCCCTCTCTTTCGCACCCTCCATGTCATATTCCGCTCCAGGAGTTCCATCATAGCTCCTCACTGTCGCTGGGAGGAAGTTTTCTCCTCCGCTCGCCCCTTCCACCGTCATTTTCTCTCTACCCACCCTTGCCTCCTTTTCCGCGCAGCTCTCGATTCCCCCCTCTCTTTCGCACCCTCCATGTCATATTCCGCTCCAGGAGCTCCATCATAGCTCCTTGCTGTCGCTGGGAGGATGTTTTCTCCTCCGCTCGCCCCTTCCACCGTCATTTTCTCTCTACCCACCCTTGCCTCCTTTTCCGCGCAGCTCTCGATTCCCCCCTCTCTTTCGCACCCTCCATGTCATATTCCCGCTCCAGGAGCTCCATCATAGCTCCTCGCTGTCGCTGGGAGGATGTTTTCTCCTCCGCTCGCCCCTTCCACCGTCATTTTCTCTCTACCAACCCTTGCCTCCTTTTCTGCGCAGCTCTCGATTCCCCCCTCTCTTTCGCACCCTCAATGTCATATTCCGCTCCAGGAGTTCCATCATAGCTCCTCACTGTCGCTGGGAGGATGTTTTCTCCTCCGCTCGCCCCTTCCACCGTCATTTTCTCTCTACCCACCCTTGCCTCCTTTTCCGCGCAGCTCTCGATTCCCCCCTCTCTTTCGCACCCTCCATGTCATATTCCGCTCCAGGAGTTCCATCATAGCTCCTCACTGTCGCTGGGAGGAAGTTTTCTCCTCCGCTCGCCCCTTCCACCGTCATTTTCTCTCTACCCACCCTTGCCTCCTTTTCCGCGCAGCTCTCGATTCCCCCCTCTCTTTCGCACCCTCCATGTCATATTCCGCTCCAGGAGCTCCATCATAGCTCCTTGCTGTCGCTGGGAGGATGTTTTCTCCTCCGCTCGCCCCTTCCACCGTCATTTTCTCTCTACCCACCCTTGCCTCCTTTTCCGCGCAGCTCTCGATTCCCCCCTCTCTTTCGCACCCTCCATGTCATATTCCGCTCCAGGAGTTCTATCATAGCTCCTCACTGTCGCTGGGAGGATGTTTTCTCCTCCGCTCGCCCCTTCCACCGTCATTTTCTCTCTACCCACCCTTGCCTCCTTTTCTGCGCAGCTCTCGATTCCCCCCTCTCTTTCGCACCCTCCATGTCATATTCCTCTCCAGGAGTTCCATCATAGCTCCTCACTGTCGCTGGGAGGATGTTTTCTCCTCCGCTCGCCCCTTCCACCGTCATTTTCTCTCTACCCACCCTTGCCTCCTTCTCCGCGCAGCTCTCGATTCCCCCCTCTCTTTCACACCCTCCATGTCATATTCCGCTCCAGGAGCTCCATCATAGCTCCTCGCTGTCGCTGGGAGGATGTTTTCTCCTCCGCTCGCCCCTTCCACCGTCATTTTCTCTCTACCCACCCTTGCCTCCTTTTCCGCGCAGCTCTCGATTCCCCCCTCTCTTTCGCACCCTCCATGTCATATTCCGCTCCAGGAGTTCCATCATAGCTCCTCACTGTCGCTGGGAGGATGTTTTCTCCTCCGCTCGCCTCTTCCACCGTCATTTTCTCTCTACCCACCCTTGCCCCCTCTTCTCTGCGCAGCTCTCGATTCCCCCCTCTCTTTCGCACCCTCCATGTCATATTCCGCTCCAGGAGTTCCATCATAGCTCCTCACTGTCGCTGGGAGGAAATTTTCTCCTCCGCTCGCCCCTTCCACCGTCATTTTCTCTCTACCCACCCTTGCCTCCTTTTCCGCGCAGCTCTCGATTTCCCCCTCTCTTTTGCACCCTCCATGTCATATTCCGCTCCAGGAGCTCCATCATAGCTCCTTGCTGTCGCTGGGAGGATGTTTTCTCCTCCGCTCGCCCCTTCCACCGTCATTTTCTCTCTACCCACCCTTGCCTCCTTTTCCGCGCAGCTCTCGTTTCCCCCCTCTCTTTTGCACCCTCCATGTCATATTCCGCTCCAGGAGTTCCATCATAGCTCCTCACTGTCGCTGGGAGGATGTTTTCTCCTCCGCTCGCCCCTTCCACCGTCATTTTCTCTCTACCCACCCTTGCCTCCTTTTCCGCGCAGCTCTCGATTCCCCCCTCTCTTTCACACCCTCCATGTCATATTCCGCTCCAGGAGCTCCATCATAGCTCCTCGCTGTCGCTGGGAGGATGTTTTCTCCTCCCCTCGCCCCTTCCACCGTCATTTTCTCTCTACCCACCCTTGCCTCCTTTTCCGCGCAGCTCTCGATTCCCCCCTCTCTTTCGCACCCTCAATGTCATATTCCGCTCCAGGAGTTCCATCATAGCTCCTCACTGTCGCTGGGAGGATGTTTTCTCCTCCGCTCGCCCCTTCCACCGTCATTTTCTCTCTACCCACCCTTGCCTCCTTTTCCGCGCAGCTCTCGATTCCCCCCTCTCTTTCGCACCCTCCATGTCATATTCCGCTCCAGGAGTTCCATCATAGCTCCTCACTGTCGCTGGGAGGAAGTTTTCTCCTCCGCTCGCCCCTTCCACCGTCATTTTCTCTCTACCCACCCTTGCCTCCTTTTCCGCGCAGCTCTCGATTCCACCCTCTCTTTCGCACCCTCCATGTCATATTCCGCTCCAGGAGCTCCATCATAGCTCCTTGCTGTCGCTGGGAGGATGTTTTCTCCTCCGCTCGCCCCTTCCACCGTCATTTTCTCTCTACCCACCTTCGCCTCCTTTTCCGCGCAGCTCTCGATTCCCCCCTCTCTTTCGCACCCTCCATGTCATATTCCGCTCCAGGAGTTCCATCATAGCTCCTCACTGTCGCTGGGAGGATGTTTTCTCCTCCGCTCGCCCCTTCCACCATCATTTTCTCTCTACCCACCCTTGCCTCCTTTTCCGCGCAGCTCTCGATTCCCCCCTCTCTTTCGCACCCTCCATGTCATATTCCGCTCCAGGAGTTCCATCATAGCTCCTCACTGTCGCTGGGAGGAAGTTTTCTCCTCCGCTCGCCCCTTCCACCGTCATTTTCTCTCTACCCACCCTTGCCTCCTTTTCCGCGCAGCTCTCGATTCCCCCCTCTCTTTCGCACCCTCCATGTCATATTCCGCTCCAGGAGCTCCATCATAGCTAATCGCTGTCGCTGGGAGGATGTTTTCTCCTCCGCTCGCCCCTTCCACCGTCATTTTCTCTCTACCCACCCTTGCCTCCTTTTCCGCGCAGCTCTCGATTCCCCCCTCTCTTTCGCACCCTCCATGTCATATTCCGCTCCAGGAGTTCCATCATAGCTCCTCACTGTCGCTGGGAGGATGTTTTCTCCTCCGCTCGCCCCTTCCACCGTCATTTTCTCTCTACCCACCCTTGCCTCCTTTTCCGCGCAGCTCTCGATTCCCCCCTCTCTTTCGCACCCTCCATGTCATATTCCGCTCCAGGAGCTCCATCATAGCTCCTTGCTGTCGCTGGGAGGATGTTTTCTCCTCCGCTCGCCCCTTCCACCGTCATTTTCTCTCTACCCACCCTTGCCTCCTTTTCCGCGCAGCTCTCGATTCCCCCCTCTCTTTCGCACCCTCCATGTCATATTCCGCTCCAGGAGTTCCATCATAGCTCCTCACTGTCGCTGGGAGGATGTTTTCTCCTCCGCTCGCCCCTTCCACCGTCATTTTCTCTCTACCCACCCTTGCCTCCTTTTCCGCGCAGCTCTCGATTCCCCCCTCTCTTTCGCACCCTCCATGTCATATTCCGCTCCAGGAGTTCCATCATAGCTCCTCACTGTCGCTGGGAGGATGTTTTCTCCTCCGCTCGCCCCTTCCACCGTCATTTTCTCTCTACCCACCCTTGCCTCCTTTTCCGCGCAGCTCTCGATTCCCCCCTCTCTTTCGCACCCTCCATGTCATATTCCGCTCCAGGAGCTCCATCATAGCTCCTTGCTGTCGCTGGGAGGATGTTTTCTCCTCCGCTCGCCCCTTCCACCGTCATTTTCTCTCTACCCACCCTTGCCTCCTTTTCCGCGCAGCTCTCGATTCCCCCCTCTCTTTCGCACCCTCCATGTCATATTCCGCTCCAGGAGTTCCATCATAGCTCCTCACTGTCGCTGGGAGGATGTTTTCTCCTCCGCTCGCCCCTTCCACCGTCATTTTCTCTCTACCCACCCTTGCCTCCTTTTCCGCGCAGCTCTCGATTCCCCCCTCTCTTTCGCACCCTCCATGTCATATTCCGCTCCAGGAGTTCCATCATAGCTCCTCACTGTCGCTGGGAGGATGTTTTCTCCTCCGCTCGCCCCTTCCACCGTCATTTTCTCTCTACCCACCCTTGCCTCCTTTTCCGCGCAGCTCTCGATTCCCCCCTCTCTTTCGCACCCTCCATGTCATATTCCGCTCCAGGAGTTCCATCATAGCTCCTCACTGTCGCTGGGAGGAAGTTTTCTCCTCCGCTCGCCCCTTCCACCTTCATTTTCTCTCTACCCACCCTTGCCTCCTTTTCCGCGCAGCTCTCGATTCCCCCCTCTCTTTCGCACCCTCCATGTCATATTCCGCTCCAGGAGCTCCATCATAGCTCCTTGCTGTCGCTGGGAGGATGTTTTCTCCTCCGCTCGCCCCTTCCACCATCATTTTCTCTCTACCCACCCTTGCCTCCTTTTCCGCGCAGCTCTCGATTCCCCCCTCTCTTTCGCACCCTCCATGTCATATTCCGCTCCAGGAGTTCCATCATAGCTCCTCACTGTCGCTGGGAGGATGTTTTCTCCTCCGCTCGCCCCTTCCACCGTCATTTTCTCTCTACCCACCCTTGCCTCCTTCTCCGCGCAGCTCTCGATTCCCCCCTCTCTTTCGCACCCTCCATGTCATATTCCGCTCCAGGAGCTCCATCATAGCTAATCGCTGTCGCTGGGAGGATGTTTTCTCCTCCGCTCGCCCCTTCCACCGTCATTTTCTCTCTACCCACCCTTGCCTCCTTTTCCGCGCAGCTCTCGATTCCCCCCTCTCTTTCGCACCCTCCATGTCATATTCCGCTCCAGGAGTTCCATCATAGCTCCTCACTGTCGCTGGGAGGATGTTTTCTCCTCCGCTCGCCCCTTCCACCGTCATTTTCTCTCTACCCACCCTTGCCTCCTTTTCCGTGCAGCTCTCGATTCCCCCCTCTCTTTCGCACCCTCCATGTCATATTCCGCTCCAGGAGCTCCATCATAGCTCCTCGCTGTCGCTGGGAGGATGTTTTCTCCTCCGCTCACCCCTTCCACCGTCATTTTCTCTCTACCCACCCTTGCCTCCTTTTCCGCGCAGCTCTCGATTCCCCCCTCTCTTTCGCACCCTCAATGTCATATTCCGCTCCAGGAGTTCCATCATAGCTCCTCACTGTCGCTGGGAGGATGTTTTCTCCTCCGCTCGCCCCTTCCACCGTCATTTTCTCTCTACCCACCCTTGCCTCCTTTTCCGCGCAGCTCTCGATTCCCCCCTCTCTTTCTCACCCTCCATGTCATATTCCGCTCCAGGAGTTCCATCATAGCTCCTCACTGTCGCTGGGAGGAAGTTTTCTCCTCCGCTCGCCCCTTCCACCGTCATTTTCTCTCTACCCACCCTTGCCTCCTTTTCCGCGCAGCTCTCGATTCCCCCCTCTCTTTCGCACCCTCCATGTCATATTCCGCTCCAGGAGCTCCATCATAGCTCCTTGCTATCGCTGGGAGGATGTTTTCTCCTCCGCTCGCCCCTTCCACCGTCATTTTCTCTCTACCCACCCTTGCCTCCTTTTCCGCGCAGCTCTCGATTCCCCCCTCTCTTTCGCACCCTCAATGTCATATTCCGCTCCAGGAGTTCCATCATAGCTCCTCACTGTCGCTGGGAGGATGTTTTCTCCTCCGCTCGCCCCTTCCACCGTCATTTTCTCTCTACCCACCCTTGCCTCCTTTTCCGCGCAGCTCTCGATTCCCCCCTCTCTTTCGCACCCTCCATGTCATATTCCGCTCCAGGAGTTCCATCATAGCTCCTCGCTGTCGCTGGGAGGATGTTTTCTCCTCCGCTCACCCCTTCCACCGTCATTTTCTCTCTACCCACCCTTGCCTCCTTTTCCGCGCAGCTCTCGATTCCCCCCTCTCTTTCGCACCCTCAATGTCATATTCCGCTCCAGGAGTTCCATCATAGCTCCTCACTGTCGCTGGGAGGATGTTTTCTCCTCCGCTCGCCCCTTCCACCGTCATTTTCTCTCTACCCACCCTTGCCTCCTTTTCCGCGCAGCTCTCGATTCCCCCCTCTCTTTCGCACCCTCCATGTCATATTCCGCTCCAGGAGTTCCATCATAGCTCCTCACTGTCGCTGGGAGGAAGTTTTCTCCTCCGCTCGCCCCTTCCACCGTCATTTTCTCTCTACCCACCCTTGCCTCCTTTTCCGCGCAGCTCTCGATTCCCCCCTCTCTTTCGCACCCTCCATGTCATATTCCGCTCCAGGAGCTCCATCATAGCTCCTTGCTATCGCTGGGAGGATGTTTTCTCCTCCGCTCGCCCCTTCCACCGTCATTTTCTCTCTACCCACCCTTGCCTCCTTTTCCGCGCAGCTCTCGATTCCCCCCTCTCTTTCGCACCCTCCATGTCATATTCCGCTCCAGGAGTTCCATCATAGCTCCTCACTGTCGCTGGGAGGATGTTTTCTCCTCCGCTCGCCTCTTCCACCGTCATTTTCTCTCTACCCACCCTTGCCTCCTTTTCCGCGCAGCTCTCGATTCCCCCCTCTCTTTCGCACCCTCCATGTCATATTCCGCTCCAGGAGTTCCATCATAGCTCCTCACTGTCGCTGGGAGGATGTTTTCTCCTCCGCTCGCCCCTTCCACCGTCATTTTCTCTCTACCCACCCTTGCCTCCTTTTCCGCGCAGCTCTCGATTCCCCCCTCTCTTTCGCACCCTCCATGTCATATTCCGCTCCAGGAGTTCCATCATAGCTCCTCACTGTCGCTGGGAGGATGTTTTCTCCTCCGCTCGCCCCTTCCACCGTCATTTTCTCTCTACCCACCCTTGCCTCCTTTTCCGCGCAGCTCTCGATTCCCCCCTCTCTTTCGCACCCTCCATGTCATATTCCGCTCCAGGAGTTCCATCATAGCTCCTCACTGTCGCTGGGAGGATGTTTTCTCCTCCGCTCGCCCCTTCCACCGTCATTTTCTCTCTACCCACCCTTGCCTCCTTTTCCGCGCAGCTCTCGATTCCCCCCTCTCTTTCGCACCCTCCATGTCATATTCCGCTCCAGGAGCTCCATCATAGCTCCTTGCTGTCGCTGGGAGGATGTTTTCTCCTCCGCTCGCCCCTTCCACCGTCATTTTCTCTCTACCCACCCTTGCCTCCTTTTCCGCGCAGCTCTCGATTCCCCCCTCTCTTTCGCACCCTCCATGTCATATTCCGCTCCAGGAGTTCCATCATAGCTCCTCACTGTCGCTGGGAGGATGTTTTCTCCTCCGCTCGCCCCTTCCACCATCATTTTCTCTCTACCCACCCTTGCCTCCTTTTCCGCGCAGCTCTCGATTCCCCCCTCTCTTTCGCACCCTCCATGTCATATTCCGCTCCAGGAGTTCCATCATAGCTCCTCACTGTCGCTGGGAGGAAGTTTTCTCCTCCGCTCGCCCCTTCCACCGTCATTTTCTCTCTACCCACCCTTGCCTCCTTTTCCGCGCAGCTCTCGATTCCCCCCTCTCTTTCGCACCCTCCATGTCATATTCCGCTCCAGGAGTTCCATCATAGCTCCTCACTGTCGCTGGGAGGATGTTTTCTCCTCCGCTCGCCTCTTCCACTGTCATTTTCTCTCTACCCACCCTTGCCTCCTTTTCCGCGCAGCTCTCGATTCCCCCCTCTCTTTCGCACCCTCCATGTCATATTCCGCTCCAGGAGTTCCATCATAGCTCCTCACTGTCGCTGGGAGGAAGTTTTCTCCTCCGCTCGCCCCTTCCACCGTCATTTTCTCTCTACCCACCCTTGCCTCCTTTTCCGCGCAGCTCTCGATTCCCCCCTCTCTTTCGCACCCTTCATGTCATATTCCGCTCCAGGAGCTCCATCATAGCTCCTTGCTGTCGCTGGGAGGATGTTTTCTCCTCCGCTCGCCCCTTCCACCGTCATTTTCTCTCTACCCACCCTTGCCTCCTTTTCCGCGCAGCTCTCGATTCCCCCCTCTTTTTCGCACCCTCCATGTCATATTCCGCTCCAGGAGTTCCATCATAGCTCCTCACTGTCGCTGGGAGGATGTTTTCTCCTCCGCTCGCCCCTTCCACCGTCATTTTCTCTCTACCCACCCTTGCCTCCTTTTCCGCGCAGCTCTCGATTCCCCCCTCTCTTTCGCACCCTCCATGTCATATTCCGCTCCAGGAGCTCCATCATAGCTCCTCGCTGTCGCTGGGAGGATGTTTTCTCCTCCGCTCGCCCCTTCCACCGTCATTTTCTCTCTACCCACCCTTGCCTCCTTTTCCGCGCAGCTCTCGATTCCCCCCTCTCTTTCGCACCCTCAATGTCATATTCCGCTCCAGGAGTTCCATCATAGCTCCTCACTGTCGCTGGGAGGATGTTTTCTCCTCCGCTCGCCCCTTCCACCATCATTTTCTCTCTACCCACCCTTGCCTCCTTTTCCGCGCAGCTCTCGATTCCCCCCTCTCTTTCGCACCCTCCATGTCATATTCCGCTCCAGGAGTTCCATCATAGCTCCTCACTGTCGCTGGGAGGAAGTTTTCTCCTCCGCTCGCCCCTTCCACCGTCATTTTCTCTCTACCCACCCTTGCCTCCTTTTCCACGCAGCTCTCGATTCCCCCCTCTCTTTCGCACCCTCCATGTCATATTCCGCTCCAGGAGCTCCATCATAGCTCCTTGCTGTCGCTGGGAGGATGTTTTCTCCTCCGCTCGCCCCTTCCACCGTCATTTTCTCTCTACCCACCCTTGCCTCCTTTTCCGCGCAGCTCTCGATTCCCCCCTCTCTTTCGCACCCTCCATGTCATATTCCGCTCCAGGAGTTCCATCATAGCTCCTCACTGTCGCAGGGAGGATGTTTTCTCCTCCGCTTGCCCCTTCCACCATCATTTTCTCTCTACCCACCCTTGCCTCCTTTTCCGCGCAGCTCTCGATTCCCCCCTCTCTTTCGCACCCTCCATGTCATATTCCGCTCCAGGAGTTCCATCATAGCTCCTCACTGTCGCTGGGAGGAAGTTTTCTCCTCCGCTCGCCCCTTCCACCGTCATTTTCTCTCTACCCACCCTTGCCTCCTTTTCCGCGCAGCTCTCGATTCCCCCCTCTCTTTCGCACCCTCCATGTCATATTCCGCTCCAGGAGCTCCATCATAGCTCCTTGCTGTCGCTGGGAGGATGTTTTCTCCTCCGCTCGCCCCTTCCACCGTCATTTTCTCTCTACCCACCCTTGCCTCCTTTTCCGCGCAGCTCTCGATTCCCCCCTCTCCTTCGCACCCTCCATGTCATATTCCGCTCCAGGAGTTCCATCATAGCTCCTCACTGTCGCTGGGAGGATGTTTTCTCCTCCGCTCGCCCCTTCCACCGTCATTTTCTCTCTACCCACCCTTGCCTCCTTCTCCGCGCAGCTCTCGATTCCCCCCTCTCTTTCGCACCCTCCATGTCATATTCCGCTCCAGGAGCTCCATCATAGCTAATCGCTGTCGCTGGGAGGATGTTTTCTCCTCCGCTCGCCCCTTCCACCGTCATTTTCTCTCTACCCACCCTTGCCTCCTTTTCCGCGCAGCTCTCGATTCCCCCCTCTCTTTCGCACCCTCCATGTCATATTCCGCTCCAGGAGCTCCATCATAGCTCCTTGCTGTCGCTGGGAGGATGTTTTCTCCTCCGCTCGCCCCTTCCACCGTCATTTTCTCTCTACCCACCCTTGCCTCCTTTTCCGCGCAGCTCTCGATTCTCCCCTCTCTTTCGCACCCTACATGTCATATTCCGCTCCAGGAGTTCCATCATAGCTCCTCACTGTCGCTGGGAGGATGTTTTCTCCTCCGCTCGCCCCTTCCACCGTCATTTTCTCTCTACCCACCCTTGCCTCCTTTTCCGCGCAGCTCTCGATTCCCCCCTCTCTTTCGCACCCTCCATGTCATATTCCGCTCCAGGAGTTCCATCATAGCTCCTCACTGTCGCTGGGAGGATGTTTTCTCCTCCGCTCGCCCCTTCCACCGTCATTTTCTCTCTACCCACCCTTGCCTCCTTTTCCGCGCAGCTCTCGATTCCCCATTCTCTTTCGCACCCTCCATGTCATATTCCGCTCCAGGAGTTCCATCATAGCTCCTCACTGTCGCTGGGAGGATGTTTTCTCCTCCGCTCGCCCCTTCCACCGTCATTTTCTCTCTACCCACCCTTGCCTCCTTTTCCGCGCAGCTCTCGATTCCCCCCTCTCTTTCGCACCCTCCATGTCATATTCCGCTCCAGGAGCTCCATCATAGCTCCTTGCTGTCGCTGGGAGGATGTTTTCTCCTCCGCTCGCCCCTTCCACCGTCATTTTCTCTCTACCCACCCTTGCCTCCTTTTCCGCGCAGCTCTCGAATCCCCCCTCTCTTTCGCACCCTCCATGTCATATTCCGCTCCAGGAGTTCCATCATAGCTCCTCACTGTCGCTGGGAGGATGTTTTCTCCTTCGCTCGCCCCTTCCACCGTCATTTTCTCTCTACCCACCCTTGCCTCCTTTTCCGCGCAGCTCTCGATTCCCCCCTCTCTTTCGCACCCTCCATGTCATATTCCGCTCCAGGAGTTCCATCATAGCTCCTCACTGTCGCTGGGAGGATGTTTTCTCCTCCGCTCGCCCCTTCCACCGTCATTTTCTCTCTACCCACCCTTGCCTCCTTTTCCGCGCAGCTCTCGATTCCCCCCTCTCTTTCGCACCCTCCATGTCATATTCCGCTCCAGGAGCTCCATCATAGCTCCTTGCTGTCGCTGGGAGGATGTTTTCTCCTCCGCTCGCCCCTTCCACCGTCATTTTCTCTCTACCCACCCTTGCCTCCTTTTCCGCGCAGCTCTCGATTCCCCCCTCTCTTTCGCACCCTCCATGTCATATTCCGCTCCAGGAGTTCCATCATAGCTCCTCACTGTCGCTGGGAGGATGTTTTCTCCTCCGCTCGCCCCTTCCACCGTCATTTTCTCTCTACCCACCCTTGCCTCCTTTTCCGCGCAGCTCTCGATTCCCCCCTCTCTTTCGCACCCTCCATGTCATATTCCGCTCCAGGAGTTCCATCATAGCTCCTCACTGTCGCTGGGAGGATGTTTTCTCCTCCGCTCGCCCCTTCCACCGTCATTTTCTCTCTACCCACCCTTGCCTCCTTTTCCGCGCAGCTCTCGATTCCCCCCTCTCTTTCGCACCCTCCATGTCATATTCCGCTCCAGGAGTTCCATCATAGCTCCTCACTGTCGCTGGGAGGATGTTTTCTCCTCCGCTCGCCCCTTCCACCGTCATTTTCTCTCTACCCACCCTTGCCTCCTTTTCCGCGCAGCTCTCGATTCCCCCCTCTCTTTCGCACCCTCCATGTCATATTCCGCTCCAGGAGTTCCATCATAGCTCCTCACTGTCGCTGGGAGGATGTTTTCTCCTCCGCTCGCCCCTTCCACCGTCATTTTCTCTCTACCCACCCTTGCCTCCTTTTCCGCGCAGCTCTCGATTCCCCCCTCTCTTTCGCACCCTCCATGTCATATTCCGCTCCAGGAGCTCCATCATAGCTCCTTGCTGTCGCTGGGAGGATGTTTTCTCCTCCGCTCGCCCCTTCCACCGTCATTTTCTCTCTACCCACCCTTGCCTCCTTTTCCGCGCAGCTCTCGATTCCCCCCTCTCTTTCGCACCCTCCATGTCATATTCCGCTCCAGGAGTTCCATCATAGCTCCTCACTGTCGCTGGGAGGATGTTTTCTCCTCCGCTCGCCCCTTCCACCATCATTTTCTCTCTACCCACCCTTGCCTCCTTTTCCGCGCAGCTCTCGATTCCCCCCTCTCTTTCGCACCCTCCATGTCATATTCCGCTCCAGGAGTTCCATCATAGCTCCTCACTGTCGCTGGGAGGAAGTTTTCTCCTCCGCTCGCCCCTTCCACCGTCATTTTCTCTCTACCCACCCTTGCCTCCTTTTCCGCGCAGCTCTCGATTCCCCCCTCTCTTTCGCACCCTCCATGTCATATTCCGCTCCAGGAGCTCCATCATAGCTCCTTGCTGTCGCTGGGAGGATGTTTTCTCCTCCGCTCGCCCCTTCCACCGTCATTTTCTCTCTACCCACCCTTGCCTCCTTTTCCGCGCAGCTCTCGATTCCCCCCTCTCTTTCGCACCCTCCATGTCATATTCCGCTCCAGGAGTTCCATCATAGCTCCTCACTGTCGCTGGGAGGATGTTTTCTCCTCCGCTCGCCCCTTCCACCGTCATTTTCTCTCTACCCACCCTTGCCTCCTTCTCCGCGCAGCTCTCGATTCCCCCCTCTCTTTCGCACCCTCCATGTCATATTCCGCTCCAGGAGCTCCATCATAGCTAATCGCTGTCGCTGGGAGATTGTTTTCTCCTCCGCTCGCCCCTTCCACCGTCATTTTCTCTCTACCCACCCTTGCCTCCTTTTCCGCGCAGCTCTCGATTCCCCCCTCTCTTTCGCACCCTCCATGTCATATTCCGCTCCAGGAGTTCCATCATAGCTCCTCCCTGTCGCTGGGAGGATGTTTTCTCCTCCGCTCGCCCCTTCCACCGTCATTTTCTCTCTACCCACCCTTGCCTCCTTTTCCGCGCAGCTCTCGATTCCCCCCTCTCTTTCGCACCCTCCATGTCATATTCCGCTCCAGGAGTTCCATCATAGCTCCTCACTGTCGCTGGGAGGAAGTTTTCTCCTCCGCTCGCCCCTTCCACCGTCATTTTCTCTCTACCCACCCTTGCCTCCTTTTCCGCGCAGCTCTCGATTCCCCCCTCTCTTTCGCACCCTCCATGTCATATTCCGCTCCAGGAGCTCCATCATAGCTCCTTGCTGTCGCTGGGAGGATGTTTTCTCCTCCGCTCGCCCCTTCCACCGTCATTTTCTCTCTACCCACCCTTGCCTCCTTTTCCGCGCAGCTCTCGATTCCCCCCTCTCTTTCGCACCCTCCATGTCATATTCCGCTCCAGGAGTTCCATCATAGCTCCTCACTGTCGCTGGGAGGATGTTTTCTCCTCCGCTCGCCCCTTCCACCGTCATTTTCTCTCTACCCACCCTTGCCTCCTTTTCCGCGCAGCTCTCGATTCCCCCCTCTCTTTCGCACCCTCCATGTCATATTCCGCTCCAGGAGCTCCATCATAGCTCCTCGCTGTCGCTGGGAGGATGTTTTCTCCTCCGCTCGCCCCTTCCACCGTCATTTTCTCTCTACCCACCCTTGCCTCCTTTTCCGCGCAGCTCTCGATTCCCCCCTCTCTTTCGCACCCTCAATGTCATATTCCGCTCCAGGAGTTCCATCATAGCTCCTCACTGTCGCTGGGAGGAAGTTTTCTCCTCCGCTCGCCCCTTCCACCGTCATTTTCTCTCTACCCACCCTTGCCTCCTTTTCCGCGCAGCTCTCGATTCCCCCCTCTCTTTCGCACCCTCCATGTCATATTCCGCTCCAGGAGTTCCATCATAGCTCCTCACTGTCGCTGGGAGGAAGTTTTCTCCTCCGCTCGCCCCTTCCACCGTCATTTTCTCTCTACCCACCCTTGCCTCCTTTTCCGCGCAGCTCTCGATTCCCCCCTCTCTTTCGCACCCTCCATGTCATATTCCGCTCCAGGAGCTCCATCATAGCTCCTGGCTGTCGCTGGGAGGATGTTTTCTCCTCCGCTCGCCCCTTCCACCGTCATTTTCTCTCTACCCACCCTTGCCTCCTTTTCCGCGCAGCTCTCGATTCCCCCCTCTCTTTCGCACCCTCAATGTCATATTCCGCTCCAGGAGTTCCATCATAGCTCCTCACTGTCGCTGGGAGGATGTTTTCTCCTCCGCTCGCCCCTTCCACCGTCATTTTCTCTCTACCCACCCTTGCCTCCTTTTCCGCGCAGCTCTCGATTCCCCCCTCTCTTTCGCACCCTCAATGTCATATTCCGCTCCAGGAGTTCCATCATAGCTCCTCACTGTCGCTGGGAGGAAGTTTTCTCCTCCGCTCGCCCCTTCCACCGTCATTTTCTCTCTACCCACCCTTGCCTCCTTTTCCGCGCAGCTCTCGATTCCCCCCTCTCTTTCGCACCCTCCATGTCATATTCCGCTCCAGGAGTTCCATCATAGCTCCTCACTGTCGCTGGGAGGAAGTTTTCTCCTCCGCTCGCCCCTTCCACCGTCATTTTCTCTCTACCCACCCTTGCCTCCTTTTCCGCGCAGCTCTCGATTCCCCCCTCTCTTTCGCACCCTCCATGTCATATTCCGCTCCAGGAGCTCCATCATAGCTCCTGGCTGTCGCTGGGAGGATGTTTTCTCCTCCGCTCGCCCCTTCCACCGTCATTTTCTCTCTACCCACCCTTGCCTCCTTTTCCGTGCAGCTCTCGATTCCCCCCTCTCTTTCGCACCCTCAATGTCATATTCCGCTCCAGGAGTTCCATCATAGCTCCTCACTGTCGCTGGGAGGATGTTTTCTCCTCCGCTCGCCCCTTCCACCGTCATTTTCTCTCTACCCACCCTTGCCTCCTTTTCCGCGCAGCTCTCGATTCCCCCCTCTCTTTCGCACCCTCCATGTCATATTCCGCTCCAGGAGTTCCATCATAGCTCCTCACTGTCGCTGGGAGGAAGTTTTCTCCTCCGCTCGCCCCTTCCACCGTCATTTTCTCTCTACCCACCCTTGCCTCCTTTTCCGCGCAGCTCTCGATTCCCCCCTCTCTTTCGCACCCTCCATGTCATATTCCGCTCCAGGAGCTCCATCATAGCTCCTTGCTGTCGCTGGGAGGATGTTTTCTCCTCCGCTCGCCCCTTCCACCGTCATTTTCTCTCTACCCACCCTTGCCTCCTTTTCCGCGCAGCTCTCGATTCCCCCCTCTCTTTCGCACCCTCCATGTCATATTCCGCTCCAGGAGTTCCATCATAGCTCCTCACTGTCGCTGGGAGGATGTTTTCTCCTCCGCTCGCCCCTTCCACCGTCATTTTCTCTCTACCCACCCTTGCCTCCTTTTCCGCGCAGCTCTCGATTCCCCCCTCTCTTTCGCACCCTCCATGTCATATTCCGCTCCAGGAGCTCCATCATAGCTCCTCGCTGTCGCTGGGAGGATGTTTTCTCCTCCGCTCGCCCCTTCCACCGTCATTTTCTCTCTACCCACCCTTGCCTCCTTTTCCGCGCAGCTCTCGATTCCCCCCTCTCTTTCGCACCCTCAATGTCATATTCCGCTCCAGGAGTTCCATCATAGCTCCTCACTGTCGCTGGGAGGAAGTTTTCTCCTCCGCTCGCCCCTTCCACCGTCATTTTCTCTCTACCCACCCTTGCCTCCTTTTCCGCGCAGCTCTCGATTCCCCCCTCTCTTTCGCACCCTCCATGTCATATTCCGCTCCAGGAGTTCCATCATAGCTCCTCACTGTCGCTGGGAGGAAGTTTTCTCCTCCGCTCGCCCCTTCCACCGTCATTTTCTCTCTACCCACCCTTGCCTCCTTTTCCGCGCAGCTCTCGATTCCCCCCTCTCTTTCGCACCCTCCATGTCATATTCCGCTCCAGGAGCTCCATCATAGCTCCTCGCTGTCGCTGGGAGGATGTTTTCTCCTCCGCTCGCCCCTTCCACCGTCATTTTCTCTCTACCCACCCTTGCCTCCTTTTCCGCGCAGCTCTCGATTCCCCCCTCTCTTTCGCACCCTCAATGTCATATTCCGCTCCAGGAGTTCCATCATAGCTCCTCACTGTCGCTGGGAGGATGTTTTCTCCTCCGCTCGCCCCTTCCACCGTCATTTTCTCTCTACCCACCCTTGCCTCCTTTTCCGCGCAGCTCTCGATTCCCCCCTCTCTTTCGCACCCTCCATGTCATATTCCGCTCCAGGAGTTCCATCATAGCTCCTCACTGTCGCTGGGAGGAAGTTTTCTCCTCCGCTCGCCCCTTCCACCGTCATTTTCTCTCTACCCACCCTTGCCTCCTTTTCCGCGCAGCTCTCGATTCCCCCCTCTCTTTCGCACCCTCCATGTCATATTCCGCTCCAGGAGCTCCATCATAGCTCCTTGCTGTCGCTGGGAGGATGTTTTCTCCTCCGCTCGCCCCTTCCACCGTAATTTTCTCTCTACCCACCCTTGCCTCCTTTTCCGCGCAGCTCTCGATTCCCCCCTCTCTTTCGCACCCTCCATGTCATATTCCGCTCCAGGAGTTCCATCATAGCTTCTCACTGTCGCTGGGAGGATGTTTTCTCCTCCGCTCGCCCCTTCCACCATCATTTTCTCTCTAACCACCCTTGCCTCCTTTTCCGCGCAGCTCTCGATTCCCCCCTCTCTTTCGCACCCTCCATGTCATATTCCGCTCCAGGAGTTCCATCATAGCTCCTCTCTGTCGCTGGGAGGAAGTTTTCTCCTCCGCTCGCCCCTTCCACCGTCATTTTCTCTCTACCCACCCTTGCCTCCTTTTCCGCGCAGCTCTCGATTCCCCCCTCTCTTTCGCACCCTCCATGTCATATTCCGCTCCAGGAGCTCCATCATAGCTCCTTGCTGTCGCTGGGAGGATGTTTTCTCCTCCGCTCGCCCCTTCCACCGTCATTTTCTCTCTACCCACCCTTGCCTCCTTTTCCGCGCAGCTCTCGATTCCCCCCTCTCTTTCGCACCCTCCACGTCATATTCCGCTCCAGGAGTTCCATCATAGCTCCTCACTGTCGCTGGGAGGATGTTTTCTCCTCCGCTCGCCCCTTCCACCGTCATTTTCTCTCTACCCACCCTTGCCTCCTTCTCCGCGCAGCTCTCGATTCCCCCCTCTCTTTCGCACCCTCCATGTCATATTCCGCTCCAGGAGCTCCATCATAGCTAATCGCTGTCGCTGGGAGGATGTTTTCTCCTCCGCTCGCCCCTTCCACCGTCATTTTCTCTCTACCCACCCTTGCCTCCTTTTCCGCGCAGCTCTCGATTCCCCCCTCTCTTTCGCACCCTCCATGTCATATTCCGCTCCAGGAGTTCCATCATAGCTCCTCACTGTGGCTGGGAGGATGTTTTCTCCTCCGCTCGCCCCTTCCACCGTCATTTTCTCTCTACCCACCCTTGCCTCCTTTTCCGCGCAGCTCTCGATTCCCCCCTCTCTTTCGCACCCTCCATGTCATATTCCGCTCCAGGAGCTCCATCATAGCTCCTTGCTGTCGCTGGGAGGATGTTTTCTCCTCCGCTCGCCCCTTCCACCGTCATTTTCTCTCTACCCACCCTTGCCTCCTTTTCCGCGCAGCTCTCGATTCCCCCCTCTCTTTCGCACCCTCCATGTCATATTCCGCACCAGGAGTTCCATCATAGCTCCTCACTGTCGCTGGGAGGATGTTTTCTCCTCCGCTCGCCCCTTCCACCGTCATTTTCTCTCTACCCACCCTTGCCTCCTTTTCCGCGCAGCTCTCGATTCCCCCCTCTCTTTCGCACCCTCCATGTCATATTCCGCTCCAGGAGCTCCATCATAGCTCCTTGCTGTCGCTGGGAGGATGTTTTCTCCTCCGCTCGCCCCTTCCACCGTCATTTTCTCTCTACCCACCCTTGCCTCCTTTTCCGCGCAGCTCTCGATTCCCCCCTCTCTTTCGCACCCTCCATGTCATATTCCGCTCCAGGAGTTCCATCATAGCTCCTCACTGTCGCTGGGAGGATGTTTTCTCCTCCGCTCGCCCCTTCCACCATCATTTTCTCTCTACCCACCCTTGCCTCCTTTTCCGCGCAGCTCTCGATTCCCCCCTCTCTTTCGCACCCTCCATGTCATATTCCGCTCCAGGAGTTCCATCATAGCTCCTCACTGTCGCTGGGAGGAAGTTTTCTCCTCCGCTCGCCCCTTCCACCGTCATTTTCTCTCTACCCACCCTTGCCTCCTTTTCCGCGCAGCTCTCGATTCCCCCCTCTCTTTCGCACCCTCCATGTCATATTCCGCTCCAGGAGCTCCATCATAGCTCCTTGCTGTCGCTGGGAGGATGTTTTCTCCTCCGCTCGCCCCTTCCACCGTCATTTTCTCTCTACCCACCCTTGCCTCCTTTTCCGCGCAGCTCTCGATTCCCCCCTCTCTTTCGCACCCTCCATGTCATATTCCGCTCCAGGAGTTCCATCATAGCTCCTCACTGTCGCTAGGAGGATGTTTTCTCCTCCGCTCGCCCCTTCCACCGTCATTTTCTCTCTACCCACCCTTGCCTCCTTCTCCGCGCAGCTCTCGATTCCCCCCTCTCTTTCGCACCCTCCATGTCATATTCCGCTCCAGGAGCTCCATCATAGCTAATCGCTGTCGCTGGGAGGATGTTTTCTCCTCCGCTCGCCCCTTCCACCGTCATTTTCTCTCTACCCACCCTTGCCTCCTTTTCCGCGCAGCTCTCGATTCCCCACTCTCTTTCGCACCCTCCATGTCACATTCCGCTCCAGGAGTTCCATCATAGCTCCTCACTGTCGCTGGGAGGATGTTTTCTCCTCCGCTCGCCCCTTCCACCGTCATTTTCTCTCTACCCACCCTTGCCTCCTTTTCCGCGCAGCTCTCGATTCCCCCCTCTCTTTCGCACCCTCCATGTCATATTCCGCTCCAGGAGCTCCATCATAGCTCCTTGCTGTCGCTGGGAGGATGTTTTCTCCTCCGCTCGCCCCTTCCACCGTCATTTTCTCTCTACCCACCCTTGCCTCCTTTTCCGCGCAGCTCTCGATTCCCCCCTCTCTTTCGCACCCTCCATGTCATATTCCGCTCCAGGAGTTCCATCATAGCTCCTCACTGTCGCTGGGAGGATGTTTTCTCCTCCGCTGGCCCCTTCCACCGTCATTTTCTCTCTACCCACCCTTGCCTCCTTCTCCGCGCAGCTCTCGATTCCCCCCTCTCTTTCGCACCCTCCATGTCATATTCCGCTCCAGGAGCTCCATCATAGCTCCTCGCTGTCGCTGGGAGGATGTTTTCTCCTCCGCTCGCCCCTTCCACCGTCATTTTCTCTCTACCCACCCTTGCCTCCTTTTCCGCGCAGCTCTCGATTCCCCCCTCTCTTTCGCACCCTCCATGTCATATTCCGCTCCAGGAGTTCCATCATAGCTCCTCACTGTCGCTGGGAGGATGTTTTCTCCTCCGCTCGCCCCTTCCACCGTCATTTTCTCTCTACCCACCCTTGCCTCCTTTTCCGCGCAGCTCTCGATTCCCCCCTCTCTTTCGCACCCTCCATGTCATATTCCGCTCCAGGAGCTCCATCATAGCTCCTTGCTGTCGCTGGGAGGATGTTTTCTCCTCCGCTCGCCCCTTCCACCGTCATTTTCTCTCTACCCAGCCTTGCCTCCTTTTCCGCGCAGCTCTCGATTCCCCCCTCTCTTTCGCACCCTCCATGTCATATTCCGCTCCAGGAGTTCCATCATAGCTCCTCACTGTCGCTGGGAGGATGTTTTCTCCTCCGCTCGCCCCTTCCACCGTCATTTTCTCTCTACCCACCCTTGCCTCCTTCTCCGCGCAGCTCTCGATTCCCCCCTCTCTTTCGCACCCTCCATGTCATATTCCGCTCCAGGAGCTCCATCATAGCTCCTCGCTGTTGCTGGGAGGATGTTTTCTCCTCCGCTCGCCCCTTCCACCGTCATTTTCTCTCTACCCACCCTTGCCTCCTTTTCCGCGCAGCTCTCGATTCCCCCTCTCTTTCGCACCCTCCATGTCATATTCCGCTCCTGGAGTTCCATCATAGCTCCTCACTGTCGCTGGGAGGAAGTTTTCTCCTCCGCTCGCCCCTTCCACCGTCATTTTCTCTCTACCCACCCTTGCCTCCTTTTCCGCGCAGCTCTCAATTCCCCCCTCTCTTTCGCACCCTCCACGTCATATTCCGCTCCAGGAGTTCCATCATAGCTCCTCACTGTCGCTGGGAGGATGTTTTCTCCTCCGCTCGCCCCTTCCACCGTCATTTTCTCTCTACCCACCCTTGCCTCCTTCTCCGCGCAGCTCTCGATTCCCCCCTCTCTTTCGCACCCTCCATGTCATATTCCGCTCCAGGAGCTCCATCATAGCTAATCGCTGTCGCTGGGAGGATGTTTTCTCCTCCGCTCGCCCCTTCCACCGTCATTTTCTCTCTACCCACCCTTGCCTCCTTTTCCGCGCAGCTCTCGATTCCCCCCTCTCTTTCGCACCCTCCATGTCATATTCCGCTCCAGGAGTTCCATCATAGCTCCTCACTGTCGCTGGGAGGATGTTTTCTCCTCCGCTCGCCCCTTCCACCGTCATTTTCTCTCTACCCACCCTTGCCTCCTTTTCCGCGCAGCTCTCGATTCCCCCCTCTCTTTCGCACCCTCCATGTCATATTCCGCTCCAGGAGCTCCATCATAGCTCCTTGCTGTCGCTGGGAGGATGTTTTCTCCTCCGCTCGCCCCTTCCACCGTCATTTTCTCTCTACCCTTCCTTGCCTCCTTTTCCGCGCAGCTCTCGATTCCCCCCTCTCTTTCGCACCCTCCATGTCATATTCCGCTCCAGGAGTTCCATCATAGCTCCTCACTGTCGCTGGGAGGATGTTTTCTCCTCCGCTCGCCCCTTCCACCGTCATTTTCTCTCTACCCACCCTTGCCTCCTTCTCCGCGCAGCTCTCGATTCCCCCCTCTCTTTCGCACCCTCCATGTCATATTCCGCTCCAGGAGCTCCATCATAGCTCCTCGCTGTCGCTGGGAGGATGTTTTCTCCTCCGCTCGCCCCTTCCACCGTCATTTTCTCTCTACCCACCCTTGCCTCCTTTTCCGCGCAGCTCTCGATTCCCCCCTCTCTTTCGCACCCTCCATGTCATATTCCGCTCCAGGAGCTCCATCATAGCTCCTCGCTGTCGCTGGGAGGATGTTTTCTCCTCCGCTCGCCCCTTCCACCGTCATTTTCTCTCTACCCACCCTTGCCTCCTTTTCCGCGCAGCTCTCGATTCCCCCCTCTCTTTCGCACCCTCCATGTCATATTCCGCTCCAGGAGTTCCATCATAGCTCCTCACTGTCGCTGGGAGGATGTTTTCTCCTCCGCTCGCCCCTTCCACCGTCATTTTCTCTCTACCCACCCTTGCCTCCTTTTCCGCGCAGCTCTCGATTCCCCCCTCTCTTTCGCACCCTCCATGTCATATTCCGCTCCAGGAGCTCCATCATAGCTCCTCGCTGTTGCTGGGAGGATGTTTTCTCCTCCGCTCGCCCCTTCCACCGTCATTTTCTCTCTACCCACCCTTGCCTCCTTTTCCGCGCAGCTCTCGATTCCCCCTCTCTTTCGCACCCTCCATGTCATATTCCGCTCCTGGAGTTCCATCATAGCTCCTCACTGTCGCTGGGAGGAAGTTTTCTCCTCCGCTCGCCCCTTCCACCGTCATTTTCTCTCTACCCACCCTTGCCTCCTTTTCCGCGCAGCTCTCAATTCCCCCCTCTCTTTCGCACCCTCCACGTCATATTCCGCTCCAGGAGTTCCATCATAGCTCCTCACTGTCGCTGGGAGGATGTTTTCTCCTCCGCTCGCCCCTTCCACCGTCATTTTCTCTCTACCCACCCTTGCCTCCTTTTCCGCGCAGCTCTCGATTCCCCCCTCTCTTTCGCACCCTCCATGTCATATTCCGCTCCAGGAGCTCCATCATAGCTCCTTGCTGTCGCTGGGAGGATGTTTTCTCCTCCGCTCGCCCCTTCCACCGTCATTTTCTCTCTACCCTTCCTTGCCTCCTTTTCCGCGCAGCTCTCGATTCCCCCCTCTCTTTCGCACCCTCCATGTCATATTCCGCTCCAGAAGTTCCATCATAGCTCCTCACTGTCGCTGGGAGGATGTTTTCTCCTCCGCTCGCCCCTTCCACCGTCATTTTCTCTCTACCCACCCTTGCCTCCTTCTCCGCGCAGCTCTCGATTCCCCCCTCTCTTTCGCACCCTCCATGTCATATTCCGCTCCAGGAGCTCCATCATAGCTCCTCGCTGTCGCTGGGAGGATGTTTTCTCCTCCGCTCGCCCCTTCCACCGTCATTTTCTCTCTACCCACCCTTGCCTCCTTTTCCGCGCAGCTCTCGATTCCCCCCTCTCTTTCGCACCCTCCATGTCATATTCCGCTCCAGGAGCTCCATCATAGCTCCTTGCTGTCGCTGGGAGGATGTTTTCTCCTCCGCTCGCCCCTTCCACCGTCATTTTCTCTCTACCCACCCTTGCCTCCTTTTCCGCGCAGCTCTCGATTCCCCCCTCTCTTTCGCACCCTCCATGTCATATTCCGCTCCAGGAGTTCCATCATAGCTCCTCACTGTCGCTGGGAGGATGTTTTCTCCTCCGCTCGCCCCTTCCACCATCATTTTCTCTCTACCCACCCTTGCCTCCTTTTCCGCGCAGCTCTCGATTCCCCCCTCTCTTTCGCACCCTCCATGTCATATTCCGCTCCAGGAGTTCCATCATAGCTCCTCACTGTCGCTGGGAGGAAGTTTTCTCCTCCGCTCGCCCCTTCCACCGTCATTTTCTCTCTACCCACCCTTGCCTCCTTTTCCGCGCAGCTCTCGATTCCCCCCTCTCTTTCGCACCCTCCATGTCATATTCCGCTCCAGGAGCTCCATCATAGCTCCTTGCTGTCGCTGGGAGGATGTTTTCTCCTCCGCTCGCCCCTTCCACCGTCATTTTCTCTCTACCCACCCTTGCCTCCTTTTCCGCGCAGCTCTCGATTCCCCCCTCTCTTTCGCACCCTCCATGTCATATTCCGCTCCAGGAGTTCCATCATAGCTCCTCACTGTCGCTGGGAGGATGTTTTCTCCTCCGCTCGCCCCTTCCACCGTCATTTTCTCTCTACCCACCCTTGCCTCCTTCTCCGCGCAGCTCTCGATTCCCCCCTCTCTTTCGCACCCTCCATGTCATATTCCGCTCCAGGAGCTCCATCATAGCTAATCGCTGTCGCTGGGAGGATGTTTTCTCCTCCGCTCGCCCCTTCCACCGTCATTTTCTCTCTACCCACCCTTGCCTCCTTTTCCGCGCAGCTCTCGATTCCCCACTCTCTTTCGCACCCTCCATGTCACATTCCGCTCCAGGAGTTCCATCATAGCTCCTCACTGTCGCTGGGAGGATGTTTTCTCCTCCGCTCGCCCCTTCCACCGTCATTTTCTCTCTACCCACCCTTGCCTCCTTTTCCGCGCAGCTCTCGATTCCCCCCTCTCTTTCGCACCCTCCATGTCATATTCCGCTCCAGGAGCTCCATCATAGCTCCTTGCTGTCGCTGGGAGGATGTTTTCTCCTCCGCTCGCCCCTTCCACCGTCATTTTCTCTCTACCCACCCTTGCCTCCTTTTCCGCGCAGCTCTCGATTCCCCCCTCTCTCTCGCACCCTCCATATTACATCCAGCTCCAGGAGCTCCATCATAGCTCCTCGCTGTCGCTGGGAGGATGTTTTCTCCTCTGCTCGCCCCTTCCACCGTCATTTTCTCTCTACCCACCCTTGCCTCCTTCTCCGCGCAGCTCTCGATTCCCCCCTCTCTTTCGCACCCTCCATGTCACATTCCGCTCCAGGAGTTCCATCATAGCTCCTCACTGTCGCTGGGAGGATGTTTTCTCCTCCGCTCGCCCCTTCCACCGTCATTTTCTCTCTACCCACCCTTGCCTCCTTTTCCGCGCAGCTCTCGATTCCCCCCTGTCTTTCGCACCCTCCATGTCATATTCCGCTCCAGGAGCTCCATCATAGCTCCTTGCTGTCGCTGGGAGGATGTTTTCTCCTCCGCTCGCCCCTTCCACCGTCATTTTCTCTCTACCCACCCTTGCCTCCTTTTCCGCGCAGCTCTCGATTCCCCCCTCTCTTTCGCACCCTCCATGTCATATTCCGCTCCAGGAGTTCCATCATAGCTCCTCACTGTCGCTGGGAGGATGTTTTCTCCTCCGCTCGCCCCTTCCACCGTCATTTTCTCTCTACCCACCCTTGCCTCCTTCTCCGCGCAGCTCTCGATTCCCCCCTCTCTTTCGCACCCTCCATGTCATATTCCGCTCCAGGAGCTCCATCATAGCTCCTCGCTGTCGCTGGGAGGATGTTTTCTCCTCCGCTCGCCCCTTCCACCATCATTTTCTCTCTACCCACCCTTGCCTCCTTTTCCGCGCAGCTCTCGATTCCCCCCTCTCTTTCGCACCCTCCATGTCATATTCCGCTCCAGGAGTTCCATCATAGCTCCTCACTGTCGCTGGGAGGATGTTTTCTCCTCCGCTCGCCCCTTCCACCGTCATTTTCTCTCTACCCACCCTTGCCTCCTTTTCCGCGCAGCTCTCGATTCCCCCCTCTCTTTCGCACCCTCCATGTCATATTCCGCTCCAGGAGCTCCATTATAGCTCCTTGCTGTCGCTGGGAGGATGTTTTCTCCTCCGCTCGCCCCTTCCACCGTCATTTTCTCTCTACCCAGCCTTGCCTCCTTTTCCGCGCAGCTCTCGATTCCCCCCTCTCTTTCGCACCCTCCATGTCATATTCCGCTCCAGGAGTTCCATCATAGCTCCTCACTGTCGCTGGGAGGATGTTTTCTCCTCCGCTCGCCCCTTCCACCGTCATTTTCTCTCTACCCACCCTTGCCTCCTTCTCCGCGCAGCTCTCGATTCCCCCCTCTCTTTCGCACCCTCCATGTCATATTCCGCTCCAGGAGCTCCATCATAGCTCCTCGCTGTCGCTGGGAGGATGTTTTCTCCTCCGCTCGCCCCTTCCACCGTCATTTTCTCTCTACCCACCCTTGCCTCCATTTCCGCGCAGCTCTCGATTCCCCCTCTCTTTCGCACCCTCCATGTCATATTCCGCTCCTGGAGTTCCATCATAGCTCCTCACTGTCGCTGGGAGGAAGTTTTCTCCTCCGCTCGCCCCTTCCACCGTCATTTTCTCTCTACCCACCCTTGCCTCCTTTTCCGCGCAGCTCTCAATTCCCCCCTCTCTTTCGCACCCTCCATGTCATATTCCGCTCCAGGAGTTCCATCATAGCTCCTCACTGTCGCTGGGAGGAAGTTTTCTCCTCCGCTTGCCCCTTCCACCGTCATTTTCTTTCTACCCACCCTTGCCTCCTTTTCCGCGCAGCTCTAGATTCCCCCCTCTCTTTCCCACCCTCCATGTCATATTCCGCTCCAGGAGTTCCATCATAGCTCCTCACTGTCGCTGGGAGGATGTTTTCTCCTCCGCTCGCCTCTTCCACCGTCATTTTCTCTCTACCCACCCTTGCCTCCTTCTCCGCGCAGCTCTCGATTCCCCCCTCTCTTTCGCACCCTCCATGTCACATTCCGCTCCAGGAGTTCCATCATAGCTCCTCACTGTCGCTGGGAGGATGTTTTCTCCTCCGCTCGCCCCTTCCACCGTCATTTTCTCTCTACCCACCCTTGCCTCCTTTTCCGCGCAGCTCTCGATTCCCCCCTCTCTTTCGCACCCTCCATGTCATATTCCGCTCCAGGAGCTCCATCATAGCTCCTTGCTGTCGCTGGGAGGATGTTTTCTCCTCCGCTCGCCCCTTCCACCGTCATTTTCTCTCTACCCACCCTTGCCTCCTTTTCCGCGCAGCTCTCGATTCCCCCCTCTCTTTCGCACCCTCCATGTCATATTCCGCTCCAGGAGTTCCATCATAGCTCCTCACTGTCGCTGGGAGGATGTTTTCTCCTCCGCTCGCCCCTTCCACCGTCATTTTCTCTCTACCCACCCTTGCCTCCTTCTCCGCGCAGCTCTCGATTCCCCCCTCTCTTTCGCACCCTCCATGTCATATTCCGCTCCAGGAGCTCCATCATAGCTCCTCGCTGTCGCTGGGAGGATGTTTTCTCCTCCGCTCGCCCCTTCCACCGTCATTTTCTCTCTACCCACCCTTGCCTCCTTTTCCGCGCAGCTCTCGATTCCCCCCTCTCTTTCGCACCCTCCATGTCATATTCCGCTCCAGGAGTTCCATCATAGCTCCTCACTGTCGCTGGGAGGATGTTTTCTCCTCCGCTCGCCCCTTCCACCGTCATTTTCTCTCTACCCACCCTTGCCTCCTTTTCCGCGCAGCTCTCGATTCCCCCCTCTCTTTCGCACCCTCCATGTCATATTCCGCTCCAGGAGCTCCATCATAGCTCCTTGCTGTCGCTGGGAGGATGTTTTCTCCTCCGCTCGCCCCTTCCACCGTCATTTTCTCTCTACCCAGCCTTGCCTCCTTTTCCGCGCAGCTCTCGATTCCCCCCTCTCTTTCGCACCCTCCATGTCATATTCCGCTCCAGGAGCTCCATCATAGCTCCTCGCTGTCGCTGGGAGGATGTTTTCTCCTCCGCTCGCCCCTTCCACCGTCATTTTCTCTCTACCCACCCTTGCCTCCTTTTCCGCGCAGCTCTCGATTCCCCCTCTCTTTCGCACCCTCCATGTCATATTCCGCTCCTGGAGTTCCATCATAGCTCCTCACTGTCGCTGGGAGGAAGTTTTCTCCTCCGCTCGCCCCTTCCACCGTCATTTTCTCTCTACCCACCCTTGCCTCCTTTTCCGCGCAGCTCTCAATTCCCCCCTCTCTTTCGCACCCTCCATGTCATATTCCGCTCCAGGAGTTCCATCATAGCTCCTCACTGTCGCTGGGAGGAAGTTTTCTCCTCCGCTTGCCCCTTCCACCGTCATTTTCTCTCTACCCACCCTTGCCTCCTTCTCCGCGCAGCTCTCGATTCCCCCCTCTCTTTCACACCCTCCATGTCATATTCCGCTCCAGGAGCTCCATCATAGCTAATCGCTGTCGCTGGGAGGATGTTTTCTCCTCCGCTCGCCCCTTCCACCGTCATTTTCTCTCTACCCACCCTTGCCTCCTTCTCCGCGCAGCTCTCGATTCCCCCCTCTCTTTCACACCCTCCATGTCATATTCCGCTCCAGGAGCTCCATCATAGCTCCTCGCTGTCGCTGGGAGGATGTTTTCTCCTCCGCTCGCCCCTTCCACCGTCATTTTCTCTCTACCCACCCTTGCCTCCTTCTCCGCGCAGCTCTCGATTCCCCCCTCTCTCTCGCACCCTCCATATTACATCCAGCTCCAGGAGCTCCATCATAGCTCCTCGCTGTCGCTGGGAGGATGTTTTCTCCTCTGCTCGCCCCTTCCACCGTCATTTTCTCTCTACCCACCCTTGCCTCCTTCTCCGCGCAGCTCTCGATTCCCCCCTCTCTTTCGCACCCTCCATGTCATATTCCGCTCCAGGAGCTCCATCATAGCTCCTCGCTGTCGCTGGGAGGATGTTTTCTCCTCCGCTCGCCCCTTCCACCGTCATTTTCTCTCTACCCACCCTTCCCTTCTTCTCCGCGCAGCTCTCGATTCCCTCCTCTCTCTCGCACCCTCCATATTACATCCAGCTCCAGGAGCTCCATCATAGCTCCTTGCTGTCGCTGGGAGGATGTTTTCTCCTCTGCTCGCCGCTTCCACCGTCATTTTCTCTCCACCCACCCTTGCCTCCTTCTCCGCGCAGCTCTCGATTCCCCCCTCTCTTTCGCACCCTCCATGTCATATTCCGCTCCAGGAGTTCCATCATAGCTCCTCACTGTCGCTGGGAGGAAGTTTTCTCCTCCGCTTGCCCCTTCCACCGTCATTTTCTCTCTACCCACCCTTGCCTCCTTCTCCGCGCAGCTCTCAATTCCCCCCTCTCTTTCACACCCTCCATGTCATATTCCGCTCCAGGAGCTCCATCATAGCTAATCGCTGTCGCTGGGAGGATGTTTTCTCCTCCGCTCGCCCCTTCCACCGTCATTTTCTCTCTACCCACCCTTGCCTCCTTCTCCGCGCAGCTCTCGATTCCCCCCTCTCTTTCACACCCTCCATGTCATATTCCGCTCCAGGAGCTCCATCATAGCTCCTCGCTGTCGCTGGGAGGATGTTTTCTCCTCCGCTCGCCCCTTCCACCGTCATTTTCTCTCTACCCACCCTTGCCTCCTTCTCCGCGCAGCTCTCGATTCCCCCCTCTCTCTCGCACCCTCCATATTACATCCAGCTCCAGGAGCTCCATCATAGTTCCTCGCTGTCGCTGGGAGGATGTTTTCTCCTCTGCTCGCCCCTTCCACCGTCATTTTCTCTCTACCCACCCTTGCCTCCTTCTCCGCGCAGCTCTCGATTCCCCCCTCTCTTTCGCACCCTCCATGTCATATTCCGCTCCAGGAGTTCCATCATAGCTCCTCACTGTCGCTGGGAGGATGTTTTCTCCTCCGCTCGCCCCTTCCACCGTCATTTTCTCTCTACCCACCCTTGCCTCCTTCTCCGCGCAGCTCTCGATTCCCCCCTCTCTTTCGCACCCTCCATGTCATATTCCGCTCCAGGAGCTCCATCATAGCTCCTCGCTGTCGCTGGGAGGATGTTTTCTCCTCCGCTCGCCCCTTCCACCGTCATTTTCTCTCTACCCACCCTTGCCTCCTTCTCTGCGCAGCTCTCGATTCCCCCCTCTCTTTCGCACCCTCCATGTCATATTCCGCTCCAGGAGCTCCATCATAGCTCCTCGCTGTCGCTGGGAGGATGTTTTCTCCTCCGCTCGCCCCTTCCACCGTCATTTTCTCTCTACCCACCCTTGCCTCCTTCTCCGCGCAGCTCTCGATTCCCCCCTCTCTCTCGCACCCTCCATATTACATCCAGCTCCAGGAGCTCCATCATAGCTCCTCGCTGTCGCTGGGAGGATGTTTTCTCCTCCGCTCGCCCCTTCCACCGTCATTTTCTCTCTACCCACCCTTGCCTCCTTTTCCGCGCAGCTCTCGATTCCCCCCTCTCTTTCGCACCCTCCATGTCATATTCCGCTCCAGGAGTTCCATCATAGCTCCTCACTGTCGCTGGGAGGATGTTTTCTCCTCCGCTCGCCCCTTCCACCGTCATTTTCTCTCTACCCACCCTTGCCTCCTTCTCCGCGCAGCTCTCGATTCCCCCCTCTCTTTCGCACCCTCCATGTCATATTCCGCTCCAGGAGTTCCATCATAGCTCCTCACTGTCGCTGGGAGGATGTTTTCTCCTCCGCTCGCCCCTTCCACCGTCATTTTCTCTCTACCCACCCTTGCCTCCTTCTCCGCGCAGCTCTCGATTCCCCCCTCTCTCTCGCACCCTCCATATTACATCCAGCTCCAGGAGCTCCATCATAGCTCCTCGCTGTCGCTGGGAGGATGTTTTCTCCTCCGCTCGCCCCTTCCACCGTCATTTTCTCTCCACCCACCCTTGCCTCCTTCTCCGCGCCGCTCTCGATTCCCCCCTCTCTTTCGCACCCACCATGTCATATCCCGCTCCAGGAGCTCCATCATAGCTCCTCGCTGTCGCTGGGAGGATGTTTTCTCCTCCGCTCGCCCCTTCCACCGTCATTTTCTCTCTACCCACCCTTGCCTCCTTCTCCGCGCAGCTCTCGATTCCCCCCTCTCTCTCGCACCCTCCATATTACATCCAGCTCCAGGAGCTCCATCATAGCTCCTCGCTGTCGCTAGGAGGATGTTTTCTCCTCCGCTCGCCCCTTCCACCGTCATTTTCTCTCTACCCACCCTTGCCTCCTTCTCCGCGCAGCTCTCGATTCCCCCCTCTCTTTCGCACCCTCCATGTCATATTCCGCTCCAGGAGCTCCATCATAGCTCCTCGCTGTCGCTGGGAGGATGTTTTCTCCTCCGCTCGCCCCTTTCACCGTCATTTTCTCTCTACCCACCCTTGCCTCCTTCTCCGCGCAGCTCTCGATTCCCCCCTCTCTTTCACACCCTCCATGTCATATTCCGCTCCAGGAGCTCCATCATAGCTAATCGCTGTCGCTGGGAGGATGTTTTCTCCTCCGCTCGCCCCTTCCACCGTCATTTTCTCTCTACCCACCCTTGCCTCCTTCTCCGCGCAGCTCTCGATTCCCCCCTCTCTTTCACACCCTCCATGTCATATTCCGCTCCAGGAGCTCCATCATAGCTCCTCGCTGTCGCTGGGAGGATGTTTTCTCCTCCGCTCGCCCCTTCCACCGTCATTTTCTCTCTACCCACCCTTGCCTCCTTCTCCGCGCAGCTCTCGATTCCCCCCTCTCTCTCGCACCCTCCATATTACATCCAGCTCCAGGAGCTCCATCATAGTTCCTCGCTGTCGCTGGGAGGATGTTTTCTCCTCTGCTCGCCCCTTCCACCGTCATTTTCTCTCTACCCACCCTTGCCTCCTTCTCCGCGCAGCTCTCGATTCCCCCCTCTCTTTCGCACCCTCCATGTCATATTCCGCTCCAGGAGTTCCATCATAGCTCCTCACTGTCGCTGGGAGGATGTTTTCTCCTCCGCTCGCCCCTTCCACCGTCATTTTCTCTCTACCCACCCTTGCCTCCTTCTCCGCGCAGCTCTCGATTCCCCCCTCTCTTTCGCACCCTCCATGTCATATTCCGCTCCAGGAGCTCCATCATAGCTCCTCGCTGTCGCTGGGAGGATGTTTTCTCCTCCGCTCGCCCCTTCCACCGTCATTTTCTCTCTACCCACCCTTGCCTCCTTCTCCGCGCAGCTCTCGATTCCCCCCTCTCTCTCGCACCCTCCATATTACATCCAGCTCCAGGAGCTCCATCATAGTTCCTCGCTGTCGCTGGGAGGATGTTTTCTCCTCTGCTCGCCCCTTCCACCGTCATTTTCTCTCTACCCACCCTTGCCTCCTTCTCCGCGCAGCTCTCGATTCCCCCCTCTCTTTCGCACCCTCCATGTCATATTCCGCTCCAGGAGTTCCATCATAGCTCCTCACTGTCGCTGGGAGGATGTTTTCTCCTCCGCTCGCCCCTTCCACCGTCATTTTCTCTCTACCCACCCTTGCCTCCTTCTCCGCGCAGCTCTCGATTCCCCCCTCTCTTTCGCACCCTCCATGTCATATTCCGCTCCAGGAGCTCCATCATAGCTCCTCGCTGTCGCTGGGAGGATGTTTTCTCCTCCGCTCGCCCCTTCCACCGTCATTTTCTCTCTACCCACCCTTGCCTCCTTCTCTGCGCAGCTCTCGATTCCCCCCTCTCTTTCGCACCCTCCATGTCATATTCCGCTCCAGGAGCTCCATCATAGCTCCTCGCTGTCGCTGGGAGGATGTTTTCTCCTCCGCTCGCCCCTTCCACCGTCATTTTCTCTCTACCCACCCTTGCCTCCTTCTCCGCGCAGCTCTCGATTCCCCCCTCTCTCTCGCACCCTCCATATTACATCCAGCTCCAGGAGCTCCATCATAGCTCCTCGCTGTCGCTGGGAGGATGTTTTCTCCTCCGCTCGCCCCTTCCACCGTCATTTTCTCTCTACCCACCCTTGCCTCCTTTTCCGCGCAGCTCTCGATTCCCCCCTCTCTTTCGCACCCTCCATGTCATATTCCGCTCCAGGAGTTCCATCATAGCTCCTCACTGTCGCTGGGAGGATGTTTTCTCCTCCGCTCGCCCCTTCCACCGTCATTTTCTCTCTACCCACCCTTGCCTCCTTCTCCGCGCAGCTCTCGATTCCCCCCTCTCTTTCGCACCCTCCATGTCATATTCCGCTCCAGGAGTTCCATCATAGCTCCTCACTGTCGCTGGGAGGATGTTTTCTCCTCCGCTCGCCCCTTCCACCGTCATTTTCTCTCTACCCACCCTTGCCTCCTTCTCCGCGCAGCTCTCGATTCCCCCCTCTCTCTCGCACCCTCCATATTACATCCAGCTCCAGGAGCTCCATCATAGCTCCTCGCTGTCGCTGGGAGGATGTTTTCTCCTCCGCTCGCCCCTTCCACCGTCATTTTCTCTCCACCCACCCTTGCCTCCTTCTCCGCGCCGCTCTCGATTCCCCCCTCTCTTTCGCACCCACCATGTCATATCCCGCTCAGGGAGCTCCATCATAGCTCCTCGCTGTCGCTGGGAGGATGTTTTCTCCTCCGCTCGCCCCTTCCACCGTCATTTTCTCTCTACCCACCCTTGCCTCCTTCTCCGCGCAGCTCTCGATTCCCCCCTCTCTCTCGCACCCTCCATATTACATCCAGCTCCAGGAGCTCCATCATAGCTCCTCGCTGTCGCTAGGAGGATGTTTTCTCCTCCGCTCGCCCCTTCCACCGTCATTTTCTCTCTACCCACCCTTGCCTCCTTCTCCGCGCAGCTCTCGATTCCCCCCTCTCTTTCGCACCCTCCATGTCATATTCCGCTCCAGGAGCTCCATCATAGCTCCTCGCTGTCGCTGGGAGGATGTTTTCTCCTCCGCTCGCCCCTTTCACCGTCATTTTCTCTCTACCCACCCTTGCCTCCTTCTCCGCGCAGCTCTCGATTCCCCCCTCTCTTTCGCACCCTCCATGTCATATTCCGCTCCAGGAGCTCCATCATAGCTCCTCGCTGTCGATGGGAGGATGTTTTCTCCTCCGCTCGCCCCTTCCACCGTCATTTTCTCTCTACCCACCCTTGCCTCCTTCTCCGCGCAGCTCTCGATTCCCCCCTCTCTTTCTCACCCTCCATGTCATATTCCGCTCCAGGAGCTCCATCATAGCTCCTCGCTGTCGCTGGGAGGATGTTTTCTCCTCCGCTCGCCCCTTCCACCGTCATTTTCTCTCTACCCACCCTTGCCTCCTTTTCCGCGCAGCTCTCGATTCCCCCCTCTCTTTCGCACCCTCCATGTCATATTCCGCTCCAGGAGCTCCATCATAGCTCCTCGCTGTCGCTGGGAGGATGTTTTCTCCTCCGCTCGCCCCTTCCACCATCATTTTCTCTCCACCCACCCTTGCCTCCTTCTTCGCGCAGCTCTCGATTCCCCCCTCTCTTTCGCACCCTCCATGTCATATTCCGCTCCAGGAGCTCCATCATAGCTCCTCGCTGTCGCTGGGAGGATGTTTTCTCCTCCGCTCGCCCCTTCCACCGTCATTTTCTCTCTACCCACCCTTGCCTCCTTCTCCGCGCAGCTCTCGATTCCCCCCTCTCTCTCGCACCCTCCATATTACATCCAGCTCCAGGAGCTCCATCATAGCTCCTCGCTGTCGCTGGGAGGATGTTTTCTCCTCCGCTCGCCCCTTCCACCGTCATTTTCTCTCTACCCACCCTTGCCTCCTTCTCCGCGCAGCTCTCGATTCCCCCCTCTCTTTCGCACCCTCCATGTCATATTCCGCTCCAGGAGCTCCATCATAGCTCCTCGCTGTCGCTGGGAGGATGTTTTCTCCTCCGCTCGCCCCTTCCACCGTCATTTTCTCTCTACCCACCCTTGCCTCCTTCTCCGCGCAGCTCTCGATTCCCTCCTCTCTCTCGCACCCTCCATTTTACATCCAGCTCCAGGAGCTCCATCATAGCTCCTCGCTGTCGCTGGGAGGATGTTTTCTCCTCTGCTCGCCGCTTCCACCGTCATTTTCTCTCCACCCACCCTTGCCTCCTTCTCCGCGCAGCTCTCGATTCCCCCCTCTCTCTCGCACCCTCCATATTACATCCAGCTCCAGGAGCTCCATCATAGCTCCTCGCTGTCGCTGGGAGGATGTTTTCTCCTCCGCTCTCCCCTTCCACCGTCATTTTCTCTCTACCCACCCTTGCCTCCTTTTCCGCGCAGCTCTCGATTCCCCCCTCTCTTTCGCACCCTCCATGTCATATTCCGCTCCAGGAGTTCCATCATAGCTCCTCACTGTCGCTGGGAGGATGTTTTCTCCTCCGCTCGCCCCTTCCACCGTCATTTTCTCTCTACCCACCCTTGCCTCCTTCTCCGCGCAGCTCTCGATTCCCCCCTCTCTTTCGCACCCTCCATGTCATATTCCGCTCCAGGAGCTCCATCATAGCTCCTCGCTGTCGCTGGGAGGATGTTTTCTCCTCCGCTCGCCCCTTCCACCGTCATTTTCTCTCTACCCACCCTTGCCTCCTTTTCCGCGCAGCTCTCGATTCCCCCCTCTCTTTCGCACCCTCCATGTCATATTCCGCTCCAGGAGTTCCATCATAGCTCCTCACTGTCGCTGGGAGGAAGTTTTCTCCTCCGCTCGCCCCTTCCACCGTCATTTTCTCTCTACCCACCCTTGCCTCCTTTTCCGCGCAGCTCTCGATTCCCCCCTCTCTTTCGCACCCTCCATGTCATATTCCGCTCCAGGAGCTCCATCATAGCTCCTTGCTGTCGCTGGGAGGATGTTTTCTCCTCCGCTCGCCCCTTCCACCGTCATTTTCTCTCTACCCACCCTTGCCTCCTTTTCCGCGCAGCTCTCGATTCCCCCCTCTCTTTCGCACCCTCCATGTCATATTCCGCTCCAGGAGTTCCATCATAGCTCCTCACTGTCGCTGGGAGGATGTTTTCTCCTCCGCTCGCCACTTCCACCGTCATTTTCTCTCTACCCACCCTTGCCTCCTTCTCCGCGCAGCTCTCGATTCCCCCCTCTCTTTCGCACCCTCCATGTCATATTCCGCTCCAGGAGCTCCATCATAGCTCCTCGCTGTCGCTGGGAGGATGTTTTCTCCTCCGCTCGCCCCTTCCACCGTCATTTTCTCTCTACCCACCCTTGCCTCCTTTTCCGCGCAGCTCTCGATTCCCCCCTCTCTTTCGCACCCTCCATGTCATATTCCGCTCCAGGAGTTCCATCATAGCTTCTCACTGTCGCTGGGAGGATGTTTTCTCCTCCGCTCGCCCCTTCCACCGTCATTTTCTCTCTACCCACCCTTGCCTCCTTTTCCGCGCAGCTCTCGATTCCCCCCTCTCTTTCGCACCCTCCATGTCATATTCCGCTCCAGGAGTTCCATCATAGCTCCTCACTGTCACTGGGAGGAAGTTTTCTCCTCCGCTCGCCCCTTCCACCGTCATTTTCTCTCTACCCACCCTTGCATCCTTTTCCGCGCAGCTCTCGATTCCCCCCTCTCTTTCGCACCCTCCATGTCATATTCCGCTCCAGGAGTTCCATCATAGCTCCTCACTGTCGCTGGGAGGATGTTTTCTCCTCCGCTCGCCCCTTCCACCGTCATTTTCTCTCTACCCACCCTTGCCTCCTTCTCCGCACAGCTCTCGATTCCCCCCTCTCTTTCGCACCCTCCATGTCATATTCCACTCCAGGAGCTCCATCATAGCTCCTCGCTGTCGCTGGGAGGATGTTTTCTCCTCCGCTCGCCCCTTCCACCGTCATTTTCTCTCTACCCACCCTTGCCTCCTTTTCCGCGCAGCTCTCGATTTCCCCCTCTCTTTCGCACCCTCCATGTCATATTCCGCTCCAGGAGCTCCATCATAGCTCCTCGCTGTCGCTGGGAGGATGTTTTCTCCTCCGCTCGCCCCTTCCACCGTCATTTTCTCTCTACCCACCCTTGCCTCCTTCTCCGCGCAGCTCTCGATTCCCCCCTCTCTTTCGCACCCTCCATGTCATATTCCGCTCCAGGAGCTCCATCATAGCTCCTCGCTGTCGCTGGGAGGATGTTTTCTCCTCCGCTCGCCCCTTCCACCGTCATTTTCTCTCTACCCACCCTTGCCTCCTTCTCCGCGCAGCTCTCGATTCCCCCCTCTCTCTCGCACCCTCCATATTACATCCAGCTCCAGGAGCTCCATCATAGCTCCTCGCTGTCGATGGGAGGATGTTTTCTCCTCTGCTCGCCCCTTCCACCGTCATTTTCTCTCTACCCACCCTTGCCTCCTTCTCCGCGCAGCTCTCGATTCCCCCCTCTCTTTCGCACCCTCCATGTCATATTCCGCTCCAGGAGTTCCATCATAGCTCCTCACTGTCGCTGGGAGGATGTTTTCTCCTCTGCTCGCCGCTTCCACCGTCATTTTCTCTCTACCCACCCTTGCCTCCTTCTCCGCGCAGCTCTCGATTCCCCCCTCTCTTTCGCACCCACCATGTCATATCCCGCTCCAGGAGCTCCATCATAGCTCCTCGCTGTCGCTGGGAGGATGTTTTCTCCTCCGCTCGCCCCTTCCACCGTCATTTTCTCTCTACCCACCCTTGCCTCCTTCTCCGCGCAGCTCTCGATTCCCCCCTCTCTCTCGCACCCTCCATATTACATCCAGCTCCAGGAGCTCCATCATAGCTCCTCGCTGTCGCTGGGAGGATGTTTTCTCCTCCGCTCGCCCCTTCCACCGTCATTTTCTCTCTACCCACCCTTTCCTCCTTCTCCGCGCAGCTCTCGATTCCCCCCTCTCTTTCGCACCCTCCATGTCATATTCCGCTCCAGGAGCTCCATCATAGCTCCTCGCTGTCGCTGGGAGGATGTTTTCTCCTCCGCTCGCCCCTTCCACCGTCATTTTCTCTCTACCCACCCTTGCCTCCTTCTCCGCGCAGCTCTCGATTCCCCCCTCTCTTTCGCACCCTCCATGTCATATTCCGCTCCAGGAGCTCCATCATAGCTCCTCGCTGTCGCTGGGAGGATGTTTTCTCCTCCGCTCGCCCCTTCCACCGTCATTTTCTCTCTACCCACCCTTGCCTCCTTCTCCGCGCAGCTCTCGATTCCCCCCTCTCTTTCGCACCCTCCATATTACATCCAGCTCCAGGAGCTCCATCATAGCTCCTCGCTGTCGATGGGAGGATGTTTTCTCCTCTGCTCGCCCCTTCCACCGTCATTTTCTCTCTACCCACCCTTGCCTCCTTCTCCGCGCAGCTCTCGATTCCCCCCTCTCTCTCGCACCCTCCATATTACATCCAGCTCCAGGAGCTCCATCATAGCTCCTCGCTGTCGATGGGAGGATGTTTTCTCCTCTGCTCGCCGCTTCCACCGTCATTTTCTCTCTACCCACCCTTGCCTCCTTCTCCGCGCAGCTCTCGTTTCCCCCCTCTCTTTCGCACCCACCATGTCATATCCCGCTCCAGGAGCTCCATCATAGCTCCTCGCTGTCGCTGGGAGGATGTTTTCTCCTCCGCTCGCCCCTTCCACCGTCATTTTCTCTCTACCCACCCTTGCCTCCTTCTCCGCGCAGCTCTCGATTCCCCCCTCTCTCTCGCACCCTCCATATTACATCCAGCTCCAGGAGCTCCATCATAGCTCCTCGCTGTCGCTGGGAGGATGTTTTCTCCTCCGCTCGCCCCTTCCACCGTCATTTTCTCTCTACCCACCCTTTCCTCCTTCTCCGCGCAGCTCTCGATTCCCCCCTCTCTTTCGCACCCTCCATGTCATATTCCGCTCCAGGAGCTCCATCATAGCTCCTCGCTGTCGCTGGGAGGATGTTTTCTCCTCCGCTCGCCCCTTCCACCGTCATTTTCTCTCTACCCACCCTTGCCTCCTTCTCCGCGCAGCTCTCGATTCCCCCCTCTCTCTCGCACCCTCCATATTACATCCAGCTCCAGGAGCTCCATCATAGCTCCTCGCTGTCGCTGGGAGGATGTTTTCTCCTCCGCTCGCCCCTTCCACCGTCATTTTCTCTCTACCCACCCTTGCCTCCTTTTCCGCGCAGCTCTCGATTCCCCCCTCTCTTTCGCACCCTCCATGTCATATTCCGCTCCAGGAGTTCCATCATAGCTCCTCACTGTCGCTGGGAGGAAGTTTTCTCCTCCGCTCGCCCCTTCCACCGTCATTTTCTCTCTACCCACCCTTGCCTCCTTTTCCGCGCAGCTCTCGATTCCCCCCTCTCTTTCGCACCCTCCATGTCATATTCCGCTCCAGGAGCTCCATCATAGCTCCTTGCTGTCGCTGGGAGGATGTTTTCTCCTCCGCTCGCCCCTTCCACCGTCATTTTCTCTCTACCCACCCTTGCCTCCTTCTCCGCGCAGCTCTCGATTCCCCCCTCTCTTTCGCACCCTCCATGTCATATTCCACTCCAGGAGCTCCATCATAGCTCCTTGCTGTCGCTGGGAGGATGTTTTCTCCTCCGCTCGCCCCTTCCACCGTCATTTTCTCTCTACCCACCCTTGCCTCCTTCTCCGCGCAGCTCTCGATTCCCCCCTCTCTTTCGCACCCTCCATGTCATATTCCGCTCCAGGAGCTCCATCATAGCTCCTTGCTGTCGCTGGGAGGATGTTTTCTCCTCCGCTCGCCCCTTCCACCGTCATTTTCTCTCTACCCACCCTTGCCTCCTTTTCCGCGCAGCTCTCGATTCCCCCCTCTCTTTCGCACCCTCCATGTCATATTCCGCTCCAGGAGTTCCATCATAGCTCCTCACTGTCGCTGGGAGGATGTTTTCTCCTCCGCTCGCCCCTTCCACCGTCATTTTCTCTCTACCCACCCTTGCCTCCTTCTCCGCGCAGCTCTCGATTCCCCCCTCTCTTTCGCACCCTCCATGTCATATTCCGCTCCAGGAGCTCCATCATAGCTCCTCGCTGTCGCTGGGAGGATGTTTTCTCCTCCGCTCGCCCCTTCCACCGTCATTTTCTCTCTACCCACCCTTGCCTCCTTTTCCGCGCAGCTCTCGATTCCCCCCTCTCTTTCGCACCCTCCATGTCATATTCCGCTCCAGGAGTTCCATCATAGCTCCTCACTGTCGCTGGGAGGAAGTTTTCTCCTCCGCTCGCCCCTTCCACCGTCATTTTCTCTCTACCCACCCTTGCCTCCTTTTCCGCGCAGCTCTCGATTCCCCCCTCTCTTTCGCACCCTCCATGTCATATTCCGCTCCAGGAGCTCCATCATAGCTCCTTGCTGTCGCTGGGAGGATGTTTTCTCCTCCGCTCGCCCCTTCCACCGTCATTTTCTCTCTACCCACCCTTGCCTCCTTTTCCGCGCAGCTCTCGATTCCCCCCTCTCTTTCGCACCCTCCATGTCATATTCCGCTCCAGGAGTTCCATCATAGCTCCTCACTGTCGCTGGGAGGATGTTTTCTCCTCCGCTCGCCACTTCCACCGTCATTTTCTCTCTACCCACCCTTGCCTCCTTCTCCGCGCAGCTCTCGATTCCCCCCTCTCTTTCGCACCCTCCATGTCATATTCCGCTCCAGGAGCTCCATCATAGCTCCTCGCTGTCGCTGGGAGGATGTTTTCTCCTCCGCTCGCCCCTTCCACCGTCATTTTCTCTCTACCCACCCTTGCCTCCTTTTCCGCGCAGCTCTCGATTCCCCCCTCTCTTTCGCACCCTCCATGTCATATTCCGCTCCAGGAGTTCCATCATAGCTTCTCACTGTCGCTGGGAGGATGTTTTCTCCTCCGCTCGCCCCTTCCACCGTCATTTTCTCTCTACCCACCCTTGCCTCCTTTTCCGCGCAGCTCTCGATTCCCCCCTCTCTTTCGCACCCTCCATGTCATATTCCGCTCCAGGAGTTCCATCATAGCTCCTCACTGTCACTGGGAGGAAGTTTTCTCCTCCGCTCGCCCCTTCCACCGTCATTTTCTCTCTACCCACCCTTGCCTCCTTCTCCGCGCAGCTCTCGATTCCCCCCTCTCTCTCGCACCCTCCATATTACATCCAGCTCCAGGAGCTCCATCATAGCTCCTCGCTGTCGATGGGAGGATGTTTTCTCCTCTGCTCGCCCCTTCCACCGTCATTTTCTCTCTACCCACCCTTGCCTCCTTCTCCGCGCAGCTCTCGATTCCCCCCTCTCTTTCGCACCCTCCATGTCATATTCCGCTCCAGGAGTTCCATCATAGCTCCTCACTGTCGCTGGGAGGATGTTTTCTCCTCTGCTCGCCGCTTCCACCGTCATTTTCTCTCTACCCACCCTTGCCTCCTTCTCCGCGCAGCTCTCGATTCCCCCCTCTCTTTCGCACCCACCATGTCATATCCCGCTCCAGGAGCTCCATCATAGCTCCTCGCTGTCGCTGGGAGGATGTTTTCTCCTCCGCTCGCCCCTTCCACCGTCATTTTCTCTCTACCCACCCTTGCCTCCTTCTCCGCGCAGCTCTCGATTCCCCCCTCTCTCTCGCACCCTCCATATTACATCCAGCTCCAGGAGCTCCATCATAGCTCCTCGCTGTCGCTGGGAGGATGTTTTCTCCTCCGCTCGCCCCTTCCACCGTCATTTTCTCTCTACCCACCCTTTCCTCCTTCTCCGCGCAGCTCTCGATTCCCCCCTCTCTTTCGCACCCTCCATGTCATATTCCGCTCCAGGAGCTCCATCATAGCTCCTCGCTGTCGCTGGGAGGATGTTTTCTCCTCCGCTCGCCCCTTCCACCGTCATTTTCTCTCTACCCACCCTTGCCTCCTTCTCCGCGCAGCTCTCGATTCCCCCCTCTCTCTCGCACCCTCCATATTACATCCAGCTCCAGGAGCTCCATCATAGCTCCTCGCTGTCGCTGGGAGGATGTTTTCTCCTCCGCTCGCCCCTTCCACCGTCATTTTCTCTCTACCCACCCTTTCCTCCTTCTCCGCGCAGCTCTCGATTCCCCCCTCTCTTTCGCACCCTCCATGTCATATTCCGCTCCAGGAGCTCCATCATAGCTCCTCGCTGTCGCTGGGAGGATGTTTTCTCCTCCGCTCGCCCCTTCCACCGTCATTTTCTCTCTACCCACCCTTGCCTCCTTTTCCGCGCAGCTCTCGATTCCCCCCTCTCTTTCGCACCCTCCATGTCATATTCCGCTCCAGGAGTTCCATCATAGCTCCTCACTGTCGCTGGGAGGATGTTTTCTCCTCCGCTCGCCCCTTCCACCGTCATTTTCTCTCTACCCACCCTTGCCTCCTTCTCCGCGCAGCTCTCGATTCCCCCCTCTCTTTCGCACCCTCCATGTCATATTCCGCTCCAGGAGCTCCATCATAGCTCCTCGCTGTCGCTGGGAGGATGTTTTCTCCTTCGCTCGCCCCTTCCACCGTCATTTTCTCTCTACCCACCCTTGCCTCCTTTTCCGCGCAGCTCTCGATTCCCCCCTCTCTTTCGCACCCTCCATGTCATATTCCGCTCCAGGAGTTCCATCATAGCTCCTCACTGTCGCTGGGAGGATGTTTTCTCCTCCGCTCGCCCCTTCCACCGTCATTTTCTCTCTACCCACCCTTGCCTCCTTTTCCGCGCAGCTCTCGATTCCCCCCTCTCTTTCGCACCCTCCATGTCATATTCCGCTCCAGGAGCTCCATCATAGCTCCTTGCTGTCGCTGGGAGGATGTTTTCCCCTCCGCTCGCCCCTTCCACCGTCATTTTCTCTCTACCCACCCTTGCCTCCTTCTCCGCGCAGCTCTCGATTCCCCCCTCTCTCTCGCACCCTCCATATTACATCCAGCTCCAGGAGCTCCATCATAGCTCCTCGCTGTCGCTGGGAGGATGTTTTCTCCTCCGCTCGCCCCTTCCACCATCATTTTCTCTCCACCCACCCTTGCCTCCTTCTCCGCGCCGCTCTTGATTCCCCCCTCTCTCTCGCACCCACCATGTCATATCCCGCTCCAGGAGCTCCATCATAGCTCCTCGCTGTCGCTGGGAGGATGTTTTCTCCTCCGCTCGCCCCTTCCACCGTCATTTTCTCTCTACCCACCCTTGCCTCCTTCTCCGCGCAGCTCTCGATTCCCCCCTCTCTCTCGCACCCTCCATATTACATCCAGCTCCAGGAGCTCCATCATAGCTCCTCGCTGTCGCTGGGAGGATGTTTTCTCCTCCGCTCGCCCCTTCCACCATCATTTTCTCTCTACCCACCCTTGCCTCCTTCTCCGCGCAGCTCTCGATTCCCCCCTCTCTTTCGCACCCTCCATGTCATATTCCGCTCCAGGACCTCCATCATAGCTCCTCGCTGTCGCTGGGAGGATGTTTTCTCCTCCGCTCGCCCCTTCCACCGTCATTTTCTCTCTACCCACCCTTGCCTCCTTCTCCGCGCAGCTCTTGATTCCCCCCTCTCTCTTGCACCCTCCATATTACATCCAGCTCCAGGAGCTCCATCATAGCTCCTCGCTGTCGCTGGGAGGATGTTTTCTCCTCCGCTCGCCCCTTCCACCGTCATTTTCTCTCTACCCACCCTTGCCTCCTTTTCCGCACAGCTCTCGATTCCCCCCTCTCTTTCGCACCCTCCATGTCATATTCCGCTCCAGGAGTTCCATCATAGCTCCTCGCTGTCGCTGGTAGGATGTTTTCTCCTCTGCTCGCCCCTTCCACCGTCATTTTCTCTCTACCCACCCTTGCCTCCTTCTCCGCGCAGCTCTCGATTCCCCCCTCTCTTTCGCACCCTCCATGTCATATTCCGCTCCAGGAGCTCCATCATAGCTCCTCGCTGTCGATGGGAGGATGTTTTCTCCTCCGCTCGCCCCTTCCACCGTCATTTTCTCTCTACCCACCCTTGCCTCCTTTTCCGCGCAGCTCTCAATTCCCCCCTCTCTTTCGCACCCTCCATGTCATATTCCACTCCAGGAGTTCCATCATAGCTCCTCACTGTCGCTGGGAGGATGTTTTCTCCTCTGCTCGCCCCTTCCACCGTCATTTTCTCTCTACCCACCCTTGCCTCCTTCTCCGCGCAGCTCTCGATTCCCCCCTCTCTTTCGCACCCTCCATGTCATATTCCGCTCCAGGAGTTCCATCATAGCTCCTCACTGTCGCTGGGAGGATGTTTTCTCCTCTGCTCGCCGCTTCCACCGTCATTTTCTCTCTACCCACCCTTGCCTCCTTCTCCGCGCAGCTCTCGATTCCCCCCTCTCTTTCGCACCCACCATGTCATATCCCGCTCCAGGAGCTCCATCATAGCTCCTCGCTGTCGCTGGGAGGATGTTTTCTCCTCCGCTCGCCCCTTCCACCGTCATTTTCTCTCTACCCACCCTTGCCTCCTTCTCCGCGCAGCTCTCGATTCCCCCCTCTCTCTCGCACCCTCCATATTACATCCAGCTCCAGGAGCTCCATCATAGCTCCTCGCTGTCGCTGGGAGGATGTTTTCTCCTCCGCTCGCCCCTTCCACCGTCATTTTCTCTCTACCCACCCTTGCCTCCTTCTCCGCGCAGCTCTCGATTCCCCCCTCTCTCTCGCACCCTCCATATTACATCCAGCTCCAGGAGCTCCATCATAGCTCCTCGCTGTCGCTGGGAGGATGTTTTCTCCTCCGCTCGCCCCTTCCACCGTCATTTTCTCTCTACCCACCCTTTCCTCCTTCTCCGCGCAGCTCTCGATTCCCCCCTCTCTTTCGCACCCTCCATGTCATATTCCGCTCCAGGAGCTCCATCATAGCTCCTCGCTGTCGCTGGGAGGATGTTTTCTCCTCCGCTCGCCCCTTCCACCGTCATTTTCTCTCTACCCACCCTTGCCTCCTTTTCCGCGCAGCTCTCGATTCCCCCCTCTCTTTCGCACCCTCCATGTCATATTCCGCTCCAGGAGTTCCATCATAGCTCCTCACTGTCGCTGGGAGGATGTTTTCTCCTCCGCTCGCCCCTTCCACCGTCATTTTCTCTCTACCCACCCTTGCCTCCTTCTCCGCGCAGCTCTCGATTCCCCCCTCTCTTTCGCACCCTCCATGTCATATTCCGCTCCAGGAGCTCCATCATAGCTCCTCGCTGTCGCTGGGAGGATGTTTTCTCCTTCGCTCGCCCCTTCCACCGTCATTTTCTCTCTACCCACCCTTGCCTCCTTTTCCGCGCAGCTCTCGATTCCCCCCTCTCTTTCGCACCCTCCATGTCATATTCCGCTCCAGGAGTTCCATCATAGCTCCTCACTGTCGCTGGGAGGATGTTTTCTCCTCCGCTCGCCCCTTCCACCGTCATTTTCTCTCTACCCACCCTTGCCTCCTTTTCCGCGCAGCTCTCGATTCCCCCCTCTCTTTCGCACCCTCCATGTCATATTCCGCTCCAGGAGCTCCATCATAGCTCCTTGCTGTCGCTGGGAGGATGTTTTCTCCTCCGCTCGCCCCTTCCACCGTCATTTTCTCTCTACCCACCCTTGCCTCCTTCTCCGCGCAGCTCTCGATTCCCCCCTCTCTCTCGCACCCTCCATATTACATCCAGCTCCAGGAGCTCCATCATAGCTCCTCGCTGTCGCTGGGAGGATGTTTTCTCCTCCGCTCGCCCCTTCCACCATCATTTTCTCTCCACCCACCCTTGCCTCCTTCTCCGCGCCGCTCTTGATTCCCCCCTCTCTCTCGCACCCACCATGTCATATCCCGCTCCAGGAGCTCCATCATAGCTCCTCGCTGTCGCTGGGAGGATGTTTTCTCCTCCGCTCGCCCCTTCCACCGTCATTTTCTCTCTACCCACCCTTGCCTCCTTCTCCGCGCAGCTCTTGATTCCCCCCTCTCTCTTGCACCCTCCATATTACATCCAGCTCCAGGAGCTCCATCATAGCTCCTCGCTGTCGCTGGGAGGATGTTTTCTCCTCCGCTCGCCCCTTCCACCGTCATTTTCTCTCTACCCACCCTTTCCTCCTTCTCCGCGCAGCTCTCGATTCCCCCCTCTCTTTCGCACCCTCCATGTCATATTCCGCTCCAGGAGCTCCATCATAGCTCCTCGCTGTCGCTGGGAGGATGTTTTCTCCTCCGCTCGCCCCTTCCACCGTCATTTTCTCTCTACCCACCCTTGCCTCCTTTTCCGCGCAGCTCTCGATTCCCCCCTCTCTTTCGCACCCTCCATGTCATATTCCGCTCCAGGAGTTCCATCATAGCTCCTCACTGTCGCTGGGAGGATGTTTTCTCCTCCGCTCGCCCCTTCCACCGTCATTTTCTCTCTACCCACCCTTGCCTCCTTCTCCGCGCAGCTCTCGATTCCCCCCTCTCTTTCGCACCCTCCATGTCATATTCCGCTCCAGGAGCTCCATCATAGCTCCTCGCTGTCGCTGGGAGGATGTTTTCTCCTTCGCTCGCCCCTTCCACCGTCATTTTCTCTCTACCCACCCTTGCCTCCTTTTCCGCGCAGCTCTCGATTCCCCCCTCTCTTTCGCACCCTCCATGTCATATTCCGCTCCAGGAGTTCCATCATAGCTCCTCACTGTCGCTGGGAGGATGTTTTCTCCTCCGCTCGCCCCTTCCACCGTCATTTTCTCTCTACCCACCCTTGCCTCCTTTTCCGCGCAGCTCTCGATTCCCCCCTCTCTTTCGCACCCTCCATGTCATATTCCGCTCCAGGAGCTCCATCATAGCTCCTTGCTGTCGCTGGGAGGATGTTTTCTCCTCCGCTCGCCCCTTCCACCGTCATTTTCTCTCTACCCACCCTTGCCTCCTTCTCCGCGCAGCTCTCGATTCCCCCCTCTCTCTCGCACCCTCCATATTACATCCAGCTCCAGGAGCTCCATCATAGCTCCTCGCTGTCGCTGGGAGGATGTTTTCTCCTCCGCTCGCCCCTTCCACCATCATTTTCTCTCCACCCACCCTTGCCTCCTTCTCCGCGCCGCTCTTGATTCCCCCCTCTCTCTCGCACCCACCATGTCATATCCCGCTCCAGGAGCTCCATCATAGCTCCTCGCTGTCGCTGGGAGGATGTTTTCTCCTCCGCTCGCCCCTTCCACCGTCATTTTCTCTCTACCCACCCTTGCCTCCTTCTCCGCGCAGCTCTCGATTCCCCCCTCTCTCTCGCACCCTCCATATTACATCCAGCTCCAGGAGCTCCATCATAGCTCCTCGCTGTCGCTGGGAGGATGTTTTCTCCTCCGCTCGCCCCTTCCACCATCATTTTCTCTCTACCCACCCTTGCCTCCTTCTCCGCGCAGCTCTCGATTCCCCCCTCTCTTTCGCACCCTCCATGTCATATTCCGCTCCAGGACCTCCATCATAGCTCCTCGCTGTCGCTGGGAGGATGTTTTCTCCTCCGCTCGCCCCTTCCACCGTCATTTTCTCTCTACCCACCCTTGCCTCCTTCTCCGCGCAGCTCTTGATTCCCCCCTCTCTCTTGCACCCTCCATATTACATCCAGCTCCAGGAGCTCCATCATAGCTCCTCGCTGTCGCTGGGAGGATGTTTTCTCCTCCGCTCGCCCCTTCCACCGTCATTTTCTCTCTACCCACCCTTGCCTCCTTTTCCGCGCAGCTCTCAATTCCCCCCTCTCTTTCGCACCCTCCATGTCATATTCCACTCCAGGAGTTCCATCATAGCTCCTCACTGTCGCTGGGAGGATGTTTTCTCCTCCGCTCGCCCCTTCCACCGTCATTTTCTCTCTACCCACCCTTGCCTCCTTCTCCGCGCAGCTCTCGATTCCCCCCTCTCTTTCGAACCCTCCATGTCATATTCCGCTCCAGGAGCTCCATCATAGCTCCTCGCTGTCGCTGGGAGGATGTTTTCTCCTCCGCTCGCCCCTTCCACCGTCATTTTCTCTCTACCCACCCTTGCCTCCTTCTCCGCGCAGCTCTCGATTCCCCCCTCTCTTTCGCACCCTCCATGTCATATTCCGCTCCAGGAGTTCCATCATAGCTCCTCGCTGTCGCTGGTAGGATGTTTTCTCCTCTGCTCGCCCCTTCCACCGTCATTTTCTCTCTACCCACCCTTGCCTCCTTCTCCGCGCAGCTCTCGATTCCCCCCTCTCTTTCGCACCCTCCATGTCATATTCCGCTCCAGGAGCTCCATCATAGCTCCTCGCTGTCGATGGGAGGATGTTTTCTCCTCCGCTCGCCCCTTCCACCGTCATTTTCTCTCTACCCACCCTTGCCTCCTTTTCCGCGCAGCTCTCAATTCCCCCCTCTCTTTCGCACCCTCCATGTCATATTCCACTCCAGGAGTTCCATCATAGCTCCTCACTGTCGCTGGGAGGATGTTTTCTCCTCCGCTCGCCCCTTCCACCGTCATTTTCTCTCTACCCACCCTTGCCTCCTTCTCCGCGCAGCTCTCGATTCCCCCCTCTCTTTCGAACCCTCCATGTCATATTCCGCTCCAGGAGCTCCATCATAGCTCCTCGCTGTCGCTGGGAGGATGTTTTCTCCTCCGCTCGCCCCTTCCACCGTCATTTTCTCTCTACCCACCCTTGCCTCCTTCTCCGCGCAGCTCTCGATTCCCCCCTCTCTTTCGCACCCTCCATGTCATATTCCGCTCCAGGAGCTCCATCATAGCTCCTCGCTGTCGCTGGGAGGATGTTTTCTCCTCCGCTCGCCCCTTCCACCGTCATTTTCTCTCTACCCACCCTTTCCTACTTTTCCGCGCAGCTCTCGATTCCCCCCTCTCTTTCGCACCCTCCATGTCATATTCCGCTCCAGGAGCTCCATCATAGCTCCTCGCTGTCGCTGGGAGGATGTTTTCTCCTCCGCTCGCCCCTTCCACCGTCATTTTCTCTCTACCCACCCTTGCCTCCTTTTCCGCGCAGCTCTCGATTCCCCCCTCTCTTTCGCACCCTCCATGTCATATTCCGCTCCAGGAGTTCCATCATAGCTCCTCACTGTCGCTGGGAGGATGTTTTCTCCTCCGCTCGCCCCTTCCACCGTCATTTTCTCTCTACCCACCCTTGCCTCCTTTTCCGCGCAGCTCTCGATTCCCCCCTCTCTTTCGCACCCTCCATGTCATATTCCGCTCCAGGAGTTCCATCATAGCTCCTCACTGTCGCTGGGAGGAAGTTTTCTCCTCCGCTCGCCCCTTCCACCGTCATTTTCTCTCTACCCACCCTTGCCTCCTTTTCCGCGCAGCTCTCGATTCCCCCCTCTCTTTCGCACCCTCCATGTCATATTCCGCTCCAGGAGCTCCATCATAGCTCCTTGCTGTCGCTGGGAGGATGTTTTCTCCTCCGCTCGCCCCTTCCACCGTCATTTTCTCTCTACCCACCCTTGCCTCCTTCTCCGCGCAGCTCTCGATTCCCCCCTCTCTCTCGCACCCTCCATATTACATCCAGCTTCAGGAGCTCCATCATAGCTCCTCGCTGTCGCTGGGAGGATGTTTTCTCCTCCGCTCGCCCCTTCCACCGTCATTTTCTCTCCACCCACCCTTGCCTCCTTCTCCGCACCGCTCTCGATTCCCCCCTCTCTCTCGCACCCACCATGTCATATCCCGCTCCAGGAGCTCCATCATAGCTCCTCGCTGTCGCTGGGAGGATGTTTTCTCCTCCGCTCGCCCCTTCCACCGTCATTTTCTCTCTACCCACCCTTGCCTCCTTCTCCGCGCAGCTCTCGATTCCCCCCTCTCTCTCGCACCCTCCATATTACATCCAGCTCCAGGAGCTCCATCATAGCTCCTCGCTGTCGCTGGGAGGATGTTTTCTCCTCCGCTCGCCCCTTCCACCGTCATTTTCTCTCTACCCACCCTTGCCTCCTTCTCCGCGCAGCTCTCGATTCCCCCCTCTCTTTCGCACCCTCCATGTCATATTCCGCTCCAGGAGCTCCATCATAGCTCCTCGCTGTCGCTGGGAGGATGTTTTCTCCTCCGCTCGCCCCTTCCACCGTCATTTTCTCTCTACCCACCCTTGCCTCCTTCTCCGCGCAGCTCTTGATTCCCCCCTCTCTCTTGCACCCTCCATATTACATCCAGCTCCAGGAGCTCCATCATAGCTCCTCGCTGTCGCTGGGAGGATGTTTTCTCCTCCGCTCGCCCCTTCCACCGTCATTTTCTCTCTACCCACCCTTGCCTCCTTTTCCGCGCAGCTCTCGATTCCCCCCTCTCTTTCGCACCCTCCATGTCATATTCCGCTCCAGGAGTTCCATCATAGCTCCTCGCTGTCGCTGGGAGGATGTTTTCTCCTCTGCTCGCCCCTTCCACCGTCATTTTCTCTCTACCCACCCTTGCCTCCTTCTCCGCGCAGCTCTCGATTCCCCCCTCTCTTTCGCACCCTCCATGTCATATTCCGCTCCAGGAGCTCCATCATAGCTCCTCGCTGTCGATGGGAGGATGTTTTCTCCTCCGCTCGCCCCTTCCACCGTCATTTTCTCTCTACCCACCCTTGCCTCCTTTTCCGCGCAGCTCTCAATTCCCCCCTCTCTTTCGCACCCTCCATGTCATATTCCACTCCAGGAGTTCCATCATAGCTCCTCACTGTCGCTGGGAGGATGTTTTCTCCTCCGCTCGCCCCTTCCACCGTCATTTTCTCTCTACCCACCCTTGCCTCCTTCTCCGCGCAGCTCTCGATTCCCCCCTCTCTTTCGAACCCTCCATGTCATATTCCGCTCCAGGAGCTCCATCATAGCTCCTCGCTGTCGCTGGGAGGATGTTTTCTCCTCCGCTCGCCCCTTCCACCGTCATTTTCTCTCTACCCACCCTTGCCTCCTTTTCCGCGCAGCTCTCGATTCCCCCCTCTCTTTCGCACCCTCCATGTCATATCCCGCTCCAGGAGCTCCATCATAGCTCCTCGCTGTCGCTGGGAGGATGTTTTCTCCTCTGCTCGCCCCTTCCACCGTCATTTTCTCTCTACCCACCCTTGCCTCCTTTTCCGCGCAGCTCTCGATTCCCCCCTCTCTTTCGCACCCTCCATGTCATATTCCGCTCCAGGAGTTCCATCATAGCTCCTCACTGTCGCTGGGAGGATGTTTTCTCCTCCGCTCGCCCCTTTCACCGTCATTTTCTCTCTACCCACCCTTGCCTCCTTCTCCGCGCAGCTCTCGATTCCCCCCTCTCTTTTGCACCCTCCATGGCATATTCCGCTCCAGGAGCTCCATCATAGCTCCTCGCTGTCGCTGGGAGGATGTTTTCTCCTCCGCTCGCCCCTTCCACCGTCATTTTCTCTCTACCCACCCTTGCCTCCTTCTCCGCGCAGCTCTCGATTCCCCCCTCTCTCTCGCACCCTCCATATTACATCCAGCTCCAGGAGCTCCATCATAGCTCCTCGCTGTCGCTGGGAGGATGTTTTCTCCTCCGCTCGCCCCTTCCACCGTCATTTTCTCTCTACCCACCCTTGCCTCCTTCTCCGCGCAGCTCTCGATTCCCCCCTCTCTTTCGCACCCTCCATGTCATATTCCGCTCCAGGAGCTCCATCATAGCTCCTCGCTGTCGCTGGGAGGATGTTTTCTCCTCCGCTCGCCCCTTCCACCGTCATTTTCTCTCTACCCACCCTTGCCTCCTTCTCCGCGCAGCTCTTGATTCCCCCCTCTCTCTTGCACCCTCCATATTACATCCAGCTCCAGGAGCTCCATCATAGCTCCTCGCTGTCGCTGGGAGGATGTTTTCTCCTCCGCTCGCCCCTTCCACCGTCATTTTCTCTCTACCCACCCTTGCCTCCTTTTCCGCGCAGCTCTCGATTCCCCCCTCTCTTTCGAACCCTCCATGTCATATTCCGCTCCAGGAGCTCCATCATAGCTCCTCGCTGTCGCTGGGAGGATGTTTTCTCCTCCGCTCGCCCCTTCCACCGTCATTTTCTCTCTACCCACCCTTGCCTCCTTCTCCGCGCAGCTCTCGATTCCCCCCTCTCTTTCGCACCCTCCATGTCATATCCCGCTCCAGGAGCTCCATCATAGCTCCTCGCTGTCGCTGGGAGGATGTTTTCTCCTCCGCTCGCCCCTTCCACCGTCATTTTCTCTCTACCCACCCTTTCCTCCTTTTCCGCGCAGCTCTAGATTCCCCCCTCTTTTTCGCACCCTCCATGTCACATTCCGCTCCAGGAGCTCCATCATAGCTCCTCGCTGTCGCTGGGAGGATGTTTTCTCCTCCGCTCGCCCCTTCCACCGTCATTTTCTCTCTACCCACCCTTGCCTCCTTCTCCGCGCAGCTCTCGATTCCCTCCACTCTCTCGCACCCTCCATATTACATCCAGCTCCAGGAGCTCCATCATAGCTCCTCGCTGTCGCTGGGAGGATGTTTTCTCCTCCGCTCGCCCCTCTCACCGTCATTTTCTCTCTACCCACCCTTGCCTCCTTCTCTGCGCAGCTCTCGATTCCCCCCTCTCTTTCGCACCCTCCATGTCATATTCCGCTCCAGGAGCTCCATCATAGCTCCTCGCTGTCGCTGGGAGGATGTTTTCTCCTCCTCTCGCCCCTTCCACCGTCATTTTCTCTCTACCCACCCTTGCCTCCTATTCCGCGCAGCTCTCGATTCCCCCCTCTCTTTCGCACCCTCCATGTCATATTCCGCTCCAGGAGTTCCATCATAGCTCCTCACTGTCGCTGGGAGGATGTTTTCTCCTCCGCTCGCCCCTTCCACCGTCATTTTCTCTCTTCCCACCCTTGCCTCCTTCTCCGCGCAGCTCTCAATTCCCCCCTCTCTTTCGCACCCTCCATGTCATATTCCGCTCCAGGAGCTCCATCATAGCTCCTCGCTGTCGCTGGGAGGATGTTTTCTCCTCCGCTCGCCCCTTCCACCGTCATTTTCTCTCTACCCACCCTTGCCTCCTTCTCCGCGCAGCTCTCGATTCCCTCCTCTCTCTCGCACCCTCCATATTACATCCAGCTCCAGGAGCTCCATCATAGCTCCTCGCTGTCGCTGGGAGGATGTTTTCTCCTCCGCTCGCCCCTTCCACCGTCATTTTCTCTCTACCCACCCTTGCCTCCTTTTCCGCGCAGCTCTCGATTCCCCCCTCTCTTTCGCACCCTCCATGTCATATTCCGCTCCAGGAGTTCCATCATAGCTCCTCACTGTCGCTGGGAGGATGTTTTCTCCTCCGCTCGCCCCTTCCACCGTCATTTTCTCTCTACCCACCCTTGCCTCCTTCTCCGCGCAGCTCTCGATTCCCCCCTCTCTTTCGCACCCTCCATGTCATATTCCGCTCCAGGAGCTCCATCATAGCTCCTCGCTGTCGCTGGGAGGATGTTTTCTCCTCCGCTCGCCCCTTCCACCGTCATTTTCTCTCTACCCACCCTTGCCTCCTTTTCCGCGCAGCTCTCGATTCCCCCCTCTCTTTCGCACCCTCCATGTCATATCCCGCTCCAGGAGCTCCATCATAGCTCCTCGCTGTCGCTGGGAGGATGTTTTCTCCTCCGCTCGCCCCTTCCACCGTCATTTTCTCTCTACCCACCCTTTCCTCCTTTTCCGCGCAGCTCTCGATTCCCCCCTCTTTTTCGCACCCTCCATGTCACATTCCGCTCCAGGAGCTCCATCATAGCTCCTCGCTGTCGCTGGGAGGATGTTTTCTCCTCCGCTCGCCCCTTCCACCGTCATTTTCTCTCTACCCACCCTTGCCTCCTTCTCCGCGCAGCTCTCGATTCCCTCCACTCTCTCGCACCCTCCATATTACATCCAGCTCCAGGAGCTCCATCATAGCTCCTCGCTGTCGCTGGGAGGATGTTTTCTCCTCCGCTCACCCCTCTCACCGTCATTTTCTCTCTACCCACCCTTGCCTCCTTCTCTGCGCAGCTCTCGATTCCCCCCTCTCTTTCGCACCCTCCATGTCATATTCCGCTCCAGGAGCTCCATCATAGCTCCTCGCTGTCGCTGGGAGGATGTTTTCTCCTCCGCTCGCCCCTTCCACCGTCATTTTCTCTCTACCCACCCTTGCCTCCTTCTCCGCGCAGCTCTCGATTCCTTCCTCTCTCTCGCACCCTCCATATTACATCCAGCTCCAGGAGCTCCATCATAGATCCTCGCTGTCGCTGGGAGGATGTTTTCTCCTCCGCTCGCCCCTTCCACCGTCATTTTCTCTCTACCCACCCTTGCCTCCTTCTCCGCGCAGCTCTCGATTCCCCCCTCTCTCTCGCACCCTCCATATTACATCCAGCTCCAGGAGCTCCATCATAGCTCCTCGCTGTCGCTGGGAGGATGTTTTCTCCTCCGCTCGCCCCTTCCACCGTCATTTTCTCTCTACCCACCCTTGCCTCCTATTCCGCGCAGCTCTCGATTCCCCCCTCTCTTTCGCACCCTCCATGTCATATTCCGCTCCAGGAGCTCCATCATTGCTCCTCGCTGTCGCTGGGAGGATGTTTTCTCCTCCGCTCGCCCCTTCCACCGTCATTTTCTCTCTACCCACCCTTGCCTCCTTCTCCGCGCAGCTCTCGATTCCCTCCTCTCTCTCGCACCCTCCATATTACATCCAGCTCCAGGAGCTCCATCATAGCTCCTCGCTGTCGCTGGGAGGATGTTTTCTCCTCCGCTCGCCCCTTCCACCGTCATTTTCTCTCTACCCACCCTTGCCTCCTTTTCCGCGCAGCTCTCGATTCCCCCCTCTCTTTCGCACCCTCCATGTCATATTCCGCTCCAGGAGTTCCATCATAGCTCCTCACTGTCGCTGGGAGGATGTTTTCTCCTCCGCTCGCCCCTTCCACCGTCATTTTCTCTCTACCCACCCTTGCCTCCTTCTCCGCGCAGCTCTCGATTCCCCCCTCTCTTTCGCACCCTCCATGTCATATTCCGCTCCAGGAGCTCCACCATAGCTCCTCGCTGTCGCTGGGAGGATGTTTTCTCCTCCGCTCGCCCCTTCCACCGTCATTTTCTCTCTACCCACCCTTGCCTCCTTCTCCGCGCAGCTCTCGATTCCCCACTCTCTTTCGCACCCTCCATGTCATATTCCGCTCCAGGAGTTCCATCATAGCTCCTCACTGTCGCTGGGAGGATGTTTTCTCCTCCGCTCGCCCCTTCCACCGTCATTTTCTCTCTACCCACCCTTGCCTCCTTCTCCGCGCAGCTCTCGATTCCCCCTTCTCTTTCGCACCCTCCATGTCATATTCCGCTCCAGGAGCTCCATCATAGCTCCTCACTGTCGCTGGGAGGATGTTTTCTCCTCCGCTCGCCCCTTCCACCGTCATTTTCTCTCTACCCACCCTTGCCTCCTTTTCCGCGCAGCTCTCGATTCCCCCCTCTCTTTCGCACCCTCCATGTCATATTCCGCTCCAGGAGTTCCATCATAGCTCCTCACTGTCGCTGGGAGGATGTTTTCTCCTCCGCTCGCCCCTTCCACCGTCATTTTCTCTCTACCAACCCTTGCCTCCTTCTCCGCGCAGCTCTCGATTCCCCCCTCTCTTTCGCACCCTCCATGTCATATTCCGCTCCAGCAGCTCCATCATAGCTCCTCGCTGTCGCTGGGAGGATGTTTTCTCCTCCGCTCGCCCCTTCCACCGTCATTTTCTTTCTACCCACCCTTGCCTCCTTCTCCGCGCAGCTCTCGATTCCCTCCTCTCTCTCGCACCCTCCATATTACATCCAGCTCCAGGAGCTCCATCATAGCTCCTCGCTGTCGCTGGGAGGATGTTTTCTCCTCCGCTCGCCCCTTCCACCGTCATTTTCTCTCTACCCACCCTTGCCTCCTTCTCCGCGCAGCTCTCGATTCCCCCCTCTCTTTCACACCCTCCATGTCATATTCCGCTCCAGGAGCTCCATCATAGCTCCTCGCTGTCGCTGGGAGGATGTTTTCTCCTCCGCTCGCCCCTTCCACCGTCATTTTCTCTCTACCCACCCTTGCCTCCTTCTCCGCGCAGCTCTCGATTCCCTCCTCTCTCTAGCACCCTCCATATTACATCCAGCTCCAGGAGCTCCATCATAGCTCCTCGCTGTCGCTGGGAGGATGTTTTCTCCTCCGCTCGCCCCTTCCACCGTCATTTTCTCTCTACCCACCCTTGCCTCCTTCTCCGCGCAGCTCTTGATTCCCCCCTCTCTTTCGCACCCTCCATGTCATATTCCGCTCCAGGAGCTCCATCATAGCTCCTCACTGTCGCTGGGAGGATGTTTTCTCCTCCGCTCGCCCCTTCCACCGTCATTTTCTCTCTACCCACCCTTGCCTCCTTCTCCGCGCAGCTCTCGATTCCCTCCTTTCTCTCGCACCCTCCATATTACATCCAGCTCCAGGAGCTCCATCATAGCTCCTCGCTGTCGCTGGGAGGATGTTTTCTCCTCTGCCCGCCGATTCCACCGTCATTTTCTCTCCACCCACCCTTGCCTCCTTCTCCGCGCCGCTCTCGATTCCCCCCTCTCTTTCGCACCTTCCATGTCATATCCCGCTCCAGGAGCTCCATCATAGCTCCTCACTGTCGCTGGGAGGATGTTTTCTCCTCTGCTCGCCCCTTCCACCGTCATTTTCTCTCTACCCACCCTTGCCTCCTTCTCGGCGCAGCTCTCGATTCCCCCCTCTCTTTCGCACCCTCCATGTCATATTCCGCTCCAGGAGCTCCATCATAGCTCCTTGCTGTCGCTGGGAGGATGTTTTCTCCTCCGCTCGCCCCTTCCACCGTCATTTTCTCTCTACCCACCCTTGCCTCCTTTTCCGCGCAGCTCTCGATTCCCCCCTCTCTTTCGCACCCTCCATGTCATATTCTGCTCCATGAGCTCCATCATAGCTCCTTGCTGTCGCTGGGAGGATGTTTTCTCCTCCGCTCGCCCCTTCCACCGTCATTTTCTCTCTACCCACCCTTGCCTCCTTTTCCGCGCAGCTCTCGATTCCCCCCTCTCTTTCGCACCCTCCATGTCATATTCCGCTCCAGGAGTTCCATCATAGCTCCTCACTGTCGCTGGGAGGATGTTTTCTCCTCCGCTCGCCCCTTCCACCGTCATTTTCTCTCTACCCACCCTTGCCTCCTTTTCCGCGCAGCTCTCGATTCCCCCCTCTCTTTCGCACCCTCCATGTCATATTCCGCTCCAGGAGTTCCATCATAGCTCCTCACTGTCGCTGGGAGGATGTTTTCTCCTCCGCTCGCCTCTTCCACCGTCATTTTCTCTCTACCCACCCTTGCCTCCTTTTCCGCGCAGCTCTCGATTCCCCCCTCTCTTTCGCACCCTCCATGTCATATTCCGCTCCAGGAGCTCCATCATAGCTCCTTGCTGTCGCTGGGAGGATGTTTTCTCCTCCGCTCGCCCCTTCCACCGTCATTTTCTCTCTACCCACCCTTGCCTCCTTTTCCGCGCAGCTCTCGATTCCCCCCTCTCTTTCGCACCCTCCATGTCATATTCCGCTCCAGGAGTTCCATCATAGCTCCTCACTGTCGCTGGGAGGATGTTTTCTCCTCCGCTCGCCCCTTCCACCGTCATTTTCTCTCTACCCACCCTTGCCTCCTTTTCCGCGCAGCTCTCGATTCCCCCCTCTCTTTCGCACCCTCCATGTCATATTCCGCTCCAGGAGTTCCATCATAGCTCCTCACTGTCGCTGGGAGGATGTTTTCTCCTCCGCTCGCCCCTTCCACCGTCATTTTCTCTCTACCCACCCTTGCCTCCTTTTCCGCGCAGCTCTCGATTCCCCCCTCTCTTTCGCACCCTCCATGTCATATTCCGCTCCAGGAGTTCCATCATAGCTCCTCACTGTCGCTGGGAGGATGTTTTCTCCTCCGCTCGCCCCTTCCACCGTCATATTCTCTCTACCCACCCTTGCCTCCTTCTCCGCGCAGCTCTCGATTCCCCCCTCTCTTTCGCACCCTCCATGTCATATTCCGCTCCAGGAGCTCCATCATAGCTCCTCGCTGTCGCTGGGAGGATGTTTTCTCCTCCGCTCGCCCCTTCCACCGTCATTTTCTCTCTACCCACCCTTGCCTCCTTTTCCGCGCAGCTCTAGATTCCCCCCTCTCTTTCCCACCCTCCATGTCATATTCCGCTCCAGGAGTTCCATCATAGCTCCTCACTGTCGCTGGGAGGATGTTTTCTCCTCCGCTCGCCTCTTCCACCGTCATTTTCTCTCTACCCACCCTTGCCTCCTTTTCCGCGCAGCTCTCGATTCCCCCCTCTCTTTCCCACCCTCCATGTCATATTCCGCTCCAGGAGTTCCATCATAGCTCCTCACTGTCGCTGGGAGGATGTTTTCTCCTCCGCTCGCCCCTTCCACCGTCATTTTCTCTCTACCCACCCTTGCCTCCTTTTCCGCGCAGCTCTCGATTCCCCCCTCTCTTTCGCACCCTCCATGTCATATTCCGCTCCAGGAGCTCCATCATAGCTCCTTGCTGTCGCTGGGAGGATGTTTTCTCCTCCGCTCGCCCCTTCCACCGTCATTTTCTCTCTACCCACCCTTGCCTCCTTTTCCGCGCAGCTCTCGATTCCCCCCTCTCTTTCGCACCCTCCATGTCATATTCCGCTCCAGGAGTTCCATCATAGCTCCTCACTGTCGCTGGGAGGATGTTTTCTCCTCCGCTCGCCCCTTCCACCGTCATTTTCTCTCTACCCACCCTTGCCTCCTTTTCCGCGCAGCTCTCGATTCCCCCCTCTCTTTCGCACCCTCCATGTCATATTCCGCTCCAGGAGTTCCATCATAGCTCCTCACTGTCGCTGGGAGGATGTTTTCTCCTCCGCTCGCCCCTTCCACCGTCATTTTCTCTCTACCCACCCTTGCCTCCTTTTCCGCACAGCTCTCGATTCCCCCCTCTCTTTCGCACCCTCCATGTCATATTCCGCTCCAGGAGTTCCATCATAGCTCCTCACTGTCGCTGGGAGGATGTTTTCTCCTCCGCTCGCCCCTTCCACCGTCATTTTCTCTCTACCCACCCTTGCCTCCTTTTCCGCGCAGCTCTCGATTCCCCCCTCTCTTTCGCACCCTCCATGTCATATTCCGCTCCAGGAGCTCCATCATAGCTCCTTGCTGTCGCTGGGAGGATGTTTTCTCCTCCGCTCGCCCCTTCCACCGTCATTTTCTCTCTACCCACCCTTGCCTCCTTTTCCGCGCAGCTCTCGATTCCCCCCTCTCTTTCGCACCCTCCATGTCATATTCCGCTCCAGGAGTTCCATCATAGCTCCTCACTGTCGCTGGGATGATGTTTTCTCCTCCGCTCGCCCCTTCCACCGTCATTTTCTCTCTACCCATCCTTGCCTCCTTTTCCGCGCAGCTCTCGATTCCCCCCTCTCTTTCGCACCCTCCATGTCATATTCCGCTCCAGGAGTTCCATTATAGCTCCTCACTGTCGCTGGGAGGATGTTTTCTCCTCCGCTCGCCCCTTCCACCGTCATTTTCTCTCTACCCACCCTTGCCTCCTTTTCCGCGCAGCTCTCGATTCCCCCCTCTCTTTCGCACCCTCCATGTCATATTCCGCTCCAGGAGCTCCATCATAGCTCCTTGCTGTCGCTGGGAGGATGTTTTCTCCTCCGCTCGCCCCTTCCACCGTCATTTTCTCTCTACCCACCCTTGCCTCCTTTTCCGCGCAGCTCTCGATTCCCCCCTCTCTTTCGTACCCTCCATGTCATATTCCGCTCCAGGAGTTCCATCATAGCTCCTCACTGTCGCTGGGAGGATGTTTTCTCCTCCGCTCGTCCCTTCCACCATCATTTTCTCTCTACCCACTCTTGCCTCCTTTTCCGCGCAGCTCTCGATTCCCCCCTCTCTTTCGCACCCTCCATGTCATATTCCGCTCCAGGAGTTCCATCATAGCTCCTCACTGTCGCTGGGAGGAAGTTTTCTCCTCCGCTCGCCCCTTCCACCGTCATTTTCTCTCTACCCACCCTTGCCTCCTTTTCCGCGCAGCTCTCGATTCCCCCCTCTCTTTCGCACCCTCCATGTCATATTCCGCTCCAGGAGCTCCATCATAGCTCCTTGCTGTCGCTGGGAGGATGTTTTCTCCTCCGCTCGCCCCTTCCACCGTCATTTTCTCTCTTCCCACCCTTGCCTCCTTTTCCGCGCAGCTCTCGATTCCCCCCTCTCTTTCGCACCCTCCATGTCATATTCCGCTCCAGGAGTTCCATCATAGCTCCTCACTGTCGCTGGGAGGATGTTTTCTCCTCCGCTCGCCCCTTCTACCGTCATTTTCTCTCTACCCACCCTTGCCTCCTTCTCCGCGCAGCTCTCGATCCCCCCCCTCTCTTTCGCACCCTCCATGTCATATTCCGCTCCAGGAGCTCCATCATAGCTCCTCACTGTCGCTGGGAGGATGTTTTCTCCTCCGCTCGCCCCTTCTACCGTCATTTTCTCTCTACCCACCCTTGCCTCCTTCTCCGCGCAGCTCTCGATCCCCCCCCTCTCTTTCGCACCCTCCATGTCATATTCCGCTCCAGGAGCTCCATCATAGCTAATCGCTGTCTCTGGGAGGATGTTTTCTCCTCCGCTCGCCCCTTCCACCGTCATTTTCTCTCTACCCACCCTTGCCTCCTTTTCCGCGCAGCTCTCGATTTCCCCCTCTCTTTCGCACCCTCCATGTCATATTCCGCTCCAGGAGCTCCATCATAGCTCCTCGCTGTCGCTGGGAGGATGTTTTCTCCTCCGCTCGCCCCTTCCACCGTCATTTTCTCTCTACCCACCCTTGCCTCCTTCTCCGCGCAGCTCTCGATTCCCCCCTCTCTTTCGCACCCTCCATGTCATATTCCGCTCCAGGAGCTCCATCATAGCTCCTCGCTGTCGCTGGGAGGATGTTTTCTCCTCCGCTCGCCCCTTCCACCGTCATTTTCTCTCTACCCACCCTTGCCTCCTTTTCCGCGCAGCTCTCGATTTCCCCCTCTCTTTCGCACCCTCCATGTCATATTCCGCTCCAGGAGCTCCATCATAGCTCCTCGCTGTCGCTGGGAGGATGTTTTCTCCTCCGCTCGCCCCTTCCACCGTCATTTTCTCTCTACCCACCCTTGCCTCCTTCTCCGCGCAGCTCTCGATTCCCCCCTCTCTTTCGCACCCTCCATGTCATATTCCGCTCCAGGAGCTCCATCATAGCTCCTCGCTGTCGCTGGGAGGATGTTTTCTCCTCCGCTCGCCCCTTCCACCGTCATTTTCTCTCTACCCACCCTTGCCTCCTTTTCCGCGCAGCTCTAGATTCCCCCCTCTCTTTCCCACCCTCCATGTCATATTCCGCTCCAGGAGTTCCATCATAGCTCCTCACTGTCGCTGGGAGGATGTTTTCTCCTCCGCTCGCCTCTTCCACCGTCATTTTCTCTCTACCCACCCTTGCCTCCTTTTCCGCGCAGCTCTCGATTCCCCCCTCTCTTTCCCACCCTCCATGTCATATTCCGCTCCAGGAGTTCCATCATAGCTCCTCACTGTCGCTGGGAGGATGTTTTCTCCTCCGCTCGCCCCTTCCACCGTCATTTTCTCTCTACCCACCCTTGCCTCCTTTTCCGCGCAGCTCTCGATTCCCCCCTCTCTTTCGCACCCTCCATGTCATATTCCGCTCCAGGAGCTCCATCATAGCTCCTCGCTGTCGCTGGGAGGATGTTTTCTCCTCCGCTCGCCCCTTCCACCGTCATTTTCTCTCTACCCACCCTTGCCTCCTTTTCCGCGCAGCTCTCGATTCCCCCCTCTCTTTCGCACCCTCCATGTCATATTCCGCTCCAGGAGTTCCATCATAGCTCCTCACTGTCGCTGGGAGGATGTTTTCTCCTCCGCTCGCCCCTTCCACCGTCATTTTCTCTCTACCCACCCTTGCCTCCTTTTCCGCGCAGCTCTCGATTCCCCCCTCTCTTTCGCACCCTCCATGTCATATTCCGCTCCAGGAGTTCCATCATAGCTCCTCACTGTCGCTGGGAGGATGTTTTCTCCTCCGCTCGCCCCTTCCACCGTCATTTTCTCTCTACCCACCCTTGCCTCCTTTTCCGCACAGCTCTCGATTCCCCCCTCTCTTTCGCACCCTCCATGTCATATTCCGCTCCAGGAGTTCCATCATAGCTCCTCACTGTCGCTGGGAGGATGTTTTCTCCTCCGCTCGCCCCTTCCACCGTCATTTTCTCTCTACCCACCCTTGCCTCCTTTTCCGCGCAGCTCTCGATTCCCCCCTCTCTTTCGCACCCTCCATGTCATATTCCGCTCCAGGAGCTCCATCATAGCTCCTTGCTGTCGCTGGGAGGATGTTTTCTCCTCCGCTCGCCCCTTCCACCGTCATTTTCTCTCTACCCACCCTTGCCTCCTTTTCCGCGCAGCTCTCGATTCCCCCCTCTCTTTCGCACCCTCCATGTCATATTCCGCTCCAGGAGTTCCATCATAGCTCCTCACTGTCGCTGGGAGGATGTTTTCTCCTCCGCTCGCCCCTTCCACCGTCATTTTCTCTCTACCCATCCTTGCCTCCTTTTCCGCGCAGCTCTCGATTCCCCCCTCTCTTTCGCACCCTCCATGTCATATTCCGCTCCAGGAGTTCCATCATAGCTCCTCACTGTCGCTGGGAGGATGTTTTCTCCTCCGCTCGCCCCTTCCACCGTCATTTTCTCTCTACCCACCCTTGCCTCCTTTTCCGCGCAGCTCTCGATTCCCCCCTCTCTTTCGCACCCTCCATGTCATATTCCGCTCCAGGAGCTCCATCATAGCTCCTTGCTGTCGCTGGGAGGATGTTTTCTCCTCCGCTCGCCCCTTCCACCGTCATTTTCTCTCTACCCACCCTTGCCTCCTTTTCCGCGCAGCTCTCGATTCCCCCCTCTCTTTCGTACCCTCCATGTCATATTCCGCTCCAGGAGTTCCATCATAGCTCCTCACTGTCGCTGGGAGGATGTTTTCTCCTCCGCTCGTCCCTTCCACCATCATTTTCTCTCTACCCACTCTTGCCTCCTTTTCCGCGCAGCTCTCGATTCCCCCCTCTCTTTCGCACCCTCCATGTCATATTCCGCTCCAGGAGTTCCATCATAGCTCCTCACTGTCGCTGGGAGGAAGTTTTCTCCTCCGCTCGCCCCTTCCACCGTCATTTTCTCTCTACCCACCCTTGCCTCCTTTTCCGCGCAGCTCTCGATTCCCCCCTCTCTTTCGCACCCTCCATGTCATATTCCGCTCCAGGAGCTCCATCATAGCTCCTTGCTGTCGCTGGGAGGATGTTTTCTCCTCCGCTCGCCCCTTCCACCGTCATTTTCTCTCTTCCCACCCTTGCCTCCTTTTCCGCGCAGCTCTCGATTCCCCCCTCTCTTTCGCACCCTCCATGTCATATTCCGCTCCAGGAGTTCCATCATAGCTCCTCACTGTCGCTGGGAGGATGTTTTCTCCTCCGCTCGCCCCTTCCACCGTCATTTTCTCTCTACCCACCCTTGCCTCCTTCTCCGCGCAGCTCTCGATTCCCCCCTCTCTTTCGCACCCTCCATGTCATATTCCGCTCCAGGAGCTCCATCATAGCTAATCGCTGTCTCTGGGAGGATGTTTTCTCCTCCGCTCGCCCCTTCCACCGTCATTTTCTCTCTACCCACCCTTGCCTCCTTTTCCGCGCAGCTCTCGATTCCCCCCTCTCTTTCGCACCCTCAATGTCATATTCCGCTCCAGGAGTTCCATCATAGCTCCTCACTGTCGCTGGGAGGATGTTTTCTCCTCCGCTCGCCCCTTCCACCGTCATTTTCTCTCTACCCACCCTTGCCTCCTTTTCCGCGCAGCTCTCGATTCCCCCCTCTCTTTCGCACCCTCCATGTCATATTCCGCTCCAGGAGTTCCATCATAGCTCCTCACTGTCGCTGGGAGGAAGTTTTCTTCTCCGCTCGCCCCTTCCACCGTCATTTTCTCTCTACCCACCCTTGCCTCCTTTTCCGCGCAGCTCTCGATTCCCCCCTCTCTTTCGCACCCTCCATGTCATATTCCGCTCCAGGAGCTCCATCATAGCTCCTTGCTGTCGCTGGGAGGATGTTTTCTCCTCCGCTCGCCCCTTCCACCGTCATTTTCTCTCTACCCACCCTTGCCTCCTTTTCCGCGCAGCTCTCGATTCCCCCCTCTCTTTCGTACCCTCCATGTCATATTCCGCTCCAGGAGTTCCATCATAGCTCCTCACTGTCGCTGGGAGGATGTTTTCTCCTCCGCTCGTCCCTTCCACCATCATTTTCTCTCTACCCACCCTTGCCTCCTTTTCCGCGCAGCTCTCGATTCCCCCCTCTCTTTCGCACCCTCCATGTCATATTCCGCTCCAGGAGTTCCATCATAGCTCCTCACTGTCGCTGGGAGGAAGTTTTCTCCTCCGCTCGCCCCTTCCACCGTCATTTTCTCTCTACCCACCCTTGCCTCCTTTTCCGCGCAGCTCTCGATTCCCCCCTCTCTTTCGCACCCTCCATGTCATATTCCGCTCCAGGAGCTCCATCATAGCTCCTTGCTGTCGCTGGGAGGATGTTTTCTCCTCCGCTCGCCCCTTCCACCGTCATTTTCTCTCTTCCCACCCTTGCCTCCTTTTCCGCGCAGCTCTCGATTCCCCCCTCTCTTTCGCACCCTCCATGTCATATTCCGCTCCAGGAGTTCCATCATAGCTCCTCACTGTCGCTGGGAGGATGTTTTCTCCTCCGCTCGCCCCTTCCACCGTCATTTTCTCTCTACCCACCCTTGCCTCCTTCTCCGCGCAGCTCTCGATTCCCCCCTCTCTTTCGCACCCTCCATGTCATATTCCGCTCCAGGAGCTCCATCATAGCTAATCGCTGTCTCTGGGAGGATGTTTTCTCCTCCGCTCGCCCCTTCCACCGTCATTTTCTCTCTACCCACCCTTGCCTCCTTTTCCGCGCAGCTCTCGATTCCCCCCTCTCTTTCGCACCCTCCATGTCATATTCCGCTCCAGGAGTTCCATCATAGCTCCTCACTGTCGCTGGGAGGATGTTTTCTCCTCCGCTCGCCCCTTCCACCGTCATTTTCTCTCTACCCACCCTTGCCTCCTTTTCCGCGCAGCTCTCGATTCCCCCCTCTCTTTCGCACCCTCCATGTCATATTCCGCTCCAGGAGCTCCATCATAGCTCCTTGCTGTCGCTGGGAGGATGTTTTCTCCTCCGCTCGCCCCTTCCACCGTCATTTTCTCTCTACCCACCCTTGCCTCCTTTTCCGCGCAGCTCTCGATTCCCCCCTCTCTTTCGCACCCTCCATGTCATATTCCGCTCCAGGAGTTCCATCATAGCTCCTCACTGTCGCTGGGAGGATGTTTTCTCCTCCGCTCGCCCCTTCCACCGTCATTTTCTCTCTACCCACCCTTGCCTCCTTTTCCGCGCAGCTCTCGATTCCCCCCTCTCTTTCGCACCCTCCATGTCATATTCCGCTCCAGGAGTTCCATCATAGCTCCTCACTGTCGCTGGGAGGATGTTTTCTCCTCCGCTCGCCCCTTCCACCGTCATTTTCTCTCTACCCACCCTTGCCTCCTTTTCCGCACAGCTCTCGATTCCCCCCTCTCTTTCGCACCCTCCATGTCATATTCCGCTCCAGGAGTTCCATCATAGCTCCTCACTGTCGCTGGGAGGATGTTTTCTCCTCCGCTCGCCCCTTCCACCGTCATTTTCTCTCTACCCACCCTTGCCTCCTTTTCCGCGCAGCTCTCGATTCCCCCCTCTCTTTCGCACCCTCCATGTCATATTCCGCTCCAGGAGCTCCATCATAGCTCCTTGCTGTCGCTGGGAGGATGTTTTCTCCTCCGCTCGCCCCTTCCACCGTCATTTTCTCTCTACCCACCCTTGCCTCCTTTTCCGCGCAGCTCTCGATTCCCCCCTCTCTTTCGCACCCTCCATGTCATATTCCGCTCCAGGAGCTCCATCATAGCTCCTTGCTGTCGCTGGGAGGATGTTTTCTCCTCCGCTCGCCCCTTCCACCGTCATTTTCTCTCTACCCATCCTTGCCTCCTTTTCCGCGCAGCTCTCGATTCCCCCCTCTCTTTCGCACCCTCCATGTCATATTCCGCTCCAGGAGTTCCATCATAGCTCCTCACTGTCGCTGGGAGGATGTTTTCTCCTCCGCTCGCCCCTTCCACCGTCATTTTCTCTCTACCCACCCTTGCCTCCTTTTCCGCGCAGCTCTCGATTCCCCCCTCTCTTTCGCACCCTCCATGTCATATTCCGCTCCAGGAGCTCCATCATAGCTCCTTGCTGTCGCTGGGAGGATGTTTTCTCCTCCGCTCGCCCCTTCCACCGTCATTTTCTCTCTTCCCACCCTTGCCTCCTTTTCCGCGCAGCTCTCGATTCCCCCCTCTCTTTCGCACCCTCCATGTCATATTCCGCTCCAGGAGTTCCATCATAGCTCCTCACTGTCGCTGGGAGGATGTTTTCTCCTCCGCTCGCCCCTTCCACCGTCATTTTCTCTCTACCCACCCTTGCCTCCTTCTCCGCGCAGCTCTCGATTCCCCCCTCTCTTTCGCACCCTCCATGTCATATTCCGCTCCAGGAGCTCCATCATAGCTAATCGCTGTCTCTGGGAGGATGTTTTCTCCTCCGCTCGCCCCTTCCACCGTCATTTTCTCTCTACCCACCCTTGCCTCCTTTTCCGCGCAGCTCTCGATTCCCCCCTCTCTTTCGCACCCTCCATGTCATATTCCGCTCCAGGAGTTCCATCATAGCTCCTCACTGTCGCTGGGAGGATGTTTTCTCCTCCGCTCGCCCCTTCCACCGTCATTTTCTCTCTACCCACCCTTGCCTCCTTTTCCGCGCAGCTCTCGATTCCCCCCTCTCTTTCGCACCCTCCATGTCATATTCCGCTCCAGGAGCTCCATCATAGCTCCTTGCTGTCGCTGGGAGGATGTTTTCTCCTCCGCTCGCCCCTTCCACCGTCATTTTCTCTCTACCCACCCTTGCCTCCTTTTCTGCGCAGCTCTCGATTCCCCCCTCTCTTTCGCACCCTCCATGTCATATTCCGCTCCAGGAGTTCCATCATAGCTCCTCACTGTCGCTGGGAGGATGTTTTCTCCTCCGCTCGCCCCTTCCACCGTCATTTTCTCTCTACCCACCCTTGCCTCCTTTTCCGCGCAGCTCTCGATTCCCCCCTCTCTTTCGCACCCTCCATGTCATATTCCGCTCCAGGAGTTCCATCATAGCTCCTCACTGTCGCTGGGAGGATGTTTTCTCCTCCGCTCGCCCCTTCCACCGTCATTTTCTCTCTACCCACCCTTGCCTCCTTTTCCGCACAGCTCTCGATTCCCCCCTCTCTTTCGCACCCTCCATGTCATATTCCGCTCCAGGAGTTCCATCATAGCTCCTCACTGTCGCTGGGAGGATGTTTTCTCCTCCGCTCGCCCCTTCCACCGTCATTTTCTCTCTACCCACCCTTGCCTCCTTTTCCGCGCAGCTCTCGATTCCCCCCTCTCTTTCGCACCCTCCATGTCATATTCCGCTCCAGGAGCTCCATCATAGCTCCTTGCTGTCGCTGGGAGGATGTTTTCTCCTCCGCTCGCCCCTTCCACCGTCATTTTCTCTCTACCCACCCTTGCCTCCTTTTCCGCGCAGCTCTCGATTCCCCCCTCTCTTTCGCACCCTCCATGTCATATTCCGCTCCAGGAGCTCCATCATAGCTCCTTGCTGTCGCTGGGAGGATGTTTTCTCCTCCGCTCGCCCCTTCCACCGTCATTTTCTCTCTACCCATCCTTGCCTCCTTTTCCGCGCAGCTCTCGATTCCCCCCTCTCTTTCGCACCCTCCATGTCATATTCCGCTCCAGGAGTTCCATCATAGCTCCTCACTGTCGCTGGGAGGATGTTTTCTCCTCCGCTCGCCCCTTCCACCGTCATTTTCTCTCTACCCACCCTTGCCTCCTTTTCCGCGCAGCTCTCGATTCCCCCCTCTCTTTCGCACCCTCCATGTCATATTCCGCTCCAGGAGCTCCATCATAGCTCCTTGCTGTCGCTGGGAGGATGTTTTCTCCTCCGCTCGCCCCTTCCACCGTCATTTTCTCTCTACCCACCCTTGCCTCCTTTTCCGCGCAGCTCTCGATTCCCCCCTCTCTTTCGCACCCTCCATGTCATATTCCGCTCCAGGAGTTCCATCATAGCTCCTCACTGTCGCTGGGAGGATGTTTTCTCCTCCGCTCGCCCCTTCCACCGTCATTTTCTCTCTACCCACCCTTGCCTCCTTTTCCGCACAGCTCTCGATTCCCCCCTCTCTTTCGCACCCTCCATGTCATATTCCGCTCCAGGAGTTCCATCATAGCTCCTCACTGTCGCTGGGAGGATGTTTTCTCCTCCGCTCGCCCCTTCCACCGTCATTTTCTCTCTACCCACCCTTGCCTCCTTTTCCGCGCAGCTCTCGATTCCCCCCTCTCTTTCGCACCCTCCATGTCATATTCCGCTCCAGGAGCTCCATCATAGCTCCTTGCTGTCGCTGGGAGGATGTTTTCTCCTCCGCTCGCCCCTTCCACCGTCATTTTCTCTCTACCCACCCTTGCCTCCTTTTCCGCGCAGCTCTCGATTCCCCCCTCTCTTTCGCACCCTCCATGTCATATTCCGCTCCAGGAGTTCCATCATAGCTCCTCACTGTCGCTGGGAGGATGTTTTCTCCTCCGCTCGCCCCTTCCACCGTCATTTTCTCTCTACCCATCCTTGCCTCCTTTTCCGCGCAGCTCTCGATTCCCCCCTCTCTTTCGCACCCTCCATGTCATATTCCGCTCCAGGAGTTCCATCATAGCTCCTCACTGTCGCTGGGAGGATGTTTTCTCCTCCGCTCGCCCCTTCCACCGTCATTTTCTCTCTACCCACCCTTGCCTCCTTTTCCGCGCAGCTCTCGATTCCCCCCTCTCTTTCGCACCCTCCATGTCATATTCCGCTCCAGGAGCTCCATCATAGCTAATCGCTGTCTCTGGGAGGATGTTTTCTCCTCCGCTCGCCCCTTCCACCGTCATTTTCTCTCTACCCACCCTTGCCTCCTTTTCCGCGCAGCTCTCGATTCCCCCCTCTCTTTCGCACCCTCAATGTCATATTCCGCTCCAGGAGTTCCATCATAGCTCCTCACTGTCGCTGGGAGGATGTTTTCTCCTCCGCTCGCCCCTTCCACCGTCATTTTCTCTCTACCCACCCTTGCCTCCTTTTCCGCGCAGCTCTCGATTCCCCCCTCTCTTTCGCACCCTCCATGTCATATTCCGCTCCAGGAGTTCCATCATAGCTCCTCACTGTCGCTGGGAGGAAGTTTTCTTCTCCGCTCGCCCCTTCCACCGTCATTTTCTCTCTACCCACCCTTGCCTCCTTTTCCGCGCAGCTCTCGATTCCCCCCTCTCTTTCGCACCCTCCATGTCATATTCCGCTCCAGGAGCTCCATCATAGCTCCTTGCTGTCGCTGGGAGGATGTTTTCTCCTCCGCTCGCCCCTTCCACCGTCATTTTCTCTCTACCCACCCTTGCCTCCTTTTCCGCGCAGCTCTCGATTCCCCCCTCTCTTTCGTACCCTCCATGTCATATTCCGCTCCAGGAGTTCCATCATAGCTCCTCACTGTCGCTGGGAGGATGTTTTCTCCTCCGCTCGTCCCTTCCACCATCATTTTCTCTCTACCCACCCTTGCCTCCTTTTCCGCGCAGCTCTCGATTCCCCCCTCTCTTTCGCACCCTCCATGTCATATTCCGCTCCAGGAGTTCCATCATAGCTCCTCACTGTCGCTGGGAGGAAGTTTTCTCCTCCGCTCGCCCCTTCCACCGTCATTTTCTCTCTACCCACCCTTGCCTCCTTTTCCGCGCAGCTCTCGATTCCCCCCTCTCTTTCGCACCCTCCATGTCATATTCCGCTCCAGGAGCTCCATCATAGCTCCTTGCTGTCGCTGGGAGGATGTTTTCTCCTCCGCTCGCCCCTTCCACCGTCATTTTCTCTCTTCCCACCCTTGCCTCCTTTTCCGCGCAGCTCTCGATTCCCCCCTCTCTTTCGCACCCTCCATGTCATATTCCGCTCCAGGAGTTCCATCATAGCTCCTCACTGTCGCTGGGAGGATGTTTTCTCCTCCGCTCGCCCCTTCCACCGTCATTTTCTCTCTACCCACCCTTGCCTCCTTCTCCGCGCAGCTCTCGATTCCCCCCTCTCTTTCGCACCCTCCATGTCATATTCCGCTCCAGGAGCTCCATCATAGCTAATCGCTGTCTCTGGGAGGATGTTTTCTCCTCCGCTCGCCCCTTCCACCGTCATTTTCTCTCTACCCACCCTTGCCTCCTTTTCCGCGCAGCTCTCGATTCCCCCCTCTCTTTCGCACCCTCCATGTCATATTCCGCTCCAGGAGTTCCATCATAGCTCCTTACTGTCGCTGGGAGGATGTTTTCTCCTCCGCTCGCCCCTTCCACCGTCATTTTCTCTCTACCCACCCTTGCCTCCTTTTCCGCGCAGCTCTCGATTCCCCCCTCTCTTTCGCACCCTCCATGTCATATTCCGCTCCAGGAGCTCCATCATAGCTCCTTGCTGTCGCTGGGAGGATGTTTTCTCCTCCGCTCGCCCCTTCCACCGTCATTTTCTCTCTACCCACCCTTGCCTCCTTTTCCGCGCAGCTCTCGATTCCCCCCTCTCTTTCGCACCCTCCATGTCATATTCCGCTCCAGGAGTTCCATCATAGCTCCTCACTGTCGCTGGGAGGATGTTTTCTCCTCCGCTCGCCCCTTCCACCGTCATTTTCTCTCTACCCACCCTTGCCTCCTTTTCCGCGCAGCTCTCGATTCCCCCCTCTCTTTCGCACCCTCCATGTCATATTCCGCTCCAGGAGTTCCATCATAGCTCCTCACTGTCGCTGGGAGGATGTTTTCTCCTCCGCTCGCCCCTTCCACCGTCATTTTCTCTCTACCCACCCTTGCCTCCTTTTCCGCACAGCTCTCGATTCCCCCCTCTCTTTCGCACCCTCCATGTCATATTCCGCTCCAGGAGTTCCATCATAGCTCCTCACTGTCGCTGGGAGGATGTTTTCTCCTCCGCTCGCCCCTTCCACCGTCATTTTCTCTCTACCCACCCTTGCCTCCTTTTCCGCGCAGCTCTCGATTCCCCCCTCTCTTTCGCACCCTCCATGTCATATTCCGCTCCAGGAGCTCCATCATAGCTCCTTGCTGTCGCTGGGAGGATGTTTTCTCCTCCGCTCGCCCCTTCCACCGTCATTTTCTCTCTACCCACCCTTGCCTCCTTTTCCGCGCAGCTCTCGATTCCCCCCTCTCTTTCGCACCCTCCATGTCATATTCCGCTCCAGGAGTTCCATCATAGCTCCTCACTGTCGCTGGGAGGATGTTTTCTCCTCCGCTCGCCCCTTCCACCGTCATTTTCTCTCTACCCACCCTTGCCTCCTTTTCCGCGCAGCTCTCGATTCCCCCCTCTCTTTCGCACCCTCCATGTCATATTCCGCTCCAGGAGTTCCATCATAGCTCCTCACTGTCGCTGGGAGGATGTTTTCTCCTCCGCTCGCCCCTTCCACCGTCATTTTCTCTCTACCCACCCTTGCCTCCTTTTCCGCACAGCTCTCGATTCCCCCCTCTCTTTCGCACCCTCCATGTCATATTCCGCTCCAGGAGTTCCATCATAGCTCCTCACTGTCGCTGGGAGGATGTTTTCTCCTCCGCTCGCCCCTTCCACCGTCATTTTCTCTCTACCCACCCTTGCCTCCTTTTCCGCGCAGCTCTCGATTCCCCCCTCTCTTTCGCACCCTCCATGTCATATTCCGCTCCAGGAGCTCCATCATAGCTCCTTGCTGTCGCTGGGAGGATGTTTTCTCCTCCGCTCGCCCCTTCCACCGTCATTTTCTCTCTACCCACCCTTGCCTCCTTTTCCGCGCAGCTCTCGATTCCCCCCTCTCTTTCGCACCCTCCATGTCATATTCCGCTCCAGGAGCTCCATCATAGCTCCTTGCTGTCGCTGGGAGGATGTTTTCTCCTCCGCTCGCCCCTTCCACCGTCATTTTCTCTCTACCCATCCTTGCCTCCTTTTCCGCGCAGCTCTCGATTCCCCCCTCTCTTTCGCACCCTCCATGTCATATTCCGCTCCAGGAGTTCCATCATAGCTCCTCACTGTCGCTGGGAGGATGTTTTCTCCTCCGCTCGCCCCTTCCACCGTCATTTTCTCTCTACCCACCCTTGCCTCCTTTTCCGCGCAGCTCTCGATTCCCCCCTCTCTTTCGCACCCTCCATGTCATATTCCGCTCCAGGAGCTCCATCATAGCTCCTTGCTGTCGCTGGGAGGATGTTTTCTCCTCCGCTCGCCCCTTCCACCGTCATTTTCTCTCTACCCACCCTTGCCTCCTTTTCCGCGCAGCTCTCGATTCCCCCCTCTCTTTCGCACCCTCCATGTCATATTCCGCTCCAGGAGTTCCATCATAGCTCCTCACTGTCGCTGGGAGGAAGTTTTCTCCTCCGCTCGCCCCTTCCACCGTCATTTTCTCTCTACCCACCCTTGCCTCCTTTTCCGCGCAGCTCTCGATTCCCCCCTCTCTTTCGCACCCTCCATGTCATATTCCGCTCCAGGAGCTCCATCATAGCTCCTTGCTGTCGCTGGGAGGATGTTTTCTCCTCCGCTCGCCCCTTCCACCGTCATTTTCTCTCTTCCCACCCTTGCCTCCTTTTCCGCGCAGCTCTCGATTCCCCCCTCTCTTTCGCACCCTCCATGTCATATTCCGCTCCAGGAGTTCCATCATAGCTCCTCACTGTCGCTGGGAGGATGTTTTCTCCTCCGCTCGCCCCTTCCACCGTCATTTTCTCTCTACCCACCCTTGCCTCCTTCTCCGCGCAGCTCTCGATTCCCCCCTCTCTTTCGCACCCTCCATGTCATATTCCGCTCCAGGAGCTCCATCATAGCTAATCGCTGTCTCTGGGAGGATGTTTTCTCCTCCGCTCGCCCCTTCCACCGTCATTTTCTCTCTACCCACCCTTGCCTCCTTTTCCGCGCAGCTCTCGATTCCCCCCTCTCTTTCGCACCCTCCATGTCATATTCCGCTCCAGGAGTTCCATCATAGCTCCTCACTGTCGCTGGGAGGATGTTTTCTCCTCCGCTCGCCCCTTCCACCGTCATTTTCTCTCTACCCACCCTTGCCTCCTTCTCCGCGCAGCTCTCGATTCCCCCCTCTCTTTCGCACCCTCCATGTCATATTCCGCTCCAGGAGCTCCATCATAGCTAATCGCTGTCTCTGGGAGGATGTTTTCTCCTCCGCTCGCCCCTTCCACCGTCATTTTCTCTCTACCCACCCTTGCCTCCTTTTCCGCGCAGCTCTCGATTCCCCCCTCTCTTTCGCACCCTCCATGTCATATTCCGCTCCAGGAGTTCCATCATAGCTCCTTGCTGTCGCTGGGAGGATGTTTTCTCCTCCGCTCGCCCCTTCCACCGTCATTTTCTCTCTACCCACCCTTGCCTCCTTTTCCGCGCAGCTCTCGATTCCCCCCTCTCTTTCGCACCCTCCATGTCATATTCCGCTCCAGGAGTTCCATCATAGCTCCTCACTGTCGCTGGGAGGATGTTTTCTCCTCCGCTCGCCCCTTCCACCGTCATTTTCTCTCTACCCATCCTTGCCTCCTTTTCCGCGCAGCTCTCGATTCCCCCCTCTCTTTCGCACCCTCCATGTCATATTCCGCTCCAGGAGTTCCATCATAGCTCCTCACTGTCGCTGGGAGGATGTTTTCTCCTCCGCTCGCCCCTTCCACCGTCATTTTCTCTCTACCCACCCTTGCCTCCTTTTCCGCGCAGCTCTCGATTCCCCCCTCTCTTTCGCACCCTCCATGTCATATTCCGCTCCAGGAGCTCCATCATAGCTCCTTGCTGTCGCTGGGAGGATGTTTTCTCCTCCGCTCGCCCCTTCCACCGTCATTTTCTCTCTACCCACCCTTGCCTCCTTTTCCGCGCAGCTCTCGATTCCCCCCTCTCTTTCGTACCCTCCATGTCATATTCCGCTCCAGGAGTTCCATCATAGCTCCTCACTGTCGCTGGGAGGATGTTTTCTCCTCCGCTCGTCCCTTCCACCATCATTTTCTCTCTACCCACCCTTGCCTCCTTTTCCGCGCAGCTCTCGATTCCCCCCTCTCTTTCGCACCCTCCATGTCATATTCCGCTCCAGGAGTTCCATCATAGCTCCTCACTGTCGCTGGGAGGAAGTTTTCTCCTCCGCTCGCCCCTTCCACCGTCATTTTCTCTCTACCCACCCTTGCCTCCTTTTCCGCGCAGCTCTCGATTCCCCCCTCTCTTTCGCACCCTCCATGTCATATTCCGCTCCAGGAGTTCCATCATAGCTCCTCACTGTCGCTGGGAGGATGTTTTCTCCTCCGCTCGCCCCTTCCACCGTCATATTCTCTCTACCCACCCTTGCCTCCTTCTCCGCGCAGCTCTCGATTCCCCCCTCTCTTTCGCACCCTCCATGTCATATTCCGCTCCAGGAGCTCCATCATAGCTCCTTGCTGTCGCTGGGAGGATGTTTTCTCCTCCGCTCGCCCCTTCCACCGTCATTTTCTCTCTACCCACCCTTGCCTCCTTTTCCGCGCAGCTCTAGATTCCCCCCTCTCTTTCCCACCCTCCATGTCATATTCCGCTCCAGGAGTTCCATCATAGCTCCTCACTGTCGCTGGGAGGATGTTTTCTCCTCCGCTCGCCTCTTCCACCGTCATTTTCTCTCTACCCACCCTTGCCTCCTTTTCCGCGCAGCTCTCGATTCCCCCCTCTCTTTCCCACCCTCCATGTCATATTCCGCTCCAGGAGTTCCATCATAGCTCCTCACTGTCGCTGGGAGGATGTTTTCTCCTCCGCTCGCCCCTTCCACCGTCATTTTCTCTCTACCCACCCTTGCCTCCTTTTCCGCGCAGCTCTCGATTCCCCCCTCTCTTTCGCACCCTCCATGTCATATTCCGCTCCAGGAGCTCCATCATAGCTCCTCGCTGTCGCTGGGAGGATGTTTTCTCCTCCGCTCGCCCCTTCCACCGTCATTTTCTCTCTACCCACCCTTGCCTCCTTTTCCGCGTAGCTCTCGATTCCCCCCTCTCTTTCGCACCCTCAATGTCATATTCCGCTCCAGGAGTTCCATCATAGCTCCTCACTGTCGCTGGGAGGATGTTTTCTCCTCCGCTCGCCCCTTCCACCGTCATTTTCTCTCTACCCACCCTTGCCTCCTTTTCCACGCAGCTCTCGATTCCCCCCTCTCTTTCGCACCCTCCATGTCATATTCCGCTCCAGGAGTTCCATCATAGCTCCTCACTGTCGCTGGGAGGAAGTTTTCTTCTCCGCTCGCCCCTTCCACCGTCATTTTCTCTCTACCCACCCTTGCCTCCTTTTCCGCGCAGCTCTCGATTCCCCCCTCTCTTTCGCACCCTCCATGTCATATTCCGCTCCAGGAGCTCCATCATAGCTCCTTGCTGTCGCTGGGAGGATGTTTTCTCCTCCGCTCGCCCCTTCCACCGTCATTTTCTCTCTACCCACCCTTGCCTCCTTTTCCGCGCAGCTCTCGATTCCCCCCTCTCTTTCGTACCCTCCATGTCATATTCCGCTCCAGGAGTTCCATCATAGCTCCTCACTGTCGCTGGGAGGATGTTTTCTCCTCCGCTCGTCCCTTCCACCATCATTTTCTCTCTACCCACCCTTGCCTCCTTTTCCGCGCAGCTCTCGATTCCCCCCTCTCTTTCGCACCCTCCATGTCATATTCCGCTCCAGGAGTTCCATCATAGCTCCTCACTGTCGCTGGGAGGAAGTTTTCTCCTCCGCTCGCCCCTTCCACCGTCATTTTCTCTCTACCCACCCTTGCCTCCTTTTCCGCGCAGCTCTCGATTCCCCCCTCTCTTTCGCACCCTCCATGTCATATTCCGCTCCAGGAGCTCCATCATAGCTCCTTGCTGTCGCTGGGAGGATGTTTTCTCCTCCGCTCGCCCCTTCCACCGTCATTTTCTCTCTTCCCACCCTTGCCTCCTTTTCCGCGCAGCTCTCGATTCCCCCCTCTCTTTCGCACCCTCCATGTCATATTCCGCTCCAGGAGTTCCATCATAGCTCCTCACTGTCGCTGGGAGGATGTTTTCTCCTCCGCTCGCCCCTTCCACCGTCATTTTCTCTCTACCCACCCTTGCCTCCTTCTCCGCGCAGCTCTCGATTCCCCCCTCTCTTTCGCACCCTCCATGTCATATTCCGCTCCAGGAGCTCCATCATAGCTAATCGCTGTCTCTGGGAGGATGTTTTCTCCTCCGCTCGCCCCTTCCACCGTCATTTTCTCTCTACCCACCCTTGCCTCCTTTTCCGCGCAGCTCTCGATTCCCCCCTCTCTTTCGCACCCTCCATGTCATATTCCGCTCCAGGAGTTCCATCATAGCTCCTCACTGTCGCTGGGAGGATGTTTTCTCCTCCGCTCGCCCCTTCCACCGTCATTTTCTCTCTACCCACCCTTGCCTCCTTTTCCGCGCAGCTCTCGATTCCCCCCTCTCTTTCGCACCCTCCATGTCATATTCCGCTCCAGGAGCTCCATCATAGCTCCTTGCTGTCGCTGGGAGGATGTTTTCTCCTCCGCTCGCCCCTTCCACCGTCATTTTCTCTCTACCCACCCTTGCCTCCTTTTCCGCGCAGCTCTCGATTCCCCCCTCTCTTTCGCACCCTCCATGTCATATTCCGCTCCAGGAGTTCCATCATAGCTCCTCACTGTCGCTGGGAGGATGTTTTCTCCTCCGCTCGCCCCTTCCACCGTCATTTTCTCTCTACCCACCCTTGCCTCCTTTTCCGCGCAGCTCTCGATTCCCCCCTCTCTTTCGCACCCTCCATGTCATATTCCGCTCCAGGAGTTCCATCATAGCTCCTCACTGTCGCTGGGAGGATGTTTTCTCCTCCGCTCGCCCCTTCCACCGTCATTTTCTCTCTACCCACCCTTGCCTCCTTTTCCGCACAGCTCTCGATTCCCCCCTCTCTTTCGCACCCTCCATGTCATATTCCGCTCCAGGAGCTCCATCATAGCTCCTTGCTGTCGCTGGGAGGATGTTTTCTCCTCCGCTCGCCCCTTCCACCGTCATTTTCTCTCTACCCACCCTTGCCTCCTTTTCCGCGCAGCTCTCGATTCCCCCCTCTCTTTCGCACCCTCCATGTCATATTCCGCTCCAGGAGTTCCATCATAGCTCCTCACTGTCGCTGGGAGGATGTTTTCTCCTCCGCTCGCCCCTTCCACCGTCATTTTCTCTCTACCCATCCTTGCCTCCTTTTCCGCGCAGCTCTCGATTCCCCCCTCTCTTTCGCACCCTCCATGTCATATTCCGCTCCAGGAGTTCCATCATAGCTCCTCACTGTCGCTGGGAGGATGTTTTCTCCTCCGCTCGCCCCTTCCACCGTCATTTTCTCTCTACCCACCCTTGCCTCCTTTTCCGCGCAGCTCTCGATTCCCCCCTCTCTTTCGCACCCTCCATGTCATATTCCGCTCCAGGAGCTCCATCATAGCTCCTTGCTGTCGCTGGGAGGATGTTTTCTCCTCCGCTCGCCCCTTCCACCGTCATTTTCTCTCTACCCACCCTTGCCTCCTTTTCCGCGCAGCTCTCGATTCCCCCCTCTCTTTCGTACCCTCCATGTCATATTCCGCTCCAGGAGTTCCATCATAGCTCCTCACTGTCGCTGGGAGGATGTTTTCTCCTCCGCTCGTCCCTTCCACCATCATTTTCTCTCTACCCACCCTTGCCTCCTTTTCCGCGCAGCTCTCGATTCCCCCCTCTCTTTCGCACCCTCCATGTCATATTCCGCTCCAGGAGTTCCATCATAGCTCCTCACTGTCGCTGGGAGGAAGTTTTCTCCTCCGCTCGCCCCTTCCACCGTCATTTTCTCTCTACCCACCCTTGCCTCCTTTTCCGCGCAGCTCTCGATTCCCCCCTCTCTTTCGCACCCTCCATGTCATATTCCGCTCCAGGAGCTCCATCATAGCTCCTTGCTGTCGCTGGGAGGATGTTTTCTCCTCCGCTCGCCCCTTCCACCGTCATTTTCTCTCTTCCCACCCTTGCCTCCTTTTCCGCGCAGCTCTCGATTCCCCCCTCTCTTTCGCACCCTCCATGTCATATTCCGCTCCAGGAGTTCCATCATAGCTCCTCACTGTCGCTGGGAGGATGTTTTCTCCTCCGCTCGCCCCTTCCACCGTCATTTTCTCTCTACCCACCCTTGCCTCCTTCTCCGCGCAGCTCTCGATTCCCCCCTCTCTTTCGCACCCTCCATGTCATATTCCGCTCCAGGAGCTCCATCATAGCTAATCGCTGTCTCTGGGAGGATGTTTTCTCCTCCGCTCGCCCCTTCCACCGTCATTTTCTCTCTACCCACCCTTGCCTCCTTTTCCGCGCAGCTCTCGATTCCCCCCTCTCTTTCGCACCCTCCATGTCATATTCCGCTCCAGGAGTTCCATCATAGCTCCTCACTGTCGCTGGGAGGATGTTTTCTCCTCCGCTCGCCCCTTCCACCGTCATTTTCTCTCTACCCACCCTTGCCTCCTTCTCCGCGCAGCTCTCGATTCCCCCCTCTCTTTCGCACCCTCCATGTCATATTCCGCTCCAGGAGCTCCATCATAGCTAATCGCTGTCTCTGGGAGGATGTTTTCTCCTCCGCTCGCCCCTTCCACCGTCATTTTCTCTCTACCCACCCTTGCCTCCTTTTCCGCGCAGCTCTCGATTCCCCCCTCTCTTTCGCACCCTCCATGTCATATTCCGCTCCAGGAGTTCCATCATAGCTCCTTGCTGTCGCTGGGAGGATGTTTTCTCCTCCGCTCGCCCCTTCCACCGTCATTTTCTCTCTACCCACCCTTGCCTCCTTTTCCGCGCAGCTCTCGATTCCCCCCTCTCTTTCGCACCCTCCATGTCATATTCCGCTCCAGGAGTTCCATCATAGCTCCTCACTGTCGCTGGGAGGATGTTTTCTCCTCCGCTCGCCCCTTCCACCGTCATTTTCTCTCTACCCATCCTTGCCTCCTTTTCCGCGCAGCTCTCGATTCCCCCCTCTCTTTCGCACCCTCCATGTCATATTCCGCTCCAGGAGTTCCATCATAGCTCCTCACTGTCGCTGGGAGGATGTTTTCTCCTCCGCTCGCCCCTTCCACCGTCATTTTCTCTCTACCCACCCTTGCCTCCTTTTCCGCGCAGCTCTCGATTCCCCCCTCTCTTTCGCACCCTCCATGTCATATTCCGCTCCAGGAGCTCCATCATAGCTCCTTGCTGTCGCTGGGAGGATGTTTTCTCCTCCGCTCGCCCCTTCCACCGTCATTTTCTCTCTACCCACCCTTGCCTCCTTTTCCGCGCAGCTCTCGATTCCCCCCTCTCTTTCGTACCCTCCATGTCATATTCCGCTCCAGGAGTTCCATCATAGCTCCTCACTGTCGCTGGGAGGATGTTTTCTCCTCCGCTCGTCCCTTCCACCATCATTTTCTCTCTACCCACCCTTGCCTCCTTTTCCGCGCAGCTCTCGATTCCCCCCTCTCTTTCGCACCCTCCATGTCATATTCCGCTCCAGGAGTTCCATCATAGCTCCTCACTGTCGCTGGGAGGATGTTTTCTCCTCCGCTCGCCCCTTCCACCGTCATTTTCTCTCTACCCACCCTTGCCTCCTTTTCCGCGCAGCTCTCGATTCCCCCCTCTCTTTCGCACCCTCCATGTCATATTCCACTCCAGGAGCTCCATCATAGCTCCTCGCTGTCGCTGGGAGGATGTTTTCTCCTCCGCTCGCCCCTTCCACCGTCATTTTCTCTCTACCCACCCTTGCCTACTTTTCCGCGCAGCTCTCGATTCCCCCCTCTCTTTCGCACCCTCAATGTCATATTCCGCTCCAGGAGTTCCATCATAGCTCCTCACTGTCGCTGGGAGGATGTTTTCTCCTCCGCTCGCCCCTTCCACCGTCATTTTCTCTCTACCCACCCTTGCCTCCTTTTCCGCGCAGCTCTCGATTCCCCCCTCTCTTTCGCACCCTCCATGTCATATTCCGCTCCAGGAGTTCCATCATAGCTCCTCACTGTCGCTGGGAGGAAGTTTTCTCCTCCGCTCGCCCCTTCCACCGTCATTTTCTCTCTACCCACCCTTGCCTCCTTTTCCGCGCAGCTCTCGATTCCCCCCTCTCTTTCGCACCCTCCATGTCATATTCCGCTCCAGGAGTTCCATCATAGCTCCTCACTGTCGCTGGGAGGAAGTTTTCTCCTCCGCTCGCCCCTTCCACCTTCATTTTCTCTCTACCCACCCTTGCCTCCTTTTCCGCGCAGCTCTCGATTCCCCCCTCTCTTTCGCACCCTCCATGTCATATTCCGCTCCAGGAGCTCCATCATAGCTCCTTGCTGTCGCTGGGAGGATGTTTTCTCCTCCGCTCGCCCCTTCCACCGTCATTTTCTCTCTACCCACCCTTGCCTCCTTTTCCGCGCAGCTCTCGATTCCCCCCTCTCTTTCGCACCCTCCATGTCATATTCCGCTCCAGGAGCTCCATCATAGCTAATCGCTGTCGCTGGGAGGATGTTTTCTCCTCCGCTCGCCCCTTCCACCGTCATTTTCTCTCTACCCACCCTTGCCTCCTTTTCCGCGCAGCTCTCGATTCCCCCCTCTCTTTCGCACCCTCCATGTCATATTCCGCTCCAGGAGTTCCATCATAGCTCCTCACTGTCGCTGGGAGGAAGTTTTCTCCTCCGCTCGCCCCTTCCACCGTCATTTTCTCTCTACCCACCCTTGCCTCCTTTTCCGCGCAGCTCTCGATTCCCCCCTCTCTTTCGCACCCTCCATGTCATATTCCACTCCAGGAGCTCCATCATAGCTCCTTGCTGTCGCTGGGAGGATGTTTTCTCCTCCGCTCGCCCCTTCCACCGTCATTTTCTCTCTACCCACCCTTGCCTCCTTTTCCGCGCAGCTCTCGATTCCCCCCTCTCTTTCGCACCCTCCATGTCATATTCCGCTCCAGGAGTTCCATCATAGCTCCTCACTGTCGCTGGGAGGATGTTTTCTCCTCCGCTCGCCCCTTCCACCGTCATTTTCTCTCTACCCACCCTTGCCTCCTTTTCCGCGCAGCTCTCGATTCCCCCCTCTCTTTCGCACCCTCCATGTCATATTCCGCTCCAGGAGCTCCATCATAGCTCCTCGCTGTCGCTGGGAGGATGTTTTCTCCTCCGCTCGCCCCTTCCACCGTCATTTTCTCTCTACCCACCCTTGCCTACTTTTCCGCGCAGCTCTCGATTCCCCCCTCTCTTTCGCACCCTCAATGTCATATTCCGCTCCAGGAGTTCCATCATAGCTCCTCACTGTCGCTGGGAGGATGTTTTCTCCTCCGCTCGCCCCTTCCACCGTCATTTTCTCTCTACCCACCCTTGCCTCCTTTTCCGCGCAGCTCTCGATTCCCCCCTCTCTTTCGCACCCTCCATGTCATATTCCGCTCCAGGAGTTCCATCATAGCTCCTCACTGTCGCTGGGAGGAAGTTTTCTCCTCCGCTCGCCCCTTCCACCGTCATTTTCTCTCTACCCACCCTTGCCTCCTTTTCCGCGCAGCTCTCGATTCCCCCCTCTCTTTCGCACCCTCCATGACATATTCCGCTCCAGGAGCTCCATCATAGCTCCTTGCTGTCGCTGGGAGGATGTTTTCTCCTCCGCTCGCCCCTTCCACCGTCATTTTCTCTCTACCCACCCTTGCCTCCTTTTCCGCGCAGCTCTCGATTCCCCCCTCTCTTTCGCACCCTCCATGTCATATTCCGCTCCAGGAGTTCCATCATAGCTCCTCACTGTCGCTGGGAGGATGTTTTCTCCTCCGCTCGCCCCTTCCACCATCATTTTCTCTCTACCCACCCTTGCCTCCTTTTCCGCGCAGCTCTCGATTCCCTCCTCTCTTTCGCACCCTCCATGTCATATTCCGCTCCAGGAGTTCCATCATAGCTCCTCACTGTCGCTGGGAGGAAGTTTTCTCCTCCGCTCGCCCCTTCCACCGTCATTTTCTCTCTACCCACCCTTGCCTCCTTTTCCGCGCAGCTCTCGATTCCCCCCTCTCTTTCGCACCCTCCATGTCATATTCCGCTCCAGGAGTTCCATCATAGCTCCTCACTGTCGCTGGGAGGATGTTTTCTCCTCCGCTCGCCCCTTCCACCGTCATTTTCTCTCTACCCACCCTTGCCTCCTTCTCTGCGCAGCTCTCGATTCCCCCCTCTCTTTCGCACCCTCCATGTCATATTCCGCTCCAGGAGCTCCATCATAGCTAATCGCTGTCGCTGGGAGGATGTTTTCTCCTCCGCTCGCCCCTTCCACCGTCATTTTCTCTCTACCCACCCTTGCCTCCTTTTCCGCGCAGCTCTCGATTCCCCCCTCTCTTTCGCACCCTCCATGTCATATTCTGCTCCAGGAGTTCCATCATAGCTCCTCACTGTCGCTGGGAGGATGTTTTCTCCTCCGCTCGCCCCTTCCACCGTCATTTTCTCTCTACCCACCCTTGCCTCCTTTTCCGCGCAGCTCTCGATTCCCCCCTCTCTTTCGCACCCTCCATGTCATATTCCACTCCAGGAGCTCCATCATAGCTCCTTGCTGTCGCTGGGAGGATGTTTTCTCCTCTGCTCGCCCCTTCCACCGTCATTTTCTCTCTACCCACCCTTGCCTCCTTTTCCGCGCAGCTCTCGATTCCCCCCTCTCTTTCGCACCCTCCATGTCATATTCCGCTCCAGGAGTTCCATCATAGCTCCTCACTGTCGCTGGGAGGATGTTTTCTCCTCCGCTCGCCCCTTCCACCGTCATTTTCTCTCTACCCACCCTTGCCTCCTTTTCCGCGCAGCTCTCGATTCCCCCCTCTCTTTCGCACCCTCCATGTCATATTCCGCTCCAGGAGCTCCATCATAGCTCCTCGCTGTCGCTGGGAGGATGTTTTCTCCTCCGCTCGCCCCTTCCACCGTCATTTTCTCTCTACCCACCCTTGCCTACTTTTCCGCGCAGCTCTCGATTCCCCCCTCTCTTTCGCACCCTCAATGTCATATTCCGCTCCAGGAGTTCCATCATAGCTCCTCACTGTCGCTGGGAGGATGTTTTCTCCTCCGCTCGCCCCTTCCACCGTCATTTTCTCTCTACCCACCCTTGCCTCCTTTTCCGCGCAGCTCTCGATTCCCCCCTCTCTTTCGCACCCTCCATGTCATATTCCGCTCCAGGAGTTCCATCATAGCTCCTCACTGTCGCTGGGAGGAAGTTTTCTCCTCCGCTCGCCCCTTCCACCGTCATTTTCTCTCTACCCACCCTTGCCTCCTTTTCCGCGCAGCTCTCGATTCCCCCCTCTCTTTCGCACCCTCCATGTCATATTCCGCTCCAGGAGCTCCATCATAGCTCCTTGCTGTCGCTGGGAGGATGTTTTCTCCTCCGCTCGCCCCTTCCACCGTCATTTTCTCTCTACCCACCCTTGCCTCCTTTTCCGCGCAGCTCTCGATTCCCCCCTCTCTTTCGCACCCTCCATGTCATATTCCGCTCCAGGAGTTCCATCATAGCTCCTCACTGTCGCTGGGAGGATGTTTTCTCCTCCGCTCGCCCCTTCCACCATCATTTTCTCTCTACCCACCCTTGCCTCCTTTTCCGCGCAGCTCTCGATTCCCTCCTCTCTTTCGCACCCTCCATGTCATATTCCGCTCCAGGAGTTCCATCATAGCTCCTCACTGTCGCTGGGAGGATGTTTTCTCCTCCGCTCGCCCCTTCCACCGTCATTTTCTCTCTACCCACCCTTGCCTCCTTTTCCGCGCAGCTCTCGATTCCCCCCTCTCTTTCGCACCCTCCATGTCATATTCCACTCCAGGAGCTCCATCATAGCTCCTTGCTGTCGCTGGGAGGATGTTTTCTCCTCCGCTCGCCCCTTCCACCGTCATTTTCTCTCTACCCACCCTTGCCTCCTTTTCCGCGCAGCTCTCGATTCCCCCCTCTCTTTCGCACCCTCCATGTCATATTCCGCTCCAGGAGTTCCATCATAGCTCCTCACTGTCGCTGGGAGGATGTTTTCTCCTCCGCTCGCCCCTTCCACCGTCATTTTCTCTCTACCCACCCTTGCCTCCTTTTCCGCGCAGCTCTCGATTCCCCCCTCTCTTTCGCACCCTCCATGTCATATTTCGCTCCAGGAGTTCCATCATAGCTCCTCACTGTCGCTGGGAGGATGTTTTCTCCTCCGCTCGCCCCTTCCACCGTCATTTTCTCTCTACCCACCCTTGCCTCCTTTTCCGCGCAGCTCTCGATTCCCCCCTCTCTTTCGCACCCTCCATGTCATATTCCGCTCCAGGAGCTCCATCATAGCTCCTTGCTGTCGCTGGGAGGATGTTTTCTCCTCCGCTCGCCCCTTCCACCGTCATTTTCTCTCTTCCCACCCTTGCCTCCTTTTCCGCGCAGCTCTCGATTCCCCCCTCTCTTTCGCACCCTCCATGTCATATTCCGCTCCAGGAGTTCCATCATAGCTCCTCACTGTCGCTGGGAGGATGTTTTCTCCTCCGCTCGCCCCTTCCACCGTCATTTTCTCTCTACCCACCCTTGCCTCCTTCTCCGCGCAGCTCTCGATTCCCCCCTCTCTTTCGCACCCTCCATGTCATATTCCGCTCCAGGAGCTCCATCATAGCTAATCGCTGTCTCTGGGAGGATGTTTTCTCCTCCGCTCGCCCCTTCCACCGTCATTTTCTCTCTACCCACCCTTGCCTCCTTTTCCGCGCAGCTCTCGATTCCCCCCTCTCTTTCGCACCCTCCATGTTATATTCCGCTCCAGGAGTTCCATCATAGCTCCTCACTGTCGCTGGGAGGATGTTTTCTCCTCCGCTCGCCCCTTCCACCGTCATTTTCTCTCTACCCACCCTTGCCTCCTTTTCCGCGCAGCTCTCGATTCCCCCCTCTCTTTCGCACCCTCCATGTCATATTCCGCTCCAGGAGCTCCATCATAGCTCCTTGCTGTCGCTGGGAGGATGTTTTCTCCTCCGCTCGCCCCTTCCACCGTCATTTTCTCTCTACCCACCCTTGCCTCCTTTTCCGCGCAGCTCTCGATTCCCCCCTCTCTTTCGCACCCTCCATGTCATATTCCGCTCCAGGAGTTCCATCATAGCTCCTCACTGTCGCTGGGAGGATGTTTTCTCCTCCGCTCGCCCCTTCCACCGTCATTTTCTCTCTACCCACCCTTGCCTCCTTTTCCGCGCAGCTCTCGATTCCCCCCTCTCTTTCGCACCCTCCATGTCATATTCCGCTCCAGGAGTTCCATCATAGCTCCTCACTGTCGCTGGGAGGATGTTTTCTCCTCCGCTCGCCCCTTCCACCGTCATTTTCTCTCTACCCACCCTTGCCTCCTTTTCCGCACAGCTCTCGATTCCCCCCTCTCTTTCGCACCCTCCATGTCATATTCCGCTCCAGGAGCTCCATCATAGCTCCTTGCTGTCGCTGGGAGGATGTTTTCTCCTCCGCTCGCCCCTTCCACCGTCATTTTCTCTCTACCCACCCTTGCCTCCTTTTCCGCGCAGCTCTCGATTCCCCCCTCTCTTTCGCACCCTCCATGTCATATTCCGCTCCAGGAGCTCCATCATAGCTAATCGCTGTCGCTGGGAGGATGTTTTCTCCTCCGCTCGCCCCTTCCACCGTCATTTTCTCTCTACCCACCCTTGCCTCCTTTTCCGCGCAGCTCTCGATTCCCCCCTCTCTTTCGCACCCTCCATGTCATATTCCGCTCCAGGAGTTCCATCATAGCTCCTCACTGTCGCTGGGAGGAAGTTTTCTCCTCCGCTCGCCCCTTCCACCGTCATTTTCTCTCTACCCACCCTTGCCTCCTTTTCCGCGCAGCTCTCGATTCCCCCCTCTCTTTCGCACCCTCCATGTCATATTCCGCTCCAGGAGCTCCATCATAGCTCCTTGCTGTCGCTGGGAGGATGTTTTCTCCTCCGCTCGCCCCTTCCACCGTCATTTTCTCTCTACCCACCCTTGCCTCCTTTTCCGCGCAGCTCTCGATTCCCCCCTCTCTTTCGCACCCTCCATGTCATATTCCGCTCCAGGAGTTCCATCATAGCTCCTCACTGTCGCTGGGAGGATGTTTTCTCCTCCGCTCGCCCCTTCCACCGTCATTTTCTCTCTACCCATCCTTGCCTCCTTTTCCGCGCAGCTCTCGATTCCCCCCTCTCTTTCGCACCCTCCATGTCATATTCCGCTCCAGGAGTTCCATCATAGCTCCTCACTGTCGCTGGGAGGAAGTTTTCTCCTCCGCTCTCCCTTTCCACCTTCATTTTCTCTCTACCCACCCTTGCCTCCTTTTCCGCGCAGCTCTCGATTCCCCCCTCTCTTTCGCACCCTCCATGTCATATTCCGCTCCAGGAGCTCCATCATAGCTCCTTGCTGTCGCTGGGAGGATGTTTTCTCCTCCGCTCGCCCCTTCCACCGTCATTTTCTCTCTACCCACCCTTGCCTCCTTTTCCGCGCAGCTCTCGATTCCCCCCTCTCTTTCGCACCCTCCATGTCATATTCCGCTCCAGGAGCTCCATCATAGCTAATCGCTGTCGCTGGGAGGATGTTTTCTCCTCCGCTCGCCCCTTCCACCGTCATTTTCTCTCTACCCACCCTTGCCTCCTTTTCCGCGCAGCTCTCGATTCCCCCCTCTCTTTCGCACCCTCCATGTCATATTCCGCTCCAGGAGTTCCATCATAGCTCCTCACTGTCGCTGGGAGGAAGTTTTCTCCTCCGCTCGCCCCTTCCACCGTCATTTTCTCTCTACCCACCCTTGCCTCCTTTTCCGCGCAGCTCTCGATTCCCCCCTCTCTTTCGCACCCTCCATGTCATATTCCACTCCAGGAGCTCCATCATAGCTCCTTGCTGTCGCTGGGAGGATGTTTTCTCCTCCGCTCGCCCCTTCCACCGTCATTTTCTCTCTACCCACCCTTGCCTCCTTTTCCGCGCAGCTCTCGATTCCCCCCTCTCTTTCGCACCCTCCATGTCATATTCCGCTCCAGGAGTTCCATCATAGCTCCTCACTGTCGCTGGGAGGATGTTTTCTCCTCCGCTCGCCCCTTCCACCGTCATTTTCTCTCTACCCACCCTTGCCTCCTTTTCCGCGCAGCTCTCGATTCCCCCCTCTCTTTCGCACCCTCCATGTCATATTCCGCTCCAGGAGCTCCATCATAGCTCCTCGCTGTCGCTGGGAGGATGTTTTCTCCTCCGCTCGCCCCTTCCACCGTCATTTTCTCTCTACCCACCCTTGCCTACTTTTCCGCGCAGCTCTCGATTCCCCCCTCTCTTTCGCACCCTCAATGTCATATTCCGCTCCAGGAGTTCCATCATAGCTCCTCACTGTCGCTGGGAGGATGTTTTCTCCTCCGCTCGCCCCTTCCTCCGTCATTTTCTCTCTACCCACCCTTGCCTCCTTTTCCGCGCAGCTCTCGATTCCCCCCTCTCTTTCGCACCCTCCATGTCATATTCCGCTCCAGGAGTTCCATCATAGCTCCTCACTGTCGCTGGGAGGAAGTTTTCTCCTCCGCTCGCCCCTTCCACCGTCATTTTCTCTCTACCCACCCTTGCCTCCTTTTCCGCGCAGCTCTCGATTCCCCAATCTCTTTCGCACCCTCCATGTCATATTCCGCTCCAGGAGCTCCATCATAGCTCCTTGCTGTCGCTGGGAGGATGTTTTCTCCTCCGCTCGCCCCTTCCACCGTCATTTTCTCTCTACCCACCCTTGCCTCCTTTTCCGCGCAGCTCTCGATTCCCCCCTCTCTTTCGCACCCTCCATGTCATATTCCGCTCCAGGAGTTCCATCATAGCTCCTCACTGTCGCTGGGAGGATGTTTTCTCCTCCGCTCGCCCCTTCCACCATCATTTTCTCTCTACCCACCCTTGCCTCCTTTTCCGCGCAGCTCTCGATTCCCTCCTCTCTTTCGCACCCTCCATGTCATATTCCGCTCCAGGAGTTCCATCATAGCTCCTCACTGTCGCTGGGAGGAAGTTTTCTCCTCCGCTCGCCCCTTCCACCGTCATTTTCTCTCTACCCACCCTTGCCTCCTTTTCCGCGCAGCTCTCGATTCCCCCCTCTCTTTCGCACCCTCCATGTCATATTCCGCTCCAGGAGCTCCATCATAGCTCCTTGCTGTCGCTGGGAGGATGTTTTCTCCTCCGCTCGCCCCTTCCACCGTCATTTTCTCTCTACCCACCCTTGCCTCCTTTTCCGCGCAGCTCTCGATTCCCCCCTCTCTTTCGCACCCTCCATGTCATATTCCGCTCCAGGAGTTCCATCATAGCTCCTCACTGTCGCTGGGAGGATGTTTTCTCCTCCGCTCGCCCCTTCCACCGTCATTTTCTCTCTACCCACCCTTGCCTCCTTCTCCGCGCAGCTCTCGATTCCCCCCTTTCTTTCGCACCCTCCATGTCATATTCCGCTCCAGGAGCTCCATCATAGCTAATCGCTGTCGCTGGGAGGATGTTTTCTCCTCCGCTCGCCCCTTCCACCGTCATTTTCTCTCTACCCACCCTTGCCTCCTTTTCCGCGCAGCTCTCGATTCCCCCCTCTCTTTCGCACCCTCCATGTCATATTCCGCTCCAGGAGTTCCATCATAGCTCCTCACTGTCGCTGGGAGGATGTTTTCTCCTCCGCTCGCCCCTTCCACCGTCATTTTCTCTCTACCCACCCTTGCCTCCTTTTCCGCGCAGCTCTCGATTCCCCCCTCTCTTTCGCACCCTCCATGTCATATTCCACTCCAGGAGCTCCATCATAGCTCCTTGCTGTCGCTGGGAGGATGTTTTCTCCTCTGCTCGCCCCTTCCACCGTCATTTTCTCTCTACCCACCCTTGCCTCCTTTTCCGCGCAGCTCTCGATTCCCCCCTCTCTTTCGCACCCTCCATGTCATATTCCGCTCCAGGAGTTCCATCATAGCTCCTCACTGTCGCTGGGAGGATGTTTTCTCCTCCGCTCGCCCCTTCCACCGTCATTTTCTCTCTACCCACCCTTGCCTCCTTTTCCGCGCAGCTCTCGATTCCCCCCTCTCTTTCGCACCCTCCATGTCATATTCCGCTCCAGGAGCTCCATCATAGCTCCTCGCTGTCGCTGGGAGGATGTTTTCTCCTCCGCTCGCCCCTTCCACCGTCATTTTCTCTCTACCCACCCTTGCCTACTTTTCCGCGCAGCTCTCGATTCCCCCCTCTCTTTCGCACCCTCAATGTCATATTCCGCTCCAGGAGTTCCATCATAGCTCCTCACTGTCGCTGGGAGGATGTTTTCTCCTCCGCTCGCCCCTTCCACCGTCATTTTCTCTCTACCCACCCTTGCCTCCTTTTCCGCGCAGCTCTCGATTCCCCCCTCTCTTTCGCACCCTCCATGTCATATTCCGCTCCAGGAGTTCCATCATAGCTCCTCACTGTCGCTGGGAGGAAGTTTTCTCCTCCGCTCGCCCCTTCCACCGTTATTTTCTCTCTACCCACCCTTGCCTCCTTTTCCGCGCAGCTCTCGATTCCCCCCTCTCTTTCGCACCCTCCATGTCATATTCCGCTCCAGGAGCTCCATCATAGCTCCTTGCTGTCGCTGGGAGGATGTTTTCTCCTCCGCTCGCCCCTTCCACCGTCATTTTCTCTCTACCCACCCTTGCCTCCTTTTCCGCGCAGCTCTCGATTCCCCCCTCTCTTTCGCACCCTCCATGTCATATTCCGCTCCAGGAGTTCTATCATAGCTCCTCACTGTCGCTGGGAGGATGTTTTCTCCTCCGCTCGCCCCTTCCACCATCATTTTCTCTCTACCCACCCTTGCCTCCTTTTCCGCGCAGCTCTCGATTCCCCCCTCTCTTTCGCACCCTCCATGTCATATTCCACTCCAGGAGCTCCATCATAGCTCCTTGCTGTCGCTGGGAGGATGTTTTCTCCTCCGCTCGCCCCTTCCACCGTCATTTTCTCTCTACCCACCCTTGCCTCCTTTTCCGCGCAGCTCTCGATTCCCCCCTCTCTTTCGCACCCTCCATGTCATATTCCGCTCCAGGAGTTCCATCATAGCTCCTCACTGTCGCTGGGAGGATGTTTTCTCCTCCGCTCGCCCCTTCCACCGTCATTTTCTCTCTACCCACCCTTGCCTCCTTTTCCGCGCAGCTCTCGATTCCCCCCTCTCTTTCGCACCCTCCATGTCATATTCCGCTCCAGGAGCTCCATCATAGCTCCTCGCTGTCGCTGGGAGGATGTTTTCTCCTCCGCTCGCCCCTTCCACCGTCATTTTCTCTCTACCCACCCTTGCCTACTTTTCCGCGCAGCTCTCGATTCCCCCCTCTCTTTCGCACCCTCAATGTCATATTCCGCTCCAGGAGTTCCATCATAGCTCCTCACTGTCGCTGGGAGGATGTTTTCTCCTCCGCTCGCCCCTTCCACCGTCATTTTCTCTCTACCCACCCTTGCCTCCTTTTCCGCGCAGCTCTCGATTCCCCCCTCTCTTTCGCACCCTCCATGTCATATTCCGCTCCAGGAGTTCCATCATAGCTCCTCACTGTCGCTGGGAGGAAGTTTTCTCCTCCGCTCGCCCCTTCCACCGTCATTTTCTCTCTACCCACCCTTGCCTCCTTTTCCGCGCAGCTCTCGATTCCCCCCTCTCTTTCGCACCCTCCATGTCATATTCCGCTCCAGGAGCTCCATCATAGCTCCTTGCTGTCGCTGGGAGGATGTTTTCTCCTCCGCTCGCCCCTTCCACCGTCATTTTCTCTCTACCCACCCTTGCCTCCTTTTCCGCGCAGCTCTCGATTCCCCCCTCTCTTTCGCACCCTCCATGTCATATTCCGCTCCAGGAGCTCCATCATAGCTAATCGCTGTCGCTGGGAGGATGTTTTCTCCTCCGCTCGCCCCTTCCACCGTCATTTTCTCTCTACCCACCCTTGCCTCCTTTTCCGCGCAGCTCTCGATTCCCCCCTCTCTTTCGCACCCTCCATGTCATATTCCGCTCCAGGAGTTCCATCATAGCTCCTCACTGTCGCTGGGAGGAAGTTTTCTCCTCCGCTCGCCCCTTCCACCGTCATTTTCTCTCTACCCACCCTTGCCTCCTTTTCCGCGCAGCTCTCGATTCCCCCCTCTCTTTCGCACCCTCCATGTCATATTCCGCTCCAGGAGCTCCATCATAGCTCCTTGCTGTCGCTGGGAGGATGTTTTCTCCTCCGCTCGCCCCTTCCACCGTCATTTTCTCTCTACCCACCCTTGCCTCCTTTTCCGCGCAGCTCTCGATTCCCCCCTCTCTTTCGCACCCTCCATGTCATATTCCGCTCCAGGAGTTCCATCATAGCTCCTCACTGTCGCTGGGAGGATGTTTTCTCCTCCGCTCGCCCCTTCCACCGTCATTTTCTCTCTACCCATCCTTGCCTCCTTTTCCGCGCAGCTCTCGATTCCCCCCTCTCTTTCGCACCCTCCATGTCATATTCCGCTCCAGGAGTTCCATCATAGCTCCTCACTGTCGCTGGGAGGAAGTTTTCTCCTCCGCTCTCCCCTTCCACCTTCATTTTCTCTCTACCCACCCTTGCCTCCTTTTCCGCGCAGCTCTCGATTCCCCCCTCTCTTTCGCACCCTCCATGTCATATTCCGCTCCAGGAGCTCCATCATAGCTCCTTGCTGTCGCTGGGAGGATGTTTTCTCCTCCGCTCGCCCCTTCCACCGTCATTTTCTCTCTACCCACCCTTGCCTCCTTTTCCGCGCAGCTCTCGATTCCCCCCTCTCTTTCGCACCCTCCATGTCATATTCCGCTCCAGGAGCTCCATCATAGCTAATCGCTGTCGCTGGGAGGATGTTTTCTCCTCCGCTCGCCCCTTCCACCGTCATTTTCTCTCTACCCACCCTTGCCTCCTTTTCCGCGCAGCTCTCGATTCCCCCCTCTCTTTCGCACCCTCCATGTCATATTCCGCTCCAGGAGTTCCATCATAGCTCCTCACTGTCGCTGGGAGGAAGTTTTCTCCTCCGCTCGCCCCTTCCACCGTCATTTTCTCTCTACCCACCCTTGCCTCCTTTTCCGCGCAGCTCTCGATTCCCCCCTCTCTTTCGCACCCTCCATGTCATATTCCACTCCAGGAGCTCCATCATAGCTCCTTGCTGTCGCTGGGAGGATGTTTTCTCCTCCGCTCGCCCCTTCCACCGTCATTTTCTCTCTACCCACCCTTGCCTCCTTTTCCGCGCAGCTCTCGATTCCCCCCTCTCTTTCGCACCCTCCATGTCATATTCCGCTCCAGGAGTTCCATCATAGCTCCTCACTGTCGCTGGGAGGATGTTTTCTCCTCCGCTCGCCCCTTCCACCGTCATTTTCTCTCTACCCACCCTTGCCTCCTTTTCCGCGCAGCTCTCGATTCCCCCCTCTCTTTCGCACCCTCCATGTCATATTCCGCTCCAGGAGCTCCATCATAGCTCCTTGCTGTCGCTGGGAGGATGTTTTCTCCTCCGCTCGCCCCTTCCACCGTCATTTTCTCTCTACCCACCCTTGCCTCCTTTTCCGCGCAGCTCTCGATTCCCCCCTCTCTTTCGCACCCTCCATGTCATATTCCGCTCCAGGAGCTCCATCATAGCTCCTCGCTGTCGCTGGGAGGATGTTTTCTCCTCCGCTCGCCCCTTCCACCGTCATTTTCTCTCTACCCACCCTTGCCTACTTTTCCGCGCAGCTCTCGATTCCCCCCTCTCTTTCGCACCCTCAATGTCATATTCCGCTCCAGGAGTTCCATCATAGCTCCTCACTGTCGCTGGGAGGATGTTTTCTCCTCCGCTCGCCCCTTCCTCCGTCATTTTCTCTCTACCCACCCTTGCCTCCTTTTCCGCGCAGCTCTCGATTCCCCCCTCTCTTTCGCACCCTCCATGTCATATTCCGCTCCAGGAGTTCCATCATAGCTCCTCACTGTCGCTGGGAGGAAGTTTTCTCCTCCGCTCGCCCCTTCCACCGTCATTTTCTCTCTACCCACCCTTGCCTCCTTTTCCGCGCAGCTCTCGATTCCCCAATCTCTTTCGCACCCTCCATGTCATATTCCGCTCCAGGAGCTCCATCATAGCTCCTTGCTGTCGCTGGGAGGATGTTTTCTCCTCCGCTCGCCCCTTCCACCGTCATTTTCTCTCTACCCACCCTTGCCTCCTTTTCCGCGCAGCTCTCGATTCCCCCCTCTCTTTCGCACCCTCCATGTCATATTCCGCTCCAGGAGTTCCATCATAGCTCCTCACTGTCGCTGGGAGGATGTTTTCTCCTCCGCTCGCCCCTTCCACCATCATTTTCTCTCTACCCACCCTTGCCTCCTTTTCCGCGCAGCTCTCGATTCCCTCCTCTCTTTCGCACCCTCCATGTCATATTCCGCTCCAGGAGTTCCATCATAGCTCCTCACTGTCGCTGGGAGGAAGTTTTCTCCTCCGCTCGCCCCTTCCACCGTCATTTTCTCTCTACCCACCCTTGCCTCCTTTTCCGCGCAGCTCTCGATTCCCCCCTCTCTTTCGCACCCTCCATGTCATATTCCGCTCCAGGAGCTCCATCATAGCTCCTTGCTGTCGCTGGGAGGATGTTTTCTCCTCCGCTCGCCCCTTCCACCGTCATTTTCTCTCTACCCACCCTTGCCTCCTTTTCCGCGCAGCTCTCGATTCCCCCCTCTCTTTCGCACCCTCCATGTCATATTCCGCTCCAGGAGTTCCATCATAGCTCCTCACTGTCGCTGGGAGGATGTTTTCTCCTCCGCTCGCCCCTTCCACCGTCATTTTCTCTCTACCCACCCTTGCCTCCTTCTCCGCGCAGCTCTCGATTCCCCCCTCTCTTTCGCACCCTCCATGTCATATTCCGCTCCAGGAGCTCCATCATAGCTAATCGCTGTCGCTGGGAGGATGTTTTCTCCTCCGCTCGCCCCTTCCACCGTCATTTTCTCTCTACCCACCCTTGCCTCCTTTTCCGCGCAGCTCTCGATTCCCCCCTCTCTTTCGCACCCTCCATGTCATATTCCGCTCCAGGAGTTCCATCATAGCTCCTCACTGTCGCTGGGAGGATGTTTTCTCCTCCGCTCGCCCCTTCCACCGTCATTTTCTCTCTACCCACCCTTGCCTCCTTTTCCGCGCAGCTCTCGATTCCCCCCTCTCTTTCGCACCCTCCATGTCATATTCCACTCCAGGAGCTCCATCATAGCTCCTTGCTGTCGCTGGGAGGATGTTTTCTCCTCTGCTCGCCCCTTCCACCGTCATTTTCTCTCTACCCACCCTTGCCTCCTTTTCCGCGCAGCTCTCGATTCCCCCCTCTCTTTCGCACCCTCCATGTCATATTCCGCTCCAGGAGTTCCATCATAGCTCCTCACTGTCGCTGGGAGGATGTTTTCTCCTCCGCTCGCCCCTTCCACCGTCATTTTCTCTCTACCCACCCTTGCCTCCTTTTCCGCGCAGCTCTCGATTCCCCCCTCTCTTTCGCACCCTCCATGTCATATTCCGCTCCAGGAGCTCCATCATAGCTCCTCGCTGTCGCTGGGAGGATGTTTTCTCCTCCGCTCGCCCCTTCCACCGTCATTTTCTCTCTACCCACCCTTGCCTACTTTTCCGCGCAGCTCTCGATTCCCCCCTCTCTTTCGCACCCTCAATGTCATATTCCGCTCCAGGAGTTCCATCATAGCTCCTCACTGTCGCTGGGAGGATGTTTTCTCCTCCGCTCGCCCCTTCCACCGTCATTTTCTCTCTACCCACCCTTGCCTCCTTTTCCGCGCAGCTCTCGATTCCCCCCTCTCTTTCGCACCCTCCATGTCATATTCCGCTCCAGGAGTTCCATCATAGCTCCTCACTGTCGCTGGGAGGAAGTTTTCTCCTCCGCTCGCCCCTTCCACCGTCATTTTCTCTCTACCCACCCTTGCCTCCTTTTCCGCGCAGCTCTCGATTCCCCCCTCTCTTTCGCACCCTCCATGTCATATTCCGCTCCAGGAGCTCCATCATAGCTCCTTGCTGTCGCTGGGAGGATGTTTTCTCCTCCGCTCGCCCCTTCCACCGTCATTTTCTCTCTACCCACCCTTGCCTCCTTTTCCGCGCAGCTCTCGATTCCCCCCTCTCTTTCGCACCCTCCATGTCATATTCCGCTCCAGGAGTTCCATCATAGCTCCTCACTGTCGCTGGGAGGATGTTTTCTCCTCCGCTCGCCCCTTCCACCATCATTTTCTCTCTACCCACCCTTGCCTCCTTTTCCGCGCAGCTCTCGATTCCCCCCTCTCTTTCGCACCCTCCATGTCATATTCCACTCCAGGAGCTCCATCATAGCTCCTTGCTGTCGCTGGGAGGATGTTTTCTCCTCCGCTCGCCCCTTCCACCGTCATTTTCTCTCTACCCACCCTTGCCTCCTTTTCCGCGCAGCTCTCGATTCCCCCCTCTCTTTCGCACCCTCCATGTCATATTCCGCTCCAGGAGTTCCATCATAGCTCCTCACTGTCGCTGGGAGGATGTTTTCTCCTCCGCTCGCCCCTTCCACCGTCATTTTCTCTCTACCCACCCTTGCCTCCTTTTCCGCGCAGCTCTCGATTCCCCCCTCTCTTTCGCACCCTCCATGTCATATTCCGCTCCAGGAGCTCCATCATAGCTCCTCGCTGTCGCTGGGAGGATGTTTTCTCCTCCGCTCGCCCCTTCCACCGTCATTTTCTCTCTACCCACCCTTGCCTACTTTTCCGCGCAGCTCTCGATTCCCCCCTCTCTTTCGCACCCTCAATGTCATATTCCGCTCCAGGAGTTCCATCATAGCTCCTCACTGTCGCTGGGAGGATGTTTTCTCCTCCGCTCGCCCCTTCCACCGTCATTTTCTCTCTACCCACCCTTGCCTCCTTTTCCGCGCAGCTCTCGATTCCCCCCTCTCTTTCGCACCCTCCATGTCATATTCCGCTCCAGGAGTTCCATCATAGCTCCTCACTGTCGCTGGGAGGAAGTTTTCTCCTCCGCTCGCCCCTTCCACCGTCATTTTCTCTCTACCCACCCTTGCCTCCTTTTCCGCGCAGCTCTCGATTCCCCCCTCTCTTTCGCACCCTCCATGTCATATTCCGCTCCAGGAGCTCCATCATAGCTCCTTGCTGTCGCTGGGAGGATGTTTTCTCCTCCGCTCGCCCCTTCCACCGTCATTTTCTCTCTACCCACCCTTGCCTCCTTTTCCGCGCAGCTCTCGATTCCCCCCTCTCTTTCGCACCCTCCATGTCATATTCCGCTCCAGGAGTTCCATCATAGCTCCTCACTGTCGCTGGGAGGATGTTTTCTCCTCCGCTCGCCCCTTCCACCATCATTTTCTCTCTACCCACCCTTGCCTCCTTTTCCGCGCAGCTCTCGATTCCCTCCTCTCTTTCGCACCCTCCATGTCATATTCCGCTCCAGGAGTTCCATCATAGCTCCTCACTGTCGCTGGGAGGAAGTTTTCTCCTCCGCTCGCCCCTTCCACCGTCATTTTCTCTCTACCCACCCTTGCCTCCTTTTCCGCGCAGCTCTCGATTCCCCCCTCTCTTTCGCACCCTCCATGTCATATTCCGCTCCAGGAGCTCCATCATAGCTCCTTGCTGTCGCTGGGAGGATGTTTTCTCCTCCGCTCGCCCCTTCCACCGTCATTTTCTCTCTACCCACCCTTGCCTCCTTTTCCGCGCAGCTCTCGATTCCCCCCTCTCTTTCGCACCCTCCATGTCATATTCCGCTCCAGGAGCTCCATCATAGCTAATCGCTGTTGCTGGGAGGATATTTTCTCCTCCGCTCGCCCCTTCCACCGTCATTTTCTCTCTACCCACCCTTGCCTCCTTTTCCGCGCAGCTCTCGATTCCCCCCTCTCTTTCGCACCCTCCATGTCATATTCCGCTCCAGGAGTTCCATCATAGCTCCTCACTGTCGCTGGGAGGATGTTTTCTCCTCCGCTCGCCCCTTCCACCGTCATTTTCTCTCTACCCACCCTTGCCTCCTTTTCCGCGCAGCTCTCGATTCCCCCCTCTCTTTCGCACCCTCCATGTCATATTCCGCTCCAGGAGTTCCATCATAGCTCCTCACTGTCGCTGGGAGGATGTTTTCTCCTCCGCTCGCCCCTTCCACCGTCATTTTCTCTCTACCCACCCTTGCCTCCTTCTCCGCGCTGCTCTCGATTCCCCCCTCTCTTTCGCACCCTCCATGTCATATTCCGCTCCAGGAGTTCCATCATAGCTCCTCACTGTCGCTGGGAGGATGTTTTCTCCTCCGCTCGCCCCTTCCACCGTCATTTTCTCTCTACCCACCCTTGCCTCCTTCTCCGCGCAGCTCTCGATTCCCCCCTCTCTTTCGCACCCTCCATGTCATATTCCGCTCCAGAAGCTCCATCATAGCTCCTCGCTGTCGCTGGGAGGATGTTTTCTCCTCCGCTCGCCCCTTCCACCGTCATTTTCTCTCTACCCACCCTTGCCTCCTTTTCCGCGCAGCTCTCGATTCCCCCCTCTCTTTCGCACCTTCCATGTCATATTCCGCTCCAGGAGTTCCATCATAGCTCCTCACTGTCGCTGGGAGGATGTTTTCTCCTCCGCTCGCCTCTTCCACCGTCATTTTCTCTCTACCCACCCTTGCCTCCTTTTCCGCGCAGCTCTCGATTCCCCCCTCTCTTTCACACCCTCCATGTCATATTCCGCTCCAGGAGTTCCATCATAGCTCCTCACTGTCGCTGGGAGGAAGTTTTCTCCTCCGCTCCCCCCTTCCACCGTCATTTTCTCTCTACCCACCCTTGCCTCCTTTTCCGCGCAGCTCTCGATTCCCCCCTCTCTTTCGCACCCTCCATGTCATATTCCGCTCCAGGAGCTCCATCATAGCTCCTTGCTGTCGCTGGGAGGATGTTTTCTCCTCCGCTCGCCCCTTCCACCGTCATTTTCTCTCTACCCACCCTTGCCTCCTTTTCCGCGCAGCTCTCGATTCCCCCCTCTCTTTCGCACCCTCCATGTCATATTCCGCTCCAGGAGTTCCATCATAGCTCCTCACTGTCGCTGGGAGGATGTTTTCTCCTCCGCTCGCCCCTTCCACCGTCATTTTCTCTCTACCCACCCTTGCCTCCTTTTCCGCGCAGCTCTCGATTCCCCCCTCTCTTTCGCACCCTCCATGTCATATTCCGCTCCAGGAGTTCCATCATAGCTCCTCACTGTCGCTGGGAGGATGTTTTCTCCTCCGCTCGCCCCTTCCACCGTCATTTTCTCTCTACCCACCCTTGCCTCCTTTTCCGCGCAGCTCTCGATTCCCCCCTCTCTTTCGCACCCTCCATGTCATATTCCGCTCCAGGAGTTCCATCATAGCTCCTCACTGTCGCTGGGAGGAAGTTTTCTCCTCCGCTCGCCCCTTCCACCGTCATTTTCTCTCTACCCACCCTTGCCTCCTTTTCCGCGCAGCTCTCGATTCCCCCCTCTCTTTCGCACCCTCCATGTCATATTCCGCTCCAGGAGCTCCATCATAGCTCCTTGCTGTCGCTGGGAGGATGTTTTCTCCTCCGCTCGCCCCTTCCACCGTCATTTTCTCTCTACCCACCCTTGCCTCCTTTTCCGCGCAGCTCTCGATTCCCCCCTCTCTTTCGCACCCTCCATGTCATATTCCGCTCCAGGAGTTCCATCATAGCTCCTCACTGTCACTGGGAGGATGTTTTCTCCTCCGCTCGCCCCTTCCACCATCATTTTCTCTCTACCCACCCTTGCCTCCTTTTCCGCGCAGCTCTCGATTCCCCCCTCTCTTTCGCACCCTCCATGTCATATTCCACTCCAGGAGCTCCATCATAGCTCCTTGCTGTCGCTGGGAGGATGTTTTCTCCTCCGCTCGCCCCTTCCACCGTCATTTTCTCTCTACCCACCCTTGCCTCCTTTTCCGCGCAGCTCTCGATTCCCCCCTCTCTTTCGCACCCTCCATGTCATATTCCGCTCCAGGAGCTCCATCATAGCTCCTTGCTGTCGCTGGGAGGATGTTTTCTCCTCCGCTCGCCCCTTCCACCGTCATTTTCTCTCTACCCACCCTTGCCTCCTTTTCCGCGCAGCTCTCGATTCCCCCCTCTCTTTCGCACCCTCCATGTCATATTCCGCTCCAGGAGTTCCATCATAGCTCCTCACTGTCGCTGGGAGGATGTTTTCTCCTCCGCTCGCCCCTTCCACCATCATTTTCTCTCTACCCACCCTTGCCTCCTTTTCCGCGCAGCTCTCGATTCCCTCCTCTCTTTCGCACCCTCCATGTCATATTCCGCTCCAGGAGTTCCATCATAGCTCCTCACTGTCGCTGGGAGGAAGTTTTCTCCTCCGCTCGCCCCTTCCACCGTCATTTTCTCTCTACCCACCCTTGCCTCCTTTTCCGCGCAGCTCTCGATTCCCCCCTCTCTTTCGCACCCTCCATGTCATATTCCGCTCCAGGAGCTCCATCATAGCTCCTTGCTGTCGCTGGGAGGATGTTTTCACCTCCGCTCGCCCCTTCCACCGTCATTTTCTCTCTACCCACCCTTGCCTCCTTTTCCGCGCAGCTCTCGATTCCCCCCTCTCTTTCGCACCCTCCATGTCATATTCCGCTCCAGGAGTTCCATCATAGCTCCTCACTGTCGCTGGGAGGATGTTTTCTCCTCCGCTCGCCCCTTCCACCGTCATTTTCTCTCTACCCACCCTTGCCTCCTTCTCCGCGCAGCTCTCGATTCCCCCCTCTCTTTCGCACCCTCCATGTCATATTCCGCTCCAGGAGCTCCATCATAGCTAATCGCTGTCGCTGGGAGGATGTTTTCTCCTCCGCTCGCCCCTTCCACCGTCATTTTCTCTCTACCCACCCTTGCCTCCTTTTCCGCGCAGCTCTCGATTCCCCCCTCTCTTTCGCACCCTCCATGTCATATTCCGCTCCAGGAGTTCCATCATAGCTCCTCACTGTCGCTGGGAGGATGTTTTCTCCTCCGCTCGCCCCTTCCACCGTCATTTTCTCTCTACCCACCCTTGCCTCCTTTTCCGCGCAGCTCTCGATTCCCCCCTCTCTTTCGCACCCTCCATGTCATATTCCGCTCCAGGAGTTCCATCATAGCTCCTCACTGTCGCTGGGAGGATGTTTTCTCCTCCGCTCGCCCCTTCCACCGTCATTTTCTCTCTACCCACCCTTGCCTCCTTCTCCGCGCAGCTCTCGATTCCCCCCTCTCTTTCGCACCCTCCATGTCATATTCCGCTCCAGAAGCTCCATCATAGCTCCTCGCTGTCGCTGGGAGGATGTTTTCTCCTCCGCTCGCCCCTTCCACCGTCATTTTCTCTCTACCCACCCTTGCCTCCTTTTCCGCGCAGCTCTCGATTCCCCCCTCTCTTTCGCACCTTCCATGTCATATTCCGCTCCAGGAGTTCCATCATAGCTCCTCACTGTCGCTGGGAGGATGTTTTCTCCTCCGCTCGCCTCTTCCACCGTCATTTTCTCTCTACCCACCCTTGCCTCCTTTTCCGCGCAGCTCTCGATTCCCCCCTCTCTTTCACACCCTCCATGTCATATTCCGCTCCAGGAGTTCCATCATAGCTCCTCACTGTCGCTGGGAGGAAGTTTTCTCCTCCGCTCGCCCCTTCCACCGTCATTTTCTCTCTACCCACCCTTGCCTCCTTTTCCGCGCAGCTCTCGATTCCCCCCTCTCTTTCGCACCCTCCATGTCATATTCCGCTCCAGGAGTTCCATCATAGCTCCTCACTGTCGCTGGGAGGATGTTTTCTCCTCCGCTCGCCCCTTCCACCGTCATTTTCTCTCTACCCACCCTTGCCTCCTTCTCCGCGCAGCTCTCGATTCCCCCCTCTCTTTCGCACCCTCCATGTCATATTCCGCTCCAGAAGCTCCATCATAGCTCCTCGCTGTCGCTGGGAGGATGTTTTCTCCTCCGCTCGCCCCTTCCACCGTCATTTTCTCTCTACCCACCCTTGCCTCCTTTTCCGCGCAGCTCTCGATTCCCCCCTCTCTTTCGCACCTTCCATGTCATATTCCGCTCCAGGAGTTCCATCATAGCTCCTCACTGTCGCTGGGAGGATGTTTTCTCCTCCGCTCGCCTCTTCCACCGTCATTTTCTCTCTACCCACCCTTGCCTCCTTTTCCGCGCAGCTCTCGATTCCCCCCTCTCTTTCACACCCTCCATGTCATATTCCGCTCCAGGAGTTCCATCATAGCTCCTCACTGTCGCTGGGAGGAAGTTTTCTCCTCCGCTCGCCCCTTCCACCGTCATTTTCTCTCTACCCACCCTTGCCTCCTTTTCCGCGCAGCTCTCGATTCCCCCCTCTCTTTCGCACCCTCCATGTCATATTCCGCTCCAGGAGCTCCATCATAGCTCCTTGCTGTCGCTGGGAGGATGTTTTCTCCTCCGCTCGCCCTTTCCACCGTCATTTTCTCTCTACCCACCCTTGCCTCCTTTTCCGCGCAGCTCTCGATTCCCCCCTCTCTTTCGCACCCTCCATGTCATATTCCGCTCCAGGAGTTCCATCATAGCTCCTCACTGTCGCTGGGAGGATGTTTTCTCCTCCGCTCGCCCCTTCCACCGTCATTTTCTCTCTACCCACCCTTGCCTCCTTTTCAGCGCAGCTCTCGATTCCCCCCTCTCTTTCGCACCCTCCATGTCATATTCCGCTCCAGGAGCTCCATCATAGCTCCTCGCTGTCGCTGGGAGGATGTTTTCTCCTCCGCTCGCCCCTTCCACCGTCATTTTCTCTCTACCCACCCTTGCCTCCTTTTCCGCGCAGCTCTCGATTCCCCCCTCTCTTTCGCACCCTCAATGTCATATTCCGCTCCAGGAGTTCCATCATAGCTCCTCACTGTCGCTGGGAGGATGTTTTCTCCTCCGCTCGCCCCTTCCACCGTCATTTTCTCTCTACCCACCCTTGCCTCCTTTTCCGCGCAGCTCTCGATTCCCCCCTCTCTTTCGCACCCTCCATGTCATATTCCGCTCCAGGAGTTCCATCATAGCTCCTCACTGTCGCTGGGAGGAAGTTTTCTCCTCCGCTCGCCCCTTCCACCGTCATTTTCTCTCTACCCACCCTTGCCTCCTTTTCCGCGCAGCTCTCGATTCCCCCCTCTCTTTCGCACCCTCCATGTCATATTCCGCTCCAGGAGCTCCATCATAGCTCCTTGCTGTCGCTGGGAGGATGTTTTCTCCTCCGCTCGCCCCTTCCACCGTCATTTTCTCTCTACCCACCCTTGCCTCCTTTTTCGCGCAGCTCTCGATTCCCCCCTCTCTTTCGCACCCTCCATGTCATATTCCGCTCCAGGAGTTCCATCATAGCTCCTCACTGTCGCTGGGAGGATGTTTTCTCCTCCGCTCGCCCCTTCCACCGTCATTTTCTCTCTACCCACCCTTGCCTCCTTCTCCGCGCAGCTCTCGATTCCCCCCTCTCTTTCGCACCCTCCATGTCATATTCCGCTCCAGGAGCTCCATCATAGCTCCTCGCTGTCGCTGGGAGGATGTTTTCTCCTCCGCTCGCCCCTTCCACCGTCATTTTCTCTCTACCCACCCTTGCCTCCTTTTCCGCGCAGCTCTCGATTCCCCCCTCTCTTTTGCACCCTCCATGTCATATTCCGCTCCAGGAGTTCCATCATAGCTCCTCACTGTCGCTGGGAGGAAGTTTTCTCCTCCGCTCGCCTCTTCCACCGTCATTTTCTCTCTACCCACCCTTGCCTCCTTTTCCGCGCAGCTCTCGATTCCCCCCTCTCTTTCGCACCCTCCATGTCATATTCCGCTCCAGGAGCTCCATCATAGCTCCTTGCTGTCGCTGGGAGGATGTTTTCTCCTCCGCTCGCCCCTTCCACCGTCATTTTCTCTCTACCCACCCTTGCCTCCTTTTCCGCGCAGCTCTCGATTCCCCCCTCTCTTTCGCACCCTCCATGTCATATTCCGCTCCAGGAGTTCCATCATAGCTCCTCACTGTCGCTGGGAGGATGTTTTCTCCTCCGCTCGCCCCTTCCACCATCATTTTCTCTCTACACACCCTTGCCTCCTTCTCCGCGCAGCTCTCGATTCCCCCCTCTCTCTCGCACCCTCCATATTACATCCCGCTCAAGGAGCTCCATCATAGCTCCTCGCTGTCGCTGGGAGGATGTTTTCTCCTCCGCTCGCCCCTTCCACCGTCATTTTCTCTCTACCCACCCTTGCCTCCTTTTCCGCGCAGCTCTCGATTCCCCCCTCTCTTTCGCACCCTAAATGTCATATTCCGCTCCAGGAGTTCCATCATAGCTCCTCACTGTCGCTGGGAGGATGTTTTCTCCTCCGCTCGCCCCTTCCACCGTCATTTTCTCTCTACCCACCCTTGCCTCCTTTTCCGCGCAGCTCTCGATTCCCCCCTCTCTTTCGCACCCTCCATGTCATATTCCGCTCCAGGAGTTCCATCATAGCTCCTCACTGTCGCTGGGAGGAAGTTTTCTCCTCCGCTCGCCCCTTCCACCGTCATTTTCTCTCTACCCACCCTTGCCTCCTTTTCCGCGCAGCTCTCGATTCCCCCCTCTCTTTCGCACCCTCCATGTCATATTCCGCTCCAGGAGCTCCATCATAGCTCCTTGCTGTCGCTGGGAGGATGTTTTCTCCTCCGCTCGCCCCTTCCACCGTCATTTTCTCTCTACCCACCCTTGCCTCCTTTTCCGCGCAGCTCTCGATTCCCCCCTCTCTTTCTCACCCTCCATGTCATATTTCGCTCCAGGAGTTCCATCATAGCTCCTCACTGTCGCTGGGAGGATGTTTTCTCCTCCGCTCGCCCCTTCCACCGTCATTTTCTCTCTACCCACCCTTGCCTCCTTTTCCGCGCAGCTCTCGATTCCCCCCTCTCTTTCGCACCCTCCATGTCATATTCCGCTCCAGGAGTTCCATCATAGCTCCTCACTGTCGCTGGGAGGAAGTTTTCTCCTCCGCTCGCCCCTTCCACCGTCATTTTCTCTCTACCCACCCTTGCCTCCTTTTCCGCGCAGCTCTCGATTCCCCCCTCTCTTTCGCACCCTCCATGTCATATTCCGCTCCAGGAGCTCCATCATAGCTCCTTGCTGTCGCTGGGAGGATGTTTTCTCCTCCGCTCGCCCCTTCCACCGTCATTTTCTCTGTACCCACCCTTGCCTCCTTTTCCGCGCAGCTCTCGATTCCCCCCTCTCTTTCTCACCCTCCATGTCATAATCCGCTCCAGGAGTTCCATCATAGCTCCTCACTGTCCCTGGGAGGATGTTTTCTCCTCCGCTCGCCCCTTCCACCGTCATTTTCTCTCTACCCACCCTTGCCTCCTTTTCCGCGCAGCTCTCGATTCCCCCCTCTCTTTCGCACCCTCCATGTCATATTCCGCTCCAGGAGCTCCATCATAGCTCCTCGCTGTCGCTGGGAGGATGTTTTCTCCTCTGCTCGCCCCTTCCACCGTCATTTTCTCTCTACCCACCCTTGCCTCCTTTTCCGCGCAGCTCTCGATTCCCCCCTCTCTTTCGCACCCTCCATGTCATATTCCGCTCCAGGAGTTCCATCATAGCTCCTCACTGTCGCTGGGAGGAAGTTTTCTCCTCCGCTCGCCCCTTCCACCGTCATTTTCTCTCTACCCACCCTTGCCTCCTTTTCCGCGCAGCTCTTGATTCCCCCCTCTCTTTCGCACCCTCCATGTCATATTCCGCTCCAGGAGCTCCATCATAGCTCCTTGCTGTCGCTGGGAGGATGTTTTCTCCTCCGCTCGCCCCTTCCACCGTCATTTTCTCTCTACCCACCCTTGCCTCCTTTTCCGCGCAGCTCTCGATTCCCCCCTCTCTTTCGCACCCTCCATGTCATATTCCGCTCCAGGAGTTCCATCATAGCTCCTCACTGTCGCTGGGAGGATGTTTTCTCCTCCGCTCGCCCCTTCCACCATCATTTTCTCTCTACCCACCCTTGCCTCCTTTTCCGCGCAGCTCTCGATTCCCTCCTCTCTTTCGCACCCTCCATGTCATATTCCGCTCCAGGAGTTCCATCATAGCTCCTCACTGTCGCTGGGAGGAAGTTTTCTCCTCCGCTCGCCCCTTCCACCATCATTTTCTCTCTACCCACCCTTGCCTCCTTTTCCGCGCAGCTCTCGATTCCCCCCTCTCTTTCGCACCCTCCATGTCATATTCCGCTCCAGGAGCTCCATCATAGCTCCTTGCTGTCGCTGGGAGGATGTTTTCTCCTCCGCTCGCCCCTTCCACCGTCATTTTCTCTCTACCCACCCTTGCCTCCTTTTCAGCGCAGCTCTCGATTCCCCCCTCTCTTTCGCACCCTCCATGTCATATTCCGCTCCAGGAGTTCCATCATAGCTCCTCACTGTCGCTGGGAGGATGTTTTCTCCTCCGCTCGCCCCTTCCACCGTCATTTTCTCTCTACCCACCCTTGCCTCCTTCTCCGCGCAGCTCTCGATTCCCCCCTCTCTTTCGCACCCTCCATGTCATATTCCGCTCCAGGAGCTCCATCATAGCTAATCGCTGTCGCTGGGAGGATGTTTTCTCCTCCGCTCGCCCCTTCCACCGTCATTTTCTCTCTACCCACCCTTGCCTCCTTTTCCGCGCAGCTCTCGATTCCCCCCTCTCTTTCGCACCCTCCATGTCATATTCCGCTCCAGGAGTTCCATCATAGCTCCTCACTGTCGCTGGGAGGATGTTTTCTCCTCCGCTCGCCCCTTCCACCGTCATTTTCTCTCTACCCACTCTTGCCTCCTTTTCCGCGCAGCTCTCGATTCCCCCCTCTCTTTCGCACCCTCCATGTCATATTCCGCTCCAGGAGTTCCATCATAGCTCCTCACTGTCGCTGGGAGGATGTTTTCTCCTCCGCTCGCCCCTTCCACCGTCATTTTCTCTCTACCCACCCTTGCCTCCTTCTCCGCGCAGCTCTCGATTCCCCCCTCTCTTTCGCACCCTCCATGTCATATTCCGCTCCAGGAGCTCCATCATAGCTCCTTGCTGTCGCTGGGAGGATGTTTTCTCCTCCGCTCGCCCCTTCCACCGTCATTTTCTCTCTACCCACCCTTGCCTCCTTTTCCGCGCAGCTCTCGATTCCCCCCTCTCTTTCGCACCCTCCATGTCATATTCCGCTCCAGGAGTTCCATCATAGCTCCTCACTGTCGCTGGGAGGATGTTTTCTCCTCCGCTCGCCCCTTCCACCGTCATTTTCTCTCTACCCACCCTTGCCTCCTTTTCCGCGCAGCTCTCGATTCCCCCCTCTCTTTCGCACCCTCCATGTCATATTCCGCTCCAGGAGCTCCATCATAGCTCCTTGCTGTCGCTGGGAGGATGTTTTCTCCTCCGCTCGCCCCTTCCACCGTCATTTTCTCTCTACCCACCCTTGCCTCCTTTTCCGCGCAGCTCTCGATTCCCCCCTCTCTTTCGCACCCTCCATGTCATATTCCGCTCCAGGAGTTCCATCATAGCTCCTCACTGTCGCTGGGAGGAAGTTTTCTCCTCCGCTCGCCCCTTCCACCGTCATTTTCTCTCTACCCACCCTTGCCTCCTTTTCCGCGCAGCTCTCGATTCCCCCCTCTCTTTCGCACCCTCCATGTCATATTCCGCTCCAGGAGCTCCATCATAGCTCCTTGCTGTCGCTGGGAGGATGTTTTCTCCTCCGCTCGCCCCTTCCACCGTCATTTTCTCTCTACCCACCCTTGCCTCCTTTTCCGCGCAGCTCTCGATTCCCCCCTCTCTTTCGCACCCTCCATGTCATATTCCCGCTCCAGGAGCTCCATCATAGCTCCTCGCTGTCGCTGGGAGGATGTTTTCTCCTCCGCTCGCCCCTTCCACCGTCATTTTCTCTCTACCAACCCTTGCCTCCTTTTCTGCGCAGCTCTCGATTCCCCCCTCTCTTTCGCACCCTCAATGTCATATTCCGCTCCAGGAGTTCCATCATAGCTCCTCACTGTCGCTGGGAGGATGTTTTCTCCTCCGCTCGCCCCTTCCACCGTCATTTTCTCTCTACCCACCCTTGCCTCCTTTTCCGCGCAGCTCTCGATTCCCCCCTCTCTTTCGCACCCTCCATGTCATATTCCGCTCCAGGAGTTCCATCATAGCTCCTCACTGTCGCTGGGAGGAAGTTTTCTCCTCCGCTCGCCCCTTCCACCGTCATTTTCTCTCTACCCACCCTTGCCTCCTTTTCCGCGCAGCTCTCGATTCCCCCCTCTCTTTCGCACCCTCCATGTCATATTCCGCTCCAGGAGTTCCATCATAGCTCCTCACTGTCGCTGGGAGGATGTTTTCTCCTCCGCTCGCCCCTTCCACCGTCATTTTCTCTCTACCCACCCTTGCCTCCTTTTCCGCGCAGCTCTCGATTCCCTCCTCTCTTTCGCACCCTCCATGTCATATTCCGCTCCAGGAGTTCCATCATAGCTCCTCACTGTCGCTGGGAGGAAGTTTTCTCCTCCGCTCGCCCCTTCCACCGTCATTTTCTCTCTACCCACCCTTGCCTCCTTTTCCGCGCAGCTCTCGATTCCCCCCTCTCTTTCGCACCCTCCATGTCATATTCCGCTCCAGGAGCTCCATCATAGCTCCTTGCTGTCGCTGGGAGGATGTTTTCTCCTCCGCTCGCCCCTTCCACCGTCATTTTCTCTCTACCCACCCTTGCCTCCTTTTCCGCGCAGCTCTCGATTCCCCCCTCTCTTTCGCACCCTCCATGTCACATTCCGCTCCAGGAGTTCCATCATAGCTCCTCACTGTCGCTGGGAGGATGTTTTCTCCTCCGCTCGCCCCTTCCACCGTCATTTTCTCTCTACCCACCCTTGCCTCCTTCTCCGCGCAGCTCTCGATTCCCCCCTCTCTTTCGCACCCTCCATGTCATATTCCGCTCCAGGAGCTCCATCATAGCTCCTCGCTGTCGCTGGGAGGATGTTTTCTCCTCCGCTCGCCCCTTCCACCGTCATTTTCTCTCTACCCACCCTTGCCTCCTTTTCCGCGCAGCTCTCGATTCCCCCCTCTCTTTCGCACCCTTCATGTCATATTCCGCTCCAGGAGTTCCATCATAGCTCCTCACTGTCGCTGGGAGGATGTTTTCTCCTCCGCTCGCCTCTTCCACCGTCATTTTCTCTCTACCCACCCTTGCCTCCTTTTCCGCGCAGCTCTCGATTCCCCCCTGTCTTTCGCACCCTCCATGTCATATTCCGCTCCAGGAGTTCCATCATAGCTCCTCACTGTCGCTGGGAGGAAGTTTTCTCCTCCGCTCGCCCCTTCCACCGTCATTTTCTCTCTACCCACCCTTGCCTCCTTTTCCGCGCAGCTCTCGATTCCCCCCTCTCTTTCGCACCCTCCATGTCATATTCCGCTCCAGGAGCTCCATCATAGCTCCTTGCTGTCGCTGGGAGGATGTTTTCTCCTCCGCTCGCCCCTTCCACCGTCATTTTCTCTCTACCCACCCTTGCCTCCTTTTCCGCGCAGCTCTCGATTCCCCCCTCTCTTTCGCACCCTCCATGTCATATTCCGCTCCAGGAGTTCCATCATAGCTCCTCACTGTCGCTGGGAGGATGTTTTCTCCTCCGCTCGCCCCTTCCACCGTCATTTTCTCTCTACCCACCCTTGCCTCCTTCTCCGCGCAGCTCTCGATTCCCCCCTCTCTTTTGCACCCTCCATGGCATATTCCGCTCCAGGAGCTCCATCATAGCTCCTCGCTGTCGCTGGGAGGATGTTTTCTCCTCCGCTCGCCCCTTCCACCGTCATTTTCTCTCTACCCACCCTTGCCTCCTTCTCCGCGCAGCTCTCGATTCCCCCCTCTCTCTCGCACCCTCCATATTACATCCCGCTCAAGGAGCTCCATCATAGCTCCTCACTGTCGCTGGGAGGATGTTTTCTCCTCCGCTCGCCTCTTCCACCGTCATTTTCTCTCTACCCACCCTTGCCTCCTTTTCCGCGCAGCTCTCGATTCCCCCCTCTCTTTCGCACCCTCCATGTCATATTCCGCTCCAGGAGTTCCATCATAGCTCCTCACTGTCGCTGGGAGGAAGTTTTCTCCTCCGCTCGCCCCTTCCACCGTCATTTTCTCTCTACCCACCCTTGCCTCCTTTTCCGCGCAGCTCTCGATTCCCCCCTCTCTTTCGCACCCTCCATGTCATATTCCGCTCCAGGAGCTCCATCATAGCTCCTTGCTGTCGCTGGGAGGATGTTTTCTCCTCCGCTCGCCCCTTCCACCGTCATTTTCTCTCTACCCACCCTTGCCTCCTTTTCCGCGCAGCTCTCGATTCCCCCCTCTCTTTCGCACCCTCCATGTCATATTCCGCTCCAGGAGTTCCATCAAAGCTCCTCACTGTCGCTGGGAGGATGTTTTCTCCTCCGCTCGCCCCTTCCACCGTCATTTTCTCTCTACCCACCCTTGCCTCCTTCTCCGCGCAGCTCTCGATTCCCCCCTCTCTTTTGCACCCTCCATGGCATATTCCGCTCCAGGAGCTCCATCATAGCTCCTCGCTGTCGCTGGGAGGATGTTTTCTCCTCCGCTCGCCCCTTCCACCGTCATTTTCTCTCTACCCACCCTTGCCTCCTTCTCCGCGCAGCTCTCGATTCCCCCCTCTCTCTCGCACCCTCCATATTACATCCCGCTCAAGGAGCTCCATCATAGCTCCTCGCTGTCGCTGGGAGGATGTTTTCTCCTCCGCTCGCCCCTTCCACCGTCATTTTCTCTCTACCCACCCTTGCCTCCTTTTCCGCGCAGCTCTCGATTCCCCCCTCTCTTTCGCACCCTAAATGTCATATTCCGCTCCAGGAGTTCCATCATAGCTCCTCACTGTCGCTGGGAGGATGTTTTCTCCTCCGCTCGCCCCTTCCACCGTCATTTTCTCTCTACCCACCCTTGCCTCCTTTTCCGCGCAGCTCTCGATTCCCCCCTCTCTTTCGCACCCTCCATGTCATATTCCGCTCCAGGAGTTCCATCATAGCTCCTCACTGTCGCTGGGAGGAAGTTTTCTCCTCCGCTCGCCCCTTCCACCGTCATTTTCTCTCTACCCACCCTTGCCTCCTTTTCCGCGCAGCTCTCGATTCCCCCCTCTCTTTCGCACCCTCCATGTCATATTCCGCTCCAGGAGCTCCATCATAGCTCCTTGCTGTCGCTGGGAGGATGTTTTCTCCTCCGCTCGCCCCTTCCACCGTCATTTTCTCTCTACCCACCCTTGCCTCCTTTTCCGCGCAGCTCTCGATTCCCCCCTCTCTTTCTCACCCTCCATGTCATATTTCGCTCCAGGAGTTCCATCATAGCTCCTCACTGTCGCTGGGAGGATGTTTTCTCCTCCGCTCGCCCCTTCCACCGTCATTTTCTCTCTACCCACCCTTGCCTCCTTTTCCGCGCAGCTCTCGATTCCCCCCTCTCTTTCGCACCCTCCATGTCATATTCCGCTCCAGGAGTTCCATCATAGCTCCTCACTGTCGCTGGGAGGAAGTTTTCTCCTCCGCTCGCCCCTTCCACCGTCATTTTCTCTCTACCCACCCTTGCCTCCTTTTCCGCGCAGCTCTCGATTCCCCCCTCTCTTTCGCACCCTCCATGTCATATTCCGCTCCAGGAGCTCCATCATAGCTCCTTGCTGTCGCTGGGAGGATGTTTTCTCCTCCGCTCGCCCCTTCCACCGTCATTTTCTCTCTACCCACCCTTGCCTCCTTTTCCGCGCAGCTCTCGATTCCCCCCTCTCTTTCTCACCCTCCATGTCATAATCCGCTCCAGGAGTTCCATCATAGCTCCTCACTGTCGCTAGGAGGATGTTTTCTCCTCCGCTCGCACCTTCCACCGTCATTTTCTCTCTACCCACCCTTGCCTCCTTTTCCGCGCAGCTCTCGATTCCCCCCTCTCTTTCGCACCCTCCATGTCATATTCCGCTCCAGGAGCTCCATCATAGCTCCTCGCTGTCGCTGGGAGGATGTTTTCTCCTCCGCTCGCCCCTTCCACCGTCATTTTCTCTCTACCCACCCTTGCCTCCTTTTCCGCGCAGCTCTCGATTCCCCCCTCTCTTTCGCACCCTCCATGTCATATTCCGCTCCAGGAGTTCCATCATAGCTCCTCACTGTCGCTGGGAGGAAGTTTTCTCCTCCGCTCGCCCCTTCCACCGTCATTTTCTCTCTACCCACCCTTGCCTCCTTTTCCGCGCAGCTCTTGATTCCCCCCTCTCTTTCGCACCCTCCATGTCATATTCCGCTCCAGGAGCTCCATCATAGCTCCTTGCTGTCGCTGGGAGGATGTTTTCTCCTCCGCTCGCCCCTTCCACCGTCATTTTCTCTCTACCCACCCTTGCCTCCTTTTCCGCGCAGCTCTCGATTCCCCCCTCTCTTTCGCACCCTCCATGTCATATTCCGCTCCAGGAGTTCCATCATAGCTCCTCACTGTCGCTGGGAGAATGTTTTCTCCTCCGCTCGCCCCTTCCACCGTCATTTTCTCTCTACCCACCCTTGCCTCCTTTTCCGCGCAGCTCTCGATTCCCCCCTCTCTTTCGCACCCTTCATGTCATATTCCGCTCCAGGAGCTCCATCATAGCTCCTCGCTGTCGCTGGGAGGATGTTTTCTCCTCCGCTCGCCCCTTCCACCGTCATTTTATCTCTACCCACCCTTGCCTCCTTTTCCGCGCAGCTCTCGATTCCCCCCTCTCTTTCGCACCCTCAATGTCATATTCCGCTCCAGGAGTTCCATCATAGCTCCTCACTGTCGCTGGGAGGATGTTTTCTCCTCCGCTCGCCCCTTCCACCGTCATTTTCTCTCTACCCACCCTTGCCTCCTTTTCCGCGCAGCTCTCGATTCCCCCCTCTCTTTCGCACCCTTCATGTCATATTCCGCTCCAGGAGCTCCATCATAGCTCCTCGCTGTCGCTGGGAGGATGTTTTCTCCTCCGCTCGCCCCTTCCACCGTCATTTTATCTCTACCCACCCTTGCCTCCTTTTCCGCGCAGCTCTCGATTCCCCCCTCTCTTTCGCACCCTCAATGTCATATTCCGCTCCAGGAGTTCCATCATAGCTCCTCACTGTCGCTGGGAGGATGTTTTCTCCTCCGCTCGCCCCTTCCACCGTCATTTTCTCTCTACCCACCCTTGCCTCCTTTTCCGCGCAGCTCTCGATTCCCCCCTCTCTTTCGCACCCTCCATGTCATATTCCGCTCCAGGAGTTCAGTCATAGCTCCGCACTGTCGCTGGGAGGATGTTTTCTCCTCCGCTCGCCCCTTCCACCGTCATTTTCTCTCTACCCACCCTTGCCTCCTTTTCCGCGCAGCTCTCGATTCCCCCCTCTCTTTCGCACCCTCCATGTCATATTCCGCTCCAGGAGCTCCATCATAGCTCCTCGCTGTCGCTGGGAGGATGTTTTCTCCTCCGCTCGCCCCTTCCACCGTCATTTTCTCTCTACCCACCCTTGCCTCCTTTTCCGCGCAGCTCTCGATTCCCCCCTCTCTTTCGCACCCTCCATGTCATATTCCGCTCCAGGAGTTCCATCATAGCTCCTCACTGTCGCTGGGAGGAAGTTTTCTCCTCCGCTCGCCCCTTCCACCGTCATTTTCTCTCTACCCACCCTTGCCTCCTTTTCCACGCAGCTCTCGATTCCCCCCTCTCTTTCGCACCCTCCATGTCATATTCCGCTCCAGGAGCTCCATCATAGCTGCTTGCTGTCGCTGGGAGGATGTTTTCTCCTCCGCTCGCCCCTTCCACCGTCATTTTCTCTCTACCCACCCTTGCCTCCTTTTCCGCGCAGCTCTCGATTCCCCCCTCTCTTTCGCACCCTCCATGTCATATTCCGCTCCAGGAGTTCCATCATAGCTCCTCACTGTCGCTGGGAGGATGTTTTCTCCTCCGCTCGCCCCTTCCACCATCATTTTCTCTCTACCCACCCTTGCCTCCTTTTCCGCGCAGCTCTCGATTCCCTCCTCTCTTTCGCACCCTCCATGTCATATTCCGCTCCAGGAGTTCCATCATAGCTCCTCACTGTCGCTGGGAGGAAGTTTTCTCCTCCGCTCACCCCTTCCACCGTCATTTTCTCTCTACCCACCCTTGCCTCCTTTTCCGCGCAGCTCTCGATTCCCCCCTCTCTTTCGCACCCTCCATGTCATATTCCGCTCCAGGAGCTCCATCATAGCTCCTTGCTGTCGCTGGGAGGATGTTTTCTCCTCCGCTCGCCCCTTCCACCGTCATTTTCTCTCTACCCACCCTTGCCTCCTTTTCCGCGCAGCTCTCGATTCCCCCCTCTCTTTCGCACCCTCCATGTCATATTCCGCTCCAGGAGTTCCATCATAGCTCCTCACTGTCGCTGGGAGGATGTTTTCTCCTCCGCTCGCCCCTTCCACCATCATTTTCTCTCTACCCACCCTTGCCTCCTTTTCCGCGCAGCTCTCGATTCCCTCCTCTCTTTCGCACCCTCCATGTCATATTCCGCTCCAGGAGTTCCATCATAGCTCCTCACTGTCGCTGGGAGGAAGTTTTCTCCTCCGCTCACCCCTTCCACCGTCATTTTCTCTCTACCCACCCTTGCCTCCTTTTCCGCGCAGCTCTCGATTCCCCCCTCTCTTTCGCACCCTCCATGTCATATTCCGCTCCAGGAGCTCCATCATAGCTCCTTGCTGTCGCTGGGAGGATGTTTTCTCCTCCGCTCGCCCCTTCCACCGTCATTTTCTCTCTACCCACCCTTGCCTCCTTTTCCGCGCAGCTCTCGATTCCCCCCTCTCTTTCGCACCCTCCATGTCATATTCCGCTCCAGGAGTTCCATCATAGCTCCTCACTGTCGCTGGGAGGATGTTTTCTCCTCCGCTCGCCCCTTCCACCGTCATTTTCTCTCTACCCACCCTTGCCTCCTTCTCCGCGCAGCTCTCGATTCCCCCCTCTCTTTCGCACCCTCCATGTCATATTCCGCTCCAGGAGCTCCATCATAGCTAATCGCTGTCGCTGGGAGGATGTTTTCTCCTCCGCTCGCCCCTTCCACCGTCATTTTCTCTCTACCCACCCTTGCCTCCTTTTCCGCGCAGCTCTCGATTCCCCCCTCTCTTTCGCACCCTCCATGTCATATTCCGCTCCAGGAGTTCCATCATAGCTCCTCACTGTCGCTGGGAGGATGTTTTCTCCTCCGCTCGCCCCTTCCACCGTCATTTTCTCTCTACCCACCCTTGCCTCCTTTTCCGCGCAGCTCTCGATTCCCCCCTCTCTTTCGCACCCTCCATGTCATATTCCGCTCCAGGAGCTCCATCATAGCTCCTTGCTGTCGCTGGGAGGATGTTTTCTCCTCCGCTCGCCCCTTCCACCGTCATTTTCTCTCTACCCACCCTTGCCTCCTTTTCCGCGCAGCTCTCGATTCCCCCCTCTCTTTCGCACCCTCCATGTCATATTCCGCTCCAGGAGTTCCATCATAGCTCCTCACTGTCGCTGGGAGGAAGTTTTCTCCTCCGCTCGCCCCTTCCACCGTCATTTTCTCTCTACCCACCCTTGCCTCCTTTTCCGCGCAGCTCTCGATTCCCCCCTCTCTTTCGCACCCTCCATGTCATATTCCGCTCCAGGAGCTCCATCATAGCTAATCGCTGTCGCTGGGAGGATGTTTTCTCCTCCGCTCGCCCCTTCCACCGTCATTTTCTCTCTACCCACCCTTGCCTCCTTTTCCGCGCAGCTCTCGATTCCCCCCTCTCTTTCGCACCCTCCATGTCATATTCCGCTCCAGGAGTTCCATCATAGCTCCTCACTGTCGCTGGGAGGATGTTTTCTCCTCCGCTCGCCCCTTCCACCGTCATTTTCTCTCTACCCACCCTTGCCTCCTTCTCCGCGCAGCTCTCGATTCCCCCCTCTCTTTCGCACCCTCCATGTCATATTCCGCTCCAGGAGCTCCATCATAGCTAATCGCTGTCGCTGGGAGGATGTTTTCTCCTCCGCTCGCCCCTTCCACCGTCATTTTCTCTCTACCCACCCTTGCCTCCTTTTCCGCGCAGCTCTCGATTCCCCCCTCTCTTTCGCACCCTCCATGTCATATTCCGCTCCAGGAGTTCCATCATAGCTCCTCACTGTCGCTGGGAGGAAGTTTTCTCCTCCGCTCGCCCCTTCCACCGTCATTTTCTCTCTACCCACCCTTGCCTCCTTTTCCGCGCAGCTCTCGATTCCCCCCTCTCTTTCGCACCCTCCATGTCATATTCCGCTCCAGGAGCTCCATCATAGCTCCTCGCTGTCGCTGGGAGGATGTTTTCTCCTCCGCTCGCCCCTTCCACCGTCATTTTCTCTCTACCAACCCTTGCCTCCTTTTCTGCGCAGCTCTCGATTCCCCCCTCTCTTTCGCACCCTCAATGTCATATTCTGCTCCAGGAGTTCCATCATAGCTCCTCACTGTCGCTGGGAGGATGTTTTCTCCTCCGCTCGCCCCTTCCACCGTCATTTTCTCTCTACCCACCCTTGCCTCCTTCTCCGCGCAGCTCTCGATTCCCCCCTCTCTTTCGCACCCTCCATGTCATATTCCGCTCCAGGAGCTCCATCATAGCTAATCGCTGTCGCTGGGAGGATGTTTTCTCCTCCGCTCGCCCCTTCCACCGTCATTTTCTCTCTACCCACCCTTGCCTCCTTTTCCGCGCAGCTCTCGATTCCCCCCTCTCTTTCGCACCCTCCATGTCATATTCCGCTCCAGGAGTTCCATCATAGCTCCTCACTGTCGCTGGGAGGATGTTTTCTCCTCCGCTCGCCCCTTCCACCGTCATTTTCTCTCTACCCACCCTTGCCTCCTTTTCCGCGCAGCTCTCGATTCCCCCCTCTCTTTCGCACCCTCCATGTCATATTCCGCTCCAGGAGCTCCATCATAGCTCCTCGCTGTCGCTGGGAGGATGTTTTCTCCTCCGCTCGCCCCTTCCACCGTCATTTTCTCTCTACCAACCCTTGCCTCCTTTTCTGCGCAGCTCTCGATTCCCCCCTCTCTTTCGCACCCTCAATGTCATATTCTGCTCCAGGAGTTCCATCATAGCTCCTCACTGTCGCTGGGAGGAAGTTTTCTCCTCCGCTCGCCCCTTCCACCGTCATTTTCTCTCTACCCACCCTTGCCTCCTTCTCCGCGCAGCTCTCGATTCCCCCCTCTCTTTCGCACCCTCCATGTCATATTCCGCTCCAGGAGCTCCATCATATCTAATCGCTGTCGCTGGGAGGATGTTTTCTCCTCCGCTCGCCCCTTCCACCGTCATTTTCTCTCTACCCACCCTTGCCTCCTTTTCCGCGCAGCTCTCGATTCCCCCCTCTCTTTCGCACCCTCCATGTCATATTCCGCTCCAGGAGTTCCATCATAGCTCCTCACTGTCGCTGGGAGGATGTTTTCTCCTCCGCTCGCCCCTTCCACCGTCATTTTCTCTCTACCCACCCTTGCCTCCTTTTCCGCGCAGCTCTCGATTCCCCCCTCTCTTTCGCACCCTCCATGTCATATTCCGCTCCAGGAGCTCCATCATAGCTCCTTGCTGTCGCTGGGAGGATGTTTTCTCCTCCGCTCGCCCCTTCCACCGTCATTTTCTCTCTACCCACCCTTGCCTCCTTTTCCGCGCAGCTCTCGATTCCCCCCTCTCTTTCGCACCCTCCATGTCATATTCCGCTCCAGGAGTTCCATCATAGCTCCTCACTGTCGCTGGGAGGAAGTTTTCTCCTCCGCTCGCCCCTTCCACCGTCATTTTCTCTCTACCCACCCTTGCCTCCTTTTCCGCGCAGCTCTCGATTCCCCCCTCTCTTTCGCACCCTCCATGTCATATTCCGCTCCAGGAGCTCCATCATAGCTAATCGCTGTCGCTGGGAGGATGTTTTCTCCTCCGCTCGCCCCTTCCACCGTCATTTTCTCTCTACCCACCCTTGCCTCCTTTTCCGCGCAGCTCTCGATTCCCCCCTCTCTTTCGCACCCTCCATGTCATATTCCGCTCCAGGAGTTCCATCATAGCTCCTCACTGTCGCTGGGAGGATGTTTTCTCCTCCGCTCGCCCCTTCCACCGTCATTTTCTCTCTACCCACCCTTGCCTCCTTTTCCGCGCAGCTCTCGATTCCCCCCTCTCTTTCGCACCCTCCATGTCATATTCCGCTCCAGGAGCTCCATCATAGCTCCTTGCTGTCGCTGGGAGGATGTTTTCTCCTCCGCTCGCCCCTTCCACCGTCATTTTCTCTCTACCCACCCTTGCCTCCTTTTCCGCGCAGCTCTCGATTCCCCCCTCTCTTTCGCACCCTCCATGTCATATTCCGCTCCAGGAGTTCCATCATAGCTCCTCACTGTCGCTGGGAGGAAGTTTTCTCCTCCGCTCGCCCCTTCCACCGTCATTTTCTCTCTACCCACCCTTGCCTCCTTTTCCGCGCAGCTCTCGATTCCCCCCTCTCTTTCGCACCCTCCATGTCATATTCCGCTCCAGGAGCTCCATCATAGCTCCTTGCTGTCGCTGGGAGGATGTTTTCTCCTCCGCTCGCCCCTTCCACCGTCATTTTCTCTCTACCCACCCTTGCCTCCTTTTCCGCGCAGCTCTCGATTCCCCCCTCTCTTTCGCACCCTCCATGTCATATTCCCGCTCCAGGAGCTCCATCATAGCTCCTCGCTGTCGCTGGGAGGATGTTTTCTCCTCCGCTCGCCCCTTCCACCGTCATTTTCTCTCTACCAACCCTTGCCTCCTTTTCTGCGCAGCTCTCGATTCCCCCCTCTCTTTCGCACCCTCAATGTCATATTCTGCTCCAGGAGTTCCATCATAGCTCCTCACTGTCGCTGGGAGGATGTTTTCTCCTCCGCTCGCCCCTTCCACCGTCATTTTCTCTCTACCCACCCTTGCCTCCTTTTCCGCGCAGCTCTCGATTCCCCCCTCTCTTTCGCACCCTCCATGTCATATTCCGCTCCAGGAGTTCCATCATAGCTCCTCACTGTCGCTGGGAGGAAGTTTTCTCCTCCGCTCGCCCCTTCCACCGTCATTTTCTCTCTACCCACCCTTGCCTCCTTTTCCGCGCAGCTCTCGATTCCCCCCTCTCTTTCGCACCCTCCATGTCATATTCCGCTCCAGGAGCTCCATCATAGCTCCTTGCTGTCGCTGGGAGGATGTTTTCTCCTCCGCTCGCCCCTTCCACCGTCATTTTCTCTCTACCCACCCTTGCCTCCTTTTCCGCGCAGCTCTCGATTCCCCCCTCTCTTTCGCACCCTCCATGTCATATTCCGCTCCAGGAGTTCTATCATAGCTCCTCACTGTCGCTAAGAGGATGTTTTCTCCTCCGCTCGCCCCTTCCACCGTCATTTTCTCTCTACCCACCCTTGCCTCCTTTTCCGCGCAGCTCTCGATTCCCCCCTCTCTTTCGCACCCTCCATGTCATATTCCGCTCCAGGAGTTCCATCATAGCTCCTCACTGTCGCTGGGAGGATGTTTTCTCCTCCGCTCGCCCCTTCCACCGTCATTTTCTCTCTACCCACCCTTGCCTCCTTCTCCGCGCAGCTCTCGATTCCCCCCTCTCTTTCACACCCTCCATGTCATATTCCGCTCCAGGAGCTCCATCATAGCTCCTCGCTGTCGCTGGGAGGATGTTTTCTCCTCCGCTCGCCCCTTCCACCGTCATTTTCTCTCTACCCACCCTTGCCTCCTTTTCCGCGCAGCTCTCGATTCCCCCCTCTCTTTCGCACCCTCCATGTCATATTCCGCTCCAGGAGTTCCATCATAGCTCCTCACTGTCGCTGGGAGGATGTTTTCTCCTCCGCTCGCCTCTTCCACCGTCATTTTCTCTCTACCCACCCTTGCCCCCTCTTCTCTGCGCAGCTCTCGATTCCCCCCTCTCTTTCGCACCCTCCATGTCATATTCCGCTCCAGGAGTTCCATCATAGCTCCTCACTGTCGCTGGGAGGAAATTTTCTCCTCCGCTCGCCCCTTCCACCGTCATTTTCTCTCTACCCACCCTTGCCTCCTTTTCCGCACAGCTCTCGATTTCCCCCTCTCTTTCGCACCCTCCATGTCAAATTCCGCTCCAGGAGCTCCATCATAGCTCCTTGCTGTCGCTGGGAGGATGTTTTCTCCTCCGCTCGCCCCTTCCACCGTCATTTTCTCTCTACCCACCCTTGCCTCCTTTTCCGCGCAGCTCTCGATTCCCCCCTCTCTTTCGCACCCTCCATGTCATATTCCGCTCCAGGAGTTCCATCATAGCTCCTCACTGTCGCTGGGAGGATGTTTTCTCCTCCGCTCGCCCCTTCCACCGTCATTTTCTCTCTACCCACCCTTGCCTCCTTTTCCGCGCAGCTCTCGATTCCCCCCTCTCTTTCACACCCTCCATGTCATATTCCGCTCCAGGAGCTCCATCATAGCTCCTCGCTGTCGCTGGGAGGATGTTTTCTCCTCCCCTCGCCCCTTCCACCGTCATTTTCTCTCTACCCACCCTTGCCTCCTTTTTCACGCAGCTCTCGATTCCCCCCTCTCTTTCGCACCCTCAATGTCATATTCCGCTCCAGGAGTTCCATCATAGCTCCTCACTGTCGCTGGGAGGATGTTTTCTCCTCCGCTCGCCCCTTCCACCGTCATTTTCTCTCTACCCACCCTTGCCTCCTTTTCCGCGCAGCTCTCGATTCCCCCCTCTCTTTCGCACCCTCCATGTCATATTCCGCTCCAGGAGTTCCATCATAGCTCCTCACTGTCGCTGGGAGGAAGTTTTCTCCTCCGCTCGCCCCTTCCTTCGTCATTTTCTCTCTACCCACCCTTGCCTCCTTTTCCGCGCAGCTCTCGATTCCACCCTCTCTTTCGCACCCTCCATGTCATATTCCGCTCCAGGAGCTCCATCATAGCTCCTTGCTGTCGCTGGGAGGATGTTTTCTCCTCCGCTCGCCCCTTCCACCGTCATTTTCTCTCTACCCACCCTTGCCTCCTTTTCCGCGCAGCTCTCGATTCCCCCCTCTCTTTCGCACCCTCCATGTCATATTCCGCTCCAGGAGTTCCATCATAGCTCCTCACTGTCGCTGGGAGGATGTTTTCTCCTCCGCTCGCCCCTTCCACCATCATTTTCTCTCTACCCACCCTTGCCTCCTTTTCCACGCAGCTCTCGATTCCCCCCTCTCTTTCGCACCCTCCATGTCATATTCCGCTCCAGGAGTTCCATCATAGCTCCTCACTGTCGCTGGGAGGAAGTTTTCTCCTCCGCTCGCCCCTTCCACCGTCATTTTCTCTCTACCCACCCTTGCCTCCTTTTCCGCGCAGCTCTCGATTCCCCCCTCTCTTTCGCACCCTCCATGTCATATTCCGCTCCAGGAGCTCCATCATAGCTAATCGCTGTCGCTGGGAGGATGTTTTCTCCTCCGCTCGCCCCTTCCACCGTCATTTTCTCTCTACCCACCCTTGCCTCCTTTTCCGCGCAGCTCTCGATTCCCCCCTCTCTTTCGCACCCTCCATGTCATATTCCGCTCCAGGAGTTCCATCATAGCTCCTCACTGTCGCTGGGAGGATGTTTTCTCCTCCGCTCGCCCCTTCCACCGTCATTTTCTCTCTACCCACCCTTGCCTCCTTTTCCGCGCAGCTCTCGATTCCCCCCTCTCTTTCGCACCCTCCATGTCATATTCCGCTCCAGGAGCTCCATCATAGCTCCTTGCTGTCGCTGGGAGGATGTTTTCTCCTCCGCTCGCCCCTTCCACCGTCATTTTCTCTCTACCCACCCTTGCCTCCTTTTCCGCGCAGCTCTCGATTCCCCCCTCTCTTTCGCACCCTCCATGTCATATTCCGCTCCAGGAGTTCCATCATAGCTCCTCACTGTCGCTGGGAGGATGTTTTCTCCTCCGCTCGCCCCTTCCACCGTCATTTTCTCTCTACCCACCCTTGCCTCCTTTTCCGCGCAGCTCTCGATTCCCCCCTCTCTTTCGCACCCTCCATGTCATATTCCGCTCCAGGAGTTCCATCATAGCTCCTCACTGTCGCTGGGAGGATGTTTTCTCCTCCGCTCGCCCCTTCCACCGTCATTTTCTCTCTACCCACCCTTGCCTCCTTTTCCGCGCAGCTCTCGATTCCCCCCTCTCTTTCGCACCCTCCATGTCATATTCCGCTCCAGGAGCTCCATCATAGCTCCTTGCTGTCGCTGGGAGGATGTTTTCTCCTCCGCTCGCCCCTTCCACCGTCATTTTCTCTCTACCCACCCTTGCCTCCTTTTCCGCGCAGCTCTCGATTCCCCCCTCTCTTTCGCACCCTCCATGTCATATTCCGCTCCAGGAGTTCCATCATAGCTCCTCACTGTCGCTGGGAGGATGTTTTCTCCTCCGCTCGCCCCTTCCACCGTCATTTTCTCTCTACCCACCCTTGCCTCCTTTTCCGCGCAGCTCTCGATTCCTCCCTCTCTTTCGCACCCTCCATGTCATATTCCGCTCCAGGAGCTCCATCATAGCTCCTTGCTGTCGCTGGGAGGATGTTTTCTCCTCCGCTCGCCCCTTCCACCGTCATTTTCTCTCTACCCACCCTTGCCTCCTTTTCCGCGCAGCTCTCGATTCCCCCCTCTCTTTCGCACCCTCCATGTCATATTCCGCTCCAGGAGTTCCATCATAGCTCCTCACTGTCGCTGGGAGGATGTTTTCTCCTCCGCTCGCCCCTTCCACCATCATTTTCTCTCTACCCACCCTTGCCTCCTTTTCCGCGCAGCTCTCGATTCCCCCCTCTCTTTCGCACCCTCCATGTCATATTCCGCTCCAGGAGTTCCATCATAGCTCCTCACTGTCGCTGGGAGGAAGTTTTCTCCTCCGCTCGCCCCTTCCACCGTCATTTTCTCTCTACCCACCCTTGCCTCCTTTTCCGCGCAGCTCTCGATTCCCCCCTCTCTTTCGCACCCTCCATGTCATATTCCGCTCCAGGAGCTCCATCATAGCTAATCGCTGTCGCTGGGAGGATGTTTTCTCCTCCGCTCGCCCCTTCCACCGTCATTTTCTCTCTACCCACCCTTGCCTCCTTTTCCGCGCAGCTCTCGATTCCCCCCTCTCTTTCGCACCCTCCATGTCATATTCCGCTCCAGGAGTTCCATCATAGCTCCTCACTGTCGCTGGGAGGATGTTTTCTCCTCCGCTCGCCCCTTCCACCGTCATTTTCTCTCTACCCACCCTTGCCTCCTTTTCCGCGCAGCTCTCGATTCCCCCCTCTCTTTCGCACCCTCCATGTCATATTCCGCTCCAGGAGCTCCATCATAGCTCCTTGCTGTCGCTGGGAGGATGTTTTCTCCTCCGCTCGCCCCTTCCACCGTCATTTTCTCTCTACCCACCCTTGCCTCCTTTTCCGCGCAGCTCTCGATTCCCCCCTCTCTTTCGCACCCTCCATGTCATATTCCGCTCCAGGAGTTCCATCATAGCTCCTCACTGTCGCTGGGAGGATGTTTTCTCCTCCGCTCGCCCCTTCCACCGTCATTTTCTCTCTACCCACCCTTGCCTCCTTTTCCGCGCAGCTCTCGATTCCCCCCTCTCTTTCGCACCCTCCATGTCATATTCCGCTCCAGGAGTTCCATCATAGCTCCTCACTGTCGCTGGGAGGATGTTTTCTCCTCCGCTCGCCCCTTCCACCGTCATTTTCTCTCTACCCACCCTTGCCTCCTTTTCCGCGCAGCTCTCGATTCCCCCCTCTCTTTCGCACCCTCCATGTCATATTCCGCTCCAGGAGCTCCATCATAGCTCCTTGCTGTCGCTGGGAGGATGTTTTCTCCTCCGCTCGCCCCTTCCACCGTCATTTGCTCTCTACCCACCCTTGCCTCCTTTTCCGCGCAGCTCTCGATTCCCCCCTCTCTTTCGCACCCTCCATGTCATATTCCGCTCCAGGAGTTCCATCATAGCTCCTCACTGTCGCTGGGAGGATGTTTTCTCCTCCGCTCGCCCCTTCCACCGTCATTTTCTCTCTACCCACCCTTGCCTCCTTTTCCGCGCAGCTCTCGATTCCCCCCTCTCTTTCGCACCCTCCATGTCATATTCCGCTCCAGGAGTTCCATCATAGCTCCTCACTGTCGCTGGGAGGATGTTTTCTCCTCCGCTCGCCCCTTCCACCGTCATTTTCTCTCTACCCACCCTTGCCTCCTTTTCCGCGCAGCTCTCGATTCCCCCCTCTCTTTCGCACCCTCCATGTCATATTCCGCTCCAGGAGTTCCATCATAGCTCCTCACTGTCGCTGGGAGGAAGTTTTCTCCTCCGCTCGCCCCTTCCACCTTCATTTTCTCTCTACCCACCCTTGCCTCCTTTTCCGCGCAGCTCTCGATTCCCCCCTCTCTTTCGCACCCTCCATGTCATATTCCGCTCCAGGAGCTCCATCATAGCTCCTTGCTGTCGCTGGGAGGATGTTTTCTCCTCCGCTCGCCCCTTCCACCGTCATTTTCTCTCTACCCACCCTTGCCTCCTTTTCCGCGCAGCTCTCGATTCCCCCCTCTCTTTCGCACCCTCCATGTCATATTCCGCTCCAGGAGTTCCATCATAGCTCCTCACTGTCGCTGGGAGGATGTTTTCTCCTCCGCTCGCCCCTTCCACCGTCATTTTCTCTCTACCCACCCTTGCCTCCTTCTCCGCACATCTCTCGATTCCCCCCTCTCTTTCGCACCCTCCATGTCATATTCCGCTCCAGGAGCTCCATCATAGCTAATCGCTGTCGCTGGGAGGATGTTTTCTCCTCCGCTCGCCCCTTCCACCGTCATTTTCTCTCTACCCACCCTTGCCTCCTTTTCCGCGCAGCTCTCGATTCCCCCCTCTCTTTCGCACCCTCCATGTCATATTCCGCTCCAGGAGTTCCATCATAGCTCCTCACTGTCGCTGGGAGGATGTTTTCTCCTCCGCTCGCCCCTTCCACCGTCATTTTCTCTCTACCCACCCTTGCCTCCTTTTCCGCGCAGCTCTCGATTCCCCCCTCTCTTTCGCACCCTCCATGTCATATTCCGCTCCAGGAGCTCCATCATAGCTCCTTGCTGTCGCTGGGAGGATGTTTTCTCCTCCGCTCGCCCCTTCCACCGTCATTTTCTCTCTACCCACCCTTGCCTCCTTTTCCGCGCAGCTCTCGATTCCCCCCTCTCTTTCGCACCCTCCATGTCATATTCCGCTCCAGGAGTTTCATCATAGCTCCTCACTGTCGCTGGGAGGAAGTTTTCTCCTCCGCTCGCCCCTTCCACCGTCATTTTCTCTCTACCCACCCTTGCCTCCTTTTCCGCGCAGCTCTCGATTCCCCCCTCTCTTTCGCACCCTCCATGTCATATTCCGCTCCAGGAGCTCCATCATAGCTCCTTGCTGTCGCTGGGAGGATGTTTTCTCCTCCGCTCGCCCCTTCCACCGTCATTTTCTCTCTACCCACCCTTGCCTCCTTTTCCGCGCAGCTCTCGATTCCCCCCTCTCTTTCGCACCCTCCATGTCATATTCCGCTCCAGGAGTTCCATCATAGCTCCTCACTGTCGCTGGGAGGATGTTTTCTCCTCCGCTCGCCCCTTCCACCGTCATTTTCTCTCTACCCACCCTTGCCTCCTTTTCCGCGCAGCTCTCGATTCCCCCCTCTCTTTCGCACCCTCCATGTCATATTCCGCTCCAGGAGCTCCATCATAGCTCCTCGCTGTCGCTGGGAGGATGTTTTCTCCTCCGCTCACCCCTTCCACCGTCATTTTCTCTCTACCCACCCTTGCCTCCTTTTCCGCGCAGCTCTCGATTCCCCCCTCTCTTTCGCACCCTCAATGTCATATTCCGCTCCAGGAGTTCCATCATAGCTCCTCACTGTCGCTGGGAGGATGTTTTCTCCTCCGCTCGCCCCTTCCACCATCATTTTCTCTCTACCCACCCTTGCCTCCTTTTCCGCGCAGCTCTCGATTCCCCCCTCTCTTTCGCACCCTCCATGTCATATTCCGCTCCAGGAGTTCCATCATAGCTCCTCACTGTCGCTGGGAGGAAGTTTTCTCCTCCGCTCGCCCCTTCCACCGTAATTTTCTCTCTACCCACCCTTGCCTCCTTTTCCGCGCAGCTCTCGATTCCCCCCTCTCTTTCGCACCCTCCATGTCATATTCCGCTCCAGGAGCTCCATCATAGCTCCTTGCTATCGCTGGGAGGATGTTTTCTCCTCCGCTCGCCCCTTCCACCGTCATTTTCTCTCTACCCACCCTTGCCTCCTTTTCCGCGCAGCTCTCGATTCCCCCCTCTCTTTCGCACCCTCCATGTCATATTCCGCTCCAGGAGTTCCATCATAGCTCCTCACTGTCGCTGGGAGGATGTTTTCTCCTCCGCTCGCCTCTTCCACCGTCATTTTCTCTCTACCCACCCTTGCCTCCTTTTCCGCGCAGCTCTCGATTCCCCCCTCTCTTTCGCACCCTCCATGTCATATTCCGCTCCAGGAGTTCCATCATAGCTCCTCACTGTCGCTGGGAGGAAGTTTTCTCCTCCGCTCGCCCCTTCCACCGTCATTTTCTCTCTACCCACCCTTGCCTCCTTTTCCGCGCAGCTCTCGATTCCCCCCTCTCTTTCGCACCCTTCATGTCATATTCCGCTCCAGGAGCTCCATCATAGCTCCTCGCTGTCGCTGGGAGGATGTTTTCTCCTCCGCTCACCCCTTCCACCGTCATTTTCTCTCTACCCACCCTTGCCTCCTTTTCCGCGCAGCTCTCGATTCCCCCCTCTCTTTCGCACCCTCAATGTCATATTCCGCTCCAGGAGTTCCATCATAGCTCCTCACTGTCGCTGGGAGGATGTTTTCTCCTCCGCTCGCCCCTTCCACCATCATTTTCTCTCTACCCACCCTTGCCTCCTTTTCCGCGCAGCTCTCGATTCCCCCCTCTCTTTCGCACCCTCCATGTCATATTCCGCTCCAGGAGTTCCATCATAGCTCCTCACTGTCGCTGGGAGGAAGTTTTCTCCTCCGCTCGCCCCTTCCACCGTCATTTTCTCTCTACCCACCCTTGCCTCCTTTTCCGCGCAGCTCTCGATTCCCCCCTCTCTTTCGCACCCTCCATGTCATATTCCGCTCCAGGAGCTCCATCATAGCTCCTTGCTATCGCTGGGAGGATGTTTTCTCCTCCGCTCGCCCCTTCCACCGTCATTTTCTCTCTACCCACCCTTGCCCCCTTTTCCGCGCAGCTCTCGATTCCCCCCTCTCTTTCGCACCCTCCATGTCATATTCCGCTCCAGGAGTTCCATCATAGCTCCTCACTGTCGCTGGGAGGATGTTTTCTCCTCCGCTCGCCTCTTCCACCGTCATTTTCTCTCTACCCACCCTTGCCTCCTTTTCCGCGCAGCTCTCGATTCCCCCCTCTCTTTCGCACCCTCCATGTCATATTCCGCTCCAGGAGTTCCATCATAGCTCCTCACTGTCGCTGGGAGGAAGTTTTCTCCTCCGCTCGCCCCTTCCACCGTCATTTTCTCTCTACCCACCCTTGCCTCCTTTTCCGCGCAGCTCTCGATTCCCCCCTCTCTTTCGCACCCTTCATGTCATATTCCGCTCCAGGAGCTCCATCATAGCTCCTTGCTGTCGCTGGGAGGATGTTTTCTCCTCCGCTCGCCCCTTCCACCGTCATTTTCTCTCTACCCACCCTTGCCTCCTTTTCCGCGCAGCTCTCGATTCCCCCCTCTTTTTCGCACCCTCCATGTCATATTCCGCTCCAGGAGTTCCATCATAGCTCCTCACTGTCGCTGGGAGGATGTTTTCTCCTCCGCTCGCCCCTTCCACCGTCATTTTCTCTCTACCCACCCTTGCCTCCTTTTCCGCGCAGCTCTCGATTCCCCCCTCTCTTTCGCACCCTCCATGTCATATTCCGCTCCAGGGGCTCCATCATAGCTCCTCGCTGTCGCTGGGAGGATGTTTTCTCCTCCGCTCGCCCCTTCCACCGTCATTTTCTCTCTACCCACCCTTGCCTCCTTTTCCGCGCAGCTCTCGATTCCCCCCTCTCTTTCGCACCCTCAATGTCATATTCCGCTCCAGGAGTTCCATCATAGCTCCTCACTGTCGCTGGGAGGATGTTTTCTCCTCCGCTCGCCCCTTCCACCATCATTTTCTCTCTACCCACCCTTGCCTCCTTTTCCGCGCAGCTCTCGATTCCCCCCTCTCTTTCGCACCCTCCATGTCATATTCCGCTCCAGGAGTTCCATCATAGCTCCTCACTGTCGCTGGGAGGAAGTTTTCTCCTCCGCTCGCCCCTTCCACCGTCATTTTCTCTCTACCCACCCTTGCCTCCTTTTCCACGCAGCTCTCGATTCCCCCCTCTCTTTCGCACCCTCCATGTCATATTCCGCTCCAGGAGCTCCATCATAGCTCCTTGCTGTCGCTGGGAGGATGTTTTCTCCTCCGCTCGCCCCTTCCACCGTCATTTTCTCTCTACCCACCCTTGCCTCCTTTTCCGCGCAGCTCTCGATTCCCCCCTCTCTTTCGCACCCTCCATGTCATATTCCGCTCCAGGAGTTCCATCATAGCTCCTCACTGTCGCTGGGAGGAAGTTTTCTCCTCCGCTCGCCCCTTCCACCGTCATTTTCTCTCTACCCACCCTTGCCTCCTTTTCCGCGCAGCTCTCGATTCCCCCCTCTCTTTCGCACCCTCCATGTCATATTCCGCTCCAGGAGCTCCATCATAGCTCCTTGCTGTCGCTGGGAGGATGTTTTCTCCTCCGCTCGCCCCTTCCACCGTCATTTTCTCTCTACCCACCCTTGCCTCCTTTTCCGCGCAGCTCTCGATTCCCCCCTCTCTTTCGCACCCTCCATGTCATATTCCGCTCCAGGAGTTCCATCATAGCTCCTCACTGTCGCTGGGAGGATGTTTTCTCCTCCGCTCGCCCCTTCCACCGTCATTTTCTCTCTACCCACCCTTGCCTCCTTCTCCGCGCAGCTCTCGATTCCCCCCTCTCTTTCGCACCCTCCATGTCATATTCCGCTCCAGGAGCTCCATCATAGCTAATCGCTGTCGCTGGGAGGATGTTTTCTCCTCCGCTCGCCCCTTCCACCGTCATTTTCTCTCTACCCACCCTTGCCTCCTTTTCCGCGCAGCTCTCGATTCCCCCCTCTCTTTCGCACCCTCCATGTCATATTCCGCTCCAGGAGCTCCATCATAGCTCCTTGCTGTCGCTGGGAGGATGTTTTCTCCTCCGCTCGCCCCTTCCACCGTCATTTTCTCTCTACCCACCCTTGCCTCCTTTTCCGCGCAGCTCTCGATTCTCCCCTCTCTTTCGCACCCTCCATGTCATATTCCGCTCCAGGAGTTCCATCATAGCTCCTCACTGTCGCTGGGAGGATGTTTTCTCCTCCGCTCGCCCCTTCCACCGTCATTTTCTCTCTACCCACCCTTGCCTCCTTTTCCGCGCAGCTCTCGATTCCCCCCTCTCTTTCGCACCCTCCATGTCATATTCCGCTCCAGGAGTTCCATCATAGCTCCTCACTGTCGCTGGGAGGATGTTTTCTCCTCCGCTCGCCCCTTCCACCGTCATTTTCTCTCTACCCACCCTTGCCTCCTTTTCCGCGCAGCTCTCGATTCCCCCCTCTCTTTCGCACCCTCCATGTCATATTCCGCTCCAGGAGTTCCATCATAGCTCCTCACTGTCGCTGGGAGGATGTTTTCTCCTCCGCTCGCCCCTTCCACCGTCATTTTCTCTCTACCCACCCTTGCCTCCTTTTCCGCGCAGCTCTCGATTCCCCCCTCTCTTTCGCACCCTCCATGTCATATTCCGCTCCAGGAGCTCCATCATAGCTCCTTGCTGTCGCTGGGAGGATGTTTTCTCCTCCGCTCGCCCCTTCCACCGTCATTTTCTCTCTACCCACCCTTGCCTCCTTTTCCGCGCAGCTCTCGAATCCCCCCTCTCTTTCGCACCCTCCATGTCATATTCCGCTCCAGGAGTTCCATCATAGCTCCTCACTGTCGCTGGGAGGATGTTTTCTCCTTCGCTCGCCCCTTCCACCGTCATTTTCTCTCTACCCACCCTTGCCTCCTTTTCCGCGCAGCTCTCGATTCCCCCCTCTCTTTCGCACCCTCCATGTCATATTCCGCTCCAGGAGTTCCATCATAGCTCCTCACTGTCGCTGGGAGGATGTTTTCTCCTCCGCTCGCCCCTTCCACCGTCATTTTCTCTCTACCCACCCTTGCCTCCTTTTCCGCGCAGCTCTCGATTCCCCCCTCTCTTTCGCACCCTCCATGTCATATTCCGCTCCAGGAGCTCCATCATAGCTCCTTGCTGTCGCTGGGAGGATGTTTTCTCCTCCGCTCGCCCCTTCCACCGTCATTTTCTCTCTACCCACCCTTGCCTCCTTTTCCGCGCAGCTCTCGATTCCCCCCTCTCTTTCGCACCCTCCATGTCATATTCCGCTCCAGGAGTTCCATCATAGCTCCTCACTGTCGCTGGGAGGATGTTTTCTCCTCCGCTCGCCCCTTCCACCGTCATTTTCTCTCTACCCACCCTTGCCTCCTTCTCCGCGCAGCTCTCGATTCCCCCCTCTCTTTCGCACCCTCCATGTCATATTCCGCTCCAGGAGCTCCATCATAGCTAATCGCTGTCGCTGGGAGATTGTTTTCTCCTCCGCTCGCCCCTTCCACCGTCATTTTCTCTCTACCCACCCTTGCCTCCTTTTCCGCGCAGCTCTCGATTCCCTCCTCTCTTTCGCACCCTCCATGTCATATTCCGCTCCAGGAGTTCCATCATAGCTCCTCACTGTCGCTGGGAGGATGTTTTCTCCTCCGCTCGCCCCTTCCACCGTCATTTTCTCTCTACCCACCCTTGCCTCCTTCTCCGCGCAGCTCTCGATTCCCCCCTCTCTTTCGCACCCTCCATGTCATATTCCGCTCCAGGAGTTCCATCATAGCTCCTCACTGTCGCTGGGAGGAAGTTTTCTCCTCCGCTCGCCCCTTCCACCGTCATTTTCTCTCTACCCACCCTTGCCTCCTTTTCCGCGCAACTCTCGATTCCCCCCTCTCTTTCGCACCCTCCATGTCATATTCCGCTCCAGGAGCTCCATCATAGCTCCTTGCTGTCGCTGGGAGGACGTTTTCTCCTCCGCTCGCCCCTTCCACCGTCATTTTCTCTCTACCCACCCTTGCCTCCTTTTCCGCGCAGCTCTCGATTCCCCCCTCTCTTTCGCACCCTCCATGTCATATTCCGCTCCAGGAGTTCCATCATAGCTCCTCACTGTCGCTGGGAGGATGTTTTCTCCTCCGCTCGCCCCTTCCACCGTCATTTTCTCTCTACCCACCCTTGCCTCCTTTTCCGCGCAGCTCTCGATTCCCCCCTCTCTTTCGCACCCTCCATGTCATATTCCGCTCCAGGAGTTCCATCATAGCTCCTCACTGTCGCTGGGAGGAAGTTTTCTCCTCCGCTCGCCCCTTCCACCGTCATTTTCTCTCTACCCACCCTTGCCTCCTTTTCCGCGCAGCTCTCGATTCCCCCCTCTCTTTCGCACCCTCCATGTCATATTCCGCTCCAGGAGCTCCATCATAGCTCCTTGCTGTCGCTGGGAGGATGTTTTCTCCTCCGCTCGCCCCTTCCACCGTCATTTTCTCTCTACCCACCCTTGCCTCCTTTTCCGCGCAGCTCTCGATTCCCCCCTCTCTTTCGCACCCTCCATGTCATATTCCGCTCCAGGAGTTCCATCATAGCTCCTCACTGTCGCTGGGAGGATGTTTTCTCCTCCGCTCGCCCCTTCCACCGTCATTTTCTCTCTACCCACCCTTGCCTCCTTTTCCGCGCAGCTCTCGATTCCCCCCTCTCTTTCGCACCCTCCATGTCATATTCCGCTCCAGGAGCTCCATCATAGCTCCTCGCTGTCGCTGGGAGGATGTTTTCTCCTCCGCTCGCCCCTTCCACCGTCATTTTCTCTCTACCCACCCTTGCCTCCTTTTCCGCGCAGCTCTCGATTCCCCCCTCTCTTTCGCACCCTCAATGTCATATTCCGCTCCAGGAGTTCCATCATAGCTCCTCACTGTCGCTGGGAGGAAGTTTTCTCCTCCGCTCGCCCCTTCCACCGTCATTTTCTCTCTACCCACCCTTGCCTCCTTTTCCGCGCAGCTCTCGATTCCCCCCTCTCTTTCGCACCCTCCATGTCATGTTCCGCTCCAGGAGTTCCATCATAGCTCCTCACTGTCGCTGGGAGGAAGTTTTCTCCTCCGCTCGTCCCTTCCACCGTCATTTTCTCTCTACCCACCCTTGCCTCCTTTTCCGCGCAGCTCTCGATTCCCCCCTCTCTTTCGCACCCTCCATGTCATATTCCGCTCCAGGAGCTCCATCATAGCTCCTCGCTGTCGCTGGGAGGATGTTTTCTCCTCCGCTCGCCCCTTCCACCGTCATTTTCTCTCTACCCACCCTTGCCTCCTTTTCCGCGCAGCTCTCGATTCCCCCCTCTCTTTCGCACCCTCAATGTCATATTCCGCTCCAGGAGTTCCATCATAGCTCCTCACTGTCGCTGGGAGGATGTTTTCTCCTCCGCTCGCCCCTTCCACCGTCATTTTCTCTCTACCCACCCTTGCCTCCTTTTCCGCGCAGCTCTCGATTCCCCCCTCTCTTTCGCACCCTCCATGTCATATTCCGCTCCAGGAGTTCCATCATAGCTCCTCACTGTCGCTGGGAGGAAGTTTTCTCCTCCGCTCGCCCCTTCCACCGTCATTTTCTCTCTACCCACCCTTGCCTCCTTTTCCGCGCAGCTCTCGATTCCCCCCTCTCTTTCGCACCCTCCATGTCATATTCCGCTCCAGGAGCTCCATCATAGCTCCTTGCTGTCGCTGGGAGGATGTTTTCTCCTCCGCTCGCCCCTTCCACCGTAATTTTCTCTCTACCCACCCTTGCCTCCTTTTCCGCGCAGCTCTCGATTCCCCCCTCTCTTTCGCACCCTCCATGTCATATTCCGCTCCAGGAGTTCCATCATAGCTTCTCACTGTCGCTGGGAGGATGTTTTCTCCTCCGCTCGCCCCTTCCACCATCATTTTCTCTCTAACCACCCTTGCCTCCTTTTCCGCGCAGCTCTCGATTCCCCCCTCTCTTTCGCACCCTCCATGTCATATTCCGCTCCAGGAGCTCCATCATAGCTCCTTGCTGTCGCTGGGAGGATGTTTTCTCCTCCGCTCGCCCCTTCCACCGTCATTTTCTCTCTACCCACCCTTGCCTCCTTTTCCGCGCAGCTCTCGATTCCCCCCTCTCTTTCGCACCCTCCACGTCATATTCCGCTCCAGGAGTTCCATCATAGCTCCTCACTGTCGCTGGGAGGATGTTTTCTCCTCCGCTCGCCCCTTCCACCGTCATTTTCTCTCTACCCACCCTTGCCTCCTTCTCCGCGCAGCTCTCGATTCCCCCCTCTCTTTCGCACCCTCCATGTCATATTCCGCTCCAGGAGCTCCATCATGGCTAATCGCTGTCGCTGGGAGGATGTTTTCTCCTCCGCTCGCCCCTTCCACCGTCATTTTCTCTCTACCCACCCTTGCCTCCTTTTCCGCGCAGCTCTCGATTCCCCCCTCTCTTTCGCACCCTCCATGTCATATTCCGCTCCAGGAGTTCCATCATAGCTCCTCACTGTGGCTGGGAGGATGTTTTCTCCTCCGCTCGCCCCTTCCACCGTCATTTTCTCTCTACCCACCCTTGCCTCCTTTTCCGCGCAGCTCTCGATTCCCCCCTCTCTTTCGCACCCTCCATGTCATATTCCGCTCCAGGAGCTCCATCATAGCTCCTTGCTGTCGCTGGGAGGATGTTTTCTCCTCCGCTCGCCCCTTCCACCGTCATTTTCTCTCTACCCACCCTTGCCTCCTTTTCCGCGCAGCTCTCGATTCCCCCCTCTCTTTCGCACCCTCCATGTCATATTCCGCTCCAGGAGTTCCATCATAGCTCCTCACTGTCGCTGGGAGGATGTTTTCTCCTCCGCTCGCCCCTTCCACCGTCATTTTCTCTCTACCCACCCTTGCCTCCTTTTCCGCGCAGCTCTCGATTCCCCCCTCTCTTTCGCACCCTCCATGTCATATTCCGCTCCAGGAGCTCCATCATAGCTCCTTGCTGTCGCTGGGAGGATGTTTTCTCCTCCGCTCGCCCCTTCCACCGTCATTTTCTCTCTACCCACCCTTGCCTCCTTTTCCGCGCAGCTCTCGATTCCCCCCTCTCTTTCGCACCCTCCATGCCATATTCCGCTCCAGGAGTTCCATCATAGCTCCTCACTGTCGCTGGGAGGATGTTTTCTCCTCCGCTCGCCCCTTCCACCATCATTTTCTCTCTACCCACCCTTGCCTCCTTTTCCGCGCAGCTCTCGATTCCCCCCTCTCTTTCGCACCCTCCATGTCATATTCCGCTCCAGGAGTTCCATCATAGCTCCTCACTGTCGCTGGGAGGAAGTTTTCTCCTCCGCTCGCCCCTTCCGCCGTCATTTTCTCTCTACCCACCCTTGCCTCCTTTTCCGCGCAGCTCTCGATTCCCCCCTCTCTTTCGCACCCTCCATGTCATATTCCGCTCCAGGAGCTCCATCATAGCTCCTTGCTGTCGCTGGGAGGATGTTTTCTCCTCCGCTCGCCCCTTCCACCGTCATTTTCTCTCTACCCACCCTTGCCTCCTTTTCCGCGCAGCTCTCGATTCCCCCCTCTCTTTCGCACCCTCCATGTCATATTCCGCTCCAGGAGTTCCATCATAGCTCCTCACTGTCGCTGGGAGGATGTTTTCTCCTCCGCTCGCCCCTTCCACCGTCATTTTCTCTCTACCCACCCTTGCCTCCTTCTCCGCGCAGCTCTCGATTCCCCCCTCTCTTTCGCACCCTCCATGTCATATTCCGCTCCAGGAGCTCCATCATAGCTAATCGCTGTCGCTGGGAGGATGTTTTCTCCTCCGCTCGCCCCTTCCACAGTCATTTTCTCTCTACCCACCCTTGCCTCCTTTTCCGCGCAGCTCTCGATTCCCCACTCTCTTTCGCACCCTCCATGTCACATTCCGCTCCAGGAGTTCCATCATAGCTCCTCACTGTCGCTGGGAGGATGTTTTCTCCTCCGCTCGCCCCTTCCACCGTCATTTTCTCTCTACCCACCCTTGCCTCCTTTTCCGCGCAGCTCTCGATTCCCCCCTCTCTTTCGCACCCTCCATGTCATATTCCGCTCCAGGAGCTCCATCATAGCTCCTTGCTGTCGCTGGGAGGATGTTTTCTCCTCCGCTCGCCCCTTCCACCGTCATTTTCTCTCTACCCACCCTTGCCTCCTTTTCCGCGCAGCTCTCGATTCCCCCCTCTCTTTCGCACCCTCCATGTCATATTCCGCTCCAGGAGTTCCATCATAGCTCCTCACTGTCGCTGGGAGGATGTTTTCTCCTCCGCTCGCCCCTTCCACCGTCATTTTCTCTCTACCCACCCTTGCCTCCTTCTCCGCGCAGCTCTCGATTCCCCCCTCTCTTTCGCACCCTCCATGTCATATTCCGCTCCAGGAGCTCCATCATAGCTCCTCGCTGTCGCTGGGAGGATGTTTTCTCCTCCGCTCGCCCCTTCCACCGTCATTTTCTCTCTACCCACCCTTGCCTCCTTTTCCGCGCAGCTCTCGATTCCCCCCTCTCTTTCGCACCCTCCATGTAATATTCCGCTCCAGGAGTTCCATCATAGCTCCTCACTGTCGCTGGGAGGATGTTTTCTCCTCCGCTCGCCCCTTCCACCGTCATTTTCTCTCTACCTACCCTTGCCTCCTTTTCCGCGCAGCTCTCGATTCCCCCCTCTCTTTCGCACCCTCCATGTCATATTCCGCTCCAGGAGCTCCATCATAGCTCCTTGCTGTCGCTGGGAGGATGTTTTCTCCTCCGCTCGCCCCTTCCACCGTCATTTTCTCTCTACCCAGCCTTGCCTCCTTTTCCGCGCAGCTCTCGATTCCCCCCTCTCTTTCGCACCCTCCATGTCATATTCCGCTCCAGGAGTTCCATCATAGCTCCTCACTGTCGCTGGGAGGATGTTTTCTCCTCCGCTCGCCCCTTCCACCGTCATTTTCTCTCTACCCACCCTTGCCTCCTTCTCCGCGCAGCTCTCGATTCCCCCCTCTCTTTCGCACCCTCCATGTCATATTCCGCTCCAGGAGCTCCATCATAGCTCCTCGCTGTTGCTGGGAGGATGTTTTCTCCTCCGCTCGCCCCTTCCACCGTCATTTTCTCTCTACCCACCCTTGCCTCCTTTTCCGCGCAGCTCTCGATTCCCCCTCTCTTTCGCACCCTCCATGTCATATTCCGCTCCTGGAGTTCCATCATAGCTCCTCACTGTCGCTGGGAGGAAGTTTTCTCCTCCGCTCGCCCCTTCCACCGTCATTTTCTCTCTACCCACCCTTGCCTCCTTTTCCGCGCAGCTCTCAATTCCCCCCTCTCTTTCGCATCCTCCACGTCATATTCCGCTCCAGGAGTTCCATCATAGCTCCTCACTGTCGCTGGGAGGATGTTTTCTCCTCCGCTCGCCCCTTCCACCGTCATTTTCTCTCTACCCACCCTTGCCTCCTTCTCCGCGCAGCTCTCGATTCCCCCCTCTCTTTCGCACCCTCCATGTCATATTCCGCTCCAGGAGCTCCATCATAGCTCCTCGCTGTCGCTGGGAGGATGTTTTCTCCTCCGCTCGCCCCTTCCACCGTCATTTTCTCTCTACCCACCCTTGCCTCCTTTTCCGCACAGCTCTCGATTCCCCCCTCTCTTTCGCACCCTCCATGTCATATTCCGCTCCAGGAGCTCCATCATAGCTCCTTGCTGTCGCTGGGAGGATGTTTTCTCCTCCGCTCGCCCCTTCCACCATCATTTTCTCTCTACCCACCCTTGCCTCCTTTTCCGCGCAGCTCTCGATTCCCCCCTCTCTTTCGCACCCTCCATGTCATATTCCGCTCCAGGAGTTCCATCATAGCTCCTCACTGTCGCTGGGAGGATGTTTTCTCCTCCGCTCGCCCCTTCCACCGTCATTTTCTCTCTACCCACCCTTGCCTCCTTTTCCGCGCAGCTCTCGATTCCCCCCTCTCTTTCGCACCCTCCATGTCATATTCCGCTCCAGGAGCTCCATCATAGCTCCTTGCTGTCGCTGGGAGGATGTTTTCTCCTCCGCTCGCCCCTTCCACCGTCATTTTCTCTCTACCCACCCTTGCCTCCTTTTCCGCGCAGCTCTCGATTCCCCCCTCTCTTTCGCACCCTCCATGTCATATTCCGCTCCAGGAGTTCCATCATAGCTCCTCACTGTCGCTGGGAGGATGTTTTCTCCTCCGCTCGCCCCTTCCACCGTCATTTTCTCTCTACCCACCCTTGCCTCCTTCTCCGCGCAGCTCTCGATTCCCCCCTCTCTTTCGCACCCTCCATGTCATATTCCGCTCCAGGAGTTCCATCATAGCTCCTCACTGTCGCTGGGAGGATGTTTTCTCCTCCGCTCGCCCCTTCCACCGTCATTTTCTCTCTACCCACCCTTGCCTCCTTTTCCGCGCAGCTCTCAATTCCCCCCTCTCTTTCGCACCCTCCATGTCATATTCCGCTCCAGGAGCTCCATCATAGCTCCTTGCTGTCGCTGGGAGGATGTTTTCTCCTCCGCTCGCCCCTTCCACCCTCATTTTCTCTCTACCCAGCCTTGCCTCCTTTTCCGCGCAGCTCTCGATTCCCCCCTCTCTTTCGCACCCTCCATGTCATATTCCGCTCCAGGAGTTCCATCATAGCTCCTCACTGTCGCTGGGAGGATGTTTTCTCCTCCGCTCGCCCCTTCCACCGTCATTTTCTCTCTACCCACCCTTGCCTCCTTCTCCGCGCAGCTCTCGATTCCCCCCTCTCTTTCGCACCCTCCATGTCATATTCCGCTCCAGGAGCTCCATCATAGCTCCTCGCTGTCGCTGGGAGGATGTTTTCTCCTCCGCTCGCCCCTTCCACCGTCATTTTCTCTCTACCCACCCTTGCCTCCTTTTCCGCGCAGCTCTCGATTCCCCCCTCTCTTTCGCACCCTCCATGTCATATTCCGCTCCAGGAGTTCCATCATAGCTCCTCACTGTCGCTGGGAGGAAGTTTTCACCTCCGCTCGCCCCTTCCACCGTCATTTTCTCTCTACCCACCCTTGCCTCCTTTTCCGCGCAGCTCTCAATTCCCCCCTCTCTTTCGCACCCTCCATGTCATATTCCGCTCCAGGAGTTCCATCATAGCTCCTCACTGTCGCTGGGAGGAAGTTTTCTCCTCCGCTTGCCCCTTCCACCGTCATTTTCTCTCTACCCACCCTTGCCTCCTTCTCCGCGCAGCTCTCGATTCCCCCCTCTCTTTCACACCCTCCATGTCATATTCCGCTCCAGGAGCTCCATCATAGCTAATCGCTGTCGCTGGGAGGATGTTTTCTCCTCCGCTCGCCCCTTCCACCGTCATTTTCTCTCTACCCACCCTTGCCTCCTTCTCCGCGCAGCTCTCGATTCCCCCCTATCTTTCACACCCTCCATGTCATATTCCGCTCCAGGAGCTCCATCATAGCTCCTCGCTGTCGCTGGGAGGATGTTTTCTCCTCCGCTCGCCCCTTCCACCATCGTTTTCTCTCTACCCACCCTTGCCTCCTTCTCCGCGCAGCTCTCGATTCCCCCCTCTCTCTCGCACCCTCCATATTACATCCAGCTCCAGGAGCTCCATCATAGCTCCTCGCTGTCGCTGGGAGGATGTTTTCTCCTCTGCTCGCCCCTTCCACCGTCATTTTCTCTCTACCCACCCTTGCCTCCTTCTCCGCGCAGCTCTCGATTCCCCCCTCTCTTTCGCACCCTCCATGTCACATTCCGCTCCAGGAGTTCCATCATAGCTCCTCACTGTCGCTGGGAGGATGTTTTCTCCTCCGCTCGCCCCTTCCACCGTCATTTTCTCTCTACCCACCCTTGCCTCCTTTTCCGCGCAGCTCTCGATTCCCCCCTCTCTTTCGCACCCTCCATGTCATATTCCGCTCCAGGAGCTCCATCATAGCTCCTTGCTGTCGCTGGGAGGATGTTTTCTCCTCCGCTCGCCCCTTCCACCGTCATTTTCTCTCTACCCACCCTTGCCTCCTTTTCCGCGCAGCTCTCGATTCCCCCCTCTCTTTCGCACCCTCCATGTCATATTCCGCTCCAGGAGTTCCATCATAGCTCCTCACTGTTGCTGGGAGGATGTTTTCTCCTCCGCTCGCCCCTTCCACCGTCATTTTCTCTCTACCCACCCTTGCCTCCTTCTCCGCGCAGCTCTCGATTCCCCCCTCTCTTTCGCACCCTCCATGTCATATTCCGCTCCAGGAGCTCCATCATAGCTCCTCGCTGTCGCTGGGAGGATGTTTTCTCCTCCGCTCGCCCCTTCCACCGTCATTTTCTCTCTACCCACCCTTGCCTCCTTTTCCGCGCAGCTCTCGATTCCCCCCTCTCTTTCGCACCCTCCATGTCATATTCCGCTCCAGGAGTTCCATCATAGCTCCTCACTGTCGCTGGGAGGATGTTTTCTCCTCCGCTCGCCCCTTCCACCGTCATTTTCTCTCTACCCACCCTTGCCTCCTTTTCCGCGCAGCTCTCGATTCCCCCCTCTCTTTCGCACCCTCCATGTCATATTCCGCTCCAGGAGCTCCATCATAGCTCCTTGCTGTCGCTGGGAGGATGTTTTCTCCTCCGCTCGCCCCTTCCACCGTCATTTTCTCTCTACCCAGCCTTGCCTCCTTTTCCGCGCAGCTCTCGATTCCCCCCTCTCTTTCGCACCCTCCATGTCATATTCCGCTCCAGGAGTTCCATCATAGCTCCTCACTGTCGCTGGGAGGATGTTTTCTCCTCCGCTCGCCCCTTCCACCGTCATTTTCTCTCTACCCACCCTTGCCTCCTTCTCCGCGCAGCTCTCGATTCCCCCCTCTCTTTCGCATCCTCCATGTCATATTCCGCTCCAGGAGCTCCATCATAGCTCCTCGCTGTCGCTGGGAGGATGTTTTCTCCTCCGCTCGCCCCTTCCACCGTCATTTTCTCTCTACCCACCCTTGCCTCCTTTTCCGCGCAGCTCTCGATTCCCCCTCTCTTTCGCACCCTCCATGTCATATTCCGCTCCTGGAGTTCCATCATAGCTCCTCACTGTCGCTGGGAGGAAGTTTTCTCCTCCGCTCGCACCTTCCACCGTCATTTTCTCTCTACCCACCCTTGCCTCCTTTTCCGCGCAGCTCTCAATTCCCCCCTCTCTTTCGCACCCTCCATGTCATATTCCGCTCCAGGAGTTCCATCATAGCTCCTCACTGTCGCTGGGAGGAAGTTTTCTTCTCCGCTTGCCCCTTCCACCGTCATTTTCTCTCTACCCACCCTTGCCTCCTTCTCCGCGCAGCTCTCGATTCCCCCCTCTCTTTCACACCCTCCATGTCATATTCCGCTCCAGGAGCTCCATCATAGCTAATCGCTGTCGCTGGGAGGATGTTTTCTCCTCCGCTCGCCCCTTCCACCGTCATTTTCTCTCTACCCACCCTTGCCTCCTTCTCCGCGCAGCTCTCGATTCCCCCCTCTCTTTCACACCCTCCATGTCATATTCCGCTCCAGGAGCTCCATCATAGCTCCTCGCTGTCGCTGGGAGGATGTTTTCTCCTCCGCTCGCCCCTTCCACCGTCATTTTCTCTCTACCCACCCTTGCCTCCTTCTCCGCGCAGCTCTCGATTCCCCCCTCTCTCTCGCACCCTCCATATTACATCCAGCTCCAGGAGCTCCATCATAGCTCCTCGCTGTCGCTGGGAGGATGTTTTCTCCTCTGCTCGCCCCTTCCACCGTCATTTTCTCTCTACCCACCCTTGCCTCCTTCTCCGCGCAGCTCTCGATTCCCCCCTCTCTTTCGCACCCTCCATGTCATATTCCGCTCCAGGAGTTCCATCATAGCTCCTCACTGTCGCTGGGAGGATGTTTTCTCCTCCGCTCGCCCCTTCCACCGTCATTTTCTCTCTACCCACCCTTGCCTCCTTCTCCGCGCAGCTCTCGATTCCCCCCTCTCTTTCGCACCCTCCATGTCATATTCCGCTCCAGGAGCTCCATCATAGCTCCTCGCTGTCGCTGGGAGGATGTTTTCTCCTCCGCTCGCCCCTTCCACCGTCATTTTCTCTCTACCCACCCTTGCCTCCTTCTCCGCGCAGCTCTCGATTCCCCCCTCTCTTTCGCACCCTCCATGTCATATTCCGCTCCAGGAGCTCCATCATAGCTCCTCGCTGTCGCTGGGAGGATGTTTTCTCCTCCGCTCGCCCCTTCCACCGTCATTTTCTCTCTACCCACCCTTCCCTTCTTCTCCGCGCAGCTCTCGATTCCCTCCTCTCTCTCGCACCCTCCATATTACATCCAGCTCCAGGAGCTCCATCATAGCTCCTTGCTGTCGCTGGGAGGATGTTTTCTCCTCTGCTCGCCGCTTCCACCGTCATTTTCTCTCCACCCACCCTTGCCTCCTTCTCCGCGCCGCTCTCGATTCCCCCCTCTCTCTCGCACCCACCATGTCATATCCCGCTCCAGGAGCTCCATCATAGCTCCTCGCTGTCGCTGGGAGGATGTTTTCTCCTCCGCTCGCCCCTTCCACCGTCATTTTCTCTCTACCCACCCTTGCCTCCTTTTCCGCGCAGCTCTCGATTCCCCCCTCTCTTTCGCACCCTCCATGTCATATTCCGCTCCAGGAGTTCCATCATAGCTCCTCACTGTCGCTGGGAGGATGTTTTCTCCTCCGCTCGCCCCTTCCACCGTCATTTTCTCTCTACCCACCCTTGCCTCCTTCTCCGCGCAGCTCTCGATTCCCCCCTCTCTTTCGCACCCTCCATGTCATATTCCGCTCCAGGAGTTCCATCATAGCTCCTCACTGTCGCTGGGAGGATGTTTTCTCCTCCGCTCGCCCCTTCCACCGTCATTTTCTCTCTACCCACCCTTGCCTCCTTCTCCGCGCAGCTCTCGATTCCCCCCTCTCTTTCGCACCCTCCATGTCATATTCCGCTCCAGGAGCTCCATCATAGCTAATCGCTGTCGCTGGGAGGATGTTTTCTCCTCCGCTCGCCCCTTCCACCGTCATTTTCTCTCTACCCACCCTTGCCTCCTTTTCCGCGCAGCTCTCGATTCCCCACTCTCTTTCGCACCCTCCATGTCACATTCCGCTCCAGGAGTTCCATCATAGCTCCTCACTGTCGCTGGGAGGATGTTTTCTCCTCCGCTCGCCCCTTCCACCGTCATTTTCTCTCTACCCACCCTTGCCTCCTTTTCCGCGCAGCTCTCGATTCCCCCCTCTCTTTCGCACCCTCCATGTCATATTCCGCTCCAGGAGCTCCATCATAGCTCCTTGCTGTCGCTGGGAGGATGTTTTCTCCTCCGCTCGCCCCTTCCACCGTCATTTTCTCTCTACCCACCCTTGCCTCCTTTTCCGCGCAGCTCTCGATTCCCCCCTCTCTTTCGCACCCTCCATGTCATATTCCGCTCCAGGAGTTCCATCATAGCTCCTCACTGTCGCTGGGAGGATGTTTTCTCCTCCGCTCGCCCCTTCCACCGTCATTTTCTCTCTTCCCACCCTTGCCTCCTTCTCCGCGCAGCTCTCGATTCCCCCCTCTCTTTCGCACCCTCCATGTCATATTCCGCTCCAGGAGCTCCATCATAGCTCCTCGCTGTCGCTGGGAGGATGTTTTCTCCTCCGCTCGCCCCTTCCACCGTCATTTTCTCTCTACCCACCCTTGCCTCCTTTTCCGCGCAGCTCTCGATTCCCCCCTCTCTTTCGCACCCTCCATGTCATATTCCGCTCCAGGAGTTCCATCATAGCTCCTCACTGTCGCTGGGAGGATGTTTTCTCCTCCGCTCGCCCCTTCCACCGTCATTTTCTCTCTACCCACCCTTGCCTCCTTTTCCGCGCAGCTCTCAATTCCCCCCTCTCTTTCGCACCCTCCATGTCATATTCCGCTCCAGGAGCTCCATCATAGCTCCTTGCTGTCGCTGGGAGGATATTTTCTCCTCCGCTCGCCCCTTCCACCGTCATTTTCTCTCTACCCACCCTTGCCTCCTTTTCCGCGCAGCTCTCGATTCCCCCCTCTCTTTCGCACCCTCCATGTCATATTCCGCTCCAGGAGTTCCATCATAGCTCCTCACTGTCGCTGGGAGGATGTTTTCTCCTCCGCTCGCCCCTTCCACCGTCATTTTCTCTCTTCCCACCCTTGCCTCCTTCTCCGCGCAGCTCTCGATTCCCCCCTCTCTTTCGCACCCTCCATGTCATATTCCGCTCCAGGAGCTCCATCATAGCTCCTCGCTGTCGCTGGGAGGATGTTTTCTCCTCCGCTCGCCCCTTCCACCGTCATTTTCTCTCTACCCACCCTTGCCTCCTTTTCCGCGCAGCTCTCGATTCCCCCCTCTCTTTCGCACCCTCCATGTCATATTCCGCTCCAGGAGTTCCATCATAGCTCCTCACTGTCGCTGGGAGGATGTTTTCTCCTCCGCTCGCCCCTTCCACCGTCATTTTCTCTCTACCCACCCTTGCCTCCTTTTCCGCGCAGCTCTCAATTCCCCCCTCTCTTTCGCACCCTCCATGTCATATTCCGCTCCAGGAGCTCCATCATAGCTCCTTGCTGTCGCTGGGAGGATATTTTCTCCTCCGCTCGCCCCTTCCACCGTCATTTTCTCTCTACCCAGCCTTGCCTCCTTTTCCGCGCAGCTCTCGATTCCCCCCTCTCTTTCGCACCCTCCATGTCATATTCCGCTCCAGGAGTTCCATCATAGCTCCTCACTGTCGCTGGGAGGATGTTTTCTCCTCCGCTCGCCCCTTCCACCGTCATTTTCTCTCTACCCACCCTTGCCTCCTTCTCCGCGCAGCTCTCGATTCCCCCCTCTCTTTCGCACCCTCCATGTCATATTCCGCTCCAGGAGCTCCATCATAGCTCCTCGCTGTCGCTGGGAGGATGTTTTCTCCTCCGCTCGCCCCTTCCACCGTCATTTTCTCTCTACCCATCCTTGCCTCCTTTTCCGCGCAGCTCTCGATTCCCCCTCTCTTTCGCACCCTCCATGTCATATTCCGCTCCTGGAGTTCCATCATAGCTCCTCACTGTCGCTGGGAGGAAGTTTTCACCTCCGCTCGCCCCTTCCACCGTCATTTTCTCTCTACCCACCCTTGCCTCCTTTTCCGCGCAGCTCTCAATTCCCCCCTCTCTTTCGCACCCTCCATGTCATATTCCGCTCCAGGAGTTCCATCATAGCTCCTCACTGTCGCTGGGAGGAAGTTTTCTCCTCCGCTTGCCCCTTCCACCGTCATTTTCTCTCTACCCACCCTTGCCTCCTTCTCCGCGCAGCTCTCGATTCCCCCCTCTCTTTCGCACCCTCCATGTCATATTCCGCTCCAGGAGCTCCATCATAGCTCCTTGCTGTCGCTGGGAGGATGTTTTCTCCTCCGCTCGCCCCTTCCACCGTCATTTTCTCTCTACCCACCCTTGCCTCCTTTTCCGCGCAGCTCTCGATTCCCCCCTCTCTTTCGCACCCTCCATGTCATATTCCGCTCCAGGAGTTCCATCATAGCTCCTCACTGTCGCTGGGAGGATGTTTTCTCCTCCGCTCGCCCCTTCCACCGTCATTTTCTCTCTACCCACCCTTGCCTCCTTCTCCGCGCAGCTCTCGATTCCCCCCTCTCTTTCGCACCCTCCATGTCATATTCCGCTCCAGGAGCTCCATCATAGCTCCTCGCTGTCGCTGGGAGGATGTTTTCTCCTCCGCTCGCCCCTTCCACCGTCATTTTCTCTCTACCCACCCTTGCCTCCTTTTCCGCGCAGCTCTCGATTCCCCCCTCTCTTTCGCACCCTCCATGTCATATTCCGCTCCAGGAGTTCCATCATAGCTCCTCACTGTCGCTGGGAGGATGTTTTCTCCTCCGCTCGCCCCTTCCACCGTCATTTTCTCTCTACCCACCCTTGCCTCCTTTTCCGCGCAGCTCTCGATTCCCCCCTCTCTTTCGCACCCTCCATGTCATATTCCGCTCCAGGAGCTCCATCATAGCTCCTTGCTGTCGCTGGGAGGATGTTTTCTCCTCCGCTCGCCCCTTCCACCGTCATTTTCTCTCTACCCAGCCTTGCCTCCTTTTCCGCGCAGCTCTCGATTTCCCCCTCTCTTTCGCACCCTCCATGTCATATTCCGCTCCAGGAGTTCCATCATAGCTCCTCACTGTCGCTGGGAGGATGTTTTCTCCTCCGCTCGCCCCTTCCACCGTCATTTTCTCTCTACCCACCCTTGCCTCCTTCTCCGCGCAGCTCTCGATTCCCCCCTCTCTTTCGCACCCTCCATGTCATATTCCGCTCCAGGAGCTCCATCATAGCTCCTCGCTGTCGCTGGGAGGATGTTTTCTCCTCCGCTCGCCCCTTCCACCGTCATTTTCTCTCTACCCACCCTTGCCTCCTTTTCCGCGCAGCTCTCGATTCCCCCTCTCTTTCGCACCCTCCATGTCATATTCCGCTCCTGGAGTTCCATCATAGCTCCTCACTGTCGCTGGGAGGAAGTTTTCTCCTCCGCTCGCCCCTTCCACCGTCATTTTCTCTCTACCCACCCTTGCCTCCTTTTCCGCGCAGCTCTCGATTCCCCCCTCTCTTTCACACCCTCCATGTCATATTCCGCTCCAGGAGCTCCATCATAGCTAATCGCTGTCGCTGGGAGGATGTTTTCTCCTCCGCTCGCCCCTTCCACCGTCATTTTCTCTCTACCCACCCTTGCCTCCTTCTCCGCGCAGCTCTCGATTCCCCCCTCTCTTTCACACCCTCCATGTCATATTCCGCTCCAGGAGCTCCATCATAGCTCCTCGCTGTCGCTGGGAGGATGTTTTCTCCTCCGCTCGCCCCTTCCACCGTCATTTTCTCTCTACCCACCCTTGCCTCCTTCTCCGCGCAGCTCTCGATTCCCCCCTCTCTCTCGCACCCTCCATATTACATCCAGCTCCAGGAGCTCCATCATAGCTCCTCGCTGTCGCTGGGAGGATGTTTTCTCCTCTGCTCGCCCCTTCCACCGTCATTTTCTCTCTACCCACCCTTGCCTCCTTCTCCGCGCAGCTCTCGATTCCCCCCTCTCTTTCGCACCCTCCATGTCATATTCCGCTCCAGGAGCTCCATCATAGCTCCTCGCTGTCGCTGGGAGGATGTTTTCTCCTCCGCTCGCCCCTTCCACCGTCATTTTCTCTCTACCCACCCTTCCCTTCTTCTCCGCGCAGCTCTCGATTCCCTCCTCTCTCTCGCACCCTCCATATTACATCCAGCTCCAGGAGCTCCATCATAGCTCCTTGCTGTCGCTGGGAGGATGTTTTCTCCTCTGCTCGCCGCTTCCACCGTCATTTTCTCTCCACCCACCCTTGCCTCCTTCTCCGCGCCGCTCTCGATTCCCCCCTCTCTCTCGCACCCACCATGTCATATCCCGCTCCAGGAGCTCCATCATAGCTCCTCGCTGTCGCTGGGAGGATGTTTTCTCCTCCGCTCGCCCCTTCCACCGTCATTTTCTCTCTAACCACCCTTGCCTCCTTCTCCGCGCAGCTCTCGATTCCCCCCTCTCTCTTGCACCCTCCATATTACATCCAGCTCCAGGAGCTCCATCATAGCTCCTCGCTGTCGCTGGGAGGATGTTTTCTCCTCCGCTCGCCCCTTCCACCGTCATTTTCTCTCTACCCACCCTTGCCTCCTTCTCTGCGCAGCTCTCGATTCCCCCCTCTCTTTCGCACCCTCCATGTCATATTCCGCTCCAGGAGCTCCATCATAGCTCCTCGCTGTCGCTGGGAGGATGTTTTCTCCTCCGCTCGCCCCTTCCACCGTCATTTTCTCTCTACCCACCCTTGCCTCCTTCTCCGCGCAGCTCTCGATTCCCCCCTCTCTCTCGCACCCTCCATATTACATCCAGCTCCAGGAGCTCCATCATAGCTCCTCGCTGTCGCTGGGAGGATGTTTTCTCCTCCGCTCGCCCCTTCCACCGTCATTTTCTCTCTACCCACCCTTGCCTCCTTTTCCGCGCAGCTCTCGATTCCCCCCTCTCTTTCGCACCCTCCATGTCATATTCCGCTCCAGGAGTTCCATCATAGCTCCTCACTGTCGCTGGGAGGATGTTTTCTCCTCCGCTCGCCCCTTCCACCGTCATTTTCTCTCTACCCACCCTTGCCTCCTTCTCCGCGCAGCTCTCGATTCCCCCCTCTCTTTCGCACCCTCCATGTCATATTCCGCTCCAGGAGTTCCATCATAGCTCCTCACTGTCGCTGGGAGGATGTTTTCTCCTCCGCTCGCCCCTTCCACCGTCATTTTCTCTCTACCCACCCTTGCCTCCTTTTCCGCGCAGCTCTCGATTCCCCCCTCTCTTTCGCACCCTCCATGTCATATTCCGCTCCAGGAGTTCCATCATAGCTCCTCACTGTCGCTGGGAGGAAGTTTTCTCCTCCGCTCGCCCCTTCCACCGTCATTTTCTCTCTACCCACCCTTGCCTCCTTTTCCGCGCAGCTCTCGATTCCCCCCTCTCTTTCGCACCCTCCATGTCATATTCCGCTCCAGGAGCTCCATCATAGCTCCTTGCTGTCGCTGGGAGGATGTTTTCTCCTCCGCTCGCCCCTTCCACCGTCATTTTCTCTCTACCCACCCTTGCCTCCTTCTCCGCGCAGCTCTCGATTCCCCCCTCTCTTTCGCACCCTCCATGTCATATTCCGCTCCAGGAGCTCCATCATAGCTCCTTGCTGTCGCTGGGAGGATGTTTTCTCCTCCGCTCGCCCCTTCCACCGTCATTTTCTCTCTACCCACCCTTGCCTCCTTCTCCGCGCAGCTCTCGATTCCCCCCTCTCTCTCGCACCCTCCATATTACATCCAGCTCCAGGAGCTCCATCATAGCTCCTCGCTGTCGCTGGGAGGATGTTTTCTCCTCCGCTCGCCCCTTCCACCGTCATTTTCTCTCCACCCACCCTTGCCTCCTTCTCCGCGCCGCTCTCGATTCCCCCCTCTCTTTCGCACCCACCATGTCATATCCCGCTCCAGGAGCTCCATCATAGCTCCTCGCTGTCGCTGGGAGGATGTTTTCTCCTCCGCTCGCCCCTTCCACCGTCATTTTCTCTCTACCCACCCTTGCCTCCTTCTCCGCGCAGCTCTCGATTCCCCCCTCTCTCTCGCACCCTCCATATTACATCCAGCTCCAGGAGCTCCATCATAGCTCCTCGCTGTCGCTGGGAGGATGTTTTCTCCTCCGCTCGCCCCTTCCACCGTCATTTTCTCTCTACCCACCCTTGCCTCCTTCTCCGCGCAGCTCTCGATTCCCCCCTCTCTTTCGCACCCTCCATGTCATATTCCGCTCCAGGAGCTCCATCATAGCTCCTCGCTGTCGCTGGGAGGATGTTTTCTCCTCCGCTCGCCCCTTTCACCGTCATTTTCTCTCTACCCACCCTTGCCTCCTTCTCCGCGCAGCTCTCGATTCCCCCCTCTCTTTCGCACCCTCCATGTCATATTCCGCTCCAGGAGCTCCATCATAGCTCCTCGCTGTCGATGGGAGGATGTTTTCTCCTCCGCTCGCCCCTTCCACCGTCATTTTCTCTCTACCCACCCTTGCCTCCTTCTCCGCGCAGCTCTCGATTCCCCCCTCTCTTTCTCACCCTCCATGTCATATTCCGCTCCAGGAGCTCCATCATAGCTCCTCGCTGTCGCTGGGAGGATGTTTTCTCCTCCGCTCGCCCCTTCCACCGTCATTTTCTCTCTACCCACCCTTGCCTCCTTTTCCGCGCAGCTCTCGATTCCCCCCTCTCTTTCGCACCCTCCATGTCATATTCCGCTCCAGGAGCTCCATCATAGCTCCTCGCTGTCACTGGGAGGATGTTTTCTCCTCCGCTCGCCCCTTCCACCATCATTTTCTCTCCACCCACCCTTGCCTCCTTCTTCGCGCAGCTCTCGATTCCCCCCTCTCTTTCGCACCCTCCATGTCATATTCCGCTCCAGGAGCTCCATCATAGCTCCTCGCTGTCGCTGGGAGGATGTTTTCTCCTCCGCTCGCCCCTTCCACCGTCATTTTCTCTCTACCCACCCTTGCCTCCTTCTCCGCGCAGCTCTCGATTCCCCCCTCTCTCTCGCACCCTCCATATTACATCCAGCTCCAGGAGCTCCATCATAGCTCCTCGCTGTCGCTGGGAGGATGTTTTCTCCTCCGCTCGCCCCTTCCACCGTCATTTTCTCTCTACCCACCCTTGCCTCCATCTCCGCGCAGCTCTCGATTACCCCCTCTCTTTCGCACCCTCCATGTCATATTCCGCTCCAGGAGCTCCATCATAGCTCCTTGCTGTCGCTGGGAGGATGTTTTCTCCTCTGCTCGCCCCTTCCACCGTCATTTTCTCTCTACCCACCCTTGCCTCCTTCTCCGCGCAGCTCTCGATTCCCCCCTCTCTTTCGCACCCTCCATGTCATATTCCGCTCCAGGAGCTCCATCATAGCTCCTTGCTGTCGCTGGGAGGATGTTTTCTCCTCCGCTCGCCCCTTCCACCGTCATTTTCTCTCTACCCACCCTTGCCTCCTTCTCCGCGCAGCTCTCGATTCCCCCCTCTCTCTCGCACCCTCCATATTACATCCAGCTCCAGGAGCTCCATCATAGCTCCTCGCTGTCGCTGGGAGGATGTTTTCTCCTCCGCTCGCCCCTTCCACCGTCATTTTCTCTCCACCCACCCTTGCCTCCTTCTCCGCGCCGCTCTCGATTCCCCCCTCTCTTTCGCACCCACCATGTCATATCCCGCTCCAGGAGCTCCATCATAGCTCCTCGCTGTCGCTGGGAGGATGTTTTCTCCTCCGCTCGCCCCTTCCACCGTCATTTTCTCTCTACCCACCCTTGCCTCCTTCTCCGCGCAGCTCTCGATTCCCCCCTCTCTCTCGCACCCTCCATATTACATCCAGCTCCAGGAGCTCCATCATAGCTCCTCGCTGTCGCTGGGAGGATGTTTTCTCCTCCGCTCGCCCCTTCCACCGTCATTTTCTCTCTACCCACCCTTGCCTCCTTCTCCGCGCAGCTCTCGATTCCCCCCTCTCTTTCGCACCCTCCATGTCATATTCCGCTCCAGGAGCTCCATCATAGCTCCTCGCTGTCGCTGGGAGGATGTTTTCTCCTCCGCTCGCCCCTTTCACCGTCATTTTCTCTCTACCCACCCTTGCCTCCTTCTCCGCGCAGCTCTCGATTCCCCCCTCTCTTTCGCACCCTCCATGTCATATTCCGCTCCAGGAGCTCCATCATAGCTCCTCGCTGTCGATGGGAGGATGTTTTCTCCTCCGCTCGCCCCTTCCACCGTCATTTTCTCTCTACCCACCCTTGCCTCCTTCTCCGCGCAGCTCTCGATTCCCCCCTCTCTTTCTCACCCTCCATGTCATATTCCGCTCCAGGAGCTCCATCATAGCTCCTCGCTGTCGCTGGGAGGATGTTTTCTCCTCCGCTCGCCCCTTCCACCGTCATTTTCTCTCTACCCACCCTTGCCTCCTTTTCCGCGCAGCTCTCGATTCCCCCCTCTCTTTCGCACCCTCCATGTCATATTCCGCTCCAGGAGCTCCATCATAGCTCCTCGCTGTCGCTGGGAGGATGTTTTCTCCTCCGCTCGCCCCTTCCACCATCATTTTCTCTCCACCCACCCTTGCCTCCTTCTTCGCGCAGCTCTCGATTCCCCCCTCTCTTTCGCACCCTCCATGTCATATTCCGCTCCAGGAGCTCCATCATAGCTCCTCGCTGTCGCTGGGAGGATGTTTTCTCCTCCGCTCGCCCCTTCCACCGTCATTTTCTCTCTACCCACCCTTGCCTCCTTCTCCGCGCAGCTCTCGATTCCCCCCTCTCTCTCGCACCCTCCATATTACATCCAGCTCCAGGAGCTCCATCATAGCTCCTCGCTGTCGCTGGGAGGATGTTTTCTCCTCCGCTCGCCCCTTCCACCGTCATTTTCTCTCTACCCACCCTTGCCTCCATCTCCGCGCAGCTCTCGATTCCCCCCTCTCTTTCGCACCCTCCATGTCATATTCCGCTCCAGGAGTTCCATCATAGCTCCTCACTGTCGCTGGGAGGATGTTTTCTCCTCCGCTCGCCCCTTCCACCGTCATTTTCTCTCTACCCACCCTTGCCTCCTTCTCCGCGCAGCTCTCGATTCCCCCCTCTCTTTCGCACCCTCCATGTCATATTCCGCTCCAGGAGCTCCATCATAGCTCCTCGCTGTCGCTGGGAGGATGTTTTCTCCTCCGCTCGCCCCTTCCACCGTCATTTTCTCTCTACCCACCCTTGCCTCCTTCTCCGCGCAGCTCTCGATTCCCTCCTCTCTCTCGCACCCTCCATTTTACATCCAGCTCCAGGAGCTCCATCATAGCTCCTCGCTGTCGCTGGGAGGATGTTTTCTCCTCTGCTCGCCGCTTCCACCGTCATTTTCTCTCCACCCACCCTTGCCTCCTTCTCCGCGCCGCTCTCGATTCCCCCCTCTCTCTCGCACCCACCATGTCATATCCCGCTCCAGGAGCTCCATCATAGCTCCTCGCTGTCGCTGGGAGGATGTTTTCTCCTCCGCTCGCCCCTTCCACCGTCATTTTCTCTCTACCCACCCTTGCCTCCTTCTCCGCGCAGCTCTCGATTCCTCCCTCTCTCTCGCACCCTCCATATTACATCCAGCTCCAGGAGCTCCATCATAGCTCCTCGCTGTCGCTGGGAGGATGTTTTCTCCTCCGCTCGCCCCTTCCACCGTCATTTTCTCTCTACCCACCCTTGCCTCCTTCTCCGCGCAGCTCTCGATTCCCCCCTCTCTTTCGCACCCTCCATGTCATATTCCGCTCCAGGAGCTCCATCATAGCTCCTCGCTGTCGCTGGGAGGATGTTTTCTCCTGCGCTCGCCCCTTCCACCGTCATTTTCTCTCTACCCACCCTTGCCTCCTTCTCCGCGCAGCTCTCGATTCCCCCCTCTCTCTCGCACCCTCCATATTACATCCAGCTCCAGGAGCTCCATCATAGCTCCTCACTGTCGCTGGGAGGATGTTTTCTCCTCCGCTCTCCCCTTCCACCGTCATTTTCTCTCTACCCACCCTTGCCTCCTTTTCCGCGCAGCTCTCGATTCCCCCCTCTCTTTCGCACCCTCCATGTCATATTCCGCTCCAGGAGTTCCATCATAGCTCCTCACTGTCGCTGGGAGGATGTTTTCTCCTCCGCTCGCCCCTTCCACCGTCATTTTCTCTCTACCCACCCTTGCCTCCTTCTCCGCGCAGCTCTCGATTCCCCCCTCTCTTTCGCACCCTCCATGTCATATTCCGCTCCAGGAGCTCCATCATAGCTCCTCGCTGTCGCTGGGAGGATGTTTTCTCCTCCGCTCGCCCCTTCCACCGTCATTTTCTCTCTACCCACCCTTGCCTCCTTTTCCGCGCAGCTCTCGATTCCCCCCTCTCTTTCGCACCCTCCATGTCATATTCCGCTCCAGGAGCTCCATCATAGCTCCTCGCTGTCGCTGGGAGGATGTTTTCTCCTCCGCTCGCCCCTTCCACCGTCATTTTCTCTCTACCCACCCTTGCCTCCTTCTCCGCGCAGCTCTCGATTCCCCCCTCTCTCTCGCACCCTCCATATTACATCCAGCTCCAGGAGCTCCATCATAGCTCCTCGCTGTCGCTGGGAGGATGTTTTCTCCTCCGCTCGCCCCTTCCACCGTCATTTTCTCTCTACCCACCCTTGCCTCCATCTCCGCGCAGCTCTCGATTCCCCCCTCTCTTTCGCACCCTCCATGTCATATTCCGCTCCAGGAGCTCCATCATAGCTCCTTGCTGTCGCTGGGAGGATGTTTTCTCCTCCGCTCGCCCCTTCCACCGTCATTTTCTCTCTACCCACCCTTGCCTCCTTCTCCGCGCAGCTCTCGATTCCCCCCTCTCTTTCGCACCCTCCATGTCATATTCCGCTCCAGGAGCTCCATCATAGCTCCTTGCTGTCGCTGGGAGGATGTTTTCTCCTCCGCTCGCCCCTTCCACCGTCATTTTCTCTCTACCCACCCTTGCCTCCTTCTCCGCGCAGCTCTCGATTCCCCCCTCTCTCTCGCACCCTCCATATTACATCCAGCTCCAGGAGCTCCATCATAGCTCCTCGCTGTCGCTGGGAGGATGTTTTCTCCTCCGCTCGCCCCTTCCACCGTCATTTTCTCTCCACCCACCCTTGCCTCCTTCTCCGCGCCGCTCTCGATTCCCCCCTCTCTTTCGCACCCACCATGTCATATCCCGCTCCAGGAGCTCCATCATAGCTCCTCGCTGTCGCTGGGAGGATGTTTTCTCCTCCGCTCGCCCCTTCCACCGTCATTTTCTCTCTACCCACCCTTGCCTCCTTCTCCGCGCAGCTCTCGATTCCCCCCTCTCTCTCGCACCCTCCATATTACATCCAGCTCCAGGAGCTCCATCATAGCTCCTCGCTGTCGCTGGGAGGATGTTTTCTCCTCCGCTCGCCCCTTCCACCGTCATTTTCTCTCTACCCACCCTTGCCTCCTTCTCCGCGCAGCTCTCGATTCCCCCCTCTCTTTCGCACCCTCCATGTCATATTCCGCTCCAGGAGCTCCATCATAGCTCCTCGCTGTCGCTGGGAGGATGTTTTCTCCTCCGCTCGCCCCTTTCACCGTCATTTTCTCTCTACCCACCCTTGCCTCCTTCTCCGCGCAGCTCTCGATTCCCCCCTCTCTTTCGCACCCTCCATGTCATATTCCGCTCCAGGAGCTCCATCATAGCTCCTCGCTGTCGATGGGAGGATGTTTTCTCCTCCGCTCGCCCCTTCCACCGTCATTTTCTCTCTACCCACCCTTGCCTCCTTCTCCGCGCAGCTCTCGATTCCCCCCTCTCTTTCTCACCCTCCATGTCATATTCCGCTCCAGGAGCTCCATCATAGCTCCTCGCTGTCGCTGGGAGGATGTTTTCTCCTCCGCTCGCCCCTTCCACCGTCATTTTCTCTCTACCCACCCTTGCCTCCTTTTCCGCGCAGCTCTCGATTCCCCCCTCTCTTTCGCACCCTCCATGTCATATTCCGCTCCAGGAGCTCCATCATAGCTCCTCGCTGTCGCTGGGAGGATGTTTTCTCCTCCGCTCGCCCCTTCCACCATCATTTTCTCTCCACCCACCCTTGCCTCCTTCTTCGCGCAGCTCTCGATTCCCCCCTCTCTTTCGCACCCTCCATGTCATATTCCGCTCCAGGAGCTCCATCATAGCTCCTCGCTGTCGCTGGGAGGATGTTTTCTCCTCCGCTCGCCCCTTCCACCGTCATTTTCTCTCTACCCACCCTTGCCTCCTTCTCCGCGCAGCTCTCGATTCCCCCCTCTCTCTCGCACCCTCCATATTACATCCAGCTCCAGGAGCTCCATCATAGCTCCTCGCTGTCGCTGGGAGGATGTTTTCTCCTCCGCTCGCCCCTTCCACCGTCATTTTCTCTCTACCCACCCTTGCCTCCATCTCCGCGCAGCTCTCGATTCCCCCCTCTCTTTCGCACCCTCCATGTCATATTCCGCTCCAGGAGTTCCATCATAGCTCCTCACTGTCGCTGGGAGGATGTTTTCTCCTCCGCTCGCCCCTTCCACCGTCATTTTCTCTCTACCCACCCTTGCCTCCTTCTCCGCGCAGCTCTCGATTCCCCCCTCTCTTTCGCACCCTCCATGTCATATTCCGCTCCAGGAGCTCCATCATAGCTCCTCGCTGTCGCTGGGAGGATGTTTTCTCCTCCGCTCGCCCCTTCCACCGTCATTTTCTCTCTACCCACCCTTGCCTCCTTCTCCGCGCAGCTCTCGATTCCCTCCTCTCTCTCGCACCCTCCATTTTACATCCAGCTCCAGGAGCTCCATCATAGCTCCTCGCTGTCGCTGGGAGGATGTTTTCTCCTCTGCTCGCCGCTTCCACCGTCATTTTCTCTCCACCCACCCTTGCCTCCTTCTCCGCGCCGCTCTCGATTCCCCCCTCTCTCTCGCACCCACCATGTCATATCCCGCTCCAGGAGCTCCATCATAGCTCCTCGCTGTCGCTGGGAGGATGTTTTCTCCTCCGCTCGCCCCTTCCACCGTCATTTTCTCTCTACCCACCCTTGCCTCCTTCTCCGCGCAGCTCTCGATTCCTCCCTCTCTCTCGCACCCTCCATATTACATCCAGCTCCAGGAGCTCCATCATAGCTCCTCGCTGTCGCTGGGAGGATGTTTTCTCCTCCGCTCGCCCCTTCCACCGTCATTTTCTCTCTACCCACCCTTGCCTCCTTCTCCGCGCAGCTCTCGATTCCCCCCTCTCTTTCGCACCCTCCATGTCATATTCCGCTCCAGGAGCTCCATCATAGCTCCTCGCTGTCGCTGGGAGGATGTTTTCTCCTCCGCTCGCCCCTTCCACCGTCATTTTCTCTCTACCCACCCTTGCCTCCTTCTCCGCGCAGCTCTCGATTCCCCCCTCTCTCTCGCACCCTCCATATTACATCCAGCTCCAGGAGCTCCATCATAGCTCCTCGCTGTCGCTGGGAGGAAGTTTTCTCCTCCGCTCGCCCCTTCCACCGTCATTTTCTCTCTACCCACCCTTGCCTCCTTTTCCGCGCAGCTCTCGATTCCCCCCTCTCTTTCGCACCCTCCATGTCATATTCCGCTCCAGGAGCTCCATCATAGCTCCTTGCTGTCGCTGGGAGGATGTTTTCTCCTCCGCTCGCCCCTTCCACCGTCATTTTCTCTCTACCCACCCTTGCCTCCTTTTCCGCGCAGCTCTCGATTCCCCCCTCTCTTTCGCACCCTCCATGTCATATTCCGCTCCAGGAGTTCCATCATAGCTCCTCACTGTCGCTGGGAGGATGTTTTCTCCTCCGCTCGCCCCTTCCACCGTCATTTTCTCTCTACCCACCCTTGCCTCCTTCTCCGCGCAGCTCTCGATTCCCCCCTCTCTTTCGCACCCTCCATGTCATATTCCGCTCCAGGAGCTCCATCATAGCTCCTCGCTGTCGCTGGGAGGATGTTTTCTCCTCCGCTCGCCCCTTCCACCGTCATTTTCTCTCTACCCACCCTTGCCTCCTTTTCCGCGCAGCTCTCGATTCCCCCCTCTCTTTCGCACCCTCCATGTCATATTCCACTCCAGGAGTTCCATCATAGCTCCTCACTGTCGCTGGGAGGAAGTTTTCTCCTCCGCTCGCCCCTTCCACCGTCATTTTCTCTCTACCCACCCTTGCCTCCTTTTCCGCGCAGCTCTCGATTCCCCCCTCTCTTTCGCACCCTCCATGTCATATTCCGCTCCAGGAGCTCCATCATAGCTCCTTGCTGTCGCTGGGAGGATGTTTTCTCCTCCGCTCGCCCCTTCCAACGTCATTTTCTCTCTACCCACCCTTGCCTCCTTTTCCGCGCAGCTCTCGATTCCCCCCTCTCTTTCGCACCCTCCATGTCATATTCCGCTCCAGGAGTTCCATCATAGCTCCTCACTGTCGCTGGGAGGATGTTTTCTCCTCCGCTCGCCACTTCCACCGTCATTTTCTCTCTACCCACCCTTGCCTCCTTCTCCGCGCAGCTCTCGATTCCCCCCTCTCTTTCGCACCCTCCATGTCATATTCCGCTCCAGGAGCTCCATCATAGCTCCTCGCTGTCGCTGGGAGGATGTTTTCTCCTCCGCTCGCCCCTTCCACCGTCATTTTCTCTCTACCCACCCTTGCCTCCTTTTCCGCGCAGCTCTCGATTCCCCCCTCTCTTTCGCACCCTCCATGTCATATTCCGCTCCAGGAGTTCCATCATAGCTTCTCACTGTCGCTGGGAGGATGTTTTCTCCTCCGCTCGCCCCTTCCACCGTCATTTTCTCTCTACCCACCCTTGCCTCCTTTTCCGCGCAGCTCTCGATTCCCCCCTCTCTTTCGCACCCTCCATGTCATATTCCGCTCCAGGAGCTCCATCATAGCTCCTTGCTGTCGCTGGGAGGATGTTTTCTCCTCCGCTCGCCCCTTCCACCGTCATTTTCTCTCTACCCACCCTTGCCTCCTTCTCCGCGCAGCTCTCGATTCCCCCCTCTCTTTCGCACCCTCCATGTCATATTCCGCTCCAGGAGCTCCATCATAGCTCCTCGCTGTCGCTGGGAGGATGTTTTCTCCTCCGCTCGCCCCTTCCACCGTCATTTTCTCTCTACCCACCCTTGCCTCCTTTTCCGCGCAGCTCTCGATTCCCCCCTCTCTTTCGCACCCTCCATGTCATATTCCGCTCCAGGAGTTCCATCATAGCTCCTCACTGTCGCTGGGAGGAAGTTTTCTCCTCCGCTCGCCCCTTCCACCGTCATTTTCTCTCTACCCACCCTTGCCTCCTTTTCCGCGCAGCTCTCGATTCCCCCCTCTCTTTCGCACCCTCCATGTCATATTCCGCTCCAGGAGCTCCATCATAGCTCCTTGCTGTCGCTGGGAGGATGTTTTCTCCTCCGCTCGCCCCTTCCAACGTCATTTTCTCTCTACCCACCCTTGCCTCCTTTTCCACGCAGCTCTCGATTCCCCCCTCTCTTTCGCACCCTCCATGTCATATTCCGCTCCAGGAGTTCCATCATAGCTCCTCACTGTCGCTGGGAGGATGTTTTCTCCTCCGCTCGCCACTTCCACCGTCATTTTCTCTCTACCCACCCTTGCCTCCTTCTCCGCGCAGCTCTCGATTCCCCCCTCTCTTTCGCACCCTCCATGTCATATTCCGCTCCAGGAGCTCCATCATAGCTCCTCGCTGTCGCTGGGAGGATGTTTTCTCCTCCGCTCGCCCCTTCCACCGTCATTTTCTCTCTACCCACCCTTGCCTCCTTTTCCGCGCAGCTCTCGATTCCCCCCTCTCTTTCGCACCCTCCATGTCATATTCCGCTCCAGGAGTTCCATCATAGCTTCTCACTGTGGCTGGGAGGATGTTTTCTCCTCCGCTCGCCCCTTCCACCGTCATTTTCTCTCTACCCACCCTTGCCTCCTTTTCCGCGCAGCTCTCGATTCCCCCCTCTCTTTCGCACCCTCCATGTCATATTCCGCTCCAGGAGCTCCATCATAGCTCCTTGCTGTCGCTGGGAGGATGTTTTCTCCTCCGCTCGCCCCTTCCACCGTCATTTTCTCTCTACCCACCCTTGCCTCCTTCTCCGCGCAGCTCTCGATTCCCCCCTCTCTTTCGCACCCTCCATGTCATATTCCGCTCCAGGAGCTCCATCATAGCTCCTCGCTGTCGCTGGGAGGATGTTTTCTCCTCCGCTCGCCCCTTCCACCGTCATTTTCTCTCTACCCACCCTTGCCTCCTTTTCCGCGCAGCTCTCGATTCCCCCCTCTCTTTCGCACCCTCCATGTCATATTCCGCTCCAGGAGTTCCATCATAGCTCCTCACTGTCGCTGGGAGGATGTTTTCTCCTCCGCTCGCCCCTTCCACCGTCATTTTCTCTCTACCCACCCTTGCCTCCTTTTCCGCGCAGCTCTCGATTCCCCCCTCTCTTTCGCACCCTCCATGTCATATTCCGCTCCAGGAGTTCCATCATAGCTCCTCACTGTCGCTGGGAGGAAGTTTTCTCCTCCGCTCGCCCCTTCCACCGTCATTTTCTCTCTACCCACCCTTGCCTCCTTTTCCGCGCAGCTCTCGATTCCCCCCTCTCTTTCGCACCCTCCATGTCATATTCCGCTCCAGGAGCTCCATCATAGCTCCTTGCTGTCGCTGGGAGGATGTTTTCTCCTCCGCTCGCCCCTTCCACCGTCATTTTCTCTCTACCCACCCTTGCCTCCTTCTCCGCGCAGCTCTCGATTCCCCCCTCTCTTTCGCACCCTCCATGTCATATTCCGCTCCAGGAGCTCCATCATAGCTCCTTGCTGTCGCTGGGAGGATGTTTTCTCCTCCGCTCGCCCCTTCCACCGTCATTTTCTCTCTACCCACCCTTGCCTCCTTCTCCGCGCAGCTCTCGATTCCCCCCTCTCTCTCGCACCCTCCATATTACATCCAGCTCCAGGAGCTCCATCATAGCTCCTCGCTGTCGCTGGGAGGATGTTTTCTCCTCCGCTCGCCCCTTCCACCGTCATTTTCTCTCCACCCACCCTTGCCTCCTTCTCCGCGCCGCTCTCGATTCCCCCCTCTCTTTCGCACCCACCATGTCATATCCCGCTCCAGGAGCTCCATCATAGCTCCTCGCTGTCGCTGGGAGGATGTTTTCTCCTCCGCTTGCCCCTTCCACCGTCATTTTCTCTCTACCCACCCTTGCCTCCTTCTCCGCGCAGCTCTCGATTCCCCCCTCTCTCTCGCACCCTCCATATTACATCCAGCTCCAGGAGCTCCATCATAGCTCCTCGCTGTCGCTGGGAGGATGTTTTCTCCTCCGCTCGCCCCTTCCACCGTCATTTTCTCTCTACCCACCCTTGCCTCCTTCTCCGCGCAGCTCTCGATTCCCCCCTCTCTTTCGCACCCTCCATGTCATATTCCGCTCCAGGAGCTCCATCATAGCTCCTCGCTGTCGCTGGGAGGATGTTTTCTCCTCCGCTCGCCCCTTTCACCGTCATTTTCTCTCTACCCACCCTTGCCTCCTTCTCCGCGCAGCTCTCGATTCCCCCCTCTCTTTCGCACCCTCCATGTCATATTCCGCTCCAGGAGCTCCATCATAGCTCCTCGCTGTCGATGGGAGGATGTTTTCTCCTCCGCTCGCCCCTTCCACCGTCATTTTCTCTCTACCCACCCTTGCCTCCTTCTCCGCGCAGCTCTCGATTCCCCCCTCTCTTTCTCACCCTCCATGTCATATTCCGCTCCAGGAGCTCCATCATAGCTCCTCGCTGTCGCTGGGAGGATGTTTTCTCCTCCGCTCGCCCCTTCCACCGTCATTTTCTCTCTACCCACCCTTGCCTCCTTTTCCGCGCAGCTCTCGATTCCCCCCTCTCTTTCGCACCCTCCATGTCATATTCCGCTCCAGGAGCTCCATCATAGCTCCTCGCTGTCGCTGGGAGGATGTTTTCTCCTCCGCTCGCCCCTTCCACCATCATTTTCTCTCCACCCACCCTTGCCTCCTTCTTCGCGCAGCTCTCGATTCCCCCCTCTCTTTCGCACCCTCCATGTCATATTCCGCTCCAGGAGCTCCATCATAGCTCCTCGCTGTCGCTGGGAGGATGTTTTCTCCTCCGCTCGCCCCTTCCACCGTCATTTTCTCTCTACCCACCCTTGCCTCCTTCTCCGCGCAGCTCTCGATTCCCCCCTCTCTCTCGCACCCTCCATATTACATCCAGCTCCAGGAGCTCCATCATAGCTCCTCGCTGTCGCTGGGAGGATGTTTTCTCCTCCGCTCGCCCCTTCCACCGTCATTTTCTCTCTACCCACCCTTGCCTCCATCTCCGCGCAGCTCTCGATTCCCCCCTCTCTTTCGCACCCTCCATGTCATATTCCGCTCCAGGAGTTCCATCATAGCTCCTCACTGTCGCTGGGAGGATGTTTTCTCCTCCGCTCGCCCCTTCCACCGTCATTTTCTCTCTACCCACCCTTGCCTCCTTCTCCGCGCAGCTCTCGATTCCCCCCTCTCTTTCGCACCCTCCATGTCATATTCCGCTCCAGGAGCTCCATCATAGCTCCTCGCTGTCGCTGGGAGGATGTTTTCTCCTCCGCTCGCCCCTTCCACCGTCATTTTCTCTCTACCCACCCTTGCCTCCTTCTCCGCGCAGCTCTCGATTCCCTCCTCTCTCTCGCACCCTCCATTTTACATCCAGCTCCAGGAGCTCCATCATAGCTCCTCGCTGTCGCTGGGAGGATGTTTTCTCCTCTGCTCGCCGCTTCCACCGTCATTTTCTCTCCACCCACCCTTGCCTCCTTTTCCGCGCAGCTCTCGATTCCCCCCTCTCTTTCGCACCCTCCATGTCATATTCCGCTCCAGGAGTTCCATCATAGCTCCTCACTGTCGCTGGGAGGAAGTTTTCTCCTCCGCTCGCCCCTTCCACCGTCATTTTCTCTCTACCCACCCTTGCCTCCTTTTCCGCGCAGCTCTCGATTCCCCCCTCTCTTTCGCACCCTCCATGTCATATTCCGCTCCAGGAGCTCCATCATAGCTCCTTGCTGTCGCTGGGAGGATGTTTTCTCCTCCGCTCGCCCCTTCCACCGTCATTTTCTCTCTACCCACCCTTGCCTCCTTCTCCGCGCAGCTCTCGATTCCCCCCTCTCTTTCGCACCCTCCATGTCATATTCCGCTCCAGGAGCTCCATCATAGCTCCTTGCTGTCGCTGGGAGGATGTTTTCTCCTCCGCTCGCCCCTTCCACCGTCATTTTCTCTCTACCCACCCTTGCCTCCTTCTCCGCGCAGCTCTCGATTCCCCCCTCTCTTTCGCACCCTCCATGTCATATTCCACTCCAGGAGCTCCATCATAGCTCCTTGCTGTCGCTGGGAGGATGTTTTCTCCTCCGCTCGCCCCTTCCACCGTCATTTTCTCTCTACCCACCGTTGCCTCCTTCTCCGCGCAGCTCTCGATTCCCCCCTCTCTCTCGCACCCTCCATATTACATCCAGCTCCAGGAGCTCCATCATAGCTCCTCGCTGTCGCTGGGAGGATGTTTTCTCCTCCGCTCGCCCCTTCCACCGTCATTTTCTCTCCACCCACCCTTGCCTCCTTCTCCGCGCCGCTCTCGATTCCCCCCTCTCTTTCGCACCCACCATGTCATATCCCGCTCCAGGAGCTCCATCATAGCTCCTCGCTGTCGCTGGGAGGATGTTTTCTCCTCCGCTCGCCCCTTCCACCGTCATTTTCTCTCTACCCACCCTTGCCTCCTTCTCCGCGCAGCTCTCGATTCCCCCCTCTCTCTCGCACCCTCCATATTACATCCAGCTCCAGGAGCTCCATCATAGCTCCTCGCTGTCGCTGGGAGGATGTTTTCTCCTCCGCTCGCCCCTTCCACCGTCATTTTCTCTCTACCCACCCTTGCCTCCTTCTCCGCGCAGCTCTCGATTCCCCCCTCTCTTTCGCACCCTCCATGTCATATTCCGCTCCAGGAGCTCCATCATAGCTCCTCGCTGTCGCTGGGAGGATGTTTTCTCCTCCGCTCGCCCCTTTCACCGTCATTTTCTCTCTACCCACCCTTGCCTCCTTCTCCGCGCAGCTCTCGATTCCCCCCTCTCTTTCGCACCCTCCATGTCATATTCCGCTCCAGGAGCTCCATCATAGCTCCTCGCTGTCGCTGGGAGGATGTTTTCTCCTCCGCTCGCCCCTTCCACCATCATTTTCTCTCCACCCACCCTTGCCTCCTTCTTCGCGCAGCTCTCGATTCCCCCCTCTCTTTCGCACCCTCCATGTCATATTCCGCTCCAGGAGCTCCATCATAGCTCCTCGCTGTCGCTGGGAGGATGTTTTCTCCTCCGCTCGCCCCTTCCACCGTCATTTTCTCTCTACCCACCCTTGCCTCCTTCTCCGCGCAGCTCTCGATTCCCCCCTCTCTCTCGCACCCTCCATATTACATCCAGCTCCAGGAGCTCCATCATAGCTCCTCGCTGTCGCTGGGAGGATGTTTTCTCCTCCGCTCGCCCCTTCCACCGTCATTTTCTCTCTACCCACCCTTGCCTCCATCTCCGCGCAGCTCTCGATTCCCCCCTCTCTTTCGCACCCTCCATGTCATATTCCGCTCCAGGAGTTCCATCATAGCTCCTCACTGTCGCTGGGAGGATGTTTTCTCCTCCGCTCGCCCCTTCCACCGTCATTTTCTCTCTACCCACCCTTGCCTCCTTCTCCGCGCAGCTCTCGATTCCCCCCTCTCTTTCGCACCCTCCATGTCATATTCCGCTCCAGGAGCTCCATCATAGCTCCTCGCTGTCGCTGGGAGGATGTTTTCTCCTCCGCTCGCCCCTTCCACCGTCATTTTCTCTCTACCCACCCTTGCCTCCTTCTCCGCGCAGCTCTCGATTCCCTCCTCTCTCTCGCACCCTCCATTTTACATCCAGCTCCAGGAGCTCCATCATAGCTCCTCGCTGTCGCTGGGAGGATGTTTTCTCCTCTGCTCGCCGCTTCCACCATCATTTTCTCTCCACCCACCCTTGCCTCCTTTTCCGCGCAGCTCTCGATTCCCCCCTCTCTTTCGCACCCTCCATGTCATATTCCGCTCCAGGAGTTCCATCATAGCTCCTCACTGTCGCTGGGAGGAAGTTTTCTCCTCCGCTCGCCCCTTCCACCGTCATTTTCTCTCTACCCACCCTTGCCTCCTTTTCCGCGCAGCTCTCGATTCCCCCCTCTCTTTCGCACCCTCCATGTCATATTCCGCTCCAGGAGCTCCATCATAGCTCCTTGCTGTCGCTGGGAGGATGTTTTCTCCTCCGCTCGCCCCTTCCACCGTCATTTTCTCTCTACCCACCCTTGCCTCCTTCTCCGCGCAGCTCTCGATTCCCCCCTCTCTTTCGCACCCTCCATGTCATATTCCGCTCCAGGAGCTCCATCATAGCTCCTTGCTGTCGCTGGGAGGATGTTTTCTCCTCCGCTCGCCCCTTCCACCGTCATTTTCTCTCTACCCACCCTTGCCTCCTTCTCCGCGCAGCTCTCGATTCCCCCCTCTCTTTCGCACCCTCCATGTCATATTCCGCTCCAGGAGCTCCATCATAGCTCCTTGCTGTCGCTGGGAGGATGTTTTCTCCTCCGCTCGCCCCTTCCACCGTCATTTTCTCTCTACCCACCCTTGCCTCCTTCTCCGCGCAGCTCTCGATTCCCCCCTCTCTCTCGCACCCTCCATATTACATCCAGCTCCAGGAGCTCCATCATAGCTCCTCGCTGTCGCTGGGAGGATGTTTTCTCCTCCGCTCGCCCCTTCCACCGTCATTTTCTCTCCACCCACCCTTGCCTCCTTCTCCGCGCCGCTCTCGATTCCCCCCTCTCTTTCGCACCCACCATGTCATATCCCGCTCCAGGAGCTCCATCATAGCTCCTCGCTGTCGCTGGGAGGATGTTTTCTCCTCCGCTCGCCCCTTCCACCGTCATTTTCTCTCTACCCACCCTTGCCTCCTTCTCCGCGCAGCTCTCGATTCCCCCCTCTCTCTCGCACCCTCCATATTACATCCAGCTCCAGGAGCTCCATCATAGCTCCTCGCTGTCGCTGGGAGGATGTTTTCTCCTCCGCTCGCCCCTTCCACCGTCATTTTCTCTCTACCCACCCTTGCCTCCTTCTCCGCGCAGCTCTCGATTCCCCCCTCTCTTTCGCACCCTCCATGTCATATTCCGCTCCATGAGCTCCATCATAGCTCCTCGCTGTCGCTGGGAGGATGTTTTCTCCTCCGCTCGCCCCTTTCACCGTCATTTTCTCTCTACCCACCCTTGCCTCCTTCTCCGCGCAGCTCTCGATTCCCCCCTCTCTTTCGCACCCTCCATGTCATATTCCGCTCCAGGAGCTCCATCATAGCTCCTCGCTGTCGATGGGAGGATGTTTTCTCCTCCGCTCGCCCCTTCCACCGTCATTTTCTCTCTACCCACCCTTGCCTCCTTCTCCGCGCAGCTCTCGATTCCCCCCTCTCTTTCTCACCCTCCATGTCATATTCCGCTCCAGGAGCTCCATCATAGCTCCTCGCTGTCGCTGGGAGGATGTTTTCTCCTCCGCTCGCCCCTTCCACCGTCATTTTCTCTCTACCCACCCTTGCCTCCTTTTCCGCGCAGCTCTCGATTCCCCCCTCTCTTTCGCACCCTCCATGTCATATTCCGCTCCAGGAGCTCCATCATAGCTCCTCGCTGTCGCTGGGAGGATGTTTTCTCCTCCGCTCGCCCCTTCCACCATCATTTTCTCTCCACCCACCCTTGCCTCCTTCTTCGCGCAGCTCTCGATTCCCCCCTCTCTTTCGCACCCTCCATGTCATATTCCGCTCCAGGAGCTCCATCATAGCTCCTCGCTGTCGCTGGGAGGATGTTTTCTCCTCCGCTCGCCCCTTCCACCGTCATTTTCTCTCTACCCACCCTTGCCTCCTTCTCCGCGCAGCTCTCGATTCCCCCCTCTCTCTCGCACCCTCCATATTACATCCAGCTCCAGGAGCTCCATCATAGCTCCTCGCTGTCGCTGGGAGGATGTTTTCTCCTCCGCTCGCCCCTTCCACCGTCATTTTCTCTCTACCCACCCTTGCCTCCATCTCCGCGCAGCTCTCGATTCCCCCCTCTCTTTCGCACCCTCCATGTCATATTCCGCTCCAGGAGTTCCATCATAGCTCCTCACTGTCGCTGGGAGGATGTTTTCTCCTCCGCTCGCCCCTTCCACCGTCATTTTCTCTCTACCCACCCTTGCCTCCTTCTCCGCGCAGCTCTCGATTCCCCCCTCTCTTTCGCACCCTCCATGTCATATTCCGCTCCAGGAGCTCCATCATAGCTCCTCGCTGTCGCTGGGAGGATGTTTTCTCCTCCGCTCGCCCCTTCCACCGTCATTTTCTCTCTACCCACCCTTGCCTCCTTCTCCGCGCAGCTCTCGATTCCCTCCTCTCTCTCGCACCCTCCATTTTACATCCAGCTCCAGGAGCTCCATCATAGCTCCTCGCTGTCGCTGGGAGGATGTTTTCTCCTCTGCTCGCCGCTTCCACCGTCATTTTCTCTCCACCCACCCTTGCCTCCTTTTCCGCGCAGCTCTCGATTCCCCCCTCTCTTTCGCACCCTCCATGTCATATTCCGCTCCAGGAGTTCCATCATAGCTCCTCACTGTCGCTGGGAGGAAGTTTTCTCCTCCGCTCGCCCCTTCCACCGTCATTTTCTCTCTACCCACCCTTGCCTCCTTTTCCGCGCAGCTCTCGATTCCCCCCTCTCTTTCGCACCCTCCATGTCATATTCCGCTCCAGGAGCTCCATCATAGCTCCTTGCTGTCGCTGGGAGGATGTTTTCTCCTCCGCTCGCCCCTTCCACCGTCATTTTCTCTCTACCCACCCTTGCCTCCTTCTCCGCGCAGCTCTCGATTCCCCCCTCTCTTTCGCACCCTCCATGTCATATTCCGCTCCAGGAGCTCCATCATAGCTCCTTGCTGTCGCTGGGAGGATGTTTTCTCCTCCGCTCGCCCCTTCCACCGTCATTTTCTCTCTACCCACCCTTGCCTCCTTCTCCGCGCAGCTCTCGATTCCCCCCTCTCTCTCGCACCCTCCATATTACATCCAGCTCCAGGAGCTCCATCATAGCTCCTCGCTGTCGCTGGGAGGATGTTTTCTCCTCCGCTCGCCCCTTCCACCGTCATTTTCTCTCCACCCACCCTTGCCTCCTTCTCCGCGCCGCTCTCGATTCCCCCCTCTCTTTCGCACCCACCATGTCATATCCCGCTCCAGGAGCTCCATCATAGCTCCTCGCTGTCGCTGGGAGGATGTTTTCTCCTCCGCTCGCCCCTTCCACCGTCATTTTCTCTCTACCCACCCTTGCCTCCTTCTCCGCGCAGCTCTCGATTCCCCCCTCTCTCTCGCACCCTCCATATTACATCCAGCTCCAGGAGCTCCATCATAGCTCCTCGCTGTCGCTGGGAGGATGTTTTCTCCTCCGCTCGCCCCTTCCACCGTCATTTTCTCTCTACCCACCCTTGCCTCCTTCTCCGCGCAGCTCTCGATTCCCCCCTCTCTTTCGCACCCTCCATGTCATATTCCGCTCCAGGAGCTCCATCATAGCTCCTCGCTGTCGCTGGGAGGATGTTTTCTCCTCCGCTCGCCCCTTTCACCGTCATTTTCTCTCTACCCACCCTTGCCTCCTTCTCCGCGCAGCTCTCGATTCCCCCCTCTCTTTCGCACCCTCCATGTCATATTCCGCTCCAGGAGCTCCATCATAGCTCCTCGCTGTCGATGGGAGGATGTTTTCTCCTCCGCTCGCCCCTTCCACCGTCATTTTCTCTCTACCCACCCTTGCCTCCTTCTCCGCGCAGCTCTCGATTCCCCCCTCTCTTTCTCACCCTCCATGTCATATTCCGCTCCAGGAGCTCCATCATAGCTCCTCGCTGTCGCTGGGAGGATGTTTTCTCCTCCGCTCGCCCCTTCCACCGTCATTTTCTCTCTACCCACCCTTGCCTCCTTTTCCGCGCAGCTCTCGATTCCCCCCTCTCTTTCGCACCCTCCATGTCATATTCCGCTCCAGGAGCTCCATCATAGCTCCTCGCTGTCGCTGGGAGGATGTTTTCTCCTCCGCTCGCCCCTTCCACCATCATTTTCTCTCCACCCACCCTTGCCTCCTTCTTCGCGCAGCTCTCGATTCCCCCCTCTCTTTCGCACCCTCCATGTCATATTCCGCTCCAGGAGCTCCATCATAGCTCCTCGCTGTCGCTGGGAGGATGTTTTCTCCTCCGCTCGCCCCTTCCACCGTCATTTTCTCTCTACCCACCCTTGCCTCCTTCTCCGCGCAGCTCTCGATTCCCCCCTCTCTCTCGCACCCTCCATATTACATCCAGCTCCAGGAGCTCCATCATAGCTCCTCGCTGTCGCTGGGAGGATGTTTTCTCCTCCGCTCGCCCCTTCCACCGTCATTTTCTCTCTACCCACCCTTGCCTCCATCTCCGCGCAGCTCTCGATTCCCCCCTCTCTTTCGCACCCTCCATGTCATATTCCGCTCCAGGAGTTCCATCATAGCTCCTCACTGTCGCTGGGAGGATGTTTTCTCCTCCGCTCGCCCCTTCCACCGTCATTTTCTCTCTACCCACCCTTGCCTCCTTCTCCGCGCAGCTCTCGATTCCCCCCTCTCTTTCGCACCCTCCATGTCATATTCCGCTCCAGGAGCTCCATCATAGCTCCTCGCTGTCGCTGGGAGGATGTTTTCTCCTCCGCTCGCCCCTTCCACCGTCATTTTCTCTCTACCCACCCTTGCCTCCTTCTCCGCGCAGCTCTCGATTCCCTCCTCTCTCTCGCACCCTCCATTTTACATCCAGCTCCAGGAGCTCCATCATAGCTCCTCGCTGTCGCTGGGAGGATGTTTTCTCCTCTGCTCGCCGCTTCCACCGTCATTTTCTCTCCACCCACCCTTGCCTCCTTTTCCGCGCAGCTCTCGATTCCCCCCTCTCTTTCGCACCCTCCATGTCATATTCCGCTCCAGGAGTTCCATCATAGCTCCTCACTGTCGCTGGGAGGAAGTTTTCTCCTCCGCTCGCCCCTTCCACCGTCATTTTCTCTCTACCCACCCTTGCCTCCTTTTCCGCGCAGCTCTCGATTCCCCCCTCTCTTTCGCACCCTCCATGTCATATTCCGCTCCAGGAGCTCCATCATAGCTCCTTGCTGTCGCTGGGAGGATGTTTTCTCCTCCGCTCGCCCCTTCCACCGTCATTTTCTCTCTACCCACCCTTGCCTCCTTCTCCGCGCAGCTCTCGATTCCCCCCTCTCTTTCGCACCCTCCATGTCATATTCCGCTCCAGGAGCTCCATCATAGCTCCTTGCTGTCGCTGGGAGGATGTTTTCTCCTCCGCTCGCCCCTTCCACCGTCATTTTCTCTCTACCCACCCTTGCCTCCTTCTCCGCGCAGCTCTCGATTCCCCCCTCTCTCTCGCACCCTCCATATTACATCCAGCTCCAGGAGCTCCATCATAGCTCCTCGCTGTCGCTGGGAGGATGTTTTCTCCTCCGCTCTCCCCTTCCACCGTCATTTTCTCTCTACCCACCCTTGCCTCCTTTTCCGCGCAGCTCTCGATTCCCCCCTCTCTTTCGCACCCTCCATGTCATATTCCGCTCCAGGAGTTCCATCATAGCTCCTCACTGTCGCTGGGAGGATGTTTTCTCCTCCGCTCGCCCCTTCCACCGTCATTTTCTCTCTACCCACCCTTGCCTCCTTCTCCGCGCAGCTCTCGATTCCCCCCTCTCTTTCGCACCCTCCATGTCATATTCCGCTCCAGGAGCTCCATCATAGCTCCTCGCTGTCGCTGGGAGGATGTTTTCTCCTCCGCTCGCCCCTTCCACCGTCATTTTCTCTCTACCCACCCTTGCCTCCTTTTCCGCGCAGCTCTCGATTCCCCCCTCTCTTTCGCACCCTCCATGTCATATTCCGCTCCAGGAGTTCCATCATAGCTCCTCACTGTCGCTGGGAGGAAGTTTTCTCCTCCGCTCGCCCCTTCCACCGTCATTTTCTCTCTACCCACCCTTGCCTCCTTTTCCGCGCAGCTCTCGATTCCCCCCTCTCTTTCGCACCCTCCATGTCATATTCCGCTCCAGGAGCTCCATCATAGCTCCTTGCTGTCGCTGGGAGGATGTTTTCTCCTCCGCTCGCCCCTTCCACCGTCATTTTCTCTCTACCCACCCTTGCCTCCTTTTCCGCGCAGCTCTCGATTCCCCCCTCTCTTTCGCACCCTCCATGTCATATTCCGCTCCAGGAGTTCCATCATAGCTCCTCACTGTCGCTGGGAGGATGTTTTCTCCTCCGCTCGCCACTTCCACCGTCATTTTCTCTCTACCCACCCTTGCCTCCTTCTCCGCGCAGCTCTCGATTCCCCCCTCTCTTTCGCACCCTCCATGTCATATTCCGCTCCAGGAGCTCCATCATAGCTCCTCGCTGTCGCTGGGAGGATGTTTTCTCCTCCGCTCGCCCCTTCCACCGTCATTTTCTCTCTACCCACCCTTGCCTCCTTTTCCGCGCAGCTCTCGATTCCCCCCTCTCTTTCGCACCCTCCATGTCATATTCCGCTCCAGGAGTTCCATCATAGCTTCTCACTGTCGCTGGGAGGATGTTTTCTCCTCCGCTCGCCCCTTCCACCGTCATTTTCTCTCTACCCACCCTTGCCTCCTTTTCCGCGCAGCTCTCGATTCCCCCCTCTCTTTCGCACCCTCCATGTCATATTCCGCTCCAGGAGCTCCATCATAGCTCCTTGCTGTCGCTGGGAGGATGTTTTCTCCTCCGCTCGCCCCTTCCACCGTCATTTTCTCTCTACCCACCCTTGCCTCCTTCTCCGCGCAGCTCTCGATTCCCCCCTCTCTTTCGCACCCTCCATGTCATATTCCGCTCCAGGAGCTCCATCATAGCTCCTCGCTGTCGCTGGGAGGATGTTTTCTCCTCCGCTCGCCCCTTCCACCGTCATTTTCTCTCTACCCACCCTCGCCTCCTTTTCCGCGCAGCTCTCGATTCCCCCCTCTCTTTCGCACCCTCCATGTCATATTCCGCTCCAGGAGTTCCATCATAGCTCCTCACTGTCGCTGGGAGGATGTTTTCTCCTCCGCTCGCCCCTTCCACCGTCATTTTCTCTCTACCCACCCTTGCCTCCTTTTCCGCGCAGCTCTCGATTCCCCCCTCTCTTTCGCACCCTCCATGTCATATTCCGCTCCAGGAGTTCCATCATAGCTCCTCACTGTCGCTGGGAGGAAGTTTTCTCCTCCGCTCGCCCCTTCCACCGTCATTTTCTCTCTACCCACCCTTGCCTCCTTTTCCGCGCAGCTCTCGATTCCCCCCTCTCTTTCGCACCCTCCATGTCATATTCCGCTCCAGGAGCTCCATCATAGCTCCTTGCTGTCGCTGGGAGGATGTTTTCTCCTCCGCTCGCCCCTTCCACCGTCATTTTCTCTCCACCCACCCTTGCCTCCTTCTCCGCGCCGCTCTCGATTCCCCCCTCTCTTTCGCACCCACCATGTCATATCCCGCTCCAGGAGCTCCATCATAGCTCCTCGCTGTCGCTGGGAGGATGTTTTCTCCTCCGCTCGCCCCTTCCACCGTCATTTTCTCTCTACCCACCCTTGCCTCCTTCTCCGCGCAGCTCTCGATTCCCCCCTCTCTCTCGCACCCTCCATATTACATCCAGCTCCAGGAGCTCCATCATAGCTCCTCGCTGTCGCTGGGAGGATGTTTTCTCCTCCGCTCGCCCCTTCCACCGTCATTTTCTCTCTACCCACCCTTGCCTCCTTCTCCGCGCAGCTCTCGATTCCCCCCTCTCTTTCGCACCCTCCATGTCATATTCCGCTCCAGGAGCTCCATCATAGCTCCTCGCTGTCGCTGGGAGGATGTTTTCTCCTCCGCTCGCCCCTTTCACCGTCATTTTCTCTCTACCCACCCTTGCCTCCTTCTCCGCGCAGCTCTCGATTCCCCCCTCTCTTTCGCACCCTCCATGTCATATTCCGCTCCAGGAGCTCCATCATAGCTCCTCGCTGTCGATGGGAGGATGTTTTCTCCTCCGCTCGCCCCTTCCACCGTCATTTTCTCTCTACCCACCCTTGCCTCCTTCTCCGCGCAGCTCTCGATTCCCCCCTCTCTTTCTCACCCTCCATGTCATATTCCTCTCCAGGAGCTCCATCATAGCTCCTCGCTGTCGCTGGGAGGATGTTTTCTCCTCCGCTCGCCCCTTCCACCGTCATTTTCTCTCTACCCACCCTTGCCTCCTTTTCCGCGCAGCTCTCGATTCCCCCCTCTCTTTCGCACCCTCCATGTCATATTCCGCTCCAGGAGCTCCATCATAGCTCCTCGCTGTCGCTGGGAGGATGTTTTCTCCTCCGCTCGCCCCTTCCACCATCATTTTCTCTCCACCCACCCTTGCCTCCTTCTTCGCGCAGCTCTCGATTCCCCCCTCTCTTTCGCACCCTCCATGTCATATTCCGCTCCAGGAGCTCCATCATAGCTCCTCGCTGTCGCTGGGAGGATGTTTTCTCCTCTGCTCGCCCCTTCCACCGTCATTTTCTCTCTACCCACCCTTGCCTCCTTCTCTGCGCAGCTCTCGATTCCCCCCTCTCTCTCGCACCCTCCATATTACATCCAGCTCCAGGAGCTCCATCATAGCTCCTCGCTGTCGCTGGGAGGATGTTTTCTCCTCCGCTCGCCCCTTCCACCGTCATTTTCTCTCTACCCACCCTTGCCTCCATCTCCGCGCAGCTCTCGATTCCCCCCTCTCTTTCGCACCCTCCATGTCATATTCCGCTCCAGGAGTTCCATCATAGCTCCTCACTGTCGCTGGGAGGATGTTTTCTCCTCCGCTCGCCCCTTCCACCGTCATTTTCTCTCTACCCACCCTTGCCTCCTTCTCCGCGCAGCTCTCGATTCCCCCCTCTCTTTCGCACCCTCCATGTCATATTCCGCTCCAGGAGCTCCATCATAGCTCCTCGCTGTCGCTGGGAGGATGTTTTCTCCTCCGCTCGCCCCTTCCACCGTCATTTTCTCTCTACCCACCCTTGCCTCCTTCTCCGCGCAGCTCTCGATTCCCTCCTCTCTCTCGCACCCTCCATTTTACATCCCGCTCCAGGAGCTCCATCATAGCTCCTCGCTGTCGCTGGGAGGATGTTTTCTCCTCCGCTCGCCCCTTCCACCGTCATTTTCTCTCTACCCACCCTTGCCTCCTTCTCCGCGCAGCTCTCGATTCCTCCCTCTCTCTCGCACCCTCCATATTACATCCAGCTCCAGGAGCTCCATCATAGCTCCTCGCTGTCGCTGGGAGGATGTTTTCTCCTCCGCTCGCCCCTTCCACCGTCATTTTCTCTCTACCCACCCTTGCCTCCTTCTCCGCGCAGCTCTCGATTCCCCCCTCTCTTTCGCACCCTCCATGTCATATTCCGCTCCAGGAGCTCCATCATAGCTCCTCGCTGTCGCTGGGAGGATGTTTTCTCCTCCGCTCGCCCCTTCCACCGTCATTTTCTCTCTACCCACCCTTGCCTCCTTCTCCGCGCAGCTCTCGATTCCCTCCTCTCTCTCGCACCCTCCATATTACATCCAGCTCCAGGAGCTCCATCATAGCTCCTCGCTGTCGCTGGGAGGATGTTTTCTCCTCCGCTCTCCCCTTCCACCGTCATTTTCTCTCTACCCACCCTTGCCTCCTTTTCCGCGCAGCTCTCGATTCCCCCCTCTCTTTCGCACCCTCCATGTCATATTCCGCTCCAGGAGTTCCATCATAGCTCCTCACTGTCGCTGGGAGGATGTTTTCTCCTCCGCTCGCCCCTTCCACCGTCATTTTCTCTCTACCCACCCTTGCCTCCTTCTCCGCGCAGCTCTCGATTCCCCCCTCTCTTTCGCACCCTCCATGTCATATTCCGCTCCAGGAGCTCCATCATAGCTCCTCGCTGTCGCTGGGAGGATGTTTTCTCCTCCGCTCGCCCCTTCCACCGTCATTTTCTCTCTACCCACCCTTGCCTCCTTTTCCGCGCAGCTCTCGATTCCCCCCTCTCTTTCGCACCCTCCATGTCATATTCCGCTCCAGGAGTTCCATCATAGCTCCTCACTGTCGCTGGGAGGAAGTTTTCTCCTCCGCTCGCCCCTTCCACCGTCATTTTCTCTCTACCCACCCTTGCCTCCTTTTCCGCGCAGCTCTCGATTCCCCCCTCTCTTTCGCACCCTCCATGTCATATTCCGCTCCAGGAGCTCCATCATAGCTCCTTGCTGTCGCTGGGAGGATGTTTTCTCCTCCGCTCGCCCCTTCCACCGTCATTTTCTCTCTACCCACCCTTGCCTCCTTTTCCGCGCAGCTCTCGATTCCCCCCTCTCTTTCGCACCCTCCATGTCATATTCCGCTCCAGGAGTTCCATCATAGCTCCTCACTGTCGCTGGGAGGATGTTTTCTCCTCCGCTCGCCACTTCCACCGTCATTTTCTCTCTACCCACCCTTGCCTCCTTCTCCGCGCAGCTCTCGATTCCCCCCTCTCTTTCGCACCCTCCATGTCATATTCCGCTCCAGGAGCTCCATCATAGCTCCTCGCTGTCGCTGGGAGGATGTTTTCTCCTCCGCTCGCCCCTTCCACCGTCATTTTCTCTCTACCCACCCTTGCCTCCTTTTCCGCGCAGCTCTCGATTCCCCCCTCTCTTTCGCACCCTCCATGTCATATTCCGCTCCAGGAGTTCCATCATAGCTTCTCACTGTCGCTGGGAGGATGTTTTCTCCTCCGCTCGCCCCTTCCACCGTCATTTTCTCTCTACCCACCCTTGCCTCCTTTTCCGCGCAGCTCTCGATTCCCCCCTCTCTTTCGCACCCTCCATGTCATATTCCGCTCCAGGAGTTCCATCATAGCTCCTCACTGTCACTGGGAGGAAGTTTTCTCCTCCGCTCGCCCCTTCCACCGTCATTTTCTCTCTACCCACCCTTGCATCCTTTTCCGCGCAGCTCTCGATTCCCCCCTCTCTTTCGCACCCTCCATGTCATATTCCGCTCCAGGAGTTCCATCATAGCTCCTCACTGTCGCTGGGAGGATGTTTTCTCCTCCGCTCGCCCCTTCCACCGTCATTTTCTCTCTACCCACCCTTGCCTCCTTCTCCGCACAGCTCTCGATTCCCCCCTCTCTTTCGCACCCTCCATGTCATATTCCACTCCAGGAGCTCCATCATAGCTCCTCGCTGTCGCTGGGAGGATGTTTTCTCCTCCGCTCGCCCCTTCCACCGTCATTTTCTCTCTACCCACCCTTGCCTCCTTTTCCGCGCAGCTCTCGATTTCCCCCTCTCTTTCGCACCCTTCATGTCATATTCCGCTCCAGGAGCTCCATCATAGCTCCTCGCTGTCGCTGGGAGGATGTTTTCTCCTCCGCTCGCCCCTTCCACCGTCATTTTCTCTCTACCCACCCTTGCCTCCTTCTCCGCGCAGCTCTCGATTCCCCCCTCTCTTTCGCACCCTCCATGTCATATTCCGCTCCAGGAGCTCCATCATAGCTCCTCGCTGTCGCTGGGAGGATGTTTTCTCCTCCGCTCGCCCCTTCCACCGTCATTTTCTCTCTACCCACCCTTGCCTCCTTCTCCGCGCAGCTCTCGATTCCCCCCTCTCTCTCGCACCCTCCATATTACATCCAGCTCCAGGAGCTCCATCATAGCTCCTCGCTGTCGATGGGAGGATGTTTTCTCCTCTGCTCGCCCCTTCCACCGTCATTTTCTCTCTACCCACCCTTGCCTCCTTCTCCGCGCAGCTCTCGATTCCCCCCTCTCTTTCGCACCCTCCATGTCATATTCCGCTCCAGGAGTTCCATCATAGCTCCTCACTGTCGCTGGGAGGATGTTTTCTCCTCTGCTCGCCGCTTCCACCGTCATTTTCTCTCTACCCACCCTTGCCTCCTTCTCCGCGCAGCTCTCGATTCCCCCCTCTCTTTCGCACCCACCATGTCATATCCCGCTCCAGGAGCTCCATCATAGCTCCTCGCTGTCGCTGGGAGGATGTTTTCTCCTCCGCTCGCCCCTTCCACCGTCATTTTCTCTCTACCCACCCTTGCCTCCTTCTCCGCGCAGCTCTCGATTCCCCCCTCTCTCTCGCACCCTCCATATTACATCCAGCTCCAGGAGCTCCATCATAGCTCCTCGCTGTCGCTGGGAGGATGTTTTCTCCTCCGCTCGCCCCTTCCACCGTCATTTTCTCTCTACCCACCCTTTCCTCCTTCTCCGCGCAGCTCTCGATTCCCCCCTCTCTTTCGCACCCTCCATGTCATATTCCGCTCCAGGAGCTCCATCATAGCTCCTCGCTGTCGCTGGGAGGATGTTTTCTCCTCCGCTCGCCCCTTCCACCGTCATTTTCTCTCTACCCACCCTTGCCTCCTTCTCCGTGCAGCTCTCGATTCCCCCCTCTCTCTCGCACCCTCCATATTACATCCAGCTCCAGGAGCTCCATCATAGCTCCTCGCTGTCGCTGGGAGGATGTTTTCTCCTCCGCTCGCCCCTTCCACCGTCATTTTCTCTCTACCCACCCTTTCCTCCTTCTCCGCGCAGCTCTCGATTCCCCCCTCTCTTTCGCACCCTCCATGTCATATTCCGCTCCAGGAGCTCCATCATAGCTCCTCGCTGTCGCTGGGAGGATGTTTTCTCCTCCGCTCGCCCCTTCCACCGTCATTTTCTCTCTACCCACCCTTGCCTCCTTCTCCGCGCAGCTCTCGATTCCCCCCTCTCTCTCGCACCCTCCATATTACATCCAGCTCCAGGAGCTCCATCATAGCTCCTCGCTGTCGCTGGGAGGATGTTTTCTCCTCCGCTCGCCCCTTCCACCGTCATTTTCTCTCTACCCACCCTTGCCTCCTTTTCCGCGCAGCTCTCGATTCCCCCCTCTCTTTCGCACCCTCCATGTCATATTCCGCTCCAGGAGTTCCATCATAGCTCCTCACTGTCGCTGGGAGGATGTTTTCTCCTCCGCTCGCCCCTTCCACCGTCATTTTCTCTCTACCCACCCTTGCCTCCTTCTCCGCGCAGCTCTCGATTCCCCCCTCTCTTTCGCACCCTCCATGTCATATTCCGCTCCAGGAGCTCCATCATAGCTCCTCGCTGTCGCTGGGAGGATGTTTTCTCCTTCGCTCGCCCCTTCCACCGTCATTTTCTCTCTACCCACCCTTGCCTCCTTTTCCGCGCAGCTCTCGATTCCCCCCTCTCTTTCGCACCCTCCATGTCATATTCCGCTCCAGGAGTTCCATCATAGCTCCTCACTGTCGCTGGGAGGATGTTTTCTCCTCCGCTCGCCCCTTCCACCGTCATTTTCTCTCTACCCACCCTTGCCTCCTTTTCCGCGCAGCTCTCGATTCCCCCCTCTCTTTCGCACCCTCCATGTCATATTCCGCTCCAGGAGTTCCATCATAGCTCCTCACTGTCGCTGGGAGGAAGTTTTCTCCTCCGCTCGCCCCTTCCACCGTCATTTTCTCTCTACCCACCCTTGCCTCCTTTTCCGCGCAGCTCTCGATTCCCCCCTCTCTTTCGCACCCTCCATGTCATATTCCGCTCCAGGAGCTCCATCATAGCTCCTTGCTGTCGCTGGGAGGATGTTTTCTCCTCCGCTCGCCCCTTCCACCGTCATTTTCTCTCTACCCACCCTTGCCTCCTTCTCCGCGCAGCTCTCGATTCCCCCCTCTCTTTCGCACCCTCCATGTCATATTCCGCTCCAGGAGTTCCATCATAGCTCCTCACTGTCGCTGGGAGGATGTTTTCTCCTCCGCTCGCCCCTTCCACCGTCATTTTCTCTCTACCCACCCTTGCCTCCTTCTCCGCGCAGCTCTCGATTCCCCCCTCTCTTTCGCACCCTCCATGTCATATTCCGCTCCAGGAGCTCCATCATAGCTCCTCGCTGTCGCTGGGAGGATGTTTTCTCCTCCGCTCGCCCCTTCCACCGTCATTTTCTCTCTACCCACCCTTGCCTCCTTTTCCGCGCAGCTCTCGATTCCCCCCTCTCTTTCGCACCCTCCATGTCATATTCCGCTCCAGGAGTTCCATCATAGCTCCTCACTGTCGCTGGGAGGAAGTTTTCTCCTCCGCTCGCCCCTTCCACCGTCATTTTCTCTCTACCCACCCTTGCCTCCTTTTCCGCGCAGCTCTCGATTCCCCCCTCTCTTTCGCACCCTCCATGTCATATTCCGCTCCATTAGCTCCATCATAGCTCCTTGCTGTCGCTGGGAGGATGTTTTCTCCTCCGCTCGCCCCTTCCACCGTCATTTTCTCTCTACCCACCCTTGCCTCCTTTTCCGCGCAGCTCTCGATTCCTCCCTCTCTTTCGCACCCTCCATGTCATATTCCGCTCCAGGAGTTCCATCATAGCTCCTCACTGTCGCTGGGAGGATGTTTTCTCCTCCGCTCGCCACTTCCACCGTCATTTTCTCTCTACCCACCCTTGCCTCCTTCTCCGCGCAGCTCTCGATTCCCCCCTCTCTTTCGCACCCTCCATGTCATATTCCGCTCCAGGAGCTCCATCATAGCTCCTCGCTGTCGCTGGGAGGATGTTTTCTCCTCCGCTCGCCCCTTCCACCGTCATTTTCTCTCTACCCACCCTTGCCTCCTTTTCCGCGCAGCTCTCGATTCCCCCCTCTCTTTCGCACCCTCCATGTCATATTCCGCTCCAGGAGTTCCATCATAGCTTCTCACTGTCGCTGGGAGGATGTTTTCTCCTCCGCTCGCCCCTTCCACCGTCATTTTCTCTCTACCCACCCTTGCCTCCTTTTCCGCGCAGCTCTCGATTCCCCCCTCTCTTTCGCACCCTCCATGTCATATTCCGCTCCAGGAGTTCCATCATAGCTCCTCACTGTCACTGGGAGGAAGTTTTCTCCTCCGCTCGCCCCTTCCACCGTCATTTTCTCTCTACCCACCCTTGCATCCTTTTCCGCGCAGCTCTCGATTCCCCCCTCTCTTTCGCACCCTCCATGTCATATTCCGCTCCAGGAGTTCCATCATAGCTCCTCACTGTCGCTGGGAGGATGTTTTCTCCTCCGCTCGCCCCTTCCACCGTCATTTTCTCTCTACCCACCCTTGCCTCCTTCTCCGCACAGCTCTCGATTCCCCCCTCTCTTTCGCACCCTCCATGTCATATTCCACTCCAGGAGCTCCATCATAGCTCCTCGCTGTCGCTGGGAGGATGTTTTCTCCTCCGCTCGCCCCTTCCACCGTCATTTTCTCTCTACCCACCCTTGCCTCCTTTTCCGCGCAGCTCTCGATTTCCCCCTCTCTTTCGCCCCCTCCATGTCATATTCCGCTCCAGGAGCTCCATCATAGCTCCTCGCTGTCGCTGGGAGGATGTTTTCTCCTCCGCTCGCCCCTTCCACCGTCATTTTCTCTCTACCCACCCTTGCCTCCTTCTCCGCGCAGCTCTCGATTCCCCCCTCTCTTTCGCACCCTCCATGTCATATTCCGCTCCAGGAGCTCCATCATAGCTCCTCGCTGTCGCTGGGAGGATGTTTTCTCCTCCGCTCGCCCCTTCCACCGTCATTTTCTCTCTACCCACCCTTGCCTCCTTCTCCGCGCAGCTCTCGATTCCCCCCTCTCTCTCGCACCCTCCATATTACATCCAGCTCCAGGAGCTCCATCATAGCTCCTCGCTGTCGATGGGAGGATGTTTTCTCCTCTGCTCGCCCCTTCCACCGTCATTTTCTCTCTACCCACCCTTGCCTCCTTCTCCGCGCAGCTCTCGATTACCCCCTCTCTTTCGCACCCTCCATGTCATATTCCGCTCCAGGAGTTCCATCATAGCTCCTCACTGTCGCTGGGAGGATGTTTTCTCCTCTGCTCGCCGCTTCCACCGTCATTTTCTCTCTACCCACCCTTGCCTCCTTCTCCGCGCAGCTCTCGATTCCCCCCTCTCTTTCGCACCCACCATGTCATATCCCGCTCCAGGAGCTCCATCATAGCTCCTCGCTGTCGCTGGGAGGATGTTTTCTCCTCCGCTCGCCCCTTCCACCGTCATTTTCTCTCTACCCACCCTTGCCTCCTTCTCCGCGCAGCTCTCGATTCCCCCCTCTCTCTCGCACCCTCCATATTACATCCAGCTCCAGGAGCTCCATCATAGCTCCTCGCTGTCGCTGGGAGGATGTTTTCTCCTCCGCTCGCCCCTTCCACCGTCATTTTCTCTCTACCCACCCTTTCCTCCTTCTCCGCGCAGCTCTCGATTCCCCCCTCTCTTTCGCACCCTCCATGTCATATTCCGCTCCAGGAGCTCCATCATAGCTCCTCGCTGTCGCTGGGAGGATGTTTTCTCCTCCGCTCGCCCCTTCCACCGTCATTTTCTCTCTACCCACCCTTGCCTCCTTCTCCGCGCAGCTCTCGATTCCCCCCTCTCTCTCGCACCCTCCATATTACATCCAGCTCCAGGAGCTCCATCATAGCTCCTCGCTGTCGCTGGGAGGATGTTTTCTCCTCCGCTCGCCCCTTCCACCGTCATTTTCTCTCTACCCACCCTTTCCTCCTTCTCCGCGCAGCTCTCGATTCCCCCCTCTCTTTCGCACCCTCCATGTCATATTCCGCTCCAGGAGCTCCATCATAGCTCCTTGCTGTCGCTGGGAGGATGTTTTCTCCTCCGCTCGCCCCTTCCACCGTCATTTTCTCTCTACCCACCCTTGCCTCCTTCTCCGCGCAGCTCTCGATTCCCCCCTCTCTCTCTCGCACCCTCCATATTACATCCAGCTCCAGGAGCTCCATCATAGCTCCTCGCTGTCGCTGGGAGGATGTTTTCTCCTCCGCTCGCCCCTTCCACCGTCATTTTCTCTCTACCCACCCTTGCCTCCTTTTCCGCGCAGCTCTCGATTCCCCCCTCTCTTTCGCACCCTCCATGTCATATTCCGCTCCAGGAGTTCCATCATAGCTCCTCACTGTCGCTGGGAGGATGTTTTCTCCTCCGCTCGCCCCTTCCACCGTCATTTTCTCTCTACCCACCCTTGCCTCCTTCTCCGCGCAGCTCTCGATTCCCCCCTCTCTCTCGCACCCTCCATGTCATATTCCGCTCCAGGAGTTCCATCATAGCTCCTCACTGTCGCTGGGAGGATGTTTTCTCCTCCGCTCGCCCCTTCCACCGTCATTTTCTCTCTACCCACCCTTGCCTCCTTTTCCGCGCAGCTCTCGATTCCCCCCTCTCTTTCGCACCCTCCATGTCATATTCCGCTCCAGGAGTTCCATCATAGCTCCTCACTGTCGCTGGGAGGAAGTTTTCTCCTCCGCTCGCCCCTTCCACCGTCATTTTCTCTCTACCCACCCTTGCCTCCTTTTCCGCGCAGCTCTCGATTCCCCCCTCTCTTTCGCACCCTCCATGTCATATTCCGCTCCAGGAGCTCCATCATAGCTCCTTGCTGTCGCTGGGAGGATGTTTTCTCCTCCGCTCGCCCCTTCCACCGTCATTTTCTCTCTACCCACCCTTGCCTCCTTCTCCGCGCAGCTCTCGATTCCCCCCTCTCTTTCGCACCCTCCATGTCATATTCCACTCCAGGAGCTCCATCATAGCTCCTTGCTGTCGCTGGGAGGATGTTTTCTCCTCCGCTCGCCCCTTCCACCGTCATTTTCTCTCTACCCACCCTTGCCTCCTTCTCCGCGCAGCTCTCGATTCCCCCCTCTCTTTCGCACCCTCCATGTCATATTCCGCTCCAGGAGCTCCATCATAGCTCCTTGCTGTCGCTGGGAGGATGTTTTCTCCTCCGCTCGCCCCTTCCACCGTCATTTTCTCTCTACCCACCCTTGCCTCCTTCTCCGCGCAGCTCTCGATTCCCCCCTCTCTCTCGCACCCTCCATATTACATCCAGCTCCAGGAGCTCCATCATAGCTCCTCGCTGTCGCTGGGAGGATGTTTTCTCCTCCGCTCGCCCCTTCCACCATCATTTTCTCTCCACCCACCCTTGCCTCCTTCTCCGCGCCGCTCTTGATTCCCCCCTCTCTCTCGCACCCACCATGTCATATCCCGCTCCAGGAGCTCCATCATAGCTCCTCGCTGTCGCTGGGAGGATGTTTTCTCCTCCGCTCGCCCCTTCCACCGTCATTTTCTCTCTACCCACCCTTGCCTCCTTCTCCGCGCAGCTCTCGATTCCCCCCTCTCTCTCGCACCCTCCATATTACATCCAGCTCCAGGAGCTCCATCATAGCTCCTCGCTGTCGCTGGGAGGATGTTTTCTCCTCCGCTCGCCCCTTCCACCATCATTTTCTCTCTACCCACCCTTGCCTCCTTCTCCGCGCAGCTCTCGATTCCCCCCTCTCTTTCGCACCCTCCATGTCATATTCCGCTCCAGGACCTCCATCATAGCTCCTCGCTGTCGCTGGGAGGATGTTTTCTCCTCCGCTCGCCCCTTCCACCGTCATTTTCTCTCTACCCACCCTTGCCTCCTTCTCCGCGCAGCTCTTGATTCCCCCCTCTCTCTTGCACCCTCCATATTACATCCAGCTCCAGGAGCTCCATCATAGCTCCTCGCTGTCGCTGGGAGGATGTTTTCTCCTCCGCTCGCCCCTTCCACCGTCATTTTCTCTCTACCCACCCTTGCCTCCTTTTCCGCGCAGCTCTCGATTCCCCCCTCTCTTTCGCACCCTCCATGTCATATTCCGCTCCAGGAGTTCCATCATAGCTCCTCGCTGTCGCTGGGAGGATGTTTTCTCCTCTGCTCGCCCCTTCCACCGTCATTTTCTCTCTACCCACCCTTGCCTCCTTCTCCGCGCAGCTCTCGATTCCCCCCTCTCTTTCGCACCCTCCATGTCATATTCCGCTCCAGGAGCTCCATCATAGCTCCTCGCTGTCGATGGGAGGATATTTTCTCCTCCGCTCGCCCCTTCCACCGTCATTTTCTCTCTACCCACCCTTGCCTCCTTTTCCGCGCAGCTCTCAATTCCCCCCTCTCTTTCGCACCCTCCATGTCATATTCCACTCCAGGAGTTCCATCATAGCTCCTCACTGTCGCTGGGAGGATGTTTTCTCCTCCGCTCGCCCCTTCCACCGTCATTTTCTCTCTACCCACCCTTGCCTCCTTCTCCGCGCAGCTCTCGATTCCCCCCTCTCTTTCGAACCCTCCATGTCATATTCCGCTCCAGGAGCTCCATCATAGCTCCTCGCTGTCGCTGGGAGGATGTTTTCTCCTCCGCTCGCCCCTTCCACCGTCATTTTCTCTCTACCCACCCTTGCCTCCTTCTCCGCGCAGCTCTCGATTCCCCCCTCTCTTTCGCACCCTCCATGTCATATTCCGCTCCAGGAGCTCCATCATAGCTCCTCGCTGTCGCTGGGAGGATGTTTTCTCCTCCGCTCGCCCCTTCCACCGTCATTTTCTCTCTACCCACCCTTTCCTACTTTTCCGCGCAGCTCTCGATTCCCCCCTCTCTTTCGCACCCTCCATGTCATATTCCGCTCCAGGAGCTCCATCATAGCTCCTCGCTGTCGCTGGGAGGATGTTTTCTCCTCCGCTCGCCCCTTCCACCGTCATTTTCTCTCTACCCACCCTTGCCTCCTTTTCCGCGCAGCTCTCGATTCCCCCCTCTCTTTCGCACCCTCCATGTCATATTCCGCTCCAGGAGTTCCATCATAGCTCCTCACTGTCGCTGGGAGGATGTTTTCTCCTCCGCTCGCCCCTTCCACCGTCATTTTCTCTCTACCCACCCTTGCCTCCTTTTCCGCGCAGCTCTCGATTCCCCCCTCTCTTTCGCACCCTCCATGTCATATTCCGCTCCAGGAGTTCCATCATAGCTCCTCACTGTCGCTGGGAGGAAGTTTTCTCCTCCGCTCGCCCCTTCCACCGTCATTTTCTCTCTACCCACCCTTGCCTCCTTTTCCGCGCAGCTCTCGATTCCCCCCTCTCTTTCGCACCCTCCATGTCATATTCCGCTCCAGGAGCTCCATCATAGCTCCTTGCTGTCGCTGGGAGGATGTTTTCTCCTCCGCTCGCCCCTTCCACTGTCATTTTCTCTCTACCCACCCTTGCCTCCTTCTCCGCGCAGCTCTCGATTCCCCCCTCTCTTTCGCACCCTTCATGTCATATTCCACTCCAGGAGCTCCATCATAGCTCCTTGCTGTCGCTGGGAGGATGTTTTCTCCTCCGCTCGCCCCTTCCACCATCATTTTCTCTCTACCCACCCTTGCCTCCTTCTCCGCGCAGCTCTCGATTCCCCCCTCTCTCTCGCACCCACCATGTCATATCCCGCTCCAGGAGATCCATCATAGCTCCTCGCTGTCGCTGGGAGGATGTTTTCTCCTCCGCTCGCCCCTTCCACCGTCATTTTCTCTCTACCCACCCTTGCCTCCTTCTCCGCGCAGCTCTCGATTCCCCCCTCTCTCTCGCACCCTCCATATTACATCCAGCTCCAGGAGCTCCATCATAGCTCCTCGCTGTCGCTGGGAGGATGTTTTCTCCTCCGCTCGCCCCTTCCACCGTCATTTTCTCTCTACCCACCCTTTCCTCCTTCTCCGCGCAGCTCTCGATTCCCCCCTCTCTTTCGCACCCTCCATGTCATATTCCGCTCCAGGAGCTCCATCATAGCTCCTCGCTGTCGCTGGGAGGATGTTTTCTCCTCCGCTCGCCCCTTCCACCGTCATTTTCTCTCTACCCACCCTTGCCTCCTTCTCCGCGCAGCTCTCGATTCCCCCCTCTCTCTCGCACCCTCCATATTACATCCAGCTCCAGGAGCTCCATCATAGCTCCTCGCTGTCGCTGGGAGGATGTTTTCTCCTCCGCTCGCCCCTTCCACCGTCATTTTCTCTCTACCCACCCTTGCCTCCTTCTCCGCGCAGCTCTCGATTCCCCCCTCTCTCTCGCACCCTCCATATAACATCCAGCTCCAGGAGCTCCATCATAGCTCCTCGCTGTCGCTGGGAGGATGTTTTCTCCTCCGCTCGCCCCTTCCACCGTCATTTTCTCTCTACCCACCCTTGCCTCCTTTTCCGCGCAGCTCTCGATTCCCAACCTCTCTTTCGCACCCTCCATGTCATATTCCGCTCCAGGAGTTCCATCATAGCTCCTCACTGTCGCTGGGAGGATGTTTTCTCCTCCGCTCGCCCCTTCCACCGTCATTTTCTCTCTACCCACCCTTGCCTCCTTCTCCGCGCAGCTCTCGATTCCCCCCTCTCTTTCGCACCCTCCATGTCATATTCCGCTCCAGGAGCTCCATCATAGCTCCTCGCTGTCGCTGGGAGGATGTTTTCTCCTTCGCTCGCCCCTTCCACCGTCATTTTCTCTCTACCCACCCTTGCCTCCTTTTCCGCGCAGCTCTCGATTCCCCCCTCTCTTTCGCACCCTCCATGTCATATTCCGCTCCAGGAGTTCCATCATAGCTCCTCACTGTCGCTGGGAGGATGTTTTCTCCTCCGCTCGCCCCTTCCACCGTCATTTTCTCTCTACCCACCCTTGCCTCCTTTTCCGCGCAGCTCTCGATTCCCCCCTCTCTTTCGCACCCTCCATGTCATATTCTGCTCCAGGAGTTCCATCATAGCTCCTCACTGTCGCTGGGAGGAAGTTTTCTCCTCCGCTCGCCCCTTCCACCGTCATTTTCTCTCTACCCACCCTTGCCTCCTTTTCCGCGCAGCTCTCGATTCCCCCCTCTCTTTCGCACCCTCCATGTCATATTCCGCTCCAGGAGCTCCATCATAGCTCCTTGCTGTCGCTGGGAGGATGTTTTCTCCTCCGCTCGCCCCTTCCACCGTCATTTTCTCTCTACCCACCCTTGCCTCCTTCTCCGCGCAGCTCTCGATTCCCCCCTCTCTTTCGCACCCTCCATGTCATATTCCACTCCAGGAGCTCCATCATAGCTCCTTGCTGTCGCTGGGAGGATGTTTTCTCCTCCGCTCGCCCCTTCCACCGTCATTTTCTCTCTACCCACCCTTGCCTCCTTCTCCGCGCAGCTCTCGATTCCCCCCTCTCTTTCGCACCCTCCATGTCATATTCCGCTCCAGGAGCTCCATCATAGCTCCTTGCTGTCGCTGGGAGGATGTTTTCTCCTCCGCTCGCCCCTTCCACCGTCATTTTCTCTCTACCCACCCTTGCCTCCTTCTCCGCGCAGCTCTCGATTCCCCCCTCTCTCTCGCACCCTCCATATTACATCCAGCTCCAGGAGCTCCATCATAGCTCCTCGCTGTCGCTGGGAGGATGTTTTCTCCTCCGCTCGCCCCTTCCACCATCATTTTCTCTCCACCCACCCTTGCCTCCTTCTCCGCGCCGCTCTTGATTCCCCCCTCTCTCTCGCACCCACCATGTCATATCCCGCTCCAGGAGCTCCATCATAGCTCCTCGCTGTCGCTGGGAGGATGTTTTCTCCTCCGATCGCCCCTTCCACCGTCATTTTCTCTCTACCCACCCTTGCCTCCTTCTCCGCGCAGCTCTCGATTCCCCCCTCTCTCTCGCACCCTCCATATTACATCCAGCTCCAGGAGCTCCATCATAGCTCCTCGCTGTCGCTGGGAGGATGTTTTCTCCTCCGCTCGCCCCTTCCACCATCATTTTCTCTCTACCCACCCTTGCCTCCTTCTCCGCGCAGCTCTCGATTCCCCCCTCTCTTTCGCACCCTCCATGTCATATTCCGCTCCAGGACCTCCATCATAGCTCCTCGCTGTCGCTGGGAGGATGTTTTCTCCTCCGCTCGCCCCTTCCACCGTCATTTTCTCTCTACCCACCCTTGCCTCCTTCTCCGCGCAGCTCTCGATTCCCCCCTCTCTCTCGCACCCTCCATATTACATCCAGCTCCAGGAGCTCCATCATAGCTCCTCGCTGTCGCTGGGAGGATGTTTTCTCCTCCGCTCGCCCCTTCCACCATCATTTTCTCTCTACCCACCCTTGCCTCCTTCTCCGCGCAGCTCTCGATTCCCCCCTCTCTTTCGCACCCTCCATGTCATATTCCGCTCCAGGACCTCCATCATAGCTCCTCGCTGTCGCTGGGAGGATGTTTTCTCCTCCGCTCGCCCCTTCCACCGTCATTTTCTCTCTACCCACCCTTGCCTCCTTCTCCGCGCAGCTCTTGATTCCCCCCTCTCTCTTGCACCCTCCATATTACATCCAGCTCCAGGAGCTCCATCATAGCTCCTCGCTGTCGCTGGGAGGATGTTTTCTCCTCCGCTCGCCCCTTCCACCGTCATTTTCTCTCTACCCACCCTTGCCTCCTTTTCCGCGCAGCTCTCGATTCCCCCCTCTCTTTCGCACCCTCCATGTCATATTCCGCTCCAGGAGTTCCATCATAGCTCCTCGCTGTCGCTGGGAGGATGTTTTCTCCTCTGCTCGCCCCTTCCACCGTCATTTTCTCTCTACCCACCCTTGCCTCCTTCTCCGCGCAGCTCTCGATTCCCCCCTCTCTTTCGCACCCTCCATGTCATATTCCGCTCCAGGAGCTCCATCATAGCTCCTCACTGTCGATGGGAGGATATTTTCTCCTCCGCTCGCCCCTTCCACCGTCATTTTCTCTCTACCCACCCTTGCCTCCTTTTCCGCGCAGCTCTCAATTCCCCCCTCTCTTTCCCACCCTCCATGTCATATTCCACTCCAGGAGTTCCATCATAGCTCCTCACTGTCGCTGGGAGGATGTTTTCTCCTCCGCTCGCCCCTTCCACCGTCATTTTCTCTCTACCCACCCTTGCCTCCTTCTCCGCGCAGCTCTCGATTCCCCCCTCTCTTTCGAACCCTCCATGTCATATTCCGCTCCAGGAGCTCCATCATAGCTCCTCGCTGTCGCTGGGAGGATGTTTTCTCCTCCGCTCGCCCCTTCCACCGTCATTTTCTCTCTACCCACCCTTGCCTCCTTCTCCGCGCAGCTCTCGATTCCCCCCTCTCTTTCGCACCCTCCATGTCATATTCCGCTCCATGAGCTCCATCATAGCTCCTCGCTGTCGCTGGGAGGATGTTTTCTCCTCCGCTCGCCCCTTCCACCGTCATTTTCTCTCTACCCACCCTTTCCTACTTTTCCGCGCAGCTCTCGATTCCCCCCTCTCTTTCGCACCCTCCATGTCATATTCCGCTCCAGGAGCTCCATCATAGCTCCTTGCTGTCGCTGGGAGGATGTTTTCTCCTCCGCTCGCCCCTTCCACCGTCATTTTCTCTCTACCCACCCTTGCCTCCTTCTCCGCGCAGCTCTCGATTCCCCCCTCTCTTTCGCACCCTCCATGTCATATTCCACTCCAGGAGCTCCATCATAGCTCCTTGCTGTCGCTGGGAGGATGTTTTCTCCTTCGCTCGCCCCTTCCACCATCATTTTCTCTCTACCCACCCTTGCCTCCTTCTCCGCGCAGCTCTCGATTCCCCCCTCTCTCTCGCACCCACCATGTCATATCCCGCTCCAGGAGCTCCATCATAGCTCCTCGCTGTCGCTGGGAGGATGTTTTCTCCTCCGCTCGCCCCTTCCACCGTCATTTTCTCTCTACCCACCCTTGCCTCCTTCTCCGCGCAGCTCTCGATTCCCCCCTCTCTCTCGCACCCTCCATATTACATCCAGCTCCAGGAGCTCCATCATAGCTCCTCGCTGTCGCTGGGAGGATGTTTTCTCCTCCGCTCGCCCCTTCCACCGTCATTTTCTCTCTACCCACCCTTGCCTCCTTCTCCGCGCAGCTCTCGATTCCCCCCTCTCTTTCGCACCCTCCATGTCATATTCCGCTCCAGGAGCTCCATCATAGCTCCTCGCTGTCGCTGGGAGGATGTTTTCTCCTCCGCTCGCCCCTTCCACCGTCATTTTCTCTCTACCCACCCTTGCCTCCTTCTCCGCGCAGCTCTTGATTCCCCCCTCTCTCTTGCACCCTCCATATTACATCCAGCTCCAGGAGCTCCATCATAGCTCCTCGCTGTCGCTGGGAGGATGTTTTCTCCTCCGCTCGCCCCTTCCACCGTCATTTTCTCTCTACCCACCCTTGCCTCCTTTTCCGCGCAGCTCTCGATTCCCCCCTCTCTTTCGCACCCTCCATGTCATATTCCGCTCCAGGAGTTCCATCATAGCTCCTCGCTGTCGCTGGGAGGATGTTTTCTCCTCTGCTCGCCCCTTCCACCGTCATTTTCTCTCTACCCACCCTTGCCTCCTTCTCCGCGCAGCTCTCGATTCCCCCCTCTCTTTCGCACCCTCCATGTCATATTCCGCTCCAGGAGCTCCATCATAGCTCCTCGCTGTCGATGGGAGGATGTTTTCTCCTCCGCTCGCCCCTTCCACCGTCATTTTCTCTCTACCCACCCTTGCCTCCTTTTTTCCGCGCAGCTCTCAATTCCCCCCTCTCTTTCGCACCCTCCATGTCATATTCCACTCCAGGAGTTCCATCATAGCTCCTCACTGTCGCTGGGAGGATGTTTTCTCCTCCGCTCGCCCCTTCCACCGTCATTTTCTCTCTACCCACCCTTGCCTCCTTCTCCGCGCAGCTCTCGATTCCCCCCTCTCTTTCGAACCCTCCATGTCATATTCCGCTCCAGGAGCTCCATCATAGCTCCTCGCTGTCGCTGGGAGGATGTTTTCTCCTCCGCTCGCCCCTTCCACCGTCATTTTCTCTCTACCCACCCTTGCCTCCTTTTCCGCGCAGCTCTCGATTCCCCCCTCTCTTTCGCACCCTCCATGTCATATCCCGCTCCAGGAGCTCCATCATAGCTCCTCGCTGTCGCTGGGAGGATGTTTTCTCCTCTGCTCGCCCCTTCCACCGTCATTTTCTCTCTACCCACCCTTGCCTCCTTTTCCGCGCAGCTCTCGATTCCCCCCTCTCTTTCGCACCCTCCATGTCATATTCCGCTCCAGGAGTTCCATCATAGCTCCTCACTGTCGCTGGGAGGATGTTTTCTCCTCCGCTCGCCCCTTTCACCGTCATTTTCTCTCTACCCACCCTTGCCTCCTTCTCCGCGCAGCTCTTGATTCCCCCCTCTCTTTTGCACCCTCCATGGCATATTCCGCTTCAGGAGCTCCATCATAGCTCCTCGCTGTCGCTGGGAGGATGTTTTCTCCTCCGCTCGCCCCTTCCACCGTCATTTTCTCTCTACCCACCCTTGCCTCCTTCTCCGCGCAGCTCTCGATTCCCCCCTCTCTCTCGCACCCTCCATATTACATCCAGCTCCAGGAGCTCCATCATAGCTCCTCGCTGTCGCTGGGAGGATGTTTTCTCCTCCGCTCGCCCCTTCCACCGTCATTTTCTCTCTACCCACCCTTGCCTCCTTCTCTGCACAGCTCTCGATTCCCCCCTCTCTTTCGCACCCTCCATGTCATATTCCGCTCCAGGAGCTCCATCATAGCTCCTCGCTGTCGCTGGGAGGATGTTTTCTCCTCCGCTCGCCCCTTCCACCGTCATTTTCTCTCTACCCACCCTTTCCTACTTTTCCGCGCAGCTCTCGATTCCCCCCTCTCTTTCGCACCCTCCATGTCATATTCCGCTCCAGGAGCTCCATCATAGCTCCTCGCTGTCGCTGGGAGGATGTTTTCTCCTCCGCTCGCCCCTTCCACCGTCATTTTCTCTCTACCCACCCTTGCCTCCTTCTCCGCGCAGCTCTCGATTCCCCCTCTCTTTCGCAACCTCCATGTCATATTCCGCTCCAGGAGCTCCATCATAGCTCCTTGCTGTCGCTGGGAGGATGTTTTCTCCTCCGCTCGCCCCTTCCACCGTCATTTTCTCTCTACCCACCCTTGCCTCCTTCTCCGCGCAGCTCTCGATTCCCCCCTCTCTCTCGCACCCTCCATATTACATCCAGCTCCAGGAGCTCCATCATAGCTCCTCGCTGTCGCTGGGAGGATGTTTTCTCCTCCGCTCGCCCCTTCCACCGTCATTTTCTCTCCACCCACCCTTGCCTCCTTCTCCGCGCCGCTCTCGATTCCCCCCTCTCTCTCGCACCCACCATGTCATATCCCGCTCCAGGAGCTCCATCATAGCTCCTCGCTGTCGCTGGGAGGATGTTTTCTCCTCCGCACGCCCCTTCCACCGTCATTTTCTCTCTACCCACCCTTGCCTCCTTCTCCGCGCAGCTCTCGATTCCCCCCTCTCTCTCGCACCCTCCATATTACATCCAGCTCCAGGAGCTCCATCATAGCTCCTCGCTGTCGCTGGGAGGATGTTTTCTCCTCCGCTCGCCCCTTCCACCGTCATTTTCTCTCTACCCACCCTTGCCTCCTTCTCCGCGCAGCTCTCGATTCCCCCCTCTCTTTCGCACCCTCCATGTCATATTCCGCTCCAGGAGCTCCATCATAGCTCCTCGCTGTCGCTGGGAGGATGTTTTCTCCTCCGCTCGCCCCTTCCACCGTCATTTTCTCTCTACCCACCCTTGCTTCCTTCTCCGCGCAGCTCTTGATTCCCCCCTCTCTCTTGCACCCTCCATATTACATCCAGCTCCAGGAGCTCCATCATAGCTCCTCGCTGTCGCTGGGAGGATGTTTTCTCCTCCGCTCGCCCCTTCCACCGTCATTTTCTCTCTACCCACCCTTGCCTCCTTTTCCGCGCAGCTCTCGATTCCCCCCTCTCTTTCGAACCCTCCATGTCATATTCCGCTCCAGGAGCTCCATCATAGCTCCTCGCTGTCGCTGGGAGGATGTTTTCTCCTCCGCTCGCCCCTTCCACCGTCATTTTCTCTCTACCCACCCTTGCCTCCTTCTCCGCGCAGCTCTCGATTCCCCCCTCTCTTTCGCACCCTCCATGTCATATCCCGCTCCAGGAGCTCCATCATAGCTCCTCGCTGTCGCTGGGAGGATGTTTTCTCCTCCGCTCGCCCCTTCCACCGTCATTTTCTCTCTACCCACCCTTTCCTCCTTTTCCGCGCAGCTCTCGATTCCCCCCTCTTTTTCGCACCCTCCATGTCACATTCCGCTCCAGGAGCTCCATCATAGCTCCTCGCTGTCGCTGGGAGGATGTTTTCTCCTCCGCTCGCCCCTTCCACCGTCATTTTCTCTCTACCCACCCTTGCCTCCTTCTCCGCGCAGCTCTCGATTCCCTCCACTCTCTCGCACCCTCCATATTACATCCAGCTCCAGGAGCTCCATCATAGCTCCTCGCTGTCGCTGGGAGGATGTTTTCTCCTCCGCTCGCCCCTCTCACCGTCATTTTCTCTCTACCCACCCTTGCCTCCTTCTCTGCGCAGCTCTCGATTCCCCCCTCTCTTTCGCACCCTCCATGTCATATTCCGCTCCAGGAGCTCCATCATAGCTCCTCGCTGTCGCTGGGAGGATGTTTTCTCCTCCTCTCGCCCCTTCCACCGTCATTTTCTCTCTACCCACCCTTGCCTCCTTCTCCGCGCAGCTCTCGATTCCCCCCTCTCTCTCGCACCCTCCATATTACATCCAGCTCCAGGAGCTCCATCATAGCTCCTCGCTGTCGCTGGGAGGATGTTTTCTCCTCCGCTCGCCCCTTCCACCGTCATTTTCTCTCTACCCACCCTTGCCTCCTTCTCCGCGCAGCTCTCGATTCCCTCCTCTCTCTCGCACCCTCCATATTACATCCAGCTCCAGGAGCTCCATCATAGCTCCTCGCTGTCGCTGGGAGGATGTTTTCTCCTCCGCTCGCCCCTTCCACCGTCATTTTCTCTCTACCCACCCTTGCCTCCTTTTCCGCGCAGCTCTCGATTCCCCCCTCTCTTTCGCACCCTCCATGTCATATTCCGCTCCAGGAGTTCCATCATAGCTCCTCACTGTCGCTGGGAGGATGTTTTCTCCTCCGCTCGCCCCTTCCACCGTCATTTTCTCTCTACCCACCCTTGCCTCCTTCTCCGCGCAGCTCTCGATTCCCCCCTCTCTTTCGCACCCTCCATGTCATATTCCGCTCCAGGAGCTCCATCATAGCTCCTCGCTGTCGCTGGGAGGATGTTTTCTCCTCCGCTCGCCCCTTCCACCGTCATTTTCTCTCTACCCACCCTTGCCTCCTTTTCCGCGCAGCTCTCGATTCCCCCCTCTCTTTCGCACCCTCCATGTCATATCCCGCTCCAGGAGCTCCATCATAGCTCCTCGCTGTCGCTGGGAGGATGTTTTCTCCTCCGCTCGCCCCTTCCACCGTCATTTTCTCTCTACCCACCCTTGCCTCCTTCTCCGCGCAGCTCTCGATTCCCTCCTCTCTCTCGCACCCTCCATATTACATCCAGCTCCAGGAGCTCCATCATAGATCCTCGCTGTCGCTGGGAGGATGTTTTCTCCTCCGCTCGCTCCTTCCACCGTCATTTTCTCTCTACCCACCCTTGCCTCCTTCTCCGCGCAGCTCTCGATTCCCCCCTCTCTCTCGCACCCTCCATATTACATCCAGCTCCAGGAGCTCCATCATAGCTCCTCGCTGTCGCTGGGAGGATGTTTTCTCCTCCGCTCGCCCCTTCCACCGTCATTTTCTCTCTACCCACCCTTGCCTCCTTTTCCGCGCAGCTCTCGATTCCCCCCTCTCTTTCGCACCCTCCATGTCATATTCCGCTCCAGGAGTTCCATCATAGCTCCTCACTGTCGCTGGGAGGATGTTTTCTCCTCCGCTCGCCCCTTCCACCGTCATTTTCTCTCTACCCACCCTTGCCTCCTTCTCCGCGCAGCTCTCGATTCCCCCCTCTCTTTCGCACCCTCCATGACATATTCCGCTCCAGGAGCTCCACCATAGCTCCTCGCTGTCGCTGGGAGGATGTTTTCTCCTCCGCTCGCCCCTTCCACCGTCATTTTCTCTCTACCCACCCTTGCCTCCTTTTCCGCGCAGCTCTCGATTCCCCCCTCTCTTTCGCACCCTCCATGTCATATTCCGCTCCAGGAGTTCCATCATAGCTCCTCACTGTCGCTGGGAGGATGTTTTCTCCTCCGCTCGCCCCTTCCACCGTCATTTTCTCTCTACCCACCCTTGCCTCCTTCTCCGCGCAGCTCTCGATTCCCCCCTCTCTTTCGCACCCTCCATGTCATATTCCGCTCCAGGAGCTCCACCATAGCTCCTCGCTGTCGCTGGGAGGATGTTTTCTCCTCCGCTCGCCCCTTCCACCGTCATTTTCTCTCTACCCACCCTTGCCTCCTTCTCCGCGCAGCTCTCGATTCCCCCCTCTCTTTCGCACCCTCCATGTCATATTCCGCTCCAGGAGTTCCATCATAGCTCCTCACTGTCGCTGGGAGGATGTTTTCTCCTCCGCTCGCCCCTTCCACCGTCATTTTCTCTCTACCCACCCTTGCCTCCTTCTCCGCGCAGCTCTCGATTCCCCCTTCTCTTTCGCACCCTCCATGTCATATTCCGCTCCAGGAGCTCCATCATAGCTCCTCACTGTCGCTGGGAGGATGTTTTCTCCTCCGCTCGCCCCTTCCACCGTCATTTTCTCTCTACCCACCCTTGCCTCCTTTTCCGCGCAGCTCTCGATTCCCCCCTCTCTTTCGCACCCTCCATGTCATATTCCGCTCCAGGAGTTCCATCATAGCTCCTCACTGTCGCTGGGAGGATGTTTTCTCCTCCGCTCGCCCCTTCCACCGTCATTTTCTCTCTACCAACCCTTGCCTCCTTCTCCGCGCAGCTCTCGATTCCCCCCTCTCTTTCGCACCCTCCATGTCATATTCCGCTCCAGCAGCTCCATCATAGCTCCTCGCTGTCGCTGGGAGGATGTTTTCTCCTCCGCTCGCCCCTTCCACCGTCATTTTCTTTCTACCCACCCTTGCCTCCTTCTCCGCGCAGCTCTCGATTCCCTCCTCTCTCTCGCACCCTCCATATTACATCCAGCTCCAGGAGCTCCATCATAGCTCCTCGCTGTCGCTGGGAGGATGTTTTCTCCTCCGCTCGCCCCTTCCACCGTCATTTTCTCTCTACCCACCCTTGCCTCCTTCTCCGCGCAGCTCTCGATTCCCCCCTCTCTTTCACACCCTCCATGTCATATTCCGCTCCAGGAGCTCCATCATAGCTCCTCGCTGTCGCTGGGAGGATGTTTTCTCCTCCGCTCGCCCCTTCCACCGTCATTTTCTCTCTACCCACCCTTGCCTCCTTCTCCGCGCAGCTCTCGATTCCCTCCTCTCTCTCGCACCCTCCATATTACATCCAGCTCCAGGAGCTCCATCATAGCTCCTCGCTGTCGCTGGGAGGATGTTTTCTCCTCCGCTCGCCCCTTCCACCGTCATTTTCTCTCTACCCACTCTTGCCTCCTTCTCCGCGCAGCTCTTGATTCCCCCCTCTCTTTCGCACCCTCCATGTCATATTCCGCTCCAGGAGCTCCATCATAGCTCCTCACTGTCGCTGGGAGGATGTTTTCTCCTCCGCTCGCCCCTTCCACCGTCATTTTCTCTCTACCCACCCTTGCCTCCTTCTCCGCGCAGCTCTCGATTCCCTCCTCTCTCTCGCACCCTCCATATTACATCCAGCTCCAGGAGCTCCATCATAGCTCCTCGCTGTCGCTGGGAGGATGTTTTCTCCTCTGCCCGCCGATTCCACCGTCATTTTCTCTCCACCCACCCTTGCCTCCTTCTCCGCGCCGCTCTCGATTCCCCCCTCTCTTTCGCACCTTCCATGTCATATCCCGCTCCAGGAGCTCCATCATAGCTCCTCACTGTCGCTGGGAGGATGTTTTCTCCTCTGCTCGCCCCTTCCACCGTCATTTTCTCTCTACCCACCCTTGCCTCCTTCTCGGCGCAGCTCTCGATTCCCCCCTCTCTTTCGCACCCTCCATGTCATATTCCGCTCCAGGAGCTCCATCATAGCTCCTTGCTGTCGCTGGGAGGATGTTTTCTCCTCCGCTCGCCCCTTCCACCGTCATTTTCTCTCTACCCACCCTTGCCTCCTTTTCCGCGCAGCTCTCGATTCCCCCCTCTCTTTCGCACCCTCCATGTCTAATTCCGCTCCATGAGCTCCATCATAGCTCCTTGCTGTCGCTGGGAGGATGTTTTCTCCTCCGCTCGCCCCTTCCACCGTCATTTTCTCTCTACCCACCCTTGCCTCCTTTTCCGCGCAGCTCTCGATTCCCCCCTCTCTTTCGCACCCTCCATGTCATATTCCGCTCCAGGAGTTCCATCATAGCTCCTCACTGTCGCTGGGAGGATGTTTTCTCCTCCGCTCGCCCCTTCCACCGTCATTTTCTCTCTACCCACCCTTGCCTCCTTTTCCGTGCAGCTCTCGATTCCCCCCTCTCTTTCGCACCCTCCATGTCATATTCCGCTCCAGGAGCTCCATCATAGCTCCTCGCTGTCGCTGGGAGGATGTTTTCTCCTCCGCTCGCCCCTTCCACCGTCATTTTCTCTCTACCCACCCTTGCCTCCTTTTCCGCGCAGCTCTCGATTCCCCCCTCTCTTTCGCACCCTCAATGTCATATTCCGCTCCAGGAGTTCCATCATAGCTCCTCACTGTCGCTGGGAGGATGTTTTCTCCTCCGCTCGCCCCTTCCACCGTCATTTTCTCTCTACCCACCCTTGCCTCCTTTTCCGCGCAGCTCTCGATTCCCCCCTCTCTTTCGCACCCTCCATGTCATATTCCGCTCCAGGAGTTCCATCATAACTCCTCACTGTCGCTGGGAGGAAGTTTTCTCCTCCGCTCGCCCCTTCCACCGTCATTTTCTCTCTACCCACCCTTGCCTCCTTTTCCGCGCAGCTCTCGATTCCCCCCTCTCTTTCGCACCCTCCATGTCATATTCCGCTCCAGGAGCTCCATCATAGCTCCTTGCTGTCGCTGGGAGGATGTTTTCTCCTCCGCTCGCCCCTTCCACCGTCATTTTCTCTCTACCCACCCTTGCCTCCTTTTCCGCGCAGCTCTAGATTCCCCCCTCTCTTTCGCACCCTCCATGTCATATTCCGCTCCAGGAGTTCCATCATAGCTCCTCACTGTCGCTGGGAGGATGTTTTCTCCTCCGCTCGCCCCTTCCACCATCATTTTCTCTCTACCCACCCTTGCCTCCTTTTCCGCGCAGCTCTCGATTCCCTCCTCTCTTTCGCACCCTCCATGTCATATTCCGCTCCAGGAGTTCCATCATAGCTCCTCACTGTCGCTGGGAGGAAGTTTTCTCCTCCGCTCGCCCCTTCCACCGTCATTTTCTCTCTACCCACCCTTGCCTCCTTTTCCGCGCAGCTCTCGATTCCCCCCTCTCTTTCGCACCCTCCATGTCATATTCCGCTCCAGGAGCTCCATCATAGCTCCTTGCTGTCGCTGGGAGGATGTTTTCTCCTCCGCTCGCCCCTTCCACCGTCATTTTCTCTCTACCCACCCTTGCCTCCTTTTCCGCGCAGCTCTAGATTCCCCCCTCTCTTTCGCACCCTCCATGTCATATTCCGCTCCAGGAGCTCCATCATAGCTAATCGCTGTCGCTGGGAGGATGTTTTCTCCTCCGCTCGCCCCTTCCACCGTCATTTTCTCTCTACCCACCCTTGCCTCCTTTTCCGCGCAGCTCTCGATTCCCCCCTCTCTTTCGCACCCTCCATGTCATATTCCGCTAAAGGAGTTCCATCATAGCTCCTCACTGTCGCTGGGAGGATGTTTTCTCCTCCGCTCGCCCCTTCCACCGTCATTTTCTCTCTACCCACCCTTGCCTCCTTTTCCGCGCAGCTCTCGATTCCCCCCTCTCTTTCGCACCCTCCATGTCATATTCCGCTCCAGGAGTTCCATCATAGCTCCTCACTGTCGCTGGGAGGATGTTTTCTCCTCCGCTCGCCCCTTCCACCGTCATTTTCTCTCTACCCACCCTTGCCTCCTTCTCCGCGCAGCTCTCGATTCCCCCCTCTCTTTCGCACCCTCCATGTCATATTCCGCTCCAGGAGCTCCATCATAGCTCCTCGCTGTCGCTGGGAGGATGTTTTCTCCTCCGCTCGCCCCTTCCACCGTCATTTTCTCTCTACCCACCCTTGCCTCCTTTTCCGCGCAGCTCTCGATTCCCCCCTCTCTTTCGCACCCTCCATGTCATATTCCGCTCCAGGAGTTCCATCATAGCTCCTCACTGTCGCTGGGAGGATGTTTTCTCCTCCGCTCGCCTCTTCCACCGTCATTTTCTCTCTACCCACCCTTGCCTCCTTTTCCGTGCAGCTCTCGATTCCCCCCTCTCTTTCGCACCCTCCATGTCATATTCCGCTCCAGGAGCTCCATCATAGCTCCTTGCTGTCGCTGGGAGGATGTTTTCTCCTCCGCTCGCCCCTTCCACCGTCATTTTCTCTCTACCCACCCTTGCCTCCTTTTCCGCGCAGCTCTCGATTCCCCCCTCTCTTTCGAACCCTCCATGTCATATTCCGCTCCAGGAGTTCCATCATAGCTCCTCACTGTCGCTGGGAGGATGTTTTCTCCTCCGCTCGCCCCTTCCACCGTCATTTTCTCTCTACCCACCCTTGCCTCCTTTTCCGCGCAGCTCTCGATTCCCCCCTCTCTTTCGCACCCTCCATGTCATATTCCGCTCCAGGAGTTCCATCATAGCTCCTCACTGTCGCTGGGAGGATGTTTTCTCCTCCGCTCGCCCCTTCCACCGTCATATTCTCTCTACCCACCCTTGCCTCCTTCTCCGCGCAGCTCTCGATTCCCCCCTCTCTTTCGCACCCTCCATGTCATATTCCGCTCCAGGAGTTCCATCATAGCTCCTCACTGTCGCTGGGAGGATGTTTTCTCCTCCGCTCGCCCCTTCCACCGTCATTTTCTCTCTACCCACCCTTGCCTCCTTTTCCGCGCAGCTCTCGATTCCCCCCTCTCTTTCGCACCCTCCATGTCATATTCCGCTCCAGGAGCTCCATCATAGCTCCTCGCTGTCGCTGGGAGGATGTTTTCTCCTCCGCTCGCCCCTTCCACCGTCATTTTCTCTCTACCCACCCTTGCCTCCTTTTCCGCGCAGCTCTCGATTCCCCCCTCTCTTTCGCACCCTCAATGTCATATTCCGCTCCAGGAGTTCCATCATAGCTCCTCACTGTCGCTGGGAGGATGTTTTCTCCTCCGCTCGCCCCTTCCACCGTCATTTTCTCTCTACCCACCCTTGCCTCCTTTTCCGCGCAGCTCTCGATTCCCCCCTCTCTTTCGCACCCTCCATGTCATATTCCGCTCCAGGAGTTCCATCATAGCTCCTCACTGTCGCTGGGAGGAAGTTTTCTTCTCCGCTCGCCCCTTCCACCGTCATTTTCTCTCTACCCACCCTTGCCTCCTTTTCCGCGCAGCTCTCGATTCCCCCCTCTCTTTCGCACCCTCCATGTCATATTCCGCTCCAGGAGCTCCATCATAGCTCCTTGCTGTCGCTGGGAGGATGTTTTCTCCTCCGCTCGCCCCTTCCACCGTCATTTTCTCTCTACCCACCCTTGCCTCCTTTTCCGCGCAGCTCTCGATTCCCCCCTCTCTTTCGCACCCTCCATGTCATAATCCGCTCCAGGAGTTCCATCATAGCTCCTCACTGTCGCTGGGAGGATGTTTTCTCCTCCGCTCGCCCCTTCCACCATCATTTTCTCTCTACCCACCCTTGCCTCCTTTTCCGCGCAGCTCTCGATTCCCCCCTCTCTTTCGCACCCTCCATGTCATATTCCGCTCCAGGAGTTCCATCATAGCTCCTCACTGTCGCTGGGAGGAAGTTTTCTCCTCCGCTCGCCCCTTCCACCGTCATTTTCTCTCTACCCACCCTTGCCTCCTTTTCCGCGCAGCTCTCGATTCCCCCCTCTCTTTCGCACCCTCCATGTCATATTCCGCTCCAGGAGCTCCATCATAGCTCCTTGCTGTCGCTGGGAGGATGTTTTCTCCTCCGCTCGCCCCTTCCACCGTCATTTTCTCTCTTCCCACCCTTGCCTCCTTTTCCGCGCAGCTCTCGATTCCCCCCTCTCTTTCGCACCCTCCATGTCATATTCCGCTCCAGGAGTTCCATCATAGCTCCTCACTGTCGCTGGGAGGATGTTTTCTCCTCCGCTCGCCCCTTCCACCGTCATTTTCTCTCTACCCACCCTTGCCTCCTTCTCCGCGCAGCTCTCGATTCCCCCCTCTCTTTCGCACCCTCCATGTCATATTCCGCTCCAGGAGCTCCATCATAGCTAATCGCTGTCTCTGGGAGGATGTTTTCTCCTCCGCTCGCCCCTTCCACCGTCATTTTCTCTCTACCCACCCATGCCTCCTTTTCCGCGCAGCTCTCGATTCCCCCCTCTCTTTCGCACCCTCCATGTCATATTCCGCTCCAGGAGTTCCATCATAGCTCCTCACTGTCGCTGGGAGGATGTTTTCTCCTCCGCTCGCCCCTTCCACCGTCATTTTCTCTCTACCCACCCTTGCCTCCTTTTCCGCGCAGCTCTCGATTCCCCCCTCTCTTTCGCACCCTCCATGTCATATTCCGCTCCAGGAGCTCCATCATAGCTCCTTGCTGTCGCTGGGAGGATGTTTTCTCCTCCGCTCGCCCCTTCCACCGTCATTTTCTCTCTACCCACCCTTGCCTCCTTTTCCGCGCAGCTCTCGATTCCCCCCTCTCTTTCGCACCCTCCATGTCATATTCCGCTCCAGGAGTTCCATCATAGCTCCTCACTGTCGCTGGGAGGATGTTTTCTCCTCCGCTCGCCCCTTCCACCGTCATTTTCTCTCTACCCACCCTTGCCTCCTTTTCCGCGCAGCTCTCGATTCCCCCCTCTCTTTCGCACCCTCCATGTCATATTCCGCTCCAGGAGTTCCATCATAGCTCCTCACTGTCGCTGGGAGGATGTTTTCTCCTCCGCTCGCCCCTTCCACCGTCATTTTCTCTCTACCCACCCTTGCCTCCTTTTCCGCACAGCTCTCGATTCCCCCCTCTCTTTCGCACCCTCCATGTCATATTCCGCTCCAGGAGTTCCATCATAGCTCCTCACTGTCGCTGGGAGGATGTTTTCTCCTCCGCTCGCCCCTTCCACCGTCATTTTCTCTCTACCCACCCTTGCCTCCTTTTCCGCGCAGCTCTCGATTCCCCCCTCTCTTTCGCACCCTCCATGTCATATTCCGCTCCAGGAGCTCCATCATAGCTCCTTGCTGTCGCTGGGAGGATGTTTTCTCCTCCGCTCGCCCCTTCCACCGTCATTTTCTCTCTACCCACCCTTGCCTCCTTTTCCGCGCAGCTCTCGATTCCCCCCTCTCTTTCGCACCCTCCATGTCATATTCCGCTCCAGGAGTTCCATCATACCTCCTCACTGTCGCTGGGAGGATGTTTTCTCCTCCGCTCGCCCCTTCCACCGTCATTTTCTCTCTACCCATCCTTGCCTCCTTTTCCGCGCAGCTCTCGATTCCCCCCTCTCTTTCGCACCCTCCATGTCATATTCCGCTCCAGGAGTTCCATCATAGCTCCTCACTGTCGCTGGGAGGATGTTTTCTCCTCCGCTCGCCCCTTCCACCGTCATTTTCTCTCTACCCACCCTTGCCTCCTTTTCCGCGCAGCTCTCGATTCCCCCCTCTCTTTCGCACCCTCCATGTCATATTCCGCTCCAGGAGTTCCATCATAGCTCCTCACTGTCGCTGGGAGGAAGTTTTCTCCTCCGCTCGCCCCTTCCACCTTCATTTTCTCTCTACCCACCCTTGCCTCCTTTTCCGCGCAGCTCTCGATTCCCCCCTCTCTTTCGCACCCTCCATGTCATATTCCGCTCCAGGAGCTCCATCATAGCTCCTTGCTGTCGCTGGGAGGATGTTTTCTCCTCCGCTCGCCCCTTCCACCGTCATTTTCTCTCTACCCACCCTTGCCTCCTTTTCCGCGCAGCTCTCGATTCCCCCCTCTCTTTCGCACCCTCCATGTCATATTCCGCTCCAGGAGCTCCATCATAGCTCCTCGCTGTCGCTGGGAGGATGTTTTCTCCTCCGCTCGCCCCTTCCACCGTCATTTTCTCTCTACCCACCCTTGCCTACTTTTCCGCGCAGCTCTCGATTCCCCCCTCTCTTTCGCACCCTCAATGTCATATTCCGCTCCAGGAGTTCCATCATAGCTCCTCACTGTCGCTGGGAGGATGTTTTCTCCTCCGCTCGCCCCTTCCACCGTCATTTTCTCTCTACCCACCCTTGCCTCCTTTTCCGCGCAGCTCTCGATTCCCCCCTCTCTTTCGCACCCTCCATGTCATATTCCGCTCCAGGAGTTCCATCATAGCTCCTCACTGTCGCTGGGAGGAAGTTTTCTCCTCCGCTCGCCCCTTCCACCGTCATTTTCTCTCTACCCACCCTTGCCTCCTTTTCCGCGCAGCTCTTGATTCCCCCCTCTCTTTCGCACCCTCCATGACATATTCCGCTCCAGGAGCTCCATCATAGCTCCTTGCTGTCGCTGGGAGGATGTTTTCTCCTCCGCTCGCCCCTTCCACCGTCATTTTCTCTCTACCCACCCTTGCCTCCTTTTCCGCGCAGCTCTCGATTCCCCCCTCTCTTTCGCACCCTCCATGTCATATTCCGCTCCAGGAGTTCCATCATAGCTCCTCACTGTCGCTGGGAGGATGTTTTCTCCTCCGCTCGCCCCTTCCACCATCATTTTCTCTCTACCCACCCTTGCCTCCTTTTCCGCGCAGCTCTCGATTCCCTCCTCTCTTTCGCACCCTCCATGTCATATTCCGCTCCAGGAGTTCCATCATAGCTCCTCACTGTCGCTGGGAGGAAGTTTTCTCCTCCGCTCGCCCCTTCCACCGTCATTTTCTCTCTACCCACCCTTGCCTCCTTTTCCGCGCAGCTCTCGATTCCCCCCTCTCTTTCGCACCCTCCATGTCATATTCCGCTCCAGGAGCTCCATCATAGCTCCTTGCTGTCGCTGGGAGGATGTTTTCTCCTCCGCTCGCCCCTTCCACCGTCATTTTCTCTCTACCCACCCTTGCCTCCTTTTCCGCGCAGCTCTCGATTCCCCCCTCTCTTTCGCACCCTCCATGTCATATTCCGCTCCAGGAGTTCCATCATAGCTCCTCACTGTCGCTGGGAGGATGTTTTCTCCTCCGCTCGCCCCTTCCACCGTCATTTTCTCTCTACCCACCCTTGCCTCCTTCTCCGCGCAGCTCTCGATTCCCCCCTCTCTTTCGCACCCTCCATGTCATATTCCGCTCCAGGAGCTCCATCATAGCTAATCGCTGTCGCTGGGAGGATGTTTTCTCCTCCGCTCGCCCCTTCCACCGTCATTTTCTCTCTACCCACCCTTGCCTCCTTTTCCGCGCAGCTCTCGATTCCCCCCTCTCTTTCGCACCCTCCATGTCATATTCCGCTCCAGGAGTTCCATCATAGCTCCTCACTGTCGCTGGGAGGATGTTTTCTCCTCCGCTCGCCCCTTCCACCGTCATTTTCTCTCTACCCACCCTTGCCTCCTTTTCCGCGCAGCTCTCGATTCCCCCCTCTCTTTCGCACCCTCCATGTCATATTCCACTCCAGGAGCTCCATCATAGCTCCTTGCTGTCGCTGGGAGGATGTTTTCTCCTCTGCTCGCCCCTTCCACCGTCATTTTCTCTCTACCCACCCTTGCCTCCTTTTCCGCGCAGCTCTCGATTCCCCCCTCTCTTTCGCACCCTCCATGTCATATTCCGCTCCAGGAGTTCCATCATAGCTCCTCACTGTCGCTGGGAGGATGTTTTCTCCTCCGCTCGCCCCTTCCACCGTCATTTTCTCTCTACCCACCCTTGCCTCCTTTTCCGCGCAGCTCTCGATTCCCCCCTCTCTTTCGCACCCTCCATGTCATATTCCGCTCCAGGAGCTCCATCATAGCTCCTCGCTGTCGCTGGGAGGATGTTTTCTCCTCCGCTCGCCCCTTCCACCGTCATTTTCTCTCTACCCACCCTTGCCTACTTTTCCGCGCAGCTCTCGATTCCCCCCTCTCTTTCGCACCCTCAATGTCATATTCCGCTCCAGGAGTTCCATCATAGCTCCTCACTGTCGCTGGGAGGATGTTTTCTCCTCCGCTCGCCCCTTCCACCGTCATTTTCTCTCTACCCACCCTTGCCTCCTTTTCCGCGCAGCTCTCGATTCCCCCCTCTCTTTCGCACCCTCCATGTCATATTCCGCTCCAGGAGTTCCATCATAGCTCCTCACTGTCGCTGGGAGGAAGTTTTCTCCTCCGCTCGCCCCTTCCACCGTCATTTTCTCTCTACCCACCCTTGCCTCCTTTTCCGCGCAGCTCTCGATTCCCCCCTCTCTTTCGCACCCTCCATGTCATATTCCGCTCCAGGAGCTCCATCATAGCTCCTTGCTGTCGCTGGGAGGATGTTTTCTCCTCCGCTCGCCCCTTCCACCGTCATTTTCTCTCTACCCACCCTTGCCTCCTTTTCCGCGCAGCTCTCGATTCCCCCCTCTCTTTCGCACCCTCCATGTCATATTCCGCTCCAGGAGTTCCATCATAGCTCCTCACTGTCGCTGGGAGGATGTTTTCTCCTCCGCTCGCCCCTTCCACCATCATTTTCTCTCTACCCACCCTTGCCTCCTTTTCCGCGCAGCTCTCGATTCCCCCCTCTCTTTCGCACCCTCCATGTCATATTCCGCTCCAGGAGTTCCATCATAGCTCCTCACTGTCGCTGGGAGGATGTTTTCTCCTCCGCTCGCCCCTTCCACCGTCATTTTCTCTCTACCCACCCTTGCCTCCTTTTCCGCGCAGCTCTCGATTCCCCCCTCTCTTTCGCACCCTCCATGTCATATTCCACTCCAGGAGCTCCATCATAGCTCCTTGCTGTCGCTGGGAGGATGTTTTCTCCTCCGCTCGCCCCTTCCACCGTCATTTTCTCTCTACCCACCCTTGCCTCCTTTTCCGCGCAGCTCTCGATTCCCCCCTCTCTTTCGCACCCTCCATGTCATATTCCGCTCCAGGAGTTCCATCATAGCTCCTCACTGTCGCTGGGAGGATGTTTTCTCCTCCGCTCGCCCCTTCCACCGTCATTTTCTCTCTACCCACCCTTGCCTCCTTTTCCGCGCAGCTCTCGATTCCCCCCTCTCTTTCGCACCCTCCATGTCATATTTCGCTCCAGGAGTTCCATCATAGCTCCTCACTGTCGCTGGGAGGATGTTTTCTCCTCCGCTCGCCCCTTCCACCGTCATTTTCTCTCTACCCACCCTTGCCTCCTTTTCCGCGCAGCTCTCGATTCCCCCCTCTCTTTCGCACCCTCCATGTCATATTCCGCTCCAGGAGCTCCATCATAGCTCCTTGCTGTCGCTGGGAGGATGTTTTCTCCTCCGCTCGCCCCTTCCACCGTCATTTTCTCTCTTCCCACCCTTGCCTCCTTTTCCGCGCAGCTCTCGATTCCCCCCTCTCTTTCGCACCCTCCATGTCATATTCCGCTCCAGGAGTTCCATCATAGCTCCTCACTGTCGCTGGGAGGATGTTTTCTCCTCCGCTCGCCCCTTCCACCGTCATTTTCTCTCTACCCACCCTTGCCTCCTTCTCCGCGCAGCTCTCGATTCCCCCCTCTCTTTCGCACCCTCCATGTCATATTCCGCTCCAGGAGCTCCATCATAGCTAATCGCTGTCTCTGGGAGGATGTTTTCTCCTCCGCTCGCCCCTTCCACCGTCATTTTCTCTCTACCCACCCTTGCCTCCTTTTCCGCGCAGCTCTCGATTCCCCCCTCTCTTTCGCACCCTCCATGTCATATTCCGCTCCAGGAGTTCCATCATAGCTCCTTGCTGTCGCTGGGAGGATGTTTTCTCCTCCGCTCGCCCCTTCCACCGTCATTTTCTCTCTACCCACCCTTGCCTCCTTTTCCGCACAGCTCTCGATTCCCCCCTCTCTTTCGCACCCTCCATGTCATATTCCGCTCCAGGAGTTCCATCATAGCTCCTCACTGTCGCTGGGAGGATGTTTTCTCCTCCGCTCGCCCCTTCCACCGTCATTTTCTCTCTACCCACCCTTGCCTCCTTTTCCGCGCAGCTCTCGATTCCCCCCTCTCTTTCGCACCCTCCATGTCATATTCCGCTCCAGGAGTTCCATCATAGCTCCTCACTGTCGCTGGGAGGATGTTTTCTCCTCCGCTCGCCCCTTCCACCGTCATTTTCTCTCTACCCACCCTTGCCTCCTTTTCCGCGCAGCTCTCGATTCCCCCCTCTCTTTCGCACCCTCCATGTCATATTCCGCTCCAGGAGTTCCATCATAGCTCCTCACTGTCGCTGGGAGGATGTTTTCTCCTCCGCTCGCCCCTTCCACCGTCATTTTCTCTCTACCCACCCTTGCCTCCTTTTCCGCACAGCTCTCGATTCCCCCCTCTCTTTCGCACCCTCCATGTCATATTCCGCTCCAGGAGTTCCATCATAGCTCCTCACTGTCGCTGGGAGGATGTTTTCTCCTCCGCTCGCCCCTTCCACCGTCATTTTCTCTCTACCCACCCTTGCCTCCTTTTCCGCGCAGCTCTCGATTCCCCCCTCTCTTTCGCACCCTCCATGTCATATTCCGCTCCAGGAGCTCCATCATAGCTCCTTGCTGTCGCTGGGAGGATGTTTTCTCCTCCGCTCGCCCCTTCCACCGTCATTTTCTCTCTACCCACCCTTGCCTCCTTTTCCGCGCAGCTCTCGATTCCCCCCTCTCTTTCGCACCCTCCATGTCATATTCCGCTCCAGGAGTTCCATCATAGCTCCTCACTGTCGCTGGGAGGATGTTTTCTCCTCCGCTCGCCCCTTCCACCGTCATTTTCTCTCTACCCATCCTTGCCTCCTTTTCCGCGCAGCTCTCGATTCCCCCCTCTCTTTCGCACCCTCCATGTCATATTCCGCTCCAGGAGTTCCATCATAGCTCCTCACTGTCGCTGGGAGGAAGTTTTCTCCTCCGCTCGCCCCTTCCACCTTCATTTTCTCTCTACCCACCCTTGCCTCCTTTTCCGCGCAGCTCTCGATTCCCCCCTCTCTTTCGCACCCTCCATGTCATATTCCGCTCCAGGAGCTCCATCATAGCTCCTTGCTGTCGCTGGGAGGATGTTTTCTCCTCCGCTCGCCCCTTCCACCGTCATTTTCTCTCTACCCACCCTTGCCTCCTTTTCCGCGCAGCTCTCGATTCCCCCCTCTCTTTCGCACCCTCCATGTCATATTCCGCTCCAGGAGCTCCATCATAGCTAATCGCTGTCGCTGGGAGGATGTTTTCTCCTCCGCTCGCCCCTTCCACCGTCATTTTCTCTCTACCCACCCTTGCCTCCTTTTCCGCGCAGCTCTCGATTCCCCCCTCTCTTTCGCACCCTCCATGTCATATTCCGCTCCAGGAGTTCCATCATAGCTCCTCACTGTCGCTGGGAGGAAGTTTTCTCCTCCGCTCGCCCCTTCCACCGTCATTTTCTCTCTACCCACCCTTGCCTCCTTTTCCGCGCAGCTCTCGATTCCCCCCTCTCTTTCGCACCCTCCATGTCATATTCCACTCCAGGAGCTCCATCATAGCTCCTTGCTGTCGCTGGGAGGATGTTTTCTCCTCCGCTCGCCCCTTCCACCGTCATTTTCTCTCTACCCACCCTTGCCTCCTTTTCCGCGCAGCTCTCGATTCCCCCCTCTCTTTCGCACCCTCCATGTCATATTCCGCTCCAGGAGTTCCATCATAGCTCCTCACTGTCGCTGGGAGGATGTTTTCTCCTCCGCTCGCCCCTTCCACCGTCATTTTCTCTCTACCCACCCTTGCCTCCTTTTCCGCGCAGCTCTCGATTCCCCCCTCTCTTTCGCACCCTCCATGTCATATTCCGCTCCAGGAGCTCCATCATAGCTCCTCGCTGTCGCTGGGAGGATGTTTTCTCCTCCGCTCGCCCCTTCCACCGTCATTTTCTCTCTACCCACCCTTGCCTACTTTTCCGCGCAGCTCTCGATTCCCCCCTCTCTTTCGCACCCTCAATGTCATATTCCGCTCCAGGAGTTCCATCATAGCTCCTCACTGTCGCTGGGAGGATGTTTTCTCCTCCGCTCGCCCCTTCCACCGTCATTTTCTCTCTACCCACCCTTGCCTCCTTTTCCGCGCAGCTCTCGATTCCCCCCTCTCTTTCGCACCCTCCATGTCATATTCCGCTCCAGGAGTTCCATCATAGCTCCTCACTGTCGCTGGGAGGAAGTTTTCTCCTCCGCTCGCCCCTTCCACCGTCATTTTCTCTCTACCCACCCTTGCCTCCTTTTCCGCGCAGCTCTCGATTCCCCAATCTCTTTCGCACCCTCCATGTCATATTCCGCTCCAGGAGTTCCATCATAGCTCCTCACTGTCGCTGGGAGGATGTTTTCTCCTCCGCTCGCCCCTTCCACCGTCATTTTCTCTCTACCCACCCTTGCCTCCTTTTCCGCACAGCTCTCGATTCCCCCCTCTCTTTCGCACCCTCCATGTCATATTCCGCTCCAGGAGTTCCATCATAGCTCCTCACTGTCGCTGGGAGGATGTTTTCTCCTCCGCTCGCCCCTTCCACCGTCATTTTCTCTCTACCCACCCTTGCCTCCTTTTCCGCGCAGCTCTCGATTCCCCCCTCTCTTTCGCACCCTCCATGTCATATTCCGCTCCAGGAGCTCCATCATAGCTCCTTGCTGTCGCTGGGAGGATGTTTTCTCCTCCGCTCGCCCCTTCCACCGTCATTTTCTCTCTACCCACCCTTGCCTCCTTTTCCGCGCAGCTCTCGATTCCCCCCTCTCTTTCGCACCCTCCATGTCATATTCCGCTCCAGGAGTTCCATCATAGCTCCTCACTGTCGCTGGGAGGATGTTTTCTCCTCCGCTCGCCCCTTCCACCGTCATTTTCTCTCTACCCATCCTTGCCTCCTTTTCCGCGCAGCTCTCGATTCCCCCCTCTCTTTCGCACCCTCCATGTCATATTCCGCTCCAGGAGTTCCATCATAGCTCCTCACTGTCGCTGGGAGGAAGTTTTCTCCTCCGCTCGCCCCTTCCACCTTCATTTTCTCTCTACCCACCCTTGCCTCCTTTTCCGCGCAGCTCTCGATTCCCCCCTCTCTTTCGCACCCTCCATGTCATATTCCGCTCCAGGAGCTCCATCATAGCTCCTTGCTGTCGCTGGGAGGATGTTTTCTCCTCCGCTCGCCCCTTCCACCGTCATTTTCTCTCTACCCACCCTTGCCTCCTTTTCCGCGCAGCTCTCGATTCCCCCCTCTCTTTCGCACCCTCCATGTCATATTCCGCTCCAGGAGCTCCATCATAGCTAATCGCTGTCGCTGGGAGGATGTTTTCTCCTCCGCTCGCCCCTTCCACCGTCATTTTCTCTCTACCCACCCTTGCCTCCTTTTCCGCGCAGCTCTCGATTCCCCCCTCTCTTTCGCACCCTCCATGTCATATTCCGCTCCAGGAGTTCCATCATAGCTCCTCACTGTCGCTGGGAGGAAGTTTTCTCCTCCGCTCGCCCCTTCCACCGTCATTTTCTCTCTACCCACCCTTGCCTCCTTTTCCGCGCAGCTCTCGATTCCCCCCTCTCTTTCGCACCCTCCATGTCATATTCCACTCCAGGAGCTCCATCATAGCTCCTTGCTGTCGCTGGGAGGATGTTTTCTCCTCCGCTCGCCCCTTCCACCGTCATTTTCTCTCTACCCACCCTTGCCTCCTTTTCCGCGCAGCTCTCGATTCCCCCCTCTCTTTCGCACCCTCCATGTCATATTCCGCTCCAGGAGTTCCATCATAGCTCCTCACTGTCGCTGGGAGGATGTTTTCTCCTCCGCTCGCCCCTTCCACCGTCATTTTCTCTCTACCCACCCTTGCCTCCTTTTCCGCGCAGCTCTCGATTCCCCCCTCTCTTTCGCACCCTCCATGTCATATTCCGCTCCAGGAGCTCCATCATAGCTCCTCGCTGTCGCTGGGAGGATGTTTTCTCCTCCGCTCGCCCCTTCCACCGTCATTTTCTCTCTACCCACCCTTGCCTACTTTTCCGCGCAGCTCTCGATTCCCCCCTCTCTTTCGCACCCTCAATGTCATATTCCGCTCCAGGAGTTCCATCATAGCTCCTCACTGTCGCTGGGAGGATGTTTTCTCCTCCGCTCGCCCCTTCCACCGTCATTTTCTCTCTACCCACCCTTGCCTCCTTTTCCGCGCAGCTCTCGATTCCCCCCTCTCTTTCGCACCCTCCATGTCATATTCCGCTCCAGGAGTTCCATCATAGCTCCTCACTGTCGCTGGGAGGAAGTTTTCTCCTCCGCTCGCCCCTTCCACCGTCATTTTCTCTCTACCCACCCTTGCCTCCTTTTCCGCGCAGCTCTCGATTCCCCAATCTCTTTCGCACCCTCCATGTCATATTCCGCTCCAGGAGCTCCATCATAGCTCCTTGCTGTCGCTGGGAGGATGTTTTCTCCTCCGCTCGCCCCTTCCACCGTCATTTTCTCTCTACCCACCCTTGCCTCCTTTTCCGCGCAGCTCTCGATTCCCCCCTCTCTTTCGCACCCTCCATGTCATATTCTGCTCCAGGAGTTCCATCATAGCTCCTCACTGTCGCTGGGAGGATGTTTTCTCCTCCGCTCGCCCCTTCCACCATCATTTTCTCTCTACCCACCATTGCCTCCTTTTCCGCGCAGCTCTCGATTCCCTCCTCTCTTTCGCACCCTCCATGTCATATTCCGCTCCAGGAGTTCCATCATAGCTCCTCACTGTCGCTGGGAGGAAGTTTTCTCCTCCGCTCGCCCCTTCCACCGTCATTTTCTCTCTACCCACCCTTGCCTCCTTTTCCGCGCAGCTCTCGATTCCCCCCTCTCTTTCGCACCCTCCATGTCATATTCCGCTCCAGGAGCTCCATCATAGCTCCTTGCTGTCGCTGGGAGGATGTTTTCTCCTCCGCTCGCCCCTTCCACCGTCATTTTCTCTCTACCCACCCTTGCCTCCTTTTCCGCGCAGCTCTCGATTCCCCCCTCTCTTTCGCACCCTCCATGTCATATTCCGCTCCAGGAGTTCCATCATAGCTCCTCACTGTCGCTGGGAGGATGTTTTCTCCTCCGCTCGCCCCTTCCACCGTCATTTTCTCTCTACCCACCCTTGCCTCCTTCTCCGCGCAGCTCTCGATTCCCCCCTCTCTTTCGCACCCTCCATGTCATATTCCGCTCCAGGAGCTCCATCATAGCTAATCGCTGTCGCTGGGAGGATGTTTTCTCCTCCGCTCGCCCCTTCCACCGTCATTTTCTCTCTACCCACCCTTGCCTCCTTTTCCGCGCAGCTCTCGATTCCCCCCTCTCTTTCGCACCCTCCATGTCATATTCCGCTCCAGGAGTTCCATCATAGCTCCTCACTGTCGCTGGGAGGATGTTTTCTCCTCCGCTCGCCCCTTCCACCGTCATTTTCTCTCTACCCACCCTTGCCTCCTTTTCCGCGCAGCTCTCGATTCCCCCCTCTCTTTCGCACCCTCCATGTCATATTCCACTCCAGGAGCTCCATCATAGCTCCTTGCTGTCGCTGGGAGGATGTTTTCTCCTCTGCTCGCCCCTTCCACCGTCATTTTCTCTCTACCCACCCTTGCCTCCTTTTCCGCGCAGCTCTCGATTACCCCCTCTCTTTCGCACCCTCCATGTCATATTCCGCTCCAGGAGTTCCATCATAGCTCCTCACTGTCGCTGGGAGGATGTTTTCTCCTCCGCTCGCCCCTTCCACCGTCATTTTCTCTCTACCCACCCTTGCCTCCTTTTCCGCGCAGCTCTCGATTCCCCCCTCTCTTTCGCACCCTCCATGTCATATTCCGCTCCAGGAGTTCCATCATAGCTCCTCACTGTCGCTGGGAGGATGTTTTCTCCTCCGCTCGCCCCTTCCACCGTCATTTTCTCTCTACCCACCCTTGCCTCCTTCTCCGCGCAGCTCTCGATTCCCCCCTCTCTTTCGCACCCTCCATGTCATATTCCGCTCCAGGAGCTCCATCATAGCTAATCGCTGTCGCTGGGAGGATGTTTTCTCCTCCGCTCGCCCCTTCCACCGTCATTTTCTCTCTACCCACCCTTGCCTCCTTTTCCGCGCAGCTCTCGATTCCCCCCTCTCTTTCGCACCCTCCATGTCATATTCCGCTCCAGGAGTTCCATCATAGCTCCTCACTGTCGCTGGGAGGATGTTTTCTCCTCCGCTCGCCCCTTCCACCGTCATTTTCTCTCTACCCACCCTTGCCTCCTTTTCCGCGCAGCTCTCGATTCCCCCCTCTCTTTCGCACCCTCCATGTCATATTCCGCTCCAGGAGCTCCATCATAGCTCCTTGCTGTCGCTGGGAGGATGTTTTCTCCTCTGCTCGCCCCTTCCACCGTCATTTTCTCTCTACCCACCCTTGCCTCCTTTTCCGCGCAGCTCTCGATTACCCCCTCTCTTTCGCACCCTCCATGTCATATTCCGCTCCAGGAGTTCCATCATAGCTCCTCACTGTCGCTGGGAGGATGTTTTCTCCTCCGCTCGCCCCTTCCACCGTCATTTTCTCTCTACCCACCCTTGCCTCCTTTTCCGCGCAGCTCTCGATTCCCCCCTCTCTTTCGCACCCTCCATGTCATATTCCGCTCCAGGAGCTCCATCATAGCTCCTCGCTGTCGCTGGGAGGATGTTTTCTCCTCCGCTCGCCCCTTCCACCGTCATTTTCTCTCTACCCACCCTTGCCTACTTTTCCGCGCAGCTCTCGATTCCCCCCTCTCTTTCGCACCCTCAATGTCATATTCCGCTCCAGGAGTTCCATCATAGCTCCTCACTGTCGCTGGGAGGATGTTTTCTCCTCCGCTCGCCCCTTCCACCGTCATTTTCTCTCTACCCACCCTTGCCTCCTTTTCCGCGCAGCTCTCGATTCCCCCCTCTCTTTCGCACCCTCCATGTCATATTCCGCTCCAGGAGTTCCATCATAGCTCCTCACTGTCGCTGGGAGGAAGTTTTCTCCTCCGCTCGCCCCTTCCACCGTCATTTTCTCTCTACCCACCCTTGCCTCCTTTTCCGCGCAGCTCTCGATTCCCCCCTCTCTTTCGCACCCTCCATGTCATATTCCGCTCCAGGAGCTCCATCATAGCTCCTTGCTGTCGCTGGGAGGATGTTTTCTCCTCCGCTCGCCCCTTCCACCGTCATTTTCTCTCTACCCACCCTTGCCTCCTTTTCCGCGCAGCTCTCGATTCCCCCCTCTCTTTCGCACCCTCCATGTCATATTCCACTCCAGGAGCTCCATCATAGCTCCTTGCTGTCGCTGGGAGGATGTTTTCTCCTCCGCTCGCCCCTTCCACCGTCATTTTCTCTCTACCCACCCTTGCCTCCTTTTCCGCGCAGCTCTCGATTCCCCCCTCTCTTTCGCACCCTCCATGTCATATTCCGCTCCAGGAGTTCCATCATAGCTCCTCACTGTCGCTGGGAGGATGTTTTCTCCTCCGCTCGCCCCTTCCACCGTCATTTTCTCTCTACCCACCCTTGCCTACTTTTCCGCGCAGCTCTCGATTCCCCCCTCTCTTTCGCACCCTCAATGTCATATTCCGCTCCAGGAGTTCCATCATAGCTCCTCACTGTCGCTGGGAGGATGTTTTCTCCTCCGCTCGCCCCTTCCACCGTCATTTTCTCTCTACCCACCCTTGCCTCCTTTTCCGCGCAGCTCTCGATTCCCCCCTCTCTTTCGCACCCTCCATGTCATATTCCGCTCCAGGAGTTCCATCATAGCTCCTCACTGTCGCTGGGAGGAAGTTTTCTCCTCCGCTCACCCCTTCCACCGTCATTTTCTCTCTACCCACCCTTGCCTCCTTTTCCGCGCAGCTCTCGATTCCCCCCTCTCTTTCGCACCCTCCATGTCATATTCCGCTCCAGGAGCTCCATCATAGCTCCTTGCTGTCGCTGGGAGGATGTTTTCTCCTCCGCTCGCCCCTTCCACCGTCATTTTCTCTCTACCCACCCTTGCCTCCTTTTCCGCGCAGCTCTCGATTCCCCCCTCTCTTTCGCACCCTCCATGTCATATTCCGCTCCAGGAGTTCCATCATAGCTCCTCACTGTCGCTGGGAGGATGTTTTCTCCTCCGCTCGCCCCTTCCACCATCATTTTCTCTCTACCCACCCTTGCCTCCTTTTCCGCGCAGCTCTCGATTCCCTCCTCTCTTTCGCACCCTCCATGTCATATTCCGCTCCAGGAGTTCCATCATAGCTCCTCACTGTCGCTGGGAGGAAGTTTTCTCCTCCGCTCGCCCCTTCCACCGTCATTTTCTCTCTACCCACCCTTGCCTCCTTTTCCGCGCAGCTCTCGATTCCCCCCTCTCTTTCGCACCCTCCATGTCATATTCCGCTCCAGGAGCTCCATCATAGCTCCTTGCTGTCGCTGGGAGGATGTTTTCTCCTCCGCTCGCCCCTTCCACCGTCATTTTCTCTCTACCCACCCTTGCCTCCTTTTCCGCGCAGCTCTCGATTCCCCCCTCTCTTTCGCACCCTCCATGTCATATTCCGCTCCAGGAGCTCCATCATAGCTAATCGCTGTTGCTGGGAGGATATTTTCTCCTCCGCTCGCCCCTTCCACCGTCATTTTCTCTCTACCCACCCTTGCCTCCTTTTCCGCGCAGCTCTCGATTCCCCCCTCTCTTTCGCACCCTCCATGTCATATTCCGCTCCAGGAGTTCCATCATAGCTCCTCACTGTCGCTGGGAGGATGTTTTCTCCTCCGCTCGCCCCTTCCACCGTCATTTTCTCTCTACCCACCCTTGCCTCCTTTTCCGCGCAGCTCTCGATTCCCCCCTCTCTTTCGCACCCTCCATGTCATATTCCGCTCCAGGAGTTCCATCATAGCTCCTCACTGTCGCTGGGAGGATGTTTTCTCCTCCGCTCGCCCCTTCCACCGTCATTTTCTCTCTACCCACCCTTGCCTCCTTCTCCGCGCAGCTCTCGATTCCCCCCTCTCTTTCGCACCCTCCATGTCATATTCCGCTCCAGGAGTTCCATCATAGCTCCTCACTGTCGCTGGGAGGATGTTTTCTCCTCCGCTCGCCCCTTCCACCGTCATTTTCTCTCTACCCACCCTTGCCTCCTTCTCCGCGCAGCTCTCGATTCCCCCCTCTCTTTCGCACCCTCCATGTCATATTCCGCTCCAGAAGCTCCATCATAGCTCCTCGCTGTCGCTGGGAGGATGTTTTCTCCTCCGCTCGCCCCTTCCACCGTCATTTTCTCTCTACCCACCCTTGCCTCCTTTTCCGCGCAGCTCTCGATTCCCCCCTCTCTTTCGCACCTTCCATGTCATATTCCGCTCCAGGAGTTCCATCATAGCTCCTCACTGTCGCTGGGAGGATGTTTTCTCCTCCGCTCGCCTCTTCCACCGTCATTTTCTCTCTACCCACCCTTGCCTCCTTTTCCGCGCAGCTCTCGATTCCCCCCTCTCTTTCACACCCTCCATGTCATATTCCGCTCCAGGAGTTCCATCATAGCTCCTCACTGTCGCTGGGAGGAAGTTTTCTCCTCCGCTCCCCCCTTCCACCGTCATTTTCTCTCTACCCACCCTTGCCTCCTTTTCCGCGCAGCTCTCGATTCCCCCCTCTCTTTCGCACCCTCCATGTCATATTCCGCTCCAGGAGCTCCATCATAGCTCCTTGCTGTCGCTGGGAGGATGTTTTCTCCTCCGCTCGCCCCTTCCACCGTCATTTTCTCTCTACCCACCCTTGCCTCCTTTTCCGCGCAGCTCTCGATTCCCCCCTCTCTTTCGCACCCTCCATGTCATATTCCGCTCCAGGAGTTCCATCATAGCTCCTCACTGTCGCTGGGAGGATGTTTTCTCCTCCGCTCGCCCCTTCCACCGTCATTTTCTCTCTACCCACCCTTGCCTCCTTTTCCGCGCAGCTCCCGATTCCCCCCTCTCTTTCGCACCCTCCATGTCATATTCCGCTCCAGGAGTTCCATCATAGCTCCTCACTGTCGCTGGGAGGATGTTTTCTCCTCCGCTCGCCCCTTCCACCGTCATTTTCTCTCTACCCACCCTTGCCTCCTTCTCCGCGCAGCTCTCGATTCCCCCCTCTCTTTCGCACCCTCCATGTCATATTCCGCTCCAGGAGTTCCATCATAGCTCCTCACTGTCGCTGGGAGGATGTTTTCTCCTCCGCTCGCCTCTTCCACCGTCATTTTCTCTCTACCCACCCTTGCCTCCTTTTCCGCGCAGCTCTCGATTCCCCCCTCTCTTTCACACCCTCCATGTCATATTCCGCTCCAGGAGTTCCATCATAGCTCCTCACTGTCGCTGGGAGGAAGTTTTCTCCTCCGCTCCCCCCTTCCACCGTCATTTTCTCTCTTCCCACCCTTGCCTCCTTTTCCGCGCAGCTCTCGATTCCCCCCTCTCTTTCGCACCCTCCATGTCATATTCCGCTCCAGGAGTTCCATCATAGCTCCTCGCTGTCGCTGGGAGGATGTTTTCTCCTCCGCTCGCCCCTTCCACCGTCATTTTCTCTCTACCCACCCTTGCCTCCTTTTCCGCGCAGCTCTCGATTCCCCCCTCTCTTTCGCACCTTCCATGTCATATTCCGCTCCAGGAGTTCCATCATAGCTCCTCACTGTCGCTGGGAGGATGTTTTCTCCTCCGCTCGCCTCTTCCACCGTCATTTTCTCTCTACCCACCCTTGCCTCCTTTTCCGCGCAGCTCTCGATTCCCCCCTCTCTTTCACACCCTCCATGTCATATTCCGCTCCAGGAGTTCCATCATAGCTCCTCACTGTCGCTGGGAGGAAGTTTTCTCCTCCGCTCCCCCCTTCCACCGTCATTTTCTCTCTACCCACCCTTGCCTCCTTTTCCGCGCAGCTCTCGATTCCCCCCTCTCTTTCGCACCCTCCATGTCATATTCCGCTCCAGGAGCTCCATCATAGCTCCTTGCTGTCGCTGGGAGGATGTTTTCTCCTCCGCTCGCCCCTTCCACCGTCATTTTCTCTCTACCCACCCTTGCCTCCTTTTCCGCGCAGCTCTCGATTCCCCCCTCTCTTTCGCACCCTCCATGTCATATTCCGCTCCAGGAGTTCCATCATAGCTCCTCACTGTCGCTGGGAGGATGTTTTCTCCTCCGCTCGCCCCTTCCACCGTCATTTTCTCTCTACCCACCCTTGCCTCCTTTTCCGCGCAGCTCTCGATTCCCCCCTCTCTTTCGCACCCTCCATGTCATATTCCGCTCCAGGAGTTCCATCATAGCTCCTCACTGTCGCTGGGAGGATGTTTTCTCCTCCGCTCGCCCCTTCCACCGTCATTTTCTCTCTACCCACCCTTGCCTCCTTCTCCGCGCAGCTCTCGATTCCCCCCTCTCTTTCGCACCCTCCATGTCATATTCCGCTCCAGGAGTTCCATCATAGCTCCTCACTGTCGCTGGGAGGATGTTTTCTTCTCCGCTCGCCCCTTCCACCGTCATTTTCTCTCTACCCACCCTTGCCTCCTTCTCCGCGCAGCTCTCGATTCCCCCCTCTCTTTCGCACCCTCCATGTCATATTCCGCTCCAGAAGCTCCATCATAGCTCCTCGCTGTCGCTGGGAGGATGTTTTCTCCTCCGCTCGCCCCTTCCACCGTCATTTTCTCTCTACCCACCCTTGCCTCCTTTTCCGCGCAGCTCTCGATTCCCCCCTCTCTTTCGCACCTTCCATGTCATATTCCGCTCCAGGAGTTCCATCATAGCTCCTCACTGTCGCTGGGAGGATGTTTTCTCCTCCGCTCGCCTCTTCCACCGTCATTTTCTCTCTACCCACCCTTGCCTCCTTTTCCGCGCAGCTCTCGATTCCCCCCTCTCTTTCACACCATCCATGTCATATTCCGCTCCAGGAGTTCCATCATAGCTCCTCACTGTCGCTGGGAGGAAGTTTTCTCCTCCGCTCCCCCCTTCCACCGTCATTTTCTCTCTACCCACCCTTGCCTCCTTTTCCGCGCAGCTCTCGATTCCCCCCTCTCTTTCGCACCCTCCATGTCATATTCCGCTCCAGGAGCTCCATCATAGCTCCTTGCTGTCGCTGGGAGGATGTTTTCTCCTCCGCTCGCCCCTTCCACCGTCATTTTCTCTCTACCCACCCTTGCCTCCTTTTCCGCGCAGCTCTCGATTCCCCCCTCTCTTTCGCACCCTCCATGTCATATTCCGCTCCAGGAGTTCCATCATAGCTCCTCACTGTCGCTGGGAGGATGTTTTCTCCTCCGCTCGCCCCTTCCACCGTCATTTTCTCTCTACCCACCCTTGCCTCCTTTTCCGCGCAGCTCTCGATTCCCCCCTCTCTTTCGCACCCTCCATGTCATATTCCGCTCCAGGAGTTCCATCATAGCTCCTCACTGTCGCTGGGAGGAAGTTTTCTCCTCCGCTCGCCCCTTCCACCGTCATTTTCTCTCTACCCACCCTTGCCTCCTTTTCCGCGCAGCTCTCGATTCCCCCCTCTCTTTCGCACCCTCCATGTCATATTCCGCTCCAGGAGCTCCATCATAGCTCCTTGCTGTCGCTGGGAGGATGTTTTCTCCTCCGCTCGCCCCTTCCACCGTCATTTTCTCTCTACCCACCCTTGCCTCCTTTTCCGCGCAGCTCTCGATTCCCCCCTCTCTTTCGCACCCTCCATGTCATATTCCGCTCCAGGAGTTCCATCATAGCTCCTCACTGTCGCTGGGAGGATGTTTTCTCCTCCGCTCGCCCCTTCCACCATCATTTTCTCTCTACCCACCCTTGCCTCCTTTTCCGCGCAGCTCTCGATTCCCTCCTCTCTTTCGCACCCTCCATGTCATATTCCGCTCCAGGAGTTCCATCATAGCTCCTCACTGTCGCTGGGAGGATGTTTTCTCCTCCGCTCGCCCCTTCCACCGTCATTTTCTCTCTACCCACCCTTGCCTCCTTTTCCGCGCAGCTCTCGATTCCCCCCTCTCTTTCGCACCCTCCATGTCATATTCCGCTCCAGGAGCTCCATCATAGCTCCTCGCTGTCGCTGGGAGGATGTTTTCTCCTCCGCTCGCCCCTTCCACCGTCATTTTCTCTCTACCCACCCTTGCCTACTTTTCCGCGCAGCTCTCGATTCCCCCCTCTCTTTCGCACCCTCCATGTCATATTCCACTCCAGGAGCTCCATCATAGCTCCTTGCTGTCGCTGGGAGGATGTTTTCTCCTCCGCTCGCCCCTTCCACCGTCATTTTCTCTCTACCCACCCTTGCCTCCTTTTCCGCGCAGCTCTCGATTCCCCCCTCTCTTTCGCACCCTCCATGTCATATTCCGCTCCAGGAGCTCCATCATAGCTCCTTGCTGTTGCTGGGAGGATGTTTTCTCCTCCGCTCGCCCCTTCCACCGTCATTTTCTCTCTACCCACCCTTGCCTCCTTTTCCGCGCAGCTCTCGATTCCCCCCTCTCTTTCGCACCCTCCATGTCATATTCCGCTCCAGGAGTTCCATCATAGCTCCTCACTGTCGCTGGGAGGATGTTTTCTCCTCCGCTCGCCCCTTCCACCATCATTTTCTCTCTACCCACCCTTGCCTCCTTTTCCGCGCAGCTCTCGATTCCCTCCTCTCTTTCGCACCCTCCATGTCATATTCCGCTCCAGGAGTTCCATCATAGCTCCTCACTGTCGCTGGGAGGAAGTTTTCTCCTCCGCTCGCCCCTTCCACCGTCATTTTCTCTCTACCCACCCTTGCCTCCTTTTCCGCGCAGCTCTCGATTCCCCCCTCTCTTTCGCACCCTCCATGTCATATTCCGCTCCAGGAGCTCCATCATAGCTCCTTGCTGTCGCTGGGAGGATGTTTTCTCCTCCGCTCGCCCCTTCCACCGTCATTTTCTCTCTACCCACCCTTGCCTCCTTTTCCGCGCAGCTCTCGATTCCCCCCTCTCTTTCGCACCCTCCATGTCATATTCCGCTCCAGGAGTTCCATCATAGCTCCTCACTGTCGCTGGGAGGATGTTTTCTCCTCCGCTTGCCCCTTCCACCGTCATTTTCTCTCTACCCACCCTTGCCTCCTTCTCCGCGCAGCTCTCGATTCCCCCCTCTCTTTCGCACCCTCCATGTCATATTCTGCTCCAGGAGCTCCATCATAGCTAATCGCTGTCGCTGGGAGGATGTTTTCTCCTCCGCTCGCCCCTTCCACCGTCATTTTCTCTCTACCCACCCTTGCCTCCTTTTCCGCGCAGCTCTCGATTCCCCCCTCTCTTTCGCACCCTCCATGTCATATTCCGCTCCAGGAGTTCCATCATAGCTCCTCACTGTCGCTGGGAGGATGTTTTCTCCTCCGCTCGCCCCTTCCACCGTCATTTTCTCTCTACCCACCCTTGCCTCCTTTTCCGCGCAGCTCTCGATTCCCCCCTCTCTTTCGCACCCTCCATGTCATATTCCGCTCCAGGAGTTCCATCATAGCTCCTCACTGTCGCTGGGAGGATGTTTTCTCCTCCGCTCGCCCCTTCCACCGTCATTTTCTCTCTACCCACCCTTGCCTCCTTCTCCGCGCAGCTCTCGATTCCCCCCTCTCTTTCGCACCCTCCATGTCATATTCCGCTCCAGGAGTTCCATCATAGCTCCTCACTGTCGCTGGGAGGAAGTTTTCTCCTCCGCTCGCCCCTTCCACCGTCATTTTCTCTCTACCCACCCTTGCCTCCTTTTCCGCGCAGCTCTCGATTCCCCCCTCTCTTTCGCACCCTCCATGTCATATTCCGCTCCAGGAGCTCCATCATAGCTCCTTGCTGTCGCTGGGAGGATGTTTTCTCCTCCGCTCGCCCCTTCCACCGTCATTTTCTCTCTACCCACCCTTGCCTCCTTTTCCGCGCAGCTCTCGATTCCCCCCTCTCTTTCGCACCCTCCATGTCATATTCCGCTCCAGGAGTTCCATCATAGCTCCTCACTGTCGCTGGGAGGATGTTTTCTCCTCCGCTCACCCCTTCCACCGTCATTTTCTCTCTACCCACCCTTGCCTCCTTTTCAGCGCAGCTCTCGATTCCCCCCTCTCTTTCGCACCCTCCATGTCATATTCCGCTCCAGGAGCTCCATCATAGCTCCTCGCTGTCGCTGGGAGGATGTTTTCTCCTCCGCTCGCCCCTTCCACCGTCATTTTCTCTCTACCCACCCTTGCCTCCTTTTCCGCGCAGCTCTCGATTCCCCCCTCTCTTTCGCACCCTCAATGTCATATTCCGCTCCAGGAGTTCCATCATAGCTCCTCACTGTCGCTGGGAGGATGTTTTCTCCTCCGCTCGCCCCTTCCACCGTCATTTTCTCTCTACCCACCCTTGCCTCCTTTTCCGCGCAGCTCTCGATTCCCCCCTCTCTTTCGCACCCTCCATGTCATATTCCGCTCCAGGAGTTCCATCATAGCTCCTCACTGTCGCTGGGAGGAAGTTTTCTCCTCCGCTCGCCCCTTCCACCGTCATTTTCTCTCTACCCACCCTTGCCTCCTTTTCCGCGCAGCTCTCGATTCCCCCCTCTCTTTCGCACCCTCCATGTCATATTCCGCTCCAGGAGCTCCATCATAGCTCCTTGCTGTCGCTGGGAGGATGTTTTCTCCTCCGCTCGCCCCTTCCACCGTCATTTTCTCTCTACCCACCCTTGCCTCCTTTTCCGCGCAGCTCTCGATTCCCCCCTCTCTTTCGCACCCTCCATGTCATATTCCGCTCCAGGAGTTCCATCATAGCTCCTCACTGTCGCTGGGAGGATGTTTTCTCCTCCGCTCGCCCCTTCCACCGTCATTTTCTCTCTACCCACCCTTGCCTCCTTTTCCGCGCAGCTCTCGATTCCCCCCTCTCTTTCGCACCCTCCATGTCATATTCCGCTCCAGGAGTTCCATCATAGCTCCTCACTGTCGCTGGGAGGATGTTTTCTCCTCCGCTCGCCCCTTCCACCGTCATTTTCTCTCTACCCACCCTTGCCTCCTTCTCCGCGCAGCTCTCGATTCCCCCCTCTCTTTCGCACCCTCCATGTCATATTCCGCTCCAGGAGCTCCATCATAGCTCCTCGCTGTCGCTGGGAGGATGTTTTCTCCTCCGCTCGCCCCTTCCACCGTCATTTTCTCTCTACCCACCCTTGCCTCCTTTTCCGCGCAGCTCTCGATTCCCCCCTCTCTTTCGCACCCTCCATGTCATATTCCGCTCCAGGAGTTCCATCATAGCTCCTCACTGTCGCTGGGAGGAAGTTTTCTCCTCCGCTCGCCCCTTCCACCGTCATTTTCTCTCTACCCACCCTTGCCTCCTTTTCCGCGCAGCTCTCGATTCCCCCCTCTCTTTCGCACCCTCCATGTCATATTCCGCTCCAGGAGCTCCATCATAGCTCCTTGCTGTCGCTGGGAGGATGTTTTCTCCTCCGCTCGCCCCTTCCACCGTCATTTTCTCTCTACCCACCCTTGCCTCCTTTTCCGCGCAGCTCTCGATTCCCCCCTCTCTTTCGCACCCTCCATGTCATATTCCGCTCCAGGAGTTCCATCATAGCTCCTCACTGTCGCTGGGAGGATGTTTTCTCCTCCGCTCGCCCCTTCCACCGTCATTTTCTCTCTACCCACCCTTGCCTCCTTTTCCGCGCAGCTCTCGATTCCCCCCTCTCTTTCGCACCCTCCATGTCATATTCCGCTCCAGGAGTTCCATCATAGCTCCTCACTGTCGCTGGGAGGATGTTTTCTCCTCCGCTCGCCCCTTCCACCGTCATTTTCTCTCTACCCACCCTTGCCTCCTTCTCCGCGCAGCTCTCGATTCCCCCCTCTCTTTCGCACCCTCCATGTCATATTCCGCTCCAGGAGCTCCATCATAGCTCCTCGCTGTCGCTGGGAGGATGTTTTCTCCTCCGCTCGCCCCTTCCACCGTCATTTTCTCTCTACCCACCCTTGCCTCCTTTCCTGCGCAGCTCTCGATTCCCCCCTCTCTTTTGCACCCTCCATGTCATATTCCGCTCCAGGAGTTCCATCATAGCTCCTCACTGTCGCTGGGAGGATGTTTTCTCCTCCGCTCGCCTCTTCCACCGTCATTTTCTCTCTACCCACCCTTGCCTCCTTTTCCGCGCAGCTCTCGATTCCCCCCTCTCTTTCGCACCCTCCATGTCATATTCCGCTCCAGGAGTTCCATCATAGCTCCTCACTGTCGCTGGGAGGAAGTTTTCTCCTCCGCTCGCCCCTTCCACCGTCATTTTCTCTCTACCCACCCTTGCCTCCTTTTCCGCGCAGCTCTCGATTCCCCCCTCTCTTTCGCACCCTCCATGTCATATTCCGCTCCAGGAGCTCCATCATAGCTCCTTGCTGTCGCTGGGAGGATGTTTTCTCCTCCGCTCGCCCCTTCCACCGTCATTTTCTCTCTACCCACCCTTGCCTCCTTTTCCGCGCAGCTCTCGATTCCCCCCTCTCTTTCGCACCCTCCATGTCATATTCCGCTCCAGGAGTTCCATCATAGCTCCTCACTGTCGCTGGGAGGAAGTTTTCTCCTCCGCTCGCCCCTTCCACCGTCATTTTCTCTCTACCCACCCTTGCCTCCTTTTCCGCGCAGCTCTCGATTCCCCCCTCTCTTTCGCACCCTCCATGTCATATTCCGCTCCAGGAGCTCCATCATAGCTCCTTGCTGTCGCTGGGAGGATGTTTTCTCCTCCGCTCGCCCCTTCCACCGTCATTTTCTCTCTACCCACCCTTGCCTCCTTTTCCGCGCAGCTCTCGATTCCCCCCTCTCTTTCGCACCCTCCATGTCATATTCCGCTCCAGGAGTTCCATCATAGCTCCTCACTGTCGCTGGGAGGATGTTTTCTCCTCCGCTCGCCCCTTCCACCGTCATTTTCTCTCTACCCACCCTTGCCTCCTTTTCCGCGCAGCTCTCGATTCCCCCCTCTCTTTCGCACCCTCCATGTCATATTCCGCTCCAGGAGTTCCATCATAGCTCCTCACTGTCGCTGGGAGGATGTTTTCTCCTCCGTTCGCCCCTTCCACCGTCATTTTCTCTCTACCCACCCTTGCCTCCTTCTCCGCGCAGCTCTCGATTCCCCCCTCTCTTTCGCACCCTCCATGTCATATTCCGCTCCAGGAGCTCCATCATAGCTCCTCGCTGTCGCTGGGAGGATGTTTTCTCCTCCGCTCGCCCCTTCCACCGTCATTTTCTCTCTACCCACCCTTGCCTCCTTTTCCGCGCAGCTCTCGATTCCCCCCTCTCTTTCGCACCCTCCATGTCATATTCCGCTCCAGGAGTTCCATCATAGCTCCTCACTGTCGCTGGGAGGATGTTTTCTCCTCCGCTCGCCTCTTCCACCGTCATTTTCTCTCTACCCACCCTTGCCTCCTTTTCCGCGCAGCTCTCGATTCCCCCCTCTCTTTCGCACCCTCCATGTCATATTCCGCTCCAGGAGCTCCATCATAGCTCCTTGCTGTCGCTGGGAGGATGTTTTCTCCTCCGCTCGCCCCTTCCACCGTCATTTTCTCTCTACCCACCCTTGCCTCCTTTTCCGCGCAGCTCTCGATTCCCCCCTCTCTTTCGCACCCTCCATGTCATATTCCGCTCCAGGAGTTCCATCATAGCTCCTCACTGTCGCTGGGAGGAAGTTTTCTCCTCCGCTCGCCCCTTCCACCGTCATTTTCTCTCTACCCACCCTTGCCTCCTTTTCCGCGCAGCTCTCGATTCCCCCCTCTCTTTCGCACCCTCCATGTCATATTCCGCTCCAGGAGCTCCATCATAGCTCCTTGCTGTCGCTGGGAGGATGTTTTCTCCTCCGCTCGCCCCTTCCACCGTCATTTTCTCTCTACCCACCCTTGCCTCCTTTTCCGCGCAGCTCTCGATTCCCCCCTCTCTTTCGCACCCTCCATGTCATATTCCGCTCCAGGAGTTCCATCATAGCTCCTCACTGTCGCTGGGAGGATGTTTTCTCCTCCGCTCGCCCCTTCCACCGTCATTTTCTCTCTACCCACCCTTGCCTCCTTTTCCGCGCAGCTCTCGATTCCCCCCTCTCTTTCGCACCCTCCATGTCATATTCCGCTCCAGGAGTTCCATCATAGCTCCTCACTGTCGCTGGGAGGATGTTTTCTCCTCCGTTCGCCCCTTCCACCGTCATTTTCTCTCTACCCACCCTTGCCTCCTTCTCCGCGCAGCTCTCGATTCCCCCCTCTCTTTCGCACCCTCCATGTCATATTCCGCTCCAGGAGCTCCATCATAGCTCCTCGCTGTCGCTGGGAGGATGTTTTCTCCTCCGCTCGCCCCTTCCACCGTCATTTTCTCTCTACCCACCCTTGCCTCCTTTTCCGCGCAGCTCTCGATTCCCCCCTCTCTTTCGCACCCTCCATGTCATATTCCGCTCCAGGAGTTCCATCATAGCTCCTCACTGTCGCTGGGAGGATGTTTTCTCCTCCGCTCGCCTCTTCCACCGTCATTTTCTCTCTACCCACCCTTGCCTCCTTTTCCGCGCAGCTCTCGATTCCCCCCTCTCTTTCGCACCCTCCATGTCATATTCCGCTCCAGGAGCTCCATCATAGCTCCTTGCTGTCGCTGGGAGGATGTTTTCTCCTCCGCTCGCCCCTTCCACCGTCATTTTCTCTCTACCCACCCTTGCCTCCTTTTCCGCGCAGCTCTCGATTCCCCCCTCTCTTTCGCACCCTCCATGTCATATTCCGCTCCAGGAGTTCCATCATAGCTCCTCACTGTCGCTGGGAGGATGTTTTCTCCTCCGCTCGCCCCTTCCACCGTCATTTTCTCTCTACCCACAATTGCCTCCTTTTCAGCGCAGCTCTCGATTCCCCCCTCTCTTTCGCACCCTCCATGTCATATTCCGCTCCAGGAGCTCCATCATAGCTCCTCGCTGTCGCTGGGAGGATGTTTTCTCCTCCGCTCGCCCCTTCCACCGTCATTTTCTCTCTACCCACCCTTGCCTCCTTTTCCGCGCAGCTCTCGATTCCCCCCTCTCTTTCGCACCCTCAATGTCATATTCCGCTCCAGGAGTTCCATCATAGCTCCTCACTGTCGCTGGGAGGATGTTTTCTCCTCCGCTCGCCCCTTCCACCGTCATTTTCTCTCTACCCACCCTTGCCTCCTTTTCCGCGCAGCTCTCGATTCCCCCCTCTCTTTCGCACCCTCCATGTCATATTCCGCTCCAGGAGTTCCATCATAGCTCCTCACTGTCGCTGGGAGGAAGTTTTCTCCTCCGCTCGCCCCTTCCACCGTCATTTTCTCTCTACCCACCCTTGCCTCCTTTTCCGCGCAGCTCTCGATTCCCCCCTCTCTTTCGCACCCTCCATGTCATATTCCGCTCCAGGAGCTCCATCATAGCTCCTTGCTGTCGCTGGGAGGATGTTTTCTCCTCCGCTCGCCCCTTCCACCGTCATTTTCTCTCTACCCACCCTTGCCTCCTTTTCCGCGCAGCTCTCGATTCCCCCCTCTCTTTCGCACCCTCCATGTCATATTCCGCTCCAGGAGTTCCATCATAGCTCCTCACTGTCGCTGGGAGGATGTTTTCTCCTCCGCTCGCCCCTTCCACCGTCATTTTCTCTCTACCCACCCTTGCCTCCTTTTCCGCGCAGCTCTCGATTCCCCCCTCTCTTTCGCACCCTCCATGTCATATTCCGCTCCAGGAGTTCCATCATAGCTCCTCACTGTCGCTGGGAGGATGTTTTCTCCTCCGCTCGCCCCTTCCACCGTCATTTTCTCTCTACCCACCCTTGCCTCCTTCTCCGCGCAGCTCTCGATTCCCCCCTCTCTTTCGCACCCTCCATGTCATATTCCGCTCCAGGAGCTCCATCATAGCTCCTCGCTGTCGCTGGGAGGATGTTTTCTCCTCCGCTCGCCCCTTCCACCGTCATTTTCTCTCTACCCACCCTTGCCTCCTTTTCCGCGCAGCTCTCGATTCCCCCCTCTCTTTTGCACCCTCCATGTCATATTCCGCTCCAGGAGTTCCATCATAGCTCCTCACTGTCGCTGGGAGGATGTTTTCTCCTCCGCTCGCCTCTTCCACCGTCATTTTCTCTCTACCCACCCTTGCCTCCTTTTCCGCGCAGCTCTCGATTCCCCCCTCTCTTTCGCACCCTCCATGTCATATTCCGCTCCAGGAGTTCCATCATAGCTCCTCACTGTCGCTGGGAGGAAGTTTTCTCCTCCGCTCGCCCCTTCCACCGTCATTTTCTCTCTACCCACCCTTGCCTACTTTTCCGCGCAGCTCTCGATTCCCCCCTCTCTTTCGCACCCTCAATGTCATATTCCGCTCCAGGAGTTCCATCATAGCTCCTCACTGTCGCTGGGAGGATGTTTTCTCCTCCGCTCGCCCCTTCCACCGTCATTTTCTCTCTACCCACCCTTGCCTCCTTTTCCGCGCAGCTCTCGATTCCCCCCTCTCTTTCGCACCCTCCATGTCATATTCCGCTCCAGGAGTTCCATCATAGCTCCTCACTGTCGCTGGGAGGAAGTTTTCTCCTCCGCTCACCCCTTCCACCGTCATTTTCTCTCTACCCACCCTTGCCTCCTTTTCCGCGCAGCTCTCGATTCCCCCCTCTCTTTCGCACCCTCCATGTCATATTCCGCTCCAGGAGCTCCATCATAGCTCCTTGCTGTCGCTGGGAGGATGTTTTCTCCTCCGCTCGCCCCTTCCACCGTCATTTTCTCTCTACCCACCCTTGCCTCCTTTTCCGCGCAGCTCTCGATTCCCCCCTCTCTTTCGCACCCTCCATGTCATATTCCGCTCCAGGAGTTCCATCATAGCTCCTCACTGTCGCTGGGAGGATGTTTTCTCCTCCGCTCGCCCCTTCCACCATCATTTTCTCTCTACCCACCCTTGCCTCCTTTTCCGCGCAGCTCTCGATTCCCTCCTCTCTTTCGCACCCTCCATGTCATATTCCGCTCCAGGAGTTCCATCATAGCTCCTCACTGTCGCTGGGAGGAAGTTTTCTCCTCCGCTCGCCCCTTCCACCGTCATTTTCTCTCTACCCACCCTTGCCTCCTTTTCCGCGCAGCTCTCGATTCCCCCCTCTCTTTCGCACCCTCCATGTCATATTCCGCTCCAGGAGCTCCATCATAGCTCCTTGCTGTCGCTGGGAGGATGTTTTCTCCTCCGCTCGCCCCTTCCACCGTCATTTTCTCTCTACCCACCCTTGCCTCCTTTTCCGCGCAGCTCTCGATTCCCCCCTCTCTTTCGCACCCTCCATGTCATATTCCGCTCCAGGAGCTCCATCATAGCTAATCGCTGTTGCTGGGAGGATATTTTCTCCTCCGCTCGCCCCTTCCACCGTCATTTTCTCTCTACCCACCCTTGCCTCCTTTTCCGCGCAGCTCTCGATTCCCCCCTCTCTTTCGCACCCTCCATGTCATATTCCGCTCCAGGAGTTCCATCATAGCTCCTCACTGTCGCTGGGAGGATGTTTTCTCCTCCGCTCGCCCCTTCCACCGTCATTTTCTCTCTACCCACCCTTGCCTCCTTTTCCGCGCAGCTCTCGATTCCCCCCTCTCTTTCGCACCCTCCATGTCATATTCCGCTCCAGGAGTTCCATCATAGCTCCTCACTGTCGCTGGGAGGATGTTTTCTCCTCCGCTCGCCCCTTCCACCGTCATTTTCTCTCTACCCACCCTTGCCTCCTTCTCCGCGCAGCTCTCGATTCCCCCCTCTCTTTCGCACCCTCCATGTCATATTCCGCTCCAGGAGTTCCATCATAGCTCCTCACTGTCGCTGGGAGGATGTTTTCTCCTCCGCTCGCCCCTTCCACCGTCATTTTCTCTCTACCCACCCTTGCCTCCTTCTCCGCGCAGCTCTCGATTCCCCCCTCTCTTTCGCACCCTCCATGTCATATTCCGCTCCAGAAGCTCCATCATAGCTCCTCGCTGTCGCTGGGAGGATGTTTTCTCCTCCGCTCGCCCCTTCCACCGTCATTTTCTCTCTACCCACCCTTGCCTCCTTTTCCGCGCAGCTCTCGATTCCCCCCTCTCTTTCGCACCTTCCATGTCATATTCCGCTCCAGGAGTTCCATCATAGCTCCTCACTGTCGCTGGGAGGATGTTTTCTCCTCCGCTCGCCTCTTCCACCGTCATTTTCTCTCTACCCACCCTTGCCTCCTTTTCCGCGCAGCTCTCGATTCCCCCCTCTCTTTCACACCCTCCATGTCATATTCCGCTCCAGGAGTTCCATCATAGCTCCTCACTGTCGCTGGGAGGAAGTTTTCTCCTCCGCTCCCCCCTTCCACCGTCATTTTCTCTCTACCCACCCTTGCCTCCTTTTCCGCGCAGCTCTCGATTCCCCCCTCTCTTTCGCACCCTCCATGTCATATTCCGCTCCAGGAGCTCCATCATAGCTCCTTGCTGTCGCTGGGAGGATGTTTTCTCCTCCGCTCGCCCCTTCCACCGTCATTTTCTCTCTACCCACCCTTGCCTCCTTTTCCGCGCAGCTCTCGATTCCCCCCTCTCTTTCGCACCCTCCATGTCATATTCCGCTCCAGGAGTTCCATCATAGCTCCTCACTGTCGCTGGGAGGATGTTTTCTCCTCCGCTCGCCCCTTCCACCGTCATTTTCTCTCTACCCACCCTTGCCTCCTTTTCCGCGCAGCTCCCGATTCCCCCCTCTCTTTCGCACCCTCCATGTCATATTCCGCTCCAGGAGTTCCATCATAGCTCCTCACTGTCGCTGGGAGGATGTTTTCTCCTCCGCTCGCCCCTTCCACCGTCATTTTCTCTCTACCCACCCTTGCCTCCTTCTCCGCGCAGCTCTCGATTCCCCCCTCTCTTTCGCACCCTCCATGTCATATTCCGCTCCAGGAGTTCCATCATAGCTCCTCACTGTCGCTGGGAGGATGTTTTCTCCTCCGCTCGCCTCTTCCACCGTCATTTTCTCTCTACCCACCCTTGCCTCCTTTTCCGCGCAGCTCTCGATTCCCCCCTCTCTTTCACACCCTCCATGTCATATTCCGCTCCAGGAGTTCCATCATAGCTCCTCACTGTCGCTGGGAGGAAGTTTTCTCCTCCGCTCCCCCCTTCCACCGTCATTTTCTCTCTTCCCACCCTTGCCTCCTTTTCCGCGCAGCTCTCGATTCCCCCCTCTCTTTCGCACCCTCCATGTCATATTCCGCTCCAGGAGTTCCATCATAGCTCCTCGCTGTCGCTGGGAGGATGTTTTCTCCTCCGCTCGCCCCTTCCACCGTCATTTTCTCTCTACCCACCCTTGCCTCCTTTTCCGCGCAGCTCTCGATTCCCCCCTCTCTTTCGCACCTTCCATGTCATATTCCGCTCCAGGAGTTCCATCATAGCTCCTCACTGTCGCTGGGAGGATGTTTTCTCCTCCGCTCGCCTCTTCCACCGTCATTTTCTCTCTACCCACCCTTGCCTCCTTTTCCGCGCAGCTCTCGATTCCCCCCTCTCTTTCACACCCTCCATGTCATATTCCGCTCCAGGAGTTCCATCATAGCTCCTCACTGTCGCTGGGAGGAAGTTTTCTCCTCCGCTCCCCCCTTCCACCGTCATTTTCTCTCTACCCACCCTTGCCTCCTTTTCCGCGCAGCTCTCGATTCCCCCCTCTCTTTCGCACCCTCCATGTCATATTCCGCTCCAGGAGCTCCATCATAGCTCCTTGCTGTCGCTGGGAGGATGTTTTCTCCTCCGCTCGCCCCTTCCACCGTCATTTTCTCTCTACCCACCCTTGCCTCCTTTTCCGCGCAGCTCTCGATTCCCCCCTCTCTTTCGCACCCTCCATGTCATATTCCGCTCCAGGAGTTCCATCATAGCTCCTCACTGTCGCTGGGAGGATGTTTTCTCCTCCGCTCGCCCCTTCCACCGTCATTTTCTCTCTACCCACCCTTGCCTCCTTTTCCGCGCAGCTCTCGATTCCCCCCTCTCTTTCGCACCCTCCATGTCATATTCCGCTCCAGGAGTTCCATCATAGCTCCTCACTGTCGCTGGGAGGATGTTTTCTCCTCCGCTCGCCCCTTCCACCGTCATTTTCTCTCTACCCACCCTTGCCTCCTTCTCCGCGCAGCTCTCGATTCCCCCCTCTCTTTCGCACCCTCCATGTCATATTCCGCTCCAGGAGTTCCATCATAGCTCCTCACTGTCGCTGGGAGGATGTTTTCTTCTCCGCTCGCCCCTTCCACCGTCATTTTCTCTCTACCCACCCTTGCCTCCTTCTCCGCGCAGCTCTCGATTCCCCCCTCTCTTTCGCACCCTCCATGTCATATTCCGCTCCAGAAGCTCCATCATAGCTCCTCGCTGTCGCTGGGAGGATGTTTTCTCCTCCGCTCGCCCCTTCCACCGTCATTTTCTCTCTACCCACCCTTGCCTCCTTTTCCGCGCAGCTCTCGATTCCCCCCTCTCTTTCGCACCTTCCATGTCATATTCCGCTCCAGGAGTTCCATCATAGCTCCTCACTGTCGCTGGGAGGATGTTTTCTCCTCCGCTCGCCTCTTCCACCGTCATTTTCTCTCTACCCACCCTTGCCTCCTTTTCCGCGCAGCTCTCGATTCCCCCCTCTCTTTCACACCATCCATGTCATATTCCGCTCCAGGAGTTCCATCATAGCTCCTCACTGTCGCTGGGAGGAAGTTTTCTCCTCCGCTCCCCCCTTCCACCGTCATTTTCTCTCTACCCACCCTTGCCTCCTTTTCCGCGCAGCTCTCGATTCCCCCCTCTCTTTCGCACCCTCCATGTCATATTCCGCTCCAGGAGCTCCATCATAGCTCCTTGCTGTCGCTGGGAGGATGTTTTCTCCTCCGCTCGCCCCTTCCACCGTCATTTTCTCTCTACCCACCCTTGCCTCCTTTTCCGCGCAGCTCTCGATTCCCCCCTCTCTTTCGCACCCTCCATGTCATATTCCGCTCCAGGAGTTCCATCATAGCTCCTCACTGTCGCTGGGAGGATGTTTTCTCCTCCGCTCGCCCCTTCCACCGTCATTTTCTCTCTACCCACCCTTGCCTCCTTTTCCGCGCAGCTCTCGATTCCCCCCTCTCTTTCGCACCCTCCATGTCATATTCCGCTCCAGGAGTTCCATCATAGCTCCTCACTGTCGCTGGGAGGAAGTTTTCTCCTCCGCTCGCCCCTTCCACCGTCATTTTCTCTCTACCCACCCTTGCCTCCTTTTCCGCGCAGCTCTCGATTCCCCCCTCTCTTTCGCACCCTCCATGTCATATTCCGCTCCAGGAGCTCCATCATAGCTCCTTGCTGTCGCTGGGAGGATGTTTTCTCCTCCGCTCGCCCCTTCCACCGTCATTTTCTCTCTACCCACCCTTGCCTCCTTTTCCGCGCAGCTCTCGATTCCCCCCTCTCTTTCGCACCCTCCATGTCATATTCCGCTCCAGGAGTTCCATCATAGCTCCTCACTGTCGCTGGGAGGATGTTTTCTCCTCCGCTCGCCCCTTCCACCATCATTTTCTCTCTACCCACCCTTGCCTCCTTTTCCGCGCAGCTCTCGATTCCCTCCTCTCTTTCGCACCCTCCATGTCATATTCCGCTCCAGGAGTTCCATCATAGCTCCTCACTGTCGCTGGGAGGATGTTTTCTCCTCCGCTCGCCCCTTCCACCGTCATTTTCTCTCTACCCACCCTTGCCTCCTTTTCCGCGCAGCTCTCGATTCCCCCCTCTCTTTCGCACCCTTCATGTCATATTCCACTCCAGGAGCTCCATCATAGCTCCTTGCTGTCGCTGGGAGGATGTTTTCTCCTCCGCTCGCCCCTTCCACCGTCATTTTCTCTCTACCCACCCTTGCCTCCTTTTCCGCGCAGCTCTCGATTCCCCCCTCTCTTTCGCACCCTCCATGTCATATTCCGCTCCAGGAGCTCCATCATAGCTCCTCGCTGTCGCTGGGAGGATGTTTTCTCCTCCGCTCGCCCCTTCCACCGTCATTTTCTCTCTACCCACCCTTGCCTACTTTTCCGCGCAGCTCTCGATTCCCCCCTCTCTTTCGCACCCTCCATGTCATATTCCACTCCAGGAGCTCCATCATAGCTCCTTGCTGTCGCTGGGAGGATGTTTTCTCCTCCGCTCGCCCCTTCCACCGTCATTTTCTCTCTACCCACCCTTGCCTCCTTTTCCGCGCAGCTCTCGATTCCCCCCTCTCTTTCGCACCCTCCATGTCATATTCCGCTCCAGGAGCTCCATCATAGCTCCTTGCTGTCGCTGGGAGGATGTTTTCTCCTCCGCTCGCCCCTTCCACCGTCATTTTCTCTCTACCCACCCTTGCCTCCTTTTCCGCGCAGCTCTCGATTCCCCCCTCTCTTTCGCACCCTCCATGTCATATTCCGCTCCAGGAGTTCCATCATAGCTCCTCACTGTCGCTGGGAGGATGTTTTCTCCTCCGCTCGCCCCTTCCACCATCATTTTCTCTCTACCCACCCTTGCCTCCTTTTCCGCGCAGCTCTCGATTCCCTCCTCTCTTTCGCACCCTCCATGTCATATTCCGCTCCAGGAGTTCCATCATAGCTCCTCACTGTCGCTGGGAGGAAGTTTTCTCCTCCGCTCGCCCCTTCCACCGTCATTTTCTCTCTACCCACCCTTGCCTCCTTTTCCGCGCAGCTCTCGATTCCCCCCTCTCTTTCGCACCCTCCATGTCATATTCCGCTCCAGGAGCTCCATCATAGCTCCTTGCTGTCGCTGGGAGGATGTTTTCTCCTCCGCTCGCCCCTTCCACCGTCATTTTCTCTCTACCCACCCTTGCCTCCTTTTCCGCGCAGCTCTCGATTCCCCCCTCTCTTTCGCACCCTCCATGTCATATTCCGCTCCAGGAGTTCCATCATAGCTCCTCACTGTCGCTGGGAGGATGTTTTCTCCTCCGCTCGCCCCTTCCACCGTCATTTTCTCTCTACCCACCCTTGCCTCCTTCTCCGCGCAGCTCTCGATTCCCCCCTCTCTTTCGCACCCTCCATGTCATATTCCGCTCCAGGAGTTCCATCATAGCTCCTCACTGTCGCTGGGAGGATGTTTTCTCCTCCGCTTGCCCCTTCCACCGTCATTTTCTCTCTACCCACCCTTGCCTCCTTCTCCGCGCAGCTCTCGATTCCCCCCTCTCTTTCGCACCCTCCATGTCATATTCCGCTCCAGGAGCTCCATCATAGCTAATCGCTGTCGCTGGGAGGATGTTTTCTCCTCCGCTCGCCCCTTCCACCGTCATTTTCTCTCTACCCACCCTTGCCTCCTTTTCCGCGCAGCTCTCGATTCCCCCCTCTCTTTCGCACCCTCCATGTCATATTCCGCTCCAGGAGTTCCATCATAGCTCCTCACTGTCGCTGGGAGGATGTTTTCTCCTCCGCTCGCCCCTTCCACCGTCATTTTCTCTCTACCCACCCTTGCCTCCTTTTCCGCGCAGCTCTCGATTCCCCCCTCTCTTTCGCACCCTCCATGTCATATTCCGCTCCAGGAGTTCCATCATAGCTCCTCACTGTCGCTGGGAGGATGTTTTCTCCTCCGCTCGCCCCTTCCACCGTCATTTTCTCTCTACCCACCCTTGCCTCCTTCTCCGCGCAGCTCTCGATTCCCCCCTCTCTTTCGCACCCTCCATGTCATATTCCGCTCCAGGAGTTCCATCATAGCTCCTCACTGTCGCTGGGAGGAAGTTTTCTCCTCCGCTCGCCCCTTCCACCGTCATTTTCTCTCTACCCACCCTTGCCTCCTTTTCCGCGCAGCTCTCGATTCCCCCCTCTCTTTCGCACCCTCCATGTCATATTCCGCTCCAGGAGCTCCATCATAGCTCCTTGCTGTCGCTGGGAGGATGTTTTCTCCTCCGCTCGCCCCTTCCACCGTCATTTTCTCTCTACCCACCCTTGCCTCCTTTTCCGCGCAGCTCTCGATTCCCCCCTCTCTTTCGCACCCTCCATGTCATATTCCGCTCCAGGAGTTCCATCATAGCTCCTCACTGTCGCTGGGAGGATGTTTTCTCCTCCGCTCACCCCTTCCACCGTCATTTTCTCTCTACCCACCCTTGCCTCCTTTTCAGCGCAGCTCTCGATTCCCCCCTCTCTTTCGCACCCTCCATGTCATATTCCGCTCCAGGAGCTCCATCATAGCTCCTCGCTGTCGCTGGGAGGATGTTTTCTCCTCCGCTCGCCCCTTCCACCGTCATTTTCTCTCTACCCACCCTTGCCTCCTTTTCCGCGCAGCTCTCGATTCCCCCCTCTCTTTCGCACCCTCAATGTCATATTCCGCTCCAGGAGTTCCATCATAGCTCCTCACTGTCGCTGGGAGGATGTTTTCTCCTCCGCTCGCCCCTTCCACCGTCATTTTCTCTCTACCCACCCTTGCCTCCTTTTCCGCGCAGCTCTCGATTCCCCCCTCTCTTTCGCACCCTCCATGTCATATTCCGCTCCAGGAGTTCCATCATAGCTCCTCACTGTCGCTGGGAGGAAGTTTTCTCCTCCGCTCGCCCCTTCCACCGTCATTTTCTCTCTACCCACCCTTGCCTCCTTTTCCGCGCAGCTCTCGATTCCCCCCTCTCTTTCGCACCCTCCATGTCATATTCCGCTCCAGGAGCTCCATCATAGCTCCTTGCTGTCGCTGGGAGGATGTTTTCTCCTCCGCTCGCCCCTTCCACCGTCATTTTCTCTCTACCCACCCTTGCCTCCTTTTCCGCGCAGCTCTCGATTCCCCCCTCTCTTTCGCACCCTCCATGTCATATTCCGCTCCAGGAGTTCCATCATAGCTCCTCACTGTCGCTGGGAGGATGTTTTCTCCTCCGCTCGCCCCTTCCACCGTCATTTTCTCTCTACCCACCCTTGCCTCCTTTTCCGCGCAGCTCTCGATTCCCCCCTCTCTTTCGCACCCTCCATGTCATATTCCGCTCCAGGAGTTCCATCATAGCTCCTCACTGTCGCTGGGAGGATGTTTTCTCCTCCGCTCGCCCCTTCCACCGTCATTTTCTCTCTACCCACCCTTGCCTCCTTCTCCGCGCAGCTCTCGATTCCCCCCTCTCTTTCGCACCCTCCATGTCATATTCCGCTCCAGGAGCTCCATCATAGCTCCTCGCTGTCGCTGGGAGGATGTTTTCTCCTCCGCTCGCCCCTTCCACCGTCATTTTCTCTCTACCCACCCTTGCCTCCTTTTCCGCGCAGCTCTCGATTCCCCCCTCTCTTTCGCACCCTCCATGTCATATTCCGCTCCAGGAGTTCCATCATAGCTCCTCACTGTCGCTGGGAGGAAGTTTTCTCCTCCGCTCGCCCCTTCCACCGTCATTTTCTCTCTACCCACCCTTGCCTCCTTTTCCGCGCAGCTCTCGATTCCCCCCTCTCTTTCGCACCCTCCATGTCATATTCCGCTCCAGGAGCTCCATCATAGCTCCTTGCTGTCGCTGGGAGGATGTTTTCTCCTCCGCTCGCCCCTTCCACCGTCATTTTCTCTCTACCCACCCTTGCCTCCTTTTCCGCGCAGCTCTCGATTCCCCCCTCTCTTTCGCACCCTCCATGTCATATTCCGCTCCAGGAGTTCCATCATAGCTCCTCACTGTCGCTGGGAGGATGTTTTCTCCTCCGCTCGCCCCTTCCACCGTCATTTTCTCTCTACCCACCCTTGCCTCCTTTTCCGCGCAGCTCTCGATTCCCCCCTCTCTTTCGCACCCTCCATGTCATATTCCGCTCCAGGAGTTCCATCATAGCTCCTCACTGTCGCTGGGAGGATGTTTTCTCCTCCGCTCGCCCCTTCCACCGTCATTTTCTCTCTACCCACCCTTGCCTCCTTCTCCGCGCAGCTCTCGATTCCCCCCTCTCTTTCGCACCCTCCATGTCATATTCCGCTCCAGGAGCTCCATCATAGCTCCTCGCTGTCGCTGGGAGGATGTTTTCTCCTCCGCTCGCCCCTTCCACCGTCATTTTCTCTCTACCCACCCTTGCCTCCTTTCCTGCGCAGCTCTCGATTCCCCCCTCTCTTTTGCACCCTCCATGTCATATTCCGCTCCAGGAGTTCCATCATAGCTCCTCACTGTCGCTGGGAGGATGTTTTCTCCTCCGCTCGCCTCTTCCACCGTCATTTTCTCTCTACCCACCCTTGCCTCCTTTTCCGCGCAGCTCTCGATTCCCCCCTCTCTTTCGCACCCTCCATGTCATATTCCGCTCCAGGAGTTCCATCATAGCTCCTCACTGTCGCTGGGAGGAAGTTTTCTCCTCCGCTCGCCCCTTCCACCGTCATTTTCTCTCTACCCACCCTTGCCTCCTTTTCCGCGCAGCTCTCGATTCCCCCCTCTCTTTCGCACCCTCCATGTCATATTCCGCTCCAGGAGCTCCATCATAGCTCCTTGCTGTCGCTGGGAGGATGTTTTCTCCTCCGCTCGCCCCTTCCACCGTCATTTTCTCTCTACCCACCCTTGCCTCCTTTTCCGCGCAGCTCTCGATTCCCCCCTCTCTTTCGCACCCTCCATGTCATATTCCGCTCCAGGAGTTCCATCATAGCTCCTCACTGTCGCTGGGAGGAAGTTTTCTCCTCCGCTCGCCCCTTCCACCGTCATTTTCTCTCTACCCACCCTTGCCTCCTTTTCCGCGCAGCTCTCGATTCCCCCCTCTCTTTCGCACCCTCCATGTCATATTCCGCTCCAGGAGCTCCATCATAGCTCCTTGCTGTCGCTGGGAGGATGTTTTCTCCTCCGCTCGCCCCTTCCACCGTCATTTTCTCTCTACCCACCCTTGCCTCCTTTTCCGCGCAGCTCTCGATTCCCCCCTCTCTTTCGCACCCTCCATGTCATATTCCGCTCCAGGAGTTCCATCATAGCTCCTCACTGTCGCTGGGAGGATGTTTTCTCCTCCGCTCGCCCCTTCCACCGTCATTTTCTCTCTACCCACCCTTGCCTCCTTTTCCGCGCAGCTCTCGATTCCCCCCTCTCTTTCGCACCCTCCATGTCATATTCCGCTCCAGGAGTTCCATCATAGCTCCTCACTGTCGCTGGGAGGATGTTTTCTCCTCCGTTCGCCCCTTCCACCGTCATTTTCTCTCTACCCACCCTTGCCTCCTTCTCCGCGCAGCTCTCGATTCCCCCCTCTCTTTCGCACCCTCCATGTCATATTCCGCTCCAGGAGCTCCATCATAGCTCCTCGCTGTCGCTGGGAGGATGTTTTCTCCTCCGCTCGCCCCTTCCACCGTCATTTTCTCTCTACCCACCCTTGCCTCCTTTTCCGCGCAGCTCTCGATTCCCCCCTCTCTTTCGCACCCTCCATGTCATATTCCGCTCCAGGAGTTCCATCATAGCTCCTCACTGTCGCTGGGAGGATGTTTTCTCCTCCGCTCGCCTCTTCCACCGTCATTTTCTCTCTACCCACCCTTGCCTCCTTTTCCGCGCAGCTCTCGATTCCCCCCTCTCTTTCGCACCCTCCATGTCATATTCCGCTCCAGGAGCTCCATCATAGCTCCTTGCTGTCGCTGGGAGGATGTTTTCTCCTCCGCTCGCCCCTTCCACCGTCATTTTCTCTCTACCCACCCTTGCCTCCTTTTCCGCGCAGCTCTCGATTCCCCCCTCTCTTTCGCACCCTCCATGTCATATTCCGCTCCAGGAGTTCCATCATAGCTCCTCACTGTCGCTGGGAGGATGTTTTCTCCTCCGCTCGCCCCTTCCACCGTCATTTTCTCTCTACCCACAATTGCCTCCTTTTCAGCGCAGCTCTCGATTCCCCCCTCTCTTTCGCACCCTCCATGTCATATTCCGCTCCAGGAGCTCCATCATAGCTCCTCGCTGTCGCTGGGAGGATGTTTTCTCCTCCGCTCGCCCCTTCCACCGTCATTTTCTCTCTACCCACCCTTGCCTCCTTTTCCGCGCAGCTCTCGATTCCCCCCTCTCTTTCGCACCCTCAATGTCATATTCCGCTCCAGGAGTTCCATCATAGCTCCTCACTGTCGCTGGGAGGATGTTTTCTCCTCCGCTCGCCCCTTCCACCGTCATTTTCTCTCTACCCACCCTTGCCTCCTTTTCCGCGCAGCTCTCGATTCCCCCCTCTCTTTCGCACCCTCCATGTCATATTCCGCTCCAGGAGTTCCATCATAGCTCCTCACTGTCGCTGGGAGGAAGTTTTCTCCTCCGCTCGCCCCTTCCACCGTCATTTTCTCTCTACCCACCCTTGCCTCCTTTTCCGCGCAGCTCTCGATTCCCCCCTCTCTTTCGCACCCTCCATGTCATATTCCGCTCCAGGAGCTCCATCATAGCTCCTTGCTGTCGCTGGGAGGATGTTTTCTCCTCCGCTCGCCCCTTCCACCGTCATTTTCTCTCTACCCACCCTTGCCTCCTTTTCCGCGCAGCTCTCGATTCCCCCCTCTCTTTCGCACCCTCCATGTCATATTCCGCTCCAGGAGTTCCATCATAGCTCCTCACTGTCGCTGGGAGGATGTTTTCTCCTCCGCTCGCCCCTTCCACCGTCATTTTCTCTCTACCCACCCTTGCCTCCTTTTCCGCGCAGCTCTCGATTCCCCCCTCTCTTTCGCACCCTCCATGTCATATTCCGCTCCAGGAGCTCCATCATAGCTCCTTGCTGTCGCTGGGAGGATGTTTTCTCCTCCGCTCGCCCCTTCCACCGTCATTTTCTCTCTACCCACCCTTGCCTCCTTTTCCGCGCAGCTCTCGATTCCCCCCTCTCTTTCGCACCCTCCATGTCATATTCCGCTCCAGGAGCTCCATCATAGCTCCTTGCTGTCGCTGGGAGGATGTTTTCTCCTCCGCTCGCCCCTTCCACCGTCATTTTCTCTCTACCCACCCTTGCCTCCTTTTCCGCGCAGCTCTCGATTCCCCCCTCTCTTTCGCACCCTCCATGTCATATTCCGCTCCAGGAGTTCCATCATAGCTCCTCACTGTCGCTGGGAGGATGTTTTCTCCTCCGCTCACCCCTTCCACCGTCATTTTCTCTCTACCCACCCTTGCCTCCTTTTCAGCGCAGCTCTCGATTCCCCCCTCTCTTTCGCACCCTCCATGTCATATTCCGCTCCAGGAGCTCCATCATAGCTCCTCGCTGTCGCTGGGAGGATGTTTTCTCCTCCGCTCGCCCCTTCCACCGTCATTTTCTCTCTACCCACCCTTGCCTCCTTTTCCGCGCAGCTCTCGATTCCCCCCTCTCTTTCGCACCCTCAATGTCATATTCCGCTCCAGGAGTTCCATCATAGCTCCTCACTGTCGCTGGGAGGATGTTTTCTCCTCCGCTCGCCCCTTCCACCGTCATTTTCTCTCTACCCACCCTTGCCTCCTTTTCCGCGCAGCTCTCGATTCCCCCCTCTCTTTCGCACCCTCCATGTCATATTCCGCTCCAGGAGTTCCATCATAGCTCCTCACTGTCGCTGGGAGGAAGTTTTCTCCTCCGCTCGCCCCTTCCACCGTCATTTTCTCTCTACCCACCCTTGCCTCCTTTTCCGCGCAGCTCTCGATTCCCCCCTCTCTTTCGCACCCTCCATGTCATATTCCGCTCCAGGAGCTCCATCATAGCTCCTTGCTGTCGCTGGGAGGATGTTTTCTCCTCCGCTCGCCCCTTCCACCGTCATTTTCTCTCTACCCACCCTTGCCTCCTTTTCCGCGCAGCTCTCGATTCCCCCCTCTCTTTCGCACCCTCCATGTCATATTCCGCTCCAGGAGTTCCATCATAGCTCCTCACTGTCGCTGGGAGGATGTTTTCTCCTCCGCTCGCCCCTTCCACCGTCATTTTCTCTCTACCCACCCTTGCCTCCTTTTCCGCGCAGCTCTCGATTCCCCCCTCTCTTTCGCACCCTCCATGTCATATTCCGCTCCAGGAGTTCCATCATAGCTCCTCACTGTCGCTGGGAGGATGTTTTCTCCTCCGCTCGCCCCTTCCACCGTCATTTTCTCTCTACCCACCCTTGCCTCCTTCTCCGCGCAGCTCTCGATTCCCCCCTCTCTTTCGCACCCTCCATGTCATATTCCGCTCCAGGAGCTCCATCATAGCTCCTCGCTGTCGCTGGGAGGATGTTTTCTCCTCCGCTCGCCCCTTCCACCGTCATTTTCTCTCTACCCACCCTTGCCTCCTTTTCCGCGCAGCTCTCGATTCCCCCCTCTCTTTCGCACCCTCCATGTCATATTCCGCTCCAGGAGTTCCATCATAGCTCCTCACTGTCGCTGGGAGGAAGTTTTCTCCTCCGCTCGCCCCTTCCACCGTCATTTTCTCTCTACCCACCCTTGCCTCCTTTTCCGCGCAGCTCTCGATTCCCCCCTCTCTTTCGCACCCTCCATGTCATATTCCGCTCCAGGAGCTCCATCATAGCTCCTTGCTGTCGCTGGGAGGATGTTTTCTCCTCCGCTCGCCCCTTCCACCGTCATTTTCTCTCTACCCACCCTTGCCTCCTTTTCCGCGCAGCTCTCGATTCCCCCCTCTCTTTCGCACCCTCCATGTCATATTCCGCTCCAGGAGTTCCATCATAGCTCCTCACTGTCGCTGGGAGGATGTTTTCTCCTCCGCTCGCCCCTTCCACCGTCATTTTCTCTCTACCCACCCTTGCCTCCTTTTCCGCGCAGCTCTCGATTCCCCCCTCTCTTTCGCACCCTCCATGTCATATTCCGCTCCAGGAGTTCCATCATAGCTCCTCACTGTCGCTGGGAGGATGTTTTCTCCTCCGCTCGCCCCTTCCACCGTCATTTTCTCTCTACCCACCCTTGCCTCCTTCTCCGCGCAGCTCTCGATTCCCCCCTCTCTTTCGCACCCTCCATGTCATATTCCGCTCCAGGAGCTCCATCATAGCTCCTCGCTGTCGCTGGGAGGATGTTTTCTCCTCCGCTCGCCCCTTCCACCGTCATTTTCTCTCTACCCACCCTTGCCTCCTTTCCTGCGCAGCTCTCGATTCCCCCCTCTCTTTTGCACCCTCCATGTCATATTCCGCTCCAGGAGTTCCATCATAGCTCCTCACTGTCGCTGGGAGGATGTTTTCTCCTCCGCTCGCCTCTTCCACCGTCATTTTCTCTCTACCCACCCTTGCCTCCTTTTCCGCGCAGCTCTCGATTCCCCCCTCTCTTTCGCACCCTCCATGTCATATTCCGCTCCAGGAGTTCCATCATAGCTCCTCACTGTCGCTGGGAGGAAGTTTTCTCCTCCGCTCGCCCCTTCCACCGTCATTTTCTCTCTACCCACCCTTGCCTCCTTTTCCGCGCAGCTCTCGATTCCCCCCTCTCTTTCGCACCCTCCATGTCATATTCCGCTCCAGGAGCTCCATCATAGCTCCTTGCTGTCGCTGGGAGGATGTTTTCTCCTCCGCTCGCCCCTTCCACCGTCATTTTCTCTCTACCCACCCTTGCCTCCTTTTCCGCGCAGCTCTCGATTCCCCCCTCTCTTTCGCACCCTCCATGTCATATTCCGCTCCAGGAGTTCCATCATAGCTCCTCACTGTCGCTGGGAGGAAGTTTTCTCCTCCGCTCGCCCCTTCCACCGTCATTTTCTCTCTACCCACCCTTGCCTCCTTTTCCGCGCAGCTCTCGATTCCCCCCTCTCTTTCGCACCCTCCATGTCATATTCCGCTCCAGGAGCTCCATCATAGCTCCTTGCTGTCGCTGGGAGGATGTTTTCTCCTCCGCTCGCCCCTTCCACCGTCATTTTCTCTCTACCCACCCTTGCCTCCTTTTCCGCGCAGCTCTCGATTCCCCCCTCTCTTTCGCACCCTCCATGTCATATTCCGCTCCAGGAGTTCCATCATAGCTCCTCACTGTCGCTGGGAGGATGTTTTCTCCTCCGCTCGCCCCTTCCACCGTCATTTTCTCTCTACCCACCCTTGCCTCCTTTTCCGCGCAGCTCTCGATTCCCCCCTCTCTTTCGCACCCTCCATGTCATATTCCGCTCCAGGAGTTCCATCATAGCTCCTCACTGTCGCTGGGAGGATGTTTTCTCCTCCGTTCGCCCCTTCCACCGTCATTTTCTCTCTACCCACCCTTGCCTCCTTCTCCGCGCAGCTCTCGATTCCCCCCTCTCTTTCGCACCCTCCATGTCATATTCCGCTCCAGGAGCTCCATCATAGCTCCTCGCTGTCGCTGGGAGGATGTTTTCTCCTCCGCTCGCCCCTTCCACCGTCATTTTCTCTCTACCCACCCTTGCCTCCTTTTCCGCGCAGCTCTCGATTCCTCCCTCTCTTTCGCACCCTCCATGTCATATTCCGCTCCAGGAGTTCCATCATAGCTCCTCACTGTCGCTGGGAGGATGTTTTCTCCTCCGCTCGCCTCTTCCACCGTCATTTTCTCTCTACCCACCCTTGCCTCCTTTTCCGCGCAGCTCTCGATTCCCCCCTCTCTTTCGCACCCTCCATGTCATATTCCGCTCCAGGAGCTCCATCATAGCTCCTTGCTGTCGCTGGGAGGATGTTTTCTCCTCCGCTCGCCCCTTCCACCGTCATTTTCTCTCTACCCACCCTTGCCTCCTTTTCCGCGCAGCTCTCGATTCCCCCCTCTCTTTCGCACCCTCCATGTCATATTCCGCTCCAGGAGTTCCATCATAGCTCCTCACTGTCGCTGGGAGGATGTTTTCTCCTCCGCTCGCCCCTTCCACCGTCATTTTCTCTCTACCCACAATTGCCTCCTTTTCAGCGCAGCTCTCGATTCCCCCCTCTCTTTCGCACCCTCCATGTCATATTCCGCTCCAGGAGCTCCATCATAGCTCCTCGCTGTCGCTGGGAGGATGTTTTCTCCTCCGCTCGCCCCTTCCACCGTCATTTTCTCTCTACCCACCCTTGCCTCCTTTTCCGCGCAGCTCTCGATTCCCCCCTCTCTTTCGCACCCTCAATGTCATATTCCGCTCCAGGAGTTCCATCATAGCTCCTCACTGTCGCTGGGAGGATGTTTTCTCCTCCGCTCGCCCCTTCCACCGTCATTTTCTCTCTACCCACCCTTGCCTCCTTTTCCGCGCAGCTCTCGATTCCCCCCTCTCTTTCGCACCCTCCATGTCATATTCCGCTCCAGGAGTTCCATCATAGCTCCTCACTGTCGCTGGGAGGAAGTTTTCTCCTCCGCTCGCCCCTTCCACCGTCATTTTCTCTCTACCCACCCTTGCCTCCTTTTCCGCGCAGCTCTCGATTCCCCCCTCTCTTTCGCACCCTCCATGTCATATTCCGCTCCAGGAGCTCCATCATAGCTCCTTGCTGTCGCTGGGAGGATGTTTTCTCCTCCGCTCGCCCCTTCCACCGTCATTTTCTCTCTACCCACCCTTGCCTCCTTTTCCGCGCAGCTCTCGATTCCCCCCTCTCTTTCGCACCCTCCATGTCATATTCCGCTCCAGGAGTTCCATCATAGCTCCTCACTGTCGCTGGGAGGATGTTTTCTCCTCCGCTCGCCCCTTCCACCGTCATTTTCTCTCTACCCACCCTTGCCTCCTTTTCCGCACAGCTCTCGATTCCCCCCTCTCTTTCGCACCCTCCATGTCATATTCCGCTCCAGGAGTTCCATCATAGCTCCTCACTGTCGCTGGGAGGATGTTTTCTCCTCCGCTCGCCCCTTCCACCGTCATTTTCTCTCTACCCACCCTTGCCTCCTTCTCCGCGCAGCTCTCGATTCCCCCCTCTCTTTCGCACCCTCCATGTCATATTCCGCTCCAGGAGCTCCATCATAGCTCCTCGCTGTCGCTGGGAGGATGTTTTCTCCTCCGCTCGCCCCTTCCACCGTCATTTTCTCTCTACCCACCCTTGCCTCCTTTTCCGCGCAGCTCTCGATTCCCCCCTCTCTTTTGCACCCTCCATGTCATATTCCGCTCCAGGAGTTCCATCATAGCTCCTCACTGTCGCTGGGAGGATGTTTTCTCCTCCGCTCGCCTCTTCCACCGTCATTTTCTCTCTACCCACCCTTGCCTCCTTTTCCGCGCAGCTCTCGATTCCCCCCTCTCTTTCGCACCCTCCATGTCATATTCCGCTCCAGGAGTTCCATCATAGCTCCTCACTGTCGCTGGGAGGAAGTTTTCTCCTCCGCTCGCCCCTTCCACCGTCATTTTCTCTCTACCCACCCTTGCCTCCTTTTCCGCGCAGCTCTCGATTCCCCCCTCTCTTTCGCACCCTCCATGTCATATTCCGCTCCAGGAGCTCCATCATAGCTCCTTGCTGTCGCTGGGAGGATGTTTTCTCCTCCGCTCGCCCCTTCCACCGTCATTTTCTCTCTACCCACCCTTGCCTCCTTTTCCGCGCAGCTCTCGATTCCCCCCTCTCTTTCGCACCCTCCATGTCATATTCCGCTCCAGGAGTTCCATCATAGCTCCTCACTGTCGCTGGGAGGATGTTTTCTCCTCCGCTCGCCCCTTCCACCGTCATTTTCTCTCTACCCACCCTTGCCTCCTTTTCCGCGCAGCTCTCGATTCCCCCCTCTCTTTCGCACCCTCCATGTCATATTCCGCTCCAGGAGTTCCATCATAGCTCCTCACTGTCGCTGGGAGGATGTTTTCTCCTCCGTTCGCCCCTTCCACCGTCATTTTCTCTCTACCCACCCTTGCCTCCTTCTCCGCGCAGCTCTCGATTCCCCCCTCTCTTTCGCACCCTCCATGTCATATTCCGCTCCAGGAGCTCCATCATAGCTCCTCGCTGTCGCTGGGAGGATGTTTTCTCCTCCGCTCGCCCCTTCCACCGTCATTTTCTCTCTACCCACCCTTGCCTCCTTTTCCGCGCAGCTCTCGATTCCCCCCTCTCTTTCGCACCCTCCATGTCATATTCCGCTCCAGGAGTTCCATCATAGCTCCTCACTGTCGCTGGGAGGATGTTTTCTCCTCCGCTCGCCTCTTCCACCGTCATTTTCTCTCTACCCACCCTTGCCTCCTTTTCCGCGCAGCTCTCGATTCCCCCCTCTCTTTCGCACCCTCCATGTCATATTCCGCTCCAGGAGTTCCATCATAGCTCCTCACTGTCGCTGGGAGGATGTTTTCTCCTCCGCTCGCCTCTTCCACCGTCATTTTCTCTCTACCCACCCTTGCCTCCTTTTCCGCGCAGCTCTCGATTCCCCCCTCTCTTTCGCACCCTCCATGTCATATTCCGCTCCAGGAGTTCCATCATAGCTCCTCACTGTCGCTGGGAGGAAGTTTTCTCCTCCGCTCGCCCCTTCCACCGTCATTTTCTCTCTACCCACCCTTGCCTCCTTTTCCGCGCAGCTCTCGATTCCCCCCTCTCTTTCGCACCCTCCATGTCATATTCCGCTCCAGGAGTTCCATCATAGCTCCTCACTGTCGCTGGGAGGAAGTTTTCTCCTCCGCTCGCCCCTTCCACCGTCATTTTCTCTCTACCCACCCTTGCCTCCTTTTCCGCGCAGCTCTCGATTCCCCCCTCTCTTTCGCACCCTCCATGTCATATTCCGCTCCAGGAGCTCCATCATAGCTCCTTGCTGTCGCTGGGAGGATGTTTTCTCCTCCGCTCGCCCCTTCCACCGTCATTTTCTCTCTACCCACCCTTGCCTCCTTTTCCGCGCAGCTCTCGATTCCCCCCTCTCTTTCGCACCCTCCATGTCATATTCCGCTCCAGGAGTTCCATCATAGCTCCTCACTGTCGCTGGGAGGATGTTTTCTCCTCCGCTCGCCCCTTCCACCGTCATTTTCTCTCTACCCACCCTTGCCTCCTTTTCCGCGCAGCTCTCGATTCCCCCCTCTCTTTCGCACCCTCCATGTCATATTCCGCTCCAGGAGTTCCATCATAGCTCCTCACTGTCGCTGGGAGGATGTTTTCTCCTCCGCTCGCCCCTTCCACCGTCATTTTCTCTCTACCCACCCTTGCCTCCTTTTCCGCGCAGCTCTCGATTCCCCCCTCTCTTTCGCACCCTCCATGTCATATTCCGCTCCAGGAGCTCCATCATAGCTCCTTGCTGTCGCTGGGAGGATGTTTTCTCCTCCGCTCGCCCCTTCCACCGTCATTTTCTCTCTACCCACCCTTGCCTCCTTTTCCGCGCAGCTCTCGATTCCCCCCTCTCTTTCGCACCCTCCATGTCATATTCCACTCCAGGAGTTCCATCATAGCTCCTCACTGTCGCTGGGAGGATGTTTTCTCCTCCGCTCGCCCCTTCCACCGTCATTTTCTCTCTACCCACCCTTGCCTCCTTTTCCGCGCAGCTCTCAATTCCCCCCTCTCTTTCGCACCCTCCATGTCATATTCCGCTCCAGGAGTTCCATCATAGCTCCTCACTGTCGCTGGGAGGATGTTTTCTCCTCCGCTCGCCCCTTCCACCGTCATTTTCTCTCTACCCACCCTTGCCTCCTTCTCCGCGCAGCTCTCGATTCCCCCCTCTCTTTCGCACCCTCCATGTCATATTCCGCTCCAGGAGCTCCATCATAGCTCCTCGCTGTCGCTGGGAGGATGTTTTCTCCTCCGCTCGCCCCTTCCACCGTCATTTTCTCTCTACCCACCCTTGCCTCCTTTTCCGCGCAGCTCTCGATTCCCCCCTCTCTTTCGCACCCTCCATGTCATATTCCGCTCCAGGAGTTCCATCATAGCTCCTCACTGTCGCTTGGAGGATGTTTTCTCCTCCGCTCGCCTCTTCCACCGTCATTTTCTCTCTACCCACCCTTGCCTCCTTTTCCGCGCAGCTCTCGATTCCCCCCTCTCTTTCGCACCCTCCATGTCATATTCCGCTCCAGGAGTTCCATCATAGCTCCTCACTGTCGCTGGGAGGATGTTTTCTCCTCCGCTCGCCTCTTCCACCGTCATTTTCTCTCTACCCACCCTTGCCTCCTTTTCCGCGCAGCTCTCGATTCCCCCCTCTCTTTCGCACCCTCCATGTCATATTCCGCTCCAGGAGTTCCATCATAGCTCCTCACTGTCGCTGGGAGGAAGTTTTCTCCTCCGCTCGCCCCTTCCACCGTCATTTTCTCTCTACCCACCCTTGCCTCCTTTTCCGCGCAGCTCTCGATTCCCCCCTCTCTTTCGCACCCTCCATGTCATATTCCGCTCCAGGAGCTCCATCATAGCTCCTTGCTGTCGCTGGGAGGATGTTTTCTCCTCCGCTCGCCCCTTCCACCGTCATTTTCTCTCTACCCACCCTTGCCTCCTTTTCCGCGCAGCTCTCGATTCCCCCCTCTCTTTCGCACCCTCCATGTCATATTCCGCTCCAGGAGTTCCATCATAGCTCCTCACTGTCGCTGGGAGGATGTTTTCTCCTCCGCTCGCCCCTTCCACCGTCATTTTCTCTCTACCCACCCTTGCCTCCTTTTCCGCGCAGCTCTCGATTCCCCCCTCTCTTTCGCACCCTCCATGTCATATTCCGCTCCAGGAGTTCCATCATAGCTCCTCACTGTCGCTGGGAGGATGTTTTCTCCTCCGCTCGCCCCTTCCACCGTCATTTTCTCTCTACCCACCCTTGCCTCCTTTTCCGCGCAGCTCTCGATTCCCCCCTCTCTTTCGCACCCTCCATGTCATATTCCGCTCCAGGAGCTCCATCATAGCTCCTTGCTGTCGCTGGGAGGATGTTTTCTCCTCCGCTCGCCCCTTCCACCGTCATTTTCTCTCTACCCACCCTTGCCTCCTTTTCCGCGCAGCTCTCGATTCCCCCCTCTCTTTCGCACCCTCCATGTCATATTCCGCTCCAGGAGTTCCATCATAGCTCCTCACTGTCGCTGGGAGGATGTTTTCTCCTCCGCTCGCCCCTTCCACCATCATTTTCTCTCTACCCACCCTTGCCTCCTTTTCCGCGCAGCTCTCGATTCCCCCCTCTCTTTCGCACCCTCCATGTCATATTCCGCTCCAGGAGTTCCATCATAGCTCCTCACTGTCGCTGGGAGGAAGTTTTCTCCTCCGCTCGCCCCTTCCACCGTCATTTTCTCTCTACCCACCCTTGCCTCCTTTTCCGCGCAGCTCTCGATTCCCCCCTCTCTTTCGCAACCTCCATTTCATATTCCGCTCCAGGAGTTTCATCATAGCTCCTCACTGTCGCTGGGAGGATGTTTTCTCCTCCGCTCGCCCCTTCCACCGTCATTTTCTCTCTACCCACCCTTGCCTCCTTCTCCGCGCAGCTCTCAATTCCCCCCTCTCTTTCGCACCCTCCATGTCATATTCCGCTCCAGGAGCTCCATCATAGCTAATCGCTGTCGCTGGGAGGATGTTTTCTCCTCCGCTCGCCCCTTCCACCGTCATTTTCTCTCTACCCACCCTTGCCTCCTTTTCCGCGCAGCTCTCGATTCCCCCCTCTCTTTCGCACCCTCCATGTCATATTCCGCTCCAGGAGCTCCATCATAGCTGCTTGCTGTCGCTGGGAGGATGTTTTCTCCTCCGCTCGCCCCTTCCACCGTCATTTTCTCTCTACCCACCCTTGCCTCCTTTTCCGCGCAGCTCTCGATTCCCCCCTCTCTTTCGCACCCTCCATGTCATATTCCGCTCCAGGAGTTCCATCATAGCTCCTCACTGTCGCTGGGAGGATGTTTTCTCCTCCGCTCGCCCCTTCCACCGTCATTTTCTCTCTACCCACCCTTGCCTCCTTTTCCGCGCAGCTCTCGATTCCCCCCTCTCTTTCGCACCCTCCATGTCATATTCCGCTCCAGGAGTTCCATCATAGCTCCTCACTGTCGCTGGGAGGATGTTTTCTCCTCCGCTCGCCCCTTCCACCGTCATTTTCTCTCTACCCACCCTTGCCTCCTTTTCCGCGCAGCTCTCGATTCCCCCCTCTCTTTCGCACCCTCCATGTCATATTCCGCTCCAGGAGTTCCATCATAGCTCCTCACTGTCGCTGGGAGGATGTTTTCTCCTCCGCTCGCCCCTTCCACCGTCATTTTCTCTCTACCCACCCTTGCCTCCTTTTCCGCGCAGCTCTCGATTCCCCCCTCTCTTTCGCACCCTCCATGTCATATTCCGCTCCAGGAGCTCATCATAGCTCCTTGCTGTCGCTGGGAGGATGTTTTCTCCTCCGCTCGCCCCTTCCACCGTCATTTTCTCTCTACCCACCCTTGCCTCCTTTTCCGCGCAGCTCTCGATTCCCCCCTCTCTTTCGCACCCTCCATGTCATATTCCGCTCCAGGAGTTCCATCATAGCTCCTCACTGTCGCTGGGAGGAAGTTTTCTCCTCCGCTCGCCCCTTCCACCGTCATTTTCTCTCTACCCACCCTTGCCTCCTTTTCCGCGCAGCTCTCGATTCCCCCCTCTCTTTCGCACCCTCCATGTCATATTCCGCTCCAAGAGCTCCATCATAGCTCCTTGCTGTCGCTGGGAGGATGTTTTCTCCTCCGCTCGCCCCTTCCACCGTCATTTTCTCTCTACCCACCCTTGCCTCCTTTTCCGCGCAGCTCTCGATTCCCCCCTCTCTTTCGCACCCTCCATGTCATATTCCGCTCCAGGAGTTCCATCATAGCTCCTCACTGTCGCTGGGAGGATGTTTTCTCCTCCGCTCGCCCCTTCCACCGTCATTTTCTCTCTACCCACCCTTGCCTCCTTCTCCGCGCAGCTCTCGATTCCCCCCTCTCTTTCGCACCCTCCATGTCATATTCCGCTCCAGGAGCTCCATCATAGCTAATCGCTGTCGCTGGGAGGATGTTTTCTCCTCCGCTCGCCCCTTCCACCGTCATTTTCTCTCTACCCACCCTTGCCTCCTTTTCCGCGCAGCTCTCGATTCCCCCCTCTCTTTCGCACCCTCCATGTCATATTCCGCTCCAGGAGTTCCATCATAGCTCCTCACTGTCGCTGGGAGGATGTTTTCTCCTCCGCTCGCCCCTTCCACCGTCATTTTCTCTCTACCCACCCTTGCCTTCTTTTCCGCGCAGCTCTCGATTCCCCCCTCTCTTTCGCACCCTCCATGTCATATTCCGCTCCAGGAGCTCCATCATAGCTAATCGCTGTCGCTGGGAGATTGTTTTCTCCTCCGCTCGCCCCTTCCACCGTCATTTTCTCACTACCCACCCTTGCCTCCTTTTCCGCGCAGCTCTCGATTCCCCCCTCTCTTTCGCACCCTCCATGTCATATTCCGCTCCAGGAGTTCCATCATAGCTCCTCACTGTCGCTGGGAGGATGTTTTCTCCTCCGCTCGCCCCTTCCACCGTCATTTTCTCTCTACACACCCTTGCCTCCTTTTCCGCGCAGCTCTCGATTCCCCCCTCTCTTTCGCACCCTCCATGTCATATTCCGCTCCAGGAGTTCCATCATAGCTCCTCACTGTCGCTGGGAGGATGTTTTCTCCTCCGCTCGCCCCTTCCACCATCATTTTCTCTCTACCCACCCTTGCCTCCTTTTCCGCGCAGCTCTCGATTCCCCCCTCTCTTTCGCACCCTCCATGTCATATTCCGCTCCAGGAGTTCCATCATAGCTCCTCACTGTCGCTGGGAGGAAGTTTTCTCCTCCGCTCGCCCCTTCCACCGTCATTTTCTCTCTACCCACCCTTGCCTCCTTTTCCGCGCAGCTCTCGATTCCCCCCTCTCTTTCGCACCCTCCATGTCATATTCCGCTCCAGGAGCTCCATCATAGCTCCTTGCTGTCGCTGGGAGGATGTTTTCTCCTCCGCTCGCCCCTTCCACCGTCATTTTCTCTCTACCCACCCTTGCCTCCTTTTCCGCGCAGCTCTCGATTCCCCCCTCTCTTTCGCACCCTCCATGTCATATTCCGCTCCAGGAGTTCCATCATAGCTCCTCACTGTCGCTGGGAGGAAGTTTTCTCCTCCGCTCGCCCCTTCCACCGTCATTTTCTCTCTACCCACCCTTGCCTCCTTTTCCGCGCAGCTCTCGATTCCCCCCTCTCTTTCGCACCCTCCATGTCATATTCCGCTCCAGGAGCTCCATCATAGCTCCTTGCTGTCGCTGGGAGGATGTTTTCTCCTCCGCTCGCCCCTTCCACCGTCATTTTCTCTCTACCCACCCTTGCCTCCTTTTCCGCGCAGCTCTCGATTCCCCCCTCTCTTTCGCACCCTCCATGTCATATTCCGCTCCAGGAGTTCCATCATAGCTCCTCACTGTCGCTGGGAGGATGTTTTCTCCTCCGCTCGCCCCTTCCACCGTCATTTTCTCTCTACCCACCCTTGCCTCCTTCTCCGCGCAGCTCTCGATTCCCCCCTCTCTTTCGCACCCTCCATGTCATATTCCGCTCCAGGAGCTCCATCATAGCTAATCGCTGTCGCTGGGAGGATGTTTTCTCCTCCGCTCGCCCCTTCCACCGTCATTTTCTCTCTACCCACCCTTGCCTCCTTTTCCGCGCAGCTCTCGATTCCCCCCTCTCTTTCGCACCCTCCATGTCATATTCCGCTCCAGGAGTTCCATCATAGCTCCTCACTGTCGCTGGGAGGATGTTTTCTCCTCCGCTCGCCCCTTCCACCGTCATTTTCTCTCTACCCACCCTTGCCTCCTTTTCCGCGCAGCTCTCGATTCCCCCTCTCTTTCGCACCCTCCATGTCATATTCCGCTCCAGGAGCTCCATCATAGCTCCTTGCTGTCGCTGGGAGGATGTTTTCTCCTCCGCTCGCCCCTTCCACCGTCATTTTCTCTCTACCCACCCTTGCCTCCTTTTCCGCGCAGCTCTCGACTCCCCCCTCTCTTTCGCACCCTCCATGTCATATTCCGCTCCAGGAGTTCCATCATAGCTCCTCACTGTCGCTGGGAGGATGTTTTCTCCTCCGCTCGCCCCTTCCACCGTCATTTTCTCTCTACCCACCCTTGCCTCCTTTTCCGCGCAGCTCTCGATTCCCCCTCTCTTTCGCACCCTCCATGTCATATTCCGCTCCAGGAGCTCCATCATAGCTCCTTGCTGTCGCTGGGAGGATGTTTTCTCCTCCGCTCGCCCCTTCCACCGTCATTTTCTCTCTACCCACCCTTGCCTCCTTTTCCGCGCAGCTCTCGACTCCCCCCTCTCTTTCGCTCCCTCCATGTCATATTCCGCTCCAGGAGTTCCATCATAGCTCCTCACTGTCGCTGGGAGGATGTTTTCTCCTCCGCTCGCCCCTTCCACCGTCATTTTCTCTCTACCCACCCTTGCCTCCTTTTCCGCGCAGCTCTCGATTCCCCCCTCTCTTTCGCACCCTCCATGTCATATTCCGCTCCAGGAGTTCCATCATAGCTCCTCACTGTCGCTGGGAGGATGTTTTCTCCTCCGCTCGCCCCTTCCACCGTCATTTTCTCTCTACCCACCCTTGCCTCCTTCTCCGCGCAGCTCTCGATTCCCCCCTCTCTTTCGCACCCTCCATGTCATATTCCGCTCCAGGAGCTCCATCATAGCTAATCGCTGTCGCTGGGAGATTGTTTTCTCCTCCGCTCGCCCCTTCCACCGTCATTTTCTCACTACCCACCCTTGCCTCCTTTTCCGCGCAGCTCTCGATTCCCCCCTCTCTTTCGCACCCTCCATGTCATATTCCGCTCCAGGAGTTCCATCATAGCTCCTCACTGTCGCTGGGAGGATGTTTTCTCCTCCGCTCGCCCCTTCCACCGTCATTTTCTCTCTACACACCCTTGCCTCCTTTTCCGCGCAGCTCTCGATTCCCCCCTCTCTTTCGCACCCTCCATCTCATATTCCGCTCCAGGAGTTCCATCATAGCTCCTCACTGTCGCTGGGAGGATGTTTTCTCCTCCGCTCGCCCCTTCCACCGTCATTTTCTCTCTACCCACCCTTGCCTCCTTTTCCGCGCAGCTCTCGATTCCCCCCTCTCTTTCGCACCCTCCATGTCATATTCCGCTCCAGGAGTTCCATCATAGCTCCTCACTGTCGCTGGGAGGATGTTTTCTCCTCCGCTCGCCCCTTCCACCATCATTTTCTCTCTACCCACCCTTGCCTCCTTTTCCGCGCAGCTCTCGATTCCCCCCTCTCTTTCGCACCCTCCATGTCATATTCCGCTCCAGGAGTTCCATCATAGCTCCTCACTGTCGCTGGGAGGAAGTTTTCTCCTCCGCTCGCCCCTTCCACCGTCATTTTCTCTCTACCCACCCTTGCCTCCTTTTCCGCGCAGCTCTCGATTCCCCCCTCTCTTTCGCAACCTCCATGTCATATTCCGCTCCAGGAGTTCCATCATAGCTCCTCACTGTCGCTGGGAGGATGTTTTCTCCTCCGCTCGCCCCTTCCACCGTCATTTTCTCTCTACCCACCCTTGCCTCCTTCTCCGCGCAGCTCTCAATTCCCCCCTCTCTTTCGCACCCTCCATGTCATATTCCGCTCCAGGAGCTCCATCATAGCTAATCGCTGTCGCTGGGAGGATGTTTTCTCCTCCGCTCGCCCCTTCCACCGTCATTTTCTCTCTACCCACCCTTGCCTCCTTTTCCGCGCAGCTCTCGATTCCCCCCTCTCTTTCGCACCCTCCATGTCATATTCCGCTCCAGGAGTTCCATCATAGCTCCTCACTGTCGCTGGGAGGATGTTTTCTCCTCCGCTCGCCCCTTCCACCGTCATTTTCTCTCTACCCACCCTTGCCTCCTTTTCCGCGCAGCTCTCGATTCCCCCCTCTCTTTCGCACCCTCCATGTCATATTCCGCTCCAGGAGCTCCATCATAGCTCCTTGCTGTCGCTGGGAGGATGTTTTCTCCTCCGCTCGCCCCTTCCACCGTCATTTTCTCTCTACCCACCCTTGCCTCCTTTTCCGCGCAGCTCTCGATTCCCCCCTCTCTTTCGCACCCTCCATGTCATATTCCGCTCCAGGAGTTCCATCATAGCTCCTCACTGTCGCTGGGAGGATGTTTTCTCCTCCGCTCGCCCCTTCCACCGTCATTTTCTCTCTACCCACCCTTGCCTCCTTTTCCGCGCAGCTCTCGATTCCCCCCTCTCTTTCGCACCCTCCATGTCATATTCCGCTCCAGGAGTTCCATCATAGCTCCTCACTGTCGCTGGGAGGATGTTTTCTCCTCCGCTCGCCCCTTCCACCGTCATTTTCTCTCTACCCACCCTTGCCTCCTTTTCCGCGCAGCTCTCGACTCCCCCCTCTCTTTCGCACCCTCCATGTCATATTCCGCTCCAGGAGTTCCATCATAGCTCCTCACTGTCGCTGGGAGGATGTTTTCTCCTCCGCTCGCCCCTTCCACCGTCATTTTCTCTCTACCCACCCTTGCCTCCTTTTCCGCGCAGCTCTCGATTCCCCCCTCTCTTTCGCACCCTCCATGTCATATTCCGCTCCAGGAGTTCCATCATAGCTCCTCACTGTCGCTGGGAGGATGTTTTCTCCTCCGCTCGCCCCTTCCACCGTCATTTTCTCTCTACCCACCCTTGCCTCCTTCTCCGCGCAGCTCTCGATTCCCCCCTCTCTTTCGCACCCTCCATGTCATATTCCGCTCCAGGAGCTCCATCATAGCTAATCGCTGTCGCTGGGAGATTGTTTTCTCCTCCGCTCGCCCCTTCCACCGTCATTTTCTCACTACCCACCCTTGCCTCCTTTTCCGCGCAGCTCTCGATTCCCCCCTCTCTTTCGCACCCTCCATGTCATATTCCGCTCCAGGAGTTGCATCATAGCTCCTCACTGTCGCTGGGAGGATGTTTTCTCCTCCGCTCGCCCCTTCCACCGTCATTTTCTCTCTACACACCCTTGCCTCCTTTTCCGCGCAGCTCTCGATTCCCCCCTCTCTTTCGCACCCTCCATCTCATATTCCGCTCCAGGAGTTCCATCATAGCTCCTCACTGTCGCTGGGAGGATGTTTTCTCCTCCGCTCGCCCCTTCCACCGTCATTTTCTCTCTACCCACCCTTGCCTCCTTTTCCGCGCAGCTCTCGATTCCCCCCTCTCTTTCGCACCCTCCATGTCATATTCCGCTCCAGGAGTTCCATCATAGCTCCTCACTGTCGCTGGGAGGATGTTTTCTCCTCCGCTCGCCCCTTCCACCATCATTTTCTCTCTACCCACCCTTGCCTCCTTTTCCGCGCAGCTCTCGATTCCCCCCTCTCTTTCGCACCCTCCATGTCATATTCCGCTCCAGGAGTTCCATCATAGCTCCTCACTGTCGCTGGGAGGAAGTTTTCTCCTCCGCTCGCCCCTTCCACCGTCATTTTCTCTCTACCCACCCTTGCCTCCTTTTCCGCGCAGCTCTCGATTCCCCCCTCTCTTTCGCAACCTCCATGTCATATTCCGCTCCAGGAGTTCCATCATAGCTCCTCACTGTCGCTGGGAGGATGTTTTCTCCTCCGCTCGCCCCTTCCACCGTCATTTTCTCTCTACCCACCCTTGCCTCCTTCTCCGCGCAGCTCTCAATTCCCCCCTCTCTTTCGCACCCTCCATGTCATATTCCGCTCCAGGAGCTCCATCATAGCTAATCGCTGTCGCTGGGAGGATGTTTTCTCCTCCGCTCGCCCCTTCCACCGTCATTTTCTCTCTACCCACCCTTGCCTCCTTTTCCGCGCAGCTCTCGATTCCCCCCTCTCTTTCGCACCCTCCATGTCATATTCCGCTCCAGGAGTTCCATCATAGCTCCTCACTGTCGCTGGGAGGATGTTTTCTCCTCCGCTCGCCCCTTCCACCGTCATTTTCTCTCTACCCACCCTTGCCTCCTTTTCCGCGCAGCTCTCGATTCCCCCCTCTCTTTCGCACCCTCCATGTCATATTCCGCTCCAGGAGCTCCATCATAGCTCCTTGCTGTCGCTGGGAGGATGTTTTCTCCTCCGCTCGCCCCTTCCACCGTCATTTTCTCTCTACCCACCCTTGCCTCCTTTTCCGCGCAGCTCTCGATTCCCCCCTCTCTTTCGCACCCTCCATGTCATATTCCGCTCCAGGAGTTCCATCATAGCTCCTCACTGTCGCTGGGAGGATGTTTTCTCCTCCGCTCGCCCCTTCCACCGTCATTTTCTCTCTACCCACCCTTGCCTCCTTTTCCGCGCAGCTCTCGATTCCCCCCTCTCTTTCGCACCCTCCATGTCATATTCCGCTCCAGGAGTTCCATCATAGCTCCTCACTGTCGCTGGGAGGATGTTTTCTCCTCCGCTCGCCCCTTCCACCGTCATTTTCTCTCTACCCACCCTTGCCTCCTTTTCCGCGCAGCTCTCGATTCCCCCCTCTCTTTCGCACCCTCCATGTCATATTCCGCTCCAGGAGTTCCATCATAGCTCCTCACTGTCGCTGGGAGGATGTTTTCTCCTCCGCTCGCCCCTTCCACCGTCATTTTCTCTCTACCCACCCTTGCCTCCTTTTCCGCGCAGCTCTCGATTCCCCCCTCTCTTTCGCACCCTCCATGTCATATTCCGCTCCAGGAGCTCCATCATAGCTCCTTGCTGTCGCTGGGAGGATGTTTTCTCCTCCGCTCGCCCCTTCCACCGTCATTTTCTCTCTACCCACCCTTGCCTCCTTTTCCGCGCAGCTCTCGATTCCCCCCTCTCTTTCGCACCCTCCATGTCATATTCCGCTCCAGGAGTTCCATCATAGCTCCTCACTGTCGCTGGGAGGATGTTTTCTCCTCCGCTCGCCCCTTCCACCGTCATTTTCTCTCTACCCACCCTTGCCTCCTTTTCCGCGCAGCTCTCGATTCCCCCTCTCTTTCGCACCCTCCATGTCATATTCCGCTCCAGGAGCTCCATCATAGCTCCTTGCTGTCGCTGGGAGGATGTTTTCTTCTCCGCTCGCCCCTTCCACCGTCATTTTCTCTCTACCCACCCTTGCCTCCTTTTCCGCGCAGCTCTCGACTCCCCCCTCTCTTTCGCACCCTCCATGTCATATTCCGCTCCAGGAGTTCCATCATAGCTCCTCACTGTCGCTGGGAGGATGTTTTCTCCTCCGCTCGCCCCTTCCACCGTCATTTTCTCTCTACCCACCCTTGCCTCCTTTTCCGCGCAGCTCTCGATTCCCCCCTCTCTTTCGCACCCTCCATGTCATATTCCGCTCCAGGAGTTCCATCATAGCTCCTCACTGTCGCTGGGAGGATGTTTTCTCCTCCGCTCGCCCCTTCCACCGTCATTTTCTCTCTACCCACCCTTGCCTCCTTCTCCGCGCAGCTCTCGATTCCCCCCTCTCTTTCGCACCCTCCATGTCATATTCCGCTCCAGGAGTTCCATCATAGCTCCTCACTGTCGCTGGGAGGATGTTTTCTCCTCCGCTCGCCCCTTCCACCGTCATTTTCTCTCTACCCACCCTTGCCTCCTTTTCCGCGCAGCTCTCGATTCCCCCCTCTCTTTCGCACCCTCCATGTCATATTCCGCTCCAGGAGTTCCATCATAGCTCCTCACTGTCGCTGGGAGGATGTTTTCTCCTCCGCTCGCCCCTTCCACCGTCATTTTCTCTCTACCCACCCTTGCCTCCTTCTCCGCGCAGCTCTCGATTCCCCCCTCTCTTTCGCACCCTCCATGTCATATTCCGCTCCAGGAGCTCCATCATAGCTAATCGCTGTCGCTGGGAGGATGTTTTCTCCTCCGCTCGCCCCTTCCACCGTCATTTTCTCTCTACCCACCCTTGCCTCCTTTTCCGCGCAGCTCTCGATTCCCCCCTCTCTTTTGCACCCTCCATGTCATATTCCGCTCCAGGAGTTCCATCATAGCTCCTCACTGTCGCTGGGAGGATGTTTTCTCCTCCGCTCGCCCCTTCCACCGTCATTTTCTCTCTACCCACCCTTGCCTCCTTTTCCGCGCAGCTCTCGATTCCCCCCTCTCTTTCGCACCCTCCATGTCATATTCCGCTCCAGGAGTTCCATCATAGCTCCTCACTGTCGCTGGGAGGATGTTTTCTCCTCCGCTCACCCCTTCCACCGTCATTTTCTCTCTACCCACCCTTGCCTCCTTCTCCGCGCAGCTCTCGATTCCCCCCTCTCTTTCGCACCCTCCATGTCATATTCCGCTCCAGGAGCTCCATCATAGCTCCTCGCTGTCGCTGGGAGGATGTTTTCTCCTCCGCTCGCCCCTTCCACTGTCATTTTCTCTCTACCCACCCTTGCCTCCTTTTCCGCGCAGCTCTCGATTCCCCCCTCTCTTTCGCACCCTCCATGTCATATTCCGCTCCAGGAGTTCCATCATAGCTCCTCACTAGCGCTGGGAGGATGTTTTCTCCTCCGCTCGCCTCTTCCACCGTCATTTTCTCTCTACCCACCCTTGCCTCCTTTTCCGCGCAGCTCTCGATTCCCCCCTCTCTTTCGCACCCTCCATGTCATATTCCGCTCCAGGAGTTCCATCATAGCTCCTCACTGTCGCTGGGAGGAAGTTTTCTCCTCCGCTCGCCCCTTCCACCGTCATTTTCTCTCTACCCACCCTTGCCTCCTTTTCCGCGCAGCTCTCGATTCCCCCCTCTCTTTCGCACCCTCCATGTCATATTCCGCTCCAGGAGTTCCATCATAGCTCCTCACTAGCGCTGGGAGGATGTTTTCTCCTCCGCTCGCCTCTTCCACCGTCATTTTCTCTCTACCCACCCTTGCCTCCTTTTCCGCGCAGCTCTCGATTCCCCCCTCTCTTTCGCACCCTCCATGTCATATTCCGCTCCAGGAGTTCCATCATAGCTCCTCACTGTCGCTGGGAGGATGTTTTCTCCTCCGCTCGCCTCTTCCACCGTCATTTTCTCTCTACCCACCCTTGCCTCCTTTTCCGCGCAGCTCTCGATTCCCCCCTCTCTTTCACACCCTCCATGTCATATTCCGCTCCAGGAGTTCCATCATAGCTCCTCACTGTCGCTGGGAGGAAGTTTTCTCCTCCGCTCGCCCCTTCCACCGTCATTTTCTCTCTACCCACCCTTGCCTCCTTTTCCGCGCAGCTCTCGATTCCCCCCTCTCTTTCGCACCCTCCATGTCATATTCCGCTCCAGGAGCTCCATCATAGCTCCTTGCTGTCGCTGGGAGGATGTTTTCTCCTCCGCTCGCCCCTTCCACCGTCATTTTCTCTCTACCCACCCTTGCCTCCTTTTCCGCGCAGCTCTCGATTCCCCCCTCTCTTTCCCACCCTCCATGTCATATTCCGCTCCAGGAGCTCCATCATAGCTCCTCGCTGTCGCTGGGAGGATGTTTTCTCCTCCGCTCGCCCCTTCCACCGTCATTTTCTCTCTACCCACCCTTGCCTCCTTTTCCGCGCAGCTCTCGATTCCCCCCTCTCTTTCGCACCCTCAATGTCATATTCCGCTCCAGGAGTTCCATCATAGCTCCTCACTGTCGCTGGGAGGATGTTTTCTCCTCCGCTCGCCCCTTCCACCGTCATTTTCTCTCTACCCACCCTTGCCTCCTTTTCCGCGCAGCTCTCGATTCCCCCCTCTCTTTCGCACCCTCCATGTCATATTCCGCTCCAGGAGTTCCATCATAGCTCCTCACTGTCGCTGGGAGGAAGTTTTCTCCTCCGCTCGCCCCTTCCACCGTCATTTTCTCTCTACCCACCCTTGCCTCCTTTTCCGCGCAGCTCTCGATTCCCCCCTCTCTTTCGCACCCTCCATGTCATATTCCGCTCCAGGAGTTCCATCATAGCTCCTCACTGTCGCTGGGAGGAAGTTTTCTCCTCCGCTCGCCCCTTCCACCGTCATTTTCTCTCTACCCACCCTTGCCTCCTTTTCCGCGCAGCTCTCGATTCCCCCCTCTCTTTCGCACCCTCCATGTCATATTCCGCTCCAGGAGTTCCATCATAGCTCCTCACTGTCGCTGGGAGGATGTTTTCTCCTCCGCTCGCCCCTTCCACCGTCATTTTCTCTCTACCCACCCTTGCCTCCTTCTCCGCGCAGCTCTCGATTCCCCCCTCTCTTTCGCACCCTCCATGTCATATTCCGCTCCAGGAGCTCCATCATAGCTCCTCGCTGTCGCTGGGAGGATGTTTTCTCCTCCGCTCGCCCCTTCCACCGTCATTTTCTCTCTACCCACCCTTGCCTCCTTTTCCGCGCAGCTCTCGATTCCCCCCTCTCTTTCGCACCCTCAATGTCATATTCCGCTCCAGGAGTTCCATCATAGCTCCTCACTGTCGCTGGGAGAATGTTTTCTCCTCCGCTCGCCCCTTCCACCGTCATTTTCTCTCTACCCACCCTTGCCTCCTTTTCCGCGCAGCTCTCGATTCCCCCCTCTCTTTTGCACCCTCCATGTCATATTCCGCTCCAGGATTTCCTTTATAGCTCCTCACTGTCGCTGGGAGGATGTTTTCTCCTCCGCTCGCCCCTTCCACCGTCATTTTCTCTCTACCCACCCTTGCCTCCTTCTCCGCGCAGCTCTCGATTCCCCCCTCTCTTTCGCACCCTCCATGTCATATTCCGCTCCAGGAGCTCCATCATAGCTCCTCGCTGTCGCTGGGAGGATGTTTTCTCCTCCGCTCGCCCCTTCCACCGTCATTTTCTCTCTACCCACCCTTGCCTCCTTTTCCGCGCAGCTCTCGATTCCCCCCTCTCTTTCGCACCCTCCATGTCATATTCCGCTCCAGGAGTTCCATCATAGCTCCTCACTGTCGCTGGGAGGATGTTTTCTCCTCCGCTCGCCTCTTCCACCGTCATTTTCTCTCTACCCACCCTTGCCTCCTTTTCCGTGCAGCTCTCGATTCCCCCCTCTCTTTCACACCCTCCATGTCATATTCCGCTCCAGGAGCTCCATCATAGCTCCTTGCTGTCGCTGGGAGGATGTTTTCTCCTCCGCTCGCCCCTTCCACCGTCATTTTCTCTCTACCCACCCTTGCCTCCTTTTCCGCGCAGCTCTCGATTCCCCCCTCTCTTTCGCACCCTCCATGTCATATTCCGCTCCAGGAGTTCCATCATAGCTCCTCACTGTCGCTGGGAGGATGTTTTCTCCTCCGCTCGCCCCTTCCACCGTCATTTTCTCTCTACCCACCCTTGCCTCCTTTTCCGCGCAGCTCTCAATTCCCCCCTCTCTTTCGCACCCTCCATGTCATATTCCGCTCCAGGAGCTCCATCATAGCTCCTCGCTGTCGCTGGGAGGATGTTTTCTCCTCCGCTCGCCCCTTCCACCGTCATTTTCTCTCTACCCACCCTTGCCTCCTTTTCCGCGCAGCTCTCGATTCCCCCCTCTCTTTCGCACCCTCCATGTCATATTCCGCTCCAGGAGTTCCATCATAGCTCCTCACTGTCGCTGGGAGGAAGTTTTCTCCTCCGCTCGCCCCTTCCACCGTCATTTTCTCTCTACCCACCCTTGCCTCCTTTTCCGCGCAGCTCTCGATTCCCCCCTCTCTTTCGCACCCTCCATGTCATATTCCGCTCCAGGAGCTCCATCATAGCTCCTTGCTGTCGCTGGGAGGATGTTTTCTCCTCCGCTCGCCCCTTCCACCGTCATTTTCTCTCTACCCACCCTTGCCTCCTTTTCCGCGCAGCTCTCGATTCCCCCCTCTCTTTCGCACCCTCCATGTCATATTCCGCTCCAGGAGTTCCATCATAGCTCCTCACTGTCGCTGGGAGGATGTTTTCTCCTCCGCTCGCCCCTTCCACCGTCATTTTCTCTCTACCCACCCTTGCCTCCTTTTCCGCGCAGCTCTCGATTCCCCCCTCTCTTTCGCACCCTCCATGTCATATTCCGCTCCAGGAGTTCCATCATAGCTCCTCACTGTCGCTGGGAGGATGTTTTCTCCTCCGCTCGCCCCTTCCACCGTCATTTTCTCTCTACACACCCTTGCCTCCTTCTCCGCGCAGCTCTCGATTCCCCCCTCTCTTTCGCACCCTCCATGTCATATTCCGCTCCAGGAGCTCCATCATAGCTCCTCGCTGTCGCTGGGAGGATGTTTTCTCCTCCGCTCGCCCCTTCCACCGTCATTTTCTCTCTACCCACCCTTGCCTCCTTTTCCGCGCAGCTCTCGATTCCCCCCTCTCTTTCGCACCCTCCATGTCATATTCCGCTCCAGGAGTTCCATCATAGCTCCTCACTGTCGCTGGGAGGATGTTTTCTCCTCCGCTCGCCTCTTCCACCGTCATTTTCTCTCTACCCACCCTTGCATCCTTTTCCGCGCAGCTCTCGATTCCCCCCTCTCTTTCGCACCCTCCATGTCATATTCCGCTCCAGGAGTTCCATCATAGCTCCTCACTGTCGCTGGGAGGAAGTTTTCTCCTCCGCTCGCACCTTCCACCGTCATTTTCTCTCTACCCACCCTTGCCTTCTTTTCCGCGCAGCTCTCGATTCCCCCCTCTCTTTCGCACCCTCCATGTCATATTCCGCTCCAGGAGCTCCATCATAGCTCCTTGCTGTCGCTGGGAGGATGTTTTCTCCTCCGCTCGCCCCTTCCACCGTCATTTTCTCTCTACCCACCCTTGCCTCCTTTTCCGCGCAGCTCTCGATTCCCCCCTCTCTTTCGCACCCTCCATGTCATATTCCGCTCCAGGAGTTCCATCATAGCTCCTCACTGTCGCTGGGAGGATGTTTTCTCCTCCGCTCGCCCCTTCCACCGTCATTTTCTCTCTACCCACCCTTGCCTCCTTTTCCGCGCAGCTCTCGATTCCCCCCTCTCTTTCGCACCCTCCATGTCATATTCCGCTCCAGGAGCTCCATCATAGCTCCTCGCTGTCGCTGGGAGGATGTTTTCTCCTCCGCTCGCCCCTTCCACCGTCATTTTCTCTCTACCCACCCTTGCCTCCTTTTCCGCGCAGCTCTCGATTCCCCCCTCTCTTTCGCACCCTCCATGTCATATTCCGCTCCAGGAGCTCCATCATAGCTCCTCGCTGTCGCTGGGAGGATGTTTTCTCCTCCGCTCGCCCCTTCCACCGTCATTTTCTCTCTACCCACCCTTGCCTCCTTTTCCGCGCAGCTCTCGATTCCCCCCTCTCTTTCGCACCCTCAATGTCATATTCCGCTCCAGGAGTTCCATCATAGCTCCTCACTGTCGCTGGGAGGATGTTTTCTCCTCCGCTCGCCCCTTCCACCGTCATTTTCTCTCTACCCACCCTTGCCTCCTTTTCCGCGCAGCTCTCAATTCCCCCCTCTCTTTCGCACCCTCCATGTCATATTCCGCTCCAGGAGTTCCATCATAGCTCCTCACTGTCGCTGGGAGGATGTTTTCTCCTCCGCTCGCCCCTTCCACCGTCATTTTCTCTCTACCCACCCTTGCCTCCTTTTCCGCGCAGCTCTCGATTCCCCCCTCTCTTTCGCACCCTCCATGTCATATTCCGCTCCAGGAGCTCCATCATAGCTCCTCACTGTCGCTGGGAGGATGTTTTCTCCTCCGCTCGCCTCTTCCACCGTCATTTTCTCTCTACCCACCCTTGCATCCTTTTCCGCGCAGCTCTCGATTCCCCCCTCTCTTTCGCACCCTCCATGTCATATTCCGCTCCAGGAGTTCCATCATAGCTCCTCACTGTCGCTGGGAGGAAGTTTTCTCCTCCGCTCGCACCTTCCACCGTCATTTTCTCTCTACCCACCCTTGCCTTCTTTTCCGCGCAGCTCTCGATTCCCCCCTCTCTTTCGCACCCTCCATGTCATATTCCGCTCCAGGAGCTCCATCATAGCTCCTTGCTGTCGCTGGGAGGATGTTTTCTCCTCCGCTCGCCCCTTCCACCGTCATTTTCTCTCTACCCACCCTTGCCTCCTTTTCCGCGCAGCTCTCGATTCCCCCCTCTCTTTCGCACCCTCCATGTCATATTCCGCTCCAGGAGTTCCATCATAGCTCCTCACTGTCGCTGGGAGGATGTTTTCTCCTCCGCTCGCCCCTTCCACCGTCATTTTCTCTCTACCCACCCTTGCCTCCTTTTCCGCGCAGCTCTCGATTCCCCCCTCTCTTTCGCACCCTCCATGTCATATTCCGCTCCTCGAGCTCCATCATAGCTCCTCGCTGTCGCTGGGAGGATGTTTTCTCCTCCGCTCGCCCCTTCCACCGTCATTTTCTCTCTACCCACCCTTGCCTCCTTTTCCGCGCAGCTCTCGATTCCCCCCTCTCTTTCGCACCCTCCATGTCATATTCCGCTCCAGGAGCTCCATCATAGCTCCTCGCTGTCGCTGGGAGGATGTTTTCTCCTCCGCTCGCCCCTTCCACCGTCATTTTCTCTCTACCCACCCTTGCCTCCTTTTCCGCGCAGCTCTCGATTCCCCCCTCTCTTTCGCACCCTCAATGTCATATTCCGCTCCAGGAGTTCCATCATAGCTCCTCACTGTCGCTGGGAGGATGTTTTCTCCTCCGCTCGCCCCTTCCACCGTCATTTTCTCTCTACCCACCCTTGCCTCCTTTTCCGCGCAGCTCTCAATTCCCCCCTCTCTTTCGCACCCTCCATGTCATATTCCGCTCCAGGAGTTCCATCATAGCTCCTCACTGTCGCTGGGAGGATGTTTTCTCCTCCGCTCGCCCCTTCCACCGTCATTTTCTCTCTACCCACCCTTGCCTCCTTTTCCGCGCAGCTCTCGATTCCCCCCTCTCTTTCGCACCCTCCATGTCATATTCCGCTCCAGGAGCTCCATCATAGCTCCTTGCTGTCGCTGGGAGGATGTTTTCTCCTCCGCTCGCCCCTTCCACCGTCATTTTCTCTCTACCCACCCTTGCCTCCTTTTCCGCGCAGCTCTCGATTCCCCCCTCTCTTTCGCACCCTCCATGTCATATTCCGCTCCAGGAGTTCCATCATAGCTCCTCACTGTCGCTGGGAGGATGTTTTCTCCTCCGCTCGCCCCTTCCACCATCATTTTCTCTCTACCCACCCTTGCCTCCTTTTCCGCGCAGCTCTCGATTCCCCCCTCTCTTTCGCACCCTCCATGTCATATTCCGCTCCAGGAGTTCCATCATAGCTCCTCACTGTCGCTGGGAGGAAGTTTTCTCCTCCGCTCGCCCCTTCCACCGTCATTTTCTCTCTACCCACCCTTGCCTCCTTTTCCGCGCAGCTCTCGATTCCCCCCTCTCTTTCGCACCCTCCATGTCATATTCCGCTCCAGGAGCTCCATCATAGCTCCTTGCTGTCGCTGGGAGGATGTTTTCTCCTCCGCTCGCCCCTTCCACCGTCATTTTCTCTCTACCCACCCTTGCCTCCTTTTCCGCGCAGCTCTCGATTCCCCCCTCTCTTTCGCACCCTCCATGTCATATTCCGCTCCAGGAGTTCCATCATAGCTCCTCACTGTCGCTGGGAGGATGTTTTCTCCTCCGCTCGCCCCTTCCACCGTCATTTTCTCTCTACCCACCCTTGCCTCCTTCTCCGCGCAGCTCTCAATTCCCCCCTCTCTTTCGCACCCTCCATGTCATATTCCGCTCCAGGAGTTCCATCATAGCTCCTCACTGTCGCTGGGAGGATGTTTTCTCCTCCGCTCGCCCCTTCCACCGTCATTTTCTCTCTACCCACCCTTGCCTCCTTTTCCGCGCAGCTCTCGATTCCCCCCTCTCTTTCGCACCCTCCATGTCATATTCCGCTCCAGGAGTTCCATCATAGCTCCTCACTGTCGCTGGGAGGATGTTTTCTCCTCCGCTCGCCCCTTCCACCATCATTTTCTCTCTACCCACCCTTGCCTCCTTTTCCGCGCAGCTCTCGATTCCCCCCTCTCTTTCGCACCCTCCATGTCATATTCCGCTCCAGGAGTTCCATCATAGCTCCTCACTGTCGCTGGGAGGAAGTTTTCTCCTCCGCTCGCCCCTTCCACCGTCATTTTCTCTCTACCCACCCTTGCCTCCTTTTCCGCGCAGCTCTCGATTCCCCCCTCTCTTTCGCACCCTCCATGTCATATTCCGCTCCAGGAGCTCCATCATAGCTCCTTGCTGTCGCTGGGAGGATGTTTTCTCCTCCGCTCGCCCCTTCCACCGTCATTTTCTCTCTACCCACCCTTGCCTCCTTTTCCGCGCAGCTCTCGATTCCCCCCTCTCTTTCGCACCCTCCATGTCATATTCCGCTCCAGGAGTTCCATCATAGCTCCTCACTGTCGCTGGGAGGATGTTTTCTCCTCCGCTCGCCCCTTCCACCGTCATTTTCTCTCTACCCACCCTTGCCTCCTTCTCCGCGCAGCTCTCAATTCCCCCCTCTCTTTCGCACCCTCCATGTCATATTCCGCTCCAGGAGTTCCATCATAGCTCCTCACTGTCGCTGGGAGGATGTTTTCTCCTCCGCTCGCCCCTTCCACCGTCATTTTCTCTCTACCCACCCTTGCCTCCTTTTCCGCGCAGCTCTCGATTCCCCCCTCTCTTTCGCACCCTCCATGTCATATTCCGCTCCAGGAGTTCCATCATAGCTCCTCACTGTCGCTGGGAGGATGTTTTCTCCTCCGCTCGCCCCTTCCACCGTCATTTTCTCTCTACCCACCCTTGCCTCCTTTTCCGCGCAGCTCTCGATTCCCCCCTCTCTTTCGCACCCTCCATGTCATATTCCGCTCCAGGAGCTCCATCATAGCTCCTTGCTGTCGCTGGGAGGATGTTTTCTCCTCCGCTCGCCCCTTCCACCGTCATTTTCTCTCTACCCACCCTTGCCTCCTTTTCCGCGCAGCTCTCGATTCCCCCCTCTCTTTCGCACCCTCCATGTCATATTCCGCTCCAGGAGTTCCATCATAGCTCCTCACTGTCGCTGGGAGGATGTTTTCTCCTCCGCTCGCCCCTTCCACCGTCATTTTCTCTCTACCCACCCTTGCCTCCTTTTCCGCGCAGCTCTCGATTCCCCCCTCTCTTTCGCACCCTCCATGTCATATTCCGCTCCAGGAGTTCCATCATAGCTCCTCACTGTCGCTGGGAGGATGTTTTCTCCTCCGCTCGCCCCTTCCACCGTCATTTTCTCTCTACCCACCCTTGCCTCCTTTTCCGCGCAGCTCTCGATTCCCCCCTCTCTTTCGCACCCTCCATGTCATATTCCGCTCCAGGAGTTCCATCATAGCTCCTCACTGTCGCTGGGAGGATGTTTTCTCCTCCGCTCGCCCCTTCCACCGTCATTTTCTCTCTACCCACCCTTGCCTCCTTTTCCGCGCAGCTCTCGATTCCCCCCTCTCTTTCGCACCCTCCATGTCATATTCCGCTCCAGGAGCTCCATCATAGCTCCTTGCTGTCGCTGGGAGGATGTTTTCTCCTCCGCTCGCCCCTTCCACCGTCATTTTCTCTCTACCCACCCTTGCCTCCTTTTCCGCGCAGCTCTCGATTCCCCCCTCTCTTTCGCACCCTCCATGTCATATTCCGCTCCAGGAGTTCCATCATAGCTCCTCACTGTCGCTGGGAGGATGTTTTCTCCTCCGCTCGCCCCTTCCACCGTCATTTTCTCTCTACCCACCCTTGCCTCCTTCTCCGCGCAGCTCTCGATTCCCCCCTCTCTTTCGCACCCTCCATGTCATATTCCGCTCCAGGAGCTCCATCATAGCTAATCGCTGTCGCTGGGAGGATGTTTTCTCCTCCGCTCGCCCCTTCCACCGTCATTTTCTCTCTACCCACCCTTGCCTCCTTTACCGCGCAGCTCTCGATTCCCCCCTCTCTTTCGCACCCTCCATGACATATTCCGCTCCAGGAGTTCCATCATAGCTCCTCACTGTCGCTGGGAGGATGTTTTCTCCTCCGCTCGCCCCTTCCACCGTCATTTTCTCTCTACCCACCCTTGCCTCCTTTTCCGCGCAGCTCTCGATTCCCCCCTCTCTTTCGCACCCTCCATGTCATATTCCGCTCCAGGAGCTCCATCATAGCTCCTTGCTGTCGCTGGGAGGATGTTTTCTCCTCCGCTCGCCCCTTCCACCGTCATTTACTCTCTACCCACCCTTGCCTCCTTTTCCGCGCAGCTCTCGATTTCCCCCTCTCTTTCGCATCCTCCATGTCATATTCCGCTCCAGGAGTTCCATCATAGCTCCTCACTGTCGCTGGGAGGATGTTTTCTCCTCCGCTCGCCCCTTCCACCGTCATTTTCTCTCTACCCACCCTTGCCTCCTTTTCCGCGCAGCTCTCGATTCCCCCCTCTCTTTCGCACCCTCCATGTCATATTCCGCTCCAGGAGTTCCATCATAGCTCCTCACTGTCGCTGGGAGGATGTTTTCTCCTCCGCTCGCCCCTTCCACCGTCATTTTCTCTCTACCCACCCTTGCCTCCTTCTCCGCGCAGCTCTCGATTCCCCCCTCTCTTTCGCACCCTCCATGTCATATTCCGCTCCAGGAGCTCCATCATAGCTAATCGCTGTCGCTGGGAGATTGTTTTCTCCTCCGCTCGCCCCTTCCACCGTCATTTTCTCTCTACCCACCCTTGCCTCCTTTTCCGCGCAGCTCTCGATTCCCCCCTCTCTTTCGCACCCTCCATGTCATATTCCGCTCCAGGAGTTCCATCATAGCTCCTCACTGTCGCTGGGAGGATGTTTTCTCCTCCGCTCGCCCCTTCCACCGTCATTTTCTCTCTACCCACCCTTGCCTCCTTTTCCGCGCAGCTCTCGATTCCCCCCTCTCTTTCGCACCCTCCATGTCATATTCCGCTCCAGGAGTTCCATCATAGCTCCTCACTGTCGCTGGGAGGATGTTTTCTCCTCCGCTCGCCCCTTCCACCGTCATTTTCTCTCTACCCACCCTTGCCTCCTTCTCCGCGCAGCTCTCGATTCCCCCCTCTCTTTCGCACCCTCCATGTCATATTCCGCTCCAGGAGTTCCATCATAGCTCCTCACTGTCGCTGGGAGGATGTTTTCTCCTCCGCTCGCCCCTTCCACCGTCATTTTCTCTCTACCCACCCTTGCCTCCTTTTCCGTGCAGCTCTCGATTCCCCCCTCTCTTTCACACCCTCCATGTCATATTCCGCTCCAGGAGTTCCATCATAGCTCCTCACTGTCGCTGGGAGGAAGTTTTCTCCTCCGCTCGCCCCTTCCACCGTCATTTTCTCTCTACCCACCCTTGCCTCCTTTTCCGCGCAGCTCTCGATTCCCCCCTCTCTTTCGCACCCTCCATGTCATATTCCGCTCCAGGAGCTCCATCATAGCTCCTTGCTGTCGCTGGGAGGATGTTTTCTCCTCCGCTCGCCCCTTCCACCGTCATTTTCTCTCTACCCACCCTTGCCTCCTTTTCCGCGCAGCTCTCGATTCCCCCCTCTCTTTCGCACCCTCCATGTCATATTCCGCTCCAGGAGTTCCATCATAGCTCCTCACTGTCGCTGGGAGGATGTTTTCTCCTCCGCTCGCCCCTTCCACCGTCATTTTCTCTCTACCTACCCTTGCCTCCTTTTCCGCGCAGCTCTCAATTCCCCCCTCTCTTTCGCACCCTCCATGTCATATTCCGCTCCAGGAGCTCCATCATAGCTCCTCGCTGTCGCTGGGAGGATGTTTTCTCCTCCGCTCGCCCCTTCCACCGTCATTTTCTCTCTACCCACCCTTGCCTCCTTTTCCGCGCAGCTCTCGATTCCCCCCTCTCTTTCGCACCCTCAATGTCATATTCCGCTCCAGGAGTTCCATCATAGCTCCTCACTGTCGCTGGGAGGATGTTTTCTCCTCCGCTCGCCCCTTCCACCGTCATTTTCTCTCTACCCACCCTTGCCTCCTTTTCCGCGCAGCTCTCGATTCCCCCCTCTCTTTCGCACCCTCCATGTCATATTCCGCTCCAGGAGTTCCATCATAGCTCCTCACTGTCGCTGGGAGGAAGTTTTCTCCTCCGCTCGCCCCTTCCACCGTCATTTTCTCTCTACCCACCCTTGCCTCCTTTTCCGCGCAGCTCTCGATTCCCCCCTCTCTTTCGCACCCTCCATGTCATATTCCGCTCCAGGAGCTCCATCATAGCTCCTTGCTGTCGCTGGGAGGATGTTTTCTCCTCCGCTCGCCCCTTCCACCGTCATTTTCTCTCTACCCACCCTTGCCTCCTTTTCCGCGCAGCTCTCGATTCCCCCCTCTCTTTCGCACCCTCCATGTCATATTCCGCTCCAGGAGTTCCATCATAGCTCTTCACTGTCGCTGGGAGGATGTTTTCTCCTCCGCTCGCCCCTTCCACCGTCATTTTCTCTCTACCCACCCTTGCCTCCTTTTCCGCGCAGCTCTCGATTCCCCCCTCTCTTTCGCACCCTCCATGTCATATTCCGCTCCAGGAGTTCCATCATAGCTCCTCACTGTCGCTGGGAGGATGTTTTCTCCTCCGCTCGCCCCTTCCACCGTCATTTTCTCTCTACCCACCCTTGCCTCCTTCTCCGCGCAGCTCTCGATTCCCCCCTCTCTTTCGCACCCTCCATGTCATATTCCGCTCCAGGAGCTCCATCATAGCTCCTCGCTGTCGCTGGGAGGATGTTTTCTCCTCCGCTCGCCCCTTCCACCGTCATTTTCTCTCTACCCACCCTTGCCTCCTTTTCCGCGCAGCTCTCGATTCCCCCCTCTCTTTCGCACCCTCCATGTCATATTCCGCTCCAGGAGTTCCATCATAGCTCCTCACTGTCGCTGGGAGGATGTTTTCTCCTCCGCTCGCCCCTTCCACCGTCATTTTCTCTCTACCCACCCTTGCATCCTTTTCCGCGCAGCTCTCGATTCCCCCCTCTCTTTCGCACCCTCCATGTCATATTCCGCTCCAGGAGTTCCATCATAGCTCCTCACTGTCGCTGGGAGGAAGTTTTCTCCTCCGCTCGCACCTTCCACCGTCATTTTCTCTCTACCCACCCTTGCCTTCTTTTCCGCGCAGCTCTCGATTCCCCCCTCTCTTTCGCACCCTCCATGTCATATTCCGCTCCAGGAGCTCCATCATAGCTCCTTGCTGTCGCTGGGAGGATGTTTTCTCCTCCGCTCGCCCCTTCCACCGTCATTTTCTCTCTACCCACCCTTGCCTCCTTTTCCGCGCAGCTCTCGATTCCCCCCTCTCTTTCGCACCCTCCATGTCATATTCCGCTCCAGGAGTTCCATCATAGCTCCTCACTGTCGCTGGGAGGATGTTTTCTCCTCCGCTCGCCCCTTCCACCGTCATTTTCTCTCTACCCACCCTTGCCTCCTTTTCCGCGCAGCTCTCGATTCCCCCCTCTCTTTCGCACCCTCCATGTCATATTCCGCTCCAGGAGCTCCATCATAGCTCCTCGCTGTCGCTGGGAGGATGTTTTCTCCTCCGCTCGCCCCTTCCACCGTCATTTTCTCTCTACCCACCCTTGCCTCCTTTTCCGCGCAGCTCTCGATTCCCCCCTCTCTTTCGCACCCTCCATGTCATATTCCGCTCCAGGAGCTCCATCATAGCTCCTCGCTGTCGCTGGGAGGATGTTTTCTCCTCCGCTCGCCCCTTCCACCGTCATTTTCTCTCTACCCACCCTTGCCTCCTTTTCCGCGCAGCTCTCGATTCCCCCCTCTCTTTCGCACCCTCAATGTCATATTCCGCTCCAGGAGTTCCATCATAGCTCCTCACTGTCGCTGGGAGGATGTTTTCTCCTCCGCTCGCCCCTTCCACCGTCATTTTCTCTCTACCCACCCTTGCCTCCTTTTCCGCGCAGCTCTCAATTCCCCCCTCTCTTTCGCACCCTCCATGTCATATTCCGCTCCAGGAGTTCCATCATAGCTCCTCACTGTCGCTGGGAGGATGTTTTCTCCTCCGCTCGCCCCTTCCACCGTCATTTTCTCTCTACCCACCCTTGCCTCCTTTTCCGCGCAGCTCTCGATTCCCCCCTCTCTTTCGCACCCTCCATGTCATATTCCGCTCCAGGAGCTCCATCATAGCTCCTTGCTGTCGCTGGGAGGATGTTTTCTCCTCCGCTCGCCCCTTCCACCGTCATTTTCTCTCTACCCACCCTTGCCTCCTTTTCCGCGCAGCTCTCGATTCCCCCCTCTCTTTCGCACCCTCCATGTCATATTCCGCTCCAGGAGTTCCATCATAGCTCCTCACTGTCGCTGGGAGGATGTTTTCTCCTCCGCTCGCCCCTTCCACCATCATTTTCTCTCTACCCACCCTTGCCTCCTTTTCCGCGCAGCTCTCGATTCCCCCCTCTCTTTCGCACCCTCCATGTCATATTCCGCTCCAGGAGTTCCATCATAGCTCCTCACTGTCGCTGGGAGGAAGTTTTCTCCTCCGCTCGCCCCTTCCACCGTCATTTTCTCTCTACCCACCCTTGCCTCCTTTTCCGCGCAGCTCTCGATTCCCCCCTCTCTTTCGCACCCTCCATGTCATATTCCGCTCCAGGAGCTCCATCATAGCTCCTTGCTGTCGCTGGGAGGATGTTTTCTCCTCCGCTCGCCCCTTCCACCGTCATTTTCTCTCTACCCACCCTTGCCTCCTTTTCCGCGCAGCTCTCGATTCCCCCCTCTCTTTCGCACCCTCCATGTCATATTCCGCTCCAGGAGTTCCATCATAGCTCCTCACTGTCGCTGGGAGGATGTTTTCTCCTCCGCTCGCCCCTTCCACCGTCATTTTCTCTCTACCCACCCTTGCCTCCTTCTCCGCGCAGCTCTCAATTCCCCCCTCTCTTTCGCACCCTCCATGTCATATTCCGCTCCAGGAGTTCCATCATAGCTCCTCACTGTCGCTGGGAGGATGTTTTCTCCTCCGCTCGCCCCTTCCACCGTCATTTTCTCTCTACCCACCCTTGCCTCCTTTTCCGCGCAGCTCTCGATTCCCCCCTCTCTTTCGCACCCTCCATGTCATATTCCGCTCCAGGAGTTCCATCATAGCTCCTCACTGTCGCTGGGAGGATGTTTTCTCCTCCGCTCGCCCCTTCCACCGTCATTTTCTCTCTACCCACCCTTGCCTCCTTTTCCGCGCAGCTCTCGATTCCCCCCTCTCTTTCGCACCCTCCATGTCATATTCCGCTCCAGGAGCTCCATCATAGCTCCTTGCTGTCGCTGGGAGGATGTTTTCTCCTCCGCTCGCCCCTTCCACCGTCATTTTCTCTCTACCCACCCTTGCCTCCTTTTCCGCGCAGCTCTCGATTCCCCCCTCTCTTTCGCACCCTCCATGTCATATTCCGCTCCAGGAGTTCCATGATAGCTCCTCACTGTCGCTGGGAGGATGTTTTCTCCTCCGCTCGCCCCTTCCACCGTCATTTTCTCTCTACCCACCCTTGCCTCCTTTTCCGCGCAGCTCTCGATTCCCCCCTCTCTTTCGCACCCTCCATGTCATATTCCGCTCCAGGAGTTCCATCATAGCTCCTCACTGTCGCTGGGAGGATGTTTTCTCCTCCGCTCGCCCCTTCCACCGTCATTTTCTCTCTACCCACCCTTGCCTCCTTTTCTGCGCAGCTCTCGATTCCCCCCTCTCTTTCGCACCCTCCATGTCATATTCCGCTCCAGGAGTTCCATCATAGCTCCTCACTGTCGCTGGGAGGATGTTTTCTCCTCCGCTCGCCCCTTCCACCATCATTTTCTCTCTACCCACCCTTGCCTCCTTTTCCGCACAGCTCTCGATTCCCCCCTCTCTTTCGCACCCTCCATGTCATATTCCGCTCCAGGAGTTCCATCATAGCTCCTCACTGTCGCTGGGAGGATGTTTTCTCCTCCGCTCGCCCCTTCCACCGTCATTTTCTCTCTACCCACCCTTGCCTCCTTCTCCGCGCAGCTCTCGATTCCCCCCTCTCTTTCGCACCCTCCATGTCATATTCCGCTCCAGGAGCTCCATCATAGCTAATCGCTGTCGCTGGGAGGATGTTTTCTCCTCCGCTCGCCCCTTCCACCGTCATTTTCTCTCTACCCACCCTTGCCTCCTTTACCGCGCAGCTCTCGATTCCCCCCTCTCTTTCGCACCCTCCATGACATATTCCGCTCCAGGAGTTCCATCATAGCTCCTCACTGTCGCTGGGAGGATGTTTTCTCCTCCGCTCGCCCCTTCCACCGTCATTTTCTCTCTACCCACCCTTGCCTCCTTTTCCGCGCAGCTCTCGATTCCCCCCTCTCTTTCGCACCCTCCATGTCATATTCCGCTCCAGGAGCTCCATCATAGCTCCTTGCTGTCGCTGGGAGGATGTTTTCTCCTCCGCTCGCCCCTTCCACCGTCATTTACTCTCTACCCACCCTTGCCTCCTTTTCCGCGCAGCTCTCGATTTCCCCCTCTCTTTCGCACCCTCCATGTCATATTCCGCTCCAGGAGTTCCATCATAGCTCCTCACTGTCGCTGGGAGGATGTTTTCTCCTCCGCTCGCCCCTTCCACCGTCATTTTCTCTCTACCCACCCTTGCCTCCTTTTCCGCGCAGCTCTCGATTCCCCCCTCTCTTTCGCACCCTCCATGTCATATTCCGCTCCAGGAGTTCCATCATAGCTCCTCACTGTCGCTGGGAGGATGTTTTCTCCTCCGCTCGCCCCTTCCACCGTCATTTTCTCTCTACCCACCCTTGCCTCCTTCTCCGCGCAGCTCTCGATTCCCCCCTCTCTTTCGCACCCTCCATGTCATATTCCGCTCCAGGAGCTCCATCATAGCTAATCGCTGTCGCTTTGAGATTGTTTTCTCCTCCGCTCGCCCCTTCCACCGTCATTTTCTCTCTACCCACCCTTGCCTCCTTTTCCGCGCAGCTCTCGATTCCCCCCTCTCTTTCGCACCCTCCATGTCATATTCCGCTCCAGGAGTTCCATCATAGCTCCTCACTGTCGCTGGGAGGATGTTTTCTCCTCCGCTCGCCCCTTCCACCGTCATTTTCTCTCTACCCACCCTTGCCTCCTTTTCCGCGCAGCTCTCGATTCCCCCCTCTCTTTCGCACCCTCCATGTCATATTCCGCTCCAGGAGTTCCATCATAGCTCCTCACTGTCGCTGGGAGGATGTTTTCTCCTCCGCTCGCCCCTTCCACCGTCATTTTCTCTCTACCCACCCTTGCCTCCTTCTCCGCGCAGCTCTCGATTCCCCCCTCTCTTTCGCACCCTCCATGTCATATTCCGCTCCAGGAGCTCCATCATAGCTAATCGCTGTCGCTGGGAGATTGTTTTCTCCTCCGCTCGCCCCTTCCACCGTCATTTTCTCTCTACCCACCCTTGCCTCCTTTTCCGCGCAGCTCTCGATTCCCCCCTCTCTTTCGCACCCTCCATGTCATATTCCGCTCCAGGAGTTCCATCATAGCTCCTCACTGTCGCTGGGAGGATGTTTTCTCCTCCGCTCGCCCCTTCCACCGTCATTTTCTCTCTACCCACCCTTGCCTCCTTTTCTGCGCAGCTCTCGATTCCCCCCTCTCTTTCGCACCCTCCATGTCATATTCCGCTCCAGGAGTTCCATCATAGCTCCTCACTGTCGCTGGGAGGATGTTTTCTCCTCCGCTCGCCCCTTCCACCGTCATTTTCTCTCTACCCACCCTTGCCTCCTTTTCCGCGCAGCTCTCGATTCCCCCCTCTCTTTCGCACCCTCCATGTCATATTCCGCTCCAGGAGCTCCATCATAGCTCCTTGCTGTCGCTGGGAGGATGTTTTCTCCTCCGCTCGCCCCTTCCACCGTCATTTTCTCTCTACCCACCCTTGCCTCCTTTTCCGCGCAGCTCTCGATTCCCCCCTCTCTTTCGCACCCTCCATGTCATATTCCGCTCCAGGAGCTCCATCATAGCTAATCGCTGTCGCTGGGAGATTGTTTTCTCCTCCGCTCGCCCCTTCCACCGTCATTTTCTCTCTACCCACCCTTGCCTCCTTTTCCGCGCAGCTCTCGATTCCCCCCTCTCTTTCGCACCCTCCATGTCATATTCCGCTCCAGGAGTTCCATCATAGCTCCTCACTGTCGCTGGGAGGATGTTTTCTCCTCCGCTCGCCCCTTCCACCGTCATTTTCTCTCTACCCACCCTTGCCTCCTTTTCCGCGCAGCTCTCGATTCCCCCCTCTCTTTCGCACCCTCCATGTCATATTCCGCTCCAGGAGTTCCATCATAGCTCCTCACTGTCGCTGGGAGGATGTTTTCTCCTCCGCTCGCCCCTTCCACCGTCATTTTCTCTCTACCCACCCTTGCCTCCTTTTCCGCGCAGCTCTCGATTCCCCCCTCTCTTTCGCACCCTCCATGTCATATTCCGCTCCAGGAGCTCCATCATAGCTCCTTGCTGTCGCTGGGAGGATGTTTTCTCCTCCGCTCGCCCCTTCCACCGTCATTTTCTCTCTACCCACCCTTGCCTCCTTTTCCGCGCAGCTCTCGATTCCCCCCTCTCTTTCGCACCCTCCATGTCATATTCCGCTCCAGGAGTTCCATCATAGCTCCTCACTGTCGCTGGGAGGATGTTTTCTCCTCCGCTCGCCCCTTCCACCGTCATTTTCTCTCTACCCACCCTTGCCTCCTTTTCCGCGCAGCTCTCGATTCCCCCCTCTCTTTCGCACCCTCCATGTCATATTCCGCTCCAGGAGCTCCATCATAGCTCCTCGCTGTCGCTGGGAGGATGTTTTCTCCTCCGCTCGCCCCTTCCACCGTCATTTTCTCTCTACCCACCCTTGCCTCCTTTTCCGCGCAGCTCTCGATTCCCCCCTCTCTTTCGCACCCTCCATGTCATATTCCGCTCCAGGAGTTCCATCATAGCTCCTCACTGTCGCTGGGAGGATGTTTTCTCCTCCGCTCGCCCCTTCCACCGTCATTTTCTCTCTACCCACCCTTGCCTCCTTCTCCGCGCAGCTCTCGATTCCCCCCTCTCTTTCGCACCCTCCATGTCATATTCCGCTCCAGGAGCTCCATCATAGCTAATCGCTGTCGCTGGGAGGATGTTTTCTCCTCCGCTCGCCCCTTCCACCGTCATTTTCTCTCTACCCACCCTTGCCTCCTTTTCCGCGCAGCTCTCGATTCCCCCCTCTCTTTCGCACCCTCCATGTCATATTCCGCTCCAGGAGTTCCATCATAGCTCCTCACTGTCGCTGGGAGGATGTTTTCTCCTCCGCTCGCCCCTTCCACCGTCATTTTCTCTCTACCCACCCTTGCCTCCTTTTCCGCGCAGCTCTCGATTCCCCCCTCTCTTTCGCACCCTCCATGTCATATTCCGCTCCAGGAGCTCCATCATAGCTCCTTGCTGTCGCTGGGAGGATGTTTTCTCCTCCGCTCGCCCCTTCCACCGTCATTTTCTCTCTACCCACCCTTGCCTCCTTTTCCGCGCAGCTCTCGATTCCCCCCTCTCTTTCGCACCCTCCATGTCATATTCCGCTCCAGGAGTTCCATCATAGCTCCTCACTGTCGCTGGGAGGATGTTTTCTCCTCCGCTCGCCCCTTCCACCGTCATTTTCTCTCTACCCACCCTTGCCTCCTTTTCCGCGCAGCTCTCGATTCCCCCCTCTCTTTCGCACCCTCCATGTCATATTCCGCTCCAGGAGCTCCATCATAGCTCCTCGCTGTCGCTGGGAGGATGTTTTCTCCTCCGCTCGCCCCTTCCACCGTCATTTTCTCTCTACCCACCCTTGCCTCCTTTTCCGCGCAGCTCTCGATTCCCCCCTCTCTTTCGCACCCTCCATGTCATATTCCGCTCCAGGAGTTCCATCATAGCTCCTCACTGTCGCTGGGAGGATGTTTTCTCCTCCGCTCGCCCCTTCCACCGTCATTTTCTCTCTACCCACCCTTGCCTCCTTTTCCGCGCAGCTCTCGATTCCCCCCTCTCTTTCGCACCCTCCATGTCATATTCCGCTCCAGGAGCTCCATCATAGCTCCTTGCTGTCGCTGGGAGGATGTTTTCTCCTCCGCTCGCCCCTTCCACCGTCATTTTCTCTCTATCCACCCTTGCCTCCTTTTCCGCGCAGCTCTCGATTCCCCCCTCTCTTTCGCACCCTCCATGTCATATTCCGCTCCAGGAGTTCCATCATAGCTCCTCACTGTCGCTGGGAGGATGTTTTCTCCTCCGCTCGCCCCTTCCACCGTCATTTTCTCTCTACCCACCCTTGCCTCCTTTTCCGCGCAGCTCTCGATTCCCCCCTCTCTTTCGCACCCTCCATGTCATATTCCGCTCCAGGAGCTCCATCATAGCTCCTCGCTGTCGCTGGGAGGATGTTTTCTCCTCCGCTCGCCCCTTCCACCGTCATTTTCTCTCTACCCACCCTTGCCTCCTTTTCCGCGCAGCTCTCGATTCCCCCCTCTCTTTCGCACCCTCAATGTCATATTCCGCTCCAGGAGTTCCATCATAGCTCCTCACTGTCGCTGGGAGGATGTTTTCTCCTCCGCTCGCCCCTTCCACCGTCATTTTCTCTCTACCCACCCTTGCCTCCTTTTCCGCGCAGCTCTCGATTCCCCCCTCTCTTTCGCACCCTCCATGTCATATTCCGCTCCAGGAGTTCCATCATAGCTCCTCACTGTCGCTGGGAGGAAGTTTTCTCCTCCGCTCGCCCCTTCCACCGTCATTTTCTCTCTACCCACCCTTGCCTCCTTTTCCGCGCAGCTCTCGATTCCCCCCTCTCTTTCGCACCCTCCATGTCATATTCCGCTCCAGGAGCTCCATCATAGCTCCTCTCTGTCGCTGGGAGGATGTTTTCTCCTCCGCTCGCCCCTTCCACCGTCATTTTCTCTCTACCCACCCTTGCCTCCTTTTCCACGCAGCTCTCGATTCCCCCCTCTCTTTCGCACCCTCCATGTCATATTCCGCTCCAGGAGTTCCATCATAGCTCCTCACTGTCGCTGGGAGGATGTTTTCTCCTCCGCTCGCCCCTTCCACCGTCATTTTCTCTCTACCCACCCTTGCCTCCTTCTCCGCGCAGCTCTCGATTCCCCCCTCTCTTTCGCACCCTCCATGTCATATTCCGCTCCAGGAGCTCCATCATAGCTAATCGCTGTCGCTGGGAGGATGTTTTCTCCTCCGCTCGCCCCTTCCACCGTCATTTTCTCTCTACCCACCCTTGCCTCCTTTTCCGCGCAGCTCTCGATTCCCCCCTCTCTTTCGCACCCTCCATGTCATATTCCGCTCCAGGAGTTCCATCATAGCTCCTCACTGTCGCTGGGAGGAAGTTTTCTCCTCCGCTCGCCCCTTCCACCGTCATTTTCTCTCTACCCACCCTTGCCTCCTTTTCCGCGCAGCTCTCGATTCCCCCCTCTCTTTCGCACCCTCCATGTCATATTCCGCTCCAGGAGCTCCATCATAGCTCCTCGCTGTCGCTGGGAGGATGTTTTCTCCTCCGCTCGCCCCTTCCACCGTCATTTTCTCTCTACCCACCCTTGCCTCCTTTTCCGCGCAGCTCTCGATTCCCCCCTCTCTTTCGCACCCTCCATGTCATATTCCGCTCCAGGAGTTCCATCATAGCTCCTCACTGTCGCTGGGAGGATGTTTTCTCCTCCGCTCGCCCCTTCCACCGTCATTTTCTCTCTACCCACCCTTGCCTCCTTCTCCGCGCAGCTCTCGATTCCCCCCTCTCTTTCGCACCCTCCATGTCATATTCCGCTCCAGGAGCTCCATCATAGCTAATCGCTGTCGCTGGGAGGATGTTTTCTCCTCCGCTCGCCCCTTCCACCGTCATTTTCTCTCTACCCACCCTTGCCTCCTTTTCCGCGCAGCTCTCGATTCCCCCCTCTCTTTCGCACCCTCCATGTCATATTCCGCTCCAGGAGTTCCATCATAGCTCCTCACTGTCGCTGGGAGGATGTTTTCTCCTCCGCTCGCCCCTTCCACCGTCATTTTCTCTCTACCCACCCTTGCCTCCTTTTCCGCGCAGCTCTCGATTCCCCCCTCTCTTTCGCACCCTCCATGTCATATTCCGCTCCAGGAGCTCCATCATAGCTCCTTGCTGTTGCTGGGAGGATGTTTTCTCCTCCGCTCGCCCCTTCCACCGTCATTTTCTCTCTACCCACCCTTGCCTCCTTTTCCGCGCAGCTCTCGATTCCCCCCTCTCTTTCGCACCCTCCATGTCATATTCCGCTCCAGGAGTTCCATCATAGCTCCTCACTGTCGCTGGGAGGATGTTTTCTCCTCCGCTCGCCCCTTCCACCGTCATTTTCTCTCTACCCACCCTTGCCTCCTTCTCCGCGCAGCTCTCGATTCCCCCCTCTCTTTCGCACCCTCCATGTCATATTCCGCTCCAGGAGCTCCATCATAGCTCCTCGCTGTCGCTGGGAGGATGTTTTCTCCTCCGCTCGCCCCTTCCACCGTCATTTTCTCTCTACCCACCCTTGCCTCCTTTTCCGCGCAGCTCTCGATTCCCCCCTCTCTTTCGCACCCTCCATGTCATATTCCGCTCCAGGAGTTCCATCATAGCTCCTCACTGTCGCTGGGAGGATGTTTTCTCCTCCGCTCGCCCCTTCCACCATCATTTTCTCTCTACCCACCCTTGCCTCCTTCTCCGCGCAGCTCTCGATTCCCCCCTCTCTTTCGCACCCTCCATGTCATATTCCGCTCCAGGAGCTCCATCATAGCTCCTTGCTGTCGCTGGGAGGATGTTTTCTCCTCCGCTCGCCCCTTCCACCGTCATTTTCTCCCTACCCACCCTTGCCTCCTTTTCCGCGCAGCTCTCGATTCCCCCCTCTCTTTCGCACCCTCCATGTCATATTCCGCTCCAGGAGTTCCATCATAGCTCCTCACTGTCGCTGGGAGGATGTTTTCTCCTCCGCTCGCCTCTTCCACCGTCATTTTCTCTCTACCCACCCTTGCCTCCTTTTCCACGCAGCTCTCGATTCCCCCCTCTCTTTCGCACCCTCCATGTCATATTCCGCTCCAGGAGTTCCATCATAGCTCCTCACTGTCGCTGGGAGGAAGTTTTCTCCTCCGCTCGCCCCTTCCACCGTCATTTTCTCTCTACCCACCCTTGCCTCCTTTTCCGCGCAGCTCTCGATTCCCCCCTCTCTTTTGCACCCTCCATATCATATTCCGCTCCAGGAGCTCCATCATAGCTCCTTGCTGTCGCTGGGAGGATGTTTTCTCCTCCGCTCGCCCCTTCCACCGTCATTTTCTCTCTACCCACCCTTGCCTCCTTTTCCGCGCAGCTCTCGATTCCCCCCTCTCTTTCGCACCCTCCATGTCATATTCCGCTCCAGGAGTTCCATCATAGCTCCTCACTGTCGCTGGGAGGATGTTTTCTCCTCCGCTCGCCCCTTCCACCGTCATTTTCTCTCTACCCACCCTTGCCTCCTTCTCCGCGCAGCTTTCGATTCCCCCCTCTCTTTCGCACCCTCCATGTCATATTCCGCTCCAGGAGCTCCATCATAGCTCCTCGCTGTCGCTGGGAGGATGTTTTCTCCTCCGCTCGCCCCTTCCACGGTCATTTTCTCTCTACCCACCCTTGCCTCCTTTTCCGCGCAGCTCTCGATTCCCCCCTCTCTTTCGCACCCTCCATGTCATATTCCGCTCCAGGAGTTCCATCATAGCTCCTCACTGTCGCTGGGAGGAAGTTTTCTCCTCCGCTCGCCCCTTCCACCGTCATTTTCTCTCTACCCACCCTTGCCTCCTTTTCCGCGCAGCTCTCGATTCCCCCCTCTCTTTCGCACCCTCCATGTCATATTCCGCTCCAGGAGCTCCATCATAGCTCCTTGCTGTCGCTGGGAGGATGTTTTCTCCTCCGCTCGCCCCTTCCACCGTCATTTTCTCTCTACCCACCCTTGCCTCCTTTTCCGCGCAGCTCTCGATTCCCCCCTCTCTTTCTCACCCTCCATGTCATATTCCGCTCCAGGAGTTCCATCATAGCTCCTCACTGTCGCTGGGAGGATGTTTTCTCCTCCGCTCGCCCCTTCCACCGTCATTTTCTCTCTACCCACCCTTGCCTCCTTTTCCGCGCAGCTCTCGATTCCCCCCTCTCTTTCGCACCCTCCATGTCATATTCCGCTCCAGGAGCTCCATCATAGCTCCTCGCTGTCGCTGGGAGGATGTTTTCTCCTCCGCTCGCCCCTTCCACCGTCATTTTCTCTCTACCCACCCTTGCCTCCTTTTCCGCGCAGCTCTCGATTCCCCCCTCTCTTTCGCACCCTCAATGTCATATTCCGCTCCAGGAGTTCCATCATAGCTCCTCACTGTCGCTGGGAGGATGTTTTCTCCTCCGCTCGCCCCTTCCACCGTCATTTTCTCTCTACCCACCCTTGCCTCCTTTTCCGCGCAGCTCTCGATTCCCCCCTCTCTTTCGCACCCTCCATGTCATATTCCGCTCCAGGAGTTCCATCATAGCTCCTCACTGTCGCTGGGAGGAAGTTTTCTCCTCCGCTCGCCCCTTCCACCGTCATTTTCTCTCTACCCACCCTTGCCTCCTTTTCCGCGCAGCTCTCGATTCCCCCCTCTCTTTCGCACCCTCCATGTCATATTCCGCTCCAGGAGCTCCATCATAGCTCCTTGCTGTCGCTGGGAGGATGTTTTCTCCTCCGCTCGCCCCTTCCACCGTCATTTTCTCTCTACCCACCCTTGCCTCCTTTTCCGCACAGCTCTCGATTCCCCCCTCTCTTTCGCACCCTCCATGTCATATTCCGCTCCAGGAGTTCCATCATAGCTCCTCACTGTCGCTGGGAGGATGTTTTCTCCTCCGCTCGCCCCTTCCACCGTCATTTTCTCTCTACCCACCCTTGCCTCCTTTTCCGCGCAGCTCTCGATTCCCCCCTCTCTTTCGCACCCTCCATGTCATATTCCGCTCCAGGAGTTCCATCATAGCTCCTCACTGTCGCTGGGAGGATGTTTTCTCCTCCGCTCGCCCCTTCCACCGTCATATTCTCTCTACCCACCCTTGCCTCCTTCTCCGCGCAGCTCTCGATTCCCCCCTCTCTTTCGCACCCTCCATGTCATATTCCGCTCCAGGAGCTCCATCATAGCTCCTCGCTGTCGCTGGGAGGATGTTTTCTCCTCCGCTCACCCCTTCCACCGTCATTTTCTCTCTACCCACCCTTGCCTCCTTTTCCGCGCAGCTCTCGATTCCCCCCTCTCTTTCGCACCCTCCATGTCATATTCCGCTCCAGGAGCTCCATCATAGCTCCTCGCTGTCGCTGGGAGGATGTTTTCTCCTCCGCTCGCCCCTTCCACCGTCATTTTCTTTCTACCCACCCTTGCCTCCTTTTCCACGCAGCTCTCGATTCCCCCCTCTCTTTCGCACCCTCCATGTCATATTCCGCTCCAGGAGCTCCATCATAGCTCCTCGCTGTTGCTGGGAGGATGTTTTCTCCTCCGCTCGCCCCTTCCACCGTCATTTTCTCTCTACCCACCCTTGCCTCCTTCTCCGCACAGCTCTCGATTCCCCCCTCTCTTTCGCACCCTCCATGTCATATTCCGCTCCAGGAGCTCCATCATAGCTCCTCGCTGTCGCTGGGAGGATGTTTTCTCCTCTGCTCGCCCCTTCCACCGTCATTTTCTCTCTACCCACCCTTTCCTCCTTTTCCGCGCAGCTCTCGATTCCCCCCTCTCTTGCGCACCCTCCATGTCATATTCCGCTCCAGGAGCTCCATCATAGCTCCTCGCTGTCGCTGGGAGGATGTTTTCTCCTCCGCTCGCCCCTTCCACCGTCATTTTCTCTCTACCCACCCTTGCCTCCTTTTCCGCGCAGCTCTCGATTCCCCCCTCTCTTTCGCACCCTCCATGTCATATTCCGCTCCAGGAGCTCCATCATAGCTCCTTGCTGTCGCTGGGAGGATGTTTTCTCCTCCGCTCGCCCCTTCCACCGTCATTTTCTCTCTACCCACCCTTGCCTCCTTCTCCGCGCAGCTCTCAAATCCCCCCTCTCTTTCGCACCCTCCATGTCATATTCCGCTCCAGGAGCTCCATCATAGCTCCTCGCTGTCGCTGGGAGGATGTTTTCTCCTCCGCTCGCCCCTTCCACCGTCATTTTCTCTCTACCCACCCTTGCCTCCTTCTCCGCGCAGCTCTCAATTCCCCCCTCTCTTTCGCACCCTCCATGTCATTTTCCGCTCCAGGAGCTCCATCATAGCTCCTCGCTGTCGCTGGGAGGATGTTTTCTCCTCCGCTCGCCCCTTCCACCGTCATTTTCTCTCTACCCACCCTTGCCTCCTTCTCCGTGCAGCTCTCGATTCCCCCCTCTCTTTCGAACCCTCCATGTCATATTCCGCTCCAGGAGCTCCATCATAGCTCCTCGCTGTCGCTGGGGAGGATGTTTTCTCCTCTGCTCGCCCCTTCCACCGTCATTTTCTCTCTACCCACCCTTTCCTCCTTTTCCGCGCAGCTCTCGATTCCCCCCTCTCTTTCGCACCCTCCATGTCATATTCCGCTCCAGGAGCTCCATCATAGCTCCTCGCTGTCGATGGGAGGATGTTTTCTCCTCCGCTCGCCCCTTCCACCGTCATTTTCTTTCTACCCACCCTTGCCTCCTTTTCCACGCAGTTCTCGATTCCCCCCTCTCTTTCGCACCCTCCATGTCATATTCCGCTCCAGGAGCTCCATCATAGCTCCTCGCTGTTGCTGGGAGGATGTTTTCTCCTCCGCTCGCCCCTTCCACCGTCATTTTCTCTCTACCCACCCTTGCCTCCTTCTCCGCACAGCTCTCGATTCCCCCCTCTCTTTCGCACCCTCCATGTCATATTCCGCTCCAGGAGCTCCATCATAGCTCCTCGCTGTCGCTGGGAGGATGTTTTCTCCTCTGCTCGCCCCTTCCACCGTCATTTTCTCTCTACCCACCCTTTCCTCCTTTTCCGCGCAGCTCTCGATTCCCCCCTCTCTTGCGCACCCTCCATGTCATATTCCGCTCCAGGAGCTCCATCATAGCTCCTCGCTGTCGATGGGAGGATGTTTTCTCCTCCGCTCGCCCCTTCCACCGTCATTTTCTCTCTACCCACCCTTGCCTCCTTTTCCGCGCAGCTCTCGATTCCCCCCTCTCTTTCGCACCCTCCATGTCATATTCCGCTCCAGGAGCTCCATCATAGCTCCTCGCTGTCGCTGGGAGGATGTTTTCTCCTCCGCTCGCCCCTTCCACCGTCATTTTCTCTCTACCCACCCTTGCCTCCTTCTCCGCGCAGCTCTCAATTCCCCCCTCTCTTTCGCACCCTCCATGTCATATTCCGCTCCAGGAGCTCCATCATAGCTCCTCGCTGTCGCTGGGAGGATGTTTTCTCCTCCGCTCGCCCCTTCCACCGTCATTTTCTCTCTACCCACCCTTGCCTCCTTCTCCGCGCAGCTCTCGATTCCCCCCTCTCTTTCGAACCCTCCATGTCATATTCCGCTCCAGGAGCTCCATCATAGCTCCTCGCTGTCGCTGGGAGGATGTTTTCTCCTCTGCTCGCCCCTTCCACCGTCATTTTCTCTCTACCCACCCTTTCCTCCTTTTCCGCGCAGCTCTCGATTCCCCCCTCTCTTTCGCACCCTCCATGTCATATTCCGCTCCAGGAGCTCCATCATAGCTCCTCGCTGTCGCTGGGAGGATGTTTTCTCCTCCGCTCGCCCCTTCCACCGTCATTTTCTTTCTACCCACCCTTGCCTCCTTTTCCACGCAGCTCTCGATTCCCCCCTCTCTTTCGCACCCTCCATGTCATATTCCGCTCCAGGAGCTCCATCATAGCTCCTCGCTGTTGCTGGGAGGATGTTTTCTCCTCCGCTCGCCCCTTCCACCGTCATTTTCTCTCTACCCACCCTTGCCTCCTTCTCCGCACAGCTCTCGATTCCCCCCTCTCTTTCGCACCCTCCATGTCATATTCCGCTCCAGGAGCTCCATCATAGCTCCTCGCTGTCGCTGGGAGGAAGTTTTCTCCTCTGCTCGCCCCTTCCACCGTCATTTTCTCTCTACCCACCCTTTCCTCCTTTTCCGCGCAGCTCTCGATTCCCCCCTCTCTTGCGCACCCTCCATGTCATATTCCGCTCCAGGAGCTCCATCATAGCTCCTCGCTGTCGCTGGGAGGATGTTTTCTCCTCCGCTCGCCCCTTCCACCGTCATTTTCTCTCTACCCACCCTTGCCTCCTTTTCCGCGCAGCTCTCGATTCCCCCCTCTCTTTCGCACCCTCCATGTCATATTCCGCTCCAGGAGTTCCATCATAGCTCCTCACTGTCGCTGGGAGGATGTTTTCTCCTCCGCTCGCCCCTTCCACCGTCATTTTCTCTCTACCCACCCTTGCCTCCTTCTCCGCGCAGCTCTCGATTCCCCCCTCTCTTTCGCACCCTCCATGTCATATTCCGCTCCAGGAGCTCCATCATAGCTCCTCGCTGTCGCTGGGAGGATGTTTTCTCCTCCGCTCGCCCCTTCCACCGTCATTTTCTCTCTACCCACCCTTGCCTCCTTCTCCGCGCAGCTCTCGATTCCCTCCTCTCTCTCGCACCCTCCATATTACATCCAGCTCCAGGAGCTCCATCATACCTCTTCGCTGTCGCTGGGAGGATGTTTTCTCCTCCACTCGCCCCTTCCACCGTCATTTTCTCTCTACCCACCCTTGCCTCCTTCTCCGCGCTGCTCTCGATTCCCTCCTCTCTCTCGCACCCTCCATATTACATCCAGCTCCAGGAGCTCCATCATAGCTCCTCGCTGTCGCTGGGAGGATGTTTTCTCCTCCGCTCGCCCCTTCCACCGTCATTTTCTCTCTACCCACCCTTGCCTCCTTCTCCGCGCAGCTCTCGATTCCCTCCTCTCTCTCGCACCCTCCATATTACATCCAGCTCCAGGAGCTCCATCATAGCTCCTCGCTGTCGCTGGGAGGATGTTTTCTCCTCTGCTCGCCGCTTCCGCCGTCATTTTCTCTCCACCCACCCTTGCCTCCTTCTCCGCGCCGCTCTCGATTCCCCCCTCTCTTTCGCACCCTCCATGCCATATTCTGCTCCAGGAGCTCCATCATAGCTCCTCGCTGTCGCTGGGAGGATGTTTTCTCCTCCGCTCGCCCCTTCCACCGTCATTTTCTCTCTACCCACCCTTGCCTCCTTCTCCGCGCAGCTCTCGATTCCCCCCTCTCTTTCGCACCCTCCATGTCATATTCCGCTCCAGGAGCTCCATCATAGCTCCTCGCTGTCGCTGGGAGGATGTTTTCTCCTCCGCTCGCCCCTTCCACCGTCATTTTCTCTCTACCCACCCTTGCCTCCTTCTCAGCGCAGCTCTCGATTCCCCCCTCTCTTTCGCACCCTCCATGTCATATTCCGCTCCAGGAGCTCCATCATAGCTCCTCGCTGTCGCTGGGAGGATGTTTTCTCCTCCGCTCGCCCCTTCCACCGTCATTTTCTTTCTACCCACCCTTGCCTCCTTTTCCACGCAGCTCTCGATTCCCCCCTCTCTTTCGCACCCTCCATGTCATATTCCGCTCCAGGAAATCCATCATAGCTCCTCACTGTCGCTGGGAGGATGTTTTCTCCTCCACTCGCCCCTTCCACCGTCATTTTCTCTCTACCCACCCTTGCCTCCTTCTCCGCGCTGCTCTCGATTCCCTCCTCTCTCTCGCACCCTCCATATTACATCCAGCTCCAGGAGCTCCATCATAGCTCCGCTGTCGCTGGGAGGATGTTTTCTCCTCCGCTCGCCCCTTCCACCGTCATTTTCTCTCTACCCACCCTTGCCTCCTTCTCCGCGCAGCTCTCGATTCCCTCCTCTCTCTCGCACCCTCCATATTACATCCAGCTCCAGGAGCTCCATCATAGCTCCTCGCTGTCGCTGGGAGGATGTTTTCTCCTCTGCTCGCCGCTTCCGCCGTCATTTTCTCTCCACCCACCCTTGCCTCCTTCTCCGCGCCGCTCTCGATTCCCCCCTCTCTTTCGCACCCTCCATGTCATATTCTGCTCCAGGAGCTCCATCATAGCTCCTCGCTGTCGCTGGGAGGATGTTTTCTCCTCCGCTCGCCCCTTCCACCGTCATTTTCTCTCTACCCACCCTTGCCTCCTTCTCCGCGCAGCTCTCGATTCCCCCCTCTCTTTCGCACCCTCCATGTCATATTCCGCTCCAGGAGCTCCATCATAGCTCCTCGCTGTCGCTGGGAGGATGTTTTCTCCTCCGCTCGCCCCTTCCACCGTCATTTTCTCTCTACCCACCCTTTCCTCCTTTTCCGAGCAGCTCTTGATTCCCCCCTCTCTTTCGCACCCTCCATGTCATATTCCGCTCCAGGAGCTCCATCATAGCTCCTCGCTGTCGCTGGGAGGATGTTTTCTCCTCCGCTCGCCCCTTCCACTGTCATTTTCTCTCTACCCACCCTTGCCTCCTTTTCCGCGCAGCTCTCGATTCCCCCCTCTCTTTCGCACCCTCCATGTCATATTCCGCTCCAGGAGCTCCATCATAGCTCCTCGCTGTCGCTGGGAGGATGTTTTCTCCTCCGCTCGCCCCTTCCACCGTCATTTTCTCTCTACCCACCCTTGCCTCCTTCTCAGCGCAGCTCTCGATTCCCCCCTCTCTTTCGCACCCTCCATGTCATATTCCGCTCCAGGAGCTCCATCATAGCTCCTCGCTGTCGCTGGGAGGATGTTTTCTCCTCCGCTCGCCCCTTCTACCGTCATTTTCTTTCTACCCACCCTTGCCTCCTTTTCCACGCAGCTCTCGATTCCCCCCTCTCTTTCGCACCCTCCATGTCATATTCCGCTCCAGGAGCTCCATCATAGCTCCTCGCTGTTGCTGGGAGGATGTTTTCTCCTCCGCTCGCCCCTTCCACCGTCATTTTCTCTCTACCCACCCTTGCCTCCTTCTCCGCGCAGCTCTCGATTCCCCCCTCGCTTTCGCACCCTCCATGTCATATTCCGCTCCAGGAGCTCCATCATAGCTCCTCGCTGTCGCTGGGAGGATTTTTTCTCCTCTGCTCGCCCCTTCCACCGTCATTTTCTCTCTACCCACCCTTTCCTCCTTTTCCGCGCAGCTCTCGATTCCCCCCTCTCTTGCGCACCCTCCATGTCATATTCCACTCCAGGAGCTCCATCATAGCTCCTCGCTGTCGCTGGGAGGATGTTTTCTCCTCCGCTCGCCCCTTCCACCGTCATTTTCTCTCTACCCACCCTTGCCTCCTTTTCCGCGCAGCTCTCGATTCCCCCCTCTCTTTCGCACCCTCCATGTCATATTCCGCTCCAGGAGTTCCATCATAGCTCCTCACTGTCGCTGGGAGGATGTTTTCTCCTCCACTCGCCCCTTCCACCGTCATTTTCTCTCTACCCACCCTTGCCTCCTTCTCCGCGCTGCTCTTGATTCCCTCCTCTCTCTCGCACCCTCCATATTACATCCAGCTCCAGGAGCTCCATCATAGCTCCGCTGTCGCTGGGAGGATGTTTTCTCCTCCGCTCGCCCCTTCCACCGTCATTTTCTCTCTACCCACCCTTGCCTCCTTCTCCGCGCAGCTCTCGATTCCCTCCTCTCTCTCGCACCCTCCATATTACATCCAGCTCCAGGAGCTCCATCATAGCTCCTCGCTGTCGCTGGGAGGATGTTTTCTCCTCTGCTCGCCGCTTCCGCCGTCATTTTCTCTCCACCCACCCTTGCCTCCTTCTCCGCGCCGCTCTCGATTCCCCCCTCTCTTTCGCACCCTCCATGTCATATTCTGCTCCAGGAGCTCCATCATAGCTCCTCGCTGTCGCTGGGAGGATGTTTTCTCCTCCGCTCGCCCCTTCCACCGTCATTTTCTCTCTACCCACCCTTGCCTCCTTCTCCGCGCAGCTCTCGATTCCCCCCTCTCTTTCGCACCCTCCATGTCATATTCCGCTCCAGGAGATCCATCATAGCTCCTCGCTGTCGCTGGGAGGATGTTTTCTCCTCCGCTCGCCCCTTCCACCGTCATTTTCTCTCTACCCACCCTTTCCTCCTTTTCCGCGCAGCTCTTGATTCCCCCCTCTCTTTCGCACCCTCCATGTCATATTCCGCTCCAGGAGCTCCATCATAGCTCCTCGCTGTCGCTGGGAGGATGTTTTCTCCTCCGCTCGCCCCTTCCACCGTCATTTTCTCTCTACCCACCCTTGCCTCCTTTTCCGCGCAGCTCTCGATTCCCCCCTCTCTTTCGCACCCTCCATGTCATATTCCGCTCCAGGAGCTCCATCATAGCTCCTCGCTGTCGCTGGGAGGATGTTTTCTCCTCCGCTCGCCCCTTCCACCGTCATTTTCTCTCTACCCACCCTTGCCTCCTTCTCCGCGCAGCTCTCAATTCCCCCCTCTCTTTCGCACCCTCCATGTCATATTCCGCTCCAGGAGCTCCATCATAGCTCCTCGCTGTCGCTGGGAGGATGTTTTCTCCTCCGCTCGCCCCTTCCACCGTCATTTTCTCTCTACCCACCCTTGCCTCCTTTTCCGCGCAGCTCTCGATTCCCCCCTCTCTTTCGCACCCTCCATGTCATATTCCGCTCCAGGAGCTCCATCATAGCTCCTCGCTGTCGCTGGGAGGATGTTTTCTCCTCCGCTCGCCCCTTCCACCGTCATTTTCTCTCTACCCACCCTTGCCTCCTTCTCAGCGCAGCTCTCGATTCCCCCCTCTCTTTCGCACCCTCCATGTCATATTCCGCTCCAGGAGCTCCATCATAGCTCCTCGCTGTCGCTGGGAGGATGTTTTCTCCTCCGCTCGCCCCTTCCACCGTCATTTTCTTTCTACCCACCCTTGCCTCCTTTTCCACGCAGCTCTCGATTCCCCCCTCTCTTTCGCACCCTCCATGTCATATTCCGCTCCAGGAGCTCCATCATAGCTCCTCGCTGTTGCTGGGAGGATGTTTTCTCCTCCGCTCGCCCCTTCCACCGTCATTTTCTCTCTACCCACCCTTGCCTCCTTCTCCGCGCAGCTCTCGATTCCCCCCTCTCTTTCGCACCCTCCATGTCATATTCCGCTCCAGGAGCTCCATCATAGCTCCTCGCTGTCGCTGGGAGGATTTTTTCTCCTCTGCTCGCCCCTTCCACCGTCATTTTCTCTCTACCCACCCTTGCCTCCTTTTCCGCGCAGCTCTCGATTCCCCCCTCTCTTTCGCACCCTCCATGTCATATTCCGCTCCAGGAGTTCCATCATAGCTCCTCGCTGTCGCTGGGAGGATGTTTTCTCCTCCGCTCGCCCCTTCCACCGTCATTTTCTCTCTACCCACCCTTGCCTCCTTTTCCGCGCAGCTCTCGATTCCCCCCTCTCTTTCGCACCCTCCATGTCATATTCCGCTCCAGGAGTTCCATCATAGCTCCTCACTGTCGCTGGGAGGATGTTTTCTCCTCCACTCGCCCCTTCCACCGTCATTTTCTCTCTACCCACCCTTGCCTCCTTCTCCGCGCTGCTCTCGATTCCCTCCTCTCTCTCGCACCCTCCATATTACATCCAGCTCCAGGAGCTCCATCATAGCTCCGCTGTCGCTGGGAGGATGTTTTCTCCTCCGCTCGCCCCTTCCACCGTCATTTTCTCTCTACCCACCCTTGCCTCCTTCTCCGCGCAGCTCTCGATTCCCTCCTCTCTCTCGCACCCTCCATATTACATCCAGCTCCAGGAGCTCCATCATAGCTCCTCGCTGTCGCTGGGAGGATGTTTTCTCCTCTGCTCGCCGCTTCCGCCGTCATTTTCTCTCCACCCACCCTTGCCTCCTTCTCCGCGCCACTCTCGATTCCCCCCTCTCTTTCGCACCCTCCATGTCATATTCTGCTCCAGGAGCTCCATCATAGCTCCTCGCTGTCGCTGGGAGGATGTTTTCTCCTCCGCTCGCCCCTTCCACCGTCATTTTCTCTCTACCCACCCTTGCCTCCTTCTCCGCGCAGCTCTCGATTCCCCCCTCTCTTTCGCACCCTCCATGTCATATTCCGCTCCAGGAGCTCCATCATAGCTCCTCGCTGTCGCTGGGAGGATGTTTTCTCCTCCGCTCGCCCCTTCCACCGTCATTTTCTCTCTACCCACCCTTTCCTCCTTTTCCGCGCAGCTCTTGATTCCCCCCTCTCTTTCGCACCCTCCATGTCATATTCCGCTCCAGGAGCTCCATCATAGCTCCTCGCTGTCGCTGGGAGGATGTTTTCTCCTCCGCTCGCCCCTTCCACCGTCATTTTCTCTCTACCCACCCTTGCCTCCTTTTCCGCGCAGCTCTCGATTCCCCCCTCTCTTTCGCACCCTCCATGTCATATTCCGCTCCAGGAGCTCCATCATAGCTCCTCGCTGTCGCTGGGAGGATGTTTTCTCCTCCGCTCGCCCCTTCCACCGTCATTTTCTCTCTACCCACCCTTGCCTCCTTCTCCGCGCAGCTCTCAATTCCCCCCTCTCTTTCGCACCCTCCATGTCATATTCCGCTCCAGGAGCTCCATCATAGCTCCTCGCTGTCGCTGGGAGGATGTTTTCTCCTCCGCTCGCCCCTTCCACCGTCATTTTCTCTCTACCCACCCTTGCCTCCTTTTCCGCGCAGCTCTCGATTCCCCCCTCTCTTTCGCACCCTCCATGTCATATTCCGCTCCAGGAGCTCCATCATAGCTCCTCGCTGTCGCTGGGAGGATGTTTTCTCCTCCGCTCGCCCCTTCCACCGTCATTTTCTCTCTACCCACCCTTGCCTCCTTCTCAGCGCAGCTCTCGATTCCCCCCTCTCTTTCGCACCCTCCATGTCATATTCCGCTCCAGGAGCTCCATCATAGCTCCTCGCTGTCGCTGGGAGGATGTTTTCTCCTCCGCTCGCCCCTTCCACCGTCATTTTCTTTCTACCCACCCTTGCCTCCTTTTCCACGCAGCTCTCGATTCCCCCCTCTCTTTCGCACCCTCCATGTCATATTCCGCTCCAGGAGCTCCATCATAGCTCCTCGCTGTTGCTGGGAGGATGTTTTCTCCTCCGCTCGCCCCTTCCACCGTCATTTTCTCTCTACCCACCCTTGCCTCCTTCTCCGCGCAGCTCTCGATTCCCCCCTCTCTTTCGCACCCTCCATGTCATATTCCGCTCCAGGAGCTCCATCATAGCTCCTCGCTGTCGCTGGGAGGATTTTTTCTCCTCTGCTCGCCCCTTCCACCGTCATTTTCTCTCTACCCACCCTTGCCTCCTTTTCCGCGCAGCTCTCGATTCCCCCCTCTCTTTCGCACCCTCCATGTCATATTCCGCTCCAGGAGTTCCATCATAGCTCCTCGCTGTCGCTGGGAGGATGTTTTCTCCTCCGCTCGCCCCTTCCACCGTCATTTTCTCTCTACCCACCCTTGCCTCCTTTTCCGCGCAGCTCTCGATTCCCCCCTCTCTTTCGCACCCTCCATGTCATATTCCGCTCCAGGAGTTCCATCATAGCTCCTCACTGTCGCTGGGAGGATGTTTTCTCCTCCACTCGCCCCTTCCACCGTCATTTTCTCTCTACCCACCCTTGCCTCCTTCTCCGCGCTGCTCTCGATTCCCTCCTCTCTCTCGCACCCTCCATATTACATCCAGCTCCAGGAGCTCCATCATAGCTCCGCTGTCGCTGGGAGGATGTTTTCTCCTCCGCTCGCCCCTTCCACCGTCATTTTCTCTCTACCCACCCTTGCCTCCTTCTCCGCGCAGCTCTCGATTCCCTCCTCTCTCTCGCACCCTCCATATTACATCCAGCTCCAGGAGCTCCATCATAGCTCCTCGCTGTCGCTGGGAGGATGTTTTCTCCTCTGCTCGCCGCTTCCGCCGTCATTTTCTCTCCACCCACCCTTGCCTCCTTCTCCGCGCCACTCTCGATTCCCCCCTCTCTTTCGCACCCTCCATGTCATATTCTGCTCCAGGAGCTCCATCATAGCTCCTCGCTGTCGCTGGGAGGATGTTTTCTCCTCCGCTCGCCCCTTCCACCGTCATTTTCTCTCTACCCACCCTTGCCTCCTTCTCCGCGCAGCTCTCGATTCCCCCCTCTCTTTCGCACCCTCCATGTCATATTCCGCTCCAGGAGCTCCATCATAGCTCCTCGCTGTCGCTGGGAGGATGTTTTCTCCTCCGCTCGCCCCTTCCACCGTCATTTTCTCTCTACCCACCCTTTCCTCCTTTTCCGCGCAGCTCTTGATTCCCCCCTCTCTTTCGCACCCTCCATGTCATATTCCGCTCCAGGAGCTCCATCATAGCTCCTCGCTGTCGCTGGGAGGATGTTTTCTCCTCCGCTCGCCCCTTCCACCGTCATTTTCTCTCTACCCACCCTTGCCTCCTTTTCCGCGCAGCTCTCGATTCCCCCCTCTCTTTCGCACCCTCCATGTCATATTCCGCTCCAGGAGCTCCATCATAGCTCCTCGCTGTCGCTGGGAGGATGTTTTCTCCTCCGCTCGCCCCTTCCACCGTCATTTTCTCTCTACCCACCCTTGCCTCCTTCTCCGCGCAGCTCTCAATTCCCCCCTCTCTTTCGCACCCTCCATGTCATATTCCGCTCCAGGAGCTCCATCATAGCTCCTCGCTGTCGCTGGGAGGATGTTTTCTCCTCTGCTCGCCCCTTCCACCGTCATTTTCTCTCTACCCACCCTTTCCTCCTTTTCCGCGCAGCTCTCGATTCCCCCCTCTCTTTCGCACCCTCCATGTCATATTCCGCTCCAGGAGCTCCATCATAGCTCCTCGCTGTCGCTGGGAGGATGTTTTCTCCTCCGCTCGCCCCTTCCACCGTCATTTTCTTTCTACCCACCCTTGCCTCCTTTTCCACGCAGCTCTCGATTCCCCCCTCTCTTTCGCACCCTCCATGTCAGATTCCGCTCCAGGAGCTCCATCATAGCTCCTCGCTGTTGCTGGGAGGATGTTTTCTCCTCCGCTCGCCCCTTCCACCGTCATTTTCTCTCTACCCACCCTTGCCTCCTTCTCCGCACAGCTCTCGATTCCCCCCTCTCTTTCGCACCCTCCATGTCATATTCCGCTCCAGGAGTTCCATCATAGCTCCTCACTGTCGCTGGGAGGATGTTTTCTCCTCCACTCGCCCCTTCCACCGTCATTTTCTCTCTACCCACCCTTGCCTCCTTCTCCGCGCAGCTCTCGATTCCCCCCTCTCTTTCGCACCCTCCATGTCATATTCCGCTCCAGGAGCTCCATCATAGCTCCTCGCTGTCGCTGGGAGGATTTTTTCTCCTCTGCTCGCCCCTTCCACCGTCATTTTCTCTCTACCCACCCTTTCCTCCTTTTCCGCGCAGCTCTCGATTCCCCCCTCTCTTGCGCACCCTCCATGTCATATTCCGCTCCAGGAGCTCCATCATAGCTCCTCGCTGTCGCTGGGAGGAAGTTTTCTCCTCCGCTCGCCCCTTCCACCGTCATTTTCTCTCTACCCACCCTTGCCTCCTTTTCCGCGCAGCTCTCAATTCCCCCCTCTCTTTCGCACCCTCCATGTCATATTCCGCTCCAGGAGCTCCATCATAGCTCCTTGCTGTCGCTGGGAGGATGTTTTCTCCTCCGCTCGCCCCTTCCACCGTCATTTTCTCTCTACCCACCCTTGCCTCCTTTTCCGCGCAGCTCTCGATTCCCCCCTCTCTTTCGCACCCTCCATGTCATATTCCGCTCCAGGAGTTCCATCATAGCTCCTCACTGTCGCTGGGAGGATGTTTTCTCCTCCGCTCGCCCCTTCCACCGTCATTTTCTCTCTACCCACCCTTGCCTCCTTCTCCGCGCAGCTCTCGATTCCCCCCTCTCTTTCGCACCCTCCATGTCATATTCTGCACCAGGAGCTCCATCATAGCTCTTCGCTGTCGCTGGGAGGATGTTTTCTCCTCCGCTCGCCCCTTCCACCGTCATTTTCTCTCTACCCACCCTTTCCTCCTTTTCCGCGCAGCTCTCGATTCCCCCCTCTCTTTCGCACCCTCCATGTCATATTCCGCTCCAGGAGCTCTATCATAGCTCCTCGCTGTCGCTGGGAGGATTTTTTCTCCTCTGCTCGCCCCTTCCACCGTCATTTTCTCTCTACCCACCCTTTCCTCCTTTTCCGCGCAGCTCTCGATTCCCCCCTCTCTTGCGCACCCTCCATGTCATATTCCGCTCCAGGAGCTCCATCATAGCTCCTCGCTGTCGCTGGGAGGAAGTTTTCTCCTCCGCTCGCCCCTTCCACCGTCATTTTCTCTCTACCCACCCTTGCCTCCTTTTCCGCGCAGCTCTCGATTCCCCCCTCTCTTTCGCACCCTCCATGTCATATTCCGCTCCAGGAGTTCCATCATAGCTCCTCACTGTCGCTGGGAGGATGTTTTCTCCTCCGCTCGCCCCTTCCACCGTCATTTTCTCTCTACCCACCCTTGCCTCCTTCTCCGCGCAGCTCTCGATTCCCCCCTCTCTTTCGCACCCTCCATGTCATATTCTGCTCCAGGAGCTCCATCATAGCTCCTCGCTGTCGCTGGGAGGATGTTTTCTCCTCCGCTCGCCCCTTCCACCGTCATTTTCTCTCTACCCACCCTTGCCTCCTTCTCCGCGCAGCTCTCGATTCCCCCCTCTCTTTCGCACCCTCCATGTCATATTCCGCTCCAGGAGCTCCATCATAGCTCCTCGCTGTCGCTGGGAGGATGTTTTCTCCTCCGCTCGCCCCTTCCACCGTCATTTTCTTTCTACCCACCCTTGCCTCCTTTTCCACGCAGCTCTCGATTCCCCCCTCTCTTTCGCACCCTCCATGTCATATTCCGCTCCAGGAGCTCCATCATAGCTCCTCGCTGTTGCTGGGAGGATGTTTTCTCCTCCGCTCGCCCCTTCCACCGTCATTTTCTCTCTACCCACCCTTGCCTCCTTCTCCGCACAGCTCTCGATTCCCCCCTCTCTTTCGCACCCTCCATGTCATATTCCGCTCCAGGAGCTCCATCATAGCTCCTCGCTGGGAGGATGTTTTCTCCTCTGCTCGCCCCTTCCACCGTCATTTTCTCTCTACCCACCCTTTCCTCCTTTTCCGCGCAGCTCTCGATTCCCCCCTCTCTTGCGCACCCTCCATGTCATATTCCGCTCCAGGAGCTCCATCATAGCTCCTCGCTGTCGCTGGGAGGATGTTTTCTCCTCCGCTCGCCCCTTCCACCGTCATTTTCTCTCTACCCACCCTTGCCTCCTTTTCCGCGCAGCTCTCGATTCCCCCCTCTCTTTCGCACCCTCCATGTCATATTCCGCTCCAGGAGTTCCATCATAGCTCCTCACTGTCGCTGGGAGGATGTTTTCTCCTCCGCTCGCCCCTTCCACCGTCATTTTCTCTCTACCCACCCTTGCCTCCTTCTCCGCGCAGCTCTCGATTCCCCCCTCTCTTTCGCACCCTCCATGTCATATTCCGCTCCAGGAGCTCCATCATAGCTCTTCGCTGTCGCTGGGAGGATGTTTTCTCCTCCGCTCGCCCCTTCCACCGTCATTTTCTTTCTACCCACCCTTTCCTCCTTTTCCGCGCAGCTCTCGATTCCCCCCTCTCTTTCGCACCCTCCATGTCATATTCCGCTCCAGGAGCTCCATCATAGCTCCTCGCTGTCGCTGGGAGGATGTTTTCTCCTCCGCTCGCCCCTTCCACCGTCATTTTCTCTCTACCCACCCTTGCCTCCTTTTCCGCGCAGCTCTCGATTCCCCCCTCTCTTTCGCACCCTCCATGTCATATTCCGCTCCAGGAGCTCCATCATAGCTCCTCGCTGTCGCTGGGAGGATGTTTTCTCCTCCGCTCGCCCCTTCCACCGTCATTTTCTCTCTACCCACCCTTGCCTCCTTCTCCGCGCAGCTCTCAATTCCCCCCTCTCTTTCGCACCCTCCATGTCATATTCCGCTCCAGGAGCTCCATCATAGCTCCTCGCTGTCGCTGGGAGGATGTTTTCTCCTCCGCTCGCCCCTTCCACCGTCATTTTCTCTCTACCCACCCTTGCCTCCTTTTCCGCGCAGCTCTCGATTCCCCCCTCTCTTTCGCACCCTCCATGTCATATTCCGCTCCAGGAGTTCCATCATAGCTCCTCACTGTCGCTGGGAGGATGTTTTCTCCTCCGCTCGCCCCTTCCACCGTCATTTTCTCTCTACCAACCCTTGCCTCCTTTTCCGCGCAGCTCTCGATTCCCCCCTCTCTTTCGCACCCTCCATGTCATATTCCGCTCCAGGAGTTCCATCATAGCTCCTCACTGTCGCTGGGAGGAAGTTTTCTCCTCCGCTTGCCCCTTCCACCGTCATTTTCTCTCTACCCACCCTTGCCTCCTTTTCCGCGCAGCTCTCGATTCCCCCCTCTCTTTCGCACCCTCCATGTCATATTCCGCTCCAGGAGCTCCATCATAGCTCCTTGCTGTCGCTGGGAGGATGTTTTCTCCTCCGCTCGCCCCTTCCACCGTCATTTTCTCTCTACCCACCCTTGCCTCCTTTTCCGCGCAGCTCTCGATTCCCCCCTCTCTTTCGCACCCTCCATGTCATATTCCGCTCCAGGAGTTCCATCATAGCTCCTCACTGTCGCTGGGAGGATGTTTTCTCCTCCGCTCGCCCCTTCCACCGTCATTTTCTCTCTACCCACCCTTGCCTCCTTTTCCGCGCAGCTCTCGATTCCCCCCTCTCTTTCGCACCCTCCATGTCATATTCCGCTCCAGGAGCTCCATCATAGCTCCTCGCTGTCGCTGGGAGGATGTTTTCTCCTCCGCTCGCCCCTTCCACCGTCATTTTCTCTCTACCCACCCTTGCCTCCTTTTCCGCGCAGCTCTCGATTCCCCCCTCTCTTTCGCACCCTCCATGTCATATTCCGCTCCAGGAGCTCCATCATAGCTCCTTGCTGTCGCTGGGAGGATGTTTTCTCCTCCGCTCGCCCCTTCCACCGTCATTTTCTCTCTACCCACCCTTGCCTCCTTTTCCGCGCAGCTCTCGATTCCCCCCTCTCTTTCGCACCCTCCATGTCATATTCCGCTCCAGGAGTTCCATCATAGCTCCTCACTGTCGCTGGGAGGATGTTTTCTCCTCCGCTCGCCCCTTCCACCATCATTTTCTCTCTACCCACCCTTGCCTCCTTTTCCGCGCAGCTCTCGATTCCCACCTCTCTTTCGCACCCTCCATGTCATATTCCGCTCCAGGAGTTCCATCATAGCTCCTCACTGTCGCTGGGAGGATGTTTTCTCCTCCGCTCGCCCCTTCCACCGTCATTTTCTCTCTACCCACCCTTGCCTCCTTTTCCGCGCAGCTCTCGATTCCCCCCTCTCTTTCGCACCCTCCATGTCATATTCCGCTCCAGGAGCTCCATCATAGCTCCTTGCTGTCGCTGGGAGGATGTTTTCTCCTCCGCTCGCCCCTTCCACCGTCATTTTCTCTCTACCCACCCTTGCCTCCTTTTCCGCGCAGCTCTCGATTCCCCCCTCTCTTTCGCACCCTCCATGTCATATTCCGCTCCAGGAGTTCCATCATAGCTCCTCACTGTCGCTGGGAGGATGTTTTCTCCTCCGCTCGCCCCTTCCACCATCATTTTCTCTCTACCCACCCTTGCCTCCTTTTCCGCGCAGCTCTCGATTCCCACCTCTCTTTCGCACCCTCCATGTCATATTCCGCTCCAGGAGTTCCATCATAGCTCCTCACTGTCGCTGGGAGGATGTTTTCTCCTCCGCTCGCCCCTTCCACCGTCATTTTCTCTCTACCCACCCTTGCCTCCTTCTCCGCGCAGCTCTCGATTCCCCCCTCTCTTTCGCACCCTCCATGTCATATTCCGCTCCAGGAGCTCAATCATAGCTCCTTGCTGTCGCTGGGAGGATGTTTTCTCCTCCGCTCGCCCCTTCCACCATCATTTTCTCTCTACCCACCCTTGCCTCCTTCTCCGCGCAGCTCTCGATTCCCCCCTCTCTTTCGCACCCTCCATGTCATATTCCGCTCCAGGAGCTCCATCATAGCTCCTCGCTGTCGCTGGGAGGATGTTTTCTCCTCCGCTCGCCCCTTCCACCGTCATTTTCTCTCTACCCACCCTTGCCTCCTTTTCCGCGCATCTCTCGATTCCCCCCTCTCTTTCGCACCCTCCATGTCATATTCCGCTCCAGGAGCTCCATCATAGCTCCTCGCTGTTGCTGGGAGGATGTTTTCTCCTCCGCTCGCCCCTTCCACCGTCATTTTCTCTCTACCCACCCTTGCCTCCTTCTCCGCACAGCTCTCGATTCCCCCCTCTCTTTCGCACCCTCCATGTCATATTCCGCTCCAGGAGCTCCATCATAGCTCCTCGCTGTCGCTGGGAGGATGTTTTCTCCTCTGCTCGCCCCTTCCACCGCCATTTTCTCTCTACCCACCCTTTCCTCCTTTTCCGCGCAGCTCTCGATTCCCCCCTCTCTTTCGCACCCTCCATGTCATATTCCGCTCCAGGAGCTCCATCATAGCTCCTCGCTGTCGCTGGGAGGATGTTTTCTCCTCCGCTCGCCCCTTCCACCGTCATTTTCTTTCTACCCACCCTTGCCTCCTTTTCCACGCAGCTCTCGATTCCCCCCTCTCTTTCGCACCCTCCATGTCATATTCCGCTCCAGGAGCTCCATCATAGCTCCTCGCTGTTGCTGGGAGGATGTTTTCTCCTCCGCTCGCCCCTTCCACCGTCATTTTCTCTCTACCCACCCTTGCCTCCTTCTCCGCACAGCTCTCGATTCCCCCCTCTCTTTCGCACCCTCCATGTCATATTCCGCTCCAGGAGCTCCATCATAGCTCCTCGCTGTCGCTGGGAGGATGTTTTCTCCTCTGCTCGCCCCTTCCACCGTCATTTTCTCTCTACCCACCCTTTCCTCCTTTTCCGCACAGCTCTCGATTCCCCCCTCTCTTGCGCACCCTCCATGTCATATTCCGCTCCAGGAGCTCCATCATAGCTCCTCGCTGTCGCTGGGAGGATGTTTTCTCCTCCGCTCGCCCCTTCCACCGTCATTTTCTCTCTACCCACCCTTGCCTCCTTTTCCGCGCAGCTCTCGATTCCCCCCTCTCTTTCGCACCCTCCATGTCATATTCCGCTCCAGGAGTTCCATCATAGCTCCTCACTGTCGCTGGGAGGATGTTTTCTCCTCCGCTCGCCCCTTCCACCGTCATTTTCTCTCTACCCACCCTTGCCTCCTTCTCCGCGCAGCTCTCGATTCCCCCCTCTCTTTCGCACCCTCCATGTCATATTCCGCTCCAGGAGCTCCATCATAGCTCTTCGCTGTCGCTGGGAGGATGTTTTCTCCTCCGCTCGCCCCTTCCACCGTCATTTTCTCTCTACCCACCCTTTCCTCCTTTTCCGCGCAGCTCTCGATTCCCCCCTCTCTTTCGCACCCTCCATGTCATATTCCGCTCCAGGAGCTCCATCATAGCTCCTCGCTGTCGCTGGGAGGATGTTTTCTCCTCCGCTCGCCCCTTCCACCGTCATTTTCTCTCTACCCACCCTTGCCTCCTTCTCCGCGCAGCTCTCAATTCCCCCCTCTCTTTCGCACCCTCCATGTCATATTCCGCTCCAGGAGCTCCATCATAGCTCCTCGCTGTCGCTGGGAGGATGTTTTCTCCTCCGCTCGCCCCTTCCACCGTCATTTTCTCTCTACCCACCCTTGCCTCCTTCTCCGCGCAGCTCTCGATTCCCCCCTCTCTTTCGAACCCTCCATGTCATATTCCGCTCCAGGAGCTCCATCATAGCTCCTCGCTGTCGCTGGGAGGATGTTTTCTCCTCTGCTCGCCCCTTCCACCGTCATTTTCTCTCTACTCACCCTTTCCTCCTTTTCCGCGCAGCTCTCGATTCCCCCCTCTCTTTCGCACCCTCCATGTCATATTCCGCTCCAGGAGCTCCATCATAGCTCCTCGCTGTCGCTGGGAGGATGTTTTCTCCTCCGCTCGCCCCTTCCACCGTCATTTTCTTTCTACCCACCCTTGCCTCCTTTTCCACGCAGCTCTCGATTCCCCCCTCTCTTTCGCACCCTCCATGTCATATTCCGCTCCAGGAGCTCCATCATAGCTCCTCGCTGTCGCTGGGAGGATGTTTTCTCCTCTGCTCGCCCCTTCCACCGTCATTTTCTCTCTACCCACCCTTTCCTCCTTTTCCGCGCAGCTCTCGATTCCCCCCTCTCTTTCGCACCCTCCATGTCATATTCCGCTCCAGGAGTTCCATCATAGCTCCTCACTGTCGCTGGGAGGAAGTTTTCTCCTCCGCTCGCCCCTTCCACCGTCATTTTCTCTCTACCCACCCTTGCCTCCTTTTCCGCGCAGCTCTCGATTCCCCCCTCTCTTTCGCACCCTCCATGTCATATTCCGCTCCAGGAGCTCCATCATAGCTCCTTGCTGTCGCTGGGAGGACGTTTTCTCCTCCGCTCGCCCCTTCCACCGTCATTTTCTCTCTACCCACCCTTGCCTCCTTTTCCGCGCAGCTCTCGATTCCCCCCTCTCTTTCGCACCCTCCATGTCATATTCCGCTCCAGGAGTTCCATCATAGCTCCTCACTGTCGCTGGGAGGAAGTTTTCTCCTCCGCTTGCCCCTTCCACCGTCATTTTCTCTCTACCCACCCTTGCCTCCTTTTCCGCGCAGCTCTCGATTCCCCCCTCTCTTGCGCACCCTCCATGTCATATTCCGCTCCAGGAGCTCCATCATAGCTCCTTGCTGTCGCTGGGAGGATGTTTTCTCCTCCGCTCGCCCCTTCCACCGTCATTTTCTCTCTACCCACCCTTGCCTCCTTTTCCGCGCAGCTCTCGATTCCCCCCTCTCTTTCGCACCCTCCATGTCATATTCCGCTCCAGGAGCTCCATCATAGCTCCTCGCTGTCGCTGGGAGGATGTTTTCTCCTCCGCTCGCCCCTTCCACCGTCATTTTCTCTCTACCCACCCTTGCCTCCTTTTCCGCGCAGCTCTTGATTCCCCCCTCTCTTTCGCACCCTCAATGTCATATTCCGCTCCAGGAGTTCCATCATAGCTCCTCACTGTCGCTGGGAGGATGTTTTCTCCTCCGCTCGCCCCTTCCACCGTCATTTTCTCTCTACCCACCCTTGCCTCCTTTTCCGCGCAGCTCTCGATTCCCCCCTCTCTTTCGCACCCTCCATGTCATATTCCGCTCCAGGAGCTCCATCATAGCTCCTTGCTGTCGCTGGGAGGACGTTTTCTCCTCCGCTCGCCCCTTCCACAGTCATTTTCTCTCTACCCACCCTTGCCTCCTTTTCCGCGCAGCTCTCGATTCCCCCCTCTCTTTCGCACCCTCCATGTCATATTCCGCTCCAGGAGTTCCATCATAGCTCCTCACTGTCGCTGGGAGGATGTTTTCTCCTCCGCTCGCCCCTTCCACCGTCATTTTCTCTCTACCCACCCTTGCCTCCTTTTCCGCGCAGCTCTCGATTCCCCCCTCTCTTTCGCACCCTCCATGTCATATTCCGCTCCAGGAGTTCCATCATAGCTCCTCACTGTCGCTGGGAGGAAGTTTTCTCCTCCGCTTGCCCCTTCCACCGTCATTTTCTCTCTACCCACCCTTGCCTCCTTTTCCGCGCAGCTCTCGATTCCCCCCTCTCTTGCGCACCCTCCATGTCATATTCCGCTCCAGGAGCTCCATCATAGCTCCTTGCTGTCGCTGGGAGGATGTTTTCTCCTCCGCTCGCCCCTTCCACCGTCATTTTCTCTCTACCCACCCTTGCCTCCTTTTCCGCGCAGCTCTCGATTCCCCCCTCTCTTTCGCACCCTCCATGTCATATTCCGCTCCAGGAGCTCCATCATAGCTCCTCGCTGTCGCTGGGAGGATGTTTTCTCCTCCGCTCGCCCCTTCCACCGTCATTTTCTCTCTACCCACCCTTGCCTCCTTCTCCGCGCAGCTCTCAATTCCCCCCTCTCTTTCGCACCCTCCATGTCATATTCCGCTCCAGGAGCTCCATCATAGCTCCTTGCTGTCGCTGGGAGGACGTTTTCTCCTCCGCTCGCCCCTTCCACCGTCATTTTCTCTCTACCCACCCTTGCCTCCTTTTCCGCGCAGCTCTCGATTCCCCCCTCTCTTTCGCACCCTCCATGTCATATTCCGCTCCAGGAGTTCCATCATAGCTCCTCACTGTCGCTGGGAGGATGTTTTCTCCTCCGCTCGCCCCTTCCACCGTCATTTTCTCTCTACCCACCCTTGCCTCCTTTTCCGCGCAGCTCTCGATTCCCCCCTCTCTTTCGCACCCTCCATGTCATATTCCGCTCCAGGAGTTCCATCATAGCTCCTCACTGTCGCTGGGAGGAAGTTTTCTCCTCCGCTTGCCCCTTCCACCGTCATTTTCTCTCTACCCACCCTTGCCTCCTTTTCCGCGCAGCTCTCGATTCCCCCCTCTCTTGCGCACCCTCCATGTCATATTCCGCTCCAGGAGCTCCATCATAGCTCCTTGCTGTCGCTGGGAGGATGTTTTCTCCTCCGCTCGCCCCTTCCACCGTCATTTTCTCTCTACCCACCCTTGCCTCCTTTTCCGCGCAGCTCTCGATTCCCCCCTCTCTTTCGCACCCTCCATGTCATATTCCGCTCCAGGAGCTCCATCATAGCTCCTCGCTGTCGCTGGGAGGATGTTTTCTCCTCCGCTCGCCCCTTCCACCGTCATTTTCTCTCTACCCACCCTTGCCTCCTTTTCCGCGCAGCTCTCGATTCCCCCCTCTCTTTCGCACCCTCAATGTCATATTCCGCTCCAGGAGTTCCATCATAGCTCCTCACTGTCGCTGGGAGGATGTTTTCTCCTCCGCTCGCCCCTTCCACCGTCATTTTCTCTCTACCCACCCTTGCCTCCTTTTCCGCGCAGCTCTCGATTCCCCCCTCTCTTTCGCACCCTCCATGTCATATTCCGCTCCAGGAGCTCCATCATAGCTCCTTGCTGTCGCTGGGAGGACGTTTTCTCCTCCGCTCGCCCCTTCCACCGTCATTTTCTCTCTACCCACCCTTGCCTCCTTTTCCGCGCAGCTCTCGATTCCCCCCTCTCTTTCGCACCCTCCATGTCATATTCCGCTCCAGGAGTTCCATCATAGCTCCTCACTGTCGCTGGGAGGATGTTTTCTCCTCCGCTCGCCCCTTCCACCGTCATTTTCTCTCTACCCACCCTTGCCTCCTTTTCCGCGCAGCTCTCGATTCCCCCCTCTCTTTCGCACCCTCCATGTCATATTCCGCTCCAGGAGTTCCATCATAGCTCCTCACTGTCGCTGGGAGGAAGTTTTCTCCTCCGCTTGCCCCTTCCACCGTCATTTTCTCTCTACCCACCCTTGCCTCCTTTTCCGCGCAGCTCTCGATTCCCCCCTCTCTTGCGCACCCTCCATGTCATATTCCGCTCCAGGAGCTCCATCATAGCTCCTTGCTGTCGCTGGGAGGATGTTTTCTCCTCCGCTCGCCCCTTCCACCGTCATTTTCTCTCTACCCACCCTTGCCTCCTTTTCCGCGCAGCTCTCGATTCCCCCCTCTCTTTCGCACCCTCCATGTCATATTCCGCTCCAGGAGCTCCATCATAGCTCCTCGCTGTCGCTGGGAGGATGTTTTCTCCTCCGCTCGCCCCTTCCACCGTCATTTTCTCTCTACCCACCCTTGCCTCCTTTTCCGCGCAGCTCTCGATTCCCCCCTCTCTTTCGCACCCTCAATGTCATATTCCGCTCCAGGAGTTCCATCATAGCTCCTCACTGTCGCTGGGAGGATGTTTTCTCCTCCGCTCGCCCCTTCCACCGTCATTTTCTCTCTACCCACCCTTGCCTCCTTTTCCGCGCAGCTCTCGATTCCCCCCTCTCTTTCGCACCCTCCATGTCATATTCCGCTCCAGGAGTTCCATCATAGCTCCTCACTGTCGCTGGGAGGAAGTTTTCTCCTCCGCTCGCCCCTTCCACCGTCATTTTCTCTCTACCCACCCTTGCCTCCTTTTCCGCGCAGCTCTCGATTCCCCCCTCTCTTTCGCACCCTCCATGTCATATTCCGCTCCAGGAGCTCCATCATAGCTCCTCGCTGTCGCTGGGAGGATGTTTTCTCCTCCGCTCGCCCCTTCCACCGTCATTTTCTCTCTACCCACCCTTGCCTCCTTTTCCGCACAGCTCTCGATTCCCCCCTCTCTTTCGCACCCTCAATGTCATATTCCGCTCCAGGAGTTCCATCATAGCTCCTCACTGTCGCTGGGAGGATGTTTTCTCCTCCGCTCGCCCCTTCCACCGTCATTTTCTCTCTACCCACCCTTGCCTCCTTTTCCGCGCAGCTCTCGATTCCCCCCTCTCTTTCGCACCCTCCATGTCATATTCCGCTCCAGGAGTTCCATCATAGCTCCTCACTGTCGCTGGGAGGAAGTTTTCTCCTCCGCTCGCCCCTTCCACCGTCATTTTCTCTCTACCCACCCTTGCCTCCTTTTCCGCGCAGCTCTCGATTCCCCCCTCTCTTTCGCACCCTCCATGTCATATTCCGCTCCAGGAGTTCCATCATAGCTCCTCACTGTCGCTGGGAGGAAGTTTTCTCCTCCGCTCGCCCCTTCCACCGTCATTTTCTCTCTACCCACCCTTGCCTCCTTTTCCGCGCAGCTCTCGATTCCCCCCTCTCTTTCGCACCCTCCATGTCATATTCCGCTCCAGGAGTTCCATCATAGCTCCTCACTGTCGCTGGGAGGATGTTTTCTCCTCCGCTCGCCCCTTCCACCATCATTTTCTCTCTACCCACCCTTGCCTCCTTTTCCGCGCAGCTCTCGATTCCTCCCTCTCTTTCGCACCCTCCATGTCATATTCCGCTCCAGGAGTTCCATCATAGCTCCTCACTGTCGCTGGGAGGATGTTTTCTCCTCCGCTCGCCCCTTCCACCATCATTTTCTCTCTACCCACCCTTGCCTCCTTTTCCGCGCAGCTCTCGATTCCCCCCTCTCTTTCGCACCCTCCATGTCATATTCCGCTCCAGGAGCTCCATCATAGCTCCTTGCTGTCGCTGGGAGGATGTTTTCTCCTCCGCTCGCCCCTTCCACCGTCATTTTCTCTCTACCCACCCTTGCCTCCTTTTCCGCGCAGCTCTCGATTCCCCCCTCTCTTTCGCACCCTCCATGTCATATTCCGCTCCAGGAGTTCCATCATAGCTCCTCACTGTCGCTGGGAGGATGTTTTCTCCTCCGCTCGCCCCTTCCACCGTCATTTTCTCTCTACCCACCCTTGCCTCCTTCTCCGCGCAGCTCTCGATTCCCCCCTCTCTTTCGCACCCTCCATGTCATATTCCGCTCCAGGAGCTCCATCATAGCTCCTCGCTGTCGCTGGGAGGATGTTTTCTCCTCCGCTCGCCCCTTCCACCGTCATTTTCTCTCTACCCACCCTTGCCTCCTTTTCCGCGCAGCTCTCGATTCCCCCCTCTCTTTCGCACCCTCCATGTCATATTCCGCTCCAGGAGCTCCATCATAGCTCCTTGCTGTCGCTGGGAGGATGTTTTCTCCTCCGCTCGCCCCTTCCACCGTCATTTTCTCTCTACCCACCCTTGCCTCCTTTTCCGCGCAGCTCTCGATTCCCCCCTCTCTTTCGCACCCTCCATGTCATATTCCGCTCCAGGAGTTCCATCATAGCTCCTCACTGTCGCTGGGAGGATGTTTTCTCCTCTGCTCGCCCCTTCCACCGTCATTTTCTCTCTACCCACCCTTGCCTCCTTCTCCGCGCAGCTCTCGATTCCCCCCTCTCTTTCGCACCCTCCATGTCATATTCCGCTCCAGGAGCTCCATCATAGCTCCTCGCTGTCGCTGGGAGGATGTTTTCTCCTCCGCTCGCCCCTTCCACCGTCATTTTCTCTCTACCCACCCTTGCCTCCTTTTCCGCGCAGCTCTCGATTCCCCCCTCTCTTTCGCACCCTCCATGTCATATTCCGCTCCAGGAGCTCCATCATAGCTCCTTGCTGTCACTGGGAGGATGTTTTCTCCTCCGCTCGCCCCTTCCACCGTCTTTTTCTCTCTACCCACCCTTGCCTCCTTTTCCGCGCAGCTCTCGATTCCCCCCTCTCTTTCGCACCCTCCATGTCATATTCCGCTCCAGGAGTTCCATCATAGCTCCTCACTGTCGCTGGTAGGATGTTTTCTCCTCCGCTCGCCCCTTCCACCGTCATTTTCTCTCTACCCACCCTTGCCTCCTTCTCCGCGCAGCTCTCGATTCCCCCCTCTCTTTCGCACCCTCCATGTCATATTCCGCTCCAGGAGCTCCATCATAGCTCTTCGCTGTCGCTGGGAGGATGTTTTCTCCTCCGCTCGCCCCTTCCACCGTCATTTTCTCTCTACCCACCCTTGCCTCCTTTTACGCGCAGCTCTCGATTCCCCCCTCTCTTTCGCACCCTCCATGTCATATTCCGCTCCAGGAGTTCCATCATAGCTCCTCACTGTCGCTGGGAGGATGTTTTCTCCTCCGCTCGCCCCTTCCACCGTCATTTTCTCTCTACCCACCCTTGCCTCCTTTTCCGCGCAGCTCTCGATTCCCCCCTCTCTTTCGCACCCTCCATGTCATATTCCGCTCCAGGAGTTCCATCATAGCTCCTCACAGTCGCTGGGAGGAAGTTTTCTCCTCCGCTCGCCCCTTCCACCGTCATTTTCTCTCTACCCACCCTTGCCTCCTTTTCCGCGCAGTTTTCGATTCCCCCCTCTCTTTCGCACCCTCCATGTCATATTCCGCTCCAGGAGCTCCATCATAGCTCCTTGCTGTCGCTGGGAGGATGTTTTCTCCTCCGCTCGCCCCTTCCACCGTCATTTTCTCTCTACCCACCCTTGCCTCCTTCTCCGCGCAGCTCTCGATTCCCCCCTCTCTTTCGCACCCTCCATGTCATATTCCGCTACAGGAGCTCCATCATAGCTCCTTGCTGTCGCTGGGAGGATGTTTTCTCCTCCGCTCGCCCCTTCCACCGTCATTTTCTCTCTACCCACCCTTGCCTCCTTTTCCGCGCAGTTTTCGATTCCCCCCTCTCTTTCGCACCCTCCATGTCATATTCCGCTCCAGGAGCTCCATCATAGCTCCTTGCTGTCGCTGGGAGGATGTTTTCTCCTCCGCTCGCCCCTTCCACCGTCATTTTCTCTCTACCCACCCTTGCCTCCTTCTCCGCGCAGCTCTCGATTCCCCCCTCTCTTTCGCACCCTCCATGTCATATTCCGCTCCAGGAGTTCCATCATAGCTCCTCACTGTCGCTGGGAGGAAGTTTTCTCCTCCGCTCGCCCCTTCCACCGTCATTTTCTCTCTACCCACCCTTGCCTCCTTTTCCGCGCAGCTCTCAATTCCCCCCTCTCTTTCGCACCCTCCATGTCATATTCCGCTCCAGGAGCTCCATCATAGCTCCTCGCTGTCGCTGGGAGGATGTTTTCTCCTCCGCTCGCCCCTTCCACCGTCATTTTCTCTCTACCCACCCTTGCCTCCTTTTCCGCGCAGCTCTCGATTCCCCCCTCTCTTTCGCACCCTCAATGTCATATTCCGCTCCAGGAGTTCCATCATAGCTCCTCACTGTCGCTGGGAGGATGTTTTCTCCTCCGCTCGCCCCTTCCACCGTCATTTTCTCTCTACCCACCCTTGCCTCCTTTTCCGCGCAGCTCTCGATTCCCCCCTCTCTTTCGCACCCTCCATGTCATATTCCGCTCCAGGAGTTCCATCATAGCTCCTCACTGTCGCTGGGAGGAAGTTTTCTCCTCCGCTCGCCCCTTCCACCGTCATTTTCTCTCTACCCACCCTTGCCTCCTTTTCCGCGCAGCTCTCGATTCCCCCCTCTCTTTCGCACCCTCCATGTCATATTCCGCTCCAGGAGTTCCATCATAGCTCCTCACTGTCGCTGGGAGGAAGTTTTCTCCTCCGCTCGCCCCTTCCACCGTCATTTTCTCTCTACCCACCCTTGCCTCCTTTTCCGCGCAGCTCTCGATTCCCCCCTCTCTTTCGCACCCTCCATGTCATATTCCGCTCCAGGAGTTCCATCATAGCTCCTCACTGTCGCTGGGAGGATGTTTTCTCCTCCGCTCGCCCCTTCCACCATCATTTTCTCTCTACCCACCCTTGCCTCCTTTTCCGCGCAGCTCTCGATTCCTCCCTCTCTTTCGCACCCTCCATGTCATATTCCGCTCCAGGAGTTCCATCATAGCTCCTCACTGTCGCTGGGAGGATGTTTTCTCCTCCGCTCGCCCCTTCCACCATCATTTTCTCTCTACCCACCCTTGCCTCCTTTTCCGCGCAGCTCTCGATTCCCCCCTCTCTTTCGCACCCTCCATGTCATATTCCGCTCCAGGAGCTCCATCATAGCTCCTTGCTGTCGCTGGGAGGATGTTTTCTCCTCCGCTCGCCCCTTCCACCGTCATTTTCTCTCTACCCACCCTTGCCTCCTTTTCCGCGCAGCTCTCGATTCCCCCCTCTCTTTCGCACCCTCCATGTCATATTCCGCTCCAGGAGTTCCATCATAGCTCCTCACTGTCGCTGGGAGGATGTTTTCTCCTCCGCTCGCCCCTTCCACCGTCATTTTCTCTCTACCCACCCTTGCCTCCTTCTCCGCGCAGCTCTCGATTCCCCCCTCTCTTTCGCACCCTCCATGTCATATTCCGCTCCAGGAGCTCCATCATAGCTCCTCGCTGTCGCTGGGAGGATGTTTTCTCCTCCGCTCGCCCCTTCCACCGTCATTTTCTCTCTACCCACCCTTGCCTCCTTTTCCGCGCAGCTCTCGATTCCCCCCTCTCTTTCGCACCCTCCATGTCATATTCCGCTCCAGGAGTTCCATCATAGCTCCTCACTGTCGCTGGGAGGATGTTTTCTCCTCCGCTCGCCCCTTCCACCGTCATTTTCTCTCTACCCACCCTTGCCTCCTTCTCCGCGCAGCTCTCGATTCCCCCCTCTCTTTCGCACCCTCCATGTCATATTCCGCTCCAGGAGCTCCATCATAGCTCCTCGCTGTCGCTGGGAGGATGTTTTCTCCTCCGCTCGCCCCTTCCACCGTCATTTTCTCTCTACCCACCCTTGCCTCCTTTTCCGCGCAGCTCTCGATTCCCCCCTCTCTTTCGCACCCTCCATGTCATATTCCGCTCCAGGAGCTCCATCATAGCTCCTTGCTGTCGCTGGGAGGATGTTTTCTCCTCCGCTCGCCCCTTCCACCGTCATTTTCTCTCTACCCACCCTTGCCTCCTTTTCCGCGCAGCTCTCGATTCCCCCCTCTCTTTCGCACCCTCCATGTCATATTCCGCTCCAGGAGTTCCATCATAGCTCCTCACTGTCGCTGGGAGGATGTTTTCTCCTCTGCTCGCCCCTTCCACCGTCATTTTCTCTCTACCCACCCTTGCCTCCTTCTCCGCGCAGCTCTCGATTCCCCCCTCTCTTTCGCACCCTCCATGTCATATTCCGCTCCAGGAGCTCCATCATAGCTCCTCGCTGTCGCTGGGAGGATGTTTTCTCCTCCGCTCGCCCCTTCCACCGTCATTTTCTCTCTACCCACCCTTGCCTCCTTTTCCGCGCAGCTCTCGATTCCCCCCTCTCTTTCGCACCCTCCATGTCATATTCCGCTCCAGGAGCTCCATCATAGCTCCTTGCTGTCGCTGGGAGGATGTTTTCTCCTCCGCTCGCCCCTTCCACCGTCATTTTCTCTCTACCCACCCTTGCCTCCTTTTCCGCGCAGCTCTCGATTCCCCCCTCTCTTTCGCACCCTCCATGTCATATTCCGCTCCAGGAGTTCCATCATAGCTCCTCACTGTCGCTGGTAGGATGTTTTCTCCTCCGCTCGCCCCTTCCACCGTCATTTTCTCTCTACCCACCCTTGCCTCCTTCTCCGCGCAGCTCTCGATTCCCCCCTCTCTTTCGCACCCTCCATGTCATATTCCGCTCCAGGAGCTCCATCATAGCTCTTCGCTGTCGCTGGGAGGATGTTTTCTCCTCCGCTCGCCCCTTCCACCGTCATTTTCTCTCTACCCACCCTTGCCTCCTTTTACGCGCAGCTCTCGATTCCCCCCTCTCTTTCGCACCCTCCATGTCATATTCCGCTCCAGGAGTTCCATCATAGCTCCTCACTGTCGCTGGGAGGATGTTTTCTCCTCCGCTCGCCCCTTCCACCGTCATTTTCTCTCTACCCACCCTTGCCTCCTTTTCCGCGCAGCTCTCGATTCCCCCCTCTCTTTCGCACCCTCCATGTCATATTCCGCTCCAGGAGTTCCATCATAGCTCCTCACAGTCGCTGGGAGGAAGTTTTCTCCTCCGCTCGCCCCTTCCACCGTCATTTTCTCTCTACCCACCCTTGCCTCCTTTTCCGCGCAGTTTTCGATTCCCCCCTCTCTTTCGCACCCTCCATGTCATATTCCGCTCCAGGAGCTCCATCATAGCTCCTTGCTGTCGCTGGGAGGATGTTTTCTCCTCCGCTCGCCCCTTCCACCGTCATTTTCTCTCTACCCACCCTTGCCTCCTTCTCCGCGCAGCTCTCGATTCCCCCCTCTCTTTCGCACCCTCCATGTCATATTCCGCTACAGGAGCTCCATCATAGCTCCTTGCTGTCGCTGGGAGGATGTTTTCTCCTCCGCTCGCCCCTTCCACCGTCATTTTCTCTCTACCCACCCTTGCCTCCTTTTCCGCGCAGTTTTCGATTCCCCCCTCTCTTTCGCACCCTCCATGTCATATTCCGCTCCAGGAGCTCCATCATAGCTCCTTGCTGTCGCTGGGAGGATGTTTTCTCCTCCGCTCGCCCCTTCCACCGTCATTTTCTCTCTACCCACCCTTGCCTCCTTCTCCGCGCAGCTCTCGATTCCCCCCTCTCTTTCGCACCCTCCATGTCATATTCCGCTCCAGGAGTTCCATCATAGCTCCTCACTGTCGCTGGGAGGAAGTTTTCTCCTCCGCTCGCCCCTTCCACCGTCATTTTCTCTCTACCCACCCTTGCCTCCTTTTCCGCGCAGCTCTCAATTCCCCCCTCTCTTTCGCACCCTCCATGTCATATTCCGCTCCAGGAGCTCCATCATAGCTCCTCGCTGTCGCTGGGAGGATGTTTTCTCCTCCGCTCGCCCCTTCCACCGTCATTTTCTCTCTACCCACCCTTGCCTCCTTTTCCGCGCAGCTCTCGATTCCCCCCTCTCTTTCGCACCCTCAATGTCATATTCCGCTCCAGGAGTTCCATCATAGCTCCTCACTGTCGCTGGGAGGATGTTTTCTCCTCCGCTCGCCCCTTCCACCGTCATTTTCTCTCTACCCACCCTTGCCTCCTTTTCCGCGCAGCTCTCGATTCCCCCCTCTCTTTCGCACCCTCCATGTCATATTCCGCTCCAGGAGTTCCATCATAGCTCCTCACTGTCGCTGGGAGGAAGTTTTCTCCTCCGCTCGCCCCTTCCACCGTCATTTTCTCTCTACCCACCCTTGCCTCCTTTTCCGCGCAGCTCTCGATTCCCCCCTCTCTTTCGCACCCTCCATGTCATATTCCGCTCCAGGAGTTCCATCATAGCTCCTCACTGTCGCTGGGAGGAAGTTTTCTCCTCCGCTCGCCCCTTCCACCGTCATTTTCTCTCTACCCACCCTTGCCTCCTTTTCCGCGCAGCTCTCGATTCCCCCCTCTCTTTCGCACCCTCCATGTCATATTCCGCTCCAGGAGTTCCATCATAGCTCCTCACTGTCGCTGGGAGGATGTTTTCTCCTCCGCTCGCCCCTTCCACCATCATTTTCTCTCTACCCACCCTTGCCTCCTTTTCCGCGCAGCTCTCGATTCCTCCCTCTCTTTCGCACCCTCCATGTCATATTCCGCTCCAGGAGTTCCATCATAGCTCCTCACTGTCGCTGGGAGGATGTTTTCTCCTCCGCTCGCCCCTTCCACCATCATTTTCTCTCTACCCACCCTTGCCTCCTTTTCCGCGCAGCTCTCGATTCCCCCCTCTCTTTCGCACCCTCCATGTCATATTCCGCTCCAGGAGCTCCATCATAGCTCCTTGCTGTCGCTGGGAGGATGTTTTCTCCTCCGCTCGCCCCTTCCACCGTCATTTTCTCTCTACCCACCCTTGCCTCCTTTTCCGCGCAGCTCTCGATTCCCCCCTCTCTTTCGCACCCTCCATGTCATATTCCGCTCCAGGAGTTCCATCATAGCTCCTCACTGTCGCTGGGAGGATGTTTTCTCCTCCGCTCGCCCCTTCCACCGTCATTTTCTCTCTACCCACCCTTGCCTCCTTCTCCGCGCAGCTCTCGATTCCCCCCTCTCTTTCGCACCCTCCATGTCATATTCCGCTCCAGGAGCTCCATCATAGCTCCTCGCTGTCGCTGGGAGGATGTTTTCTCCTCCGCTCGCCCCTTCCACCGTCATTTTCTCTCTACCCACCCTTGCCTCCTTTTCCGCGCAGCTCTCGATTCCCCCCTCTCTTTCGCACCCTCCATGTCATATTCCGCTCCAGGAGCTCCATCATAGCTCCTCGCTGTCGCTGGGAGGATGTTTTCTCCTCCGCTCGCCCCTTCCACCGTCATTTTCTCTCTACCCACCCTTGCCTCCTTTTCCGCGCAGCTCTCGATTCCCCCCTCTCTTTCGCACCCTCCATGTCATATTCCGCTCCAGGAGTTCCATCATAGCTCCTCACTGTCGCTGGGAGGATGTTTTCTCCTCCGCTCGCCCCTTCCACCGTCATTTTCTCTCTACCCACCCTTGCCTCCTTCTCCGCGCAGCTCTCGATTCCCCCCTCTCTTTCGCACCCTCCATGTCATATTCCGCTCCAGGAGCTCCATCATAGCTCCTCGCTGTCGCTGGGAGGATGTTTTCTCCTCCGCTCGCCCCTTCCACCGTCATTTTCTCTCTACCCACCCTTGCCTCCTTTTCCGCGCAGCTCTCGATTCCCCCCTCTCTTTCGCACCCTCCATGTCATATTCCGCTCCAGGAGCTCCATCATAGCTCCTTGCTGTCGCTGGGAGGATGTTTTCTCCTCCGCTCGCCCCTTCCACCGTCATTTTCTCTCTACCCACCCTTGCCTCCTTTTCCGCGCAGCTCTCGATTCCCCCCTCTCTTTCGCACCCTCCATGTCATATTCCGCTCCAGGAGTTCCATCATAGCTCCTCACTGTCGCTGGTAGGATGTTTTCTCCTCCGCTCGCCCCTTCCACCGTCATTTTCTCTCTACCCACCCTTGCCTCCTTCTCCGCGCAGCTCTCGATTCCCCCCTCTCTTTCGCACCCTCCATGTCATATTCCGCTCCAGGAGCTCCATCATAGCTCTTCGCTGTCGCTGGGAGGATGTTTTCTCCTCCGCTCGCCCCTTCCACCGTCATTTTCTCTCTACCCACCCTTGCCTCCTTTTACGCGCAGCTCTCGATTCCCCCCTCTCTTTCGCACCCTCCATGTCATATTCCGCTCCAGGAGTTCCATCATAGCTCCTCACTGTCGCTGGGAGGATGTTTTCTCCTCCGCTCGCCCCTTCCACCGTCATTTTCTCTCTACCCACCCTTGCCTCCTTCTCCGCGCAGCTCTCGATTCCCTCCTCTCTCTCGCACCCTCCATATTACATCCAGCTCCAGGAGCTCCATCATAGCTCCTCGCTGTCGCTGGGAGGATGTTTTCTCCTCCGCTCGCCCCTTCCACCGTCATTTTCTCTCTACCCACCCTTGCCTCCTTCTCCGCGCAGCTCTCGATTCCCTCCTCTCTCTCGCACCCTCCATATTACATCCAGCTCCAGGAGCTCCATCATAGCTCCTCGCTGTCGCTGGGAGGATGTTTTCTCCTCCGCTCGCCCCTTCCACCGTCATTTTCTCTCTACCCACCCTTGCCTCCTTTTCCGCGCAGCTCTCGATTCCCCCCTCTCTTTCGCACCCTCCATGTCATATTCCGCTCCAGGAGCTCCATCATAGCTCCTTGCTGTCGCTGGGAGGATGTTTTCTCCTCCGCTCGCCCCTTCCACCGTCATTTTCTCTCTACCCACCCTTGCCTCCTTCTCCGCGCAGCTCTCGATTTCCCCCTCTCTCTCGCACCCTCCATATTACATCCAGCTCCAGGAGCTCCATCATAGCTCCTCGCTGTCGCTGGGAGGATGTTTTCTCCTCCGCTCGCCCCTTCCACCGTCATTTTCTCTCTACCCACCCTTGCCTCCTTTTCCGCGCAGCTCTCGATTCCCCCCTCTCTTTCGCACCCTCCATGTCATATTCCGCTCCAGGAGTTCCATCATAGCTCCTCACTGTCGCTGGGAGGATGTTTTCTCCTCCGCTCGCCCCTTCCACCGTCATTTTCTCTCTACCCACCCTTGCCTCCTTCTCCGCGCAGCTCTCGATTCCCCCCTCTCTTTCGCACCCTCCATGTCATATTCCGCTACAGGAGCTCCATCATAGCTCCTTGCTGTCGCTGGGAGGATGTTTTCTCCTCCGCTCGCCCCTTCCACCGTCATTTTCTCTCTACCCACCCTTGCCTCCTTCTCCGCGCAGCTCTCGATTCCCCCCTCTCTCTCGCACCCTCCATATTACATCCAGCTCCAGGAGCTCCATCATAGCTCCTCGCTGTCGCTGGGAGGATGTTTTCTCCTCCGCTCGCCCCTTCCACCGTCATTTTCTCTCTACCCACCCTTGCCTCCTTTTCCGCGCAGCTCTCGATTCCCCCCTCTCTTTCGCACCCTCCATGTCATATTCCGCTCCAGGAGTTCCATCATAGCTCCTCACTGTCGCTGGGAGGATGTTTTCTCCTCCGCTCGCCCCTTCCACCGTCATTTTCTCTCTACCCACCCTTGCCTCCTTCTCCGCGCAGCTCTCTATTCCCTCCTCTCTCTCGCACCCTCCATATTACATCCAGCTCCAGGAGCTCCATCATAGCTCCTCGCTGTCGCTGGGAGGATGTTTTCTCCTCCGCTCGCCCCTTCCACCGTCATTTTCTCTCTACCCACCCTTGCCTCCTTCTCCGCGCAGCTCTCGATTCCCTCCTCTCTCTCGCACCCTCCATATTACATCCAGCTCCAGGAGCTCCATCATAGCTCCTCGCTGTCGCTGGGAGGATGTTTTCTCCTCCGCTCGCCCCTTCCACCGTCATTTTCTCTCTACCCACCCTTGCCTCCTTTTCCGCGCAGCTCTCGATTCCCCCCTCTCTTTCGCACCCTCCATGTCATATTCCGCTCCAGGAGCTCCATCATAGCTCCTTGCTGTCGCTGGGAGGATGTTTTCTCCTCCGCTCGCCCCTTCCACCGTCATTTTCTCTCTACCCACCCTTGCCTCCTTCTCCGCGCAGCTCTCGATTCCCTCCTCTCTCTCGCACCCTCCATATTACATCCAGCTCCAGGAGCTCCATCATAGCTCCTCGCTGTCGCTGGGAGGATGTTTTCTCCTCCGCTCGCCCCTTCCACCGTCATTTTCTCTCTACCCACCCTTGCCTCCTTCTCCGCGCAGCTCTCGATTCCCTCCTCTCTCTCGCACCCTCCATATTACATCCAGCTCCAGGAGCTCCATCATAGCTCCTCGCTGTCACTGGGAGGATGTTTTCTCCTCCGCTCGCCCCTTCCACCGTCATTTTCTCTCTACCCACCCTTGCCTCCTTTTCCGCGCAGCTCTCGATTCCCCCCTCTCTTTCGCACCCTCCATGTCATATTCCGCTCCAGGAGCTCCATCATAGCTCCTTGCTGTCGCTGGGAGGATGTTTTCTCCTCCGCTCGCCCCTTCCACCGTCATTTTCTCTCTACCCACCCTTGCCTCCTTCTCCGCGCAGCTCTCGATTCCCCCCTCTCTCTCGCACCCTCCATATTACATCCAGCTCCAGGAGCTCCATCATAGCTCCTCGCTGTCGCTGGGAGAATATTTTTTTTCCTCCGCTCGCCCCTTCCACCGTCATTTTCTCTCTACCCACCCTTGCCTCCTTTTCCGCGCAGCTCTCGATTCCCCCCTCTCTTTCGCACCCTCCATGTCATATTCCGCTCCAGGAGTTCCATCATAGCTCCTCACTGTCGCTGGGAGGATGTTTTCTCCTCCGCTCGCCCCTTCCACCGTCATTTTCTCTCTACCCACCCTTGCCTCCTTCTCCGCGCAGCTCTCGATTCCCCCCTCTCTTTCGCACCCTCCATGTCATATTCCGCTCCAGGAGCTCCATCATAGCTCCTCGCTGTCGCTGGGAGGATGTTTTCTCCTCCGCTCGCCCCTTCCACCGTCATTTTCTCTCTACCCACCCTTGCCTCCTTTTCCGCGCAGCTCTCGATTCCCCCCTCTCTTTCGCACCCTCCATGTCATATTCCGCTCCAGGAGTTCCATCATAGCTCCTCACTGTCGCTGGGAGGATTTTTTCTCCTCCGCTCGCCCCTTCCACCGTCATTTTCTCTCTACCCACCCTTGCCTCCTTTTCCGCGCAGCTCTCGATTCCCCCCTCTCTTTCGCACCCTCCATGTCATATTCCGCTCCAGGAGTTCCATCATAGCTCCTCACTGTCGCTGGGAGGATGTTTTCTCCTCCGCTCGCCCCTTCCACCGTCATTTTCTCTCTACCCACCCTTGCCTCCTTCTCCGCGCAGCTCTCGATTCCCTCCTCTCTCTCGCACCCTCCATATTACATCCAGCTCCAGGAGCTCCATCATAGCTCCTCGCTGTCGCTGGGAGGATGTTTTCTCCTCCGCTCGCCCCTTCCACCGTCATTTTCTCTCTACCCACCCTTGCCTCCTTCTCCGCGCAGCTCTCGATTCCCTCCTCTCTCTCGCACCCTCCATATTACATCCAGCTCCAGGAGCTCCATCATAGCTCCTCGCTGTCGCTGGGAGGATGTTTTCTCCTCCGCTCGCCCCTTCCACCGTCATTTTCTCTCTACCCACCCTTGCCTCCTTTTCCGCGCAGCTCTCGATTCCCCCCTCTCTTTCGCACCCTCCATGTCATATTCCGCTCCAGGAGCTCCATCATAGCTCCTTGCTGTCGCTGGGAGGATGTTTTCTCCTCCGCTCGCCCCTTCCACCGTCATTTTCTCTCTACCCACCCTTGCCTCCTTCTCCGCGCAGCTCTCGATTCCCCCCTCTCTTTCGCACCCTCCATGTCATATTCCGCTCCAGGAGCTCCATCATAGCTCCTCGCTGTCGCTGGGAGGAAGTTTTCTCCTCCGCTCGCCCCTTCCACCGTCATTTTCTCTCTACCCACCCTTGCCTCCTTTTCCGCGCAGCTCTCGATTCCCCCCTCTCTTTCGCACCCTCCATGTCATATTCCGCTCCAGGAGTTCCATCATAGCTCCTCACTGTCGCTGGGAGGATGTTTTCTCCTCCGCTCGCCCCTTCCACCGTCATTTTCTCTCTACCCACCCTTGCCTCCTTTTCCGCGCAGCTCTCGATTCCCCCCTCTCTTTCGCACCCTCCATGTCATATTCCGCTCCAGGAGCTCCATCATAGCTCCTTGCTGTCGCTGGGAGGATGTTTTCTCCTCCGCTCGCCCCTTCCACCGTCATTTTCTCTCTACCCACCCTTGCCTCCTTCTCCGCGCTGCTCTCGATTCCCCCCTCTCTTTCGCACCCTCCTTGTCATATTCTGCTCCAGGAGTTCCATCATAGCTCCTCACTGTCGCTGGGAGGATGTTTTCTCCTCCGCTCGCCCCTTCCACCGTCATTTTCTCTCTACCCACCCTTGCCTCCTTCTCCGCGCAGCTCTCGATTCCCCCCTCTCTCTCGCACCCTCCATATTACATCCAGCTCCAGGAGCTCCATCATAGCTCCTCGCTGTCGCTGGGAGGATGATTTCTCCTCCGCTCGCCCCTTCCACCGTCATTTTCTCTCTACCCACCCTTGCCTCCTTTTCCGCGCAGCTCTCGATTCCCCCCTCTCTTTCGCACCCTCCATGTCATATTCCGCTCCAGGAGTTCCATCATAGCTCCTCACTGTCGCTGGGAGGATTTTTTCTCCTCCGCTCGCCCCTTCCACTGTCATTTTCTCTCTACCCACCCTTGCCTCCTTCTCCGCGCAGCTCTCGATTCCCTCCTCTCTCTCGCACCCTCCATATTACATCCAGCTCCAGGAGCTCCATCATAGCTCCTCGCTGTCGCTGGGAGGATGTTTTCTCCTCCGCTCGCCCCTTCCACCGTCATTTTCTCTCTACCCACCCTTGCCTCCTTCTCCGCGCAGCTCTCGATTCCCTCCTCTCTCTCGCACCCTCCATATTACATCCAGCTCCAGGAGCTCCATCATAGCTCCTCGCTGTCGCTTGGAAGGGAGGATGTTTTCTCCTCCGCTCGCCCCTTCCACCGTCATTTTCTCTCTACCCACCCTTGCCTCCTTTTCCGCGCAGCTCTCGATTCCCCCCTCTCTTTCGCACCCTCCATGTCATATTCCGCTCCAGGAGCTCCATCATAGCTCCTTGCTGTCGCTGGGAGGATGTTTTCTCCTCCGCTCGCCCCTTCCACCGTCATTTTCTCTCTACCCACCCTTGCCTCCTTCTCCGCGCAGCTCTCGATTCCCCCCTCTCTCTCGCACCCTCCATATTACATCCAGCTCCAGGAGCTCCATCATAGCTCCTCGCTGTCGCTGGGAGGATGTTTTCTCCTCCGCTCGCCCCTTCCACCGTCATTTTCTCTCTACCCACCCTTGCCTCCTTTTCCGCGCAGCTCTCGATTCCCCCCTCTCTTTCGCACCCTCCATGTCATATTCCGCTCCAGGAGTTCCATCATAGCTCCTCACTGTCGCTGGGAGGATGTTTTCTCCTCCGCTCGCCCCTTCCACCGTCATTTTCTCTCTACCCACCCTTGCCTCCTTCTCCGCGCAGCTCTCGATTCCCCCCTCTCTCTCGCACCCTCCATATTACATCCAGCTCCAGGAGCTCCATCATAGCTCCTCGCTGTCGCTGGGAGGATGTTTTCTCCTCCGCTCGCCCCTTCCACCGTCATTTTCTCTCTACCCACCCTTGCCTCCTTTTCCGCGCAGCTCTCGATTCCCCCCTCTCTTTCGCACCCTCCATGTCATATTCCGCTCCAGGAGCTCCATCATAGCTCCTTGCTGTCGCTGGGAGGATGTTTTCTCCTCCGCTCGCCCCTTCCACCGTCATTTTCTCTCTACCCACCCTTGCCTCCTTCTCCGCGCAGCTCTCGATTCCCTCCTCTCTCTCGCACCCTCCATATTACATCCAGCTCCAGGAGCTCCATCATAGCTCCTCGCTGTCGCTGGGAGGATGTTTTCTCCTCCGCTCGCCCCTTCCACCGTCATTTTCTCTCTACCCACCCTTGCCTCCTTCTCCGCGCAGCTCTCGATTCCCTCCTCTCTCTCGCACCCTCCATATTACATCCAGCTCCAGGAGCTCCATCATAGCTCCTCGCTGTCACTGGGAGGATGTTTTCTCCTCCGCTCGCCCCTTCCACCGTCATTTTCTCTCTACCCACCCTTGCCTCCTTTTCCGCGCAGCTCTCGATTCCCCCCTCTCTTTCGCACCCTCCATGTCATATTCCGCTCCAGGAGCTCCATCATAGCTCCTTGCTGTCGCTGGGAGGATGTTTTCTCCTCCGCTCGCCCCTTCCACCGTCATTTTCTCTCTACCCACCCTTGCCTCCTTCTCCGCGCAGCTCTCGATTCCCCCATCTCTCTCGCACCCTCCATATTACATCCAGCTCCAGGAGCTCCATCATAGCTCCTCGCTGTCGCTGGGAGGATGTTTTCTCCTCCGCTCGCCCCTTCCACCGTCATTTTCTCTCTACCCACCCTTGCCTCCTTTTCCGCGCAGCTCTCGATTCCCCCCTCTCTTTCGCACCCTCCATGTCATATTCCGCTCCAGGAGTTCCATCATAGCTCCTCACTGTCGCTGGGAGGATTTTTTCTCCTCCGCTCGCCCCTTCCACCGTCATTTTCTCTCTACCCACCCTTGCCTCCTTCTCCGCGCAGCTCTCGATTCCCTCCTCTCTCTCGCACCCTCCATATTACATCCAGCTCCAGGAGCTCCATCATAGCTCCTCGCTGTCGCTGGGAGGATGTTTTCTCCTCCGCTCGCCCCTTCCACCGTCATTTTCTCTCTACCCACCCTTGCCTCCTTCTCCGCGCAGCTCTCGATTCCCTCCTCTCTCTCGCACCCTCCATATTACATCCAGCTCCAGGAGCTCCATCATAGCTCCTCGCTGTCGCTGGGAGGATGTTTTCTCCTCCGCTCGCCCCTTCCACCGTCATTTTCTCTCTACCCACCCTTGCCTCCTTTTCCGCGCAGCTCTCGATTCCCCCCTCTCTTTCGCACCCTCCATGTCATATTCCGCTCCAGGAGCTCCATCATAGCTCCTTGCTGTCGCTGGGAGGATGTTTTCTCCTCCGCTCGCCCCTTCCACCGTCATTTTCTCTCTACCCACCCTTGCCTCCTTCTCCGCGCAGCTCTCGATTCCCCCCTCTCTCTCGCACCCTCCATATTACATCCAGCTCCAGGAGCTCCATCATAGCTCCTCGCTGTCGCTGGGAGGATGTTTTCTCCTCCGCTCGCCCCTTCCACCGTCATTTTCTCTCTACCCACCCTTGCCTCCTTTTCCGCGCAGCTCTCGATTCCCCCCTCTCTTTCGCACCCTCCATGTCATATTCCGCTCCAGGAGTTCCATCATAGCTCCTCACTGTCGCTGGGAGGATGTTTTCTCCTCCGCTCGCCCCTTCCACCGTCATTTTCTCTCTACCCACCATTGCCTCCTTCTCCGCGCAGCTCTCGATTCCCTCCTCTCTCTCGCACCCTCCATATTACATCCAGCTCCAGGAGCTCCATCATAGCTCCTCGCTGTCGCTGGGAGGATGTTTTCTCCTCCGCTCGCCCCTTCCACCGTCATTTTCTCTCTACCCACCCTTGCCTCCTTCTCCGCGCAGCTCTCGATTCCCTCCTCTCTCTCGCACCCTCCATATTACATCCAGCTCCAGGAGCTCCATCATAGCTCCTCGCTGTCGCTGGGAGGATGTTTTCTCCTCCGCTCGCCCCTTCCACCGTCATTTTCTCTCTACCCACCCTTGCCTCCTTCTCCGCGCAGCTCTCGATTCCCCCCTCTCTTTCGCACCCTCCATGTCATATTCCGCTCCAGGAGCTCCATCATAGCTCCTTGCTGTCGCTGGGAGGATGTTTTCTCCTCCGCTCGTCCCTTCCACCGTCATTTTCTCTCTACCCACCCTTGCCTCCTTCTCCGCGCTGCTCTCGATTCCCCCCTCTCTTTCGCACCCTCCATGTCATATTCCGCTACAGGAGCTCCATCATAGCTCCTTGCTGTCGCTGGGAGGATGTTTTCTCCTCCGCTCGCCCCTTCCACCGTCATTTTCTCTCTACCCACCCTTGCCTCCTTCTCCGCGCAGCTCTCGATTCCCCCCTCTCTCTCGCACCCTCCATATTACATCCAGCTCCAGGAGCTCCATCATAGCTCCTCGCTGTCGCTGGGAGGATGTTTTCTCCTCCGCTCGCCCCTTCCACCGTCATTTTCTCTCTACCCACCCTTGCCTCCTTTTCCGCGCAGCTCTCGATTCCCCCCTCTCTTTCGCACCCTCAATGTCATATTCCGCTCCAGGAGTTCCATCATAGCTCCTCACTGTCGCTGGGAGGATGTTTTCTCCTCCGCTCGCCCCTTCCACCGTCATTTTCTCTCTACCCACCCTTGCCTCCTTTTCCGCGCAGCTCTCGATTCCCCCCTCTCTTTCGCACCCTCCATGTCATATTCCGCTCCAGGAGTTCCATCATAGCTCCTCACTGTCGCTGGGAGGAAGTTTTCTCCTCCGCTCGCCCCTTCCACCGTCATTTTCTCTCTACCCACCCTTGCCTCCTTTTCCGCGCAGCTCTCGATTCCCCCCTCTCTTTCGCACCCTCCATGTCATATTCCGCTCCAGGAGCTCCATCATAGCTCCTCGCTGTCGCTGGGAGGATGTTTTCTCCTCCGCTCGCCCCTTCCACCGTCATTTTCTCTCTACCCACCCTTGCCTCCTTTTCCGCGCAGCTCTCGATTCCCCCCTCTCTTTCGCACCCTCAATGTCATATTCCGCTCCAGGAGTTCCATCATAGCTCCTCACTGTCGCTGGGAGGATGTTTTCTCCTCCGCTCGCCCCTTCCACCGTCATTTTCTCTCTACCCACCCTTGCCTCCTTTTCCGCGCAGCTCTCGATTCCCCCCTCTCTTTCGCACCCTCCATGTCATATTCCGCTCCAGGAGTTCCATCATAGCTCCTCACTGTCGCTGGGAGGAAGTTTTCTCCTCCGCTCGCCCCTTCCACCGTCATTTTCTCTCTACCCACCCTTGCCTCCTTTTCCGCGCAGCTCTCGATTCCCCCCTCTCTTTCGCACCCTCCATGTCATATTCCGCACCAGGAGCTCCATCATAGCTCCTCGCTGTCGCTGGGAGGATGTTTTCTCCTCCGCTCGCCCCTTCCACCGTCATTTTCTCTCTACCCACCCTTGCCTCCTTTTCCGCGCAGCTCTCGATTCCCCCCTCTCTTTCGCACCCTCAATGTCATATTCCGCTCCAGGAGTTCCATCATAGCTCCTCACTGTCGCTGGGAGGATGTTTTCTCCTCCGCTCGCCCCTTCCACCGTCATTTTCTCTCTACCCACCCTTGCCTCCTTTTCCGCGCAGCTCTCGATTCCCCCCTCTCTTTCGCACCCTCCATGTCATATTCCGCTCCAGGAGTTCCATCATAGCTCCTCACTGTCGCTGGGAGGATGTTTTCTCCTCCGCTCGCCCCTTCCACCGTCATTTTCTCTCTACCCACCCTTGCCTCCTTTTCCGCGCAGCTCTCGATTCCCCCCCTCTCTTTCGCACCCTCCATGTCATATTCCGCTCCAGGAGCTCCATCATAGCTCCTTGCTGTCGCTGGGAGGATGTTTTCTCCTCCGCTCGCCCCTTCCACCGTCATTTTCTCTCTACCCACCCTTGCCTCCTTTTCCGCGCAGCTCTCGATTCCCCCCTCTCTTTCGCACCCTCCATGTCATATTCCGCTCCAGGAGTTCCATCATAGCTCCTCACTGTCGCTGGGAGGATGTTTTCTCCTCCGCTCGCCCCTTCCACCGTCATTTTCTCTCTACCCACCCTTGCCTCCTTTTCCGCGCAGCTCTCGATTCCCCCCTCTCTTTCGCACCCTCCATGTCATATTCCGCTCCAGGAGTTCCATCATAGCTCCTCACTGTCGCTGGGAGGATGTTTTCTCCTCCGCTCGCCCCTTCCACCGTCATTTTCTCTCTACCCACCCTTGCCTCCTTCTCCGCGCAGCTCTCGATTCCCCCCTCTCTTTCGCACCCTCCATGTCATATTCCGCTCCAGGAGCTCCATCATAGCTCTTCGCTGTCGCTGGGAGGATGTTTTCTCCTCCGCTCGCCCCTTCCACCGTCATTTTCTCTCTACCCACCCTTGCCTCCTTCTCCGCGCAGCTCTCGATTCCCCCCTCTCTTTCGAACCCTCCATGTCATATTCCGCTCCAGGAGCTCCATCATAGCTCCTCGCTGTCGCTGGGAGGATGTTTTCTCCTCTGCTCGCCCCTTCCACCGTCATTTTCTCTCTACCCACCCTTTCCTCCTTTTCCGCGCAGCTCTCGATTCCCCCCTCTCTTTCGCACCCTCCATGTCATATTCCGCTCCAGGAGCTCCATCATAGCTCCTTGCTGTCGCTGGGAGGATGTTTTCTCCTCCGCTCGCCCCTTCCACCGTCATTTTCTCTCTACCCACCCTTGCCTCCTTCTCCGCGCAGCTCTCGATTCCCCCCTCTCTTTCGAACCCTCCATGTCATATTCCGCTCCAGGAGCTCCATCATAGCTCCTCGCTGTCGCTGGGAGGATGTTTTCTCCTCTGCTCGCCCCTTCCACCGTCATTTTCTCTCTACCCACCCTTTCCTCCTTTTCCGCGCAGCTCTCGATTCCCCCCTCTCTTTCGCACCCTCCATGTCATATTCCGCTCCAGGAGCTCCATCATAGCTCCTCGCTGTCGCTGGGAGGATGTTTTCTCCTCCGCTCGCCCCTTCCACCGTCATTTTCTTTCTACCCACCCTTGCCACCTTTTCCACGCAGCTCTCGATTCCCCCCTCTCTTTCGCACCCTCCATGTCATATTCCGCTCCAGGAGCTCCATCATAGCTCCTCGCTGTCGCTGGGAGGATGTTTTCTCCTCCGCTCGCCCCTTCCACCGTCATTTTCTCTCTACCCACCCTTGCCTCCTTCTCCGCACAGCTCTCGATTCCCCCCTCTCTTTCGCACCCTCCATGTCATATTCCGCTCCAGGAGCTCCATCATAGCTCCTCGCTGTCGCTGGGAGGATGTTTTCTCCTCTGCTCGCCCCTTCCACCGTCATTTTCTCTCTACCCACCCTTTCCTCCTTTTCCGCGCAGCTCTCGATTCCCCCCTCTCTTGCGCACCCTCCATGTCATATTCCGCTCCAGGAGCTCCATCATAGCTCCTCGCTGTCGCTGGGAGGATGTTTTCTCCTCCGCTCGCCCCTTCCACCGTCATTTTCTCTCTACCCACCCTTGCCTCCTTTTCCGCGCAGCTCTCGATTCCCCCCTCTCTTTCGCACCCTCCATGTCATATTCCGCTCCAGGAGTTCCATCATAGCTCCTCACTGTCGCTGGGAGGATGTTTTCTCCTCCGCTCGCCTCTTCCACCGTCATTTTCTCTCTACCCACCCTTGCCTCCTTTTCCGCGCAGCTCTCGATTCCCCCCTCTCTTTCGCACCCTCCATGTCATATTCCGCTCCAGGAGTTCCATCATAGCTCCTCACTGTCGCTGGGAGGATGTTTTCTCCTCCGCTCGCCCCTTCCACCGTCATTTTCTCTCTACCCACCCTTGCCTCCTTTTCCGCGCAGCTCTCGATTCCCCCCTCTCTTTCGCACCCTCCATGTCATATTCCGCTCCAGGAGTTCCATCATAGCTCCTCACTGTTGCTGGGAGGAAGTTTTCTCCTCCGCTCGCCCCTTCCACCGTCATTTTCTCTCTACCCACCCTTGCCTCCTTTTCCACGCAGTTTTCGATTCCCCCTCTCTTTCGCACCCTCCATGTCATATTCCGCTCCAGGAGCTCCATCATAGCTCCTTGCTGTCGCTGGGAGGATGTTTTCTCCTCCGCTCGCCCCTTCCACCGTCATTTTCTCTCTACCCACCCTTGCCTCCTTCTCCGCGCAGCTCTCGATTCCCCCCTCTCTTTCGCACCCTCCATGTCATATTCCGCTCCAGGAGCTCCATCATATCTCCTTGCTGTCGCTGGGAGGATGTTTTCTCCTCCGCTCGCCCCTTCCACCGTCATTTTCTCTCTACCCACCCTTGCCTCCTTCTCCGCGCAGCTCTCGATTCCCCCCTCTCTTTCGCACCCTCCATGTCATATTCCGCTCCAGGAGCTCCATCATAGCTCCTTGCTGTCGCTGGGAGGATGTTTTCTCCTCCGCTCGCCCCTTCCACCGTCATTTTCTCTCTACCCACCCTTGCCTCCTTCTCCGCGCAGCTCTCGATTCCCCCCTCTCTCTCGCACCCTCCATATTACATCCAGCTCCAGGAGCTCCATCATAGCTCCTCGCTGTCGCTGGGAGGATGTTTTCTCCTCCGCTCGCCCCTTCCACTGTCATTTTCTCTCTACCCACCCTTGCCTCCTTTTCCGCACAGCTCTCGATTCCCCCCTCTCTTTCGCACCCTCCATGTCATATTCCGCTCCAGGAGTTCCATCATAGCTCCTCACTGTCGCTGGGAGGATGTTTTCTCCTCCGCTCGCCCCTTCCACCGTCATTTTCTCTCTACCCACCCTTGCCTCCTTCTCCGCGCAGCTCTCGATTCCCTCCTCTCTCTCGCACCCTCCATATTACATCCAGCTCCAGGAGCTCCATCATAGCTCCTTGCTGTCGCTGGGAGGATGTTTTCTCCTCCGCTCGCCCCTTCCACCGTCATTTTCTCTCTACCCACCCTTGTCTCCTTTTCCGCGCAGCTCTCGATTCCCCCCTCTCTTTCGCACCCTCCATGTCATATTCCGCTCCAGGAGCTCCATCATAGCTCCTTGCTGTCGCTGGGAGGATGTTTTCTCCTCCGCTCGCCCCTTCCACCGTCATTTTCTCTCTACCCACCCTTGCCTCCTTCTCCGCGCAGCTCTCGATTCCCTCCTCTCTCTCGCACCCTCCATATTACATCCAGCTCCAGGAGCTCCATCATAGCTCCTCGCTGTCGCTGGGAGGATGTTTTCTCCTCCGCTCGCCCCTTCCACCGTCATTTTCTCTCTACCCACCCTTGCCTCCTTCTCCGCGCAGCTCTCGATTCCCTCCTCTCTCTCGCACCCTCCATATTACATCCAGCTCCAGGAGCTCCATCATAGCTCCTCGCTGTCGCTGGGAGGATGTTTTCTCCTCCGCTCGCCCCTTCCACCGTCATTTTCTCTCTACCCACCCTTGCCTCCTTTTCCGCGCAGCTCTCGATTCCCCCCTCTCTTTCGCACCCTCCATGTTATATTCCGCTCCAGGAGCTCCATCATAGCTCCTTGCTGTCGCTGGGAGGATGTTTTCTCCTCCGCTCGCCCCTTCCACCGTCATTTTCTCTCTACCCACCCTTGCCTCCTTCTCCGCGCAGCTCTCGATTCCCCCCTCTCTCTCGCACCCTCCATATTACATCCAGCTCCAGGAGCTCCATCATAGCTCCTCGCTGTCGCTGGGAGGATGTTTTCTCCTCTGCTCGCCCCTTCCACCGTCATTTTCTCTCTACCCACCCTTTCCTCCTTTTCCGCGCAGCTCTCGATTCCCCCCTCTCTTTCGCACCCTCCATGTCATATTCCGCTCCAGGAGTTCCATCATAGCTCCTCACTGTCGCTGGGAGGAAGTTTTCTCCTCCGCTCGCCCCTTCCACCGTCATTTTCTCTCTACCCACCCTTGCCTCCTTTTCCGCGCAGCTCTCGATTCCCCCCTCTCTTTCGCACCCTCCATGTCATATTCCGCTCCAGGAGCTCCATCATAGCTCCTTGCTGTCGCTGGGAGGACGTTTTCTCCTCCGCTCGCCCCTTCCACCGTCATTTTCTCTCTACCCACCCTTGCCTCCTTTTCCGCGCAGCTCTCGATTCCCCCCTCTCTTTCGCACCCTCCATGTCATATTCCGCTCCAGGAGCTCCATCATAGCTCCTCGCTGTCGCTGGGAGGATGTTTTCTCCTCTGCTCGCCCCTTCCACCGTCATTTTCTCTCTACCCACCCTTTCCTCCTTTTCCGCGCAGCTCTCGATTCCCCCCTCTCTTTCGCACCCTCCATGTCATATTCCGCTCCAGGAGCTCCATCATAGCTCCTCGCTGTCGCTGGGAGGATGTTTTCTCCTCCGCTCGCCCCTTCCACCGTCATTTTCTTTCTACCCACCCTTGCCTCCTTTTCCACGCAGCTCTCGATTCCCCCCTCTCTTTCGCACCCTCCATGTCATATTCCGCTCCAGGAGCTCCATCATAGCTCCTCGCTGTCGCTGGGAGGATGTTTTCTCCTCTGCTCGCCCCTTCCACCGTCATTTTCTCTCTACCCACCCTTTCCTCCTTTTCCGCGCAGCTCTCGATTCCCCCCTCTCTTTCGCACCCTCCATGTCATATTCCGCTCCAGGAGTTCCATCATAGCTCCTCACTGTCGCTGGGAGGAAGTTTTCTCCTCCGCTCGCCCCTTCCACCGTCATTTTCTCTCTACCCACCCTTGCCTCCTTTTCCGCGCAGCTCTCGATTCCCCCCTCTCTTTCGCACCCTCCATGTCATATTCCGCTCCAGGAGCTCCATCATAGCTCCTTGCTGTCGCTGGGAGGACGTTTTCTCCTCCGCTCGCCCCTTCCACCGTCATTTTCTCTCTACCCACCCTTGCCTCCTTTTCCGCGCAGCTCTCGATTCCCCCCTCTCTTTCGCACCCTCCATGTCATATTCCGCTCCAGGAGCTCCATCATAGCTCCTTGCTGTCGCTGGGAGGACGTTTTCTCCTCCGCTCGCCCCTTCCACCGTCATTTTCTCTCTACCCACCCTTGCCTCCTTTTCCGCGCAGCTCTCGATTCCCCCCTCTCTTTCGCACCCTCCATGTCATATTCCGCTCCAGGAGCTCCATCATAGCTCCTCGCTGTCGCTGGGAGGATGTTTTCTCCTCTGCTCGCCCCTTCCACCGTCATTTTCTCTCTACCCACCCTTTCCTCCTTTTCCGCGCAGCTCTCGATTCCCCCCTCTCTTTCGCACCCTCCATGTCATATTCCGCTCCAGGAGCTCCATCATAGCTCCTCGCTGTCGCTGGGAGGATGTTTTCTCCTCCGCTCGCCCCTTCCACCGTCATTTTCTTTCTACCCACCCTTGCCTCCTTTTCCACGCAGCTCTCGATTCCCCCCTCTCTTTCGCACCCTCCATGTCATATTCCGCTCCAGGAGCTCCATCATAGCTCCTCGCTGTCGCTGGGAGGATGTTTTCTCCTCTGCTCGCCCCTTCCACCGTCATTTTCTCTCTACCCACCCTTTCCTCCTTTTCCGCGCAGCTCTCGATTCCCCCCTCTCTTTCGCACCCTCCATGTCATATTCCGCTCCAGGAGTTCCATCATAGCTCCTCACTGTCGCTGGGAGAAAGTTTTCTCCTCCGCTCGCCCCTTCCACCGTCATTTTCTCTCTACCCACCCTTGCCTCCTTTTCCGCGCAGCTCTCGATTCCCCCCTCTCTTTCGCACCCTCCATGTCATATTCCGCTCCAGGAGCTCCATCATAGCTCCTTGCTGTCGCTGGGAGGACGTTTTCTCCTCCGCTCGCCCCTTCCACCGTCATTTTCTCTCTACCCACCCTTGCCTCCTTTTCTGCGCAGCTCTCGATTCCCCCCTCTCTTTCGCACCCTCCATGTCATATTCCGCTCCAGGAGTTCCATCATAGCTCCTCACTGTCGCTGGGAGGATGTTTTCTCCTCCGCTCGCCCCTTCCACCGTCATTTTCTCTCTACCCACCCTTGCCTCCTTTTCCGCGCAGCTCTCGATTCCCCCCTCTCTTTCGCACCCTCCATGTCATATTCCGCTCCAGGAGTTCCATCATAGCTCCTCACTGTCGCTGGGAGGATGTTTTCTCCTCCGCTCGCCCCTTCCACCGTCATTTTCTCTCTACCCACCCTTGCCTCCTTTTCCGCGCAGCTCTCGATTCCCCCCTCTCTTTCGCACCCTCCATGTCATATTCCGCTCCAGGAGCTCCATCATAGCTCCTCGCTGTCGCTGGGAGGATGTTTTCTCCTCCGCTCGCCCCTTCCACCGTCATTTTCTCTCTACCTACCCTTGCCTCCTTTTCCGCGCAGCTCTCGATTCCCCCCTCTCTTTCGCACCCTCAATGTCATATTCTGCTCCAGGAGTTCCATCATAGCTCCTCACTGTCGCTGGGAGGATGTTTTCTCCTCCGCTCGCCCCTTCCACCGTCATTTTCTCTCTACCCACCCTTGCCTCCTTTTCCGCGCAGCTCTCGATTCCCCCCTCTCTTTCGCACCCTCCATGTCATATTCCGCTCCAGGAGTTCCATCATAGCTCCTCACTGTCGCTGGGAGGAAGTTTTCTCCTCCGCTCGCCCCTTCCACCGTCATTTTCTCTCTACCCACCCTTGCCTCCTTTTCCGCGCAGCTCTCGATTCCCCCCTCTCTTTCGCACCCTCCATGTCATATTCCGCTCCAGGAGCTCCATCATAGCTCCTTGCTGTCGCTGGGAGGATGTTTTCTCCTCCGCTCGCCCCTTCCACCGTCATTTTCTCTCTACCCACCCTTGCCTCCTTCTCCGCGCAGCTCTCGATTCCCCCCTCTCTTTCGCACCCTCCATGTCATATTCCGCTCCAGGAGCTCCATCATATCTCCTTGCTGTCGCTGAGAGGATGTTTTCTCCTCCGCTCGCCCCTTCCACCGTCATTTTCTCTCTACCCACCCTTGCCTCCTTCTCCGCGCAGCTCTCGATTCCCCCCTCTATTTCGCACCCTCCATGTCATATTCCGCTACAGGAGCTCCATCATAGCTCCTTGCTGTCGCTGGGAGGATGTTTTCTCCTCCGCTCGCCCCTTCCACCGTCATTTTCTCTCTACCCACCCTTGCCTCCTTCTCCGCGCAGCTCTCGATTCCCCCCTCTCTCTCGCACCCTCCATATTACATCCAGCTCCAGGAGCTCCATCATAGCTCCTCGCTGTCGCTGGGAGGATGTTTTCTCCTCCGCTCGCCCCTTCCACTGTCATTTTCTCTCTACCCACCCTTGCCTCCTTTTCCGCGCAGCTCTCGATTCCCCCCTCTCTTTCGCACCCTCCATGTCATATTCCGCTCCAGGAGTTCCATCATAGCTCCTCACTGTCGCTGGGAGGATGTTTTCTCCTCCGCTCGCCCCTTCCACCGTCATTTTCTCTCTACCCACCCTTGCCTCCTTCTCCGCGCAGCTCTCGATTCCCTCCTCTCTCTCGCACCCTCCATATTACATCCAGCTCCAGGAGCTCCATCATAGCTCCTCGCTGTCGCTGGGAGGATGTTTTCTCCTCCGCTCGCCCCTTCCACCGTCATTTTCTCTCTACCCACCCTTGTCTCCTTTTCCGCGCAGCTCTCGATTCCCCCCTCTCTTTCGCACCCTCCATGTCATATTCCGCTCCAGGAGCTCCATCATAGCTCCTTGCTGTCGCTGGGAGGATGTTTTCTCCTCCGCTCGCCCCTTCCACCGTCATTTTCTCTCTACCCACCCTTGCCTCCTTCTCCGCGCAGCTCTCGATTCCCTCCTCTCTCTCGCACCCTCCATATTACATCCAGCTCCAGGAGCTCCATCATAGCTCCTCGCTGTCGCTGGGAGGATGTTTTCTCCTCCGCTCGCCCCTTCCACCGTCATTTTCTCTCTACCCACCCTTGCCTCCTTCTCCGCGCAGCTCTCGATTCCCTCCTCTCTCTCGCACCCTCCATATTACATCCAGCTCCAGGAGCTCCATCATAGCTCCTCGCTGTCGCTGGGAGGATGTTTTCTCCTCCGCTCGCCCCTTCCACCGTCATTTTCTCTCTACCCACCCTTGCCTCCTTTTCCGCGCAGCTCTCGATTCCCCCCTCTCTTTCGCACCCTCCATGTCATATTCCGCTCCAGGAGCTCCATCATAGCTCCTTGCTGTCGCTGGGAGGATGTTTTCTCCTCCGCTCGCCCCTTCCACCGTCATTTTCTCTCTACCCACCCTTGCCTCCTTCTCCGCGCAGCTCTCGATTCCCCCCTCTCTCTCGCACCCTCCATATTACATCCAGCTCCAGGAGCTCCATCATAGCTCCTCGCTGTCGCTGGGAGGATGTTTTCTCCTCTGCTCGCCCCTTCCACCGTCATTTTCTCTCTACCCACCCTTTCCTCCTTTTCCGCGCAGCTCTCGATTCCCCCCTCTCTTTCGCACCCTCCATGTCATATTCCGCTCCAGGAGTTCCATCATAGCTCCTCACTGTCGCTGGGAGGAAGTTTTCTCCTCCGCTCGCCCCTTCCACCGTCATTTTCTCTCTACCCACCCTTGCCTCCTTTTCCGCGCAGCTCTCGATTCCCCCCTCTCTTTCGCACCCTCCATGTCATATTCCGCTCCAGGAGCTCCATCATAGCTCCTTGCTGTCGCTGGGAGGACGTTTTCTCCTCCGCTCGCCCCTTCCACCGTCATTTTCTCTCTACCCACCCTTGCCTCCTTTTCCGCGCAGCTCTCGATTCCCCCCTCTCTTTTGCACCCTCCATGTCATATTCCGCTCCAGGAGCTCCATCATAGCTCCTCGCTGTCGCTGGGAGGATGTTTTCTCCTCTGCTCGCCCCTTCCACCGTCATTTTCTCTCTACCCACCCTTTCCTCCTTTTCCGCGCAGCTCTCGATTCCCCCCTCTCTTTCGCACCCTCCATGTCATATTCCGCTCCAGGAGCTCCATCATAGCTCCTCGCTGTCGCTGGGAGGATGTTTTCTCCTCCGCTCGCCCCTTCCACCGTCATTTTCTTTCTACCCACCCTTGCCTCCTTTTCCACGCAGCTCTCGATTCCCCCCTCTCTTTCGCACCCTCCATGTCATATTCCGCTCCAGGAGCTCCATCATAGCTCCTCGCTGTCGCTGGGAGGATGTTTTCTCCTCTGCTCGCCCCTTCCACCGTCATTTTCTCTCTACCCACCCTTTCCTCCTTTTCCGCGCAGCTCTCGATTCCCCCCTCTCTTTCGCACCCTCCATGTCATATTCCGCTCCAGGAGTTCCATCATAGCTCCTCACTGTCGCTGGGAGGATGTTTTCTCCTCCGCTCGCCCCTTCCACCGTCATTTTCTCTCTACCCACCCTTGCCTCCTTCTCCGCGCAGCTCTCGATTCCCTCCTCTCTCTCGCACCCTCCATATTACATCCAGCTCCAGGAGCTCCATCATAGCTCCTCGCTGTCGCTGGGAGGATGTTTTCTCCTCCGCTCGCCCCTTCCACCGTCATTTTCTCTCTACCCACCCTTGTCTCCTTTTCCGCGCAGCTCTCGATTCCCCCCTCTCTTTCGCACCCTCCATGTCATATTCCGCTCCAGGAGCTCCATCATAGCTCCTTGCTGTCGCTGGGAGGATGTTTTCTCCTCCGCTCGCCCCTTCCACCGTCATTTTCTCTCTACCCACCCTTGCCTCCTTCTCCGCGCAGCTCTCGATTCCCTCCTCTCTCTCGCACCCTCCATATTACATCCAGCTCCAGGAGCTCCATCATAGCTCCTCGCTGTCGCTGGGAGGATGTTTTCTCCTCCGCTCGCCCCTTCCACCGTCATTTTCTCTCTACCCACCCTTGCCTCCTTCTCCGCGCAGCTCTCGATTCCCTCCTCTCTCTCGCACCCTCCATATTACATCCAGCTCCAGGAGCTCCATCATAGCTCCTCGCTGTCGCTGGGAGGATGTTTTCTCCTCCGCTCGCCCCTTCCACCGTCATTTTCTCTCTACCCACCCTTGCCTCCTTTTCCGCGCAGCTCTCGATTCCCCCCTCTCTTTCGCACCCTCCATGTCATATTCCGCTCCAGGAGCTCCATCATAGCTCCTTGCTGTCGCTGGGAGGATGTTTTCTCCTCCGCTCGCCCCTTCCACCGTCATTTTCTCTCTACCCACCCTTGCCTCCTTCTCCGCGCAGCTCTCGATTCCCCCCTCTCTCTCGCACCCTCCATATTACATCCAGCTCCAGGAGCTCCATCATAGCTCCTCGCTGTCGCTGGGAGGATGTTTTCTCCTCTGCTCGCCCCTTCCACCGTCATTTTCTCTCTACCCACCCTTTCCTCCTTTTCCGTGCAGCTCTCGATTCCCCCCTCTCTTTCGCACCCTCCATGTCATATTCCGCTCCAGGAGTTCCATCATAGCTCCTCACTGTCGCTGGGAGGAAGTTTTCTCCTCCGCTCGCCCCTTCCACCGTCATTTTCTCTCTACCCACCCTTGCCTCCTTTTCCGCGCAGCTCTCGATTCCCCCCTCTCTTTCGCACCCTCCATGTCATATTCCGCTCCAGGAGCTCCATCATAGCTCCTTGCTGTCGCTGGGAGGACGTTTTCTCCTCCGCTCGCCCCTTCCACCGTCATTTTCTCTCTACCCACCCTTGCCTCCTTTTCCGCGCAGCTCTCGATTCCCCCCTCTCTTTTGCACCCTCCATGTCATATTCCGCTCCAGGAGCTCCATCATAGCTCCTCGCTGTCGCTGGGAGGATGTTTTCTCCTCTGCTCGCCCCTTCCACCGTCATTTTCTCTCTACCCACCCTTTCCTCCTTTTCCGCGCAGCTCTCGATTCCCCCCTCTCTTTCGCACCCTCCATGTCATATTCCGCTCCAGGAGCTCCATCATAGCTCCTCGCTGTCGCTGGGAGGATGTTTTCTCCTCCGCTCGCCCCTTCCACCGTCATTTTCTTTCTACCCACCCTTGCCTCCTTTTCCACGCAGCTCTCGATTCCCCCCTCTCTTTCGCACCCTCCATGTCATATTCCGCTCCAGGAGCTCCATCATAGCTCCTCGCTGTCGCTGGGAGGATGTTTTCTCCTCTGCTCGCCCCTTCCACCGTCATTTTCTCTCTACCCACCCTTTCCTCCTTTTCCGCGCAGCTCTCGATTCCCCCCTCTCTTTCGCACCCTCCATGTCATATTCCGCTCCAGGAGTTCCATCATAGCTCCTCACTGTCGCTGGGAGGAAGTTTTCTCCTCCGCTCGCCCCTTCCACCGTCATTTTCTCTCTACCCACCCTTGCCTCCTTTTCCGCGCAGCTCTCGATTCCCCCCTCTCTTTCGCACCCTCCATGTCATATTCCGCTCCAGGAGCTCCATCATAGCTCCTTGCTGTCGCTGGGAGGACGTTTTCTCCTCCGCTCGCCCCTTCCACCGTCATTTTCTCTCTACCCACCCTTGCCTCCTTTTCCGCGCAGCTCTCGATTCCCCCCTCTCTTTCGCACCCTCCATGTCATATTCCGCTCCAGGAGTTCCATCATAGCTCCTCACTGTCGCTGGGAGGATGTTTTCCCCTCCCCCCCCCCCTCCACCGTCATTTTCTCTCTACCCACCCTTGCCTCCTTTTCCGCGCAGCTCTCGATTCCCCCCTCTCTTTCGCACCCTCCATGTCATATTCCGCTCCAGGAGTTCCATCATAGCTCCTCACTGTCGCTGGGAGGAAGTTTTCTCCTCCGCTTGCCCCTTCCACCGTCATTTTCTCTCTACCCACCCTTGCCTCCTTTTCCGCGCAGCTCTCGATTCCCCCCTCTCTTTCGCACCCTCCATGTCATATTCCGCTCCAGGAGCTCCATCATAGCTCCTTGCTGTCGCTGGGAGGATGTTTTCTCCTCCGCTCGCCCCTTCCACCGTCATTTTCTCTCTACCCAACCTTGCCTCCTTTTCCGCGCAGCTCTCGATTCCCCCCTCTCTTTCGCACCCTCCATGTCATATTCCGCTCCAGGAGTTCCATCATAGCTCCTCACTGTCGCTGGGAGGATGTTTTCTCCTCCGCTCGCCCCTTCCACCGTCATTTTCTCTCTACCCACCCTTGCCTCCTTTTCCGCGCAGCTCTCGATTCCCCCCTCTCTTTCGAACCCTCCATGTCATATTCCGCTCCAGGAGCTCCATCATAGCTCCTCGCTGTCGCTGGGAGGATGTTTTCTCCTCCGCTCGCCCCTTCCACCGTCATTTTCTCTCTACCCACCCTTGCCTCCTTTTCCGCGCAGCTCTCGATTCCCCCCTCTCTTTCGCACCCTCCATGTCATATTCCGCTCCAGGAGTTCCATCATAGCTCCTCACTGTCGCTGGGAGGAAGTTTTCTCCTCCGCTCGCCCCTTCCACCGTCATTTTCTCTCTACCCACCCTTGCCTCCTTTTCCGCGCAGCTCTCGATTCCCCCCTCTCTTTCGCACCCTCCATGTCATATTCCGCTCCAGGAGCTCCATCATAGCTCCTCGCTGTCGCTGGGAGGATGTTTTCTCCTCCGCTCGCCCCTTCCACCGTCATTTTCTCTCTACCCACCCTTGCCTCCTTTTCCGCGCAGCTCTCGATTCCCCCCTCTCTTTCGCACCCTCAATGTCATATTCCGCTCCAGGAGTTCCATCATAGCTCCTCACTGTCGCTGGGAGCATGTTTTCTCCTCCGCTCGCCCCTTCCACCGTCATTTTCTCTCTACCCACCCTTGCCTCCTTTTCCGCGCAGCTCTCGATTCCCCCCTCTCTTTCGCACCCTCCATGTCATATTCCGCTCCAGGAGTTCCATCATAGCTCCTCACTGTCGCTGGGAGGAAGTTTTCTCCTCCGCTCGCCCCTTCCACCGTCATTTTCTCTCTACCCACCCTTGCCTCCTTTTCCGCGCAGCTCTCGATTCCCCCCTCTCTTTCGCACCCTCCATGTCATATTCCGCTCCAGGAGCTCCATCATAGCTCCTCGCTGTCGCTGGGAGGATGTTTTCTCCTCCGCTCGCCCCTTCCACTGTCATTTTCTTTCTACCCACCCTTGCCTCCTTTTCCACGCAGCTCTCGATTCCCCCCTCTCTTTCGCACCCTCCATGTCATATTCCGCTCCAGGAGCTCCATCATAGCTCCTCGCTGTCGCTGGGAGGATGTTTTCTCCTCTGCTCGCCCCTTCCACCGTCATTTTCTCTCTACCCACCCTTTCCTCCTTTTCCGCGCAGCTCTCGATTCCCCCCTCTCTTTCGCACCCTCCATGTCATATTCCGCTCCAGGAGTTCCATCATAGCTCCTCACTGTCGCTGGGAGGAAGTTTTCTCCTCCGCTCGCCCCTTCCACCGTCATTTTCTCTCTACCCACCCTTGCCTCCTTTTCCGCGCAGCTCTCGATTCCCCCCTCTCTTTCGCACCCTCCATGTCATATTCCGCTCCAGGAGCTCCATCATAGCTCCTTGCTGTCGCTGGGAGGACGTTTTCTCCTCCGCTCGCCCCTTCCACCGTCATTTTCTCTCTACCCACCCTTGCCTCCTTTTCCGCGCAGCTCTCGATTCCCCCCTCTCTTTCGCACCCTCCATGTCATATTCCGCTCCAGGAGTTCCATCATAGCTCCTCACTGTCGCTGGGAGGATGTTTTCTCCTCCGCTCGCCCCTTCCACCGTCATTTTCTCTCTACCCACCCTTGCCTCCTTTTCCGCGCAGCTCTCGATTCCCCCCTCTCTTTCGAACCCTCCATGTCATATTCCGCTCCAGGAGCTCCATCATAGCTCCTCGCTGTCGCTGGGAGGATGTTTTCTCCTCCGCTCGCCCCTTCCACCGTCATTTTCTCTCTACCCACCCTTGCCTCCTTTTCCGCGCAGCTCTCGATTCCCCCCTCTCTTTCGCACCCTCAATGTCATATTCCGCTCCAGGAGTTCCATCATAGCTCCTCACTGTCGCTGGGAGGATGTTTTCTCCTCCGCTCGCCCCTTCCACCGTCATTTTCTCTCTACCCACCCTTGCCTCCTTTTCCGCGCAGCTCTCGATTCCCCCCTCTCTTTCGCACCCTCCATGTCATATTCCGCTCCAGGAGTTCCATCATAGCTCCTCACTGTCGCTGGGAGGAAGTTTTCTCCTCCGCTCGCCCCTTCCACCGTCATTTTCTCTCTACCCACCCTTGCCTCCTTTTCCGCGCAGCTCTCTATTCCCCCCTCTCTTTCGCACCCTCCATGTCATATTCCGCTCCAGGAGCTCCATCATAGCTCCTCGCTGTCGCTGGGAGGATGTTTTCTCCTCCGCTCGCCCCTTCCACCGTCATTTTCTCTCTACCCACCCTTGCCTCCTTTTCCGCGCAGCTCTCGATTCCCCCCTCTCTTTCGCACCCTCAATGTCATATTCCGCTCCAGGAGTTCCATCATAGCTCCTCACTGTCGCTGGGAGCATGTTTTCTCCTCCGCTCGCCCCTTCCACCGTCATTTTCTCTCTACCCACCCTTGCCTCCTTTTCCGCGCAGCTCTCGATTCCCCCCTCTCTTTCGCACCCTCCATGTCATATTCCGCTCCAGGAGTTCCATCATAGCTCCTCACTGTCGCTGGGAGGAAGTTTTCTCCTCCGCTCGCCCCTTCCACCGTCATTTTCTCTCTACCCACCCTTGCCTCCTTTTCCTCGCAGCTCTCGATTCCCCCCTCTCTTTCGCACCCTCCATGTCATATTCCGCTCCAGGAGCTCCATCATAGCTCCTTGCTGTCACTGGGAGGATGTTTTCTCCTCCGCTCGCCCCTTCCACCGTCATTTTCTCTCTACCCACCCTTGCCTCCTTTTCCGCGCAGCTCTCGATTCCCCCCTCTCTTTCGCACCCTCCATGTCATATTCCGCTCCAGGAGTTCCATCATAGCTCCTCACTGTCGCTGGGAGGATGTTTTCTCCTCCGCTCGCCCCTTCCACCATCATTTTCTCTCTACCCACCCTTGCCTCCTTTTCCGCGCAGCTCTCGATTCCCCCCTCTCTTTCGCACCCTCCATGTCATATTCCGCTCCAGGAGTTCCATCATAGCTCCTCACTGTCGCTGGGAGGATGTTTTCTCCTCCGCTCGCCCCTTCCACCATCATTTTCTCTCTACCCACCCTTGCCTCCTTTTCCGCGCAGCTCTCGATTCCCCCCTCTCTTTCGCACCCTCCATGTCATATTCCGCTCCAGGAGCTCCATCATAGCTCCTTGCTGTCGCTGGGAGGATGTTTTCTCCTCCGTTCGCCCCTTCCACCGTCATTTTCTCTCTACCCACCCTTGCCTCCTTTTCCGCGCAGCTCTCGATTCCCCCCTCTCTTTCGCACCCTCCATGTCATATTCCGCTCCAGGAGTTCCATCATAGCTCCTCACTGTCGCTGGGAGGATGTTTTCTCCTCCGCTCGCCCCTTCCACCGTCATTTTCTCTCTACCCACCCTTGCCTCCTTCTCCGCGCAGCTCTCGATTCCCCCCTCTCTTTCGCACCCTCCATGTCATATTCCGCTCCAGGAGCTCCATCATAGCTCCTCGCTGTCGCTGGGAGGATGTTTTCTCCTCCGCTCGCCCCTTCCACCGTCATTTTCTCTCTACCCACCCTTGCCTCCTTTTCCGCGCAGCTCTCGATTCCCCCCTCTCTTTCGCACCCTCCATGTCATATTCCGCTCCAGGAGCTCCATCATAGCTCCTTGCTGTCGCTGGGAGGATGTTTTCTCCTCCGCTCGCCCCTTCCACCGTCATTTTCTCTCTACCCACCCTTGCCTCCTTTTCCACGCAGCTCTCGATTCCCCCCTCTCTTTCGCACCCTCCATGTCATATTCCGCTCCAGGAGTTCCATCATAGCTCCTCACTGTCGCTGGGAGGATGTTTTCTCCTCCGCTCGCCCCTTCCACCATCATTTTCTCTCTACCCACCCTTGCCTCCTTTTCCGCGCAGCTCTCGATTCCCCCCTCTCTTTCGCACCCTCCATGTCATATTCCGCTCCAGGAGTTCCATCATAGCTCCTCACTGTCGCTGGGAGGAAGTTTTCTCCTCCGCTCGCCCCTTCCACCGTCATTTTCTCTCTACCCACCCTTGCCTCCTTTTCCGCGCAGCTCTCGATTCCCCCCTCTCTTTCGCACCCTCCATGTCATATTCCGCTCCAGGAGCTCCATCATAGCTCTTCGCTGTCGCTGGGAGGATGTTTTCTCCTCCGCTCGCCCCTTCCACCGTCATTTTCTCTCTACCCACCCTTGCCTCCTTCTCCGCGCAGCTCTCGATTCCCCCCTCTCTTTCGAACCCTCCATGTCATATTCCGCTCCAGGAGCTCCATCATAGCTCCTCGCTGTCGCTGGGAGGATGTTTTCTCCTCTGCTCGCCCCTTCCACCGTCATTTTCTCTCTACCCACCCTTTCCTCCTTTTCCGCGCAGCTCTCGATTCCCCCCTCTCTTTCGCTCCCTCCATGTCATATTCCGCTCCAGGAGCTCCATCATAGCTCCTCGCTGTCGCTGGGAGGATGTTTTCTCCTCCGCTCGCCCCTTCCACCGTCATTTTCTTTCTACCCACCCTTGCCTCCTTTTCCACGCAGCTCTCGATTCCCCCCTCTCTTTCGCACCCTCCATGTCATATTCCGCTCCAGGAGCTCCATCATAGCTCCTCGCTGTTGCTGGGAGGATGTTTTCTCCTCCGCTCGCCCCTTCCACCGTCATTTTCTCTCTACCCACCCTTGCCTCCTTTTCCGCGCAGCTCTCGATTCCCCCCTCTCTTTCGCACCCTCCATGTCATATTCCGCTCCAGGAGTTCCATCATAGCTCCTCACTGTCGCTGGGAGGATGTTTTCTCCTCCGCTCGCCCCTTCCACCGTCATTTTCTCTCTACCCACCCTTGCCTCCTTCTCCGCGCAGCTCTCGATTCCCCCCTCTCTTTCGCACCCTCCATGTCATATTCCGCTCCAGGAGCTCCATCATAGCTCTTCGCTATCGCTGGGAGGATGTTTTCTCCTCCGCTCGCCCCTTCCACCGTCATTTTCTCTCTACCCACCCTTTCCTCCTTCTCCGCGCAGCTCTCGATTCCCCCCTCTCTTTCGAACCCTCCATGTCATATTCCGCTCCAGGAGCTCCATCATAGCTCCTCGCTGTCGCTGGGAGGATGTTTTCTCCTCTGCTCGCCCCTTCCACCGTCATTTTCTCTCTACCCACCCTTTCCTCCTTTTCCGCGCAGCTCTCGATTCCCCCCTCTCTTTCGCACCCTCCATGTCATATTCCGCTCCAGGAGCTCCATCATAGCTCCTCGCTGTCGCTGGGAGGATGTTTTCTCCTCCGCTCGCCCCTTCCACCGTCATTTTCTTTCTACCCACCCTTGCCTCCTTTTCCACGCAGCTCTCGATTCCCCCCTCTCTTTCGCACCCTCAATGTCATATTCCGCTCCAGGAGTTCCATCATAGCTCCTCACTGTCGCTGGGAGGATGTTTTCTCCTCCGCTCGCCCCTTCCACCGTCATTTTCTCTCTACCCACCCTTGCCTCCTTTTCCGCGCAGCTCTCGATTCCCCCCTCTCTTTCGCACCCTCCATGTCATATTCCGCTCCAGGAGTTCCATCATAGCTCCTCACTGTCGCTGGGAGGAAGTTTTCTCCTCCGCTCGCCCCTTCCACCGTCATTTTCTCTCTACCTACCCTTGCCTCCTTTTCCGCGCAGCTCTCGATTCCCCCCTCTCTTTCGCACCCTCCATGTCATATTCCGCTCCAGGAGCTCCATCATAGCTCCTTGCTGTCGCTGGGAGGATGTTTTCTCCTCTGCTCGCCCCTTCCACCGTCATTTTCTCTCTACCCACCCTTGCCTCCTTTTCCGCGCAGCTCTCGATTCCCCCCTCTCTTTCGCACCCTCCATGTCATATTCCGCTCCAGGAGTTCCATCATAGCTCCTCACTGTCGCTGGGAGGATGTTTTCTCCTCCGCTCGCCCCTTCCACCATCATTTTCTCTCTACCCACCCTTGCCTCCTTTTCCGCGCAGCTCTCGATTCCCCCCTCTCTTTCGCACCCTCCATGTCATATTCCGCTCCAGGAGTTCCATCATAGCTCCTCACTGTCGCTGGGAGGATGTTTTCTCCTCCGCTCGCCCCTTCCACCGTCATTTTCTCTCTACCCACCCTTGCCTCCTTTTCCGCGCAGCTCTCGATTCCCCCCTCTCTTTCGCACCCTCCATGTCATATTCCGCTCCAGGAGCTCCATCATAGCTCCTTGCTGTCGCTGGGAGGATGTTTTCTCCTCCGCTCGCCCCTTCCACCGTCATTTTCTCTCTACCCACCCTTGCCTCCTTTTCCGCGCAGCTCTCGATTCCCCCCTCTCTTTCGCACCCTCCATGTCATATTCCGCTCCAGGAGTTCCATCATAGCTCCTCACTGTCGCTGGGAGGATGTTTTCTCCTCCGCTCGCCCCTTCCACCGTCATTTTCTCTCTACCCACCCTTGCCTCCTTCTCCGCGCAGCTCTCGATTCCCCCCTCTCTTTCGCACCCTCCATGTCATATTCCGCTCCAGGAGCTCCATCATAGCTCCTCGCTGTCGCTGGGAGGATGTTTTCTCCTCCGCTCGCCCCTTCCACCGTCATTTTCTCTCTACCCACCCTTGCCTCCTTTTCCGCGCAGCTCTCGATTCCCCCCTCTCTTTCGCACCCTCCATGTCATATTCCGCTCCAGGAGCTCCATCATAGCTCCTTGCTGTCGCTGGGAGGATGTTTTCTCCTCCGCTCGCCCCTTCCACCGTCATTTTCTCTCTACCCACCCTTGCCTCCTTTTCCGCGCAGCTCTCGATTCCCCCCTCTCTTTCGCACCCTCAATGTCATATTCCGCTCCAGGAGTTCCATCATAGCTCCTCACTGTCGCTGGGAGGATGTTTTCTCCTCCGCTCGCCCCTTCCACCGTCATTTTCTCTCTACCCACCCTTGCCTCCTTTTCCGCGCAGCTCTCGATTCCCCCCTCTCTTTCGCACCCTCCATGTCATATTCCGCTCCAGGAGTTCCATCATAGCTCCTCACTGTCGCTGGGAGGAAGTTTTCTCCTCCGCTCGCCCCTTTCACCGTCATTTTCTCTCTACCCACCCTTGCCTCCTTTTCCGCGCAGCTCTCGATTCCCCCCTCTCTTTCGCACCCTCCATGTCATATTCCGCTCCAGGAGCTCCATCATAGCTCCTTGCTGTCGCTGGGAGGATGTTTTCTCCTCTGCTCGCCCCTTCCACCGTCATTTTCTCTCTACCCACCCTTGCCTCCTTTTCCGCGCAGCTCTCGATTCCCCCCTCTCTTTCGCACCCTCCATGTCATATTCCGCTCCAGGAGTTCCATCATAGCTCCTCACTGTCGCTGGGAGGATGTTTTCTCCTCCGCTCGCCCCTTCCACCATCATTTTCTCTCTACCCACCCTTGCCTCCTTTTCCGCGCAGCTCTCGATTCCCCCCTCTCTTTCGCACCCTCCATGTCATATTCCGCTCCAGGAGTTCCATCATAGCTCCTCACTGTCGCTGGGAGGATGTTTTCTCCTCCGCTCGCCCCTTCCACCGTCATTTTCTCTCTACCCACCCTTGCCTCCTTTTCCGCGCAGCTCTCGATTCCCCCCTCTCTTTCGCACCCTCCATGTCATATTCCGCTCCAGGAGCTCCATCATAGCTCCTTGCTGTCGCTGGGAGGATGTTTTCTCCTCCGCTCGCCCCTTCCACCGTCATTTTCTCTCTACCCACCCTTGCCTCCTTTTCCGCGCAGCTCTCGATTCCCCCCTCTCTTTCGCACCCTCCATGTCATATTCCGCTCCAGGAGTTCCATCATAGCTCCTCACTGTCGCTGGGAGGATGTTTTCTCCTCCGCTCGCCCCTTCCACCGTCATTTTCTCTCTACCCACCCTTGCCTCCTTCTCCGCGCAGCTCTCGATTCCCCCCTCTCTTTCGCACCCTCCATGTCATATTCCGCTCCAGGAGCTCCATCATAGCTCCTCGCTGTCGCTGGGAGGATGTTTTCTCCTCCGCTCGCCCCTTCCACCGTCATTTTCTCTCTACCCACCCTTGCCTCCTTTTCCGCGCAGCTCTCGATTCCCCCCTCTCTTTCGCACCCTCCATGTCATATTCCGCTCCAGGAGTTCCATCATAGCTCCTCACTGTCGCTGGGAGGATGTTTTCTCCTCCGCTCGCCCCTTCCACCGTCATTTTCTCTCTACCCACCCTTGCCTCCTTTTCCGCGCAGCTCTCGATTCCCCCCTCTCTTTCGCACCCTCCATGTCATATTCCGCTCCAGGAGTTCCATCATAGCTCCTCACTGTCGCTGGGAGGATGTTTTCTCCTCCGCTCGCCCCTTCCACCGTCATTTTCTCTCTACCCACCCTTGCCTCCTTCTCCGCGCAGCTCTCGATTCCCCCCTCTCTTTCGCACCCTCCATGTCATATTCCGCTCCAGGAGCTCCATCATAGCTCCTCGCTGTCGCTGGGAGGATGTTTTCTCCTCCGCTCGCCCCTTCCACCGTCATTTTCTCTCTACCCACCCTTGCCTCCTTTTCCGCGCAGCTCTCGATTCCCCCCTCTCTTTCGCACCCTCCATGTCATATTCCGCTCCAGGAGCTCCATCATAGCTCCTTGCTGTCGCTGGGAGGATGTTTTCTCCTCCGCTCGCCCCTTCCACCGTCATTTTCTCTCTACCCACCCTTGCCTCCTTTTCCGCGCAGCTCTCGATTCCCCCCTCTCTTTCGCACCCTCCATGTCATATTCCGCTCCAGGAGTTCCATCATAGCTCCTCACTGTCGCTGGGAGGATGTTTTCTCCTCCGCTCGCCCCTTCCACCGTCATTTTCTCTCTACCCACCCTTGCCTCCTTCTCCGCGCAGCTCTCGATTCCCCCCTCTCTTTCGCACCCTCCATGTCATATTCCGCTCCAGGAGCTCCATCATAGCTCCTCGCTGTCGCTGGGAGGATGTTTTCTCCTCCGCTCGCCCCTTCCACCGTCATTTTCTCTCTACCCACCCTTGCCTCCTTTTCCGCGCAGCTCTCGATTCCCCCCTCTCTTTCGCACCCTCCATGTCATATTCCGCTCCAGGAGCTCCATCATAGCTCCTTGCTGTCGCTGGGAGGATGTTTTCTCCTCCGCTCGCCCCTTCCACCGTCATTTTCTCTCTACCCACCCTTGCCTCCTTTTCCGCGCAGCTCTCGATTCCCCCCTCTCTTTCGCACCCTCCATGTCATATTCCGCTCCAGGAGTTCCATCATAGCTCCTCACTGTCGCTGGGAGGATGTTTTCTCCTCCGCTCGCCCCTTCCACCATCATTTTCTCTCTACCCACCCTTGCCTCCTTTTCCGCGCAGCTCTCGATTCCCCCCTCTCTTTCGCACCCTCCATGTCATATTCCGCTCCAGGAGTTCCATCATAGCTCCTCACTGTCGCTGTGAGGAAGTTTTCTCCTCCGCTCGCCCCTTCCACCGTCATTTTCTCTCTACCCACCCTTGCCTCCTTCTCCGCGCAGCTCTCGATTCCCCCCTCTCTTTCGCACCCTCCATGTCATATTCCGCTCCAGGAGCTCCATCATAGCTCTTCGCTGTCGCTGGGAGGATGTTTTCTCCTCCGCTCGCCCCTTCCACCGTCATTTTCTCTCTACCCACCCTTTCCTCCTTTTCCGCGCAGCTCTCGATTCCCCCCTCTCTTTCGCACCCTCCATGTCATATTCCGCTCCAGGAGCTCCATCATAGCTCCTCGCTGTCGCTGGGAGGATGTTTTCTCCTCCGCTCGCCCCTTCCACCGTCATTTTCTCTCTACCCACCCTTGCCTCCTTTTCCGCGCAGCTCTCGATTCCCCCCTCTCTTTCGCACCCTCCATGTCATATTCCGCTCCAGGAGTTCCATCATAGCTCCTCACTGTCGCTGGGAGGATGTTTTCTCCTCCGCTCGCCCCTTCCACCGTCATTTTCTCTCTACCCACCCTTGCCTCCTTCTCCGCGCAGCTCTCGATTCCCCCCTCTCTTTCGCACCCTCCATGTCATATTCCGCTCCAGGAGCTCCATCATAGCTAATCGCTGTGGCTGGGAGGATGTTTTCTCCTCCGCTCGCCCCTTCCACCGTCATTTTCTCTCTACCCACCCTTGCCTCCTTTTCCGCGCAGCTCTCGATTCCCCCCTCTCTTTCGCACCCTCCATGTCATATTCCGCTCCAGGAGTTCCATCATAGCTCCTCACTGTCGCTGGGAGGATGTTTTCTCCTCCGCTCGCCCCTTCCACCGTCATTTTCTCTCTACCCACCCTTGCCTCCTTTTCCGCGCAGCTCTCGATTCCCCCCTCTCTTTCGCACCCTCCATGTCATATTCCGCTCCAGGAGCTCCATCATAGCTCCTTGCTGTCGCTGGGAGGATGTTTTCTCCTCCGCTCACCCCTTCCACCGTCATTTTCTCTCTACCCACCCTTGCCTCCTTTTCCGCGCAGCTCTCGATTCCCCCCTCTCTTTCGCACCCTCCATGTCATATTCCGCTCCAGGAGTTCCATCATAGCTCCTCACTGTCGCTGGGAGGATGTTTTCTCCTCCGCTCGCCTCTTCCACCGTCATTTTCTCTCTACCCACCCTTGCCTCCTTTTCCGCGCAGCTCTCGATTCCCCCCTCTCTTTCGCACCCTCCATGTCATATTCCGCTCCAGGAGTTCCATCATAGCTCCTCACTGTCGCTGGGAGGATGTTTTCTCCTCCGCTCGCCCCTTCCACCGTCATTTTCTCTCTACCCACCCTTGCCTCCTTTTCCGCGCAGCTCTCGATTCCCCCCTCTCTTTCGCACCCTCTATGTCATATTCCGCTCCAGGAGTTCCATCATAGCTCCTCACTGTCGCTGGGAGGATGTTTTCTCCTCCGCTCGCCCCTTCCACCGTCATTTTCTCTCTACCCACCCTTGCCTCCTTTTCCGCGCAGCTCTCGATTCCCCCCTCTCTTTCGCACCCTCCATGTCATATTCCGCTCCAGGAGCTCCATCATAGCTCCTTGCTGTCGCTGGGAGGATGTTTTCTCCTCCGCTCGCCCCTTCCACCGTCATTTTCTCTCTACCCACCCTTGCCTCCTTTTCCGCGCAGCTCTCGATTCCCCCCTCTCTTTCGCACCCTCCATGTCATATTCCGCTCCAGGAGTTCCATCATAGCTCCTCACTGTCGCTGGGAGGATGTTTTCTCCTCCGCTCGCCCCTTCCACCGTCATTTTCTCTCTACCCACCCTTGCCTCCTTTTCCACGCAGCTCTCGATTCCCCCCTCTCTTTCGCACCCTCCATGTCATATTCCGCTCCAGGAGTTCCATCATAGCTCCTCACTGTCGCTGGGAGGATGTTTTCTCCTCCGCTCGCCCCTTCCACCGTCATTTTCTCTCTACCCACCCTTGCCTCCTTTTCCGCGCAGCTCTCGATTCCCCCCTCTCTTTCGCACCCTCCATGTCATATTCCGCTCCAGGAGCTCCATCATAGCTAATCGCTGTCGCTGGGAGGATGTTTTCTCCTCCGCTCGCCCCTTCCACCGCCATTTTCTCTCTACCCACCCTTGCCTCCTTTTCCGCGCAGCTCTCGATTCCCCCCTCTCTTTCGCACCCTCCATGTCATATTCCGCTCCAGGAGTTGCATCATAGCTCCTCACTGTCGCTGGGAGGATGTTTTCTCCTCCGCTCGCCCCTTCCACCGTCATTTTCTCTCTACCCACCCTTGCCTCCTTCTCCGCGCAGCTCTCAATTCCCCCCTCTCTTTCGCACCCTCCATGTCATATTCCGCTCCAGGAGCTCCATCATAGCTCCTCGCTGTCGCTGGGAGGATGTTTTCTCCTCCGCTCGCCCCTTCCACCGTCATTTTCTCTCTACCCACCCTTGCCTCCTTCTCCGCGCAGCTCTCGATTCCCCCCTCTCTTTCGAACCCTCCATGTCATATTCCGCTCCAGGAGCTCCATCATAGCTCCTCACTGTCGCTGGGAGGATGTTTTCTCCTCCGCTCGCCCCTTCCACCGTCATTTTCTCTCTACCCACCCTTGCCTCCTTCTCCGCGCAGCTCTCAATTCCCCCCTCTCTTTCGCACCCTCCATGTCATATTCCGCTCCAGGAGCTCCATCATAGCTCCTCGCTGTCGCTGGGAGGATGTTTTCTCCTCCGCTCGCCCCTTCCACCGTCATTTTCTCTCTACCCACCCTTGCCTCCTTCTCCGCGCAGCTCTCGATTCCCCCCTCTCTTTCGAACCCTCCATGTCATATTCCGCTCCAGGAGCTCCATCATAGCTCCTCGCTGTCGCTGGGAGGATGTTTTCTCCTCTGCTCGCCCCTTCCACCGTCATTTTCTCTCTACCCACCCTTTCCTCCTTTTCCGCGCAGCTCTCGATTCCCCCCTCTCTTTCGCACCCTCCATGTCATATTCCGCTCCAGGAGCTCCATCATAGCTCCTCGCTGTCGCTGGGAGGATGTTTTCTCCTCCGCTCGCCCCTTCCACCGTCATTTTCTCCCTACCCACCCTTGTCTCCTTCTCCGCACAGCTCTCGATTCCCCCCTCTCTTTCGCACCCTCCATGTCATATTCCGCTCCAGGAGCTCCATCATAGCTCCTCGCTGTCGCTGGGAGGATGTTTTCTCCTCTGCTCGCCCCTTCCACCGTCATTTTCTCTCTACCCACCCTTTCCTCCTTTTCCGCGCAGCTCTCGATTCCCCCCTCTCTTGCGCACCCTCCATGTCATATTCCGCTCCAGGAGCTCCATCATAGCTCCTCGCTGTCGCTGGGAGGATGTTTTCTCCTCCGCTCGCCCCTTCCACCGTCATTTTCTCTCTACCCACCCTTGCCTCCTTTTCCGCGCAGCTCTCGATTCCCCCCTCTCTTTCGCACCCTCCATGTCATATTCCGCTCCAGGAGTTCCATCATAGCTCCTCACTGTCGCTGGGAGGATGTTTTCTCCTCCGCTCGCCCCTTCCACCGTCATTTTCTCTCTACCCACCCTTGCCTCCTTCTCCGCGCAGCTCTCGATTCCCCCCTCTCTTTCGCACCCTCCATGTCATATTCCGCTCCAGGAGCTCCATCATAGCTCTTCGCTGTCGCTGGGAGGATGTTTTCTCCTCCGCTCGCCCCTTCCACCGTCATTTTCTCTCTACTCACCCTTTCCTCCTTTTCCGCGCAGCTCTCGATTCCCCCCTCTCTTTCGCACCCTCCATGTCATATTCCGCTCCAGGAGCTCCATCATAGCTCCTCGCTGTCGCTGGGAGGATGTTTTCTCCTCCGCTCGCCCCTTCCACCGTCATTTTCTCTCTACCCACCCTTGCCTCCTTTTCCGCGCAGCTCTCGATTCCCCCCTCTCTTTCGCACCCTCCATGTCATATTCCGCTCCAGGAGTTCCATCATAGCTCCTCACTGTCGCTGGGAGGAAGTTTTCTCCTCCGCTCGCCCCTTCCACCGTCATTTTCTCTCTACCCACCCTTGCCTCCTTTTCCGCGCAGCTCTCGATTCCCCCCTCTCTTTCGCACCCTCCATGTCATATTCCGCTCCAGGAGCTCCATCATAGCTCCTTGCTGTCGCTGGGAGGATGTTTTCTCCTCCGCTCGCCCCTTCCACCGTCATTTTCTCTCTACCCACCCTTGCCTCCTTTTCCGCGCAGCTCTCGATTCCCCCCTCTCTTTCGCACCCTCCATGTCATATTCCGCTCCAGGAGTTCCATCATAGCTCCTCACTGTCGCTGGGAGGATGTTTTCTCCTCCGCTCGCCCCTTCCACCGTCATTTTCTCTCTACCCACCCTTGCCTCCTTCTCCGCGCAGCTCTCGATTCCCCCCTCTCTTTCGCACCCTCCATGTCATATTCCGCTCCAGGAGCTCCATCATAGCTCCTCGCTGTCGCTGGGAGGATGTTTTCTCCTCCGCTCGCCCCTTCCACCGTCATTTTCTCTCTACCCACCCTTGCCTCCTTTTCCGCGCAGCTCTCGATTCCCCCCTCTCTTTCGCACCCTCAATGTCATATTCCACTCCAGGAGTTCCATCATAGCTCCTCACTGTCGCTGGGAGGATGTTTTCTCCTCCGCTCGCCCCTTCCACCGTCATTTTCTCTCTACCCACCCTTGCCTCCTTTTCCGCGCAGCTCTCGATTCCCCCCTCTCTTTCGCACCCTCCATGTCATATTCCGCTCCAGGAGTTCCATCATAGCTCCTCACTGTCGCTGGGAGGAAGTTTTCTCCTCCGCTCGCCCCTTCCACCGTCATTTTCTCTCTACCCACCCTTGCCTCCTTTTCCGCGCAGCTCTCGATTCCCCCCTCTCTTTCGCACCCTCCATGTCATATTCCGCTCCAGGAGCTCCATCATAGCTCCTTGCTGTCGCTGGGAGGATGTTTTCTCCTCCGCTCGCCCCTTCCACCGTCATTTTCTCTCTACCCACCCTTGCCTCCTTTTCCGCGCAGCTCTCGATTCCCCCCTCTCTTTCGCACCCTCCATGTCATATTCCGCTCCAGGAGTTCCATCATAGCTCCTCACTGTCGCTGGGAGGATGTTTTCTCCTCCGCTCGCCCCTTCCACCGTCATTTTCTCTCTACCCACCCTTGCCTCCTTCTCCGCGCAGCTCTCGATTCCCCCCTCTCTTTCGCACCCTCCATGTCATATTCCGCTCCAGGAGCTCCATCATAGCTAATCGCTGTGGCTGGGAGGATGTTTTCTCCTCCGCTCGCCCCTTCCACCGTCATTTTCTCTCTACCCACCCTTGCCTCCTTTTCCGCGCAGCTCTCGATTCCCCCCTCTCTTTCGCACCCTCCATGTCATATTCCGCTCCAGGAGTTCCATCATAGCTCCTCACTGTCGCTGGGAGGATGTTTTCTCCTCCGCTCGCCCCTTCCACCGTCATTTTCTCTCTACCCACCCTTGCCTCCTTTTCCGCGCAGCTCTCGATTCCCCCCTCTCTTTCGCACCCTCCATGTCATATTCCGCTCCAGGAGCTCCATCATAGCTCCTTGCTGTCGCTGGGAGGATGTTTTCTCCTCCGCTCACCCCTTCCACCGTCATTTTCTCTCTACCCACCCTTGCCTCCTTTTCCGCGCAGCTCTCGATTCCCCCCTCTCTTTCGCACCCTCCATGTCATATTCCGCTCCAGGAGTTCCATCATAGCTCCTCACTGTCGCTGGGAGGATGTTTTCTCCTCCGCTCGCCTCTTCCACCGTCATTTTCTCTCTACCCACCCTTGCCTCCTTTTCCGCGCAGCTCTCGATTCCCCCCTCTCTTTCGCACCCTCCATGTCATATTCCGCTCCAGGAGTTCCATCATAGCTCCTCACTGTCGCTGGGAGGATGTTTTCTCCTCCGCTCGCCCCTTCCACCGTCATTTTCTCTCTACCCACCCTTGCCTCCTTTTCCGCGCAGCTCTCGATTCCCCCCTCTCTTTCGCACCCTCTATGTCATATTCCGCTCCAGGAGTTCCATCATAGCTCCTCACTGTCGCTGGGAGGATGTTTTCTCCTCCGCTCGCCCCTTCCACCGTCATTTTCTCTCTACCCACCCTTGCCTCCTTTTCCGCGCAGCTCTCGATTCCCCCCTCTCTTTCGCACCCTCCATGTCATATTCCGCTCCAGGAGCTCCATCATAGCTCCTTGCTGTCGCTGGGAGGATGTTTTCTCCTCCGCTCGCCCCTTCCACCGTCATTTTCTCTCTACCCACCCTTGCCTCCTTTTCCGCGCAGCTCTCGATTCCCCCCTCTCTTTCGCACCCTCCATGTCATATTCCGCTCCAGGAGTTCCATCATAGCTCCTCACTGTCGCTGGGAGGATGTTTTCTCCTCCGCTCGCCCCTTCCACCGTCATTTTCTCTCTACCCACCCTTGCCTCCTTTTCCACGCAGCTCTCGATTCCCCCCTCTCTTTCGCACCCTCCATGTCATATTCCGCTCCAGGAGTTCCATCATAGCTCCTCACTGTCGCTGGGAGGATGTTTTCTCCTCCGCTCGCCCCTTCCACCGTCATTTTCTCTCTACCCACCCTTGCCTCCTTTTCCGCGCAGCTCTCGATTCCCCCCTCTCTTTCGCACCCTCCATGTCATATTCCGCTCCAGGAGCTCCATCATAGCTAATCGCTGTCGCTGGGAGGATGTTTTCTCCTCCGCTCGCCCCTTCCACCGCCATTTTCTCTCTACCCACCCTTGCCTCCTTTTCCGCGCAGCTCTCGATTCCCCCCTCTCTTTCGCACCCTCCATGTCATATTCCGCTCCAGGAGTTGCATCATAGCTCCTCACTGTCGCTGGGAGGATGTTTTCTCCTCCGCTCGCCCCTTCCACCGTCATTTTCTCTCTACCCACCCTTGCCTCCTTCTCCGCGCAGCTCTCAATTCCCCCCTCTCTTTCGCACCCTCCATGTCATATTCCGCTCCAGGAGCTCCATCATAGCTCCTCGCTGTCGCTGGGAGGATGTTTTCTCCTCCGCTCGCCCCTTCCACCGTCATTTTCTCCCTACCCACCCTTGTCTCCTTCTCCGCACAGCTCTCGATTCCCCCCTCTCTTTCGCACCCTCCATGTCATATTCCGCTCCAGGAGCTCCATCATAGCTCCTCGCTGTCGCTGGGAGGATGTTTTCTCCTCTGCTCGCCCCTTCCACCGTCATTTTCTCTCTACCCACCCTTTCCTCCTTTTCCGCGCAGCTCTCGATTCCCCCCTCTCTTGCGCACCCTCCATGTCATATTCCGCTCCAGGAGCTCCATCATAGCTCCTCGCTGTCGCTGGGAGGATGTTTTCTCCTCCGCTCGCCCCTTCCACCGTCATTTTCTCTCTACCCACCCTTGCCTCCTTTTCCGCGCAGCTCTCGATTCCCCCCTCTCTTTCGCACCCTCCATGTCATATTCCGCTCCAGGAGTTCCATCATAGCTCCTCACTGTCGCTGGGAGGATGTTTTCTCCTCCGCTCGCCCCTTCCACCGTCATTTTCTCTCTACCCACCCTTGCCTCCTTCTCCGCGCAGCTCTCGATTCCCCCCTCTCTTTCGCACCCTCCATGTCATATTCCGCTCCAGGAGCTCCATCATAGCTCTTCGCTGTCGCTGGGAGGATGTTTTCTCCTCCGCTCGCCCCTTCCACCGTCATTTTCTCTCTACTCACCCTTTCCTCCTTTTCCGCGCAGCTCTCGATTCCCCCCTCTCTTTCGCACCCTCCATGTCATATTCCGCTCCAGGAGCTCCATCATAGCTCCTCGCTGTCGCTGGGAGGATGTTTTCTCCTCCGCTCGCCCCTTCCACCGTCATTTTCTCTCTACCCACCCTTGCCTCCTTTTCCGCGCAGCTCTCGATTCCCCCCTCTCTTTCGCACCCTCCATGTCATATTCCGCTCCAGGAGTTCCATCATAGCTCCTCACTGTCGCTGGGAGGAAGTTTTCTCCTCCGCTCGCCCCTTCCACCGTCATTTTCTCTCTACCCACCCTTGCCTCCTTTTCCGCGCAGCTCTCGATTCCCCCCTCTCTTTCGCACCCTCCATGTCATATTCCGCTCCAGGAGCTCCATCATAGCTCCTTGCTGTCGCTGGGAGGATGTTTTCTCCTCCGCTCGCCCCTTCCACCGTCATTTTCTCTCTACCCACCCTTGCCTCCTTTTCCGCGCAGCTCTCGATTCCCCCCTCTCTTTCGCACCCTCCATGTCATATTCCGCTCCAGGAGTTCCATCATAGCTCCTCACTGTCGCTGGGAGGATGTTTTCTCCTCCGCTCGCCCCTTCCACCGTCATTTTCTCTCTACCCACCCTTGCCTCCTTCTCCGCGCAGCTCTCGATTCCCCCCTCTCTTTCGCACCCTCCATGTCATATTCCGCTCCAGGAGCTCCATCATAGCTAATCGCTGTCGCTGGGAGGATGTTTTCTCCTCCGCTCGCCCCTTCCACCGTCATTTTCTCTCTACCCACCCTTGCCTCCTTTTCCGCGCAGCTCTCGATTCCCCCCTCTCTTTCGCACCCTCCATGTCATATTCCGCTCCAGGAGTTCCATCATAGCTCCTCACTGTCGCTGGGAGGATGTTTTCTCCTCTGCTCGCCCCTTCCACCGTCATTTTCTCTCTACCCACCCTTTCCTCCTTTTCCGCGCAGCTCTCGATTCCCCCCTCTCTTGCGCACCCTCCATGTCATATTCCGCTCCAGGAGCTCCATCATAGCTCCTCGCTGTCGCTGGGAGGATGTTTTCTCCTCCGCTCGCCCCTTCCACCGTCATTTTCTCTCTACCCACCCTTGCCTCCTTTTCCGCGCAGCTCTCGATTCCCCCCTCTCTTTCGCACCCTCCATGTCATATTCCGCTCCAGGAGTTCCATCATAGCTCCTCACTGTCGCTGGGAGGATGTTTTCTCCTCCGCTCGCCCCTTCCACCGTCATTTTCTCTCTACCCACCCTTGCCTCCTTCTCCGCGCAGCTCTCGATTCCCCCCTCTCTTTCGCACCCTCCATGTCATATTCCGCTCCAGGAGCTCCATCATAGCTCTTCGCTGTCGCTGGGAGGATGTTTTCTCCTCCGCTCGCCCCTTCCACCGTCATTTTCTCTCTACTCACCCTTTCCTCCTTTTCCGCGCAGCTCTCGATTCCCCCCTCTCTTTCGCACCCTCCATGTCATATTCCGCTCCAGGAGCTCCATCATAGCTCCTCGCTGTCGCTGGGAGGATGTTTTCTCCTCCGCTCGCCCCTTCCACCGTCATTTTCTCTCTACCCACCCTTGCCTCCTTTTCCGCGCAGCTCTCGATTCCCCCCTCTCTTTCGCACCCTCCATGTCATATTCCGCTCCAGGAGTTCCATCATAGCTCCTCACTGTCGCTGGGAGGAAGTTTTCTCCTCCGCTCGCCCCTTCCACCGTCATTTTCTCTCTACCCACCCTTGCCTCCTTTTCCGCGCAGCTCTCGATTCCCCCCTCTCTTTCGCACCCTCCATGTCATATTCCGCTCCAGGAGCTCCATCATAGCTCCTTGCTGTCGCTGGGAGGATGTTTTCTCCTCCGCTCGCCCCTTCCACCGTCATTTTCTCTCTACCCACCCTTGCCTCCTTTTCCGCGCAGCTCTCGATTCCCCCCTCTCTTTCGCACCCTCCATGTCATATTCCGCTCCAGGAGTTCCATCATAGCTCCTCACTGTCGCTGGGAGGATGTTTTCTCCTCCGCTCGCCCCTTCCACCGTCATTTTCTCTCTACCCACCCTTGCCTCCTTCTCCGCGCAGCTCTCGATTCCCCCCTCTCTTTCGCACCCTCCATGTCATATTCCGCTCCAGGAGCTCCATCATAGCTAATCGCTGTCGCTGGGAGGATGTTTTCTCCTCCGCTCGCCCCTTCCACCGTCATTTTCTCTCTACCCACCCTTGCCTCCTTTTCCGCGCAGCTCTCGATTCCCCCCTCTCTTTCGCACCCTCCATGTCATATTCCGCTCCAGGAGTTCCATCATAGCTCCTCACTGTCGCTGGGAGGATGTTTTCTCCTCCGCTCGCCCCTTCCACCGTCATTTTCTCTCTACCCACCCTTGCCTCCTTTTCCGCGCAGCTCTCGATTCCCCCCTCTCTTTCGCACCCTCCATGTCATATTCCGCTCCAGGAGCTCCATCATAGCTCCTCACTGTCGCTGGGAGGATGTTTTCTCCTCCGCTCGCCTCTTCCACCGTCATTTTCTCTCTACCCACCCTTGCCTCCTTTTCCGCGCAGCTCTCGATTCCCCCCTCTCTTTCGCACCCTCCATGTCATATTCCGCTCCAGGAGTTCCATCATAGCTCCTCACTGTCGCTGGGAGGATGTTTTCTCCTCCGCTCGCCCCTTCCACCGTCATTTTCTCTCTACCCACCCTTGCCTCCTTTTCCGCGCAGCTCTCGATTCCCCCCTCTCTTTCGCACCCTCTATGTCATATTCCGCTCCAGGAGTTCCATCATAGCTCCTCACTGTCGCTGGGAGGATGTTTTCTCCTCCGCTCGCCCCTTCCACCGTCATTTTCTCTCTACCCACCCTTGCCTCCTTTTCCGCGCAGCTCTCGATTCCCCCCTCTCTTTCGCACCCTCCATGTCATATTCCGCTCCAGGAGCTCCATCATAGCTCCTTGCTGTCGCTGGGAGGATGTTTTCTCCTCCGCTCGCCCCTTCCACCTTCATTTTCTCTCTACCCACCCTTGCCTCCTTTTCCGCGCAGCTCTCGATTCCCCCCTCTCTTTCGCACCCTCCATGTCATATTCCGCTCCAGGAGCTCCATCATAGCTCCTTGCTGTCGCTGGGAGGATGTTTTCTCCTCCGCTCGCCCCTTCCACCGTCATTTTCTCTCTACCCACCCTTGCCTCCTTTTCCGCGCAGCTCTCGATTCCCCCCTCTCTTTCGCACCCTCCATGTCATATTCCGCTCCAGGAGTTCCATCATAGCTCCTCACTGTCGCTGGGAGGATGTTTTCTCCTCCGCTCGCCCCTTCCACCGTCATTTTCTCTCTACCCACCCTTGCCTCCTTTTCCGCGCAGCTCTCGATTCCCCCCTCTCTTTCGCACCCTCCATGTCATATTCCGCTCCAGGAGTTCCATCATAGCTCCTCACTGTCGCTGGGAGGATGTTTTCTCCTCCGCTCGCCCCTTCCACCGTCATTTTCTCTCTACCCACCCTTGCCTCCTTCTCCGCGCAGCTCTCGATTCCCCCCTCTCTTTCGCACCCTCCATGTCATATTCCGCTCCAGGAGCTCCATCATAGCTAATCGCTGTCGCTGGGAGGATGTTTTCTCCTCCGCTCGCCCCTTCCACCGTCATTTTCTCTCTACCCACCCTTTCCTCCTTTTCCGCGCAGCTCTCGATTCCCCCCTCTCTTTCGCACCCTCCATGTCATATTCCACTCCAGGAGCTCCATCATAGCTCCTCGCTGTCGCTGGGAGGATGTTTTCTCCTCCGCTCGCCCCTTCCACCGTCATTTTCTCTCTACCCACCCTTGCCTCCTTCTCCGCGCAGCTCTCAATTCCCCCCTCTCTTTCGCACCCTCCATGTCATATTCCACTCCAGGAGCTCCATCATAGCTCCTCGCTGTCGCTGGGAGGATGTTTTCTCCTCCGCTCGCCCCTTCCACCGTCATTTTCTCTCTACCCACCCTTGCCTCCTTCTCCGCGCAGCTCTCGATTCCCCCCTCTCTTTCGAACCCTCCATGTCATATTCCGCTCCAGGAGCTCCATCATAGCTCCTCGCTGTCGCTGGCAGGATGTTTTCTCCTCTGCTCGCCCCTTCCACCGTCATTTTCTCTCTACCCACCCTTTCCTCCTTTTCCGCGCAGCTCTCGATTCCCCCCTCTCTTTCGCACCCTCCATGTCATATTCCGCTCCAGGAGCTCCATCATAGCTCCTCGCTGTCGCTGGGAGGATGTTTTCTCCTCCGCTCGCCCCTTCCACCGTCATTTTCTCTCTACCCACCCTTGCCTCCTTCTCCGCACAGCTCTCGATTCCCCCCTCTCTTTCGCACCCTCCATGTCATATTCCGCTCCAGGAGCTCCATCATAGCTCCTCGCTGTCGCTGGGAGGATGTTTTCTCCTCTGCTCGCCCCTTCCACCGTCATTTTCTCTCTACCCACCCTTTCCTCCTTTTCCGCGCAGCTCTCGATTCCCCCCTCTCTTGCGCACCCTCCATGTCATATTCCGCTCCAGGAGCTCCATCATAGCTCCTCGCTGTCGCTGGGAGGATGTTTTCTCCTCCGCTCGCCCCTTCCACCGTCATTTTCTCTCTACCCACCCTTGCCTCCTTTTCCGCGCAGCTCTCGATTCCCCCCTCTCTTTCGCACCCTCCATGTCATATTCCGCTCCAGGAGTTCCATCATAGCTCCTCACTGTCGCTGGGAGGATGTTTTCTCCTCCGCTCGCCCCTTCCACCGTCATTTTCTCTCTACCCACCCTTGCCTCCTTCTCCGCGCAGCTCTCGATTCCCCCCTCTCTTTCGCACCCTCCATGTCATATTCCGCTCCAGGAGCTCCATCATAGCTCTTCGCTGTCGCTGGGAGGATGTTTTCTCCTCCGCTCGCCCCTTCCACCGTCATTTTCTCTCTACTCACCCTTTCCTCCTTTTCCGCGCAGCTCTCGATTCCCCCCTCTCTTTCGCACCCTCCATGTCATATTCCGCTCCAGGAGCTCCATCATAGCTCCTCGCTGTCGCTGGGAGGATGTTTTCTCCTCCGCTCGCCCCTTCCACCGTCATTTTCTCTCTACCCACCCTTGCCTCCTTTTCCGCGCAGCTCTCGATTCCCCCCTCTCTTTCGCACCCTCCATGTCATATTCCGCTCCAGGAGCTCCATCATAGCTCCTAGCTGTCGCTGGGAGGATGTTTTCTCCTCCGCTCGCCCCTTCCACCGTCATTTTCTCTCTACCCACCCTTGCCTCCTTCTCCGCGCAGCTCTCAATTCCCCCCTCTCTTTCGCACCCTCCATGTCATATTCCGCTCCAGGAGCTCCATCATAGCTCCTCGCTGTCGCTGGGAGGATGTTTTCTCCTCCGCTCGCCCCTTCCACCGTCATTTTCTTTCTACCCACCCTTGCCTCCTTTTCCACGCAGCTCTCGATTCCCCCCTCTCTTTCGCACCCTCCATGTCATATTCCGCTCCAGGAGCTCCATCATAGCTCCTCGCTGTTGCTGGGAGGATGTTTTCTCCTCCGCTCGCCCCTTCCACCGTCATTTTCTCTCTACCCACCCTTGCCTCCTTCTCCGCACAGCTCTCGATTCCCCCCTCTCTTTCGCACCCTCCATGTCATATTCCGCTCCAGGAGCTCCATCATAGCTCCTCGCTGTCGCTGGGAGGATGTTTTCTCCTCCGCTCGCCCCTTCCACCGTCATTTTCTCTCTACCCACCCTTGCCTCCTTTTCCGTGCAGCTCTCGATTCCCCCCTCTCTTTCGCACCCTCCATGTCATATTCCGCTCCAGGAGTTCCATTATAGCTCCTCACTGTCGCTGGGAGGATGTTTTCTCCTCCGCTCGCCCCTTCCACCGTCATTTTCTCTCTACCCACCCTTGCCTCCTTTTCCACGCAGCTCTCGATTCCCCCCTCTCTTTCGCACCCTCCATGTCATATTCCGCTCCAGGAGCTCCATCATAGCTCCTCGCTGTTGCTGGGAGGATGTTTTCTCCTCCGCTCGCCCCTTCCACCGTCATTTTCTCTCTACCCACCCTTGCCTCCTTCTCCGCACAGCTCTCGATTCCCCCCTCTCTTTCGCACCCTCCATGTCATATTCCGCTCCAGGAGCTCCATCATAGCTCCTCGCTGTCGCTGGGAGGATGTTTTCTCCTCCGCTCGCCCCTTCCACCGTCATTTTCTCTCTACCCACCCTTGCCTCCTTTTCCGCGCAGCTCTCGATTCCCCCCTCTCTTTCGCACCCTCCATGTCATATTCCGCTCCAGGAGTTCCATTATAGCTCCTCACTGTCGCTGGGAGGATGTTTTCTCCTCCGCTCGCCCCTTCCACCGTCATTTTCTCTCTACCCACCCTTGCCTCCTTCTCCGCGCAGCTCTCGATTCCCCCCTCTCTTTCGCACCCTCCATGTCATATTCCGCTCCAGGAGCTCCATCATAGCTCCTCGCTGTCGCTGGGAGGATGTTTTCTCCTCTGCTCGCCGCTTCCGCCGTCATTTTCTCTCCACCCACCCTTGCCTCCTTCTCCGCGCCGCTCTCGATTCCCCCCTCTCTTTCGCACCCTCCATGCCATATTCTGCTCCAGGAGCTCCATCATAGCTCCTCGCTGTCTCTGGGTGGATGTTTTCTCCTCCGCTCGCCCCTTCCACCGTCATTTTCTCTCTACCCACCCTTGCCTCCTTCTCCGCGCAGCTCTCGATTCCCCCCTCTCTTTCGCACCCTCCATGTCATATTCCGCTCCAGGAGCTCCATCATAGCTCCTCGCTGTCGCTGGGAGGATGTTTTCTCCTCCGCTCGCCCCTTCCACCGTCATTTTCTCTCTACCCACCCTTTCCTCCTTTTCCGCGCAGCTCTCGATTCCCCCCTCTCTTTCGCACCCTCCATGTCATATTCCGCTCCAGGAGCTCCATCATAGCTCCTCGCTGTCGCTGGGAGGATGTTTTCTCCTCCGCTCGCCCCTTCCACCGTCATTTTCTCTCTACCCACCCTTGCCTCCTTTTCCGCGCAGCTCTCGATTCCCCCCTCTCTTTCGCACCCTCCATGTCATATTCTGCTCCAGGAGCTCCATCATAGCTCCTCGCTGTCGCTGGGAGGATGTTTTCTCCTCCGCTCGCCCCTTCCACCGTCATTTTCTCTCTACCCACCCTTGCCTCCTTCTCCGCGCAGCTCTCAATTCCCCCCTCTCTTTCGCACCCTCCATGTCATATTCCGCTCCAGGAGCTCCATCATAGCTCCTCGCTGTCGCTGGGAGGATGTTTTCTCCTCCGCTCGCCCCTTCCACCGTCATTTTCTCTCTACCCACCCTTGCCTCCTTCTCCGCGCAGCTCTCGATTCCCCCCTCTCTTTCGAACCCTCCATGTCATATTCCGCTCCAGGAGCTCCATCATAGCTCCTCGCTGTCGCTGGGAGGATGTTTTCTCCTCTGCTCGCCCCTTCCACCGTCATTTTCTCTCTACCCACCCTTTCCTCCTTTTCCGCGCAGCTCTCGATTCCCCCCTCTCTTTCGCACCCTCCATGTCATATTCCGCTCCAGGAGCTCCATCATAGCTCCTCGCTGTCGCTGGGAGGATGTTTTCTCCTCCGCTCGCCCCTTCCACCGTCATTTTCTCTCTACCCACCCTTTCCTCCTTTTCCGCGCAGCTCTCGATTCCCCCCTCTCTTTCGCACCCTCCATGTCATATTCCGCTCCAGGAGCTCCATCATAGCTCCTCGCTGTCGCTGGGAGGATGTTTTCTCCTCCGCTCGCCCCTTCCACCGTCATTTTCTTTCTACCCACCTTTGCCTCCTTTTCCACGCAGCTCTCGATTCCCCCCTCTCTTTCGCACCCTCCATGTCATATTCCGCTCCAGGAGCTCCATCATAGCTCCTCGCTGTTGCTGGGAGGATGTTTTCTCCTCCGCTCGCCCCTTCCACCGTCATTTTCTCTCTACCCACCCTTGCCTCCTTTTCCGCGCAGCTCTCGATTCCCCCCTCTCTTTCGCACCCTCCATGTCATATTCCGCTCCAGGAGTTCCATCATAGCTCCTCACTGTCGCTGGGAGGATGTTTTCTCCTCCGCTCGCCCCTTCCACCGTCATTTTCTCTCTACCCACCCTTGCCTCCTTCTCCGCGCAGCTCTCGATTCCCCCCTCTCTTTCGCACCCTCCATGTCATATTCCGCTCCAGGAGCTCCATCATAGCTCTTCGCTGTCGCTGGGAGGATGTTTTCTCCTCCGCTCGCCCCTTCCACCGTCATTTTCTCTCTACTCACCCTTTCCTCCTTTTCCGCGCAGCTCTCGATTCCCCCCTCTCTTTCGCACCCTCCATGTCATATTCCGCTCCAGGAGCTCCATCATAGCTCCTCGCTGTCGCTGGGAGGATGTTTTCTCCTCCGCTCGCCCCTTCCACCGTCATTTTCTCTCTACCCACCCTTGCCTCCTTTTCCGCGCAGCTCTCGATTCCCCCCTCTCTTTCGCACCCTCCATGTCATATTCCGCTCCAGGAGCTCCATCATAGCTCCTCGCTGTCGCTGGGAGGATGTTTTCTCCTCCGCTCGCCCCTTCCACCGTCATTTTCTCTCTACCCACCCTTGCCTCCTTCTCCGCGCAGCTCTCAATTCCCCCCTCTCTTTCGCACCCTCCATGTCATATTCCGCTCCAGGAGCTCCATCATAGCTCCTCGCTGTCGCTGGGAGGATGTTTTCTCCTCCGCTCGCCCCTTCCACCGTCATTTTCTTTCTACCCACCCTTGCCTCCTTTTCCACGCAGCTCTCGATTCCCCCCTCTCTTTCGCACCCTCCATGTCATATTCCGCTCCAGGAGCTCCATCATAGCTCCTCGCTGTTGCTGGGAGGATGTTTTCTCCTCCGCTCGCCCCTTCCACCGTCATTTTCTCTCTACCCACCCTTGCCTCCTTCTCCGCACAGCTCTCGATTCCCCCCTCTCTTTCGCACCCTCCATGTCATATTCCGCTCCAGGAGCTCCATCATAGCTCCTCGCTGTCGCTGGGAGGATGTTTTCTCCTCTGCTCGCCCCTTCCACCGTCATTTTCTCTCTACCCACCCTTTCCTCCTTTTCCGCGCAGCTCTCGATTCCCCCCTCTCTTGCGCACCCTCCATGTCATATTCCGCTCCAGGAGCTCCATCATAGCTCCTCGCTGTCGCTGGGAGGATGTTTTCTCCTCCGCTCGCCCCTTCCACCGTCATTTTCTCTCTACCCACCCTTGCCTCCTTTTCCGCGCAGCTCTCGATTCCCCCCTCTCTTTCGCACCCTCCATGTCATATTCCGCTCCAGGAGTTCCATCATAGCTCCTCACTGTCGCTGGGAGGATGTTTTCTCCTCCGCTCGCCCCTTCCACCGTCATTTTCTCTCTACCCACCCTTGCCTCCTTCTCCGCGCAGCTCTCGATTCCCCCCTCTCTTTCGCACCCTCCATGTCATATTCCGCTCCAGGAGCTCCATCATAGCTCCTCGCTGTCGCTGGGAGGATGTTTTCTCCTCCGCTCGCCCCTTCCACCGTCATTTTCTCTCTACCCACCCTTGCCTCCTTCTCCGCGCAGCTCTCGATTCCCTCCTCTCTCTCGCACCCTCCATATTACATCCAGCTCCAGGAGCTCCATCATAGCTCTTCGCTGTCGCTGGGAGGATGTTTTCTCCTCCACTCGCCCCTTCCACCGTCATTTTCTCTCTACCCACCCTTGCCTCCTTCTCCGCGCTGCTCTCGATTCCCTCCTCTCTCTCGCACCCTCCATATTACATCCAGCTCCAGGAGCTCCATCATAGCTCCTCGCTGTCGCTGGGAGGATGTTTTCTCCTCCGCTCGCCCCTTCCACCGTCATTTTCTCTCTACCCACCCTTGCCTCCTTCTCCGCGCAGCTCTCGATTCCCTCCTCTCTCTCGCACCCTCCATATTACATCCAGCTCCAGAAGCTCCATCATAGCTCCTCGCTGTCGCTGGGAGGATGTTTTCTCCTCTGCTCGCCGCTTCCGCCGTCATTTTCTCTCCACCCACCCTTGCCTCCTTCTCCGCGCAGCTCTCGATTCCCCCCTCTCTTTCGCACCCTCCATGTCATATTCCGCTCCAGGAGCTCCATCATAGCTCCTCGCTGTCGCTGGGAGGATGTTTTCTCCTCCGCTCGCCCCTTCCACCGTCATTTTCTCTCTACCCACCCTTTCCTCCTTTTCCGCGCAGCTCTCGATTCCCCCCTCTCTTTCGCACCCTCCATGTCATATTCCGCTCCAGGAGCTCCATCATAGCTCCTCGCTGTCGCTGGGAGGATGTTTTCTCCTCCGCTCGCCCCTTCCACCGTCATTTTCTCTCTACCCACCCTTGCCTCCTTTTCCGCGCAGCTCTCGATTCCCCCCTCTCTTTCGCACCCTCCATGTCATATTCCGCTCCAGGAGCTCCATCATAGCTCCTCGCTGTCGCTGGGAGGATTTTTTCTCCTCTGCTCGCCCCTTCCACCGTCATTTTCTCTCTACCCACCCTTTCCTCCTTTTCCGCGCAGCTCTCGATTCCCCCCTCTCTTGCGCACCCTCCATGTCATATTCCGCTCCAGGAGCTCCATCATAGCTCCTCACTGTCGCTGGGAGGAAGTTTTCTCCTCCGCTTGCCCCTTCCACCGTCATTTTCTCTCTACCCACCCTTGCCTCCTTTTCCGCGCAGCTCTCGATTCCCCCCTCTCTTTCGCACCCTCCATGTCATATTCCGCTCCAGGAGCTCCATCATAGCTCCTCGCTGTCGCTGGGAGGATGTTTTCTCCTCCGCTCGCCCCTTCCACCGTCATTTTCTCTCTACCCACCCTTGCCTCCTTTTCCGCGCAGCTCTCGATTCCCCCCTCTCTTTCGCACCCTCCATGTCATATTCCGCTCCAGGAGTTCCATCATAGCTCCTCACTGTCGCTGGGAGGATGTTTTCTCCTCCGCTCGCCCCTTCCACCGTCATTTTCTCTCTACCCACCCTTGCCTCCTTTTCCGCGCAGCTCTCGATTCCCCCCTCTCTTTCGCACCCTCCATGTCATATTCCGCTCCAGGAGCTCCATCATAGCTCCTCGCTGTCGCTGGGAGGATGTTTTCTCCTCCGCTCGCCCCTTCCACCGTCATTTTCTCTCTACCCACCCTTGCCTCCTTTTCCGCGCAGCTCTCGATTCCCCCCTCTCTTTCGCACCCTCCATGTCATATTCCGCTCCAGGAGTTCCATCATAGCTCCTCACTGTCGCTGGGAGGATGTTTTCTCCTCCGCTCGCCCCTTCCACCATCATTTTCTCTCTACCCCCCCTTGCCTCCTTTTCCGCGCAGCTCTCGATTCCCCCCTCTCTTTCGCACCCTCCATGTCATATTCCGCTCCAGGAGTTCCATCATAGCTCCTCACTGTCGCTGGGAGGATGTTTTCTCCTCCGCTCGCCCCTTCCACCGTCATTTTCTCTCTACCCACCCTTGCCTCCTTTTCCGCGCAGCTCTCGATTCCCCCCTCTCTTTCGCACCCTCCATGTCATATTCCGCTCCAGGAGTTCCATCATAGCTCCTCACTGTCGCTGGGAGGAAGTTTTCTCCTCCGCTCGCCCCTTCCACCGTCATTTTCTCTCTACCCACCCTTGCCTCCTTTTCCGCGCAGCTCTCGATTCCCCCCTCTCTTTCGCACCCTCCATGTCATATTCCGCTCCAGGAGCTCCATCATAGCTCCTCGCTGTCGCTGGGAGGATGTTTTCTCCTCCGCTCGCCCCTTCCACCGTCATTTTCTCTCTACCCACCCTTGCCTCCTTCTCCGCGCAGCTCTCAATTCCCCCCTCTCTTTCGCACCCTCCATGTCATATTCCGCTCCAGGAGCTCCATCATAGCTCCTCGCTGTCGCTGGGAGGATGTTTTCTCCTCCGCTCGCCCCTTCCACCGTCATTTTCTTTCTACCCACCCTTGCCTCCTTTTCCACGCAGCTCTCGATTCCCCCCTCTCTTTCGCACCCTCCATGTCATATTCCGCTCCAGGAGCTCCATCATAGCTCCTCGCTGTTGCTGGGAGGATGTTTTCTCCTCCGCTCGCCCCTTCCACCGTCATTTTCTCTCTACCCACCCTTGCCTCCTTCTCCGCACAGCTCTCGATTCCCCCCTCTCTTTCGCACCCTCCATGTCATATTCCGCTCCAGGAGCTCCATCATAGCTCCTCGCTGTCGCTGGGAGGATGTTTTCTCCTCTGCTCGCCCCTTCCACCGTCATTTTCTCTCTACCCACCCTTTCCTCCTTTTCCGCGCAGCTCTCGATTCCCCCCTCTCTTGCGCACCCTCCATGTCATATTCCGCTCCAGGAGCTCCATCATAGCTCCTCGCTGTCGCTGGGAGGATGTTTTCTCCTCCGCTCGCCCCTTCCACCGTCATTTTCTCTCTACCCACCCTTGCCTCCTTTTCCGCGCAGCTCTCGATTCCCCCCTCTCTTTCGCACCCTCCATGTCATATTCCGCTCCAGGAGTTCCATCATAGCTCCTCACTGTCGCTGGGAGGATGTTTTCTCCTCCGCTCGCCCCTTCCACCGTCATTTTCTCTCTACCCACCCTTGCCTCCTTCTCCGCGCAGCTCTCGATTCCCCCCTCTCTTTCGCACCCTCCATGTCATATTCCGCTCCAGGAGCTCCATCATAGCTCCTCGCTGTCGCTGGGAGGATGTTTTCTCCTCCGCTCGCCCCTTCCACCGTCATTTTCTCTCTACCCACCCTTGCCTCCTTCTCCGCGCAGCTCTCGATTCCCTCCTCTCTCTCGCACCCTCCATATTACATCCAGCTCCAGGAGCTCCATCATAGCTCTTCGCTGTCGCTGGGAGGATGTTTTCTCCTCCACTCGCCCCTTCCACCGTCATTTTCTCTCTACCCACCCTTGCCTCCTTTTCCGCGCAGCTCTCGATTCCCCCCTCTCTTGCGCACCCTCCATGTCATATTCCGCTCCAGGAGCTCCATCATAGCTCCTCACTGTCGCTGGGAGGAAGTTTTCTCCTCCGCTTGCCCCTTCCACCGTCATTTTCTCTCTACCCACCCTTGCCTCCTTTTCCGCGCAGCTCTCGATTCCCCCCTCTCTTTCGCACCCTCCATGTCATATTCCGCTCCAGGAGCTCCATCATAGCTCCTCGCTGTCGCTGGGAGGATGTTTTCTCCTCCGCTCGCCCCTTCCACCGTCATTTTCTCTCTACCCACCCTTGCCTCCTTTTCCGCGCAGCTCTCGATTCCCCCCTCTCTTTCGCACCCTCCATGTCATATTCCGCTCCAGGAGTTCCATCATAGCTCCTCACTGTCGCTGGGAGGATGTTTTCTCCTCCGCTCGCCCCTTCCACCGTCATTTTCTCTCTACCCACCCTTGCCTCCTTTTCCGCGCAGCTCTCGATTCCCCCCTCTCTTTCGCACCCTCCATGTCATATTCCGCTCCAGGAGCTCCATCATAGCTCCTCGCTGTCGCTGGGAGGATGTTTTCTCCTCCGCTCGCCCCTTCCACCGTCATTTTCTCTCTACCCACCCTTGCCTCCTTTTCCGCGCAGCTCTCGATTCCCCCCTCTCTTTCGCACCCTCCATGTCATATTCCGCTCCAGGAGTTCCATCATAGCTCCTCACTGTCGCTGGGAGGATGTTTTCTCCTCCGCTCGCCCCTTCCACCGTCATTTTCTCTCTACCCCCCCTTGCCTCCTTTTCCGCGCAGCTCTCGATTCCCCCCTCTCTTTCGCACCCTCCATGTCATATTCCGCTCCAGGAGTTCCATCATAGCTCCTCACTGTCGCTGGGAGGATGTTTTCTCCTCCGCTCGCCCCTTCCACCGTCATTTTCTCTCTACCCACCCTAGCCTCCTTTTCCGCGCAGCTCTCGATTCCCCCCTCTCTTTCGCACCCTCCATGTCATATTCCGCTCCAGGAGCTCCATCATAGCTCCTCGCTGTCGCTGGGAGGATGTTTTCTCCTCCGCTCGCCCCTTCCACCGTCATTTTCTCTCTACCCACCCTTGCCTCCTTTTCCGCGCAGCTCTCGATTCCCCCCTCTCTTTCGCACCCTCCATGTCATATTCCGCTCCAGGAGCTCCATCATAGCTCCTTGCTGTCGCTGGGAGGATGTTTTCTCCTCCGCTCGCCCCTTCCACCGTCATTTTCTCTCTACCCACCCTTGCCTCCTTTTCCGCGCAGCTCTCGATTCCCCCCTCTCTTTCGCACCCTCCATGTCATATTCCGCTCCAGGAGTTCCATCATAGCTCCTCACTGTCGCTGGGAGGATGTTTTCTCCTCCGCTCGCCCCTTCCACCGTCATTTTCTCTCTACCCACCCTTGCCTCCTTTTCCGCGCAGCTCTCGATTCCCCCCTCTCTTTCGCACCCTCCATGTCATATTCCGCTCCAGGAGTTCCATCATAGCTCCTCACTGTCGCTGGGAGGAAGTTTTCTCCTCCGCTCGCCCCTTCCACCGTCATTTTCTCTCTACCCACCCTTGCCTCCTTTTCCGCGCAGCTCTCGATTCCCCCCTCTCTTTCGCACCCTCCATGTCATATTCCGCTCCAGGAGCTCCATCATAGCTCCTCGCTGTCGCTGGGAGGATGTTTTCTCCTCCGCTCGCCCCTTCCACCGTCATTTTCTCTCTACCAACCCTTGCCTCCTTTTCCGCGCAGCTCTCGATTCCCCCCTCTCTTTCGCACCCTCAATGTCATATTCCGCTCCAGGAGTTCCATCATAGCTCCTCACTGTCGCTGGGAGGATGTTTTCTCCTCCGCTCGCCCCTTCCACCGTCATTTTCTCTCTACCCACCCCTGCCTCCTTTTCCGCGCAGCTCTCGATTCCCCCCTCTCTTTCGCACCCTCCATGTCATATTCCGCTCCAGGAGTTCCATCATAGCTCCTCACTGTCGCTGGGAGGAAGTTTTCTCCTCCGCTCGCCCCTTCCACCGTCATTTTCTCTCTACCCACCCTTGCCTCCTTTTCCGCGCAGCTCTCGATTCCCCCCTCTCTTTCGCACCCTCCATGTCATATTCCGCTCCAGGAGTTCCATCATAGCTCCTCGCTGTCGCTGGGAGGATGTTTTCTCCTCCGCTCGCCCCTTCCACCGTCATTTTCTCTCTACCCACCCTTGCCTCCTTCTCCGCGCAGCTCTCGATTCCCCCCTCTCTTTCGAACCCTCCATGTCATATTCCGCTCCAGGAGCTCCATCATAGCTCCTCGCTGTCGCTGGGAGGATGTTTTCTCCTCTGCTCGCCCCTTCCACCGTCATTTTCTCTCTACCCACCCTTTCCTCCTTTTCCGCGCAGCTCTCGATTCCCCCCTCTCTTTCGCACCCTCCATGTCATATTCCGCTCCAGGAGCTCCATCATAGCTCCTCACTGTCGCTGGGAGGATGTTTTCTCCTCCGCTCGCCCCTTCCACCGTCATTTTCTTTCTACCCACCCTTGCCTCCTTTTCCACACAGCTCTCCATTCCCCCCTCTCTTTCGCACCCTCCATGTCATATTCCGCTCCAGGAGCTCCATCATAGCTCCTCGCTGTTGCTGGGAGGATGTTTTCTCCTCCGCTCGCCCCTTCCACCGTCATTTTCTCTCTACCCACCCCTGCCTCCTTTTCCGCGCAGCTCTCGATTCCCCCCTCTCTTTCGCACCCTCCATGTCATATTCCGCTCCAGGAGTTCCATCATAGCTCCTCACTGTCGCTGGGAGGATGTTTTCTCCTCCGCTCGCCCCTTCCACCATCATTTTCTCTCTACCCCCCCTTGCCTCCTTTTCCGCGCAGCTCTCGATTCCCCCCTCTCTTTCGCACCCTCCATGTCATATTCCGCTCCAGGAGTTCCATCATAGCTCCTCACTGTCGCTGGGAGGATGTTTTCTCCTCCGCTCGCCCCTTCCACCGTCATTTTCTCTCTACCCACCCTAGCCTCCTTTTCCGCGCAGCTCTCGATTCCCCCCTCTCTTTCGCACCCTCCATGTCATATTCCGCTCCAGGAGCTCCATCATAGCTCCTCGCTGTCGCTGGGAGGATGTTTTCTCCTCCGCTCGCCCCTTCCACCGTCATTTTCTCTCTACCCACCCTTGCCTCCTTTTCCGCGCAGCTCTCGATTCCCCCCTCTCTTTCGCACCCTCCATGTCATATTCCGCTCCAGGAGCTCCATCATAGCTCCTTGCTGTCGCTGGGAGGATGTTTTCTCCTCCGCTCGCCCCTTCCACCGTCATTTTCTCTCTACCCACCCTTGCCTCCTTTTCCGCGCAGCTCTCGATTCCCCCCTCTCTTTCGCACCCTCCATGTCATATTCCGCTCCAGGAGTTCCATCATAGCTCCTCACTGTCGCTGGGAGGATGTTTTCTCCTCCGCTCGCCCCTTCCACCGTCATTTTCTCTCTACCCACCCTTGCCTCCTTTTCCGCGCAGCTCTCGATTCCCCCCTCTCTTTCGCACCCTCCATGTCATATTCCGCTCCAGGAGTTCCATCATAGCTCCTCACTGTCGCTGGGAGGAAGTTTTCTCCTCCGCTCGCCCCTTCCACCGTCATTTTCTCTCTACCCACCCTTGCCTCCTTTTCCGCGCAGCTCTCGATTCCCCCCTCTCTTTCGCACCCTCCATGTCATATTCCGCTCCAGGAGCTCCATCATAGCTCCTCGCTGTCGCTGGGAGGATGTTTTCTCCTCCGCTCGCCCCTTCCACCGTCATTTTCTCTCTACCAACCCTTGCCTCCTTTTCCGCGCAGCTCTCGATTCCCCCCTCTCTTTCGCACCCTCAATGTCATATTCCGCTCCAGGAGTTCCATCATAGCTCCTCACTGTCGCTGGGAGGATGTTTTCTCCTCCGCTCGCCCCTTCCACCGTTATTTTCTCTCTACCCACCCCTGCCTCCTTTTCCGCGCAGCTCTCGATTCCCCCCTCTCTTTCGCACCCTCCATGTCATATTCCGCTCCAGGAGTTCCATCATAGCTCCTCACTGTCGCTGGGAGGAAGTTTTCTCCTCCGCTCGCCCCTTCCACCGTCATTTTCTCTCTACCCACCCTTGCCTCCTTTTCCGCGCAGCTCTCGATTCCCCCCTCTCTTTCGCACCCTCCATGTCATATTCCGCTCCAGGAGTTCCATCATAGCTCCTCGCTGTCGCTGGGAGGATGTTTTCTCCTCCGCTCGCCCCTTCCACCGTCATTTTCTCTCTACCCACCCTTGCCTCCTTCTCCGCGCAGCTCTCGATTCCCCCCTCTCTTTCGAACCCTCCATGTCATATTCCGCTCCAGGAGCTCCATCATAGCTCCTCGCTGTCGCTGGGAGGATGTTTTCTCCTCTGCTCGCCCCTTCCACCGTCATTTTCTCTCTACCCACCCTTTCCTCCTTTTCCGCGCAGCTCTCGATTCCCCCCTCTCTTTCGCACCCTCCATGTCATATTCCGCTCCAGGAGCTCCATCATAGCTCCTCACTGTCGCTGGGAGGATGTTTTCTCCTCCGCTCGCCCCTTCCACCGTCATTTTCTTTCTACCCACCCTTGCCTCCTTTTCCACACAGCTCTCCATTCCCCCCTCTCTTTCGCACCCTCCATGTCATATTCCGCTCCAGGAGCTCCATCATAGCTCCTCGCTGTTGCTGGGAGGATGTTTTCTCCTCCGCTCGCCCCTTCCACCGTCATTTTCTCTCTACCCACCCTTGCCTCCTTCTCCGCGCAGCTCTCGATTCCCCCCTCTCTTTCGCACCCTCCATGTCATATTCCGCTCCAGGAGCTCCATCATAGCTCCTCGCTGTCGCTGGGAGGATTTTTTCTCCTCTGCTCGCCCCTTCCACCGTCATTTTCTCTCTACCCACCCTTTCCTCCTTTTCCGCGCAGCTCTCGATTCCCCCCTCTCTTGCGCACCCTCCATGTCATATTCCTCTCCAGGAGCTCCATCATAGCTCCTCACTGTCGCTGGGAGGAAGTTTTCTCCTCCGCTTGCCCCTTCCACCGTCATTTTCTCTCTACCCACCCTTGCCTCCTTTTCCGCGCAGCTCTCGATTCCCCCCTCTCTTTCGCACCCTCCATGTCATATTCCGCTCCAGGAGCTCCATCATAGCTCCTTGCTGTCGCTGGGAGGATGTTTTCTCCTCCGCTCGCCCCTTCCACCGTCATTTTCTCTCTACCCACCCTTGCCTCCTTTTCCGCGCAGCTCTCGATTCCCCCCTCTCTTTCGCACCCTCCATGTCATATTCCGCTCCAGGAGTTCCATCATAGCTCCTCACTGTCGCTGGGAGGATGTTTTCTCCTCCGCTCGCCCCTTCCACCGTCATTTTCTCTCTACCCACCCTTGCCTCCTTTTCCGCGCAGCTCTCGATTCCCCCCTCTCTTTCGCACCCTCCATGTCATATTCCGCTCCAGGAGCTCCATCATAGCTCCTCGCTGTCGCTGGGAGGATGTTTTCTCCTCCGCTCGCCCCTTCCACCGTCATTTTCTCTCTACCCACCCTTGCCTCCTTTTCCGCGCAGCTCTCGATTCCCCCCTCTCTTTCGCACCCTCCATGTCATATTCCGCTCCAGGAGTTCCATCATAGCTCCTCACTGTCGCTGGGAGGATGTTTTCTCCTCCGCTCGCCCCTTCCACCATCATTTTCTCTCTACCCCCCCTTGCCTCCTTTTCCGCGCAGCTCTCGATTCCCCCCTCTCTTTCGCACCCTCCATGTCATATTCCGCTCCAGGAGTTCCATCATAGCTCCTCACTGTCGCTGGGAGGATGTTTTCTCCTCCGCTCGCCCCTTCCACCGTCATTTTCTCTCTACCCACCCTTGCCTCCTTTTCCGCGCAGCTCTCGATTCCCCCCTCTCTTTCGCACCCTCCATGTCATATTCCGCTCCAGGAGCTCCATCATAGCTCCTTGCTGTCGCTGGGAGGATGTTTTCTCCTCCGCTCGCCCCTTCCACCGTCATTTTCTCTCTACCCACCCTTGCCTCCTTTTCCGCGCAGCTCTCGATTCCCCCCTCTCTTTCGCACCCTCCATGTCATATTCCGCTCCAGGAGTTCCATCATAGCTCCTCACTGTCGCTGGGAGGATGTTTTCTCCTCCGCTCGCCCCTTCCACCGCCATTTTCTCTCTACCCACCCTTGCCTCCTTCTCCGCGCAGCTCTCGATTCCCCCCTCTCTTTCGCACCCTCCATGTCATATTCCGCTCCAGGAGCTCCATCATAGCTCCTCGCTGTCGCTGGGAGGATGTTTTCTCCTCCGCTCGCCCCTTCCACCGTCATTTTCTCTCTACCCACCCTTGCCTCCTTTTCCGCGCAGCTCTCGATTCCCCCCTCTCTTTCGCACCCTCCATGTCATATTCCGCTCCAGGAGCTCCATCATAGCTCCTTGCTGTCGCTGGGAGGATGTTTTCTCCTCCGCTCGCCCCTTCCACCGTCATTTTCTCTCTACCCACCCTTGCCTCCTTTTCCGCGCAGCTCTCGATTCCCCCCTCTCTTTCGCACCCTCCATGTCATATTCCGCTCCAGGAGTTCCATCATAGCTCCTCACTGTCGCTGGGAGGATGTTTTCTCCTCCGCTCGCCCCTTCCACCATCATTTTCTCTCTACCCACCCTTGCCTCCTTTTCCGCGCAGCTCTCGATTCCCCCCTCTCTTTCGCACCCTCCATGTCATATTCCGCTCCAGGAGTTCCATCATAGCTCCTCACTGTCGCTGGGAGGAAGTTTTCTCCTCCGCTCGCCCCTTCCACCGTCATTTTCTCTCTACCCACCCTTGCCTCCTTTTCCGCGCAGCTCTCGATTCCCCCCTCTCTTTCGCACCCTCCATGTCATATTCCGCTCCAGGAGTTCCATCATAGCTCCTCACTGTCGCTGGGAGGAAGTTTTCTCCTCCGCTTGCCCCTTCCACCGTCATTTTCTCTCTACCCACCCTTGCCTCCTTTTCCGCGCAGCTCTCGATTCCCCCCTCTCTTTCGCACCCTCCATGTCATATTCCGCTCCAGGAGCTCCATCATAGCTCCTTGCTGTCGCTGGGAGGATGTTTTCTCCTCCGCTCGCCCCTTCCACCGTCATTTTCTCTCTACCCACCCTTGCCTCCTTTTCCGCGCAGCTCTCGATTCCCCCCTCTCTTTCGCACCCTCCATGTCATATTCCGCTCCAGGAGCTCCATCATAGCTCCTCGCTGTCGCTGGGAGGATGTTTTCTCCTCCGCTCGCCCCTTCCACCGTCATTTTCTCTCTACCCACCCTTAGCCTCCTTTTCTGCGCAGCTCTCGATTCCCCCCTCTCTTTCGCACCCTCAATGTCATATTCCGCTCCAGGAGTTCCATCATAGCTCCTCACTGTCGCTGGGAGGATGTTTTCTCCTCCGCTCGCCCCTTCCACCGTCATTTTCTCTCTACCCACCCTTGCCTCCTTTTCCGCGCAGCTCTCGATTCCCCCCTCTCTTTCGCACCCTCCATGTCATATTCCGCTCCAGGAGTTCCATCATAGCTCCTCACTGTCGCTGGGAGGAAGTTTTCTCCTCCGCTCGCCCCTTCCACCGTCATTTTCTCTCTACCCACCCTTGCCTCCTTTTCCGCGCAGCTCTCGATTCCCCCCTCTCTTTCGCACCCTCCATGTCATATTCCGCTCCAGGAGCTCCATCATAGCTCCTTGCTGTTGCTGGGAGGAAGTTTTCTCCTCCGCTCGCCCCTTCCACCGTCATTTTCTCTCTACCCACCCTTGCCTCCTTTTCCGCGCAGCTCTCGATTCCCCCCTCTCTTTCGCACCCTCCATGTCATATTCCGCTCCAGGAGTTCCATCATAGCTCCTCACTGTCGCTGGGAGGATGTTTTCTCCTCCGCTCGCCCCTTCCACCGTCATTTTCTCTCTACCCACCCTTGCCTCCTTCTCCGCGCAGCTCTCGATTCCCCCCTCTCTTTCGCACCCTCCATGTCATATTCCGCTCCAGGAGCTCCATCATAGCTCCTCGCTGTCGCTGGGAGGATGTTTTCTCCTCCGCTCGCCCCTTCCACCGTCATTTTCTCTCTACCCACCCTTGCCTCCTTTTCCGCGCAGCTCTCGATTCCCCCCTCTCTTTCGCACCCTCCATGTCATATTCCGCTCCAGGAGCTCCATCATAGCTCCTTGCTGTCGCTGGGAGGATGTTTTCTCCTCCGCTCGCCCCTTCCACCGTCATTTTCTCTCTACCCACCCTTGCCTCCTTTTCCGCGCAGCTCTCGATTCCCCCCTCTCTTTCGCACCCTCCATGTCATATTCCGCTCCAGGAGTTCCATCATAGCTCCTCACTGTCGCTGGGAGGATGTTTTCTCCTCCGCTCGCCCCTTCCACCGTCATTTTCTCTCTACCCACCCTTGCCTCCTTCTCCGCGCAGCTCTCGATTCCCCCCTCTCTTTCGCACTCTCCATGTCATATTCCGCTCCAGGAGCTCCATCATAGCTCCTCGCTGTCGCTGGGAGGATGTTTTCTCCTCCGCTCGCCCCTTCCACTGTCATTTTCTCTCTACCCACCCTTGCCTCCTTTTCCGCGCAGCTCTCGATTCCCCCCTCTCTTTCGCACCCTCCATGTCATATTCCGCTCCAGGAGCTCCATCATAGCTCCTTGCTGTCGCTGGGAGGATGTTTTCTCCTCCGCTCGCCCCTTCCACCGTCATTTTCTCTCTACCCACCCTTGCCTCCTTTTCCGCGCAGCTCTCGATTCCCCCCTCTCTTTCGCACCCTCCATGTCATATTCCGCTCCAGGAGTTCCATCATAGCTCCTCACTGTCGCTGGGAGGATGTTTTCTCCTCCGCTCGCCCCTTCCACCATCATTTTCTCTCTACCCACCCTTGCCTCCTTTTCCGCGCAGCTCTCGATTCCCCCCTCTCTTTCGCACCCTCCATGTCATATTCCGCTCCAGGAGTTCCATCATAGCTCCTCACTGTCGCTGGGAGGAAGTTTTCTCCTCCGCTCGCCCCTTCCACCGTCATTTTCTCTCTACCCACCCTTGCCTCCTTCTCCGCGCAGCTCTCGATTCCCCCCTCTCTTTCGCACCCTCCATGTCATATTCCGCTCCAGGAGCTCCATCATAGCTCCTCGCTGTCGCTGGGAGGATGTTTTCTCCTCCGCTCGCCCCTTCCACCGTCATTTTCTCTCTACCCACCCTTTCCTCCTTTTCCGCGCAGCTCTCGATTCCCCCCTCTCTTTCGCACCCTCCATGTCATATTCCGCTCCAGGAGCTCCATCATAGCTCCTCGCTGTCGCTGGGAGGATGTTTTCTCCTCCGCTCGCCCCTTCCACCGTCATTTTCTCTCTACCCACCCTTGCCTCCTTTTCCGCGCAGCTCTCGATTCCCCCCTCTCTTTCGCACCCTCCATGTCATATTCCGCTCCAGGAGCTCCATCATAGCTCCTCGCTGTCGCTGGGAGGATTTTTTCTCCTCTGCTCGCCCCTTCCACCGTCATTTTCTCTCTACCCACCCTTTCCTCCTTTTCCGCGCAGCTCTCGATTCCCCCCTCTCTTGCGCACCCTCCATGTCATATTCCGCTCCAGGAGCTCCATCATAGCTCCTCACTGTCGCTGGGAGGAAGTTTTCTCCTCCGCTTGCCCCTTCCACCGTCATTTTCTCTCTACCCACCCTTGCCTCCTTTTCCGCGCAGCTCTCGATTCCCCCCTCTCTTTCGCACCCTCCATGTCATATTCCGCTCCAGGAGCTCCATCATAGCTCCTCGCTGTCGCTGGGAGGATGTTTTCTCCTCCGCTCGCCCCTTCCACCGTCATTTTCTCTCTACCCACCCTTGCCTCCTTTTCCGCGCAGCTCTCGATTCCCCCCTCTCTTTCGCACCCTCCATGTCATATTCCGCTCCAGGAGTTCCATCATAGCTCCTCACTGTCGCTGGGAGGATGTTTTCTCCTCCGCTCGCCCCTTCCACCGTCATTTTCTCTCTACCCACCCTTGCCTCCTTTTCCGCGCAGCTCTCGATTCCCCCCTCTCTTTCGCACCCTCCATGTCATATTCCGCTCCAGGAGCTCCATCATAGCTCCTCGCTGTCGCTGGGAGGATGTTTTCTCCTCCGCTCGCCCCTTCCACCGTCATTTTCTCTCTACCCACCCTTGCCTCCTTTTCCGCGCAGCTCTCGATTCCCCCCTCTCTTTCGCACCCTCCATGTCATATTCCGCTCCAGGAGTTCCATCATAGCTCCTCACTGTCGCTGGGAGGATGTTTTCTCCTCCGCTCGCCCCTTCCACCATCATTTTCTCTCTACCCCCCCTTGCCTCCTTTTCCGCGCAGCTCTCGATTCCCCCCTCTCTTTCGCACCCTCCATGTCATATTCCGCTCCAGGAGTTCCATCATAGCTCCTCACTGTCGCTGGGAGGATGTTTTCTCCTCCGCTCGCCCCTTCCACCGTCATTTTCTCTCTACCCACCCTAGCCTCCTTTTCCGCGCAGCTCTCGATTCCCCCCTCTCTTTCGCACCCTCCATGTCATATTCCGCTCCAGGAGCTCCATCATAGCTCCTCGCTGTCGCTGGGAGGATGTTTTCTCCTCCGCTCGCCCCTTCCACCGTCATTTTCTCTCTACCCACCCTTGCCTCCTTTTCCGCGCAGCTCTCGATTCCCCCCTCTCTTTCGCACCCTCCATGTCATATTCCGCTCCAGGAGCTCCATCATAGCTCCTTGCTGTCGCTGGGAGGATGTTTTCTCCTCCGCTCGCCCCTTCCACCGTCATTTTCTCTCTACCCACCCTTGCCTCCTTTTCCGCGCAGCTCTCGATTCCCCCCTCTCTTTCGCACCCTCCATGTCATATTCCGCTCCAGGAGTTCCATCATAGCTCCTCACTGTCGCTGGGAGGATGTTTTCTCCTCCGCTCGCCCCTTCCACCGTCATTTTCTCTCTACCCACCCTTGCCTCCTTTTCCGCGCAGCTCTCGATTCCCCCCTCTCTTTCGCACCCTCCATGTCATATTCCGCTCCAGGAGTTCCATCATAGCTCCTCACTGTCGCTGGGAGGAAGTTTTCTCCTCCGCTCGCCCCTTCCACCGTCATTTTCTCTCTACCCACCCTTGCCTCCTTTTCCGCGCAGCTCTCGATTCCCCCCTCTCTTTCGCACCCTCCATGTCATATTCCGCTCCAGGAGCTCCATCATAGCTCCTCGCTGTCGCTGGGAGGATGTTTTCTCCTCCGCTCGCCCCTTCCACTGTCATTTTCTCTCTACCCACCCTTGCCTCCTTTTCCGCGCAGCTCTCGATTCCCCCCTCTCTTTCGCACCCTCAATGTCATATTCCGCTCCAGGAGTTCCATCATAGCTCCTCACTGTCGCTGGGAGGATGTTTTCTCCTCCGCTCGCCCCTTCCACCGTCATTTTCTCTCTACCCACCCCTGCCTCCTTTTCCGCGCAGCTCTCGATTCCCCCCTCTCTTTCGCACCCTCCATGTCATATTCCGCTCCAGGAGTTCCATCATAGCTCCTCACTGTCGCTGGGAGGAAGTTTTCTCCTCCGCTCGCCCCTTCCACCGTCATTTTCTCTCTACCCACCCTTGCCTCCTTTTCCGCGCAGCTCTCGATTCCCCCCTCTCTTTCGCACCCTCCATGTCATATTCCGCTCCAGGAGTTCCATCATAGCTCCTCACTGTCGCTGGGAGGAAGTTTTCTCCTCCGCTTGCCCCTTCCACCGTCATTTTCTCTCTACCCACCCTTGCCTCCTTTTCCGCGCAGCTCTCGATTCCCCCCTCTCTTTCGCACCCTCCATGTCATATTCCGCTCCAGGAGCTCCATCATAGCTCCTTGCTGTCGCTGGGAGGATGTTTTCTCCTCCGCTCGCCCCTTCCACCGTCATTTTCTCTCTACCCACCCTTGCCTCCTTTTCCGCGCAGCTCTCGATTCCCCCCTCTCTTTCGCACCCTCCATGTCATATTCCGCTCCAGGAGCTCCATCATAGCTCCTCGCTGTCGCTGGGAGGATGTTTTCTCCTCCGCTCGCCCCTTCCACCGTCATTTTCTCTCTACCCACCCTTGCCTCCTTTTCCGCGCAGCTCTCGATTCCCCCCTCTCTTTCGCACCCTCAATGTCATATTCCGCTCCAGGAGTTCCATCATAGCTCCTCACTGTCGCTGGGAGGATGTTTTCTCCTCCGCTCGCCCCTTCCACCGTCATTTTCTCTCTACCCACCCTTGCCTCCTTTTCCGCGCAGCTCTCGATTCCCCCCTCTCTTTCGCACCCTCCATGTCATATTCCGCTCCAGGAGTTCCATCATAGCTCCTCACTGTCGCTGGGAGGAAGTTTTCTCCTCCGCTCGCCCCTTCCACCGTCATTTTCTCTCTACCCACCCTTGCCTCCTTTTCCGCGCAGCTCTCGATTCCCCCCTCTCTTTCGCACCCTCCATGTCATATTCCGCTCCAGGAGCTCCATCATAGCTCCTTGCTGTTGCTGGGAGGAAGTTTTCTCCTCCGCTCGCCCCTTCCACCGTCATTTTCTCTCTACCCACCCTTGCCTCCTTTTCCGCGCAGCTCTCGATTCCCCCCTCTCTTTCGCACCCTCCATGTCATATTCCGCTCCAGGAGTTCCATCATAGCTCCTCACTGTCGCTGGGAGGATGTTTTCTCCTCCGCTCGCCCCTTCCACCGTCATTTTCTCTCTACCCACCCTTGCCTCCTTCTCCGCGCAGCTCTCGATTCCCCCCTCTCTTTCGCACCCTCCATGTCATATTCTGCTCCAGGAGCTCCATCATAGCTCCTCGCTGTCGCTGGGAGGATGTTTTCTCCTCCGCTCGCCCCTTCCACCGTCATTTTCTCTCTACCCACCCTTGCCTCCTTCTCCGCGCAGCTCTCGATTCCCCCCTCTCTTTCGCACCCTCCATGTCATATTCCGCTCCAGGAGCTCCATCATAGCTCCTCGCTGTCGCTGGGAGGATGTTTTCTCCTCCGCTCGCCCCTTCCACCGTCATTTTCTCTCTACCCACCCTTGCCTCCTTTTCCGCGCAGCTCTCGATTCCCCCCTCTCTTTCGCACCCTCCATGTCATATTCCGCTCCAGGAGCTCCATCATAGCTCCTCGCTGTTGCTGGGAGGATGTTTTCTCCTCCGCTCGCCCCTTCCACCGTCATTTTCTCTCTACCCACCCTTGCCTCCTTCTCCGCACAGCTCTCGATTCCCCCCTCTCTTTCGCACCCTCCATGTCATATTCCGCTCCAGGAGTTCCATCATAGCTCCTCACTGTCGCTGGGAGGATGTTTTCTCCTCCGCTCGCCCCTTCCACCGTCATTTTCTCTCTACCCACCCTTGCCTCCTTTTCCGCGCAGCTCTCGATTCCCCCCTCTCTTTCGCACCCTCCATGTCATATTCCGCTCCAGGAGTTCCATCATAGCTCCTCACTGTCGCTGGGAGGAAGTTTTCTCCTCCGCTCGCCCCTTCCACCGTCATTTTCTCTCTACCCACCCTTGCCTCCTTTTCCGCGCAGCTCTCGATCCCCCCCTCTCTTTCGCACCCTCCATGTCATATTCCGCTCCAGGAGCTCCATCATAGCTCCTTGCTGTCGCTGGGAGGATGTTTTCTCCTCCGCTCGCCCCTTCCACCGTCATTTTCTCTCTACCCACCCTTGCCTCCTTCTCCGCGCAGCTCTCGATTCCCCCCTCTCTTTCGCACCCTCCATGTCATATTCCGCTCCAGGAGCTCCATCATAGCTCCTCGCTGTCGCTGGGAGGATGTTTTCTCCTCCGCTCGCCCCTTCCACCGTCATTTTCTCTCTACCCACCCTTGCCTCCTTTTCCGCGCAGCTCTCGATTCCCCCCTCTCTTTCGCACCCTCCATGTCATATTCCGCTCCAGGAGCTCCATCATAGCTCCTCGCTGTTGCTGGGAGGATGTTTTCTCCTCCGCTCGCCCCTTCCACCGTCATTTTCTCTCTACCCACCCTTGCCTCCTTCTCCGCACAGCTCTCGATTCCCCCCTCTCTTTCGCACCCTCCATGTCATATTCCGCTCCAGGAGTTCCATCATAGCTCCTCACTGTTGCTGGGAGGATGTTTTCTCCTCCGCTCGCCCCTTCCACCGTCATTTTCTCTCTACCCACCCTTGCCTCCTTTTCCGCGCAGCTCTCGATTCCCCCCTCTCTTTCGCACCCTCCATGTCATATTCCGCTCCAGGAGTTCCATCATAGCTCCTCACTGTCGCTGGGAGGAAGTTTTCTCCTCCGCTCGCCCCTTCCACCGTCATTTTCTCTCTACCCACCCTTGCCTCCTTCTCCGCACAGCTCTCGATTCCCCCCTCTCTTTCGCACCCTCCATGTCATATTCCGCTCCAGGAGTTCCATCATAGCTCCTCACTGTTGCTGGGAGGATGTTTTCTCCTCCGCTCGCCCCTTCCACCGTCATTTTCTCTCTACCCACCCTTGCCTCCTTTTCCGCGCAGCTCTCGATTCCCCCCTCTCTTTCGCACCCTCCATGTCATATTCCGCTCCAGGAGTTCCATCATAGCTCCTCACTGTCGCTGGGAGGAAGTTTTCTCCTCCGCTCGCCCCTTCCACCGTCATTTTCTCTCTACCCACCCTTGCCTCCTTTTCCGCGCAGCTCTCGATCCCCCCCTCTCTTTCGCACCCTCCATGTCATATTCCGCTCCAGGAGCTCCATCATAGCTCCTTGCTGTCGCTGGGAGGATGTTTTCTCCTCCGCTCGCCCCTTCCACCGTCATTTTCTCTCTACCCACCCTTGCCTCCTTTTCCGCGCAGCTCTCGATTCCCCCCTCTCTTTCGCACCCTCCATGTCATATTCCGCTCCAGGAGCTCCATCATAGCTCCTCGCTGTCGCTGGGAGGATGTTTTCTCCTCCGCTCGCCCCTTCCACCGTCATTTTCTCTCTACCCACCCTTGCCTCCTTTTCAGCGCAGCTCTCGATTCCCCCCTCTCTTTCGCACCCTCCATGTCATATTCCGCTCCAGGAGTTCCATCATAGCTCCTCACTGTCGCTGGGAGGATGTTTTCTCCTCCGCTCGCCCCTTCCACCATCATTTTCTCTCTACCCCCCCTTGCCTCCTTTTCCGCGCAGCTCTCGATTCCCCCCTCTCTTTCGCACCCTCCATGTCATATTCCGCTCCAGGAGTTCCATCATATTTCCTCACTGTCGCTGGGAGGATGTTTTCTCCTCCGCTCGCCCCTTCCACCGTCATTTTCTCTCTACCCACCCTTGCCTCCTTTTCCGCGCAGCTCTCGATTCCCCCCTCTCTTTCGCACCCTCCATGTCATATTCCGCTCCAGGAGTTCCATCATAGCTCCTCACTGTCGCTGGGAGGATGTTTTCTCCTCCGCTCGCCCCTTCCACCGTCATTTTCTCTCTACCCACCCTTGCCTCCTTCTCCGCGCAGCTCTCGATTCCCCCCTCTCTTTCGCACCCTCCATGTCATATTCCGCTCCAGGAGCTCCATCATAGCTCCTCGCTGTCGCTGGGAGGATGTTTTCTCCTCCGCTCGCCCCTTCCACCGTCATTTTCTCTCTACCCACCCTTGCCTCCTTTTCCGCGCAGCTCTCGATTCCCCCCTCTCTTTCGCACCCTCCATGTCATATTCCGCTCCAGGAGCTCCATCATAGCTCCTTGCTGTCGCTGGGAGGATGTTTTCTCCTCCGCTCGCCCCTTCCACCGTCATTTTCTCTCTACCCACCCTTGCCTCCTTTTCCGCGCAGCTCTCGATTCCCCCCTCTCTTTCGCACCCTCCATGTCATATTCCGCTCCAGGAGTTCCATCATAGCTCCTCACTGTCGCTGGGAGGATGTTTTCTCCTCCGCTCGCCCCTTCCACCGTCATTTTCTCTCTACCCACCCTTGCCTCCTTCTCCGCGCAGCTCTCGATTCCCCCCTCTCTTTCGCACTCTCCATGTCATATTCCGCTCCAGGAGCTCCATCATAGCTCCTCGCTGTCGCTGGGAGGATGTTTTCTCCTCCGCTCGCCCCTTCCACTGTCATTTTCTCTCTACCCACCCTTGCCTCCTTTTCCGCGCAGCTCTCGATTCCCCCCTCTCTTTCGCACCCTCCATGTCATATTCCGCTCCAGGAGCTCCATCATAGCTCCTTGCTGTCGCTGGGAGGATGTTTTCTCCTCCGCTCGCCCCTTCCACCGTCATTTTCTCTCTACCCACCCTTGCCTCCTTTTCCGCGCAGCTCTCGATTCCCCCCTCTCTTTCGCACCCTCCATGTCATATTCCGCTCCAGGAGTTCCATCATAGCTCCTCACTGTCGCTGGGAGGATGTTTTCTCCTCCGCTCGCCCCTTCCACCATCATTTTCTCTCTACCCACCCTTGCCTCCTTTTCCGCGCAGCTCTCGATTCCCCCCTCTCTTTCGCACCCTCCATGTCATATTCCGCTCCAGGAGTTCCATCATAGCTCCTCACTGTCGCTGGGAGGAAGTTTTCTCCTCCGCTCGCCCCTTCCACCGTCATTTTCTCTCTACCCACCCTTGCCTCCTTCTCCGCGCAGCTCTCGATTCCCCCCTCTCTTTCGCACCCTCCATGTCATATTCCGCTCCAGGAGCTCCATCATAGCTCCTCGCTGTCGCTGGGAGGATGTTTTCTCCTCCGCTCGCCCCTTCCACCGTCATTTTCTCTCTACCCACCCTTTCCTCCTTTTCCGCGCAGCTCTCGATTCCCCCCTCTCTTTCGCACCCTCCATGTCATATTCCGCTCCAGGAGCTCCATCATAGCTCCTCGCTGTCGCTGGGAGGATGTTTTCTCCTCCGCTCGCCCCTTCCACCGTCATTTTCTCTCTACCCACCCTTGCCTCCTTTTCCGCGCAGCTCTCGATTCCCCCCTCTCTTTCGCACCCTCCATGTCATATTCCGCTCCAGGAGCTCCATCATAGCTCCTCGCTGTCGCTGGGAGGATTTTTTCTCCTCTGCTCGCCCCTTCCACCGTCATTTTCTCTCTACCCACCCTTTCCTCCTTTTCCGCGCAGCTCTCGATTCCCCCCTCTCTTGCGCACCCTCCATGTCATATTCCGCTCCAGGAGCTCCATCATAGCTCCTCACTGTCGCTGGGAGGAAGTTTTCTCCTCCGCTTGCCCCTTCCACCGTCATTTTCTCTCTACCCACCCTTGCCTCCTTTTCCGCGCAGCTCTCGATTCCCCCCTCTCTTTCGCACCCTCCATGTCATATTCCGCTCCAGGAGCTCCATCATAGCTCCTCGCTGTCGCTGGGAGGATGTTTTCTCCTCCGCTCGCCCCTTCCACCGTCATTTTCTCTCTACCCACCCTTGCCTCCTTTTCCGCGCAGCTCTCGATTCCCCCCTCTCTTTCGCACCCTCCATGTCATATTCCGCTCCAGGAGTTCCATCATAGCTCCTCACTGTCGCTGGGAGGATGTTTTCTCCTCCGCTCGCCCCTTCCACCGTCATTTTCTCTCTACCCACCCTTGCCTCCTTTTCCGCGCAGCTCTCGATTCCCCCCTCTCTTTCGCACCCTCCATGTCATATTCCGCTCCAGGAGCTCCATCATAGCTCCTCGCTGTCGCTGGGAGGATGTTTTCTCCTCCGCTCGCCCCTTCCACCGTCATTTTCTCTCTACCCACCCTTGCCTCCTTTTCCGCGCAGCTCTCGATTCCCCCCTCTCTTTCGCACCCTCCATGTCATATTCCGCTCCAGGAGTTCCATCATAGCTCCTCACTGTCGCTGGGAGGATGTTTTCTCCTCCGCTCGCCCCTTCCACCATCATTTTCTCTCTACCCCCCCTTGCCTCCTTTTCCGCGCAGCTCTCGATTCCCCCCTCTCTTTCGCACCCTCCATGTCATATTCCGCTCCAGGAGTTCCATCATAGCTCCTCACTGTCGCTGGGAGGATGTTTTCTCCTCCGCTCGCCCCTTCCACCGTCATTTTCTCTCTACCCACCCTAGCCTCCTTTTCCGCGCAGCTCTCGATTCCCCCCTCTCTTTCGCACCCTCCATGTCATATTCCGCTCCAGGAGCTCCATCATAGCTCCTCGCTGTCGCTGGGAGGATGTTTTCTCCTCCGCTCGCCCCTTCCACCGTCATTTTCTCTCTACCCACCCTTGCCTCCTTTTCCGCGCAGCTCTCGATTCCCCCCTCTCTTTCGCACCCTCCATGTCATATTCCGCTCCAGGAGCTCCATCATAGCTCCTTGCTGTCGCTGGGAGGATGTTTTCTCCTCCGCTCGCCCCTTCCACCGTCATTTTCTCTCTACCCACCCTTGCCTCCTTTTCCGCGCAGCTCTCGATTCCCCCCTCTCTTTCGCACCCTCCATGTCATATTCCGCTCCAGGAGTTCCATCATAGCTCCTCACTGTCGCTGGGAGGATGTTTTCTCCTCCGCTCGCCCCTTCCACCGTCATTTTCTCTCTACCCACCCTTGCCTCCTTTTCCGCGCAGCTCTCGATTCCCCCCTCTCTTTCGCACCCTCCATGTCATATTCCGCTCCAGGAGTTCCATCATAGCTCCTCACTGTCGCTGGGAGGAAGTTTTCTCCTCCGCTCGCCCCTTCCACCGTCATTTTCTCTCTACCCACCCTTGCCTCCTTTTCCGCGCAGCTCTCGATTCCCCCCTCTCTTTCGCACCCTCCATGTCATATTCCGCTCCAGGAGCTCCATCATAGCTCCTCGCTGTCGCTGGGAGGATGTTTTCTCCTCCGCTCGCCCCTTCCACCGTCATTTTCTCTCTACCCACCCTTGCCTCCTTTTCCGCGCAGCTCTCGATTCCCCCCTCTCTTTCGCACCCTCAATGTCATATTCCGCTCCAGGAGTTCCATCATAGCTCCTCACTGTCGCTGGGAGGATGTTTTCTCCTCCGCTCGTCCCTTCCACCGTCATTTTCTCTCTACCCACCCCTGCCTCCTTTTCCGCGCAGCTCTCGATTCCCCCCTCTCTTTCGCACCCTCCATGTCATATTCCGCTCCAGGAGTTCCATCATAGCTCCTCACTGTCGCTGGGAGGAAGTTTTCTCCTCCGCTCGCCCCTTCCACCGTCATTTTCTCTCTACCCACCCTTGCCTCCTTTTCCGCGCAGCTCTCGATTCCCCCCTCTCTTTCGCACCCTCCATGTCATATTCCGCTCCAGGAGTTCCATCATAGCTCCTCGCTGTCGCTGGGAGGATGTTTTCTCCTCCGCTCGCCCCTTCCACCGTCATTTTCTCTCTACCCACCCTTGCCTCCTTCTCCGCGCAGCTCTCGATTCCCCCCTCTCTTTCGAACCATCCATGTCATATTCCGCTCCAGGAGCTCCATCATAGCTCCTCGCTGTCGCTGGGAGGATGTTTTCTCCTCTGCTCGCCCCTTCCACCGTCATTTTCTCTCTACCCACCCTTTCCTCCTTTTCCGCGCAGCTCTCGATTCCCCCCTCTCTTTCGCACCCTCCATGTCATATTCCGCTCCAGGAGCTCCATCATAGCTCCTCACTGTCGCTGGGAGGATGTTTTCTCCTCCGCTCGCCCCTTCCACCGTCATTTTCTTTCTACCCACCCTTGCCTCCTTTTCCACACAGCTCTCGATTCCCCCCTCTCTTTCGCACCCTCCATGTCATATTCCGCTCCAGGAGCTCCATCATAGCTCCTCGCTGTTGCTGGGAGGATGTTTTCTCCTCCGCTCGCCCCTTCCACCGTCATTTTCTCTCTACCCACCCTTGCCTCCTTCTCCGCGCAGCTCTCGATTCCCCCCTCTCTTTCGCACCCTCCATGTCATATTCCGCTCCAGGAGCTCCATCATAGCTCCTCGCTGTCGCTGGGAGGATTTTTTCTCCTCTGCTCGCCCCTTCCACCGTCATTTTCTCTCTACCCACCCTTTCCTCCTTTTCCGCGCAGCTCTCGATTCCCCCCTCTCTTGCGCACCCTCCATGTCATATTCCGCTCCAGGAGCTCCATCATAGCTCCTCACTGTCGCTGGGAGGAAGTTTTCTCCTCCGCTTGCCCCTTCCACCGTCATTTTCTCTCTACCCACCCTTGCCTCCTTTTCCGCGCAGCTCTCGATTCCCCCCTCTCTTTCGCACCCTCCATGTCATATTCCGCTCCAGGAGCTCCATCATAGCTCCTTGCTGTCGCTGGGAGGATGTTTTCTCCTCCGCTCGCCCCTTCCACCGTCATTTTCTCTCTACCCACCCTTGCCTCCTTTTCCGCGCAGCTCTTGATTCCCCCCTCTCTTTCGCACCCTCCATGTCATATTCCGCTCCAGGAGTTCCATCATAGCTCCTCACTGTCGCTGGGAGGATGTTTTCTCCTCCGCTCGCCCCTTCCACCGTCATTTTCTCTCTACCCACCCTTGCCTCCTTTTCCGCGCAGCTCTCGATTCCCCCCTCTCTTTCGCACCCTCCATGTCATATTCCGCTCCAGGAGCTCCATCATAGCTCCTCGCTGTCGCTGGGAGGATGTTTTCTCCTCCGCTCGCCCCTTCCACCGTCATTTTCTCTCTACCCACCCTTGCCTCCTTTTCCGCGCAGCTCTCGATTCCCCCCTCTCTTTCGCACCCTCCATGTCATATTCCGCTCCAGGAGTTCCATCATAGCTCCTCACTGTCGCTGGGAGGATGTTTTCTCCTCCGCTCGCCCCTTCCACCATCATTTTCTCTCTACCCCCCCTTGCCTCCTTTTCCGCGCAGCTCTCGATTCCCCCCTCTCTTTCGCACCCTCCATGTCATATTCCGCTCCAGGAGTTCCATCATAGCTCCTCACTGTCGCTGGGAGGATGTTTTCTCCTCCGCTCGCCCCTTCCACCGTCATTTTCTCTCTACCCACCCTTGCCTCCTTTTCCGCGCAGCTCTCGATTCCCCCTCTCTTTCGCACCCTCCATGTCATATTCCGCTCCAGGAGCTCCATCATAGCTCCTTGCTGTCGCTGGGAGGATGTTTTCTCCTCCGCTCGCCCCTTCCACCGTCATTTTCTCTCTACCCACCCTTGCCTCCTTTTCCGCGCAGCTCTCGATACCCCCTCTCTTTCGCACCCTCCATGTCATATTCCGCTCCAGGAGTTCCATCATAGCTCCTCACTGTCGCTGGGAGGATGTTTTCTCCTCCGCTCGCCCCTTCCACCGCCATTTTCTCTCTACCCACCCTTGCCTCCTTCTCCGCGCAGCTCTCGATTCCCCCCTCTCTTTCGCACCCTCCATGTCATATTCCGCTCCAGGAGCTCCATCATAGCTCCTCGCTGTCGCTGGGAGGATGTTTTCTCCTCCGCTCGCCCCTTCCACCGTCATTTTCTCTCTACCCACCCTTGCCTCCTTTTCCGCGCAGCTCTCGATTCCCCCCTCTCTTTCGCACCCTCCATGTCATATTCCGCTCCAGGAGCTCCATCATAGCTCCTTGCTGTCGCTGGGAGGATGTTTTCTCCTCCGCTCGCCCCTTCCACCGTCATTTTCTCTCTACCCACCCTTGCCTCCTTTTCCGCGCAGCTCTCGATTCCCCCCTCTCTTTCGCACCCTCCATGTCATATTCCGCTCCAGGAGTTCCATCATAGCTCCTCACTGTCGCTGGGAGGATGTTTTCTCCTCCGCTCGCCCCTTCCACCATCATTTTCTCTCTACCCACCCTTGCCTCCTTTTCCGCGCAGCTCTCGATTCCCCCCTCTCTTTCGCACCCTCCATGTCATATTCCGCTCCAGGAGTTCCATCATAGCTCCTCACTGTCGCTGGGAGGAAGTTTTCTCCTCCGCTCGCCCCTTCCACCGTCATTTTCTCTCTACCCACCCTTGCCTCCTTTTCCGCGCAGCTCTCGATTCCCCCCTCTCTTTCGCACCCTCCATGTCATATTCCGCTCCAGGAGTTCCATCATAGCTCCTCACTGTCGCTGGGAGGAAGTTTTCTCCTCCGCTTGCCCCTTCCACCGTCATTTTCTCTCTACCCACCCTTGCCTCCTTTTCCGCGCAGCTCTCGATTCCCCCCTCTCTTTCGCACCCTCCATGTCATATTCCGCTCCAGGAGCTCCATCATAGCTCCTTGCTGTCGCTGGGAGGATGTTTTCTCCTCCGCTCGCCCCTTCCACCGTCATTTTCTCTCTACCCACCCTTGCCTCCTTTTCCGCGCAGCTCTCGATTCCCCCCTCTCTTTCGCACCCTCCATGTCATATTCCGCTCCAGGAGTTCCATCATAGCTCCTCACTGTCGCTGGGAGGATGTTTTCTCCTCCGCTCGCCCCTTCCACCGTCATTTTCTCTCTACCCACCCTTGCCTCCTTTTCCGCGCAGCTCTCGATTCCCCCCTCTCTTTCGCACCCTCAATGTCATATTCCGCTCCAGGAGTTCCATCATAGCTCCTCACTGTCGCTGGGAGGATGTTTTCTCCTCCGCTCGCCCCTTCCACCGTCATTTTCTCTCTACCCACCCTTGCCTCCTTTTCCGCGCAGCTCTCGATTCCCCCCTCTCTTTCGCACCCTCCATGTCATATTCCGCTCCAGGAGTTCCATCATAGCTCCTCACTGTCGCTGGGAGGAAGTTTTCTCCTCCGCTCGCCCCTTCCACCGTCATTTTCTCTCTACCCACCCTTGCCTCCTTTTCCGCGCAGCTCTCGATTCCCCCCTCTCTTTCGCACCCTCCATGTCATATTCCGCTCCAGGAGCTCCATCATAGCTCCTTGCTGTTGCTGGGAGGAAGTTTTCTCCTCCGCTCGCCCCTTCCACCGTCATTTTCTCTCTACCCACCCTTGCCTCCTTTTCCGCGCAGCTCTCGATTCCCCCCTCTCTTTCGCACCCTCCATGTCATATTCCGCTCCAGGAGTTCCATCATAGCTCCTCACTGTCGCTGGGAGGATGTTTTCTCCTCCGCTCGCCCCTTCCACCGTCATTTTCTCTCTACCCACCCTTGCCTCCTTCTCCGCGCAGCTCTCGATTCCCCCCTCTCTTTCGCACCCTCCATGTCATATTCTGCTCCAGGAGCTCCATCATAGCTCCTCGCTGTCGCTGGGAGGATGTTTTCTCCTCCGCTCGCCCCTTCCACCGTCATTTTCTCTCTACCCACCCTTGCCTCCTTCTCCGCGCAGCTCTCGATTCCCCCCTCTCTTTCGCACCCTCCATGTCATATTCCGCTCCAGGAGCTCCATCATAGCTCCTCGCTGTCGCTGGGAGGATGTTTTCTCCTCCGCTCGCCCCTTCCACCGTCATTTTCTCTCTACCCACCCTTGCCTCCTTTTCCGCGCAGCTCTCGATTCCCCCCTCTCTTTCGCACCCTCCATGTCATATTCCGCTCCAGGAGCTCCATCATAGCTCCTCGCTGTTGCTGGGAGGATGTTTTCTCCTCCGCTCGCCCCTTCCACTGTCATTTTCTCTCTACCCACCCTTGCCTCCTTCTCCGCACAGCTCTCGATTCCCCCCTCTCTTTCGCACCCTCCATGTCATATTCCGCTCCAGGAGTTCCATCATAGCTCCTCACTGTCGCTGGGAGGATGTTTTCTCCTCCGCTCGCCCCTTCCACCGTCATTTTCTCTCTACCCACCCTTGCCTCCTTTTCCGCGCAGCTCTCGATTCCCCCCTCTCTTTCGCACCCTCCATGTCATATTCCGCTCCAGGAGTTCCATCATAGCTCCTCACTGTCGCTGGGAGGAAGTTTTCTCCTCCGCTCGCCCCTTCCACCGTCATTTTCTCTCTACCCACCCTTGCCTCCTTTTCCGCGCAGCTCTCGATCCCCCCCTCTCTTTCGCACCCTCCATGTCATATTCCGCTCCAGGAGCTCCATCATAGCTCCTTGCTGTCGCTGGGAGGATGTTTTCTCCTCCGCTCGCCCCTTCCACCGTCATTTTCTCTCTACCCACCCTTGCCTCCTTCTCCGCGCAGCTCTCGATTCCCCCCTCTCTTTCGCACCCTCCATGTCATATTCCGCTCCAGGAGCTCCATCATAGCTCCTCGCTGTCGCTGGGAGGATGTTTTCTCCTCCGCTCGCCCCTTCCACCGTCATTTTCTCTCTACCCACCCTTGCCTCCTTTTCCGCGCAGCTCTCGATTCCCCCCTCTCTTTCGCACCCTCCATGTCATATTCCGCTCCAGGAGCTCCATCATAGCTCCTCGCTGTTGCTGGGAGGATGTTTTCTCCTCCGCTCGCCCCTTCCACCGTCATTTTCTCTCTACCCACCCTTGCCTCCTTCTCCGCACAGCTCTCGATTCCCCCCTCTCTTTCGCACCCTCCATGTCATATTCCGCTCCAGGAGTTCCATCATAGCTCCTCACTGTTGCTGGGAGGATGTTTTCTCCTCCGCTCGCCCCTTCCACCGTCATTTTCTCTCTACCCACCCTTGCCTCCTTTTCCGCGCAGCTCTCGATTCCCCCCTCTCTTTCGCACCCTCCATGTCATATTCCGCTCCAGGAGTTCCATCATAGCTCCTCACTGTCGCTGGGAGGAAGTTTTCTCCTCCGCTCGCCCCTTCCACCGTCATTTTCTCTCTACCCACCCTTGCCTCCTTTTCCGCGCAGCTCTCGATCCCCCCCTCTCTTTCGCACCCTCCATGTCATATTCCGCTCCAGGAGCTCCATCATAGCTCCTTGCTGTCGCTGGGAGGATGTTTTCTCCTCCGCTCGCCCCTTCCACCGTCATTTTCTCTCTACCCACCCTTGCCTCCTTTTCCGCGCAGCTCTCGATTCCCCCCTCTCTTTCGCACCCTCCATGTCATATTCCGCTCCAGGAGCTCCATCATAGCTCCTCGCTGTCGCTGGGAGGATGTTTTCTCCTCCGCTCGCCCCTTCCACCGTCATTTTCTCTCTACCCACCCTTGCCTCCTTTTCAGCGCAGCTCTCGATTCCCCCCTCTCTTTCGCACCCTCCATGTCATATTCCGCTCCAGGAGTTCCATCATAGCTCCTCACTGTCGCTGGGAGGATGTTTTCTCCTCCGCTCGCCCCTTCCACCATCATTTTCTCTCTACCCCCCCTTGCCTCCTTTTCCGCGCAGCTCTCGATTCCCCCCTCTCTTTCGCACCCTCCATGTCATATTCCGCTCCAGGAGTTCCATCATAGCTCCTCACTGTCGCTGGGAGGATGTTTTCTCCTCCGCTCGCCCCTTCCACCGTCATTTTCTCTCTACCCACCCTTGCCTCCTTTTCCGCGCAGCTCTCGATTCCCCCCTCTCTTTCGCACCCTCCATGTCATATTCCGCTCCAGGAGTTCCATCATAGCTCCTCACTGTCGCTGGGAGGATGTTTTCTCCTCCGCTCGCCCCTTCCACCGTCATTTTCTCTCTACCCACCCTTGCCTCCTTCTCCGCGCAGCTCTCGATTCCCCCCTCTCTTTCGCACCCTCCATGTCATATTCCGCTCCAGGAGCTCCATCATAGCTCCTCGCTGTCGCTGGGAGGATGTTTTCTCCTCCGCTCGCCCCTTCCACCGTCATTTTCTCTCTACCCACCCTTGCCTCCTTTTCCGCGCAGCTCTCGATTCCCCCCTCTCTTTCGCACCCTCCATGTCATATTCCGCTCCAGGAGCTCCATCATAGCTCCTTGCTGTCGCTGGGAGGATGTTTTCTCCTCCGCTCGCCCCTTCCACCGTCATTTTCTCTCTACCCACCCTTGCCTCCTTTTCCGCGCAGCTCTCGATTCCCCCCTCTCTTTCGCACCCTCCATGTCATATTCCGCTCCAGGAGTTCCATCATAGCTCCTCACTGTCGCTGGGAGGATGTTTTCTCCTCCGCTCGCCCCTTCCACCGTCATTTTCTCTCTACCCACCCTTGCCTCCTTCTCCGCGCAGCTCTCGATTCCCCCCTCTCTTTCGCACTCTCCATGTCATATTCCGCTCCAGGAGCTCCATCATAGCTCCTCGCTGTCGCTGGGAGGATGTTTTCTCCTCCGCTCGCCCCTTCCACTGTCATTTTCTCTCTACCCACCCTTGCCTCCTTTTCCGCGCAGCTCTCGATTCCCCCCTCTCTTTCGCACCCTCCATGTCATATTCCGCTCCAGGAGCTCCATCATAGCTCCTTGCTGTCGCTGGGAGGATGTTTTCTCCTCCGCTCGCCCCTTCCACCGTCATTTTCTCTCTACCCACCCTTGCCTCCTTTTCCGCGCAGCTCTCGATTCCCCCCTCTCTTTCGCACCCTCCATGTCATATTCCGCTCCAGGAGTTCCATCATAGCTCCTCACTGTCGCTGGGAGGATGTTTTCTCCTCCGCTCGCCCCTTCCACCATCATTTTCTCTCTACCCACCCTTGCCTCCTTTTCCGCGCAGCTCTCGATTCCCCCCTCTCTTTCGCACCCTCCATGTCATATTCCGCTCCAGGAGTTCCATCATAGCTCCTCACTGTCGCTGGGAGGAAGTTTTCTCCTCCGCTCGCCCCTTCCACCGTCATTTTCTCTCTACCCACCCTTGCCTCCTTCTCCGCGCAGCTCTCGATTCCCCCCTCTCTTTCGCACCCTCCATGTCATATTCCGCTCCAGGAGCTCCATCATAGCTAATCGCTGTCGCTGGGAGGATGTTTTCTCCTCCGCTCGCCCCTTCCACCGTCATTTTCTCTCTACCCACCCTTGCCTCCTTTTCCGCGCAGCTCTCGATTCCCCCCTCTCTTTCGCACCCTCCATGTCATATTCCGCTCCAGGAGTTCCATCATAGCTCCTCACTGTCGCTGGGAGGATGTTTTCTCCTCCGCTCGCCCCTTCCACCGTCATTTTCTCTCTACCCACCCTTGCCTCCTTTTCCGCGCAGCTCTCGATTCCCCCCTCTCTTTCGCACCCTCCATGTCATATTCCGCTCCAGGAGCTCCATCATAGCTCCTTGCTGTCGCTGGGAGGATGTTTTCTCCTCCGCTCGCCCCTTCCACCGTCATTTTCTCTCTACCCACCCTTGCCTCCTTTTCCGCGCAGCTCTCGATTCCCCCCTCTCTTTCGCACCCTCCATGTCATATTCCGCTCCAGGAGTTCCATCATAGCTCCTCACTGTCGCTGGGAGGATGTTTTCTCCTCCGCTCGCCCCTTCCACCGTCATTTTCTCTCTACCCACCCTTGCCTTCTTTTCCGCGCAGCTCTCGATTCCCCCCTCTCTTTCGCACCCTCCATGTCATATTCCGCTCCAAGAGCTCCATCATAGCTCCTTGCTGTCGCTGGGAGGATGTTTTCTCCTCTGCTCGCCGCTTCCGCCGTCATTTTCTCTCCACCCACCCTTGCCTCCTTCTCCGCGCCGCTCTCGATTCCCCCCTCTCTTTCGCACCCTCCATGTCATATTCCGCTCCAGGAGCTCCATCATAGCTCCTCGCTGTCGCTGGGAGGATGTTTTCTCCTCCGCTCGCCCCTTCCACCGTCATTTTCTCTCTACCCACCCTTTCCTCCTTTTCCGCGCAGCTCTCGATTCCCCCCTCTCTTTCACACCCTCCATGTCATATTCCGCTCCAGGAGCTCCATCATTGCTCCTCGCTGTCGCTGGGAGGATGTTTTCTCCTCCGCTCGCCCCTTCCACCGTCATTTTCTCTCTACCCACCCTTGCCTCCTTCTCTGCGCAGCTCTCAATTCCCCCCTCTCTTTCGCACCCTCCATGTCATATTCCGCTCCAGGAGCTCCATCATAGCTCCTCGCTGTCGCTGGGAGGATGTTTTCTCCTCCGCTCGCCCCTTCCACCGTCATTTTCTCTCTACCCACCCTTGCCTCCTTCTCCGCGCAGCTCTCGATTCCCCCCTCTCTTTCGAACCCTCCATGTCATATTCCGCTCCAGGAGCTCCATCATAGCTCCTCGCTGTCGCTGGGAGGATGTTTTCTCCTCTGCTCGCCCCTTCCACCGTCATTTTCTCGCTACCCACCCTTTCCTCCTTTTCCGCGCAGCTCTCGATTCCCCCCTCTCTTTCGCACCCTCCATGTCATATTCCGCTCCAGGAGCTCCATCATAGCTCCTCGCTGTCGCTGGGAGGATGTTTTCTCCTCCGCTCGCCCCTTCCACCTTCATTTTCTCTCTACCCACCCTTGCCTCCTTCTCCGCGCAGCTCTCGATTCCCTCCTCTCTCTCGCACCCTCCATATTACATCCAGCTCCAGGAGCTCCATCATAGCTCTTCGCTGTCGCTGGGAGGATGTTTTCTCCTCCACTCGCCCCTTCCACCGTCATTTTCTCTCTACCCACCCTTGCCTCCTTCTCCGCGCTGCTCTCGATTCCCTCCTCTCTCTCGCACCCTCCATATTACATCCAGCTCCAGGAGCTCCATCATAGCTCCTCGCTGTCGCTGGGAGGATGTTTTCTCCTCCGCTCGCCCCTTCCACCGTCATTTTCTCTCTACCCACCCTTGCCTCCTTCTCCGCGCAGCTCTCGATTCCCTCCTCTCTCTCGCACCCTCCATATTACATCCAGCTCCAGGAGCTCCATCATAGCTCCTCGCTGTCGCTGGGAGGATGTTTTCTCCTCTGCTCGCCGCTTCCGCCGTCATTTTCTCTCCACCCACCCTTGCCTCCTTCTCCGCGCCGCTCTCGATTCCCCCCTCTCTTTCGCACCCTCCATGCCATATTCTGCTCCAGGAGCTCCATCATAGCTCCTCGCTGTCGCTGGGAGGATGTTTTCTCCTCCGCTCGCCCCTTCCACCGTCATTTTCTCTCTACCCACCCTTTCCTCCTTTTCCGCGCAGCTCTCGATTCCCCCCTCTCTTTCGCACCCTCCATGTCATATTCTGCTCCAGGAGCTCCATCATAGCTCCTCGCTGTCGCTGGGAGGATGTTTTCTCCTCCGCTCGCCCCTTCCACCGTCATTTTCTCTCTACCCACCCTTGCCTCCTTCTCCGCGCAGCTCTCAATTCCCCCCTCTCTTTCGCACCCTCCATGTCATATTCCGCTCCAGGAGCTCCATCATAGCTCCTCGCTGTCGCTGGGAGGATGTTTTCTCCTCCGCTCGCCCCTTCCACCGTCATTTTCTCTCTACCCACCCTTGCCTCCTTCTCCGCGCAGCTCTCGATTCCCCCCTCTCTTTCGAACCCTCCATGTCATATTCCGCTCCAGGAGCTCCATCATAGCTCCTCGCTGTCGCTGGGAGGATGTTTTCTCCTCTGCTCGCCCCTTCCACCGTCATTTTCTCTCTACCCACCCTTTCCTCCTTTTCCGCGCAGCTCTCGATTCCCCCCTCTCTTTCGCACCCTCCATGTCATATTCCGCTCCAGGAGCTCCATCATAGCTCCTCGCTGTCGCTGGGAGGATGTTTTCTCCTCCGCTCGCCCCTTTCACCGTCATTTTCTTTCTACCCACCCTTGCCTCCTTTTCCACGCAGCTCTCGATTCCCCCCTCTCTTTCGCACCCTCCATGTCATATTCCGCTCCAGGAGCTCCATCATAGCTCCTCGCTGTTGCTGGGAGGATGTTTTCTCCTCCGCTCGCCCCTTCCACCGTCATTTTCTCTCTACCCACCCTTGCCTCCTTCTCCGCGCAGCTCTCGATTCCCCCCTCTCTTTCGCACCCTCCATGTCATATTCCGCTCCAGGAGCTCCATCATAGCTCCTCGCTGTCGCTGGGAGGATTTTTTCTCCTCTGCTCGCCCCTTCCACCGTCATTTTCTCTCTACCCACCCTTTCCTCCTTTTCCGCGCAGCTCTCGATTCCCCCCTCTCTTGCGCACCCTCCATGTCATATTCCGCTCCAGGAGCTCCATCATAGCTCCTCGCTGTCGCTGGGAGGATGTTTTCTCCTCCGCTCGCCCCTTCCACCGTCATTTTCTCTCTACCCACCCTTGCCTCCTTTTCCGCGCAGCTCTCGATTCCCCCCTCTCTTTCGCACCCTCCATGTCATATTCCGCTCCAGGAGTTCCATCATAGCTCCTCACTGTCGCTGGGAGGATGTTTTCTCCTCCACTCGCCCCTTCCACCGTCATTTTCTCTCTACCCACCCTTGCCTCCTTCTCCGCGCTGCTCTCGATTCCCTCCTCTCTCTCGCACCCTCCATATTACATCCAGCTCCAGGAGCTCCATCATAGCTCCTCGCTGTCGCTGGGAGGATGTTTTCTCCTCCGCTCGCCCCTTCCACCGTCATTTTCTCTCTACCCACCCTTGCCTCCTTCTCCGCGCAGCTCTCGATTCCCTCCTCTCTCTCGCACCCTCCATATTACATCCAGCTCCAGGAGCTCCATCATAGCTCCTCGCTGTCGCTGGGAGGATGTTTTCTCCTCTGCTCGCCGCTTCCGCCGTCATTTTCTCTCCACCCACCCTTGCCTCCTTCTCCGCGCCGCTCTCGATTCCGCCCTCTCTTTCGCACCCTCCATGTCATATTCTGCTCCAGGAGCTCCATCATAGCTCCTCGCTGTCGCTGGGAGGATGTTTTCTCCTCCGCTCGCCCCTTCCACCGTCATTTTCTCTCTATCCACCCTTGCCTCCTTCTCCGCGCAGCTCTCGATTCCCCCCTCTCTTTCGCACCCTCCATGTCATATTCCGCTCCAGGAGCTCCATCATAGCTCCTCGCTGTCGCTGGGAGGATGTTTTCTCCTCCGCTCGCCCCTTCCACCGTCATTTTCTCTCTACCCACCCTTTCCTCCTTTTCCGCGCAGCTCTCGATTCCCCCCTCTCTTTCGCACCCTCCATGTCATATTCCGCTCCAGGAGCTCCATCATAGCTCCTCGCTGTCGCTGGGAGGATGTTTTCTCCTCCGCTCGCCCCTTCCACCGTCATTTTCTCTCTACCCACCCTTGCCTCCTTTTCCGCGCAGCTCTCGATTCCCCCCTCTCTTTCGCACCCTCCATGTCATATTCCGCTCCAGGAGCTCCATCATAGCTCCTCGCTGTCGCTGGGAGGATGTTTTCTCCTCTGCTCGCCCCTTCCACCGTCATTTTCTCTCTACCCACCCTTTCCTCCTTTTCCGCGCAGCTCTCGATTCCCCCCTCTCTTTCGCACCCTCCATGTCATATTCCGCTCCAGGAGCTCCATCATAGCTCCTCGCTGTCGCTGGGAGGATGTTTTCTCCTCCGCTCGCCCCTTCCACCGTCATTTTCTTTCTACCCACCCTTGCCTCCTTTTCCACGCAGCTCTCGATTCCCCCCTCTCTTTCGCACCCTCCATGTCATATTCCGCTCCAGGAGCTCCATCATAGCTCCTCGCTGTCGCTGGGAGGATGTTTTCTCCTCCGCTCGCCCCTTCCACCGTCATTTTCTCTCTACCCACCCTTTCCTCCTTTTCCGCGCAGCTCTCGATTCCCCCCTCTCTTTCGCACCCTCCATGTCATATTCCGCTCCAGGAGCTCCATCATAGCTCCTCGCTGTCGCTGGGAGGATGTTTTCTCCTCCGCTCGCCCCTTCCACCGTCATTTTCTCTCTACCCACCCTTGCCTCCTTTTCCGCGCAGCTCTTGATTCCCCCCTCTCTTTCGCACCCTCCATGTCATATTCCGCTCCAGGAGCTCCATCATAGCTCCTCGCTGTCGCTGGGAGGATGTTTTCTCCTCCGCTCGCCCCTTCCACCGTCATTTTCTCTCTACCCACCCTTGCCTCCTTCTCCGCGCAGCTCTCAATTCCCCCCTCTCTTTCGCACCCTCCATGTCATATTCCGCTCCAGGAGCTCCATCATAGCTCCTCGCTGTCGCTGGGAGGATGTTTTCTCCTCCGCTCGCCCCTTCCACCGTCATTTTCTCTCTACCCACCCTTGCCTCCTTCTCCGCGCAGCTCTCGATTCCCCCCTCTCTTTCGAACCCTCCATGTCATATTCCGCTCCAGGAGCTCCATCATAGCTCCTCGCTGTCGCTGGGAGGATGTTTTCTCCTCTGCTCGCCCCTTCCACCGTCATTTTCTCTCTACCCACCCTTTCCTCCTTTTCCGCGCAGCTCTCGATTCCCCCCTCTCTTTCGCACCCTCCATGTCATATTCCGCTCCAGGAGCTCCATCATAGCTCCTCGCTGTCGCTGGGAGGATGTTTTCTCCTCTGCTCGCCCCTTCCACCGTCATTTTCTCTCTACCCACCCTTTCCTCCTTTTCCGCGCAGCTCTCGATTCCCCCCTCTCTTGCGCACCCTCCATGTCATATTCCGCTCCAGGAGCTCCATCATAGCTCCTCGCTGTCGCTGGGAGGATGTTTTCTCCTCCGCTCGCCCCTTCCACCGTCATTTTCTCTCTACCCACCCTTGCCTCCTTTTCCGCGCAGCTCTCGATTCCCCCCTCTCTTTCGCACCCTCCATGTCATATTCCGCTCCAGGAGTTCCATCATAGCTCCTCACTGTCGCTGGGAGGATGTTTTCTCCTCCGCTCGCCCCTTCCACCGTCATTTTCTCTCTACCCACCCTTGCCTCCTTCTCCGCGCAGCTCTCGATTCCCCCCTCTCTTTCGCACCCTCCATGTCATATTCCGCTCCAGGAGCTCTATCATAGCTCTTCGCTGTCGCTGGGAGGATGTTTTCTCCTCCGCTCGCCCCTTCCACCGTCATTTTCTCTCTACCCACGCTTGCCTCCTTCTCCGCGCAGCTCTCGATTCCCTACTCTCTCTCGCACCCTCCATATTACATCCAGCTCCAGGAGCTTCATCATAGCTCCTCGCTGTCGCTGGGAGGATGTTTTCTCCTCCGCTCGCCCCTTCCACCGTCATTTTCTTTCTACCTTCCCTTCCCTCCTTATCTGCGCAGCTCTCGATTCCCCCCTCTCTTTCGCACCCTCCATGTCATATTCCGCTCCAGGAGCTCCATCATAGCTCCTCGCTGTCGCTGGGAGGATGTTTTCTCCTCCGCTCGCCCCTTCCACCGTCATTTTCTCTCTACCCACCCTTGCCTCCTTCTCCGCGCAGCTCTCGATTCCCTCTTCTCTCTCGCACCCTCCATATTACATCCAGCTCCAGGAGCTCCATCATAGCTCCTCGCTGTCGCTGGGAGGATGTTTTCTCCTCTGCTCGCCGCTTCCGCCGTCATTTTCTCTCCACCCACCCTTGCCTCCTTCTCCGCGCCGCTCTCGATTCCCCCCTCTCTTTCGCACCCTCCATGTCATATTCCGCTCCAGGAGCTCCATCATAGCTCCTCGCTGTCGCTGGGAGGATGTTTTCTCCTCCGCTCGCCCCTTCCACCGTCATTTTCTCTCTACCCACCCTTGCCTCCTTCTCCGCGCAGCTCTCGATTCCCCCCTCTCTTTCGCACCCTTCATGTCATATTCCGCTCCAGGAGCTCCATCATAGCTCCTCGCTGTCGCTGGGAGGATGTTTTCTCCTCCGCTCGCCCCTTCCACCGTCATTTTCTCTCTACCCACCCTTTCCTCCTTTTCCGTGCAGCTCTCGATTCCCCCCTCTCTTTCACACCCTCCATGTCATATTCCGCTCCAGGAGCTCCATCATTGCTCCTCGCTGTCGCTGGGAGGATGTTTTCTCCTCCACTCGCCCCTTCCACCGTCATTTTCTCTCTACCCACCCTTGCCTCCCTCTCCGCGCAGCTCTCAATTCCCCCCTCTCTTTCGCACCCTCCATGTCATATTCCGCTCCAGGAGCTCCATCATAGCTCCTCGCTGTCGCTGGGAGGATGTTTTCTCCTCCGCTCGCCCTTTTCACCGTCATTTTCTCTCTACCCACCCTTTCCTCCTTTTCCGCACAGCTCTCGATTCCCCCCTCTCTTTCGCACCCTCCATGTCATATTCCGCTCCAGGAGTTCCATCATAGCTCCTCACTGTCGCTGGGAGGATGTTTTCTCCTCCACTCGCCCCTTCCACCGTCATTTTCTCTCTACCCACCCTTGCCTCCTTCTCCGCGCTGCTCTCGATTCCCTCCTCTCTCTCGCACCCTCCATATTACATCCAGCTCCAGGAGCTCCATCATAGCTCCTCGCTGTCGCTGGGAGGATGTTTTCTCCTCCGCTCGCCCCTTCCACCGTCATTTTCTCTCTACCCACCCTTGCCTCCTTCTCCGCGCAGCTCTCGATTCCCTCCTCTCTCTCGCACCCTCCATATTACATCCAGCTCCAGGAGCTCCATCATAGCTCCTCGCTGTCGCTGGGAGGATGTTTTCTCCTCTGCTCGCCGCTTCCGCCGTCATTTTCTCTCCACCCACCCTTGCCTCCTTCTCCGCGCCGCTCTCGATTCCCCCCTCTCTTTCGCACCCTCCATGTCATATTCTGCTCCAGGAGCTCCATCATAGCTCCTCGCTGTCGCTGGGAGGATGTTTTCTCCTCCGCTCGCCCCTTCCACCGTCATTTTCTCTCTACCCACCCTTGCCTCCTTCTCCGCGCAGCTCTCGATTCCCCCCTCTCTTGCGCACCCTCCATGTCATATTCCGCTCCAGGAGCTCCATCATAGCTCCTCGCTGTCGCTGGGAGGATGTTTTCTCCTCCGCTCGCCCCTTCCACCGTCATTTTCTCTCTACCCACCCTTGCCTCCTTTTCCGCGCAGCTCTCGATTCCCCCCTCTCTTTCGCACCCTCCATGTCATATTCCGCTCCAGGAGTTCCATCATAGCTCCTCACTGTCGCTGGGAGGATGTTTTCTCCTCCGCTCGCCCCTTCCACCGTCATTTTCTCTCTACCCACCCTTGCCTCCTTCTCCGCGCAGCTCTCGATTCCCCCCTCTCTTTCGCACCCTCCATGTCATATTCCGCTCCAGGAGCTCTATCATAGCTCTTCGCTGTCGCTGGGAGGATGTTTTCTCCTCCGCTCGCCCCTTCCACCGTCATTTTCTCTCTACCCACGCTTGCCTCCTTCTCCGCGCAGCTCTCGATTCCCTACTCTCTCTCGCACCCTCCATATTACATCCAGCTCCAGGAGCTTCATCATAGCTCCTCGCTGTCGCTGGGAGGATGTTTTCTCCTCCGCTCGCCCCTTCCACCGTCATTTTCTTTCTACCTTCCCTTCCCTCCTTATCTGCGCAGCTCTCGATTCCCCCCTCTCTTTCGCACCCTCCATGTCATATTCCGCTCCAGGAGCTCCATCATAGCTCCTCGCTGTCGCTGGGAGGATGTTTTCTCCTCCGCTCGCCCCTTCCACCGTCATTTTCTCTCTACCCACCCTTGCCTCCTTCTCCGCGCAGCTCTCGATTCCCTCTTCTCTCTCGCACCCTCCATATTACATCCAGCTCCAGGAGCTCCATCATAGCTCCTCGCTGTCGCTGGGAGGATGTTTTCTCCTCTGCTCGCCGCTTCCGCCGTCATTTTCTCTCCACCCACCCTTGCCTCCTTCTCCGCGCCGCTCTCGATTCCCCCCTCTCTTTCGCACCCTCCATGTCATATTCCGCTCCAGGAGCTCCATCATAGCTCCTCGCTGTCGCTGGGAGGATGTTTTCTCCTCCGCTCGCCCCTTCCACCGTCATTTTCTCTCTACCCACCCTTGCCTCCTTCTCCGCGCAGCTCTCGATTCCCCCCTCTCTTTCGCACCCTTCATGTCATATTCCGCTCCAGGAGCTCCATCATAGCTCCTCGCTGTCGCTGGGAGGATGTTTTCTCCTCCGCTCGCCCCTTCCACCGTCATTTTCTCTCTACCCACCCTTTCCTCCTTTTCCGTGCAGCTCCCGATTCCCCCCTCTCTTTCACACCCTCCATGTCATATTCCGCTCCAGGAGCTCCATCATTGCTCCTCGCTGTCGCTGGGAGGATGTTTTCTCCTCCGCTCGCCCCTTCCACCGTCATTTTCTCTCTACCCACCCTTGCCTCCCTCTCCGCGCAGCTCTCAATTCCCCCCTCTCTTTCGCACCCTCCATGTCATATTCCGCTCCAGGAGCTCCATCATAGCTCCTCGCTGTCGCTGGGAGGATGTTTTCTCCTCCGCTCGCCCTTTTCACCGTCATTTTCTCTCTACCCACCCTTTCCTCCTTTTCCGCACAGCTCTCGATTCCCCCCTCTCTTTCGCACCCTCCATGTCATATTCCGCTCCAGGAGTTCCATCATAGCTCCTCACTGTCGCTGGGAGGATGTTTTCTCCTCCACTCGCCCCTTCCACCGTCATTTTCTCTCTACCCACCCTTGCCTCCTTCTCCGCGCTGCTCTCGATTCCCTCCTCTCTCTCGCACCCTCCATATTACATCCAGCTCCAGGAGCTCCATCATAGCTCCTCGCTGTCGCTGGGAGGATGTTTTCTCCTCCGCTCGCCCCTTCCACCGTCATTTTCTCTCTACCCACCCTTGCCTCCTTCTCCGCGCAGCTCTCGATTCCCTCCTCTCTCTCGCACCCTCCATATTACATCCAGCTCCAGGAGCTCCATCATAGCTCCTCGCTGTCGCTGGGAGGATGTTTTCTCCTCTGCTCGCCGCTTCCGCCGTCATTTTCTCTCCACCCACCCTTGCCTCCTTCTCCGCGCCGCTCTCGATTCCCCCCTCTCTTTCGCACCCTCCATGTCATATTCTGCTCCAGGAGCTCCATCATAGCTCCTCGCTGTCGCTGGGAGGATGTTTTCTCCTCCGCTCGCCCCTTCCACCGTCATTTTCTCTCTACCCACCCTTGCCTCCTTCTCCGCGCAGCTCTCGATTCCCCCCTCTCTTTCGCACCCTCCATGTCATATTCCGCTCCAGGAGCTCCATCATAGCTCCTCGCTGTCGCTGGGAGGATGTTTTCTCCTCCGCTCGCCCCTTCCACCGTCATTTTCTCTCTACCCACCCTTTCCTCCTTTTCCGCGCAGCTCTCGATTCCCCCCTCTCTTTCGCACCCTCCATGTCATATTCCGCTCCAGGAGCTCCATCATAGCTCCTCGCTGTCGCTGGGAGGATGTTTTCTCCTCCGCTCGCCCCTTCCACCGTCATTTTCTCTCTACCCACCCTTGCCTCCTTCTCCGCGCAGCTCTCAATTCCCCCCTCTCTTTCGCACCCTCCATGTCATATTCCGCTCCAGGAGCTCCATCATAGCTCCTCGCTGTCGCTGGGAGGATGTTTTCTCCTCCGCTCGCCCCTTCCACCGTCATTTTCTCTCTACCCACCCTTGCCTCCTTCTCCGCGCAGCTCTCGATTCCCCCCTCTCTTTCGAACCCTCCATGTCATATTCCGCTCCAGGAGCTCCATCATAGCTCCTCGCTGTCGCTGGGAGGATGTTTTCTTCTCTGCTCGCCCCTTCCACCGTCATTTTCTCTCTACCCACCCTTTCCTCCTTTTCCGCGCAGCTCTCGATTCCCCCCTCTCTTTCGCACCCTCCATGTCATATTCCGCTCCAGGAGCTCCATCATAGCTCCTCGCTGTCGCTGGGAGGATGTTTTCTCCTCCGCTCGCCCCTTCCACCGTCATTTTCTTTCTACCCACCCTTGCCTCCTTTTCCACGCAGCTCTCGATTCCCCCCTCTCTTTCGCACCCTCCATGTCATATTCCGCTCCAGGAGCTCCATCATAGCTCCTTGCTGTCGCTGGGAGGACGTTTTCTCCTCCGCTCGCCCCTTCCACCGTCATTTTCTCTCTACCCACCCTTGCCTCCTTTTCCGCGCAGCTCTCGATTCCCCCCTCTCTTTCGCACCCTCCATGTCATATTCCGCTCCAGGAGTTCCATCATAGCTCCTCACTGTCGCTGGGAGGATGTTTTCTCCTCCGCTCGCCCCTTCCACCGTCATTTTCTCTCTACCCACCCTTGCCTCCTTCTCCGCGCAGCTCTCGATTCCCCCCTCTCTTTCGCACTCTCCATGTCATATTCCGCTCCAGGAGCTCCATCATAGCTCCTCGCTGTCGCTGGGAGGATGTTTTCTCCTCCGCTCGCCCCTTCCACTGTCATTTTCTCTCTACCCACCCTTGCCTCCTTTTCCGCGCAGCTCTCGATTCCCCCCTCTCTTTCGCACCCTCCATGTCATATTCCGCTCCAGGAGCTCCATCATAGCTCCTTGCTGTCGCTGGGAGGATGTTTTCTCCTCCGCTCGCCCCTTCCACCGTCATTTTCTCTCTACCCACCCTTGCCTCCTTTTCCGCGCAGCTCTCGATTCCCCCCTCTCTTTCGCACCCTCCATGTCATATTCCGCTCCAGGAGTTCCATCATAGCTCCTCACTGTCGCTGGGAGGATGTTTTCTCCTCCGCTCGCCCCTTCCACCATCATTTTCTCTCTACCCACCCTTGCCTCCTTTTCCGCGCAGCTCTCGATTCCCCCCTCTCTTTCGCACCCTCCATGTCATATTCCGCTCCAGGAGTTCCATCATAGCTCCTCACTGTCGCTGGGAGGAAGTTTTCTCCTCCGCTCGCCCCTTCCACCGTCATTTTCTCTCTACCCACCCTTGCCTCCTTCTCCGCGCAGCTCTCGATTCCCCCCTCTCTTTCGCACCCTCCATGTCATATTCCGCTCCAGGAGCTCCATCATAGCTAATCGCTGTCGCTGGGAGGATGTTTTCTCCTCCGCTCGCCCCTTCCACCGTCATTTTCTCTCTACCCACCCTTGCCTCCTTTTCCGCGCAGCTCTCGATTCCCCCCTCTCTTTCGCACCCTCCATGTCATATTCCGCTCCAGGAGTTCCATCATAGCTCCTCACTGTCGCTGGGAGGATGTTTTCTCCTCCGCTCGCCCCTTCCACCGTCATTTTCTCTCTACCCACCCTTGCCTCCTTTTCCGCGCAGCTCTCGATTCCCCCCTCTCTTTCGCACCCTCCATGTCATATTCCGCTCCAGGAGCTCCATCATAGCTCCTTGCTGTCGCTGGGAGGATGTTTTCTCCTCCGCTCGCCCCTTCCACCGTCATTTTCTCTCTACCCACCCTTGCCTCCTTTTCCGCGCAGCTCTCGATTCCCCCCTCTCTTTCGCACCCTCCATGTCATATTCCGCTCCAGGAGTTCCATCATAGCTCCTCACTGTCGCTGGGAGGATGTTTTCTCCTCCGCTCGCCCCTTCCACCGTCATTTTCTCTCTACCCACCCTTGCCTTCTTTTCCGCGCAGCTCTCGATTCCCCCCTCTCTTTCGCACCCTCCATGTCATATTCCGCTCCAGGAGCTCCATCATAGCTCCTTGCTGTCGCTGGGAGGATGTTTTCTCCTCTGCTCGCCGCTTCCGCCGTCATTTTCTCTCCACCCACCCTTGCCTCCTTCTCCGCGCCGCTCTCGATTCCCCCCTCTCTTTCGCACCCTCCATGTCATATTCCGCTCCAGGAGCTCCATCATAGCTCCTCGCTGTCGCTGGGAGGATGTTTTCTCCTCCGCTCGCCCCTTCCACCGTCATTTTCTCTCTACCCACCCTTTCCTCCTTCTCCGCGCAGCTCTCGATTCCCCCCTCTCTTTCGAACCCTCCATGTCATATTCCGCTCCAGGAGCTCCATCATAGCTCCTCGCTGTCGCTGGGAGGATGTTTTCTCCTCTGCTCGCCCCTTCCACCGTCATTTTCTCGCTACCCACCCTTTCCTCCTTTTCCGCGCAGCTCTCGATTCCCCCCTCTCTTTCGCACCCTCCATGTCATATTCCGCTCCAGGAGCTCCATCATAGCTCCTCGCTGTCGCTGGGAGGATGTTTTCTCCTCCGCTCGCCCCTTCCACCTTCATTTTCTCTCTACCCACCCTTGCCTCCTTCTCCGCGCAGCTCTCGATTCCCTCCTCTCTCTCGCACCCTCCATATTACATCCAGCTCCAGGAGCTCCATCATAGCTCTTCGCTGTCGCTGGTAGGATGTTTTCTCCTCCACTCGCCCCTTCCACCGTCATTTTCTCTCTACCCACCCTTGCCTCCTTCTCCGCGCTGCTCTCGATTCCCTCCTCTCTCTCGCACCCTCCATATTACATCCAGCTCCAGGAGCTCCATCATAGCTCCTCGCTGTCGCTGGGAGGATGTTTTCTCCTCCGCTCGCCCCTTCCACCGTCATTTTCTCTCTACCCACCCTTGCCTCCTTCTCCGCGCAGCTCTCGATTCCCTCCTCTCTCTCGCACCCTCCATATTACATCCAGCTCCAGGAGCTCCATCATAGCTCCTCGCTGTCGCTGGGAGGATGTTTTCTCCTCTGCTCGCCGCTTCCGCCGTCATTTTCTCTCCACCCACCCTTGCCTCCTTCTCCGCGCCGCTCTCGATTCCCCCCTCTCTTTCGCACCCTCCATGCCATATTCTGCTCCAGGAGCTCCATCATAGCTCCTCGCTGTCGCTGGGAGGATGTTTTCTCCTCCGCTCGCCCCTTCCACCGTCATTTTCTCTCTACCCACCCTTTCCTCCTTTTCCGCGCAGCTCTCGATTCCCCCCTCTCTTTCGCACCCTCCATGTCATATTCTGCTCCAGGAGCTCCATCATAGCTCCTCGCTGTCGCTGGGAGGATGTTTTCTCCTCCGCTCGCCCCTTCCACCGTCATTTTCTCTCTACCCACCCTTGCCTCCTTCTCCGCGCAGCTCTCAATTCCCCCCTCTCTTTCGCACCCTCCATGTCATATTCCGCTCCAGGAGCTCCATCATAGCTCCTCGCTGTCGCTGGGAGGATGTTTTCTCCTCCGCTCGCCCCTTCCACCGTCATTTTCTCTCTACCCACCCTTGCCTCCTTCTCCGCGCAGCTCTCGATTCCCCCCTCTCTTTCGAACCCTCCATGTCATATTCCGCTCCAGGAGCTCCATCATAGCTCCTCGCTGTCGCTGGGAGGATGTTTTCTCCTCTGCTCGCCCCTTCCACCGTCATTTTCTCTCTACCCACCCTTTCCTCCTTTTCCGCGCAGCTCTCGATTCCCCCCTCTCTTTCGCACCCTCCATGTCATATTCCGCTCCAGGAGCTCCATCATAGCTCCTCGCTGTCGCTGGGAGGATGTTTTCTCCTCCGCTCGCCCCTTTCACCGTCATTTTCTTTCTACCCACCCTTGCCTCCTTTTCCACGCAGCTCTCGATTCCCCCCTCTCTTTCGCACCCTCCATGTCATATTCCGCTCCAGGAGCTCCATCATAGCTCCTCGCTGTTGCTGGGAGGATGTTTTCTCCTCCGCTCGCCCCTTCCACCGTCATTTTCTCTCTACCCACCCTTGCCTCCTTCTCCGCGCAGCTCTCGATTCCCCCCTCTCTTTCGCACCCTCCATGTCATATTCCGCTCCAGGAGCTCCATCATAGCTCCTCGCTGTCGCTGGGAGGATTTTTTCTCCTCTGCTCGCCCCTTCCACCGTCATTTTCTCTCTACCCACCCTTTCCTCCTTTTCCGCGCAGCTCTCGATTCCCCCCTCTCTTGCGCACCCTCCATGTCATATTCCGCTCCAGGAGCTCCATCATAGCTCCTCGCTGTCGCTGGGAGGATGTTTTCTCCTCCGCTCGCCCCTTCCACCGTCATTTTCTCTCTACCCACCCTTGCCTCCTTTTCCGCGCAGCTCTCGATTCCCCCCTCTCTTTCGCACCCTCCATGTCATATTCCGCTCCAGGAGTTCCATCATAGCTCCTCACTGTCGCTGGGAGGATGTTTTCTCCTCCACTCGCCCCTTCCACCGTCATTTTCTCTCTACCCACCCTTGCCTCCTTCTCCGCGCTGCTCTCGATTCCCTCCTCTCTCTCGCACCCTCCATATTACATCCAGCTCCAGGAGCTCCATCATAGCTCCTCGCTGTCGCTGGGAGGATGTTTTCTCCTCCGCTCGCCCCTTCCACCGTCATTTTCTCTCTACCCACCCTTGCCTCCTTCTCCGCGCAGCTCTCGATTCCCTCCTCTCTCTCGCACCCTCCATATTACATCCAGCTCCAGGAGCTCCATCATAGCTCCTCGCTGTCGCTGGGAGGATGTTTTCTCCTCTGCTCGCCGCTTCCGCCGTCATTTTCTCTCCACCCACCCTTGCCTCCTTCTCCGCGCCGCTCTCGATTCCGCCCTCTCTTTCGCACCCTCCATGTCATATTCTGCTCCAGGAGCTCCATCATAGCTCCTCGCTGTCGCTGGGAGGATGTTTTCTCCTCCGCTCGCCCCTTCCACCGTCATTTTCTCTCTACCCACCCTTGCCTCCTTCTCCGCGCAGCTCTCGATTCCCCCCTCTCTTTCGCACCCTCCATGTCATATTCCGCTCCAGGAGCTCCATCATAGCTCCTCGCTGTCGCTGGGAGGATGTTTTCTCCTCCGCTCGCCCCTTCCACCGTCATTTTCTCTCTACCCACCCTTTCCTCCTTTTCCGCGCAGCTCTCGATTCCCCCCTCTCTTTCGCACCCTCCATGTCATATTCCGCTCCAGGAGCTCCATCATAGCTCCTCGCTGTCGCTGGGAGGATGTTTTCTCCTCCGCTCGCCCCTTCCACCGTCATTTTCTCTCTACCCACCCTTGCCTCCTTTTCCGCGCAGCTCTCGATTCCCCCCTCTCTTTCGCACCCTCCATGTCATATTCCGCTCCAGGAGCTCCATCATAGCTCCTCGCTGTCGCTGGGAGGATGTTTTCTCCTCCGCTCGCCCCTTCCACCGTCATTTTCTCTCTACCCACCCTTGCCTCCTTCTCCGCGCAGCTCTCAATTCCCCCCTCTCTTTCGCACCCTCCATGTCATATTCCGCTCCAGGAGCTCCATCATAGCTCCTCGCTGTCGCTGGGAGGATGTTTTCTCCTCCGCTCGCCCCTTCCACCGTCATTTTCTCTCTACCCACCCTTGCCTCCTTCTCCGCGCAGCTCTCGATTCCCCCCTCTCTTTCGAACCCTCCATGTCATATTCCGCTCCAGGAGCTCCATCATAGCTCCTCGCTGTCGCTGGGAGGATGTTTTCTCCTCTGCTCGCCCCTTCCACCGTCATTTTCTCTCTACCCACCCTTTCCTCCTTTTCCGCGCAGCTCTCGATTCCCCCCTCTCTTGCGCACCCTCTATGTCATATTCCGCTCCAGGAGCTCCATCATAGCTCCTCGCTGTTGCTGGGAGGATGTTTTCTCCTCCGCTCGCCCCTTCCACCGTCATTTTCTCTCTACCCACCCTTACCTCCTTTTCCGCGCAGCTCTCGATTCCCCCCTCTCTTTCGCACCCTCCATGTCATATTCCGCTCCAGGAGTTCCATCATAGCTCCTCACTGTCGCTGGGAGGATGTTTTCTCCTCCGCTCGCCCCTTCCACCGTCATTTTCTCTCTACCCACCCTTGCCTCCTTCTCCGCGCAGCTCTCGATTCCCCCCTCTCTTTCGCACCCTCCATGTCATATTCCGCTCCAGGAGCTCCATCATAGCTCTTCGCTGTCGCTGGGAGGATGTTTTCTCCTCCGCTCGCCCCTTCCACCGTCATTTTCTCTCTACCCACCCTTTCCTCCTTTTCCGCGCAGCTCTCGATTCCCCCCTCTCTTTCGCACCCTCCATGTCATATTCCGCTCCAGGAGCTCCATCATAGCTCCTCGCTGTCGCTGGGAGGATGTTTTCTCCTCCGCTCGCCCCTTCCACCGTCATTTTCTCTCTACCCACCCTTGCCTCCTTTTCCGCGCAGCTCTCGATTCCCCCCTCTCTTTCGCACCCTCCATGTCATATTCCGCTCCAGGAGCTCCATCATAGCTCCTCGCTGTCGCTGGGAGGATGTTTTCTCCTCCGCTCGCCCCTTCCACCGTCATTTTCTCTCTACCCACCCTTGCCTCCTTCTCCGCGCAGCTCTCAATTCCCCCCTCTCTTTCGCACCCTCCATGTCATATTCCGCTCCAGGAGCTCCATCATAGCTCCTCGCTGTCGCTGGGAGGATGTTTTCTCCTCCGCTCGCCCCTTCCACCGTCATTTTCTCTCTACCCACCCTTGCCTCCTTCTCCGCGCAGCTCTCGATTCCCCCCTCTCTTTCGAACCCTCCATGTCATATTCCGCTCCAGGAGCTCCATCATAGCTCCTCGCTGTCGCTGGGAGGATGTTTTCTCCTCTGCTCGCCCCTTCCACCGTCATTTTCTCTCTACCCACCCTTTCCTCCTTTTCCGCGCAGCTCTCGATTCCCCCCTCTCTTTCGCACCCTCCATGTCATATTCCGCTCCAGGAGCTCCATCATAGCTCCTCGCTGTCGCTGGGAGGATGTTTTCTCCTCTGCTCGCCCCTTCCACCGTCATTTTCTCTCTACCCACCCTTTCCTCCTTTTCCGCGCAGCTCTCGATTCCCCCCTCTCTTGCGCACCCTCCATGTCATATTCCGCTCCAGGAGCTCCATCATAGCTCCTCGCTGTCGCTGGGAGGATGTTTTCTCCTCCGCTCGCCCCTTCCACCGTCATTTTCTCTCTACCCACCCTTGCCTCCTTTTCCGCGCAGCTCTCGATTCCCCCCTCTCTTTCGCACCCTCCATGTCATATTCCGCTCCAGGAGTTCCATCATAGCTCCTCACTGTCGCTGGGAGGATGTTTTCTCCTCCGCTCGCCCCTTCCACCGTCATTTTCTCTCTACCCACCCTTGCCTCCTTCTCCGCGCAGCTCTCGATTCCCCCCTCTCTTTCGCACCCTCCATGTCATATTCCGCTCCAGGAGCTCTATCATAGCTCTTCGCTGTCGCTGGGAGGATGTTTTCTCCTCCGCTCGCCCCTTCCACCGTCATTTTCTCTCTACCCACGCTTGCCTCCTTCTCCGCGCAGCTCTCGATTCCCTACTCTCTCTCGCACCCTCCATATTACATCCAGCTCCAGGAGCTTCATCATAGCTCCTCGCTGTCGCTGGGAGGATGTTTTCTCCTCCGCTCGCCCCTTCCACCGTCATTTTCTTTCTACCTTCCCTTCCCTCCATATCTGCGCAGCTCTCGATTCCCCCCTCTCTTTCGCACCCTCCATGTCATATTCCGCTCCAGGAGCTCCATCATAGCTCCTCGCTGTCGCTGGGAGGATGTTTTCTCCTCCGCTCGCCCCTTCCACCGTCATTTTCTCTCTACCCACCCTTGCCTCCTTCTCCGCGCAGCTCTCAATTCCCTCTTCTCTCTCGCACCCTCCATATTACATCCAGCTCCAGGAGCTCCATCATAGCTCCTCGCTGTCGCTGGGAGGATGTTTTCTCCTCCGCTCGCCCCTTCCACCGTCATTTTCTCTCTACCCACCCTTGCCTCCTTCTCCGCGCAGCTCTCGATTCCCCCCTCTCTTTCGCACCCTTCATGTTATATTCCGCTCCAGGAGCTCCATCATAGCTCCTCGCTGTCGCTGGGAGGATGTTTTCTCCTCCGCTCGCCCCTTCCACCGTCATTTTCTCTCTACCCACCCTTTCCTCCTTTTCCGTGCAGCTCTCGATTCCCCCCTCTCTTTCACACCCTCCATGTCATATTCCGCTCCAGGAGCTCCATCATTGCTCCTCGCTGTCGCTGGGAGGATGTTTTCTCCTCCGCTCGCCCCTTCCACCGTCATTTTCTCTCTACCCACCCTTGCCTCCCTCTCCGCGCAGCTCTCAATTCCCCCCTCTCTTTCGCACCCTCCATGTCATATTCCGCTCCAGGAGCTCCATCATAGCTCCTCGCTGTCGCTGGGAGGATGTTTTCTCCTCCGCTCGCCCTTTTCACCGTCATTTTCTCTCTACCCACCCTTTCCTCCTTCTCCGCGCAGCTCTCGATTCCCCCCTCTCTTTCGAACCCTCCATGTCATATTCCGCTCCAGGAGCTCCATCATAGCTCCTCGCTGTCGCTGGGAGGATGTTTTCTCCTCTGCTCGCCCCTTCCACCGTCATTTTCTCTCTACCCACCCTTTCCTCCTTTTCCGCGCAGCTCTCGATTCCCCCCTCTCTTTCGCACCCTCCATGTCATATTCCGCTCCAGGAGCTCCATCATAGCTCCTCGCTGTCGCTGGGAGGATGTTTTCTCCTCCGCTCGCCCCTTCCACCGTCATTTTCTCTCTACCCACCCTTGCCTCCTTTTCCGCGCAGCTCTCGATTCCCCCCTCTCTTTCGCACCCTCCATGTCATATTCCGCTCCAGGAGCTCCATCATAGCTCCTCGCTGTCGCTGGGAGGATGTTTTCTCCTCCGCTCGCCCCTTCCACCGTCATTTTCTCTCTACCCACCCTTGCCTCCTTTTCCGCGCAGCTCTCGATTCCCCCCTCTCTTTCGCACCCTCCATGTCATATTCCGCTCCAGGAGTTCCATCATAGCTCCTCACTGTCGCTGGGAGGATGTTTTCTCCTCCACTCGCCCCTTCCACCGTCATTTTCTCTCTACCCACCCTTGCCTCCTTCTCCGCGCTGCTCTCGATTCCCTCCTCTCTCTCGCACCCTCCATATTACATCCAGCTCCCGGAGCTCCATCATAGCTCCTCGCTGTCGCTGGGAGGATGTTTTCTCCTCCGCTCGCCCCTTCCACCGTCATTTTCTCTCTACCCACCCTTGCCTCCTTCTCCGCGCAGCTCTCGATTCCCTCCTCTCTCTCGCACCCTCCATATTACATCCAGCTCCAGGAGCTCCATCATAGCTCCTCGCTGTCGCTGGGAGGATGTTTTCTCCTCTGCTCGCCCCTTCCACCGTCATTTTCTCTCTACCCACCCTTTCCTCCTTTTCCGCGCAGCTCTCGATTCCCCCCTCTCTTTCGCACCCTCCATGTCATATTCCGCTCCAGGAGCTCCATCATAGCTCCTCGCTGTCGCTGGGAGGATGTTTTCTCCTCCGCTCGCCCCTTTCACCGTCATTTTCTTTCTACCCACCCTTGCCTCCTTTTCCACGCAGCTCTCGATTCCCCCCTCTCTTTCGCACCCTCCATGTCATATTCCGCTCCAGGAGCTCCATCATAGCTCCTCGCTGTTGCTGGGAGGATGTTTTCTCCTCCGCTCGCCCCTTCCACCGTCATTTTCTCTCTACCCACCCTTGCCTCCTTCTCCGCGCAGCTCTCGATTCCCCCCTCTCTTTCGCACCCTCCATGTCATATTCCGCTCCAGGAGCTCCATCATAGCTCCTCGCTGTCGCTGGGAGGATTTTTTCTCCTCTGCTCGCCCCTTCCACCGTCATTTTCTCTCTACCCACCCTTTCCTCCTTTTCCGCGCAGCTCTCGATTCCCCCCTCTCTTGCGCACCCTCCATGTCATATTCCGCTCCAGGAGCTCCATCATAGCTCCTCGCTGTCGCTGGGAGGATGTTTTCTCCTCCGCTCGCCCCTTCCACCGTCATTTTCTCTCTACCCACCCTTGCCTCCTTTTCCGCGCAGCTCTCGATTCCCCCCTCTCTTTCGCACCCTCCATGTCATATTCCGCTCCAGGAGTTCCATCATAGCTCCTCACTGTCGCTGGGAGGATGTTTTCTCCTCCACTCGCCCCTTCCACCGTCATTTTCTCTCTACCCACCCTTGCCTCCTTCTCCGCGCTGCTCTCGATTCCCTCCTCTCTCTCGCACCCTCCATATTACATCCAGCTCCAGGAGCTCCATCATAGCTCCTCGCTGTCGCTGGGAGGATGTTTTCTCCTCCGCTCGCCCCTTCCACCGTCATTTTCTCTCTACCCACCCTTGCCTCCTTCTCCGCGCAGCTCTCGATTCCCTCCTCTCTCTCGCACCCTCCATATTACATCCAGCTCCAGGAGCTCCATCATAGCTCCTCGCTGTCGCTGGGAGGATGTTTTCTCCTCTGCTCGCCGCTTCCGCCGTCATTTTCTCTCCACCCACCCTTGCCTCCTTCTCCGCGCCGCTCTCGATTCCGCCCTCTCTTTCGCACCCTCCATGTCATATTCTGCTCCAGGAGCTCCATCATAGCTCCTCGCTGTCGCTGGGAGGATGTTTTCTCCTCCGCTCGCCCCTTCCACCGTCATTTTCTCTCTACCCACCCTTGCCTCCTTCTCCGCGCAGCTCTCGATTCCCCCCTCTCTTTCGCACCCTCCATGTCATATTCCGCTCCAGGAGCTCCATCATAGCTCCTCGCTGTCGCTGGGAGGATGTTTTCTCCTCCGCTCGCCCCTTCCACCGTCATTTTCTCTCTACCCACCCTTTCCTCCTTTTCCGCGCAGCTCTCGATTCCCCCCTCTCTTTCGCACCCTCCATGTCATATTCCGCTCCAGGAGCTCCATCATAGCTCCTCGCTGTCGCTGGGAGGATGTTTTCTCCTCCGCTCGCCCCTTCCACCGTCATTTTCTCTCTACCCACCCTTGCCTCCTTTTCCGCGCAGCTCTCGATTCCCCCCTCTCTTTCGCACCCTCCATGTCATATTCCGCTCCAGGAGCTCCATCATAGCTCCTCGCTGTCGCTGGGAGGATGTTTTCTCCTCCGCTCGCCCCTTCCACCGTCATTTTCTCTCTACCCACCCTTGCCTCCTTCTCCGCGCAGCTCTCAATTCCCCCCTCTCTTTCGCACCCTCCATGTCATATTCCGCTCCAGGAGCTCCATCATAGCTCCTCGCTGTTGCTGGGAGGATGTTTTCTCCTCCGCTCGCCCCTTCCACCGTCATTTTCTCTCTACCCACCCTTACCTCCTTTTCCGCGCAGCTCTCGATTCCCCCCTCTCTTTCGCACCCTCCATGTCATATTCCGCTCCAGGAGTTCCATCATAGCTCCTCACTGTCGCTGGGAGGATGTTTTCTCCTCCGCTCGCCCCTTCCACCGTCATTTTCTCTCTACCCACCCTTGCCTCCTTCTCCGCGCAGCTCTCGATTCCCCCCTCTCTTTCGCACCCTCCATGTCATATTCCGCTCCAGGAGCTCCATCATAGCTCTTCGCTGTCGCTGGGAGGATGTTTTCTCCTCCGCTCGCCCCTTCCACCGTCATTTTCTCTCTACCCACCCTTTCCTCCTTTTCCGCGCAGCTCTCGATTCCCCCCTCTCTTTCGCACCCTCCATGTCATATTCCGCTCCAGGAGCTCCATCATAGCTCCTCGCTGTCGCTGGGAGGATGTTTTCTCCTCCGCTCGCCCCTTCCACCGTCATTTTCTCTCTACCCACCCTTGCCTCCTTTTCCGCGCAGCTCTCGATTCCCCCCTCTCTTTCGCACCCTCCATGTCATATTCCGCTCCAGGAGCTCCATCATAGCTCCTCGCTGTCGCTGGGAGGATGTTTTCTCCTCCGCTCGCCCCTTCCACCGTCATTTTCTCTCTACCCACCCTTGCCTCCTTCTCCGCGCAGCTCTCAATTCCCCCCTCTCTTTCGCACCCTCCATGTCATATTCCGCTCCAGGAGCTCCATCATAGCTCCTCGCTGTCGCTGGGAGGATGTTTTCTCCTCCGCTCGCCCCTTCCACCGTCATTTTCTCTCTACCCACCCTTGCCTCCTTCTCCGCGCAGCTCTCGATTCCCCCCTCTCTTTCGAACCCTCCATGTCATATTCCGCTCCAGGAGCTCCATCATAGCTCCTCGCTGTCGCTGGGAGGATGTTTTCTCCTCTGCTCGCCCCTTCCACCGTCATTTTCTCTCTACCCACCCTTTCCTCCTTTTCCGCGCAGCTCTCGATTCCCCCCTCTCTTTCGCACCCTCCATGTCATATTCCGCTCCAGGAGCTCCATCATAGCTCCTCGCTGTCGCTGGGAGGATGTTTTCTCCTCTGCTCGCCCCTTCCACCGTCATTTTCTCTCTACCCACCCTTTCCTCCTTTTCCGCGCAGCTCTCGATTCCCCCCTCTCTTGCGCACCCTCCATGTCATATTCCGCTCCAGGAGCTCCATCATAGCTCCTCGCTGTCGCTGGGAGGATGTTTTCTCCTCCGCTCGCCCCTTCCACCGTCATTTTCTCTCTACCCACCCTTGCCTCCTTTTCCGCGCAGCTCTCGATTCCCCCCTCTCTTTCGCACCCTCCATGTCATATTCCGCTCCAGGAGTTCCATCATAGCTCCTCACTGTCGCTGGGAGGATGTTTTCTCCTCCGCTCGCCCCTTCCACCGTCATTTTCTCTCTACCCACCCTTGCCTCCTTCTCCGCGCAGCTCTCGATTCCCCCCTCTCTTTCGCACCCTCCATGTCATATTCCGCTCCAGGAGCTCTATCATAGCTCTTCGCTGTCGCTGGGAGGATGTTTTCTCCTCCGCTCGCCCCTTCCACCGTCATTTTCTCTCTACCCACGCTTGCCTCCTTCTCCGCGCAGCTCTCGATTCCCTACTCTCTCTCGCACCCTCCATATTACATCCAGCTCCAGGAGCTTCATCATAGCTCCTCGCTGTCGCTGGGAGGATGTTTTCTCCTCCGCTCGCCCCTTCCACCGTCATTTTCTTTCTACCTTCCCTTCCCTCCATATCTGCGCAGCTCTCGATTCCCCCCTCTCTTTCGCACCCTCCATGTCATATTCCGCTCCAGGAGCTCCATCATAGCTCCTCGCTGTCGCTGGGAGGATGTTTTCTCCTCCGCTCGCCCCTTCCACCGTCATTTTCTCTCTACCCACCCTTGCCTCCTTCTCCGCGCAGCTCTCAATTCCCTCTTCTCTCTCGCACCCTCCATATTACATCCAGCTCCAGGAGCTCCATCATAGCTCCTCGCTGTCGCTGGGAGGATGTTTTCTCCTCCGCTCGCCCCTTCCACCGTCATTTTCTCTCTACCCACCCTTGCCTCCTTCTCCGCGCAGCTCTCGATTCCCCCCTCTCTTTCGCACCCTTCATGTTATATTCCGCTCCAGGAGCTCCATCATAGCTCCTCGCTGTCGCTGGGAGGATGTTTTCTCCTCCGCTCGCCCCTTCCACCGTCATTTTCTCTCTACCCACCCTTTCCTCCTTTTCCGTGCAGCTCTCGATTCCCCCCTCTCTTTCACACCCTCCATGTCATATTCCGCTCCAGGAGCTCCATCATTGCTCCTCGCTGTCGCTGGGAGGATGTTTTCTCCTCCGCTCGCCCCTTCCACCGTCATTTTCTCTCTACCCACCCTTGCCTCCCTCTCCGCGCAGCTCTCAATTCCCCCCTCTCTTTCGCACCCTCCATGTCATATTCCGCTCCAGGAGCTCCATCATAGCTCCTCGCTGTCGCTGGGAGGATGTTTTCTCCTCCGCTCGCCCTTTTCACCGTCATTTTCTCTCTACCCACCCTTTCCTCCTTCTCCGCGCAGCTCTCGATTCCCCCCTCTCTTTCGAACCCTCCATGTCATATTCCGCTCCAGGAGCTCCATCATAGCTCCTCGCTGTCGCTGGGAGGATGTTTTCTCCTCTGCTCGCCCCTTCCACCGTCATTTTCTCTCTACCCACCCTTTCCTCCTTTTCCGCGCAGCTCTCGATTCCCCCCTCTCTTTCGCACCCTCCATGTCATATTCCGCTCCAGGAGCTCCATCATAGCTCCTCGCTGTCGCTGGGAGGATGTTTTCTCCTCCGCTCGCCCCTTCCACCGTCATTTTCTCTCTACCCACCCTTGCCTCCTTTTCCGCGCAGCTCTCGATTCCCCCCTCTCTTTCGCACCCTCCATGTCATATTCCGCTCCAGGAGCTCCATCATAGCTCCTCGCTGTCGCTGGGAGGATGTTTTCTCCTCCGCTCGCCCCTTCCACCGTCATTTTCTCTCTACCCACCCTTGCCTCCTTTTCCGCGCAGCTCTCGATTCCCCCCTCTCTTTCGCACCCTCCATGTCATATTCCGCTCCAGGAGTTCCATCATAGCTCCTCACTGTCGCTGGGAGGATGTTTTCTCCTCCACTCGCCCCTTCCACCGTCATTTTCTCTCTACCCACCCTTGCCTCCTTCTCCGCGCTGCTCTCGATTCCCTCCTCTCTCTCGCACCCTCCATATTACATCCAGCTCCCGGAGCTCCATCATAGCTCCTCGCTGTCGCTGGGAGGATGTTTTCTCCTCCGCTCGCCCCTTCCACCGTCATTTTCTCTCTACCCACCCTTGCCTCCTTCTCCGCGCAGCTCTCGATTCCCTCCTCTCTCTCGCACCCTCCATATTACATCCAGCTCCAGGAGCTCCATCATAGCTCCTCGCTGTCGCTGGGAGGATGTTTTCTCCTCTGCTCGCCGCTTCCGCCGTCATTTTCTCTCCACCCACCCTTGCCTCCTTCTCCGCGCCGCTCTCGATTCCCCCCTCTCTTTCGCACCCTCCATGTCATATTCTGCTCCAGGAGCTCCATCATAGCTCCTCGCTGTCGCTGGGAGGATGTTTTCTCCTCCGCTCGCCCCTTCCACCGTCATTTTCTCTCTACCCACCCTTGCCTCCTTCTCCGCGCAGCTCTCGATTCCCCCCTCTCTTTCGCACCCTCCATGTCATATTCCGCTCCAGGAGCTCCATCATAGCTCCTCGCTGTCGCTGGGAGGATGTTTTCTCCTCCGCTCGCCCCTTCCACCGTCATTTTCTCTCTACCCACCCTTTCCTCCTTTTCCGCGCAGCTCTCGATTCCCCCCTCTCTTTCGCACCCTCCATGTCATATTCCGCTCCAGGAGCTCCATCATAGCTCCTCGCTGTCGCTGGGAGGATGTTTTCTCCTCCGCTCGCCCCTTCCACCGTCATTTTCTCTCTACCCACCCTTGCCTCCTTTTCCGCGCAGCTCTCGATTCCCCCCTCTCTTTCGCACCCTCCATGTCATATTCCGCTCCAGGAGTTCCATCATAGCTCCTCACTGTCGCTGGGAGGATGTTTTCTCCTCCGCTCGCCTCTTCCACCGTCATTTTCTCTCTACCCACCCTTGCCTCCTTTTCCGCGCAGCTCTCGATTCCCCCCTCTCTTTCGCACCCTCCATGTCATACTCCGCTCCAGGAGTTCCATCATAGCTCCTCACTGTCGCTGGGAGGAAGTTTTCTCCTCCGCTCGCCCCTTCCACCGTCATTTTCTCTCTACCCACCCTTGCCTCCTTTTCCTCGCAGCTCTCGATTCCCCCCTCTCTTTCGCACCCTCCATGTCATATTCCGCTCCAGGAGCTCCATCATAGCTCCTTGCTGTCGCTGGGAGGATGTTTTCTCCTCCGCTCGCCCCTTCCACCGTCATTTTCTCTCTACCCACCCTTGCCTCCTTTTCCGCGCAGCTCTCGATTCCCCCCTCTCTTTCGCACCCTCCATGTCATATTCCGCTCCAGGAGTTCCATCATAGCTCCTCACTGTCGCTGGGAGGATGTTTTCTCCTCCGCTCGCCCCTTCCACCGTCATTTTCTCTCTACGCACCCTTGCCTCCTTTTCCGCGCAGCTCTCGATTCCCCCCTCTCTTTCGCACCCTCCATGTCATATTCCGCTCCAGGAGTTCCATCATAGCTCCTCACTGTCGCTGGGAGGATGTTTTCTCCTCCGCTCGCCCCTTCCACCGTCATTTTCTCTCTACGCACCCTTGCCTCCTTTTCCGCGCAGCTCTCGATTCCCCCCTCTCTTTCGCACCCTCCATGTCATATTCCGCTCCAGGAGCTCCATCATAGCTCCTCGCTGTCGCTGGGAGGATGTTTTCTCCTCCGCTCGCCCCTTCCACCGTCATTTTCTCTCTACCCACCCTTGCCTCCTTTTCCGCGCAGCTCTCGATTCCCCCCTCTCTTTCGCACCCTCAATGTCATATTCCGCTCCAGGAGTTCCATCATAGCTCCTCACTGTCGCTGGGAGGATGTTTTCTCCTCCGCTCGCCCCTTCCACCGTCATTTTCTCTCTACCCATCCTTGCCTCCTTTTCCGCGCAGCTCTCGATTCCCCCCTCTCTTTCGCACCCTCCATGTCATATTCCGCTCCAGGAGTTCCATCATAGCTCCTCACTGTCGCTGGGAGGATGTTTTCTCCTCCGCTCGCCCCTTCCACCATCATTTTCTCTCTACCCACCCTTGCCTCCTTTTCCGCGCAGCTCTCGATTCCCCCCTCTCTTTCGCACCCTCCATGTCATATTCTGCTCCAGGAGTTCCATCATAGCTCCTCACTGTCGCTGGGAGGATGTTTTCTCCTCCGCTCGCCCCTTCCACCGTCATTTTCTCTCTACCCACCCTTGCCTCCTTCTCCGCGCAGCTCTCGATTCCCCCCTCTCTTTCGCACCCTCCATGTCATATTCCGCTCCAGGAGCTCCATCATAGCTAATCGCTGTCGCTGGGAGGATGTTTTCTCCTCCGCTCGCCCCTTCCACCGTCATTTTCTCTTTACCCACCCTTGCCTCCTTTTCCGCGCAGCTCTCGATTCCCCCCTCTCTTTCGCACCCTCCATGTCATATTCCGCTCCAGGAGTTCCATCATAGCTCCTCACTGTCGCTGGGAGGATGTTTTCTCCTCCGCTCGCCCCTTCCACCGTCATTTTCTCTCTACCCACCCTTGCCTCCTTTTCCGCGCAGCTCTCGATTCCCCCCTCTCTTTCGCACCCTCCATGTCATATTCCGCTCCAGGAGCTCCATCATAGCTCCTTGCTGTCGCTGGGAGGATGTTTTCTCCTCCGCTCGCCCCTTCCACCGTCATTTTCTCTCTACCCACCCTTGCCTCCTTTTCCGCGCAGCTCTCGATTCCCCCCTCTCTTTCGCACCCTCCATGTCATATTCCGCTCCAGGAGTTCCATCATAGCTCCTCACTGTCGCTGGGAGGATGTTTTCTCCTCCGCTCGCCCCTTCCACCGTCATTTTCTCTCTACCCACCCTTGCCTCCTTTTCCGCGCAGCTCTCGATTCCCCCCTCTGTTTCGCACCCTCCATGTCATATTCCGCTCCAGGAGTTCCATCATAGCTCCTCACTGTCGCTGGGAGGATGTTTTCTCCTCCGCTCGCCCCTTCCACCGTCATTTTCTCTCTACCCACCCTTGCCTCCTTTTCCGCGCAGCTCTCGATTCCCCCCTCTCTTTCGCACCCTCTATGTCATATTCCGCTCCAGGAGTTCCATCATAGCTCCTCACTGTCGCTGGGAGGATGTTTTCTCCTCCGCTCGCCCCTTCCACCGTCATTTTCTCTCTACCCACCCTTGCCTCCTTTTCCGCGCAGCTCTCGATTCCCCCCTCTCTTTCGCACCCTCCATGTCATATTCCGCTCCAGGAGCTCCATCATAGCTCCTTGCTGTCGCTGGGAGGATGTTTTCTCCTCCGCTCGCCCCTTCCACCGTCATTTTCTCTCTACCCACCCTTGCCTCCTTTTCCGCGCAGCTCTCGATTCCCCCCTCTCTTTCGCACCCTCCATGTCATATTCCGCTCCAGGAGTTCCATCATAGCTCCTCACTGTCGCTGGGAGGATGTTTTCTCCTCCGCTCGCCCCTTCCACCGTCATTTTCTCTCTACCCACCCTTGCCTCCTTTTCCGCGCAGCTCTCGATTCCCCCCTCTCTTTCGCACCCTCCATGTCATATTCCGCTCCAGGAGTTCCATCATAGCTCCTCACTGTCGCTGGGAGGAAGTTTTCTCCTCCGCTCGCCCCTTCCACCTTCATTTTCTCTCTACCCACCCTTGCCTCCTTTTCCGCGCAGCTCTCGATTCCCCCCCTCTCTTTCGCACCCTCCATGTCATATTCCGCTCCAGGAGCTCCATCATAGCTCCTTGCTGTCGCTGGGAGGATGTTTTCTCCTCCGCTCGCCCCTTCCACCGTCATTTTCTCTCTACCCACCCTTGCCTCCTTTTCCGCGCAGCTCTCGATTCCCCCCTCTCTTTCGCACCCTCCATGTCATATTCCGCTCCAGGAGCTCCATCATAGCTCCTTGCTGTCGCTGGGAGGATGTTTTCTCCTCCGCTCGCCCCTTCCACCGTCATTTTTTCTCTACCCACCCTTGCCTCCTTTTCCGCGCAGCTCTCGATTCCCCCCTCTCTTTCGCACCCTCCATGTCATATTCCGCTCCAGGAGTTCCATCATAGCTCCTCACTGTCGCTGGGAGGATGTTTTCTCCTCCGCTCGCCCCTTCCACCGTCATTTTCTCTCTACCCACCCTTGCCTCCTTTTCCGCGCAGCTCTCGATTCCCCCCTCTCTTTCGCACCCTCCATGTCATATTCCGCTCCAGGAGCTCCATCATAGCTCCTCGCTGTCGCTGGGAGGATGTTTTCTCCTCCGCTCGCCCCTTCCACCGTCATTTTCTCTCTACCCACCCTTGCCTACTTTTCCGCGCAGCTCTCGATTCCCCCCTCTCTTTCGCACCCTCAATGTCATATTCCGCTCCAGGAGTTCCATCATAGCTCCTCACTGTCGCTGGGAGGATGTTTTCTCCTCCGCTCGCCCCTTCCACCGTCATTTTCTCTCTACCCACCCTTGCCTCCTTTTCCGTGCAGCTCTCGATTCCCCCCTCTCTTTCGCACCCTCCATGTCATATTCCGCTCCAGGAGTTCCATCATAGCTCCTCACTGTCGCTGGGAGGAAGTTTTCTCCTCCGCTCGCCCCTTCCACCGTCATTTTCTCTCTACCCACCCTTGCCTCCTTTTCCGCGCAGCTCTCGATTCCCCCCTCTCTTTCGCACCCTCCATGTCATATTCCGCTCCAGGAGCTCCATCATAGCTCCTTGCTGTCGCTGGGAGGATGTTTTCTCCTCCGCTCGCCCCTTCCACCGTCATTTTCTCTCTACCCACCCTTGCCTCCTTTTCCGCGCAGCTCTCGATTCCCCCCTCTCTTTCGCACCCTCCATGTCATATTCCGCTCCAGGAGCTCCATCATAGCTCCTTGCTGTCGCTGGGAGGATGTTTTCTCCTCCGCTCGCCCCTTCCACCGTCATTTTCTCTCTACCCACCCTTGCCTCCTTTTCCGCGCAGCTCTCGATTCCCCCCTCTCTTTCGCACCCTCCATGTCATATTCCGCTCCAGGAGCTCCATCATAGCTCCTCACTGTCGCTGGGAGGATGTTTTCTCCTCCGCTCGCCCCTTCCACCGTCATTTTCTCTCTACCCACCCTTGCCTCCTTCTCCGCGCAGCTCTCGATTCCCCCCTCTCTTTCGCACCCTCCATGTCATATTCCGCTCCAGGAGCTCCATCATAGCTAATCGCTGTCGCTGGGAGGATGTTTTCTCCTCCGCTCGCCCCTTCCACCGTCATTTTCTCTCTACCCACCCTTGCCTCCTTTTCCGCGCAGCTCTCGATTCCCCCCTCTCTTTCGCACCCTCCATGTCATATTCCGCTCCAGGAGTTCCATCATAGCTCCTCACTGTCGCTGGGAGGATGTTTTCTCCTCCGCTCGCCCCTTCCACCGTCATTTTCTCTCTACCCACCCTTCCCTTCTTTTCCGCGCAGCTCTCGATTCCCCCCTCTCTTTCGCACCCTCCATGTCATATTCCGCTCCAGGAGCTCCATCATAGCTCCTTGCTGTCGCTGGGAGGATGTTTTCTCCTCCGCTCGCCCCTTCCACCGTCATTTTCTCTCTACCCACCCTTGCCTCCTTTTCCGCGCAGCTCTCGATTCCCCCCTCTCTTTCACACCCTCCATGTCATATTCCGCTCCAGGAGTTCCATCATAGCTCCTCACTGTCGCTGGGAGGATGTTTTCTCCTCCGCTCGCCCCTTCCACCGTCATTTTCTCTCTACCCACCCTTGCCTCCTTTTCCGCGCAGCTCTCGATTCCCCCCTCTCTTTCGCACCCTCCATGTCATATTCCACTCCAGGAGTTCCATCATAGCTCCTCACTGTCGCTGGGAGGATGTTTTCTCCTCCGCTCGCCCCTTCCCCCTTCATTTTCTCTCTACCCACCCTTGCCTCCTTTTCCGCGCAGCTCTCGATTCCCCCCTCTCTTTCGCACCCTCCATGTCATATTCCGCTCCAGGAGTTCCATCATAGCTCCTCACTGTCGCTGGGAGGATGTTTTCTCCTCCGCTCGCTCCTTCCACCGTCATTTTCTCTCTACCCACCCTTGCCTCCTTTTCCGCGAGCTCTCGATTCCCCCCTCTCTTTCGCACCCTCCATGTCATATTCCGCTCCAGGAGCTCCATCATAGCTCCTTGCTGTCGCTGGGAGGATGTTCTCTCCTCCGCTCGCCCCTTCCACCGTCATTTTCTCTCTACCCACCCTTGCCTCCTTTTCCGCGCAGCTCTCGATTCCCCCCTCTCTTTCGCACCCTCCATGTCATATTCCGCTCCAGGAGTTCCATCATAGCTCCTCACTGTCGCTGGGAGGATGTTTTCTCCTCCGCTCGCCCCTTCCACCGTCATTTTCTCTCTACCCACCCTTGCCTCCTTTTCCGCGCAGCTCTCGATTCCCCCCTCTCTTTCGCACCCTCCATGTCATATTCCGCTCCAGGAGTTCCATCATAGCTCCTCACTGTCGCTGGGAGGATGTTTTCTCCTCCGCTCGCCCCTTCCACCGTCATTTTCTCTCTACCCACCCTTGCCTACTTTTCCGCGCAGCTCTCGATTCCCCCCTCTCTTTCGCACCCTCCATGTCATATTCCGCTCCAGGAGCTCCATCATAGCTCCTTGCTGTCGCTGGGAGGATGTTTTCTCCTCCGCTCGCCCCTTCCACCGTCATTTTCTCTCTACCCACCCTTGCCTCCTTTTCCGCGCAGCTCTCGATTCCCCCCTCTCTTTCGCACCCTCCATGTCATATTCCGCTAAAGGAGTTCCATCATAGCTCCTCACTGTCGCTGGGAGGAAGTTTTCTCCTCCGCTCGCCCCTTCCACCGTCATTTTCTCTCTACCCACCCTTGCCTCCTTTTCCGCGCAGCTCTCGATTCCCCCCTCTCTTTCGCACCCTCCATGTCATATTCCGCTCCAGGAGCTCCATCATAGCTCCTCGCTGTCGCTGGGAGGATGTTTTCTCCTCCGCTCGCCCCTTCCACCGTCATTTTCTCTCTACCCACCCTTGCCTACTTTTCCGCGCAGCTCTCGATTCCCCCCTCTCTTTCGCACCCTCAATGTCATATTCCGCTCCAGGAGTTCCATCATAGCTCCTCACTGTCGCTGGGAGGATGTTTTCTCCTCCGCTCGCCCCTTCCACCGTCATTTTCTCTCTACCCACCCTTGCCTCCTTTTCCGCGCAGCTCTCGATTCCCCCCTCTCTTTCGCACCCTCCATGTCATATTCCGCTCCAGGAGCTCCATCATAGCTCCCCGCTGTCGCTGGGAGGATGTTTTCTCCTCCGCTCGCCCCTTCCACCGTCATTTTCTCTCTACCCACCCTTGCCTCCTTTTCCGCGCAGCTCTCGATTCCCCCCTCTCTTTCGCACCCTCAATGTCATATTCCGCTCCAGGAGTTCCATCATAGCTCCTCACTGTCGCTGGGAGGATGTTTTCTCCTCCGCTCGCCCCTTCCACCGTAATTTTCTCTCTACCCACCCTTGCCTCCTTTTCCGCGCAGCTCTCGATTCCCCCCTCTCTTTCGCACCCTCCATGTCATATTCCGCTCCAGGAGTTCCATCATAGCTCCTCACTGTCGCTGGGAGGAAGTTTTCTCCTCCGCTCGCCCCTTCCACCGTCATTTTCTCTCTACCCACCCTTGCCTCCTTTTCCGCGCAGCTCTCGATTCCCCCCTCTCTTTCGCACCCTCCATGTCATATTCCGCTCCAGGAGCTCCATCATAGCTCCTTGCTGTCGCTGGGAGGATGTTTTCTCCTCCGCTCGCCCCTTCCACCGTCATTTTCTCTCTACCCACCCTTGCCTCCTTTTCCGCGCAGCTCTCGATTCCCCCCTCTCTTTCGCACCCTCCATGTCATATTCCGCTCCAGGAGTTCCATCATAGCTCCTCACTGTCGCTGGGAGGATGTTTTCTCCTCCGCTCGCCCCTTCCACCATCATTTTCTCTCTACCCACCCTTGCCTCCTTTTCCGCGCAGCTCTCGATTCCCTCCTCTCTTTCGCACCCTCCATGTCATATTCCGCTCCAGGAGTTCCATCATAGCTCCTCACTGTCGCTGGGAGGAAGTTTTCTCCTCCGCTCGCCCCTTCCACCGTCATTTTCTCTCTACCCACCCTTGCCTCCTTTTCCGCGCAGCTCTCGATTCCCCCCTCTCTTTCGCACCCTCCATGTCATATTCCGCTCCAGGAGCTCCATCATAGCTCCTTGCTGTCGCTGGGAGGATGTTTTCTCCTCCGCTCGCCCCTTCCACCGTCATTTTCTCTCTACCCACCCTTGCCTCCTTTTCCGCGCAGCTCTCGATTCCCCCCTCTCTTTCGCACCCTCCATGTCATATTCCGCTCCAGGAGTTCCATCATAGCTCCTCACTGTCGCTGGGAGGATGTTTTCTCCTCCGCTCGCCCCTTCCACCGTCATTTTCTCTCTACCCACCCTTGCCTCCTTCTCCGCGCAGCTCTCGATTCCCCCCTCTCTTTCGCACCCTCCATGTCATATTCCGCTCCAGGAGCTCCATCATAGCTAATCGCTGTCGCTGGGAGGATGTTTTCTCCTCCGCTCGCCCCTTCCACCGTCATTTTCTCTCTACCCACCCTTGCCTCCTTCTCCGCGCAGCTCTCGATTCCCCCCTCTCTTTCGCACCCTCCATGTCATATTCCGCTCCAGGAGCTCCATCATAGCTCCTTGCTGTCGCTGGGAGGATGTTTTCTCCTCCGCTCGCCCCTTCCACCGTCATTTTCTCTCTACCCACCCTTGCCTCCTTTTCCGCGCAGCTCTCGATTCCCCCCTCTCTTTCGCACCCTCCATGTCATATTCCGCTCCAGGAGCTCCATCATAGCTCCTCACTGTCGCTGGGAGGATGTTTTCTCCTCTGCCCGCCGATTCCACCATCATTTTCTCTCTACCCACCCTTGCCTCCTTCTCCGCGCAGCTCTCGATTCCCCCCTCTCTTTCGCACCCTCCATGTCATATTCCGCTCCAGGAGCTCCATCATAGCTCCTTGCTGTCGCTGGGAGGATGTTTTCTCCTCCGCTCGCCCCTTCCACCGTCATTTTCTCTCTACCCACCCTTGCCTCCTTTTCCGCGCAGCTCTCGATTCCCCCCTCTCTTTCGCACCCTCCATGTCATATTCCGCTCCAGGAGCTCCATCATAGCTCCTCACTGTCGCTGGGAGGATGTTTTCTCCTCCGCTCGCCCCTTCCACCGTCATTTTCTCTCTACCCACCCTTGCCTACTTTTCCGCGCAGCTCTCGATTCCCCCCTCTCTTTCGCACCCTCCATGTCATATTCCGCTCCAGGAGCTCCATCATAGCTCCTTGCTGTCGCTGGGAGGATGTTTTCTCCTCCGCTCGCCCCTTCCACCGTCATTTTCTCTCTACCCACCCTTGCCTCCTTTTCCGCGCAGCTCTCGATTCCCCCCTCTCTTTCGCACCCTCCATGTCATATTCCGCTAAAGGAGTTCCATCATAGCTCCTCACTGTCGCTGGGAGGAAGTTTTCTCCTCCGCTCGCCCCTTCCACCGTCATTTTCTCTCTACCCACCCTTGCCTCCTTTTCCGCGCAGCTCTCGATTCCCCCCTCTCTTTCGCACCCTCCATGTCATATTCCGCTCCAGGAGCTCCATCATAGCTCCTCGCTGTCGCTGGGAGGATGTTTTCTCCTCCGCTCGCCCCTTCCACCGTCATTTTCTCTCTACCCACCCTTGCCTACTTTTCCGCGCAGCTCTCGATTCCCCCCTCTCTTTCGCACCCTCCATGTCATATTCCGCTCCAGGAGCTCCATCATAGCTCCTTGCTGTCGCTGGGAGGATGTTTTCTCCTCCGCTCGCCCCTTCCACCGTCATTTTCTCTCTACCCACCCTTGCCTCCTTTTCCGCGCAGCTCTCGATTCCCCCCTCTCTTTCGCACCCTCCATGTCATATTCCGCTAAAGGAGTTCCATCATAGCTCCTCACTGTCGCTGGGAGGAAGTTTTCTCCTCCGCTCGCCCCTTCCACCGTCATTTTCTCTCTACCCACCCTTGCCTCCTTTTCCGCGCAGCTCTCGATTCCCCCCTCTCTTTCGCACCCTCCATGTCATATTCCGCTCCAGGAGCTCCATCATAGCTCCTCGCTGTCGCTGGGAGGATGTTTTCTCCTCCGCTCGCCCCTTCCACCGTCATTTTCTCTCTACCCACCCTTGCCTACTTTTCCGCGCAGCTCTCGATTCCCCCCTCTCTTTCGCACCCTCAATGTCATATTCCGCTCCAGGAGTTCCATCATAGCTCCTCACTGTCGCTGGGAGGATGTTTTCTCCTCCGCTCGCCCCTTCCACCGTCATTTTCTCTCTACCCACCCTTGCCTCCTTTTCCGCGCAGCTCTCGATTCCCCCCTCTCTTTCGCACCCTCCATGTCATATTCCGCTCCAGGAGCTCCATCATAGCTAATCGCTGTCGCTGGGAGGATGTTTTCTCCTCCGCTCGCCCCTTCCACCGTCATTTTCTCTCTACCCACCCTTGCCTCCTTTTCCGCGCAGCTCTCGATTCCCCCCTCTCTTTCGCACCCTCCATGTCATATTCCGCTCCAGGAGTTCCATCATAGCTCCTCACTGTCGCTGGGAGGATGTTTTCTCCTCCGCTCGCCCCTTCCACCGTCATTTTCTCTCTACCCATCCTTGCCTACTTTTCCGCGCAGCTCTCGATTCCCCCCTCTCTTTCGCACCCTCCATGTCATATTCCGCTCCAGGAGCTCCATCATAGCTCCTTGCTGTCGCTGGGAGGATGTTTTCTCCTCCGCTCGCCCCTTCCACCGTCATTTTCTCTCTACCCACCCTTGCCTCCTTTTCCGCGCAGCTCTCGATTCCCCCCTCTCTTTCGCACCCTCCATGTCATATTCCGCTAAAGGAGTTCCATCATAGCTCCTCACTGTCGCTGGGAGGAAGTTTTCTCCTCCGCTCGCCCCTTCCACCGTCATTTTCTCTCTACCCACCCTTGCCTCCTTTTCCGCGCAGCTCTCGATTCCCCCCTCTCTTTCGCACCCTCCATGTCATATTCCGCTCCAGGAGCTTCATCATAGCTCCTCGCTGTCGCTGGGAGGATGTTTTCTCCTCCGCTCGCCCCTTCCACCGTCATTTTCTCTCTACCCACCCTTGCCTACTTTTCCGCACAGCTCTCGATTCCCCCCTCTCTTTCGCACCCTCAATGTCATATTCCGCTCCAGGAGTTCCATCATAGCTCCTCACTGTCGCTGGGAGGATGTTTTCTCCTGCGCTCGCCCCTTCCACCGTCATTTTCTCTCTACCCACCCTTGCCTCCTTTTCCGCGCAGCTCTCGATTCCCCCCTCTCTTTCGCACCCTCCATGTCATATTCCGCTCCAGGAGCTCCATCATAGCTAATCGCTGTCGCTGGGAGGATGTTTTCTCCTCCGCTCGCCCCTTCCACCGTCATTTTCTCTCTACCCACCCTTGCCTCCTTTTCCGCGCAGCTCTCGATTCCCCCCTCTCTTTCGCACCCTCCATGTCATATTCCGCTCCAGGAGTTCCATCATAGCTCCTCACTGTCGCTGGGAGGATGTTTTCTCCTCCGCTCGCCCCTTCCACCGTCATTTTCTCTCTACCCACCCTTGCCTCCTTTTCCGCGCAGCTCTCGATTCCCCCCTCTCTTTCGCACCCTCCATGTCATATTCCGCTCCAGGAGTTCCATCATAGCTCCTCACTGTCGCTGGGAGGATGTTTTCTCCTCCGCTCGCCCCTTCCACCGTCATTTTCTCTCTACCCAACCTTGCCTCCTTCTCCGCGCAGCTCTCGATTCCCCCCTCTCTTTCGCACCCTCCATGTCATATTCCGCTCCAGGAGCTCCATCATAGCTAATCGCTGTCGCTGGGAGGATGTTTTCTCCTCCGCTCGCCCCTTCCACCGTCATTTTCTCTCTACCCACCCTTGCCTCCTTTTCCGCGCAGCTCTCGATTCCCCCCTCTCTTTCGCACCCTCCATGTCATATTCCGCTCCAGGAGTTCCATCATAGCTCCTCACTGTCGCTGGGAGGATGTTTTCTCCTCCGCTCGCCCCTTCCACCATCATTTTCTCTCTACCCACCCTTGCCTCCTTTTCCGCGCAGCTCTCGATTCCCCCCTCTCTTTCGCACCCTCCATGTCATATTCCGCTCCAGGAGCTCCATCATAGCTCCTTGCTGTCGCTGGGAGGATGTTTTCTCCTCCGCTCGCCCCTTCCACCGTCATTTTCTCTCTACCCACCCTTGCCTCCTTTTCCGCGCAGCTCTCGATTCCCCCCTCTCTTTCGTACCCTCCATGTCATATTCCGCTCCAGGAGTTCCATCATAGCTCCTCACTGTCGCTGGGAGGATGTTTTCTCCTCCGCTCGCCCCTTTGACCATCATTTTCTCTCTACCCACCCTTGCCTCCTTCTCCGCGCAGCTCTCGATTCCCCCCTCTCTTTCGCACCCTCCATGTCATATTCCGCTCCAGGAGCTCCATCATAGCTCCTCGCTGTCGCTGGGAGGATGTTTTCTCCTCCGCTCGCCCCTTCCACCGTCATTTTCTCTCTACCCACCCTTGCCTCCTTTTCCGCGCAGCTCTCGATTCCCCCCTCTCTTTCGCACCCTCCATGTCATATTCCGCTCCAGGAGTTCCATCATAGCTCCTCACTGTCGCTGGGAGGATGTTTTCTCCTCCGCTCGCCCCTTCCACCGTCATTTTCTCTCTACCCACCCTTGCCTCCTTTTCCGCGCAGCTCTCGATTCCCCCCTCTCTTTCGCACCCTCCATGTCATATTCCGCTCCAGGAGCTCCATCATAGCTCCTTGCTGTCGCTGGGAGGATGTTTTCTCCTCCGCTCGCCCCTTCCACCGTCATTTTCTCTCTACCCACCCTTGCCTCCTTTTCCGCGCAGCTCTCGATTCCCCCCTCTCTTTCGTACCCTCCATGTCATATTCCGCTCCAGGAGTTCCATCATAGCTCCTCACTGTCGCTGGGAGGATGTTTTCTCCTCCGCTCGCCCCTTCCACCGTCATTTTCTCTCTACCCACCCTTGCCTCCTTCTCCGCGCAGCTCTCGATTCCCCCCTCTCTTTCACACCCTCCATGTCATATTCAGCTCCAGGAGCTCCATCATAGCTCCTCGCTGTCGCTGGGAGGATGTTTTCTCCTCCGCTCGCCCCTTCCACCGTCATTTTCTCTCTACCCACCCTTGCCTCCTTTTCCGCGCAGCTCTCGATTCCCCCCTCTCTTTCGCACCCTCCATGTCATATTCCGCTCCAGGAGTTCCATCATAGCTCCTCACTGTCGCTGGGAGGATGTTTTCTCCTCCGCTCGCCTCTTCCACCGTCATTTTCTCTCTACCCACCCTTGCCTCCTTTTCCGCGCAGCTCTCGATTCCCCCCTCTCTTTCGCACCCTCCATGTCATATTCCGCTCCAGGAGTTCCATCATAGCTCCTCACTGTCGCTGGGAGGAAGTTTTCTCCTCCGCTCGCCCCTTCCACCGTCATTTTCTCTCTACCCACCCTTGCCTCCTTTTCCGCGCAGCTCTCGATTCCCCCCTCTCTTTCGCACCCTCCATGTCATATTCCGCTCCAGGAGCTCCATCATAGCTCCTTGCTGTCACTGGGAGGATGTTTTCTCCTCCGCTCGCCCCTTCCACCGTCATTTTCTCTCTACCCACCCTTGCCTCCTTTTCCGCGCAGCTCTCGATTCCCCCCTCTCTTTCGCACCCTCAATGTCATATTCCGCTCCAGGAGTTCCATCATAGCTCCTCACTGTCGCTGGGAGGATGTTTTCTCCTCCGCTCGCCCCTTCCACCGTCATTTTCTCTCTACCCACCCTTGCCTCCTTTTCCGCGCAGCTCTCGATTCCCCCCTCTCTTTCGCACCCTCCATGTCATATTCCGCTCCAGGAGTTCCATCATAGCTCCTCACTGTCGCTGGGAGGAAGTTTTCTCCTCCGCTCGCCCCTTCCACCGTCATTTTCTCTCTACCCACCCTTGCCTCCTTTTCCGCGCAGCTCTCGATTCCCCCCTCTCTTTCACACCCTCCATGTCATATTCCACTCCAGGAACTCCATCATAGCTCCTTGCTGTCGCTGGGAGGATGTTTTCTCCTCCGCTCGCCCCTTCCACCGTCATTTTCTCTCTACCCACCCTTGCCTCCTTTTCCGCGCAGCTCTCGATTCCCCCCTCTCTTTCGCACCCTCCATGTCATATTCCGCTCCAGGAGTTCCATCATAGCTCCTCACTGTCGCTGGGAGGATGTTTTCTCCTCCGCTCGCCCCTTCCACCATCATTTTCTCTCTACCCACCCTTGCCTCCTTTTCCGCGCAGCTCTCGATTCCCCCCTCTCTTTCGCACCCTCCATGTCATATTCCGCTCCAGGAGTTCCATCATAGCTCCTCACTGTCGCTGGGAGGAAGTTTTCTCCTCCGCTCGCCCCTTCCACCGTCATTTTCTCTTTACCCACCCTTGCCTCCTTTTCCGCGCAGCTCTCGATTCCCCCCTCTCTTTCGCACCCTCCATGTCATATTCCGCTCCAGGAGCTCCATCGTAGCTCCTTGCTGTCGCTGGGAGGATGTTTTCTCCTCCGCTCGCCCCTTCCACCGTCATTTTCTCTCTACCCACCCTTGCCTCCTTTTCCGCGCAGCTCTCGATTCCCCCCTCTCTTTCGTACCCTCCATGTCATATTCCGCTCCAGGAGTTCCATCATAGCTCCTCACTGTCGCTGGGAGGATGTTTTCTCCTCCGCTCGCCCCTTCCACCGTCATTTTCTCTCTACCCACCCTTGCCTCCTTCTCCGCGCAGCTCTCGATTCCCCCCTCTCTTTCGCACCCTCCATGTCATATTCCGCTCCAGGAGCTCCATCATAGCTCCTCGCTGTCGCTGGGAGGATGTTTTCTCCTCCGCTAGCCCCTTCCACCGTCATTTTCTCTCTACCCACCCTTGCCTCCTTTTCCGCGCAGCTCTCGATTCCCCCCTCTCTTTCGCACCCTCCATGTCATATTCCGCTCCAGGAGCTCCATCATAGCTCCTTGCTGTCACTGGGAGGATGTTTTCTCCTCCGCTCGCCCCTTCCACCGTCATTTTCTCTCTACCCACCCTTGCCTCCTTTTCCGCGCAGCTCTCGATTCCCCCCTCTCTTTCGCACCCTCCATGTCATATTCCGCTCCAGGAGTTCCATCATAGCTCCTCACTGTCGCTGGGAGGATGTTTTCTCCTCCGCTCGCCCCTTCCACCGTCATTTTCTCTCTACCCACCCTTGCCTCCTTCTCCGCGCAGCTCTCGATTCCCCCCTCTCTTTCGCACCCTCCATGTCATATTCCGCTCCAGGAGCTCCATCATAGCTCCTCGCTGTCGCTGGGAGGATGTTTTCTCCTCCGCTCGCCCCTTCCACCGTCATTTTCTCTCTACCCACCCTTGCCTCCTTTTCCGCGCAGCTCTCGATTCCCCCCTCTCTTTCGCACCCTCAATGTCATATTCCGCTCCAGGAGTTCCATCATAGCTCCTCACTGTCGCTGGGAGGATGTTTTCTCCTCCGCTCGCCCCTTCCACCGTCATTTTCTCTCTACCCACCCTTGCCTCCTTTTCCGCGCAGCTCTCGATTCCCCCCTCTCTTTCGCACCCTCCATGTCATATTCCGCTCCAGGAGTTCCATCATAGCTCCTCACTGTCGCTGGGAGGAAGTTTTCTCCTCCGCTCGCCCCTTCCACCGTCATTTTCTCTCTACCCACCCTTGCCTCCTTTTCCGCGCAGCTCTCGATTCCCCCCTCTCTTTCGCACCCTCCATGTCATATTCCGCTCCAGGAGCTCCATCATAGCTCCTTGCTGTCGCTGGGAGGATGTTTTCTCCTCCGCTCGCCCCTTCCACCGTCATTTTCTCTCTACCCACCCTTGCCTCCTTTTCTGCGCAGCTTTCGATTCCCCCCTCTCTTTCACACCCTCCATGTCATATTCCGCTCCAGGAGTTCCATCATAGCTCCTCACTGTCGCTGGGAGGATGTTTTCTCCTCCGCTCGCCCCTTCCACCGTCATTTTCTCTCTACCCACCCTTGCCTCCTTCTCCGCGCAGCTCTCGATTCCCCCCTCTCTTTCGCACCCTCCATGTCATATTCCGCTCCAGGAGCTCCATCATAGCTAATCGCTGTCGCTGGGAGGATGTTTTCTCCTCCGCTCGCCCCTTCCACCGTCATTTTCTCTCTACCCACCCTTGCCTCCTTTTCCGCGCAGCTCTCGATTCCCCCCTCTCTTTCGCACCCTCCATGTCATATTCCGCTCCAGGAGTTCCATCATAGCTCCTCACTGTCGCTGGGAGGATGTTTTCTCCTCCGCTCGCCCCTTCCACCGTCATTTTCTCTCTACCCACCCTTGCCTCCTTTTCCGCGCAGCTCTCGATTCCCCCCTCTCTTTCGCACCCTCCATGTCATATTCCGCTCCAGGAGTTCCATCATAGCTCCTCACTGTTGCTGGGAGGATGTTTTCTCCTCCGCTCGCCCCTTCCACCGTCATTTTCTCTCTACCCACCCTTGCCTCCTTTTCCGCGCAGCTCTCGATTCCCCCCTCTCTTTCGCACCCTCCATGTCATATTCCGCTCCAGGAGTTCCATCATAGCTCCTCACTGTCGCTGGGAGGATGTTTTCTCCTCCGCTCGCCCCTTCCACCATCATTTTCTCTCTACCCACCCTTGCCTCCTTTTCCGCGCAGCTCTCGATTCCCCCCTCTCTTTCGCACCCTCCATGTCATATTCCGCTCCAGGAGTTCCATCATAGCTCCTCACTGTCGCTGGGAGGATGTTTTCTCCTCCGCTCGCCCCTTCCACCATCATTTTCCCTCTACCCACCCTTGCCTCCTTTTCCGCGCAGCTCTCGATTCCCCCCTCTCTTTCGCACCCTCCATGTCATATTCCGCTCCAGGAGTTCCATCATAGCTCCTCACTGTTGCTGGGAGGATGTTTTCTCCTCCGCTCGCCCCTTCCACCGTCATTTTCTCTCTACCCACCCTTGCCTCCTTCTCCGCGCAGCTCTCCATTCCCCCCTCTCTTTCGCACCCTCCATGTCATATTCCGCTCCAGGAGCTCCATCATAGCTCCTCGCTGTCGCTGGGAGGATGTTTTCTCCTCCGCTCGCCCCTTCCACCGTCATTTTCTCTCTACCCACCCTTGCCTCCTTTTCCGCGCAGCTCTCGATTCCCCCCTCTCTTTCGCACCCTCCATGTCATATTCCGCTCCAGGAGTTCCATCATAGCTCCTCACTGTCGCTGGGAGGATGTTTTCTCCTCCGCTCGCCCCTTCCACCATCATTTTCTCTCTACCCACCCTTGCCTCCTTTTCCGCGCAGCTCTCGATTCCCCCCTCTCTTTCGCACCCTCCATGTCATATTCCGCTCCAGGAGTTCCATCATAGCTCCTCACTGTCGCTGGGAGGAAGTTTTCTCCTCCGCTCGCCCCTTCCACCGTCATTTTCTCTCTACCCACCCTTGCCTCCTTTTCCGCGCAGCTCTCGATTCCCCCCTCTCTTTCGCACCCTCCATGTCATATTCCGCTCCAGGAGCTCCATCATAGCTCCTCGCTGTCGCTGGGAGGATGTTTTCTCCTCCGCTCGCCCCTTCCACCGTCATTTTCTCTCTACCCACCCTTGCCTCCTTTTCCGCGCAGCTCTCGATTCCCCCCTCTCTTTCGCACCCTCCATGTCATATTCCGCTCCAGGAGTTCCATCATAGCTCCTCACTGTCACTGGGAGGATGTTTTCTCCTCCGCTCGCCCCTTCCACCGTCATTTTCTCTCTACCCACCCTTGCCTCCTTCTCCGCGCAGCTCTCGATTCCCCCCTCTCTTTCGCACCCTCCATGTCATATTCCGCTCCAGGAGCTCCATCATAGCTAATCGCTGTCGCTGGGAGGATGTTTTCTCCTCCGCTCGCCCCTTCCACCGTCATTTTCTCTCTACCCACCCTTGCCTCCTTTTCCGCGCAGCTCTCGATTCCCCCCTCTCTTTCGCACCCTCCATGTCATATTCCGCTCCAGGAGTTCCATCATAGCTCCTCACTGTCGCTGGGAGGATGTTTTCTCCTCCACTCGCCCCTTCCACCGTCATTTTCTCTCTACCCACCCTTGCCTCCTTTTCCGCGCAGCTCTCGATTCCCCCCTCTCTTTCGCACCCTCCATGTCATATTCCGCTCCAGGAGTTCCATCATAGCTCCTCACTGTTGCTGGGAGGATGTTTTCTCCTCCGCTCGCCCCTTCCACCGTCATTTTCTCTCTACCCACCCTTGCCTCCATCTCCGCGCAGCTCTCGATTCCCCCCTCTCTTTCGCACCCTCCATGTCATATTCCGCTCCAGGAGCTCCATCATAGCTCCTCGCTGTCGCTGGGAGGATGTTTTCTCCTCCGCTCGCCCCTTCCACCGTCATTTTCTCTCTACCCACCCTTGCCTCCTTTTCCGCGCAGCTCTCGATTCCCCCCTCTCTTTCGCACCCTCCATGTCATATTCCGCTCCAGGAGTTCCATCCTAGCTCCTCACTGTCGCTGGGAGGATGTTTTCTCCTCCGCTCGCCTCTTCCACTGTCATTTTCTCTCTACCCACCCTTGCCTCCTTTTCCGCGCAGCTCTCGATTCCCCCCTCTCTTTCGCACCCTCCCTGTCATATTCCGCTCCAGGAGCTCCATCATAGCTCCTTGCTGTCGCTGGGAGGATGTTTTCTCCTCCGCTCGCCCCTTCCACCGTCATTTTCTCTCTACCCACCCTTGCCTCCTTTTCCGCGCAGCTCTCGATTCCCCCCTCTCTTTCGCACCCTCAATGTCATATTCCGCTCCAGGAGTTCCATCATAGCTCCTCACTGTCGCTGGGAGGATGTTTTCTCCTCCGCTCGCCCCTTCCACCGTCATTTTCTCTCTACCCACCCTTGCCTCCTTTTCCGCGCAGCTCTCGATTCCCCCCTCTCTTTCGCACCCTCCATGTCATATTCCGCTCCAGGAGTTCCATCATAGCTCCTCACTGTCGCTGGGAGGAAGTTTTCTCCTCCGCTCGCCCCTTCCACCGTCATTTTCTCTCTACCCACCCTTGCCTCCTTTTCCGCGCAGCTCTCGATTCCCCCCTCTCTTTCGCACCCTCCATGTCATATTCCACTCCAGGAGCTCCATCATAGCTCCTTGCTGTCGCTGGGAGGATGTTTTCTCCTCCGCTCGCCTTTTCCACCGTCATTTTCTCTCTACCCACCCTTGCCTCCTTTTCCGCGCAGCTCTCAATTCCCCCCTCTCTTTCGCACCCTCCATGTCATATTCCGCTCCAGGAATTCCATCATAGCTCCTCACTGTCGCTGGGAGGATGTTTTCTCCTCCGCTCGCCCCTTCCACCGTCATTTTCTCTCTACCCACCCTTGCCTCCTTTTCCGCGCAGCTCTCGATTCCCCCCTCTCTTTCGCACCCTCCATGTCATATTCCGCTCCAGGAGTTCCATCATAGCTCCTCACTGTTGCTGGGAGGATGTTTTCTCCTCCGCTCGCCCCTTCCACCGTCATTTTCTCTCTACCCACCCTTGCCTCCTTCTCCGCGCAGCTCTCGATTCCCCCCTCTCTTTCGCACCCTCCATGTCATATTCCGCTCCAGGAGCTCCATCATAGCTCCTCGCTGTCGCTGGGAGGATGTTTTCTCCTCCGCTCGCCCCTTCCACCGTCATTTTCTCTCTACCCACCCTTGCCTCCGTTTCCGCGCAGCTCTCGATTCCCCCCTCTCTTTCGCACCCTCCATGTCATATTCCGCTCCAGGAGTTCCATCCTAGCTCCTCACTGTCGCTGGGAGGATGTTTTCTCCTCCGCTCGCCTCTTCCACTGTCATTTTCTCTCTACCCACCCTTGCCTCCTTTTCCGCGCAGCTCTCGATTCCCCCCTCTCTTTCGCACCCTCCCTGTCATATTCCGCTCCAGGAGCTCCATCATAGCTCCTTGCTGTCGCTGGGAGGATGTTTTCTCCTCCGCTCGCCCCTTCCACCGTCATTTTCTCTCTACCCACCCTTGCCTCCTTTTCCGCGCAGCTCTCGATTCCCCCCTCTCTTTCGCACCCTCAATGTCATATTCCGCTCCAGGAGTTCCATCATAGCTCCTCACTGTCGCTGGGAGGATGTTTTCTCCTCCGCTCGCCCCTTCCACCGTCATTTTCTCTCTACCCACCCTTGCCTCCTTTTCCGCGCAGCTCTCGATTCCCCCCTCTCTTTCGCACCCTCCATGTCATATTCCGCTCCAGGAGTTCCATCATAGCTCCTCACTGTCGCTGGGAGGAAGTTTTCTCCTCCGCTCGCCCCTTCCACCGTCATTTTCTCTCTACCCACCCTTGCCTCCTTTTCCGCGCAGCTCTCGATTCCCCCCTCTCTTTCGCACCCTCCATGTCATATTCCACTCCAGGAGCTCCATCATAGCTCCTTGCTGTCGCTGGGAGGATGTTTTCTCCTCCGCTCGCCTTTTCCACCGTCATTTTCTCTCTACCCACCCTTGCCTCCTTTTCCGCGCAGCTCTCGATTCCCCCCTCTCTTTCGCACCCTCAATGTCATATTCCGCTCCAGGAGTTCCATCATAGCTCCTCACTGTCGCTGGGAGGATGTTTTCTCCTCCGCTCGCCCCTTCCACCGTCATTTTCTCTCTACCCACCCTTGCCTCCGTTTCCGCGCAGCTCTCGATTCCCCCCTCTCTTTCGCACCCTCCATGTCATATTCCGCTCCAGGAGTTCCATCCTAGCTCCTCACTGTCGCTGGGAGGATGTTTTCTCCTCCGCTCGCCTCTTCCACTGTCATTTTCTCTCTACCCACCCTTGCCTCCTTTTCCGCGCAGCTCTCGATTCCCCCCTCTCTTTCGCACCCTCCCTGTCATATTCCGCTCCAGGAGCTCCATCATAGCTCCTTGCTGTCGCTGGGAGGATGTTTTCTCCTCCGCTCGCCCCTTCCACCGTCATTTTCTCTCTACCCACCCTTGCCTCCTTTTCCGCGCAGCTCTCGATTCCCCCCTCTCTTTCGCACCCTCAATGTCATATTCCGCTCCAGGAGTTCCATCATAGCTCCTCACTGTCGCTGGGAGGATGTTTTCTCCTCCGCTCGCCCCTTCCACCGTCATTTTCTCTCTACCCACCCTTGCCTCCTTTTCCGCGCAGCTCTCGATTCCCCCCTCTCTTTCGCACCCTCCATGTCATATTCCGCTCCAGGAGTTCCATCATAGCTCCTCACTGTCGCTGGGAGGAAGTTTTCTCCTCCGCTCGCCCCTTCCACCGTCATTTTCTCTCTACCCACCCTTGCCTCCTTTTCCGCGCAGCTCTCGATTCCCCCCTCTCTTTCGCACCCTCCATGTCATATTCCACTCCAGGAGCTCCATCATAGCTCCTTGCTGTCGCTGGGAGGATGTTTTCTCCTCCGCTCGCCTTTTCCACCGTCATTTTCTCTCTACCCACCCTTGCCTCCTTTTCCGCGCAGCTCTCAATTCCCCCCTCTCTTTCGCACCCTCCATGTCATATTCCGCTCCAGGAGTTCCATCATAGCTCCTCACTGTCGCTGGGAGGATGTTTTCTCCTCCGCTCGCCCCTTCCACCATCATTTTCTCTCTACCCACCCTTGCCTCCTTTTCCGCGCAGCTCTCGATTCCCCCCTCTCTTTCGCACCCTCCATGTCATATTCCGCTCCAGGAGTTCCATCATAGCTCCTCACTGTCACTGGGAGGATGTTTTCTCCTCCGCTCGCCCCTTCCACCGTCATTTTCTCTCTACCCACCCTTGCCTCCTTCTCCGCGCAGCTCTCGATTCCCCCCTCTCTTTCGCACCCTCCATGTCATATTCCGCTCCAGGAGTTCCATCATAGCTCCTCACTGTCGCTGGGAGGATGTTTTCTCCTCCGCTCGCCCCTTCCACCGTCATTTTCTCTCTACCCACCCTTGCCTCCTTCTCCGCGCAGCTCTCGATTCCCCCCTCTCTTTCGCACCCTCCATGTCATATTCCGCTCCAGGAGCTCCATCATAGCTAATCGCTGTCGCTGGGAGGATGTTTTCTCCTCCGCTCGCCCCTTCCACCGTCATTTTCTCTCTACCCACCCTTGCCTCCTTTTCCGCGCAGCTCTCGATTCCCCCCTCTCTTTCGCACCCTCCATGTCATATTCCGCTCCAGGAGTTCCATCATAGCTCCTCACTGTCGCTGGGAGGAAGTTTTCTCCTCCGCTCGCCCCTTCCACCGTCATTTTCTCTCTACCCACCCTTGCCTCCTTTTCCGCGCAGCTCTCGATTCCCCCCTCTCTTTCGCACCCTCCATGTCATATTCCGCTCCAGGAGCTCCATCATAGCTCCTTGCTGTCGCTGGGAGGATGTTTTCTCCTCCGCTCGCCCCTTCCACCGTCATTTTCTCTCTACCCACCCTTGCCTCCTTTTCCGCACAGCTCTCGATTCCCCCCTCTCTTTCGCACCCTCCATGTCATATTCCGCTCCAGGAGTTCCATCATAGCTCCTCACTGTCGCTGGGAGGATGTTTTCTCCTCCGCTCGCCCCTTCCACCGTCATTTTCTCTCTACCCACCCTTGCCTCCTTCTCCGCGCAGCTCTCGATTCCCCCCTCTCTTTCGCACCCTCCATGTCATATTCCGCTCCAGGAGCTCCATCATAGCTCCTCGCTGTCGCTGGGAGGATGTTATCTCCTCCGCTCGCCCCTTCCACCGTCATTTTCTCTCTACCCACCCTTGCCTCCTTTTCCGCGCAGCTCTCAATTCCCCCCTCTCTTTCGCACCCTCCATGTCATATTCCGCTCCCGGAGTTCCATCTTAGCTCCTCACTGTCGCTGGGAGGAAGTTTTCTCCTCCGCTCGCCCCTTCCACCGTCATTTTCTCTCTACCCACCCTTGCCTCCTTTTCCGCGCAGCTCTCGATTCCCCCCTCTCTTTCGCACCCTCCATGTCATATTCCGCTCCAGGAGTTCCATCATAGCTCCTCACTGTCGCTGGGAGGATGTTTTCTCCTCCGCTCGCCCCTTCCACCGTCATTTTCTCTCTACCCACCCTTGCCTCCTTCTCCGCGCAGCTCTCGATTCCCCCCTCTCTTTCGCACCCTCCATGTCATATTCCGCTCCAGGAGCTCCATCATAGCTCCTCGCTGTCGCTGGGAGGATGTTTTCTCCTCCGCTCGCCCCTTCCACCGTCATTTTCTCTCTACCCACCCTTGCCTCCTTTTCCGCGCAGCTCTCGATTCCCCCCTCTCTTTCGCACCCTCAATGTCATATTCCGCTCCAGGAGTTCCATCATAGCTCCTCACTGTCGCTGGGAGGATGTTTTCTCCTCCGCTCGCCCCTTCCACCGTCATTTTCTCTCTACCCACCCTTGCCTCCTTTTCCGCGCAGCTCTCGATTCCCCCCTCTCTTTCGCACCCTCCATGTCATATTCCGCTCCAGGAGTTCCATCATAGCTCCTCACTGTCGCTGGGAGGAAGTTTTCTCCTCCGCTCGCCCCTTCCACCGTCATTTTCTCTCTACCCACCCTTGCCTCCTTTTCCGCGCAGCTCTCGATTCCCCCCTCTCTTTCGCACCCTCCATGTCATATTCCACTCCAGGAGCTCCATCATAGCTCCTTGCTGTCGCTGGGAGGATGTTTTCTCCTCCGCTCGCCCCTTCCACCGTCATTTTCTCTCTACCCACCCTTGCCTCCTTTTCCGCGCAGCTCTCGATTCCCCCCTCTCTTTCGCACCCTCCATGTCATATTCCGCTCCAGGAGTTCCATCATAGCTCCTCACTGTCGCTGGGAGGATGTTTTCTCCTCCGCTCGCCCCTTCCACCATCATTTTCTCTCTACCCACCCTTGCCTCCTTTTCCGCGCAGCTCTCGATTCCCCCCTCTCTTTCGCACCCTCCATGTCATATTCCGCTCCAGGAGTTCCATCATAGCTCCTCACTGTTGCTGGGCGGAAGTTTTCTCCTCCGCTCGCCCCTTCCACCGTCATTTTCTCTCTACCCACCCTTGCCTCCTTTTCCGCGCAGCTCTCGATTCCCCCCTCTCTTTCGCACCCTCCATGTCATATTCCGCTCCAGGAGTTCCATCATAGCTCCTCACTGTCGCTGGGAGGATGTTTTCTCCTCCGCTCGCCCCTTCCACCGTCATTTTCTCTCTACCCACCCTTGCCTCCTTCTCCGCGCAGCTCTCGATTCCCCCCTCTCTTTCGCACCCTCCATGTCATATTCCGCTCCAGGAGCTCCATCATAGCTCCTCGCTGTCGCTGGAGGATGTTTTCTCCTCCGCTCGCCCCTTCCACCGTCATTTTCTCTCTACCCACCCTTGCCTCCTTTTCCGCGCAGCTCTCGATTCCCCCCTCTCTTTCGCACCCTCCATGTCATATTCCGCTCCAGGAGTTCCATCATAGCTCCTCACTGTCGCTGGGAGGATGTTTTCTCCTCCGCTCGCCCCTTCCACCGTCATTTTCTCTCTACCCACCCTTGCCTCCTTTTCCGCGCAGCTCTCGATTCCCCCCTCTCTTTCGCACCCTCCATGTCATATTCCGCTCCAGGAGTTCCATCATAGCTCCTCACTGTCGCTGGGAGGATGTTTTCTCCTCCGCTCGCCTCTTCCACCGTCATTTTCTCTCTACCCACCCTTGCCTCCTTTTCCGCGCAGCTCTCGATTCCCCCCTCTCTTTCGCACCCTCCATGTCATATTCCGCTCCAGGAGTTCCATCATAGCTCCTCACTGTCGCTGGGAGGAAGTTTTCTCCTCCGCTCGCCCCTTCCACCGTCATTTTCTCTCTACCCACCCTTGCCTCCTTTTCCGCGCAGCTCTCGATTCCCCCCTCTCTTTCGCACCCTCCATGTCATATTCCGCTCCAGGAGCTCCATCATAGCTCCTTGCTGTCACTGGGAGGATGTTTTCTCCTCCGCTCGCCCCTTCCACCGTCATTTTCTCTCTACCCACCCTTGCCTCCTTTTCCGCGCAGCTCTCGATTCCCCCCTCTCTTTCGCACCCTCCATGTCATATTCCGCTCCAGGAGTTCCATCATAGCTCCTCACTGTCGCTGGGAGGATGTTTTCTCCTCCGCTCGCCCCTTCCACCGTCATTTTCTCTCTACCCACCCTTGCCTCCTTTTCCGCGCAACTCTCGATTCCCCCCTCTCTTTCGCACCCTCAATGTCATATTCCGCTCCAGGAGTTCCATCATAGCTCCTCACTGTCGCTGGGAGGATGTTTTCTCCTCCGCTCGCCCCTTCCACCGTCATTTTCTCTCTACCCACCCTTGCCTCCTTTTCCGCGCAGCTCTCGATTCCCCCCTCTCTTTCGCACCCTCCATGTCATATTCCGCTCCAGGAGTTCCATCATAGCTCCTCACTGTCGCTGGGAGGAAGTTTTCTCCTCCGCTCGCCCCTTCCACCGTCATTTTCTCTCTACCCACCCTTGCCTCCTTTTCCGCGCAGCTCTCGATTCCCCCCTCTCTTTCGCACCCTCCATGTCATATTCCGCTCCAGGAGCTCCATCATAGCTCCTTGCTGTCGCTGGGAGGATGTTTTCTCCTCCGCTCGCCCCTTCCACCGTCATTTTCTCTCTACCCACCCTTGCCTCCTTTTCCGCGCAGCTCTCGATTCCCCCCTCTCTTTCGCACCCTCCATGTCATATTCCGCTCCAGGAGTTCCATCATAGCTCCTCACTGTCGCTGGGAGGATGTTTTCTCCTCCGCTCGCCCCTTCCACCGTCATTTTCTCTCTACCCACCCTTGCCTCCTTCTCCGCGCAGCTCTCGATTCCCCCCTCTCTTTCGCACCCTCCATGTCATATTCCGCTCCAGGAGCTCCATCATAGCTAATCGCTGTCGCTGGGAGGATGTTTTCTCCTCCGCTCGCCCCTTCCACCGTCATTTTCTCTTTACCCACCCTTGCCTCCTTTTCCGCGCAGCTCTCGATTCCCCCCTCTCTTTCGCACCCTCCATGTCATATTCCGCTCCAGGAGCTCCATCATAGCTCCTTACTGTTGCTGGGAGGATGTTTTCTCCTCCGCTCGCCCCTTCCACCGTCATTTTCTCTCTACCCACCCTTGCCTCCTTTTCCGCGCAGCTCTCGATTCCCCCCTCTCTTTCACACCCTCCATGTCATATTCCGCTCCAGGAGTTCCATCATAGCTCCTCACTGTCGCTGGGAGGATGTTTTCTCCTCCGCTCGCCCCTTCTACCATCATTTTCTCTCTACCCACCCTTGCCTCCTTTTCCGCGCAGCTCTCGACTCCCCCCTCTCTTTCGCACCCTCCATGTCATATTCCGCTCCAGGAGCTCCATCATAGCTCCTTGCTGTCGCTGGGAGGAAGTTTTCTCCTCCGCTCGCCCCTTCCACCGTCATTTTCTCTCTACCCACCCTTGCCTCCTTTTCCGCGCAGCTCTCGATTCCCCCCTCTCTTTCGCACCCTCCATGTCATATTCCGCTCCAGGAGTTCCATCATAGCTCCTCACTGTCGCTGGGAGGATGTTTTCTCCTCCGCTCGCCCCTTCCACCGTCATTTTCTCTCTACCCACCCTTGCCTCCTTCTCCGCGCAGCTCTCGATTCCCCCCTCTCTTTCGCACCCTCCATGTCATATTCCGCTCCAGGAGCTCCATCATAGCTCCTCGCTGTCGCTGGGAGGATGTTTTCTCCTCCGCTCGCCCCTTCCACCGTCATTTTCTCTCTACCCACCCTTGCCTCCTTTTCCGCGCAGCTCTCGATTCCCCCCTCTCTTTCGCACCCTCAATGTCATATTCCGCTCCAGGAGTTCCATCATAGCTCCTCACTGTCGCTGGGAGGATGTTTTCTCCTCCGCTCGCCCCTTCCACCGTCATTTTCTCTCTACCCACCCTTGCCTCCTTTTCCGCGCAGCTCTCGATTCCCCCCTCTCTTTCGCACCCTCCATGTCATATTCCGCTCCAGGAGTTCCATCATAGCTCCTCACTGTCGCTGGGAGGAAGTTTTCTCCTCCGCTCGCCCCTTCCACCGTCATTTTCTCTCTACCCACCCTTGCCTCCTTTTCCGCGCAGCTCTCGATTCCCCCCTCTCTTTCGCACCCTCCATGTCATATTCCACTCCAGGAGCTCCATCATAGCTCCTTGCTGTCGCTGGGAGGATGTTTTCTCCTCCGCTCGCCCCTTCCACCGTCATTTTCTCTCTACCCACCCTTGCCTCCTTTTCCGCGCAGCTCTCGATTCCCCCCTCTCTTTCGCACCCTCCATGTCATATTCCGCTCCAGGAGTTCCATCATAGCTCCTCACTGTCGCTGGGAGGATGTTTTCTCCTCCGCTCGCCCCTTCCACCATCATTTTCTCTCTACCCACCCTTGCCTCCTTTTCCGCGCAGCTCTCGATTCCCCCCTCTCTTTCGCACCCTCCATGTCATATTCCGCTCCAGGAGTTCCATCATAGCTCCTCACTGTTGCTGGGCGGAAGTTTTCTCCTCCGCTCGCCCCTTCCACCGTCATTTTCTCTCTACCCACCCTTGCCTCCTTTTCCGCGCAGCTCTCGATTCCCCCCTCTCTTTCGCACCCTCCATGTCATATTCCGCTCCAGGAGTTCCATCATAGCTCCTCACTGTCGCTGGGAGGATGTTTTCTCCTCCGCTCGCCCCTTCCACCGTCATTTTCTCTCTACCCACCCTTGCCTCCTTCTCCGCGCAGCTCTCGATTCCCCCCTCTCTTTCGCACCCTCCATGTCATATTCCGCTCCAGGAGCTCCATCATAGCTCCTCGCTGTCGCTGGAGGATGTTTTCTCCTCCGCTCGCCCCTTCCACCGTCATTTTCTCTCTACCCACCCTTGCCTCCTTTTCCGCGCAGCTCTCGATTCCCCCCTCTCTTTCGCACCCTCCATGTCATATTCCGCTCCAGGAGTTCCATCATAGCTCCTCACTGTCGCTGGGAGGATGTTTTCTCCTCCGCTCGCCCCTTCCACCGTCATTTTCTCTCTACCCACCCTTGCCTCCTTTTCCGCGCAGCTCTCGATTCCCCCCTCTCTTTCGCACCCTCCATGTCATATTCCGCTCCAGGAGTTCCATCATAGCTCCTCACTGTCGCTGGGAGGATGTTTTCTCCTCCGCTCGCCTCTTCCACCGTCATTTTCTCTCTACCCACCCTTGCCTCCTTTTCCGCGCAGCTCTCGATTCCCCCCTCTCTTTCGCACCCTCCATGTCATATTCCGCTCCAGGAGTTCCATCATAGCTCCTCACTGTCGCTGGGAGGAAGTTTTCTCCTCCGCTCGCCCCTTCCACCGTCATTTTCTCTCTACCCACCCTTGCCTCCTTTTCCGCGCAGCTCTCGATTCCCCCCTCTCTTTCGCACCCTCCATGTCATATTCCGCTCCAGGAGCTCCATCATAGCTCCTCGCTGTCGCTGGGAGGATGTTTTCTCCTCCGCTCGCCCCTTCCACCGTCATTTTCTCTCTACCCACCCTTGCCTCCTTCTCCGCGCAGCTCTCGATTCCCCCCTCTCTTTCGCACCCTCCATGTCATATTCCGCTCCAGGAGCTCCATCATAGCTCCTTGCTGTCGCTGGGAGGATGTTTTCTCCTCCGCTCGCCCCTTCCACCATCATTTTCTCTCTACCCACCCTTGCCTCCTTCTCCGCGCAGCTCTCGATTCCCCCCTCTCTTTTGCACCCTCCATGTCATATTCCGCTCCAGGAGCTCCATCATAGCTCCTCGCTGTCGCTGGGAGGATGTTTTCTCCTCCGCTCGCCCCTTCCACCGTCATTTTCTCTCTACCCACCCTTGCCTCCTTTTCCGCGCAGCTCTCGATTCCCCCCTCTCTTTCGCACCCTCCATGTCATATTCCGCTCCAGGAGCTCCATCATAGCTCCTCGCTGTCGCTGGGAGGATGTTTTCTCCTCCGCTCGCCCCTTCCACCGTCATTTTCTTTCTACCCACCCTTGCCTCCTTTTCCACGCAGCTCTCGATTCCCCCCTCTCTTTCGCACCCTCCATGTCATATTCCGCTCCAGGAGCTCCATCATAGCTCCTCGCTGTTGCTGGGAGGATGTTTTCTCCTCCGCTCGCCCCTTCCACCGTCATTTTCTCTCTACCCACCCTTGCCTCCTTCTCCGCACAGCTCTCGATTCCCCCCTCTCTTTCGCACCCTCCATGTCATATTCCGCTCCAGGAGCTCCATCATAGCTCCTCGCTGTCGCTGGGAGGATGTTTTCTCCTCTGCTCGCCCCTTCCACCGTCATTTTCTCTCTACCCACCCTTTCCTCCTTTTCCGCGCAGCTCTCGATTCCCCCCTCTCTTTCGCACCCTCCATGTCATATTCCGCTCCAGGAGCTCCATCATAGCTCCTCGCTGTCGCTGGGAGGATGTTTTCTCCTCCGCTCGCCCCTTCCACCGTCATTTTCTTTCTACCCACCCTTGCCTCCTTTTCCACGCAGCTCTCGATTCCCCCCTCTCTTTCGCACCCTCCATGTCATATTCCGCTCCAGGAGCTCCATCATAGCTCCTCGCTGTTGCTGGGAGGATGTTTTCTCCTCCGCTCGCCCTTCCACCGTCATTTTCTCTCTACCCACCCTTGCCTCCTTCTCCGCACAGCTCTCGATTCCCCCCTCTCTTTCGCACCCTCCATGTCATATTCCGCTCCAGGAGCTCCATCATAGCTCCTCGCTGTCGCTGGGAGGATGTTTTCTCCTCTGCTCTCCCCTTCCACCGTCATTTTCTCTCTACCCACCCTTTCCTCCTTTTCCGCGCAGCTCTCGATTCCCCCCTCTCTTGCGCACCCTCCATGTCATATTCCGCTCCAGGAGCTCCATCATAGCTCCTCGCTGTCGCTGGGAGGATGTTTTCTCCTCCGCTCGCCCCTTCCACCGTCATTTTCTCTCTACCCACCCTTTCCTCCTTTTCCGCGCAGCTCTCGATTCCCCCCTCTCTTTCGCACCCTCCATGTCATATTCCGCTCCAGGAGCTCCATCATAGCTCCTCGCTGTCGCTGGGAGGATGTTTTCTCCTCCGCTCGCCCCTTCCACCGTCATTTACTCTCTACCCACCCTTGCCTCCTTTTCCGCGCAGCTCTCGATTCCCCCCTCTCTTTCGCACCCTCCATGTCATATTCCGCTCCAGGAGCTCCATCATAGCTCCTCGCTGTCGCTGGGAGGATGTTTTCTCCTCCGCTCGCCCCTTCCACCGTCATTTTCTCTCTACCCACCCTTGCCTCCTTCTCCGCGCAGCTCTCAATTCCCCCCTCTCTTTCGCACCCTCCATGTCATATTCCGCTCCAGGAGCTCCATCATAGCTCCTCGCTGTCGCTGGGAGGATGTTTTCTCCTCCGCTCGCCCCTTCCACCGTCATTTTCTCTCTACCCACCCTTGCCTCCTTCTCCGCGCAGCTCTCGATTCCCCCCTCTCTTTCAAACCCTCCATGTCATATTCCGCTCCAGGAGCTCCATCATAGCTCCTCGCTGTCGCTGGGAGGATGTTTTCTCCTCTGCTCGCCCCTTCCACCGTCATTTTCTCTCTACCCACCCTTTCCTCCTTTTCCGCGCAGCTCTCGATTCCCCCCTCTCTTTCGCACCCTCCATGTCATATTCCGCTCCAGGAGCTCCATCATAGCTCCTCGCTGTCGCTGGGAGGATGTTTTCTCCTCCGCTCGCCCCTTCCACCGTCATTTTCTTTCTACCCACCCTTGCCTCCTTTTCCACGCAGCTCTCGATTCCCCCCTCTCTTTCGCACCCTCCATGTCATATTCCGCTCCAGGAGCTCCATCATAGCTCCTCGCTGTCGCTGGGAGGATGTTTACTCCTCTGCTCGCCCCTTCCACCGTCATTTTCTCTCTACCCACCCTTTCCTCCTTTTCCGCGCAGCTCTCGATTCCCCCCTCTCTTTCGCACCCTCCATGTCATATTCCGCTCCAGGAGCTCCATCATAGCTCCTTGCTGTCGCTGGGAGGACGTTTTCTCCTCCGCTCGCCCCTTCCACCGTCATTTTCTCTCTACCCACCCTTGCCTCCTTTTCCGCGCAGCTCTCTATTCCCCCCTCTCTTTCGCACCCTCCATGTCATATTCCGCTCCAGGAGTTCCATCATAGCTCCTCACTGTCGCTGGGAGGATGTTTTCTCCTCCGCTCGCCCCTTCCACCGTCATTTTCTCTCTACCCACCCTTGCCTCCTTTTCCGCGCAGCTCTCGATTCCCCCCTCTCTTTCGCACCCTCCATGTCATATTCCGCTCCAGGAGTTCCATCATAGCTCCTCACTGTCGCTGGGAGGAATTTTTCTCCTCCGCTTGCCCCTTCCACCGTCATTTTCTCTCTACCCACCCTTGCCTCCTTTTCCGCGCAGCTCTCGATTCCCCCCTCTCTTTCGCACCCTCCATGTCATATTCCGCTCCAGGAGCTCCATCATAGCTCCTTGCTGTCGCTGGGAGGATGTTTTCTCCTCCGCTCGCCCCTTCCACCGTCATTTTCTCTCTACCCACCCTTGCCTCCTTTTCCGCGCAGCTCTCGATTCCCCCCTCTCTTTCGCACCCTCCATGTCATATTCCGCTCCAGGAGTTCCATCATAGCTCCTCACTGTCGCTGGGAGGATGTTTTCTCCTCCGCTCGCCCCTTCCACCGTCATTTTCTCTCTACCCACCCTTGCCTCCTTTTCCGCGCAGCTCTCGATTCCCCCCTCTCTTTCGCACCCTCCATGTCATATTCCGCTCCAGGAGCTCCATCATAGCTCCTCGCTGTCGCTGGGAGGATGTTTTCTCCTCCGCTCGCCCCTTCCACCGTCATTTTCTCTCTACCCACCCTTGCCTCCTTTTCCGCGCAGCTCTCGATTCCCCCCTCTCTTTCGCACCCTCAATGTCATATTCCGCTCCAGGAGATCCATCATAGCTCCTCACTGTCGCTGGGAGGATGTTTTCTCCTCCGCTCGCCCCTTCCACCGTCATTTTCTCTCTACCCACCCTTGCCTCCTTCTCCGCACAGCTCTCGATTCCCCCCTCTCTTTCGCACCCTCCATGTCATATTCCGCTCCAGGAGCTCCATCATAGTTCCTCGCTGTCGCTGGGAGGATGTTTTCTCCTCTGCTCGCCCCTTCCACCGTCATTTTCTCTCTACCCACCCTTTCCTCCTTTTCCGCGCAGCACTCGATTCCCCCCTATCTTTCGCACCCTTCATGTCATATTCCGCTCCAGGAGCTCCATCATAGCTCCTTGCTGTCACTGGGAGGATGTTTTCTCCTCCGCTCGCCCCTTCCACCGTCATTTTCTCTCTACCCACCCTTGCCTCCTTTTCCGCGCAGCTCTCGATTCCCCCCTCTCTTTCGCACCCTCCATGTCATATTCCGCTCCAGGAGTTCCATCATAGCTCCTCACTGTCGCTGGGAGGATGTTTTCTCCTCCGCTCGCCCCTTCCACCGTCATTTTCTCTCTACCCACCCTTGCCTCCTTTTCCGCGCAACTCTCGATTCCCCCCTCTCTTTCGCACCCTCAATGTCATATTCCGCTCCAGGAGTTCCATCATAGCTCCTCACTGTCGCTGGGAGGATGTTTTCTCCTCCGCTCGCCCCTTCCACCGTCATTTTCTCTCTACCCACCCTTGCCTCCTTTTCCGCGCAGCTCTCGATTCCCCCCTCTCTTTCGCACCCTCCATGTCATATTCCGCTCCAGGAGTTCCATCATAGCTCCTCACTGTCGCTGGGAGGAAGTTTTCTCCTCCGCTCGCCCCTTCCACCGTCATTTTCTCTCTACCCACCCTTGCCTCCTTTTCCGCGCAGCTCTCGATTCCCCCCTCTCTTTCGCACCCTCCATGTCATATTCCGCTCCAGGAGCTCCATCATAGCTCCTTGCTGTCGCTGGGAGGATGTTTTCTCCTCCGCTCGCCCCTTCCACCGTCATTTTCTCTCTACCCACCCTTGCCTCCTTTTCCGCGCAGCTCTCGATTCCCCCCTCTCTTTCGCACCCTCCATGTCATATTCCGCTCCAGGAGTTCCATCATAGCTCCTCACTGTCGCTGGGAGGATGTTTTCTCCTCCGCTCGCCCCTTCCACCGTCATTTTCTCTCTACCCACCCTTGCCTCCTTCTCCGCGCAGCTCTCGATTCCCCCCTCTCTTTCGCACCCTCCATGTCATATTCCGCTCCAGGAGCTCCATCATAGCTAATCGCTGTCGCTGGGAGGATGTTTTCTCCTCCGCTCGCCCCTTCCACCGTCATTTTCTCTTTACCCACCCTTGCCTCCTTTTCCGCGCAGCTCTCGATTCCCCCCTCTCTTTCGCACCCTCCATGTCATATTCCGCTCCAGGAGCTCCATCATAGCTCCTTACTGTTGCTGGGAGGATGTTTTCTCCTCCGCTCGCCCCTTCCACCGTCATTTTCTCTCTACCCACCCTTGCCTCCTTTTCCGCGCAGCTCTCGATTCCCCCCTCTCTTTCACACCCTCCATGTCATATTCCGCTCCAGGAGTTCCATCATAGCTCCTCACTGTCGCTGGGAGGATGTTTTCTCCTCCGCTCGCCCCTTCTACCATCATTTTCTCTCTACCCACCCTTGCCTCCTTTTCCGCGCAGCTCTCGACTCCCCCCTCTCTTTCGCACCCTCCATGTCATATTCCGCTCCAGGAGCTCCATCATAGCTCCTCGCTGTCGCTGGGAGGATGTTTTCTCCTCCGCTCGCCCCTTCCACCGTCATTTTCTCTCTACCCACCCTTGCCTCCTTCTCCGCGCAGCTCTCGATTCCCCCCTCTCTTTCGCACCCTCCATGTCATGTTCCGCTCCAGGAGCTCCATCATAGCTCCTCGCTGTCGCTGGGAGGATGTTTTCTCCTCCGCTCGCCCCTTCCACCGTCATTTTCTCTCTACCCACCCTTGCCTCCTTTTCCGCGCAGCTCTCGATTCCCCCCTCTCTTTCGCACCCTCCATGTCATATTCCGCTCCAGGAGTTCCATCATAGCTCCTCACTGTCGCTGGGAGGATGTTTTCTCCTCCGCTCGCCCCTTCCACCGTCATTTTCTCTCTACCCACCCTTGCCTCCTTTTCCGCGCAGCTCTCGATTCCCCCCTCTCTTTCGCACCCTCCATGTCATATTCCGCTCCAGGAGTTCCATCATAGCTCCTCACTGTCGCTGGGAGGAAGTTTTCTCCTCCGCTCGCCCCTTCCACCGTCATTTTCTCTCTACCCACCGTTGCCTCCTTTTCCGCGCAGCTCTCGATTCCCCCCTCTCTTTCGCACCCTCCATGTCATATTCCGCTCCAGGAGTTCCATCATAGCTCCTCACTGTCGCTGGGAGGAAGTTTTCTCCTCCGCTCGCCCCTTCCACCGTCATTTTCTCTCTACCCACCCTTGCCTCCTTCTCCGCGCAGCTCTCGATTCCCCCCTCTCTTTCGCACCCTCCATGTCATGTTCCGCTCCAGGAGCTCCATCATAGCTCCTCGCTGTCGCTGGGAGGATGTTTTCTCCTCCGCTCGCCCCTTCCACCGTCATTTTCTCTCTACCCACCCTTGCCTCCTTTTCCGCGCAGCTCTCGATTCCCCCCTCTCTTTCGCACCCTCCATGTCATATTCCGCTCCAGGAGTTCCATCATAGCTCCTCACTGTCGCTGGGAGGAAGTTTTCTCCTCCGCTCGCCCCTTCCACCGTCATTTTCTCTCTACCCACCGTTGCCTCCTTTTCCGCGCAGCTCTCGATTCCCCCCTCTCTTTCGCACCCTCCATGTCATATTCCGCTCCAGGAGTTCCATCATAGCTCCTCACTGTCGCTGGGAGGAAGTTTTCTCCTCCGCTCGCCCCTTCCACCGTCATTTTCTCTCTACCCACCCTTGCCTACTTTTCCGCGCAGCTCTCGATTCCCCCCTCTCTTTCGCACCCTCCATGTCATATTCCACTCCAGGAGCTCCATCATAGCTCCTCGCTGTCGCTGGGAGGATGTTTTCTCCTCCGCTCGCCCCTTCCACCGTCATTTTCTCTCTACCCACCCTTGCCTCCTTTTCCGCGCAGCTCTCGATTCCCCCCTCTCTTTCGCACCCTCCATGTCATATTCCGCTCCAGGAGTTCCATCATAGCTCCTCACTGTCGCTGGGAGGATGTTTTCTCCTCCGCTCGCCCCTTCCACCGTCATTTTCTCTCTACCCACCCTTGCCTCCTTTTCCGCGCAGCTCTCGATTCCCCCCTCTCTTTCGCACCCTCCATGTCATATTCCGCTCCAGGAGTTCCATCATAGCTCCTCACTGTCGCTGGGAGGAAGTTTTCTCCTCCGCTCGCCCCTTCCACCGTCATTTTCTCTCTACCCACCCTTGCCTCCTTTTCCGCGCAGCTCTCGATTCCCCCCTCTCTTTCGCACCCTCCATGTCATATTCCACTCCAGGAGCTCCATCATAGCTCCTTGCTGTCGCTGGGAGGATGTTTTCTCCTCCGCTCGCCCCTTCCACCGTCATTTTCTCTCTACCCACCCTTGCCTCCTTTTCCGCGCAGCTCTCGATTCCCCCCTCTCTTTCGCACCCTCCATGTCATATTCCGCTCCAGGAGTTCCATCATAGCTCCTCACTGTCGCTGGGAGGATGTTTTCTCCTCCGCTCGCCCCTTCCACCATCATTTTCTCTCTACCCACCCTTGCCTCCTTTTCCGCGCAGCTCTCGATTCCCCCCTCTCTTTCGCACCCTCCATGTCATATTCCGCTCCAGGAGTTCCATCATAGCTCCTCACTGTCGCTGGGAGGAAGTTTTCTCCTCTGCTCGCCCCTTCCACCGTCATTTTCTCTCTACCCACCCTTGCCTCCTTTTCCGCGCAGCTCTCGATTCCCCCCTCTCTTTCGCACCCTCCATGTCATATTCCGCTCCAGGAGTTCCATCATAGCTCCTCACTGTCGCTGGGAGGAAGTTTTCTCCTCCGCTCGCCCCTTCCACCGTCATTTTCTCTCTACCCACCCTTGCCTCCTTTTCCGCGCAGCTCTCGATTCCCCCCTCTCTTTCGCACCCTCCATGTCATATTCCGCTCCAGGAGCTCCATCATAGCTCCTTGCTGTCGCTGGGAGGATGTTTTCTCCTCCGCTCGCCCCTTCCACCGTCATTTTCTCTCTACCCACCCTTGCCTCCTTTTCCGCGCAGCTCTCGATTCCCCCCTCTCTTTCGCACCCTCCATGTCATATTCCGCTCCAGGAGTTCCATCATAGCTCCTCACTGTCACTGGGAGGATGTTTTCTCCTCCGCTCGCCCCTTCCACCGTCATTTTCTCTCTACCCACCCTTGCCTCCTTCTCCGCGCAGCTCTCGATTCCCCCCTCTCTTTCGCACCCTCCATGTCATATTCCGCTCCAGGAGTTCCATCATAGCTCCTCACTGTCGCTGGGAGGATGTTTTCTCCTCCGCTCGCCCCTTCCACCGTCATTTTCTCTCTACCCACCCTTGCCTCCTTTTCCGCGCAGCTCTCGATTCCCCCCTCTCTTTCGCACCCTCCATGTCATATTCCGCTCCAGGAGTTCCATCATAGCTCCTCACTGTTGCTGGGAGGATGTTTTCTCCTCCGCTCGCCCCTTCCACCGTCATTTTCTCTCTACCCACCCTTGCCTCCTTCTCCGCGCAGCTCTCGATTCCCCCCTCTCTTTCGCACCCTCCATGTCATATTCCGCTCCAGGAGCTCCATCATAGCTCCTCGCTGTCGCTGGGAGGATGTTTTCTCCTCCGCTCGCCCCTTCCACCATCATTTTCTCTCTACCCACCCTTGCCTCCTTTTCCGCGCAGCTCTCGATTCCCCCCTCTCTTTCGCACCCTCCATGTCATATTCCGCTCCAGGAGTTCCATCATAGCTCCTCACTGTCGCTGGGAGGATGTTTTCTCCTCCGCTCGCCTCTTCCACTGTCATTTTCTCTCTACACACCCTTGCCTCCTTTTCCGCGCAGCTCTCGATTCCCCCCTCTCTTTCGCACCCTCCATGTCATATTCCGCTCCAGGAGTTCCATCATAGCTCCTCACTGTCGCTGGGAGGAAGTTTTCTCCTCCGCTCGCCCCTTCCACCGTCATTTTCTCTCTACCCACCGTTGCCTCCTTTTCCGCGCAGCTCTCGATTCCCCCCTCTCTTTCGCACCCTCCCTGTCATATTCCGCTCCAGGAGCTCCATCATAGCTCCTTGCTGTCGCTGGGAGGATGTTTTCTCCTCCGCTCGCCCCTTCCACCGTCATTTTCTCTCTACCCACCCTTGCCTCCTTTTCCGCGCAGCTCTCGATTCCCCCCTCTCTTTCGCACCCTCCATGTCATATTCCGCTCCAGGAGTTCCATCATAGCTTCTCACTGTCGCTGGGAGGAAGTTTTCTCCTCTGCTCGCCCCTTCCACCGTCATTTTCTCTCTACCCACCCTTGCCTCCTTTTCCGCGCAGCTCTCGATTCCCCCCTCTCTTTCGCACCCTCCATGTCATATTCCGCTCCAGGAGCTCCATCATAGCTCCTTGCTGTCGTTGGGAGGATGTTTTCTCCTCCGCTCGCCCCTTCCACCGTCATTTTCTCTCTACCCACCCTTGCCTCCTTTTCCGCGCAGCTCTCGATTCCCCCCTCTCTTTCGCACCCTCCATGTCATATTCCGCTCCAGGAGTTCCATCATAGCTCCTCACTGTCGCTGGGAGGATGTTTTCTCCTCCGCTCGCCCCTTCCACCGTCATTTTCTCTCTACCCACCCTTGCCTCCTTCTCCGCGCAGCTCTCGATTCCCCCCTCTCTTTCGCACCCTCCATGTCATATTCCGCTCCAGGAGCTCCATCATAGCTAATCGCTGTCGCTGGGAGGATGTTTTCTCCTCCGCTCGCCCCTTCCACCGTCATTTTCTCTCTACCCACCCTTGCCTCCTTTTCCGCGCAGCTCTCGATTCCCCCCTCTCTTTCGCACCCTCCATGTCATATTCCGCTCCAGGAGTTCCATCATAGCTCCTCACTGTCGCTGGGAGGAAGTTTTCTCCTCCGCTCGCCCCTTCCACCGTCATTTTCTCTCTACCCACCCTTGCCTCCTTTTCCGCGCAGCTCTCGATTCCCCCCTCTCTTTCGCACCCTCCATGTCATATTCCGCTCCAGGAGCTCCATCATAGCTCCTTGCTGTCGCTGGGAGGATGTTTTCTCCTCCGCTCGCCCCTTCCACCGTCATTTTCTCTCTACCCACCCTTGCCTCCTTTTCCGCACAGCTCTCGATTCCCCCCTCTCTTTCGCACCCTCCATGTCATATTCCGCTCCAGGAGTTCCATCATAGCTCCTCACTGTCGCTGGGAGGATGTTTTCTCCTCCGCTCGCCCCTTCCACCGTCATTTTCTCTCTACCCACCCTTGCCTCCTTCTCCGCGCAGCTCTCGATTCCCCCCTCTCTTTCGCACCCTCCATGTCATATTCCGCTCCAGGAGCTCCATCATAGCTCCTCGCTGTCGCTGGGAGGATGTTTTCTCCTCCGCTCGCCCCTTTCTTCGTCATTTTCTCTCTACCCACCCTTGCCTCCTTCTCCGCGCAGCTCTCGATTCCCCCCTCTCTTTCGCACCCTCCATGTCATATTCCGCTCCAGGAGTTCCATCATAGCTCCTCACTGTCGCTGGGAGGATGTTTTCTCCTCCGCTCGCCCCTTCCACCGTCATTTTCTCTCTACCCACCCTTGCCTCCTTTTCCGCGCAGCTCTCAATTCCCCCCTCTCTTTCGCACCCTCCATGTCATATTCCGCTCCCGGAGCTCCATCTTAGCTCCTCACTGTCGCTGGGAGGAAGTTTTCTCCTCCGCTCGCCCCTTCCACCGTCATTTTCTCTCTACCCACCCTTGCCTCCTTTTCCGCGCAGCTCTCAATTCCCCCCTCTCTTTCGCACCCTCCATGTCATATTCCGCTCCAGGAGCTCCATCATAGCTCCTTGCTGTCGCTGGGAGGATGTTTTCTCCTCCGCTCGCCCCTTCCACCGTCATTTTCTCTCTACCCACCCTTGCCTCCTTTTCCGCGCAGCTCTCGATTCCCCCCTCTCTTTCGCACCCTCCATGTCATATTCCGCTCCAGGAGTTCCATCATAGCTCCTCACTGTCGCTGGGAGGATGTTTTCTCCTCCGCTCGCCCCTTCCACCGTCATTTTCTCTCTACCCACCCTTGCCTCCTTCTCCGCGCAGCTCTCGATTCCCCCCTCTCTTTCGCACCCTCCATGTCATATTCCGCTCCAGGAGCTCCATCATAGCTCCTCGCTGTCGCTGGGAGGATGTTTTCTCCTCCGCTCGCCCCTTTCTTCGTCATTTTCTCTCTACCCACCCTTGCCTCCTTCTCCGCGCAGCTCTCGATTCCCCCCTCTCTTTCGCACCCTCCATGTCATATTCCGCTCCAGGAGTTCCATCATAGCTCCTCACTGTCGCTGGGAGGATGTTTTCTCCTCCGCTCGCCCCTTCCACCGTCATTTTCTCTCTACCCACCCTTGCCTCCTTTTCCGCGCAGCTCTCAATTCCCCCCTCTCTTTCGCACCCTCCATGTCATATTCCGCTCCCGGAGCTCCATCTTAGCTCCTCACTGTCGCTGGGAGGAAGTTTTCTCCTCCGCTCGCCCCTTCCACCGTCATTTTCTCTCTACCCACCCTTGCCTCCTTTTCCGCGCAGCTCTCAATTCCCCCCTCTCTTTCGCACCCTCCATGTCATATTCCGCTCCAGGAGCTCCATCATAGCTCCTTGCTGTCGCTGGGAGGATGTTTTCTCCTCCGCTCGCCCCTTCCACCGTCATTTTCTCTCTACCCACCCTTGCCTCCTTTTCCGCGCAGCTCTCGATTCCCCCCTCTCTTTCGCACCCTCCATGTCATATTCCGCTCCAGGAGTTCCATCATAGCTCCTCACTGTCGCTGGGAGGATGTTTTCTCCTCCGCTCGCCTCTTCCACTGTCATTTTCTCTCTACCCACCCTTGCCTCCTTTTCCGCGCAGCTCTCGATTCCCCCCTCTCTTTCGCACCCTCCATGTCATATTCCGCTCCAGGAGCTCCATCATAGCTCCTTGCTGTCGCTGGGAGGATGTTTTCTCCTCCGCTCGCCCCTTCCACCGTCATTTTCTCTCTACCCACCCTTGCCTCCTTTTCCGCGCAGCTCTCGATTCCCCCCTCTCTTTCGCACCCTCCATGTCATATTCCGCTCCAGGAGTTCCATCATAGCTCCTCACTGTCGCTGGGAGGATGTTTTCTCCTCCGCTCGCCCCTTCCACCGTCATTTTCTCTCTACCCACCCTTGCCTCCTTCTCCGCGCAGCTCTCGATTCCCCCCTCTCTTTCGCACCCTCCATGTCATATTCCGCTCCAGGAGCTCCATCATAGCTCCTTGCTGTCGCTGGGAGGATGTTTTCTCCTCCGCTCGCCCCTTCCACCGTCATTTTCTCTCTACCCACCCTTGCCTCCTTTTCCGCGCAGCTCTCGATTCCCCCCTCTCTTTCACACCCTCCATGTCATATTCCGCTCCAGGAGTTCCATCATAGCTCCTCACTGTCGCTGGGAGGATGTTTTCTCCTCCGCTCGCCCCTTCCACCGTCATTTTCTCTCTACCCACCCTTGCCTCCTTCTCCGCGCAGCTCTCGATTCCCCCCTCTCTTTCGCACCCTCCATGTCATATTCCGCTCCAGGAGCTCCATCATAGCTCCTCGCTGTCGCTGGGAGGATGTTTTCTCCTCCGCTCGCCCCTTCCACCGTCATTTTCTCTCTACCCACCCTTGCCTCCTTTTCCGCGCAGCTCTCGATTCCCCCCTCTCTTTCGCACCCTCAATGTCATATTCCGCTCCAGGAGTTCCATCATAGCTCCTCACTGTCGCTGGGAGGATGTTTTCTCCTCCGCTCGCCTCTTCCACCGTCATTTTCTCTCTACCCACCCTTGCCTCCTTTTCCGCGCAGCTCTCGATTCCCCCCTCTCTTTCGCACCCTCCATGTCATATTCCGCTCCAGGAGTTCCATCATAGCTCCTCACTGTCGCTGGGAGGAAGTTTTCTCCTCCGCTCGCCCCTTCCACCGTCATTTTCTCTCTACCCACCCTTGCCTCCTTTTCCGCGCAGCTCTCGATTCCCCCCTCTCTTTCGCACCCTCCATGTCATATTCCGCTCCAGGAGCTCCATCATAGCTCCTTGCTGTCACTGGGAGGATGTTTTCTCCTCCGCTCGCCCCTTCCACCGTCATTTTCTCTCTACCCACCCTTGCCTCCTTTTCCGCGCAGCTCTCGATTCCCCCCTCTCTTTCGCACCCTCCATGTCATATTCCGCTCCTGGAGTTCCATCATAGCTCCTCACTGTCGCTGGGAGGATGTTTTCTCCTCCGCTCGCCCCTTCCACCGTCATTTTCTCTCTACCCACCCTTGCCTCCTTTTCCGCGCAGCTCTCAATTCCCCCCTCTCTTTCGCACCCTCCATGTCATATTCCGCTCCCGGAGCTCCATCTTAGCTCCTCACTGTCGCTGGGAGGAAGTTTTCTCCTCCGCTCGCCCCTTCCACCGTCATTTTCTCTCTACCCACCCTTGCCTCCTTTTCCGCGCAGCTCTCAATTCCCCCCTCTCTTTCGCACCCTCCATGTCATATTCCGCTCCAGGAGCTCCATCATAGCTCCTTGCTGTCGCTGGGAGGATGTTTTCTCCTCCGCTCGCCCCTTCCACCGTCATTTTCTCTCTACCCACCCTTGCCTCCTTTTCCGCGCAGCTCTCGATTCCCCCCTCTCTTTCGCACCCTCCATGTCATATTCCGCTCCAGGAGTTCCATCATAGCTCCTCACTGTCGCTGGGAGGATGTTTTCTCCTCCGCTCGCCCCTTCCACCGTCATTTTCTCTCTACCCACCCTTGCCTCCTTCTCCGCGCAGCTCTCGATTCCCCCCTCTCTTTCGCACCCTCCATGTCATATTCCGCTCCAGGAGCTCCATCATAGCTCCTCGCTGTCGCTGGGAGGATGTTTTCTCCTCCGCTCGCCCCTTTCTTCGTCATTTTCTCTCTACCCACCCTTGCCTCCTTCTCCGCGCAGCTCTCGATTCCCCCCTCTCTTTCGCACCCTCCATGTCATATTCCGCTCCAGGAGTTCCATCATAGCTCCTCACTGTCGCTGGGAGGATGTTTTCTCCTCCGCTCGCCCCTTCCACCGTCATTTTCTCTCTACCCACCCTTGCCTCCTTTTCCGCGCAGCTCTCAATTCCCCCCTCTCTTTCGCACCCTCCATGTCATATTCCGCTCCCGGAGCTCCATCTTAGCTCCTCACTGTCGCTGGGAGGAAGTTTTCTCCTCCGCTCGCCCCTTCCACCGTCATTTTCTCTCTACCCACCCTTGCCTCCTTTTCCGCGCAGCTCTCAATTCCCCCCTCTCTTTCGCACCCTCCATGTCATATTCCGCTCCAGGAGCTCCATCATAGCTCCTTGCTGTCGCTGGGAGGATGTTTTCTCCTCCGCTCGCCCCTTCCACCGTCATTTTCTCTCTACCCACCCTTGCCTCCTTTTCCGCGCAGCTCTCGATTCCCCCCTCTCTTTCGCACCCTCCATGTCATATTCCGCTCCAGGAGTTCCATCATAGCTCCTCACTGTCGCTGGGAGGATGTTTTCTCCTCCGCTCGCCTCTTCCACTGTCATTTTCTCTCTACCCACCCTTGCCTCCTTTTCCGCGCAGCTCTCGATTCCCCCCTCTCTTTCGCACCCTCCATGTCATATTCCGCTCCAGGAGCTCCATCATAGCTCCTTGCTGTCGCTGGGAGGATGTTTTCTCCTCCGCTCGCCCCTTCCACCGTCATTTTCTCTCTACCCACCCTTGCCTCCTTTTCCGCGCAGCTCTCGATTCCCCCCTCTCTTTCGCACCCTCCATGTCATATTCCGCTCCAGGAGTTCCATCATAGCTCCTCACTGTCGCTGGGAGGATGTTTTCTCCTCCGCTCGCCCCTTCCACCGTCATTTTCTCTCTACCCACCCTTGCCTCCTTCTCCGCGCAGCTCTCGATTCCCCCCTCTCTTTCGCACCCTCCATGTCATATTCCGCTCCAGGAGCTCCATCATAGCTCCTTGCTGTCGCTGGGAGGATGTTTTCTCCTCCGCTCGCCCCTTCCACCGTCATTTTCTCTCTACCCACCCTTGCCTCCTTTTCCGCGCAGCTCTCGATTCCCCCCTCTCTTTCACACCCTCCATGTCATATTCCGCTCCAGGAGTTCCATCATAGCTCCTCACTGTCGCTGGGAGGATGTTTTCTCCTCCGCTCGCCCCTTCCACCGTCATTTTCTCTCTACCCACCCTTGCCTCCTTCTCCGCGCAGCTCTCGATTCCCCCCTCTCTTTCGCACCCTCCATGTCATATTCCGCTCCAGGAGCTCCATCATAGCTCCTCGCTGTCGCTGGGAGGATGTTTTCTCCTCCGCTCGCCCCTTCCACCGTCATTTTCTCTCTACCCACCCTTGCCTCCTTTTCCGCGCAGCTCTCGATTCCCCCCTCTCTTTCGCACCCTCAATGTCATATTCCGCTCCAGGAGTTCCATCATAGCTCCTCACTGTCGCTGGGAGGATGTTTTCTCCTCCGCTCGCCTCTTCCACCGTCATTTTCTCTCTACCCACCCTTGCCTCCTTTTCCGCGCAGCTCTCGATTCCCCCCTCTCTTTCGCACCCTCCATGTCATATTCCGCTCCAGGAGTTCCATCATAGCTCCTCACTGTCGCTGGGAGGAAGTTTTCTCCTCCGCTCGCCCCTTCCACCGTCATTTTCTCTCTACCCACCCTTGCCTCCTTTTCCGCGCAGCTCTCGATTCCCCCCTCTCTTTCGCACCCTCCATGTCATATTCCGCTCCAGGAGCTCCATCATAGCTCCTTGCTGTCACTGGGAGGATGTTTTCTCCTCCGCTCGCCCCTTCCACCGTCATTTTCTCTCTACCCACCCTTGCCTCCTTTTCCGCGCAGCTCTCGATTCCCCCCTCTCTTTCGCACCCTCCATGTCATATTCCGCTCCTGGAGTTCCATCATAGCTCCTCACTGTCGCTGGGAGGATGTTTTCTCCTCCGCTCGCCCCTTCCACCGTCATTTTCTCTCTACCCACCCTTGCCTCCTTCTCCGCGCAGCTCTCGATTCCCCCCTCTCTTTCGCACCCTCCATGTCATATTCCGCTCCAGGAGCTCCATCATAGCTCCTCGCTGTCGCTGGGAGGATGTTTTCTCCTCCGCTCGCCCCTTCCACCGTCATTTTCTCTCTACCCACCCTTGCCTCCTTTTCCGCGCAGCTCTCGATTCCCCCCTCTCTTTCGCACCCTCAATGTCATATTCCGCTCCAGGAGTTCCATCATAGCTCCTCACTGTCGCTGGGAGGATGTTTTCTCCTCCGCTCGCCCCTTCCACCGTCATTTTCTCTCTACCCACCCTTGCCTCCTTTTCCGCGCAGCTCTCGATTCCCCCCTCTCTTTCGCACCCTCCATGTCATATTCCGCTCCAGGAGTTCCATCATAGCTCCTCACTGTCGCTGGGAGGAAGTTTTCTAATCCGCTCTCCCCTTCCACCGTCATTTTCTCTCTACCCACCCTTGCCTCCTTTTCCGCGCAGCTCTCGATTCCCCCCTCTCTTTCGCACCCTCCAGGTCATATTCCGCTCCAGGAGCTCCATCATAGCTCCTTGCTGTCGCTGGGAGGATGTTTTCTCCTCCGCTCGCCCCTTCCACCGTCATTTTCTCTCTACCCACCCTTGCCTCCTTTTCCGCGCAGCTCTCGATTCCCCCCTCTCTTTCGCACCCTCCATGTCATATTCCGCTCCAGGAGTTCCATCATAGCTCCTCACTGTCGCTGGGAGGATGTTTTCTCCTCCGCTCGCCCCTTCCACCGTCATTTTCTCTCTACCCACCCTTGCCTCCTTTTCCGCGCAGCTCTCGATTCCCCCCTCTCTTTCGCACCCTCCATGTCATATTCCGCTCCAGGAGTTCCATCATAGCTCCTCACTGTTGCTGGGAGGATGTTTTCTCCTCCGCTCGCCCCTTCCACCGTCATTTTCTCTCTACCCACCCTTGCCTCCTTCTCCGCGCAGCTCTCGATTCCCCCCTCTCTTTCGCACCCTCCATGTCATATTCCGCTCCAGGAGCTCCATCATAGCTCCTCGCTGTCGCTGGGAGGATGTTTTCTCCTCCACTCGCCCCTTCCACCGTCATTTTCTCTCTACCCACCCTTGCCTCCTTTTCCGCGCAGCTCTCGATTCCCCCCTCTCTTTCGCACCCTCCATGTCATATTCCGCTCCAGGAGTTCCATCATAGCTCCTCACTGTCGCTGGGAGGATGTTTTCTCCTCCGCTCGCCCCTTCCACCATCATTTTCTCTCTACCCACCCTTGCCTCCTTTTCCGCGCAGCTCTCGATTCCCCCCTCTCTTTCGCACCCTCCATGTCATATTCCGCTCCAGGAGCTCCATCATAGCTCCTCGCTGTCGCTGGGAGGATGTTTTCTCCTCCGCTCGCCCCTTCCACCGTCATTTTCTCTCTACCCACCCTTGCCTCCTTCTCCGCGCAGCTCTCGATTCCCCCCTCTCTTTCGCACCCTCCATGTCATATTCCGCTCCAGGAGCTCCATCATAGCTCCTCGCTGTCGCTGGGAGGATGTTTTCTCCTCCGCTCGCCCCTTCCACCGTCATTTTCTCTCTACCCACCCTTGCCTCCTTTTCCGCGCAGCTCTCGATTCCCCCCTCTCTTTCGCACCCTCCATGTCATATTCCGCTCCAGGAGTTCCATCATAGCTCCTCACTGTCGCTGGGAGGATGTTTTCTCCTCCGCTCGTCCCTTCCACCGTCATTTTCTCTCTACCCACCCTTGCCTCCTTTTCCGCGCAGCTCTCGATTCCCCCCTCTCTTTCGCACCCTCCATGTCATATTCCGCTCCAGGAGTTCCATCATAGCTCCTCACTGTCGCTGGGAGGAAGTTTTCTCCTCCGCTCGCCCCTTCCACCGTCATTTTCTCTCTACCCACCGTTGCCTCCTTTTCCGCGCAGCTCTCGATTCCCCCCTCTCTTTCGCACCCTCCATGTCATATTCCGCTCCAGGAGTTCCATCATAGCTCCTCACTGTCGCTGGGAGGATGTTTTCTCCTCCGCTCGCCCCTTCCACCGTCATTTTCTCTCTACCCACCCTTGCCTCCTTCTCCGCGCAGCTCTCGATTCCCCCCTCTCTTTCGCACCCTCCATGTCATATTCCGCTCCAGGAGCTCCATCATAGCTCCTCGCTGTCGCTGGGAGGATGTTTTCTCCTCCGCTCGCCCCTTCCACCGTCATTTTCTCTCTACCCACCCTTGCCTCCTTTTCCGCGCAGCTCTCGATTCCCCCCTCTCTTTCGCACCCTCAATGTCATATTCCGCTCCAGGAGTTCCATCATAGCTCCTCACTGTCGCTGGGAGGATGTTTTCTCCTCCGCTCGCCCCTTCCACCGTCATTTTCTCTCTACCCACCCTTGCCTCCTTTTCTGCGCAGCTCTCGATTCCCCCCTCTCTTTCGCACCCTCCATGTCATATTCCGCTCCAGGAGTTCCATCATAGCTCCTCACTGTCGCTGGGAGGAAGTTTTCTCCTCCGCTCGCCCCTTCCACCGTCATTTTCTCTCTACCCACCGTTGCCTCCTTTTCCGCGCAGCTCTCGATTCCCCCCTCTCTTTCGCACCCTCCATGTCATATTCCGCTCCAGGAGCTCCATCATAGCTCCTCGCTGTCGCTGGGAGGATGTTTTCTCCTCCGCTCGCCCCTTCCACCGTCATTTTCTCTCTACCCACCCTTGCCTCCTTCTCCGCGCAGCTCTCGATTCCCCCCTCTCTTTCGCACCCTCCATGTCATATTCCGCTCCAGGAGTTCCATCATAGCTCCTCACTGTTGCTGGGAGGATGTTTTCTCCTCCGCTCGCCCCTTCCACCGTCATTTTCTCTCTACCCACCCTTGCCTCCTTCTCCGCGCAGCTCTCGATTCCCCCCTCTCTTTCGCACCCTCCATGTCATATTCCGCTCCAGGAGCTCCATCATAGCTCCTCGCTGTCGCTGGGAGGATGTTTTCTCCTCCGCTCGCCCCTTCCACCGTCATTTTCTCTCTACCCACCCTTGCCTCCTTTTCCGCGCAGCTCTCGATTCCCCCCTCTCTTTCGCACCCTCCATGTCATATTCCGCTCCAGGAGTTCCATCATAGCTCCTCACTGTCGCTGGGAGGATGTTTTCTCCTCCGCTCGCCCCTTCCACCATCATTTTCTCTCTACCCACCCTTGCCTCCTTTTCCGCGCAGCTCTCGATTCCCCCCTCTCTTTCGCACCCTCCATGTCATATTCCGCTCCAGGAGCTCCATCATAGCTCCTCGCTGTCGCTGGGAGGATGTTTTCTCCTCCGCTCGCCCCTTCCACCGTCATTTTCTCTCTACCCACCCTTGCCTCCTTCTCCGCGCAGCTCTCGATTCCCCCCTCTCTTTCGCACCCTCCATGTCATATTCCGCTCCAGGAGCTCCATCATAGCTCCTCGCTGTCGCTGGGAGGATGTTTTCTCCTCCGCTCGCCCCTTCCACCGTCATTTTCTCTCTACCCACCCTTGCCTCCTTTTCCGCGCAGCTCTCGATTCCCCCCTCTCTTTCGCACCCTCCATGTCATATTCCGCTCCAGGAGTTCCATCATAGCTCCTCACTGTCGCTGGGAGGATGTTTTCTCCTCCGCTCGCCCCTTCCACCGTCATTTTCTCTCTACCCACCCTTGCCTCCTTTTCCGCGCAGCTCTCGATTCCCCCCTCTCTTTCGCACCCTCCATGTCATATTCCGCTCCAGGAGTTCCATCATAGCTCCTCACTGTCGCTGGGAGGAAGTTTTCTCCTCCGCTCGCCCCTTCCACCGTCATTTTCTCTCTACCCACCGTTGCCTCCTTTTCCGCGCAGCTCTCGATTCCCCCCTCTCTTTCGCACCCTCCATGTCATATTCCGCTCCAGGAGCTCCATCATAGCTCCTTGCTGTCGCTGGGAGGATGTTTTCTCCTCCGCTCGCCCCTTCCACCGTCATTTTCTCTCTACCCACCCTTGCCTCCTTTTCCGCGCAGCTCTCGATTCCCCCCTCTCTTTCGCACCCTCCATGTCATATTCCGCTCCAGGAGTTCCATCATAGCTCCTCACTGTCGCTGGGAGGATGTTTTCTCCTCCGCTCGCCCCTTCCACCGTCATTTTCTCTCTACCCACCCTTGCCTCCTTCTCCGCGCAGCTCTCGATTCCCCCCTCTCTTTCGCACCCTCCATGTCATATTCCGCTCCAGGAGCTCCATCATAGCTCCTCGCTGTCGCTGGGAGGATGTTTTCTCCTCCGCTCGCCCCTTCCACCGTCATTTTCTCTCTACCCACCCTTGCCTCCTTTTCCGCGCAGCTCTCGATTCCCCCCTCTCTTTCGCACCCTCAATGTCATATTCCGCTCCAGGAGTTCCATCATAGCTCCTCACTGTCGCTGGGAGGATGTTTTCTCCTCCGCTCGCCCCTTCCACCGTCATTTTCTCTCTACCCACCCTTGCCTCCTTTTCCGCGCAGCTCTCGATTCCCCCCTCTCTATCGCACCCTCCATGTCATATTCCGCTCCAGGAGTTCCATCATAGCTCCTCACTGTCGCTGGGAGGAAGTTTTCTCCTCCGCTCGCCCCTTCCACCGTCATTTTCTCTCTACCCACCCTTGCCTCCTTTTCCGCGCAGCTCTCGATTCCCCCCTCTCTTTCGCACCCTCCATGTCATATTCCACTCCAGGAGCTCCATCATAGCTCCTTGCTGTCGCTGGGAGGATGTTTTCTCCTCCGCTCGCCCCTTCCACCGTCATTTTCTCTCTACCCACCCTTGCCTCCTTTTCCGCGCAGCTCTCGATTCCCCCCTCTCTTTCGCACCCTCCATGTCATATTCCGCTCCAGGAGTTCCATCATAGCTCCTCACTGTCGCTGGGAGGATGTTTTCTCCTCCGCTCGCCCCTTCCACCATCATTTTCTCTCTACCCACCCTTGCCTCCTTTTCCGCGCAGCTCTCGATTCCCCCCTCTCTTTCGCACCCTCCATGTCATATTCCGCTCCAGGAGTTCCATCATAGCTCCTCACTGTCGCTGGGAGGAAGTTTTCTCCTCTGCTCGCCCCTTCCACCGTCATTTTCTCTCTACCCACCCTTGCCTCCTTCTCCGCGCAGCTCTCGATTCCCCCCTCTCTTTCGCACCCTCCATGTCATATTCCGCTCCAGGAGCTCCATCATAGCTAATCGCTGTCGCTGGGAGGATGTTTTCTCCTCCGCTCGCCCCTTCCACCGTCATTTTCTCTCTACCCACCCTTGCCTCCTTTTCCGCGCAGCTCTCGATTCCCCCCTCTCTTTCGCACCCTCCATGTCATATTCCGCTCCAGGAGTTCCATCATAGCTCCTCACTGTCGCTGGGAGGATGTTTTCTCCTCCGCTCGCCCCTTTCTTCGTCATTTTCTCTCTACCCACCCTTGCCTCCTTCTCCGCGCAGCTCTCGATTCCCCCCTCTCTTTCGCACCCTCCATGTCATATTCCGCTCCAGGAGTTCCATCATAGCTCCTCACTGTCGCTGGGAGGATGTTTTCTCCTCCGCTCGCCCCTTCCACCGTCATTTTCTCTCTACCCACCCTTGCCTCCTTTTCCGCGCAGCTCTCAATTCCCCCCTCTCTTTCGCACCCTCCATGTCATATTCCGCTCCAGGAGTTCCATCATAGCTCCTCACTGTCGCTGGGAGGATGTTTTCTCCTCCGCTCGCCCCTTTCTTCGTCATTTTCTCTCTACCCACCCTTGCCTCCTTCTCCGCGCAGCTCTCGATTCCCCCCTCTCTTTCGCACCCTCCATGTCATATTCCGCTCCAGGAGTTCCATCATAGCTCCTCACTGTCGCTGGGAGGATGTTTTCTCCTCCGCTCGCCCCTTCCACCGTCATTTTCTCTCTACCCACCCTTGCCTCCTTTTCCGCGCAGCTCTCAATTCCCCCCTCTCTTTCGCACCCTCCATGTCATATTCCGCTCCCGGAGTTCCATCTTAGCTCCTCACTGTCGCTGGGAGGAAGTTTTCTCCTCCGCTCGCCCCTTCCACCGTCATTTTCTCTCTACCCACCCTTGCCTCCTTTTCCGCGCAGCTCTCAATTCCCCCCTCTCTTTCGCACCCTCCATGTCAAATTCCGCTCCAGGAGCTCCATCATAGCTCCTTGCTGTCGCTGGGAGGATGTTTTCTCCTCCGCTCGCCCCTTCCACCGTCATTTTCTCTCTACCCACCCTTGCCTCCTTTTCCGCGCAGCTCTCGATTCCCCCCTCTCTTTCGCACCCTCCATGTCATATTCCGCTCCAGGAGTTCCATCATAGCTCCTCACTGTCGCTGGGAGGATGTTTTCTCCTCCGCTCGCCCCTTCCACCGTCATTTTCTCTCTACCCACCCTTGCCTCCTTCTCCGCGCAGCTCTCGATTCCCCCCTCTCTTTCGCACCCTCCATGTCATATTCCGCTCCAGGAGCTCCATCATAGCTCCTCGCTGTCGCTGGGAGGATGTTTTCTCCTCCGCTCGCCCCTTCCACCGTCATTTTCTCTCTACCCACCCTTGCCTCCTTCTCCGTGCAGCTCTCGATTCCCCCCTCTCTTTCGCACCCTCCATGTCATATTCTGCTCCAGGAGCTCCATCATAGCTCCTTGCTGTCGCTGGGAGGATGTTTTCTCCTCCGCTCGCCCCTTCCACCGTCATTTTCTCTCTACCCACCCTTGCCTCCTTCTCCGCGCAGCTATCTATTCCCCCCTCTCTTTTGCACCCTACATGTCATATTCCGCTCCAGGAGCTCCATCATAGCTCCTCGCTGTCGCTGGGAGGATGTTTTCTCCTCCGCTCGCCCCTTCCACCGTCATTTTCTCTCTATCCACCCTTGCCTCCTTTTCCGCGCAGCTCTCGATTCCCCCCTCTCTTTCGCACCCTCCATGTCATATTCCGCTCCAGGAGCTCCATCATAGCTCCTCGCTGTCGCTGGGAGGATGTTTTCTCCTCCGCTCGCCCCTTCCACCGTCATTTTCTCTCTACCCACCCTTGCCTCCTTTTCCGCGCAGCTCTCGATTCCCCCCTCTCTTTCGCACCCTCCATGTCATATTCCGCTCCAGGAGCTCCATCATAGCTCCTCGCTGTCGCTGGGAGGATGTTTTCTCCTCCGCTCGCCCCTTCCACCGTCATTTTCTCTCTACCCACCCTTGCCTCCTTCTCCGCGCAGCTCTCGATTCCCCCCTCTCTCTCACACCCTCCATATTACATCCAGCTCCAGGAGCTCCATCATAGCTCCTCGCTGTCGCTGGGAGGATGTTTTCTCCTCTGCTCGCCCCTTCCACCGTCATTTTCTCTCTACCCACCCTTGCCTCCTTCTCCGCGCAGCTCTCGATTCCCCCCTCTCTTTCGCACCCTCCATGTCATATTCCGCTCCAGGAGCTCCATCATAGCTCCTCGCTGTCGCTGGGAGGATGTTTTCTCCTCCGCTCGCCCCTTCCACCGTCATTTTCTCTCTACCCACCCTTGCCTCCTTCTCCACGCAGCTCTCGATTCCCTCCTCTCTCTCGCACCCTCCATATTACATCCAGCTCCAGGAGCTCCATCATAGCTCCTCGCTGTCGCTGGGAGGATGTTTTCTCCTCTGCTCGCCGCTTCCACCGTCATTTTCTCTCCACCCACCCTTGCCTCCTTCTCCGCGCCGCTCTCGATTCCCCCCTCTCTCTCGCACCCACCATGTCATATCCCGCTCCAGGAGCTCCATCATAGCTCCTCACTGTCGCTGGGAGGATGTTTTCTCCTCCGCTCCCCCCTTCCACCGTCATTTTCTCTCTACCCACCCTTGCCTCCTTCTCCGCGCAGCTCTCGATTCCCCCCTCTCTCTCGCACCCTCCATATTACATCCAGCTCCAGGAGCTCCATCATAGCTCCTCGCTGTCGCTGGGAGGATGTTTTCTCCTCCGCTCGCCCCTTCCACCGTCATTTTCTCTCTACCCACCCTTGCCTCCTTCTCCGCGCAGCTCTCGATTCCCCCCTCTCTTTCGCACCCTCCATGTCATATTCCGCTCCAGGAGCTCCATCATAGCTCCTCGCTGTCGCTGGGAGGATGTTTTCTCCTCCGCTCGCCCCTTCCACCGTCATTTTCTCTCTACCCACCCTTGCCTCCTTCTCCGCGCAGCTCTCGATTCCCCCCTCTCTCTCGCACCCTCCATATTACATCCAGCTCCAGGAGCTCCATCATAGCTCCTCGCTGTCGCTGGGAGGATGTTTTCTCCTCCGCTCGCCCCTTCCACCGTCATTTTCTCTCTACCCACCCTTGCCTCCTTTTCCGCGCAGCTCTCGATTCCCCCCTCTCTTTCGCACCCTCCATGTCATATTCCGCTCCCGGAGTTCCATCATAGCTCCTCACTGTCGCTGGGAGGAAGTTTTCTCCTCCGCTCGCCCCTTCCACCGTCATTTTCTCTCTACCCACCCTTGCCTCCTTTTCCGCGCAGCTCTCAATTCCCCCCTCTCTTTCGCACCCTCCATGTCATATTCCGCTCCAGGAGCTCCATCATAGCTCCTTGCTGTCGCTGGGAGGATGTTTTCTCCTCCGCTCGCCCCTTCCACCGTCATTTTCTCTCCACCCACCCTTGCCTCCTTTTCCGCGCAGCTCTCGATTCCCCCCTCTCTTTCGCACCCTCCATGTCATATTCCGCTCCAGGAGCTCCATCATAGCTCCTCGCTGTCGCTGGGAGGATGTTTTCTCCTCCGCTCGCCCCTTCCACTGTCATTTTCTCTCTACCCACCCTTGCCTCCTTCTCCGCGCAGCTCTCGATTCCCTCCTCTCTCTCGCACCCTCCATATTACATCCAGCTCCAGGAGCTCCATCATAGCTCCTCGCTGTCGCTGGGAGGATGTTTTCTCCTCTGCTCGCCGCTTCCACCGTCATTTTCTCTCCACCCACCCTTGCCTCCTTCTCCGCGCCGCTCTCGATTCCCCCCTCTCTCTCGCACCCACCATGTCATATCCCGCTCCAGGAGCTCCATCATAGCTCCTCGCTGTCGCTGGGAGGATGTTTTCTCCTCTGCTCGCCCCTTCCACCGTCATTTTCTCTCTACCCACCCTTGCCTCCTTCTCCGCGCAGCTCTCGATTCCCCCCTCTCTCTCGCACCCTCCATATTACATCCAGCTCCAGGAGCTCCATCATAGCTCCTCGCTGTCGCTGGGAGGATGTTTTCTCCTCCGCTCGCCCCTTCCACCGTCATTTTCTCTCTACCCACCCTTGCCTCCTTCTCCGCGCAGCTCTCGATTCCCCCCTCTCTTTCGCACCCTCCATGTCATATTCCGCTCCAGGAGCTCCATCATAGCTCCTCGCTGTCGCTGGGAGGATGTTTTCTCTTCCGCTCGCCCCTTCCACCGTCATTTTCTCTCTACCCACCCTTGCCTCCTTCTCCGCGCAGCTCTCGATTCCCCCCTCTCTCTCGCACCCTCCATATTACATCCAGCTCCAGGAGCTCCATCATAGCTCCTCGCTGTCGCTGGGAGGATGTTTTCTCCTCCGCTCGCCCCTTCCACCGTCATTTTCTCTCTACCCACCCTTGCCTCCTTCTCCGCGCAGCTCTCGATTCCCCCCTCTCTTTCGCACCCTCCATGTCATATTCCGAGCCAGGAGTTCCATCATAGCTCCTCACTGTCGCTGGGAGGATGTTTTCTCCTCCGCTCGCCCCTTCCACCGTCATTTTCTCTCTACCCACCCTTGCCTCCTTCTCCGCGCAGCTCTCGATTCCCCCCTCTCTTTCGCACCCTCCATGTCATATTCCGCTCCAGGAGCTCCATCATAGCTCCTCGCTGTCGCTGGGAGGATGTTTTCTCCTCCGCTCGCCCCTTCCACCGTCATTTTCTCTCTACCCACCCTTGCCTCCTTTTCCGCGCAGCTCTCGATTCCCCCCTCTCTTTCGCACCCTCCATGTCATATTCCGCTCCAGGAGTTCCATCATAGCTCCTCACTGTCGCTGGGAGGATGTTTTCTCCTCCGCTCGCCCCTTCCACCGTCATTTTCTCTCTACCCACCCTTGCCTCCTTTTCCGCGCAGCTCTCGATTCCCCCCTCTCTTTCGCACCCTCCATGTCATATTCCGCTCCCGGAGTTCCATCATAGCTCCTCACTGTCGCTGGGAGGAAGTTTTCTCCTCCGCTCGCCCCTTCCACCGTCATTTTCTCTCTACCCACCCTTGCCTCCTTTTCCGCGCAGCTCTCAATTCCCCCCTCTCTTTCGCACCCTCCATGTCATATTCCGCTCCAGGAGCTCCATCATAGCTCCTTGCTGTCGCTGGGAGGATGTTTTCTCCTCCGCTCGCCACTTCCACCGTCATTTTCTCTCCACCCACCCTTGCCTCCTTTTCCGCGCAGCTCTCGATTCCCCCCTCTCTTTCGCACCCTCCATGTCATATTCCGCTCCAGGAGTTCCATCATAGCTCCTCACTGTCGCTGGGAGGATGTTTTCTCCTCCGCTCGCCCCTTCCACCGTCATTTTCTCTCTACCCACCCTTGTCTCCTTCTCCGCGCAGCTCTCGATTCCCCCCTCTCTTTCGCACCCTCCATGTCATATTCTGCTCCAGGAGCTCCATCATAGCTCCTCGCTGTCGCTGGGAGGATGTTTTCTCCTCCGATCGCCCCTTCCACCGTCATTTTCTCTCTACCCACCCTTGCCTCCTTCTCCGCGCAGCTCTCGATTCCCCCCTCTCTTTCGCACCCTCCATGTCATATTCCGCTCCAGGAGCTCCATCATAGCTCCTTGCTGTCGCTGGGAGGATGTTTTCTCCTCCGCTCGCCCCTTCCACCGTCATTTTCTCTCTACCCACCCTTGCCTCCTTCTCCGCGCAGCTCTCGATTCCCCCCTCTCTTTTGCACCCTCCATGTCATATTCCGCTCCAGGAGCTCCATCATAGCTCCTCGCTGTCGCTGGGAGGATGTTTTCTCCTCCGCTCGCCCCTTCCACCGTCATTTTCTCTCTACCCACCCTTGCCTCCTTCTCCGCGCAGCTCTCGATTCCCCCCTCTCTTTCGCACCCTCCATGTCATATTCCGCTCCAGGAGCTCCATCATAGCTCCTTGCTGTCGCTGGGAGGATGTTTTCTCCTCCGCTCGCCCCTTCCACCGTCATTTTCTCTCTACCCACCCTTGCCTCCTTCTCCGCGCAGCTCTCGATTCCCCCCTCTCTTTTGCACCCTCCATGTCATATTCCGCTCCAGCAGCTCCATCATAGCTCCTCGCTGTCGCTGGGAGAATGTTTTCTCCTCCGCTCGCCCCTTCCACCGTCATTTTCTCTCTACCCACCCTTGCCTCCTTCTCCGCGCAGCTCTCGATTCCCCCCTCTCTTTCGCACCCTCCATGTCATATTCCGCTCCAGGAGCTCCATCATAGCTCCTCGCTGTCGCTGGGAGGATGTTTTCTCCTCCGCTCGCCCCTTCCACCGTCATTTTCTCTCTACCCACCCTTGCCTCCTTCTCCGCGCAGCTCTCGATTCCCTCCTCTCTCTCGCACCCTCCATATTACATCCAGCTCCAGGAGCTCCATCATAGCTCTTCGCTGTCGCTGGGAGGATGTTTTCTCCTCCACTCGCCCCTTCCACCGTCATTTTCTCTCTACCCACCCTTGCCTCCTTCTCCGCGCTGCTCTCGATTCCCTCCTCTCTCTCGCACCCTCCATATTACATCCAGCTCCAGGAGCTCCATCATAGCTCCTCGCTGTCGCTGGGAGGATGTTTTCTCCTCCGCTCGCCCCTTCCACCGTCATTTTCTCTCTACCCACCCTTGCCTCCTTCTCCGCGCAGCTCTCGATTCCCTCCTCTCTCTCGCACCCTCCATATTACATCCAGCTCAAGGAGCTCCATCATAGCTCCTCGCTGTCGCTGGGAGGATGTTTTCTCCTCTGCTCGCCGCTTCCGCCGTCATTTTCTCTCCACCCACCCTTTCCTCCTTTTCCGCGCAGCTCTCGATTCCCCCCTCTCTTTCGCACCCTCCATGTCATATTCCGCTCCAGGAGCTCCATCATAGCTCCTCGCTGTCGCTGGGAGGATGTTTTCTCCTCCGCTCGCCCCTTCCACCGTCATTTTCTCTCTACCCACCCTTGCCTCCTTTTCCGCGCAGCTCTCGATTCCCCCCTCTCTTTCGCACCCTCCATGTCATATTCCGCTCCAGGAGCTCCATCATAGCTCCTCGCTGTCGCTGGGAGGATGTTTTCTCCTCCGCTCGCCCCTTCCACCGTCATTTTCTCTCTACCCACCCTTTCCTCCTTTTCCGCGCAGCTCTCGATTCCCCCCTCTCTTTCGCACCCTCCATGTCATATTCCGCTCCAGGAGCTCCATCATAGCTCCTCGCTGTCGCTGGGAGGATGTTTTCTCCTCCGCTCGCCCCTTCCACCGTCATTTTCTCTCTACCCACCCTTGCCTCCTTTTCCGCGCAGCTCTCGATTCCCCCCTCTCTTTCGCACCCTCCATGTCATATTCTGCTCCAGGAGCTCCATCATAGCTCCTCGCTGTCGCTGGGAGGATGTTTTCTCCTCCGCTCGCCCCTTCCACCGTCATTTTCTCTCTACCCACCCTTGCCTCCTTCTCCGCGCAGCTCTCAATTCCCCCCTCTCTTTCGCACCCTCCATGTCATATTCCGCTCCAGGAGCTCCATCATAGCTCCTCGCTGTCGCTGGGAGGATGTTTTCTCCTCCGCTCGCCCCTTCCACCGTCATTTTCTCTCTACCCACCCTTGCCTCCTTCTCCGCGCAGCTCTCGATTCCCCCCTCTCTTTCGAACCCTCCATGTCATATTCCGCTCCAGGAGCTCCATCATAGCTCCTCGCTGTCGCTGGGAGGATGTTTTCTCCTCTGCTCGCCCCTTCCACCGTCATTTTCTCTCTACCCACCCTTTCCTCCTTTTCCGCGCAGCTCTCGATTCCCCCCTCTCTTTCGCACCCTCCATGTCATATTCCGCTCCAGGAGCTCCATCATAGCTCCTCGCTGTCGCTGGGAGGATGTTTTCTCCTCCGCTCACCCCTTCCACCGTCATTTTCTTTCTACCCACCCTTGCCTCCTTTTCCACACAGCTCTCGATTCCCCCCTCTCTTTCGCACCCTCCATGTCATATTCCGCTCCAGGAGCTCCATCATAGCTCCTCGCTGTTGCTGGGAGGATGTTTTCTCCTCCGCTCGCCCCTTCCACCGTCATTTTCTCTCTACCCACCCTTGCCTCCTTCTCCGCGCAGCTCTCGATTCCCCCCTCTCTTTCGCACCCTCCATGTCATATTCCGCTCCAGGAGCTCCATCATAACTCCTCGCTGTCGCTGGGAGGATTTTTTCTCCTCTGCTCGCCCCTTCCACCGTCATTTTCTCTCTACCCACCCTTTCCTCCTTTTCCGCGCAGCTCTCGATTCCCCCCTCTCTTGCGCACCCTCCATGTCATATTCCGCTCCAGGAGCTCCATCATAGCTCCTCACTGTCGCTGGGAGGAAGTTTTCTCCTCCGCTTGCCCCTTCCACCGTCATTTTCTCTCTACCCACCCTTGCCTCCTTTTCCGCGCAGCTCTCGATTCCCCCCTCTCTTTCGCACCCTCCATGTCATATTCCGCTCCAGGAGCTCCATCATAGCTCCTTGCTGTCGCTGGGAGGATGTTTTCTCCTCCGCTCGCCCCTTCCACCGTCATTTTCTCTCTACCCACCCTTGCCTCCTTTTCCGCGCAGCTCTCGATTCCCCCCTCTCTTTCGCACCCTCCATGTCATATTCCGCTCCAGGAGTTCCATCATAGCTCCTCACTGTCGCTGGGAGGATGTTTTCTCCTCCGCTCGCCCCTTCCACCGTCATTTTCTCTCTACCCACCCTTGCCTCCTTTTCCGCGCAGCTCTCGATTCCCCCCTCTCTTTCGCACCCTCCATGTCATATTCCGCTCCAGGAGCTCCATCATAGCTCCTCGCTGTCGCTGGGAGGATGTTTTCTCCTCCGCTCGCCCCTTCCACCGTCATTTTCTCTCTACCCACCCTTGCCTCCTTTTCCGCGCAGCTCTCGATTCCCCCCTCTCTTTCGCACCCTCCATGTCATATTCCGCTCCAGGAGTTCCATCATAGCTCCTCACTGTCGCTGGGAGGATGTTTTCTCCTCCGCTCGCCCCTTCCACCGTCATTTTCTCTCTACCCCCCCTTGCCTCCTTTTCCGCGCAGCTCTCGATTCCCCCCTCTCTTTCGCACCCTCCATGTCATATTCCGCTCCAGGAGTTCCATCATAGCTCCTCACTGTCGCTGGGAGGATGTTTTCTCCTCCGCTCGCCCCTTCCACCGTCATTTTCTCTCTACCCACCCTTGCCTCCTTTTCCGCGCAGCTCTCGATTCCCCCCTCTCTTTCGCACCCTCCATGTCATATTCCGCTCCAGGAGCTCCATCATAGCTCCTTGCTGTCGCTGGGAGGATGTTTTCTCCTCCGCTCGCCCCTTCCACCGTCATTTTCTCTCTACCCACCCTTGCCTCCTTTTCCGCGCAGCTCTCAATTCCCCCCTCTCTTTCGCACCCTCCATGTCATATTCCGCTCCAGGAGTTCCATCATAGCTCCTCACTGTCGCTGGGAGGATGTTTTCTCCTCCGCTCGCCCCTTCCACCGTCATTTTCTCTCTACCCACCCTTGCCTCCTTCTCCGCGCAGCTCTCGATTCCCCCCTCTCTTTCGCACCCTCCATGTCATATTCCGCTCCAGGAGCTCCATCATAGCTCCTTGCTGTCGCTGGGAGGATGTTTTCTCCTCCGCTCGCCCCTTCCACCGTCATTTTCTCTCTACCCACCCTTGCCTCCTTTTCCGCGCAGCTCTCGATTCCCCCCTCTCTTTCGCACCCTCCATGTCATATTCCGCTCCAGGAGCTCCATCATAGCTCCTTGCTGTCGCTGGGAGGATGTTTTCTCCTCCGCTCGCCCCTTCCACCGTCATTTTCTCTCTACCCACCCTTGCCTCCTTTTCCGCGCAGCTCTCGATTCCCCCCTCTCTTTCGCACCCTCCATGTCATATTCCGCTCCAGGAGTTCCATCATAGCTCCTCACTGTCGCTGGGAGGATGTTTTCTCCTCCGCTCGCCCCTTCCACCGTCATTTTCTCTCTACCCACCCTTGCCTCCTTCTCCGCGCAGCTCTCGATTCCCCCCTCTCTTTCGCACCCTCCATGTCATATTCCGCTCCAGGAGCTCCATCATAGCTCCTCGCTGTCGCTGGGAGGATGTTTTCTCCTCCGCTCGCCCCTTCCACCGTCATTTTCTCTCTACCCACCCTTGCCTCCTTTTCCGCGCAGCTCTCGATTCCCCCCTCTCTTTCGCACCCTCCATGTCATATTCCGCTCCAGGAGTTCCATCATAGCTCCTCACTGTCGCTGGGAGGATGTTTTCTCCTCCGCTCGCCCCTTCCACCGTCATTTTCTCTCTACCCACCCTTGCCTCCTTCTCCGCGCAGCTCTCGATTCCCCCCTCTCTTTCGCACCCTCCATGTCATATTCCGCTCCAGGAGCTCCATCATAGCTCCTCGCTGTCGCTGGGAGGATGTTTTCTCCTCCGCTCGCCCCTTCCACCGTCATTTTCTCTCTACCCACCCTTGCCTCCTTTTCCGCGCAGCTCTCGATTCCCCCCTCTCTTTCGCACCCTCCATGTCATATTCCGCTCCAGGAGTTCCATCATAGCTCCTCACTGTCGCTGGGAGGATGTTTTCTCCTCCGCTCGCCCCTTCCACCATCATTTTCTCTCTACCCACCCTTGCCTCCTTCTCCGCGCAGCTCTCGATTCCCCCCTCTCTTTCGCACCCTCCATGTCATATTCCGCTCCAGGAGTTCCATCATAGCTCCTCACTGTCGCTGGGAGGAAGTTTTCTCCTCCGCTCGCCCCTTCCACCGTCATTTTCTCTCTACCCACCCTTGCCTCCTTTTCCGCGCAGCTCTCGATTCCCCCCTCTCTTTCGCACCCTCCATGTCATATTCCGCTCCAGGAGTTCCATCATAGCTCCTCACTGTCGCTGGGAGGAAGTTTTCTCCTCCGCTTGCCCCTTCCACCGTCATTTTCTCTCTACCCACCCTTGCCTCCTTTTCCGCGCAGCTCTCGATTCCCCCCTCTCTTTCGCACCCTCCATGTCATATTCCGCTCCAGGAGCTCCATCATAGCTCCTTGCTGTCGCTGGGAGGATGTTTTCTCCTCCGCTCGCCCCTTCCACCGTCATTTTCTCTCTACCCACCCTTGCCTCCTTTTCCGCGCAGCTCTCGATTCCCCCCTCTCTTTCGCACCCTCCATGTCATATTCCGCTCCAGGAGTTCCATCATAGCTCCTCACTGTCGCTGGGAGGATGTTTTCTCCTCCGCTCGCCCCTTCCACCGTCATTTTCTCTCTACCCACCCTTGCCTCCTTTTCCGCGCAGCTCTCGATTCCCCCCTCTCTTTCGCACCCTCCATGTCATATTCCGCTCCAGGAGCTCCATCATAGCTCCTCGCTGTCGCTGGGAGGATGTTTTCTCCTCCGCTCGCCCCTTCCACCGTCATTTTCTCTCTACCCACCCTTGCCTCCTTTTCCGCGCAGCTCTCGATTCCCCCCTCTCTTTCGCACCCTCAATGTCATATTCCGCTCCAGGAGTTCCATCATAGCTCCTCACTGTCGCTGGGAGGATGTTTTCTCCTCCGCTCGCCCCTTCCACCGTCATTTTCTCTCTACCCACCCTTGCCTCCTTTTCCGCGCAGCTCTCGATTCCCCCCTCTCTTTCGCACCCTCCATGTCATATTCCGCTCCAGGAGTTCCATCATAGCTCCTCACTGTCGCTGGGAGGAAGTTTTCTCCTCCGCTCGCCCCTTCCACCGTCATTTTCTCTCTACCCACCCTTGCCTCCTTCTCCGCGCAGCTCTCGATTCCCCCCTCTCTTTCGAACCCTCCATGTCATATTCCGTTCCAGGAGCTCCATCATAGCTCCTCGCTGTCGCTGGGAAGATGTTTTCTCCTCTGCTCGCCCCTTCCACCGTCATTTTCTCTCTACCCACCCTTTCCTCCTTTTCCGCGCAGCTCTCGATTCCCCCCTCTCTTTCGCACCCTCCATGTCATATTCCGCTCCAGGAGCTCCATCATAGCTCCTCGCTGTCGCTGGGAGGATGTTTTCTCCTCCGCTCACCCCTTCCACCGTCATTTTCTTTCTACCCACCCTTGCCTCCTTTTCCACACAGCTCTCGATTCCCCCCTCTCTTTCGCACCCTCCATGTCATATTCCGCTCCAGGAGCTCCATCATAGCTCCTCGCTGTTGCTGGGAGGATGTTTTCTCCTCCGCTCGCCCCTTCCACCGTCATTTTCTCTCTACCCACCCTTGCCTCCTTCTCCGCGCAGCTCTCGATTCCCCCCTCTCTTTCGCACCCTCCATGTCATATTCCGCTCCAGGAGCTCCATCATAGCTCCTCGCTGTCGCTGGGAGGATTTTTTCTCCTCTGCTCGCCCCTTCCACCGTCATTTTCTCTCTACCCACCCTTTCCTCCTTTTCCGCGCAGCTCTCGATTCCCCCCTCTCTTGCGCACCCTCCATGTCATATTCCGCTCCAGGAGCTCCATCATAGCTCCTCACTGTCGCTGGGAGGAAGTTTTCTCCTCCGCTTGCCCCTTCCACCGTCATTTTCTCTCTACCCACCCTTGCCTCCTTTTCCGCGCAGCTCTCGATTCCCCCCTCTCTTTCGCACCCTCCATGTCATATTCCGCTCCAGGAGCTCCATCATAGCTCCTTGCTGTCGCTGGGAGGATGTTTTCTCCTCCGCTCGCCCCTTCCACCGTCATTTTCTCTCTACCCACCCTTGCCTCCTTTTCCGCGCAGCTCTCGATTCCCCCCTCTCTTTCGCACCCTCCATGTCATATTCCGCTCCAGGAGTTCCATCATAGCTCCTCACTGTCGCTGGGAGGATGTTTTCTCCTCCGCTCGCCCCTTCCACCGTCATTTTCTCTCTACCCACCCTTGCCTCCTTTTCCGCGCAGCTCTCGATTCCCCCCTCTCTTTCGCACCCTCCATGTCATATTCCGCTCCAGGAGCTCCATCATAGCTCCTCGCTGTCGCTGGGAGGATGTTTTCTCCTCCGCTCGCCCCTTCCACCGTCATTTTCTCTCTACCCACCCTTGCCTCCTTTTCCGCGCAGCTCTCGATTCCCCCCTCTCTTTCGCACCCTCCATGTCATATTCCGCTCCAGGAGTTCCATCATAGCTCCTCACTGTCGCTGGGAGGATGTTTTCTCCTCCGCTCGCCCCTTCCACCATCATTTTCTCTCTACCCCCCATTGCCTCCTTTTCCGCGCAGCTCTCGATTCCCCCCTCTCTTTCGCACCCTCCATGTCATATTCCGCTCCAGGAGTTCCATCATAGCTCCTCACTGTCGCTGGGAGGATGTTTTCTCCTCCGCTCGCCCCTTCCACCGTCATTTTCTCTCTACCCACCCTTGCCTCCTTTTCCGCGCAGCTCTCGATTCCCCCCTCTCTTTCGCACCCTCCATGTCATATTCCGCTCCAGGAGCTCCATCATAGCTCCTTGCTGTCGCTGGGAGGATGTTTTCTCCTCCGCTCGCCCCTTCCACCGTCATTTTCTCTCTACCCACCCTTGCCTCCTTTTCCGCGCAGCTCTCGATTCCCCCCTCTCTTTCGCACCCTCCATGTCATATTCCGCTCCAGGAGTTCCATCATAGCTCCTCACTGTCGCTGGGAGGATGTTTTCTCCTCCGCTCGCCCCTTCCACCGTCATTTTCTCTCTACCCACCCTTGCCTCCTTCTCCGCGCAGCTCTCGATTCCCCCCTCTCTTTCGCACCCTCCATGTCATATTCCGCTCCAGGAGCTCCATCATAGCTCCTCGCTGTCGCTGGGAGGATGTTTTCTATACCGCTCGCCCCTTCCACCGTCATTTTCTCTCTACCCACCCTTGCCTCCTTTTCCGCGCAGCTCTCGATTCCCCCCTCTCTTTCGCACCCTCCATGTCATATTCCGCTCCAGGAGCTCCATCATAGCTCCTTGCTGTCGCTGGGAGGATGTTTTCTCCTCCGCTCGCCCCTTCCACCGTCATTTTCTCTCTACCCACCCTTGCCTCCTTTTCCGCGCAGCTCTCGATTCCCCCCTCTCTTTCGCACCCTCCATGTCATATTCCGCTCCAGGAGTTCCATCATAGCTCCTCACTGTCGCTGGGAGGATGTTTTCTCCTCCGCTCGCCCCTTCCACCGTCATTTTCTCTCTACCCACCCTTGCCTCCTTCTCCGCGCAGCTCTCGATTCCCCCCTCTCTTTCGCACCCTCCATGTCATATTCCGCTCCAGGAGCTCCATCATAGCTCCTCGCTGTCGCTGGGAGGATGTTTTCTCCTCCGCTCGCCCCTTCCACCGTCATTTTCTCTCTACCCACCCTTGCCTCCTTTTCCGCGCAGCTCTCGATTCCCCCCTCTCTTTTGCACCCTCCATGTCATATTCCGCTCCAGGAGTTCCATCATAGCTCCTCACTGTCGCTGGGAGGATGTTTTCTCCTCCGCTCGCCCCTTCCACCGTCATTTTCTCTCTACCCACCCTTGCCTCCTTCTCCGCGCAGCTCTCAATTCCCCCCTCTCTTTCGCACCCTCCATGTCATATTCCGCTCCAGGAGCTCCATCATAGCTCCTCGCTGTCGCTGGGAGGATGTTTTCTCCTCCGCTCGCCCCTTCCACCGTCATTTTCTCTCTACCCACCCTTGCCTCCTTTTCCGCGCAGCTCTCGATTCCCCCCTCTCTTTCGCACCCTCCATGTCATATTCCGCTCCAGGAGTTCCATCATAGCTCCTCACTGTCGCTGGGAGGATGTTTTCTCCTCCGCTCGCCCCTTCCACCATCATTTTCTCTCTACCCACCCTTGCCTCCTTTTCCGCGCAGCTCTCGATTCCCCCCTCTCTTTCGCACCCTCCATGTCATATTCCGCTCCAGGAGTTCCATCATAGCTCCTCACTGTCGCTGGGAGGAAGTTTTCTCCTCCGCTCGCCCCTTCCACCGTCATTTTCTCTCTACCCACCCTTGCCTCCTTTTCCGCGCAGCTCTCGATTCCCCCCTCTCTTTCGCACCCTCCATGTCATATTCCGCTCCAGGAGTTCCATCATAGCTCCTCACTGTCGCTGGGAGGAAGTTTTCTCCTCCGCTCGCCCCTTCCACCGTCATTTTCTCTCTACCCACCCTTGCCTCCTTTTCCGCGCAGCTCTCGATTCCCCCCTCTCTTTCGCACCCTCAATGTCATATTCCGCTCCAGGAGTTCCATCATAGCTCCTCACTGTCGCTGGGAGGATGTTTTCTCCTCCGCTCGCCCCTTCCACCGTCATTTTCTCTCTACCCACCCTTGCCTCCTTTTCCGCGCAGCTCTCGATTCCCCCCTCTCTTTCGCACCCTCCATGTCATATTCCGCTCCAGGAGTTCCATCATAGCTCCTCACTGTCGCTGGGAGGAAGTTTTCTCCTCCGCTCGCCCCTTCCACCGTCATTTTCTCTCTACCCACCCTTGCCTCCTTTTCCGCGCAGCTCTCGATTCCCCCCTCTCTTTCGCACCCTCCATGTCATATTCCGCTCCAGGAGTTCCATCATAGCTCCTCGCTGTCGCTGGGAGGATGTTTTCTCCTCCGCTCGCCCCTTCCACCGTCATTTTCTCTCTACCCACCCTTGCCTCCTTCTCCGCGCAGCTCTCGATTCCCCCCTCTCTTTCGAACCCTCCATGTCATATTCCGCTCCAGGAGCTCCATCATAGCTCCTCGCTGTCGCTGGGAGGATGTTTTCTCCTCTGCTCGCCCCTTCCACCGTCATTTTCTCTCTACCCACCCTTTCCTCCTTTTCCGCGCAGCTCTCGATTCCCCCCTCTCTTTCGCACCCTCCATGTCATATTCCGCTCCAGGAGCTCCATCATAGCTCCTCGCTGTCGCTGGGAGGATGTTTTCTCCTCCGCTCGCCCCTTCCACCGTCATTTTCTTTCTACCCACCCTTGCCTCCTTTTCCACACAGCTCTCGATTCCCCCCTCTCTTTCGCACCCTCCATGTCATATTCCGCTCCAGGAGCTCCATCATAGCTCCTCGCTGTTGCTGGGAGGATGTTTTCTCCTCCGCTCGCCCCTTCCACCGTCATTTTCTCTCTACCCACCCTTGCCTCCTTCTCCGCGCAGCTCTCGATTCCCCCCTCTCTTTCGCACCCTCCATGTCATATTCCGCTCCAGGAGCTCCATCATAGCTCCTCGCTGTCGCTGGGAGGATTTTTTCTCCTCTGCTCGCCCCTTCCACCGTCATTTTCTCTCTACCCACCCTTTCCTCCTTTTCCGCGCAGCTCTCGATTCCCCCCTCTCTTGCGCACCCTCCATGTCATATTCCGCTCCAGGAGCTCCATCATAGCTCCTCACTGTCGCTGGGAGGAAGTTTTCTCCTCCGCTTGCCCCTTCCACCGTCATTTTCTCTCTACCCACCCTTGCCTCCTTTTCCGCGCAGCTCTCGATTCCCCCCTCTCTTTCGCACCCTCCATGTCATATTCCGCTCCAGGAGCTCCATCATAGCTCCTTGCTGTCGCTGGGAGGATGTTTTCTCCTCCGCTCGCCCCTTCCACCGTCATTTTCTCTCTACCCACCCTTGCCTCCTTTTCCGCGCAGCTCTCGATTCCCCCCTCTCTTTCGCACCCTCCATGTCATATTCCGCTCCAGGAGTTCCATCATAGCTCCTCACTGTCGCTGGGAGGATGTTTTCTCCTCCGCTCGCCCCTTCCACCGTCATTTTCTCTCTACCCACCCTTGCCTCCTTTTCCGCGCAGCTCTCGATTCCCCCCTCTCTTTCGCACCCTCCATGTCATATTCCGCTCCAGGAGCTCCATCATAGCTCCTCGCTGTCGCTGGGAGGATGTTTTCTCCTCCGCTCGCCCCTTCCACCGTCATTTTCTCTCTACCCACCCTTGCCTCCTTTTCCGCGCAGCTCTCGATTCCCCCCTCTCTTTCGCACCCTCCATGTCATATTCCGCTCCAGGAGTTCCATCATAGCTCCTCACTGTCGCTGGGAGGATGTTTTCTCCTCCGCTCGCCCCTTCCACCATCATTTTCTCTCTACCCCCCCTTGCCTCCTTTTCCGCGCAGCTCTCGATTCCCCCCTCTCTTTCGCACCCTCCATGTCATATTCCGCTCCAGGAGTTCCATCATAGCTCCTCACTGTCGCTGGGAGGATGTTTTCTCCTCCGCTCGCCCCTTCCACCGTCATTTTCTCTCTACCCACCCTTGCCTCCTTTTCCGCGCAGCTCTCGATTCCCCCCTCTCTTTCGCACCCTCCATGTCATATTCCGCTCCAGGAGCTCCATCATAGCTCCTTGCTGTCGCTGGGAGGATGTTTTCTCCTCCGCTCGCCCCTTCCACCGTCATTTTCTCTCTACCCACCCTTGCCTCCTTTTCCGCGCAGCTCTCGATTCCCCCCTCTCTTTCGCACCCTCCATGTCATATTCCGCTCCAGGAGTTCCATCATAGCTCCTCACTGTCGCTGGGAGGATGTTTTCTCCTCCGCTCGCCCCTTCCACCGTCATTTTCTCTCTACCCACCCTTGCCTCCTTCTCCGCGCAGCTCTCGATTCCCCCCTCTCTTTCGCACCCTCCATGTCATATTCCGCTCCAGGAGCTCCATCATAGCTCCTTGCTGTCGCTGGGAGGATGTTTTCTCCTTCGCTCGCCCATTCCACCGTCATTTTCTCTCTACCCACCCTTGCCTCCTTTTCCGCGCAGCTCTCGATTCCCCCCTCTCTTTCGCACCCTCCATGTCATATTCCGCTCCAGGAGCTCCATCATAGCTCCTTGCTGTCGCTGGGAGGATGTTTTCTCCTCCGCTCGCCCCTTCCACCGTCATTTTCTCTCTACCCACCCTTGCCTCCTTTTCCGCGCAGCTCTCGATTCCCCCCTCTCTTTCGCACCCTCCATGTCATATTCCGCTCCAGGAGTTCCATCATAGCTCCTCACTGTCGCTGGGAGGATGTTTTCTCCTCCGCTCGCCCCTTCCACCGTCATTTTCTCTCTACCCACCCTTGCCTCCTTCTCCGCGCAGCTCTCGATTCCCCCCTCTCTTTCGCACCCTCCATGTCATATTCCGCTCCAGGAGCTCCATCATATCTCCTCGCTGTCGCTGGGAGGATGTTTTCTCCTCCGCTCGCCCCTTCCACCGTCATTTTCTCTCTACCCACCCTTGCCTCCTTTTCCGCGCAGCTCTCGATTCCCCCCTCTCTTTCGCACCCTCCATGTCATATTCCGCTCCAGGAGTTCCATCATAGCTCCTCACTGTCGCTGGGAGGATGTTTTCTCCTCCGCTCGCCCCTTCCACCGTCATTTTCTCTCTACCCACCCTTGCCTCCTTTTCCGCGCAGCTCTCGATTCCCCCCTCTCTTTCGCACCCTCCATGTCATATTCCTCTCCAGGAGTTCCATCATAGCTCCTCACTGTCGCTGGGAGGATGTTTTCTCCTCCGCTCGCCCCTTCCACCGTCATTTTCTCTCTACCCACCCTTGCCTCCTTCTCCGCGCAGCTCTCGATTCCCCCCTCTCTTTCGCACCCTCCATGTCAAATTCCGCTCCAGGAGCTCCATCATATCTCCTTGCTGTCGCTGGGAGGATGTTTTCTCCTCCGCTCGCCCCTTCCACCGTCATTTTCTCTCTACCCACCCTTGCCTCCTTTTCCGCGCAGCTCTCGATTCCCCCCTCTCTTTCGCACCCTCCATGTCATATTCCGCTCCAGGAGTTCCATCATAGCTCCTCACTGTCGCTGGGAGGATGTTTTCTCCTCCGCTCGCCCCTTCCACCATCATTTTCTCTCTACCCACCCTTGCCTCCTTTTCCGCGCAGCTCTCGATTCCCCCCTCTCTTTCGCACCCTCCATGTCATATTCCGCTCCAGGAGTTCCATCATAGCTCCTCACTGTCGCTGGGAGGAAGTTTTCTCCTCCGCTCGCCCCTTCCACCGTCATTTTCTCTCTACCCACCCTTGCCTCCTTTTCCGCGCAGCTCTCGATTCCCCCCTCTCTTTCGCACCCTCCATGTCATATTCCGCTCCAGGAGTTCCATCATAGCTCCTCACTGTCGCTGGGAGGAAGTTTTCTCCTCCGCTTGCCCCTTCCACCGTCATTTTCTCTCTACCCACCCTTGCCTCCTTTTCCGCGCAGCTCTCGATTCCCCCCTCTCTTTCGCACCCTCCATGTCATATTCCGCTCCAGGAGCTCCATCATAGCTCCTTGCTGTCGCTGGGAGGATGTTTTCTCCTCCGCTCGCCCCTTCCACCGTCATTTTCTCTCTACCCACCCTTGCCTCCTTTTCCGCGCAGCTCTCGATTCCCCCCTCTCTTTCGCACCCTCCATGTCATATTCCGCTCCAGGAGTTCCATCATAGCTCCTCACTGTCGCTGGGAGGATGTTTTCTCCTCCGCTCGCCCCTTCCACCGTCATTTTCTCTCTACCCACCCTTGCCTCCTTTTCCGCGCAGCTCTCGATTCCCCCCTCTCTTTCGCACCCTCCATGTCATATTCCGCTCCAGGAGCTCCATCATAGCTCCTCGCTGTCGCTGGGAGGATGTTTTCTCCTCCGCTCGCCCCTTCCACCGTCATTTTCTCTCTACCCACCCTTGCCTCCTTTTCCGCGCAGCTCTCGATTCCCCCCTCTCTTTCGCACCCTCAATGTCATATTCCGCTCCAGGAGTTCCATCATAGCTCCTCACTGTCGCTGGGAGGATGTTTTCTCCTCCGCTCGCCCCTTCCACCGTCATTTTCTCTCTACCCACCCTTGCCTCCTTTTCCGCGCAGCTCTCGATTCCCCCCTCTCTTTCGCACCCTCCATGTCATATTCCGCTCCAGGAGCTCCATCATAGCTCCTCGCTGTCGCTGGGAGGATGTTTTCTCCTCCGCTCGCCCATTCCACCGTCATTTTCTCTCTACCCACCCTTGCCTCCTTTTCCGCGCAGCTCTCGATTCCCCCCTCTCTTTCGCACCCTCCATGTCATATTCCGCTCCAGGAGCTCCATCATAGCTCCTTGCTGTCGCTGGGAGGATGTTTTCTCCTCCGCTCGCCCCTTCCACCGTCATTTTCTCTCTACCCACCCTTGCCTCCTTTTCCGCGCAGCTCTCGATTCCCCCCTCTCTTTCGCACCCTCCATGTCATATTCCGCTCCAGGAGTTCCATCATAGCTCCTCACTGTCGCTGGGAGGATGTTTTCTCCTCCGCTCGCCCCTTCCACCGTCATTTTCTCTCTACCCACCCTTGCCTCCTTCTCCGCGCAGCTCTCGATTCCCCCCTCTCTTTCGCACCCTCCATGTCATATTCCGCTCCAGGAGCTCCATCATATCTCCTCGCTGTCGCTGGGAGGATGTTTTCTCCTCCGCTCGCCCCTTCCACCGTCATTTTCTCTCTACCCACCCTTGCCTCCTTTTCCGCGCAGCTCTCGATTCCCCCCTCTCTTTCGCACCCTCCATGTCATATTCCGCTCCAGGAGTTCCATCATAGCTCCTCACTGTCGCTGGGAGGATGTTTTCTCCTCCGCTCGCCCCTTCCACCGTCATTTTCTCTCTACCCACCCTTGCCTCCTTTTCCGCGCAGCTCTCGATTCCCCCCTCTCTTTCGCACCCTCCATGTCATATTCCGCTCCAGGAGTTCCATCATAGCTCCTCACTGTCGCTGGGAGGATGTTTTCTCCTCCGCTCGCCCCTTCCACCGTCATTTTCTCTCTACCCACCCTTGCCTCCTTCTCCGCGCAGCTCTCGATTCCCCCCTCTCTTTCGCACCCTCCATGTCATATTCCGCTCCAGGAGCTCCATCATATCTCCTTGCTGTCGCTGGGAGGATGTTTTCTCCTCCGCTCGCCCCTTCCACCGTCATTTTCTCTCTACCCACCCTTGCCTCCTTTTCCGCGCAGCTCTCGATTCCCCCCTCTCTTTCGCACCCTCCATGTCATATTCCGCTCCAGGAGTTCCATCATAGCTCCTCACTGTCGCTGGGAGGATGTTTTCTCCTCCGCTCGCCCCTTCCACCATCATTTTCTCTCTACCCACCCTTGCCTCCTTTTCCGCGCAGCTCTCGATTCCCCCCTCTCTTTCGCACCCTCCATGTCATATTCCGCTCCAGGAGTTCCATCATAGCTCCTCACTGTCGCTGGGAGGAAGTTTTCTCCTCCGCTCGCCCCTTCCACCGTCATTTTCTCTCTACCCACCCTTGCCTCCTTTTCCGCGCAGCTCTCGATTCCCCCCTCTCTTTCGCACCCTCCATGTCATATTCCGCTCCAGGAGTTCCATCATAGCTCCTCACTGTCGCTGGGAGGAAGTTTTCTCCTCCGCTTGCCCCTTCCACCGTCATTTTCTCTCTACCCACCCTTGCCTCCTTTTCCGCGCAGCTCTCGATTCCCCCCTCTCTTTCGCACCCTCCATGTCATATTCCGCTCCAGGAGCTCCATCATAGCTCCTTGCTGTCGCTGGGAGGATGTTTTCTCCTCCGCTCGCCCCTTCCACCGTCATTTTCTCTCTACCCACCCTTGCCTCCTTTTCCGCGCAGCTCTCGATTCCCCCCTCTCTTTCGCACCCTCCATGTCATATTCCGCTCCAGGAGTTCCATCATAGCTCCTCACTGTCGCTGGGAGGATGTTTTCTCCTCCGCTCGCCCCTTCCACCGTCATTTTCTCTCTACCCACCCTTGCCTCCTTTTCCGCGCAGCTCTCGATTCCCCCCTCTCTTTCGCACCCTCCATGTCATATTCCGCTCCAGGAGCTCCATCATAGCTCCTCGCTGTCGCTGGGAGGATGTTTTCTCCTCCGCTCGCCCCTTCCACCGTCATTTTCTCTCTACCCACCCTTGCCTCCTTTTCCGCGCAGCTCTCGATTCCCCCCTCTCTTTCGCACCCTCAATGTCATATTCCGCTCCAGGAGTTCCATCATAGCTCCTCACTGTCGCTGGGAGGATGTTTTCTCCTCCGCTCGCCCCTTCCACCGTCATTTTCTCTCTACCCACCCTTGCCTCCTTTTCCGCGCAGCTCTCGATTCCCCCCTCTCTTTCGCACCCTCCATGTCATATTCCGCTCCAGGAGTTCCATCATAGCTCCTCACTGTCGCTGGGAGGAAGTTTTCTCCTCCGCTCGCCCCTTCCACCGTCATTTTCTCTCTACCCACCCTTGCCTCCTTTTCCGCGCAGCTCTCGATTCCCCCCTCTCTTTCGCACCCTCCATGTCATATTCCGCTCCAGGAGCTCCATCATAGCTCCTTGCTGTCGCTGGGAGGATGTTTTCTCCTCCGCTCGCCCCTTCCACCGTCATTTTCTCTCTACCCACCCTTGCCTCCTTCTCCGCGCAGCTCTCGATTCCCCCCTCTCTTTCTCACCCTCCATGTCATATTCCGCTCCAGGAGCTCCATCATAGCTCCTTGCTGTCGCTGGGAGGATGTTTTCTCCTCCGCTCGCCCCTTCCACCATCATTTTCTCTCTACCCACCCTTGCCTCCTTTTCCGCGCAGCTCTCGATTCCCCCCTCTCTTTCGCACCCTCCATGTCATATTCCGCTCCAGGAGCTCCATCATAGCTCCTCGCTGTCGCTGGGAGGATGTTTTCTCCTCCGCTCGCCCCTTCCACCGTCATTTTCTCTCTACCCACCCTTGCCTCCTTTTCCGCGCAGCTCTCGATTCCCCCCTCTCTTTCGCACCCTCCATGTCATATTCCGCTCCAGGAGCTCCATCATAGCTCCTCGCTGTCGCTGGGAGGATGTTTTCTCCTCCGCTCGCCCCATCCACCGTCATTTTCTTTCTACCCACCCTTGCCTCCTTTTCCACGCAGCTCTCGATTCCCCCCTCTCTTTCGCACCCTCCATGTCATATTCCGCTCCAGGAGCTCCATCATAGCTCCTCGCTGTTGCTGGGAGGATGTTTTCTCCTCCGCTCGCCCCTTCCACCGTCATTTTCTCTCTACCCACCCTTGCCTCCTTCTCCGCACAGCTCTCGATTCCCCCCTCTCTTTCGCACCCTCCATGTCATATTCCGCTCCAGGAGCTCCATCATAGCTCCTCGCTGTCGCTGGGAGGATGTTTTCTCCTCTGCTCGCCCCTTCCACCGTCATTTTCTCTCTACCCACCCTTTCCTCCTTTTCCGCGCAGCTCTCGATTCCCCCCTCTCTTTCGCACCCTCCATGTCATATTCCGCTCCAGGAGCTCCATCATAGCTCCTCGCTGTCGCTGGGAGGATGTTTTCTCCTCCGCTCGCCCCTTCCACCGTCATTTTCTTTCTACCCACCCTTGCCTCCTTTTCCACGCAGCTCTCGATTCCCCCCTCTCTTTCGCACCCTCCATGTCATATTCCGCTCCAGGAGCTCCATCATAGCTCCTCGCTGTTGCTGGGAGGATGTTTTCTCCTCCGCTCGCCCCTTCCACCGTCATTTTCTCTCTACCCACCCTTGCCTCCTTCTCCGCACAGCTCTCGATTCCCCCCTCTCTTTCGCACCCTCCATGTCATATTCCGCTCCAGGAGCTCCATCATAGCTCCTCGCTGTCGCTGGGAGGATGTTTTCTCCTCTGCTCGCCCCTTCCACCGTCATTTTCTCTCTACCCACCCTTTCCTCCTTTTCCGCGCAGCTCTCGATTCCCCCCTCTCTTGCGCACCCTCCATGTCATATTCCGCTCCAGGAGCTCCATCATAGCTCCTCGCTGTCGCGGGGAGGATGTTTTCTCCTCCGCTCGCCCCTTCCACCGTCATTTTCTCTCTACCCACCCTTGCCTCCTTTTCCGCGCAGCTCTCGATTCCCCCCTCTCTTTCGCACCCTCAATGTCATATTCCGCTCCAGGAGTTCCATCATAGCTCCTCACTGTCGCTGGGAGGATGTTTTCTCCTCCGCTCGCCCCTTCCACCGTCATTTTCTCTCTACCCACCCTTGCCTCCTTTTCCGCGCAGCTCTCGATTCCCCCCTCTCTTTCGCACCCTCCATGTCATATTCCGCTCCAGGAGCTCCATCATAGCTCCTCGCTGTCGCTGGGAGGATGTTTTCTCCTCCGCTCGCCCATTCCACCGTCATTTTCTCTCTACCCACCCTTGCCTCCTTTTCCGCGCAGCTCTCGATTCCCCCCTCTCTTTCGCACCCTCCATGTCATATTCCGCTCCAGGAGCTCCATCATAGCTCCTTGCTGTCGCTGGGAGGATGTTTTCTCCTCCGCTCGCCCCTTCCACCGTCATTTTCTCTCTACCCACCCTTGCCTCCTTTTCCGCGCAGCTCTCGATTCCCCCCTCTCTTTCGCACCCTCCATGTCATATTCCGCTCCAGGAGTTCCATCATAGCTCCTCACTGTCGCTGGGAGGATGTTTTCTCCTCCGCTCGCCCCTTCCACCGTCATTTTCTCTCTACCCACCCTTGCCTCCTTCTCCGCGCAGCTCTCGATTCCCCCCTCTCTTTCGCACCCTCCATGTCATATTCCGCTCCAGGAGCTCCATCATATCTCCTCGCTGTCGCTGGGAGGATGTTTTCTCCTCCGCTCGCCCCTTCCACCGTCATTTTCTCTCTACCCACCCTTGCCTCCTTTTCCGCGCAGCTCTCGATTCCCCCCTCTCTTTCGCACCCTCCATGTCATATTCCGCTCCAGGAGTTCCATCATAGCTCCTCACTGTCGCTGGGAGGATGTTTTCTCCTCCGCTCGCCCCTTCCACCGTCATTTTCTCTCTACCCACCCTTGCCTCCTTTTCCGCGCAGCTCTCGATTCCCCCCTCTCTTTCGCACCCTCCATGTCATATTCCGCTCCAGGAGTTCCATCATAGCTCCTCACTGTCGCTGGGAGGATGTTTTCTCCTCCGCTCGCCCCTTCCACCGTCATTTTCTCTCTACCCACCCTTGCCTCCTTCTCCGCGCAGCTCTCGATTCCCCCCTCTCTTTCGCACCCTCCATGTCATATTCCGCTCCAGGAGCTCCATCATATCTCCTTGCTGTCGCTGGGAGGATGTTTTCTCCTCCGCTCGCCCCTTCCACCGTCATTTTCTCTCTACCCACCCTTGCCTCCTTTTCCGCGCAGCTCTCGATTCCCCCCTCTCTTTCGCACCCTCCATGTCATATTCCGCTCCAGGAGTTCCATCATAGCTCCTCACTGTCGCTGGGAGGATGTTTTCTCCTCCGCTCGCCCCTTCCACCATCATTTTCTCTCTACCCACCCTTGCCTCCTTTTCCGCGCAGCTCTCGATTCCCCCCTCTCTTTCGCACCCTCCATGTCATATTCCGCTCCAGGAGTTCCATCATAGCTCCTCACTGTCGCTGGGAGGAAGTTTTCTCCTCCGCTCGCCCCTTCCACCGTCATTTTCTCTCTACCCACCCTTGCCTCCTTTTCCGCGCAGCTCTCGATTCCCCCCTCTCTTTCGCACCCTCCATGTCATATTCCGCTCCAGGAGTTCCATCATAGCTCCTCACTGTCGCTGGGAGGAAGTTTTCTCCTCCGCTTGCCCCTTCCACCGTCATTTTCTCTCTACCCACCCTTGCCTCCTTTTCCGCGCAGCTCTCGATTCCCCCCTCTCTTTCGCACCCTCCATGTCATATTCCGCTCCAGGAGCTCCATCATAGCTCCTTGCTGTCGCTGGGAGGATGTTTTCTCCTCCGCTCGCCCCTTCCACCGTCATTTTCTCTCTACCCACCCTTGCCTCCTTTTCCGCGCAGCTCTCGATTCCCCCCTCTCTTTCGCACCCTCCATGTCATATTCCGCTCCAGGAGTTCCATCATAGCTCCTCACTGTCGCTGGGAGGATGTTTTCTCCTCCGCTCGCCCCTTCCACCGTCATTTTCTCTCTACCCACCCTTGCCTCCTTTTCCGCGCAGCTCTCGATTCCCCCCTCTCTTTCGCACCCTCCATGTCATATTCCGCTCCAGGAGCTCCATCATAGCTCCTCGCTGTCGCTGGGAGGATGTTTTCTCCTCCGCTCGCCCCTTCCACCGTCATTTTCTCTCTACCCACCCTTGCCTCCTTTTCCGCGCAGCTCTCGATTCCCCCCTCTCTTTCGCACCCTCAATGTCATATTCCGCTCCAGGAGTTCCATCATAGCTCCTCACTGTCGCTGGGAGGATGTTTTCTCCTCCGCTCGCCCCTTCCACCGTCATTTTCTCTCTACCCACCCTTGCCTCCTTTTCCGCGCAGCTCTCGATTCCCCCCTCTCTTTCGCACCCTCCATGTCATATTCCGCTCCAGGAGTTCCATCATAGCTCCTCACTGTCGCTGGGAGGAAGTTTTCTCCTCCGCTCGCCCCTTCCACCGTCATTTTCTCTCTACCCACCCTTGCCTCCTTTTCCGCGCAGCTCTCGATTCCCCCCTCTCTTTCGCACCCTCCATGTCATATTCCGCTCCAGGAGCTCCATCATAGCTCCTTGCTGTCGCTGGGAGGATGTTTTCTCCTCCGCTCGCCCCTTCCACCGTCATTTTCTCTCTACCCACCCTTGCCTCCTTCTCCGCGCAGCTCTCGATTCCCCCCTCTCTTTCTCACCCTCCATGTCATATTCCGCTCCAGGAGCTCCATCATAGCTCCTTGCTGTCGCTGGGAGGATGTTTTCTCCTCCGCTCGCCCCTTCCACCATCATTTTCTCTCTACCCACCCTTGCCTCCTTTTCCGCGCAGCTCTCGATTCCCCCCTCTCTTTCGCACCCTCCATGTCATATTCCGCTCCAGGAGCTCCATCATAGCTCCTCGCTGTCGCTGGGAGGATGTTTTCTCCTCCGCTCGCCCCTTCCACCGTCATTTTCTCTCTACCCACCCTTGCCTCCTTTTCCGCGCAGCTCTCGATTCCCCCCTCTCTTTCGCACCCTCCATGTCATATTCCGCTCCAGGAGCTCCATCATAGCTCCTCGCTGTCGCTGGGAGGATGTTTTCTCCTCCGCTCGCCCCATCCACCGTCATTTTCTTTCTACCCACCCTTGCCTCCTTTTCCACGCAGCTCTCGATTCCCCCCTCTCTTTCGCACCCTCCATGTCATATTCCGCTCCAGGAGCTCCATCATAGCTCCTCGCTGTTGCTGGGAGGATGTTTTCTCCTCCGCTCGCCCCTTCCACCGTCATTTTCTCTCTACCCACCCTTGCCTCCTTCTCCGCACAGCTCTCGATTCCCCCCTCTCTTTCGCACCCTCCATGTCATATTCCGCTCCAGGAGCTCCATCATAGCTCCTCGCTGTCGCTGGGAGGATGTTTTCTCCTCTGCTCGCCCCTTCCACCGTCATTTTCTCTCTACCCACCCTTTCCTCCTTTTCCGCGCAGCTCTCGATTCCCCCCTCTCTTTCGCACCCTCCATGTCATATTCCGCTCCAGGAGCTCCATCATAGCTCCTCGCTGTCGCTGGGAGGATGTTTTCTCCTCCGCTCGCCCCTTCCACCGTCATTTTCTTTCTACCCACCCTTGCCTCCTTTTCCACGCAGCTCTCGATTCCCCCCTCTCTTTCGCACCCTCCATGTCATATTCCGCTCCAGGAGCTCCATCATAGCTCCTCGCTGTTGCTGGGAGGATGTTTTCTCCTCCGCTCGCCCCTTCCACCGTCATTTTCTCTCTACCCACCCTTGCCTCCTTCTCCGCACAGCTCTCGATTCCCCCCTCTCTTTCGCACCCTCCATGTCATATTCCGCTCCAGGAGCTCCATCATAGCTCCTCGCTGTCGCTGGGAGGATGTTTTCTCCTCTGCTCGCCCCTTCCACCGTCATTTTCTCTCTACCCACCCTTTCCTCCTTTTCCGCGCAGCTCTCGATTCCCCCCTCTCTTGCGCACCCTCCATGTCATATTCCGCTCCAGGAGCTCCATCATAGCTCCTCGCTGTCGCTGGGAGGATGTTTTCTCCTCCGCTCGCCCCTTCCACCGTCATTTTCTCTCTACCCACCCTTGCCTCCTTTTCCGCGCAGCTCTCGATTCCCCCCTCTCTTTCGCACCCTCCATGTCATATTCCGCTCCAGGAGTTCCATCATAGCTCCTCACTGTCGCTGGGAGGATGTTTTCTCCTCCGCTCGCCCCTTCCACCGTCATTTTCTCTCTACCCACCCTTGCCTCCTTTTACGCGCAGCTCTCGATTCCCCCCTCTCTTTCGCACCCTCCATGTCATATTCCGCTCCAGGAGCTCCATCATAGCTCCTTGCTGTCGCTGGGAGGACGTTTTCTCCTCCGCTCGCCCCTTCCACCGTCATTTTCTCTCTACCCACCCTTGCCTCCTTTTCCGCGCAGCTCTCGATTCCCCCCTCTCTTTCGCACCCTCCATGTCATATTCCGCTCCAGGAGTTCCATCATAGCTCCTCACTGTCGCTGGGAGGATGTTTTCTCCTCCGCTCGCCCCTTCCACCATCATTTTCTCTCTACCCACCCTTGCCTCCTTTTCCGCGCAGCTCTCGATTCCCCCCTCTCTTTCGCACCCTCCATGTCATATTCCGCTCCAGGAGTTCCATCATAGCTCCTCACTGTCGCTGGGAGGATGTTTTCTCCTCCGCTCGCCCCTTCCACCGTCATTTTCTCTCTACCCACCCTTGCCTCCTTTTCCGCGCAGCTCTCGATTCCCCCCTCTCTTTCGCACCCTCCATGTCATATTCCGCTCCAGGAGTTCCATCATAGCTCCTCACTGTCGCTGGGAGGATGTTTTCTCCTCCGCTCGCCCCTTCCACCGTCATTTTCTCTCTACCCACCCTTGCCTCCTTTTCCGCGCAGCTCTCGATTCCCCCCTCTCTTTCGCACCCTCCATGTCATATTCCGCTCCAGGAGCTCCATCATAGCTCCTTGCTGTCGCTGGGAGGACGTTTTCTCCTCCGTTTGCCCCTTCCACCGTCATTTTCTCTCTACCCACCCTTGCCTCCTTTTCCGCGCAGCTCTCGATTCCCCCCTCTCTTTCGCACCCTCCATGTCATATTCCGCTCCAGGAGTTCCATCATAGCTCCTCACTGTCGCTGGGAGGATGTTTTCTCCTCCGCTCGCCCCTTCCACCGTCATTTTCTCTCTACCCACCCTTGCCTCCTTTTCCGCGCAGCTCTCGATTCCCCCCTCTCTTTCGCACCCTCCATGTCATATTCCGCTCCAGGAGTTCCATCATAGCTCCTCACTGTCGCTGGGAGGAATTTTTCTCCTCCGCTTGCCCCTTCCACCGTCATTTTCTCTCTACCCACCCTTGCCTCCTTTTCCGCGCAGCTCTCGATTCCCCCCTCTCTTTCACACCCTCCATGTCATATTCCGCTCCAGGAGCTCCATCATAGCTCCTCGCTGTCGCTGGGAGGATGTTTTCTCCTCCGCTCGCCCCTTCCACCGTCATTTTCTCTCTACCCACCCTTGCCTCCTTTTCCGCGCAGCTCTCGATTCCCCCCTCTCTTTCGCACCCTCCATGTCATATTCCGCTCCAGGAGTTCCATCATAGCTCCTCACTGTCGCTGGGAGGATGTTTTCTCCTCCGCTCGCCCCTTCCACCATCATTTTCTCTCTACCCCCCCTTGCCTCCTTTTCCGCGCAGCTCTCAATTCCCCCCTCTCTTTCGCACCCTCCATGTCATATTCCGCTCCAGGAGTTCCATCATAGCTCCTCACTGTCGCTGGGAGGATGTTTTCTCCTCCGCTCGCCCCTTCCACCGTCATTTTCTCTCTACCCACCCTTGCCTCCTTTTCCGCGCAGCTCTCGATTCCCCCCTCTCTTTCGCACCCTCCATGTCATATTCCGCTCCAGGAGTTCCATCATAGCTCCTTACTGTCGCTGGGAGGATGTTTTCTCCTCCGCTCGCCCCTTCCACCGTCATTTTCTCTCTACCCACCCTTGCCTCCTTCTCCGCGCAGCTCTCGATTCCCCCCTCTCTTTCGCACCCTCCATGTCATATTCCGCTCCAGGAGCTCCATCATAGCTCCTCGCTGTCGCTGGGAGGATGTTTTCTCCTCCGCTCGCCCATTCCACCGTCATTTTCTCTCTACCCACCCTTGCCTCCTTTTCCGCGCAGCTCTCGATTCCCCCCTCTCTTTCGCACCCTCCATGTCATATTCCGCTCCAGGAGCTCCATCATAGCTCCTTGCTGTCGCTGGGAGGATGTTTTCTCCTCCGCTCGCCCCTTCCACCGTCATTTTCTCTCTACCCACCCTTGCCTCCTTTTCCGCGCAGCTCTCGATTCCCCCCTCTCTTTCGCACCCTCCATGTCATATTCCGCTCCAGGAGTTCCATCATAGCTCCTCACTGTCGCTGGGAGGATGTTTTCTCCTCCGCTCGCCCCTTCCACCGTCATTTTCTCTCTACCCACCCTTGCCTCCTTCTCCGCGCAGCTCTCGATTCCCCCCTCTCTTTCGCACCCTCCATGTCATATTCCGCTCCAGGAGCTCCATCATATCTCCTCGCTGTCGCTGGGAGGATGTTTTCTCCTCCGCTCGCCCCTTCCACCGTCATTTTCTCTCTACCCACCCTTGCCTCCTTTTCCGCGCAGCTCTCGATTCCCCCCTCTCTTTCGCACCCTCCATGTCATATTCCGCTCCAGGAGCTCCATCATAGCTCCTTGCTGTCGCTGGGAGGATGTTTTCTCCTCCGCTCGCCCCTTCCACCGTCATTTTCTCTCTACCCACCCTTGCCTCCTTTTCCGCGCAGCTCTCGATTCCCCCCTCTCTTTCGCACCCTCCATGTCATATTCCGCTCCAGGAGTTCCATCATAGCTCCTCACTGTCGCTGGGAGGATGTTTTCTCCTCCGCTCGCCCCTTCCACCATCATTTTCTCTCTACCCACCCTTGCCTCCTTTTCCGCGCAGCTCTCGATTCCCCCCTCTCTTTCGCACCCTCCATGTCATATTCCGCTCCAGGAGTTCCATCATAGCTCCTCACTGTCGCTGGGAGGAAGTTTTCTCCTCCGCTCGCCCCTTCCACCGTCATTTTCTCTCTACCCACCCTTGCCTCCTTTTCCGCGCAGCTCTCGATTCCCCCCTCTCTTTCGCACCCTCCATGTCATATTCCGCTCCAGGAGTTCCATCATAGCTCCTCACTGTCGCTGGGAGGAAGTTTTCTCCTCCGCTTGCCCCTTCCACCGTCATTTTCTCTCTACCCACCCTTGCCTCCTTTTCCGCGCAGCTCTCGATTCCCCCCTCTCTTTCGCACCGTCCATGTCATATTCCGCTCCAGGAGCTCCATCATAGCTCCTTGCTGTCGCTGGGAGGATGTTTTCTCCTCCGCTCGCCCCTTCCACCGTCATTTTCTCTCTACCCACCCTTGCCTCCTTTTCCGCGCAGCTCTCGATTCCCCCCTCTCTTTCGCACCCTCCATGTCATATTCCGCTCCAGGAGTTCCATCATAGCTCCTCACTGTCGCTGGGAGGATGTTTTCTCCTCCGCTCGCCCCTTCCACCGTCATTTTCTCTCTACCCACCCTTGCCTCCTTTTCCGCGCAGCTCTCGATTCCCCCCTCTCTTTCGCACCCTCCATGTCATATTCCGCTCCAGGAGCTCCATCATAGCTCCTCGCTGTCGCTGGGAGGATGTTTTCTCCTCCGCTCGCCCCTTCCACCGTCATTTTCTCTCTACCCACCCTTGCCTCCTTTTCCGCGCAGCTCTCGATTCCCCCCTCTCTTTCGCACCCTCAATGTCATATTCCGCTCCAGGAGTTCCATCATAGCTCCTCACTGTCGCTGGGAGGATGTTTTCTCCTCCGCTCGCCCCTTCCACCGTCATTTTCTCTCTACCCACCCTTGCCTCCTTTTCCGCGCAGCTCTCGATTCCCCCCTCTCTTTCGCACCCTCCATGTCATATTCCGCTCCAGGAGTTCCATCATAGCTCCTCACTGTCGCTGGGAGGAAGTTTTCTCCTCCGCTCGCCCCTTCCACCGTCATTTTCTCTCTACCCACCCTTGCCTCCTTTTCCGCGCAGCTCTCGATTCCCCCCTCTCTTTCGCACCCTCCATGTCATATTCCGCTCCAGGAGCTCCATCATATCTCCTCGCTGTCGCTGGGAGGATGTTTTCTCCTCCGCTCGCCCCTTCCACCGTCATTTTCTCTCTACCCACCCTTGCCTCCTTTTCCGCGCAGCTCTCGATTCCCCCCTCTCTTTCGCACCCTCCATGTCATATTCCGCTCCAGGAGCTCCATCATAGCTCCTTGCTGTCGCTGGGAGGATGTTTTCTCCTCCGCTCGCCCCTTCCACCGTCATTTTCTCTCTACCCACCCTTGCCTCCTTTTCCGCGCAGCTCTCGATTCCCCCCTCTCTTTCGCACCCTCCATGTCATATTCCGCTCCAGGAGTTCCATCATAGCTCCTCACTGTCGCTGGGAGGATGTTTTCTCCTCCGCTCGCCCCTTCCACCATCATTTTCTCTCTACCCACCCTTGCCTCCTTTTCCGCGCAGCTCTCGATTCCCCCCTCTCTTTCGCACCCTCCATGTCATATTCCGCTCCAGGAGTTCCATCATAGCTCCTCACTGTCGCTGGGAGGAAGTTTTCTCCTCCGCTCGCCCCTTCCACCGTCATTTTCTCTCTACCCACCCTTGCCTCCTTTTCCGCGCAGCTCTCGATTCCCCCCTCTCTTTCGCACCCTCCATGTCATATTCCGCTCCAGGAGTTCCATCATAGCTCCTCACTGTCGCTGGGAGGAAGTTTTCTCCTCCGCTCGCCCCTTCCACCGTCATTTTCTCTCTACCCACCCTTGCCTCCTTTTCCGCGCAGCTCTCGATTCCCCCCTCTCTTTCGCACCGTCCATGTCATATTCCGCTCCAGGAGCTCCATCATAGCTCCTTGCTGTCGCTGGGAGGATGTTTTCTCCTCCGCTCGCCCCTTCCACCGTCATTTTCTCTCTACCCACCCTTGCCTCCTTTTCCGCGCAGCTCTCGATTCCCCCCTCTCTTTCGCACCCTCCATGTCATATTCCGCTCCAGGAGTTCCATCATAGCTCCTCACTGTCGCTGGGAGGATGTTTTCTCCTCCGCTCGCCCCTTCCACCGTCATTTTCTCTCTACCCACCCTTGCCTCCTTTTCCGCGCAGCTCTCGATTCCCCCCTCTCTTTCGCACCCTCCATGTCATATTCCGCTCCAGGAGCTCCATCATAGCTCCTCGCTGTCGCTGGGAGGATGTTTTCTCCTCCGCTCGCCCCTTCCACCGTCATTTTCTCTCTACCCACCCTTGCCTCCTTTTCCGCGCAGCTCTCGATTCCCCCCTCTCTTTCGCACCCTCAATGTCATATTCCGCTCCAGGAGTTCCATCATAGCTCCTCACTGTCGCTGGGAGGATGTTTTCTCCTCCGCTCGCCCCTTCCACCGTCATTTTCTCTCTACCCACCCTTGCCTCCTTTTCCGCGCAGCTCTCGATTCCCCCCTCTCTTTCGCACCCTCCATGTCATATTCCGCTCCAGGAGCTCCATCATAGCTCCTTGCTGTCGCTGGGAGGATGTTTTCTCCTCCGCTCGCCCCTTCCACCGTCATTTTCTCTCTACCCACCCTTGCCTCCTTTTCCGCGCAGCTCTCGATTCCCCCCTCTCTTTCGCACCCTCCATGTCATATTCCGCTCCAGGAGTTCCATCATAGCTCCTCACTGTCGCTGGGAGGATGTTTTCTCCTCCGCTCGCCCCTTCCACCATCATTTTCTCTCTACCCACCCTTGCCTCCTTTTCCGCGCAGCTCTCGATTCCCCCCTCTCTTTCGCACCCTCCATGTCATATTCCGCTCCAGGAGTTCCATCATAGCTCCTCACTGTCGCTGGGAGGATGTTTTCTCCTCCGCTCGCCCCTTCCACCGTCATTTTCTCTCTACCCACCCTTGCCTCCTTCTCCGCGCAGCTCTCGATTCCCCCCTCTCTTTCGCACCCTCCATGTCATATTCCGCTCCAGGAGCTCCATCATAGCTCCTCGCTGTCGCTGGGAGGATGTTTTCTCCTCCGCTCGCCCCTTCCACCGTCATTTTCTTTCTACCCACCCTTGCCTCCTTTTCCACGCAGCTCTCGATTCCCCCCTCTCTTTCGCACCCTCCATGTCATATTCCGCTCCAGGAGCTCCATCATAGCTCCTCGCTGTTGCTGGGAGGATGTTTTCTCCTCCGCTCGCCCCTTCCACCGTCATTTTCTCTCTACCCACCCTTGCCTCCTTCTCCGCACAGCTCTCGATTCCCCCCTCTCTTTCGCACCCTCCATGTCATATTCCGCTCCAGGAGCTCCATCATAGCTCCTCGCTGTCGCTGGGAGGATGTTTTCTCCTCTGCTCGCCCCTTCCACCGTCATTTTCTCTCTACCCACCCTTTCCTCCTTTTCTGCGCAGCTCTCGATTCCCCCCTCTCTTGCGCACCCTCCATGTCATATTCCGCTCCAGGAGCTCCATCATAGCTCCTCGCTGTCGCTGGGAGGATGTTTTCTCCTCCGCTCGCCCCTTCCACCGTCATTTTCTCTCTACCCACCCTTGCCTCCTTTTCCGCGCAGCTCTCGATTCCCCCCTCTCTTTCGCACCCTCCATGTCATATTCCGCTCCAGGAGTTCCATCATAGCTCCTCACTGTCACTGGGAGGATGTTTTCTCCTCCGCTCGCCCCTTCCACCGTCATTTTCTCTCTACCCACCCTTGCCTCCTTTTCCGCGCAGCTCTCGATTCCCCCCTCTCTTTCGCACCCTCCATGTCATATTCCGCTCCAGGAGCTCCATCATAGCTCCTTGCTGTCGCTGGGAGGACGTTTTCTCCTCCGCTCGCCCCTTCCACCGTCATTTTCTCTCTACCCACCCTTGCCTCCTTTTCCGCGCAGCTCTCGATTCCCCCCTCTCTTTCGCACCCTCCATGTCATATTCCGCTCCAGGAGTTCCATCATAGCTCCTCACTGTCGCTGGGAGGATGTTTTCTCCTCCGCTCGCCCCTTCCACCGTCATTTTCTCTCTACCCACCCTTGCCTCCTTTTCCGCGCAGCTCTCGATTCCCCCCTCTCTTTCGCACCCTCCATGTCATATTCCGCTCCAGGAGTTCCATCATAGCTCCTTGCTGTCGCTGGGAGGATGTTTTCTCCTCCGCTCGCCCCTTCCACCGTCATTTTCTCTCTACCCACCCTTGCCTCCTTTTCCGCGCAGCTCTCGATTCCCCCCTCTCTTTCGCACCCTCCATGTCATATTCCGCTCCAGGAGTTCCATCATAGCTCCTCACTGTCGCTGGGAGGATGTTTTCTCCTCCGCTCGCCCCTTCCACCGTCATTTTCTCTCTACCCACCCTTGCCTCCTTTTCCGCGCAGCTCTCGATTCCCCCCTCTCTTTCGCACCCTCCATGTCATATTCCGCTCCAGGAGCTCCATCATAGCTCCTCGCTGTCGCTGGGAGGATGTTTTCTCCTCCGCTCGCCCCTTCCACCGTCATTTTCTCTCTACCCACCCTTGCCTCCTTTTCCGCGCAGCTCTCGATTCCCCCCTCTCTTTCGCACCCTCCATGTCATATTCCGCTCCAGGAGTTCCATCATAGCTCCTAACTGTCGCTGGGAGGATGTTTTCTCCTCCGCTCGCCCCTTCCACCATCATTTTCTCTCTACCCACCCTTGCCTCCTTTTCCGCGCAGCTCTCGATTCCCCCCTCTCTTTCGCACCCTCCATGTCATATTCCGCTCCAGGAGTTCCATCATAGCTCCTCACTGTCGCTGGGAGGATGTTTTCTCCTCCGCTCGCCCCTTCCACCGTCATTTTCTCTCTACCCACCCTTGCCTCCTTTTCCGCGCAGCTCTCGATTCCCCCCTCTCTTTCGCACCCTCCATGTCATATTCCGCTCCAGGAGCTCCATCATAGCTCCTCGCTGTCGCTGGGAGGATGTTTTCTCCTCTGCTCGCCCCTTCCACCGTCATTTTCTCTCTACCCACCCTTTCCTCCTTTTCCGCGCAGCTCTCGATTCCCCCCTCTCTTGCGCACCCTCCATGTCATATTCCGCTCCAGGAGCTCCATCATAGCTCCTCGCTGTCGCTGGGAGGATGTTTTCTCCTCCGCTCGCCCCTTCCACCGTCATTTTCTCTCTACCCACCCTTGCCTCCTTTTCCGCGCAGCTCTCGATTCCCCCCTCTCTTTCGCACCCTCCATGTCATATTCCGCTCCAGGAGCTCCATCATAGCTCCTCGCTGTCGCTGGGAGGATGTTTTCTCCTCTGCTCGCCCCTTCCACCGTCATTTTCTCTCTACCCACCCTTTCCTCCTTTTCCGCGCAGCTCTCGATTCCCCCCTCTCTTGCGCACCCTCCATGTCATATTCCGCTCCAGGAGCTCCATCATAGCTCCTCGCTGTCGCTGGGAGGATGTTTTCTCCTCCGCTCGCCCCTTCCACCGTCATTTTCTCTCTACCCACCCTTGCCTCCTTTTCCGCGCAGCTCTCGATTCCCCCCTCTCTTTCGCACCCTCCATGTCATATTCCGCTCCAGGAGCTCCATCATAGCTCCTCGCTGTCGCTGGGAGGATGTTTTCTCCTCCGCTCGCCCCTTCCACCGTCATTTTCTCTCTACCCACCCTTGCCTCCTTTTCCGCACAGCTCTCGATTCCCCCCTCTCTTTCGCACCCTCCATGTCATATTCCGCTCCAGGAGTTCCATCATAGCTCCTCGCTGTCGCTGGGAGGATGTTTTCTCCTCCGCTCGCCCCTTCCACCGTCATTTTCTCTCTACCCACCCTTGCCTCCTTTTCCGCACAGCTCTCGATTCCCCCCTCTCTTTCGCACCCTCCATGTCATATTCCGCTCCAGGAGTTCCATCATAGCTCCTCACTGTCGCTGGGAGGATGTTTTCTCCTCCGCTCGCCCCTTCCACCATCATTTTCTCTCTACCCACCCTTGCCTCCTTTTCCGCGCAGCTCTCGATTCCCCCCTCTCTTTCGCACCCTCCATGTCATATTTCGCTCCAGGAGTTCCATCATAGCTCCTCACTGTCGCTGGGAGGAAGTTTTCTCCTCCGCTCGCCCCTTCCACCGTCATTTTCTCTCTACCCACCCTTGCCTCCTTTTCCGCGCAGCTCTCGATTCCCCCCTCTCTTTCGCACCCTCCATGTCATATTCCGCTCCAGGAGTTCCATCATAGCTCCTCACTGTCGCTGGGAGGATGTTTTCTCCTCCGCTCGCCCCTTCCACCGTCATTTTCTCTCTACCCACCCTTGCCTCCTTCTCCGCGCAGCTCTCGATTCCCCCCTCTCTTTCGCACCCTCCATGTCATATTCCGCTCCAGGAGCTCCATCATAGCTCTTCGCTGTCGCTGGGAGGATGTTTTCTCCTCCGCTCGCCCCTTCCACCGTCATTTTCTCTCTACCCACCCTTTCCTCCTTTTCCGCGCAGCTCTCGATTCCCCCCTCTCTTTCGCACCCTCCATGTCATATTCCGCTCCAGGAGCTCCATCATAGCTCCTCGCTGTCGCTGGGAGGATGTTTTCTCCTCCGCTCGCCCCTTCCACCGTCATTTTCTCTCTACCCACCCTTGCCTCCTTTTCCGCGCAGCTCTCGATTCCCCCCTCTCTTTCGCACCCTCCATGTCATATTCCGCTCCAGGAGCTCCATCATAGCTCCTCGCTGTCGCTGGGAGGATGTTTTCTCCTCCGCTCGCCCCTTCCACCGTCATTTTCTCTCTACCCACCCTTGCCTCCTTCTCCGCGCAGCTCTCAATTCCCCCCTCTCTTTCGCACCCTCCATGTCATATTCCGCTCCAGGAGCTCCATCATAGCTCCTCGCTGTCGCTGGGAGGATGTTTTCTCCTCCGCTCGCCCCTTCCACCGTCATTTTCTCTCTACCCACCCTTGCCTCCTTTTCCGCGTAGCTCTCGATTCCCCCCTCTCTTTCGCACCCTCCATGTCATATTCCGCTCCAGGAGTTCCATCATAGCTCCTCACTGTCGCTGGGAGGATGTTTTCTCCTCCGCTCGCCCCTTCCACCGTCATTTTCTCTCTACCCACCCTTGCCTCCTTTTCCGCGCAGCTCTCGATTCCCCCCTCTCTTTCGCACCCTCCATGTCATATTCCGCTCCAGGAGCTCCATCATAGCTCCTCGCTGTCGCTGGGAGGATGTTTTCTCCTCCGCTCGCCCCTTCCACCGTCATTTTCTCTCTACCCACCCTTGCCTCCTTTTCCGCGCAGCTCTCGATTCCCCCCTCTCTTTCGCACCCTCAATGTCATATTCCGCTCCAGGAGTTCCATCTTAGCTCCTCACTGTCGCTGGGAGGATGTTTTCTCCTCCGCTCGCCCCTTCCACCGTCATTTTCTCTCTACCCACCCTTGCCTCCTTTTCCGCGCAGCTCTCGATTCCCCCCTCTCTTTCGCACCCTCCATGTCATATTCCGCTCCAGGAGCTCCATCATAGCTCCTTGCTGTCGCTGGGAGGATGTTTTCTCCTCCGCTCGCCCCTTCCACCGTCATTTTCTCTCTACCCACCCTTGCCTCCTTTTCCGCGCAGCTCTCGATTCCCCCCTCTCTTTCGCACCCTCCATGTCATATTCCGCTCCAGGAGTTCCATCATAGCTCCTCACTGTCGCTGGGAGGATGTTTTCTCCTCCGCTCGCCCCTTCCACCGTCATTTTCTCTCTACCCACCCTTGCCTCCTTTTCCGCGCAGCTCTCGATTCCCCCCTCTCTTTCGCACCCTCCATGTCATATTCCGCTCCAGGAGCTCCATCATAGCTCCTCGCTGTCGCTGGGAGGATGTTTTCTCCTCCGCTCGCCCCTTCCACCGTCATTTTCTCTCTACCCACCCTTGCCTCCTTTTCCGCGCAGCTCTCGATTCCCCCCTCTCTTTCGCACCCTCCATGTCATATTCCGCTCCAGGAGCTCCATCATAGCTCCTCGCTGTCGCTGGGAGGATGTTTTCTCCTCCGCTCGCCCCTTCCACCGTCATTTTCTCTCTACCCACCCTTGCCTCCTTTTCCGCGCAGCTCTCGATTCCCCCCTCTCTTTCGCACCCTCAATGTCATATTCCGCTCCGGGAGTTCCATCATAGCTCCTCACTGTCGCTGGGAGGATGTTTTCTCCTCCGCTCGGCCCTTCCACCGTCATTTTCTCTCTACCCACCCTTGCCTCCTTTTCCGCGCAGCTCTCGATTCCCCCCTCTCTTTCGCACCCTCCATGTCATATTCCGCTCCAGGAGTTCCATCATAGCTCCTCACTGTCGCTGGGAGGAAGTTTTCTCCTCCGCTCGCCCCTTCCACCGTCATTTTCTCTCTACCCACCCTTGCCTCCTTTTCCGCGCAGCTCTCGATTCCCCCCTCTCTTTCGCACCCTCCATGTCATATTCCGCTCCAGGAGCTCCATCATAGCTCCTTGCTGTCGCTGGGAGGATGTTTTCTCCTCCGCTCGCCCCTTCCACCGTCATTTTCTCTCTACCCACCCTTGCCTCCTTTTCCGCGCAGCTCTCGATTCCCCCCTCTCTTTCGCACCCTCCATGTCATATTCCGCTCCAGGAGCTCCATCATAGCTCCTCGCTGTCGCTGGGAGGATGTTTTCTCCTCCGCTCGCCCCTTCCACCGTCATTTTCTCTCTACCCACCCTTGCCTCCTTTTCCGCGTAGCTCTCGATTACCCCCTCTCTTTCGCACCCTCCATGTCATATTCCGCTCCAGGAGTTCCATCATAGCTCCTCACTGTCGCTGGGAGGATGTTTTCTCCTCCGCTCGCCCCTTCCACCGTCATTTTCTCTCTACCCACCCTTGCCTCCTTTTCCGCGCAGCTCTCGATTCCCCTCTCTCTTTCGCACCCTCCATGTCATATTCCGCTCCAGGAGTTCCATCATAGCTCCTCACTGTCGCTGGGAGGAAGTTTTCTCCTCCGCTTGCCCCTTCCACCGTCATTTTCTCTCTACCCACCCTTGCCTCCTTTTCCGCGCAGCTCTCGATTCCCCCCTCTCTTTCGCACCCTCCAAGTCATATTCCGCTCCAGGAGCTCCATCATAGCTCCTTGCTGTCGCTGGGAGGATGTTTTCTCCTCCGCTCGCCCCTTCCACCGTCATTTTCTCTCTACCCACCCTTGCCTCCTTTTCCGCGCAGCTCTCGATTCCCCCCTCTCTTTCGCACCCTCCATGTCATATTCCGCTCCAGGAGTTCCATCATAGCTCCTCACTGTCGCTGGGAGGATGTTTTCTCCTCCGCTCGCCCCTTCCACCGTCATTTTCTCTCTACCCACCCTTGCCTCCTTTTCCGCGCAGCTCTCGATTCCCCCCTCTCTTTCGCACCCTCCATGTCATATTCCGCTCCAGGAGCTCCATCATAGCTCCTCGCTGTCGCTGGGAGGATGTTTTCTCCTCCGCTCGGCCCTTCCACCGTCATTTTCTCTCTACCCACCCTTGCCTCCTTTTCCGCGCAGCTCTCGATTCCCCCCTCTCTTTCGCACCCTCAATGTCATATTCCGCTCCAGGAGTTCCATCATAGCTCCTCACTGTCGCTGGGAGGATGTTTTCTCCTCCGCTCGCCCCTTCCACCGTCATTTTCTCTCTACCCACCCTTGCCTCCTTTTCCGCGCAGCTCTCGATTCCCCCCTCTCTTTCGCACCCTCCATGTCATATTCCGCTCCAGGAGCTCCATCATAGCTCCTCGCTGTCGCTGGGAGGATGTTTTCTCCTCCGCTCGCCCCTTCCACCGTCATTTTCTCTCTACCCACCCTTGCCTCCTTTTCCGCGCAGCTCTCGATTCCCCCCTCTCTTTCGCACCCTCAATGTCATATTCCGCTCCAGGAGTTCCATCATAGCTCCTCACTGTCGCTGGGAGGATGTTTTCTCCTCCGCTCGCCCCTTCCACCGTCATTTTCTCTCTACCCACCCTTGCCTCCTTTTCCGCGCAGCTCTCGATTCCCCCCTCTCTTTCGCACCCTCCATGTCATATTCCGCTCCAGGAGTTCCATCATAGCTCCTCACTGTCGCTGGGAGGAAGTTTTCTCCTCCGCTCGCCCCTTCCACCGTCATTTTCTCTCTACCCACCCTTGCCTCCTTTTCCGCGCAGCTCTCGATTCCCCCCTCTCTTTCGCACCCTCCATGTCATATTCCGCTCCAGGAGCTCCATCATAGCTCCTTGCTGTCGCTGGGAGGATGTTTTCTCCTCCGCTCGCCCCTTCCACCGTCATTTTCTCTCTACCCACCCTTGCCTCCTTTTCCGCGCAGCTCTCGATTCCCCCCTCTCTTTCGCACCCTCCATGTCATATTCCGCTCCAGGAGCTCCATCATAGCTCCTCGCTGTCGCTGGGAGGATGTTTTCTCCTCCGCTCGCCCCTTCCACCGTCATTTTCTCTCTACCCACCCTTGCCTCCTTTTCCGCGTAGCTCTCGATTCCCCCCTCTCTTTCGCACCCTCCATGTCATATTCCGCTCCAGGAGTTCCATCATAGCTCCTCACTGTCGCTGGGAGGATGTTTTCTCCTCCGCTCGCCCCTTCCACCGTCATTTTCTCTCTACCCACCCTTGCCTCCTTTTCCGTGCAGCTCTCGATTCCCCCCTCTCTTTCGCACCCTCAATGTCATATTCCGCTCCAGGAGTTCCATCATAGCTCCTCACTGTCGCTGGGAGGATGTTTTCTCCTCCGCTCGCCCCTTCCACCGTCATTTTCTCTCTACCCACCCTTGCCTCCTTTTCCGCGCAGCTCTCGATTCCCCCCTCTCTTTCGCACCCTCCATGTCATATTCCGCTCCAGGAGTTCCATCATAGCTCCTCACTGTCGCTGGGAGGAAGTTTTCTCCTCCGCTCGCCCCTTCCACCGTCATTTTCTCTCTACCCACCCTTGCCTCCTTTTCCGCGCAGCTCTCGATTCCCCCCTCTCTTTCGCACCCTCCATGTCATATTCCGCTCCAGGAGCTCCATCATAGCTCCTTGCTGTCGCTGGGAGGATGTTTTCTCCTCCGCTCGCCCCTTCCACCGTCATTTTCTCTCTACCCACCCTTGCCTCCTTTTCCGCGCAGCTCTCGATTCCCCCCTCTCTTTCGCACCCTCCATGTCATATTCCGCTCCAGGAGTTCCATCATAGCTCCTCACTGTCGCTGGGAGGATGTTTTCTCCTCCGCTCGCCCCTTCCACCATCATTTTCTCTCTACCCACCCTTGCCCCCTTTTCCGCGCAGCTCTCGATTCCCCCCTCTCTTTCGCACCCTCCATGTCATATTCCGCTCCAGGAGTTCCATCATAGCTCCTCACTGTCGCTGGGAGGATGTTTTCTCCTCCGCTCGCCCCTTCCACCGTCATTTTCTCTCTACCCACCCTTGCCTCCTTCTCCGCGCAGCTCTCGATTCCCCCCTCTCTTTCGCACCCTCCATGTCATATTCCGCTCCAGGAGCTCCATCATAGCTCCTCGCTGTCGCTGGGAGGATGTTTTCTCCTCCGCTCGCCCCTTCCACCGTCATTTTCTCTCTACCCACCCTTGCCTCCTTCTCCGCGCAGCTCTCGATTCCCCCCTCTCTTTCGCACCCTCCATGTCATATTCCGCTCCAGGAGCTCCATCATAGCTCCTTGCTGTCGCTGGGAGGATGTTTTCTCCTCCGCTCGCCCCTTCCACCATCATTTTCTCTCTACCCACCCTTGCCTCCTTCTCCGCGCAGCTCTCGATTCCCCCCTCTCTTTTGCACCCTCCATGTCATATTCCGCTCCAGGAGCTCCATCATAGCTCCTCGCTGTCGCTGGGAGGATGTTTTCTCCTCCGCTCGCCCCTTCCACCGTCATTTTCTCTCTACCCACCCTTGCCTCCTTTTCCGCGCAGCTCTCGATTCCCCCCTCTCTTTCGCACCCTCCATGTCATATTCCGCTCCAGGAGCTCCATCATAGCTCCTCGCTGTCGCTGGGAGGATGTTTTCTCCTCCGCTCGCCCCTTCCACCGTCATTTTCTTTCTACCCACCCTTGCCTCCTTTTCCACGCAGCTCTCGATTCCCCCCTCTCTTTCGCACCCTCCATGTCATATTCCGCTCCAGGAGCTCCATCATAGCTCCTCGCTGTTGCTGGGAGGATGTTTTCTCCTCCGCTCGCCCCTTCCACCGTCATTTTCTCTCTACCCACCCTTGCCTCCTTCTCCGCACAGCTCTCGATTCCCCCCTCTCTTTCGCACCCTCCATGTCATATTCCGCTCCAGGAGCTCCATCATAGCTCCTCGCTGTCGCTGGGAGGATGTTTTCTCCTCTGCTCGCCCCTTCCACCGTCATTTTCTCTCTACCCACCCTTTCCTCCTTTTCCGCGCAGCTCTCGATTCCCCCCTCTCTTTCGCACCCTCCATGTCATATTCCGCTCCAGGAGCTCCATCATAGCTCCTCGCTGTCGCTGGGAGGATGTTTTCTCCTCCGCTCACCCCTTCCACCGTCACTTTCTTTCTACCCACCCTTGCCTCCTTTTCCACCCAGCTCTCGATTCCCCCCTCTCTTTCGCACCCTCCATGTCATATTCCGCTCCAGGAGCTCCATCATAGCTCCTCGCTGTTGCTGGGAGGATGTTTTCTCCTCCGCTCGCCCTTCCACCGTCATTTTCTCTCTACCCACCCTTGCCTCCTTCTCCGCACAGCTCTCGATTCCCCCCTCTCTTTCGCACCCTCCATGTCATATTCCGCTCCAGGAGCTCCATCATAGCTCCTCGCTGTCGCTGGGAGGATGTTTTCTCCTCTGCTCGCCCCTTCCACCGTCATTTTCTCTCTACCCACCCTTTCCTCCTTTTCCGCGCAGCTCTCGATTCCCCCCTCTCTTGCGCACCCTCCATGTCATATTCCGCTCCAGGAGCTCCATCATAGCTCCTCGCTGTCGCTGGGAGGATGTTTTCTCCTCCGCTCGCCCCTTCCACCGTCATTTTCTCTCTACCCACCCTTTCCTCCTTTTCCGCGCAGCTCTCGATTCCCCCCTCTCTTTCGCACCCTCCATGTCATATTCCGCTCCAGGAGCTCCATCATAGCTCCTCGCTGTCGCTGGGAGGATATTTTCTCCTCCGCTCGCCCCTTCCACCGTCATTTTCTCTCTACCCACCCTTGCCTCCTTTTCCGCGCAGCTCTCGATTCCCCCCTCTCTTTCGCACCCTCCATGTCATATTCCGCTCCAGGAGCTCCATCATAGCTCCTCGCTGTCGCTGGGAGGATGTTTTCTCCTCCGCTCGCCCCTTCCACCGTCATTTTCTCTCTACCCACCCTTGCCTCCTTCTCCGCGCAGCTCTCAATTCCCCCCTCTCTTTCGCACCCTCCATGTCATATTCCGCTCCAGGAGCTCCATCATAGCTCCTCGCTGTCGCTGGGAGGATGTTTTCTCCTCCGCTCGCCCCTTCCACCGTCATTTTCTCTCTACCCACCCTTGCCTCCTTCTCCGCGCAGCTCTCGATTCCCCCCTCTCTTTCGAACCCTCCATGTCATATTCCGCTCCAGGAGCTCCATCATAGCTCCTCGCTGTCGCTGGGAGGATGTTTTCTCCTCTGCTCGCCCCTTCCACCGTCATTTTCTCTCTACCCACCCTTTCCTCCTTTTCCGCGCAGCTCTCGATTCCCCCCTCTCTTTCGCACCCTCCATGTCATATTCCGCTCCAGGAGCTCCATCATAGCTCCTCGCTGTCGCTGGGAGGATGTTTTCTCCTCCGCTCGCCCCTTCCACCGTCATTTTCTTTCTACCCACCCTTGCCTCCTTTTCCACGCAGCTCTCGATTCCCCCCTCTCTTTCGCACCCTCCATGTCATATTCCGCTCCAGGAGCTCCATCATAGCTCCTCGCTGTCGCTGGGAGGATGTTTACTCCTCTGCTCGCCCCTTCCACCGTCATTTTCTCTCTACCCACCCTTTCCTCCTTTTCCGCGCAGCTCTCGATTCCCCCCTCTCTTTCGCACCCTCCATGTCATATTCCGCTCCAGGAGCTCCATCATAGCTCCTTGCTGTCGCTGGGAGGACGTTTTCTCCTCCGCTCGCCCCTTCCACCGTCATTTTCTCTCTACCCACCCTTGCCTCCTTTTCCGCGCAGCTCTCTATTCCCCCCTCTCTTTCGCACCCTCCATGTCATATTCCGCTCCAGGAGTTCCATCATAGCTCCTCACTGTCGCTGGGAGGATGTTTTCTCCTCCGCTCGCCCCTTCCACCGTCATTTTCTCTCTACCCACCCTTGCCTCCTTTTCCGCGCAGCTCTCGATTCCCCCCTCTCTTTCGCACCCTCCATGTCATATTCCGCTCCAGGAGTTCCATCATAGCTCCTTACTGTCGCTGGGAGGAATTTTTCTCCTCCGCTTGCCCCTTCCACCGTCATTTTCTCTCTACCCACCCTTGCCTCCTTTTCCGCGCAGCTCTCGATTCCCCCCTCTCTTTCGCACCCTCCATGTCATATTCCGCTCCAGGAGCTCCATCATAGCTCCTTGCTGTCGCTGGGAGGATGTTTTCTCCTCCGCTCGCCCCTTCCACCGTCATTTTCTCTCTACCCACCCTTGCCTCCTTTTCCGCGCAGCTCTCGATTCCCCCCTCTCTTTCGCACCCTCCATGTCATATTCCGCTCCAGGAGTTCCATCATAGCTCCTCACTGTCGCTGGGAGGATGTTTTCTCCTCCGCTCGCCCCTTCCACCGTCATTTTCTCTCTACCCACCCTTGCCTCCTTTTCCGCGCAGCTCTCGATTCCCCCCTCTCTTTCGCACCCTCCATGTCATATTCCGCTCCAGGAGCTCCATCATAGCTCCTCGCTGTCGCTGGGAGGATGTTTTCTCCTCCGCTCGCCCCTTCCACCGTCATTTTCTCTCTACCCACCCTTGCCTCCTTTTCCGCGCAGCTCTCGATTCCCCCCTCTCTTTCGCACCCTCAATGTCATATTCCGCTCCAGGAGATCCATCATAGCTCCTCACTGTCGCTGGGAGGATGTTTTCTCCTCCGCTCGCCCCTTCCACCGTCATTTTCTCTCTACCCACCCTTGCCTCCTTCTCCGCACAGCTCTCGATTCCCCCCTCTCTTTCGCACCCTCCATGTCATATTCCGCTCCAGGAGCTCCATCATAGTTCCTCGCTGTCGCTGGGAGGATGTTTTCTCCTCTGCTCGCCCCTTCCACCGTCATTTTCTCTCTACCCACCCTTTCCTCCTTTTCCGCGCAGCACTCGATTCCCCCCTCTCTTTCGCACCCTCCATGTCATATTCCGCTCCAGGAGCTCCATCATAGCTCCTCGCTGTCGCTGGGAGGATGTTTTCTCCTCCGCTCGCCCCTTCCACCGTCATTTTCTTTCTACCCACCCTTGCCTCCTTTTCCACGCAGCTCTCGATTCCCCCCTCTCTTTCGCACCCTCCATGTCATATTCCGCTCCAGGAGCTCCATCATAGCTCCTCGCTGTTGCTGGGAGGATGTTTTCTCCTCCGCTCGCCCCTTCCACCGTCATTTTCTCTCTACCCACCCTTGCCTCCTTCTCCGCACAGCTCTCGTTCCCCCCCTCTCTTTCGCACCCTCCATGTCATATTCCGCTCCAGGAGCTCCATCATAGCTCCTCGCTGTCGCTGGGAGGATGTTTTCTCCTCTGCTCGCCCCTTCCACCGTCATTTTCTCTCTACCCACCCTTTCCTCCTTTTCCGCGCAGCTCTCGATTCCCCCCTCTCTTGCGCACCCTCCATGTCATATTCCGCTCCAGGAGCTCCATCATAGCTCCTCGCTGTCGCTGGGAGGATGTTTACTCCTCCGCTCGCCCCTTCCACCGTCATTTTCTCTCTACCCACCCTTGCCTCCTTTTCCGCGCAGCTCTCGATTCCCCCCTCTCTTTCGCACCCTCCATGTCATATTCCGCTCCAGGAGCTCCATCATAGCTCTTCGCTGTCGCTGGGAGGATGTTTTCTCCTCCGCTCGCCCCTTCCACCGTCATTTTCTCTCTACCCACCCTTTCCTCCTTTTCCGCGCAGCTCTCGATTCCCCCCTATCTTTCGCACCCTCCATGTCATATTCCGCTCCAGGAGCTCCATCATAGCTCCTCGCTGTCGCTGGGAGGATGTTTTCTCCTCCGCTCGCCCCTTCCACCATCATTTTCTCTCTACCCACCCTTGCCTCCTTTTCCGCGCAGCTCTCGATTCCCCCCTCTCTTTCGCACCCTCCATGTCATATTCCGCTCCAGGAGCTCCATCATAGCTCCTCGCTGTCGCTGGGAGGATGTTTTCTCCTCCGCTCGCCCCTTCCACCGTCATTTTCTCTCTACCCACCCTTGCCTCCTTCTCCGCGCAGCTCTCAATTCCCCCCTCTCTTTCGCACCCTCCATGTCATATTCCGCTCCAGGAGCTCCATCATAGCTCCTCGCTGTCGCTGGGAGGATGTTTTCTCCTCCGCTCGCCCCTTCCACCGTCATTTTCTCTCTACCCACCCTTGCCTCCTTCTCCGCGCAGCTCTCGATTCCCCCCTCTCTTTCGAAGCCTCCATGTCATATTCCGCTCCAGGAGCTCCATCATAGCTCCTCGCTGTCGCTGGGAGGATGTTTTCTCCTCTGCTCGCCCCTTCCACCGTCATTTTCTCTCTACCTACCCTTTCCTCCTTTTCCGCGCAGCTCTCGATTCCCCCCTCTCTTTCGCACCCTCCATGTCATATTCCGCTCCAGGAGCTCCATCATAGCTCCTCGCTGTCGCTGGGAGGATGTTTTCTCCTCCGCTCGCCCCTTCCACCGTCATTTTCTTTCTACCCACCCTTGCCTCCTTTTCCACGCAGCTCTCGATTCCCCCCTCTCTTTCGCACCCTCCATGTCATATTCCGCTCCAGGAGCTCCATCATAGCTCCTCGCTGTCGCTGGGAGGATGTTTTCTCCTCTGCTCGCCCCTTCCACCGTCATTTTCTTTCTACCCACCCTTTCCTCCTTTTCCGCGCAGCTCTCGATTCCCCCCTCTCTTTCGCACCCTCCATGTCATATTCCGCTCCAGGAGTTCCATCATAGCTCCTCACTGTCGCTGGGAGGAAGTTTTCTCCTCCGCTCGCCCCTTCCACCGTCATTTTCTCTCTACCCACCCTTGCCTCCTTTTCCGCGCAGCTCTCGATTCCCCCCTCTCTTTCGCACCCTCCATGTCATATTCCGCTCCAGGAGCTCCATCATAGCTCCTCGCTGTCGCTGGGAGGATGTTTTCTCCTCCGCTCGCCCCTTCCACCGTCATTTTCTCTCTACCCACCCTTGCCTCCTTTTCCGCGCAGCTCTCAAATCCCCCCTCTCTTTCGCACCCTCCATGTCATATTCCGCTCCAGGAGTTCCATCATAGCTCCTCACTGTCGCTGGGAGGAAGTTTTCTCCTCCGCTCGCCCCTTCCACCGTCATTTTCTCTCTACCCACCCTTGCCTCCTTTTCCGCGCAGCTCTCGATTCCGCCCTCTCTTTCGCACCCTCCATGTCATATTCCGCTCCAGGAGCTCCATCATAGCTCCTCGCTGTCGCTGGGAGGATGTTTTCTCCTCCGCTCGCCCCTTCCACCGTCATTTTCTCTCTACCCACCCTTGCCTCCTTTTCCGCGCAGCTCTCGATTCCCCCCTCTCTTTCGCACCCTCAATGTCATATTCCGCTTCAGGAGTTCCATCATAGCTCCTCACTGTCGCTGGGAGGATGTTTTCTCCTCCGCTCGCCCCTTCCACCGTCATTTTCTCTCTACCCACCCTTGCCTCCTTTTCCGCGCAGCTCTCGATTCCCCCCTCTCTTTCGCACCCTCCATGTCATATTCCGCTCCAGGAGTTCCATCATAGCTCCTCACTGTCGCTGGGAGGAAGTTTTCTCCTCCGCTCGCCCCTTCCACCGTCATTTTCTCTCTACCCACCCTTGCCTCCTTTTCCGCGCAGCTCTCGATTCCCCCCTCTCTTTCGCACCCTCCATGTCATATTCCGCTCCAGGAGCTCCATCATAGCTCCTTGCTGTCGCTGGGAGGATGTTTTCTCCTCCGCTCGCCCCTTCCACCGTCATTTTCTCACTACCCACCCTTGCCTCCTTTTCCGCGCAGCTCTCGATTCCCCCCTCTCTTTCGCACCCTCCATGTCATATTCCGCTCCAGGAGTTCCATCATAGCTCCTCACTGTCGCTGGGAGGATGTTTTCTCCTCCGCTCGCCCCTTCCACCATCATTTTCTCTCTACCCACCCTTGCCTCCTTTTCCACGCAGCTCTCGATTCCCCCCTCTCTTTCGCACCCTCCATGTCATATTCCGCTCCAGGAGTTCCATCATAGCTCCTCACTGTCGCTGGGAGGATATTTTCTCCTCTGCTCGCCCCTTCCACCGTCATTTTCTCTCTACCCACCCTTGCCTCCTTTTCCGCGCAGCTCTCGATTCCCCCCTCTCTTTCGCACCCTCCATGTCATATTCCGCTCCAGGAGCTCCATCATAGCTCCTTGCTGTCGCTGGGAGGATGTTTTCTCCTCCGCTCGCCCCTTCCACCGTCATTTTCTCTCTACCCACCCTTGCCTCCTTTTCCGCGCAGCTCTCGATTCCCCCCTCTCTTTCGCACCCTCCATGTCATATTCCGCTCCAGGAGTTCCATCATAGCTCCTCACTGTCGCTGGGAGGATGTTTTCTCCTCCGCTCGCCCCTTCCACCGTCATTTTCTCTCTACCCACCCTTGCCTCCTTTTCCGCGCAGCTCTCGATTCCCCCCTCTCTTTCGCACCCTCCATGTCATATTCCGCTCCAGGAGTTCCATCATAGCTCCTCACTGTCGCTGGGAGGATGTTTTCTCCTCCGCTCGCCCCTTCCACCGTCATTTTCTCTCTACCCACCCTTGCCTCCTTCTCCGCGCAGCTCTCGATTCCCCCCTCTCTTTCGCACCCTCCATATCATATTCCGCTCCAGGAGCTCCATCATAGCTCCTCGCTGTCGCTGGGAGGATGTTTTCTCCTCCGCTCGCCCCTTCCACCGTCATTTTCTCTCTACCCACCCTTGCCTTCTTTTCCGCGCAGCTCTCGATTCCCCCCTCTCTTTCGCACCCTCCATGTCATATTCCGCTCCAGGAGCTCCATCATAGCTCCTTGCTGTCGCTGGGAGGATGTTTTCTCCTCCGCTCGCCCCTTCCACCGTCATTTTCTCTCTACCCACCCTTGCCTCCTTTTCCGCGCAGCTCTCGATTCCCCCCTCTCTTTCGCACCCTCCATGTCATATTCCGCTCCAGGAGTTCCATCATAGCTCCTCACTGTCGCTGGGAGGATGTTTTCTCCTCCGCTCGCCCCTTCCACCGTCATTTTCTCTCTACCCACCCTTGCCTCCTTCTCCGCGCAGCTCTCGATTCCCCCTCTCTTTCGCACCCTCCATGTCATATTCCGCTCCAGGAGCTCCATCATAGCTCCTCGCTGTCGCTGGGAGGATGTTTTCTCCTCCGCTCGCCCCTTCCACCGTCATTTTCTCTCTACCCACCCTTGCCTCCTTTTCCGCGCAGCTCTCGTTTCCCCCCTCTCTTTCGCACCCTCCATGTCATATTCCGCTCCAGGAGCTCCATCATAGCTCCTTGCTGTCGCTGGGAGGATGTTTTCTCCTCCGCTCGCCCCTTCCACCGTCATTTTCTCTCTACCCACCCTTGCCTCCTTTTCCGCGCAGCTCTCGATTCCCCCCTCTCTTTCGCACCCTCCATGTCATATTCCGCTCCAGGAGTTCCATCATAGCTCCTCACTGTCGCTGGGAGGATGTTTTCTCCTCCGCTCGCCCGTTCCACCATCATGTTCTCTCTACCCACCCTTGCCTCCTTTTCCGCGCAGCTCTCGATTCCCCCCTCTCTTTCGCACCCTCCATGTCATATTCCGCTCCAGGAGTTCCATCATAGCTCCTCACTGTCGCTGGGAGGAAGTTTTCTCCTCCGCTCGCCCCTTCCACCGTCATTTTCTCTCTACCCACCCTTGCCTCCTTCTCCGCGCAGCTCTCGATTCCCCCCTCTCTTTCGCACCCTCCATGTCATATTCCGCTCCAGGAGCTCCATCATAGCTAATCGCTGTCGCTGGGAGGATGTTTTCTCCTCCGCTCGCCCCTTCCACCATCATTTTCTCTCTACCCACCCTTGCCTCCTTTTCCGCGCAGCTCTCGATTCCCCCCTCTCTTTCGCACCCTCCATGTCATATTCCGCTCCAGGAGCTCCATCATAGCTCCTCGCTGTCGCTGGGAGGATGTTTTCTCCTCCGCTCGCCCCTTCCACCGTCATTTTCTCTCTACCCACCCTTGCCTCCTTCTCCGCGCAGCTCTCAATTCCCCCCTCTCTTTCGCACCCTCCATGTCATATTCCGCTCCAGGAGCTCCATCATAGCTCCTCGCTGTCGCTGGGAGGATGTTTTCTCCTCCGCTCGCCCCTTCCACCGTCATTTTCTCTCTACCCACCCTTGCCTCCTTCTCCGCGCAGCTCTCGATTCCCCCCTCTCTTTCGAAGCCTCCATGTCATATTCCGCTCCAGGAGCTCCATCATAGCTCCTCGCTGTCGCTGGGAGGATGTTTTCTCCTCTGCTCGCCCCTTCCACCGTCATTTTCTCTCTACCCACCCTTTCCTCCTTTTCCGCGCAGCTCTCGATTCCCCCCTCTCTTTCGCACCCTCCATGTCATATTCCGCTCCAGGAGCTCCATCATAGCTCCTCGCTGTCGCTGGGAGGATGTTTTCTCCTCCGCTCGCCCCTTCCACCGTCATTTTCTTTCTACCCACCCTTGCCTCCTTTTCCACGCAGCTCTCGATTCCCCCCTCTCTTTCGCACCCTCCATGTCATATTCCGCTCCAGGAGCTCCATCATAGCTCCTCGCTGTCGCTGGGAGGATGTTTTCTCCTCTGCTCGCCCCTTCCACCGTCATTTTCTTTCTACCCACCCTTTCCTCCTTTTCCGCGCAGCTCTCGATTCCCCCCTCTCTTTCGCACCCTCCATGTCATATTCCGCTCCAGGAGTTCCATCATAGCTCCTCACTGTCGCTGGGAGGAAGTTTTCTCCTCCGCTCGCCCCTTCCACCGTCATTTTCTCTCTACCCACCCTTGCCTCCTTTTCCGCGCAGCTCTCGATTCCCCCCTCTCTTTCGCACCCTCCATGTCATATTCCGCTCCAGGAGCTCCATCATAGCTCCTCGCTGTCGCTGGGAGGATGTTTTCTCCTCCGCTCGCCCCTTCCACCGTCATTTTCTCTCTACCCACCCTTGCCTCCTTTTCCGCGCAGCTCTCAAATCCCCCCTCTCTTTCGCACCCTCCATGTCATATTCCGCTCCAGGAGTTCCATCATAGCTCCTCACTGTCGCTGGGAGGAAGTTTTCTCCTCCGCTCGCCCCTTCCACCGTCATTTTCTCTCTACCCACCCTTGCCTCCTTTTCCGCGCAGCTCTCGATTCCGCCCTCTCTTTCGCACCCTCCATGTCATATTCCGCTCCAGGAGCTCCATCATAGCTCCTCGCTGTCGCTGGGAGGATGTTTTCTCCTCCGCTCGCCCCTTCCACCGTCATTTTCTCTCTACCCACCCTTGCCTCCTTTTCCGCGCAGCTCTCGATTCCCCCCTCTCTTTCGCACCCTCAATGTCATATTCCGCTCCAGGAGTTCCATCATAGCTCCTCACTGTCGCTGGGAGGATGTTTTCTCCTCCGCTCGCCCCTTCCACCGTCATTTTCTCTCTACCCACCCTTGCCTCCTTTTCCGCGCAGCTCTCGATTCCCCCCTCTCTTTCGCACCCTCCATGTCATATTCCGCTCCAGGAGTTCCATCATAGCTCCTCACTGTCGCTGGGAGGAAGTTTTCTCCTCCGCTCGCCCCTTCCACCGTCATTTTCTCTCTACCCACCCTTGCCTCCTTTTCCGCGCAGCTCTCGATTCCCCCCTCTCTTTCGCACCCTCCATGTCATATTCCGCTCCAGGAGCTCCATCATAGCTCCTTGCTGTCGCTGGGAGGATGTTTTCTCCTCCGCTCGCCCCTTCCACCGTCATTTTCTCACTACCCACCCTTGCCTCCTTTTCCGCGCAGCTCTCGATTCCCCCCTCTCTTTCGCACCCTCCATGTCATATTCCGCTCCAGGAGTTCCATCATAGCTCCTCACTGTCGCTGGGAGGATGTTTTCTCCTCCGCTCGCCCCTTCCACCATCATTTTCTCTCTACCCACCCTTGCCTCCTTTTCCACGCAGCTCTCGATTCCCCCCTCTCTTTCGCACCCTCCATGTCATATTCCGCTCCAGGAGTTCCATCATAGCTCCTCACTGTCGCTGGGAGGATATTTTCTCCTCTGCTCGCCCCTTCCACCGTCATTTTCTCTCTACCCACCCTTGCCTCCTTTTCCGCGCAGCTCTCGATTCCCCCCTCTCTTTCGCACCCTCCATGTCATATTCCGCTCCAGGAGCTCCATCATAGCTCCTTGCTGTCGCTGGGAGGATGTTTTCTCCTCCGCTCGCCCCTTCCACCGTCATTTTCTCTCTACCCACCCTTGCCTCCTTTTCCGCGCAGCTCTCGATTCCCCCCTCTCTTTCGCACCCTCCATGTCATATTCCGCTCCAGGAGTTCCATCATAGCTCCTCACTGTCGCTGGGAGGATGTTTTCTCCTCCGCTCGCCCCTTCCACTGTCATTTTCTCTCTACCCACCCTTGCCTCCTTTTCCGCGCAGCTCTCGATTCCCCCCTCTCTTTCGCACCCTCCATGTCATATTCCGCTCCAGGAGTTCCATCATAGCTCCTCACTGTCGCTGGGAGGATGTTTTCTCCTCCGCTCGCCCCTTCCACCGTCATTTTCTCTCTACCCACCCTTGCCTCCTTCTCCGCGCAGCTCTCGATTCCCCCCTCTCTTTCGCACCCTCCATATCATATTCCGCTCCAGGAGCTCCATCATAGCTCCTCACTGTCGCTGGGAGGATGTTTTCTCCTCCGCTCGCCCCTTCCACCGTCATTTTCTCTCTACCCACCCTTGCCTTCTTTTCCGCGCAGCTCTCGATTCCCCCCTCTCTTTCGCACCCTCCATGTCATATTCCGCTCCAGGAGCTCCATCATAGCTCCTTGCTGTCGCTGGGAGGATGTTTTCTCCTCCGCTCGCCCCTTCCACCGTCATTTTCTCTCTACCCACCCTTGCCTCCTTTTCCGCGCAGCTCTCGATTCCCCCCTCTCTTTCGCACCCTCCATGTCATATTCCGCTCCAGGAGTTCCATCATAGCTCCTCACTGTCGCTGGGAGGATGTTTTCTCCTCCGCTCGCCCCTTCCACCGTCATTTTCTCTCTACCCACCCTTGCCTCCTTCTCCGCGCAGCTCTCGATTCCCCCTCTCTTTCGCACCCTCCATGTCATATTCCGCTCCAGGAGCTCCATCATAGCTCCTCGCTGTCGCTGGGAGGATGTTTTCTCCTCCGCTCGCCCCTTCCACCGTCATTTTCTCTCTACCCACCCTTGCCTCCTTTTCCGCGCAGCTCTCGATTCCCCCCTCTCTTTCGCACCCTCCATGTCATATTCCGCTCCAGGAGTTCCATCATAGCTCCTCACTGTCGCTGGGAGGATGTTTTCTCCTCCGCTCGCCCCTTCCACCATCATGTTCTCTCTACCCACCCTTGCCTCCTTTTCCGCGCAGCTCTCGATTCCCCCCTCTCTTTCGCACCCTCCATGTCATATTCCGCTCCAGGAGTTCCATCATAGCTCCTCACTGTCGCTGGGAGGAAGTTTTCTCCTCCGCTCGCCCCTTCCACCGTCATTTTCTCTCTACCCACCCTTGCCTCCTTCTCCGCGCAGCTCTCGATTCCCCCCTCTCTTTCGCACCCTCCATGTCATATTCCGCTCCAGGAGCTCCATCATAGCTAATCGCTGTCGCTGGGAGGATGTTTTCTCCTCCGCTCGCCCCTTCCACCATCATTTTCTCTCTACCCACCCTTGCCTCCTTTTCCGCGCAGCTCTCGATTCCCCCCTCTCTTTCGCACCCTCCATGTCATATTCCGCTCCAGGAGTTCCATCATAGCTCCTCACTGTCGCTGGGAGGATGTTTTCTCCTCCGCTCGCCCCTTCCACCGTCATTTTCTCTCTACCCACCCTTGCCTCCTTTTCCGCGCAGCTCTCGATTCCCCCCTCTCTTTCGCACCCTCCATGTCATATTCCGCTCCAGGAGCTCCATCATAGCTCCTTGCTGTCGCTGGGAGGATGTTTTCTCCTCCGCTCGCCCCTTCCACCGTCATTTTCTCTCTACCCACCCTTGCCTCCTTTTCCGCGCAGCTCTCGATTCCCCCCTCTCTTTCGCACCCTCCATGTCATATTCCGCTCCAGGAGTTCCATCATAGCTCCTCACTGTCGCTGGGAGGATGTTTTCTCCTCCGCTCGCCCCTTCCACCGTCATTTTCTCTCTACCCACCCTTGCCTCCTTCTCCGCGCAGCTCTCGATTCCCTCCTCTCTCTCGCACCCTCCATATTACATCCAGCTCCAGGAGCTTCATCATAGCTCCTCGCTGTCGCTGGGAGGATGTTTTCTCCTCCGCTCGCCCCTTCCACCGTCATTTTCTCTCTACCCACCCTTGCCTCCTTCTCTGCGCAGCTCTCGATTCCCCCCTCTCTTTCGCACCCTCCATGTCATATTCCGCTCCAGGAGCTCCATCATAGCTCCTCGCTGTCGCTGGGAGGATGTTTTCTCCTCCGCTCGCCCCTTCCACCGTCATTTTCTCTCTACCCACCCTTGCCTCCTTCTCTGCGCAGCTCTCGATTCCCTCCTCTCTCTCGCACCCTCCATATTACATCCAGCTCAAGGAGCTCCATCATAGCTCCTCGCTGTCGCTGGGAGGATGTTTTCTCCTCTGCTCGCCGCTTCCGCCGTCATTTTCTCTCCACCCACCCTTGCCTCCTTCTCCGCGCCGCTCTCGATTCCCCCCTCTCTTTCGCACCCTCCATGTCATATTCCGCTCCAGGAGCTCCATCATAGCTCCTCGCTGTCGCTGGGAGGATGTTTTCTCCTCCGCTCGCCCCTTCCACCGTCATTTTCTCTCTACCCACCCTTGCCTCCTTCTCCGCGCAGCTCTCGATTCCCCCCTCTCTTTCGCACCCTCCATGTCATATTCCGCTCCAGGAGCTCCATCATAGCTCCTCGCTGTCGCTGGGAGGATGTTTTCTCCTCTGCTCGCCCCTTCCACCGTCATTTTCTCTCTACCCACCCTTGCCTCCTTCTCCGCGCAGCTCTCGATTCCCCCCTCTCTTTCGAACCCTCCATGTCATATTCCGCTCCAGGAGCTCCATCATAGCTCCTCGCTGTCGCTGGGAGGATGTTTTCTCCTCTGCTCGCCCCTTCCACCGTCATTTTCTCGCTACCCACCCTTTCCTCCTTTTCCGCGCAGCTCTCGATTCCCCCCTCTCTTTCGCACCCTCCATGTCATATTCCGCTCCAGGAGCTCCATCATAGCTCCTCGCTGTCGCTGGGAGGATGTTTTCTCCTCCGCTCGCCCCTTCCACCGTCATTTTCTCTCTACCCACCCTTGCCTCCTTCTCCGCGCAGCTCTCGATTCCCTCCTCTCTCTCGCACCCTCCATATTACATCCAGCTCCAGGAGCTCCATCATAGCTCTTCGCTGTCGCTGGGAGGATGTTTTCTCCTCCGCTCGCCCCTTCCACCGTCATTTTCTCTCTACCCACCCTTGCCTCCTTTTCCGCGCAGCTCTCGATTCCCCCCTCTCTTTCGCACCCTCCATGTCATATTCCGCTCCAGGAGTTCCATCATAGCTCCTCACTGTCGCTGGGAGGATGTTTTCTCCTCCGCTCGCCCCTTCCACCGTCATTTTCTCTCTACCCACCCTTGCCTCCTTCTCCGCGCAGCTCTCGATTCCCCCTCTCTTTCGCACCCTCCATGTCATATTCCGCTCCAGGAGCTCCATCATAGCTCCTCGCTGTCGCTGGGAGGATGTTTTCTCCTCCGCTCGCCCCTTCCACCGTCATTTTCTCTCTACCCACCCTTGCCTCCTTTTCCGCGCAGCTCTCGATTCCCCCCTCTCTTTCGCACCCTCCATGTCATATTCCGCTCCAGGAGCTCCATCATAGCTCCTTGCTGTCGCTGGGAGGATGTTTTCTCCTCCGCTCGCCCCTTCCACCGTCATTTTCTCTCTACCCACCCTTGCCTCCTTTTCCGCGCAGCTCTCGATTCCCCCCTCTCTTTCGCACCCTCCATGTCATATTCCGCTCCAGGAGTTCCATCATAGCTCCTCACTGTCGCTGGGAGGATGTTTTCTCCTCCGCTCGCCCCTTCCACCATCATGTTCTCTCTACCCACCCTTGCCTCCTTTTCCGCGCAGCTCTCGATTCCCCCCTCTCTTTCGCACCCTCCATGTCATATTCCGCTCCAGGAGTTCCATCATAGCTCCTCACTGTCGCTGGGAGGAAGTTTTCTCCTCCGCTCGCCCCTTCCACCGTCATTTTCTCTCTACCCACCCTTGCCTCCTTCTCCGCGCAGCTCTCGATTCCCCCCTCTCTTTCGCACCCTCCATGTCATATTCCGCTCCAGGAGCTCCATCATAGCTAATCGCTGTCGCTGGGAGGATGTTTTCTCCTCCGCTCGCCCCTTCCACCGTCATTTTCTCTCTACCCACCCTTGCCTCCTTTTCCGCGCAGCTCTCGATTCCCCCCTCTCTTTCGCACCCTCCATGTCATATTCCGCTCCAGGAGTTCCATCATAGCTCCTCACTGTCGCTGGGAGGATGTTTTCTCCTCCGCTCGCCCCTTCCACCGTCATTTTCTCTCTACCCACCCTTGCCTCCTTTTCCGCGCAGCTCTCGATTCCCCCCTCTCTTTCGCACCCTCCATGTCATATTCCGCTCCAGGAGCTCCATCATAGCTCCTTGCTGTCGCTGGGAGGATGTTTTCTCCTCCGCTCGCCCCTTCCACCGTCATTTTCTCTCTACCCACCCTTGCCTCCTTTTCCGCGCAGCTCTCGATTCCCCCCTCTCTTTCGCACCCTCCATGTCATATTCCGCTCCAGGAGTTCCATCATAGCTCCTCACTGTCGCTGGGAGGATGTTTTCTCCTCCGCTCGCCCCTTCCACCGTCATTTTCTCTCTACCCACCCTTGCCTCCTTCTCCGCGCAGCTCTCGATTCCCTCCTCTCTCTCGCACCCTCCATATTACATCCAGCTCCAGGAGCTTCATCATAGCTCCTCGCTGTCGCTGGGAGGATGTTTTCTCCTCCGCTCGCCCCTTCCACCGTCATTTTCTCTCTACCCACCCTTGCCTCCTTCTCTGCGCAGCTCTCGATTCCCCCCTCTCTTTCGCACCCTCCATGTCATATTCCGCTCCAGGAGCTCCATCATAGCTCCTCGCTGTCGCTGGGAGGATGTTTTCTCCTCCGCTCGCCCCTTCCACCGTCATTTTCTCTCTACCCACCCTTGCCTCCTTCTCTGCGCAGCTCTCGATTCCCTCCTCTCTCTCGCACCCTCCATATTACATCCAGCTCAAGGAGCTCCATCATAGCTCCTCGCTGTCGCTGGGAGGATGTTTTCTCCTCTGCTCGCCGCTTCCGCCGTCATTTTCTCTCCACCCACCCTTGCCTCCTTCTCCGCGCCGCTCTCGATTCCCCCCTCTCTTTCGCACCCTCCATGTCATATTCCGCTCCAGGAGCTCCATCATAGCTCCTCGCTGTCGCTGGGAGGATGTTTTCTCCTCCGCTCGCCCCTTCCACCGTCATTTTCTCTCTACCCACCCTTGCCTCCTTCTCCGCGCAGCTCTCGATTCCCCCCTCTCTTTCGCACCCTCCATGTCATATTCCGCTCCAGGAGCTCCATCATAGCTCCTCGCTGTCGCTGGGAGGATGTTTTCTCCTCCGCTCGCCCCTTCCACTGTCATTTTCTCTCTACCCACCCTTTCCTCCTTTTCCGCGAAGCTCTCGATTCCCCCCTCTCTTTCACACCCTCCATGTCATATTCCGCTCCAGGAGCTCCATCATTGCTCCTCGCTGTCGCTGGGAGGATGTTTTCTCCTCCGCTCGCCCCTTCCACCGTCATTTTCTTTCTACCCACCCTTGCCTCCTTCTCTGCGCAGCTCTCAATTCCCCCCTCTCTTTCGCACCCTCCATGTCATATTCCGCTCCAGGAGCTCCATCATAGCTCCTCGCTGTCGCTGGGAGGATGTTTTCTCCTCCGCTCGCCCCTTCCACCGTCATTTTCTCTCTACCCACCCTTGCCTCCTTCTCCGCGCAGCTCTCGATTCCCCCCTCTCTTTCGAACCCTCCATGTCATATTCCGCTCCAGGAGCTCCATCATAGCTCCTCGCTGTCGCTGGGAGGATGTTTTCTCCTCTGCTCGCCCCTTCCACCGTCATTTTCTCGCTACCCACCCTTTCCTCCTTTTCCGCGCAGCTCTCGATTCCCCCCTCTCTTTCGCACCCTCCATGTCATATTCCGCTCCAGGAGCTCCATCATAGCTCCTCGCTGTCGCTGGGAGGATGTTTTCTCCTCCGCTCGCCCCTTCCACCGTCATTTTCTCTCTACCCACCCTTGCCTCCTTCTCCGCGCAGCTCTCGATTCCCTCCTCTCTCTCGCACCCTCCATATTACATCCAGCTCCAGGAGCTCCATCATAGCTCTTCGCTGTCGCTGGGAGGATGTTTTCTCCTCCGCTCGCCCCTTCCACCGTCATTTTCTCTCTACCCACCCTTGCCTCCTTTTCCGCGCAGCTCTCGATTCCCCCCTCTCTTTCGCACCCTCCATGTCATATTCCGCTCCAGGAGTTCCATCATAGCTCCTCACTGTCGCTGGGAGGATGTTTTCTCCTCCGCTCGCCCCTTCCACCGTCATTTTCTCTCTACCCACCCTTGCCTCCTTCTCCGCGCAGCTCTCGATTCCCTCCTCTCTCTCGCACCCTCCATATTACATCCAGCTCCAGGAGCTTCATCATAGCTCCTCGCTGTCGCTGGGAGGATGTTTTCTCCTCCGCTCGCCCCTTCCACCGTCATTTTCTCTCTACCCACCCTTGCCTCCTTCTCTGCGCAGCTCTCGATTCCCCCCTCTCTTTCGCACCCTCCATGTCATATTCCGCTCCAGGAGCTCCATCATAGCTCCTCGCTGTCGCTGGGAGGATGTTTTCTCCTCCGCTCGCCCCTTCCACCGTCATTTTCTCTCTACCCACCCTTGCCTCCTTCTCTGCGCAGCTCTCGATTCCCTCCTCTCTCTCGCACCCTCCATATTACATCCAGCTCAAGGAGCTCCATCATAGCTCCTCGCTGTCGCTGGGAGGATGTTTTCTCCTCTGCTCGCCGCTTCCGCCGTCATTTTCTCTCCACCCACCCTTGCCTCCTTCTCCGCGCCGCTCTCGATTCCCCCCTCTCTTTCGCACCCTCCATGTCATATTCCGCTCCAGGAGCTCCATCATAGCTCCTCGCTGTCGCTGGGAGGATGTTTTCTCCTCCGCTCGCCCCTTCCACCGTCATTTTCTCTCTACCCACCCTTGCCTCCTTCTCCGCGCAGCTCTCGATTCCCCCCTCTCTTTCGCACCCTCCATGTCATATTCCGCTCCAGGAGCTCCATCATAGCTCCTCGCTGTCGCTGGGAGGATGTTTTCTCCTCCGCTCGCCCCTTCCACCGTCATTTTCTCTCTACCCACCCTTTCCTCCTTTTCCGTGCAGCTCTCGATTCCCCCCTCTCTTTCACACCCTCCATGTCATATTCCGCTCCAGGAGCTCCATCATTGCTCCTCGCTGTCGCTGGGAGGATGTTTTCTCCTCCGCTCGCCCCTTCCACCGTCATTTTCTCTCTACCCACCCTTGCCTCCTTCTCTGCGCAGCTCTCAATTCCCCCCTCTCTTTCGCACCCTCCATGTCATATTCCGCTCCAGGAGCTCCATCATAGCTCCTCGCTGTCGCTGGGAGGATGTTTTCTCCTCCGCTCGCCCCTTCCACCGTCATTTTCTCTCTACCCACCCTTGCCTCCTTCTCCGCGCAGCTCTCGATTCCCCCCTCTCTTTCGAACCCTCCATGTCATATTCCGCTCCAGGAGCTCCATCATAGCTCCTCGCTGTCGCTGGGAGGATGTTTTCTCCTCTGCTCGCCCCTTCCACCGTCATTTTCTCGCTACCCACCCTTTCCTCCTTTTCCGCGCAGCTCTCGATTCCCCCCTCTCTTTCGCACCCTCCATGTCATATTCCGCTCCAGGAGCTCCATCATAGCTCCTCGCTGTCGCTGGGAGGATGTTTTCTCCTCCGCTCGCCCCTTCCACCGTCATTTTCTCTCTACCCACCCTTGCCTCCTTCTCCGCGCAGCTCTCGATTCCCTCCTCTCTCTCGCACCCTCCATATTACATCCAGCTCCAGGAGCTCCATCATAGCTCTTCGCTGTCGCTGGGAGGATGTTTTCTCCTCCGCTCGCCCCTTCCACCGTCATTTTCTCTCTACCCACCCTTGCCTCCTTCTCCGCGCAGCTCTCGATTCCCTCCTCTCTCTCGCACCCTCCATATTACATCCAGCTCCAGGAGCTCCATCATAGCTCTTCGCTGTCGCTGGGAGGATGTTTTCTCCTCCACTCGCCCCTTCCACCGTCATTTTCTCTCTACCCACCCTTGCCTCCTTCTCCGCGCTGCTCTCGATTCCCTCCTCTCTCTCGCACCCTCCATATTACATCCAGCTCCAGGAGCTCCATCATAGCTCCTCGCTGTCGCTGGGAGGATGTTTTCTCCTCCGCTCGCCCCTTCCACCGTCATTTTCTCTCTACCCACCCTTGCCTCCTTCTCCGCGCAGCTCTCGATTCCCTCCTCTCTCTCGCACCCTCCATATTACATCCAGCTCCAGGAGCTCCATCATAGCTCCTCGCTGTCGCTGGGAGGATGTTTTCTCCTCTGCTCGCCGCTTCCGCCGTCATTTTCTCTCCACCCACCCTTGCCTCCTTCTCCGCGCCGCTCTCGATTCCCCCCTCTCTTTCGCACCCTCCATGCCATATTCTGCTCCAGGAGCTCCATCATAGCTCCTCGCTGTCGCTGGGAGGATGTTTTCTCCTCCGCTCGCCCCTTCCACCGTCATTTTCTCTCTACCCACCCTTGCCTCCTTCTCCGCGCAGCTCTCGATTCCCCCCTCTCTTTCGCACCCTCCATGTCATATTCCGCTCCAGGAGCTCCATCATAGCTCCTCGCTGTCGCTGGGAGGATGTTTTCTCCTCCGCTCGCCCCTTCCACCGTCATTTTCTCTCTACCCACCCTTTCCTCCTTTTCCGCGCAGCTCTCGATTCCCCCCTCTCTTTCGCACCCTCCATGTCATATTCCGCTCCAGGAGCTCCATCATAGCTCCTCGCTGTCGCTGGGAGGATGTTTTCTCCTCCGCTCGCCCCTTCCACCGTCATTTTCTCTCTACCCACCCTTGCCTCCTTTTCCGCGCAGCTCTCGATTCCCCCCTCTCTTTCGCACCCTCCATGTCATATTCTGCTCCAGGAGCTCCATCATAGCTCCTCGCTGTCGCTGGGAGGATGTTTTCTCCTCCGCTCGCCCCTTCCACCGTCATTTTCTCTCTACCCACCCTTGCCTCCTTCTCCGCGCAGCTCTCAATTCCCCCCTCTCTTTCGCACCCTCCATGTCATATTCCGCTCCAGGAGCTCCATCATAGCTCCTCGCTGTCGCTGGGAGGATGTTTTCTCCTCCGCTCGCCCCTTCCACCGTCATTTTCTCTCTACCCACCCTTGCCTCCTTCTCCGCGCAGCTCTCGATTCCCCCCTCTCTTTCGAACCCTCCATGTCATATTCCGCTCCAGGAGCTCCATCATAGCTCCTCGCTGTCGCTGGGAGGATGTTTTCTCCTCCGCTCGCCCCTTCCACCGTCATTTTCTTTCTACCCACCCTTGCCTCCTTTTCCACGCAGCTCTCGATTCCCCCCTCTCTTTCGCACCCTCCATGTCATATTCCGCTCCAGGAGCTCCATCATAGCTCCTCGCTGTTGCTGGGAGGATGTTTTCTCCTCCGCTCGCCCCTTCCACCGTCATTTTCTCTCTACCCACCCTTGCCTCCTTCTCCGCGCAGCTCTCGATTCCCCCCTCTCTTTCGCACCCTCCATGTCATATTCCGCTCCAGGAGCTCCATCATAGCTCCTCGCTGTCGCTGGGAGGATTTTTTCTCCTCTGCTCGCCCCTTCCACCGTCATTTTCTCTCTACCCACCCTTTCCTCCTTTTCCGCGCAGCTCTCGATTCCCCCCTCTCTTGCGCACCCTCCATGTCATATTCCGCTCCAGGAGCTCCATCATAGCTCCTCGCTGTCGCTGGGAGGATGTTTTCTCCTCCACTCGCCCCTTCCACCGTCATTTTCTCTCTACCCACCCTTGCCTCCTTTTCCGCGCAGCTCTCGATTCCCCCCTCTCTTTCGCACCCTCCATGTCATATTCCGCTCCAGGAGTTCCATCATAGCTCCTCACTGTCGCTGGGAGGATGTTTTCTCCTCCACTCGCCCCTTCCACCGTCATTTTCTCTCTACCCACCCTTGCCTCCTTTTCCGCGCAGCTCTCGATTCCCCCCTCTCTTTCGCACCCTCCATGTCATATTCCGCTCCAGGAGTTCCATCATAGCTCCTCACTGTCGCTGGGAGGAAGTTTTCTCCTCCGCTCACCCCTTCCACCGTCATTTTCTCTCTACCCACCCTTGCCTCCTTTTCCGCGCAGCTCTCGATTCCCCCCTCTCTTTCGCACCCTCCATGTCATATTCCGCTCCAGGAGCTCCATCATAGCTCCTCGCTGTCGCTGGGAGGATGTTTTCTCCTCCGCTCGCCCCTTCCACCGTCATTTTCTCTCTACCCACCCTTGCCTCCTTTTCCGCGCAGCTCTCGATTCCCCCCTCTCTTTCGCACCCTCCATGTCATATTCCGCTCCAGGAGCTCCATCATAGCTCCTTGCTGTCGCTGGGAGGATGTTTTCTCCTCCGCTCGCCCCTTCCACCGTCATTTTCTCTCTACCCACCCTTGCCTCCTTTTCCGCGCAGCTCTCGATTCCCCCCTCTCTTTCGCACCCTCCATGTCATATTCCGCTCCAGGAGTTCCATCATAGCTCCTCACTGTCGCTGGGAGGATGTTTTCTCCTCCGCTCGCCCCTTCCACCATCATGTTCTCTCTACCCACCCTTGCCTCCTTTTCCGCGCAGCTCTCGATTCCCCCCTCTCTTTCGCACCCTCCATGTCATATTCCGCTCCAGGAGTTCCATCATAGCTCCTCACTGTCGCTGGGAGGAAGTTTTCTCCTCCGCTCGCCCCTTCCACCGTCATTTTCTCTCTACCCACCCTTGCCTCCTTCTCCGCGCAGCTCTCGATTCCCCCCTCTCTTTCGCACCCTCCATGTCATATTCCGCTCCAGGAGCTCCATCATAGCTAATCGCTGTCGCTGGGAGGATGTTTTCTCCTCCGCTCACCCCTTCCACCGTCATTTTCTCTCTACCCACCCTTGCCTCCTTTTCCGCGCAGCTCTCGATTCCCCCCTCTCTTTCGCACCCTCCATGTCATATTCCGCTCCAGGAGTTCCATCATAGCTCCTCACTGTCGCTGGGAGGATGTTTTCTCCTCCGCTCGCCCCTTCCACCGTCATTTTCTCTCTACCCACCCTTGCCTCCTTTTCCGCGCAGCTCTCGATTCCCCCCTCTCTTTCGCACCCTCCATGTCATATTCCGCTCCAGGAGCTCCATCATAGCTCCTTGCTGTCGCTGGGAGGATGTTTTCTCCTCCGCTCGCCCCTTCCACCGTCATTTTCTCTCTACCCACCTTTGCCTCCTTTTCCGCGCAGCTCTCGATTCCCCCCTCTCTTTCGCACCCTCCATGTCATATTCCGCTCCAGGAGTTCCATCATAGCTCCTCACTGTCGCTGGGAGGATGTTTTCTCCTCCGCTCGCCCCTTCCACCGTCATTTTCTCTCTACCCACCCTTGCCTCCTTCTCCGCGCAGCTCTCGATTCCCTCCTCTCTCTCGCACCCTCCATATTACATCCAGCTCCAGGAGCTTCATCATAGCTCCTCGCTGTCGCTGGGAGGATGTTTTCTCCTCCGCTCGCCCCTTCCACCGTCATTTTCTCTCTACCCACCCTTGCCTCCTTCTCTGCGCAGCTCTCGATTCCCCCCTCTCTTTCGCACCCTCCATGTCATATTCCGCTCCAGGAGCTCCATCATAGCTCCTCGCTGTCGCTGGGAGGATGTTTTCTCCTCCGCTCGCCCCTTCCACCGTCATTTTCTCTCTACCCACCCTTGCCTCCTTCTCTGCGCAGCTCTCGATTCCCTCCTCTCTCTCGCACCCTCCATATTACATCCAGCTCAAGGAGCTCCATCATAGCTCCTCGCTGTCGCTGGGAGGATGTTTTCTCCTCTGCTCGCCGCTTCCGCCGTCATTTTCTCTCCACCCACCCTTGCCTCCTTCTCCGCGCCGCTCTCGATTCCCCCCTCTCTTTCGCACCCTCCATGTCATATTCCGCTCCAGGAGCTCCATCATAGCTCCTCGCTGTCGCTGGGAGGATGTTTTCTCCTCCGCTCGCCCCTTCCACCGTCATTTTCTCTCTACCCACCCTTGCCTCCTTCTCCGCGCAGCTCTCGATTCCCCCCTCTCTTTCGCACCCTCCATGTCATATTCCGCTCCAGGAGCTCCATCATAGCTCCTCGCTGTCGCTGGGAGGATGTTTTCTCCTCCGCTCGCCCCTTCCACCGTCATTTTCTCTCTACCCACCCTTTCCTCCTTTTCCGCGAAGCTCTCGATTCCCCCCTCTCTTTCACACCCTCCATGTCATATTCCGCTCCAGGAGCTCCATCATTGCTCCTCGCTGTCGCTGGGAGGATGTTTTCTCCTCCGCTCGCCCCTTCCACCGTCATTTTCTCTCTACCCACCCTTGCCTCCTTCTCTGCGCAGCTCTCAATTCCCCCCTCTCTTTCGCACCCTCCATGTCATATTCCGCTCCAGGAGCTCCATCATAGCTCCTCGCTGTCGCTGGGAGGATGTTTTCTCCTCTGCTCGCCCCTTCCACCGTCATTTTCTCTCTACCCACCCTTTCCTCCTTTTCCGCGCAGCTCTCGATTCCCCCCTCTCTTTCGCACCCTCCATGTCATATTCCGCTCCAGGAGTTCCATCATAGCTCCTCACTGTCGCTGGGAGGAAGTTTTCTCCTCCGCTCGCCCCTTCCACCGTCATTTTCTCTCTACCCACCCTTGCCTCCTTTTCCGCGCAGCTCTCGATTCCCCCCTCTCTTTCGCACCCTCCATGTCATATTCCGCTCCGGGAGCTCCATCATAGCTCCTCGCTGTCGCTGGGAGGATGTTTTCTCCTCCGCTCGCCCCTTCCACCTTCATTTTCTCTCTACCCACCCTTGCCTCCTTTTCCGCGCAGCTCTCGATTCCCCCCTCTCTTTCGCACCCTCCATGTCATATTCCGCTCCAGGAGTTCCATCATAGCTCCTCACTGTCGCTGGGAGGAAGTTTTCTCCTCCGCTCGCCCCTTCCACCGTCATTTTCTCTCTACCCACCCTTGCCTCCTTTTCCGCGCAGCTCTCGATTCCCCCCTCTCTTTCGCACCCTCCATGTCATATTCCGCTCCAGGAGCTCCATCATAGCTCCTTGCTGTCGCTGGGAGGATGTTTTCTCCTCCGCTCGCCCCTTCCACCGTCATTTTCTCTCTACCCACCCTTGCCTCCTTTTCCGCGCAGCTCTCGATTCCCCCCTCTCTTTCGCACCCTCCATGTCATATTCCGCTCCAGGAGTTCCATCATAGCTCCTCACTGTCGCTGGGAGGATGGTTTCTCCTCCGCTCGCCCCTTCCACCGTCATTTTCTCTCTACCCACCCTTGCCTCCTTTTCCGCGCAGCTCTCGATTCCCCCCTCTCTTTCGCACCCTCCAAGTCATATTCCGCTCCAGGAGTTCCATCACAGCTCCTCACTGTCGCTGGGAGGAAGTTTTCTCCTCCGCTCGCCCCTTCCACCGTCATTTTCTCTCTACCCACCCTTGCCTCCTTTTCCGCGCAGCTCTCGATTCCCCCCTCTCTTTCGCACCCTCCATGTCATATTCCGCTCCAGGAGCTCCATCATAGCTCCTTGCTGTCGCTGGGAGGATGTTTTCTCCTCCGCTCGCCCCTTCCACCGTCATTTTCTCTCTACCCACCCTTGCCTCCTTTTCCGCGCAGCTCTCGATTCCCCCCTCTCTTTCGCACCCTCCATGTCATATTCCGCTCCAGGAGCTCCATCATAGCTCCTCGCTGTCGCTGGGAGGATGTTTTCTCCTCCGCTCGCCCCTTCCACGGTCATTTTCTCTCTACCCACCCTTGCCTCCTTCTCCGCGCAGCTCTCGATTCCCCCCTCTCTTTCGAACCCTCCATGTCATATTCCGCTCCAGGAGCTCCATCATAGCTCCTCGCTGTCGCTGGGAGGATGTTTTCTCCTCTGCTCGCCCCTTCCACCGTCATTTTCTCTCTACCCACCCTTTCCTCCTTTTCCGCGCAGCTCTCGATTCCCCCCTCTCTTTCGCACCCTCCATGTCATATTCCGCTCCAGGAGCTCCATCATAGCTCCTCGCTGTCGCTGGGAGGATGTTTTCTCCTCCGCTCGCCCCTTCCACCGTCATTTTCTCTCTACCCACCCTTGCCTCCTTTTCCGCGCAGCTCTCGATTCCCCCCTCTCTTTCGCACCCTCCATGTCATATTCCGCTCCAGGAGCTCCATCATAGCTCCTCGCTGTCGCTGGGAGGATGTTTTCTCCTCCGCTCGCCCCTTCCACCGTCATTTTCTCTCTACCCACCCTTGCCTCCTTTTCCGCGCAGCTCTCAAATCCCCCCTCTCTTTCGCACCCTCCATGTCATATTCCGCTCCAGGAGTTCCATCATAGCTCCTCACTGTCGCTGGGAGGAAGTTTTCTCCTCCGCTCGCCCCTTCCACCGTCATTTTCTCTCTACCCACCCTTGCCTCCTTTTCCGCGCAGCTCTCGATTCCCCCCTCTCTTTCGCACCCTCCATGTCATATTCCGCTCCAGGAGCTCCATCATAGCTCCTCGCTGTCGCTGGGAGGATGTTTTCTCCTCCGCTCGCCCCTTCCACCGTCATTTTCTCTCTACCCACCCTTGCCTCCTTTTCCGCGCAGCTCTCGATTCCCCCCTCTCTTTCGCACCCTCAATGTCATATTCCGCTCCAGGAGTTCCATCATAGCTCCTCACTGTCGCTGGGAGGATGTTTTCTCCTCCGCTCGCCCCTTCCACCGTCATTTTCTCTCTACCCACCCTTGCCTCCTTTTCCGCGCAGCTCTCGATTCCCCCCTCTCATTCGCACCCTCCATGTCATATTCCGCTCCAGGAGTTCCATCATAGCTCCTCACTGTCGCTGGGAGGAAGTTTTCTCCTCCGCTCGCCCCTTCCACCGTCATTTTCTCTCTACCCACCCTTGCCTCCTTTTCCACGCAGCTCTCGATTCCCCCCTCTCTTTCGCACCCTCCATGTCATATTCCGCTCCAGGAGCTCCATCATAGCTCCTTGCTGTCGCTGGGAGGATGTTTTCTCCTCCGCTCGCCCCTTCCACCGTCATTTTCTCACTACCCACCCTTGCCTCCTTTTCCGCGCAGCTCTCGATTCCCCCCTCTCTTTCGCACCCTCCATGTCATATTCCGCTCCAGGAGTTCCATCATAGCTCCTCACTGTCGCTGGGAGGATGTTTTCTCCTCCGCTCGCCCCTTCCACCATCATTTTCTCTCTACCCACCCTTGCCTCCTTTTCCACGCAGCTCTCGATTCCCCCCTCTCTTTCGCACCCTCCATGTCATATTCCGCTCCAGGAGTTCCATCATAGCTCCTCACTGTCGCTGGGAGGATATTTTCTCCTCTGCTCGCCCCTTCCACCGTCATTTTCTCTCTACCCACCCTTGCCTCCTTTTCCGCGCAGCTCTCGATTCCCCCCTCTCTTTCGCACCCTCCATGTCATATTCCGCTCCAGGAGCTCCATCATAGCTCCTTGCTGTCGCTGGGAGGATGTTTTCTCCTCCGCTCGCCCCTTCCACCGTCATTTTCTCTCTACCCACCCTTGCCTCCTTTTCCGCGCAGCTCTCGATTCCCCCCTCTCTTTCGCACCCTCCATGTCATATTCCGCTCCAGGAGTTCCATCATAGCTCCTCACTGTCGCTGGGAGGATGTTTTCTCCTCCGCTCGCCCCTTCCACCGTCATTTTCTCTCTACCCACCCTTGCCTCCTTTTCCGCGCAGCTCTCGATTCCCCCCTCTCTTTCGCACCCTCCATGTCATATTCCGCTCCAGGAGTTCCATCATAGCTCCTCACTGTCGCTGGGAGGATGTTTTCTCCTCCGCTCGCCCCTTCCACCGTCATTTTCTCTCTACCCACCCTTGCCTCCTTCTCCGCGCAGCTCTCGATTCCCCCCTCTCTTTCGCACCCTCCATATCATATTCCGCTCCAGGAGCTCCATCATAGCTCCTCGCTGTCGCTGGGAGGATGTTTTCTCCTCCGCTCGCCCCTTCCACCGTCATTTTCTCTCTACCCACCCTTGCCTTCTTTTCCGCGCAGCTCTCGATTCCCCCCTCTCTTTCGCACCCTCCATGTCATATTCCGCTCCAGGAGCTCCATCATAGCTCCTTGCTGTCGCTGGGAGGATGTTTTCTCCTCCGCTCGCCCCTTCCACCGTCATTTTCTCTCTACCCACCCTTGCCTCCTTTTCCGCGCAGCTCTCGATTCCCCCCTCTCTTTCGCACCCTCCATGTCATATTCCGCTCCAGGAGTTCCATCATAGCTCCTCACTGTCGCTGGGAGGATGTTTTCTCCTCCGCTCGCCCCTTCCACCGTCATTTTCTCTCTACCCACCCTTGCCTCCTTCTCCGCGCAGCTCTCGATTCCCCCTCTCTTTCGCACCCTCCATGTCATATTCCGCTCCAGGAGCTCCATCATAGCTCCTCGCTGTCGCTGGGAGGATGTTTTCTCCTCCGCTCGCCCCTTCCACCGTCATTTTCTCTCTACCCACCCTTGCCTCCTTTTCCGCGCAGCTCTCGTTTCCCCCCTCTCTTTCGCACCCTCCATGTCATATTCCGCTCCAGGAGCTCCATCATAGCTCCTTGCTGTCGCTGGGAGGATGTTTTCTCCTCCGCTCGCCCCTTCCACCGTCATTTTCTCTCTACCCACCCTTGCCTCCTTTTCCGCGCAGCTCTCGATTCCCCCCTCTCTTTCGCACCCTCCATGTCATATTCCGCTCCAGGAGTTCCATCATAGCTCCTCACTGTCGCTGGGAGGATGTTTTCTCCTCCGCTCGCCCCTTCCACCATCATGTTCTCTCTACCCACCCTTGCCTCCTTTTCCGCGCAGCTCTCGATTCCCCCCTCTCTTTCGCACCCTCCATGTCATATTCCGCTCCAGGAGTTCCATCATAGCTCCTCACTGTCGCTGGGAGGAAGTTTTCTCCTCCGCTCGCCCCTTCCACCGTCATTTTCTCTCTACCCACCCTTGCCTCCTTCTCCGCGCAGCTCTCGATTCCCCCCTCTCTTTCGCACCCTCCATGTCATATTCCGCTCCAGGAGCTCCATCATAGCTAATCGCTGTCGCTGGGAGGATGTTTTCTCCTCCGCTCGCCCCTTCCACCGTCATTTTCTCTCTACCCACCCTTGCCTCCTTTTCCGCGCAGCTCTCGATTCCCCCCTCTCTTTCGCACCCTCCATGTCATATTCCGCTCCAGGAGTTCCATCATAGCTCCTCACTGTCGCTGGGAGGATGTTTTCTCCTCCGCTCGCCCCTTCCACCGTCATTTTCTCTCTACCCACCCTTGCCTCCTTTTCCGCGCAGCTCTCGATTCCCCCCTCTCTTTCGCACCCTCCATGTCATATTCCGCTCCAGGAGCTCCATCATAGCTCCTTGCTGTCGCTGGGAGGATGTTTTCTCCTCCGCTCGCCCCTTCCACCGTCATTTTCTCTCTACCCACCCTTGCCTCCTTTTCCGCGCAGCTCTCGATTCCCCCCTCTCTTTCGCACCCTCCATGTCATATTCCGCTCCAGGAGTTCCATCATAGCTCCTCACTGTCGCTGGGAGGAAGTTTTCTCCTCCGCTCGCCCCTTCCACCGTCATTTTCTCTCTACCCACCCTTGCCTCCTTCTCCGCGCAGCTCTCGATTCCCCCCTCTCTTTCGCACCCTCCATGTCATATTCCGCTCCAGGAGCTCCATCATAGCTAATCGCTGTCGCTGGGAGGATGTTTTCTCCTCCGCTCGCCCCTTCCACCGTCATTTTCTCTCTACCCACCCTTGCCTCCTTTTCCGCGCAGCTCTCGATTCCCCCCTCTCTTTCGCACCCTCCATGTCATATTCCGCTCCAGGAGTTCCATCATAGCTCCTCACTGTCGCTGGGAGGATGTTTTCTCCTCCGCTCGCCCCTTCCACCGTCATTTTCTCTCTACCCACCCTTGCCTCCTTTTCCGCGCAGCTCTCGATTCCCCCCTCTCTTTCGCACCCTCCATGTCATATTCCGCTCCAGGAGCTCCATCATAGCTCCTTGCTGTCGCTGGGAGGATGTTTTCTCCTCCGCTCGCCCCTTCCACCGTCATTTTCTCTCTACCCACCCTTGCCTCCTTTTCCGCGCAGCTCTCGATTCCCCCCTCTCTTTCGCACCCTCCATGTCATATTCCGCTCCAGGAGTTCCATCATAGCTCCTCACTGTCGCTGGGAGGATGTTTTCTCCTCCGCTCGCCCCTTCCACCGTCATTTTCTCTCTACCCACCCTTGCCTCCTTCTCCGCGCAGCTCTCGATTCCCTCCTCTCTCTCGCACCCTCCATATTACATCCAGCTCCAGGAGCTTCATCATAGCTCCTCGCTGTCGCTGGGAGGATGTTTTCTCCTCCGCTCGCCCCTTCCACCGTCATTTTCTCTCTACCCACCCTTGCCTCCTTCTCTGCGCAGCTCTCGATTCCCCCCTCTCTTTCGCACCCTCCATGTCATATTCCGCTCCAGGAGCTCCATCATAGCTCCTCGCTGTCGCTGGGAGGATGTTTTCTCCTCCGCTCGCCCCTTCCACCGTCATTTTCTCTCTACCCACCCTTGCCTCCTTCTCTGCGCAGCTCTCGATTCCCTCCTCTCTCTCGCACCCTCCATATTACATCCAGCTCAAGGAGCTCCATCATAGCTCCTCGCTGTCGCTGGGAGGATGTTTTCTCCTCTGCTCGCCGCTTCCGCCGTCATTTTCTCTCCACCCACCCTTGCCTCCTTCTCCGCGCCGCTCTCGATTCCCCCCTCTCTTTCGCACCCTCCATGTCATATTCCGCTCCAGGAGCTCCATCATAGCTCCTCGCTGTCGCTGGGAGGATGTTTTCTCCTCCGCTCGCCCCTTCCACCGTCATTTTCTCTCTACCCACCCTTGCCTCCTTCTCCGCGCAGCTCTCGATTCCCCCCTCTCTTTCGCACCCTCCATGTCATATTCCGCTCCAGGAGCTCCATCATAGCTCCTCGCTGTCGCTGGGAGGATGTTTTCTCCTCCGCTCGCCCCTTCCACCGTCATTTTCTCTCTACCCACCCTTTCCTCCTTTTCCGCGAAGCTCTCGATTCCCCCCTCTCTTTCACACCCTCCATGTCATATTCCGCTCCAGGAGCTCCATCATTGCTCCTCGCTGTCGCTGGGAGGATGTTTTCTCCTCCGCTCGCCCCTTCCACCGTCATTTTCTCTCTACCCACCCTTGCCTCCTTCTCTGCGCAGCTCTCAATTCCCCCCTCTCTTTCGCACCCTCCATGTCATATTCCGCTCCAGGAGCTCCATCATAGCTCCTCGCTGTCGCTGGGAGGATGTTTTCTCCTCCGCTCGCCCCTTCCACCGTCATTTTCTCTCTACCCACCCTTGCCTCCTTCTCCGCGCAGCTCTCGATTCCCCCCTCTCTTTCGAACCCTCCATGTCATATTCCGCTCCAGGAGCTCCATCATAGCTCCTCGCTGTCGCTGGGAGGATGTTTTCTCCTCTGCTCGCCCCTTCCACCGTCATTTTCTCGCTACCCACCCTTTCCTCCTTTTCCGCGCAGCTCTCGATTCCCCCCTCTCTTTCGCACCCTCCATGTCATATTCCGCTCCAGGAGCTCCATCATAGCTCCTCGCTGTCGCTGGGAGGATGTTTTCTCCTCCGCTCGCCCCTTCCACCGTCATTTTCTCTCTACCCACCCTTGCCTCCTTCTCCGCGCAGCTCTCGATTCCCTCCTCTCTCTCGCACCCTCCATATTACATCCAGCTCCAGGAGCTCCATCATAGCTCTTCGCTGTCGCTGGGAGGATGTTTTCTCCTCCGCTCGCCCCTTCCACCGTCATTTTCTCTCTACCCACCCTTGCCTCCTTTTCCGCGCAGCTCTCGATTCCCCCCTCTCTTTCGCACCCTCCATGTCATATTCCGCTCCAGGAGTTCCATCATAGCTCCTCACTGTCGCTGGGAGGATGTTTTCTCCTCCGCTCGCCCCTTCCACCGTCATTTTCTCTCTACCCACCCTTGCCTCCTTCTCCGCGCAGCTCTCGATTCCCCCTCTCTTTCGCACCCTCCATGTCATATTCCGCTCCAGGAGCTCCATCATAGCTCCTCGCTGTCGCTGGGAGGATGTTTTCTCCTCCGCTCGCCCCTTCCACCGTCATTTTCTCTCTACCCACCCTTGCCTCCTTTTCCGCGCAGCTCTCGATTCCCCCCTCTCTTTCGCACCCTCCATGTCATATTCCGCTCCAGGAGCTCCATCATAGCTCCTTGCTGTCGCTGGGAGGATGTTTTCTCCTCCGCTCGCCCCTTCCACCGTCATTTTCTCTCTACCCACCCTTGCCTCCTTTTCCGCGCAGCTCTCGATTCCCCCCTCTCTTTCGCACCCTCCATGTCATATTCCGCTCCAGGAGTTCCATCATAGCTCCTCACTGTCGCTGGGAGGATGTTTTCTCCTCCGCTCGCCCCTTCCACCATCATGTTCTCTCTACCCACCCTTGCCTCCTTTTCCGCGCAGCTCTCGATTCCCCCCTCTCTTTCGCACCCTCCATGTCATATTCCGCTCCAGGAGTTCCATCATAGCTCCTCACTGTCGCTGGGAGGAAGTTTTCTCCTCCGCTCGCCCCTTCCACCGTCATTTTCTCTCTACCCACCCTTGCCTCCTTCTCCGCGCAGCTCTCGATTCCCCCCTCTCTTTCGCACCCTCCATGTCATATTCCGCTCCAGGAGCTCCATCATAGCTAATCGCTGTCGCTGGGAGGATGTTTTCTCCTCCGCTCGCCCCTTCCACCGTCATTTTCTCTCTACCCACCCTTGCCTCCTTTTCCGCGCAGCTCTCGATTCCCCCCTCTCTTTCGCACCCTCCGTGTCATATTCCGCTCCAGGAGCTCCATCATAGCTCCTTGCTGTCGCTGGGAGGATGTTTTCTCCTCCGCTCGCCCCTTCCACCGTCATTTTCTCTCTACCCACCCTTGCCTCCTTTTCCGCGCAGCTCTCGATTCCCCCCTCTCTTTCGCACCCTCCATGTCATATTCCGCTCCAGGAGTTCCATCATAGCTCCTCACTGTCGCTGGGAGGATGTTTTCTCCTCCGCTCGCCCCTTCCACCGTCATTTTCTCTCTACCCACCCTTGCCTCCTTCTCCGCGCAGCTCTCGATTCCCTCCTCTCTCTCGCACCCTCCATATTACATCCAGCTCCAGGAGCTTCATCATAGCTCCTCGCTGTCGCTGGGAGGATGTTTTCTCCTCCGCTCGCCCCTTCCACCGTCATTTTCTCTCTACCCACCCTTGCCTCCTTCTCTGCGCAGCTCTCGATTCCCCCCTCTCTTTCGCACCCTCCATGTCATATTCCGCTCCAGGAGCTCCATCATAGCTCCTCGCTGTCGCTGGGAGGATGTTTTCTCCTCCGCTCGCCCCTTCCACCGTCATTTTCTCTCTACCCACCCTTGCCTCCTTCTCTGCGCAGCTCTCGATTCCCTCCTCTCTCTCGCACCCTCCATATTACATCCAGCTCAAGGAGCTCCATCATAGCTCCTCGCTGTCGCTGGGAGGATGTTTTCTCCTCTGCTCGCCGCTTCCGCCGTCATTTTCTCTCCACCCACCCTTGCCTCCTTCTCCGCGCCGCTCTCGATTCCCCCCTCTCTTTCGCACCCTCCATGTCATATTCCGCTCCAGGAGCTCCATCATAGCTCCTCGCTGTCGCTGGGAGGATGTTTTCTCCTCCGCTCGCCCCTTCCACCGTCATTTTCTCTCTACCCACCCTTGCCTCCTTCTCCGCGCAGCTCTCGATTCCCCCCTCTCTTTCGCACCCTCCATGTCATATTCCGCTCCAGGAGCTCCATCATAGCTCCTCGCTGTCGCTGGGAGGATGTTTTCTCCTCCGCTCGCCCCTTCCACCGTCATTTTCTCTCTACCCACCCTTTCCTCCTTTTCCGCGAAGCTCTCGATTCCCCCCTCTCTTTCACACCCTCCATGTCATATTCCGCTCCAGGAGCTCCATCATTGCTCCTCGCTGTCGCTGGGAGGATGTTTTCTCCTCCGCTCGCCCCTTCCACCGTCATTTTCTCTCTACCCACCCTTGCCTCCTTCTCTGCGCAGCTCTCAATTCCCCCCTCTCTTTCGCACCCTCCATGTCATATTCCGCTCCAGGAGCTCCATCATAGCTCCTCGCTGTCGCTGGGAGGATGTTTTCTCCTCCGCTCGCCCCTTCCACCGTCATTTTCTCTCTACCCACCCTTGCCTCCTTCTCCGCGCAGCTCTCGATTCCCCCCTCTCTTTCGAACCCTCCATGTCATATTCCGCTCCAGGAGCTCCATCATAGCTCCTCGCTGTCGCTGGGAGGATGTTTTCTCCTCTGCTCGCCCCTTCCACCGTCATTTTCTCGCTACCCACCCTTTCCTCCTTTTCCGCGCAGCTCTCGATTCCCCCCTCTCTTTCGCACCCTCCATGTCATATTCCGCTCCAGGAGCTCCATCATAGCTCCTCGCTGTCGCTGGGAGGATGTTTTCTCCTCCGCTCGCCCCTTCCACCGTCATTTTCTCTCTACCCACCCTTGCCTCCTTCTCCGCGCAGCTCTCGATTCCCTCCTCTCTCTCGCACCCTCCATATTACATCCAGCTCCAGGAGCTCCATCATAGCTCTTCGCTGTCGCTGGGAGGATGTTTTCTCCTCCGCTCGCCCCTTCCACCGTCATTTTCTCTCTACCCACCCTTGCCTCCTTTTCCGCGCAGCTCTCGATTCCCCCCTCTCTTTCGCACCCTCCATGTCATATTCCGCTCCAGGAGTTCCATCATAGCTCCTCACTGTCGCTGGGAGGATGTTTTCTCCTCCGCTCGCCCCTTCCACCGTCATTTTCTCTCTACCCACCCTTGCCTCCTTCTCCGCGCAGCTCTCGATTCCCCCTCTCTTTCGCACCCTCCATGTCATATTCCGCTCCAGGAGCTCCATCATAGCTCCTCGCTGTCGCTGGGAGGATGTTTTCTCCTCCGCTCGCCCCTTCCACCGTCATTTTCTCTCTACCCACCCTTGCCTCCTTTTCCGCGCAGCTCTCGATTCCCCCCTCTCTTTCGCACCCTCCATGTCATATTCCGCTCCAGGAGCTCCATCATAGCTCCTTGCTGTCGCTGGGAGGATGTTTTCTCCTCCGCTCGCCCCTTCCACCGTCATTTTCTCTCTACCCACCCTTGCCTCCTTTTCCGCGCAGCTCTCGATTCCCCCCTCTCTTTCGCACCCTCCATGTCATATTCCGCTCCAGGAGTTCCATCATAGCTCCTCACTGTCGCTGGGAGGATGTTTTCTCCTCCGCTCGCCCCTTCCACCATCATGTTCTCTCTACCCACCCTTGCCTCCTTTTCCGCGCAGCTCTCGATTCCCCCCTCTCTTTCGCACCCTCCATGTCATATTCCGCTCCAGGAGTTCCATCATAGCTCCTCACTGTCGCTGGGAGGAAGTTTTCTCCTCCGCTCGCCCCTTCCACCGTCATTTTCTCTCTACCCACCCTTGCCTCCTTCTCCGCGCAGCTCTCGATTCCCCCCTCTCTTTCGCACCCTCCATGTCATATTCCGCTCCAGGAGCTCCATCATAGCTAATCGCTGTCGCTGGGAGGATGTTTTCTCCTCCGCTCGCCCCTTCCACCGTCATTTTCTCTCTACCCACCCTTGCCTCCTTTTCCGCGCAGCTCTCGATTCCCCCCTCTCTTTCGCACCCTCCATGTCATATTCCGCTCCAGGAGTTCCATCATAGCTCCTCACTGTCGCTGGGAGGATGTTTTCTCCTCCGCTCGCCCCTTCCACCGTCATTTTCTCTCTACCCACCCTTGCCTCCTTTTCCGCGCAGCTCTCGATTCCCCCCTCTCTTTCGCACCCTCCATGTCATATTCCGCTCCAGGAGCTCCATCATAGCTCCTTGCTGTCGCTGGGAGGATGTTTTCTCCTCCGCTCGCCCCTTCCACCGTCATTTTCTCTCTACCCACCCTTGCCTCCTTTTCCGCGCAGCTCTCGATTCCCCCCTCTCTTTCGCACCCTCCATGTCATATTCCGCTCCAGGAGTTCCATCATAGCTCCTCACTGTCGCTGGGAGGATGTTTTCTCCTCCGCTCGCCCCTTCCACCGTCATTTTCTCTCTACCCACCCTTGCCTCCTTCTCCGCGCAGCTCTCGATTCCCTCCTCTCTCTCGCACCCTCCATATTACATCCAGCTCCAGGAGCTTCATCATAGCTCCTCGCTGTCGCTGGGAGGATGTTTTCTCCTCCGCTCGCCCCTTCCACCGTCATTTTCTCTCTACCCACCCTTGCCTCCTTCTCTGCGCAGCTCTCGATTCCCCCCTCTCTTTCGCACCCTCCATGTCATATTCCGCTCCAGGAGCTCCATCATAGCTCCTCGCTGTCGCTGGGAGGATGTTTTCTCCTCCGCTCGCCCCTTCCACCGTCATTTTCTCTCTACCCACCCTTGCCTCCTTCTCTGCGCAGCTCTCGATTCCCTCCTCTCTCTCGCACCCTCCATATTACATCCAGCTCAAGGAGCTCCATCATAGCTCCTCGCTGTCGCTGGGAGGATGTTTTCTCCTCTGCTCGCCGCTTCCGCCGTCATTTTCTCTCCACCCACCCTTGCCTCCTTCTCCGCGCCGCTCTCGATTCCCCCCTCTCTTTCGCACCCTCCATGTCATATTCCGCTCCAGGAGCTCCATCATAGCTCCTCGCTGTCGCTGGGAGGATGTTTTCTCCTCCGCTCGCCCCTTCCACCGTCATTTTCTCTCTACCCACCCTTTCCTCCTTTTCCGCGAAGCTCTCGATTCCCCCCTCTCTTTCACACCCTCCATGTCATATTCCGCTCCAGGAGCTCCATCATTGCTCCTCGCTGTCGCTGGGAGGATGTTTTCTCCTCCGCTCGCCCCTTCCACCGTCATTTTCTCTCTACCCACCCTTGCCTCCTTCTCTGCGCAGCTCTCAATTCCCCCCTCTCTTTCGCACCCTCCATGTCATATTCCGCTCCAGGAGCTCCATCATAGCTCCTCGCTGTCGCTGGGAGGATGTTTTCTCCTCCGCTCGCCCCTTCCACCGTCATTTTCTCTCTACCCACCCTTGCCTCCTTCTCCGCGCAGCTCTCGATTCCCCCCTCTCTTTCGAACCCTCCATGTCATATTCCGCTCCAGGAGCTCCATCATAGCTCCTCGCTGTCGCTGGGAGGATGTTTTCTCCTCTGCTCGCCCCTTCCACCGTCATTTTCTCGCTACCCACCCTTTCCTCCTTTTCCGCGCAGCTCTCGATTCCCCCCTCTCTTTCGCACCCTCCATGTCATATTCCGCTCCAGGAGCTCCATCATAGCTCCTCGCTGTCGCTGGGAGGATGTTTTCTCCTCCGCTCGCCCCTTCCACCGTCATTTTCTCTCTACCCACCCTTGCCTCCTTCTCCGCGCAGCTCTCGATTCCCTCCTCTCTCTCGCACCCTCCATATTACATCCAGCTCCAGGAGCTCCATCATAGCTCTTCGCTGTCGCTGGGAGGATGTTTTCTCCTCCGCTCGCCCCTTCCACCGTCATTTTCTCGCTACCCACCCTTTCCTCCTTTTCCGCGCAGCTCTCGATTCCCCCCTCTCTTTCGCACCCTCCATGTCATATTCCGCTCCAGGAGTTCCATCATAGCTCCTCACTGTCGCTGGGAGGATGTTTTCTCCTCCGCTCGCCCCTTCCACCGTCATTTTCTCTCTACCCACCCTTGCCTCCTTCTCCGCGCAGCTCTCGATTCCCTCCTCTCTCTCGCACCCTCCATATTACATCCAGCTCCAGGAGCTTCATCATAGCTCCTCGCTGTCGCTGGGAGGATGTTTTCTCCTCCGCTCGCCCCTTCCACCGTCATTTTCTCTCTACCCACCCTTGCCTCCTTCTCTGCGCAGCTCTCGATTCCCCCCTCTCTTTCGCACCCTCCATGTCATATTCCGCTCCAGGAGCTCCATCATAGCTCCTCGCTGTCGCTGGGAGGATGTTTTCTCCTCCGCTCGCCCCTTCCACCGTCATTTTCTCTCTACCCACCCTTGCCTCCTTCTCTGCGCAGCTCTCGATTCCCTCCTCTCTCTCGCACCCTCCATATTACATCCAGCTCAAGGAGCTCCATCATAGCTCCTCGCTGTCGCTGGGAGGATGTTTTCTCCTCTGCTCGCCGCTTCCGCCGTCATTTTCTCTCCACCCACCCTTGCCTCCTTCTCCGCGCCGCTCTCGATTCCCCCCTCTCTTTCGCACCCTCCATGTCATATTCCGCTCCAGGAGCTCCATCATAGCTCCTCGCTGTCGCTGGGAGGATGTTTTCTCCTCCGCTCGCCCCTTCCACCGTCATTTTCTCTCTACCCACCCTTGCCTCCTTCTCTGCGCAGCTCTCAATTCCCCCCTCTCTTTCGCACCCTCCATGTCATATTCCGCTCCAGGAGCTCCATCATAGCTCCTCGCTGTCGCTGGGAGGATGTTTTCTCCTCCGCTCGCCCCTTCCACCGTCATTTTCTCTCTACCCACCCTTGCCTCCTTCTCCGCGCAGCTCTCGATTCCCCCCTCTCTTTCGAACCCTCCATGTCATATTCCGCTCCAGGAGCTCCATCATAGCTCCTCGCTGTCGCTGGGAGGATGTTTTCTCCTCTGCTCGCCCCTTCCACCGTCATTTTCTCGCTACCCACCCTTTCCTCCTTTTCCGCGCAGCTCTCGATTCCCCCCTCTCTTTCGCACCCTCCATGTCATATTCCGCTCCAGGAGCTCCATCATAGCTCCTCGCTGTCGCTGGGAGGATGTTTTCTCCTCCGCTCGCCCCTTCCACCGTCATTTTCTCTCTACCCACCCTTGCCTCCTTCTCCGCGCAGCTCTCGATTCCCTCCTCTCTCTCGCACCCTCCATATTACATCCAGCTCCAGGAGCTCCATCATAGCTCTTCGCTGTCGCTGGGAGGATGTTTTCTCCTCCGCTCGCCCCTTCCACCGTCATTTTCTCTCTACCCACCCTTGCCTCCTTCTCCGCGCAGCTCTCGATTCCCTCCTCTCTCTCGCACCCTCCATATTACATCCAGCTCCAGGAGCTTCATCATAGCTCCTCGCTGTCGCTGGGAGGATGTTTTCTCCTCCGCTCGCCCCTTCCACCGTCATTTTCTCTCTACCCACCCTTGCCTCCTTCTCTGCGCAGCTCTCGATTCCCCCCTCTCTTTCGCACCCTCCATGTCATATTCCGCTCCAGGAGCTCCATCATAGCTCCTCGCTGTCGCTGGGAGGATGTTTTCTCCTCCGCTCGCCCCTTCCACCGTCATTTTCTCTCTACCCACCCTTGCCTCCTTCTCCGCGCAGCTCTCGATTCCCTCCTCTCTCTCGCACCCTCCATATTACATCCAGCTCCAGGAGCTTCATCATAGCTCCTCGCTGTCGCTGGGAGGATGTTTTCTCCTCCGCTCGCCCCTTCCACCGTCATTTTCTCTCTACCCACCCTTGCCTCCTTCTCTGCGCAGCTCTCGATTCCCCCCTCTCTTTCGCACCCTCCATGTCATATTCCGCTCCAGGAGCTCCATCATAGCTCCTCGCTGTCGCTGGGAGGATGTTTTCTCCTCCGCTCGCCCCTTCCACCGTCATTTTCTCTCTACCCACCCTTGCCTCCTTCTCTGCGCAGCTCTCGATTCCCTCCTCTCTCTCGCACCCTCCATATTACATCCAGCTCAAGGAGCTCCATCATAGCTCCTCGCTGTCGCTGGGAGGATGTTTTCTCCTCTGCTCGCCGCTTCCGCCGTCATTTTCTCTCCACCCACCCTTGCCTCCTTCTCCGCGCCGCTCTCGATTCCCCCCTCTCTTTCGCACCCTCCATGTCATATTCCGCTCCAGGAGCTCCATCATAGCTCCTCGCTGTCGCTGGGAGGATGTTTTCTCCTCCGCTCGCCCCTTCCACCGTCATTTTCTCTCTACCCACCCTTGCCTCCTTCTCCGCGCAGCTCTCGATTCCCCCCTCTCTTTCGCACCCTCCATGTCATATTCCGCTCCAGGAGCTCCATCATAGCTCCTCGCTGTCGCTGGGAGGATGTTTTCTCCTCCGCTCGCCCCTTCCACCGTCATTTTCTCTCTACCCACCCTTGCCTCCTTCTCCGCGCAGCTCTCGATTCCCCCCTCTCTTTCGAACCCTCCATGTCATATTCCGCTCCAGGAGCTCCATCATAGCTCCTCGCTGTCGCTGGGAGGATGTTTTCTCCTCTGCTCGCCCCTTCCACCGTCATTTTCTCGCTACCCACCCTTTCCTCCTTTTCCGCGCAGCTCTCGATTCCCCCCTCTCTTTCGCACCCTCCATGTCATATTCCGCTCCAGGAGCTCCATCATAGCTCCTCGCTGTCGCTGGGAGGATGTTTTCTCCTCCGCTCGCCCCTTCCACCGTCATTTTCTCTCTACCCACCCTTGCCTCCTTCTCCGCGCAGCTCTCGATTCCCTCCTCTCTCTCGCACCCTCCATATTACATCCAGCTCCAGGAGCTCCATCATAGCTCTTCGCTGTCGCTGGGAGGATGTTTTCTCCTCCGCTCGCCCCTTCCACCGTCATTTTCTCTCTACCCACCCTTGCCTCCTTTTCCGCGCAGCTCTCGATTCCCCCCTCTCTTTCGCACCCTCCATGTCATATTCCGCTCCAGGAGTTCCATCATAGCTCCTCACTGTCGCTGGGAGGATGTTTTCTCCTCCGCTCGCCCCTTCCACCGTCATTTTCTCTCTACCCACCCTTGCCTCCTTCTCCGCGCAGCTCTCGATTCCCCCTCTCTTTCGCACCCTCCATGTCATATTCCGCTCCAGGAGCTCCATCATAGCTCCTCGCTGTCGCTGGGAGGATGTTTTCTCCTCCGCTCGCCCCTTCCACCGTCATTTTCTCTCTACCCACCCTTGCCTCCTTTTCCGCGCAGCTCTCGATTCCCCCCTCTCTTTCGCACCCTCCATGTCATATTCCGCTCCAGGAGCTCCATCATAGCTCCTTGCTGTCGCTGGGAGGATGTTTTCTCCTCCGCTCGCCCCTTCCACCGTCATTTTCTCTCTACCCACCCTTGCCTCCTTTTCCGCGCAGCTCTCGATTCCCCCCTCTCTTTCGCACCCTCCATGTCATATTCCGCTCCAGGAGTTCCATCATAGCTCCTCACTGTCGCTGGGAGGATGTTTTCTCCTCCGCTCGCCCCTTCCACCATCATGTTCTCTCTACCCACCCTTGCCTCCTTTTCCGCGCAGCTCTCGATTCCCCCCTCTCTTTCGCACCCTCCATGTCATATTCCGCTCCAGGAGTTCCATCATAGCTCCTCACTGTCGCTGGGAGGAAGTTTTCTCCTCCGCTCGCCCCTTCCACCGTCATTTTCTCTCTACCCACCCTTGCCTCCTTCTCCGCGCAGCTCTCGATTCCCCCCTCTCTTTCGCACCCTCCATGTCATATTCCGCTCCAGGAGCTCCATCATAGCTAATCGCTGTCGCTGGGAGGATGTTTTCTCCTCCGCTCGCCCCTTCCACCGTCATTTTCTCTCTACCCACCCTTGCCTCCTTTTCCGCGCAGCTCTCGATTCCCCCCTCTCTTTCGCACCCTCCATGTCATATTCCGCTCCAGGAGTTCCATCATAGCTCCTCACTGTCGCTGGGAGGATGTTTTCTCCTCCGCTCGCCCCTTCCACCGTCATTTTCTCTCTACCCACCCTTGCCTCCTTTTCCGCGCAGCTCTCGATTCCCCCCTCTCTTTCGCACCCTCCATGTCATATTCCGCTCCAGGAGCTCCATCATAGCTCCTTGCTGTCGCTGGGAGGATGTTTTCTCCTCCGCTCGCCCCTTCCACCGTCATTTTCTCTCTACCCACCCTTGCCTCCTTTTCCGCGCAGCTCTCGATTCCCCCCTCTCTTTCGCACCCTCCATGTCATATTCCGCTCCAGGAGTTCCATCATAGCTCCTCACTGTCGCTGGGAGGATGTTTTCTCCTCCGCTCGCCCCTTCCACCGTCATTTTCTCTCTACCCACCCTTGCCTCCTTCTCCGCGCAGCTCTCGATTCCCTCCTCTCTCTCGCACCCTCCATATTACATCCAGCTCCAGGAGCTTCATCATAGCTCCTCGCTGTCGCTGGGAGGATGTTTTCTCCTCCGCTCGCCCCTTCCACCGTCATTTTCTCTCTACCCACCCTTGCCTCCTTCTCTGCGCAGCTCTCGATTCCCCCCTCTCTTTCGCACCCTCCATGTCATATTCCGCTCCAGGAGCTCCATCATAGCTCCTCGCTGTCGCTGGGAGGATGTTTTCTCCTCCGCTCGCCCCTTCCACCGTCATTTTCTCTCTACCCACCCTTGCCTCCTTCTCTGCGCAGCTCTCGATTCCCTCCTCTCTCTCGCACCCTCCATATTACATCCAGCTCAAGGAGCTCCATCATAGCTCCTCGCTGTCGCTGGGAGGATGTTTTCTCCTCTGCTCGCCGCTTCCGCCGTCATTTTCTCTCCACCCACCCTTGCCTCCTTCTCCGCGCCGCTCTCGATTCCCCCCTCTCTTTCGCACCCTCCATGTCATATTCCGCTCCAGGAGCTCCATCATAGCTCCTCGCTGTCGCTGGGAGGATGTTTTCTCCTCCGCTCGCCCCTTCCACCGTCATTTTCTCTCTACCCACCCTTGCCTCCTTCTCCGCGCAGCTCTCGATTCCCCCCTCTCTTTCGCACCCTCCATGTCATATTCCGCTCCAGGAGCTCCATCATAGCTCCTCGCTGTCGCTGGGAGGATGTTTTCTCCTCCGCTCGCCCCTTCCACCGTCATTTTCTCTCTACCCACCCTTGCCTCCTTCTCTGCGCAGCTCTCGATTCCCCCCTCTCTTTCGCACCCTCCATGTCATATTCCGCTCCAGGAGCTCCATCATAGCTCCTCGCTGTCGCTGGGAGGATGTTTTCTCCTCCGCTCGCCCCTTCCACCGTCATTTTCTCTCTACCCACCCTTGCCTCCTTCTCTGCGCAGCTCTCGATTCCCTCCTCTCTCTCGCACCCTCCATATTACATCCAGCTCAAGGAGCTCCATCATAGCTCCTCGCTGTCGCTGGGAGGATGTTTTCTCCTCTGCTCGCCGCTTCCGCCGTCATTTTCTCTCCACCCACCCTTGCCTCCTTCTCCGCGCCGCTCTCGATTCCCCCCTCTCTTTCGCACCCTCCATGTCATATTCCGCTCCAGGAGCTCCATCATAGCTCCTCGCTGTCGCTGGGAGGATGTTTTCTCCTCCGCTCGCCCCTTCCACCGTCATTTTCTCTCTACCCACCCTTGCCTCCTTCTCTGCGCAGCTCTCAATTCCCCCCTCTCTTTCGCACCCTCCATGTCATATTCCGCTCCAGGAGCTCCATCATAGCTCCTCGCTGTCGCTGGGAGGATGTTTTCTCCTCCGCTCGCCCCTTCCACCGTCATTTTCTCTCTACCCACCCTTGCCTCCTTCTCCGCGCAGCTCTCGATTCCCCCCTCTCTTTCGAACCCTCCATGTCATATTCCGCTCCAGGAGCTCCATCATAGCTCCTCGCTGTCGCTGGGAGGATGTTTTCTCCTCTGCTCGCCCCTTCCACCGTCATTTTCTCGCTACCCACCCTTTCCTCCTTTTCCGCGCAGCTCTCGATTCCCCCCTCTCTTTCGCACCCTCCATGTCATATTCCGCTCCAGGAGCTCCATCATAGCTCCTCGCTGTCGCTGGGAGGATGTTTTCTCCTCCGCTCGCCCCTTCCACCGTCATTTTCTCTCTACCCACCCTTGCCTCCTTCTCCGCGCAGCTCTCGATTCCCTCCTCTCTCTCGCACCCTCCATATTACATCCAGCTCCAGGAGCTCCATCATAGCTCTTCGCTGTCGCTGGGAGGATGTTTTCTCCTCCGCTCGCCCCTTCCACCGTCATTTTCTCTCTACCCACCCTTGCCTCCTTCTCCGCGCAGCTCTCGATTCCCTCCTCTCTCTCGCACCCTCCATATTACATCCAGCTCCAGGAGCTTCATCATAGCTCCTCGCTGTCGCTGGGAGGATGTTTTCTCCTCCGCTCGCCCCTTCCACCGTCATTTTCTCTCTACCCACCCTTGCCTCCTTCTCTGCGCAGCTCTCGATTCCCCCCTCTCTTTCGCACCCTCCATGTCATATTCCGCTCCAGGAGCTCCATCATAGCTCCTCGCTGTCGCTGGGAGGATGTTTTCTCCTCCGCTCGCCCCTTCCACCGTCATTTTCTCTCTACCCACCCTTGCCTCCTTCTCCGCGCAGCTCTCGATTCCCTCCTCTCTCTCGCACCCTCCATATTACATCCAGCTCCAGGAGCTTCATCATAGCTCCTCGCTGTCGCTGGGAGGATGTTTTCTCCTCCGCTCGCCCCTTCCACCGTCATTTTCTCTCTACCCACCCTTGCCTCCTTCTCTGCGCAGCTCTCGATTCCCCCCTCTCTTTCGCACCCTCCATGTCATATTCCGCTCCAGGAGCTCCATCATAGCTCCTCGCTGTCGCTGGGAGGATGTTTTCTCCTCCGCTCGCCCCTTCCACCGTCATTTTCTCTCTACCCACCCTTGCCTCCTTCTCTGCGCAGCTCTCGATTCCCTCCTCTCTCTCGCACCCTCCATATTACATCCAGCTCAAGGAGCTCCATCATAGCTCCTCGCTGTCGCTGGGAGGATGTTTTCTCCTCTGCTCGCCGCTTCCGCCGTCATTTTCTCTCCACCCACCCTTGCCTCCTTCTCCGCGCCGCTCTCGATTCCCCCCTCTCTTTCGCACCCTCCATGTCATATTCCGCTCCAGGAGCTCCATCATAGCTCCTCGCTGTCGCTGGGAGGATGTTTTCTCCTCCGCTCGCCCCTTCCACCGTCATTTTCTCTCTACCCACCCTTGCCTCCTTCTCCGCGCAGCTCTCGATTCCCCCCTCTCTTTCGCACCCTCCATGTCATATTCCGCTCCAGGAGCTCCATCATAGCTCCTCGCTGTCGCTGGGAGGATGTTTTCTCCTCCGCTCGCCCCTTCCACCGTCATTTTCTCTCTACCCACCCTTGCCTCCTTCTCCGCGCAGCTCTCGATTCCCCCCTCTCTTTCGAACCCTCCATGTCATATTCCGCTCCAGGAGCTCCATCATAGCTCCTCGCTGTCGCTGGGAGGATGTTTTCTCCTCTGCTCGCCCCTTCCACCGTCATTTTCTCGCTACCCACCCTTTCCTCCTTTTCCGCGCAGCTCTCGATTCCCCCCTCTCTTTCGCACCCTCCATGTCATATTCCGCTCCAGGAGCTCCATCATAGCTCCTCGCTGTCGCTGGGAGGATGTTTTCTCCTCCGCTCGCCCCTTCCACCGTCATTTTCTCTCTACCCACCCTTGCCTCCTTCTCCGCGCAGCTCTCGATTCCCTCCTCTCTCTCGCACCCTCCATATTACATCCAGCTCCAGGAGCTCCATCATAGCTCTTCGCTGTCGCTGGGAGGATGTTTTCTCCTCCGCTCGCCCCTTCCACCGTCATTTTCTCTCTACCCACCCTTGCCTCCTTTTCCGCGCAGCTCTCGATTCCCCCCTCTCTTTCGCACCCTCCATGTCATATTCCGCTCCAGGAGTTCCATCATAGCTCCTCACTGTCGCTGGGAGGATGTTTTCTCCTCCGCTCGCCCCTTCCACCGTCATTTTCTCTCTACCCACCCTTGCCTCCTTCTCCGCGCAGCTCTCGATTCCCCCTCTCTTTCGCACCCTCCATGTCATATTCCGCTCCAGGAGCTCCATCATAGCTCCTCGCTGTCGCTGGGAGGATGTTTTCTCCTCCGCTCGCCCCTTCCACCGTCATTTTCTCTCTACCCACCCTTGCCTCCTTCTCTGCGCAGCTCTCGATTCCCTCCTCTCTCTCGCACCCTCCATATTACATCCAGCTCAAGGAGCTCCATCATAGCTCCTCGCTGTCGCTGGGAGGATGTTTTCTCCTCTGCTCGCCGCTTCCGCCGTCATTTTCTCTCCACCCACCCTTGCCTCCTTCTCCGCGCCGCTCTCGATTCCCCCCTCTCTTTCGCACCCTCCATGTCATATTCCGCTCCAGGAGCTCCATCATAGCTCCTCGCTGTCGCTGGGAGGATGTTTTCTCCTCCGCTCGCCCCTTCCACCGTCATTTTCTCTCTACCCACCCTTGCCTCCTTCTCCGCGCAGCTCTCGATTCCCCCCTCTCTTTCGCACCCTCCATGTCATATTCCGCTCCAGGAGCTCCATCATAGCTCCTCGCTGTCGCTGGGAGGATGTTTTCTCCTCCGCTCGCCCCTTCCACCGTCATTTTCTCTCTACCCACCCTTGCCTCCTTCTCCGCGCAGCTCTCGATTCCCCCCTCTCTTTCGAACCCTCCATGTCATATTCCGCTCCAGGAGCTCCATCATAGCTCCTCGCTGTCGCTGGGAGGATGTTTTCTCCTCTGCTCGCCCCTTCCACCGTCATTTTCTCGCTACCCACCCTTTCCTCCTTTTCCGCGCAGCTCTCGATTCCCCCCTCTCTTTCGCACCCTCCATGTCATATTCCGCTCCAGGAGCTCCATCATAGCTCCTCGCTGTCGCTGGGAGGATGTTTTCTCCTCCGCTCGCCCCTTCCACCGTCATTTTCTCTCTACCCACCCTTGCCTCCTTCTCCGCGCAGCTCTCGATTCCCTCCTCTCTCTCGCACCCTCCATATTACATCCAGCTCCAGGAGCTCCATCATAGCTCTTCGCTGTCGCTGGGAGGATGTTTTCTCCTCCGCTCGCCCCTTCCACCGTCATTTTCTCTCTACCCACCCTTGCCTCCTTTTCCGCGCAGCTCTCGATTCCCCCCTCTCTTTCGCACCCTCCATGTCATATTCCGCTCCAGGAGTTCCATCATAGCTCCTCACTGTCGCTGGGAGGATGTTTTCTCCTCCGCTCGCCCCTTCCACCGTCATTTTCTCTCTACCCACCCTTGCCTCCTTCTCCGCGCAGCTCTCGATTCCCCCTCTCTTTCGCACCCTCCATGTCATATTCCGCTCCAGGAGCTCCATCATAGCTCCTCGCTGTCGCTGGGAGGATGTTTTCTCCTCCGCTCGCCCCTTCCACCGTCATTTTCTCTCTACCCACCCTTGCCTCCTTTTCCGCGCAGCTCTCGATTCCCCCCTCTCTTTCGCACCCTCCATGTCATATTCCGCTCCAGGAGCTCCATCATAGCTCCTTGCTGTCGCTGGGAGGATGTTTTCTCCTCCGCTCGCCCCTTCCACCGTCATTTTCTCTCTACCCACCCTTGCCTCCTTTTCCGCGCAGCTCTCGATTCCCCCCTCTCTTTCGCACCCTCCATGTCATATTCCGCTCCAGGAGTTCCATCATAGCTCCTCACTGTCGCTGGGAGGATGTTTTCTCCTCCGCTCGCCCCTTCCACCATCATGTTCTCTCTACCCACCCTTGCCTCCTTTTCCGCGCAGCTCTCGATTCCCCCCTCTCTTTCGCACCCTCCATGTCATATTCCGCTCCAGGAGTTCCATCATAGCTCCTCACTGTCGCTGGGAGGAAGTTTTCTCCTCCGCTCGCCCCTTCCACCGTCATTTTCTCTCTACCCACCCTTGCCTCCTTCTCCGCGCAGCTCTCGATTCCCCCCTCTCTTTCGCACCCTCCATGTCATATTCCGCTCCAGGAGCTCCATCATAGCTAATCGCTGTCGCTGGGAGGATGTTTTCTCCTCCGCTCGCCCCTTCCACCGTCATTTTCTCTCTACCCACCCTTGCCTCCTTTTCCGCGCAGCTCTCGATTCCCCCCTCTCTTTCGCACCCTCCATGTCATATTCCGCTCCAGGAGTTCCATCATAGCTCCTCACTGTCGCTGGGAGGATGTTTTCTCCTCCGCTCGCCCCTTCCACCGTCATTTTCTCTCTACCCACCCTTGCCTCCTTTTCCGCGCAGCTCTCGATTCCCCCCTCTCTTTCGCACCCTCCATGTCATATTCCGCTCCAGGAGCTCCATCATAGCTCCTTGCTGTCGCTGGGAGGATGTTTTCTCCTCCGCTCGCCCCTTCCACCGTCATTTTCTCTCTACCCACCCTTGCCTCCTTTTCCACGCAGCTCTCGATTCCCCCCTCTCTTTCGCACCCTCCATGTCATATTCCGCTCCAGGAGTTCCATCATAGCTCCTCACTGTCGCTGGGAGGATGTTTTCTCCTCCGCTCGCCCCTTCCACCGTCATTTTCTCTCTACCCACCCTTGCCTCCTTCTCCGCGCAGCTCTCGATTCCCTCCTCTCTCTCGCACCCTCCATATTACATCCAGCTCCAGGAGCTTCATCATAGCTCCTCGCTGTCGCTGGGAGGATGTTTTCTCCTCCGCTCGCCCCTTCCACCGTCATTTTCTCTCTACCCACCCTTGCCTCCTTCTCTGCGCAGCTCTCGATTCCCCCCTCTCTTTCGCACCCTCCATGTCATATTCCGCTCCAGGAGCTCCATCATAGCTCCTCGCTGTCGCTGGGAGGATGTTTTCTCCTCCGCTCGCCCCTTCCACCGTCATTTTCTCTCTACCCACCCTTGCCTCCTTCTCTGCGCAGCTCTCGATTCCCTCCTCTCTCTCGCACCCTCCATATTACATCCAGCTCAAGGAGCTCCATCATAGCTCCTCGCTGTCGCTGGGAGGATGTTTTCTCCTCTGCTCGCCGCTTCCGCCGTCATTTTCTCTCCACCCACCCTTGCCTCCTTCTCCGCGCCGCTCTCGATTCCCCCCTCTCTTTCGCACCCTCCATGTCATATTCCGCTCCAGGAGCTCCATCATAGCTCCTCGCTGTCGCTGGGAGGATGTTTTCTCCTCCGCTCGCCCCTTCCACCGTCATTTTCTCTCTACCCACCCTTGCCTCCTTCTCCGCGCAGCTCTCGATTCCCCCCTCTCTTTCGCACCCTCCATGTCATATTCCGCTCCAGGAGCTCCATCATAGCTCCTCGCTGTCGCTGGGAGGATGTTTTCTCCTCCGCTCGCCCCTTCCACCGTCATTTTCTCTCTACCCACCCTTTCCTCCTTTTCCGCGAAGCTCTCGATTCCCCCCTCTCTTTCACACCCTCCATGTCATATTCCGCTCCAGGAGCTCCATCATTGCTCCTCGCTGTCGCTGGGAGGATGTTTTCTCCTCCGCTCGCCCCTTCCACCGTCATTTTCTCTCTACCCACCCTTGCCTCCTTCTCTGCGCAGCTCTCAATTCCCCCCTCTCTTTCGCACCCTCCATGTCATATTCCGCTCCAGGAGCTCCATCATAGCTCCTCGCTGTCGCTGGGAGGATGTTTTCTCCTCCGCTCGCCCCTTCCACCGTCATTTTCTCTCTACCCACCCTTGCCTCCTTCTCCGCGCAGCTCTCGATTCCCCCCTCTCTTTCGAACCCTCCATGTCATATTCCGCTCCAGGAGCTCCATCATAGCTCCTCGCTGTCGCTGGGAGGATGTTTTCTCCTCTGCTCGCCCCTTCCACCGTCATTTTCTCGCTACCCACCCTTTCCTCCTTTTCCGCGCAGCTCTCGATTCCCCCCTCTCTTTCGCACCCTCCATGTCATATTCCGCTCCAGGAGCTCCATCATAGCTCCTCGCTGTCGCTGGGAGGATGTTTTCTCCTCCGCTCGCCCCTTCCACCGTCATTTTCTCTCTACCCACCCTTGCCTCCTTCTCCGCGCAGCTCTCGATTCCCTCCTCTCTCTCGCACCCTCCATATTACATCCAGCTCCAGGAGCTCCATCATAGCTCTTCGCTGTCGCTGGGAGGATGTTTTCTCCTCCGCTCGCCCCTTCCACCGTCATTTTCTCTCTACCCACCCTTGCCTCCTTTTCCGCGCAGCTCTCGATTCCCCCCTCTCTTTCGCACCCTCCATGTCATATTCCGCTCCAGGAGTTCCATCATAGCTCCTCACTGTCGCTGGGAGGATGTTTTCTCCTCCGCTCGCCCCTTCCACCGTCATTTTCTCTCTACCCACCCTTGCCTCCTTCTCCGCGCAGCTCTCGATTCCCTCCTCTCTCTCGCACCCTCCATATTACATCCAGCTCCAGGAGCTTCATCATAGCTCCTCGCTGTCGCTGGGAGGATGTTTTCTCCTCCGCTCGCCCCTTCCACCGTCATTTTCTCTCTACCCACCCTTGCCTCCTTCTCTGCGCAGCTCTCGATTCCCCCCTCTCTTTCGCACCCTCCATGTCATATTCCGCTCCAGGAGCTCCATCATAGCTCCTCGCTGTCGCTGGGAGGATGTTTTCTCCTCCGCTCGCCCCTTCCACCGTCATTTTCTCTCTACCCACCCTTGCCTCCTTCTCTGCGCAGCTCTCGATTCCCTCCTCTCTCTCGCACCCTCCATATTACATCCAGCTCAAGGAGCTCCATCATAGCTCCTCGCTGTCGCTGGGAGGATGTTTTCTCCTCTGCTCGCCGCTTCCGCCGTCATTTTCTCTCCACCCACCCTTGCCTCCTTCTCCGCGCCGCTCTCGATTCCCCCCTCTCTTTCGCACCCTCCATGTCATATTCCGCTCCAGGAGCTCCATCATAGCTCCTCGCTGTCGCTGGGAGGATGTTTTCTCCTCCGCTCGCCCCTTCCACCGTCATTTTCTCTCTACCCACCCTTGCCTCCTTCTCCGCGCAGCTCTCGATTCCCCCCTCTCTTTCGCACCCTCCATGTCATATTCCGCTCCAGGAGCTCCATCATAGCTCCTCGCTGTCGCTGGGAGGATGTTTTCTCCTCCGCTCGCCCCTTCCACCGTCATTTTCTCTCTACCCACCCTTTCCTCCTTTTCCGTGCAGCTCTCGATTCCCCCCTCTCTTTCACACCCTCCATGTCATATTCCGCTCCAGGAGCTCCATCATTGCTCCTCGCTGTCGCTGGGAGGATGTTTTCTCCTCCGCTCGCCCCTTCCACCGTCATTTTCTCTCTACCCACCCTTGCCTCCTTCTCTGCGCAGCTCTCAATTCCCCCCTCTCTTTCGCACCCTCCATGTCATATTCCGCTCCAGGAGCTCCATCATAGCTCCTCGCTGTCGCTGGGAGGATGTTTTCTCCTCCGCTCGCCCCTTCCACCGTCATTTTCTCTCTACCCACCCTTGCCTCCTTCTCCGCGCAGCTCTCGATTCCCCCCTCTCTTTCGAACCCTCCATGTCATATTCCGCTCCAGGAGCTCCATCATAGCTCCTCGCTGTCGCTGGGAGGATGTTTTC